>NC_138217.1:0-2400000 GCF_964194415.1 Vipera berus
AACCCTAACCCTAACCCTAACCCTAACCCTAACCCTAACCCTAACCCTAACCCTAACCCTAACCCTAACCCTAACCCTAACCCTAACCCTAACCCTAACCCTAACCCTAACCCTAACCCTAACCCTAACCCTAACCCTAACCCTAACCCTAACCCTAACCCTAACCCTAACCCTAACCCTAACCCTAACCCTAACCCTAACCCTAACCCTAACCCTAACCCTAACCCTAACCCTAACCCTAACCCTAACCCTAACCCTAACCCTAACCCTAACCCTAACCCTAACCCTAACCCTAACCCTAACCCTAACCCTAACCCTAACCCTAACCCTAACCCTAACCCTAACCCTAACCCTAACCCTAACCCTAACCCTAACCCTAACCCTAACCCTAACCCTAACCCTAACCCTAACCCTAACCCTAACCCTAACCCTAACCCTAACCCTAACCCTAACCCTAACCCTAACCCTAACCCTAACCCTAACCCTAACCCTAACCCTAACCCTAACCCTAACCCTAACCCTAACCCTAACCCTAACCCTAACCCTAACCCTAACCCTAACCCTAACCCTAACCCTAACCCTAACCCTAACCCTAACCCTAACCCTAACCCTAACCCTAACCCTAACCCTAACCCTAACCCTAACCCTAACCCTAACCCTAACCCTAACCCTAACCCTAACCCTAACCCTAACCCTAACCCTAACCCTAACCCTAACCCTAACCCTAACCCTAACCCTAACCCTAACCCTAACCCTAACCCTAACCCTAACCCTAACCCTAACCCTAACCCTAACCCTAACCCTAACCCTAACCCTAACCCTAACCCTAACCCTAACCCTAACCCTAACCCTAACCCTAACCCTAACCCTAACCCTAACCCTAACCCTAACCCTAACCCTAACCCTAACCCTAACCCTAACCCTAACCCTAACCCTAACCCTAACCCTAACCCTAACCCTAACCCTAACCCTAACCCTAACCCTAACCCTAACCCTAACCCTAACCCTAACCCTAACCCTAACCCTAACCCTAACCCTAACCCTAACCCTAACCCTAACCCTAACCCTAACCCTAACCCTAACCCTAACCCTAACCCTAACCCTAACCCTAACCCTAACCCTAACCCTAACCCTAACCCTATCTTGCATTTGTTAGGAAAAACTGCTTATAGCATGAAAAGTGCCCATTGCAGATAGAGCTCAAATTCGCAAAACAAACACATATTCCTGTTCCCCTGCCTCCCCAAAGACCAAAAAACCATGACTTTTGCAGATCTGAAGTTTCCTTGCGGAGATAGCCCATGCTATATCTTGCATTTGTTAGGAAAAACTGCTTATAGTATGAAAAGTGCCCATTGCAGAAAAAGCTCAAATTCGAAAAACAAACACATATTCCTGTTCCCCTGCCTCCCCGAAGACCAAAAAACCATGACTTTTGCAGATGTGAAGTTTCCTTGCGGAGATAGCCCATGCTATATCTTGCATTTGTTAGGAAAAACTGCTTAGAGCATTAAAAGTGCCCATTGCAGAAAGAGCTCAAATTCGCAAAACAAACACATATTCCTGTTCCCCTGCCTCCCCGAAGACCAAAAAAACCATGACTTTTGCAGATCTGAAGTTTCCTTGTGGAGATAGCCCATGCTATATCTTGCATTTGTTAGGAAAAACTGCTTATAGTAAGAAAAGTGCCCATTGCAGAAAAAGCTCAAATTCGAAAAACAAACACATATTCCTGTTCCCCTGCCTCACCGAAGACCAAAAAACCATGACTTTTGCAGATCTGAAGTTTCCTTGCGGAGATAGCCCATGCTATATCTTGCATTTGTTAGGAAAAACTGCTTAGAGTGAGAAAAGTGCCCATTGCAGAAAGAGCTCAAATTCGAAAAACAAACACGTATTCATGTTCCCCCGGCTCACTGAACACCAAAAAACCATGAGTTCTGCAGATCTGAAGTTTCCTTGCGGAGATAGCCCATGATATATCTTGCATTTGTTAGGAAAAACTGCTCATAGCATGAAAAGTGCCCATTGCAGATAGAGCTCAAATTCGGAAAACAAACACATATTCCTGTTCCCCTGCCTCCCCGAAGACCAAAAAACCATGACTTTTGCAGATGTGAAGTTTCCTTGCGGAGATAGCCCATGCTATATCTTGCATTTGTTAGGAAAAACTGCTTAGAGTGAGAAAAGTGCCCATTGCAGAAAGAGCTCAAATTCGAAAAACAAACACGTATTCATGTTCCCCCGGCTCACTGAACACCAAAAAACCATGAGTTCTGCAGATCTGAAGTTTCCTTGCGGAGATAGCCCATGATATATCTTGCATTTGTTAGGAAAAACTGCTCATAGCATGAAAAGTGCCCATTGCAGATAGAGCTCAAATTCGCAAAACAAACACATATTCCTGTTCCCCTGCCTCCCCGAAGACCAAAAAACCATGACTTTTGCAGATCTGAAGTTTCCTTGCGGAGATAGCCCATGCTATATCTTGCATTTGTTAGGAAAAACTGCTTATAGCATGAAAAGTGCCCATTGCAGATAGAGCTCAAATTCGGAAAACAAACACATATTCCTGTTCCTCTGCCTCCCCGAAGACCAAAAAACCATGACTTTTGCAGATGTGAAGTTTCCTTGCGGAGATAGCCCATGCTATATCTTGCATTTGTTAGGAAAAACTGCTTATAGTATGAAAAGTGCCCATTGCAGAAAAAGCTCAAATTCGAAAAACAAACACATATTCCTGTTCCCCTGCCTCCCCGAAGACCAAAAAACCATGACTTTTGCAGATGTGAAGTTTCCTTGCGGAGATAGCCCATGCTATATCTTGCATTTGTTAGGAAAAACTGCTTAGAGCATGAAAAGTGCCCATTGCAGAAAGAGCTCAAATTCGAAAAACAAACACGTATTCATGTTCCCCCGGCTCACTGAACACCAAAAAACCATGAGTTTTGCAGATCTGAAGTTTCCTTGCGGAGATAGCCCATGATATATCTTGCATTTGTTAGGAAAAACTGCTCATAGCATGAAAAGTGCCCATTGCAGATAGAGCTCAAATTCGCAAAACAAACACATATTCCTGTTCCCCTGCCTCCCCGAAGACCAAAAAACCATGACTTTTGCAGATGTGAAGTTTCCTTGCGGAGATAGCCCATGCTATATCTTGCATTTGTTAGGAAAAACTGCTTAGAGTGAGAAAAGTGCCCATTGCAGAAAGAGCTCAAATTCGAAAAACAAACACGTATTCATGTTCCCCCGGCTCACTGAACACCAAAAAACCATGAGTTCTGCAGATCTGAAGTTTCCTTGCGGAGATAGCCCATGATATATCTTGCATTTGTTAGGAAAAACTGCTCATAGCATGAAAAGTGCCCATTGCAGATAGAGCTCAAATTCGCAAAACAAACACATATTCCTGTTCCCCTGCCTCCCCGAAGACCAAAAAACCATGACTTTTGCAGATCTGAAGTTTCCTTGCGGAGATAGCCCATGCTATATCTTGCATTTGTTAGGAAAAACTGCTTATAGCATGAAAAGTGCCCATTGCAGATAGAGCTCAAATTCGGAAAACAAACACATATTCCTGTTCCTCTGCCTCCCCGAAGACCAAAAAACCATGACTTTTGCAGATGTGAAGTTTCCTTGCGGAGATAGCCCATGCTATATCTTGCATTTGTTAGGAAAAACTGCTTATAGTATGAAAAGTGCCCATTGCAGAAAAAGCTCAAATTCGAAAAACAAACACATATTCCTGTTCCCCTGCCTCCCCGAAGACCAAAAAACCATGACTTTTGCAGATGTGAAGTTTCCTTGCGGAGATAGCCCATGCTATATCTTGCATTTGTTAGGAAAAACTGCTTATAGTATGAAAAGTGCCCATTGCAGAAAGAGCTCAAATTCGAAAAACAAACACATATTCCTGTTCCCCTGCCTCCCCGAAGATCAAAAAACCATGACTTTTGCAGATGTGAAGTTTCCTTGCGGAGATAGCCCATGCTATATCTTGCATTTGTTAGGAAAAACTGCTTAGAGCATGAAAAGTGCCCATTGCAGAAAGAGCTCAAATTCGAAAAACAAACACGTATTCATGTTCCCCCGGCTCACTGAACACCAAAAAACCATGAGTTTTGCAGATCTGAAGTTTCCTTGCGGAGATAGCCCATGATATATCTTGCATTTGTTAGGAAAAACTGCTTATAGCATGAAAAGTGCCCATTGAAGATAGAGCTCAAATTCGCAAAACAAACATATATTCCTGTTCCCCTGCCTCTCCGAAGACCAAAAAACCATGACTTTTGCAGATCTGAAGTTTCCTTGCGGAGATAGCCCATGCTATATCTTGCATTTGTTAGGAAAAACTGCTTATAGCATGAAAAGTGCCCATTGCAGATAGAGCTCAAATTCGCAAAACAAACACATATTCCTGTTCCCCTGCCTCCCCAAAGACCAAAAAACCATGACTTTTGCAGATCTGAAGTTTCCTTGCGGAGATAGCCCATGCTATATCTTGCATTTGTTAGGAAAAACTGCTTATAGTATGAAAAGTGCCCATTGCAGAAAAAGCTCAAATTCGAAAAACAAACACATATTCCTGTTCCCCTGCCTCCCCGAAGACCAAAAAACCATGACTTTTGCAGATGTGAACTTTCCTTGCGGAGATAGCCCATGCTATATCTTGCATTTGTTAGGAAAAACTGCTTAGAGTGAGAAAAGTGCCCATTGCAGAAAGAGCTCAAATTCGAAAAACAAACACGTATTCATGTTCCCCCGGCTCACTGAACACCAAAAAACCATGAGTTCTGCAGATCTGAAGTTTCCTTGCGGAGATAGCCCATGATATATCTTGCATTTGTTAGGAAAAACTGCTCATAGCATGAAAAGTGCCCATTGCAGATAGAGCTCAAATTCGCAAAACAAACACATATTCCTGTTCCCCTGCCTCCCCGAAGACCAAAAAACCATGACTTTTGCAGATCTGAAGTTTCCTTGCGGAGATAGCCCATGCTATATCTTGCATTTGTTAGGAAAAACTGCTTATAGCATGAAAAGTGCCCATTGCAGATAGAGCTCAAATTCGGAAAACAAACACATATTCCTGTTCCCCTGCCTCCCCGAAGACCAAAAAACCATGACTTTTGCAGATGTGAAGTTTCCTTGCGGAGATAGCCCATGCTATATCTTGCATTTGTTAGGAAAAACTGCTTAGAGTGAGAAAAGTGCCCATTGCAGAAAGAGCTCAAATTCGAAAAACAAACACGTATTCATGTTCCCCCGGCTCACTGAACACCAAAAAACCATGAGTTCTGCAGATCTGAAGTTTCCTTGCGGAGATAGCCCATGATATATCTTGCATTTGTTAGGAAAAACTGCTCATAGCATGAAAAGTGCCCATTGCAGATAGAGCTCAAATTCGCAAAACAAACACATATTCCTGTTCCCCTGCCTCCCCGAAGACCAAAAAACCATGACTTTTGCAGATCTGAAGTTTCCTTGCGGAGATAGCCCATGCTATATCTTGCATTTGTTAGGAAAAACTGCTTATAGCATGAAAAGTGCCCATTGCAGAAAGAGCTCAAATTCGAAAAACAAACACGTATTCATGTTCCCCCGGCTCACTGAACACCAAAAAACCATGAGTTTTGCAGATCTGAAGTTTCCTTGCGGAGATAGCCCATGATATATCTTGCATTTGTTAGGAAAAACTGCTTATAGCATGAAAAGTGCCCATTGCAGATAGAGCTCAAATTCGCAAAACAAACACATATTCCTGATCCCCTGCCTCCCCGAAGACCAAAAAACCATGACTTTTGCAGATCTGAAGTTTCCTTGCGGAGATAGCCCATGCTATATCTTGCATTTGTTAGGAAAAACTGCTTAGAGCATTAAAAGTGCCCATTGCAGAAAGAGCTCAAATTCGCAAAACAAACACATATTCCTGTTCCCCTGCCTCCCCGAAGACCAAAAAACCATGACTTTTGCAGATGTGAAGTTTCCTTGCGGAGATAGCCCATGCTATATCTTGCATTTGTTAGGAAAAACTGCTTAGAGCATGAAAAGTGCCCATTGCAGAAAGAGCTCAAATTCGAAAAACAAACACGTATTCATGTTCCCCCGGCTCACTGAACACCAAAAAACCATGACTTTTGCAGATCTGAAGTTTCCTTGCGGAGATAGCCCATGTTATATCTTGCATTTGTTAGGAAAAACTGCTTATAGTATGAAAAGTGCCCATTGCAGAAAGAGCTCAAATTCGAAAAACAAACACATATTCCTGTTCCCCTGCCTCCCCGAAGATCAAAAAACCATGACTTTTGCAGATGTGAAGTTTCCTTGCGGAGATAGCCCATGCTATATCTTGCATTTGTTAGGAAAAACTGCTTAGAGCATGAAAAGTGCCCATTGCAGAAAGAGCTCAAATTCGAAAAACAAACACGTATTCATGTTCCCCCGGCTCACTGAACACCAAAAAACCATGAGTTTTGCAGATCTGAAGTTTCCTTGCGGAGATAGCCCATGATATATCTTGCATTTGTTAGGAAAAACTGCTTATAGCATGAAAAGTGCCCATTGAAGATAGAGCTCAAATTCGCAAAACAAACATATATTCCTGTTCCCCTGCCTCTCCGAAGACCAAAAAACCATGACTTTTGCAGATCTGAAGTTTCCTTGCGGAGATAGCCCATGCTATATCTTGCATTTGTTAGGAAAAACTGCTTATAGCATGAAAAGTGCCCATTGCAGATAGAGCTCAAATTCGCAAAACAAACACATATTCCTGTTCCCCTGCCTCCCCAAAGACCAAAAAACCATGACTTTTGCAGATCTGAAGTTTCCTTGCGGAGATAGCCCATGCTATATCTTGCATTTGTTAGGAAAAACTGCTTATAGTATGAAAAGTGCCCATTGCAGAAAAAGCTCAAATTCGAAAAACAAACACATATTCCTGTTCCCCTGCCTCCCCGAAGACCAAAAAACCATGACTTTTGCAGATGTGAAGTTTCCTTGCGGAGATAGCCCATGCTATATCTTGCATTTGTTAGGAAAAACTGCTTAGAGTGAGAAAAGTGCCCATTGCAGAAAGAGCTCAAATTCGAAAAACAAACACGTATTCATGTTCCCCCGGCTCACTGAACACCAAAAAACCATGAGTTCTGCAGATCTGAAGTTTCCTTGCGGAGATAGCCCATGATATATCTTGCATTTGTTAGGAAAAACTGCTCATAGCATGAAAAGTGCCCATTGCAGATAGAGCTCAAATTCGCAAAACAAACACATATTCCTGTTCCCCTGCCTCCCCGAAGACCAAAAAACCATGACTTTTGCAGATCTGAAGTTTCCTTGCGGAGATAGCCCATGCTATATCTTGCATTTGTTAGGAAAAACTGCTTATAGCATGAAAAGTGCCCATTGCAGATAGAGCTCAAATTCGGAAAACAAACACATATTCCTGTTCCCCTGCCTCCCCGAAGACCAAAAAACCATGACTTTTGCAGATGTGAAGTTTCCTTGCGGAGATAGCCCATGCTATATCTTGCATTTGTTAGGAAAAACTGCTTAGAGTGAGAAAAGTGCCCATTGCAGAAAGAGCTCAAATTCGAAAAACAAACACGTATTCATGTTCCCCCGGCTCACTGAACACCAAAAAACCATGAGTTCTGCAGATCTGAAGTTTCCTTGCGGAGATAGCCCATGATATATCTTGCATTTGTTAGGAAAAACTGCTCATAGCATGAAAAGTGCCCATTGCAGATAGAGCTCAAATTCGCAAAACAAACACATATTCCTGTTCCCCTGCCTCCCCGAAGACCAAAAAACCATGACTTTTGCAGATCTGAAGTTTCCTTGCGGAGATAGCCCATGCTATATCTTGCATTTGTTAGGAAAAACTGCTTATAGCATGAAAAGTGCCCATTGCAGAAAGAGCTCAAATTCGAAAAACAAACACGTATTCATGTTCCCCCGGCTCACTGAACACCAAAAAACCATGAGTTTTGCAGATCTGAAGTTTCCTTGCGGAGATAGCCCATGATATATCTTGCATTTGTTAGGAAAAACTGCTTATAGCATGAAAAGTGCCCATTGAAGATAGAGCTCAAATTCGCAAAACAAACATATATTCCTGTTCCCCTGCCTCTCCGAAGACCAAAAAACCATGACTTTTGCAGATCTGAAGTTTCCTTGCGGAGATAGCCCATGCTATATCTTGCATTTGTTAGGAAAAACTGCTTATAGCATGAAAAGTGCCCATTGCAGATAGAGCTCAAATTCGCAAAACAAACACATATTCCTGTTCCCCTGCCTCCCCGAAGACCAAAAAACCATGACTTTTGCAGATCTGAAGTTTCCTTGCGGAGATAGCCCATGCTATATCTTGCATTAGTTAGGAAAAACTGCTTAGAGCATTAAAAGTGCCCATTGCAGAAAGAGCTCAAATTCACAAAACAAACACATATTCCTGTTCCCCTGCCTCCCCGAAGACCAAAAAACCATGACTTTTGCAGATGTGAAGTTTCCTTGCGGAGATAGCCCATGCTATATCTTGCATTTGTTAGGAAAAACTGCTTAGAGCATGAAAAGTGCCCATTGCAGAAAGAGCTCAAATTCGAAAAACAAACACGTATTCATGTTCCCCCGGCTCACTGAACACCAAAAAACCATGACTTTTGCAGATCTGAAGTTTCCTTGCGGAGATAGCCCATGTTATATCTTGCATTTGTTAGGAAAAACTGCTTAGAGCATGAAAAGTGCCCATTGCAGAAAGAGCTCAAATTCGAAAAACAAACACGTATTCATGTTCCCCCGGCTCACTGAACACCAAAAAACCATGACTTTTGCAGATCTGAAGTTTCCTTGCGGAGATAGCCCATGTTATATCTTGCATTTGTTAGGAAAAACTGCTTATAGTATGAAAAGTGCCCATTGCAGAAAGAGCTCAAATTCGAAAAACAAACACATATTCCTGTTCCCCTGCCTCCCCGAAGATCAAAAAACCATGACTTTTGCAGATGTGAAGTTTCCTTGCGGAGATAGCCCATGCTATATCTTGCATTTGTTAGGAAAAACTGCTTAGAGCATGAAAAGTGCCCATTGCAGAAAGAGCTCAAATTCGAAAAACAAACACGTATTCATGTTCCCCTGCCTCCCCGAAGACCAAAAAACCATGACTTTTGCAGATCTGAAGTTTCCTTGCGGAGATAGCTCATGCTATATCTTGCATTTGTTAGGAAAAACTGCTTAGAGCATTAAAAGTGCCCATTGCAGAAAGAGCTCAAATTCGCAAAACAAACACATATTCCTGTTCCCCTGCCTCCCCGAAGACCAAAAAACCATGACTTTTGCAGATGTGAAGTTTCCTTGCGGAGATAGCCCATGCTATATCTTGCATTTGTTAGGAAAAACTGCTTAGAGCATGAAAAGTGCCCATTGCAGAAAGAGCTCAAATTCGAAAAACAAACACGTATTCATGTTCCCCCGGCTCACTGAACACCAAAAAACCATGACTTTTGCAGATCTGAAGTTTCCTTGCGGAGATAGCCCATGTTATATCTTGCATTTGTTAGGAAAATCTGCTTATAGTATGAAAAGTGCCCATTGCAGAAAGAGCTCAAATTCGAAAAACAAACACATATTCCTGTTCCCCTGCCTCCCCGAAGATCAAAAAACCATGACTTTTGCAGATGTGAAGTTTCCTTGCGGAGATAGCCCATGCTATATCTTGCATTTGTTAGGAAAATACTGCTTAGAGCATGAAAAGTGCCCATTGCAGAAAGAGCTCACATTCGAAAAACAAACACGTATTCATGTTCCCCCGGCTCACTGAACACCAAAAAACCATGAGTTTTGCAGATCTGAAGTTTCCTTGCGGAGATAGCCCATGATATATCTTGCATTTGTTAGGAAAAACTGCTTATAGTATGAAAAGTGCCCATTTCACAAAGAGCTCAAATTCAAAAAACAAACACATATTCATGTTCCCCTGTCTCCCCGAAGACCAAAAAACCATGACTTTTGCAGATGTGAAGTTTCCTTGCAGAGATAGCCCATGCTATATCTTGCATTTGTTAGGAAAAACTGCTTAGAGTGAGAAAAGTGCCCATTGCAGAAAGAGCTCAAATTCGAAAAACAAACACGTATTCATGTTCCCCCGGCTCACTGAACACCAAAAAACCATGAGTTCTGCAGATCTGAAGTTTCCTTGCGGAGATAGCCCATGATATATCTTGCATTTGTTAGGAAAAACTGCTCATAGCATGAAAAGTGCCCATTGCAGATAGAGCTCAAATTCGCAAAACAAACACATATTCCTGTTCCCCTGCCTCCCCGAAGACCAAAAAACCATGACTTTTGCAGATCTGAAGTTTCCTTGCGGAGATAGCCCATGCTATATCTTGCATTTGTTAGGAAAAACTGCTTATAGCATGAAAAGTGCCCATTGCAGATAGAGCTCAAATTCGGAAAACAAACACATATTCCTGTTCCCCTGCCTCCCCGAAGACCAAAAAACCATGACTTTTGCAGATGTGAAGTTTCCTTGCGGAGATAGCCCATGCTATATCTTGCATTTGTTAGGAAAAACTGCTTAGAGTGAGAAAAGTGCCCATTGCAGAAAGAGCTCAAATTCGAAAAACAAACACGTATTCATGTTCCCCCGGCTCACTGAACACCAAAAAACCATGAGTTCTGCAGATCTGAAGTTTCCTTGCGGAGATAGCCCATGATATATCTTGCATTTGTTAGGAAAAACTGCTCATAGCATGAAAAGTGCCCATTGCAGATAGAGCTCAAATTCGCAAAACAAACACATATTCCTGTTCCCCTGCCTCCCCGAAGACCAAAAAACCATGACTTTTGCAGATCTGAAGTTTCCTTGCGGAGATAGCCCATGCTATATCTTGCATTTGTTAGGAAAAACTGCTTATAGCATGAAAAGTGCCCATTGCAGAAAGAGCTCAAATTCGAAAAACAAACACGTATTCATGTTCCCCCGGCTCACTGAACACCAAAAAACCATGAGTTTTGCAGATCTGAAGTTTCCTTGCGGAGATAGCCCATGATATATCTTGCATTTGTTAGGAAAAACTGCTTATAGCATGAAAAGTGCCCATTGAAGATAGAGCTCAAATTCGCAAAACAAACATATATTCCTGTTCCCCTGCCTCTCCGAAGACCAAAAAACCATGACTTTTGCAGATCTGAAGTTTCCTTGCGGAGATAGCCCATGCTATATCTTGCATTTGTTAGGAAAAACTGCTTATAGCATGAAAAGTGCCCATTGCAGATAGAGCTCAAATTCGCAAAACAAACACATATTCCTGTTCCCCTGCCTCCCCGAAGACCAAAAAACCATGACTTTTGCAGATCTGAAGTTTCCTTGCGGAGATAGCCCATGCTATATCTTGCATTAGTTAGGAAAAACTGCTTAGAGCATTAAAAGTGCCCATTGCAGAAAGAGCTCAAATTCACAAAACAAACACATATTCCTGTTCCCCTGCCTCCCCGAAGACCAAAAAACCATGACTTTTGCAGATGTGAAGTTTCCTTGCGGAGATAGCCCATGCTATATCTTGCATTTGTTAGGAAAAACTGCTTAGAGCATGAAAAGTGCCCATTGCAGAAAGAGCTCAAATTCGAAAAACAAACACGTATTCATGTTCCCCCGGCTCACTGAACACCAAAAAACCATGACTTTTGCAGATCTGAAGTTTCCTTGCGGAGATAGCCCATGTTATATCTTGCATTTGTTAGGAAAAACTGCTTATAGTATGAAAAGTGCCCATTGCAGAAAGAGCTCAAATTCGAAAAACAAACACATATTCCTGTTCCCCTGCCTCCCCGAAGATCAAAAAACCATGACTTTTGCAGATGTGAAGTTTCCTTGCGGAGATAGCCCATGCTATATCTTGCATTTGTTAGGAAAAACTGCTTAGAGCATGAAAAGTGCCCATTGCAGAAAGAGCTCAAATTCGAAAAACAAACACGTATTCATGTTCCCCTGCCTCCCCGAAGACCAAAAAACCATGACTTTTGCAGATCTGAAGTTTCCTTGCGGAGATAGCTCATGCTATATCTTGCATTTGTTAGGAAAAACTGCTTAGAGCATTAAAAGTGCCCATTGCAGAAAGAGCTCAAATTCGCAAAACAAACACATATTCCTGTTCCCCTGCCTCCCCGAAGACCAAAAAACCATGACTTTTGCAGATGTGAAGTTTCCTTGCGGAGATAGCCCATGCTATATCTTGCATTTGTTAGGAAAAACTGCTTAGAGCATGAAAAGTGCCCATTGCAGAAAGAGCTCAAATTCGAAAAACAAACACGTATTCATGTTCCCCCGGCTCACTGAACACCAAAAAACCATGACTTTTGCAGATCTGAAGTTTCCTTGCGGAGATAGCCCATGTTATATCTTGCATTTGTTAGGAAAATCTGCTTATAGTATGAAAAGTGCCCATTGCAGAAAGAGCTCAAATTCGAAAAACAAACACATATTCCTGTTCCCCTGCCTCCCCGAAGATCAAAAAACCATGACTTTTGCAGATGTGAAGTTTCCTTGCGGAGATAGCCCATGCTATATCTTGCATTTGTTAGGAAAATACTGCTTAGAGCATGAAAAGTGCCCATTGCAGAAAGAGCTCACATTCGAAAAACAAACACGTATTCATGTTCCCCCGGCTCACTGAACACCAAAAAACCATGAGTTTTGCAGATCTGAAGTTTCCTTGCGGAGATAGCCCATGATATATCTTGCATTTGTTAGGAAAAACTGCTTATAGTATGAAAAGTGCCCATTTCACAAAGAGCTCAAATTCAAAAAACAAACACATATTCATGTTCCCCTGTCTCCCCGAAGACCAAAAAACCATGACTTTTGCAGATGTGAAGTTTCCTTGCAGAGATAGCCCATGCTATATCTTGCATTTGTTAGGAAAAACTGCTTAGAGTGAGAAAAGTGCCCATTGCAGAAAGAGCTCAAATTCGAAAAACAAACACGTATTCATGTTCCCCCGGCTCACTGAACACCAAAAAACCATGAGTTCTGCAGATCTGAAGTTTCCTTGCGGAGATAGCCCATGATATATCTTGCATTTGTTAGGAAAAACTGCTCATAGCATGAAAAGTGCCCATTGCACAAAGAGCTGAAATTCAGAAAAACAAACACATATTCCTGTTCCCCTGCCTCCCCGAAGACCAAAAAACCATGACTTTTGCAGATCTGAAGTTTCCTTGCGGAGATAGCCCATGCTATATCTTGCATTTGTTAGGAAAAACTGCTTATAGTATGAAAAGTGCCCATTGCAGAAAAAGCTCAAATTCGAAAAACAAACACATATTCCTGTTCCCCTGCCTCCCCGAAGACCAAAAAACCATGACTTTTGCAGATGTGAAGTTTCCTTGCGGAGATAGCCCATGCTATATCTTGCATTTGTTAGGAAAAACTGCTTAGAGCATGAAAAGTGCCCATTGCAGAAAGAGCTCAAATTCGAAAAACAAACACGTATTCATGTTCCCCCGGCTCACTGAACACCAAAAAACCATGACTTTTGCAGATCTGAAGTTTCCTTGCGGAGATAGCCCATGTTATATCTTGCATTTGTTAGGAAAAACTGCTTATAGTATGAAAAGTGCCCATTGCAGAAAGAGCTCAAATTCGAAAAACAAACACATATTCCTGTTCCCCTGCCTCCCCGAAGACCAAAAAACCATGACTTTTGCAGATGTGAAGTTTCCTTGCGGAGATAGCCCATGCTATATCTTGCATTTGTTAGGAAAAACTGCTTAGAGCATGAAAAGTGCCCATTGCAGAAAGAGCTCAAATTCGAAAAACAAACACGTATTCATGTTCCCCCGGCTCACTGAACACCAAAAAACCATGAGTTTTGCAGATCTGAAGTTTCCTTGCGGAGATAGCCCATGATATATCTTGCATTTGTTAGGAAAAACTGCTTATAGCATGAAAAGTGCCCATTGAAGATAGAGCTCAAATTCGCAAAACAAACATATATTCCTGTTCCCCTGCCTCTCCGAAGACCAAAAAACCATGACTTTTGCAGATCTGAAGTTTCCTTGCGGAGATAGCCCATGCTATATCTTGCATTTGTTAGGAAAAACTGCTTATAGTATGAAAAGTGCCCATTGCAGAAAAAGCTCAAATTCGAAAAACAAACACATATTCCTGTTCCCCTGCCTCCCCGAAGACCAAAAAACCATGACTTTTGCAGATGTGAAGTTTTCTTGCGGAGATAGCCCATGCTATATCTTGCATTTGTTAGGAAAAACTGCTTAGAGCATTAAAAGTGCCCATTGCAGAAAGAGCTCAAATTCGCAAAACAAACACATATTCCTGTTCCCCTGCCTCCCCGAAGACCAAAAAACCATGACTTTTGCAGATCTGAAGTTTCCTTGTGGAGATAGCCCATGCTATATCTTGCATTTGTTAGGAAAAACTGCTTATAGTATGAAAAGTGCCCATTGCAGAAAAAGCTCAAATTCGAAAAACAAACACATATTCCTGTTCCCCTGCCTCCCCGAAGACCAAAAAACCATGACTTTTGCAGATGTGAAGTTTCCTTGCGGAGATAGCCCATGCTATATCTTGCATTTGTTAGGAAAAACTGCTTAGAGTGAGAAAAGTGCCCATTGCAGAAAGAGCTCAAATTTGAAAAACAAACACATATTCATGTTCCCCCGGCTCACTGAACACCAAAAAACCATGAGTTCTGCAGATCTGAAGTTTCCTTGCGGAGATAGCCCATGATATATCTTACATTTGTTAGGAAAAACTGCTCATAGCATGAAAAGTGCCCATTGCAGATAGAGCTCAAATTCGCAAAACAAACACATATTCCTGTTCCCCTGACTCCCCGAAGACCAAAAAACCATGACTTTTGCAGATCTGAAGTTTCCTTGCGGAGATAGCCCATGCTATATCTTGCATTTGTTAGGAAAAACTGCTTATAGTATGAAAAGTGCCCATTGCACAAAGAGCTGAAATTCAGAAAAACAAACACATATTCCTGTTCCCCTGCCTCCCCGAAGACCAAAAAACCATGACTTTTGCAGATCTGAAGTTTCCTTGCGGAGATAGCCCATGCTATATCTTGCATTTGTTAGGAAAAACTGCTTATAGCATGAAAAGTGCCCATTGCAGATAGAGCTCAAATTCGGAAAACAAACACATATTCCTGTTCCTCTGCCTCCCCGAAGACCAAAAAACCATGACTTTTGCAGATGTGAAGTTTCCTTGCGGAGATAGCCCATGCTATATCTTGCATTTGTTAGGAAAAACTGCTTATAGTATGAAAAGTGCCCATTGCAGAAAAAGCTCAAATTCGAAAAACAAACACATATTCCTGTTCCCCTGCCTCCCCGAAGACCAAAAAACCATGACTTTTGCAGATGTGAAGTTTCCTTGCGGAGATAGCCCATGCTATATCTTGCATTTGTTAGGAAAAACTGCTTAGAGCATGAAAAGTGCCCATTGCAGAAAGAGCTCAAATTCGAAAAACAAACACGTATTCATGTTCCCCCGGCTCACTGAACACCAAAAAACCATGAGTTTTGCAGATCTGAAGTTTCCTTGCGGAGATAGCCCATGATATATCTTGCATTTGTTAGGAAAAACTGCTTATAGCATGAAAAGTGCCCATTGAAGATAGAGCTCAAATTCGCAAAACAAACATATATTCCTGTTCCCCTGCCTCTCCGAAGACCAAAAAACCATGACTTTTGCAGATCTGAAGTTTCCTTGCGGAGATAGCCCATGCTATATCTTGCATTTGTTAGGAAAAACTGCTTATAGCATGAAAAGTGCCCATTGCAGATAGAGCTCAAATTCGCAAAACAAACACATATTCCTGTTCCCCTGCCTCCCCAAAGACCAAAAAACCATGACTTTTGCAGATCTGAAGTTTCCTTGCGGAGATAGCCCATGCTATATCTTGCATTTGTTAGGAAAAACTGCTTATAGTATGAAAAGTGCCCATTGCAGAAAAAGCTCAAATTCGAAAAACAAACACATATTCCTGTTCCCCTGCCTCCCCGAAGACCAAAAAACCATGACTTTTGCAGATGTGAAGTTTCCTTGCGGAGATAGCCCATGCTATATCTTGCATTTGTTAGGAAAAACTGCTTAGAGCATTAAAAGTGCCCATTGCAGAAAGAGCTCAAATTCGCAAAACAAACACATATTCCTGTTCCCCTGCCTCCCCGAAGACCAAAAAACCATGACTTTTGCAGATCTGAAGTTTCCTTGTGGAGATAGCCCATGCTATATCTTGCATTTGTTAGGAAAAACTGCTTATAGTATGAAAAGTGCCCATTGCAGAGAAAGCTCAAATTCGAAAAACAAACACATATTCCTGTTCCCCTGCCTCACCGAAGACCAAAAAACCATGACTTTTGCAGATGTGAAGTTTCCTTGCGGAGATAGCCCATGCTATATCTTGCATTTGTTAGGAAAAACTGCTTAGAGTGAGAAAAGTGCCCATTGCAGAAAGAGCTCAAATTCGAAAAACAAACACGTATTCATGTTCCCCCGGCTCACTGAACACCAAAAAACCATGAGTTCTGCAGATCTGAAGTTTCCTTGCGGAGATAGCCCATGATATATCTTGCATTTGTTAGGAAAAACTGCTCATAGCATGAAAAGTGCCCAGTGCAGATAGAGCTCAAATTCGCAAAACAAACACATATTCCTGTTCCCCTGCCTCCCCGAAGACCAAAAAACCATGACTTTTGCAGATCTGAAGTTTCCTTGCGGAGATAGCCCATGCTATATCTTGCATTTGTTAGGAAAAACTGCTTATAGCATGAAAAGTGCCCATTGCAGATAGAGCTCAAATTCGGAAAACAAACACATATTCCTGTTCCTCTGCCTCCCCGAAGACCAAAAAACCATGACTTTTGCAGATGTGAAGTTTCCTTGCGGAGATAGCCCATGCTATATCTTGCATTTGTTAGGAAAAACTGCTTATAGTATGAAAAGTGCCCATTGCAGAAAAAGCTCAAATTCGAAAAACAAACACATATTCCTGTTCCCCTGCCTCCCCGAAGACCAAAAAACCATGACTTTTGCAGATGTGAAGTTTCCTTGCGGAGATAGCCCATGCTATATCTTGCATTTGTTAGGAAAAACTGCTTAGAGCATGAAAAGTGCCCATTGCAGAAAGAGCTCAAATTCGAAAAACAAACACGTATTCATGTTCCCCCGGCTCACTGAACACCAAAAAACCATGACTTTTGCAGATCTGAAGTTTCCTTGCGGAGATAGCCCATGATATATCTTGCATTTGTTAGGAAAAACTGCTTATAGCATGAAAAGTGCCCATTGAAGATAGAGCTCAAATTCGCAAAACAAACATATATTCCTGTTCCCCTGCCTCTCCGAAGACCAAAAAACCATGACTTTTGCAGATCTGAAGTTTCCTTGCGGAGATAGCCCATGCTATATCTTGCATTTGTTAGGAAAAACTGCTTATAGCATGAAAAGTGCCCATTGCAGATAGAGCTCAAATTCGCAAAACAAACACATATTCCTGTTCCCCTGCCTCCCCAAAGACCAAAAAACCATGACTTTTGCAGATCTGAAGTTTCCTTGCGGAGATAGCCCATGCTATATCTTGCATTTGTTAGGAAAAACTGCTTATAGTATGAAAAGTGCCCATTGCAGAAAAAGCTCAAATTCGAAAAACAAACACATATTCCTGTTCCCCTGCCTCCCCGAAGACCAAAAAACCATGACTTTTGCAGATGTGAAGTTTCCTTGCGGAGATAGCCCATGCTATATCTTGCATTTGTTAGGAAAAACTGCTTATAGTATGAAAAGTGCCCATTGCAGAAAAAGCTCAAATTCGAAAAACAAACACATATTCCTGTTCCCCTGCCTCACCGAAGACCAAAAAACCATGACTTTTGCAGATGTGAAGTTTCCTTGCGGAGATAGCCCATGCTATATCTTGCATTTGTTAGGAAAAACTGCTTAGAGTGAGAAAAGTGCCCATTGCAGAAAGAGCTCAAATTCGAAAAACAAACACGTATTCATGTTCCCCCGGATCACTGAACACCAAAAAACCATGAGTTCTGCAGATCTGAAGTTTCCTTGCGGAGATAGCCCATGATATATCTTGCATTTGTTAGGAAAAACTGCTCATAGCATGAAAAGTGCCCATTGCAGATAGAGCTCAAATTCGCAAAACAAACACATATTCCTGTTCCCCTGCCTCCCCGAAGACCAAAAAACCATGACTTTTGCAGATGTGAAGTTTCCTTGGGGATATAGCCCATGCTATATCTTGCATTTGTTAGGAAAAACTGCTTAGAGCATGAAAAGTGCCCATTGCAGAAAGAGCTCAAATTCGAAAAACAAACACGTATTCATGTTCCCCCGGCTCACTGAACACCAAAAAACCATGAGTTTTGCAGATCTGAAGTTTCCTTGCGGAGATAGCCCATGATATATCTTGCATTTGTTAGGAAAAACTGCTTATAGCATGAAAAGTGCCCATTGAAGATAGAGCTCAAATTCGCAAAACAAACATATATTCCTGTTCCCCTGCCTCTCCGAAGACCAAAAAACCATGACTTTTGCAGATCTGAAGTTTCCTTGCGGAGATAGCCCATGCTATATCTTGCATTTGTTAGGAAAAACTGCTTATAGCATGAAAAGTGCCCATTGCAGATAGAGCTCAAATTCGCAAAACAAACACATATTCCTGTTCCCCTGCCTCCCCAAAGACCAAAAAACCATGACTTTTGCAGATCTGAAGTTTCCTTGCGGAGATAGCCCATGCTATATCTTGCATTTGTTAGGAAAAACTGCTTAGAGCATGAAAAGTGCCCATTGCAGAAAGAGCTCAAATTCGAAAATCAAACACGTATTCATGTTCCCCCGGCTCACTGAACACCAAAAAACCATGACTTTTGCAGATCTGAAGTTTCCTTGCGGAGATAGCCCATGTTATATCTTGCATTTGTTAGGAAAAACTGCTTATAGTATGAAAAGTGCCCATTGCAGAAAGAGCTCAAATTCGAAAAACAAACACATATTCCTGTTCCCCTGCCTCCCCGAAGACCAAAAAACCATGACTTTTGCAGATCTGAAGTTTCCTTGCGGAGATAGCTCATGCTATATCTTGCATTTGTTAGGAAAAACTGCTTAGAGCATTAAAAGTGCCCATTGCAGAAAGAGCTCAAATTCGCAAAACAAACACATATTCCTGTTCCCCTGCCTCCCCGAAGACCAAAAAACCATGACTTTTGCAGATGTGAAGTTTCCTTGCGGAGATAGCCCATGCTATATCTTGCATTTGTTAGGAAAAACTGCTTAGAGCATGAAAAGTGCCCATTGCAGAAAGAGCTCAAATTCGAAAAACAAACACGTATTCATGTTCCCCCGGCTCACTGAACACCAAAAAACCATGACTTTTATAGATCTGAAGTTTCCTTGCGGAGATAGCCCATGTTATATCTTGCATTTGTTAGGAAAAACTGCTTATAGTATGAAAAGTGCCCATTGCAGAAAGAGCTCAAATTCGAAAAACAAACACATATTCCTGTTCCCCTGCCTCCCCGAAGATCAAAAAACCATGACTTTTGCAGATGTGAAGTTTCCTTGCGGAGATAGCCCATGCTATATCTTGCATTTGTTAGGAAAATACTGCTTAGAGCATGAAAAGTGCCCATTGCAGAAAGAGCTCACATTCGAAAAACAAACACGTATTCATGTTCCCCCGGCTCACTGAACACCAAAAAACCATGAGTTTTGCAGATCTGAAGTTTCCTTGCGGAGATAGCCCATGATATATCTTGCATTTGTTAGGAAAAACTGCTTATAGTATGAAAAGTGCCCATTGCAGAAAAAGCTCAAATTCGAAAAACAAACACATATTCCTGTTCCCCTGCCTCCCCGAAGACCAAAAAACCATGACTTTTGCAGATGTGAAGTTTCCTTGCGGAGATAGCCCATGCTATATCTTGCATTTGTTAGGAAAAACTGCTTAGAGCATGAAAAGTGCCCATTGCAGAAAGAGCTCAAATTCGAAAAACAAACACGTATTCATGTTCCCCCGGCTCACTGAACACCAAAAAACCATGAGTTTTGCAGATCTGAAGTTTCCTTGCGGAGATAGCCCATGATATATCTTGCATTTGTTAGGAAAAACTGCTTATAGCATGAAAAGTGCCCATTGAAGATAGAGCTCAAATTCGCAAAACAAACATATATTCCTGTTCCCCTGCCTCTCCGAAGACCAAAAAACCATGACTTTTGCAGATCTGAAGTTTCCTTGCGGAGATAGCCCATGCTATATCTTGCATTTGTTAGGAAAAACTGCTTATAGCATGAAAAGTGCCCATTGCAGATAGAGCTCAAATTCGCAAAACAAACACATATTCCTGTTCCCCTGCCTCCCCAAAGACCAAAAAACCATGACTTTTGCAGATCTGAAGTTTCCTTGCGGAGATAGCCCATGCTATATCTTGCATTTGTTAGGAAAAACTGCTTAGAGCATGAAAAGTGCCCATTGCAGAAAGAGCTCAAATTCGAAAATCAAACACGTATTCATGTTCCCCCGGCTCACTGAACACCAAAAAACCATGACTTTTGCAGATCTGAAGTTTCCTTGCGGAGATAGCCCATGTTATATCTTGCATTTGTTAGGAAAAACTGCTTATAGTATGAAAAGTGCCCATTGCAGAAAGAGCTCAAATTCGAAAAACAAACACATATTCCTGTTCCCCTGCCTCCCCGAAGACCAAAAAACCATGACTTTTGCAGATCTGAAGTTTCCTTGCGGAGATAGCTCATGCTATATCTTGCATTTGTTAGGAAAAACTGCTTAGAGCATTAAAAGTGCCCATTGCAGAAAGAGCTCAAATTCGCAAAACAAACACATATTCCTGTTCCCCTGCCTCCCCGAAGACCAAAAAACCATGACTTTTGCAGATGTGAAGTTTCCTTGCGGAGATAGCCCATGCTATATCTTGCATTTGTTAGGAAAAACTGCTTAGAGCATGAAAAGTGCCCATTGCAGAAAGAGCTCAAATTCGAAAAACAAACACGTATTCATGTTCCCCCGGCTCACTGAACACCAAAAAACCATGACTTTTGCAGATCTGAAGTTTCCTTGCGGAGATAGCCCATGTTATATCTTGCATTTGTTAGGAAAAACTGCTTATAGTATGAAAAGTGCCCATTGCAGAAAGAGCTCAAATTCGAAAAACAAACACATATTCCTGTTCCCCTGCCTCCCCGAAGATCAAAAAACCATGACTTTTGCAGATGTGAAGTTTCCTTGCGGAGATAGCCCATGCTATATCTTGCATTTGTTAGGAAAATACTGCTTAGAGCATGAAAAGTGCCCATTGCAGAAAGAGCTCACATTCGAAAAACAAACACGTATTCATGTTCCCCCGGCTCACTGAACACCAAAAAACCATGAGTTTTGCAGATCTGAAGTTTCCTTGCGGAGATAGCCCATGATATATCTTGCATTTGTTAGGAAAAACTGCTTATAGTATGAAAAGTGCCCATTGCAGAAAAAGCTCAAATTCGAAAAACAAACACATATTCCTGTTCCCCTGCCTCCCCGAAGACCAAAAAACCATGACTTTTGCAGATGTGAAGTTTCCTTGCGGAGATAGCCCATGCTATATCTTGCATTTGTTAGGAAAAACTGCTTAGAGCATGAAAAGTGCCCATTGCAGAAAGAGCTCAAATTCGAAAAACAAACACGTATTCATGTTCCCCTGGCTCACTGAACACCAAAAAACCATGAGTTTTGCAGATCTGAAGTTTCCTTGCGGAGATAGCCCATGATATATCTTGCATTTGTTAGGAAAAACTGCTTATAGCATGAAAAGTGCCCATTGAAGATAGAGCTCAAATTCGCAAAACAAACATATATTCCTGTTCCCCTGCCTCTCCGAAGACCAAAAAACCATGACTTTTGCAGATCTGAAGTTTCCTTGCGGAGATAGCCCATGCTATATCTTGCATTTGTTAGGAAAAACTGCTTATAGCATGAAAAGTGCCCATTGCAGATAGAGCTCCAATTCGCAAAACAAACACATATTCCTGTTCCCCTGCCTCCCCAAAGACCAAAAAACCATGACTTTTGCAGATCTGAAGTTTCCTTGCGGAGATAGCCCATGCTATATCTTGCATTTGTTAGGAAAAACTGCTTATAGTATGAAAAGTGCCCATTGCAGAAAAAGCTCAAATTCGAAAAACAAACACATATTCCTGTTCCCCTGCCTCCCCGAAGACCAAAAAACCATGACTTTTGCAGATGTGAAGTTTCCTTGCGGAGATAGCCCATGCTATATCTTGCATTTGTTAGGAAAAACTGCTTAGAGTGAGAAAAGTGCCCATTGCAGAAAGAGCTCAAATTCGAAAAACAAACACGTATTCATGTTCCCCCGGCTCACTGAACACCAAAAAACCATGAGTTCTGCAGATCTGAAGTTTCCTTGCGGAGATAGCCCATGTTATATCTTGCATTTGTTAGGAAAAACTGCTTAGAGCATGAAAAGTGCCCATTGCAGAAAGAGCTCAAATTCGAAAAACAAACACATATTCCTGTTCCCCCGCCTCCCCGAAGACCAAAAAACCATGACTTTTGCAGATCTGAAGTTTCCTTGCCCATGTTATATCTTGCATTTGTTAGGAAAAACTGCTTATAGTATGAAAAGTGCCCATTGCAGAAAGAGCTCAAATTCGAAAAACAAACACATATTCCTGTTCCCCTGCCTCCCCGAAGATCAAAAAACCATGACTTTTGCAGATGTGAAGTTTCCTTGCGGAGATAGCCCATGCTATATCTTGCATTTGTTAGGAAAAACTGCTTAGAGCATGAAAAGTGCCCATTGCAGAAAGAGCTCAAATTCGAAAAACAAACACGTATTCATGTTCCCCCGGCTCACTGAACACCAAAAAACCATGAGTTTTGCAGATCTGAAGTTTCCTTGCGGAGATAGCCCATGATATATCTTGCATTTGTTAGGAAAAACTGCTTATAGCATGAAAAGTGCCCATTGAAGATAGAGCTCAAATTCACAAAACAAACATATATTCCTGTTCCCCTGCCTCTCCGAAGACCAAAAAACCATGACTTTTGCAGATCTGAAGTTTCCTTGCGGAGATAGCCCATGCTATATCTTGCATTTGTTAGGAAAAACTGCTTATAGCATGAAAAGTGCCCATTGCAGATAGAGCTCAAATTCGCAAAACAAACACATATTCCTGTTCCCCTGCCTCCCCAAAGACCAAAAAACCATGACTTTTGCAGATCTGAAGTTTCCTTGCGGAGATAGCCCATGCTATATCTTGCATTTGTTAGGAAAAACTGCTTATAGCATGAAAAGTGCCCATTGCAGAAAAAGCTCAAATTCGAAAAACAAACACATATTCCTGTTCCCCTGCCTCCCCGAAGACCAAAAAACCATGACTTTTGCAGATGTGAAGTTTCCTTGCGGAGATAGCCCATGCTATATCTTGCATTTGTTAGGAAAAACTGCTTAGAGTGAGAAAAGTGCCCATTGCAGAAAGAGCTCAAATTCGAAAAACAAACACGTATTCATGTTCCCCCGGCTCACTGAACACCAAAAAACCATGAGTTCTGCAGATCTGAAGTTTCCTTGCGGAGATAGCTCATGCTATATCTTGCATTTGTTAGGAAAAACTGCTTAGAGCATGAAAAGTGCCCATTGCAGAAAGAGCTCAAATTCGAAAAACAAACACGTATTCATGTTCCCCTGGCTCACTGAACACCAAAAAACCATGAGTTTTGCAGATCTGAAGTTTCCTTGCCCATGATATATCTTGCATTTGTTAGGAAAAACTGCTTATAGCATGAAAAGTGCCCATTGAAGATAGAGCTCAAATTCGCAAAACAAACATATATTCCTGTTCCCCTGCCTCTCCGAAGACCAAAAAACCATGACTTTTGCAGATCTGAAGTTTCCTTGCGGAGATAGCCCATGCTATATCTTGCATTTGTTAGGAAAAACTGCTTATAGCATGAAAAGTGCCCATTGCAGATAGAGCTCAAATTCGCAAAACAAACACATATTCCTGTTCCCCTGCCTCCCCAAAGACCAAAAAACCATGACTTTTGCAGATCTGAAGTTTCCTTGCGGAGATAGCCCATGCTATATCTTGCATTTGTTAGGAAAAACTGCTTAGAGCATGAAAAGTGCCCATTGCAGAAAGAGCTCAAATTCAAAAAACAAACACGTATTCATGTTCCCCCGGCTCACTGAACACCAAAAAACCATGACTTTTGCAGATCTGAAGTTTCCTTGCGGAGATAGCCCATGTTATATCTTGCATTTGTTAGGAAAAACTGCTTATAGTATGAAAAGTGCCCATTGCAGAAAGAGCTCAAATTCGAAAAACAAACACATATTCCTGTTCCCCTGCCTCCCCGAAGACCAAAAAACCATGACTTTTGCAGATCTGAAGTTTCCTTGCGGAGATAGCTCATGCTATATCTTGCATTTGTTAGGAAAAACTGCTTAGAGCATTAAAAGTGCCCATTGCAGAAAGAGCTCAAATTCGCAAAACAAACACATATTCCTGTTCCCCTGCCTCCCCGAAGACCAAAAAACCATGACTTTTGCAGATGTGAAGTTTCCTTGCGGAGATAGCCCATGCTATATCTTGCATTTGTTAGGAAAAACTGCTTAGAGCATGAAAAGTGCCCATTGCAGAAAGAGCTCAAATTCGAAAAACAAACACGTATTCATGTTCCCCCGGCTCACTGAACACCAAAAAACCATGACTTTTGCAGATCTGAAGTTTCCTTGCGGAGATAGCCCATGCTATATCTTGCATTTGTTAGGAAAAACTGCTTAGAGCATGAAAAGTGCCCATTGCAGAAAGAGCTCAAATTCGAAAAACAAACACGTATTCATGTTCCCCTGGCTCACTGAACACCAAAAAACCATGAGTTTTGCAGATCTGAAGTTTCCTTGCGGAGATAGCCCATGATATATCTTGCATTTGTTAGGAAAAACTGCTTATAGCATGAAAAGTGCCCATTGAAGATAGAGCTCAAATTCGCAAAACAAACATATATTCCTGTTCCCCTGCCTCTCCGAAGACCAAAAAACCATGACTTTTGCAGATCTGAAGTTTCCTTGCGGAGATAGCCCATGCTATATCTTGCATTTGTTAGGAAAAACTGCTTATAGCATGAAAAGTGCCCATTGCAGATAGAGCTCAAATTCGCAAAACAAACACATATTCCTGTTCCCCTGCCTCCCCAAAGACCAAAAAACCATGACTTTTGCAGATCTGAAGTTTCCTTGCGGAGATAGCCCATGCTATATCTTGCATTTGTTAGGAAAAACTGCTTATAGTATGAAAAGTGCCCATTGCAGAAAAAGCTCAAATTCGAAAAACAAACACATATTCCTGTTCCCCTGCCTCCCTGAAGACCAAAAAACCATGACTTTTGCAGATGTGAAGTTTCCTTGCGGAGATAGCCCATGCTATATCTTGCATTTGTTAGGAAAAACTGCTTAGAGTGAGAAAAGTGCCCATTGCAGAAAGAGCTCAAATTCGAAAAACAAACACGTATTCATGTTCCCCCGGCTCACTGAACACCAAAAAACCATGAGTTCTGCAGATCTGAAGTTTCCTTGCGGAGATAGCCCATGTTATATCTTGCACTTGTTAGGAAAAACTGCTTATAGTATGAAAAGTGCCCATTGCAGAAAGAGCTCAAATTCGAAAAACAAACACATATTCCTGTTCCCCTGCCTCCCCGAAGACCAAAAAACCATGACTTTTGCAGATCTGAAGTTTCCTTGCGGAGATAGCTCATGCTATATCTTGCATTTGTTAGGAAAAACTGCTTATAGCATGAAAAGTGCCCATTGCAGATAGAGCTCAAATTCGGAAAACAAACACATATTCCTGTTCCCCTGCCTCCCCGAAGACCAAAAAACCATGACTTTTGCAGATGTGAAGTTTCCTTGCGGATATAGCCCATGCTATATCTTGCATTTGTTAGGAAAAACTGCTTAGAGCATGAAAAGTGCCCATTGCAGAAAGAGCTCAAATTCGAAAAACAAACACGTATTCATGTTCCCCTGGCTCACTGAACACCAAAAAACCATGAGTTTTGCAGATCTGAAGTTTCCTTGCGGAGATAGCCCATGATATATCTTGCATTTGTTAGGAAAAACTGCTTAGAGTGAGAAAAGTGCCCATTGCAGAAAGAGCTCAAATTCGAAAAACAAACACGTATTCATGTTCCCCCGGCTCACTGAACACCAAAAAACCATGAGTTCTGCAGATCTGAAGTTTCCTTGCGGAGATAGCCCATGATATATCTTGCATTTGTTAGGAAAAACTGCTTATAGCATGAAAAGTGCCCATTGCAGATAGAGCTCAAATTCGCAAAACAAACACATATTCCTGTTCCCCTGCCTCCCCAAAGACCAAAAAACCATGACTTTTGCAGATCTGAAGTTTCCTTGCGGAGATAGCCCATGCTATATCTTGCATTTGTTAGGAAAAACTGCTTAGAGCATGAAAAGTGCCCATTGCAGAAAGAGCTCAAATTCGAAAAACAAACACGTATTCATGTTCCCCCGGCTCACTGAACACCAAAAAACCATGACTTTTGCAGATCTGAAGTTTCCTTGCGGAGATAGCCCATGTTATATCTTGCATTTGTTAGGAAAAACTGCTTATAGTATGAAAAGTGCCCATTGCAGAAAGAGCTCAAATTCGAAAAACAAACACATATTCCTGTTCCCCTGCCTCCCCGAAGACCAAAAAACCATGACTTTTGCAGATCTGAAGTTTCCTTGCGGAGATAGCTCATGCTATATCTTGCATTTGTTAGGAAAAACTGCTTAGAGCATTAAAAGTGCCCATTGCAGAAAGAGCTCAAATTCGCAAAACAAACACATATTCCTGTTCCCCTGCCTCCCCGAAGACCAAAAAACCATGACTTTTGCAGATGTGAAGTTTCCTTGCGGAGATAGCCCATGCTATATCTTGCATTTGTTAGGAAAAACTGCTTAGAGCATGAAAAGTGCCCATTGCAGAAAGAGCTCAAATTCGAAAAACAAACACGTATTCATGTTCCCCCGGCTCACTGAACACCAAAAAACCATGACTTTTGCAGATCTGAAGTTTCCTTGCGGAGATAGCCCATGTTATATCTTGCATTTGTTAGGAAAAACTGCTTATAGTATGAAAAGTGCCCATTGCAGAAAGAGCTCAAATTCGAAAAACAAACACATATTCCTGTTCCCCTGCCTCCCCGAAGATCAAAAAACCATGACTTTTGCAGATGTGAAGTTTCCTTGCGGAGATAGCCCATGCTATATCTTGCATTTGTTAGGAAAATACTGCTTAGAGCATGAAAAGTGCCCATTGCAGAAAGAGCTCACATTCGAAAAACAAACACGTATTCATGTTCCCCCGGCTCACTGAACACCAAAAAACCATGACTTTTGCAGATCTGAAGTTTCCTTGCGGAGATAGCCCATGATATATCTTGCATTTGTTAGGAAAAACTGCTTATAGTATGAAAAGTGCCCATTTCACAAAGAGCTCAAATTCAAAAAACAAACACATATTCATGTTCCCCTGTCTCCCCGAAGACCAAAAAACCATGACTTTTGCAGATCTGAAGTTTCCTTGCAGAGATAGCCCATGCTATATCTTGCATTTGTTAGGAAAAACTGCTTAGAGTGAGAAAAGTGCCCATTGCAGAAAGAGCTCAAATTCGAAAAACAAACACGTATTCATGTTCCCCCGGCTCACTGAACACCAAAAAACCATGAGTTCTGCAGATCTGAAGTTTCCTTGCGGAGATAGCCCATGATATATCTTGCATTTGTTAGGAAAAACTGCTTATAGCATGAAAAGTGCCCATTGAAGATAGAGCTCAAATTCGCAAAACAAACACATATTCCTGTTCCCCTGCCTCTCCGAAGACCAAAAAACCATGACTTTTGCAGATCTGAAGTTTCCTTGCGGAGATAGCCCATGCTATATCTTGCATTTGTTAGGAAAAACTGCTTATAGCATGAAAAGTGCCCATTGCAGATAGAGCTCAAATTCGCAAAACAAACACATATTCCTGTTCCCCTGCCTCCCCAAAGACCAAAAAACCATGACTTTTGCAGATCTGAAGTTTCCTTGCGGAGATAGCCCATGCTATATCTTGCATTTGTTAGGAAAAACTGCTTATAGTATGAAAAGTGCCCATTGCAGAAAAAGCTCAAATTCGAAAAACAAACACATATTCCTGTTCCCCTGCCTCCCCGAAGACCAAAAAACCATGACTTTTGCAGATGTGAAGTTTCCTTGCGGAGATAGCCCATGCTATATCTTGCATTTGTTAGGAAAAACTGCTTAGAGTGAGAAAAGTGCCCATTGCAGAAAGAGCTCAAATTCGAAAAACAAACACGTATTCATGTTCCCCCGGCTCACTGAACACCAAAAAACCATGAGTTCTGCAGATCTGAAGTTTCCTTGCGGAGATAGCCCATGTTATATCTTGCATTTGTTAGGAAAAACTGCTTAGAGCATGAAAAGTGCCCATTGCAGAAAGAGCTCAAATTCGAAAAACAAACACATATTCCTGTTCCCCTGCCTCCCCGAAGACCAAAAAACCATGACTTTTGCAGATCTGAAGTTTCCTTGCGGAGATAGCTCATGCTATATCTTGCATTTGTTAGGAAAAACTGCTTAGAGCATTAAAAGTGCCCATTGCAGAAAGAGCTCAAATTCGCAAAACAAACACATATTCCTGTTCCCCTGCCTCCCCGAAGACCAAAAAACCATGACTTTTGCAGATGTGAAGTTTCCTTGCGGAGATAGCCCATGCTATATCTTGCATTTGTTAGGAAAAACTGCTTAGAGCATGAAAAGTGCCCATTGCAGAAAGAGCTCAAATTCGAAAAACAAACACGTATTCATGTTCCCCCGGCTCACTGAACACCAAAAAACCATGACTTTTGCAGATCTGAAGTTTCCTTGCGGAGATAGCCCATGTTATATCTTGCATTTGTTAGGAAAAACTGCTTATAGTATGAAAAGTGCCCATTGCAGAAAGAGCTCAAATTCGAAAAACAAACACATATTCCTGTTCCCCTGCCTCCCCGAAGATCAAAAAACCATGACTTTTGCAGATGTGAAGTTTCCTTGCGGAGATAGCCCATGCTATATCTTGCATTTGTTAGGAAAAACTGCTTATAGCATGAAAAGTGCCCATTGCAGAAAGAGCTCAAATTCGAAAAACAAACACGTATTCATGTTCCCCTGGCTCACTGAACACCAAAAAACCATGAGTTTTGCAGATCTGAAGTTTCCTTGCGGAGATAGCCCATGATATATCTTGCATTTGTTAGGAAAAACTGCTTATAGCATGAAAAGTGCCCATTGAAGATAGAGCTCAAATTCGCAAAACAAACATATATTCCTGTTCCCCTGCCTCTCCGAAGACCAAAAAACCATGACTTTTGCAGATCTGAAGTTTCCTTGCGGAGATAGCCCATGCTATATCTTGCATTTGTTAGGAAAAACTGCTTATAGCATGAAAAGTGCCCATTGCAGATAGAGCTCAAATTCGCAAAACAAACACATATTCCTGTTCCCCTGCCTCCCCAAAGACCAAAAAACCATGACTTTTGCAGATCTGAAGTTTCCTTGCGGAGATAGCCCATGCTATATCTTGCATTTGTTAGGAAAAACTGCTTATAGTATGAAAAGTGCCCATTGCAGAAAAAGCTCAAATTCGAAAAACAAACACATATTCCTGTTCCCCTGCCTCCCCGAAGACCAAAAAACCATGACTTTTGCAGATGTGAAGTTTCCTTGCGGAGATAGCCCATGCTATATCTTGCATTTGTTAGGAAAAACTGCTTAGAGTGAGAAAAGTGCCCATTGCAGAAAGAGCTCAAATTCGAAAAACAAACACGTATTCATGTTCCCCCGGCTCACTGAACACCAAAAAACCATGAGTTCTGCAGATCTGAAGTTTCCTTGCGGAGATAGCCCATGTTATATCTTGCATTTGTTAGGAAAAACTGCTTATAGTATGAAAAGTGCCCATTGCAGAAAGAGCTCAAATTCGAAAAACAAACACATATTCCTGTTCCCCTGCCTCCCCGAAGACCAAAAAACCATGACTTTTGCAGATGTGAAGTTTCCTTGCGGAGATAGCCCATGCTATATCTTGCATTTGTTAGGAAAAACTGCTTAGAGCATGAAAAGTGCCCATTGCAGAAAGAGCTCAAATTCGAAAAACAAACACGTATTCATGTTCCCCCGGCTCACTGAACACCAAAAAACCATGACTTTTGCAGATCTGAAGTTTCCTTGCGGAGATAGCCCATGTTATATCTTGCATTTGTTAGGAAAAACTGCTTATAGTATGAAAAGTGCCCATTGCAGAAAGAGCTCAAATTCGAAAAACAAACACATATTCCTGTTCCCCTGCCTCCCTGAAGATCAAAAAACCATGACTTTTGCAGATGTGAAGTTTCCTTGCGGAGATAGCCCATGCTATATCTTGCATTTGTTAGGAAAATACTGCTTAGAGCATGAAAAGTGCCCATTGCAGAAAGAGCTCACATTCGAAAAACAAACACGTATTCATGTTCCCCCGGCTCACTGAACACCAAAAAACCATGAGTTTTGCAGATCTGAAGTTTCCTTGCGGAGATAGCCCATGATATATCTTGCATTTGTTAGGAAAAACTGCTTATAGTATGAAAAGTGCCCATTTCACAAAGAGCTCAAATTCAAAAAACAAACACATATTCATGTTCCCCTGTCTCCCCGAAGACCAAAAAACCATGACTTTTGCAGATCTGAAGTTTCCTTGCGGAGATAGCCCATTCTATATCTTGCATTTGTTAGGAAAAACTGCTTAGAGTGAGAAAAGTGCCCATTGCAGAAAGAGCTCAAATTCGAAAAACAAACACGTATTCATGTTCCCCCGGCTCACTGAACACCAAAAAACCATGAGTTCTGCAGATCTGAAGTTTCCTTGCGGAGATAGCCCATGATATATCTTGCATTTGTTAGGAAAAACTGCTTATAGCATGAAAAGTGCCCATTGAAGATAGAGCTCAAATTCGCAAAACAAACATATATTCCTGTTCCCCTGCCTCTCCGAAGACCAAAAAACCATGACTTTTGCAGATCTGAAGTTTCCTTGCGGAGATAGCCCATGCTATATCTTGCATTTGTTAGGAAAAACTGCTTATAGCATGAAAAGTGCCCATTGCAGATAGAGCTCAAATTCGCAAAACAAACACATATTCCTGTTCCCCTGCCTCCCCAAAGACCAAAAAACCATGACTTTTGCAGATCTGAAGTTTCCTTGCGGAGATAGCCCATGCTATATCTTGCATTTGTTAGGAAAAACTGCTTATAGTATGAAAAGTGCCCATTGCAGAAAAAGCTCAAATTCGAAAAACAAACACATATTCCTGTTCCCCTGCCTCCCCGAAGACCAAAAAACCATGACTTTTGCAGATGTGAAGTTTCCTTGCGGAGATAGCCCATGCTATATCTTGCATTTGTTAGGAAAAACTGCTTAGAGTGAGAAAAGTGCCCATTGCAGAAAGAGCTCAAATTCGAAAAACAAACACGTATTCATGTTCCCCCGGCTCACTGAACACCAAAAAACCATGAGTTCTGCAGATCTGAAGTTTCCTTGCGGAGATAGCCCATGTTATATCTTGCATTTGTTAGGAAAAACTGCTTATAGTATGAAAAGTGCCCATTGCAGAAAGAGCTCAAATTCGAAAAACAAACACATATTCCTGTTCCCCTGCCTCCCCGAAGACCAAAAAACCATGACTTTTGCAGATGTGAAGTTTCCTTGCGGAGATAGCCCATGCTATATCTTGCATTTGTTAGGAAAAACTGCTTAGAGCATGAAAAGTGCCCATTGCAGAAAGAGCTCAAATTCGAAAAACAAACACGTATTCATGTTCCCCCGGCTCACTGAACACCAAAAAACCATGACTTTTGCAGATCTGAAGTTTCCTTGCGGAGATAGCCCATGTTATATCTTGCATTTGTTAGGAAAAACTGCTTATAGTATGAAAAGTGCCCATTGCAGAAAGAGCTCAAATTCGAAAAACAAACACATATTCCTGTTCCCCTGCCTCCCTGAAGATCAAAAAACCATGACTTTTGCAGATGTGAAGTTTCCTTGCGGAGATAGCCCATGCTATATCTTGCATTTGTTAGGAAAATACTGCTTAGAGCATGAAAAGTGCCCATTGCAGAAAGAGCTCACATTCGAAAAACAAACACGTATTCATGTTCCCCCGGCTCACTGAACACCAAAAAACCATGAGTTTTGCAGATCTGAAGTTTCCTTGCGGAGATAGCCCATGATATATCTTGCATTTGTTAGGAAAAACTGCTTATAGTATGAAAAGTGCCCATTTCACAAAGAGCTCAAATTCAAAAAACAAACACATATTCATGTTCCCCTGTCTCCCCGAAGACCAAAAAACCATGACTTTTGCAGATCTGAAGTTTCCTTGCAGAGATAGCCCATGCTATATCTTGCATTTGTTAGGAAAAACTGCTTAGAGTGAGAAAAGTGCCCATTGCAGAAAGAGCTCAAATTCGAAAAACAAACACGTATTCATGTTCCCCCGGCTCACTGAACACCAAAAAACCATGAGTTCTGCAGATCTGAAGTTTCCTTGCGGAGATAGCCCATGATATATCTTGCATTTGTTAGGAAAAACTGCTTATAGCATGAAAAGTGCCCATTGAAGATAGAGCTCAAATTCGCAAAACAAACATATATTCCTGTTCCCCTGCCTCTCCGAAGACCAAAAAACCATGACTTTTGCAGATCTGAAGTTTCCTTGCGGAGATAGCCCATGCTATATCTTGCATTTGTTAGGAAAAACTGCTTATAGCATGAAAAGTGCCCATTGCAGATAGAGCTCAAATTCGCAAAACAAACACATATTCCTGTTCCCCTGCCTCCCCAAAGACCAAAAAACCATGACTTTTGCAGATCTGAAGTTTCCTTGCGGAGATAGCCCATGCTATATCTTGCATTTGTTAGGAAAAACTGCTTATAGTATGAAAAGTGCCCATTGCAGAAAAAGCTCAAATTCGAAAAACAAACACATATTCCTGTTCCCCTGCCTCCCCGAAGACCAAAAAACCATGACTTTTGCAGATGTGAAGTTTCCTTGCGGAGATAGCCCATGCTATATCTTGCATTTGTTAGGAAAAACTGCTTAGAGTGAGAAAAGTGCCCATTGCAGAAAGAGCTCAAATTCGAAAAACAAACACGTATTCATGTTCCCCCGGCTCACTGAACACCAAAAAACCATGAGTTCTGCAGATCTGAAGTTTCCTTGCGGAGATAGCCCATGTTATATCTTGCATTTGTTAGGAAAAACTGCTTATAGTATGAAAAGTGCCCATTGCAGAAAGAGCTCAAATTCGAAAAACAAACACATATTCCTGTTCCCCTGCCTCCCCGAAGATCAAAAAACCATGACTTTTGCAGATGTGAAGTTTCCTTGCGGAGATAGCCCATGCTATATCTTGCATTTGTTAGGAAAAACTGCTTAGAGTGAGAAAAGTGCCCATTGCAGAAAGAGCTCAAATTCGAAAAACAAACACGTATTCATGTTCCCCCGGCTCACTGAACACCAAAAAACCATGAGTTCTGCAGATCTGAAGTTTCCTTGCGGAGATAGCCCATGATATATCTTGCATTTGTTAGGAAAAACTGCTCATAGCATGAAAAGTGCCCATTGCAGATAGAGCTCAAATTCGCAAAACAAACACATATTCCTGTTCCCCTGCCTCCCCGAAGACCGAAAAACCATGACTTTTGCAGATCTGAAGTTTCCTTGCGGAGATAGCCCATGCTATATCTTGCATTTGTTAGGAAAAACTGCTTATAGCATGAAAAGTGCCCATTGCAGATAGAGCTCAAATTCGGAAAACAAACACATATTCCTGTTCCTCTGCCTCCCCGAAGACCAAAAAACCATGACTTTTGCAGATGTGAAGTTTCCTTGCGGAGATAGCCCATGCTATATCTTGCATTTGTTAGGAAAAACTGCTTATAGTATGAAAAGTGCCCATTGCAGAAAAAGCTCAAATTCGAAAAACAAACACATATTCCTGTTCCCCTGCCTCCCCGAAGACCAAAAAACCATGACTTTTGCAGATGTGAAGTTTCCTTGCGGAGATAGCCCATGCTATATCTTGCATTTGTTAGGAAAACTGCTTACAGCATGAAAAGTGCCCATTGCAGAAAGAGCTCAAATTCGAAAAACAAACACGTATTCATGTTCCCCCGGCTCACTGAACACCAAAAAACCATGACTTTTGCAGATCTGAAGTTTCCTTGCGGAGATAGCCCATGTTATATCTTGCATTTGTTAGGAAAAACTGCTTATAGTATGAAAAGTGCCCATTGCAGAAAGAGCTCAAATTCGAAAAACAAACACATATTCCTGTTCCCCTGCCTCCCCGAAGATCAAAAAACCATGACTTTTGCAGATGTGAAGTTTCCTTGCGGAGATAGCCCATGCTATATCTTGCATTTGTTAGGAAAAACTGCTTAGAGCATGAAAAGTGCCCATTGCAGAAAGAGCTCAAATTCGAAAAACAAACACGTATTCATGTTCCCCCGGCTCACTGAACACCAAAAAACCATGAGTTCTGCAGATCTGAAGTTTCCTTGCGGAGATAGCCCATGATATATCTTGCATTTGTTAGGAAAAACTGCTTATAGCATGAAAAGTGCCCATTGAAGATAGAGCTCAAATTCGCAAAACAAACATATATTCCTTTTCCCCTGCCTCTCCGAAGACCAAAAAACCATGACTTTTGCAGATCTGAAGTTTCCTTGCGGAGATAGCCCATGCTATATCTTGCATTTGTTAGGAAAAACTGCTTATAGCATGAAAAGTGCCCATTGCAGATAGAGCTCAAATTCGCAAAACAAACACATATTCCTGTTCCCCTGCCTCCCCAAAGACCAAAAAACCATGACTTTTGCAGATCTGAAGTTTCCTTGCGGAGATAGCCCATGCTATATCTTGCATTTGTTAGGAAAAACTGCTTATAGTATGAAAAGTGCCCATTGCAGAAAAAGCTCAAATTCGAAAAACAAACACATATTCCTGTTCCCCTGCCTCCCCGAAGACCAAAAAACCATGACTTTTGCAGATGTGAAGTTTCCTTGCGGAGATAGCCCATGCTATATCTTGCATTTGTTAGGAAAAACTGCTTAGAGTGAGAAAAGTGCCCATTGCAGAAAGAGCTCAAATTCGAAAAACAAACACGTATTCATGTTCCCCCGGCTCACTGAACACCAAAAAACCATGAGTTCTGCAGATCTGAAGTTTCCTTGCGGAGATAGCCCATGTTATATCTTGCATTTGTTAGGAAAAACTGCTTATAGTATGAAAAGTGCCCATTTCACAAAGAGCTCAAATTCAAAAAACAAACACATATTCATGTTCCCCTGTCTCCCCGAAGACCAAAAAACCATGACTTTTGCAGATCTGAAGTTTCCTTGCGGAGATAGCCCATTCTATATCTTGCATTTGTTAGGAAAAACTGCTTAGAGTGAGAAAAGTGCCCATTGCAGAAAGAGCTCAAATTCGAAAAACAAACACGTATTCATGTTCCCCCGGCTCACTGAACACCAAAAAACCATGAGTTCTGCAGATCTGAAGTTTCCTTGCGGAGATAGCCCATGATATATCTTGCATTTGTTAGGAAAAACTGCTTATAGCATGAAAAGTGCCCATTGAAGATAGAGCTCAAATTCGCAAAACAAACATATATTCCTGTTCCCCTGCCTCTCCGAAGACCAAAAAACCATGACTTTTGCAGATCTGAAGTTTCCTTGCGGAGATAGCCCATGCTATATCTTGCATTTGTTAGGAAAAACTGCTTATAGCATGAAAAGTGCCCATTGCAGATAGAGCTCAAATTCGCAAAACAAACACATATTCCTGTTCCCCTGCCTCCCCAAAGACCAAAAAACCATGACTTTTGCAGATCTGAAGTTTCCTTGCGGAGATAGCCCATGCTATATCTTGCATTTGTTAGGAAAAACTGCTTATAGTATGAAAAGTGCCCATTGCAGAAAAAGCTCAAATTCGAAAAACAAACACATATTCCTGTTCCCCTGCCTCCCCGAAGACCAAAAAACCATGACTTTTGCAGATGTGAAGTTTCCTTGCGGAGATAGCCCATGCTATATCTTGCATTTGTTAGGAAAAACTGCTTAGAGTGAGAAAAGTGCCCATTGCAGAAAGAGCTCAAATTCGAAAAACAAACACGTATTCATGTTCCCCCGGCTCACTGAACACCAAAAAACCATGAGTTCTGCAGATCTGAAGTTTCCTTGCGGAGATAGCCCATGTTATATCTTGCATTTGTTAGGAAAAACTGCTTATAGTATGAAAAGTGCCCATTGCAGAAAGAGCTCAAATTCAAAAAACAAACACATATTCATGTTCCCCTGTCTCCCCGAAGACCAAAAAACCATGACTTTTGCAGATCTGAAGTTTCCTTGCGGAGATAGCCCATTCTATATCTTGCATTTGTTAGGAAAAACTGCTTAGAGTGAGAAAAGTGCCCATTGCAGAAAGAGCTCAAATTCGAAAAACAAACACGTATTCATGTTCCCCCGGCTCACTGAACACCAAAAAACCATGAGTTCTGCAGATCTGAAGTTTCCTTGCGGAGATAGCCCATGATATATCTTGCATTTGTTAGGAAAAACTGCTTATAGCATGAAAAGTGCCCATTGAAGATAGAGCTCAAATTCGCAAAACAAACATATATTCCTGTTCCCCTGCCTCTCCGAAGACCAAAAAACCATGACTTTTGCAGATCTGAAGTTTCCTTGCGGAGATAGCCCATGCTATATCTTGCATTTGTTAGGAAAAACTGCTTATAGCATGAAAAGTGCCCATTGCAGATAGAGCTCAAATTCGCAAAACAAACACATATTCCTGTTCCCCTGCCTCCCCAAAGACCAAAAAACCATGACTTTTGCAGATCTGAAGTTTCCTTGCGGAGATAGCCCATGCTATATCTTGCATTTGTTAGGAAAAACTGCTTATAGTATGAAAAGTGCCCATTGCAGAAAAAGCTCAAATTCGAAAAACAAACACATATTCCTGTTCCCCTGCCTCCCCGAAGACCAAAAAACCATGACTTTTGCAGATGTGAAGTTTCCTTGCGGAGATAGCCCATGCTATATCTTGCATTTGTTAGGAAAAACTGCTTAGAGTGAGAAAAGTGCCCATTGCAGAAAGAGCTCAAATTCGAAAAACAAACACGTATTCATGTTCCCCCGGCTCACTGAACACCAAAAAACCATGAGTTCTGCAGATCTGAAGTTTCCTTGCGGAGATAGCCCATGTTATATCTTGCATTTGTTAGGAAAAACTGCTTATAGTATGAAAAGTGCCCATTGCAGAAAGAGCTCAAATTCGAAAAACAAACACATATTCCTGTTCCCCTGCCTCCCCGAAGACCAAAAAACCATGACTTTTGCAGATGTGAAGTTTCCTTGCGGAGATAGCCCATGCTATATCTTGCATTTGTTAGGAAAAACTGCTTAGAGCATGAAAAGTGCCCATTGCAGAAAGAGCTCAAATTCGAAAAACAAACACGTATTCATGTTCCCCCGGCTCACTGAACACCAAAAAACCATGACTTTTGCAGATCTGAAGTTTCCTTGCGGAGATAGCCCATGTTATATCTTGCATTTGTTAGGAAAAACTGCTTATAGTATGAAAAGTGCCCATTGCAGAAAGAGCTCAAATTCGAAAAACAAACACATATTCCTGTTCCCCTGCCTCCCTGAAGATCAAAAAACCATGACTTTTGCAGATGTGAAGTTTCCTTGCGGAGATAGCCCATGCTATATCTTGCATTTGTTAGGAAAATACTGCTTAGAGCATGAAAAGTGCCCATTGCAGAAAGAGCTCACATTCGAAAAACAAACACGTATTCATGTTCCCCCGGCTCACTGAACACCAAAAAACCATGAGTTTTGCAGATCTGAAGTTTCCTTGCGGAGATAGCCCATGATATATCTTGCATTTGTTAGGAAAAACTGCTTATAGTATGAAAAGTGCCCATTTCACAAAGAGCTCAAATTCAAAAAACAAACACATATTCATGTTCCCCTGTCTCCCCGAAGACCAAAAAACCATGACTTTTGCAGATCTGAAGTTTCCTTGCAGAGATAGCCCATGCTATATCTTGCATTTGTTAGGAAAAACTGCTTAGAGTGAGAAAAGTGCCCATTGCAGAAAGAGCTCAAATTCGAAAAACAAACACGTATTCATGTTCCCCCGGCTCACTGAACACCAAAAAACCATGAGTTCTGCAGATCTGAAGTTTCCTTGCGGAGATAGCCCATGATATATCTTGCATTTGTTAGGAAAAACTGCTTATAGCATGAAAAGTGCCCATTGAAGATAGAGCTCAAATTCGCAAAACAAACATATATTCCTGTTCCCCTGCCTCTCCGAAGACCAAAAAACCATGACTTTTGCAGATCTGAAGTTTCCTTGCGGAGATAGCCCATGCTATATCTTGCATTTGTTAGGAAAAACTGCTTATAGCATGAAAAGTGCCCATTGCAGATAGAGCTCAAATTCGCAAAACAAACACATATTCCTGTTCCCCTGCCTCCCCAAAGACCAAAAAACCATGACTTTTGCAGATCTGAAGTTTCCTTGCGGAGATAGCCCATGCTATATCTTGCATTTGTTAGGAAAAACTGCTTATAGTATGAAAAGTGCCCATTGCAGAAAAAGCTCAAATTCGAAAAACAAACACATATTCCTGTTCCCCTGCCTCCCCGAAGACCAAAAAACCATGACTTTTGCAGATGTGAAGTTTCCTTGCGGAGATAGCCCATGCTATATCTTGCATTTGTTAGGAAAAACTGCTTAGAGTGAGAAAAGTGCCCATTGCAGAAAGAGCTCAAATTCGAAAAACAAACACGTATTCATGTTCCCCCGGCTCACTGAACACCAAAAAACCATGAGTTCTGCAGATCTGAAGTTTCCTTGCGGAGATAGCCCATGTTATATCTTGCATTTGTTAGGAAAAACTGCTTATAGTATGAAAAGTGCCCATTGCAGAAAGAGCTCAAATTCGAAAAACAAACACATATTCCTGTTCCCCTGCCTCCCCGAAGATCAAAAAACCATGACTTTTGCAGATGTGAAGTTTCCTTGCGGAGATAGCCCATGCTATATCTTGCATTTGTTAGGAAAAACTGCTTAGAGTGAGAAAAGTGCCCATTGCAGAAAGAGCTCAAATTCGAAAAACAAACACGTATTCATGTTCCCCCGGCTCACTGAACACCAAAAAACCATGAGTTCTGCAGATCTGAAGTTTCCTTGCGGAGATAGCCCATGATATATCTTGCATTTGTTAGGAAAAACTGCTCATAGCATGAAAAGTGCCCATTGCAGATAGAGCTCAAATTCGCAAAACAAACACATATTCCTGTTCCCCTGCCTCCCCGAAGACCGAAAAACCATGACTTTTGCAGATCTGAAGTTTCCTTGCGGAGATAGCCCATGCTATATCTTGCATTTGTTAGGAAAAACTGCTTATAGCATGAAAAGTGCCCATTGCAGATAGAGCTCAAATTCGGAAAACAAACACATATTCCTGTTCCTCTGCCTCCCCGAAGACCAAAAAACCATGACTTTTGCAGATGTGAAGTTTCCTTGCGGAGATAGCCCATGCTATATCTTGCATTTGTTAGGAAAAACTGCTTATAGTATGAAAAGTGCCCATTGCAGAAAAAGCTCAAATTCGAAAAACAAACACATATTCCTGTTCCCCTGCCTCCCCGAAGACCAAAAAACCATGACTTTTGCAGATGTGAAGTTTCCTTGCGGAGATAGCCCATGCTATATCTTGCATTTGTTAGGAAAACTGCTTACAGCATGAAAAGTGCCCATTGCAGAAAGAGCTCAAATTCGAAAAACAAACACGTATTCATGTTCCCCCGGCTCACTGAACACCAAAAAACCATGACTTTTGCAGATCTGAAGTTTCCTTGCGGAGATAGCCCATGTTATATCTTGCATTTGTTAGGAAAAACTGCTTATAGTATGAAAAGTGCCCATTGCAGAAAGAGCTCAAATTCGAAAAACAAACACATATTCCTGTTCCCCTGCCTCCCCGAAGATCAAAAAACCATGACTTTTGCAGATGTGAAGTTTCCTTGCGGAGATAGCCCATGCTATATCTTGCATTTGTTAGGAAAAACTGCTTAGAGCATGAAAAGTGCCCATTGCAGAAAGAGCTCAAATTCGAAAAACAAACAAGTATTCATGTTCCCCCGGCTCACTGAACACCAAAAAACCATGAGTTCTGCAGATCTGAAGTTTCCTTGCGGAGATAGCCCATGATATATCTTGCATTTGTTAGGAAAAACTGCTTATAGCATGAAAAGTGCCCATTGAAGATAGAGCTCAAATTCGCAAAACAAACATATATTCCTGTTCCCCTGCCTCTCCGAAGACCAAAAAACCATGACTTTTGCAGATCTGAAGTTTCCTTGCGGAGATAGCCCATGCTATATCTTGCATTTGTTAGGAAAAACTGCTTATAGCATGAAAAGTGCCCATTGCAGATAGAGCTCAAATTCGCAAAACAAACACATATTCCTGTTCCCCTGCCTCCCCAAAGACCAAAAAACCATGACTTTTGCAGATCTGAAGTTTCCTTGCGGAGATAGCCCATGCTATATCTTGCATTTGTTAGGAAAAACTGCTTATAGTATGAAAAGTGCCCATTGCAGAAAAAGCTCAAATTCGAAAAACAAACACATATTCCTGTTCCCCTGCCTCCCCGAAGACCAAAAAACCATGACTTTTGCAGATGTGAAGTTTCCTTGCGGAGATAGCCCATGCTATATCTTGCATTTGTTAGGAAAAACTGCTTAGAGTGAGAAAAGTGCCCATTGCAGAAAGAGCTCAAATTCGAAAAACAAACACGTATTCATGTTCCCCCGGCTCACTGAACACCAAAAAACCATGAGTTCTGCAGATCTGAAGTTTCCTTGCGGAGATAGCCCATGTTATATCTTGCATTTGTTAGGAAAAACTGCTTATAGTATGAAAAGTGCCCATTGCAGAAAGAGCTCAAATTCGAAAAACAAACACGTATTCATGTTCCCCTGGCTCACTGAACACCAAAAAACCATGAGTTTTGCAGATCTGAAGTTTCCTTGCGGAGATAGCCCATGATATATCTTGCATTTGTTAGGAAAAACTGCTTATAGCATGAAAAGTGCCCATTGAAGATAGAGCTCAAATTCGCAAAACAAACATATATTCCTGTTCCCCTGCCTCTCCGAAGACCAAAAAACCATGACTTTTGCAGATCTGAAGTTTCCTTGCGGAGATAGCCCATGCTATATCTTGCATTTGTTAGGAAAAACTGCTTATAGCATGAAAAGTGCCCATTGCAGATAGAGCTCAAATTCGCAAAACAAACACATATTCCTGTTCCCCTGCCTCCCCAAAGACCAAAAAACCATGACTTTTGCAGATCTGAAGTTTCCTTGCGGAGATAGCCCATGCTATATCTTGCATTTGTTAGGAAAAACTGCTTATAGTATGAAAAGTGCCCATTGCAGAAAAAGCTCAAATTCGAAAAACAAACACATATTCCTGTTCCCCTGCCTCCCCGAAGACCAAAAAACCATGACTTTTGCAGATGTGAAGTTTCCTTGCGGAGATAGCCCATGCTATATCTTGCATTTGTTAGGAAAAACTGCTTAGAGTGAGAAAAGTGCCCATTGCAGAAAGAGCTCAAATTCGAAAAACAAACACGTATTCATGTTCCCCCGGCTCACTGAACACCAAAAAACCATGAGTTCTGCAGATCTGAAGTTTCCTTGCGGAGATAGCCCATTATATATCTTGCATTTGTTAGGAAAAACTGCTCATAGCATGAAAAGTGCCCATTGCAGATAGAGCTCAAATTCGCAAAACAAACATATATTCCTGTTCCCCTGCCTCTCCGAAGACCAAAAAACCATGACTTTTGCAGATCTGAAGTTTCCTTGCGGAGATAGCCCATGCTATATCTTGCATTTGTTAGGAAAAACTGCTTATAGCATGAAAAGTGCCCATTGCAGATAGAGCTCAAATTCGCAAAACAAACACATATTCCTGTTCCCCTGCCTCCCCAAAGACCAAAAAACCATGACTTTTGCAGATCTGAAGTTTCCTTGCGGAGATAGCCCATGCTATATCTTGCATTTGTTAGGAAAAACTGCTTATAGTATGAAAAGTGCCCATTGCAGAAAAAGCTCAAATTCGAAAAACAAACACATATTCCTGTTCCCCTGCCTCCCCGAAGACCAAAAAACCATGACTTTTGCAGATGTGAAGTTTCCTTGCGGAGATAGCCCATGCTATATCTTGCATTTGTTAGGAAAAACTGCTTAGAGTGAGAAAAGTGCCCATTGCAGAAAGAGCTCAAATTCGAAAAACAAACACGTATTCATGTTCCCCCGGCTCACTGAACACCAAAAAACCATGAGTTCTGCAGATCTGAAGTTTCCTTGCGGAGATAGCCCATGTTATATCTTGCATTTGTTAGGAAAAACTGCTTATAGTATGAAAAGTGCCCATTGCAGAAAGAGCTCAAATTCGAAAAACAAACACATATTCCTGTTCCCCTGCCTCCCCGAAGATCAAAAAACCATGACTTTTGCAGATGTGAAGTTTCCTTGCGGAGATAGCCCATGCTATATCTTGCATTTGTTAGGAAAAACTGCTTAGAGCATGAAAAGTGCCCATTGCAGAAAGAGCTCAAATTCGAAAAACAAACACGTATTCATGTTCCCCTGGCTCACTGAACACCAAAAAACCATGAGTTTTGCAGATCTGAAGTTTCCTTGCGGAGATAGCCCATGATATATCTTGCATTTGTTAGGAAAAACTGCTTATAGCATGAAAAGTGCCCATTGAAGATAGAGCTCAAATTCGCAAAACAAACATATATTCCTGTTCCCCTGCCTCTCCGAAGACCAAAAAACCATGACTTTTGCAGATCTGAAGTTTCCTTGCGGAGATAGCCCATGCTATATCTTGCATTTGTTAGGAAAAACTGCTTATAGCATGAAAAGTGCCCATTGCAGATAGAGCTCAAATTCGCAAAACAAACACATATTCCTGTTCCCCTGCCTCCCCAAAGACCAAAAAACCATGACTTTTGCAGATCTGAAGTTTCCTTGCGGAGATAGCCCATGCTATATCTTGCATTTGTTAGGAAAAACTGCTTATAGTATGAAAAGTGCCCATTGCAGAAAAAGCTCAAATTCGAAAAACAAACACATATTCCTGTTCCCCTGCCTCCCCGAAGACCAAAAAACCATGACTTTTGCAGATGTGAAGTTTCCTTGCGGAGATAGCCCATGCTATATCTTGCATTTGTTAGGAAAAACTGCTTAGAGTGAGAAAAGTGCCCATTGCAGAAAGAGCTCAAATTCGAAAAACAAACACGTATTCATGTTCCCCCGGCTCACTGAACACCAAAAAACCATGAGTTCTGCAGATCTGAAGTTTCCTTGCGGAGATAGCCCATGTTATATCTTGCATTTGTTAGGAAAAACTGCTTAGAGCATGAAAAGTGCCCATTGCAGAAAGAGCTCAAATTCGAAAAACAAACACATATTCCTGTTCCCCCGCCTCCCCGAAGACCAAAAAACCATGACTTTTGCAGATCTGAAGTTTCCTTGCCCATGTTATATCTTGCATTTGTTAGGAAAAACTGCTTATAGTATGAAAAGTGCCCATTGCAGAAAGAGCTCAAATTCGAAAAACAAACACATATTCCTGTTCCCCTGCCTCCCCGAAGATCAAAAAACCATGACTTTTGCAGATGTGAAGTTTCCTTGCGGAGATAGCCCATGCTATATCTTGCATTTGTTAGGAAAAACTGCTTAGAGCATGAAAAGTGCCCATTGCAGAAAGAGCTCAAATTCGAAAAACAAACACGTATTCATGTTCCCCCGGCTCACTGAACACCAAAAAACCATGAGTTTTGCAGATCTGAAGTTTCCTTGCGGAGATAGCCCATGATATATCTTGCATTTGTTAGGAAAAACTGCTTATAGCATGAAAAGTGCCCATTGAAGATAGAGCTCAAATTCGCAAAACAAACATATATTCCTGTTCCCCTGCCTCTCCGAAGACCAAAAAACCATGACTTTTGCAGATCTGAAGTTTCCTTGCGGAGATAGCCCATGCTATATCTTGCATTTGTTAGGAAAAACTGCTTATAGCATGAAAAGTGCCCATTGCAGATAGAGCTCAAATTCGCAAAACAAACACATATGCCTGTTCCCCTGCCTCCCCAAAGACCAAAAAACCATGACTTTTGCAGATCTGAAGTTTCCTTGCGGAGATAGCCCATGCTATATCTTGCATTTGTTAGGAAAAACTGCTTATAGCATGAAAAGTGCCCATTGCAGAAAAAGCTCAAATTCGAAAAACAAACACATATTCCTGTTCCCCTGCCTCCCCGAAGACCAAAAAACCATGACTTTTGCAGATGTGAAGTTTCCTTGCGGAGATAGCCCATGCTATATCTTGCATTTGTTAGGAAAAACTGCTTAGAGTGAGAAAAGTGCCCATTGCAGAAAGAGCTCAAATTCGAAAAACAAACACGTATTCATGTTCCCCCGGCTCACTGAACACCAAAAAACCATGAGTTCTGCAGATCTGAAGTTTCCTTGCGGAGATAGCTCATGCTATATCTTGCATTTGTTAGGAAAAACTGCTTAGAGCATGAAAAGTGCCCATTGCAGAAAGAGCTCAAATTCGAAAAACAAACACGTATTCATGTTCCCCTGGCTCACTGAACACCAAAAAACCATGAGTTTTGCAGATCTGAAGTTTCCTTGCCCATGATATATCTTGCATTTGTTAGGAAAAACTGCTTATAGCATGAAAAGTGCCCATTGAAGATAGAGCTCAAATTCGCAAAACAAACATATATTCCTGTTCCCCTGCCTCTCCGAAGACCAAAAAACCATGACTTTTGCAGATCTGAAGTTTCCTCGCGGAGATAGCCCATGCTATATCTTGCATTTGTTAGGAAAAACTGCTTATAGCATGAAAAGTGCCCATTGCAGATAGAGCTCAAATTCGCAAAACAAACACATATTCCTGTTCCCCTGCCTCCCCAAAGACCAAAAAACCATGACTTTTGCAGATCTGAAGTTTCCTTGCGGAGATAGCCCATGCTATATCTTGCATTTGTTAGGAAAAACTGCTTAGAGCATGAAAAGTGCCCATTGCAGAAAGAGCTCAAATTCAAAAAACAAACACGTATTCATGTTCCCCCGGCTCACTGAACACCAAAAAACCATGACTTTTGCAGATCTGAAGTTTCCTTGCGGAGATAGCCCATGTTATATCTTGCATTTGTTAGGAAAAACTGCTTATAGTATGAAAAGTGCCCATTGCAGAAAGAGCTCAAATTCGAAAAACAAACACATATTCCTGTTCCCCTGCCTCCCCGAAGACCAAAAAACCATGACTTTTGCAGATCTGAAGTTTCCTTGCGGAGATAGCTCATGCTATATCTTGCATTTGTTAGGAAAAACTGCTTAGAGCATTAAAAGTGCCCATTGCAGAAAGAGCTCAAATTCGCAAAACAAACACATATTCCTGTTCCCCTGCCTCCCCGAAGACCAAAAAACCATGACTTTTGCAGATGTGAAGTTTCCTTGCGGAGATAGCCCATGCTATATCTTGCATTTGTTAGGAAAAACTGCTTAGAGCATGAAAAGTGCCCATTGCAGAAAGAGCTCAAATTCGAAAAACAAACACGTATTCATGTTCCCCCGGCTCACTGAACACCAAAAAACCATGACTTTTGCAGATCTGAAGTTTCCTTGCGGAGATAGCCCATGCTATATCTTGCATTTGTTAGGAAAAACTGCTTAGAGCATGAAAAGTGCCCATTGCAGAAAGAGCTCAAATTCGAAAAACAAACACATATTCCTGTTCCCCTGCCTCCCCGAAGACCAAAAAACCATGACTTTTGCAGATGTGAAGTTTCCTTGCGGAGATAGCCCATGCTATATCTTGCATTTGTTAGGAAAAACTGCTTAGAGTGAGAAAAGTGCCCATTGCAGAAAGAGCTCAAATTCGAAAAACAAACACGTATTCATGTTCCCCCGGCTCACTGAACACCAAAAAACCATGAGTTCTGCAGATCTGAAGTTTCCTTGCGGAGATAGCCCATGTTATATCTTGCATTTGTTAGGAAAAACTGCTTATAGTATGAAAAGTGCCCATTGCAGAAAGAGCTCAAATTCGAAAAACAAACACATATTCCTGTTCCCCTGCCTCCCCGAAGATCAAAAAACCATGACTTTTGCAGATGTGAAGTTTCCTTGCGGAGATAGCCCATGCTATATCTTGCATTTGTTAGGAAAAACTGCTTAGAGCATGAAAAGTGCCCATTGCAGAAAGAGCTCAAATTCGAAAAACAAACACGTATTCATGTTCCCCTGGCTCACTGAACACCAAAAAACCATGAGTTTTGCAGATCTGAAGTTTCCTTGCGGAGATAGCCCATGATATATCTTGCATTTGTTAGGAAAAACTGCTTATAGCATGAAAAGTGCCCATTGAAGATAGAGCTCAAATTCGCAAAACAAACATATATTCCTGTTCCCCTGCCTCTCCGAAGACCAAAAAACCATGACTTTTGCAGATCTGAAGTTTCCTTGCGGAGATAGCCCATGCTATATCTTGCATTTGTTAGGAAAAACTGCTTATAGCATGAAAAGTGCCCATTGCAGATAGAGCTCAAATTCGCAAAACAAACACATATTCCTGTTCCCCTGCCTCCCCAAAGACCAAAAAACCATGACTTTTGCAGATCTGAAGTTTCCTTGCGGAGATAGCCCATGCTATATCTTGCATTTGTTAGGAAAAACTGCTTATAGTATGAAAAGTGCCCATTGCAGAAAAAGCTCAAATTCGAAAAACAAACACATATTCCTGTTCCCCTGCCTCCCCGAAGACCAAAAAACCATGACTTTTGCAGATGTGAAGTTTCCTTGCGGAGATAGCCCATGCTATATCTTGCATTTGTTAGGAAAAACTGCTTAGAGTGAGAAAAGTGCCCATTGCAGAAAGAGCTCAAATTCGAAAAACAAACACGTATTCATGTTCCCCCGGCTCACTGAACACCAAAAAACCATGAGTTCTGCAGATCTGAAGTTTCCTTGCGGAGATAGCCCATGTTATATCTTGCATTTGTTAGGAAAAACTGCTTAGAGCATGAAAAGTGCCCATTGCAGAAAGAGCTCAAATTCGAAAAACAAACACATATTCCTGTTCCCCCGCCTCCCCGAAGACCAAAAAACCATGACTTTTGCAGATCTGAAGTTTCCTTGCCCATGTTATATCTTGCATTTGTTAGGAAAAACTGCTTATAGTATGAAAAGTGCCCATTGCAGAAAGAGCTCAAATTCGAAAAACAAACACATATTCCTGTTCCCCTGCCTCCCCGAAGATCAAAAAACCATGACTTTTGCAGATGTGAAGTTTCCTTGCGGAGATAGCCCATGCTATATCTTGCATTTGTTAGGAAAAACTGCTTAGAGCATGAAAAGTGCCCATTGCAGAAAGAGCTCAAATTCGAAAAACAAACACGTATTCATGTTCCCCCGGCTCACTGAACACCAAAAAACCATGAGTTTTGCAGATCTGAAGTTTCCTTGCGGAGATAGCCCATGATATATCTTGCATTTGTTAGGAAAAACTGCTTATAGCATGAAAAGTGCCCATTGAAGATAGAGCTCAAATTCGCAAAACAAACATATATTCCTGTTCCCCTGCCTCTCCGAAGACCAAAAAACCATGACTTTTGCAGATCTGAAGTTTCCTTGCGGAGATAGCCCATGCTATATCTTGCATTTGTTAGGAAAAACTGCTTATAGCATGAAAAGTGCCCATTGCAGATAGAGCTCAAATTCGCAAAACAAACACATATGCCTGTTCCCCTGCCTCCCCAAAGACCAAAAAACCATGACTTTTGCAGATCTGAAGTTTCCTTGCGGAGATAGCCCATGCTATATCTTGCATTTGTTAGGAAAAACTGCTTATAGCATGAAAAGTGCCCATTGCAGAAAAAGCTCAAATTCGAAAAACAAACACATATTCCTGTTCCCCTGCCTCCCCGAAGACCAAAAAACCATGACTTTTGCAGATGTGAAGTTTCCTTGCGGAGATAGCCCATGCTATATCTTGCATTTGTTAGGAAAAACTGCTTAGAGCATGAAAAGTGCCCATTGCAGAAAGAGCTCAAATTCGAAAAACAAACACGTATTCATGTTCCCCCGGCTCACTGAACACCAAAAAACCATGACTTTTGCAGATCTGAAGTTTCCTTGCGGAGATAGCCCATGCTATATCTTGCATTTGTTAGGAAAAACTGCTTAGAGCATGAAAAGTGCCCATTGCAGAAAGAGCTCAAATTCGAAAAACAAACACATATTCCTGTTCCCCTGCCTCCCCGAAGACCAAAAAACCATGACTTTTGCAGATGTGAAGTTTCCTTGCGGAGATAGCCCATGCTATATCTTGCATTTGTTAGGAAAAACTGCTTAGAGTGAGAAAAGTGCCCATTGCAGAAAGAGCTCAAATTCGAAAAACAAACACGTATTCATGTTCCCCCGGCTCACTGAACACCAAAAAACCATGAGTTCTGCAGATCTGAAGTTTCCTTGCGGAGATAGCCCATGTTATATCTTGCATTTGTTAGGAAAAACTGCTTATAGTATGAAAAGTGCCCATTGCAGAAAGAGCTCAAATTCGAAAAACAAACACATATTCCTGTTCCCCTGCCTCCCCGAAGATCAAAAAACCATGACTTTTGCAGATGTGAAGTTTCCTTGCGGAGATAGCCCATGCTATATCTTGCATTTGTTAGGAAAAACTGCTTAGAGCATGAAAAGTGCCCATTGCAGAAAGAGCTCAAATTCGAAAAACAAACACGTATTCATGTTCCCCTGGCTCACTGAACACCAAAAAACCATGAGTTTTGCAGATCTGAAGTTTCCTTGCGGAGATAGCCCATGATATATCTTGCATTTGTTAGGAAAAACTGCTTATAGCATGAAAAGTGCCCATTGAAGATAGAGCTCAAATTCGCAAAACAAACATATATTCCTGTTCCCCTGCCTCTCCGAAGACCAAAAAACCATGACTTTTGCAGATCTGAAGTTTCCTTGCGGAGATAGCCCATGCTATATCTTGCATTTGTTAGGAAAAACTGCTTATAGCATGAAAAGTGCCCATTGCAGATAGAGCTCAAATTCGCAAAACAAACACATATTCCTGTTCCCCTGCCTCCCCAAAGACCAAAAAACCATGACTTTTGCAGATCTGAAGTTTCCTTGCGGAGATAGCCCATGCTATATCTTGCATTTGTTAGGAAAAACTGCTTATAGTATGAAAAGTGCCCATTGCAGAAAAAGCTCAAATTCGAAAAACAAACACATATTCCTGTTCCCCTGCCTCCCCGAAGACCAAAAAACCATGACTTTTGCAGATGTGAAGTTTCCTTGCGGAGATAGCCCATGCTATATCTTGCATTTGTTAGGAAAAACTGCTTAGAGTGAGAAAAGTGCCCATTGCAGAAAGAGCTCAAATTCGAAAAACAAACACGTATTCATGTTCCCCCGGCTCACTGAACACCAAAAAACCATGAGTTCTGCAGATCTGAAGTTTCCTTGCGGAGATAGCCCATGTTATATCTTGCATTTGTTAGGAAAAACTGCTTAGAGCATGAAAAGTGCCCATTGCAGAAAGAGCTCAAATTCGAAAAACAAACACATATTCCTGTTCCCCCGCCTCCCCGAAGACCAAAAAACCATGACTTTTGCAGATCTGAAGTTTCCTTGCCCATGTTATATCTTGCATTTGTTAGGAAAAACTGCTTATAGTATGAAAAGTGCCCATTGCAGAAAGAGCTCAAATTCGAAAAACAAACACATATTCCTGTTCCCCTGCCTCCCCGAAGATCAAAAAACCATGACTTTTGCAGATGTGAAGTTTCCTTGCGGAGATAGCCCATGCTATATCTTGCATTTGTTAGGAAAAACTGCTTAGAGCATGAAAAGTGCCCATTGCAGAAAGAGCTCAAATTCGAAAAACAAACACGTATTCATGTTCCCCCGGCTCACTGAACACCAAAAAACCATGAGTTTTGCAGATCTGAAGTTTCCTTGCGGAGATAGCCCATGATATATCTTGCATTTGTTAGGAAAAACTGCTTATAGCATGAAAAGTGCCCATTGAAGATAGAGCTCAAATTCGCAAAACAAACATATATTCCTGTTCCCCTGCCTCTCCGAAGACCAAAAAACCATGACTTTTGCAGATCTGAAGTTTCCTTGCGGAGATAGCCCATGCTATATCTTGCATTTGTTAGGAAAAACTGCTTATAGCATGAAAAGTGCCCATTGCAGATAGAGCTCAAATTCGCAAAACAAACACATATGCCTGTTCCCCTGCCTCCCCAAAGACCAAAAAACCATGACTTTTGCAGATCTGAAGTTTCCTTGCGGAGATAGCCCATGCTATATCTTGCATTTGTTAGGAAAAACTGCTTATAGCATGAAAAGTGCCCATTGCAGAAAAAGCTCAAATTCGAAAAACAAACACATATTCCTGTTCCCCTGCCTCCCCGAAGACCAAAAAACCATGACTTTTGCAGATGTGAAGTTTCCTTGCGGAGATAGCCCATGCTATATCTTGCATTTGTTAGGAAAAACTGCTTAGAGTGAGAAAAGTGCCCATTGCAGAAAGAGCTCAAATTCGAAAAACAAACACGTATTCATGTTCCCCCGGCTCACTGAACACCAAAAAACCATGAGTTCTGCAGATCTGAAGTTTCCTTGCGGAGATAGCTCATGCTATATCTTGCATTTGTTAGGAAAAACTGCTTAGAGCATGAAAAGTGCCCATTGCAGAAAGAGCTCAAATTCGAAAAACAAACACGTATTCATGTTCCCCTGGCTCACTGAACACCAAAAAACCATGAGTTTTGCAGATCTGAAGTTTCCTTGCCCATGATATATCTTGCATTTGTTAGGAAAAACTGCTTATAGCATGAAAAGTGCCCATTGAAGATAGAGCTCAAATTCGCAAAACAAACATATATTCCTGTTCCCCTGCCTCTCCGAAGACCAAAAAACCATGACTTTTGCAGATCTGAAGTTTCCTCGCGGAGATAGCCCATGCTATATCTTGCATTTGTTAGGAAAAACTGCTTATAGCATGAAAAGTGCCCATTGCAGATAGAGCTCAAATTCGCAAAACAAACACATATTCCTGTTCCCCTGCCTCCCCAAAGACCAAAAAACCATGACTTTTGCAGATCTGAAGTTTCCTTGCGGAGATAGCCCATGCTATATCTTGCATTTGTTAGGAAAAACTGCTTAGAGCATGAAAAGTGCCCATTGCAGAAAGAGCTCAAATTCAAAAAACAAACACGTATTCATGTTCCCCCGGCTCACTGAACACCAAAAAACCATGACTTTTGCAGATCTGAAGTTTCCTTGCGGAGATAGCCCATGTTATATCTTGCATTTGTTAGGAAAAACTGCTTATAGTATGAAAAGTGCCCATTGCAGAAAGAGCTCAAATTCGAAAAACAAACACATATTCCTGTTCCCCTGCCTCCCCGAAGACCAAAAAACCATGACTTTTGCAGATCTGAAGTTTCCTTGCGGAGATAGCTCATGCTATATCTTGCATTTGTTAGGAAAAACTGCTTAGAGCATTAAAAGTGCCCATTGCAGAAAGAGCTCAAATTCGCAAAACAAACACATATTCCTGTTCCCCTGCCTCCCCGAAGACCAAAAAACCATGACTTTTGCAGATGTGAAGTTTCCTTGCGGAGATAGCCCATGCTATATCTTGCATTTGTTAGGAAAAACTGCTTAGAGCATGAAAAGTGCCCATTGCAGAAAGAGCTCAAATTCGAAAAACAAACACGTATTCATGTTCCCCCGGCTCACTGAACACCAAAAAACCATGACTTTTGCAGATCTGAAGTTTCCTTGCGGAGATAGCCCATGCTATATCTTGCATTTGTTAGGAAAAACTGCTTAGAGCATGAAAAGTGCCCATTGCAGAAAGAGCTCAAATTCGAAAAACAAACACGTATTCATGTTCCCCTGGCTCACTGAACACCAAAAAACCATGAGTTTTGCAGATCTGAAGTTTCCTTGCGGAGATAGCCCATGATATATCTTGCATTTGTTAGGAAAAACTGCTTATAGCATGAAAAGTGCCCATTGAAGATAGAGCTCAAATTCGCAAAACAAACATATATTCCTGTTCCCCTGCCTCTCCGAAGACCAAAAAACCATGACTTTTGCAGATCTGAAGTTTCCTTGCGGAGATAGCCCATGCTATATCTTGCATTTGTTAGGAAAAACTGCTTATAGCATGAAAAGTGCCCATTGCAGATAGAGCTCAAATTCGCAAAACAAACACATATTCCTGTTCCCCTGCCTCCCCAAAGACCAAAAAACCATGACTTTTGCAGATCTGAAGTTTCCTTGCGGAGATAGCCCATGCTATATCTTGCATTTGTTAGGAAAAACTGCTTATAGTATGAAAAGTGCCCATTGCAGAAAAAGCTCAAATTCGAAAAACAAACACATATTCCTGTTCCCCTGCCTCCCCGAAGACCAAAAAACCATGACTTTTGCAGATGTGAAGTTTCCTTGCGGAGATAGCCCATGCTATATCTTGCATTTGTTAGGAAAAACTGCTTAGAGTGAGAAAAGTGCCCATTGCAGAAAGAGCTCAAATTCGAAAAACAAACACGTATTCATGTTCCCCCGGCTCACTGAACACCAAAAAACCATGAGTTCTGCAGATCTGAAGTTTCCTTGCGGAGATAGCCCATGTTATATCTTGCATTTGTTAGGAAAAACTGCTTATAGTATGAAAAGTGCCCATTGCAGAAAGAGCTCAAATTCGAAAAACAAACACATATTCCTGTTCCCCTGCCTCCCCGAAGACCAAAAAACCATGACTTTTGCAGATCTGAAGTTTCCTTGCGGATATAGCCCATGCTATATCTTGCATTTGTTAGGAAAAACTGCTTAGAGCATGAAAAGTGCCCATTGCAGAAAGAGCTCAAATTCGAAAAACAAACACGTATTCATGTTCCCCTGGCTCACTGAACACCAAAAAACCATGAGTTTTGCAGATCTGAAGTTTCCTTGCGGAGATAGCCCATGATATATCTTGCATTTGTTAGGAAAAACTGCTTATAGCATGAAAAGTGCCCATTGAAGATAGAGCTCAAATTCGCAAAACAAACATATATTCCTGTTCCCCTGCCTCTCCGAAGACCAAAAAACCATGACTTTTGCAGATCTGAAGTTTCCTTGCGGAGATAGCCCATGCTATATCTTGCATTTGTTAGGAAAAACTGCTTATAGCATGAAAAGTGCCCATTGCAGATAGAGCTCAAATTCGCAAAACAAACACATATTCCTGTTCCCCTGCCTCCCCAAAGACCAAAAAACCATGACTTTTGCAGATCTGAAGTTTCCTTGCGGAGATAGCCCATGCTATATCTTGCATTTGTTAGGAAAAACTGCTTAGAGCATGAAAAGTGCCCATTGCAGAAAGAGCTCAAATTCGAAAAACAAACACGTATTCATGTTCCCCCGGCTCACTGAACACCAAAAAACCATGACTTTTGCAGATCTGAAGTTTCCTTGCGGAGATAGCCCATGTTATATCTTGCATTTGTTAGGAAAAACTGCTTATAGTATGAAAAGTGCCCATTGCAGAAAGAGCTCAAATTCGAAAAACAAACACATATTCCTGTTCCCCTGCCTCCCCGAAGACCAAAAAACCATGACTTTTGCAGATCTGAAGTTTCCTTGCGGAGATAGCTCATGCTATATCTTGCATTTGTTAGGAAAAACTGCTTAGAGCATTAAAAGTGCCCATTGCAGAAAGAGCTCAAATTCGCAAAACAAACACATATTCCTGTTCCCCTGCCTCCCCGAAGACCAAAAAACCATGACTTTTGCAGATGTGAAGTTTCCTTGCGGAGATAGCCCATGCTATATCTTGCATTTGTTAGGAAAAACTGCTTAGAGCATGAAAAGTGCCCATTGCAGAAAGAGCTCAAATTCGAAAAACAAACACGTATTCATGTTCCCCCGGCTCACTGAACACCAAAAAACCATGACTTTTGCAGATCTGAAGTTTCCTTGCGGAGATAGCCCATGTTATATCTTGCATTTGTTAGGAAAAACTGCTTATAGTATGAAAAGTGCCCATTGCAGAAAGAGCTCAAATTCGAAAAACAAACACATATTCCTGTTCCCCTGCCTCCCCGAAGATCAAAAAACCATGACTTTTGCAGATGTGAAGTTTCCTTGCGGAGATAGCCCATGCTATATCTTGCATTTGTTAGGAAAATACTGCTTAGAGCATGAAAAGTGCCCATTGCAGAAAGAGCTCACATTCGAAAAACAAACACGTATTCATGTTCCCCCGGCTCACTGAACACCAAAAAACCATGAGTTTTGCAGATCTGAAGTTTCCTTGCGGAGATAGCCCATGATATATCTTGCATTTGTTAGGAAAAACTGCTTATAGTATGAAAAGTGCCCATTTCACAAAGAGCTCAAATTCAAAAAACAAACACATATTCATGTTCCCCTGTCTCCCCGAAGACCAAAAAACCATGACTTTTGCAGATCTGAAGTTTCCTTGCAGAGATAGCCCATGTTATATCTTGCATTTGTTAGGAAAAACTGCTTATAGTATGAAAAGTGCCCATTGCAGAAAGAGCTCAAATTCGAAAAACAAACACGTATTCCTGTTCCCCTGCCTCCCCGAAGACCAAAAAACCATGACTTTTGCAGATCTGAAGTTTCCTTGCGGAGATAGCCCATGATATATCTTGCATTTGTTAGGAAAAACTGCTTATAGTATGAAAAGTGCCCATTTCACAAAGAGCTCAAATTCAAAAAACAAACACATATTCATGTTCCCCTGTCTCCCCGAAGACCAAAAAACCATGACTTTTGCAGATCTGAAGTTTCCTTGCAGAGATAGCCCATGCTATATCTTGCATTTGTTAGGAAAAACTGCTTAGAGTGAGAAAAGTGCCCATTGCAGAAAGAGCTCAAATTCGAAAAACAAACACGTATTCATGTTCCCCCGGCTCACTGAACACCAAAAAACCATGAGTTCTGCAGATCTGAAGTTTCCTTGCGGAGATAGCCCATGATATATCTTGCATTTGTTAGGAAAAACTGCTTATAGCATGAAAAGTGCCCATTGAAGATAGAGCTCAAATTCGCAAAACAAACATATATTCCTGTTCCCCTGCCTCTCCGAAGACCAAAAAACCATGACTTTTGCAGATCTGAAGTTTCCTTGCGGAGATAGCCCATGCTATATCTTGCATTTGTTAGGAAAAACTGCTTATAGCATGAAAAGTGCCCATTGCAGATAGAGCTCAAATTCGCAAAACAAACACATATTCCTGTTCCCCTGCCTCCCCAAAGACCAAAAAACCATGACTTTTGCAGATCTGAAGTTTCCTTGCGGAGATAGCCCATGCTATATCTTGCATTTGTTAGGAAAAACTGCTTATAGTATGAAAAGTGCCCATTGCAGAAAAAGCTCAAATTCGAAAAACAAACACATATTCCTGTTCCCCTGCCTCTCCGAAGACCAAAAAACCATGACTTTTGCAGATCTGAAGTTTCCTTGCGGAGATAGCCCATGCTATATCTTGCATTTGTTAGGAAAAACTGCTTATAGCATGAAAAGTGCCCATTGCAGATAGAGCTCAAATTCGCAAAACAAACACATATTCCTGTTCCCCCGGCTCACTGAACACCAAAAAACCATGAGTTCTGCAGATCTGAAGTTTCCTTGCGGAGATAGCCCATGTTATATCTTGCATTTGTTAGGAAAAACTGCTTAGAGCATGAAAAGTGCCCATTGCAGAAAGAGCTCAAATTCGAAAAACAAACACATATTCCTGTTCCCCTGCCTCCCCGAAGACCAAAAAACCATGACTTTTGCAGATCTGAAGTTTCCTTGCGGAGATAGCTCATGCTATATCTTGCATTTGTTAGGAAAAACTGCTTAGAGCATTAAAAGTGCCCATTGCAGAAAGAGCTCAAATTCGCAAAACAAACACATATTCCTGTTCCCCTGCCTCCCCGAAGACCAAAAAACCATGACTTTTGCAGATGTGAAGTTTCCTTGCGGAGATAGCCCATGCTATATCTTGCATTTGTTAGGAAAAACTGCTTAGAGCATGAAAAGTGCCCATTGCAGAAAGAGCTCAAATTCGAAAAACAAACACGTATTCATGTTCCCCCGGCTCACTGAACACCAAAAAACCATGACTTTTGCAGATCTGAAGTTTCCTTGCGGAGATAGCCCATGTTATATCTTGCATTTGTTAGGAAAAACTGCTTATAGTATGAAAAGTGCCCATTGCAGAAAGAGCTCAAATTCGAAAAACAAACACATATTCCTGTTCCCCTGCCTCCCCGAAGATCAAAAAACCATGACTTTTGCAGATGTGAAGTTTCCTTGCGGAGATAGCCCATGCTATATCTTGCATTTGTTAGGAAAAACTGCTTAGAGCATGAAAAGTGCCCATTGCAGAAAGAGCTCAAATTCGAAAAACAAACACGTATTCATGTTCCCCTGGCTCACTGAACACCAAAAAACCATGAGTTTTGCAGATCTGAAGTTTCCTTGCGGAGATAGCCCATGATATATCTTGCATTTGTTAGGAAAAACTGCTTATAGCATGAAAAGTGCCCATTGAAGATAGAGCTCAAATTCGCAAAACAAACATATATTCCTGTTCCCCTGCCTCTCCGAAGACCAAAAAACCATGACTTTTGCAGATCTGAAGTTTCCTTGCGGAGATAGCCCATGCTATATCTTGCATTTGTTAGGAAAAACTGCTTATAGCATGAAAAGTGCCCATTGCAGATAGAGCTCAAATTCGCAAAACAAACACATATTCCTGTTCCCCTGCCTCCCCAAAGACCAAAAAACCATGACTTTTGCAGATCTGAAGTTTCCTTGCGGAGATAGCCCATGCTATATCTTGCATTTGTTAGGAAAAACTGCTTATAGTATGAAAAGTGCCCATTGCAGAAAAAGCTCAAATTCGAAAAACAAACACATATTCCTGTTCCCCTGCCTCCCCGAAGACCAAAAAACCATGACTTTTGCAGATGTGAAGTTTCCTTGCGGAGATAGCCCATGCTATATCTTGCATTTGTTAGGAAAAACTGCTTAGAGTGAGAAAAGTGCCCATTGCAGAAAGAGCTCAAATTCGAAAAACAAACACGTATTCATGTTCCCCCGGCTCACTGAACACCAAAAAACCATGAGTTCTGCAGATCTGAAGTTTCCTTGCGGAGATAGCCCATGTTATATCTTGCATTTGTTAGGAAAAACTGCTTAGAGCATGAAAAGTGCCCATTGCAGAAAGAGCTCAAATTCGAAAAACAAACACATATTCCTGTTCCCCTGCCTCCCCGAAGACCAAAAAACCATGACTTTTGCAGATCTGAAGTTTCCTTGCGGAGATAGCTCATGCTATATCTTGCATTTGTTAGGAAAAACTGCTTAGAGCATTAAAAGTGCCCATTGCAGAAAGAGCTCAAATTCGCAAAACAAACACATATTCCTGTTCCCCTGCCTCCCCGAAGACCAAAAAACCATGACTTTTGCAGATGTGAAGTTTCCTTGCGGAGATAGCCCATGCTATATCTTGCATTTGTTAGGAAAAACTGCTTAGAGCATGAAAAGTGCCCATTGCAGAAAGAGCTCAAATTCGAAAAACAAACACGTATTCATGTTCCCCCGGCTCACTGAACACCAAAAAACCATGACTTTTGCAGATCTGAAGTTTCCTTGCGGAGATAGCCCATGTTATATCTTGCATTTGTTAGGAAAAACTGCTTATAGTATGAAAAGTGCCCATTGCAGAAAGAGCTCAAATTCGAAAAACAAACACATATTCCTGTTCCCCTGCCTCCCCGAAGATCAAAAAACCATGACTTTTGCAGATGTGAAGTTTCCTTGCGGAGATAGCCCATGCTATATCTTGCATTTGTTAGGAAAAACTGCTTAGAGCATGAAAAGTGCCCATTGCAGAAAGAGCTCAAATTCGAAAAACAAACACGTATTCATGTTCCCCTGGCTCACTGAACACCAAAAAACCATGAGTTTTGCAGATCTGAAGTTTCCTTGCGGAGATAGCCCATGATATATCTTGCATTTGTTAGGAAAAACTGCTTATAGCATGAAAAGTGCCCATTGAAGATAGAGCTCAAATTCGCAAAACAAACATATATTCCTGTTCCCCTGCCTCTCCGAAGACCAAAAAACCATGACTTTTGCAGATCTGAAGTTTCCTTGCGGAGATAGCCCATGCTATATCTTGCATTTGTTAGGAAAAACTGCTTATAGCATGAAAAGTGCCCATTGCAGATAGAGCTCAAATTCGCAAAACAAACACATATTCCTGTTCCCCTGCCTCCCCAAAGACCAAAAAACCATGACTTTTGCAGATCTGAAGTTTCCTTGTGGAGATAGCCCATGCTATATCTTGCATTTGTTAGGAAAAACTGCTTATAGTATGAAAAGTGCCCATTGCAGAAAAAGCTCAAATTCGAAAAACAAACACATATTCCTGTTCCCCTGCCTCCCCGAAGACCAAAAAACCATGACTTTTGCAGATGTGAAGTTTCCTTGCGGAGATAGCCCATGCTATATCTTGCATTTGTTAGGAAAAACTGCTTAGAGTGAGAAAAGTGCCCATTGCAGAAAGAGCTCAAATTCGAAAAACAAACACGTATTCATGTTCCCCCGGCTCACTGAACACCAAAAAACCATGAGTTCTGCAGATCTGAAGTTTCCTTGCGGAGATAGCCCATGTTATATCTTGCATTTGTTAGGAAAAACTGCTTATAGTATGAAAAGTGCCCATTGCAGAAAGAGCTCAAATTCGAAAAACAAACACATATTCCTGTTCCCCTGCCTCCCCGAAGACCAAAAAACCATGACTTTTGCAGATGTGAAGTTTCCTTGCGGAGATAGCCCATGCTATATCTTGCATTTGTTAGGAAAAACTGCTTAGAGCATGAAAAGTGCCCATTGCAGAAAGAGCTCAAATTCGAAAAACAAACACGTATTCATGTTCCCCCGGCTCACTGAACACCAAAAAACCATGACTTTTGCAGATCTGAAGTTTCCTTGCGGAGATAGCCCATGTTATATCTTGCATTTGTTAGGAAAAACTGCTTATAGTATGAAAAGTGCCCATTGCAGAAAGAGCTCAAATTCGAAAAACAAACACATATTCCTGTTCCCCTGCCTCCCTGAAGATCAAAAAACCATGACTTTTGCAGATGTGAAGTTTCCTTGCGGAGATAGCCCATGCTATATCTTGCATTTGTTAGGAAAATACTGCTTAGAGCATGAAAAGTGCCCATTGCAGAAAGAGCTCACATTCGAAAAACAAACACGTATTCATGTTCCCCCGGCTCACTGAACACCAAAAAACCATGAGTTTTGCAGATCTGAAGTTTCCTTGCGGAGATAGCCCATGATATATCTTGCATTTGTTAGGAAAAACTGCTTATAGTATGAAAAGTGCCCATTTCACAAAGAGCTCAAATTCAAAAAACAAACACATATTCATGTTCCCCTGTCTCCCCGAAGACCAAAAAACCATGACTTTTGCAGATCTGAAGTTTCCTTGCGGAGATAGCCCATGCTATATCTTGCATTTGTTAGGAAAAACTGCTTAGAGTGAGAAAAGTGCCCATTGCAGAAAGAGCTCAAATTCGAAAAACAAACACGTATTCATGTTCCCCCGGCTCACTGAACACCAAAAAACCATGAGTTCTGCAGATCTGAAGTTTCCTTGCGGAGATAGCCCATGATATATCTTGCATTTGTTAGGAAAAACTGCTTATAGCATGAAAAGTGCCCATTGAAGATAGAGCTCAAATTCGCAAAACAAACATATATTCCTGTTCCCCTGCCTCTCCGAAGACCAAAAAACCATGACTTTTGCAGATCTGAAGTTTCCTTGCGGAGATAGCCCATGCTATATCTTGCATTTGTTAGGAAAAACTGCTTATAGCATGAAAAGTGCCCATTGCAGATAGAGCTCAAATTCGCAAAACAAACACATATTCCTGTTCCCCTGCCTCCCCAAAGACCAAAAAACCATGACTTTTGCAGATCTGAAGTTTCCTTGCGGAGATAGCCCATGCTATATCTTGCATTTGTTAGGAAAAACTGCTTATAGTATGAAAAGTGCCCATTGCAGAAAAAGCTCAAATTCGAAAAACAAACACATATTCCTGTTCCCCTGCCTCCCCGAAGACCAAAAAACCATGACTTTTGCAGATGTGAAGTTTCCTTGCGGAGATAGCCCATGCTATATCTTGCATTTGTTAGGAAAAACTGCTTAGAGTGAGAAAAGTGCCCATTGCAGAAAGAGCTCAAATTCGAAAAACAAACACGTATTCATGTTCCCCCGGCTCACTGAACACCAAAAAACCATGAGTTCTGCAGATCTGAAGTTTCCTTGCGGAGATAGCCCATGTTATATCTTGCATTTGTTAGGAAAAACTGCTTATAGTATGAAAAGTGCCCATTGCAGAAAGAGCTCAAATTCGAAAAACAAACACATATTCCTGTTCCCCTGCCTCCCCGAAGACCAAAAAACCATGACTTTTGCAGATGTGAAGTTTCCTTGCGGAGATAGCCCATGCTATATCTTGCATTTGTTAGGAAAAACTGCTTAGAGCATGAAAAGTGCCCATTGCAGAAAGAGCTCAAATTCGAAAAACAAACACGTATTCATGTTCCCCCGGCTCACTGAACACCAAAAAACCATGACTTTTGCAGATCTGAAGTTTCCTTGCGGAGATAGCCCATGTTATATCTTGCATTTGTTAGGAAAAACTGCTTATAGTATGAAAAGTGCCCATTGCAGAAAGAGCTCAAATTCGAAAAACAAACACATATTCCTGTTCCCCTGCCTCCCTGAAGATCAAAAAACCATGACTTTTGCAGATGTGAAGTTTCCTTGCGGAGATAGCCCATGCTATATCTTGCATTTGTTAGGAAAATACTGCTTAGAGCATGAAAAGTGCCCATTGCAGAAAGAGCTCACATTCGAAAAACAAACACGTATTCATGTTCCCCCAGCTCACTGAACACCAAAAAACCATGAGTTTTGCAGATCTGAAGTTTCCTTGCGGAGATAGCCCATGATATATCTTGCATTTGTTAGGAAAAACTGCTTATAGTATGAAAAGTGCCCATTTCACAAAGAGCTCAAATTCAAAAAACAAACACATATTCATGTTCCCCTGTCTCCCCGAAGACCAAAAAACCATGACTTTTGCAGATCTGAAGTTTCCTTGCAGAGATAGCCCATGCTATATCTTGCATTTGTTAGGAAAAACTGCTTAGAGTGAGAAAAGTGCCCATTGCAGAAAGAGCTCAAATTCGAAAAACAAACACGTATTCATGTTCCCCCGGCTCACTGAACACCAAAAAACCATGAGTTCTGCAGATCTGAAGTTTCCTTGCGGAGATAGCCCATGATATATCTTGCATTTGTTAGGAAAAACTGCTTATAGCATGAAAAGTGCCCATTGAAGATAGAGCTCAAATTCGCAAAACAAACATATATTCCTGTTCCCCTGCCTCTCTGAAGACCAAAAAACCATGACTTTTGCAGATCTGAAGTTTCCTTGCGGAGATAGCCCATGCTATATCTTGCATTTGTTAGGAAAAACTGCTTATAGCATGAAAAGTGCCCATTGCAGATAGAGCTCAAATTCGCAAAACAAACACATATTCCTGTTCCCCTGCCTCCCCAAAGACCAAAAAACCATGACTTTTGCAGATCTGAAGTTTCCTTGCGGAGATAGCCCATGCTATATCTTGCATTTGTTAGGAAAAACTGCTTATAGTATGAAAAGTGCCCATTGCAGAAAAAGCTCAAATTCGAAAAACAAACACATATTCCTGTTCCCCTGCCTCCCCGAAGACCAAAAAACCATGACTTTTGCAGATGTGAAGTTTCCTTGCGGAGATAGCCCATGCTATATCTTGCATTTGTTAGGAAAAACTGCTTAGAGTGAGAAAAGTGCCCATTGCAGAAAGAGCTCAAATTCGAAAAACAAACACGTATTCATGTTCCCCCGGCTCACTGAACACCAAAAAACCATGAGTTCTGCAGATCTGAAGTTTCCTTGCGGAGATAGCCCATGATATATCTTGCATTTGTTAGGAAAAACTGCTTATAGTATGAAAAGTGCCCATTTCACAAAGAGCTCAAATTCAAAAAACAAACACATATTCATGTTCCCCTGTCTCCCCGAAGACCAAAAAACCATGACTTTTGCAGATCTGAAGTTTCCTTGCAGAGATAGCCCATGCTATATCTTGCATTTGTTAGGAAAAACTGCTTAGAGTGAGAAAAGTGCCCATTGCAGAAAGAGCTCAAATTCGAAAAACAAACACGTATTCATGTTCCCCCGGCTCACTGAACACCAAAAAACCATGAGTTCTGCAGATCTGAAGTTTCCTTGCGGAGATAGCCCATGATATATCTTGCATTTGTTAGGAAAAACTGCTTATAGCATGAAAAGTGCCCATTGAAGATAGAGCTCAAATTCGCAAAACAAACATATATTCCTGTTCCCCTGCCTCTCCGAAGACCAAAAAACCATGACTTTTGCAGATCTGAAGTTTCCTTGCGGAGATAGCCCATGCTATATCTTGCATTTGTTAGGAAAAACTGCTTATAGCATGAAAAGTGCCCATTGCAGATAGAGCTCAAATTCGCAAAACAAACACATATTCCTGTTCCCCTGCCTCCCCAAAGACCAAAAAACCATGACTTTTGCAGATCTGAAGTTTCCTTGCGGAGATAGCCCATGCTATATCTTGCATTTGTTAGGAAAAACTGCTTATAGTATGAAAAGTGCCCATTGCAGAAAAAGCTCAAATTCGAAAAACAAACACATATTCCTGTTCCCCTGCCTCCCCGAAGACCAAAAAACCATGACTTTTGCAGATGTGAAGTTTCCTTGCGGAGATAGCCCATGCTATATCTTGCATTTGTTAGGAAAAACTGCTTAGAGTGAGAAAAGTGCCCATTGCAGAAAGAGCTCAAATTCGAAAAACAAACACGTATTCATGTTCCCCCGGCTCACTGAACACCAAAAAACCATGAGTTCTGCAGATCTGAAGTTTCCTTGCGGAGATAGCCCATGTTATATCTTGCATTTGTTAGGAAAAACTGCTTATAGTATGAAAAGTGCCCATTGCAGAAAGAGCTCAAATTCGAAAAACAAACACATATTCCTGTTCCCCTGCCTCCCCGAAGATCAAAAAACCATGACTTTTGCAGATGTGAAGTTTCCTTGCGGAGATAGCCCATGCTATATCTTGCATTTGTTAGGAAAAACTGCTTAGAGCATGAAAAGTGCCCATTGCAGAAAGAGCTCAAATTCGAAAAACAAACACGTATTCATGTTCCCCTGGCTCACTGAACACCAAAAAACCATGAGTTTTGCAGATCTGAAGTTTCCTTGCGGAGATAGCCCATGATATATCTTGCATTTGTTAGGAAAAACTGCTTATAGCATGAAAAGTGCCCATTGAAGATAGAGCTCAAATTCGCAAAACAAACATATATTCCTGTTCCCCTGCCTCTCCGAAGACCAAAAAACCATGACTTTTGCAGATCTGAAGTTTCCTTGCGGAGATAGCCCATGCTATATCTTGCATTTGTTAGGAAAAACTGCTTATAGCATGAAAAGTGCCCATTGCAGATAGAGCTCAAATTCGCAAAACAAACACATATTCCTGTTCCCCTGCCTCCCCAAAGACCAAAAAACCATGACTTTTGCAGATCTGAAGTTTCCTTGCGGAGATAGCCCATGCTATATCTTGCATTTGTTAGGAAAAACTGCTTATAGTATGAAAAGTGCCCATTGCAGAAAAAGCTCAAATTCGAAAAACAAACACATATTCCTGTTCCCCTGCCTCCCCGAAGACCAAAAAACCATGACTTTTGCAGATGTGAAGTTTCCTTGCGGAGATAGCCCATGCTATATCTTGCATTTGTTAGGAAAAACTGCTTAGAGTGAGAAAAGTGCCCATTGCAGAAAGAGCTCAAATTCGAAAAACAAACACGTATTCATGTTCCCCCGGCTCACTGAACACCAAAAAACCATGAGTTCTGCAGATCTGAAGTTTCCTTGCGGAGATAGCCCATGATATATCTTGCATTTGTTAGGAAAAACTGCTCATAGCATGAAAAGTGCCCATTGCAGAAAGAGCTCACATTCGAAAAACAAACACGTATTCATGTTCCCCCAGCTCACTGAACACCAAAAAACCATGAGTTTTGCAGATCTGAAGTTTCCTTGCGGAGATAGCCCATGATATATCTTGCATTTGTTAGGAAAAACTGCTTATAGTATGAAAAGTGCCCATTTCACAAAGAGCTCAAATTCAAAAAACAAACACATATTCATGTTCCCCTGCCTCTCCGAAGACCAAAAAACCATGACTTTTGCAGATCTGAAGTTTCCTTGCGGAGATAGCCCATGCTATATCTTGCATTTGTTAGGAAAAACTGCTTATAGCATGAAAAGTGCCCATTGCAGATAGAGCTCAAATTCGCAAAACAAACACATATTCCTGTTCCCCTGCCTCCCCAAAGACCAAAAAACCATGACTTTTGCAGATCTGAAGTTTCCTTGCGGAGATAGCCCATGCTATATCTTGCATTTGTTAGGAAAAACTGCTTATAGTATGAAAAGTGCCCATTGCAGAAAAAGCTCAAATTCGAAAAACAAACACATATTCCTGTTCCCCTGCCTCCCCGAAGACCAAAAAACCATGACTTTTGCAGATGTGAAGTTTCCTTGCGGAGATAGCCCATGCTATATCTTGCATTTGTTAGGAAAAACTGCTTAGAGTGAGAAAAGTGCCCATTGCAGAAAGAGCTCAAATTCGAAAAACAAACACGTATTCATGTTCCCCCGGCTCACTGAACACCAAAAAACCATGAGTTCTGCAGATCTGAAGTTTCCTTGCGGAGATAGCCCATGTTATATCTTGCATTTGTTAGGAAAAACTGCTTATAGTATGAAAAGTGCCCATTGCAGAAAGAGCTCAAATTCGAAAAACAAACACATATTCCTGTTCCCCTGCCTCCCCGAAGATCAAAAAACCATGACTTTTGCAGATGTGAAGTTTCCTTGCGGAGATAGCCCATGCTATATCTTGCATTTGTTAGGAAAAACTGCTTAGAGCATGAAAAGTGCCCATTGCAGAAAGAGCTCAAATTCGAAAAACAAACACGTATTCATGTTCCCCTGGCTCACTGAACACCAAAAAACCATGAGTTTTGCAGATCTGAAGTTTCCTTGCGGAGATAGCCCATGATATATCTTGCATTTGTTAGGAAAAACTGCTTATAGCATGAAAAGTGCCCATTGAAGATAGAGCTCAAATTCGCAAAACAAACATATATTCCTGTTCCCCTGCCTCTCCGAAGACCAAAAAACCATGACTTTTGCAGATCTGAAGTTTCCTTGCGGAGATAGCCCATGCTATATCTTGCATTTGTTAGGAAAAACTGCTTATAGCATGAAAAGTGCCCATTGCAGATAGAGCTCAAATTCGCAAAACAAACACATATTCCTGTTCCCCTGCCTCCCCGAAGACCAAAAAACCATGACTTTTGCAGATCTGAAGTTTCCTTGCGGAGATAGCCCATGCTATATCTTGCATTTGTTAGGAAAAACTGCTTATAGCATGAAAAGTGCCCATTGCAGATAGAGCTCAAATTCGGAAAACAAACACATATTCCTGTTCCCCTGCCTCCCCGAAGACCAAAAAACCATGACTTTTGCAGATGTGAAGTTTCCTTGCGGAGATAGCCCATGCTATATCTTGCATTTGTTAGGAAAAACTGCTTAGAGTGAGAAAAGTGCCCATTGCAGAAAGAGCTCAAATTCGAAAAACAAACACGTATTCATGTTCCCCCGGCTCACTGAACACCAAAAAACCATGAGTTCTGCAGATCTGAAGTTTCCTTGCGGAGATAGCCCATGATATATCTTGCATTTGTTAGGAAAAACTGCTCATAGCATGAAAAGTGCCCATTGCAGATAGAGCTCAAATTCGCAAAACAAACACATATTCCTGTTCCCCTGCCTCCCCGAAGACCAAAAAACCATGACTTTTGCAGATCTGAAGTTTCCTTGCGGAGATAGCCCATGCTATATCTTGCATTTGTTAGGAAAAACTGCTTATAGCATGAAAAGTGCCCATTGCAGATAGAGCTCAAATTCGGAAAACAAACACATATTCCTGTTCCTCTACCTCCCCGAAGACCAAAAAACCATGATTTTGCAGATGTGAAGTTTCCTTGCGGAGATAGCCCATGCTATATCTTGCATTTGTTAGGAAAAACTGCTTATAGTATGAAAAGTGCCCATTGCAGAAAAAGCTCAAATTCGAAAAACAAACACATATTCCTGTTCCCCTGCCTCCCCGAAGACCAAAAAACCATGACTTTTGCAGATGTGAAGTTTCCTTGCGGAGATAGCCCATGCTATATCTTGCATTTGTTAGGAAAAACTGCTTACAGCATGAAAAGTGCCCATTGCAGAAAGAGCTCAAATTCGAAAAACAAACACGTATTCATGTTCCCCCGGCTCACTGAACACCAAAAAACCATGACTTTTGCAGATCTGAAGTTTCCTTGCGGAGATAGCCCATGTTATATCTTGCATTTGTTAGGAAAAACTGCTTATAGTATGAAAAGTGCCCATTGCAGAAAGAGCTCAAATTCGAAAAACAAACACATATTCCTGTTCCCCTGCCTCCCCGAAGATCAAAAAACCATGACTTTTGCAGATGTGAAGTTTCCTTGCGGAGATAGCCCATGCTATATCTTGCATTTGTTAGGAAAAACTGCTTAGAGCATGAAAAGTGCCCATTGCAGAAAGAGCTCAAATTCGAAAAACAAACACGTATTCATGTTCCCCCGGCTCACTGAACACCAAAAAACCATGAGTTCTGCAGATCTGAAGTTTCCTTGCGGAGATAGCCCATGATATATCTTGCATTTGTTAGGAAAAACTGCTTATAGCATGAAAAGTGCCCATTGAAGATAGAGCTCAAATTCGCAAAACAAACATATATTCCTGTTCCCCTGCCTCTCCGAAGACCAAAAAACCATGACTTTTGCAGATCTGAAGTTTCCTTGCGGAGATAGCCCATGCTATATCTTGCATTTGTTAGGAAAAACTGCTTATAGCATGAAAAGTGCCCATTGCAGATAGAGCTCAAATTCGCAAAACAAACACATATTCCTGTTCCCCTGCCTCCCCAAAGACCAAAAAACCATGACTTTTGCAGATCTGAAGTTTCCTTGCGGAGATAGCCCATGCTATATCTTGCATTTGTTAGGAAAAACTGCTTATAGTATGAAAAGTGCCCATTGCAGAAAAAGCTCAAATTCGAAAAACAAACACATATTCCTGTTCCCCTGCCTCCCCGAAGACCAAAAAACCATGACTTTTGCAGATGTGAAGTTTCCTTGCGGAGATAGCCCATGCTATATCTTGCATTTGTTAGGAAAAACTGCTTAGAGTGAGAAAAGTGCCCATTGCAGAAAGAGCTCAAATTCGAAAAACAAACACGTATTCATGTTCCCCCGGCTCACTGAACACCAAAAAACCATGAGTTCTGCAGATCTGAAGTTTCCTTGCGGAGATAGCCCATGTTATATCTTGCATTTGTTAGGAAAAACTGCTTATAGTATGAAAAGTGCCCATTGCAGAAAGAGCTCAAATTCGAAAAACAAACACATATTCCTGTTCCCCTGCCTCCCCGAAGATCAAAAAACCATGACTTTTGCAGATGTGAAGTTTCCTTGCGGAGATAGCCCATGCTATATCTTGCATTTGTTAGGAAAAACTGCTTAGAGCATGAAAAGTGCCCATTGCAGAAAGAGCTCAAATTCGAAAAACAAACACGTATTCATGTTCCCCTGGCTCACTGAACACCAAAAAACCATGAGTTTTGCAGATCTGAAGTTTCCTTGCGGAGATAGCCCATGATATATCTTGCATTTGTTAGGAAAAACTGCTTATAGCATGAAAAGTGCCCATTGAAGATAGAGCTCAAATTCGCAAAACAAACATATATTCCTGTTCCCCTGCCTCTCCGAAGACCAAAAAACCATGACTTTTGCAGATCTGAAGTTTCCTTGCGGAGATAGCCCATGCTATATCTTGCATTTGTTAGGAAAAACTGCTTATAGCATGAAAAGTGCCCATTGCAGATAGAGCTCAAATTCGCAAAACAAACACATATTCCTGTTCCCCTGCCTCCCCAAAGACCAAAAAACCATGACTTTTGCAGATCTGAAGTTTCCTTGCGGAGATAGCCCATGCTATATCTTGCATTTGTTAGGAAAAACTGCTTATAGTATGAAAAGTGCCCATTGCAGAAAAAGCTCAAATTCGAAAAACAAACACATATTCCTGTTCCCCTGCCTCCCCGAAGACCAAAAAACCATGACTTTTGCAGATGTGAAGTTTCCTTGCGGAGATAGCCCATGCTATATCTTGCATTTGTTAGGAAAAACTGCTTAGAGTGAGAAAAGTGCCCATTGCAGAAAGAGCTCAAATTCGAAAAACAAACACGTATTCATGTTCCCCCGGCTCACTGAACACCAAAAAACCATGAGTTCTGCAGATCTGAAGTTTCCTTGCGGAGATAGCCCATGTTATATCTTGCATTTGTTAGGAAAAACTGCTTATAGTATGAAAAGTGCCCATTGCAGAAAGAGCTCAAATTCGAAAAACAAACACATATTCCTGTTCCCCTGCCTCCCCGAAGATCAAAAAACCATGACTTTTGCAGATGTGAAGTTTCCTTGCGGAGATAGCCCATGCTATATCTTGCATTTGTTAGGAAAAACTGCTTAGAGCATGAAAAGTGCCCATTGCAGAAAGAGCTCAAATTCGAAAAACAAACACGTATTCATGTTCCCCTGGCTCACTGAACACCAAAAAACCATGAGTTTTGCAGATCTGAAGTTTCCTTGCGGAGATAGCCCATGATATATCTTGCATTTGTTAGGAAAAACTGCTTATAGCATGAAAAGTGCCCATTGAAGATAGAGCTCAAATTCGCAAAACAAACATATATTCCTGTTCCCCTGCCTCTCCGAAGACCAAAAAACCATGACTTTTGCAGATCTGAAGTTTCCTTGCGGAGATAGCCCATGCTATATCTTGCATTTGTTAGGAAAAACTGCTTATAGCATGAAAAGTGCCCATTGCAGATAGAGCTCAAATTCGCAAAACAAACACATATTCCTGTTCCCCTGCCTCCCCAAAGACCAAAAAACCATGACTTTTGCAGATCTGAAGTTTCCTTGCGGAGATAGCCCATGCTATATCTTGCATTTGTTAGGAAAAACTGCTTATAGTATGAAAAGTGCCCATTGCAGAAAAAGCTCAAATTCGAAAAACAAACACATATTCCTGTTCCCCTGCCTCCCCGAAGACCAAAAAACCATGACTTTTGCAGATGTGAAGTTTCCTTGCGGAGATAGCCCATGCTATATCTTGCATTTGTTAGGAAAAACTGCTTAGAGTGAGAAAAGTGCCCATTGCAGAAAGAGCTCAAATTCGAAAAACAAACACGTATTCATGTTCCCCCGGCTCACTGAACACCAAAAAACCATGAGTTCTGCAGATCTGAAGTTTCCTTGCGGAGATAGCCCATGATATATCTTGCATTTGTTAGGAAAAACTGCTCATAGCATGAAAAGTGCCCATTGCAGAAAGAGCTCACATTCGAAAAACAAACACGTATTCATGTTCCCCCAGCTCACTGAACACCAAAAAACCATGAGTTTTGCAGATCTGAAGTTTCCTTGCGGAGATAGCCCATGATATATCTTGCATTTGTTAGGAAAAACTGCTTATAGTATGAAAAGTGCCCATTTCACAAAGAGCTCAAATTCAAAAAACAAACACATATTCATGTTCCCCTGCCTCTCCGAAGACCAAAAAACCATGACTTTTGCAGATCTGAAGTTTCCTTGCGGAGATAGCCCATGCTATATCTTGCATTTGTTAGGAAAAACTGCTTATAGCATGAAAAGTGCCCATTGCAGATAGAGCTCAAATTCGCAAAACAAACACATATTCCTGTTCCCCTGCCTCCCCAAAGACCAAAAAACCATGACTTTTGCAGATCTGAAGTTTCCTTGCGGAGATAGCCCATGCTATATCTTGCATTTGTTAGGAAAAACTGCTTATAGTATGAAAAGTGCCCATTGCAGAAAAAGCTCAAATTCGAAAAACAAACACATATTCCTGTTCCCCTGCCTCCCCGAAGACCAAAAAACCATGACTTTTGCAGATGTGAAGTTTCCTTGCGGAGATAGCCCATGCTATATCTTGCATTTGTTAGGAAAAACTGCTTAGAGTGAGAAAAGTGCCCATTGCAGAAAGAGCTCAAATTCGAAAAACAAACACGTATTCATGTTCCCCCGGCTCACTGAACACCAAAAAACCATGAGTTCTGCAGATCTGAAGTTTCCTTGCGGAGATAGCCCATGTTATATCTTGCATTTGTTAGGAAAAACTGCTTATAGTATGAAAAGTGCCCATTGCAGAAAGAGCTCAAATTCGAAAAACAAACACATATTCCTGTTCCCCTGCCTCCCCGAAGATCAAAAAACCATGACTTTTGCAGATGTGAAGTTTCCTTGCGGAGATAGCCCATGCTATATCTTGCATTTGTTAGGAAAAACTGCTTAGAGCATGAAAAGTGCCCATTGCAGAAAGAGCTCAAATTCGAAAAACAAACACGTATTCATGTTCCCCTGGCTCACTGAACACCAAAAAACCATGAGTTTTGCAGATCTGAAGTTTCCTTGCGGAGATAGCCCATGATATATCTTGCATTTGTTAGGAAAAACTGCTTATAGCATGAAAAGTGCCCATTGAAGATAGAGCTCAAATTCGCAAAACAAACATATATTCCTGTTCCCCTGCCTCTCCGAAGACCAAAAAACCATGACTTTTGCAGATCTGAAGTTTCCTTGCGGAGATAGCCCATGCTATATCTTGCATTTGTTAGGAAAAACTGCTTATAGCATGAAAAGTGCCCATTGCAGATAGAGCTCAAATTCGCAAAACAAACACATATTCCTGTTCCCCTGCCTCCCCAAAGACCAAAAAACCATGACTTTTGCAGATCTGAAGTTTCCTTGCGGAGATAGCCCATGCTATATCTTGCATTTGTTAGGAAAAACTGCTTATAGTATGAAAAGTGCCCATTGCAGAAAAAGCTCAAATTCGAAAAACAAACACATATTCCTGTTCCCCTGCCTCCCCGAAGACCAAAAAACCATGACTTTTGCAGATGTGAAGTTTCCTTGCGGAGATAGCCCATGCTATATCTTGCATTTGTTAGGAAAAACTGCTTAGAGTGAGAAAAGTGCCCATTGCAGAAAGAGCTCAAATTCGAAAAACAAACACGTATTCATGTTCCCCCGGCTCACTGAACACCAAAAAACCATGAGTTCTGCAGATCTGAAGTTTCCTTGCGGAGATAGCCCATGATATATCTTGCATTTGTTAGGAAAAACTGCTCATAGCATGAAAAGTGCCCATTGCAGATAGAGCTCAAATTCGCAAAACAAACACATATTCCTGTTCCCCTGCCTCCCCGAAGACCAAAAAACCATGACTTTTGCAGATCTGAAGTTTCCTTGCGGAGATAGCCCATGCTATATCTTGCATTTGTTAGGAAAAACTGCTTATAGCATGAAAAGTGCCCATTGCAGATAGAGCTCAAATTCGGAAAACAAACACATATTCCTGTTCCCCTGCCTCCCCGAAGACCAAAAAACCATGACTTTTGCAGATGTGAAGTTTCCTTGCGGAGATAGCCCATGCTATATCTTGCATTTGTTAGGAAAAACTGCTTAGAGTGAGAAAAGTGCCCATTGCAGAAAGAGCTCAAATTCGAAAAACAAACACGTATTCATGTTCCCCCGGCTCACTGAACACCAAAAAACCATGAGTTCTGCAGATCTGAAGTTTCCTTGCGGAGATAGCCCATGATATATCTTGCATTTGTTAGGAAAAACTGCTCATAGCATGAAAAGTGCCCATTGCAGATAGAGCTCAAATTCGCAAAACAAACACATATTCCTGTTCCCCTGCCTCCCCGAAGACCAAAAAACCATGACTTTTGCAGATCTGAAGTTTCCTTGCGGAGATAGCCCATGCTATATCTTGCATTTGTTAGGAAAAACTGCTTATAGCATGAAAAGTGCCCATTGCAGATAGAGCTCAAATTCGGAAAACAAACACATATTCCTGTTCCTCTGCCTCCCCGAAGACCAAAAAACCATGACTTTTGCAGATGTGAAGTTTCCTTGCGGAGATAGCCCATGCTATATCTTGCATTTGTTAGGAAAAACTGCTTATAGTATGAAAAGTGCCCATTGCAGAAAAAGCTCAAATTCGAAAAACAAACACATATTCCTGTTCCCCTGCCTCCCCGAAGACCAAAAAACCATGACTTTTGCAGATGTGAAGTTTCCTTGCGGAGATAGCCCATGCTATATCTTGCATTTGTTAGGAAAAACTGCTTAGAGCATGAAAAGTGCCCATTGCAGAAAGAGCTCAAATTCGAAAAACAAACACGTATTCATGTTCCCCCGGCTCACTGAACACCAAAAAACCATGAGTTCTGCAGATCTGAAGTTTCCTTGCGGAGATAGCCCATGATATATCTTGCATTTGTTAGGAAAAACTGCTTATAGCATGAAAAGTGCCCATTGAAGATAGAGCTCAAATTCGCAAAACAAACATATATTCCTGTTCCCCTGCCTCTCCGAAGACCAAAAAACCATGACTTTTGCAGATCTGAAGTTTCCTTGCGGAGATAGCCCATGCTATATCTTGCATTTGTTAGGAAAAACTGCTTATAGCATGAAAAGTGCCCATTGCAGATAGAGCTCAAATTCGCAAAACAAACACATATTCCTGTTCCCCTGCCTCCCCAAAGACCAAAAAACCATGACTTTTGCAGATCTGAAGTTTCCTTGCGGAGATAGCCCATGCTATATCTTGCATTTGTTAGGAAAAACTGCTTATAGTATGAAAAGTGCCCATTGCAGAAAAAGCTCAAATTCGAAAAACAAACACATATTCCTGTTCCCCTGCCTCCCCGAAGACCAAAAAACCATGACTTTTGCAGATGTGAAGTTTCCTTGCGGAGATAGCCCATGCTATATCTTGCATTTGTTAGGAAAAACTGCTTAGAGTGAGAAAAGTGCCCATTGCAGAAAGAGCTCAAATTCGAAAAACAAACACGTATTCATGTTCCCCCGGCTCACTGAACACCAAAAAACCATGAGTTCTGCAGATCTGAAGTTTCCTTGCGGAGATAGCCCATGTTATATCTTGCATTTGTTAGGAAAAACTGCTTATAGTATGAAAAGTGCCCATTGCAGAAAGAGCTCAAATTCGAAAAACAAACACATATTCCTGTTCCCCTGCCTCCCCGAAGATCAAAAAACCATGACTTTTGCAGATGTGAAGTTTCCTTGCGGAGATAGCCCATGCTATATCTTGCATTTGTTAGGAAAAACTGCTTAGAGCATGAAAAGTGCCCATTGCAGAAAGAGCTCAAATTCGAAAAACAAACACGTATTCATGTTCCCCTGGCTCACTGAACACCAAAAAACCATGAGTTTTGCAGATCTGAAGTTTCCTTGCGGAGATAGCCCATGATATATCTTGCATTTGTTAGGAAAAACTGCTTATAGCATGAAAAGTGCCCATTGAAGATAGAGCTCAAATTCGCAAAACAAACATATATTCCTGTTCCCCTGCCTCTCCGAAGACCAAAAAACCATGACTTTTGCAGATCTGAAGTTTCCTTGCGGAGATAGCCCATGCTATATCTTGCATTTGTTAGGAAAAACTGCTTATAGCATGAAAAGTGCCCATTGCAGATAGAGCTCAAATTCGCAAAACAAACACATATTCCTGTTCCCCTGCCTCCCCAAAGACCAAAAAACCATGACTTTTGCAGATCTGAAGTTTCCTTGCGGAGATAGCCCATGCTATATCTTGCATTTGTTAGGAAAAACTGCTTATAGTATGAAAAGTGCCCATTGCAGAAAAAGCTCAAATTCGAAAAACAAACACATATTCCTGTTCCCCTGCCTCCCCGAAGACCAAAAAACCATGACTTTTGCAGATGTGAAGTTTCCTTGCGGAGATAGCCCATACTATATCTTGCATTTGTTAGGAAAAACTGCTTAGAGTGAGAAAAGTGCCCATTGCAGAAAGAGCTCAAATTCGAAAAAGAAACACGTATTCATGTTCCCCCGGCTCACTGAACACCAAAAAACCATGAGTTCTGCAGATCTGAAGTTTCCTTGCGGAGATAGCCCATGATATATCTTGCATTTGTTAGGAAAAACTGCTCATAGCATGAAAAGTGCCCATTGCAGATAGAGCTCAAATTCGCAAAACAAACACATATTCCTGTTCCCCTGCCTCCCCGAAGACCAAAAAACCATGACTTTTGCAGATCTGAAGTTTCCTTGCGGAGATAGCCCATGCTATATCTTGCATTTGTTAGGAAAAACTGCTTATAGCATGAAAAGTGCCCATTGCAGATAGAGCTCAAATTCGGAAAACAAACACATATTCCTGTTCCCCTGCCTCCCCGAAGACCAAAAAACCATGACTTTTGCAGATGTGAAGTTTCCTTGCGGAGATAGCCCATGCTATATCTTGCATTTGTTAGGAAAAACTGCTTAGAGTGAGAAAAGTGCCCATTGCAGAAAGAGCTCAAATTCGAAAAACAAACACGTATTCATGTTCCCCCGGCTCACTGAACACCAAAAAACCATGAGTTCTGCAGATCTGAAGTTTCCTTGCGGAGATAGCCCATGATATATCTTGCATTTGTTAGGAAAAACTGCTCATAGCATGAAAAGTGCCCATTGCAGATAGAGCTCAAATTCGCAAAACAAACACATATTCCTGTTCCCCTGCCTCCCCGAAGACCAAAAAAACCATGACTTTTGCAGATCTGAAGTTTCCTTGCGGAGATAGCCCATGCTATATCTTGCATTTGTTAGGAAAAACTGCTTATAGCATGAAAAGTGCCCATTGCAGATAGAGCTCAAATTCGGAAAACAAACACATATTCCTGTTCCTCTGCCTCCCCGAAGACCAAAAAACCATGACTTTTGCAGATGTGAAGTTTCCTTGCGGAGATAGCCCATGCTATATCTTGCATTTGTTAGGAAAAACTGCTTATAGTATGAAAAGTGCCCATTGCAGAAAAAGCTCAAATTCGAAAAACAAACACATATTCCTGTTCCCCTGCCTCCCCGAAGACCAAAAAACCATGACTTTTGCAGATGTGAAGTTTCCTTGCGGAGATAGCCCATGCTATATCTTGCATTTGTTAGGAAAAACTGCTTACAGCATGAAAAGTGCCCATTGCAGAAAGAGCTCAAATTCGAAAAACAAACACGTATTCATGTTCCCCCGGCTCACTGAACACCAAAAAACCATGACTTTTGCAGATCTGAAGTTTCCTTGCGGAGATAGCCCATGTTATATCTTGCATTTGTTAGGAAAAACTGCTTATAGTATGAAAAGTGCCCATTGCAGAAAGAGCTCAAATTCGAAAAACAAACACATATTCCTGTTCCCCTGCCTCCCCGAAGATCAAAAAACCATGACTTTTGCAGATGTGAAGTTTCCTTGCGGAGATAGCCCATGCTATATCTTGCATTTGTTAGGAAAAACTGCTTATAGCATGAAAAGTGCCCATTGAAGATAGAGCTCAAATTCGCAAAACAAACATATATTCCTGTTCCCCTGCCTCTTCGAAGACCAAAAAACCATGACTTTTGCAGATCTGAAGTTTCCTTGCGGAGATAGCCCATGCTATATCTTGCATTTGTTAGGAAAAACTGCTTATAGCATGAAAAGTGCCCATTGCAGATAGAGCTCAAATTCGCAAAACAAACACATATTCCTGTTCCCCTGCCTCCCCAAAGACCAAAAAACCATGACTTTTGCAGATCTGAAGTTTCCTTGCGGAGATAGCCCATGCTATATCTTGCATTTGTTAGGAAAAACTGCTTATAGTATGAAAAGTGCCCATTGCAGAAAAAGCTCAAATTCGAAAAACAAACACATATTCCTGTTCCCCTGCCTCCCCGAAGACCAAAAAACCATGACTTTTGCAGATGTGAAGTTTCCTTGCGGAGATAGCCCATGCTATATCTTGCATTTGTTAGGAAAAACTGCTTAGAGTGAGAAAAGTGCCCATTGCAGAAAGAGCTCAAATTCGAAAAACAAACACGTATTCATGTTCCCCCGGCTCACTGAACACCAAAAAACCATGAGTTCTGCAGATCTGAAGTTTCCTTGCGGAGATAGCCCATGTTATATCTTGCATTTGTTAGGAAAAACTGCTTATAGTATGAAAAGTGCCCATTGCAGAAAGAGCTCAAATTCGAAAAACAAACACATATTCCTGTTCCCCTGCCTCCCCGAAGATCAAAAAACCATGACTTTTGCAGATGTGAAGTTTCCTTGCGGAGATAGCCCATGCTATATCTTGCATTTGTTAGGAAAAACTGCTTAGAGCATGAAAAGTGCCCATTGCAGAAAGAGCTCAAATTCGAAAAACAAACACGTATTCATGTTCCCCTGGCTCACTGAACACCAAAAAACCATGAGTTTTGCAGATCTGAAGTTTCCTTGCGGAGATAGCCCATGATATATCTTGCATTTGTTAGGAAAAACTGCTTATAGCATGAAAAGTGCCCATTGAAGATAGAGCTCAAATTCGCAAAACAAACATATATTCCTGTTCCCCTGCCTCTTCGAAGACCAAAAAACCATGACTTTTGCAGATCTGAAGTTTCCTTGCGGAGATAGCCCATGCTATATCTTGCATTTGTTAGGAAAAACTGCTTATAGCATGAAAAGTGCCCATTGCAGATAGAGCTCAAATTCGCAAAACAAACACATATTCCTGTTCCCCTGCCTCCCCAAAGACCAAAAAACCATGACTTTTGCAGATCTGAAGTTTCCTTGCGGAGATAGCCCATGCTATATCTTGCATTTGTTAGGAAAAACTGCTTATAGTATGAAAAGTGCCCATTGCAGAAAAAGCTCAAATTCGAAAAACAAACACATATTCCTGTTCCCCTGCCTCCCCGAAGACCAAAAAACCATGACTTTTGCAGATGTGAAGTTTCCTTGCGGAGATAGCCCATGCTATATCTTGCATTTGTTAGGAAAAACTGCTTAGAGTGAGAAAAGTGCCCATTGCAGAAAGAGCTCAAATTCGAAAAACAAACACGTATTCATGTTCCCCCGGCTCACTGAACACCAAAAAACCATGAGTTCTGCAGATCTGAAGTTTCCTTGCGGAGATAGCCCATGTTATATCTTGCATTTGTTAGGAAAAACTGCTTATAGTATGAAAAGTGCCCATTGCAGAAAGAGCTCAAATTCGAAAAACAAACACATATTCCTGTTCCCCTGCCTCCCCGAAGATCAAAAAACCATGACTTTTGCAGATGTGAAGTTTCCTTGCGGAGATAGCCCATGCTATATCTTGCATTTGTTAGGAAAAACTGCTTAGAGCATGAAAAGTGCCCATTGCAGAAAGAGCTCAAATTCGAAAAACAAACACGTATTCATGTTCCCCTGGCTCACTGAACACCAAAAAACCATGAGTTTTGCAGATCTGAAGTTTCCTTGCGGAGATAGCCCATGATATATCTTGCATTTGTTAGGAAAAACTGCTTATAGCATGAAAAGTGCCCATTGAAGATAGAGCTCAAATTCGCAAAACAAACATATATTCCTGTTCCCCTGCCTCTCCGAAGACCAAAAAACCATGACTTTTGCAGATCTGAAGTTTCCTTGCGGAGATAGCCCATGCTATATCTTGCATTTGTTAGGAAAAACTGCTTATAGCATGAAAAGTGCCCATTGCAGATAGAGCTCAAATTCGCAAAACAAACACATATTCCTGTTCCCCTGCCTCCCCAAAGACCAAAAAACCATGACTTTTGCAGATCTGAAGTTTCCTTGCGGAGATAGCCCATGCTATATCTTGCATTTGTTAGGAAAAACTGCTTATAGTATGAAAAGTGCCCATTGCAGAAAAAGCTCAAATTCGAAAAACAAACACATATTCCTGTTCCCCTGCCTCCCCGAAGACCAAAAAACCATGACTTTTGCAGATGTGAAGTTTCCTTGCGGAGATAGCCCATGCTATATCTTGCATTTGTTAGGAAAAACTGCTTAGAGTGAGAAAAGTGCCCATTGCAGAAAGAGCTCAAATTCGAAAAACAAACACGTATTCATGTTCCCCCGGCTCACTGAACACCAAAAAACCATGAGTTCTGCAGATCTGAAGTTTCCTTGCGGAGATAGCCCATGATATATCTTGCATTTGTTAGGAAAAACTGCTCATAGCATGAAAAGTGCCCATTGCAGATAGAGCTCAAATTCGCAAAACAAACACATATTCCTGTTCCCCTGCCTCCCCGAAGACCAAAAAACCATGACTTTTGCAGATCTGAAGTTTCCTTGCGGAGATAGCCCATGCTATATCTTGCATTTGTTAGGAAAAACTGCTTATAGCATGAAAAGTGCCCATTGCAGATAGAGCTCAAATTCGGAAAACAAACACATATTCCTGTTCCCCTGCCTCCCCGAAGACCAAAAAACCATGACTTTTGCAGATGTGAAGTTTCCTTGCGGAGATAGCCCATGCTATATCTTGCATTTGTTAGGAAAAACTGCTTAGAGTGAGAAAAGTGCCCATTGCAGAAAGAGCTCAAATTCGAAAAACAAACACGTATTCATGTTCCCCCGGCTCACTGAACACCAAAAAACCATGAGTTCTGCAGATCTGAAGTTTCCTTGCGGAGATAGCCCATGATATATCTTGCATTTGTTAGGAAAAACTGCTCATAGCATGAAAAGTGCCCATTGCAGATAGAGCTCAAATTCGCAAAACAAACACATATTCCTGTTCCCCTGCCTCCCCGAAGACCAAAAAACCATGACTTTTGCAGATCTGAAGTTTCCTTGCGGAGATAGCCCATGCTATATCTTGCATTTGTTAGGAAAAACTGCTTACAGCATGAAAAGTGCCCATTGCAGAAAGAGCTCAAATTCGAAAAACAAACATATATTCCTGTTCCCCTGCCTCTCCGAAGACCAAAAAACCATGACTTTTGCAGATCTGAAGTTTCCTTGCGGAGATAGCCCATGCTATATCTTGCATTAGTTAGGAAAAACTGCTTAGAGCATTAAAAGTGCCCATTGCAGAAAGAGCTCAAATTCGCAAAACAAACACATATTCCTGTTCCCCTGCCTCCCCGAAGACCAAAAAACCATGACTTTTGCAGATGTGAAGTTTCCTTGCGGAGATAGCCCATGCTATATCTTGCATTTGTTAGGAAAAACTGCTTAGAGCATGAAAAGTGCCCATTGCATAAAGAGCTCAAATTCGAAAAACAAACACGTATTCATGTTCCCCCGGCTCACTGAACACCAAAAAACCATGACTTTTGCAGATCTGAAGTTTCCTTGCGGAGATAGCCCATGTTATATCTTCCATTTGTTAGGAAAAACTGCTTATAGTATGAAAAGTGCCCATTGCAGAAAGAGCTCAAATTCGAAAAACAAACACATATTCCTGTTCCCCTGCCTCCCCGAAGATCAAAAAACCATGACTTTTGCAGATGTGAAGTTTCCTTGCGGAGATAGCCCATGCTATATCTTGCATTTGTTAGGAAAAACTGCTTAGAGCATGAAAAGTGCCCATTGCAGAAAGAGCTCAAATTCGAAAAACAAACACGTATTCATGTTCCCCCGGCTCACTGAACACCAAAAAACCATGACTTTTGCAGATCTGAAGTTTCCTTGCGGAGATAGCCCATGTTATATCTTGCATTTGTTAGGAAAAACTGCTTATAGTATGAAAAGTGCCCATTGCAGAAAGAGCTCAAATTCGAAAAACAAACACATATTCCTGTTCCCCTGCCTCCCCGAAGATCAAAAAACCATGACTTTTGCAGATGTGAAGTTTCCTTGCGGAGATAGCCCATGCTATATCTTGCATTTGTTAGGAAAATACTGCTTAGAGCATGAAAAGTGCCCATTGCAGAAAGAGCTCACATTCGAAAAACAAACACATATTCATGTTCCCCCGGCTCACTGAACACCAAAAAACCATGAGTTTTGCAGATCTGAAGTTTCCTTGCGGAGATAGCCCATGATATATCTTGCATTTGTTAGGAAAAACTGCTTATAGTATGAAAAGTGCCCATTTCACAAAGAGCTCAAATTCAAAAAACAAACACATATTCATGTTCCCCTGTCTCCCCGAAGACCAAAAAACCATGACTTTTGCAGATCTGAAGTTTCCTTGCAGAGATAGCCCATGCTATATCTTGCATTTGTTAGGAAAAACTGCTTAGAGTGAGAAAAGTGCCCATTGCAGAAAGAGCTCAAATTCGAAAAACAAACACGTATTCATGTTCCCCCGGCTCACTGAACACCAAAAAACCATGAGTTCTGCAGATCTGAAGTTTCCTTGCGGAGATAGCCCATGATATATCTTGCATTTGTTAGGAAAAACTGCTCATAGCATGAAAAGTGCCCATTGCACAAAGAGCTGAAATTCAGAAAAACAAACACATATTCCTGTTCCCCTGCCTCCCCGAAGACCAAAAAACCATGACTTTTGCAGATCTGAAGTTTCCTTGCGGAGATAGCCCATGCTATATCTTGCATTTGTTAGGAAAAACTGCTTAGAGCATGAAAAGTGCCCATTGCAGAAAGAGCTCAAATTCGAAAAACAAACACGTATTCATGTTCCCCCGGCTCACTGAACACCAAAAAACCATGACTTTTGCAGATCTGAAGTTTCCTTGCGGAGATAGCCCATGTTATATCTTGCATTTGTTAGGAAAAACTGCTTATAGTATGAAAAGTGCCCATTGCAGAAAGAGCTCAAATTCGAAAAACAAACACATATTCCTGTTCCCCTGCCTCCCCGAAGATCAAAAAACCATGACTTTTGCAGATGTGAAGTTTCCTTGCGGAGATAGCCCATGCTATATCTTGCATTTGTTAGGAAAATACTGCTTAGAGCATGAAAAGTGCCCATTGCAGAAAGAGCTCACATTCGAAAAACAAACACGTATTCATGTTCCCCCGGCTCACTGAACACCAAAAAACCATGAGTTTTGCAGATGTGAAGTTTCCTTGCGGAGATAGCCCATGATATATCTTGCATTTGTTAGGAAAAACTGCTTATAGTATGAAAAGTGCCCATTTCACAAAGAGCTCAAATTCGCAAAACAAACACATATTCCTGTTCCCCTGCCTCCCCAAAGACCAAAAAACCATGACTTTTGCAGATCTGAAGTTTCCTTGCGGAGATAGCCCATGCTATATCTTGCATTTGTTAGGAAAAACTGCTTATAGTATGAAAAGTGCCCATTGCAGAAAAAGCTCAAATTCGAAAAACAAACACATATTCCTGTTCCCCTGCCTCCCCGAAGACCAAAAAACCATGACTTTTGCAGATGTGAAGTTTCCTTGCGGAGATAGCCCATGCTATATCTTGCATTTGTTAGGAAAAACTGCTTAGAGTGAGAAAAGTGCCCATTGCAGAAAGAGCTCAAATTCGAAAAACAAACACGTATTCATGTTCCCCCGGCTCACTGAACACCAAAAAACCATGAGTTCTGCAGATCTGAAGTTTCCTTGCGGAGATAGCCCATGATATATCTTGCATTTGTTAGGAAAAACTGCTCATAGCATGAAAAGTGCCCATTGCAGATAGAGCTCAAATTCGCAAAACAAACACATATTCCTGTTCCCCTGCCTCCCCGAAGACCAAAAAACCATGACTTTTGCAGATCTGAAGTTTCCTTGCGGAGATAGCCCATGCTATATCTTGCATTTGTTAGGAAAAACTGCTTATAGCATGAAAAGTGCCCATTGCAGATAGAGCTCAAATTCGGAAAACAAACACATATTCCTGTTCCCCTGCCTCCCCGAAGACCAAAAAACCATGACTTTTGCAGATGTGAAGTTTCCTTGCGGAGATAGCCCATGCTATATCTTGCATTTGTTAGGAAAAACTGCTTAGAGTGAGAAAAGTGCCCATTGCAGAAAGAGCTCAAATTCGAAAAACAAACACGTATTCATGTTCCCCCGGCTCACTGAACACCAAAAAACCATGAGTTCTGCAGATCTGAAGTTTCCTTGCGGAGATAGCCCATGATATATCTTGCATTTGTTAGGAAAAACTGCTCATAGCATGAAAAGTGCCCATTGCAGATAGAGCTCAAATTCGCAAAACAAACACATATTCCTGTTCCCCTGCCTCCCCGAAGACCAAAAAACCATGACTTTTGCAGATCTGAAGTTTCCTTGCGGAGATAGCCCATGCTATATCTTGCATTTGTTAGGAAAAACTGCTTATAGCATGAAAAGTGCCCATTGCAGATAGAGCTCAAATTCGGAAAACAAACACATATTCCTGTTCCTCTGCCTCCCCGAAGACCAAAAAACCATGACTTTTGCAGATGTGAAGTTTCCTTGCGGAGATAGCCCATGCTATATCTTGCATTTGTTAGGAAAAACTGCTTATAGTATGAAAAGTGCCCATTGCAGAAAAAGCTCAAATTCGAAAAACAAACACATATTCCTGTTCCCCTGCCTCCCCGAAGACCAAAAAACCATGACTTTTGCAGATGTGAAGTTTCCTTGCGGAGATAGCCCATGCTATATCTTGCATTTGTTAGGAAAAACTGCTTACAGCATGAAAAGTGCCCATTGCAGAAAGAGCTCAAATTCGAAAAACAAACACGTATTCATGTTCCCCCGGCTCACTGAACACCAAAAAACCATGACTTTTGCAGATCTGAAGTTTCCTTGCGGAGATAGCCCATGTTATATCTTGCATTTGTTAGGAAAAACTGCTTATAGTATGAAAAGTGCCCATTGCAGAAAGAGCTCAAATTCGAAAAACAAACACATATTCCTGTTCCCCTGCCTCCCCGAAGATCAAAAAACCATGACTTTTGCAGATGTGAAGTTTCCTTGCGGAGATAGCCCATGCTATATCTTGCATTTGTTAGGAAAAACTGCTTAGAGCATGAAAAGTGCCCATTGCAGAAAGAGCTCAAATTCGAAAAACAAACACGTATTCATGTTCCCCCGGCTCACTGAACACCAAAAAACCATGAGTTTTGCAGATCTGAAGTTTCCTTGCGGAGATAGCCCATGATATATCTTGCATTTGTTAGGAAAAACTGCTTATAGCATGAAAAGTGCCCATTGAAGATAGAGCTCAAATTCGCAAAACAAACATATATTCCTGTTCCCCTGCCTCTCCGAAGACCAAAAAACCATGACTTTTGCAGATCTGAAGTTTCCTTGCGGAGATAGCCCATGCTATATCTTGCATTAGTTAGGAAAAACTGCTTAGAGCATTAAAAGTGCCCATTGCAGAAAGAGCTCAAATTCGCAAAACAAACACATATTCCTGTTCCCCTGCCTCCCCGAAGACCAAAAAACCATGACTTTTGCAGATGTGAAGTTTCCTTGCGGAGATAGCCCATGCTATATCTTGCATTTGTTAGGAAAAACTGCTTAGAGCATGAAAAGTGCCCATTGCAGAAAGAGCTCAAATTCGAAAAACAAACACGTATTCATGTTCCCCTGGCTCACTGAACACCAAAAAACCATGAGTTTTGCAGATCTGAAGTTTCCTTGCGGAGATAGCCCATGATATATCTTGCATTTGTTAGGAAAAACTGCTTATAGCATGAAAAGTGCCCATTGAAGATAGAGCTCAAATTCGCAAAACAAACATATATTCCTGTTCCCCTGCCTCTCCGAAGACCAAAAAACCATGACTTTTGCAGATCTGAAGTTTCCTTGCGGAGATAGCCCATGCTATATCTTGCATTTGTTAGGAAAAACTGCTTATAGCATGAAAAGTGCCCATTGCAGATAGAGCTCAAATTCGCAAAACAAACACATATTCCTGTTCCCCTGCCTCCCCAAAGACCAAAAAACCATGACTTTTGCAGATCTGAAGTTTCCTTGCGGAGATAGCCCATGCTATATCTTGCATTTGTTAGGAAAACTGCTTATAGTATGAAAAGTGCCCATTGCAGAAAAAGCTCAAATTCGAAAAACAAACACATATTCCTGTTCCCCTGCCTCCCCGAAGACCAAAAAACCATGACTTTTGCAGATGTGAAGTTTCCTTGCGGAGATAGCCCATGCTATATCTTGCATTTGTTAGGAAAAACTGCTTAGAGTGAGAAAAGTGCCCATTGCAGAAAGAGCTCAAATTCGAAAAACAAACACGTATTCATGTTCCCCCGGCTCACTGAACACCAAAAAACCATGAGTTCTGCAGATCTGAAGTTTCCTTGCGGAGATAGCCCATGTTATATCTTGCATTTGTTAGGAAAAACTGCTTATAGTATGAAAAGTGCCCATTGCAGAAAGAGCTCAAATTCGAAAAACAAACACATATTCCTGTTCCCCTGCCTCCCCGAAGATCAAAAAACCATGACTTTTGCAGATGTGAAGTTTCCTTGCGGAGATAGCCCATGCTATATCTTGCATTTGTTAGGAAAAACTGCTTAGAGCATGAAAAGTGCCCATTGCAGAAAGAGCTCAAATTCGAAAAACAAACACGTATTCATGTTCCCCTGGCTCACTGAACACCAAAAAACCATGAGTTTTGCAGATCTGAAGTTTCCTTGCGGAGATAGCCCATGATATATCTTGCATTTGTTAGGAAAAACTGCTTATAGCATGAAAAGTGCCCATTGAAGATAGAGCTCAAATTCGCAAAACAAACATATATTCCTGTTCCCCTGCCTCTCCGAAGACCAAAAAACCATGACTTTTGCAGATCTGAAGTTTCCTTGCGGAGATAGCCCATGCTATATCTTGCATTTGTTAGGAAAAACTGCTTATAGCATGAAAAGTGCCCATTGCAGATAGAGCTCAAATTCGCAAAACAAACACATATTCCTGTTCCCCTGCCTCCCCAAAGACCAAAAAACCATGACTTTTGCAGATCTGAAGTTTCCTTGCGGAGATAGCCCATGCTATATCTTGCATTTGTTAGGAAAAACTGCTTATAGTATGAAAAGTGCCCATTGCAGAAAAAGCTCAAATTCGAAAAACAAACACATATTCCTGTTCCCCTGCCTCCCCGAAGACCAAAAAACCATGACTTTTGCAGATGTGAAGTTTCCTTGCGGAGATAGCCCATGCTATATCTTGCATTTGTTAGTAAAAACTGCTTAGAGTGAGAAAAGTGCCCATTGCAGAAAGAGCTCAAATTCGAAAAACAAACACGTATTCATGTTCCCCCGGCTCACTGAACACCAAAAAACCATGAGTTCTGCAGATCTGAAGTTTCCTTGCGGAGATAGCCCATGATATATCTTGCATTTGTTAGGAAAAACTGCTCATAGCATGAAAAGTGCCCATTGCAGATAGAGCTCAAATTCGCAAAACAAACACATATTCCTGTTCCCCTGCCTCCCCGAAGACCAAAAAACCATGACTTTTGCAGATCTGAAGTTTCCTTGCGGAGATAGCCCATGCTATATCTTGCATTTGTTAGGAAAAACTGCTTATAGCATGAAAAGTGCCCATTGCAGATAGAGCTCAAATTCGGAAAACAAACACATATTCCTGTTCCCCTGCCTCCCCGAAGACCAAAAAACCATGACTTTTGCAGATGTGAAGTTTCCTTGCGGAGATAGCCCATGCTATATCTTGCATTTGTTAGGAAAAACTGCTTAGAGTGAGAAAAGTGCCCATTGCAGAAAGAGCTCAAATTCGAAAAACAAACACGTATTCATGTTCCCCCGGCTCACTGAACACCAAAAAACCATGAGTTCTGCAGATCTGAAGTTTCCTTGCGGAGATAGCCCATGATATATCTTGCATTTGTTAGGAAAAACTGCTCATAGCATGAAAAGTGCCCATTGCAGATAGAGCTCAAATTCGCAAAACAAACACATATTCCTGTTCCCCTGCCTCCCCGAAGACCAAAAAACCATGACTTTTGCAGATCTGAAGTTTCCTTGCGGAGATAGCCCATGCTATATCTTGCATTTGTTAGGAAAAACTGCTTACAGCATGAAAAGTGCCCATTGCAGAAAGAGCTCAAATTCGAAAAACAAACACGTATTCATGTTCCCCCGGCTCACTGAACACCAAAAAACCATGACTTTTGCAGATCTGAAGTTTCCTTGCGGAGATAGCCCATGTTATATCTTGCATTTGTTAGGAAAAACTGCTTATAGTATGAAAAGTGCCCATTGCAGAAAGAGCTCAAATTCAAAAAACAAACACATATTCCTGTTCCCCTGCCTCCCCGAAGATCAAAAAACCATGACTTTTGCAGATGTGAAGTTTCCTTGCGGAGATAGCCCATGCTATATCTTGCATTTGTTAGGAAAAACTGCTTAGAGCATGAAAAGTGCCCATTGCAGAAAGAGCTCAAATTCGAAAAACAAACACGTATTCATGTTCCCCCGGCTCACTGAACACCAAAAAACCATGAGTTTTGCAGATCTGAAGTTTCCTTGCGGAGATAGCCCATGATATATCTTGCATTTGTTAGGAAAAACTGCTTATAGCATGAAAAGTGCCCATTGAAGATAGAGCTCAAATTCGCAAAACAAACATATATTCCTGTTCCCCTGCCTCTCCGAAGACCAAAAAACCATGACTTTTGCAGATCTGAAGTTTCCTTGCGGAGATAGCCCATGCTATATCTTGCATTAGTTAGGAAAAACTGCTTAGAGCATTAAAAGTGCCCATTGCAGAAAGAGCTCAAATTCGCAAAACAAACACATATTCCTGTTCCCCTGCCTCCCCGAAGACCAAAAAACCATGACTTTTGCAGATGTGAAGTTTCCTTGCGGAGATAGCCCATGCTATATCTTGCATTTGTTAGGAAAAACTGCTTAGAGCATGAAAAGTGCCCATTGCAGAAAGAGCTCAAATTCGAAAAACAAACACGTATTCATGTTCCCCCGGCTCACTGAACACCAAAAAACCATGACTTTTGCAGATCTGAAGTTTCCTTGCGGAGATAGCCCATGTTATATCTTCCATTTGTTAGGAAAAACTGCTTATAGTATGAAAAGTGCCCATTGCAGAAAGAGCTCAAATTCGAAAAACAAACACATATTCCTGTTCCCCTGCCTCCCCGAAGATCAAAAAACCATGACTTTTGCAGATGTGAAGTTTCCTTGCGGAGATAGCCCATGCTATATCTTGCATTTGTTAGGAAAAACTGCTTAGAGCATGAAAAGTGCCCATTGCAGAAAGAGCTCAAATTCGAAAAACAAACACGTATTCATGTTCCCCCGGCTCACTGAACACCAAAAAACCATGACTTTTGCAGATCTGAAGTTTCCTTGCGGAGATAGCCCATGTTATATCTTGCATTTGTTAGGAAAAACTGCTTATAGTATGAAAAGTGCCCATTGCAGAAAGAGCTCAAATTCGAAAAACAAACACATATTCCTGTTCCCCTGCCTCCCCGAAGATCAAAAAACCATGACTTTTGCAGATGTGAAGTTTCCTTGCGGAGATAGCCCATGCTATATCTTGCATTTGTTAGGAAAATACTGCTTAGAGCATGAAAAGTGCCCATTGCAGAAAGAGCTCACATTCGAAAAACAAACACATATTCATGTTCCCCCGGCTCACTGAACACCAAAAAACCATGAGTTTTGCAGATCTGAAGTTTCCTTGCGGAGATAGCCCATGATATATCTTGCATTTGTTAGGAAAAACTGCTTATAGTATGAAAAGTGCCCATTTCACAAAGAGCTCAAATTCAAAAAACAAACACATATTCATGTTCCCCTGTCTCCCCGAAGACCAAAAAACCATGACTTTTGCAGATCTGAAGTTTCCTTGCAGAGATAGCCCATGCTATATCTTGCATTTGTTAGGAAAAACTGCTTAGAGTGAGAAAAGTGCCCATTGCAGAAAGAGCTCAAATTCGAAAAACAAACACGTATTCATGTTCCCCCGGCTCACTGAACACCAAAAAACCATGAGTTCTGCAGATCTGAAGTTTCCTTGCGGAGATAGCCCATGATATATCTTGCATTTGTTAGGAAAAACTGCTCATAGCATGAAAAGTGCCCATTGCACAAAGAGCTGAAATTCAGAAAAACAAACACATATTCCTGTTCCCCTGCCTCCCCGAAGACCAAAAAACCATGACTTTTGCAGATCTGAAGTTTCCTTGCGGAGATAGCCCATGCTATATCTTGCATTTGTTAGGAAAAACTGCTTAGAGCATGAAAAGTGCCCATTGCAGAAAGAGCTCAAATTCGAAAAACAAACACGTATTCATGTTCCCCCGGCTCACTGAACACCAAAAAACCATGACTTTTGCAGATCTGAAGTTTCCTTGCGGAGATAGCCCATGTTATATCTTGCATTTGTTAGGAAAAACTGCTTATAGTATGAAAAGTGCCCATTGCAGAAAGAGCTCAAATTCGAAAAACAAACACATATTCCTGTTCCCCTGCCTCCCCGAAGATCAAAAAACCATGACTTTTGCAGATGTGAAGTTTCCTTGCGGAGATAGCCCATGCTATATCTTGCATTTGTTAGGAAAATACTGCTTAGAGCATGAAAAGTGCCCATTGCAGAAAGAGCTCACATTCGAAAAACAAACACGTATTCATGTTCCCCCGGCTCACTGAACACCAAAAAACCATGAGTTTTGCAGATCTGAAGTTTCCTTGCGGAGATAGCCCATGATATATCTTGCATTTGTTAGGAAAAACTGCTTATAGTATGAAAAGTGCCCATTTCACAAAGAGCTCAAATTCAAAAAACAAACACATATTCATGTTCCCCTGTCTCCCCGAAGACCAAAAAACCATGACTTTTGCAGATCTGAAGTTTCCTTGCAGAGATAGCCCATGCTATATCTTGCATTTGTTAGGAAAAACTGCTTAGAGTGAGAAAAGTGCCCATTGCAGAAAGAGCTCAAATTCGAAAAACAAACACGTATTCATGTTCCCCCGGCTCACTGAACACCAAAAAACCATGAGTTCTGCAGATCTGAAGTTTCCTTGCGGAGATAGCCCATGATATATCTTGCATTTGTTAGGAAAAACTGCTCATAGCATGAAAAGTGCCCATTGCACAAAGAGCTGAAATTCAGAAAAACAAACACATATTCCTGTTCCCCTGCCTCCCCGAAGACCAAAAAACCATGACTTTTGCAGATCTGAAGTTTCCTTGCGGAGATAGCCCATGCTATATCTTGCATTTGTTAGGAAAAACTGCTTATAGCATGAAAAGTGCCCATTGCAGATAGAGCTCAAATTCGGAAAACAAACACATATTCCTGTTCCCCTGCCTCCCCGAAGACCAAAAAACCATGACTTTTGCAGATCTGAAGTTTCCTTGCGGAGATAGCCCATGCTATATCTTGCATTTGTTAGGAAAAACTGCTTATAGTATGAAAAGTGCCCATTGCAGAAAAAGCTCAAATTCGAAAAACAAACACATATTCCTGTTCCCCTGCCTCCCCGAAGACCAAAAAACCATGACTTTTGCAGATGTGAAGTTTCCTTGCGGAGATAGCCCATGCTATATCTTGCATTTGTTAGGAAAAACTGCTTAGAGCATGAAAAGTGCCCATTGCAGAAAGAGCTCAAATTCGAAAAACAAACACGTATTCATGTTCCCCCGGCTCACTGAACACCAAAAAACCATGAGTTTTGCAGATCTGAAGTTTCCTTGCGGAGATAGCCCATGATATATCTTGCATTTGTTAGGAAAAACTGCTTATAGCATGAAAAGTGCCCATTGAAGATAGAGCTCAAATTCGCAAAACAAACATATATTCCTGTTCCCCTGCCTCTCCGAAGACCAAAAAACCATGACTTTTGCAGATCTGAAGTTTCCTTGCGGAGATAGCCCATGCTATATCTTGCATTAGTTAGGAAAAACTGCTTAGAGCATTAAAAGTGCCCATTGCAGAAAGAGCTCAAATTCGCAAAACAAACACATATTCCTGTTCCCCTGCCTCCCCGAAGACCAAAAAACCATGACTTTTGCAGATGTGAAGTTTCCTTGCGGAGATAGCCCATGCTATATCTTGCATTTGTTAGGAAAAACTGCTTAGAGCATGAAAAGTGCCCATTGCAGAAAGAGCTCAAATTCGAAAAACAAACACGTATTCATGTTCCCCCGGCTCACTGAACACCAAAAAACCATGACTTTTGCAGATCTGAAGTTTCCTTGCGGAGATAGCCCATGTTATATCTTGCATTTGTTAGGAAAAACTGCTTATAGTATGAAAAGTGCCCATTGCAGAAAGAGCTCAAATTCGAAAAACAAACACATATTCCTGTTCCCCTGCCTCCCCGAAGATCAAAAAACCATGACTTTTGCAGATGTGAAGTTTCCTTGCGGAGATAGCCCATGCTATATCTTGCATTTGTTAGGAAAAACTGCTTAGAGCATGAAAAGTGCCCATTGCAGAAAGAGCTCAAATTCGAAAAACAAACACGTATTCATGTTCCCCCGGCTCACTGAACACCAAAAAACCATGACTTTTGCAGATCTGAAGTTTCCTTGCGGAGATAGCCCATGTTATATCTTGCATTTGTTAGGAAAAACTGCTTATAGTATGAAAAGTGCCCATTGCAGAAAGAGCTCAAATTCGAAAAACAAACACATATTCCTGTTCCCCTGCCTCCCCGAAGATCAAAAAACCATGACTTTTGCAGATGTGAAGTTTCCTTGCGGAGATAGCCCATGCTATATCTTGCATTTGTTAGGAAAATACTGCTTAGAGCATGAAAAGTGCCCATTGCAGAAAGAGCTCACATTCGAAAAACAAACACGTATTCATGTTCCCCCGGCTCACTGAACACCAAAAAACCATGAGTTTTGCAGATCTGAAGTTTCCTTGCGGAGATAGCCCATGATATATCTTGCATTTGTTAGGAAAAACTGCTTATAGTATGAAAAGTGCCCATTTCACAAAGAGCTCAAATTCAAAAAACAAACACATATTCATGTTCCCCTGTCTCCCCGAAGACCAAAAAACCATGACTTTTGCAGATCTGAAGTTTCCTTGCAGAGATAGCCCATGCTATATCTTGCATTTGTTAGGAAAAACTGCTTAGAGTGAGAAAAGTGCCCATTGCAGAAAGAGCTCAAATTCGAAAAACAAACACGTATTCATGTTCCCCCGGCTCACTGAACACCAAAAAACCATGAGTTCTGCAGATCTGAAGTTTCCTTGCGGAGATAGCCCATGATATATCTTGCATTTGTTAGGAAAAACTGCTCATAGCATGAAAAGTGCCCATTGCACAAAGAGCTGAAATTCAGAAAAACAAACACATATTCCTGTTCCCCTGCCTCCCCGAAGACCAAAAAACCATGACTTTTGCAGATGTGAAGTTTCCTTGCGGAGATAGCCCATGCTATATCTTGCATTTGTTAGGAAAAACTGCTTAGAGCATGAAAAGTGCCCATTGCAGAAAGAGCTCAAATTCGAAAAACAAACACGTATTCATGTTCCCCCGGCTCACTGAACACCAAAAAACCATGACTTTTGCAGATCGGAAGTTTCCTTGCGGAGATAGCCCATGTTATATCTTGCATTTGTTAGGAAAAACTGCTTATAGTATGAAAAGTGCCCATTGCAGAAAGAGCTCAAATTCGAAAAACAAACACATATTCCTGTTCCCCTGCCTCCCCAAAGATCAAAAAACCATGACTTTTGCAGATGTGAAGTTTCCTTGCGGAGATAGCCCATGCTATATCTTGCATTTGTTAGGGAAAACTGCTTAGAGCATGAAAAGTGCCCATTGCAGAAAGAGCTCACATTCGAAAAACAAACACGTATTCATGTTCCCCCGGCTCACTGAACACCAAAAAACCATGAGTTTTGCAGATCTGAAGTTTCCTTGCGGAGATAGCCCATGATATATCTTGCATTTGTTAGGAAAAACTGCTTATAGTATGAAAAGTGCCCATTTCACAAAGAGCTCAAATTCAAAAAACAAACACATATTCATGTTCCCCTGTCTCCCCGATGACCAAAAAACCATGACTTTTGCAGATCTGAAGTTTCCTTGCAGAGATAGCCCATGCTATATCTTGCATTTGTTAGGAAAAACTGCTTAGAGTGAGAAAAGTGCCCATTGCAGAAAGAGCTCAAATTCGAAAAACAAACACGTATTCATGTTCCCCCGGCTCACTGAACACCAAAAAACCATGAGTTCTGCAGATCTGAAGTTTCCTTGCGGAGATAGCCCATGATATATCTTGCATTTGTTAGGAAAAACTGCTCATAGCATGAAAAGTGCCCATTTCACAAAGAGCTGAAATTCAGAAAAACAAACACATATTCCTGTTCCCCTGCCTCCCCGAAAACCAAAAAACCATGACTTTTGCAGATCTGAAGTTTCCTTGCGGAGATAGCCCATGCTATATCTTGCATTTGTTAGGAAAAACTGCTTATAGTATGAAAAGTGCCCATTGCAGAAAAAGCTCAAATTCGAAAAACAAACACATATTCCTGTTCCCCTGCCTCCCCGAAGACCAAAAAACCATGACTTTTGCAGATGTGAAGTTTCCTTGCGGAGATAGCCCATGCTATATCTTGCATTTGTTAGGAAAAACTGCTTAGAGCATGAAAAGTGCCCATTGCAGAAAGAGCTCAAATTCGAAAAACAAACACGTATTCATGTTCCCCCGGCTCACTGAACACCAAAAAACCATGACTTTTGCAGATCTGAAGTTTCCTTGCGGAGATAGCCCATGTTATATCTTGCATTTGTTAGGAAAAACTGCTTATAGTATGAAAAGTGCCCATTGCAGAAAGAGCTCAAATTCGAAAAACAAACACATATTCCTGTTCCCCTGCCTCCCCGAAGATCAAAAAACCATGACTTTTGCAGATGTGAAGTTTCCTTGCGGAGATAGCCCATGCTATATCTTGCATTTGTTAGGAAAAACTGCTTAGAGCATGAAAAGTGCCCATTGCAGAAAGAGCTCAAATTCGAAAAACAAACACGTATTCATGTTCCCCCGGCTCACTGAACACCAAAAAACCATGAGTTTTGCAGATCTGAAGTTTCCTTGCGGAGATAGCCCATGATATATCTTGCATTTGTTAGGAAAAACTGCTTATAGCATGAAAAGTGCCCATTGAAGATAGAGCTCAAATTCGCAAAACAAACATATATTCCTGTTCCCCTGCCTCTCCGAAGACCAAAAAACCATGACTTTTGCAGATCTGAAGTTTCCTTGCGGAGATAGCCCATGCTATATCTTGCATTTGTTAGGAAAAACTGCTTATAGCAGGAAAAGTGCCCATTGCAGATAGAGCTCAAATTCGCAAAACAAACACATATTCCTGTTCCCCTGCCTCCCCGAAGACCAAAAAACCATGACTTTTGCAGATCTGAAGTTTCCTTGCGGAGATAGCCCATGCTATATCTTGCATTTGTTAGGAAAAACTGCTTATAGTATGAAAAGTGCCCATTGCAGAAAAAGCTCAAATTCGAAAAACAAACACATATTCCTGTTCCCCTGCCTCCCCGAAGACCAAAAAACCATGACTTTTGCAGATGTGAAGTTTCCTTGCGGAGATAGCCCATGCTATATCTTGCATTTGTTAGGAAAAACTGCTTAGAGCATGAAAAGTGCCCATTGCAGAAAGAGCTCAAATTCGCAAAACAAACACATATTCCTGTTCCCCTGCCTCCCCGAAGACCAAAAAACCATGACTTTTGCAGATCTGAAGTTTCCTTGTGGAGATAGCCCATGCTATATCTTGCATTTGTTAGGAAAAACTGCTTATAGTATGAAAAGTGCCCATTGCAGAAAAAGCTCAAATTCGAAAAACAAACACATATTCCTGTTCCCCTGCCTCCCCGAAGACCAGAAAACCATGACTTTTGCAGATGTGAAGTTTCCTTGCGGAGATAGCCCATGCTATATCTTGCATTTGTTAGGAAAAACTGCTTATAGCATGAAAAGTGCCCATTGCAGAAAGAGCTCAAATTCGAAAAACAAACACGTATTCATGTTCCCCCGGCTCACTGAACACCAAAAAACCATGACTTTTGCAGATCTGAAGTTTCCTTGCGGAGATAGCCCATGTTATATCTTGCATTTGTTAGGAAAAACTGCTTATAGTATGAAAAGTGCCCATTGCAGAAAGAGCTCAAATTCGAAAAACAAACACATATTCCTGTTCCCCTGCCTCCCCGAAGATCAAAAAACCATGACTTTTGCAGATGTGAAGTTTCCTTGCGGAGATAGCCCATGCTATATCTTGCATTTGTTAGGAAAAACTGCTTAGAGCATGAAAAGTGCCCATTGCAGAAAGAGCTCAAATTCGAAAAACAAACACGTATTCATGTTCCCCCGGCTCACTGAACACCAAAAAACCATGAGTTTTGCAGATCTGAAGTTTCCTTGCGGAGATAGCCCATGATATATCTTGCATTTGTTAGGAAAAACTGCTTATAGCATGAAAAGTGCCCATTGAAGATAGAGCTCAAATTCGCAAAACAAACATATATTCCTGTTCCCCTGCCTCTCCGAAGACCAAAAAACCATGACTTTTGCAGATCTGAAGTTTCCTTGCGGAGATAGCCCATGCTATATCTTGCATTTGTTAGGAAAAACTGCTTATAGCATGAAAAGTGCCCATTGCAGATAGAGCTCAAATTCGCAAAACAAACACATATTCCTGTTCCCCTGCCTCCCCGAAGACCAAAAAACCATGACTTTTGCAGATCTGAAGTTTCCTTGCGGAGATAGCCCATGCTATATCTTGCATTTGTTAGGAAAAACTGCTTAGAGCATTAAAAGTGCCCATTGCAGAAAGAGCTCAAATTCGCAAAACAAACACATATTCCTGTTCCCCTGCCTCCCCGAAGACCAAAAAACCATGACTTTTGCAGATCTGAAGTTTCCTTGTGGAGATAGCCCATGCTATATCTTGCATTTGTTAGGAAAAACTGCTTATAGTATGAAAAGTGCCCATTGCAGAAAAAGCTCAAATTCGAAAAACAAACACATATTCCTGTTCCCCTGCCTCCCCGAAGACCAAAAAACCATGACTTTTGCAGATGTGAAGTTTCCTTGCGGAGATAGCCCATGCTATATCTTGCATTTGTTAGGAAAAACTGCTTAGAGCATGAAAAGTGCCCATTGCAGAAAGAGCTCAAATTCGAAAAACAAACACGTATTTATGTTCCCCCGGCTCACTGAACACCAAAAAACCATGACTTTTGCAGATCTGAAGTTTCCTTGCGGAGATAGCCCATGTTATATCTTGCATTTGTTAGGAAAAACTGCTTATAGTATGAAAAGTGCCCATTGCAGAAAGAGCTCAAATTCGAAAAACAAACACATATTCCTGTTCCCCTGCCTCCCCGAAGATCAAAAAACCATGACTTTTGCAGATGTGAAGTTTCCTTGCGGAGATAGCCCATGCTATATCTTGCATTTGTTAGGAAAAACTGCTTAGAGCATGAAAAGTGCCCATTGCAGAAAGAGCTCACATTCGAAAAACAAACACGTATTCATGTTCCCCCGGCTCACTGAACACCAAAAAACCATGAGTTTTGCAGATCTGAAGTTTCCTTGCGGAGATAGCCCATGCTATATCTTGCATTTGTTAGGAAAAACTGCTTATAGTATGAAAAGTGCCCATTGCAGAAAAAGCTCAAATTCGAAAAACAAACACATATTCCTGTTCCCCCGGCTCACTGAACACCAAAAAACCATGAGTTTTGCAGATCTGAAGTTTCCTTGCGGAGATAGCCCATGTTATATCTTGCATTTGTTAGGAAAAACTGCTTATAGCATGAAAAGTGCCCATTGCAGATAGAGCTCAAATTCGCAAAACAAACACATATTCCTGTTCCCCTGCCTCCCCGAAGACCAAAAAACCATGACTTTTGCAGATCTGAAGTTTCCTTGCGGAGATAGCCCATGCTATATCTTGCATTTGTTAGGAAAAACTGCTTAGAGCATTAAAAGTGCCCATTGCAGAAAGAGCTCAAATTCGCAAAACAAACACATATTCCTGTTCCCCTGCCTCCCCGAAGACCAAAAAACCATGACTTTTGCAGATCTGAAGTTTCCTTGTGGAGATAGCCCATGCTATATCTTGCATTTGTTAGGAAAAACTGCTTATAGTATGAAAAGTGCCCATTGCAGAAAAAGCTCAAATTCGCAAAACAAACACATATTCCTGTTCCCCTGCCTCCCCGAAGACCAAAAAACCATGACTTTTGCAGATGTGAAGTTTCCTTGCGGAGATAGCCCATGCTATATCTTGCATTTGTTAGGAAAAACTGCTTAGAGCATGAAAAGTGCCCATTGCAGAAAGAGCTCAAATTCGAAAAACAAACACGTATTCATGTTCCCCCGGCTCACTGAACACCAAAAAACCATGACTTTTGCAGATCTGAAGTTTCCTTGCGGAGATAGCCCATGTTATATCTTGCATTTGTTAGGAAAAACTGCTTATAGTATGAAAAGTGCCCATTGCAGAAAGAGCTCAAATTCGAAAAACAAACACATATTCCTGTTCCCCTGCCTCCCCGAAGATCAAAAAACCATGACTTTTGCAGATGTGAAGTTTCCTTGCGGAGATAGCCCATGCTATATCTTGCATTTGTTAGGAAAAACTGCTTAGAGCATGAAAAGTGCCCATTGCAGAAAGAGCTCACATTCGAAAAACAAACACGTATTCATGTTCCCCCGGCTCACTGAACACCAAAAAACCATGAGTTTTGCAGATCTGAAGTTTCCTTGCGGAGATAGCCCATGCTATATCTTGCATTTGTTAGGAAAAACTGCTTATAGTATGAAAAGTGCCCATTGCAGAAAAAGCTCAAATTCGAAAAACAAACACATATTCCTGTTCCCCCGGCTCACTGAACACCAAAAAACCATGAGTTTTGCAGATCTGAAGTTTCCTTGCGGAGATAGCCCATGATATATCTTGCATTTGTTAGGAAAAACTGCTTATAGTATGAAAAGTGCCCATTTCACAAAGAGCTCAAATTCAAAAAACAAACACATATTCATGTTCCCCTGTCTCCCCGAAGACCAAAAAACCATGACTTTTGCAGATCTGAAGTTTCCTTGCAGAGATAGCCCATGCTATATCTTGCATTTATTAGGAAAAACTGCTTAGAGTGAGAAAAGTGCCCATTGCAGAAAGAGCTCAAATTCGAAAAACAAACACGTATTCATGTTCCCCCGGCTCACTGAACACCAAAAAACCATGAGTTCTGCAGATCTGAAGTTTCCTTGCGGAGATAGCCCATGATATATCTTGCATTTGTTAGGAAAAACTGCTCATAGCATGAAAAGTGCCCATTGCACAAAGAGCTGAAATTCAGAAAAACAAACACATATTCCTGTTCCCCTGCCTCCCCGAAGACCAAAAAACCATGACTTTTGCAGATCTGAAGTTTCCTTGCGGAGATAGCCCATGCTATATCTTGCATTTGTTAGGAAAAACTGCTTATAGCATGAAAAGTGCCCATTGCAGAAAGAGCTCAAATTCGAAAAACAAACACGTATTCATGTTCCCCCGGCTCACTGAACACCAAAAAACCATGAGTTTTGCAGATCTGAAGTTTCCTTGCGGAGATAGCCCATGCTATATCTTGCATTTGTTAGGAAAAACTGCTTATAGTATGAAAAGTGCCCATTGCAGAAAAAGCTCAAATTCGAAAAACAAACACATATTCCTGTTCCCCTGCCTCCCCGAAGACCAAAAAACCATGACTTTTGCAGATGTGAAGTTTCCTTGCGGAGATAGCCCATGCTATATCTTGCATTTGTTAGGAAAAACTGCTTATAGCATGAAAAGTGCCCATTGCAGAAAGAGCTCAAATTCGAAAAACAAACACGTATTCATGTTCCCCCGGCTCACTGAACACCAAAAAACCATGAGTTCTGCAGATCTGAAGTTTCCTTGCGGAGATAGCCCATGATATATCTTGCATTTGTTAGGAAAAACTGCTCATAGCATGAAAAGTGCCCATTGCACAAAGAGCTGAAATTCAGAAAAACAAACACATATTCCTGTTCCCCTGCCTCCCCGAAGACCAAAAAACCATGACTTTTGCAGATGTGAAGTTTCCTTGCGGAGATAGCCCATGCTATATCTTGCATTTGTTAGGAAAAACTGCTTAGAGTGAGAAAAGTGCCCATTGCAGAAAGAGCTCAAATTCGAAAAACAAACACGTATTCATGTTCCCCCGGCTCACTGAACACCAAAAAACCATGAGTTCTGCAGATCTGAAGTTTCCTTGCGGAGATAGCCCATGATATATCTTGCATTTGTTAGGAAAAACTGCTCATAGCATGAAAAGTGCCCATTTCACAGAGCTGAAATTCAGAAAAACAAACACATATTCCTGTTCCCCTGCCTCCCCGAAAACCAAAAAACCATGACTTTTGCAGATCTGAAGTTTCCTTGCGGAGATAGCCCATGCTATATCTTGCATTTGTTAGGAAAAACTGCTTATAGTATGAAAAGTGCCCATTGCAGAAAAAGCTCAAATTCGAAAAACAAACACATATTCCTGTTCCCCTGCCTCCCCGAAGACCAAAAAACCATGACTTTTGCAGATGTGAAGTTTCCTTGCGGAGATAGCCCATGCTATATCTTGCATTTGTTAGGAAAAACTGCTTAGAGCATGAAAAGTGCCCATTGCAGAAAGAGCTCAAATTCGAAAAACAAACACGTATTCATGTTCCCCCGGCTCACTGAACACCAAAAAACCATGACTTTTGCAGATCTGAAGTTTCCTTGCGGAGATAGCCCATGTTATATCTTGCATTTGTTAGGAAAAACTGCTTATAGTATGAAAAGTGCCCATTGCAGAAAGAGCTCAAATTCGAAAAACAAACACATATTCCTGTTCCCCTGCCTCCCCGAAGATCAAAAAACCATGACTTTTGCAGATGTGAAGTTTCCTTGCGGAGATAGCCCATGCTATATCTTGCATTTGTTAGGAAAAACTGCTTAGAGCATGAAAAGTGCCCATTGCAGAAAGAGCTCAAATTCGAAAAACAAACACGTATTCATGTTCCCCCGGCTCACTGAACACCAAAAAACCATGAGTTTTGCAGATCTGAAGTTTCCTTGCGGAGATAGCCCATGATATATCTTGCATTTGTTAGGAAAAACTGCTTATAGCATGAAAAGTGCCCATTGAAGATAGAGCTCAAATTCGCAAAACAAACATATATTCCTGTTCCCCTGCCTCTCCGAAGACCAAAAAACCATGACTTTTGCAGATCTGAAGTTTCCTTGCGGAGATAGCCCATGCTATATCTTGCATTTGTTAGGAAAAACTGCTTATAGCAGGAAAAGTGCCCATTGCAGATAGAGCTCAAATTCGCAAAACAAACACATATTCCTGTTCCCCTGCCTCCCCGAAGACCAAAAAACCATGACTTTTGCAGATCTGAAGTTTCCTTGCGGAGATAGCCCATGCTATATCTTGCATTTGTTAGGAAAAACTGCTTATAGTATGAAAAGTGCCCATTGCAGAAAAAGCTCAAATTCGAAAAACAAACACATATTCCTGTTCCCCTGCCTCCCCGAAGACCAAAAAACCATGACTTTTGCAGATGTGAAGTTTCCTTGCGGAGATAGCCCATGCTATATCTTGCATTTGTTAGGAAAAACTGCTTAGAGCATGAAAAGTGCCCATTGCAGAAAGAGCTCAAATTCGCAAAACAAACACATATTCCTGTTCCCCTGCCTCCCCGAAGACCAAAAAACCATGACTTTTGCAGATCTGAAGTTTCCTTGTGGAGATAGCCCATGCTATATCTTGCATTTGTTAGGAAAAACTGCTTATAGTATGAAAAGTGCCCATTGCAGAAAAAGCTCAAATTCGAAAAACAAACACATATTCCTGTTCCCCTGCCTCCCCGAAGACCAGAAAACCATGACTTTTGCAGATGTGAAGTTTCCTTGCGGAGATAGCCCATGCTATATCTTGCATTTGTTAGGAAAAACTGCTTATAGCATGAAAAGTGCCCATTGCAGAAAGAGCTCAAATTCGAAAAACAAACACGTATTCATGTTCCCCCGGCTCACTGAACACCAAAAAACCATGACTTTTGCAGATCTGAAGTTTCCTTGCGGAGATAGCCCATGTTATATCTTGCATTTGTTAGGAAAAACTGCTTATAGTATGAAAAGTGCCCATTGCAGAAAGAGCTCAAATTCGAAAAACAAACACATATTCCTGTTCCCCTGCCTCCCCGAAGATCAAAAAACCATGACTTTTGCAGATGTGAAGTTTCCTTGCGGAGATAGCCCATGCTATATCTTGCATTTGTTAGGAAAAACTGCTTAGAGCATGAAAAGTGCCCATTGCAGAAAGAGCTCAAATTCGAAAAACAAAAACGTATTCATGTTCCCCCGGCTCACTGAACACCAAAAAACCATGAGTTTTGCAGATCTGAAGTTTCCTTGCGGAGATAGCCCATGATATATCTTGCATTTGTTAGGAAAAACTGCTTATAGCATGAAAAGTGCCCATTGAAGATAGAGCTCAAATTCGCAAAACAAACATATATTCCTGTTCCCCTGCCTCTCCGAAGACCAAAAAACCATGACTTTTGCAGATCTGAAGTTTCCTTGCGGAGATAGCCCATGCTATATCTTGCATTTGTTAGGAAAAACTGCTTATAGCATGAAAAGTGCCCATTGCAGATAGAGCTCAAATTCGCAAAACAAACACATATTCCTGTTCCCCTGCCTCCCCGAAGACCAAAAAACCATGACTTTTGCAGATCTGAAGTTTCCTTGCGGAGATAGCCCATGCTATATCTTGCATTTGTTAGGAAAAACTGCTTAGAGCATTAAAAGTGCCCATTGCAGAAAGAGCTCAAATTCGCAAAACAAACACATATTCCTGTTCCCCTGCCTCCCCGAAGACCAAAAAACCATGACTTTTGCAGATCTGAAGTTTCCTTGTGGAGATAGCCCATGCTATATCTTGCATTTGTTAGGAAAAACTGCTTATAGTATGAAAAGTGCCCATTGCAGAAAAAGCTCAAATTCGAAAAACAAACACATATTCCTGTTCCCCTGCCTCCCCGAAGACCAAAAAACCATGACTTTTGCAGATGTGAAGTTTCCTTGCGGAGATAGCCCATGCTATATCTTGCATTTGTTAGGAAAAACTGCTTAGAGCATGAAAAGTGCCCATTGCAGAAAGAGCTCAAATTCGAAAAACAAACACGTATTTATGTTCCCCCGGCTCACTGAACACCAAAAAACCATGACTTTTGCAGATCTGAAGTTTCCTTGCGGAGATAGCCCATGTTATATCTTGCATTTGTTAGGAAAAACTGCTTATAGTATGAAAAGTGCCCATTGCAGAAAGAGCTCAAATTCGAAAAACAAACACATATTCCTGTTCCCCTGCCTCCCCGAAGATCAAAAAACCATGACTTTTGCAGATGTGAAGTTTCCTTGCGGAGATAGCCCATGCTATATCTTGCATTTGTTAGGAAAAATTGCTTAGAGCATGAAAAGTGCCCATTGCAGAAAGAGCTCACATTCGAAAGACAAACACGTATTCATGTTCCCCCGGCTCACTGAACACCAAAAAACCATGAGTTTTGCAGATCTGAAGTTTCCTTGCGGAGATAGCCCATGCTATATCTTGCATTTGTTAGGAAAAACTGCTTATAGTATGAAAAGTGCCCATTGCAGAAAAAGCTCAAATTCGAAAAACAAACACATATTCCTGTTCCCCCGGCTCACTGAACACCAAAAAACCATGAGTTTTGCAGATCTGAAGTTTCCTTGCGGAGATAGCCCATGTTATATCTTGCATTTGTTAGGAAAAACTGCTTATAGCATGAAAAGTGCCCATTGCAGATAGAGCTCAAATTCGCAAAACAAACACATATTCCTGTTCCCCTGCCTCCCCGAAGACCAAAAAACCATGACTTTTGCAGATCTGAAGTTTCCTTGCGGAGATAGCCCATGCTATATCTTGCATTTGTTAGGAAAAACTGCTTAGAGCATGAAAAGTGCCCATTGCAGAAAGAGCTCAAATTCGAAAAACAAACACGTATTTATGTTCCCCCGGCTCACTGAACACCAAAAAACCATGACTTTTGCAGATCTGAAGTTTCCTTGCGGAGATAGCCCATGTTATATCTTGCATTTGTTAGGAAAAACTGCTTATAGTATGAAAAGTGCCCATTGCAGAAAGAGCTCAAATTCGAAAAACAAACACATATTCCTGTTCCCCTGCCTCCCCGAAGATCAAAAAACCATGACTTTTGCAGATGTGAAGTTTCCTTGCGGAGATAGCCCATGCTATATCTTGCATTTGTTAGGAAAAATTGCTTAGAGCATGAAAAGTGCCCATTGCAGAAAGAGCTCACATTCGAAAGACAAACACGTATTCATGTTCCCCCGGCTCACTGAACACCAAAAAACCATGAGTTTTGCAGATCTGAAGTTTCCTTGCGGAGATAGCCCATGCTATATCTTGCATTTGTTAGGAAAAACTGCTTATAGTATGAAAAGTGCCCATTGCAGAAAAAGCTCAAATTCGAAAAACAAACACATATTCCTGTTCCCCCGGCTCACTGAACACCAAAAAACCATGAGTTTTGCAGATCTGAAGTTTCCTTGCGGAGATAGCCCATGTTATATCTTGCATTTGTTAGGAAAAACTGCTTATAGCATGAAAAGTGCCCATTGCAGATAGAGCTCAAATTCGCAAAACAAACACATATTCCTGTTCCCCTGCCTCCCCGAAGACCAAAAAACCATGACTTTTGCAGATCTGAAGTTTCCTTGCGGAGATAGCCCATGCTATATCTTGCATTTGTTAGGAAAAACTGCTTAGAGCATTAAAAGTGCCCATTGCAGAAAGAGCTCAAATTCGCAAAACAAACACATATTCCTGTTCCCCTGCCTCCCCGAAGACCAAAAAACCATGACTTTTGCAGATCTGAAGTTTCCTTGTGGAGATAGCCCATGCTATATCTTGCATTTGTTAGGAAAAACTGCTTATAGTATGAAAAGTGCCCATTGCAGAAAAAGCTCAAATTCGCAAAACAAACACATATTCCTGTTCCCCTGCCTCCCCGAAGACCAAAAAACCATGACTTTTGCAGATGTGAAGTTTCCTTGCGGAGATAGCCCATGCTATATCTTGCATTTGTTAGGAAAAACTGCTTAGAGCATGAAAAGTGCCCATTGCAGAAAGAGCTCAAATTCGAAAAACAAACACGTATTCATGTTCCCCCGGCTCACTGAACACCAAAAAACCATGACTTTTGCAGATCTGAAGTTTCCTTGCGGAGATAGCCCATGTTATATCTTGCATTTGTTAGGAAAAACTGCTTATAGTATGAAAAGTGCCCATTGCAGAAAGATCTCAAATTCGAAAAACAAACACATATTCCTGTTCCCCTGCCTCCCCGAAGATCAAAAAACCATGACTTTTGCAGATGTGAAGTTTCCTTGCGGAGATAGCCCATGCTATATCTTGCATTTGTTAGGAAAAACTGCTTAGAGCATGAAAAGTGCCCATTGCAGAAAGAGCTCACATTCGAAAAACAAACACGTATTCATGTTCCCCCGGCTCACTGAACACCAAAAAACCATGAGTTTTGCAGATCTGAAGTTTCCTTGCGGAGATAGCCCATGCTATATCTTGCATTTGTTAGGAAAAACTGCTTATAGTATGAAAAGTGCCCATTGCAGAAAAAGCTCAAATTCGAAAAACAAACACATATTCCTGTTCCCCCGGCTCACTGAACACCAAAAAACCATGAGTTTTGCAGATCTGAAGTTTCCTTGCGGAGATAGCCCATGATATATCTTGCATTTGTTAGGAAAAACTGCTTATAGTATGAAAAGTGCCCATTTCACAAAGAGCTCAAATTCAAAAAACAAACACATATTCATGTTCCCCTGTCTCCCCGAAGACCAAAAAACCATGACTTTTGCAGATCTGAAGTTTCCTTGCAGAGATAGCCCATGCTATATCTTGCATTTATTAGGAAAAACTGCTTAGAGTGAGAAAAGTGCCCATTGCAGAAAGAGCTCAAATTCGAAAAACAAACACGTATTCATGTTCCCCCGGCTCACTGAACACCAAAAAACCATGAGTTCTGCAGATCTGAAGTTTCCTTGCGGAGATAGCCCATGATATATCTTGCATTTGTTAGGAAAAACTGCTCATAGCATGAAAAGTGCCCATTGCACAAAGAGCTGAAATTCAGAAAAACAAACACATATTCCTGTTCCCCTGCCTCCCCGAAGACCAAAAAACCATGACTTTTGCAGATCTGAAGTTTCCTTGCGGAGATAGCCCATGCTATATCTTGCATTTGTTAGGAAAAACTGCTTATAGTATGAAAAGTGCCCATTTCACAAAGAGCTCAAATTCAAAAAACAAACACATATTCATGTTCCCCTGTCTCCCCGAAGACCAAAAAACCATGACTTTTGCAGATCTGAAGTTTCCTTGCAGAGATAGCCCATGCTATATCTTGCATTTATTAGGAAAAACTGCTTAGAGTGAGAAAAGTGCCCATTGCAGAAAGAGCTCAAATTCGAAAAACAAACACGTATTCATGTTCCCCCGGCTCACTGAACACCAAAAAACCATGAGTTCTGCAGATCTGAAGTTTCCTTGCGGAGATAGCCCATGATATATCTTGCATTTGTTAGGAAAAACTGCTCATAGCATGAAAAGTGCCCATTGCACAAAGAGCAGAAATTCAGAAAAACAAACACATATTCCTGTTCCCCTGCCTCCCCGAAGACCAAAAAACCATGACTTTTGCAGATCTGAAGTTTCCTTGCGGAGATAGCCCATGCTATATCTTGCATTTGTTAGGAAAAACTGCTTATAGCATGAAAAGTGCCCATTGCAGAAAGAGCTCAAATTCGAAAAACAAACACGTATTCATGTTCCCCCGGCTCACTGAACACCAAAAAACCATGAGTTTTGCAGATCTGAAGTTTCCTTGCGGAGATAGCCCATGCTATATCTTGCATTTGTTAGGAAAAACTGCTTATAGTATGAAAAGTGCCCATTGCAGAAAAAGCTCAAATTCGAAAAACAAACACATATTCCTGTTCCCCTGCCTCCCCGAAGACCAAAAAACCATGACTTTTGCAGATGTGAAGTTTCCTTGCGGAGATAGCCCATGCTATATCTTGCATTTGTTAGGAAAAACTGCTTATAGCATGAAAAGTGCCCATTGCAGAAAGAGCTCAAATTCGAAAAACAAACACGTATTCATGTTCCCCCGGCTCACTGAACACCAAAAAACCATGAGTTCTGCAGATCTGAAGTTTCCTTGCGGAGATAGCCCATGATATATCTTGCATTTGTTAGGAAAAACTGCTCATAGCATGAAAAGTGCCCATTGCACAAAGAGCTGAAATTCAGAAAAACAAACACATATTCCTGTTCCCCTGCCTCCCCGAAGACCAAAAAACCATGACTTTTGCAGATGTGAAGTTTCCTTGCGGAGATAGCCCATGCTATATCTTGCATTTGTTAGGAAAAACTGCTTAGAGTGAGAAAAGTGCCCATTGCAGAAAGAGCTCAAATTCGAAAAACAAACACGTATTCATGTTCCCCCGGCTCACTGAACACCAAAAAACCATGAGTTCTGCAGATCTGAAGTTTCCTTGCGGAGATAGCCCATGATATATCTTGCATTTGTTAGGAAAAACTGCTCATAGCATGAAAAGTGCCCATTTCACAGAGCTGAAATTCAGAAAAACAAACACATATTCCTGTTCCCCTGCCTCCCCGAAAACCAAAAAACCATGACTTTTGCAGATCTGAAGTTTCCTTGCGGAGATAGCCCATGCTATATCTTGCATTTGTTAGGAAAAACTGCTTATAGTATGAAAAGTGCCCATTGCAGAAAAAGCTCAAATTCGAAAAACAAACACATATTCCTGTTCCCCTGCCTCCCCGAAGACCAAAAAACCATGACTTTTGCAGATGTGAAGTTTCCTTGCGGAGATAGCCCATGCTATATCTTGCATTTGTTAGGAAAAACTGCTTAGAGCATGAAAAGTGCCCATTGCAGAAAGAGCTCAAATTCGAAAAACAAACACGTATTCATGTTCCCCCGGCTCACTGAACACCAAAAAACCATGACTTTTGCAGATCTGAAGTTTCCTTGCGGAGATAGCCCATGTTATATCTTGCATTTGTTAGGAAAAACTGCTTATAGTATGAAAAGTGCCCATTGCAGAAAGAGCTCAAATTCGAAAAACAAACACATATTCCTGTTCCCCTGCCTCCCCGAAGATCAAAAAACCATGACTTTTGCAGATGTGAAGTTTCCTTGCGGAGATAGCCCATGCTATATCTTGCATTTGTTAGGAAAAACTGCTTAGAGCATGAAAAGTGCCCATTGCAGAAAGAGCTCAAATTCGAAAAACAAACACGTATTCATGTTCCCCCGGCTCACTGAACACCAAAAAACCATGAGTTTTGCAGATCTGAAGTTTCCTTGCGGAGATAGCCCATGATATATCTTGCATTTGTTAGGAAAAACTGCTTATAGCATGAAAAGTGCCCATTGAAGATAGAGCTCAAATTCGCAAAACAAACATATATTCCTGTTCCCCTGCCTCTCCGAAGACCAAAAAACCATGACTTTTGCAGATCTGAAGTTTCCTTGCGGAGATAGCCCATGCTATATCTTGCATTTGTTAGGAAAAACTGCTTATAGCAGGAAAAGTGCCCATTGCAGATAGAGCTCAAATTCGCAAAACAAACACATATTCCTGTTCCCCTGCCTCCCCGAAGACCAAAAAACCATGACTTTTGCAGATCTGAAGTTTCCTTGCGGAGATAGCCCATGCTATATCTTGCATTTGTTAGGAAAAACTGCTTATAGTATGAAAAGTGCCCATTGCAGAAAAAGCTCAAATTCGAAAAACAAACACATATTCCTGTTCCCCTGCCTCCCCGAAGACCAAAAAACCATGACTTTTGCAGATGTGAAGTTTCCTTGCGGAGATAGCCCATGCTATATCTTGCATTTGTTAGGAAAAACTGCTTAGAGCATGAAAAGTGCCCATTGCAGAAAGAGCTCAAATTCGCAAAACAAACACATATTCCTGTTCCCCTGCCTCCCCGAAGACCAAAAAACCATGACTTTTGCAGATCTGAAGTTTCCTTGTGGAGATAGCCCATGCTATATCTTGCATTTGTTAGGAAAAACTGCTTATAGTATGAAAAGTGCCCATTGCAGAAAAAGCTCAAATTCGAAAAACAAACACATATTCCTGTTCCCCTGCCTCCCCGAAGACCAGAAAACCATGACTTTTGCAGATGTGAAGTTTCCTTGCGGAGATAGCCCATGCTATATCTTGCATTTGTTAGGAAAAACTGCTTATAGCATGAAAAGTGCCCATTGCAGAAAGAGCTCAAATTCGAAAAACAAACACGTATTCATGTTCCCCCGGCTCACTGAACACCAAAAAACCATGACTTTTGCAGATCTGAAGTTTCCTTGCGGAGATAGCCCATGTTATATCTTGCATTTGTTAGGAAAAACTGCTTATAGTATGAAAAGTGCCCATTGCAGAAAGAGCTCAAATTCGAAAAACAAACACATATTCCTGTTCCCCTGCCTCCCCGAAGATCAAAAAACCATGACTTTTGCAGATGTGAAGTTTCCTTGCGGAGATAGCCCATGCTATATCTTGCATTTGTTAGGAAAAACTGCTTAGAGCATGAAAAGTGCCCATTGCAGAAAGAGCTCAAATTCGAAAAACAAAAACGTATTCATGTTCCCCCGGCTCACTGAACACCAAAAAACCATGAGTTTTGCAGATCTGAAGTTTCCTTGCGGAGATAGCCCATGATATATCTTGCATTTGTTAGGAAAAACTGCTTATAGCATGAAAAGTGCCCATTGAAGATAGAGCTCAAATTCGCAAAACAAACATATATTCCTGTTCCCCTGCCTCTCCGAAGACCAAAAAACCATGACTTTTGCAGATCTGAAGTTTCCTTGCGGAGATAGCCCATGCTATATCTTGCATTTGTTAGGAAAAACTGCTTATAGCAGGAAAAGTGCCCATTGCAGATAGAGCTCAAATTCGCAAAACAAACACATATTCCTGTTCCCCTGCCTCCCCGAAGACCAAAAAACCATGACTTTTGCAGATCTGAAGTTTCCTTGCGGAGATAGCCCATGCTATATCTTGCATTTGTTAGGAAAAACTGCTTATAGTATGAAAAGTGCCCATTGCAGAAAAAGCTCAAATTCGAAAAACAAACACATATTCCTGTTCCCCTGCCTCCCCGAAGACCAAAAAACCATGACTTTTGCAGATGTGAAGTTTCCTTGCGGAGATAGCCCATGCTATATCTTGCATTTGTTAGGAAAAACTGCTTAGAGCATGAAAAGTGCCCATTGCAGAAAGAGCTCAAATTCGCAAAACAAACACATATTCCTGTTCCCCTGCCTCCCCGAAGACCAAAAAACCATGACTTTTGCAGATCTGAAGTTTCCTTGTGGAGATAGCCCATGCTATATCTTGCATTTGTTAGGAAAAACTGCTTATAGTATGAAAAGTGCCCATTGCAGAAAAAGCTCAAATTCGAAAAACAAACACATATTCCTGTTCCCCTGCCTCCCCGAAGACCAGAAAACCATGACTTTTGCAGATGTGAAGTTTCCTTGCGGAGATAGCCCATGCTATATCTTGCATTTGTTAGGAAAAACTGCTTATAGCATGAAAAGTGCCCATTGCAGAAAGAGCTCAAATTCGAAAAACAAACACGTATTCATGTTCCCCCGGCTCACTGAACACCAAAAAACCATGACTTTTGCAGATCTGAAGTTTCCTTGCGGAGATAGCCCATGTTATATCTTGCATTTGTTAGGAAAAACTGCTTATAGTATGAAAAGTGCCCATTGCAGAAAGAGCTCAAATTCGAAAAACAAACACATATTCCTGTTCCCCTGCCTCCCCGAAGATCAAAAAACCATGACTTTTGCAGATGTGAAGTTTCCTTGCGGAGATAGCCCATGCTATATCTTGCATTTGTTAGGAAAAACTGCTTAGAGCATGAAAAGTGCCCATTGCAGAAAGAGCTCAAATTCGAAAAACAAAAACGTATTCATGTTCCCCCGGCTCACTGAACACCAAAAAACCATGAGTTTTGCAGATCTGAAGTTTCCTTGCGGAGATAGCCCATGATATATCTTGCATTTGTTAGGAAAAACTGCTTATAGCATGAAAAGTGCCCATTGAAGATAGAGCTCAAATTCGCAAAACAAACATATATTCCTGTTCCCCTGCCTCTCCGAAGACCAAAAAACCATGACTTTTGCAGATCTGAAGTTTCCTTGCGGAGATAGCCCATGCTATATCTTGCATTTGTTAGGAAAAACTGCTTATAGCATGAAAAGTGCCCATTGCAGATAGAGCTCAAATTCGCAAAACAAACACATATTCCTGTTCCCCTGCCTCCCCGAAGACCAAAAAACCATGACTTTTGCAGATCTGAAGTTTCCTTGCGGAGATAGCCCATGCTATATCTTGCATTTGTTAGGAAAAACTGCTTAGAGCATTAAAAGTGCCCATTGCAGAAAGAGCTCAAATTCGCAAAACAAACACATATTCCTGTTCCCCTGCCTCCCCGAAGACCAAAAAACCATGACTTTTGCAGATCTGAAGTTTCCTTGTGGAGATAGCCCATGCTATATCTTGCATTTGTTAGGAAAAACTGCTTATAGTATGAAAAGTGCCCATTGCAGAAAAAGCTCAAATTCGAAAAACAAACACATATTCCTGTTCCCCTGCCTCCCCGAAGACCAAAAAACCATGACTTTTGCAGATGTGAAGTTTCCTTGCGGAGATAGCCCATGCTATATCTTGCATTTGTTAGGAAAAACTGCTTAGAGCATGAAAAGTGCCCATTGCAGAAAGAGCTCAAATTCGAAAAACAAACACGTATTTATGTTCCCCCGGCTCACTGAACACCAAAAAACCATGACTTTTGCAGATCTGAAGTTTCCTTGCGGAGATAGCCCATGTTATATCTTGCATTTGTTAGGAAAAACTGCTTATAGTATGAAAAGTGCCCATTGCAGAAAGAGCTCAAATTCGAAAAACAAACACATATTCCTGTTCCCCTGCCTCCCCGAAGATCAAAAAACCATGACTTTTGCAGATGTGAAGTTTCCTTGCGGAGATAGCCCATGCTATATCTTGCATTTGTTAGGAAAAATTGCTTAGAGCATGAAAAGTGCCCATTGCAGAAAGAGCTCACATTCGAAAGACAAACACGTATTCATGTTCCCCCGGCTCACTGAACACCAAAAAACCATGAGTTTTGCAGATCTGAAGTTTCCTTGCGGAGATAGCCCATGCTATATCTTGCATTTGTTAGGAAAAACTGCTTATAGTATGAAAAGTGCCCATTGCAGAAAAAGCTCAAATTCGAAAAACAAACACATATTCCTGTTCCCCCGGCTCACTGAACACCAAAAAACCATGAGTTTTGCAGATCTGAAGTTTCCTTGCGGAGATAGCCCATGTTATATCTTGCATTTGTTAGGAAAAACTGCTTATAGCATGAAAAGTGCCCATTGCAGATAGAGCTCAAATTCGCAAAACAAACACATATTCCTGTTCCCCTGCCTCCCCGAAGACCAAAAAACCATGACTTTTGCAGATCTGAAGTTTCCTTGCGGAGATAGCCCATGCTATATCTTGCATTTGTTAGGAAAAACTGCTTAGAGCATTAAAAGTGCCCATTGCAGAAAGAGCTCAAATTCGCAAAACAAACACATATTCCTGTTCCCCTGCCTCCCCGAAGACCAAAAAACCATGACTTTTGCAGATCTGAAGTTTCCTTGTGGAGATAGCCCATGCTATATCTTGCATTTGTTAGGAAAAACTGCTTATAGTATGAAAAGTGCCCATTGCAGAAAAAGCTCAAATTCGCAAAACAAACACATATTCCTGTTCCCCTGCCTCCCCGAAGACCAAAAAACCATGACTTTTGCAGATGTGAAGTTTCCTTGCGGAGATAGCCCATGCTATATCTTGCATTTGTTAGGAAAAACTGCTTAGAGCATGAAAAGTGCCCATTGCAGAAAGAGCTCAAATTCGAAAAACAAACACGTATTCATGTTCCCCCGGCTCACTGAACACCAAAAAACCATGACTTTTGCAGATCTGAAGTTTCCTTGCGGAGATAGCCCATGTTATATCTTGCATTTGTTAGGAAAAACTGCTTATAGTATGAAAAGTGCCCATTGCAGAAAGATCTCAAATTCGAAAAACAAACACATATTCCTGTTCCCCTGCCTCCCCGAAGATCAAAAAACCATGACTTTTGCAGATGTGAAGTTTCCTTGCGGAGATAGCCCATGCTATATCTTGCATTTGTTAGGAAAAACTGCTTAGAGCATGAAAAGTGCCCATTGCAGAAAGAGCTCACATTCGAAAAACAAACACGTATTCATGTTCCCCCGGCTCACTGAACACCAAAAAACCATGAGTTTTGCAGATCTGAAGTTTCCTTGCGGAGATAGCCCATGCTATATCTTGCATTTGTTAGGAAAAACTGCTTATAGTATGAAAAGTGCCCATTGCAGAAAAAGCTCAAATTCGAAAAACAAACACATATTCCTGTTCCCCCGGCTCACTGAACACCAAAAAACCATGAGTTTTGCAGATCTGAAGTTTCCTTGCGGAGATAGCCCATGATATATCTTGCATTTGTTAGGAAAAACTGCTTATAGTATGAAAAGTGCCCATTTCACAAAGAGCTCAAATTCAAAAAACAAACACATATTCATGTTCCCCTGTCTCCCCGAAGACCAAAAAACCATGACTTTTGCAGATCTGAAGTTTCCTTGCAGAGATAGCCCATGCTATATCTTGCATTTATTAGGAAAAACTGCTTAGAGTGAGAAAAGTGCCCATTGCAGAAAGAGCTCAAATTCGAAAAACAAACACGTATTCATGTTCCCCCGGCTCACTGAACACCAAAAAACCATGAGTTCTGCAGATCTGAAGTTTCCTTGCGGAGATAGCCCATGATATATCTTGCATTTGTTAGGAAAAACTGCTCATAGCATGAAAAGTGCCCATTGCACAAAGAGCTGAAATTCAGAAAAACAAACACATATTCCTGTTCCCCTGCCTCCCCGAAGACCAAAAAACCATGACTTTTGCAGATCTGAAGTTTCCTTGCGGAGATAGCCCATGCTATATCTTGCATTTGTTAGGAAAAACTGCTTATAGCATGAAAAGTGCCCATTGCAGAAAGAGCTCAAATTCGAAAAACAAACACGTATTCATGTTCCCCCGGCTCACTGAACACCAAAAAACCATGACTTTTGCAGATGTGAAGTTTCCTTGCGGAGATAGCCCATGCTATATCTTGCATTTGTTAGGAAAAACTGCTTATAGCATGAAAAGTGCCCATTGCAGAAAGAGCTCAAATTCGAAAAACAAACACGTATTCATGTTCCCCCGGCTCACTGAACACCAAAAAACCATGAGTTCTGCAGATCTGAAGTTTCCTTGCGGAGATAGCCCATGATATATCTTGCATTTGTTAGGAAAAACTGCTCATAGCATGAAAAGTGCCCATTGCACAAAGAGCTGAAATTCAGAAAAACAAACACATATTCCTGTTCCCCTGCCTCCCCGAAGACCAAAAAACCATGACTTTTGCAGATCTGAAGTTTCCTTGCGGAGATAGCCCATGCTATATCTTGCATTTGTTAGGAAAAACTGCTTATAGCATGAAAAGTGCCCAATGCAGAAAGAGCTCAAATTCGAAAAACAAACACGTATTCATGTTCCCCCGGCTCACTGAACACCAAAAAACCATGAGTTTTGCAGATCTGAAGTTTCCTTGCGGAGATAGCCCATGCTATATCTTGCATTTGTTAGGAAAAACTGCTTATAGTATGAAAAGTGCCCATTGCAGAAAAAGCTCAAATTCGAAAAACAAACACATATTCCTGTTCCCCTGCCTCCCCGAAGACCAAAAAACCATGACTTTTGCAGAAGTGAAGTTTCCTTGCGGAGATAGCCCATGCTATATCTTGCATTTGTTAGGAAAAACTGCTTATAGCATGAAAAGTGCCCATTGCAGAAAGAGCTCAAATTCGAAAAACAAACACGTATTCATGTTCCCCCGGCTCACTGAACACCAAAAAACCATGACTTTTGCAGATCTGAAGTTTCCTTGCGGAGATAGCCCATGTTATATCTTGCATTTGTTAGGAAAAACTGCTTATAGTATGAAAAGTGCCCATTGCAGAAAGAGCTCAAATTAGAAAAACAAACACATATTCCTGTTCCCCTGCCTCCCCGAAGATCAAAAAACCATGACTTTTGCAGATGTGAAGTTTCCTTGCGGAGATAGCCCATGCTATATCTTGCATTTGTTAGGAAAAACTGCTTAGAGCATGAAAAGTGCCCATTGCAGAAAGAGCTCAAATTCGAAAAACAAACACGTATTCATGTTCCCCCGGCTCACTGAACACCAAAAAACCATGAGTTTTGCAGATCTGAAGTTTCCTTGCGGAGATAGCCCATGATATATCTTGCATTTGTTAGGAAAAACTGCTTATAGCATGAAAAGTGCCCATTGAAGATATAGCTCAAATTCGCAAAACAAACATATATTCCTGTTCCCCTGCCTCTCCGAAGACCATAAAACCATGACTTTTGCAGATCTGAAGTTTCCTTGCGGAGATAGCCCATGCTATATCTTGCATTTGTTAGGAAAAACTGCTTATAGTATGAAAAGTGCCCATTGCAGAAAAAGCTCAAATTCGAAAAACAAACACATATTCCTGTTCCCCTGCCTCCCCGAAGACCAAAAAACCATGACTTTTGCAGATGTGAAGTTTCCTTGCGGAGATAGCCCATGCTATATCTTGCATTTGTTAGGAAAAACTGCTTAGAGCATGAAAAGTGCCCATTGCAGAAATTGCTCAAATTCGAAAAACAAACACGTATTCATGTTCCCCCGGCTCACTGAACACCAAAAAACCATGACTTTTGCAGATCTGAAGTTTCCTTGCGGAGATAGCCCATGTTATATCTTGCATTTGTTAGGAAAAACTGCTTATAGCATGAAAAGTGCCCATTGAAGATAGAGCTCAAATTCGCAAAACAAACATATATTCCTGTTCCCCTGCCTCCCCGAAGATCAAAAAACCATGACTTTTGCAGATGTGAAGTTTCCTTGCGGAGATAGCCCATGCTATATCTTGCATTTGTTAGGAAAAACTGCTTAGAGCATGAAAAGTGCCCATTGCAGAAAGAGCTCAAATTCGAAAAACAAACACGTATTCATGTTCCCCCGGCTCACTGAACACCAAAAAACCATGAGTTTTGCAGATCTGAAGTTTCCTTGCGGAGATAGCCCATGATATATCTTGCATTTGTTAGGAAAAACTGCTTATAGCATGAAAAGTGCCCATTGAAGATAGAGCTCAAATTCGCAAAACAAACATATATTCCTGTTCCCCTGCCTCTCCGAAGACCATAAAACCATGACTTTTGCAGATCTGAAGTTTCCTTGCGGAGATAGCCCATGCTATATCTTGCATTTGTTAGGAAAAACTGCTTATAGCATGAAAAGTGCCCATTGCAGATAGAGCTCAAATTCGCAAAACAAACACATATTCCTGTTCCCCTGCCTCCCCGAAGACCAAAAAACCATGACTTTTGCAGATCTGAAGTTTCCTTGCGGAGATAGCCCATGCTATATCTTGCATTTGTTAGGAAAAACTGCTTATAGTATGAAAAGTGCCCATTGCAGAAAAAGCTCAAATTCGAAAAACAAACACATATTCTTGTTCCCCTGCCTCCCCGAAGACCAAAAAACCATGACTTTTGCAGATGTGAAGTTTCCTTGCGGAGATAGCCCATGCTATATCTTGCATTTGTTAGGAAAAACTGCTTAGAGCATGAAAAGTGCCCATTGCAGAAAGAGCTCAAATTCGAAAAACAAACACGTATTCATGTTCCCCCGGCTCACTGAACACCAAAAAACCATGACTTTTGCAGATCTGAAGTTTCCTTGCGGAGATAGCCCATGTTATATCTTGCATTTGTTAGGAAAAACTGCTTATAGTATGAAAAGTGCCCATTGCAGAAAGAGCTCAAATTCGAAAAACAAACACATATTCCTGTTCCCCTGCCTCCCCGAAGATCAAAAAACCATGACTTTTGCAGATGTGAAGTTTCCTTGCGGAGATAAAGGTAAAGGTAAAGGTTCCCCCGCACATGTGTGCTAGTCGTTTCCGACTCTAGGGGCCGGTGCTCATCTCCGTTTCATAGCCGAAGAGCCAGCGCTTGTCCGAGGACATCTCCGTGGTCATGTGGCCGGCATGACTAGACGCCAAAGGCGCACGGAACGCTGTTACCTTCCCACCGTAGTGGTCCCTATTTTTCTACTTGCATTTTTACATGCTTTCGAACTGCTAGGTGGGCAGAAGCTGGGACGAGTAACAGGCGCTCACTCTGCTACGCGGCACTCGGGATTCGACCCGCCAAACTGCCGACCTTCCGATCGACAAGCTCAGCGTCCTAACCCACTGAGCCACCGCGTCCCTCCTTGCGGAGATAGCCCATGCTATATCTTGCATTTGTTAGGAAAAACTGCTTAGAGCATGAAAAGTGCCCATTGCAGAAAGAGCTCAAATTCGAAAAACAAACACGTATTCATGTTCCCCCGGCTCACTGAACACCAAAAAACCATGAGTTTTGCAGATCTGAAGTTTCCTTGCGGAGATAGCCCATGATATATCTTGCATTTGTTAGGAAAAACTGCTTATAGCATGAAAAGTGCCCATTGAAGATAGAGCTCAAATTCGCAAAACAAACATATATTCCTGTTCCCCTGCCTCTCCGAAGACCATAAAACCATGACTTTTGCAGATCTGAAGTTTCCTTGCGGAGATAGCCCATGCTATATCTTGCATTTGTTAGGAAAAACTGCTTATAGTATGAAAAGTGCCCATTGCAGAAAAAGCTCAAATTCGAAAAACAAACACATATTCCTGTTCCCCTGCCTCCCCGAAGACCAAAAAACCATGACTTTTGCAGATGTGAAGTTTCCTTGCGGAGATAGCCCATGCTATATCTTGCATTTGTTAGGAAAAACTGCTTAGAGCATGAAAAGTGCCCATTGCAGAAATTGCTCAAATTCGAAAAACAAACACGTATTCATGTTCCCCCGGCTCACTGAACACCAAAAAACCATGACTTTTGCAGATCTGAAGTTTCCTTGCGGAGATAGCCCATGTTATATCTTGCATTTGTTAGGAAAAACTGCTTATAGCATGAAAAGTGCCCATTGAAGATAGAGCTCAAATTCGCAAAACAAACATATATTCCTGTTCCCCTGCCTCCCCGAAGATCAAAAAACCATGACTTTTGCAGATGTGAAGTTTCCTTGCGGAGATAGCCCATGCTATATCTTGCATTTGTTAGGAAAAACTGCTTAGAGCATGAAAAGTGCCCATTGCAGAAAGAGCTCAAATTCGAAAAACAAACACGTATTCATGTTCCCCCGGCTCACTGAACACCAAAAAACCATGAGTTTTGCAGATCTGAAGTTTCCTTGCGGAGATAGCCCATGATATATCTTGCATTTGTTAGGAAAAACTGCTTATAGCATGAAAAGTGCCCATTGAAGATAGAGCTCAAATTCGCAAAACAAACATATATTCCTGTTCCCCTGCCTCTCCGAAGACCATAAAACCATGACTTTTGCAGATCTGAAGTTTCCTTGCGGAGATAGCCCATGCTATATCTTGCATTTGTTAGGAAAAACTGCTTATAGCATGAAAAGTGCCCATTGCAGATAGAGCTCAAATTCGCAAAACAAACACATATTCCTGTTCCCCTGCCTCCCCGAAGACCAAAAAACCATGACTTTTGCAGATCTGAAGTTTCCTTGCGGAGATAGCCCATGCTATATCTTGCATTTGTTAGGAAAAACTGCTTATAGTATGAAAAGTGCCCATTGCAGAAAAAGCTCAAATTCGAAAAACAAACACATATTCTTGTTCCCCTGCCTCCCCGAAGACCAAAAAACCATGACTTTTGCAGATGTGAAGTTTCCTTGCGGAGATAGCCCATGCTATATCTTGCATTTGTTAGGAAAAACTGCTTAGAGCATGAAAAGTGCCCATTGCAGAAAGAGCTCAAATTCGAAAAACAAACACGTATTCATGTTCCCCCGGCTCACTGAACACCAAAAAACCATGACTTTTGCAGATCTGAAGTTTCCTTGCGGAGATAGCCCATGTTATATCTTGCATTTGTTAGGAAAAACTGCTTATAGTATGAAAAGTGCCCATTGCAGAAAGAGCTCAAATTCGAAAAACAAACACATATTCCTGTTCCCCTGCCTCCCCGAAGATCAAAAAACCATGACTTTTGCAGATGTGAAGTTTCCTTGCGGAGATAGCCCATGCTATATCTTGCATTTGTTAGGAAAAACTGCTTAGAGCATGAAAAGTGCCCATTGCAGAAAGAGCTCAAATTCGAAAAACAAACACGTATTCATGTTCCCCCGGCTCACTGAACACCAAAAAACCATGAGTTTTGCAGATCTGAAGTTTCCTTGCGGAGATAGCCCATGATATATCTTGCATTTGTTAGGAAAAACTGCTTATAGCATGAAAAGTGCCCATTGAAGATAGAGCTCAAATTCGCAAAACAAACATATATTCCTGTTCCCCTGCCTCTCCGAAGACCATAAAACCATGACTTTTGCAGATCTGAAGTTTCCTTGCGGAGATAGCCCATGCTATATCTTGCATTTGTTAGGAAAAACTGCTTATAGTATGAAAAGTGCCCATTGCAGAAAAAGCTCAAATTCGAAAAACAAACACATATTCCTGTTCCCCTGCCTCCCCGAAGACCAAAAAACCATGACTTTTGCAGATGTGAAGTTTCCTTGCGGAGATAGCCCATGCTATATCTTGCATTTGTTAGGAAAAACTGCTTAGAGCATGAAAAGTGCCCATTGCAGAAAGAGCTCAAATTCGAAAAACAAACACGTATTCATGTTCCCCCGGCTCACTGAACACCAAAAAACCATGACTTTTGCAGATCTGAAGTTTCCTTGCGGAGATAGCCCATGTTATATCTTGCATTTGTTAGGAAAAACTGCTTATAGTATGAAAAGTGCCCATTGCAGAAAGAGCTCAAATTCGAAAAACAAACACATATTCCTGTTCCCCTGCCTCCCCGAAGATCAAAAAACCATGACTTTTGCAGATCTGAAGTTTCCTTGCGGAGATAGCCCATGCTATATCTTGCATTTGTTAGGAAAAACTGCTTAGAGCATGAAAAGTGCCCATTGCAGAAAGAGCTCAAATTCGAAAAACAAACACGTATTCATGTTCCCCCGGCTCACTGAACACCAAAAAACCATGAGTTTTGCAGATCTGAAGTTTCCTTGCGGAGATAGCCCATGATATATCTTGCATTTGTTAGGAAAAACTGCTTATAGCATGAAAAGTGCCCATTGAAGATAGAGCTCAAATTCGCAAAACAAACATATATTCCTGTTCCCCTGCCTCTCCGAAGACCATAAAACCATGACTTTTGCAGATCTGAAGTTTCCTTGCGGAGATAGCCCATGCTATATCTTGCATTTGTTAGGAAAAACTGCTTATAGCATGAAAAGTGCCCATTGCAGATAGAGCTCAAATTCGCAAAACAAACACATATTCCTGTTCCCCTGCCTCCCCGAAGACCAAAAAACCATGACTTTTGCAGATCTGAAGTTTCCTTGCGGAGATAGCCCATGCTATATCTTGCATTTGTTAGGAAAAACTGCTTATAGTATGAAAAGTGCCCATTGCAGAAAAAGCTCAAATTCGAAAAACAAACACATATTCCTGTTCCCCTGCCTCCCCGAAGACCAAAAAACCATGACTTTTGCAGATGTGAAGTTTCCTTGCGGAGATAGCCCATGCTATATCTTGCATTTGTTAGGAAAAACTGCTTAGAGCATGAAAAGTGCCCATTGCAGAAAGAGCTCAAATTCGCAAAACAAACACATATTCCTGTTCCCCTGCCTCCCCGAAGACCAAAAAACCATGACTTTTGCAGATCTGAAGTTTCCTTGTGGATATAGCCCATGTTATATCTTGCATTTGTTAGGAAAAACTACTTATAGTATGAAAAGTGCCCATTGCAGAAAGAGCTCAAATTCAAAAAACAAACACATATTCCTGTTCCCCTGCCTCCCCGAAGATCAAAAAACCATGACTTTTGCAGATGTGAAGTTTCCTTGCGGAGATAGCCCATGCTATAACTTGCATTTGTTAGGAAAAACTGCTTAGAGCATGAAAAGTGCCCATTGCAGAAAGAGCTCAAATTCGAAAAACAAACACGTATTCATGTTCCCCCGGCTCACTGAACACCAAAAAACCATGAGTTTTGCAGATCTGAAGTTTCCTTGCGGAGATAGCCCATGATATATCTTGCATTTGTTAGGAAAAACTGCTTATAGCATGAAAAGTGCCCATTGAAGATAGAGCTCAAATTCGCAAAACAAACATATATTCCTGTTCCCCTGCCTCTCCGAAGACCATAAAACCATGACTTTTGCAGATGTGAAGTTTCCTTGCGGAGATAGCCCATGCTATATCTTGCATTTGTTAGGAAAAACTGCTTAGAGCATGAAAAGTGCCCATTGCAGAAAGAGCTCAAATTCGCAAAACAAACACATATTCCTGTTCCCCTGCCTCCCCGAAGACCAAAAAACCATGACTTTTGCAGATCTGAAGTTTCCTTGTGGAGATAGCCCATGCTATATCTTGCATTTGTTAGGAAAAACTGCTTATAGTATGAAAAGTGCCCATTGCAGAAAAAGCTCAAATTCGAAAAACAAACACATATTCCTGTTCCCCTGCCTCCCCGAAGACCAAAAAACCATGACTTTTGCAGATGTGAAGTTTCCTTGCGGAGATAGCCCATGCTATATCTTGCATTTGTTAGGAAAAACTGCTTAGAGCATGAAAAGTGCCCATTGCAGAAAGAGCTCAAATTCGAAAAACAAACACGTATTCATGTTCCCCCGGCTCACTGAACACCAAAAAACCATGACTTTTGCAGATCTGAAGTTTCCTTGCGGAGATAGCCCATGTTATATCTTGCATTTGTTAGGAAAAACTACTTATAGTATGAAAAGTGCCCATTGCAGAAAGAGCTCAAATTCGAAAAACAAACACATATTCCTGTTCCCCTGCCTCCCCGAAGATCAAAAAACCATGACTTTTGCAGATGTGAAGTTTCCTTGCGGAGATAGCCCATGCTATAACTTGCATTTGTTAGGAAAAACTGCTTAGAGCATGAAAAGTGCCCATTGCAGAAAGAGCTCAAATTCAAAAAACAAACTCGTATTCATGTTCCCCCGGCTCACTGAACACCAAAAAACCATGAGTTTTGCAGATCTGAAGTTTCCTTGCGGAGATAGCCCATGATATATCTTGCATTTGTTAGGAAAAACTGCTTATAGCATGAAAAGTGCCCATTGAAGATAGAGCTCAAATTCGCAAAACAAACATATATTCCTGTTCCCCTGCCTCTCCGAAGACCATAAAACCATGACTTTTGCAGATCTGAAGTTTCCTTGCGGAGATAGCCCATGCTATATCTTGCATTTGTTAGGAAAAACTGCTTATAGCATGAAAAGTGCCCATTGCAGATAGAGCTCAAATTCGCAAAACAAACACATATTCCTGTTCCCCTGCCTCCCCGAAGACCAAAAAACCATGACTTTTGCAGATCTGAAGTTTCCTTGCGGAGATAGCCCATGCTATATCTTGCATTTGTTAGGAAAAACTGCTTATAGTATGAAAAGTGCCCATTGCAGAAAAAGCTCAAATTCGAAAAACAAACACATATTCCTGTTCCCCTGCCTCCCCGAAGACCAAAAAACCATGACTTTTGCAGATGTGAAGTTTCCTTGCGGAGATAGCCCATGCTATATCTTGCATTTGTTAGGAAAAACTGCTTAGAGCATTAAAAGTGCCCATTGCAGAAAGAGCTCAAATTCGCAAAACAAACACATATTCCTGTTCCCCTGCCTCCCCGAAGACCAAAAAACCATGACTTTTGCAGATCTGAAGTTTCCTTGTGGAGATAGCCCATGCTATATCTTGCATTTGTTAGGAAAAACTGCTTATAGTATGAAAAGTGCCCATTGCAGAAAAAGCTCAAATTCGAAAAACAAACACATATTCCTGTTCCCCTGCCTCCCCGAAGACCAAAAAACCATGACTTTTGCAGATGTGAAGTTTCCTTCCGAAGATAGCCCATGCTATATCTTGCATTTGTTAGGAAAAACTGCTTAGAGCATGAAAAGTGCCCATTGCAGAAAGAGCTCAAATTCGAAAAACAAACACGTATTCATGTTCCCCCGGCTCACTGAACACCAAAAAACCATGACTTTTGCAGATCTGAAGTTTCCTTGCGGAGATAGCCCATGTTATATCTTGCATTTGTTAGGAAAAACTGCTTATAGTATGAAAAGTGCCCATTGCAGAAAAAGCTCAAATTCGAAAAACAAACACATATTCCTGTTCCCCTGCCTCCCCGAAGACCAAAAAACCATGACTTTTGCAGATGTGAAGTTTCCTTGTAGAGATAGCCCATGCTATATCTTGCATTTGTTAGGAAAAACTGCTTAGAGCATGAAAAGTGCCCATTGCAGAAAGAGCTCAAATTCGAAAAACAAACACGTATTCATGTTCCCCCGGCTCACTGAACACCAAAAAACCATGACTTTTGCAGATCTGAAGTTTCCTTGCGGAGATAGCCCATGTTATATCTTGCATTTGTTAGGAAAAACTGCTTAGAGCATGAAAAGTGCCCATTGCAGAAAGAGCTCAAATTCGAATAACAAACACGTATTCATGTTCCCCCGGCTCACTGAACACCAAAAAACCATGAGGTTTGCAGATCTGAAGTTTCCTTGTGGAGATAGCCCATGTTATATCTTGCATTTGTTAGGAAAAACTGCTTATAGCATGAAAAGTGCCCATTGCATTTAGAGCTCAAATTCGCAAAACAAACACATATTCATGTTCCCCTGTCTCCCCGAAGACCAAAAAACCATGACTTTTGCAGATCTGAAGTTTCCTTGCGGAGATAGCCCATGCTATATCTTGCATTTGTTAGGAAAAACTTATAGCATGAAAAGTGCCCATTGCAGATAGAGCTCAAATTCGCAAAACAAACACATATTCCTGTTCCCCTGCCTCCCCGAAGACCAAAAAACCATGACTTTTGCAGATCTGAAGTTTCCTTGCGGAGATAGCCCATGCTATATCTTGCATTTGTTAGGAAAAACTGCTTATAGTATGAAAAGTGCCCATTGCAGAAAAAGCTCAAATTCGAAAAACAAACACATATTCCTGTTCCCCTGCCTCCCCGAAGACCAAAAAACCATGACTTTTGCAGATGTGAAGTTTCCTTGCGGAGATAGCCCATGCTATATCTTGCATTTGTTAGGAAAAACTGCTTAGAGCATTAAAAGTGCCCATTGCAGAAAGAGCTCAAATTCGAAAAAAAAACACGTATTCATGTTCCCCCGGCTCACTGAACACCAAAAAACCATGACTTTTGCAGATCTGAAGTTTCCTTGCGGAGATAGCCCATGTTATATCTTGCATTTGTTAGGAAAAACTGCTTATAGTATGAAAAGTGCCCATTGCAGAAAGAGCTCAAATTCGAAAAACAAACACATATTCCTGTTCCCCTGCCTCCCCGAAGATCAAAAAACCATGACTTTTGCAGATCTGAAGTTTCCTTGCGGAGATAGCCCATGCTATATCTTGCATTTGTTAGGAAAAACTGCTTATAGTATGAAAAGTGCCCATTGCACAAAGAGCTGAAATTCAGAAAAACAAACACATATTCCTGTTCCCCTGCCTCCCCGAAGACCAAAAAACCATCACTTTTGCAGATCTGAAGTTTCCTTGCGGAGATAGCCCATGCTATATCTTGCATTTGTTAGGAAAAACTGATTATTGCATGAAAAGTGCCCATTGCAGATAGAGCTCAAATTCGGAAAACAAACACATATTCCTGTTCCCCTGCCTCCCCGAAGACCAAAAAACCATGACTTTTGCAGATGTGAACTTTCCTTGCGGAGATAGCCCATGCTATATCTTGCATTTGTTAGGAAAAACTGCTTATAGTATGAAAAGTGCCCATTGCAGAAAAAGCTCAAATTCGAAAAACAAACACATATTCCTGTTCCCCTGCCTCCCCGAAGACCAAAAAACCATGACTTTTGCAGATGTGAAGTTTCCTTGCGGAGATAGCCCATGTTATATCTTGCATTTGTTAGGAAAAACTGCTTATAGTATGAAAAGTGCCCATTGCAGAAAGAGCTCAAATTCGAAAAACAAACACATATTCCTGTTCCCCTGCCTCCCCGAAGATCAAAAAACCATGACTTTTGCAGATGTGAAGTTTCCTTGCGGAGATAGCCCATGCTATATCTTGCATTTTTTAGGAAAAACTGCTTAGAGCATGAAAAGTGCCCATTGCAGAAAGAGCTCAAATTCGAAAAACAAACACGTATTCATGTTCCCCCGGCTCACTGAACACCAAAAAACCATGAGTTTTGCAGACCTGAAGTTTCCTTGCGGAGATAGCCCATGATATCTCTTGCATTTGTTAGGAAAAACTGCTTATAGTATGAAAAGTGCCCATTTCACAAAGAGCTCAAATTCAAAAAACAAACACATATTCATGTTCCCCTGTCTCCCCGAAGACCAAAAAACCATGACTTTTGCAGATCTGAAGTTTCCTTGCAGAGATAGCCCATGCTATATCTTGCATTTGTTAGGAAAAACTGCTTAGAGTGAGAAAAGTGCCCATTGCAGAAAGAGCTCAAATTCGAAAAACAAACACGTATTCATGTTCCCCCGGCTCACTGAACACCAAAAAACCATGAGTTCTGCAGATCTGAAGTTTCCTTGCGGAGATAGCCCATGATATATCTTGCATTTGTTAGGAAAAACTGCTTATAGTATGAAAAGTGCCCATTGCACAAAGAGCTCAAATTCGAAAAACAAACACATATTCCTGTTCCCCTGCCTCCCCGAATACCAAAAAACCATGACTTTTGCAGATGTGAAGTTTCCTTGCGGAGATAGCCCATGCTATATCTTGCATTTGTTAGGAAAAACTGCTTAGAGCATGAAAAGTGCCCATTGCAGAAAGAGCTCAAATTCGAAAAACAAACACGTATTCATGTTCCCCCGGCTCACTGAACACCAAAAAACCATGACTTTTGCAGATCTGAAGTTTCCTTGCGGAGATAGCCCATGTTATATCTTGCATTTGTTTGGAAAAACTGCTTATAGTATGAAAAGTGCCCATTGCAGAAAGAGCTCAAATTCGAAAAACAAACACATATTCCTGTTCCCCTGCCTCCCCAAAGATCAAAAAACCATGACTTTTGCAGATGTGAAGTTTCCTTGCGGAGATAGCCCATGCTATATCTTGCATTTGTAAGGAAAAACTGCTTAGAGCATGAAAAGTGCCCATTGCAGAAAGAGCTCAAATTCGAAAAACAAACACGTATTCATGTTCCCCCGGCTCACTGAACACCAAAAAACCATGAGTTTTGCAGATCTGAAGTTTCCTTGCGGAGATAGCCCATGATATATCTTGCATTTGTTAGGAAAAACTGCTTATAGCATGAAAAGTGCCCATTGCAGATAGAGCTCAAATTCGCAAAACAAACACATATTCCTGTTCCCCTGCCTCCCCGAAGACCAAAAAACCATGACTTTTGCAGATCTGAAGTTTCCTTGCGGAGATAGCCCATGCTATATCTTGCATTTGTTAGGAAAAACTGCTTAGAGCATTAAAAGTGCCCATTGCAGAAAGAGCTCAAATTCGCAAAACAAACACATATTCCTGTTCCCCTGCCTCCCCGAAGACCAAAAAACCATGACTTTTGCAGATCTGAAGTTTCCTTGTGGAGATAGCCCATGCTATATCTTGCATTTGTTAGGAAAAACTGCTTATAGTATGAAAAGTGCCCATTGCAGAAAAAGCTCAAATTCGAAAAACAAACACATATTCCTGTTCCCCTGCCTCCCCGAAGACCAAAAAACCATGACTTTTGCAGATCTGAAGTTTCCTTGCGGAGATAGCCCATGCTATATCTTGCATTTGTTAGGAAAAACTGCTTAGAGCATGAAAAGTGCCCATTGCAGAAAGAGCTCAAATTCGAAAAACAAACACGTATTTATGTTCCCCCGGCTCACTGAACACCAAAAAACCATGACTTTTGCAGATCTGAAGTTTCCTTGCGGAGATAGCCCATGTTATATCTTGCATTTGTTAGGAAAAACTGCTTATAGTATGAAAAGTGCCCATTGCAGAAAGAGCTCAAATTCGAAAAACAAACACATATTCCTGTTCCCCTGCCTCCCCGAAGATCAAAAAACCATGACTTTTGCAGATGTGAAGTTTCCTTGCGGAGATAGCCCATGCTATATCTTGCATTTGTTAGGAAAAACTGCTTATAGTATGAAAAGTGCCCATTGCAGAAAAAGCTCAAATTCGCAAAACAAACACATATTCCTGTTCCCCTGCCTCCCCGAAGACCAAAAAACCATGACTTTTGCAGATCTGAAGTTTCCTTGTGGAGATAGCCCATGCTATATCTTGCATTTGTTAGGAAAAACTGCTTAGAGCATGAAAAGTGCCCATTGCAGAAAGAGCTCAAATTCGAAAAACAAACACGTATTTATGTTCCCCCGGCTCACTGAACACCAAAAAACCATGACTTTTGCAGATCTGAAGTTTCCTTGCGGAGATAGCCCATGTTATATCTTGCATTTGTTAGGAAAAACTACTTATAGTATGAAAAGTGTCCATTGCAGAAAGAGCTCAAATTCGAAAAACAAACACATATTCCTGTTCCCCTGCCTCCCCGAAGATCAAAAAACCATGACTTTTGCAGATGTGAAGTTTCCTTGCGGAGATAGCCCATGGTATAACTTGCATTTGTTAGGAAAAACTGCTTAGAGCATGAAAAGTGCCCATTGCAGAAAGAGCTCAAATTCGAAAAACAAACACGTATTCATGTTCCCCCGGCTCACTGAACACCAAAAAACCATGAGTTTTGCAGATCTGAAGCTTCCTTGCGGAGATAGCCCATGATATATCTTGCATTTGTTAGGAAAAACTGCTTATAGCATGAAAAGTGCCCATTGAAGATAGAGCTCAAATTCGCAAAACAAACATATATTCCTGTTCCCCTGCCTCTCCGAAGACCATAAAACCATGACTTTTGCAGATCTGAAGTTTCCTTGCGGAGATAGCCCATGCTATATCTTGCATTTGTTAGGAAAAACTGCTTATAGCATGAAAAGTGCCCATTGCAGATAGAGCTCAAATTCGCAAAACAAACATATATTCCTGTTCCCCTGCCTCCCCGAAGACCAAAAAACCATGACTTTTGCAGATCTGAAGTTTCCTTGCGGAGATAGCCCATGCTATATCTTGCATTTGTTAGGAAAAACTGCTTATAGTATGAAAAGTGCCCATTGCAGAAAAAGCTCAAATTCGAAAAACAAACACATATTCCTGTTCCCCTGCCTCCCCGAAGACCAAAAAACCATGACTTTTGCAGATGTGAAGTTTCCTTGCGGAGATAGCCCATGCTATATCTTGCATTTGTTAGGAAAAACTGCTTAGAGCATTAAAAGTGCCCATTGCAGAAAGAGCTCAAATTCGCAAAACAAACACATATTCCTGTTCCCCTGCCTCCCCGAAGACCAAAAAACCATGACTTTTGCAGATCTGAAGTTTCCTTGTGGAGATAGCCCATGCTATATCTTGCATTTGTTAGGAAAAACTGCTTATAGTATGAAAAGTGCCCATTGCAGAAAAAGCTCAAATTCGAAAAACAAACACATATTCCTGTTCCCCTGCCTCCCCGAAGACCAAAAAACCATGACTTTTGCAGATGTGAAGTTTCCTTCCGAAGATAGCCCATGCTATATCTTGCATTTGTTAGGAAAAACTGCTTAGAGCATGAAAAGTGCCCATTGCAGAAAGAGCTCAAATTCGAAAAACAAACACGTATTCATGTTCCCCCGACTCACTGAACACCAAAAAACCATGACTTTTGCAGATCTGAAGTTTCCTTGCGGAGATAGCCCATGTTATATCTTGCATTTGTTAGGAAAAACTGCTTATAGTATGAAAAGTGCCCATTGCAGAAAGAGCTCAAATTCGAAAAACAAACACATATTCCTGTTCCCCTGCCTCCCCGAAGATCAAAAAACCATGACTTTTGCAGATCTGAAGTTTCCTTGTAGAGATAGCCCATGCTATATCTTGCATTTGTTAGGAAAAACTGCTTAGAGCATGAAAAGTGCCCATTGCAGAAAGAGCTCAAATTCGAATAACAAACACGTATTCATGTTTCCCCGGCTCACTGAACACCAAAAAACCATGAGGTTTGCAGATCTGAAGTTTCCTTGTGGAGATAGCCCATGTTATATCTTGCATTTGTTAGGAAAAAGTGCTTATAGCATGAAAAGTGCCCATTGCATTTAGAGCTCAAATTCGCAAAACAAACACATATTCATGTTCCCCTGTCTCCCCGAAGACCAAAAAACCATGACTTTTGCAGATCTGAAGTTTCCTTGCGGAGATAGCCCATGCTATATCTTGCATTTGTTAGGAAAAACTTATAGCATGAAAAGTGCCCATTGCAGATAGAGCTCAAATTCGCAAAACAAACACATATTCCTGTTCCCCTGCCTCCCCGAAGACCAAAAAACCATGACTTTTGCAGATCTGAAGTTTCCTTGCGGAGATAGCCCATGCTATATCTTGCATTTGTTAGGAAAAACTGCTTATAGTATGAAAAGTGCCCATTGCAGAAAAAGCTCAAATTCGAAAAACAAACACATATTCCTGTTCCCCTGCCTCCCCGAAGACCAAAAAACCATGACTTTTGCAGATGTGAAGTTTCCTTGCGGAGATAGCCCATGCTATATCTTGCATTTGTTAGGAAAAACTGCTTAGAGCATTAAAAGTGCCCATTGCAGAAAGAGCTCAAATTCGAAAAAAAAACACGTATTCATGTTCCCCCGGCTCACTGAACACCAAAAAACCATGACTTTTGCAGATCTGAAGTTTCCTTGCGGAGATAGCCCATGTTATATCTTGCATTTGTTAGGAAAAACTGCTTATAGTATGAAAAGTGCCCATTGCAGAAAGAGCTCAAATTCGAAAAACAAACACGTATTCATGTTCCCCCGACTCACTGAACACCAAAAAACCATGACTTTTGCAGATCTGAAGTTTCCTTGCGGAGATAGCCCATGTTATATCTTGCATTTGTTAGGAAAAACTGCTTATAGTATGAAAAGTGCCCATTGCAGAAAGAGCTCAAATTCGAAAAACAAACACATATTCCTGTTCCCCTGCCTCTCCGAAGATCAAAAAACCATGACTTTTGCAGATCTGAAGTTTCCTTGCAGAGATAGCCCATGCTATATCTTGCATTTGTTAGGAAAAACTGCTTAGAGTGAGAAAAGTGCCCATTGCAGAAAGAGCTCAAATTCGAAAAACAAACACGTATTCATGTTCCCCCGGCTCACTGAACACCAAAAAACCATGAGTTCTGCAGATCTGAAGTTTCCTTGCGGAGATAGCCCATGATATATCTTGCATTTGTTAGGAAAAACTGCTTATAGTATGAAAAGTGCCCATTGCACAAAGAGCTCAAATTCGAAAAACAAACACATATTCCTGTTCCCCTGCCTCCCCGAATACCAAAAAACCATGACTTTTGCAGATGTGAAGTTTCCTTGCGGAGATAGCCCATGCTATATCTTGCATTTGTTAGGAAAAACTGCTTAGAGCATGAAAAGTGCCCATTGCAGAAAGAGCTCAAATTCGAAAAACAAACACGTATTCATGTTCCCCCGGCTCACTGAACACCAAAAAACCATGACTTTTGCAGATCTGAAGTTTCCTTGCGGAGATAGCCCATGTTATATCTTGCATTTGTTTGGAAAAACTGCTTATAGTATGAAAAGTGCCCATTGCAGAAAGAGCTCAAATTCGAAAAACAAACACATATTCCTGTTCCCCTGCCTCCCCGAAGATCAAAAAACCATGACTTTTGCAGATGTGAAGTTTCCTTGCGGAGATAGCCCATGCTATATCTTGCATTTGTAAGGAAAAACTGCTTAGAGCATGAAAAGTGCCCATTGCAGAAAGAGCTCAAATTCGAAAAACAAACACGTATTCATGTTCCCCCGGCTCACTGAACACCAAAAAACCATGAGTTTTGCAGATCTGAAGTTTCCTTGCGGAGATAGCCCATGATATATCTTGCATTTGTTAGGAAAAACTGCTTATAGCATGAAAAGTGCCCATTGCAGATAGAGCTCAAATTCGCAAAACAAACACATATTCCTGTTCCCCTGCCTCCCCGAAGACCAAAAAACCATGACTTTTGCAGATCTGAAGTTTCCTTGCGGAGATAGCCCATGCTATATCTTGCATTTGTTAGGAAAAACTGCTTAGAGCATTAAAAGTGCCCATTGCAGAAAGAGCTCAAATTCGCAAAACAAACACATATTCCTGTTCCCCTGCCTCCCCGAAGACCAAAAAACCATGACTTTTGCAGATCTGAAGTTTCCTTGTGGAGATAGCCCATGCTATATCTTGCATTTGTTAGGAAAAACTGCTTATAGTATGAAAAGTGCCCATTGCAGAAAAAGCTCAAATTCGAAAAACAAACACATATTCCTGTTCCCCTGCCTCCCCGAAGACCAAAAAACCATGACTTTTGCAGATGTGAAGTTTCCTTGCGGAGATAGCCCATGCTATATCTTGCATTTGTTAGGAAAAACTGCTTAGAGCATGAAAAGTGCCCATTGCAGAAAGAGCTCAAATTCGAAAAACAAACACGTATTTATGTTCCCCCGGCTCACTGAACACCAAAAAACCATGACTTTTGCAGATCTGAAGTTTCCTTGCGGAGATAGCCCATGTTATATCTTGCATTTGTTAGGAAAAACTGCTTATAGTATGAAAAGTGCCCATTGCAGAAAGAGCTCAAATTCGAAAAACAAACACATATTCCTGTTCCCCTGCCTCCCCGAAGATCAAAAAACCATGACTTTTGCAGATGTGAAGTTTCCTTGCGGAGATAGCCCATGCTATATCTTGCATTTGTTAGGAAAAACTGCTTATAGTATGAAAAGTGCCCATTGCAGAAAAAGCTCAAATTCGCAAAACAAACACATATTCCTGTTCCCCTGCCTCCCCGAAGACCAAAAAACCATGACTTTTGCAGATCTGAAGTTTCCTTGTGGAGATAGCCCATGCTATATCTTGCATTTGTTAGGAAAAACTGCTTAGAGCATGAAAAGTGCCCATTGCAGAAAGAGCTCAAATTCGAAAAACAAACACGTATTTATGTTCCCCCGGCTCACTGAACACCAAAAAACCATGACTTTTGCAGATCTGAAGTTTCCTTGCGGAGATAGCCCATGTTATATCTTGCATTTGTTAGGAAAAACTACTTATAGTATGAAAAGTGTCCATTGCAGAAAGAGCTCAAATTCGAAAAACAAACACATATTCCTGTTCCCCTGCCTCCCCGAAGATCAAAAAACCATGACTTTTGCAGATGTGAAGTTTCCTTGCGGAGATAGCCCATGCTATAACTTGCATTTGTTAGGAAAAACTGCTTAGAGCATGAAAAGTGCCCATTGCAGAAAGAGCTCAAATTCGAAAAACAAACACGTATTCATGTTCCCCCGGCTCACTGAACACCAAAAAACCATGAGTTTTGCAGATCTGAAGCTTCCTTGCGGAGATAGCCCATGATATATCTTGCATTTGTTAGGAAAAACTGCTTATAGCATGAAAAGTGCCCATTGAAGATAGAGCTCAAATTCGCAAAACAAACATATATTCCTGTTCCCCTGCCTCTCCGAAGACCATAAAACCATGACTTTTGCAGATCTGAAGTTTCCTTGCGGAGATAGCCCATGCTATATCTTGCATTTGTTAGGAAAAACTGCTTATAGCATGAAAAGTGCCCATTGCAGATAGAGCTCAAATTCGCAAAACAAACATATATTCCTGTTCCCCTGCCTCCCCGAAGACCAAAAAACCATGACTTTTGCAGATCTGAAGTTTCCTTGCGGAGATAGCCCATGCTATATCTTGCATTTGTTAGGAAAAACTGCTTATAGTATGAAAAGTGCCCATTGCAGAAAAAGCTCAAATTCGAAAAACAAACACATATTCCTGTTCCCCTGCCTCCCCGAAGACCAAAAAACCATGACTTTTGCAGATGTGAAGTTTCCTTGCGGAGATAGCCCATGCTATATCTTGCATTTGTTAGGAAAAACTGCTTAGAGCATTAAAAGTGCCCATTGCAGAAAGAGCTCAAATTCGCAAAACAAACACATATTCCTGTTCCCCTGCCTCCCCGAAGACCAAAAAACCATGACTTTTGCAGATCTGAAGTTTCCTTGTGGAGATAGCCCATGCTATATCTTGCATTTGTTAGGAAAAACTGCTTATAGTATGAAAAGTGCCCATTGCAGAAAAAGCTCAAATTCGAAAAACAAACACATATTCCTGTTCCCCTGCCTCCCCGAAGACCAAAAAACCATGACTTTTGCAGATGTGAAGTTTCCTTCCGAAGATAGCCCATGCTATATCTTGCATTTGTTAGGAAAAACTGCTTAGAGCATGAAAAGTGCCCATTGCAGAAAGAGCTCAAATTCGAAAAACAAACACGTATTCATGTTCCCCCGACTCACTGAACACCAAAAAACCATGACTTTTGCAGATCTGAAGTTTCCTTGCGGAGATAGCCCATGTTATATCTTGCATTTGTTAGGAAAAACTGCTTATAGTATGAAAAGTGCCCATTGCAGAAAGAGCTCAAATTCGAAAAACAAACACATATTCCTGTTCCCCTGCCTCTCCGAAGATCAAAAAACCATGACTTTTGCAGATCTGAAGTTTCCTTGTAGAGATAGCCCATGCTATATCTTGCATTTGTTAGGAAAAACTGCTTAGAGCATGAAAAGTGCCCATTGCAGAAAGAGCTCAAATTCGAATAACAAACACGTATTCATGTTTCCCCGGCTCACTGAACACCAAAAAACCATGAGGTTTGCAGATCTGAAGTTTCCTTGTGGAGATAGCCCATGTTATATCTTGCATTTGTTAGGAAAAACTGCTTATAGCATGAAAAGTGCCCATTGCATTTAGAGCTCAAATTCGCAAAACAAACACATATTCATGTTCCCCTGTCTCCCCGAAGACCAAAAAACCATGACTTTTGCAGATCTGAAGTTTCCTTGCGGAGATAGCCCATGCTATATCTTGCATTTGTTAGGAAAAACTTATAGCATGAAAAGTGCCCATTGCAGATAGAGCTCAAATTCGCAAAACAAACACATATTCCTGTTCCCCTGCCTCCCCGAAGACCAAAAAACCATGACTTTTGCAGATCTGAAGTTTCCTTGCGGAGATAGCCCATGCTATATCTTGCATTTGTTAGGAAAAACTGCTTATAGTATGAAAAGTGCCCATTGCAGAAAAAGCTCAAATTCGAAAAACAAACACATATTCCTGTTCCCCTGCCTCCCCGAAGACCAAAAAACCATGACTTTTGCAGATGTGAAGTTTCCTTGCGGAGATAGCCCATGCTATATCTTGCATTTGTTAGGAAAAACTGCTTAGAGCATTAAAAGTGCCCATTGCAGAAAGAGCTCAAATTCGAAAAAAAAACACGTATTCATGTTCCCCCGGCTCACTGAACACCAAAAAACCATGACTTTTGCAGATCTGAAGTTTCCTTGCGGAGATAGCCCATGTTATATCTTGCATTTGTTAGGAAAAACTGCTTATAGTATGAAAAGTGCCCATTGCAGAAAGAGCTCAAATTCGAAAAACAAACACGTATTCATGTTCCCCCGACTCACTGAACACCAAAAAACCATGACTTTTGCAGATCTGAAGTTTCCTTGCGGAGATAGCCCATGTTATATCTTGCATTTGTTAGGAAAAACTGCTTATAGTATGAAAAGTGCCCATTGCAGAAAGAGCTCAAATTCGAAAAACAAACACATATTCCTGTTCCCCTGCCTCTCCGAAGATCAAAAAACCATGACTTTTGCAGATCTGAAGTTTCCTTGTAGAGATAGCCGATGCTATATCTTGCATTTGTTAGGAAAAACTGCTTAGAGCATGAAAAGTGCCCATTGCAGAAAGAGCTCAAATTCGAATAACAAACACGTATTCATGTTCCCCCGGCTCACTGAACACCAAAAAACCATGAGGTTTGCAGATCTGAAGTTTCCTTGTGGAGATAGCCCATGTTATATCTTGCATTTGTTAGGAAAAACTGCTTATAGCATGAAAAGTGCCCATTGCATTTAGAGCTCAAATTCGCAAAACAAACACATATTCATGTTCCCCTGTCTCCCCGAAGACCAAAAAACCATGACTTTTGCAGATCTGAAGTTTCCTTGCGGAGATAGCCCATGCTATATCTTGCATTTGTTAGGAAAAACTTATAGCATGAAAAGTGCCCATTGCAGATAGAGCTCAAATTCGCAAAACAAACACATATTCCTGTTCCCCTGCCTCCCCGAAGACCAAAAAACCATGACTTTTGCAGATCTGAAGTTTCCTTGCGGAGATAGCCCATGCTATATCTTGCATTTGTTAGGAAAAACTGCTTATAGTATGAAAAGTGCCCATTGCAGAAAAAGCTCAAATTCGAAAAACAAACACATATTCCTGTTCCCCTGCCTCCCCGAAGACCAAAAAACCATGACTTTTGCAGATGTGAAGTTTCCTTGCGGAGATAGCCCATGCTATATCTTGCATTTGTTAGGAAAAACTGCTTAGAGCATTAAAAGTGCCCATTGCAGAAAGAGCTCAAATTCGAAAAAAAAACACGTATTCATGTTCCCCCGGCTCACTGAACACCAAAAAACCATGACTTTTGCAGATCTGAAGTTTCCTTGCGGAGATAGCCCATGTTATATCTTGCATTTGTTAGGAAAAACTGCTTATAGTATGAAAAGTGCCCATTGCAGAAAGAGCTCAAATTCGAAAAACAAACACATATTCCTGTTCCCCTGCCTCCCCGAAGATCAAAAAACCATGACTTTTGCAGATCTGAAGTTTCCTTGCGGAGATAGCCCATGCTATATCTTGCATTTGTTAGGAAAAACTGCTTATAGTATGAAAAGTGCCCATTGCACAAAGAGCTGAAATTCAGAAAAACAAACACATATTCCTGTTCCCCTGCCTCCCCGAAGACCAAAAAACCATGACTTTTGCAGATCTGAAGTTTCCTTGCGGAGATAGCCCATGCTATATCTTGCATTTGTTAGGAAAAACTGATTATTGCATGAAAAGTGCCCATTGCAGATAGAGCTCAAATTCGGAAAACAAACACATATTCCTGTTCCCCTGCCTCCCCGAAGACCAAAAAACCATGACTTTTGCAGATGTGAACTTTCCTTGCGGAGATAGCCCATGCTATATCTTGCATTTGTTAGGAAAAACTGCTTATAGTATGAAAAGTGCCCATTGCAGAAAAAGCTCAAATTCGAAAAACAAACACATATTCCTGTTCCCCTGCCTCCCCGAAGACCAAAAAACCATGACTTTTGCAGATGTGAAGTTTCCTTGCGGAGATAGCCCATGTTATATCTTGCATTTGTTAGGAAAAACTGCTTATAGTATGAAAAGTGCCCATTGCAGAAAGAGCTCAAATTCACAAAACAAACACATATTCCTGTTCCCCTGCCTCCCCGAAGACCAAAAAACCATGACTTTTGCAGATCTGAAGTTTCCTTGCGGAGATAGCCCATGCTATATCTTGCATTTGTTAGGAAAAACTGCTTATAGTATGAAAAGTGCCCATTGCAGAAAAAGCTCAAATTCGAAAAACACATATTCCTGTTCCCCTGCCTCCCCGAAGACCAAAAAACCATGACTTTTGCAGATGTGAACTTTCCTTGCGGAGATAGCCCATGCTATATCTTGCATTTGTTAGGAAAAACTGCTTAGAGCATGAAAAGTGCCCATTGCAGAAAGAGCTCAAATTCGAAAAACAAACACGTATTCATGTTCCCCCGGCTCACTGAACACCAAAAAACCATGACTTTTGCAGATGAGATGTGAAGTTTCCTTGCGGAGATAGCCCATGCTATATCTTGCATTTTTTAGGAAAAACTGCTTAGAGCATGAAAAGTGCCCATTGCAGAAAGAGCTCAAATTCGAAAAACAAACACGTATTCATGTTCCCCCGGCTCACTGAACACCAAAAAACCATGAGTTCTGCAGATCTGAAGTTTCCTTGCGGAGATAGCCCATGATATATCTTGCATTTGTTAGGAAAAACTGCTCATAGCATGAAAAGTGCCCATTGCAGATAGAGCTCAAATTCGCAAAACAAACACATATTCCTGTTCCCCTGCCTCCCCGAAGACCAAAAAACCATGACTTTTGCAGATCTGAAGTTTCCTTGCGGAGATAGCCCATGCTATATCTTGCATTTGTTAGGAAAAACTGCTTATAGTATGAAAAGTGCCCATTGCACAAAGAGCTGAAATTCAGAAAAACAAACACATATTCCTGTTCCCCTGCCTCCCCGAAGACCAAAAAACCATGACTTTTGCAGATGTGAAGTTTCCTTGCGGAGATAGCCCATGCTATATCTTGCATTTGTTAGGAAAAACTGCTTATAGTATGAAAAGTGCCCATTGCAGAAAAAGCTCAAATTCGAAAAACAAACACATATTCCTGTTCCCCTGCCTCCCCGAATACCAAAAAACCATGACTTTTGCAGATGTGAAGTTTCCTTGCGGAGATAGCCCATGCTATATCTTGCATTTGTTAGGAAAAACTGCTTAGAGCATGAAAAGTGCCCATTGCAGAAAGAGCTCAAATTCGAAAAACAAACACGTATTCATGTTCCCCCGGCTCACTGAACACCAAAAAACCATGACTTTTGCAGATGTGAAGTTTCCTTGCGGAGATAGCCCATGCTATATCTTGCATTTGTAAGGAAAAACTGCTTAGAGCATGAAAAGTGCCCATTGCAGAAAGAGCTCAAATTCGAAAAACAAACACGTATTCATGTTCCCCCGGCTCACTGAACACCAAAAAACCATGAGTTTTGCAGATCTGAAGTTTCCTTGCGGAGATAGCCCATGATATATCTTGCATTTGTTAGGAAAAACTGCTTATAGCATGAAAAGTGCCCATTGCAGATAGAGCTCAAATTCGCAAAACAAACACATATTCCTGTTCCCCTGCCTCCCCGAAGACCAAAAAACCATGACTTTTGCAGATCTGAAGTTTCCTTGCGGAGATAGCCCATGCTATATCTTGCATTTGTTAGGAAAAACTGCTTAGAGCATTAAAAGTGACCATTGCAGAAAGAGCTCAAATTCGCAAAACAAACACATATTCCTGTTCCCCTGCCTCCCCGAAGACCAAAAAACCATGACTTTTGCAGATGTGAAGTTTCCTTGTGGAGATAGCCCATGCTATATCTTGCATTTGTTAGGAAAAACTGCTTATAGTATGAAAAGTGCCCATTGCAGAAAAAGCTCAAATTCGAAAAACAAACACATATTCCTGTTCCCCTGCCTCCCCGAAGACCAAAAAACCATGACTTTTGCAGATGTGAAGTTTCCTTGCGGAGATAGCCCATGCTATATCTTGCATTTGTTAGGAAAAACTGCTTAGAGCATGAAAAGTGCCCATTGCAGAAAGAGCTCAAATTCGAAAAACAAACACGTATTTATGTTCCCCCGGCTCACTGAACACCAAAAAACCATGACTTTTGCAGATCTGAAGTTTCCTTGCGGAGATAGCCCATGTTATATCTTGCATTTGTTAGGAAAAACTGCTTATAGTATGAAAAGTGCCCATTGCAGAAAGAGCTCAAATTCGAAAAACAAACACATATTCCTGTTCCCCTGCCTCCCCGAAGATCAAAAAACCATGACTTTTGCAGATGTGAAGTTTCCTTGCGGAGATAGCCCATGCTATATCTTGCATTTGTTAGGAAAAACTGCTTATAGTATGAAAAGTGCCCATTGCAGAAAAAGCTCAAATTCGAAAAACAAACACATATTCCTGTTCCCCCGGCTCACTGAACACCAAAAAACCATGAGTTTTGCAGATCTGAAGTTTCCTTGCGGAGATAGCCCATGTTATATCTTGCATTTGTTAGGAAAAACTGCTTATAGCATGAAAAGTGCCCATTGCAGATAGAGCTCAAATTCGCAAAACAAACACATATTCCTGTTCCCCTGCCTCCCCGAAGACCAAAAAACCATGACTTTTGCAGATCTGAAGTTTCCTTGCGGAGATAGCCCATGCTATATCTTGCATTTGTTAGGAAAAACTGCTTAGAGCATTAAAAGTGCCCATTGCAGAAAGAGCTCAAATTCGAAAAACAAACACATATTCCTGTTCCCCTGCCTCCCCGAAGACCAAAAAACCATGGGTTTTGCAGATCTGAAGTTTCCTTGCGGAGATAGCCCATGCTATATCTTGCATTTGTTAGGAAAAACTGCTTATAGTATGAAAAGTGCCCATTGCAGAAAAAGCTCAAATTCGAAAAACAAACACATATTCCTGTTCCCCTGCCTCCCCGAAGACCAAAAAACCATGACTTTTGCAGATCTGAAGTTTCCTTGCGGAGATAGCCCATGCTATATCTTGCATTTGTTAGGAAAAACTGCTTAGAGCATGAAAAGTGCCCATTGCAGAAAGACCTCAAATTCGAAAAACAAACACGTATTCATGTTCCCCCGGCTCACTGAACACCAAAAAACCATGAGTTTTGCAGATCTGAAGTTTCCTTGCGGAGATAGCCCATGTTATATCTTGCATTTGTTAGGAAAAACTGCTTATAGTATGAAAAGTGCCCATTGCAGAAAGAGCTCAAATTCGAAAAACAAACACATATTCCTGTTCCCCTGCCTCCCCGAAGATCAAAAAACCATGACTTTTGCAGATGTGAAGTTTCCTTGCGGAGATAGCCCATGCTATATCTTGCATTTGTTAGGAAAAACTGCTTAGAGCATGAAAAGTGCCCATTGCAGAAAGAGCTCACATTCGAAAAACAAACACGTATTCATGTTCCCCTGGCTCACTGAACACCAAAAAACCATGAGTTTTGCAGATCTGAAGTTTCCTTGCGGAGATAGCCCATGCTATATCTTGCATTTGTTAGGAAAAACTGCTTATAGTATGAAAAGTGCCCATTGCAGAAAAAGCTCAAATTCGAAAAACAAACACATATTCCTGTTCCCCCGGCTCACTGAACACAAAAAAACCATGAGTTTTGCAGATCTGAAGTTTCCTTGCGGAGATAGCCCATGATATATCTTGCATTTGTTAGGAAAAACTGCTTATAGTATGAAAAGTGCCCATTTCACAAAGAGCTCAAATTCAAAAAACAAACACATATTCATGTTCCCCTGTCTCCCCGAAGACCAAAAAACCATGACTTTTGCAGATCTGAAGTTTCCTTGCAGAGATAGCCCATGCTATATCTTGCATTTATTAGGAAAAACTGCTTAGAGTGAGAAAAGTGCCCATTGCAGAAAGAGCTCAAATTCGAAAAACAAACACGTATTCATGTTCCCCCGGCTCACTGAACACCAAAAAACCATGAGTTCTGCAGATCTGAAGTTTCCTTGCGGAGATAGCCCATGATATATCTTGCATTTGTTAGGAAAAACTGCTCATAGCATGAAAAGTGCCCATTGCACAAAGAGCTGAAATTCAGAAAAACAAACACATATTCCTGTTCCCCTGCCTCCCCGAAGACCAAAAAACCATGACTTTTGCAGATCTGAAGTTTCCTTGCGGAGATAGCCCATGCTATATCTTGCATTTGTTAGGAAAAACTGCTTATAGTATGAAAAGTGCCCATTGCAGAAAAAGCTCAAATTCGAAAAACAAACACATATTCCTGTTCCCCTGCCTCCCCGAAGACCAAAAAACCATGACTTTTGCAGATCTGAAGTTTCCTTGCGGAGATAGCCCATGCTATATCTTGCATTTGTTAGGAAAAACTGCTTATAGCATGAAAAGTGCCCATTGCAGAAAGAGCTCAAATTCGAAAAACAAACACGTATTCATGTTCCCCCGGCTCACTGAACACCAAAAAACCATGAGTTTTGCAGATCTGAAGTTTCCTTGCGGAGATAGCCCATGCTATATCTTGCATTTGTTAGGAAAAACTGCTTATAGTATGAAAAGTGCCCATTGCAGAAAAAGCTCAAATTCGAAAAACAAACACATATTCCTGTTCCCCTGCCTCCCCGAAGACCAAAAAACCATGACTTTTGCAGATGTGAAGTTTCCTTGCGGAGATAGCCCATGCTATATCTTGCATTTGTTAGGAAAAACTGCTTATAGCATGAAAAGTGCCCATTGCAGAAAGAGCTCAAATTCGAAAAACAAACACGTATTCATGTTCCCCCGGCTCACTGAACACCAAAAAACCATGAGTTTTGCAGATCTGAAGTTTCCTTGCGGAGATAGCCCATGATATATCTTGCATTTGTTAGGAAAAACTGCTTATAGCATGAAAAGTGCCCATTGAAGATAGAGCTCAAATTCGCAAAACAAACATATATTCCTGTTCCCCTGCCTCTCCGAAGACCAAAAAACCATGACTTTTGCAGATCTGAAGTTTCCTTGTGGAGATAGCCCATGTTATATCTTGCATTTGTTAGGAAAAACTGCTTATAGCATGAAAAGTGCCCATTGCATTTAGAGCTCAAATTCGCAAAACAAACACATATTCATGTTCCCCTGTCTCCCCGAAGACCAAAAAACCATGACTTTTGCAGATCTGAAGTTTCCTTGCGGAGATAGCCCATGCTATATCTTGCATTTGTTAGGAAAAACTTATAGCATGAAAAGTGCCCATTGCAGATAGAGCTCAAATTCGCAAAACAAACACATATTCCTGTTCCCCTGCCTCCCCGAAGACCAAAAAACCATGACTTTTGCAGATCTGAAGTTTCCTTGCGGAGATAGCCCATGCTATATCTTGCATTTGTTAGGAAAAACTGCTTAGAGCATTAAAAGTGCCCATTGCAGAAAGAGCTCAAATTCGAAAAAAAAACACGTATTCATGTTCCCCCGGCTCACTGAACACCAAAAAACCATGACTTTTGCAGATCTGAAGTTTCCTTGCGGAGATAGCCCATGTTATATCTTGCATTTGTTAGGAAAAACTGCTTATAGTATGAAAAGTGCCCATTGCAGAAAGAGCTCAAATTCGAAAAACAAACACATATTCCTGTTCCCCTGCCTCCCCGAAGATCAAAAAACCATGACTTTTGCAGATCTGAAGTTTCCTTGCGGAGATAGCCCATGCTATATCTTGCATTTGTTAGGAAAAACTGCTTATAGTATGAAAAGTGCCCATTGCACAAAGAGCTGAAATTCAGAAAAACAAACACAGATTCCTGTTCCCCTGCCTCCCCGAAGACCAAAAAACCATGACTTTTGCAGATCTGAAGTTTCCTTGCGGAGATAGCCCATGCTATATCTTGCATTTGTTAGGAAAAACTGATTATTGCATGAAAAGTGCCCATTGCAGATAGAGCTCAAATTCGGAAAACAAACACATATTCCTGTTCCCCTGCCTCCCCGAAGACCAAAAAACCATGACTTTTGCAGATGTGAACTTTCCTTGCGGAGATAGCCCATGCTATATCTTGCATTTGTTAGGAAAAACTGCTTATAGTATGAAAAGTGCCCATTGCAGAAAAAGCTCAAATTCGAAAAACAAACACATATTCCTGTTCCCCTGCCTCCCCGAAGACCAAAAAACCATGACTTTTGCAGATGTGAAGTTTCCTTGCGGAGATAGCCCATGTTATATCTTGCATTTGTTAGGAAAAACTGCTTATAGTATGAAAAGTGCCCATTGCAGAAAGAGCTCAAATTCGAAAAACAAACACATATTCCTGTTCCCCTGCCTCCCCGAAGATCAAAAAACCATGACTTTTGCAGATGTGAAGTTTCCTTGCGGAGATAGCCCATGCTATATCTTGCATTTTTTAGGAAAAACTGCTTAGAGCATGAAAAGTGCCCATTGCAGAAAGAGCTCAAATTCGAAAAACAAACACGTATTCATGTTCCCCCGGCTCACTGAACACCAAAAAACCATGAGTTTTGCAGACCTGAAGTTTCCTTGCGGAGATAGCCCATGATATCTCTTGCATTTGTTAGGAAAAACTGCTTATAGTATGAAAAGTGCCCATTTCACAAAGAGCTCAAATTCAAAAAACAAACACATATTCATGTTCCCCTGTCTCCCCGAAGACCAAAAAACCATGACTTTTGCAGATCTGAAGTTTCCTTGCAGAGATAGCCCATGCTATATCTTGCATTTGTTAGGAAAAACTGCTTAGAGTGAGAAAAGTGCCCATTGCAGAAAGAGCTCAAATTCGAAAAACAAACACGTATTCATGTTCCCCCGGCTCACTGAACACCAAAAAACCATGAGTTCTGCAGATCTGAAGTTTCCTTGCGGAGATAGCCCATGATATATCTTGCATTTGTTAGGAAAAACTGCTTATAGTATGAAAAGTGCCCATTGCACAAAGAGCTCAAATTCGAAAAACAAACACATATTCCTGTTCCCCTGCCTCCCCGAAGACCAAAAAACCATGACTTTTGCAGATGTGAAGTTTCCTTGCGGAGATAGCCCATGCTATATCTTGCATTTGTTAGGAAAAACTGCTTATAGCATGAAAAGTGCCCATTGCAGAAAGAGCTCAAATTCGAAAAACAAACACGTATTCATGTTCCCCCGGCTCACTGAACACCAAAAAACCATGAGTTTTGCAGATCTGAAGTTTCCTTGCGGAGATAGCCCATGATATATCTTGCATTTGTTAGGAAAAACTGCTTATAGCATGAAAAGTGCCCATTGAAGATAGAGCTCAAATTCGCAAAACAAACATATATTCCTGTTCCCCTGCCTCTCCGAAGACCAAAAAACCATGACTTTTGCAGATCTGAAGTTTCCTTGTGGAGATAGCCCATGTTATATCTTGCATTTGTTAGGAAAAACTGCTTATAGCATGAAAAGTGCCCATTGCATTTAGAGCTCAAATTCGCAAAACAAACACATATTCATGTTCCCCTGTCTCCCCGAAGACCAAAAAACCATGACTTTTGCAGATCTGAAGTTTCCTTGCGGAGATAGCCCATGCTATATCTTGCATTTGTTAGGAAAAACTTATAGCATGAAAAGTGCCCATTGCAGATAGAGCTCAAATTCGCAAAACAAACACATATTCCTGTTCCCCTGCCTCACCGAAGACCAAAAAACCATGACTTTTGCAGATCTGAAGTTTCCTTGCGGAGATAGCCCATGCTATATCTTGCATTTGTTAGGAAAAACTGCTTAGAGCATTAAAAGTGCCCATTGCAGAAAGAGCTCAAATTCGAAAAAAAAACACGTATTCATGTTCCCCCGGCTCACTGAACACCAAAAAACCATGACTTTTGCAGATCTGAAGTTTCCTTGCGGAGATAGCCCATGTTATATCTTGCATTTGTTAGGAAAAACTGCTTATAGTATGAAAAGTGCCCATTGCAGAAAGAGCTCAAATTCGAAAAACAAACACATATTCCTGTTCCCCTGCCTCCCCGAAGATCAAAAAACCATGACTTTTGCAGATCTGAAGTTTCCTTGCGGAGATAGCCCATGCTATATCTTGCATTTGTTAGGAAAAACTGCTTATAGTATGAAAAGTGCCCATTGCACAAAGAGCTGAAATTCAGAAAAACAAACACAGATTCCTGTTCCCCTGCCTCCCCGAAGACCAAAAAACCATGACTTTTGCAGATCTGAAGTTTCCTTGCGGAGATAGCCCATGCTATATCTTGCATTTGTTAGGAAAAACTGATTATTGCATGAAAAGTGCCCATTGCAGATAGAGCTCAAATTCGGAAAACAAACACATATTCCTGTTCCCCTGCCTCCCCGAAGACCAAAAAACCATGACTTTTGCAGATGTGAACTTTCCTTGCGGAGATAGCCCATGCTATATCTTGCATTTGTTAGGAAAAACTGCTTATAGTATGAAAAGTGCCCATTGCAGAAAAAGCTCAAATTCGAAAAACAAACACATATTCCTGTTCCCCTGCCTCCCCGAAGACCAAAAAACCATGACTTTTGCAGATGTGAAGTTTCCTTGCGGAGATAGCCCATGTTATATCTTGCATTTGTTAGGAAAAACTGCTTATAGTATGAAAAGTGCCCATTGCAGAAAGAGCTCAAATTCGAAAAACAAACACATATTCCTGTTCCCCTGCCTCCCCGAAGATCAAAAAACCATGACTTTTGCAGATGTGAAGTTTCCTTGCGGAGATAGCCCATGCTATATCTTGCATTTTTTAGGAAAAACTGCTTAGAGCATGAAAAGTGCCCATTGCAGAAAGAGCTCAAATTCGAAAAACAAACACGTATTCATGTTCCCCCGGCTCACTGAACACCAAAAAACCATGAGTTTTGCAGACCTGAAGTTTCCTTGCGGAGATAGCCCATGATATCTCTTGCATTTGTTAGGAAAAACTGCTTATAGTATGAAAAGTGCCCATTTCACAAAGAGCTCAAATTCAAAAAACAAACACATATTCATGTTCCCCTGTCTCCCCGAAGACCAAAAAACCATGACTTTTGCAGATCTGAAGTTTCCTTGCAGAGATAGCCCATGCTATATCTTGCATTTGTTAGGAAAAACTGCTTAGAGTGAGAAAAGTGCCCATTGCAGAAAGAGCTCAAATTCGAAAAACAAACACGTATTCATGTTCCCCCGGCTCACTGAACACCAAAAAACCATGAGTTCTGCAGATCTGAAGTTTCCTTGCGGAGATAGCCCATGATATATCTTGCATTTGTTAGGAAAAACTGCTTATAGTATGAAAAGTGCCCATTGCACAAAGAGCTCAAATTCGAAAAACAAACACATATTCCTGTTCCCCTGCCTCCCCGAATACCAAAAAACCATGACTTTTGCAGATGTGAAGTTTCCTTGCGGAGATAGCCCATGCTATATCTTGCATTTGTTAGGAAAAACTGCTTAGAGCATGAAAAGTGCCCATTGCAGAAAGAGCTCAAATTCGAAAAACAAACACGTATTCATGTTCCCCCGGCTCACTGAACACCAAAAAACCATGACTTTTGCAGATCTGAAGTTTCCTTGCGGAGATAGCCCATGTTATATCTTGCATTTGTTTGGAAAAACTGCTTATAGTATGAAAAGTGCCCATTGCAGAAAGAGCTCAAATTCGAAAAACAAACACATATTCCTGTTCCCCTGCCTCCCCGAAGATCAAAAAACCATGACTTTTGCAGATGTGAAGTTTCCTTGCGGAGATAGCCCATGCTATATCTTGCATTTGTAAGGAAAAACTGCTTAGAGCATGAAAAGTGCCCATTGCAGAAAGAGCTCAAATTCGAAAAACAAACACGTATTCATGTTCCCCCGGCTCACTGAACACCAAAAAACCATGAGTTTTGCAGATCTGAAGTTTCCTTGCGGAGATAGCCCATGATATATCTTGCATTTGTTAGGAAAAACTGCTTATAGCATGAAAAGTGCCCATTGCAGATAGAGCTCAAATTCGCAAAACAAACACATATTCCTGTTCCCCTGCCTCCCCGAAGACCAAAAAACCATGACTTTTGCAGATCTGAAGTTTCCTTGCGGAGATAGCCCATGCTATATCTTGCATTTGTTAGGAAAAACTGCTTAGAGCATTAAAAGTGCCCATTGCAGAAAGAGCTCAAATTCGCAAAACAAACACATATTCCTGTTCCCCTGCCTCCCCGAAGACCAAAAAACCATGACTTTTGCAGATCTGAAGTTTCCTTGTGGAGATAGCCCATGCTATATCTTGCATTTGTTAGGAAAAACTGCTTATAGTATGAAAAGTGCCCATTGCAGAAAAAGCTCAAATTCGAAAAACAAACACATATTCCTGTTCCCCTGCCTCCCCGAAGACCAAAAAACCATGACTTTTGCAGATGTGAAGTTTCCTTGCGGAGATAGCCCATGCTATATCTTGCATTTGTTAGGAAAAACTGCTTAGAGCATGAAAAGTGCCCATTGCAGAAAGAGCTCAAATTCGAAAAACAAACACGTATTTATGTTCCCCCGGCTCACTGAACACCAAAAAACCATGACTTTTGCAGATCTGAAGTTTCCTTGCGGAGATAGCCCATGTTATATCTTGCATTTGTTAGGAAAAACTGCTTATAGTATGAAAAGTGCCCATTGCAGAAAGAGCTCAAATTCGAAAAACAAACACATATTCCTGTTCCCCTGCCTCCCCGAAGATCAAAAAACCATGACTTTTGCAGATGTGAAGTTTCCTTGCGGAGATAGCCCATGCTATATCTTGCATTTTTTAGGAAAAACTGCTTAGAGCATGAAAAGTGCCCATTGCAGAAAGAGCTCAAATTCGAAAAACAAACACGTATTCATGTTCCCCCGGCTCACTGAACACCAAAAAACCATGAGTTTTGCAGACCTGAAGTTTCCTTGCGGAGATAGCCCATGATATCTCTTGCATTTGTTAGGAAAAACTGCTTATAGTATGAAAAGTGCCCATTTCACAAAGAGCTCAAATTCAAAAAACAAACACATATTCATGTTCCCCTGTCTCCCCGAAGACCAAAAAACCATGACTTTTGCAGATCTGAAGTTTCCTTGCAGAGATAGCCCATGCTATATCTTGCATTTGTTAGGAAAAACTGCTTAGAGTGAGAAAAGTGCCCATTGCAGAAAGAGCTCAAATTCGAAAAACAAACACGTATTCATGTTCCCCCGGCTCACTGAACACCAAAAAACCATGAGTTCTGCAGATCTGAAGTTTCCTTGCGGAGATAGCCCATGATATATCTTGCATTTGTTAGGAAAAACTGCTTATAGTATGAAAAGTGCCCATTGCACAAAGAGCTCAAATTCGAAAAACAAACACATATTCCTGTTCCCCTGCCTCCCCGAATACCAAAAAACCATGACTTTTGCAGATGTGAAGTTTCCTTGCGGAGATAGCCCATGCTATATCTTGCATTTGTTAGGAAAAACTGCTTAGAGCATGAAAAGTGCCCATTGCAGAAAGAGCTCAAATTCGAAAAACAAACACGTATTCATGTTCCCCCGGCTCACTGAACACCAAAAAACCATGACTTTTGCAGATCTGAAGTTTCCTTGCGGAGATAGCCCATGTTATATCTTGCATTTGTTTGGAAAAACTGCTTATAGTATGAAAAGTGCCCATTGCAGAAAGAGCTCAAATTCGAAAAACAAACACATATTCCTGTTCCCCTGCCTCCCCGAAGATCAAAAAACCATGACTTTTGCAGATGTGAAGTTTCCTTGCGGAGATAGCCCATGCTATATCTTGCATTTGTAAGGAAAAACTGCTTAGAGCATGAAAAGTGCCCATTGCAGAAAGAGCTCAAATTCGAAAAACAAACACGTATTCATGTTCCCCCGGCTCACTGAACACCAAAAAACCATGAGTTTTGCAGATCTGAAGTTTCCTTGCGGAGATAGCCCATGCTATATCTTGCATTTGTTAGGAAAAACTGCTTAGAGCATTAAAAGTGCCCATTGCAGAAAGAGCTCAAATTCGCAAAACAAACACATATTCCTGTTCCCCTGCCTCCCCGAAGACCAAAAAACCATGACTTTTGCAGATCTGAAGTTTCCTTGTGGAGATAGCCCATGCTATATCTTGCATTTGTTAGGAAAAACTGCTTATAGTATGAAAAGTGCCCATTGCAGAAAAAGCTCAAATTCGAAAAACAAACACATATTCCTGTTCCCCTGCCTCCCCGAAGACCAAAAAACCATGACTTTTGCAGATGTGAAGTTTCCTTGCGGAGATAGCCCATGCTATATCTTGCATTTGTTAGGAAAAACTGCTTAGAGCATGAAAAGTGCCCATTGCAGAAAGAGCTCAAATTCGAAAAACAAACACGTATTTATGTTCCCCCGGCTCACTGAACACCAAAAAACCATGACTTTTGCAGATCTGAAGTTTCCTTGTGGAGATAGCCCATGTTATATCTTGCATTTGTTAGGAAAAACTGCTTATAGTATGAAAAGTGCCCATTGCAGAAAGAGCTCAAATTCGAAAAACAAACACATATTCCTGTTCCCCTGCCTCCCCGAAGATCAAAAAACCATGACTTTTGCAGATGTGAAGTTTCCTTGCGGAGATAGCCCATGCTATATCTTGCATTTGTTAGGAAAAACTGCTTATAGTATGAAAAGTGCCCATTGCAGAAAAAGCTCAAATTCGAAAAACAAACACATATTCCTGTTCCCCCGGCTCACTGAACACCAAAAAACCATGAGTTTTGCAGATCTGAAGTTTCCTTGCAGAGATAGCCCATGTTATATCTTGCATTTGTTAGGAAAAACTGCTTATAGCATGAAAAGTGCCCATTGCAGATAGAGCTCAAATTCGCAAAACAAACACATATTCCTGTTCCCCTGCCTCCCCGAAGACCAAAAAACCATGACTTTTGCAGATCTGAAGTTTCCTTGCGGAGATAGCCCATGCTATATCTTGCATTTGTTAGGAAAAACTGCTTAGAGCATTAAAAGTGCCCATTGCAGAAAGAGCTCAAATTCGCAAAACAAACACATATTCCTGCTCCCCTGCCTCCCCGAAGACCAAAAAACCATGACTTTTGCAGATCTGAAGTTTCCTTGTGGAGATAGCCCATGCTATATCTTGCATTTGTTAGGAAAAACTGCTTATAGTATGAAAAGTGCCCATTGCAGAAAAAGCTCAAATTCGAAAAACAAACACATATTCCTGTTCCCCTGCCTCCCCGAAGACCAAAAAACCATGACTTTTGCAGATCTGAAGTTTCCTTGCGGAGATAGCCCATGCTATATCTTGCATTTGTTAGGAAAAACTGCTTAGAGCATGAAAAGTGCCCATTGCAGAAAGAGCTCAAATTCGAAAAACAAACACGTATTCATGTTCCCCCGGCTCACTGAACACCAAAAAACCATGACTTTTGCAGATGTGAAGTTTCCTTGCGGAGATAGCCCATGTTATATCTTGCATTTGTTAGGAAAAACTACTTATAGTATGAAAAGTGTCCATTGCAGAAAGAGCTCAAATTCGAAAAACAAACACATATTCCTGTTCCCCTGCCTCCCCGAAGATCAAAAAACCATGACTTTTGCAGATGTGAAGTTTCCTTGCGGAGATAGCCCATGCTATAACTTGCATTTGTTAGGAAAAACTGCTTAGAGCATGAAAAGTGCCCATTGCAGAAAGAGCTCAAATTCGAAAAACAAACACGTATTCATGTTCCCCCGGCTCACTGAACACCAAAAAACCATGAGTTTTGCAGATCTGAAGTTTCCTTGCGGAGATAGCCCATGATATATCTTGCATTTGTTAGGAAAAACTGCTTATAGCATGAAAAGTGCCCATTGAAGATAGAGCTCAAATTCGCAAAACAAACATATATTCCTGTTCCCCTGCCTCTCCGAAGACCATAAAACCATGACTTTTGCAGATCTGAAGTTTCCTTGCGGAGATAGCCCATGCTATATCTTGCATTTGTTAGGAAAAACTGCTTATAGCATGAAAAGTGCCCATTGCAGATAGAGCTCAAATTCGCAAAACAAACATATATTCCTGTTCCCCTGCCTCCCCGAAGACCAAAAAACCATGACTTTTGCAGATCTGAAGTTTCCTTGCGGAGATAGCCCATGCTATATCTTGCATTTGTTAGGAAAAACTGCTTATAGTATGAAAAGTGCCCATTGCAGAAAAAGCTCAAATTCGAAAAACAAACACATATTCCTGTTCCCCTGCCTCCCCGAAGACCAAAAAACCATGACTTTTGCAGATGTGAAGTTTCCTTGCGGAGATAGCCCATGCTATATCTTGCATTTGTTAGGAAAAACTGCTTAGAGCATTAAAAGTGCCCATTGCAGAAAGAGCTCAAATTCGCAAAACAAACACATATTCCTGTTCCCCTGCCTCCCCGAAGACCAAAAAACCATGACTTTTGCAGATCTGAAGTTTCCTTGTGGAGATAGCCCATGCTATATCTTGCATTTGTTAGGAAAAACTGCTTATAGTATGAAAAGTGCCCATTGCAGAAAGAGCTCAAATTCGAAAAACAAACACATATTCCTGTTCCCCTGCCTCTCCGAAGATCAAAAAACCATGACTTTTGCAGATCCGAAGTTTCCTTGTAGAGATAGCCCATGCTATATCTTGCATTTGTTAGGAAAAACTGCTTAGAGCATGAAAAGTGCCCATTGCAGAAAGAGCTCAAATTCGAATAACAAACACGTATTCATGTTCCCCCGGCTCACTGAACACCAAAAAACCATGAGGTTTGCAGATCTGAAGTTTCCTTGTGGAGATAGCCCATGTTATATCTTGCATTTGTTAGGAAAAACTGCTTATAGCATGAAAAGTGCCCATTGCATTTAGAGCTCAAATTCGCAAAACAAACACATATTCCTGTTCCCCTGCCTCCCCGAAGATCAAAAAACCATGACTTTTGCAGATCTGAAGTTTCCTTGCGGAGATAGCCCATGCTATATCTTGCATTTGTTAGGAAAAACTGCTTATAGTATGAAAAGTGCCCATTGCACAAAGAGCTGAAATTCAGAAAAACAAACACATATTCCTGTTCCCCTGCCTCCCCGAAGACCAAAAAACCATGACTTTTGCAGATCTGAAGTTTCCTTGCGGAGATAGCCCATGCTATATCTTGCATTTGTTAGGAAAAACTGATTATTGCATGAAAAGTGCCCATTGCAGATAGAGCTCAAATTCGGAAAACAAACACATATTCCTGTTCCCCTGCCTCCCCGAAGACCAAAAAACCATGACTTTTGCAGATGTGAACTTTCCTTGCGGAGATAGCCCATGCTATATCTTGCATTTGTTAGGAAAAACTGCTTATAGTATGAAAAGTGCCCATTGCAGAAAAAGCTCAAATTCGAAAAACAAACACATATTCCTGTTCCCCTGCCTCCCCGAAGACCAAAAAACCATGACTTTTGCAGATGTGAAGTTTCCTTGCGGAGATAGCCCATGTTATATCTTGCATTTGTTAGGAAAAACTGCTTATAGTATGAAAAGTGCCCATTGCAGAAAGAGCTCAAATTCGAAAAACAAACACATATTCCTGTTCCCCTGCCTCCCCGAAGATCAAAAAACCATGACTTTTGCAGATGTGAAGTTTCCTTGCGGAGATAGCCCATGCTATATCTTGCATTTGTTAGGAAAAACTGCTTATAGTATGAAAAGTGCCCATTGCAGAAAGAGCTCAAATTCGAAAAACAAACACATATTCCTGTTCCCCTGCCTCTCCGAAGATCAAAAAACCATGACTTTTGCAGATCTGAAGTTTCCTTGTAGAGATAGCCCATGCTATATCTTGCATTTGTTAGGAAAAACTGCTTAGAGCATGAAAAGTGCCCATTGCAGAAAGAGCTCAAATTCGAATAACAAACACGTATTCATGTTCCCCCGGCTCACTGAACACCAAAAAACCATGAGGTTTGCAGATCTGAAGTTTCCTTGTGGAGATAGCCCATGTTATATCTTGCATTTGTTAGGAAAAACTGCTTATAGCATGAAAAGTGCCCATTGCATTTAGAGCTCAAATTCGCAAAACAAACACATATTCCTGTTCCCCTGCCTCCCCGAAGATAAAAAAACCATGACTTTTGCAGATCTGAAGTTTCCTTGCGGAGATAGCCCATGCTATATCTTGCATTTGTTAGGAAAAACTGCTTATAGTATGAAAAGTGCCCATTGCACAAAGAGCTGAAATTCAGAAAAACAAACACATATTCCTGTTCCCCTGCCTCCCCGAAGACCAAAAAACCATGACTTTTGCAGATCTGAAGTTTCCTTGCGGAGATAGCCCATGCTATATCTTGCATTTGTTAGGAAAAACTGATTATTGCATGAAAAGTGCCCATTGCAGATAGAGCTCAAATTCGGAAAACAAACACATATTCCTGTTCCCCTGCCTCCCCGAAGACCAAAAAACCATGACTTTTGCAGATGTGAACTTTCCTTGCGGAGATAGCCCATGCTATATCTTGCATTTGTTAGGAAAAACTGCTTATAGTATGAAAAGTGCCCATTGCAGAAAAAGCTCAAATTCGAAAAACAAACACATATTCCTGTTCCCCTGCCTCCCCGAAGACCAAAAAACCATGACTTTTGCAGATGTGAAGTTTCCTTGCGGAGATAGCCCATGTTATATCTTGCATTTGTTAGGAAAAACTGCTTATAGTATGAAAAGTGCCCATTGCAGAAAGAGCTCAAATTCGCAAAACAAACACATATTCCTGTTCCCCTGCCTCCCCGAAGACCAAAAAACCATGACTTTTGCAGATCTGAAGTTTCCTTGCGGAGATAGCCCATGCTATATCTTGCATTTGTTAGGAAAAACTGCTTATAGTATGAAAAGTGCCCATTGCAGAAAAAGCTCAAATTCGAAAAACACATATTCCTGTTCCCCTGCCTCCCCGAAGACCAAAAAACCATGACTTTTGCAGATCTGAACTTTCCTTGCGGAGATAGCCCATGCTATATCTTGCATTTGTTAGGAAAAACTGCTTAGAGCATGAAAAGTGCCCATTGCAGAAAGAGCTCAAATTCGAAAAACAAACACGTATTCATGTTCCCCCGGCTCACTGAACACCAAAAAACCATGACTTTTGCAGATGTGAAGTTTCCTTGCGGAGATAGCCCATGCTATATCTTGCATTTTTTAGGAAAAACTGCTTAGAGCATGAAAAGTGCCCATTGCAGAAAGAGCTCAAATTCGAAAAACAAACACGTATTCATGTTCCCCCGGCTCACTGAACACCAAAAAACCATGAGTTTTGCAGACCTGAAGTTTCCTTGCGGAGATAGCCCATGATATATCTTGCATTTGTTAGGAAAAACTGCTTATAGTATGAAAAGTGCCCATTTCACAAAGAGCTCAAATTCAAAAAACAAACACATATTCATGTTCCCCTGTCTCCCCGAAGACCAAAAAACCATGACTTTTGCAGATCTGAAGTTTCCTTGCAGAGATAGCCCATGCTATATCTTGCATTTGTTAGGAAAAACTGCTTAGAGTGAGAAAAGTGCCCATTGCAGAAAGAGCTCAAATTCGAAAAACAAACACGTATTCATGTTCCCCCGGCTCACTGAACACCAAAAAACCATGAGTTCTGCAGATCTGAAGTTTCCTTGCGGAGATAGCCCATGATATATCTTGCATTTGTTAGGAAAAACTGCTCATAGCATGAAAAGTGCCCATTGCAGATAGAGCTCAAATTCGCAAAACAAACACATATTCCTGTTCCCCTGACTCCCCGAAGACCAAAAAACCATGACTTTTGCAGATCTGAAGTTTCCTTGCGGAGATAGCCCATGCTATATCTTGCATTTGTTAGGAAAAACTGCTTATAGTATGAAAAGTGCCCATTGCACAAAGAGCTGAAATTCAGAAAAACAAACACATATTCCTGTTCCCCTGCCTCCCCGAAGACCAAAAAACCATGACTTTTGCAGATGTGAAGTTTCCTTGCGGAGATAGCCCATGCTATATCTTGCATTTGTTAGGAAAAACTGCTTATAGTATGAAAAGTGCCCATTGCAGAAAAAGCTCAAATTCGAAAAACAAACACATATTCCTGTTCCCCTGCCTCCCCGAATACCAAAAAACCATGACTTTTGCAGATGTGAAGTTTCCTTGCGGAGATAGCCCATGCTATATCATGCATTTGTTAGGAAAAACTGCTTAGAGCATGAAAAGTGCCCATTGCAGAAAGAGCTCAAATTCGAAAAACAAACACGTATTCATGTTCCCCCGGCTCACTGAACACCAAAAAACCATGACTTTTGCAGATCTGAAGTTTCCTTGCGGAGATAGCCCATGTTATATCTTGCATTTGTTTGGAAAAACTGCTTATAGTATGAAAAGTGCCCATTGCAGAAAGAGCTCAAATTCGAAAAACAAACACATATTCCTGTTCCCCTGCCTCCCCGAAGATCAAAAAACCATGACTTTTGCAGATGTGAAGTTTCCTTGCGGAGATAGCCCATGCTATATCTTGCATTTGTAAGGAAAAACTGCTTAGAGCATGAAAAGTGCCCATTGCAGAAAGAGCTCAAATTCGAAAAACAAACACGTATTCATGTTCCCCCGGCTCACTGAACACCAAAAAACCATGAGTTTTGCAGATCTGAAGTTTCCTTGCGGAGATAGCCCATGATATATCTTGCATTTGTTAGGAAAAACTGCTTATAGCATGAAAAGTGCCCATTGCAGATAGAGCTCAAATTCGCAAAACAAACACATATTCCTGTTCCCCTGCCTCCCCGAAGACCAAAAAACCATGACTTTTGCAGATCTGAAGTTTCCTTGCGGAGATAGCCCATGCTATATCTTGCATTTGTTAGGAAAAACTGCTTAGAGCATTAAAAGTGACCATTGCAGAAAGAGCTCAAATTCGCAAAACAAACACATATTCCTGTTCCCCTGCCTCCCCGAAGACCAAAAAACCATGACTTTTGCAGATGTGAAGTTTCCTTGCGGAGATAGCCCATGCTATATCTTGCATTTGTTAGGAAAAACTGCTTAGAGCATGAAAAGTGCCCATTGCAGAAAGAGCTCAAATTCGAAAAACAAACACGTATTTATGTTCCCCCGGCTCACTGAACACCAAAAAACCATGACTTTTGCAGATCTGAAGTTTCCTTGCGGAGATAGCCCATGTTATATCTTGCATTTGTTAGGAAAAACTGCTTATAGTATGAAAAGTGCCCATTGCAGAAAGAGCTCAAATTCGAAAAACAAACACATATTCCTGTTCCCCTGCCTCCCCGAAGATCAAAAAACCATGACTTTTGCAGATGTGAAGTTTCCTTGCGGAGATAGCCCATGCTATATCTTGCATTTGTTAGGAAAAACTGCTTATAGTATGAAAAGTGCCCATTGCAGAAAAAGCTCAAATTCGAAAAACAAACACATATTCCTGTTCCCCCGGCTCACTGAACACCAAAAAACCATGAGTTTTGCAGATCTGAAGTTTCCTTGCGGAGATAGCCCATGTTATATCTTGCATTTGTTAGGAAAAACTGCTTATAGCATGAAAAGTGCCCATTGCAGATAGAGCTCAAATTCGCAAAACAAACACATATTCCTGTTCCCCTGCCTCCCCGAAGACCAAAAAACCATGACTTTTGCAGATCTGAAGTTTCCTTGCGGAGATAGCCCATGCTATATCTTGCATTTGTTAGGAAAAACTGCTTAGAGCATTAAAAGTGCCCATTGCAGAAAGAGCTCAAATTCGCAAAACAAACACATATTCCTGCTCCCCTGCCTCCCCGAAGACCAAAAAACCATGACTTTTGCAGATCTGAAGTTTCCTTGTGGAGATAGCCCATGCTATATCTTGCATTTGTTAGGAAAAACTGCTTATAGTATGAAAAGTGCCCATTGCAGAAAAAGCTCAAATTCGAAAAACAAACACATATTCCTGTTCCCCTGCCTCCCCGAAGACCAAAAAACCATGACTTTTGCAGATGTGAAGTTTCCTTGCGGAGATAGCCCATGCTATATCTTGCATTTGTTAGGAAAAACTGCTTAGAGCATGAAAAGTGCCCATTGCAGAAAGAGCTCAAATTCGAAAAACAAACACGTATTCATGTTCCCCCGGCTCACTGAACACCAAAAAACCATGACTTTTGCAGATCTGAAGTTTCCTTGCGGAGATAGCCCATGTTATATCTTGCATTTGTTAGGAAAAACTGCTTATAGTATGAAAAGTGCCCATTGCAGAAAGAGCTCAAATTCGAAAAACAAACACATATTCCTGTTCCCCTGCCTCCCCGAAGATCAAAAAACCATGACTTTTGCAGATGTGAAGTTTCCTTGCGGAGATAGCCCATGCTATATCTTGCATTTGTTAGGAAAAACTGCTTAGAGCATGAAAAGTGCCCATTGCAGAAAGAGCTCACATTCGAAAAACAAACACGTATTCATGTTCCCCCGGCTCACTGAACACCAAAAAACCATGAGTTTTGCAGATCTGAAGTTTCCTTGCGGAGATAGCCCATGCTATATCTTGCATTTGTTAGGAAAAACTGCTTATAGTATGAAAAGTGCCCATTGCAGAAAAAGCTCAAATTCGAAAAACAAACACATATTCCTGTTCCCCCGGCTCACTGAACACCAAAAAACCATGAGTTTTGCAGATCTGAAGTTTCCTTGCGGAGATAGCCCATGATATATCTTGCATTTGTTAGGAAAAACTGCTTATAGTATGAAAAGTGCCCATTTCACAAAGAGCACAAATTCAAAAAACAAACACATATTCATGTTCCCCTGTCTCCCCGAAGACCAAAAAACCATGACTTTTGCAGATCTGAAGTTTCCTTGCAGAGATAGCCCATGCTATATCTTGCATTTATTAGGAAAAACTGCTTAGAGCGAGAAAAGTGCCCATTGCAGAAAGAGCTCAAATTCGAAAAACAAACACGTATTCATGTTCCCCCGGCTCACTGAACACCAAAAAACCATGAGTTCTGCAGATCTGAAGTTTCCTTGCGGAGATAGCCCATGATATATCTTGCATTTGTTAGGAAAAACTGCTCATAGCATGAAAAGTGCCCATTGCACAAAGAGCTGAAATTCAGAAAAACAAACACATATTCCTGTTCCCCTGCCTCCCCGAAGACCAAAAAACCATGACTTTTGCAGATCTGAAGTTTCCTTGCGGAGATAGCCCATGCTATATCTTGCATTTGTTAGGAAAAACTGCTTAGAGCATGAAAAGTGCCCATTGCAGAAAGAGCTCAAATTCGAAAAACAAACACGTATTCATGTTCCCCCGGCTCACTGAACACCAAAAAACCATGACTTTTGCAGATCTGAAGTTTCCTTGCGGAGATAGCCCATGTTATATCTTGCATTTGTTAGGAAAAACTGCTTATAGTATGAAAAGTGCCCATTGCAGAAAGAGCTCAAATTCGAAAAACAAACACATATTCCTGTTCCCCTGCCTCCCCGAAGATCAAAAAACCATGACTTTTGCAGATGTGAAGTTTCCTTGCGGAGATAGCCCATGCTATATCTTGCATTTGTTAGGAAAAACTGCTTAGAGCATGAAAAGTGCCCATTGCAGAAAGAGCTCACATTCGAAAAACAAACACGTATTCATGTTCCCCCGGCTCACTGAACACCAAAAAACCATGAGTTTTGCAGATCTGAAGTTTCCTTGCGGAGATAGCCCATGCTATATCTTGCATTTGTTAGGAAAAACTGCTTATAGTATGAAAAGTGCCCATTGCAGAAAAAGCTCAAATTCGAAAAACAAACACATATTCCTGTTCCCCCGGCTCACTGAACACCAAAAAACCATGAGTTTTGCAGATCTGAAGTTTCCTTGCGGAGATAGCCCATGATATATCTTGCATTTGTTAGGAAAAACTGCTTATAGTATGAAAAGTGCCCATTGCAGAAAGAGCTCAAATTCGAAAAACAAACACATATTCCTGTTCCCCTGCCTCCCCGAAGATCAAAAAACCATGACTTTTGCAGATGTGAAGTTTCCTTGCGGAGATAGCCCATGCTATATCTTGCATTTGTAAGGAAAAACTGCTTAGAGCATGAAAAGTGCCCATTGCAGAAAGAGCTCAAATTCGAAAAACAAACACGTATTCATGTTCCCCCGGCTCACTGAACACCAAAAAACCATGAGTTTTGCAGATCTGAAGTTTCCTTGCGGAGATAGCCCATGATATATCTTGCATTTGTTAGGAAAAACTGCTTATAGCATGAAAAGTGCCCATTGCAGATAGAGCTCAAATTCGCAAAACAAACACATATTCCTGTTCCCCTGCCTCCCCGAAGACCAAAAAACCATGACTTTTGCAGATCTGAAGTTTCCTTGCGGAGATAGCCCATGCTATATCTTGCATTTGTTAGGAAAAACTGCTTAGAGCATTAAAAGTGCCCATTGCAGAAAGAGCTCAAATTCGCAAAACAAACACATATTCCTGCTCCCCTGCCTCCCCGAAGACCAAAAAACCATGACTTTTGCAGATCTGAAGTTTCCTTGTGGAGATAGCCCATGCTATATCTTGCATTTGTTAGGAAAAACTGCTTATAGTATGAAAAGTGCCCATTGCAGAAAAAGCTCAAATTCGAAAAACAAACACATATTCCTGTTCCCCTGCCTCCCCGAAGACCAAAAAACCATGACTTTTGCAGATCTGAAGTTTCCTTGCGGAGATAGCCCATGCTATATCTTGCATTTGTTAGGAAAAACTGCTTAGAGCATGAAAAGTGCCCATTGCAGAAAGAGCTCAAATTCGAAAAACAAACACGTATTCATGTTCCCCCGGCTCACTGAACACCAAAAAACCATGACTTTTGCAGATGTGAAGTTTCCTTGCGGAGATAGCCCATGTTATATCTTGCATTTGTTAGGAAAAACTACTTATAGTATGAAAAGTGTCCATTGCAGAAAGAGCTCAAATTCGAAAAACAAACACATATTCCTGTTCCCCTGCCTCCCCGAAGATCAAAAAACCATGACTTTTGCAGATGTGAAGTTTCCTTGCGGAGATAGCCCATGCTATAACTTGCATTTGTTAGGAAAAACTGCTTAGAGCATGAAAAGTGCCCATTGCAGAAAGAGCTCAAATTCGAAAAACAAACACGTATTCATGTTCCCCCGGCTCACTGAACACCAAAAAACCATGAGTTTTGCAGATCTGAAGTTTCCTTGCGGAGATAGCCCATGATATATCTTGCATTTGTTAGGAAAAACTGCTTATAGCATGAAAAGTGCCCATTGAAGATAGAGCTCAAATTCGCAAAACAAACATATATTCCTGTTCCCCTGCCTCTCCGAAGACCATAAAACCATGACTTTTGCAGATCTGAAGTTTCCTTGCGGAGATAGCCCATGCTATATCTTGCATTTGTTAGGAAAAACTGCTTATAGCATGAAAAGTGCCCATTGCAGATAGAGCTCAAATTCGCAAAACAAACATATATTCCTGTTCCCCTGCCTCCCCGAAGACCAAAAAACCATGACTTTTGCAGATCTGAAGTTTCCTTGCGGAGATAGCCCATGCTATATCTTGCATTTGTTAGGAAAAACTGCTTATAGTATGAAAAGTGCCCATTGCAGAAAAAGCTCAAATTCGAAAAACAAACACATATTCCTGTTCCCCTGCCTCCCCGAAGACCAAAAAACCATGACTTTTGCAGATGTGAAGTTTCCTTGCGGAGATAGCCCATGCTATATCTTGCATTTGTTAGGAAAAACTGCTTAGAGCATTAAAAGTGCCCATTGCAGAAAGAGCTCAAATTCGCAAAACAAACACATATTCCTGTTCCCCTGCCTCCCCGAAGACCAAAAAACCATGACTTTTGCAGATCTGAAGTTTCCTTGTGGAGATAGCCCATGCTATATCTTGCATTTGTTAGGAAAAACTGCTTATAGTATGAAAAGTGCCCATTGCAGAAAGAGCTCAAATTCGAAAAACAAACACATATTCCTGTTCCCCTGCCTCTCCGAAGATCAAAAAACCATGACTTTTGCAGATCTGAAGTTTCCTTGTAGAGATAGCCCATGCTATATCTTGCATTTGTTAGGAAAAACTGCTTAGAGCATGAAAAGTGCCCATTGCAGAAAGAGCTCAAATTCGAATAACAAACACGTATTCATGTTCCCCCGGCTCACTGAACACCAAAAAACCATGAGGTTTGCAGATCTGAAGTTTCCTTGTGGAGATAGCCCATGTTATATCTTGCATTTGTTAGGAAAAACTGCTTATAGCATGAAAAGTGCCCATTGCATTTAGAGCTCAAATTCGCAAAACAAACACATATTCCTGTTCCCCTGCCTCCCCGAAGATCAAAAAACCATGACTTTTGCAGATCTGAAGTTTCCTTGCGGAGATAGCCCATGCTATATCTTGCATTTGTTAGGAAAAACTGCTTATAGTATGAAAAGTGCCCATTGAACAAAGAGCTGAAATTCAGAAAAACAAACACATATTCCTGTTCCCCTGCCTCCCCGAAGACCAAAAAACCATGACTTTTGCAGATCTGAAGTTTCCTTGCGGAGATAGCCCATGCTATATCTTGCATTTGTTAGGAAAAACTGATTATTGCATGAAAAGTGCCCATTGCAGATAGAGCTCAAATTCGGAAAACAAACACATATTCCTGTTCCCCTGCCTCCCCGAAGACCAAAAAACCATGACTTTTGCAGATGTGAACTTTCCTTGCGGAGATAGCCCATGCTATATCTTGCATTTGTTAGGAAAAACTGCTTATAGTATGAAAAGTGCCCATTGCAGAAAAAGCTCAAATTCGAAAAACAAACACATATTCCTGTTCCCCTGCCTCCCCGAAGACCAAAAAACCATGACTTTTGCAGATGTGAAGTTTCCTTGCGGAGATAGCCCATGTTATATCTTGCATTTGTTAGGAAAAACTGCTTATAGTATGAAAAGTGCCCATTGCAGAAAGAGCTCAAATTCGAAAAACAAACACATATTCCTGTTCCCCTGCCTCCCCGAAGATCAAAAAACCATGACTTTTGCAGATGTGAAGTTTCCTTGCGGAGATAGCCCATGCTATATCTTGCATTTGTTAGGAAAAACTGCTTATAGTATGAAAAGTGCCCATTGCAGAAAGAGCTCAAATTCGAAAAACAAACACATATTCCTGTTCCCCTGCCTCTCCGAAGATCAAAAAACCATGACTTTTGCAGATCTGAAGTTTCCTTGTAGAGATAGCCCATGCTATATCTTGCATTTGTTAGGAAAAACTGCTTAGAGCATGAAAAGTGCCCATTGCAGAAAGAGCTCAAATTCGAATAACAAACACGTATTCATGTTCCCCCGGCTCACTGAACACCAAAAAACCATGAGGTTTGCAGATCTGAAGTTTCCTTGTGGAGATAGCCCATGTTATATCTTGCATTTGTTAGGAAAAACTGCTTATAGCATGAAAAGTGCCCATTGCATTTAGAGCTCAAATTCGCAAAACAAACACATATTCCTGTTCCCCTGCCTCCCCGAAGATCAAAAAACCATGACTTTTGCAGATCTGAAGTTTCCTTGCGGAGATAGCCCATGCTATATCTTGCATTTGTTAGGAAAAACTGCTTATAGTATGAAAAGTGCCCATTGCACAAAGAGCTGAAATTCAGAAAAACAAACACATATTCCTGTTCCCCTGCCTCCCCGAAGACCAAAAAACCATGACTTTTGCAGATCTGAAGTTTCCTTGCGGAGATAGCCCATGCTATATCTTGCATTTGTTAGGAAAAACTGATTATTGCATGAAAAGTGCCCATTGCAGATAGAGCTCAAATTCGGAAAACAAACACATATTCCTGTTCCCCTGCCTCCCGGAAGACCAAAAAACCATGACTTTTGCAGATGTGAACTTTCCTTGCGGAGATAGCCCATGCTATATCTTGCATTTGTTAGGAAAAACTGCTTATAGTATGAAAAGTGCCCATTGCAGAAAAAGCTCAAATTCGAAAAACAAACACATATTCCTGTTCCCCTGCCTCCCCGAAGACCAAAAAACCATGACTTTTGCAGATCTGAAGTTTCCTTGCGGAGATAGCCCATGCTATATCTTGCATTTGTTAGGAAAAACTGATTATTGCATGAAAAGTGCCCATTGCAGATAGAGCTCAAATTCGGAAAACAAACACATATTCCTGTTCCCCTGCCTCCCCGAAGACCAAAAAACCATGACTTTTGCAGATGTGAACTTTCCTTGCGGAGATAGCCCATGCTATATCTTGCATTTGTTAGGAAAAACTGCTTATAGTATGAAAAGTGCCCATTGCAGAAAAAGCTCAAATTCGAAAAACAAACACATATTCCTGTTCCCCTGCCTCCCCGAAGACCAAAAAACCATGACTTTTGCAGATGTGAAGTTTCCTTGCGGAGATAGCCCATGTTATATCTTGCATTTGTTAGGAAAAACTGCTTATAGTATGAAAAGTGCCCATTGCAGAAAGAGCTCAAATTCGAAAAACAAACACATATTCCTGTTCCCCTGCCTCCCCGAAGATCAAAAAACCATGACTTTTGCAGATGTGAAGTTTCCTTGCGGAGATAGCCCATGCTATATCTTGCATTTGTTAGGAAAAACTGCTTATAGTATGAAAAGTGCCCATTGCAGAAAGAGCTCAAATTCGAAAAACAAACACATATTCCTGTTCCCCTGCCTCTCCGAAGATCAAAAAACCATGACTTTTGCAGATCTGAAGTTTCCTTGTAGAGATAGCCCATGCTATATCTTGCATTTGTTAGGAAAAACTGCTTAGAGCATGAAAAGTGCCCATTGCAGAAAGAGCTCAAATTCGAATAACAAACACGTATTCATGTTCCCCCGGCTCACTGAACACCAAAAAACCATGAGGTTTGCAGATCTGAAGTTTCCTTGTGGAGATAGCCCATGTTATATCTTGCATTTGTTAGGAAAAACTGCTTATAGCATGAAAAGTGCCCATTGCATTTAGAGCTCAAATTCGCAAAACAAACACATATTCCTGTTCCCCTGCCTCCCCGAAGATCAAAAAACCATGACTTTTGCAGATCTGAAGTTTCCTTGCGGAGATAGCCCATGCTATATCTTGCATTTGTTAGGAAAAACTGCTTATAGTATGAAAAGTGCCCATTGCACAAAGAGCTGAAATTCAGAAAAACAAACACATATTCCTGTTCCCCTGCCTCCCCGAAGACCAAAAAACCATGACTTTTGCAGATCTGAAGTTTCCTTGCGGAGATAGCCCATGCTATATCTTGCATTTGTTAGGAAAAACTGATTATTGCATGAAAAGTGCCCATTGCAGATAGAGCTCAAATTCGGAAAACAAACACATATTCCTGTTCCCCTGCCTCCCGGAAGACCAAAAAACCATGACTTTTGCAGATGTGAACTTTCCTTGCGGAGATAGCCCATGCTATATCTTGCATTTGTTAGGAAAAACTGCTTATAGTATGAAAAGTGCCCATTGCAGAAAAAGCTCAAATTCGAAAAACAAACACATATTCCTGTTCCCCTGCCTCCCCGAAGACCAAAAAACCATGACTTTTGCAGATGTGAAGTTTCCTTGCGGAGATAGCCCATGTTATATCTTGCATTTGTTAGGAAAAACTGCTTATAGTATGAAAAGTGCCCATTGCAGAAAGAGCTCAAATTCGCAAAACAAACACATATTCCTGTTCCCCTGCCTCCCCGAAGACCAAAAAACCATGACTTTTGCAGATCTGAAATTTCCTTGCGGAGATAGCCCATGCTATATCTTGCATTTGTTAGGAAAAACTGCTTATAGTATGAAAAGTGCCCATTGCAGAAAAAGCTCAAATTCGAAAAACACATATTCCTGTTCCCCTGCCTCCCCGAAGACCAAAAAACCATGAGTTCTGCAGATCTGAAGTTTCCTTGCGGAGATAGCCCATGCTATATCTTGCATTTGTTAGGAAAAACTGCTTAGAGCATGAAAAGTGCCCATTGCAGAAAGAGCTCAAATTCGAAAAACAAACACGTATTCATGTTCCCCCGGCTCACTGAACACCAAAAAACCATGACTTTTGCAGATGTGAAGTTTCCTTGCGGAGATAGCCCATGCTATATCTTGCATTTTTTAGGAAAAACTGCTTAGAGCATGAAAAGTGCCCATTGCAGAAAGAGCTCAAATTCGAAAAACAAACACGTATTCATGTTCCCCCGGCTCACTGAACACCAAAAAACCATGAGTTTTGCAGACCTGAAGTTTCCTTGCGGAGATAGCCCATGATATATCTTGCATTTGTTAGGAAAAACTGCTTATAGTATGAAAAGTGCCCATTTCACAAAGAGCTCAAATTCAAAAAACAAACACATATTCATGTTCCCCTGTCTCCCCGAAGACCAAAAAACCATGACTTTTGCAGATCTGAAGTTTCCTTGCAGAGATAGCCCATGCTATATCTTGCATTTGTTAGGAAAAACTGCTTAGAGTGAGAAAAGTGCCCATTGCAGAAAGAGCTCAAATTCGAAAAACAAACACGTATTCATGTTCCCCCGGCTCACTGAACACCAAAAAACCATGAGTTCTGCAGATCTGAAGTTTCCTTGCGGAGATAGCCCATGATATATCTTGCATTTGTTAGGAAAAACTGCTCATAGCATGAAAAGTGCCCATTGCAGATAGAGCTCAAATTCGCAAAACAAACACATATTCCTGTTCCCCTGACTCCCCGAAGACCAAAAAACCATGACTTTTGCAGATCTGAAGTTTCCTTGCGGAGATAGCCCATGCTATATCTTGCATTTGTTAGGAAAAACTGCTTATAGTATGAAAAGTGCCCATTGCAGAAAAAGCTCAAATTCGAAAAACAAACACATATTCCTGTTCCCCTGCCTCCCCGAATACCAAAAAACCATGACTTTTGCAGATGTGAAGTTTCCTTGCGGAGATAGCCCATGCTATATCTTGCATTTGTTAGGAAAAACTGCTTAGAGCATGAAAAGTGCCCATTGCAGAAAGAGCTCAAATTCGAAAAACAAACACGTATTCATGTTCCCCCGGCTCACTGAACACCAAAAAACCATGACTTTTGCAGATCTGAAGTTTCCTTGCGGAGATAGCCCATGTTATATCTTGCATTTGTTTGGAAAAACTGCTTATAGTATGAAAAGTGCCCATTGCAGAAAGAGCTCAAATTCGAAAAACAAACACATATTCCTGTTCCCCTGCCTCCCCGAAGATCAAAAAACCATGACTTTTGCAGATGTGAAGTTTCCTTGCGGAGATAGCCCATGCTATATCTTGCATTTGTAAGGAAAAACTGCTTAGAGCATGAAAAGTGCCCATTGCAGAAAGAGCTCAAATTCGAAAAACAAACACGTATTCATGTTCCCCCGGCTCACTGAACACCAAAAAACCATGAGTTTTGCAGATCTGAAGTTTCCTTGCGGAGATAGCCCATGATATATCTTGCATTTGTTAGGAAAAACTGCTTATAGCATGAAAAGTGCCCATTGCAGATAGAGCTCAAATTCGCAAAACAAACACATATTCCTGTTCCCCTGCCTCCCCGAAGACCAAAAAACCATGACTTTTGCAGATCTGAAGTTTCCTTGCGGAGATAGCCCATGCTATATCTTGCATTTGTTAGGAAAAACTGCTTAGAGCATTAAAAGTGACCATTGCAGAAAGAGCTCAAATTCGCAAAACAAACACATATTCCTGTTCCCCTGCCTCCCCGAAGACCAAAAAACCATGACTTTTGCAGATCTGAAGTTTCCTTGTGGAGATAGCCCATGCTATATCTTGCATTTGTTAGGAAAAACTGCTTATAGTATGAAAAGTGCCCATTGCAGAAAAAGCTCAAATTCGAAAAACAAACACATATTCCTGTTCCCCTGCCTCCCCGAAGACCAAAAAACCATGACTTTTGCAGATGTGAAGTTTCCTTGCGGAGATAGCCCATGCTATATCTTGCATTTGTTAGGAAAAACTGCTTAGAGCATGAAAAGTGCCCATTGCAGAAAGAGCTCAAATTCGAAAAACAAACACGTATTTATGTTCCCCCGGCTCACTGAACACCAAAAAACCATGACTTTTGCAGATCTGAAGTTTCCTTGCGGAGATAGCCCATGTTATATCTTGCATTTGTTAGGAAAAACTGCTTATAGTATGAAAAGTGCCCATTGCAGAAAGAGCTCAAATTCGAAAAACAAACACATATTCCTGTTCCCCTGCCTCCCCGAAGATCAAAAAACCATGACTTTTGCAGATGTGAAGTTTCCTTGCGGAGATAGCCCATGCTATATCTTGCATTTGTTAGGAAAAACTGCTTATAGTATGAAAAGTGCCCATTGCAGAAAAAGCTCAAATTCGAAAAACAAACACATATTCCTGTTCCCCCGGCTCACTGAACACCAAAAAACCATGAGTTTTGCAGATCTGAAGTTTCCTTGCGGAGATAGCCCATGTTATATCTTGCATTTGTTAGGAAAAACTGCTTATAGCATGAAAAGTGCCCATTGCAGATAGAGCTCAAATTCGCAAAACAAACACATATTCCTGTTCCCCTGCCTCCCCGAAGACCAAAAAACCATGACTTTTGCAGATCTGAAGTTTCCTTGCGGAGATAGCCCATGCTATATCTTGCATTTGTTAGGAAAAACTGCTTAGAGCATTAAAAGTGCCCATTGCAGAAAGAGCTCAAATTCGCAAAACAAACACATATTCCTGCTCCCCTGCCTCCCCGAAGACCAAAAAACCATGACTTTTGCAGATCTGAAGTTTCCTTGTGGAGATAGCCCATGCTATATCTTGCATTTGTTAGGAAAAACTGCTTATAGTATGAAAAGTGCCCATTGCAGAAAAAGCTCAAATTCGAAAAACAAACACATATTCCTGTTCCCCTGCCTCCCCGAAGACCAAAAAACCATGACTTTTGCAGATGTGAAGTTTCCTTGCGGAGATAGCCCATGCTATATCTTGCATTTGTTAGGAAAAACTGCTTAGAGCATGAAAAGTGCCCATTGCAGAAAGAGCTCAAATTCGAAAAACAAACACGTATTCATGTTCCCCCGGCTCACTGAACACCAAAAAACCATGACTTTTGCAGATCTGAAGTTTCCTTGCGGAGATAGCCCATGTTATATCTTGCATTTGTTAGGAAAAACTGCTTATAGTATGAAAAGTGCCCATTGCAGAAAGAGCTCAAATTCGAAAAACAAACACATATTCCTGTTCCCCTGCCTCCCCGAAGATCAAAAAACCATGACTTTTGCAGATGTGAAGTTTCCTTGCGGAGATAGCCCATGCTATATCTTGCATTTGTTAGGAAAAACTGCTTAGAGCATGAAAAGTGCCCATTGCAGAAAGAGCTCACATTCGAAAAACAAACACGTATTCATGTTCCCCCGGCTCACTGAACACCAAAAAACCATGAGTTTTGCAGATCTGAAGTTTCCTTGCGGAGATAGCCCATGCTATATCTTGCATTTGTTAGGAAAAACTGCTTATAGTATGAAAAGTGCCCATTGCAGAAAAAGCTCAAATTCGAAAAACAAACACATATTCCTGTTCCCCCGGCTCACTGAACACCAAAAAACCATGAGTTTTGCAGATCTGAAGTTTCCTTGCGGAGATAGCCCATGATATATCTTGCATTTGTTAGGAAAAACTGCTTATAGTATGAAAAGTGCCCATTTCACAAAGAGCTCAAATTCAAAAAACAAACACATATTCATGTTCCCCTGTCTCCCCGAAGACCAAAAAACCATGACTTTTGCAGATCTGAAGTTTCCTTGCAGAGATAGCCCATGCTATATCTTGCATTTATTAGGAAAAACTGCTTAGAGTGAGAAAAGTGCCCATTGCAGAAAGAGCTCAAATTCGAAAAACAAACACGTATTCATGTTCCCCCGGCTCACTGAACACCAAAAAACCATGAGTTCTGCAGATCTGAAGTTTCCTTGCGGAGATAGCCCATGATATATCTTGCATTTGTTAGGAAAAACTGCTCATAGCATGAAAAGTGCCCATTGCACAAAGAGCTGAAATTCAGAAAAACAAACACATATTCCTGTTCCCCTGCCTCCCCGAAGACCAAAAAACCATGACTTTTGCAGATCTGAAGTTTCCTTGCGGAGATAGCCCATGCTATATCTTGCATTTGTTAGGAAAAACTGCTTATAGCATGAAAAGTGCCCATTGCAGAAAGAGCTCAAATTCGAAAAACAAACACGTATTCATGTTCCCCCGGCTCACTGAACACCAAAAAACCATGACTTTTGCAGATGTGAAGTTTCCTTGCGGAGATAGCCCATGCTATATCTTGCATTTGTTAGGAAAAACTGCTTATAGTATGAAAAGTGCCCATTGCAGAAAAAGCTCAAATTCGAAAAACAAACACATATTCCTGTTCCCCTGCCTCCCCGAAGACCAAAAAACCATGACTTTTGCAGATCTGAAGTTTCCTTGCGGAGATAGCCCATGCTATATCTTGCATTTGTTAGGAAAAACTGCTTATAGCATGAAAAGTGCCCATTGCAGAAAGAGCTCAAATTCGAAAAACAAACACGTATTCATGTTCCCCCGGCTCACTGAACACCAAAAAACCATGAGTTTTGCAGATCTGAAGTTTCCTTGCGGAGATAGCCCATGCTATATCTTGCATTTGTTAGGAAAAACTGCTTATAGTATGAAAAGTGCCCATTGCAGAAAAAGCTCAAATTCGAAAAACAAACACATATTCCTGTTCCCCTGCCTCCCCGAAGACCAAAAAACCATGACTTTTGCAGATGTGAAGTTTCCTTGCGGAGATAGCCCATGCTATATCTTGCATTTGTTAGGAAAAACTGCTTATAGCATGAAAAGTGCCCATTGCAGAAAGAGCTCAAATTCGAAAAACAAACACGTATTCATGTTCCCCCGGCTCACTGAACACCAAAAAACCATGAGTTTTGCAGATCTGAAGTTTCCTTGCGGAGATAGCCCATGATATATCTTGCATTTGTTAGGAAAAACTGCTTATAGCATGAAAAGTGCCCATTGAAGATAGAGCTCAAATTCGCAAAACAAACATATATTCCTGTTCCCCTGCCTCTCCGAAGACCAAAAAACCATGACTTTTGCAGATCTGAAGTTTCCTTGCGGAGATAGCCCATGCTATATCTTGCATTTGTTAGGAAAAACTGCTTATAGCATGAAAAGTGCCCATTTCAGATAGAGCTCAAATTCGCAAAACAAACACATATTCCTGTTCCCCTGCCTCCCTGAAGACCAAAAAACCATGACTTTTGCAGATCTGAAGTTTCCTTGTTTAGATAGCCCATGCTATATCTTGCATTTGTTAGGAAAAACTGCTTATAGTATGAAAAGTGCCCATTGCAGAAAAAGCTCAAATTCGAAAAACAAACACATATTCCTGTTCCCCTGCCTCCCTGAAGACCAAAAAACCATGACTTTTGCAGATGTGAAGTTTCCTTGCGGAGATAGCCCATGCTATATCTTGCATTTGTTAGGAAAAACTGCTTAGAGCATGAAAAGTGCCCATTGCAGAAAGAGCTCAAATTCGAAAAACAAACACGTATTCATGTTCCCCCGGCTCACTGAACACCAAAAAACCATGACTTTTGCAGATCTGAAGTTTCCTTGCGGAGATAGCCCATGTTATATCTTGCATTTGTTAGGAAAAACTGCTTATAGTATGAAAAGTGCCCATTGCAGAAAGAGCTCAAATTCGAAAAACAAACACATATTCCTGTTCCCCTGCCTCCCCGAAGATCAAAAAACCATGACTTTTGCAGATGTGAAGTTTCCTTGCGGAGATAGCCCATGCTGTATCTTGCATTTGTTAGGAAAAACTGCTTAGAGCATGAAAAGTGCCCATTGCAGAAAGAGCTCACATTCGAAAAACAAACACGTATTCATGTTCCCCCGGCTCACTGAACACCAAAAAACCATGAGTTTTGCAGATCTGAAGTTTCCTTGCGGAGATAGCCCATGATATATCTTGCATTTGTTAGGAAAAACTGCTTATAGCATGAAAAGTGCCCATTGAAGATAGAGCTCAAATTCGCAAAACAAACATATATTCCTGTTCCCCTGCCTCTCCGAAGACCATAAAACCATGACTTTTGCAGATCTGAAGTTTCCTTGCGGAGATAGCCCATGCTATATCTTGCATTTGTTAGGAAAAACTGCTTATAGCATGAAAAGTGCCCATTGCAGAAAGAGCTCAAATTCGCAAAACAAACACATATTCCTGTTCCCCTGCCTCCCCGAAGACCAAAAAACCATGACTTTTGCAGATCTGAAGTTTCCTTGTGGAGATAGCCCATGCTATATCTTGCATTTGTTAGGAAAAACTGCTTATAGTATGAAAAGTGCCCATTGCAGAAAAAGCTCAAATTCGAAAAACAAACACATATTCCTGTTCCCCTGCCTCCCCGAAGACCAAAAAACCATGACTTTTGCAGATGTGAAGTTTCCTTGCGGAGATAGCCCATGCTATATCTTGCATTTGTTAGGAAAAACTGCTTAGAGCATGAAAAGTGCCCATTGCAGAAAGAGCTCAAATTCGAAAAACAAACACGTATTCATGTTCCCCCGGCTCACTGAACACCAAAAAACCATGACTTTTGCAGATCTGAAGTTTCCTTGCGGAGATAGCCCATGTTATATCTTGCATTTGTTAGGAAAAACTGCTTATAGTATGAAAAGTGCCCATTGCAGAAAGAGCTCAAATTCGAAAAACAAACACATATTCCTGTTCCCCTGCCTCCCCGAAGATCAAAAATCCATGACTTTTGCAGATGTGAAGTTTCCTTGCGGAGATAGCCCATGCTATATCTTGCATTTGTTAGGAAAAACTGCTTAGAGCATGAAAAGTGCCCATTGCAGAAAGAGCTCAAATTCGAAAAACAAACACGTATTCATGTTCCCCCGGCTCACTGAACACCAAAAAACAATGAGTTTTGCAGATCTGAAGTTTCCTTGCGGAGATAGCCCATGATATATCTTGCATTTGTTAGGAAAAACTGCTTATAGCATGAAAAGTGCCCATTGAAGATAGAGCTCAAATTCGCAAAACAAACATATATTCCTGTTCCCCTGCCTCTCCGAAGACCATAAAACCATGACTTTTGCAGATCTGAAGTTTCCTTGCGGAGATAGCCCATGCTATATCTTGCATTTGTTAGGAAAAACTGCTTATAGTATGAAAAGTGCCCATTGCAGAAAAAGCTCAAATTCGAAAAACAAACACATATTCCTGTTCCCCTGCCTCCCCGAAGACCAAAAAACCATGACATTTGCAGATGTGAAGTTTCCTTGCGGAGATAGCCCATGCTATATCTTGCATTTGTTAGGAAAAACTGCTTATACCATGAAAAGTGCCCATTGCAGAAAGAGCTCAAATTCGAAAAACAAACACGTATTCATGTTCCCCCGGCTCACTGAACACCAAAAAACCATGAGTTTTGCAGATCTGAAGTTTCCTTGCGGAGATAGCCCATGATATATCTTGCATTTGTTAGGAAAAACTGCTTATAGCATGAAAAGTGCCCATTGAAGATAGAGCTCAAATTCGCAAAACAAACATATATTCCTGTTCCCCTGCCTCTCCGAAGACCATAAAACCATGACTTTTGCAGATCTGAAGTTTCCTTGCGGAGATAGCCCATGCTATATCTTGCATTTGTTAGGAAAAACTGCTTATAGCATGAAAAGTGCCCATTGCAGAAAGAGCTCAAATTCGCAAAACAAACACATATTCCTGTTCCCCTGCCTCCCCGAAGACCAAAAAACCATGACTTTTGCAGATCTGAAGTTTCCTTGTGGAGATAGCCCATGCTATATCTTGCATTTGTTAGGAAAAACTGCTTATAGTATGAAAAGTGCCCATTGCAGAAAAAGCTCAAATTCGAAAAACAAACACATATTCCTGTTCCCCTGCCTCCCCGAAGACCAAAAAACCATGACTTTTGCAGATGTGAAGTTTCCTTGCGGAGATAGCCCATGCTATATCTTGCATTTGTTAGGAAAAACTGCTTAGAGCATGAAAAGTGCCCATTGCAGAAAGAGCTCAAATTCGAAAAACAAACACGTATTCATGTTCCCCCGGCTCACTGAACACCAAAAAACCATGACTTTTGCAGATCTGAAGTTTCCTTGCGGAGATAGCCCATGTTATATCTTGCATTTGTTAGGAAAAACTGCTTATAGTATGAAAAGTGCCCATTGCAGAAAGAGCTCAAATTCGAAAAACAAACACATATTCCTGTTCCCCTGCCTCCCCGAAGATCAAAAAACCATGACTTTTGCAGATGTGAAGTTTCCTTGCGGAGATAGCCCATGCTATATCTTGCATTTGTTAGGAAAAACTGCTTAGAGCATGAAAAGTGCCCATTGCAGAAAGAGCTCAAATTCGAAAAACAAACACGTATTCATGTTCCCCCGGCTCACTGACCACCAAAAAACAATGAGTTTTGCAGATCTGAAGTTTCCTTGCGGAGATAGCCCATGATATATCTTGCATTTGTTAGGAAAAACTGCTTATAGCATGAAAAGTGCCCATTGAAGATAGAGCTCAAATTCGCAAAACAAACATATATTCCTGTTCCCCTGCCTCTCCGAAGACCATAAAACCATGACTTTTGCAGATCTGAAGTTTCCTTGCGGAGATAGCCCATGCTATATCTTGCATTTGTTAGGAAAAACTGCTTATAGTATGAAAAGTGCCCATTGCAGAAAAAGCTCAAATTCGAAAAACAAACACATATTCCTGTTCCCCTGCCTCCCCGAAGACCAAAAAACCATGACTTTTGCAGATGTGAAGTTTCCTTGCGGAGATAGCCCATGCTATATCTTGCATTTGTTAGGAAAAACTGCTTAGAGCATGAAAAGTGCCCATTGCAGAAAGAGCTCAAATTCGAAAAACAAACACGTATTCATGTTCCCCCGGCTCACTGAACACCAAAAAACCATGACTTTTGCAGATCTGAAGTTTCCTTGCGGAGATAGCCCATGTTATATCTTGCATTTGTTAGGAAAAACTGCTTATAGTATGAAAAGTGCCCATTGCAGAAAGAGCTCAAATTCGAAAAACAAACACATATTCCTGTTCCCCTGCCTCCCCGAAGATCAAAAAACCATGACTTTTGCAGATGTGAAGTTTCCTTGCGGAGATAGCCCATGCTATATCTTGCATTTGTTAGGAAAAACTGCTTAGAGCATGAAAAGTGCCCATTGCAGAAAGAGCTCAAATTCGAAAAACAAACACGTATTCATGCTCCCCCGGCTCACTGAACACCAAAAAACCATGAGTTTTGCAGATCTGAAGTTTCCTTGCGGAGATAGCCCATGATATATCTTGCATTTGTTAGGAAAAACTGCTTATAGCATGAAAAGTGCCCATTGAAGATAGAGCTCAAATTCGCAAAACAAACATATATTCCTGTTCCCCTGCCTCTCCGAAGACCATAAAACCATGACTTTTGCAGATCTGAAGTTTCCTTGCGGAGATAGCCCATGCTATATCTTGCATTTGTTAGGAAAAACTGCTTACTGTATAGTATGAAAAGTGCCCATTGCAGAAAAAGCTCAAATTCGAAAAACAAACACATATTCCTGTTCCCCTGCCTCCCCGAAGACCAAAAAACCATGACTTTTGCAGATGTGAAGTTTCCTTGCGGAGATAGCCCATGCTATATCTTGCATTTGTTAGGAAAAACTGCTTAGAGCATGAAAAGTGCCCATTGCAGAAAGAGCTCAAATTCGAAAAACAAACACGTATTCATGTTCCCCCGGCTCACTGAACACCAAAAAACCATGACTTTTGCAGATCTGAAGTTTCCTTGCGGAGATAGCCCATGTTATATCTTGCATTTGTTAGGAAAAACTGCTTATAGTATGAAAAGTGCCCATTGCAGAAAGAGCTCAAATTCGAAAAACAAACACATATTCCTGTTCCCCTGCCTCCCCGAAGATCAAAAAACCATGACTTTTGCAGATGTGAAGTTTCCTTGCGGAGATAGCCCATGCTATATCTTGCATTTGTTAGGAAAAACTGCTTAGAGCATGAAAAGTGCCCATTGCAGAAAGAGCTCAAATTCGAAAAACAAACACGTATTCATGTTCCCCCGGCTCACTGAACACCAAAAAACCATGAGTTTTGCAGATCTGAAGTTTCCTTGCGGAGATAGCCCATGATATATCTTGCATTTGTTAGGAAAAACTGCTTATAGCATGAAAAGTGCCCATTGAAGATAGAGCTCAAATTCGCAAAACAAACATATATTCCTGTTCCCCTGCCTCTCCGAAGACCATAAAACCATGACTTTTGCAGATCTGAAGTTTCCTTGCGGAGATAGCCCATGCTATATCTTGCATTTGTTAGGAAAAACTGCTTATAGCATGAAAAGTGCCCATTGCAGATAGAGCTCAAATTCGCAAAACAAACACATATTCCTGTTCCCCTGCCTCCCCGAAGACCAAAAAACCATGACTTTTGCAGATCTGAAGTTTCCTTGCGGAGATAGCCCATGCTATATCTTGCATTTGTTAGGAAAAACTGCTTATAGTATGAAAAGTGCCCATTGCAGAAAAAGCTCAAATTCGAAAAACAAACACATATTCCTGTTCCCCTGCCTCCCCGAAGACCAAAAAACCATGACTTTTGCAGATGTGAAGTTTCCTTGCGGAGATAGCCCATGCTATATCTTGCATTTGTTAGGAAAAACTGCTTAGAGCATGAAAAGTGCCCATTGCAGAAAGAGCTCAAATTCGCAAAACAAACACATATTCCTGTTCCCCTGCCTCCCCGAAGACCAAAAAACCATGACTTTTGCAGATCTGAAGTTTCCTTGTGGAGATAGCCCATGCTATATCTTGCATTTGTTAGGAAAAACTGCTTATAGTATGAAAAGTGCCCATTGCAGAAAAAGCTCAAATTCGAAAAACAAACACATATTCCTGTTCCCCTGCCTCCCCGAAGACCAAAAAACCATGACTTTTGCAGATGTGAAGTTTCCTTGCGGAGATAGCCCATGATATCTTGCATTTGTTAGGAAAAACTGCTTAGAGCATAAAAAGTGCCCATTGCAGAAAGAGCTCAAATTCGAAAAACAAACACGTATTCATGTTCCCCCGGCTCACTGAACACCAAAAAACCATGACTTTTGCAGATCTGAAGTTTCCTTGCGGAGATAGCCCATGTTATATCTTGCATTTGTTAGGAAACACTACTTATAGTATGAAAAGTGCCCATTGCAGAAAGAGCTCAAATTCGAAAAACAAACACATATTCCTGTTCCCCTGCCTCCCCGAAGATCAAAAAACCATGACTTTTGCAGATGTGAAGTTTCCTTGCGGAGATAGCCCATGCTATAACTTGCATTTGTTAGGAAAAACTGCTTAGAGCATTAAAAGTGCCCATTGCAGAAAGAGCTCAAATTCGCAAAACAAACACATATTCCTGTTCCCCTGCCTCCCCGAAGACCAAAAAACCATGACTTTTGCAGATCTGAAGTTTCCTTGTGGAGATAGCCCATGCTATATCTTGCATTTGTTAGGAAAAACTGCTTATAGTATGAAAAGTGCCCATTGCAGAAAAAAGCTCAAATTCGAAAAACAAACACATATTCCTGTTCCCCTGCCTCCCCGAAAACCAAAAAACCATGACTTTTGCAGATGTGAAGTTTCCTTCCGAAGATAGCCCATGCTATATCTTGCATTTGTTAGGAAAAACTGCTTAGAGCATGAAAAGTGCCCATTGCAGAAAGAGCTCAAATTCGAAAAACAAACACGTATTCATGTTCCCCCGGCTCACTGAACACCAAAAAACCATGACTTTTGCAGATCTGAAGTTTCCTTGCGGAGATAGCCCATGTTATATCTTGCATTTGTTAGGAAAAACTGCTTATAGTATGAAAAGTGCCCATTGCAGAAAGAGCTCAAATTCGAAAAACAAACACATATTCCTGTTCCCCTGCCTCTCCGAAGATCAAAAAACCATGACTTTTGCAGATCTGAAGTTTCCTTGTAGAGATAGCCCATGCTATATCTTGCATTTGTTAGGAAAAACTGCTTAGAGCATGAAAAGTGCCCATTGCAGAAAGAGCTCAAATTCGAATAACAAACACGTATTCATGTTCCCCCGGCTCACTGAACACCAAAAAACCATGACTTTTGCAGATCTGAAGTTTCCTTGCGGAGATAGCCCATGCTATATCTTGCATTTGTTAGGAAAAACTTATAGCATGAAAAGTGCCCATTGCAGATAGAGCTCAAATTCGCAAAACAAACACATATTCCTGTTCCCCTGCCTCCCCGAAGACCAAAAAACCATGACTTTTGCAGATCTGAAGTTTCCTTGCGGAGATAGCCCATGCTATATCTTGCATTTGTTAGGAAAAACTGCTTATAGTATGAAAAGTGCCCATTGCAGAAAAAGCTCAAATTCGAAAAACAAACACATATTCCTGTTCCCCTGCCTCCCCGAAGACCAAAAAACCATGACTTTTGCAGATGTGAAGTTTCCTTGCGGAGATAGCCCATGCTATATCTTGCATTTGTTAGGAAAAACTGCTTAGAGCATTAAAAGTGCCCATTGCAGAAAGAGCTCAAATTCGAAAAAAAAACACGTATTCATGTTCCCCCGGCTCACTGAACACCAAAAAACCATGACTTTTGCAGATCTGAAGTTTCCTTGCGGAGATAGCCCATGTTATATCTTGCATTTGTTAGGAAAAACTGCTTATAGTATGAAAAGTGCCCATTGCAGAAAGAGCTCAAATTCGAAAAACAAACACATATTCCTGTTCCCCTGCCTCCCCGAAGATCAAAAAACCATGACTTTTGCAGATCTGAAGTTTCCTTGCGGAGATAGCCCATGCTATATCTTGCATTTGTTAGGAAAAACTGCTTATAGTATGAAAAGTGCCCATTGCACAAAGAGCTGAAATTCAGAAAAACAAACACATATTCCTGTTCCCCTGCCTCCCCGAAGACCAAAAAACCATGACTTTTGCAGATCTGAAGTTTCCTTGCGGAGATAGCCCATGCTATATCTTGCATTTGTTAGGAAAAACTGATTATTGCATGAAAAGTGCCCATTGCAGATAGAGCTCAAATTCGGAAAACAAACACATATTCCTGTTCCCCTGCCTCCCCGAAGACCAAAAAACCATGACTTTTGCAGATGTGAACTTTCCTTGCGGAGATAGCCCATGCTATATCTTGCATTTGTTAGGAAAAACTGCTTATAGTATGAAAAGTGCCCATTGCAGAAAAAGCTCAAATTCGAAAAACAAACACATATTCCTGTTCCCCTGCCTCCCCGAAGACCAAAAAACCATGACTTTTGCAGATGTGAAGTTTCCTTGCGGAGATAGCCCATGTTATATCTTGCATTTGTTAGGAAAAACTGCTTATAGTATGAAAAGTGCCCATTGCAGAAAGAGCTCAAATTCGAAAAACAAACACATATTCCTGTTCCCCTGCCTCCCCGAAGATCAAAAAACCATGACTTTTGCAGATGTGAAGTTTCCTTGCGGAGATAGCCCATGCTATATCTTGCATTTTTTAGGAAAAACTGCTTAGAGCATGAAAAGTGCCCATTGCAGAAAGAGCTCAAATTCGAAAAACAAACACGTATTCATGTTCCCCCGGCTCACTGAACACCAAAAAACCATGAGTTTTGCAGATCTGAAGTTTCCTTGCGGAGATAGCCCATGATATATCTTGCATTTGTTAGGAAAAACTGCTTATAGTATGAAAAGTGCCCATTTCACAAAGAGCTCAAATTCAAAAAACAAACACATATTCATGTTCCCCTGTCTCCCCGTAGACCAAAAAACCATGACTTTTGCAGATCTGAAGTTTCCTTGCAGAGATAGCCCATGCTATATCTTGCATTTGTTAGGAAAAACTGCTTAGAGAAAAGTGCCCATTGCAGAAAGAGCTCAAATTCGAAAAACAAACACATATTCCTGTTCCCCTGCCTCCCCGAAGACCAAAAAACCATGACTTTTGCAGATCTGAAGTTTCCTTGTGGAGATAGCCCATGCTATATCTTGCATTTGTTAGGAAAAACTGCTTATAGTATGAAAAGTGCCCATTGCAGAAAAAGCTCAAATTCGAAAAACAAACACATATTCCTGTTCCCCTGCCTCCCCGAAGACCAAAAAACCATGACTTTTGCAGATGTGAAGTTTCCTTCCGAAGATAGCCCATGCTATATCTTGCATTTGTTAGGAAAAACTACTTAGAGCATGAAAAGTGCCCATTGCAGAAAGAGCTCAAATTCGAAAAACAAACACGTATTCATGTTCCCCCGGCTCACTGAACACCAAAAAACCATGACTTTTGCAGATCTGAAGTTTCCTTGCGGAGATAGCCCATGTTATATCTTGCATTTGTTAGGAAAAACTGCTTATAGTATGAAAAGTGCCCATTGCAGAAAGAGCTCAAATTCGAAAAACAAACACATATTCCTGTTCCCCTGCCTCTCCGAAGATCAAAAAACCATGACTTTTGCAGATCTGAAGTTTCCTTGTAGAGATAGCCCATGCTATATCTTGCATTTGTTAGGAAAAACTGCTTAGAGCATGAAAAGTGCCCATTGCAGAAAGAGGTCAAATTCGAATAACAAACACGTATTCATGTTCCCCCCGGCTCACTGAACACCAAAAAACCATGAGGTTTGCAGATCTGAAGTTTCCTTGTGGAGATAGCCCATGTTATATCTTGCATTTGTTAGGAAAAACTGCTTATAGCATGAAAAGTGCCCATTGCATTTAGAGCTCAAATTCGCAAAACAAACACATATTCATGTTCCCCTGTCTCCCCGAAGACCAAAAAACCATGACTTTTGCAGATCTGAAGTTTCCTTGCGGAGATAGCCCATGCTATATCTTGCATTTGTTAGGAAAAACTTATAGCATGAAAAGTGCCCATTGCAGATAGAGCTCAAATTCGCAAAACAAACACATATTCCTGTTCCCCTGCCTCCCCGAAGACCAAAAAACCATGACTTTTGCAGATCTGAAGTTTCCTTGCGGAGATAGCCCATGCTATATCTTGCATTTGTTAGGAAAAACTGCTTATAGTATGAAAAGTGCCCATTGCAGAAAAAGCTCAAATTCGAAAAACAAACACATATTCCTGTTCCCCTGCCTCCCCGAAGACCAAAAAACCATGACTTTTGCAGATGTGAAGTTTCCTTGCGGAGATAGCCCATGTTATATCTTGCATTTGTTAGGAAAAACTGCTTAGAGCATTAAAAGTGCCCATTGCAGAAAGAGCTCAAATTCGAAAAAAAACACACGTATTCATGTTCCCCCGGCTCACTGAACACCAAAAAACCATGACTTTTGCAGATCTGAAGTTTCCTTGCGGAGATAGCCCATGTTATATCTTGCATTTGTTAGGAAAAACTGCTTAGAGCATTAAAAGTGCCCATTGCAGAAAGAGCTCAAATTCGAAAAACAAACACATATTCCTGTTCCCCTGCCTCCCCGAAGATCAAAAAACCATGACTTTTGCAGATCTGAAGTTTCCTTGCGGAGATAGCCCATGCTATATCTTGCATTTGTTAGGAAAAACTGCTTATAGTATGAAAAGTGCCCATTGCACAAAGAGCTGAAATTCAGAGAAACAAACACATATTCCTGTTCCCCTGCCTCCCCGAAGACCAAAAAACCATGACTTTTGCAGATCTGAAGTTTCCTTGCGGAGATAGCCCATGCTATATCTTGCATTTGTTAGGAAAAACTGATTATTGCATGAAAAGTGCCCATTGCAGATAGAGCTCAAATTCGTAAAACAAACACATATTCCTGTTCCCCTGCCTCCCCGAAGACCAAAAAACCATGACTTTTGCAGATGTGAACTTTCCTTGCGGAGATAGCCCATGCTATATCTTGCATTTGTTAGGAAAAAGTGCTTATAGTATGAAAAGTGCCCATTGCAGAAAAAGCTCAAATTCGAAAAACAAACACATATTCCTGTTCCCCTGCCTCCCCGAAGACCAAAAAACCATGACTTTTGCAGATGTGAAGTTTCCTTGCGGAGATAGCCCATGTTATATCTTGCATTTGTTAGGAAAAACTGCTTATAGTATGAAAAGTGCCCATTGCAGAAAGAGCTCAAATTCGAAAAACAAACACATATTCCTGTTCCCCTGCCTCCCCGAAGATCAAAAAACCATGACTTTTGCAGATGTGAAGTTTCCTTGCGGAGATAGCCCATGCTATATCTTGCATTTTTTAGGAAAAACTGCTTAGAGCATGAAAAGTGCCCATTGCAGAAAGAGCTCAAATTCGAAAAACAAACACGTATTCATGTTCCCCCGGCTCACTGAACACCAAAAAACCATGAGTTTTGCAGATCTGAAGTTTCCTTGCGGAGATAGCCCATGATATATCTTGCATTTGTTAGGAAAAACTGCTTATAGTATGAAAAGTGCCCATTTCACAAAGAGCTCAAATTCAAAAAACAAACACATATTCATGTTCCCCTGTCTCCCCGAAGACCAAAAAACCATGACTTTTGCAGATCTGAAGTTTCCTTGCAGAGATAGCCCATGCTATATCTTGCATTTGTTAGGAAAAAATGCTTAGAGTGAGAAAAGTGCCCATTGCAGAAAGAGCTCAAATTCGAAAAACAAACACGTATTCATGTTCCCCCGGCTCACTGAACACCAAAAAACCATGACTTTTGCAGATCTGAAGTTTCCTTGTAGAGATAGCCCATGCTATATCTTGCATTTGTTAGGAAAAACTGCTTAGAGCATGAAAAGTGCCCATTGCAGAAAGAGCTCAAATTCGAATAACAAACACGTATTCATGTTCCCCCGGCTCACTGAACACCAAAAAACCATGAGGTTTGCAGATCTGAAGTTTCCTTGTGGAGATAGCCCATGTTATATCTTGCATTTGTTAGGAAAAACTGCTTATAGCATGAAAAGTGCCCATTGCATTTAGAGCTCAAATTCGCAAAACAAACACATATTCATGTTCCCCTGTCTCCCCGAAGACCAAAAAACCATGACTTTTGCAGATCTGAAGTTTCCTTGCGGAGATAGCCCATGCTATATCTTGCATTTGTTAGGAAAAACTTATAGCATGAAAAGTGCCCATTGCAGATAGAGCTCAAATTCGCAAAACAAACACATATTCCTGTTCCCCTGCCTCCCCGAAGACCAAAAAACCATGACTTTTGCAGATCTGAAGTTTCCTTGCGGAGATAGCCCATGCTATATCTTGCATTTGTTAGGAAAAACTGCTTATAGTATGAAAAGTGCCCATTGCAGAAAAAGCTCAAATTCGAAAAACAAACACATATTCCTGTTCCCCTGCCTCCCCGAAGACCAAAAAACCATGACTTTTGCAGATGTGAAGTTTCCTTGCGGAGATAGCCCATGCTATATCTTGCATTTGTTAGGAAAAACTGCTTAGAGCATTAAAAGTGCCCATTGCAGAAAGAGCTCAAATTCGAAAAAAAACACACGTATTCATGTTCCCCCGGCTCACTGAACACCAAAAAACCATGACTTTTGCAGATCTGAAGTTTCCTTGCGGAGATAGCCCATGTTATATCTTGCATTTGTTAGGAAAAACTGCTTATAGTATGAAAAGTGCCCATTGCAGAAAGAGCTCAAATTCGAAAAACAAACACATATTCCTGTTCCCCTGCCTCCCCGAAGATCAAAAAACCATGACTTTTGCAGATCTGAAGTTTCCTTGCGGAGATAGCCCATGCTATATCTTGCATTTGTTAGGAAAAACTGCTTATAGTTTGAAAAGTGCCCATTGCACAAAGAGCTGAAATTCAGAAAAACAAACACATATTCCTGTTCCCCTGCCTCCCCGAAGACCAAAAAACCATGACTTTTGCAGATCTGAAGTTTCCTTGCGGAGATAGCCCATGCTATATCTTGCATTTGTTAGGAAAAACTGATTATTGCATGAAAAGTGCCCATTGCAGATAGAGCTCAAATTCGGAAAACAAACACATATTCCTGTTCCCCTGCCTCCCCGAAGACCAAAAAACCATGACTTTTGCAGATGTGAACTTTCCTTGCGGAGATAGCCCATGCTATATCTTGCATTTGTTAGGAAAAACTGCTTATAGTATGAAAAGTGCCCATTGCAGAAAAAGCTCAAATTCGAAAAACAAACACATATTCCTGTTCCCCTCCCTCCCCGAAGACCAAAAAACCATGACTTTTGCAGATGTGAAGTTTCCTTGCGGAGATAGCCCATGTTATATCTTGCATTTGTTAGGAAAAACTGCTTATAGTATGAAAAGTGCCCATTGCAGAAAGAGCTCAAATTCGAAAAACAAACACATATTCCTGTTCCCCTGCCTCCCCGAAGATCAAAAAACCATGACTTTTGCAGATGTGAAGTTTCCTTGCGGAGATAGCCCATGCTATATCTTGCATTTTTTAGGAAAAACTGCTTAGAGCATGAAAAGTGCCCATTGCAGAAAGAGCTCAAATTCGAAAAACAAACACGTATTCATGTTCCCCCGGCTCACTGAACACCAAAAAACCATGAGTTTTGCAGATCTGAAGTTTCCTTGCGGAGATAGCCCATGATATATCTTGCATTTGTTAGGAAAAACTGCTTATAGTATGAAAAGTGCCCATTTCACAAAGAGCTCAAATTCAAAAAACAAACACATATTCATGTTCCCCTGTCTCCCCGAAGACCAAAAAACCATGACTTTTGCAGATCTGAAGTTTCCTTGCAGAGATAGCCCATGCTATATCTTGCATTTGTTAGGAAAAAATGCTTAGAGTGAGAAAAGTGCCCATTGCAGAAAGAGCTCAAATTCGAAAAACAAACACGTATTCATGTTCCCCCGGCTCACTGAACACCAAAAAACCATGACTTTTGCAGATCTGAAGTTTCCTTGTAGAGATAGCCCATGCTATATCTTGCATTTGTTAGGAAAAACTGCTTAGAGCATGAAAAGTGCCCATTGCAGAAAGAGCTCAAATTCGAATAACAAACACGTATTCATGTTCCCCCGGCTCACTGAACACCAAAAAACCATGAGGTTTGCAGATCTGAAGTTTCCTTGTGGAGATAGCCCATGTTATATCTTGCATTTGTTAGGAAAAACTGCTTATAGCATGAAAAGTGCCCATTGCATTTAGAGCTCAAATTCGCAAAACAAACACATATTCATGTTCCCCTGTCTCCCCGAAGACCAAAAAACCATGACTTTTGCAGATCTGAAGTTTCCTTGCGGAGATAGCCCATGCTATATCTTGCATTTGTTAGGAAAAACTTATAGCATGAAAAGTGCCCATTGCAGATAGAGCTCAAATTCGCAAAACAAACACATATTCCTGTTCCCCTGCCTCCCCGAAGACCAAAAAACCATGACTTTTGCAGATCTGAAGTTTCCTTGCGGAGATAGCCCATGCTATATCTTGCATTTGTTAGGAAAAACTGCTTATAGTATGAAAAGTGCCCATTGCAGAAAAAGCTCAAATTCGAAAAACAAACACATATTCCTGTTCCCCTGCCTCCCCGAAGACCAAAAAACCATGACTTTTGCAGATGTGAAGTTTCCTTGCGGAGATAGCCCATGCTATATCTTGCATTTGTTAGGAAAAACTGCTTAGAGCATTAAAAGTGCCCATTGCAGAAAGAGCTCAAATTCGAAAAAAAACACACGTATTCATGTTCCCCCGGCTCACTGAACACCAAAAAACCATGACTTTTGCAGATCTGAAGTTTCCTTGCGGAGATAGCCCATGTTATATCTTGCATTTGTTAGGAAAAACTGCTTATAGTTTGAAAAGTGCCCATTGCACAAAGAGCTGAAATTCAGAAAAACAAACACATATTCCTGTTCCCCTGCCTCCCCGAAGACCAAAAAACCATGACTTTTGCAGATCTGAAGTTTCCTTGCGGAGATAGCCCATGCTATATCTTGCATTTGTTAGGAAAAACTGATTATTGCATGAAAAGTGCCCATTGCAGATAGAGCTCAAATTCGGAAAACAAACACATATTCCTGTTCCCCTGCCTCCCCGAAGACCAAAAAACCATGACTTTTGCAGATGTGAACTTTCCTTGCGGAGATAGCCCATGCTATATCTTGCATTTGTTAGGAAAAACTGCTTATAGTATGAAAAGTGCCCATTGCAGAAAAAGCTCAAATTCGAAAAACAAACACATATTCCTGTTCCCCTCCCTCCCCGAAGACCAAAAAACCATGACTTTTGCAGATGTGAAGTTTCCTTGCGGAGATAGCCCATGTTATATCTTGCATTTGTTAGGAAAAACTGCTTATAGTATGAAAAGTGCCCATTGCAGAAAGAGCTCAAATTCGAAAAACAAACACATATTCCTGTTCCCCTGCCTCCCCGAAGATCAAAAAACCATGACTTTTGCAGATGTGAAGTTTCCTTGCGGAGATAGCCCATGCTATATCTTGCATTTTTTAGGAAAAACTGCTTAGAGCATGAAAAGTGCCCATTGCAGAAAGAGCTCAAATTCGAAAAACAAACACGTATTCATGTTCCCCCGGCTCACTGAACACCAAAAAACCATGAGTTTTGCAGATCTGAAGTTTCCTTGCGGAGATAGCCCATGATATATCTTGCATTTGTTAGGAAAAACTGCTTATAGTATGAAAAGTGCCCATTTCACAAAGAGCTCAAATTCAAAAAACAAACACATATTCATGTTCCCCTGTCTCCCCGAAGACCAAAAAACCATGACTTTTGCAGATCTGAAGTTTCCTTGCAGAGATAGCCCATGCTATATCTTGCATTTGTTAGGAAAAAATGCTTAGAGTGAGAAAAGTGCCCATTGCAGAAAGAGCTCAAATTCGAAAAACAAACACGTATTCATGTTCCCCCGGCTCACTGAACACCAAAAAACCATGAGTTCTGCAGATCTGAAGTTTCCTTGCGGAGATAGCCCATGATATATCTTGCATTTGTTAGGAAAAACTGCTCATAGCATGAAAAGTGCCCATTGCAGATAGAGCTCAAATTCGCAAAACAAACACATATTCCTGTTCCCCTGACTCCCCGAAGACCAAAAAACCATGACTTTTGCAGATCTGAAGTTTCCTTGCGGAGATAGCCCATGCTATATCTTGCATTTGTTAGGAAAAACTGCTTATAGTATGAAAAGTGCCCATTGCACAAAGAGCTGAAATTCAGAAAAACAAACACATATTCCTGTTCCCCTGCCTCCCCGAAGACCAAAAAACCATGACTTTTGCAGATGTGAAGTTTCCTTGCGGAGATAGCCCATGCTATATCTTGCATTTGTTAGGAAAAACTGCTTATAGTATGAAAAGTGCCCATTGCAGAAAAAGCTCAAATTCGAAAAACAAACACATATTCCTGTTCCCCTGCCTCCCCGAATACCAAAAAACCATGACTTTTGCAGATGTGAAGTTTCCTTGCGGAGATAGCCCATGCTATATCTTGCATTTGTTAGGAAAAACTGCTTAGAGCATGAAAAGTGCCCATTGCAGAAAGAGCTCAAATTCGAAAAACAAACACGTATTCATGTTCCCCCGGCTCACTGAACACCAAAAAACCATGACTTTTGCAGATCTGAAGTTTCCTTGCGGAGATAGCCCATGTTATATCTTGCATTTGTTTGGAAAAACTGCTTATAGTATGAAAAGTGCCCATTGCAGAAAGAGCTCAAATTCGAAAAACAAACACATATTCCTGTTCCCCTGCCTCCCCGAAGATCAAAAAACCATGACTTTTGCAGATGTGAAGTTTCCTTGCGGAGATAGCCCATGCTATATCTTGCATTTGTAAGGAAAAACTGCTTAGAGCATGAAAAGTGCCCATTGCAGAAAGAGCTCAAATTCGAAAAACAAACACGTATTCATGTTCCCCCGGCTCACTGAACACCAAAAAACCATGAGTTTTGCAGATCTGAAGTTTCCTTGCGGAGATAGCCCATGATATATCTTGCATTTGTTAGGAAAAACTGCTTATAGCATGAAAAGTGCCCATTGCAGATAGAGCTAAAATTCGCAAAACAAACACATATTCCTGTTCCCCTGCCTCCCCGAAGACCAAAAAACCATGACTTTTGCAGATCTGAAGTTTCCTTGCGGAGATAGCCCATGCTATATCTTGCATTTGTTAGGAAAAACTGCTTATAGTATGAAAAGTGCCCATTGCAGAAAAAGCTCAAATTCGAAAAACAAACACATATTCCTGTTCCCCTGCCTCCCCGAATACCAAAAAACCATGACTTTTGCAGATGTGAAGTTTCCTTGCGGAGATAGCCCATGCTATATCTTGCATTTGTTAGGAAAAACTGCTTAGAGCATGAAAAGTGCCCATTGCAGAAAGAGCTCAAATTCGAAAAACAAACACGTATTCATGTTCCCCCGGCTCACTGAACACCAAAAAACCATGACTTTTGCAGTTCTGAAGTTTCCTTGCGGAGATAGCCCATGTTATATCTTGCATTTGTTTGGAAAAACTGCTTATAGTATGAAAAGTGCCCATTGCAGAAAGACCTCAAATTCGAAAAACAAACACATATTCCTGTTCCCCTGCCTCCCCGAAGATCAAAAAACCATGACTTTTGCAGATGTGAAGTTTCCTTGCGGAGATAGCCCATGCTATATCTTGCATTTGTAAGGAAAAACTGCTTAGAGCATGAAAAGTGCCCATTGCAGAAAGAGCTCAAATTCGAAAAACAAACACGTATTCATGTTCCCCCGGCTCACTGAACACCAAAAAACCATGAGTTTTGCAGATCTGAAGTTTCCTTGCGGAGATAGCCCATGATATATCTTGCATTTGTTAGGAAAAACTGATTAGAGCATGAAAAGTGCCCATTGAAGATAGAGCTCAAATTCGCAAAACAAACATATATTCCTGTTCCCCTGCCTCTCCGAAGACCAAAAAACCATGACTTTTGCAGATCTGAAGTTTCCTTGCGGAGATAGCCCATGCTATATCTTTCATTTGTTAGGAAAAACTGCTTATAGCATGAAAAGTGCCCATTGCAGATAGAGCTCAAATTCGCAAAACAAACACATATTCCTGTTCCCCTGCCTCCCCGAAGACCAAAAAACCATGACTTTTGCAGATGTGAAGTTTCCTTGCGGAGATAGCCCATGCTATATCTTGCATTTGTTAGCAAAAACTGCTTAGAGCATGAAAAGTGCCCATTGCAGAAAGAGCTCAAATTCGAAAAACAAACACGTATTCATGTTCCCCTGCCTCCCCGAAGACCAAAAAACCATGAGTTTTGCAGATCTGAAGTTTCCTTGCGGAGATAGCCCATGTTATATCTTGCATTTGTTAGGAAAAACTGCTTATAGTATGAAAAGTGCCCATTGCAGAAAGAGCTCAAATTCAAAAAACAAACACATATTCCTGTTCCCCTGCCTCTCCGAAGATCAAAAAACCATGACTTTTGCAGATCTGAAGTTTCCTTGCGGAGATAGCCCATGCTATATCTTGCATTTGTTAGGAAAAACTGCTTATAGCATGAAAAGTGCCCATTGCAGAAAGAGCTCAAATTCGAAAAACAAACACATATTCCTGTTCCCCTGCCTCCCCGAAGATCAAAAAACCATGACTTTTGCAGATGTGAAGTTTCCTTGCGGAGATAGCCCATGCTATATCTTGCATTTGTAAGGAAAAACTGCTTAGAGCATGAAAAGTGCCCATTGCAGAAAGAGCTCAAATTCGAAAAACAAACACGTATTCATGTTCCCCCGGCTCACTGAACACCAAAAAACCATGAGTTTTGCAGATCTGAAGTTTCCTTGCGGAGATAGCCCATGATATATCTTGCATTTGTTAGGAAAAACTGCTTATAGTATGAAAAGTGCCCATTGCAGAAAGAGCTCAAATTCGAAAAACAAACACATATTCCTGTTCCCCTGCCTCTCCGAAGATCAAAAAACCATGACTTTTGCAGATTTGAAGTTTCCTTGCGGAGATAGCCCATGCTATATCTTGCATTTGTTAGGAAAAACTGCTTATAGTATGAAAAGTGCCCATTGCAGAAAAAGCTCAAATTCGAAAAACAAACACATATTCCTGTTCCCCTGCCTCCCCGAAGACCAAAAAACCATGACTTTTGCAGATGTGAAGTTTCCTTGCGGAGATAGCCCATGCTATATCTTGCATTTGTTAGGAAAAACTGCTTAGAGCATGAAAAGTGCCCATTGCAGAAAGAGCTCAAATTCGAAAAACAAACACGTATTCATGTTCCCCCGGCTCACTGAACACCAAAAAACCATGACTTTTGCAGATCTGAAGTTTCCTTGCGGAGATAGCCCATGTTATATCTTGCATTTGTTAGGAAAAACTGCTTATAGCATGAAAAGTGCCCATTGCAGATAGAGCTAAAATTCGCAAAACAAACACATATTCCTGTTCCCCTGCCTCCCCGAAGACCAAAAAACCATGACTTTTGCAGATCTGAAGTTTCCTTGCGGAGATAGCCCATGCTATATCTTGCATTTGTTAGGAAAAACTGCTTAGAGCATGAAAAGTGCCCATTGCAGAAAGAGCTCAAATTCGAAAAACAAACACGTATTCATGTTCCCCCGGCTCACTGAACACCAAAAAACCATGAGTTTTGCAGATCTGAAGTTTCCTTGCGGAGATAGCCCATGATATATCTTGCATTTGTTAGGAAAAACTGCTTATAGTATGAAAAGTGCCCATTGCAGAAAGAGCTCAAATTCGAAAAACAAACACATATTCCTGTTCCCCTGCCTCTCCGAAGATCAAAAAACCATGACTTTTGCAGATCTGAAGTTTCCTTGCAGAGATAGCCCGTGCTATATCTTGCATTTGTTAGGAAAAACTGCTTAGAGCATGAAAAGTGCCCATTGCAGAAAGAGCTCAAATTCGAATAACAAACACGTATTCATGTTCCCCCGGCTCACTGAACACCAAAAAACCATGAGGTTTGCAGATCTGAAGTTTCCTTGTGGAGATAGCCCATGTTATATCTTGCATTTGTTAGGAAAAACTGCTTATAGCATGAAAAGTGCCCATTGCATTTAGAGCTCAAATTCGCAAAAAAAACACATATTCATGTTCCCCTGTCTCCCCGAAGACCAAAAAACCATGACTTTTGCAGATCTGAAGTTTCCTTGCGGAGATAGCCCATGCTATATCTTGCATTTGTTAGGAAAAACTGCTTATAGTATGAAAAGTGCCCATTGCAGAAAAAGCTCAAATTCGAAAAACAAACACATATTCCAGTTCCCCTGCCTCCCCGAAGACCAAAAAACCATGACTTTTGCAGATGTGAAGTTTCCTTGCGGAGATAGACCATGCTATATCTTGCATTTGTTAGGAAAAACGGCTTAGAGCATTAAAAGTGCCCATTGCAGAAAGAGCTCAAATTCGAAAAAAAAACACGTATTCATGTTCCCCCGGCTCACTGAACACCAAAAAACCATGACTTTTGCAGATCTGAAGTTTCCTTGCGGAGATAGCCCATGTTATATCTTGCATTTGTTAGGAAAAACTGCTTATAGCACGAAAAGTGCCCATTGCAGATAGAGCTAAAATTCGCAAAACAAACACATATTCCTGTTCCCCTGCCTCCCCGAAGACCAAAAAACCATGACTTTTGCAGATCTGAAGTTTCCTTGCGGAGATAGCCCATGCTATATCTTGCATTTGTTAGGAAAAACTGCTTATAGTATGAAAAGTGCCCATTGCAGAAAAAGCTCAAATTCGAAAAACAAACACATATTCCTGTTCCCCTGCCTCCCCGAAGACCAAAAAACCATGACTTTTGCAGATGTGAAGTTTCCTTGCGGAGATAGCCCATGCTATATCTTGCATTTGTTAGGAAAAACTGCTTAGAGCATGAAAAGTGCCCATTGCAGAAAGAGCTCAAATTCGAAAAACAAACACGTATTCATGTTCCCCCGGCTCACTGAACACCAAAAAACCATGACTTTTGCAGATCTGAAGTTTCCTTGCGGAGATAGCCCATGTTATATCTTGCATTTGTTAGGAAAAACTGCTTATAGCATGAAAAGTGCCCATTGCAGATAGAGCTAAAATTCGCAAAACAAACACATATTCCTGTTCCCCTGCCTCCCCGAAGACCAAAAAACCATGACTTTTGCAGATCTGAAGTTTCCTTGCGGAGATAGCCCATGCTATATCTTGCATTTGTTAGGAAAAACTGCTTATAGTATGAAAAGTGCCCATTGCAGATAGAGCTCAAATTCGCAAAACAAACACATATTCCTGTTTCCCTGACTCCCCGAAGACCAAAAAACCATGACTTTTGCAGATCTGAAGTTTCCTTGCGGAGATAGCCCATGCTATATCTTGCATTTGTTAGGAAAAACTGCTTATAGTATGAAAAGTGCCCATTGCACAAAGAGCTGAAATTCAGAAAAACAAACACATATTCCTGTTCCCCTGCCTCCCCGAAGACCAAAAAACCATGACTTTTGCAGATCTGAAGTTTCCTTGCGGAGATAGCCCATGCTATATCTTGCATTTGTTAGGAAAAACTGCTTATAGCATGAAAAGTGCCCATTGCAGATAGAGCTAAAATTTGCAAAACAAACACATATTCCTGTTCCCCTGCCTCCCCGAAGACCAAAAAACCATGACTTTTGCAGATGTGAAGTTTCCTTGCGGAGATAGCCCATGCTATATCTTGCATTTGTTAGGAAAAACTGCTTAGAGCATGAAAAGTGCCCATTGCAGAAAGAGCTCAAATTCGAAAAACAAACACGTATTCATGTTCCCCCGGCTCACTGAACACCAAAAAACCATGACTTTTGCAGATCTGAAGTTTCCTTGCGGAGATAGCCCATGTTATATCTTGCATTTGTTAGGAAAAACTGCTTATAGTATGAAAAGTGCCCATTGCAGAAAGAGCTCAAATTCGAAAAACAAACACATATTCCTGTTCCCCTGCCTCCCCGAAGATCAAAAAACCATGACTTTTGCAGATGTGAAGTTTCCTTGCAGAGATAGCCCATGCTATATCTTGCATTTGTTAGGAAAAACTGCTTAGAGCATGAAAAGTGCCCATTGCAGAAAGAGCTCACATTCGAAAAACAAACACGTATTCATGTTCCCCCGGCTCACTGAACACCAAAAAACCATGAGTTTTGCAGATCTGAAGTTTCCTTGCGGAGATAGCCCATGATATATCTTGCATTTGTTAGGAAAAACTGCTTATAGTATGAAAAGTGCCCATTTCACAAAGAGCTCAAATTCAAAAAACAAACACATATTCATGTTCCCCTGTCTCCCCGAAGACCAAAAAACCATGACTTTTGCAGATCTGAAGTTTCCTTGCAGAGATAGCCCATGCTATATCTTGCATTTGTTAGGAAAAACTGCTTAGAGTGAGAAAAGTGCCCATTGCAGAAAGAGCTCAAATTCGAAAAACAAACACGTATTCATGTTCCCCCGGCTCACTGAACACCAAAAAACCATGAGTTCTGCAGATCTGAAGTTTCCTTGCGGAGATAGCCCATGATATATCTTGCATTTGTTAGGAAAAACTGCTCATAGTATGAAAAGTGCCCATTGCAGATAGAGCTCAAATTCGCAAAACAAACACATATTCCTGTTCCCCTGACTCCCCGAAGACCAAAAAACCATGACTTTTGCAGATCTGAAGTTTCCTTGCGGAGATAGCCCATGCTATATCTTGCATTTGTTTGGAAAAACTGCTTATAGTATGAAAAGTGCCCATTGCACAAAGAGCTGAAATTCAGAAAAACAAACACATATTCCTGTTCCCCTGCCTCCCCGAAGACCAAAAAACCATGACTTTTGCAGATCTGAAGTTTCCTTGCGGAGATAGCCCATGCTATATCTTGCATTTGTTAGGAAAAACTGATTATTGCATGAAAAGTGCCCATTGCAGATAGAGCTCAAATTCGGAAAACAAACACATATTCCTGTTCCCCTGCCTCCCCGAAGACCAAAAAACCATGACTTTTGCAGATCTGAAGTTTCCTTGCGGAGATAGCCCATGCTATATCTTGCATTTGTTAGGAAAAACTGCTTATAGTATGAAAAGTGCCCATTGCAGAAAAAGCTCAAATTCGAAAAACAAACACATATTCCTGTTCCCCTGCCTCCCCGAAGACCAAAAAACCATGACTTTTGCAGATGTGAAGTTTCCTTGCGGAGATAGCCCATGTTATATCTTGCATTTGTTAGGAAAAACTGCTTATAGTATGAAAAGTGCCCATTTCACAAAGAGCTCAAATTCAAAAAACAAACACATATTCATGTTCCCCTGTCTCCCCGAAGACCAAAAAACCATGACTTTTGCAGATCTGAAGTTTCCTTGCAGAGATAGCCCATGCTATATCTTGCATTTGTTAGGAAAAACTGCTTAGAGTGAGAAAAGTGCCCATTGCAGAAAGAGCTCAAATTCGAAAAACAAACACGTATTCATGTTCCCCCGGCTCACTGAACACCAAAAAACCATGAGTTCTGCAGATCTGAAGTTTCCTTGCGGAGATAGCCCATGATATATCTTGCATTTGTTAGGAAAAACTGCTCATAGCATGAAAAGTGCCCATTGCAGATAGAGCTCAAATTCGCAAAACAAACACATATTCCTGTTCCCCTGAGTCCCCGAAGACCAAAAAACCATGACTTTTGCAGATCTGAAGTTTCCTTGCGGAGATAGCCCATGCTATATCTTGCATTTGTTAGGAAAAACTGCTTATAGTATGAAAAGTGCCCATTGCAGAAAAAGCTCAAATTCGAAAAACAAACACATATTCCTGTTCCCCTGCCTCCCCGAAGACCAAAAAACCATGACTTTTGCAGATGTGAACTTTCCTTGCGGAGATAGCCCATGCTATATCTTGCATTTGTTAGGAAAAACTGCTTAGAGCATGAAAAGTGCCCATTGCAGAAAGAGCTCAAATTCGAAAAACAAACACGTATTCATGTTCCCCCGGCTCACTGAACACCAAAAAACCATGACTTTTGCAGATCTGAAGTTTCCTTGCGGAGATAGCCCATGTTATATCTTGCATTTGTTAGGAAAAACTGCTTATAGCATGAAAAGTGCCCATTGCAGATAGAGCTAAAATTCGCAAAACAAACACATATTCCTGTTCCCCTGCCTCCCCGAAGACCAAAAAACCATGACTTTTGCAGATCTGAAGTTTCCTTGCGGAGATAGCCCATGTTATATCTTGCATTTGTTTGGAAAAACTGCTTATAGTATGAAAAGTGCCCATTGCAGAAAGAGCTCAAATTCGAAAAACAAACACATATTCCTGTTCCCCTGCCTCCCCGAAGATCAAAAAACCATGACTTTTGCAGATGTGAAGTTTCCTTGCGGAGATAGCCCATGCTATATCTTGCATTTGTAAGGAAAAACTGCTTAGAGCATGAAAAGTGCCCATTGCAGAAAGAGCTCAAATTCGAAAAACAAACACGTATTCATGTTCCCCCGGCTCACTGAACACCAAAAAACCATGACTTTTGCAGATCTGAAGTTTCCTTGCGGAGATAGCCCATGCTATATCTTGCATTTGTTAGGAAAAACTGCTTATAGCATGAAAAGTGCCCATTGCAGATAGAGCTAAAATTCGCAAAACAAACACATATTCCTGTTCCCCTGCCTCCCCGAAGACCAAAAAACCATGACTTTTGCAGATGTGAAGTTTCCTTGCGGAGATAGCCCATGCTATATCTTGCATTTGTTAGGAAAAACTGCTTAGAGCATGAAAAGTGCCCATTGCAGAAAGAGCTCAAATTCGAAAAACAAACACGTATTCATGTTCCCCCGGCTCACTGAACACCAAAAAACCATGACTTTTGCAGATCTGAAGTTTCCTTGCGGAGATAGCCCATGTTATATCTTGCATTTGTTAGGAAAAACTGCTTATAGTATGAAAAGTGCCCATTGCAGAAAGAGCTCAAATTCGAAAAACAAACACATATTCCTGTTCCCCTGCCTCCCCGAAGATCAAAAAACCATGACTTTTGCAGATGTGAAGTTTCCTTGCGGAGATAGCCCATGCTATATCTTGCATTTGTTAGGAAAAACTGCTTAGAGCATGAAAAGTGCCCATTGCAGAAAGAGCTCACATTCGAAAAACAAACACGTATTCATGTTCCCCCGGCTCACTGAACACCAAAAAACCATGAGTTTTGCAGATCTGAAGTTTCCTTGCGGAGATAGCCCATGATATATCTTGCATTTGTTAGGAAAAACTGCTTATAGTATGAAAAGTGCCCATTTCACAAAGAGCTCAAATTCAAAAAACAAACACATATTCATGTTCCCCTGTCTCCCCGAAGACCAAAAAACCATGACTTTTGCAGATCTGAAGTTTCCTTGCAGAGATAGCCCATGCTATATCTTGCATTTGTTAGGAAAAACTGCTTAGAGTGAGAAAAGTGCCCATTGCAGAAAGAGCTCAAATTCGAAAAACAAACACGTATTCATGTTCCCCCGGCTCACTGAACACCAAAAAACCATGAGTTCTGCAGATCTGAAGTTTCCTTGCGGAGATAGCCCATGATATATCTTGCATTTGTTAGGAAAAACTGCTCATAGTATGAAAAGTGCCCATTGCAGATAGAGCTCAAATTCGCAAAACAAACACATATTCCTGTTCCCCTGACTCCCCGAAGACCAAAAAACCATGACCTTTGCAGATCTGAAGTTTCCTTGCGGAGATAGCCCATGCTATATCTTGCATTTGTTTGGAAAAACTGCTTATAGTATGAAAAGTGCCCATTGCACAAAGAGCTGAAATTCAGAAAAACAAACACATATTCCTGTTCCCCTGCCTCCCCGAAGACCAAAAAACCATGACTTTTGCAGATCTGAAGTTTCCTTGCGGAGATAGCCCATGCTATATCTTGCATTTGTTAGGAAAAACTGATTATTGCATGAAAAGTGCCCATTGCAGATAGAGCTCAAATTCGGAAAACAAACACATATTCCTGTTCCCCTGCCTCCCCGAAGACCAAAAAACCATGACTTTTGCAGATCTGAAGTTTCCTTGCGGAGATAGCCCATGCTATATCTTGCATTTGTTAGGAAAAACTGCTTATAGTATGAAAAGTGCCCATTGCAGAAAAAGCTCAAATTCGAAAAACAAACACATATTCCTGTTCCCCTGCCTCCCCGAAGACCAAAAAACCATGACTTTTGCAGATGTGAAGTTTCCTTGCGGAGATAGCCCATGTTATATCTTGCATTTGTTAGGAAAAACTGCTTATAGTATGAAAAGTGCCCATTGCAGAAAGAGCTCAAATTCGAAAAACAAACACATATTCCTGTTCCCCTGCCTCCCCGAAGATCAAAAAACCATGACTTTTGCAGATGTGAAGTTTCCTTGCGGAGATAGCCCATGCTATATCTTGCATTTGTTAGGAAAAACTGCTTAGAGCATGAAAAGTGCCCATTGCAGAAAGAGCTCAAATTCGAAAAACAAACACGTATTCATGTTCCCCCGGCTCACTGAACACCAAAAAACCATGAGTTTTGCAGATCTGAAGTTTCCTTGCGGAGATAGCCCATGATATATCTTGCATTTGTTAGGAAAAACTGCTTATAGTATGAAAAGTGCCCATTTCACAAAGAGCTCAAATTCAAAAAACAAACACATATTCATGTTCCCCTGTCTCCCCGAAGACCAAAAAACCATGACTTTTGCAGATCTGAAGTTTCCTTGCAGAGATAGCCCATGCTATATCTTGCATTTGTTAGGAAAAACTGCTTAGAGTGAGAAAAGTGCCCATTGCAGAAAGAGCTCAAATTCGAAAAACAAACACGTATTCATGTTCCCCCGGCTCACTGAACACCAAAAAACCATGAGTTCTGCAGATCTGAAGTTTCCTTGCGGAGATAGCCCATGATATATCTTGCATTTGTTAGGAAAAACTGCTCATAGCATGAAAAGTGCCCATTGCAGATAGAGCTCAAATTCGCAAAACAAACACATATTCCTGTTCCCCTGACTCCCCGAAGACCAAAAAACCATGACTTTTGCAGATGTGAAGTTTCCTTGCGGAGATAGCCCATGCTATATCTTGCATTTGTTAGGAAAAACTGCTTATAGTATGAAAAGTGCCCATTGCACAAAGAGCTGAAATTCAGAAAAACAAACACATATTCCTGTTCCCCTGCCTCCCCGAAGACCAAAAAACCATGACTTTTGCAGATCTGAAGTTTCCTTGCGGAGATAGCCCATGCTATATCTTGCATTTGTTAGGAAAAACTGCTTATAGTATGAAAAGTGCCCATTGCAGAAAAAGCTCAAATTCGAAAAACAAACACATATTCCTGTTCCCCTGCCTCCCCGAAGACCAAAAAACCATGACTTTTGCAGATGTGAACTTTCCTTGCGGAGATAGCCCATGCTATATCTTGCATTTGTTAGGAAAAACTGCTTAGAGCATGAAAAGTGCCCATTGCAGAAAGAGCTCAAATTCGAAAAACAAACACGTATTCATGTTCCCCCGGTTCACTGAACACCAAAAAACCATGACTTTTGCAGATCTGAAGTTTCCTTGCGGAGATAGCCCATGTTATATCTTGCATTTGTTAGGAAAAACTGCTTATAGCATGAAAAGTGCCCATTGCAGATAGAGCTAAAATTCGCAAAACAAACACATATTCCTGTTCCCCTGCCTCCCCGAAGACCAAAAAACCATGACTTTTGCAGATCTGAAGTTTCCTTGCGGAGATAGCCCATGCTATATCTTGCATTTGTTTGGAAAAACTGCTTATAGTATGAAAAGTGCCCATTGCAGAAAGAGCTCAAATTCGAAAAACAAACACATATTCCTGTTCCCCTGCCTCCCCGAAGATCAAAAAACCATGACTTTTGCAGATGTGAAGTTTCCTTGCGGAGATAGCCCATGCTATATCTTGCATTTGTAAGGAAAAACTGCTTAGAGCATGAAAAGTGCCCATTGCAGAAAGAGCTCAAATTCGAAAAACAAACACGTATTCATGTTCCCCCGGCTCACTGAACACCAAAAAACCATGACTTTTGCAGATCTGAAGTTTCCTTGCGGAGATAGCCCATGCTATATCTTGCATTTGTTAGGAAAAACTGCTTATAGTATGAAAAGTGCCCATTGCAGAAAAAGCTCAAATTCGAAAAACAAACACGTATTCCTGTTCCCCTGCCTCCCCGAAGACCAAAAAACCATGACTTTTGCAGATGTGAACTTTCCTTGCGGAGATAGCCCATGCTATATCTTGCATTTGTTAGGAAAAACTGCTTAGAGCATGAAAAGTGCCCATTGCAGAAAGAGCTCAAATTCGAAAAACAAACACGTATTCATGTTCCCCCGGCTCACTGAACACCAAAAAACCATGACTTTTGCAGATCTGAAGTTTCCTTGCGGAGATAGCCCATGTTATATCTTGCATTTGTTAGGAAAAACTGCTTATAGCATGAAAAGTGCCCATTGCAGATAGAGCTAAAATTCGCAAAACAAACACATATTCCTGTTCCCCTGCCTCCCCGAAGACCAAAAAACCATGACTTTTGCAGATCTGAAGTTTCCTTGCGGAGATAGCCCATGCTATATCTTGCATTTGTTAGGAAAAACTGCTTATAGTATGAAAAGTGCCCATTGCAGAAAAAGCTCAAATTCGAAAAACAAACACATATTCCTGTTCCCCTGCCTCCCCGAAGACCAAAAAACCATGACTTTTGCAGATCTGAAGTTTCCTTGCGGAGATAGCCCATGTTATATCTTGCATTTGTTTGGAAAAACTGCTTATAGTATGAAAAGTGCCCATTGCAGAAAGAGCTCAAATTCGAAAAACAAACACATATTCCTGTTCCCCTGCCTCCCCGAAGATCAAAAAACCATGACTTTTGCAGATGTGAAGTTTCCTTGCGGAGATAGCCCATGCTATATCTTGCATTTGTAAGGAAAAACTGCTTAGAGCATGAAAAGTGCCCATTGCAGAAAGAGCTCAAATTCGAAAAACAAACACGTATTCATGTTCCCCCGGCTCACTGAACACCAAAAAACCATGACTTTTGCAGATCTGAAGTTTCCTTGCGGAGATAGCCCATGTTATATCTTGCATTTGTTAGGAAAAACTGCTTATAGTATGAAAAGTGCCCATTGCAGAAAGAGCTCAAATTCGAAAAACAAACACATATTCCTGTTCCCCTGCCTCCCCGAAGATCAAAAAACCATGACTTTTGCAGATGTGAAGTTTCCTTGCGGAGATAGCCCATGCTATATCTTGCATTTGTTAGGAAAAACTGCTTAGAGCATGAAAAGTGCCCATTGCAGAAAGAGCTCACATTCGAAAAACAAACACGTATTCATGTTCCCCCGGCTCACTGAACACCAAAAAACCATGAGTTTTGCAGATCTGAAGTTTCCTTGCGGAGATAGCCCATGATATATCTTGCATTTGTTAGGAAAAACTGCTTATAGTATGAAAAGTGCCCATTGCACAAAGAGCTCAAATTCAAAAAACAAACACATATTCATGTTCCCCTGTCTCCCCGAAGACCAAAAAACCATGACTTTTGCAGATCTGAAGTTTCCTTGCGGAGATAGCCCATGCTATATCTTGCATTTGTTTGGAAAAACTGCTTATAGTATGAAAAGTGCCCATTGCACAAAGAGCTGAAATTCAGAAAAACAAACACATATTCCTGTTCCCCTGCCTCCCCGAAGACCAAAAAACCATGACTTTTGCAGATCTGAAGTTTCCTTGCGGAGATAGCCCATGCTATATCTTGCATTTGTTAGGAAAAACTGATTATTGCATGAAAAGTGCCCATTGCAGATAGAGCTCAAATTCGGAAAACAAACACATATTCCTGTTCCCCTGCCTCCCCGAAGACCAAAAAACCATGACTTTTGCAGATCTGAAGTTTCCTTGCGGAGATAGCCCATGCTATATCTTGCATTTGTTAGGAAAAACTGCTTATAGTATGAAAAGTGCCCATTGCAGAAAAAGCTCAAATTCGAAAAACAAACACATATTCCTGTTCCCCTGCCTCCCCGAAGACCAAAAAACCATGACTTTTGCAGATGTGAAGTTTCCTTGCGGAGATAGCCCATGTTATATCTTGCATTTGTTAGGAAAAACTGCTTATAGTATGAAAAGTGCCCATTGCAGAAAGAGCTCAAATTCGAAAAACAAACACATATTCCTGTTCCCCTGCCTCCCCGAAGATCAAAAAACCATGACTTTTGCAGATGTGAAGTTTCCTTGCGGAGATAGCCCATGCTATATCTTGCATTTGTTAGGAAAAACTGCTTAGAGCATGAAAAGTGCCCATTGCAGAAAGAGCTCAAATTCGAAAAACAAACACGTATTCATGTTCCCCCGGCTCACTGAACACCAAAAAACCATGAGTTTTGCAGATCTGAAGTTTCCTTGCGGAGATAGCCCATGATATATCTTGCATTTGTTAGGAAAAACTGCTTATAGTATGAAAAGTGCCCATTTCACAAAGAGCTCAAATTCAAAAAACAAACACATATTCATGTTCCCCTGTCTCCCCGAAGACCAAAAAACCATGACTTTTGCAGATCTGAAGTTTCCTTGCAGAGATAGCCCATGCTATATCTTGCATTTGTTAGGAAAAACTGCTTAGAGTGAGAAAAGTGCCCATTGCAGAAAGAGCTCAAATTCGAAAAACAAACACGTATTCATGTTCCCCCGGCTCACTGAACACCAAAAAACCATGAGTTCTGCAGATCTGAAGTTTCCTTGCGGAGATAGCCCATGATATATCTTGCATTTGTTAGGAAAAACTGCTCATAGCATGAAAAGTGCCCATTGCAGATAGAGCTCAAATTCGCAAAACAAACACATATTCCTGTTCCCCTGACTCCCCGAAGACCAAAAAACCATGACTTTTGCAGATCTGAAGTTTCCTTGCGGAGATAGCCCATGCTATATCTTGCATTTGTTAGGAAAAACTGCTTATAGTATGAAAAGTGCCCATTGCACAAAGAGCTGAAATTCAGAAAAACAAACACATATTCCTGTTCCCCTGCCTCCCCGAAGACCAAAAAACCATGACTTTTGCAGATCTGAAGTTTCCTTGCGGGGATAGCCCATGCTATATCTTGCATTTGTTAGGAAAAACTACTTATAGTATGAAAAGTGCCCATTGCAGAAAAAGCTCAAATTCGAAAAACAAACACATATTCCTGTTCCCCTGCCTCCCCGAAGACCAAAAAACCATGACTTTTGCAGATGTGAACTTTCCTTGCGGAGATAGCCCATGCTATATCTTGCATTTGTTAGGAAAAACTGCTTAGAGCATGAAAAGTGCCCATTGCAGAAAGAGCTCAAATTCGAAAAACAAACACGTATTCATGTTCCCCCGGTTCACTGAACACCAAAAAACCATGACTTTTGCAGATCTGAAGTTTCCTTGCGGAGATAGCCCATGTTATATCTTGCATTTGTTAGGAAAAACTGCTTATAGCATGAAAAGTGCCCATTGCAGATAGAGCTAAAATTCGCAAAACAAACACATATTCCTGTTCCCCTGCCTCCCCGAAGACCAAAAAACCATGACTTTTGCAGATCTGAAGTTTCCTTGCGGAGATAGCCCATGCTATATCTTGCATTTGTTTGGAAAAACTGCTTATAGTATGAAAAGTGCCCATTGCAGAAAGAGCTCAAATTCGAAAAACAAACACATATTCCTGTTCCCCTGCCTCCCCGAAGATCAAAAAACCATGACTTTTGCAGATGTGAAGTTTCCTTGCGGAGATAGCCCATGCTATATCTTGCATTTGTAAGGAAAAACTGCTTAGAGCATGAAAAGTGCCCATTGCAGAAAGAGCTCAAATTCGAAAAACAAACACGTATTCATGTTCCCCCGGCTCACTGAACACCAAAAAACCATGAGTTTTGCAGATCTGAAGTTTCCTTGCGGAGATAGCCCATGATATATCTTGCATTTGTTAGGAAAAACTGCTTATAGCATGAAAAGTGCCCATTGCAGATAGAGCTAAAATTCGCAAAACAAACACATATTCCTGTTCCCCTGCCTCCCCGAAGACCAAAAAACCATGACTTTTGCAGATCTGAAGTTTCCTTGCGGAGATAGCCCATGCTATATCTTGCATTTGTTAGGAAAAACTGCTTATAGTATGAAAAGTGCCCATTGCAGAAAAAGCTCAAATTCGAAAAACAAACACATATTCCTGTTCCCCTGCCTCCCCGAATACCAAAAAACCATGACTTTTGCAGATGTGAAGTTTCCTTGCGGAGATAGCCCATGCTATATCTTGCATTTGTTAGGAAAAACTGCTTAGAGCATGAAAAGTGCCCATTGCAGAAAGAGCTCAAATTCGAAAAACAAACACGTATTCATGTTCCCCAGGCTCACTGAACACCAAAAAACCATGACTTTTGCAGATCTGAAGTTTCCTTGCGGAGATAGCCCATGTTACATCTTGCATTTGTTTGGAAAAACTGCTTATAGTATGAAAAGTGCCCATTGCAGAAAGAGCTCAAATTCGAAAAACAAACACATATTCCTGTTCCCCTGCCTCCCCGAAGATCAAAAAACCATGACTTTTGCAGATGTGAAGTTTCCTTGCGGAGATAGCCCATGCTATATCTTGCATTTGTAAGGAAAAACTGCTTAGAGCATGAAAAGTGCCCATTGCAGAAAGAGCTCAAATTCGAAAAACAAACACGTATTCATGTTCCCCCGGCTCACTGAACACCAAAAAACCATGAGTTTTGCAGATCTGAAGTTTCCTTGCGGAGATAGCCCATGATATATCTTGCATTTGTTAGGAAAAACTGCTTATAGCATGAAAAGTGCCCATTGAAGATAGAGCTCAAATTTGCAAAACAAACATATATTCCTGTTCCCCTGCCTCTCCGAAGACCAAAAAACCATGACTTTTGCAGATCTGAAGTTTCCTTGCGGAGATAGCCCATGCTATATCTTGCATTTGTTAGGAAAAACTGCTTATAGCATGAAAAGTGCCCATTGCAGATAGAGCTCAAATTCGCAAAACAAACACATATTCCTGTTCCCCTGCCTCCCCGAAGACCAAAAAACCATGACTTTTGCAGATCTGAAGTTTCCTTGCGGAGATAGCCCATGCTATATCTTGCATTTGTTAGGAAAAACTGCTTATAGTATGAAAAGTGCCCATTGCAGAAAAAGCTCAAATTCGAAAAACAAACACGTATTCATGTTCCCCCGGCTCACTGAACACCAAAAAACCATGAGTTTTGCAGATCTGAAGTTTCCTTGCGGAGATAGCCCATGCTATATCTTGCATTTGTAAGGAAAAACTGCTTATAGTATGAAAAGTTCCCATTGCACAAAGAGCTCAAATTCAAAAAACAAACACATATTCATGTTCCCCTGTCTCCCCGAAGACCAAAAAACCATGACTTTTGCAGATGTGAACTTTCCTTGCGGAGATAGCCCATGCTATATCTTGCATTTGTTAGGAAAAACTGCTTAGAGCATGAAAAGTGCCCATTGCAGATAGAGCTAAAATTCGCAAAACAAACACATATTCCTGTTCCCCTGCCTCCCCGAAGACCAAAAAACCATGACTTTTGCAGATCTGAAGTTTCCTTGCGGAGATAGCCCATGCTATATCTTGCATTTGTTAGGAAAAACTGCTTATAGTATGAAAAGTGCCCATTGCAGAAAAAGCTCAAATTCGAAAAACAAACACATATTCCTGTTCCCCTGCCTCCCCGAAGACCAAAAAACCATGACTTTTGCAGATGTGAAGTTTCCTTGCGGAGATAGCCCATGCTATATCTTGCATTTGTTAGGAAAAACTGCTTAGAGCATGAAAAGTGCCCATTGCAGAAAGAGCTCAAATTCGAAAAACAAACACGTATTCATGTTCCCCCGGCTCACTGAACACCAAAAAACCATGACTTTTGCAGATCTGAAGTTTCCTTGCGGAGATAGCCCATGTTATATCTTGCATTTGTTTGGAAAAACTGCTTATAGTATGAAAAGTGCCCATTGCAGAAAGAGCTCAAATTCGAAAAACAAACATATATTCCTGTTCCCCTGCCTCCCCGAAGATCAAAAAACCATGACTTTTGCAGATGTGAAGTTTCCTTGCGGAGATAGCCCATGCTATATCTTGCATTTGTAAGGAAAAACTGCTTAGAGCATGAAAAGTGCCCATTGCAGAAAGAGCTCAAATTCGAAAAACAAACACGTATTCATGTTCCCCCGGCTCACTGAACACCAAAAAACCATGAGTTTTGCAGATCTGAAGTTTCCTTGCGGAGATAGCCCATGATATATCTTGCATTTGTTAGGAAAAACTGCTTATAGCATGAAAAGTGCCCATTGCAGATAGAGCTAAAATTCGCAAAACAAACACATATTCCTGTTCCCCTGCCTCCCCGAAGACCAAAAAACCATGACTTTTGCAGATCTGAAGTTTCCTTGCGGAGATAGCCCATGCTATATCTTGCATTTGTTAGGAAAAACTGCTTATAGTATGAAAAGTGCCCATTGCAGAAAAAGCTCAAATTCGAAAAACAAACACATATTCCTGTTCCCCTGCCTCCCCGAATACCAAAAAACCATGACTTTTGCAGATGTGAAGTTTCCTTGCGGAGATAGCCCATGCTATATCTTGCATTTGTTAGGAAAAACTGCTTAGAGCATGAAAAGTGCCCATTGCAGAAAGAGCTCAAATTCGAAAAACAAACACGTATTCATGTTCCCCCGGCTCACTGAACACCAAAAAACCATGACTATTGCAGATCTGAAGTTTCCTTGCGGAGATAGCCCATGTTATATCTTGAATTTGTTTGGAAAAACTGCTTATAGTATGAAAAGTGCCCATTGCAGAAAGAGCTCAAATTCGAAAAACAAACACATATTCCTGTTCCCCTGCCTCCCCGAAGATCAAAAAACCATGACTTTTGCAGATGTGAAGTTTCCTTGCGGAGATAGCCCATGCTCTATCTTGCATTTGTAAGGAAAAACTGCTTAGAGCATGAAAAGTGCCCATTGCAGAAAGAGCTCAAATTCGAAAAACAAACACGTATTCATGTTCCCCCGGCTCACTGAACACCAAAAAACCATGAGTTTTGCAGATCTGAAGTTTCCTTGCGGAGATAGCCCATGATATATCTTGCATTTGTTAGGAAAAACTGCTTATAGCATGAAAAGTGCCCATTGAAGATAGAGCTCAAATTCGCAAAACAAACATATATTCCTGTTCCCCTGCCTCTCCGAAGACCAAAAAACCATGACTTTTGCAGATCTGAAGTTTCCTTGCGGAGATAGCCCATGCTATATCTTGCATTTGTTAGGAAAAACTGCTTATACCATGAAAAGTGCCCATTGCAGATAGAGCTCAAATTCGCAAAACAAACACATATTCCTGTTCCCCTGCCTCCCCGAAGACCAAAAAACCATGACTTTTGCAGATCTGAAGTTTCCTTGCGGAGATAGCCCATGCTATATCTTGCATTTGTTAGGAAAAACTGCTTATAGTATGAAAAGTGCCCATTGCAGAAAAAGCTCAAATTCGAAAAACAAACACGTATTCATGTTCCCCCGGCTCACTGAACACCAAAAAACCATGACTTTTGCAGATCTGAAGTTTCCTTGCGGAGATAGCCCATGTTATATCTTGCATTTGTTAGGAAAAACTGCTTATAGTATGAAAAGTGCCCATTGCAGAAAGAGCTCAAATTCGAAAAACAAACACATATTCCTGTTCCCCTGCCTCCCCGAAGATCAAAAAACCATGACTTTTGCAGATGTGAAGTTTCCTTGCGGAGATAGCCCATGCTATATCTTGCATTTGTAAGGAAAAACTGCTTAGAGCATGAAAAGTGCCCATTGCAGAAAGAGCTCAAATTCGAAAAACAAACACGTATTCATGTTCCCCCGGCTCACTGAACACCAAAAAACCATGAGTTTTGCAGATCTGAAGTTTCCTTGCGGAGATAGCCCATGATATATCTTGCATTTGTTAGGAAAAACTGCTTATAGCATGAAAAGTGCCCATTGCAGATAGAGCTAAAATTCGCAAAACAAACACATATTCCTGTTCCCCTGCCTCCCCGAAGACCAAAAAACCATGACTTTTGCAGATCTGAAGTTTCCTTGCGGAGATAGCCCATGCTATATCTTGCATTTGTTAGGAAAAACTGCTTATAGTATGAAAAGTGCCCATTGCAGAAAAAGCTCAAATTCGAAAAACAAACACATATTCCTGTTCCCCTGCCTCCCCGAATACCAAAAAACCATGACTTTTGCAGATGTGAAGTTTCCTTGCGGAGATAGCCCATGCTATATCTTGCATTTGTTAGGAAAAACTGCTTAGAGCATGAAAAGTGCCCATTGCAGAAAGAGCTCAAATTCGAAAAACAAACACGTATTCATGTTCCCCCGGCTCACTGAACACCAAAAAACCATGACTTTTGCAGATCTGAAGTTTCCTTGCGGAGATAGCCCATGTTATATCTTGCATTTGTTTGGAAAAACTGCTTATAGTATGAAAAGTGCCCATTGCAGAAAGAGCTCAAATTCGAAAAACAAACACATATTCCTGTTCCCCTGCCTCCCCGAAGATCAAAAAACCATGACTTTTGCAGATGTGAAGTTTCCTTGCGGAGATAGCCCATGCTATATCTTGCATTTGTAAGGAAAAACTGCTTAGAGCATGAAAAGTGCCCATTGCAGAAAGAGCTCAAATTCGAAAAACAAACACGTATTCATGTTCCCCCGGCTCACTGAACACCAAAAAACCATGAGTTTTGCAGATCTGAAGTTTCCTTGCGGAGATAGCCCATGCTATATCTTGCATTTGTTAGGAAAAACTGCTTATAGCATGAAAAGTGCCCATTGCAGATAGAGCTCAAATTCGCAAAACAAACACATATTCCTGTTCCCCTGCCTCCCCGAAGACCAAAAAACCATGACTTTTGCAGATCTGAAGTTTCCTTGCGGAGATAGCCCATGCTATATCTTGCATTTGTTAGGAAAAACTGCTTATAGTATGAAAAGTGCCCATTGCAGAAAAAGCTCAAATTCGAAAAACAAACACGTATTCATGTTCCCCCGGCTCACTGAACACCAAAAAACCATGAGTTTTGCAGATCTGAAGTTTCCTTGCGGAGATAGCCCATGCTATATCTTGCATTTGTAAGGAAAAACTGCTTATAGTATGAAAAGTTCCCATTGCACAAAGAGCTCAAATTCAAAAAACAAACACATATTCATGTTCCCCTGTCTCCCCGAAGACCAAAAAACCATGACTTTTGCAGATGTGAACTTTCCTTGCGGAGATAGCCCATGCTATATCTTGCATTTGTTAGGAAAAACTGCTTAGAGCATGAAAAGTGCCCATTGCAGAAAGAGCTCAAATTCGAAAAACAAACACGTATTCATGTTCCCCCGGCTCACTGAACACCAAAAAACCATGACTTTTGCAGATCTGAAGTTTCCTTGCGGAGATAGCCCATGTTATATCTTGCATTTGTTAGGAAAAACTGCTTATAGCATGAAAAGTGCCCATTGCAGATAGAGCTAAAATTCGCAAAACAAACACATATTCCTGTTCCCCTGCCTCCCCGAAGACCAAAAAACCATGACTTTTGCAGATCTGAAGTTTCCTTGCGGAGATAGCCCATGCTATATCTTGCATTTGTTAGGAAAAACTGCTTATAGTATGAAAAGTGCCCATTGCAGAAAAAGCTCAAATTCGAAAAACAAACACATATTCCTGTTCCCCTGCCTCCCCGAAGACCAAAAAACCATGACTTTTGCAGATGTGAAGTTTCCTTGCGGAGATAGCCCATGCTATATCTTGCATTTGTAAGGAAAAACTGCTTAGAGCATGAAAAGTGCCCATTGCAGAAAGAGCTCAAATTCGAAAAACAAACACGTATTCATGTTCCCCCGGCTCACTGAACACCAAAAAACCATGAGTTTTGCAGATCTGAAGTTTCCTTGCGGAGATAGCCCATGATATATCTTGCATTTGTTAGGAAAAACTGCTTATAGCATGAAAAGTGCCCATTGCAGATAGAGCTAAAATTCGCAAAACAAACACATATTCCTGTTCCCCTGCCTCCCCGAAGACCAAAAAACCATGACTTTTGCAGATCTGAAGTTTCCTTGCGGAGATAGCCCATGCTATATCTTGCATTTGTTAGGAAAAACTGCTTATAGTATGAAAAGTGCCCATTGCAGAAAAAGCTCAAATTCGAAAAACAAACACATATTCCTGTTCCCCTGCCTCCCCGAATACCAAAAAACCATGACTTTTGCAGATGTGAAGTTTCCTTGCGGAGATAGCCCATGCTATATCTTGCATTTGTTAGGAAAAACTGCTTAGAGCATGAAAAGTGCCCATTGCAGAAAGAGCTCAAATTCGAAAAACAAACACGTATTCATGTTCCCCCGGCTCACTGAACACCAAAAAACCATGACTTTTGCAGATCTGAAGTTTCCTTGCGGAGATAGCCCATGTTATATCTTGCATTTGTTTGGAAAAACTGCTTATAGTATGAAAAGTGCCCATTGCAGAAAGAGCTCAAATTCGAAAAACAAACACATATTCCTGTTCCCCTGCCTCCCCGAAGATCAAAAAACCATGACTTTTGCAGATGTGAAGTTTCCTTGCGGAGATAGCCCATGCTATATCTTGCATTTGTAAGGAAAAACTGCTTAGAGCATGAAAAGTGCCCATTGCAGAAAGAGCTCAAATTCGAAAAACAAACACGTATTCATGTTCCCCCGGCTCACTGAACACCAAAAAACCATGAGTTTTGCAGATCTGAAGTTTCCTTGCGGAGATAGCCCATGATATATCTTGCATTTGTTAGGAAAAACTGCTTATAGCATGAAAAGTGCCCATTGAAGATAGAGCTCAAATTCGCAAAACAAACATATATTCCTGTTCCCCTGTCTCCCCGAAGACCAAAAAACCATGACTTTTGCAGATCTGAAGTTTCCTTGCGGAGATAGCCCATGCTATATCTTGCATTTGTTAGGAAAAACTGCTTATAGTATGAAAAGTGCCCATTGCAGAAAAAGCTCAAATTCGAAAAACAAACACATATTCCAGTTCCCCTGCCTCCCCGAAGACCAAAAAACCATGACTTTTGCAGATGTGAAGATTCCTTGCGGAGATAGCCCATGCTATATCTTGCATTTGTTAGGAAAAACGGCTTAGAGCATTAAAAGTGCCCATTGCAGAAAGAGCTCAAATTCGAAAAAAAAACACGTATTCATGTTCCCCCGGCTCACTGAACACCAAAAAACCATGACTTTTGCAGATCTGAAGTTTCCTTGCGGAGATAGCCCATGTTATATCTTGCATATGTTAGGAAAAACTGCTTATAGTATGAAAAGTGCCCATTGCAGAAAGAGCTCAAATTCGAAAAACAAACACATATTCCTGTTCCCCTGCCTCCCCGAAGATCAAAAAACCATGACTTTTGCAGATCTGAAGTTTCCTTGCAGAGATAGCCCATGCTATATCTTGCATTTGTTAGGAAAAACTGCTTAGAGCATGAAAAGTGCCCATTGCAGAAAGAGCTCAAATTCGAAAAACAAACACGTATTCATGTTCCCCCGGCTCACTGAACACCAAAAAACCATGAGTTTTGCAGATCTGAAGTTTCCTTGCGGAGATAGCCCATGTTATATCTTGCATTTGTTAGGAAAAACTGCTTATAGCATGAAAAGTGCCCATTGCAGATAGAGCTAAAATTCGCAAAACAAACACATATTCCTGTTCCCCTGCCTCCCCGAAGATCAAAAAACCATGACTTTTGCAGATGTGAAGTTTCCTTGCGGAGATAGCCCATGCTATATCTTGCATTTGTTAGGAAAAACTGCTTAGAGCATGAAAAGTGCCCATTGCAGAAAGAGCTCACATTCGAAAAACAAACACGTATTCATGTTCCCCCGGCTCACTGAACACCAAAAAACCATGAGTTTTGCAGATCTGAAGTTTCCTTGCGGAGATAGCCCATGATATATCTTGCATTTGTTAGGAAAAACTGCTTATAGTATGAAAAGTGCCCATTGCACAAAGAGCTCAAATTCAAAAAACAAACACATATTCATGTTCCCCTGTCTCCCCGAAGACCAAAAAACCATGACTTTTGCAGATCTGAAGTTTCCTTGCAGAGATAGCCCATGCTATATCTTGCATTTGTTAGGAAAAACTGCTTAGAGTGAGAAAAGTGCCCATTGCAGAAAGAGCTCAAATTCGAAAAACAAACACGTATTCATGTTCCCCCGGCTCACTGAACACCAAAAAACCATGAGTTCTGCAGATCTGAAGTTTCCTTGCGGAGATAGCCCATGATATATCTTGCATTTGTTAGGAAAAACTGCTCTTAGTATGAAAAGTGCCCATTGCAGATAGAGCTCAAATTCGCAAAACAAACACATATTCCTGTTCCCCTGACTCCCCGAAGACCAAAAAACCATGACCTTTGCAGATCTGAAGTTTCCTTGCGGAGATAGCCCATGCTATATCTTGCATTTGTTTGGAAAAACTGCTTATAGTATGAAAAGTGCCCATTGCACAAAGAGCTGAAATTCAGAAAAACAAACACATATTCCTGTTCCCCTGCCTCCCCGAAGACCAAAAAACCATGACTTTTGCAGATCTGAAGTTTCCTTGCGGAGATAGCCCATGCTATATCTTGCATTTGTTAGGAAAAACTGATTATTGCATGAAAAGTGCCCATTGCAGATAGAGCTCAAATTCGGAAAACAAACACATATTCCTGTTCCCCTGCCTCCCCGACGACCAAAAAACCATGACTTTTGCAGATCTGAAGTTTCCTTGCGGAGATAGCCCATGCTATATCTTGCATTTGTTAGGAAAAACTGCTTATAGTATGAAAAGTGCCCATTGCAGAAAAAGCTCAAATTCGAAAAACAAACACATATTCCTGTTCCCCTGCCTCCCCGAAGACCAAAAAACCATGACTTTTGCAGATGTGAAGTTTCCTTGCGGAGATAGCCCATGTTATATCTTGCATTTGTTAGGAAAAACTGCTTATAGTATGAAAAGTGCCCATTGCAGAAAGAGCTCAAATTCGAAAAACAAACACATATTCCTGTTCCCCTGCCTCCCCGAAGATCAAAAAACCATGACTTTTGCAGATGTGAAGTTTCCTTGCGGAGATAGCCCATGCTATATCTTGCATTTGTTAGGAAAAACTGCTTAGAGCATGAAAAGTGCCCATTGCAGAAAGAGCTCAAATTCGAAAAACAAACACGTATTCATGTTCCCCCGGCTCACTGAACACCAAAAAACCATGAGTTTTGCAGATCTGAAGTTTCCTTGCGGAGATAGCCCATGATATATCTTGCATTTGTTAGGAAAAACTGCTTATAGTATGAAAAGTGCCCATTTCACAAAGAGCTCAAATTCAAAAAACAAACACATATTCATGTTCCCCTGTCTCCCCGAAGACCAAAAAACCATGACTTTTGCAGATCTGAAGTTTCCTTGCAGAGATAGCCCATGCTATATCTTGCATTTGTTAGGAAAAACTGCTTAGAGTGAGAAAAGTGCCCATTGCAGAAAGAGCTCAAATTCGAAAAACAAACACGTATTCATGTTCCCCCGGCTCACTGAACACCAAAAAACCATGAGTTCTGCAGATCTGAAGTTTCCTTGCGGAGATAGCCCATGATATATCTTGCATTTGTTAGGAAAAACTGCTCATAGCATGAAAAGTGCCCATTGCAGATAGAGCTCAAATTCGCAAAACAAACACATATTCCTGTTCCCCTGACTCCCCGAAGACCAAAAAACCATGACTTTTGCAGATCTGAAGTTTCCTTGCGGAGATAGCCCATGCTATATCTTGCATTTGTTAGGAAAAACTGCTTATAGTATGAAAAGTGCCCATTGCACAAAGAGCTGAAATTCAGAAAAACAAACACATATTCCTGTTCCCCTGCCTCCCCGAAGACCAAAAAACCATGACTTTTGCAGATCTGAAGTTTCCTTGCGGGGATAGCCCATGCTATATCTTGCATTTGTTAGGAAAAACTACTTATAGTATGAAAAGTGCCCATTGCAGAAAAAGCTCAAATTCGAAAAACAAACACATATTCCTGTTCCCCTGCCTCCCCGAAGACCAAAAAACCATGACTTTTGCAGATGTGAACTTTCCTTGCGGAGATAGCCCATGCTATATCTTGCATTTGTTAGGAAAAACTGCTTAGAGCATGAAAAGTGCCCATTGCAGAAAGAGCTCAAATTCGAAAAACAAACACGTATTCATGTTCCCCCGGTTCACTGAACACCAAAAAACCATGACTTTTGCAGATCTGAAGTTTCCTTGCGGAGATAGCCCATGTTATATCTTGCATTTGTTAGGAAAAACTGCTTATAGCATGAAAAGTGCCCATTGCAGATAGAGCTAAAATTCGCAAAACAAACACATATTCCTGTTCCCCTGCCTCCCCGAAGACCAAAAAACCATGACTTTTGCAGATCTGAAGTTTCCTTGCGGAGATAGCCCATGCTATATCTTGCATTTGTTTGGAAAAACTGCTTATAGTATGAAAAGTGCCCATTGCAGAAAGAGCTCAAATTCGAAAAACAAACACATATTCCTGTTCCCCTGCCTCCCCGAAGATCAAAAAACCATGACTTTTGCAGATGTGAAGTTTCCTTGCGGAGATAGCCCATGCTATATCTTGCATTTGTAAGGAAAAACTGCTTAGAGCATGAAAAGTGCCCATTGCAGAAAGAGCTCAAATTCGAAAAACAAACACGTATTCATGTTCCCCCGGCTCACTGAACACCAAAAAACCATGAGTTTTGCAGATCTGAAGTTTCCTTGCGGAGATAGCCCATGATATATCTTGCATTTGTTAGGAAAAACTGCTTATAGCATGAAAAGTGCCCATTGCAGATAGAGCTAAAATTCGCAAAACAAACACATATTCCTGTTCCCCTGCCTCCCCGAAGACCAAAAAACCATGACTTTTGCAGATCTGAAGTTTCCTTGCGGAGATAGCCCATGCTATATCTTGCATTTGTTAGGAAAAACTGCTTATAGTATGAAAAGTGCCCATTGCAGAAAAAGCTCAAATTCGAAAAACAAACACATATTCCTGTTCCCCTGCCTCCCCGAATACCAAAAAACCATGACTTTTGCAGATGTGAAGTTTCCTTGCGGAGATAGCCCATGCTATATCTTGCATTTGTTAGGAAAAACTGCTTAGAGCATGAAAAGTGCCCATTGCAGAAAGAGCTCAAATTCGAAAAACAAACACGTATTCATGTTCCCCAGGCTCACTGAACACCAAAAAACCATGACTTTTGCAGATCTGAAGTTTCCTTGCGGAGATAGCCCATGTTACATCTTGCATTTGTTTGGAAAAACTGCTTATAGTATGAAAAGTGCCCATTGCAGAAAGAGCTCAAATTCGAAAAACAAACACATATTCCTGTTCCCCTGCCTCCCCGAAGATCAAAAAACCATGACTTTTGCAGATGTGAAGTTTCCTTGCGGAGATAGCCCATGCTATATCTTGCATTTGTAAGGAAAAACTGCTTAGAGCATGAAAAGTGCCCATTGCAGAAAGAGCTCAAATTCGAAAAACAAACACGTATTCATGTTCCCCCGGCTCACTGAACACCAAAAAACCATGAGTTTTGCAGATCTGAAGTTTCCTTGCGGAGATAGCCCATGATATATCTTGCATTTGTTAGGAAAAACTGCTTATAGCATGAAAAGTGCCCATTGAAGATAGAGCTCAAATTTGCAAAACAAACATATATTCCTGTTCCCCTGCCTCTCCGAAGACCAAAAAACCATGACTTTTGCAGATCTGAAGTTTCCTTGCGGAGATAGCCCATGCTATATCTTGCATTTGTTAGGAAAAACTGCTTATAGCATGAAAAGTGCCCATTGCAGATAGAGCTCAAATTCGCAAAACAAACACATATTCCTGTTCCCCTGCCTCCCCGAAGACCAAAAAACCATGACTTTTGCAGATCTGAAGTTTCCTTGCGGAGATAGCCCATGCTATATCTTGCATTTGTTAGGAAAAACTGCTTATAGTATGAAAAGTGCCCATTGCAGAAAAAGCTCAAATTCGAAAAACAAACACGTATTCATGTTCCCCCGGCTCACTGAACACCAAAAAACCATGAGTTTTGCAGATCTGAAGTTTCCTTGCGGAGATAGCCCATGCTATATCTTGCATTTGTAAGGAAAAACTGCTTATAGTATGAAAAGTTCCCATTGCACAAAGAGCTCAAATTCAAAAAACAAACACATATTCATGTTCCCCTGTCTCCCCGAAGACCAAAAAACCATGACTTTTGCAGATGTGAACTTTCCTTGCGGAGATAGCCCATGCTATATCTTGCATTTGTTAGGAAAAACTGCTTAGAGCATGAAAAGTGCCCATTGCAGATAGAGCTAAAATTCGCAAAACAAACACATATTCCTGTTCCCCTGCCTCCCCGAAGACCAAAAAACCATGACTTTTGCAGATCTGAAGTTTCCTTGCGGAGATAGCCCATGCTATATCTTGCATTTGTTAGGAAAAACTGCTTATAGTATGAAAAGTGCCCATTGCAGAAAAAGCTCAAATTCGAAAAACAAACACATATTCCTGTTCCCCTGCCTCCCCGAAGACCAAAAAACCATGACTTTTGCAGATGTGAAGTTTCCTTGCGGAGATAGCCCATGCTATATCTTGCATTTGTTAGGAAAAACTGCTTAGAGCATGAAAAGTGCCCATTGCAGAAAGAGCTCAAATTCGAAAAACAAACACGTATTCATGTTCCCCCGGCTCACTGAACACCAAAAAACCATGACTTTTGCAGATCTGAAGTTTCCTTGCGGAGATAGCCCATGTTATATCTTGCATTTGTTTGGAAAAACTGCTTATAGTATGAAAAGTGCCCATTGCAGAAAGAGCTCAAATTCGAAAAACAAACATATATTCCTGTTCCCCTGCCTCCCCGAAGATCAAAAAACCATGACTTTTGCAGATGTGAAGTTTCCTTGCGGAGATAGCCCATGCTATATCTTGCATTTGTAAGGAAAAACTGCTTAGAGCATGAAAAGTGCCCATTGCAGAAAGAGCTCAAATTCGAAAAACAAACACGTATTCATGTTCCCCCGGCTCACTGAACACCAAAAAACCATGAGTTTTGCAGATCTGAAGTTTCCTTGCGGAGATAGCCCATGATATATCTTGCATTTGTTAGGAAAAACTGCTTATAGCATGAAAAGTGCCCATTGCAGATAGAGCTAAAATTCGCAAAACAAACACATATTCCTGTTCCCCTGCCTCCCCGAAGACCAAAAAACCATGACTTTTGCAGATCTGAAGTTTCCTTGCGGAGATAGCCCATGCTATATCTTGCATTTGTTAGGAAAAACTGCTTATAGTATGAAAAGTGCCCATTGCAGAAAAAGCTCAAATTCGAAAAACAAACACATATTCCTGTTCCCCTGCCTCCCCGAATACCAAAAAACCATGACTTTTGCAGATGTGAAGTTTCCTTGCGGAGATAGCCCATGCTATATCTTGCATTTGTTAGGAAAAACTGCTTAGAGCATGAAAAGTGCCCATTGCAGAAAGAGCTCAAATTCGAAAAACAAACACGTATTCATGTTCCCCCGGCTCACTGAACACCAAAAAACCATGACTATTGCAGATCTGAAGTTTCCTTGCGGAGATAGCCCATGTTATATCTTGAATTTGTTTGGAAAAACTGCTTATAGTATGAAAAGTGCCCATTGCAGAAAGAGCTCAAATTCGAAAAACAAACACATATTCCTGTTCCCCTGCCTCCCCGAAGATCAAAAAACCATGACTTTTGCAGATGTGAAGTTTCCTTGCGGAGATAGCCCATGCTCTATCTTGCATTTGTAAGGAAAAACTGCTTAGAGCATGAAAAGTGCCCATTGCAGAAAGAGCTCAAATTCGAAAAACAAACACGTATTCATGTTCCCCCGGCTCACTGAACACCAAAAAACCATGAGTTTTGCAGATCTGAAGTTTCCTTGCGGAGATAGCCCATGATATATCTTGCATTTGTTAGGAAAAACTGCTTATAGCATGAAAAGTGCCCATTGAAGATAGAGCTCAAATTCGCAAAACAAACATATATTCCTGTTCCCCTGCCTCTCCGAAGACCAAAAAACCATGACTTTTGCAGATCTGAAGTTTCCTTGCGGAGATAGCCCATGCTATATCTTGCATTTGTTAGGAAAAACTGCTTATACCATGAAAAGTGCCCATTGCAGATAGAGCTCAAATTCGCAAAACAAACACATATTCCTGTTCCCCTGCCTCCCCGAAGACCAAAAAACCATGACTTTTGCAGATCTGAAGTTTCCTTGCGGAGATAGCCCATGCTATATCTTGCATTTGTTAGGAAAAACTGCTTATAGTATGAAAAGTGCCCATTGCAGAAAAAGCTCAAATTCGAAAAACAAACACGTATTCATGTTCCCCCGGCTCACTGAACACCAAAAAACCATGACTTTTGCAGATCTGAAGTTTCCTTGCGGAGATAGCCCATGTTATATCTTGCATTTGTTAGGAAAAACTGCTTATAGTATGAAAAGTGCCCATTGCAGAAAGAGCTCAAATTCGAAAAACAAACACATATTCCTGTTCCCCTGCCTCCCCGAAGATCAAAAAACCATGACTTTTGCAGATGTGAAGTTTCCTTGCGGAGATAGCCCATGCTATATCTTGCATTTGTAAGGAAAAACTGCTTAGAGCATGAAAAGTGCCCATTGCAGAAAGAGCTCAAATTCGAAAAACAAACACGTATTCATGTTCCCCCGGCTCACTGAACACCAAAAAACCATGAGTTTTGCAGATCTGAAGTTTCCTTGCGGAGATAGCCCATGATATATCTTGCATTTGTTAGGAAAAACTGCTTATAGCATGAAAAGTGCCCATTGCAGATAGAGCTAAAATTCGCAAAACAAACACATATTCCTGTTCCCCTGCCTCCCCGAAGACCAAAAAACCATGACTTTTGCAGATCTGAAGTTTCCTTGCGGAGATAGCCCATGCTATATCTTGCATTTGTTAGGAAAAACTGCTTATAGTATGAAAAGTGCCCATTGCAGAAAAAGCTCAAATTCGAAAAACAAACACATATTCCTGTTCCCCTGCCTCCCCGAATACCAAAAAACCATGACTTTTGCAGATGTGAAGTTTCCTTGCGGAGATAGCCCATGCTATATCTTGCATTTGTTAGGAAAAACTGCTTAGAGCATGAAAAGTGCCCATTGCAGAAAGAGCTCAAATTCGAAAAACAAACACGTATTCATGTTCCCCCGGCTCACTGAACACCAAAAAACCATGACTTTTGCAGATCTGAAGTTTCCTTGCGGAGATAGCCCATGTTATATCTTGCATTTGTTTGGAAAAACTGCTTATAGTATGAAAAGTGCCCATTGCAGAAAGAGCTCAAATTCGAAAAACAAACACATATTCCTGTTCCCCTGCCTCCCCGAAGATCAAAAAACCATGACTTTTGCAGATGTGAAGTTTCCTTGCGGAGATAGCCCATGCTATATCTTGCATTTGTAAGGAAAAACTGCTTAGAGCATGAAAAGTGCCCATTGCAGAAAGAGCTCAAATTCGAAAAACAAACACGTATTCATGTTCCCCCGGCTCACTGAACACCAAAAAACCATGAGTTTTGCAGATCTGAAGTTTCCTTGCGGAGATAGCCCATGATATATCTTGCATTTGTTAGGAAAAACTGCTTATAGCATGAAAAGTGCCCATTGAAGATAGAGCTCAAATTCGCAAAACAAACATATATTCCTGTTCCCCTGCCTCTCCGAAGACCAAAAAACCATGACTTTTGCAGATCTGAAGTTTCCTTGCGGAGATAGCCCATGCTATATCTTGCATTTGTTAGGAAAAACTGCTTATAGCATGAAAAGTGCCCATTGCAGATAGAGCTCAAATTCGCAAAACAAACACATATTCCTGTTCCCCTGCCTCCCCGAAGACCAAAAAACCATGACTTTTGCAGATCTGAAGTTTCCTTGCGGAGATAGCCCATGCTATATCTTGCATTTGTTAGGAAAAACTGCTTATAGTATGAAAAGTGCCCATTGCAGAAAAAGCTCAAATTCGAAAAACAAACACGTATTCATGTTCCCCCGGCTCACTGAACACCAAAAAACCATGAGTTTTGCAGATCTGAAGTTTCCTTGCGGAGATAGCCCATGCTATATCTTGCATTTGTAAGGAAAAACTGCTTATAGTATGAAAAGTTCCCATTGCACAAAGAGCTCAAATTCAAAAAACAAACACATATTCATGTTCCCCTGTCTCCCCGAAGACCAAAAAACCATGACTTTTGCAGATGTGAACTTTCCTTGCGGAGATAGCCCATGCTATATCTTGCATTTGTTAGGAAAAACTGCTTAGAGCATGAAAAGTGCCCATTGCAGAAAGAGCTCAAATTCGAAAAACAAACACGTATTCATGTTCCCCCGGCTCACTGAACACCAAAAAACCATGACTTTTGCAGATCTGAAGTTTCCTTGCGGAGATAGCCCATGTTATATCTTGCATTTGTTAGGAAAAACTGCTTATAGCATGAAAAGTGCCCATTGCAGATAGAGCTAAAATTCGCAAAACAAACACATATTCCTGTTCCCCTGCCTCCCCGAAGACCAAAAAACCATGACTTTTGCAGATCTGAAGTTTCCTTGCGGAGATAGCCCATGCTATATCTTGCATTTGTTAGGAAAAACTGCTTATAGTATGAAAAGTGCCCATTGCAGAAAAAGCTCAAATTCGAAAAACAAACACATATTCCTGTTCCCCTGCCTCCCCGAAGACCAAAAAACCATGACTTTTGCAGATGTGAAGTTTCCTTGCGGAGATAGCCCATTCTATATCTTGCATTTGTAAGGAAAAACTGCTTAGAGCATGAAAAGTGCCCATTGCAGAAAGAGCTCAAATTCGAAAAACAAACACGTATTCATGTTCCCCCGGCTCACTGAACACCAAAAAACCATGAGTTTTGCAGATCTGAAGTTTCCTTGCGGAGATAGCCCATGATATATCTTGCATTTGTTAGGAAAAACTGCTTATAGCATGAAAAGTGCCCATTGCAGATAGAGCTAAAATTCGCAAAACAAACACATATTCCTGTTCCCCTGCCTCCCCGAAGACCAAAAAACCATGACTTTTGCAGATCTGAAGTTTCCTTGCGGAGATAGCCCATGCTATATCTTGCATTTGTTAGGAAAAACTGCTTATAGTATGAAAAGTGCCCATTGCAGAAAAAGCTCAAATTCGAAAAACAAACACATATTCCTGTTCCCCTGCCTCCCCGAATACCAAAAAACCATGACTTTTGCAGATGTGAAGTTTCCTTGCGGAGATAGCCCATGCTATATCTTGCATTTGTTAGGAAAAACTGCTTAGAGCATGAAAAGTGCCCATTGCAGAAAGAGCTCAAATTCGAAAAACAAACACGTATTCATGTTCCCCCGGCTCACTGAACACCAAAAAACCATGACTTTTGCAGATCTGAAGTTTCCTTGCGGAGATAGCCCATGTTATATCTTGCATTTGTTTGGAAAAACTGCTTATAGTATGAAAAGTGCCCATTGCAGAAAGAGCTCAAATTCGAAAAACAAACACATATTCCTGTTCCCCTGCCTCCCCGAAGATCAAAAAACCATGACTTTTGCAGATGTGAAGTTTCCTTGCGGAGATAGCCCATGCTATATCTTGCATTTGTAAGGAAAAACTGCTTAGAGCATGAAAAGTGCCCATTGCAGAAAGAGCTCAAATTCGAAAAACAAACACGTATTCATGTTCCCCCGGCTCACTGAACACCAAAAAACCATGAGTTTTGCAGATCTGAAGTTTCCTTGCGGAGATAGCCCATGATATATCTTGCATTTGTTAGGAAAAACTGCTTATAGCATGAAAAGTGCCCATTGAAGATAGAGCTCAAATTCGCAAAACAAACATATATTCCTGTTCCCCTGCCTCTCCGAAGACCAAAAAACCATGACTTTTGCAGATCTGAAGTTTCCTTGCGGAGATAGCCCATGCTATATCTTGCATTTGTTAGGAAAAACTGCTTATAGCATGAAAAGTGCCCATTGCAGATAGAGCTCAAATTCGCAAAACAAACACATATTCCTGTTCCCCTGCCTCCCCGAAGACCAAAAAACCATGACTTTTGCAGATCTGAAGTTTCCTTGCGGAGATAGCCCATGCTATATCTTGCATTTGTTAGGAAAAACTGCTTATAGTATGAAAAGTGCCCATTGCAGAAAAAGCTCAAATTCGAAAAACAAACACGTATTCATGTTCCCCCGGCTCACTGAACACCAAAAAACCATGAGTTTTGCAGATCTGAAGTTTCCTTGCGGAGATAGCCCATGCTATATCTTGCATTTGTAAGGAAAAACTGCTTATAGTATGAAAAGTTCCCATTGCACAAAGAGCTCAAATTCAAAAAACAAACACATATTCATGTTCCCCTGTCTCCCCGAAGACCAAAAAACCATGACTTTTGCAGATGTGAACTTTCCTTGCGGAGATAGCCCATGCTATATCTTGCATTTGTTAGGAAAAACTGCTTAGAGCATGAAAAGTGCCCATTGCAGAAAGAGCTCAAATTCGAAAAACAAACACGTATTCATGTTCCCCCGGCTCACTGAACACCAAAAAACCATGACTTTTGCAGATCTGAAGTTTCCTTGCGGAGATAGCCCATGTTATATCTTGCATTTGTTAGGAAAAACTGCTTATAGCATGAAAAGTGCCCATTGCAGATAGAGCTAAAATTCGCAAAACAAACACATATTCCTGTTCCCCTGCCTCCCCGAAGACCAAAAAACCATGACTTTTGCAGATCTGAAGTTTCCTTGCGGAGATAGCCCATGCTATATCTTGCATTTGTTAGGAAAAACTGCTTATAGTATGAAAAGTGCCCATTGCAGAAAAAGCTCAAATTCGAAAAACAAACACATATTCCTGTTCCCCTGCCTCCCCGAAGACCAAAAAACCATGACTTTTGCAGATGTGAAGTTTCCTTGCGGAGATAGCCCATGCTATATCTTGCATTTGTTAGGAAAAACTGCTTAGAGCATGAAAAGTGCCCATTGCAGAAAGAGCTCAAATTCGAAAAACAAACACGTATTCATGTTCCCCCGGCTCACTGAACACCAAAAAACCATGACTTTTGCAGATCTGAAGTTTCCTTGCGGAGATAGCCCATGTTATATCTTGCATTTGTTAGGAAAAACTGCTTATAGTATGAAAAGTGCCCATTGCAGAAAGAGCTCAAATTCGAAAAACAAACACATATTCCTGTTCCCCTGCCTCCCCGAAGATCAAAAAACCATGACTTTTGCAGATGTGAAGTTTCCTTGCGGAGATAGCCCATGCTATATCTTGCATTTGTAAGGAAAAACTGCTTAGAGCATGAAAAGTGCCCATTGCAGAAAGAGCTCAAATTCGAAAAACAAACACGTATTCATGTTCCCCCGGCTCACTGAACACCAAAAAACCATGAGTTTTGCAGATCTGAAGTTTCCTTGCGGAGATAGCCCATGATATATCTTGCATTTGTTAGGAAAAACTGCTTATAGTATGAAAAGTGCCCATTGCAGAAAGAGCTCAAATTCGAAAAACAAACACATATTCCTGTTCCCCTGCCTCTCCGAAGATCAAAAAACCATGACTTTTGCAGATCTGAAGTTTCCTTGCAGAGATAGCCCGTGCTATATCTTGCATTTGTTAGGAAAAACTGCTTAGAGCATGAAAAGTGCCCATTGCAGAAAGAGCTCAAATTCGAATAACAAACACGTATTCATGTTTCCCCGGCTCACTGAACACCAAAAAACCATGAGGTTTGCAGATCTGAAGTTTCCTTGTGGAGATAGCCCATGTTATATCTTGCATTTGTTAGGAAAAACTGCTTATAGCATGAAAAGTGCCCATTGCATTTAGAGCTCAAATTCGCAAAACAAACACATATTCATGTTCCCCTGTCTCCCCGAAGACCAAAAAACCATGACTTTTGCAGATCTGAAGTTTCCTTGCGGAGATAGCCCATGCTATATCTTGCATTTGTTAGGAAAAACTGCTTATAGTATGAAAAGTGCCCATTGCAGAAAAAGCTCAAATTCGAAAAACAAACACATATTCCAGTTCCCCTGCCTCCCCGAAGACCAAAAAACCATGACTTTTGCAGATGTGAAGATTCCTTGCGGAGATAGCCCATGCTATATCTTGCATTTGTTAGGAAAAACGGCTTAGAGCATTAAAAGTGCCCATTGCAGAAAGAGCTCAAATTCGAAAAAAAAAACACGTATTCATGTTCCCCCGGCTCACTGAACACCAAAAAACCATGACTTTTGCAGATCTGAAGTTTCCTTGCGGAGATAGCCCATGTTATATCTTGCATATGTTAGGAAAAACTGCTTATAGTATGAAAAGTGCCCATTGCAGAAAGAGCTCAAATTCGAAAAACAAACACATATTCCTGTTCCCCTGCCTCCCCGAAGATCAAAAAACCATGACTTTTGCAGATCTGAAGTTTCCTTGCAGAGATAGCCCATGCTATATCTTGCATTTGTTAGGAAAAACTGCTTAGAGCATGAAAAGTGCCCATTGCAGAAAGAGCTCAAATTCGAAAAACAAACACGTATTCATGTTCCCCCGGCTCACTGAACACCAAAAAACCATGAGTTTTGCAGATCTGAAGTTTCCTTGCGGAGATAGCCCATGTTATATCTTGCATTTGTTAGGAAAAACTGCTTATAGCATGAAAAGTGCCCATTGCAGATAGAGCTAAAATTCGCAAAACAAACACATATTCCTGTTCCCCTGCCTCCCCGAAGACCAAAAAACCATGACTTTTGCAGATCTGAAGTTTCCTTGCGGAGATAGCCCATGCTATATCTTGCATTTGTTAGGAAAAACTGCTTATAGTATGAAAAGTGCCCATTGCAGAAAAAGCTCAAATTCGAAAAACAAACACATATTCCTGTTCCCCTGCCTCCCCGAAGACCAAAAAACCATGACTTTTGCAGATGTGAACTTTCCTTGCGGAGATAGCCCATGCTATATCTTGCATTTGTTAGGAAAAACTGCTTAGAGCATGAAAAGTGCCCATTGCAGAAAGAGCTCAAATTCGAAAAACAAACACGTATTCATGTTCCCCCGGCTCACTGAACACCAAAAAACCATGACTTTTGCAGATCTGAAGTTTCCTTGCGGAGATAGCCCATGTTATATCTTGCATTTGTTAGGAAAAACTGCTTATAGCATGAAAAGTGCCCATTGCAGATAGAGCTAAAATTCGCAAAACAAACACATATTCCTGTTCCCCTGCCTCCCCGAAGACCAAAAAACCATGACTTTTGCAGATCTGAAGTTTCCTTGCGGAGATAGCCCATGCTATATCTTGCATTTGTTAGGAAAAACTGCTTATAGTATGAAAAGTGCCCATTGCAGAAAAAGCTCAAATTCGAAAAACAAACACATATTCCTGTTCCCCTGCCTCCCCGAAGACCAAAAAACCATGACTTTTGCAGATCTGAAGTTTCCTTGCGGAGATAGCCCATGCTATATCTTGCATTTGTTAGGAAAAACTGCTTAGAGCATGAAAAGTGCCCATTGCAGAAAGAGCTCAAATTCGAATAACAAACACGTATTCATGTTCCCCCGGCTCACTGAACACCAAAAAACCATGACTTTTGCACATCTGAAGTTTCCTTGCGGAGATAGCCCATGTTATATCTTGCATTTGTTAGGAAAAACTGCTTATAGTATGAAAAGTGCCCATTGCAGAAAGAGCTCAAATTCGAAAAACAAACACATATTCCTGTTCCCCTGCCTCCCCGAAGATCAAAAAACCATGACTTTTGCAGATCTGAAGTTTCCTTGCAGAGATAGCCCATGCTATATCTTGCATTTGTTAGGAAAAACTGCTTAGAGCATGAAAAGTGCCCATTGCAGATAGAGCTCAAATTCGCAAAACAAACACATATTCCTGTTCCCCTGCCTCCCCGAAGACCAAAAAACCATGACTTTTGCAGATCTGAAGTTTCCTTGCGGAGATAGCCCATGCTATATCTTGCATTTGTTAGGAAAAACTGCTTAGAGCATGAAAAGTGCCCATTGCAGATAGAGCTAAAATTCGCAAAACAAACACGTATTCATGTTCCCCCGGCTCACTGAACACCAAAAACCATGACTTTTGCAGATCTGAAGTTTCCTTGCGGAGATAGCCCATGTTATATCTTGCATTTGTTAGGAAAAACTGCTTATAGCATGAAAAGTGCCCATTGCAGATAGAGCTAAAATTCGCAAAACAAACACATATTCCTGTTCCCCTGCCTCCCCGAAGACCAAAAAACCATGACTTTTGCAGATCTGAAGTTTCCTTGCGGAGATAGCCCATGCTATATCTTGCATTTGTTAGGAAAAACTGCTTATAGTATGAAAAGTGCCCATTGCAGAAAAAGCTCAAATTCGAAAAACAAACACATATTCCTGTTCCCCTGCCTCCCCGAAGACCAAAAAACCATGACTTTTGCAGATGTGAACTTTCCTTGCGGAGATAGCCCATGCTATATCTTGCATTTGTTAGGAAAAACTGCTTAGAGCATGAAAAGTGCCCATTGCAGAAAGAGCTCAAATTCGAAAAACAAACACGTATTCATGTTCCCCCGGCTCACTGAACACCAAAAAACCATGACTTTTGCAGATCTGAAGTTTCCTTGCGGAGATAGCCCATGTTATATCTTGCATTTGTTAGGAAAAACTGCTTATAGCATGAAAAGTGCCCATTGCAGATAGAGCTAAAATTCGCAAAACAAACACATATTCCTGTTCCCCTGCCTCCCCGAAGACCAAAAAACCATGACTTTTGCAGATCTGAAGTTTCCTTGCGGAGATAGCCCATGCTATATCTTGCATTTGTTAGGAAAAACTGCTTATAGTATGAAAAGTGCCCATTGCAGAAAAAGCTCAAATTTGAAAAACAAACACATATTCCTGTTCCCCTGCCTCCCCGAAGACCAAAAAACCATGACTTTTGCAGATGTGAAGTTTCCTTGCGGAGATAGCCCATGCTATATCTTGCATTTGTTAGGAAAAACTGCTTAGAGCATGAAAAGTGCCCATTGCAGAAAGAGCTCAAATTCGAATAACAAACACGTATTCATGTTCCCCCGGCTCACTGAACACCAAAAAACCATGAGGTTTGCAGATCTGAAGTTTCCTTGTGGAGATAGCCCATGTTATATCTTGCATTTGTTAGGAAAAACTGCTTATAGCATGAAAAGTGCCCATTGCATTTAGAGCTCAAATTCGCAAAACAAACACATATTCATGTTCCCCTGTCTCCCCGAAGACCAAAAAACCATGACTTTTGCAGATCTGAAGTTTCCTTGCGGAGATAGCCCATGCTATATCTTGCATTTGTTAGGAAAAACTGCTTATAGTATGAAAAGTGCCCATTGCAGAAAAAGCTCAAATTCGAAAAACAAACACATATTCCAGTTCCCCTGCCTCCCCGAAGACAAAAAAACCATGACTTTTGCAGATCTGAAGTTTCCTTGCAGAGATAGCCCATGCTATATCTTGCATTTGTTAGGAAAAACTGCTTAGAGCATGAAAAGTGCCCATTGCAGATAGAGCTCAAATTCGCAAAACAAACACATATTCCTGTTCCCCTGCCTCCCCGAAGACCAAAAAACCATGACTTTTGCAGATCTGAAGTTTCCTTGCGGAGATAGCCCATGCTATATCTTGCATTTGTTAGGAAAAACTGCTTAGAGCATGAAAAGTGCCCATTGGAGAAAGAGCTCAAATTCGAAAAACAAACACGTATTCATGTTCCCCCGGCTCACTGAACACCAAAAAACCATGACTTTTGCAGATCTGAAGTTTCCTTGCGCAGATAGCCCATGTTATATCTTGCATTTGTTAGGAAAAACTGCTTATAGCATGAAAAGTGCCCATTGCAGATAGAGCTAAAATTCGCAAAACAAACACATATTCCTGTTCCCCTGCCTCCCCGAAGACCAAAAAACCATGACTTTTGCAGATCTGAAGTTTCCTTGCGGAGATAGCCCATGCTATATCTTGCATTTGTTAGGAAAAACTGCTTATAGTATGAAAAGTGCCCATTGCAGAAAAAGCTCAAATTCGAAAAACAAACACATATTCCTGTTCCCCTGCCTCCCCGAAGACCAAAAAACCATGACTTTTGCAGATGTGAACTTTCCTTGCGGAGATAGCCCATGCTATATCTTGCATTTGTTAGGAAAAACTGCTTAGAGCATGAAAAGTGCCCATTGCAGAAAGAGCTCAAATTCGAAAAACAAACACGTATTCATGTTCCCCCGGCTCACTGAACACCAAAAAACCATGACTTTTGCAGATCTGAAGTTTCCTTGCGGAGATAGCCCATGTTATATCTTGCATTTGTTAGGAAAAACTGCTTATAGCATGAAAAGTGCCCATTGCAGATAGAGCTAAAATTCGCAAAACAAACACATATTCCTGTTCCCCTGCCTCCCCGAAGACCAAAAAACCATGACTTTTGCAGATCTGAAGTTTCCATGCGGAGATAGCCCATGCTATATCTTGCATTTGTTAGGAAAAACTGCTTATAGTATGAAAAGTGCCCATTGCAGAAAAAGCTCAAATTCGAAAAACAAACACATATTCCTGTTCCCCTGCCTCCCCGAAGACCAAAAAACCATGACTTTTGCAGATGTGAAGTTTCCTTGCGGAGATAGCCCATGCTATATTTTGCATTTGTTAGGAAAAACTGCTTAGAGCATAAAAAGTGCCCATTGCAGAAAGAGCTCACATTCGCAAAACAAACACATATTCCTGTTCCCCTGCCTCCCCGAAGACCAAAAAACCATGACTTTTGCAGATCTGAAGTTTCCTTGCGGAGATAGCCCATGCTATATCTTGCATTTGTTAGGAAAAACTGCTTATAGTATGAAAAGTGCCCATTGCACAAAGAGCTGAAATTCAGAAAAACAAACACATATTCCTGTTCCCCTGCCTCCCCGAAGACCAAAAAACCATGACTTTTGCAGATCTGAAGTTTCCTTGCGGAGATAGCCCATGCTATATCTTGCATTTGTTAGGAAAAACTGCTTATAGCATGAAAAGTGCCCATTGCAGATAGAGCTAAAATTCGCAAAACAAACACATATTCCTGTTCCCCTGCCTCCCCGAAGACCAAAAAACCATGACTTTTGCAGATCTGAAGTTTCCTTGCGGAGATAGCCCATGCTATATCTTGCATTTGTTAGGAAAAACTGCTTATAGTATGAAAAGTGCCCATTGCAGAAAAAGCTCAAATTCGAAAAACAAACACATATTCCTGTTCCCCTGCCTCCCCGAAGACCAAAAAACCATGACTTTTGCAGATGTGAAGTTTCCTTGCGGAGATAGCCCATGCTATATCTTGCATTTGTTAGGAAAAACTGATTAGAGCATGAAAAGTGCCCATTGCAGAAAGAGCTCAAATTCGAAAAACAAACACGTATTCATGTTCCCCCGGCTCACTGAACACCAAAAAACCATGACTTTTGCAGATCTGAAGTTTCCTTGCGGAGATAGCCCATGTTATATCTTGCATTTGTTAGGAAAAACTGCTTATAGCATGAAAAGTGCCCATTGCAGATAGAGCTCAAATTCGCAAAACAAACACATATTCCTGTTCCCCTGCCTCCCCGAAGACCAAAAAACCATGACTTTTGCAGATCTGAAGTTTCCTTGCGGAGATAGCCCATGCTATATCTTGCATTTGTTAGGAAAAACTGCTTATAGTATGAAAAGTGCCCATTGCAGAAAAAGCTCAAATTCGAAAAACAAACACATATTCCTGTTCCCCTGCCTCCCCGAAGACCAAAAAACCATGACTTTTGCAGATGTGAACTTTCCTTGCGGAGATAGCCCATGCTATATCTTGCATTTGTTAGGAAAAACTGCTTAGAGCATGAAAAGTGCCCATTGCAGAAAGAGCTCAAATTCGAAAAACAAACACGTATTCATGTTCCCCCGGCTCACTGAACACCAAAAAACCATGACTTTTGCAGATCTGAAGTTTCCTTGCGGAGATAGCCCATGTTATATCTTGCATTTGTTAGGAAAAACTGCTTATAGCATGAAAAGTGCCCATTGCAGATAGAGCTAAAATTCGCAAAACAAACACATATTCCTGTTCCCCTGCCTCCCCGAAGACCAAAAAACCATGACTTTTGCAGATCTGAAGTTTCCATGCGGAGATAGCCCATGCTATATCTTGCATTTGTTAGGAAAAACTGCTTATAGTATGAAAAGTGCCCATTGCAGAAAGAGCTCAAATTCGAAAAACAAACACATATTCCCGTTCCCCTGCCTCCCCTAAGATCAAAAAACCATGACTTTTGCAGATGTGAAGTTTCCTTGCGGAGATAGCCCATGCTATATCTTGCATTTGTAAGGAAAAACTGCTTAGAGCATGAAAAGTGCCCATTGCAGAAAGAGCTCAAATTCGAAAAACAAACACGTATTCATGTTCCCCCGGCTCACTGAACACCAAAAAACCATGAGTTTTGCAGATCTGAAGTTTCCTTGCGGAGATAGCCCATGTTATATCTTGCATTTGTTAGGAAAAACTGCTTATAGCATGAAAAGTGCCCATTGCAGATAGAGCTAAAATTCGCAAAACAAACACATATTCCTGTTCCCCTGCCTCCCCGAAGACCAAAAAACCATGACTTTTGCAGATCTGAAGTTTCCTTGCGGAGATAGCCCATGCTATATCTTGCATTTGTTAGGAAAAACTGCTTATAGTATGAAAAGTGCCCATTGCAGAAAAAGCTCAAATTCGAAAAACAAACACATATTCCTGTTCCCCTGCCTCCCCGAAGACCAAAAAACCATGACTTTTGCAGATGTGAAGTTTCCTTGCGGAGATAGCCCATGCTATATCTTGCATTTGTTAGGAAAAACTGCTTAGAGCATGAAAAGTGCCCATTGCAGAAAGAGCTCAAATTCGAAAAACAAACACGTATTCATGTTCCCCCGGCTCACTGAACACCAAAAAACCATGACTTTTGCAGATCTGAAGTTTCCTTGCGGAGATAGCCCATGTTATATCTTGCATTTGTTAGGAAAAACTGCTTATAGTATGAAAAGTGCCCATTGCAGAAAGAGCTCAAATTCGAAAAACAAACACATATTCCTGTTCCCCTGCCTCACCAAAGATCAAAAAACCATGACTTTTGCAGATGTGAAGTTTCCTTGCGGAGATAGCCCATGCTATATCTTGCATTTGTAAGGAAAAACTGCTTAGAGCATGAAAAGTGCCCATTGCAGAAAGAGCTCAAATTCGAAAAACAAACACGTATTCATGTTCCCCCGGCTCACTGAACACCAAAAAACCATGAGTTTTGCAGATCTGAAGTTTCCTTGCGGAGATAGCCCATGATATATCTTGCATTTGTTAGGAAAAACTGCTTATAGCATGAAAAGTGCCCATTGAAGATAGAGCTCAAATTCGCAAAACAAACATATATTCCTGTTCCCCTGCCTCTCCGAAGACCAAAAAACCATGACTTTTGCAGATCTGAAGTTTCCTTGCGGAGATAGCCCATGCTATATCTTGCATTTGTTAGGAAAAACTGCTTATAGCATGAAAAGTGCCCATTGCAGATAGAGCTCAAATTCGCAAAACAAACACATATTCCTGTTCCCCTGCCTCCCCGAAGACCAAAAAACCATGACTTTTGCAGATCTGAAGTTTCCTTGCGGAGATAGCCCATGCTATATCTTGCATTTGTTAGGAAAAACTGCTTATAGTATGAAAAGTGCCCATTGCAGAAAAAGCTCAAATTTGAAAAACAAACACATATTCCTGTTCCCCTGCCTCCCCGAAGACCAAAAAACCATGACTTTTGCAGATGTGAAGTTTCCTTGCGGAGATAGCCCATGCTATATCTTGCATTTGTTAGGAAAAACTGCTTAGAGCATGAAAAGTGCCCATTGCAGAAAGAGCTCAAATTCGAAAAACAAACACGTATTCATGTTCCCCCGGCTCACTGAACACCAAAAAACCATGACTTTTGCAGATCTGAAGTTTCCTTGCGGAGATAGCCCATGTTATATCTTGCATTTGTTAGGAAAAACTGCTTATAGTATGAAAAGTGCCCATTGCAGAAAGAGCTAAAATTCGCAAAACAAACACATATTCCTGTTCCCCTGCCTCCCCGAAGACCAAAAAACCATGACTTTTGCAGATCTGAAGTTTCCTTGCGGAGATAGCCCATGCTATATCTTGCATTTGTTAGGAAAAACTGCTTAGAGCATGAAAAGTGCCCATTGCAGAAAGAGCTCAAATTCGAAAAACAAACACGTATTCATGTTCCCCGGCTCACTGAACACCAAAAAACCATGACTTTTGCAGATCTGAAGTTTCCTTGCGGAGATAGCCCATGTTATATCTTGCATTTGTTAGGAAAAACTGCTTATAGTATGAAAAGTGCCCATTGCAGAAAGAGCTAAAATTCGAAAAACAAACACATATTCCTGTTCCCCTGCCTCCCCGAAGATCAAAAAACCATGACTTTTGCAGATGTGAAGTTTCCTTGCGGAGATAGCCCATGCTATATCTTGCATTTGTAAGGAAAAACTGCTTAGAGCATGAAAAGTGCCCATTGCAGAAAGAGCTCAAATTCGAAAAACAAACACGTATTCATGTTCCCCCGGCTCACTGAACACCAAAAAACCATGAGTTTTGCAGATCTGAAGTTTCCTTGCGGAGATAGCCCATGATATATCTTGCATTTGTTAGGAAAAACTGCTTATAGCATGAAAAGTGCCCATTGAAGATAGAGCTCAAATTCGCAAAACAAACATATATTCCTGTTCCCCTGCCTCTCCGAAGACCAAAAAACCATGACTTTTGCAGATCTGAAGTTTCCTTGCGTAGATAGCCCATGCTATATCTTGCATTTGTTAGGAAAAACTGCTTATAGCATGAAAAGTGCCCATTGCAGATAGAGCTCAAATTCACAAAACAAACACATATTCCTGTTCCCCTGCCTCCCCGAAGACCAAAAAACCATGACTTTTGCAGATCTGAAGTTTCCTTGCGGAGATAGCCCATGCTATATCTTGCATTTGTTAGGAAAAACTGCTTATAGTATGAAAAGTGCCCATTGCAGAAAAAGCTCAAATTTGAAAAACAAACACATATTCCTGTTCCCCTGCCTCCCCGAAGACCAAAAAACCATGACTTTTGCAGATGTGAAGTTTCCTTGCGGAGATAGCCCATGCTATATTTTGCATTTGTTAGGAAAAACTGCTTAGAGCATAAAAAGTGCCCATTGCAGAAAGAGCTCAAATTCGCAAAACAAACACATATTCCTGTTCCCCTGCCTCCCCGAAGACCAAAAAACCATGACTTTTGCAGATCTGAAGTTTCCTTGCGGAGATAGCCCATGCTATATCTTGCATTTGTTAGGAAAAACTGCTTATAGTATGAAAAGTGCCCATTGCAGAAAGAGCTCAAATTCGCAAAACAAACACATATTCCTGTTCCCCTGCCTCCCCGAAGACCAAAAAACCATGACTTTTGCAGATCTGAAGTTTCCTTGTGGAGATAGCCCATGCTATATCTTGCATTTGTTAGGAAAAACTGCTTATAGTATGAAAAGTGCCCATTGCAGAAAAAGCTCAAATTCGAAAAACAAACACATATTCCTGTTCCCCTGCCTCCCCGAAGACCAAAAAACCATGACATTTGCAGATGTGAAGTTTCCTTGCGGAGATAGCCCATGCTATATCTTGCATTTGTTAGGAAAAACTGCTTAGAGCATGAAAAGTGCCCATTGCAGAAAGAGCTCAAATTCGAAAAACAAACACGTATTCATGTTCCCCCGGCTCACTGAACACCAAAAAACCATGACTTTTGCAGATCTGAAGTTTCCTTGCGGAGATAGCCCATGTTATATCTTGCATTTGTTAGGAAAAACTGCTTATAGTATGAAAAGTGCCCATTGCAGAAAGAGCTCAAATTCGAAAAACAAACACATATTCCTGTTCCCCTGCCTCCCCGAAGATCAAAAAACCATGACTTTTGCAGATCTGAAGTTTCCTTGCGGAGATAGCCCATGCTATATCTTGCATTTGTTAGGAAAAACTGCTTAGAGCATGAAAAGTGCCCATTGCAGATAGAGCTCAAATTCGCAAAACAAACACATATTCCTGTTCCCCTGACTCCCCGAAGAACAAAAAACCATGACTTTTGCAGATCTGAAGTTTCCTTGCGGAGATAGCCCATGCTATATCTTGCATTTGTTAGGAAAAACTGCTTATAGTATGAAAAGTGCCCATTGCACAAAGAGCTGAAATTCAGAAAAACAAACACATATTCCTGTTCCCCTGCCTCCCCGAAGACCAAAAAACCATGACTTTTGCAGATCTGAAGTTTCCTTGCGGAGATAGCCCATGCTATATCTTGCATTTGTTAGGAAAAACTGCTTATAGCATGAAAAGTGCCCATTGCAGATAGAGCTAAAATTCGCAAAACAAACACATATTCCTGTTCCCCTGCCTCCCCGAAGACCAAAAAACCATGACTTTTGCAGATCTGAAGTTTCCTTGCGGAGATAGCCCATGCTATATCTTGCATTTGTTAGGAAAAACTGCTTATAGTATGAAAAGTGCCCATTGCAGAAAAAGCTCAAATTCGAAAAACAAACACATATTCCTGTTCCCCTCCCTCCCCGAAGACCAAAAAACCATGACTTTTGCAGATGTGAACTTTCCTTGCGGAGATAGCCCATGCTATATCTTGCATTTGTTAGGAAAAACTGCTTAGAGCATGAAAAGTGCCCATTGCAGAAAGAGCTCAAATTCGAAAAACAAACACGTATTCATGTTCCCCCGGCTCACTGAACACCAAAAAACCATGACTTTTGCAGATCTGAAGTTTCCTTGCGGAGATAGCCCATGTTATATCTTGCATTTGTTAGGAAAAACTGCTTATAGCATGAAAAGTGCCCATTGCAGATAGAGCTAAAATTCGCAAAACAAACACATATTCCTGTTCCCCTGCCTCCCCGAAGACCAAAAAACCATGACTTTTGCAGATCTGAAGTTTCCTTGCGGAGATAGCCCATGCTATATCTTGCATTTGTTAGGAAAAACTGCTTATAGTATGAAAAGTGCCCATTGCAGAAAAAGCTCAAATTCGAAAAACAAACACATATTCCTGTTCCCCTGCCTCCCCGAAGACCAAAAAACCATGACTTTTGCAGATGTGAAGTTTCCTTGCGGAGATAGCCCATGCTATATCTTGCATTTGTTAGGAAAAACTGATTAGAGCATGAAAAGTGCCCATTGCAGAAAGAGCTCAAATTCGAAAAACAAACACGTATTCATGTTCCCCCGGCTCACTGAACACCAAAAAACCATGACTTTTGCAGATCTGAAGTTTCCTTGCGGAGATAGCCCATGTTATATCTTGCATTTGTTAGGAAAAACTGCTTATAGCATGAAAAGTGCCCATTGCAGATAGAGCTCAAATTCGCAAAACAAACACATATTCCTGTTCCCCTGCCTCCCCGAAGACCAAAAAACCATGACTTTTGCAGATCTGAAGTTTCCTTGCGGAGATAGCCCATGCTATATCTTGCATTTGTTAGGAAAAACTGCTTATAGTATGAAAAGTGCCCATTGCAGAAAAAGCTCAAATTCGAAAAACAAACACATATTCCTGTTCCCCTGCCTCCCCGAAGACCAAAAAACCATGACTTTTGCAGATGTGAACTTTCCTTGCGGAGATAGCCCATGCTATATCTTGCATTTGTTAGGAAAAACTGCTTAGAGCATGAAAAGTGCCCATTGCAGAAAGAGCTCAAATTCGAAAAACAAACACGTATTCATGTTCCCCCGGCTCACTGAACACCAAAAAACCATGACTTTTGCAGATCTGAAGTTTCCTTGCGGAGATAGCCCATGTTATATCTTGCATTTGTTAGGAAAAACTGCTTATAGCATGAAAAGTGCCCATTGCAGATAGAGCTAAAATTCGCAAAACAAACACATATTCCTGTTCCCCTGCCTCCCCGAAGACCAAAAAACCATGACTTTTGCAGATCTGAAGTTTCCATGCGGAGATAGCCCATGCTATATCTTGCATTTGTTAGGAAAAACTGCTTATAGTATGAAAAGTGCCCATTGCAGAAAGAGCTCAAATTCGAAAAACAAACACATATTCCTGTTCCCCTGCCTCCCCGAAGATCAAAAGACCATGACTTTTGCAGATGTGAAGTTTCCTTGCGGAGATAGCCCATGCTATATCTTGCATTTGTAAGGAAAAACTGCTTAGAGCATGAAAAGTGCCCATTGCAGAAAGAGCTCAAATTCGAAAAACAAACACGTATTCATGTTCCCCCGGCTCACTGAACACCAAAAAACCATGAGTTTTGCAGATCTGAAGTTTCCTTGCGGAGATAGCCCATGTTATATCTTGCATTTGTTAGGAAAAACTGCTTATAGCATGAAAAGTGCCCATTGCAGATAGAGCTAAAATTCGCAAAACAAACACATATTCCTGTTCCCCTGCCTCCCCGAAGACCAAAAAACCATGACTTTTGCAGATCTGAAGTTTCCTTGCGGAGATAGCCCATGCTATATCTTGCATTTGTTAGGAAAAACTGCTTATAGTATGAAAAGTGCCCATTGCAGAAAGAGCTCAAATTCGAAAAACAAACACATATTCCTGTTCCCCTGCCTCCCCGAAGACCAAAAAACCATGACTTTTGCAGATGTGAAGTTTCCTTGCGGAGATAGCCCATGCTATATCTTGCATTTGTTAGGAAAAACTGCTTAGAGCATGAAAAGTGCCCATTGCAGAAAGAGCTCAAATTCGAAAAACAAACACGTATTCATGTTCCCCCGGCTCACTGAACACCAAAAAACCATGACTTTTGCAGATCTGAAGTTTCCTTGCGGAGATAGCCCATGTTATATCTTGCATTTGTTAGGAAAAACTGCTTATAGTATGAAAAGTGCCCATTGCAGAAAGAGCTCAAATTCGAAAAACAAACACATATTCCTGTTCCCCTGCCTCACCAAAGATCAAAAAACCATGACTTTTGCAGATGTGAAGTTTCCTTGCGGAGATAGCCCATGCTATATCTTGCATTTGTAAGGAAAAACTGCTTAGAGCATGAAAAGTGCCCATTGCAGAAAGAGCTCAAATTCGAAAAACAAACACGTATTCATGTTCCCCCGTCTCACTGAACACCAAAAAACCATGAGTTTTGCAGATCTGAAGTTTCCTTGCGGAGATAGCCCATGATATATCTTGCATTTGTTAGGAAAAACTGCTTATAGCATGAAAAGTGCCCATTGAAGATAGAGCTCAAATTCGCAAAACAAACATATATTCCTGTTCCCCTGCCTCTCCGAAGACCAAAAAACCATGACTTTTGCAGATCTGAAGTTTCCTTGCGGAGATAGCCCATGCTATATCTTGCATTTGTTAGGAAAAACTGCTTATAGCATGAAAAGTGCCCATTGCAGATAGAGCTCAAATTCGCAAAACAAACACATATTCCTGTTCCCCTGCCTCCCCGAAGACCAAAAAACCATGACTTTTGCAGATCTGAAGTTTCCTTGCGGAGATAGCCCATGCTATATCTTGCATTTGTTAGGAAAAACTGCTTATAGTATGAAAAGTGCCCATTGCAGAAAAAGCTCAAATTTGAAAAACAAACACATATTCCTGTTCCCCTGCCTCCCCGAAGACCAAAAAACCATGACTTTTGCAGATGTGAAGTTTCCTTGCGGAGATAGCCCATGCTATATTTTGCATTTGTTAGGAAAAACTGCTTAGAGCATAAAAAGTGCCCATTGCAGAAAGAGCTCAAATTCGCAAAACAAACACATATTCCTGTTCCCCTGCCTCCCCGAAGACCAAAAAACCATGACTTTTGCAGATCTGAAGTTTCCTTGTGGAGATAGCCCATGCTATATCTTGCATTTGTTAGGAAAAACTGCTTATAGTATGAAAAGTGCCCATTGCAGAAAAAGCTCAAATTCGAAAAACAAACACATATTCCTGTTCCCCTGCCTCCCCGAAGACCAAAAAACCATGACTTTTGCAGATGTGAAGTTTCCTTGCGGAGATAGCCCATGCTATATCTTGCATTTGTTAGGAAAAACTGCTTATAGCATGAAAAGTGCCCATTGCAGATAGAGCTAAAATTCGCAAAACAAACACATATTCCTGTTCCCCTGCCTCCCCGAAGACCAAAAAACCATGACTTTTGCAGATCTGAAGTTTCCTTGCGGAGATAGCCCATGCTATATCTTGCATTTGTTAGGAAAAACTGCTTATAGTATGAAAAGTGCCCATTGCAGAAAAAGCTCAAATTCGAAAAACAAACACATATTCCTGTTCCCCTCCCTCCCCGAAGACCAAAAAACCATGACTTTTGCAGATGTGAACTTTCCTTGCGGAGATAGCCCATGCTATATCTTGCATTTGTTAGGAAAAACTGCTTAGAGCATGAAAAGTGCCCATTGCAGAAAGAGCTCAAATTCGAAAAACAAACACGTATTCATGTTCCCCCGGCTCACTGAACACCAAAAAACCATGACTTTTGCAGATCTGAAGTTTCCTTGCGGAGATAGCCCATGTTATATCTTGCATTTGTTAGGAAAAACTGCTTATAGCATGAAAAGTGCCCATTGCAGATAGAGCTAAAATTCGCAAAACAAACACATATTCCTGTTCCCCTGCCTCCCCGAAGACCAAAAAACCATGACTTTTGCAGATCTGAAGTTTCCTTGCGGAGATAGCCCATGCTATATCTTGCATTTGTTAGGAAAAACTGCTTATAGTATGAAAAGTGCCCATTGCAGAAAAAGCTCAAATTCGAAAAACAAACACATATTCCTGTTCCCCTGCCTCCCCGAAGACCAAAAAACCATGACTTTTGCAGATGTGAAGTTTCCTTGCGGAGATAGCCCATGCTATATCTTGCATTTGTTAGGAAAAACTGATTAGAGCATGAAAAGTGCCCATTGCAGAAAGAGCTCAAATTCGAAAAACAAACACGTATTCATGTTCCCCCGGCTCACTGAACACCAAAAAACCATGACTTTTGCAGATCTGAAGTTTCCTTGCGGAGATAGCCCATGTTATATCTTGCATTTGTTAGGAAAAACTGCTTATAGCATGAAAAGTGCCCATTGCAGATAGAGCTCAAATTCGCAAAACAAACACATATTCCTGTTCCCCTGCCTCCCCGAAGACCAAAAAACCATGACTTTTGCAGATCTGAAGTTTCCTTGCGGAGATAGCCCATGCTATATCTTGCATTTGTTAGGAAAAACTGCTTATAGTATGAAAAGTGCCCATTGCAGAAAAAGCTCAAATTCGAAAAACAAACACATATTCCTGTTCCCCTGCCTCCCCGAAGACCAAAAAACCATGACTTTTGCAGATGTGAACTTTCCTTGCGGAGATAGCCCATGCTATATCTTGCATTTGTTAGGAAAAACTGCTTAGAGCATGAAAAGTGCCCATTGCAGAAAGAGCTCAAATTCGAAAAACAAACACGTATTCATGTTCCCCCGGCTCACTGAACACCAAAAAACCATGACTTTTGCAGATCTGAAGTTTCCTTGCGGAGATAGCCCATGTTATATCTTGCATTTGTTAGGAAAAACTGCTTATAGCATGAAAAGTGCCCATTGCAGATAGAGCTAAAATTCGCAAAACAAACACATATTCCTGTTCCCCTGCCTCCCCGAAGACCAAAAAACCATGACTTTTGCAGATCTGAAGTTTCCATGCGGAGATAGCCCATGCTATATCTTGCATTTGTTAGGAAAAACTGCTTATAGTATGAAAAGTGCCCATTGCAGAAAGAGCTCAAATTCGAAAAACAAACACATATTCCTGTTCCCCTGCCTCCCCGAAGATCAAAAGACCATGACTTTTGCAGATGTGAAGTTTCCTTGCGGAGATAGCCCATGCTATATCTTGCATTTGTAAGGAAAAACTGCTTAGAGCATGAAAAGTGCCCATTGCAGAAAGAGCTCAAATTCGAAAAACAAACACGTATTCATGTTCCCCCGGCTCACTGAACACCAAAAAACCATGAGTTTTGCAGATCTGAAGTTTCCTTGCGGAGATAGCCCATGTTATATCTTGCATTTGTTAGGAAAAACTGCTTATAGCATGAAAAGTGCCCATTGCAGATAGAGCTAAAATTCGCAAAACAAACACATATTCCTGTTCCCCTGCCTCCCCGAAGACCAAAAAACCATGACTTTTGCAGATCTGAAGTTTCCTTGCGGAGATAGCCCATGCTATATCTTGCATTTGTTAGGAAAAACTGCTTATAGTATGAAAAGTGCCCATTGCAGAAAGAGCTCAAATTCGAAAAACAAACACATATTCCTGTTCCCCTGCCTCCCCGAAGACCAAAAAACCATGACTTTTGCAGATGTGAAGTTTCCTTGCGGAGATAGCCCATGCTATATCTTGCATTTGTTAGGAAAAACTGCTTAGAGCATGAAAAGTGCCCATTGCAGAAAGAGCTCAAATTCGAAAAACAAACACGTATTCATGTTCCCCCGGCTCACTGAACACCAAAAAACCATGACTTTTGCAGATCTGAAGTTTCCTTGCGGAGATAGCCCATGTTATATCTTGCATTTGTTAGGAAAAACTGCTTATAGTATGAAAAGTGCCCATTGCAGAAAGAGCTCAAATTCGAAAAACAAACACATATTCCTGTTCCCCTGCCTCACCAAAGATCAAAAAACCATGACTTTTGCAGATGTGAAGTTTCCTTGCGGAGATAGCCCATGCTATATCTTGCATTTGTAAGGAAAAACTGCTTAGAGCATGAAAAGTGCCCATTGCAGAAAGAGCTCAAATTCGAAAAACAAACACGTATTCATGTTCCCCCGTCTCACTGAACACCAAAAAACCATGAGTTTTGCAGATCTGAAGTTTCCTTGCGGAGATAGCCCATGATATATCTTGCATTTGTTAGGAAAAACTGCTTATAGCATGAAAAGTGCCCATTGAAGATAGAGCTCAAATTCGCAAAACAAACATATATTCCTGTTCCCCTGCCTCTCCGAAGACCAAAAAACCATGACTTTTGCAGATCTGAAGTTTCCTTGCGGAGATAGCCCATGCTATATCTTGCATTTGTTAGGAAAAACTGCTTATAGCATGAAAAGTGCCCATTGCAGATAGAGCTCAAATTCGCAAAACAAACACATATTCCTGTTCCCCTGCCTCCCCGAAGACCAAAAAACCATGACTTTTGCAGATCTGAAGTTTCCTTGCGGAGATAGCCCATGCTATATCTTGCATTTGTTAGGAAAAACTGCTTATAGTATGAAAAGTGCCCATTGCAGAAAAAGCTCAAATTTGAAAAACAAACACATATTCCTGTTCCCCTGCCTCCCCGAAGACCAAAAAACCATGACTTTTGCAGATGTGAAGTTTCCTTGCGGAGATAGCCCATGCTATATTTTGCATTTGTTAGGAAAAACTGCTTAGAGCATAAAAAGTGCCCATTGCAGAAAGAGCTCAAATTCGCAAAACAAACACATATTCCTGTTCCCCTGCCTCCCCGAAGACCAAAAAACCATGACTTTTGCAGATCTGAAGTTTCCTTGTGGAGATAGCCCATGCTATATCTTGCATTTGTTAGGAAAAACTGCTTATAGTATGAAAAGTGCCCATTGCAGAAAAAGCTCAAATTCGAAAAACAAACACATATTCCTGTTCCCCTGCCTCCCCGAAGACCAAAAAACCATGACTTTTGCAGATGTGAAGTTTCCTTGCGGAGATAGCCCATGCTATATCTTGCATTTGTTAGGAAAAACTGCTTAGAGCATGAAAAGTGCCCATTGCAGAAAGAGCTCAAATTCGAAAAACAAACACGTATTCATGTTCCCCCGGCTCACTGAACACCAAAAAACCATGACTTTTGCAGATCTGAAGTTTCCTTGCGGAGATAGCCCATGTTATATCTTGCATTTGTTAGGAAAAACTGCTTATAGTATGAAAAGTGCCCATTGCAGAAAGAGCTAAAATTCGCAAAACAAACACATATTCCTGTTCCCCTGCCTCCCCGAAGACCAAAAAACCATGACTTTTGCAGATCTGAAGTTTCCTTGCGGAGATAGCCCATGTTATATCTTGCATTTGTTAGGAAAAACTGCTTATAGTATGAAAAGTGCCCATTGCAGAAAGAGCTAAAATTCGCAAAACAAACACATATTCCTGTTCCCCTGCCTCCCCGAAGACCAAAAAACCATGACTTTTGCAGATCTGAAGTTTCCTTGCGGAGATAGCCCATGCTATATCTTGCATTTGTTAGGAAAAACTGCTTATAGTATGAAAAGTGCCCATTGCAGAAAAAGCTCAAATTCGAAAAACAAACACGTATTCATGTTCCCCCGGCTCACTGAACACCAAAAAACCATGACTTTTGCAGATCTGAAGTTTCCTTGCGGAGATAGCCCATGTTATATCTTGCATTTGTTAGGAAAAACTGCTTATAGCATGAAAAGTGCCCATTGCAGATAGAGCTAAAATTCGCAAAACAAACACATATTCCTGTTCCCCTGCCTCCCCGAAGACCAAAAAACCATGACTTTTGCAGATCTGAAGTTTCCATGCGGAGATAGCCCATGCTATATCTTGCATTTGTTAGGAAAAACTGCTTATAGTATGAAAAGTGCCCATTGCAGAAAGAGCTCAAATTCGAAAAACAAACACATATTCCTGTTCCCCTGCCTCCCCGAAGATCAAAAAACCATGACTTTTGCAGATGTGAAGTTTCCTTGCGGAGATAGCCCATGCTATATCTTGCATTTGTAAGGAAAAACTGCTTAGAGCATGAAAAGTGCCCATTGCAGAAAGAGCTCAAATTCGAAAAACAAACACGTATTCATGTTCCCCCGGCTCACTGAACACAAAAAAACCATGACTTTTGCAGATCTGAAGTTTCCTTGCGGAGATAGCCCATGTTATATCTTGCATTTGTTAGGAAAAACTGCTTATAGTATGAAAAGTGCCCATTGCAGAAAGAGCTCAAATTCGAAAAACAAACACATATTCCTGTTCCCCTGCCTCACCAAAGATCAAAAAACCATGACTTTTGCAGATGTGAAGTTTCCTTGCGGAGATAGCCCATGCTATATCTTGCATTTGTAAGGAAAAACTGCTTAGAGCATGAAAAGTGCCCATTGCAGAAAGAGCTCAAATTCGAAAAACAAACACGTATTCATGTTCCCCCGGCTCACTGAACACCAAAAAACCATGAGTTTTGCAGATCTGAAGTTTCCTTGCGGAGATAGCCCATGCTATATCTTGCATTTGTTAGGAAAAACTGCTTATAGCATGAAAAGTGCCCATTGAAGATAGAGCTCAAATTCGCAAAACAAACATATATTCCTGTTCCCCTGCCTCTCCGAAGACCAAAAAACCATGACTTTTGCAGATCTGAAGTTTCCTTGCGGAGATAGCCCATGCTATATCTTGCATTTGTTAGGAAAAACTGCTTATAGCATGAAAAGTGCCCATTGCAGATAGAGCTCAAATTCGCAAAACAAACACATATTCCTGTTCCCCTGCCTCCCCGAAGACCAAAAAACCATGACTTTTGCAGATCTGAAGTTTCCTTGCGGAGATAGCCCATGCTATATCTTGCATTTGTTAGGAAAAACTGCTTATAGTATGAAAAGTGCCCATTGCAGAAAAAGCTCAAATTTGAAAAACAAACACATATTCCTGTTCCCCTGCCTCCCCGAAGACCAAAAAACCATGACTTTTGCAGATGTGAAGTTTCCTTGCGGAGATAGCCCATGCTATATTTTGCATTTGTTAGGAAAAACTGCTTAGAGCATAAAAAGTGCCCATTGCAGAAAGAGCTCAAATTCGCAAAACAAACACATATTCCTGTTCCCCTGCCTCCCCGAAGACCAAAAAACCATGACTTTTGCAGATCTGAAGTTTCCTTGTGGAGATAGACCATGCTATATCTTGCATTTGTTAGGAAAAACTGCTTATAGTATGAAAAGTGCCCATTGCAGAAAAAGCTCAAATTCGAAAAACAAACACATATTCCTGTTCCCCTGCCTCCCCGAAGACCAAAAAACCATGACTTTTGCAGATGTGAAGTTTCCTTGCGGAGATAGCCCATGCTATATCTTGCATTTGTTAGGAAAAACTGCTTAGAGCATGAAAAGTGCCCATTGCAGAAAGAGCTCAAATTCGAAAAACAAACACGTATTCATGTTCCCCCGGCTCACTGAACACCAAAAAACCATGACTTTTGCAGATCTGAAGTTTCCTTGCGGAGATAGCCCATGTTATATCTTGCATTTGTAAGGAAAAACTGCTTAGAGCATGAAAAGTGCCCATTGCAGAAAGAGCTCAAATTCGAAAAACAAACATGTATTCATGTTCCCCCGGCTCACTGAACACCAAAAAACCATGAGTTTTGCAGATCTGAAGTTTCCTTGCGGAGATAGCCCATGTTATATCTTGCATTTGTTAGGAAAAACTGCTTATAGCATGAAAAGTGCCCATTGCAGATAGAGCTAAAATTCGCAAAACAAACACATATTCCTGTTCCCCTGCCTCCCCGAAGACCAAAAAACCATGACTTTTGCAGATCTGAAGTTTCCTTGCGGAGATAGCCCATGCTATATCTTGCATTTGTTAGGAAAAACTGCTTATAGTATGAAAAGTGCCCATTGCAGAAAAAGCTCAAATTCGAAAAACAAACACATATTCCTGTTCCCCTGCCTCCCCGAAGACCAAAAAACCATGACTTTTGCAGATGTGAAGTTTCCTTGCGGAGATAGCCCATGCTGTATCTTGCATTTGTTAGGAAAAACTGCTTAGAGCATGAAAAGTGCCCATTGCAGAAAGAGCTCAAATTCGAAAAACAAACACGTATTCATGTTCCCCCGGCTCACTGAACACAAAAAAACCATGACTTTTGCAGATCTGAAGTTTCCTTGCGGAGATAGCCCATGTTATATCTTGCATTTGTTAGGAAAAACTGCTTATAGTATGAAAAGTGCCCATTGCAGAAAGAGCTCAAATTCGAAAAACAAACACATATTCCTGTTCCCCTGCCTCACCAAAGATCAAAAAACCATGACTTTTGCAGATGTGAAGTTTCCTTGCGGAGATAGCCCATGCTATATCTTGCATTTGTAAGGAAAAACTGCTTAGAGCATGAAAAGTGCCCATTGCAGAAAGAGCTCAAATTCGAAAAACAAACACGTATTCATGTTCCCCCGGCTCACTGAACACCAAAAAACCATGAGTTTTGCAGATCTGAAGTTTCCTTGCGGAGATAGCCCATGCTATATCTTGCATTTGTTAGGAAAAACTGCTTATAGCATGAAAAGTGCCCATTGAAGATAGAGCTAAAATTCGCAAAACAAACACATATTCCTGTTCCCCTGACTCCCCGAAGACCAAAAAACCATGACTTTTGCAGATCTGAAGTTTCCTTGCGGAGATAGCCCATGCTATATCTTGCATTTGTTAGGAAAAACTGCTTAGAGCATGAAAAGTGCCCATTGCAGAAAGAGCTCAAATTCGAAAAACAAACACGTATTCATGTTCCCCCGGCTCACTGAACACAAAAAAACCATGACTTTTGCAGATCTGAAGTTTCCTTGCGGAGATAGCCCATGTTATATCTTGCATTTGTTAGGAAAAACTGCTTATAGTATGAAAAGTGCCCATTGCAGAAAGAGCTCAAATTCGAAAAACAAACACATATTCCTGTTCCCCTGCCTCACCAAAGATCAAAAAACCATGACTTTTGCAGATGTGAAGTTTCCTTGCGGAGATAGCCCATGCTATATCTTGCATTTGTAAGGAAAAACTGCTTAGAGCATGAAAAGTGCCCATTGCAGAAAGAGCTCAAATTCGAAAAACAAACACGTATTCATGTTCCCCCGGCTCACTGAACACCAAAAAACCATGAGTTTTGCAGATCTGAAGTTTCCTTGCGGAGATAGCCCATGCTATATCTTGCATTTGTTAGGAAAAACTGCTTATAGCATGAAAAGTGCCCATTGAAGATAGAGCTCAAATTCGCAAAACAAACATATATTCCTGTTCCCCTGCCTCTCCGAAGACCAAAAAACCATGACTTTTGCAGATCTGAAGTTTCCTTGCGGAGATAGCCCATGCTATATCTTGCATTTGTTAGGAAAAACTGCTTATAGCATGAAAAGTGCCCATTGCAGATAGAGCTCAAATTCGCAAAACAAACACATATTCCTGTTCCCCTGCCTCCCCGAAGACCAAAAAACCATGACTTTTGCAGATGTGAAGTTTCCTTGCGGAGATAGCCCATGCTATATCTTGCATTTGTTAGGAAAAACTGCTTATAGTATGAAAAGTGCCCATTGCAGAAAAAGCTCAAATTTGAAAAACAAACACATATTCCTGTTCCCCTGCCTCCCCGAAGACCAAAAAACCATGACTTTTGCAGATGTGAAGTTTCCTTGCGGAGATAGCCCATGCTATATTTTGCATTTGTTAGGAAAAACTGCTTAGAGCATAAAAAGTGCCCATTGCAGAAAGAGCTCAAATTCGCAAAACAAACACATATTCCTGTTCCCCTGCCTCCCCGAAGACCAAAAAACCATGACTTTTGCAGATCTGAAGTTTCCTTGTGGAGATAGCCCATGCTATATCTTGCATTTGTTAGGAAAAACTGCTTATAGTATGAAAAGTGCCCATTGCAGAAAAAGCTCAAATTCGAAAAACAAACACATATTCCTGTTCCCCTGCCTCCCCGAAGACCAAAAAACCATGACTTTTGCAGATGTGAAGTTTCCTTGCGGAGATAGCCCATGCTATATCTTGCATTTGTTAGGAAAAACTGCTTAGAGCATGAAAAGTGCCCATTGCAGAAAGAGCTCAAATTCGAAAAACAAACACGTATTCATGTTCCCCCGGCTCACTGAACACCAAAAAACCATGACTTTTGCAGATCTGAAGTTTCCTTGCGGAGATAGCCCATGTTATATCTTGCATTTGTAAGGAAAAACTGCTTAGAGCATGAAAAGTGCCCATTGCAGAAAGAGCTCAAATTCGAAAAACAAACACGTATTCATGTTCCCCCGGCTCACTGAACACCAAAAAACCATGACTTTTGCAGATCTGAAGTTTCCTTGCGGAGATAGCCCATGTTATATCTTGCATTTGTAAGGAAAAACTGCTTAGAGCATGAAAAGTGCCCATTGCAGATAGAGCTAAAATTCGCAAAACAAACACATATTCCTGTTCCCCTGCCTCCCCGAAGACCAAAAAACCATGACTTTTGCAGATCTGAAGTTTCCTTGCGGAGATAGCCCATGCTATATCTTGCATTTGTTAGGAAAAACTGCTTATAGTATGAAAAGTGCCCATTGCAGAAAAAGCTCAAATTCGAAAAACAAACACATATTCCTGTTCCCCTGCCTCCCCGAAGACCAAAAAACCATGACTTTTGCAGATGTGAAGTTTCCTTGCGGAGATAGCCCATGCTATATCTTGCATTTGTAAGGAAAAACTGCTTAGAGCATGAAAAGTGCCCATTGCAGAAAGAGCTCAAATTCGAAAAACAAACACGTATTCATGTTCCCCCGGCTCACTGAACACCAAAAAACCATGAGTTTTGCAGATCTGAAGTTTCCTTGCGGAGATAGCCCATGCTATATCTTGCATTTGTTAGGAAAAACTGCTTATAGCATGAAAAGTGCCCATTGAAGATAGAGCTAAAATTCGCAAAACAAACACATATTCCTGTTCCCCTGCCTCCCCGAAGACCAAAAAACCATGACTTTTGCAGATCTGAAGTTTCCTTGCGGAGATAGCCCATGCTATATCTTGCATTTGTTAGGAAAAACTGCTTATAGTATGAAAAGTGCCCATTGCAGAAAAAGCTCAAATTCGAAAAACAAACACATATTCCTGTTCCCCTGCCTCCCCGAAGACCAAAAAACCATGACTTTTGCAGATGTGAAGTTTCCTTGCGGAGATAGCCCATGCTATATCTTGCATTTGTTAGGAAAAACTGCTTAGAGCATGAAAAGTGCCCATTGCAGAAAGAGCTCAAATTCGAAAAACAAACACGTATTCATGTTCCCCCGGCTCACTGAACACAAAAAAACCATGACTTTTGCAGATCTGAAGTTTCCTTGCGGAGATAGCCCATGTTATATCTTGCATTTGTTAGGAAAAACTGCTTATAGTATGAAAAGTGCCCATTGCAGAAAGAGCTCAAATTCGAAAAACAAACACATATTCCTGTTCCCCTGCCTCACCAAAGATCAAAAAACCATGACTTTTGCAGATGTGAAGTTTCCTTGCGGAGATAGCCCATGCTATATCTTGCATTTGTAAGGAAAAACTGCTTAGAGCATGAAAAGTGCCCATTGCAGAAAGAGCTCAAATTCGAAAAACAAACACGTATTCATGTTCCCCCGGCTCACTGAACACCAAAAAACCATGAGTTTTGTAGATCTGAAGTTTCCTTGCGGAGATAGCCCATGCTATATCTTGCATTTGTTAGGAAAAACTGCTTATAGCATGAAAAGTGCCCATTGAAGATAGAGCTCAAATTCGCAAAACAAACATATATTCCTGTTCCCCTGCCTCTCCGAAGACCAAAAAACCATGACTTTTGCAGATCTGAAGTTTCCTTGCGGAGATAGCCCATGCTATATCTTGCATTTGTTAGGAAAAACTGCTTATAGCATGAAAAGTGCCCATTGCAGATAGAGCTCAAATTCGCAAAACAAACACATATTCCTGTTCCCCTGCCTCCCCGAAGACCAAAAAACCATGACTTTTGCAGATCTGAAGTTTCCTTGCGGAGATAGCCCATGCTATATCTTGCATTTGTTAGGAAAAACTGCTTATAGTATGAAAAGTGCCCATTGCAGAAAAAGCTCAAATTTGAAAAACAAACACATATTCCTGTTCCCCTGCCTCCCCGAAGACCAAAAAACCATGACTTTTGCAGATGTGAAGTTTCCTTGCGGAGATAGCCCATGCTATATTTTGCATTTGTTAGGAAAAACTGCTTAGAGCATAAAAAGTGCCCATTGCAGAAAGAGCTCAAATTCGCAAAACAAACACATATTCCTGTTCCCCTGCCTCCCCGAAGACCAAAAAACCATGACTTTTGCAGATCTGAAGTTTCCTTGTGGAGATAGCCCATGCTATATCTTGCATTTGTTAGGAAAAACTGCTTATAGTATGAAAAGTGCCCATTGCAGAAAAAGCTCAAATTCGAAAAACAAACACATATTCCTGTTCCCCTGCCTCCCCGAAGACCAAAAAACCATGACTTTTGCAGATGTGAAGTTTCCTTGCGGAGATAGCCCATGCTATATCTTGCATTTGTTAGGAAAAACTGCTTAGAGCATGAAAAGTGCCCATTGCAGAAAGAGCTCAAATTCGAAAAACAAACACGTATTCATGTTCCCCCGGCTCACTGAACACCAAAAAACCATGACTTTTGCAGATCTGAAGTTTCCTTGCGGAGATAGCCCATGTTATATCTTGCATTTGTTAGGAAAAACTGCTTATAGTATGAAAAGTGCCCATTGCAGAAAGAGCTAAAATTAGCAAAACAAACACATATTCCTGTTCCCCTGCCTCCCCGAAGACCAAAAAACCATGACTTTTGCAGATCTGAAGTTTCCTTGCGGAGATAGCCCATGCTATATCTTGCATTTGTTAGGAAAAACTGCTTATAGTATGAAAAGTGCCCATTGCAGAAAAAGCTCAAATTCGAAAAACAAACACATATTCCTGTTCCCCTGCCTCCCCGAAGACCAAAAAACCATGACTTTTGCAGATGTGAAGTTTCCTTGCGGAGATAGCCCATGCTATATCTTGCATTTGTTAGGAAAAACTGCTTAGAGCATGAAAAGTGCCCATTGCAGAAAGAGCTCAAATTCGAAAAACAAACACGTATTCATGTTCCCCCGGCTCACTGAACACCAAAAAACCATGACTTTTGCAGATCTGAAGTTTCCTTGCGGAGATAGCCCATGTTATATCTTGCATTTGTTAGGAAAAACTGCTTATAGTATGAAAAGTGCCCATTGCAGAAAGAGCTCAAATTCGAAAAACAAACACATATTCCTGTTCCCCTGCCTCCCCGAAGATCAAAAAACCATGACTTTTGCAGATGTGAAGTTTCCTTGCGGAGATAGCCCATGCTATATCTTGCATTTGTAAGGAAAAACTGCTTAGAGCATGAAAAGTGCCCATTGCAGAAAGAGCTCAAATTCGAAAAACAAACACGTATTCATGTTCCCCCGGCTCACTGAACACCAAAAAACCATGAGTTTTGCAGATCTGAAGTTTCCTTGCGGAGATAGCCCATGATATATCTTGCATTTGTTAGGAAAAACTGCTTATAGCATGAAAAGTGCCCATTGAAGATAGAGCTCAAATTCGCAAAACAAACATATATTCCTGTTCCCCTGCCTCTCCGAAGACCAAAAAACCATGACTTTTGCAGATCTGAAGTTTCCTTGCGGAGATAGCCCATGCTATATCTTGCATTTGTTAGGAAAAACTGCTTATAGCATGAAAAGTGCCCATTGCAGATAGAGCTCAAATTCGCAAAACAAACACATATTCCTGTTCCCCTGCCTCCCCGAAGACCAAAAAACCATGACTTTTGCAGATCTGAAGTTTCCTTGCGGAGATAGCCCATGCTATATCTTGCATTTGTTAGGAAAAACTGCTTATAGTATGAAAAGTGCCCATTGCAGAAAAAGCTCAAATTTGAAAAACAAACACATATTCCTGTTCCCCTGCCTCCCCGAAGACCAAAAAACCATGACTTTTGCAGATGTGAAGTTTCCTTGCGGAGATAGCCCATGCTATATTTTGCATTTGTTAGGAAAAACTGCTTAGAGCATAAAAAGTGCCCATTGCAGAAAGAGCTCAAATTCGCAAAACAAACACATATTCCTGTTCCCCTGCCTCCCCGAAGACCAAAAAACCATGACTTTTGCAGATCTGAAGTTTCCTTGCGGAGATAGCCCATGCTATATCTTGCATTTGTTAGGAAAAACTGCTTATAGTATGAAAAGTGCCCATTGCAGAAAAAGCTCAAATTTGAAAAACAAACACATATTCCTGTTCCCCTGCCTCCCCGAAGACCAAAAAACCATGACTTTTGCAGATGTGAAGTTTCCTTGCGGAGATAGCCCATGCTATATTTTGCATTTGTTAGGAAAAACTGCTTAGAGCATAAAAAGTGCCCATTGCAGAAAGAGCTCAAATTCGCAAAACAAACACATATTCCTGTTCCCCTGCCTCCCCGAAGACCAAAAAACCATGACTTTTGCAGATCTGAAGTTTCCTTGCGGAGATAGCCCATGCTATATCTTGCATTTGTTAGGAAAAACTGCTTATAGTATGAAAAGTGCCCATTGCAGAAAAAGCTCAAATTCGAAAAACAAACACATATTCCTGTTCCCCTGCCTCCCCGAAGACCAAAAAACCATGACTTTTGCAGATGTGAAGTTTCCTTGCGGAGATAGCCCATGCTATATCTTGCATTTGTTAGGAAAAACTGCTTAGAGCATGAAAAGTGCCCATTGCAGAAAGAGCTCAAATTCGAAAAACAAACACGTATTCATGTTCCCCCGGCTCACTGAACACCAAAAAACCATGACTTTTGCAGATCTGAAGTTTCCTTGCGGAGATAGCCCATGTTATATCTTGCATTTGTTAGGAAAAACTGCTTATAGTATGAAAAGTGCCCATTGCAGAAAGAGCTAAAATTCGCAAAACAAACACATATTCCTGTTCTCCTGCCTCCCCGAAGACCAAAAAACCATGACTTTTGCAGATCTGAAGTTTCCTTGCGGAGATAGCCCATGCTATATCTTGCATTTGTTAGGAAAAACTGCTTATAGTATGAAAAGTGCCCATTGCAGAAAAAGCTCAAATTCGAAAAACAAACACATATTCCTGTTCCCCTGCCTCCCCGAAGACCAAAAAACCATGACTTTTGCAGATGTGAAGTTTCCTTGCGGAGATAGCCCATGCTATATCTTGCATTTGTTAGGAAAAACTGCTTAGAGCATGAAAAGTGCCCATTGCAGAAAGAGCTCAAATTCGAAAAACAAACACGTATTCATGTTCCCCCGGCTCACTGAACACCAAAAAACCATGACTTTTGCAGATCTGAAGTTTCCTTGCGGAGATAGCCCATGTTATATCTTGCATTTGTTAGGAAAAACTGCTTATAGTATGAAAAGTGCCCATTGCAGAAAGAGCTCAAATTCGAAAAACAAACACATATTCCTGTTCCCCTGCCTCCCCGAAGATCAAAAAACCATGACTTTTGCAGATGTGAAGTTTCCTTGCGGAGATAGCCCATGCTATATCTTGCATTTGTAAGGAAAAACTGCTTAGAGCATGAAAAGTGCCCATTGCAGAAAGAGCTCAAATTCGAAAAACAAACACGTATTCATGTTCCCCCGGCTCACTGAACACCAAAAAACCATGAGTTTCGCAGATCTGAAGTTTCCTTGCGGAGATAGCCCATGATATATCTTGCATTTGTTAGGAAAAACTGCTTATAGCATGAAAAGTGGCCATTGAAGATAGAGCTCAAATTCGCAAAACAAACATATATTCCTGTTCCCCTGCCTCTCCGAAGACCAAAAAACCATGACTTTTGCAGATCTGAAGTTTCCTTGCGGAGATAGCCCATGCTATATCTTGCATTTGTTAGGAAAAACTGCTTAGAGCATGAAAAGTGCCCATTGCAGATAGAGCTCAAATTCGCAAAACAAACACATATTCCTGTTCCCCTGCCTCCCCGAAGACCAAAAAACCATGACTTTTGCAGATCTGAAGTTTCCTTGCGGAGATAGCCCATGCTATATCTTGCATTTGTTAGGAAAAACTGCTTATAGTATGAAAAGTGCCCATTGCAGAAAAAGCTCAAATTTGAAAAACAAACACATATTCCTGTTCCCCTGCCTCCCCGAAGACCAAAAAACCATGACTTTTGCAGATGTGAAGTTTCCTTGCGGAGATAGCCCATGCTATATTTTGCATTTGTTAGGAAAAACTGCTTAGAGCATAAAAAGTGCCCATTGCAGAAAGAGCTCAAATTCGCAAAACAAACACATATTCCTGTTCCCCTGCCTCCCCGAAGACCAAAAAACCATGACTTTTGCAGATCTGAAGTTTCCTTGTGGAGATAGCCCATGCTATATCTTGCATTTGTTAGGAAAAACTGCTTATAGTATGAAAAGTGCCCATTGCAGAAAAAGCTCAAATTCGAAAAACAAACACATATTCCTGTTCCCCTGCCTCCCCGAAGACCAAAAAACCATGACTTTTGCAGATGTGAAGTTTCCTTGCGGAGATAGCCCATGCTATATCTTGCATTTGTTAGGAAAAACTGCTTAGAGCATGAAAAGTGCCCATTGCAGAAAGAGCTCAAATTCGAAAAACAAACACGTATTCATGTTCCCCCGGCTCACTGAACACCAAAAAACCATGACTTTTGCAGATCTGAAGTTTCCTTGCGGAGATAGCCCATGTTATATCTTGCATTTGTTAGGAAAAACTGCTTATAGTATGAAAAGTGCCCATTGCAGAAAGAGCTCAAATTCGAAAAACAAACACATATTCCTGTTCCCCTGCCTCCCCGAAGATCAAAAAACCATGACTTTTGCAGATCTCAAGTTTCCTTGCAGAGATAGCCCATGCTATATCTTGCATTTGTTAGGAAAAACTGCTTAGAGCATGAAAAGTGCCCATTGCAGAAAGAGCTCAAATTCGAATAACAAACACGTATTCATGTTCCCCCGGCTCACTGAACACCAAAAAACCATGAGGTTTGCAGATCTGAAATTTCCTTGTGGAGATAGCCCATGTTATATCTTGCATTTGTTAGGAAAAACTGCTTATAGCATGAAAAGTGCCCATTGCATTTAGAGCTCAAATTCGCAAAACAAACACATATTCATGTTCCCCTGTCTCCCCGAAGACCAAAAAACCATGACTTTTGCAGATCTGAAGTTTCCTTGCGGAGATAGCCCATGCTATATCTTGCATTTGTTAGGAAAAACTGCTTATAGTATGAAAAGTGCCCATTGCAGAAAAAGCTCAAATTCGAAAAACAAACACATATTCCTGTTCCCCTGCCTCCCCGAAGACCAAAAAACCATGACTTTTGCAGATGTGAAGTTTCCTTGCGGAGATAGCCCATGTTATATCTTGCATTTGTTAGGAAAAACTGCTTATAGTATGAAAAGTACCCATTGCAGAAAGAGCTCAAATTCGAAAAACAAACACATATTCCTGTTCCCCTGCCTCCCCGAAGATCAAAAAACCATGACTTTTGCAGATCTGAAGTTTCCTTGCAGAGATAGCCCATGCTATATCTTGCATTTGTTAGGAAAAACTGCTTAGAGCATGAAAAGTGCCCATTGCAGAAAGAGCTCAAATTCGAATAACAAACACGTATTCATGTTCCCCCGGCTCACTGAACACCAAAAAACCATGAGGTTTGCAGATCTGAAGTTTCCTTGTGGAGATAGCCCATGTTATATCTTGCATTTGTTAGGAAAAACTGCTTATAGCATGAAAAGTGCCCATTGCATTTAGAGCTCAAATTCGCAAAACAAACACATATTCATGTTCCCCTGTCTCCCCGAAGACCAAAAAACCATGACTTTTGCAGATGTGAAGTTTCCTTGCGGAGATAGCCCATGCTATATCTTGCATTTGTTAGGAAAAACTGCTTATAGTATGAAAAGTGCCCATTGCAGAAAAAGCTCAAATTCGAAAAACAAACACATATTCCTGTTCCCCTGCCTCCCCGAAGACCAAAAAACCATGACTTTTGCAGATGTGAAGTTTCCTTGCGGAGATAGCCCATGCTATATCTTGCATTTGTTAGGAAAAACTGCTTAGAGCATTAAAAGTGCCCATTGCAGAAAGAGCTCAAATTCGAAAAAAAAACACGTATTCATGTTCCACCAGCTCACTGAACACCAAAAAACCATGACTTTTGCAGATCTGAAGTTTCCTTGCGGAGATAGCCCATGTTATATCTTGCATTTGTTAGGAAAAACTGCTTATAGTATGAAAAGTGCCCATTGCAGAAAGAGCTCAAATTCGAAAAACAAACACATATTCCTGTTCCCCTGCCTCCCCGAAGATCAAAAAACCATGACTTTTGCAGATCTGAAGTTTCCTTGCAGAGATAGCCCATGCTATATCTTGCATTTGTTAGGAAAAACTGCTTACAGCATGAAAAGTGCCCATTGCAGAAAGAGCTCAAATTCGAAAAACAAACACGTATTCATGTTCCCCCGGCTTACTGAACACCAAAAAACCATGAGTTTTGCAGATCTGAAGTTTCCTTGCGGAGATAGCCCATGATATATCTTGCATTTGTTAGGAAAAAACTGCTTATAGTATGAAAAGTGCCCATTTCACAAAGAGCTCAAATTCAAAAAACAAACACATATTCATGTTCCCCTGTCTCCCCGAAGACCAAAAAACCATGACTTTTGCAGATCTGAAGTTTCCTTGCGGAGATAGCCCATGATATATCTTGCATTTGTTAGGAAAAACTGCTCATAGCATGAAAAGTGCCCATTGCAGATAGAGCTCAAATTCGCAAAACAAACACATATTCCTGTTCCCCTGAATCCCCGATGACCAAAAAACCATGACTTTTGCAGATCTGAAGTTTCCTTGCGGAGATAGCCCATGCTATATCTTGCATTTGTTAGGAAAAACTGCTTATAGTATGAAAAGTGCCCATTGCACAAAGAGCTGAAATTCAGAGAAACAAACACATATTCCTGTTCCCCTGCCTCCCCAAAGACCAAAAAACCATGACTTTTGCAGATCTGAAGTTTCCTTGCGGAGATAGCCCATGCTATATCTTGCATTTGTTAGGAAAAACTGCTTATAGCATGAAAAGTGCCCATTGCAGATAGAGCTCAAATTCGCAAAACAAACACATATTCCTGTTCCCCTGCCTCCCCAAAGACCAAAAAACCATGACTTTTGCAGATCTGAAGTTTCCTTGCGGAGATAGCCCATGCTATATCTTGCATTTGTTAGGAAAAACTGCTTAGAGTGAGAAAAGTGCCCATTGCAGAAAGAGCTCAAATTCGAAAAACAAACACGTATTCCTGTTCCCCTGCCTCCCCGAAGACCAAAAAACCATGACTTTTGCAGATGTGAAGTTTCCTTGCGGAGATAGCCCATGCTATATTTTGCATTTGTTAGGAAAAACTGCTTAGAGCATAAAAAGTGCCCATTGCAGAAAGAGCTCAAATTCGCAAAACAAACACATATTCCTGTTCCCCTGCCTCCCCGAAGACCAAAAAACCATGACTTTTGCAGATCTGAAGTTTCCTTGCGGAGATAGCCCATGCTATATCTTGCATTTGTTAGGAAAAACTGCTTATAGTATGAAAAGTGCCCATTGCAGAAAAAGCTCAAATTTGAAAAACAAACACATATTCCTGTTCCCCTGCCTCCCCGAAGACCAAAAAACCATGACTTTTGCAGATGTGAAGTTTCCTTGCGGAGATAGCCCATGCTATATTTTGCATTTGTTAGGAAAAACTGCTTAGAGCATAAAAAGTGCCCATTGCAGAAAGAGCTCAAATTCGCAAAACAAACACATATTCCTGTTCCCCTGCCTCCCCGAAGACCAAAAAACCATGACTTTTGCAGATCTGAAGTTTCCTTGCGGAGATAGCCCATGCTATATCTTGCATTTGTTAGGAAAAACTGCTTATAGTATGAAAAGTGCCCATTGCAGAAAAAGCTCAAATTCGAAAAACAAACACATATTCCTGTTCCCCTGCCTCCCCGAAGACCAAAAAACCATGACTTTTGCAGATGTGAAGTTTCCTTGCGGAGATAGCCCATGCTATATCTTGCATTTGTTAGGAAAAACTGCTTAGAGCATGAAAAGTGCCCATTGCAGAAAGAGCTCAAATTCGAAAAACAAACACGTATTCATGTTCCCCCGGCTCACTGAACACCAAAAAACCATGACTTTTGCAGATCTGAAGTTTCCTTGCGGAGATAGCCCATGTTATATCTTGCATTTGTTAGGAAAAACTGCTTATAGTATGAAAAGTGCCCATTGCAGAAAGAGCTAAAATTCGCAAAACAAACACATATTCCTGTTCTCCTGCCTCCCCGAAGACCAAAAAACCATGACTTTTGCAGATCTGAAGTTTCCTTGCGGAGATAGCCCATGCTATATCTTGCATTTGTTAGGAAAAACTGCTTATAGTATGAAAAGTGCCCATTGCAGAAAAAGCTCAAATTCGAAAAACAAACACATATTCCTGTTCCCCTGCCTCCCCGAAGACCAAAAAACCATGACTTTTGCAGATGTGAAGTTTCCTTGCGGAGATAGCCCATGCTATATCTTGCATTTGTTAGGAAAAACTGCTTAGAGCATGAAAAGTGCCCATTGCAGAAAGAGCTCAAATTCGAAAAACAAACACGTATTCATGTTCCCCCGGCTCACTGAACACCAAAAAACCATGACTTTTGCAGATCTGAAGTTTCCTTGCGGAGATAGCCCATGTTATATCTTGCATTTGTTAGGAAAAACTGCTTATAGTATGAAAAGTGCCCATTGCAGAAAGAGCTCAAATTCGAAAAACAAACACATATTCCTGTTCCCCTGCCTCCCCGAAGATCAAAAAACCATGACTTTTGCAGATGTGAAGTTTCCTTGCGGAGATAGCCCATGCTATATCTTGCATTTGTAAGGAAAAACTGCTTAGAGCATGAAAAGTGCCCATTGCAGAAAGAGCTCAAATTCGAAAAACAAACACGTATTCATGTTCCCCCGGCTCACTGAACACCAAAAAACCATGAGTTTCGCAGATCTGAAGTTTCCTTGCGGAGATAGCCCATGATATATCTTGCATTTGTTAGGAAAAACTGCTTATAGCATGAAAAGTGGCCATTGAAGATAGAGCTCAAATTCGCAAAACAAACATATATTCCTGTTCCCCTGCCTCTCCGAAGACCAAAAAACCATGACTTTTGCAGATCTGAAGTTTCCTTGCGGAGATAGCCCATGCTATATCTTGCATTTGTTAGGAAAAACTGCTTATAGCATGAAAAGTGCCCATTGCAGATAGAGCTCAAATTCGCAAAACAAACACATATTCCTGTTCCCCTGCCTCCCCGAAGACCAAAAAACCATGACTTTTGCAGATCTGAAGTTTCCTTGCGGAGATAGCCCATGCTATATCTTGCATTTGTTAGGAAAAACTGCTTATAGTATGAAAAGTGCCCATTGCAGAAAAAGCTCAAATTTGAAAAACAAACACATATTCCTGTTCCCCTGCCTCCCCGAAGACCAAAAAACCATGACTTTTGCAGATGTGAAGTTTCCTTGCGGAGATAGCCCATGCTATATTTTGCATTTGTTAGGAAAAACTGCTTAGAGCATAAAAAGTGCCCATTGCAGAAAGAGCTCAAATTCGCAAAACAAACACATATTCCTGTTCCCCTGCCTCCCCGAAGACCAAAAAACCATGACTTTTGCAGATCTGAAGTTTCCTTGTGGAGATAGCCCATGCTATATCTTGCATTTGTTAGGAAAAACTGCTTATAGTATGAAAAGTGCCCATTGCAGAAAAAGCTCAAATTCGAAAAACAAACACATATTCCTGTTCCCCTGCCTCCCCGAAGACCAAAAAACCATGACTTTTGCAGATGTGAAGTTTCCTTGCGGAGATAGCCCATGCTATATCTTGCATTTGTTAGGAAAAACTGCTTAGAGCATGAAAAGTGCCCATTGCAGAAAGAGCTCAAATTCGAAAAACAAACACGTATTCATGTTCCCCCGGCTCACTGAACACCAAAAAACCATGACTTTTGCAGATCTGAAGTTTCCTTGCGGAGATAGCCCATGTTATATCTTGCATTTGTTAGGAAAAACTGCTTATAGTATGAAAAGTGCCCATTGCAGAAAGAGCTCAAATTCGAAAAACAAACACATATTCCTGTTCCCCTGCCTCCCCGAAGATCAAAAAACCATGACTTTTGCAGATCTCAAGTTTCCTTGCAGAGATAGCCCATGCTATATCTTGCATTTGTTAGGAAAAACTGCTTAGAGCATGAAAAGTGCCCATTGCAGAAAGAGCTCAAATTCGAATAACAAACACGTATTCATGTTCCCCCGGCTCACTGAACACCAAAAAACCATGAGGGTTGCAGATCTGAAATTTCCTTGTGGAGATAGCCCATGTTATATCTTGCATTTGTTAGGAAAAACTGCTTATAGCATGAAAAGTGCCCATTGCATTTAGAGCTCAAATTCGCAAAACAAACACATATTCATGTTCCCCTGTCTCCCCGAAGACCAAAAAACCATGACTTTTGCAGATCTGAAGTTTCCTTGCGGAGATAGCCCATGCTATATCTTGCATTTGTTAGGAAAAACTGCTTATAGTATGAAAAGTGCCCATTGCAGAAAAAGCTCAAATTCGAAAAACAAACACATATTCCTGTTCCCCTGCCTCCCCGAAGACCAAAAAACCATGACTTTTGCAGATGTGAAGTTTCCTTGCGGAGATAGCCCATGTTATATCTTGCATTTGTTAGGAAAAACTGCTTATAGTATGAAAAGTACCCATTGCAGAAAGAGCTCAAATTCGAAAAACAAACACATATTCCTGTTCCCCTGCCTCCCCGAAGATCAAAAAACCATGACTTTTGCAGATCTGAAGTTTCCTTGCAGAGATAGCCCATGCTATATCTTGCATTTTTTAGGAAAAACTGCTTAGAGCATGAAAAGTGCCCATTGCAGAAAGAGCTCAAATTCGAATAACAAACACGTATTCATGTTCCCCCGGCTCACTGAACACCAAAAAACCATGAGGTTTGCAGATCTGAAGTTTCCTTGTGGAGATAGCCCATGTTATATCTTGCATTTGTTAGGAAAAACTGCTTATAGCATGAAAAGTGCCCATTGCATTTAGAGCTCAAATTCGCAAAACAAACACATATTCATGTTCCCCTGTCTCCCCGAAGACCAAAAAACCATGACTTTTGCAGATGTGAAGTTTCCTTACGGAGATAGCCCATGCTATATCTTGCATTTGTTAGGAAAAACTGCTTATAGTATGAAAAGTGCCCATTGCAGAAAAAGCTCAAATTCGAAAAACAAACACATATTCCTGTTCCCCTGCCTCCCCGAAGACCAAAAAACCATGACTTTTGCAGATGTGAAGTTTCCTTGCGGAGATAGCCCATGCTATATCTTGCATTTGTTAGGAAAAACTGCTTAGAGCATTAAAAGTGCCCATTGCAGAAAGAGCTCAAATTCGAAAAAAAAACACGTATTCATGTTCCACCAGCTCACTGAACACCAAAAAACCATGACTTTTGCAGATCTGAAGTTTCCTTGCGGAGATAGCCCATGTTATATCTTGCGTTTGTTAGGAAAAACTGCTTATAGTATGAAAAGTGCCCATTGCAGAAAGAGCTCAAATTCGAAAAACAAACACATATTCCTGTTCCCCTGCCTCCCCGAAGATCAAAAAACCATGACTTTTGCAGATCTGAAGTTTCCTTGCAGAGATAGCCCATGCTATATCTTGCATTTGTTAGGAAAAACTGCTTACAGCATGAAAAGTGCCCATTGCAGAAAGAGCTCAAATTCGAAAAACAAACACGTATTCATGTTCCCCCGGCTTACTGAACACCAAAAAACCATGAGTTTTGCAGATCTGAAGTTTCCTTGCGGAGATAGCCCATGATATATCTTGCATTTGTTAGGAAAAAACTGCTTATAGTATGAAAAGTGCCCATTTCACAAAGAGCTCAAATTCAAAAAACAAACACATATTCATGTTCCCCTGTCTCCCCGAAGACCAAAAAACCATGACTTTTGCAGATCTGAAGTTTCCTTGCGGAGATAGCCCATGATATATCTTGCATTTGTTAGGAAAAACTGCTCATAGCATGAAAAGTGCCCATTGCAGATAGAGCTCAAATTCGCAAAACAAACACATATTCCTGTTCCCCTGAATCCCCGAAGACCAAAAAACCATGACTTTTGCAGATCTGAAGTTTCCTTGCGGAGATAGCCCATGCTATATCTTGCATTTGTTAGGAAAAACTGCTTATAGTATGAAAAGTGCCCATTGCACAAAGAGCTGAAATTCAGAGAAACAAACACATATTCCTGTTCCCCTGCCTCCCCAAAGACCAAAAAACCATGACTTTTGCAGATCTGAAGTTTCCTTGCGGAGATAGCCCATGCTATATCTTGCATTTGTTAGGAAAAACTGCTTATAGCATGAAAAGTGCCCATTGCAGATAGAGCTAAAATTCGCAAAACAAACACATATTCCTGTTCCCCTGCCTCCCCGAAGACCAAAAAACCATGACTTTTGCAGATCTGAAGTTTCCATGCGGAGATAGCCCATGCTATATCTTGCATTTGTTAGGAAAAACTGCTTATAGTATGAAAAGTGCCCATTGCAGAAAGAGCTCAAATTCGAAAAACAAACACATATTCCTGTTCCCCTGCCTCCCCGAAGATCAAAAGACCATGACTTTTGCAGATGTGAAGTTTCCTTGCGGAGATAGCCCATGCTATATCTTGCATTTGTAAGGAAAAACTGCTTAGAGCATGAAAAGTGCCCATTGCAGAAAGAGCTCAAATTCGAAAAACAAACACGTATTCATGTTCCCCCGGCTCACTGAACACCAAAAAACCATGAGTTTTGCAGATCTGAAGTTTCCTTGCGGAGATAGCCCATGTTATATCTTGCATTTGTTAGGAAAAACTGCTTATAGCATGAAAAGTGCCCATTGCAGATAGAGCTAAAATTCGCAAAACAAACACATATTCCTGTTCCCCTGCCTCCCCGAAGACCAAAAAACCATGACTTTTGCAGATCTGAAGTTTCCTTGCGGAGATAGCCCATGCTATATCTTGCATTTGTTAGGAAAAACTGCTTATAGTATGAAAAGTGCCCATTGCAGAAAGAGCTCAAATTCGAAAAACAAACACATATTCCTGTTCCCCTGCCTCCCCGAAGACCAAAAAACCATGACTTTTGCAGATGTGAAGTTTCCTTGCGGAGATAGCCCATGCTATATCTTGCATTTGTTAGGAAAAACTGCTTAGAGCATGAAAAGTGCCCATTGCAGAAAGAGCTCAAATTCGAAAAACAAACACGTATTCATGTTCCCCCGGCTCACTGAACACCAAAAAACCATGACTTTTGCAGATCTGAAGTTTCCTTGCGGAGATAGCCCATGTTATATCTTGCATTTGTTAGGAAAAACTGCTTATAGTATGAAAAGTGCCCATTGCAGAAAGAGCTCAAATTCGAAAAACAAACACATATTCCTGTTCCCCTGCCTCACCAAAGATCAAAAAACCATGACTTTTGCAGATGTGAAGTTTCCTTGCGGAGATAGCCCATGCTATATCTTGCATTTGTAAGGAAAAACTGCTTAGAGCATGAAAAGTGCCCATTGCAGAAAGAGCTCAAATTCGAAAAACAAACACGTATTCATGTTCCCCCGTCTCACTGAACACCAAAAAACCATGAGTTTTGCAGATCTGAAGTTTCCTTGCGGAGATAGCCCATGATATATCTTGCATTTGTTAGGAAAAACTGCTTATAGCATGAAAAGTGCCCATTGAAGATAGAGCTCAAATTCGCAAAACAAACATATATTCCTGTTCCCCTGCCTCTCCGAAGACCAAAAAACCATGACTTTTGCAGATCTGAAGTTTCCTTGCGGAGATAGCCCATGCTATATCTTGCATTTGTTAGGAAAAACTGCTTATAGCATGAAAAGTGCCCATTGCAGATAGAGCTCAAATTCGCAAAACAAACACATATTCCTGTTCCCCTGCCTCCCCGAAGACCAAAAAACCATGACTTTTGCAGATCTGAAGTTTCCTTGCGGAGATAGCCCATGCTATATCTTGCATTTGTTAGGAAAAACTGCTTATAGTATGAAAAGTGCCCATTGCAGAAAAAGCTCAAATTTGAAAAACAAACACATATTCCTGTTCCCCTGCCTCCCCGAAGACCAAAAAACCATGACTTTTGCAGATGTGAAGTTTCCTTGCGGAGATAGCCCATGCTATATTTTGCATTTGTTAGGAAAAACTGCTTAGAGCATAAAAAGTGCCCATTGCAGAAAGAGCTCAAATTCGCAAAACAAACACATATTCCTGTTCCCCTGCCTCCCCGAAGACCAAAAAACCATGACTTTTGCAGATCTGAAGTTTCCTTGTGGAGATAGCCCATGCTATATCTTGCATTTGTTAGGAAAAACTGCTTATAGTATGAAAAGTGCCCATTGCAGAAAAAGCTCAAATTCGAAAAACAAACACATATTCCTGTTCCCCTGCCTCCCCGAAGACCAAAAAACCATGACTTTTGCAGATGTGAAGTTTCCTTGCGGAGATAGCCCATGCTATATCTTGCATTTGTTAGGAAAAACTGCTTATAGCATGAAAAGTGCCCATTGCAGATAGAGCTAAAATTCGCAAAACAAACACATATTCCTGTTCCCCTGCCTCCCCGAAGACCAAAAAACCATGACTTTTGCAGATCTGAAGTTTCCTTGCGGAGATAGCCCATGCTATATCTTGCATTTGTTAGGAAAAACTGCTTATAGTATGAAAAGTGCCCATTGCAGAAAAAGCTCAAATTCGAAAAACAAACACATATTCCTGTTCCCCTCCCTCCCCGAAGACCAAAAAACCATGACTTTTGCAGATGTGAACTTTCCTTGCGGAGATAGCCCATGCTATATCTTGCATTTGTTAGGAAAAACTGCTTAGAGCATGAAAAGTGCCCATTGCAGAAAGAGCTCAAATTCGAAAAACAAACACGTATTCATGTTCCCCCGGCTCACTGAACACCAAAAAACCATGACTTTTGCAGATCTGAAGTTTCCTTGCGGAGATAGCCCATGTTATATCTTGCATTTGTTAGGAAAAACTGCTTATAGCATGAAAAGTGCCCATTGCAGATAGAGCTAAAATTCGCAAAACAAACACATATTCCTGTTCCCCTGCCTCCCCGAAGACCAAAAAACCATGACTTTTGCAGATCTGAAGTTTCCTTGCGGAGATAGCCCATGCTATATCTTGCATTTGTTAGGAAAAACTGCTTATAGTATGAAAAGTGCCCATTGCAGAAAAAGCTCAAATTCGAAAAACAAACACATATTCCTGTTCCCCTGCCTCCCCGAAGACCAAAAAACCATGACTTTTGCAGATGTGAAGTTTCCTTGCGGAGATAGCCCATGCTATATCTTGCATTTGTTAGGAAAAACTGATTAGAGCATGAAAAGTGCCCATTGCAGAAAGAGCTCAAATTCGAAAAACAAACACGTATTCATGTTCCCCCGGCTCACTGAACACCAAAAAACCATGACTTTTGCAGATCTGAAGTTTCCTTGCGGAGATAGCCCATGTTATATCTTGCATTTGTTAGGAAAAACTGCTTATAGCATGAAAAGTGCCCATTGCAGATAGAGCTCAAATTCGCAAAACAAACACATATTCCTGTTCCCCTGCCTCCCCGAAGACCAAAAAACCATGACTTTTGCAGATCTGAAGTTTCCTTGCGGAGATAGCCCATGCTATATCTTGCATTTGTTAGGAAAAACTGCTTATAGTATGAAAAGTGCCCATTGCAGAAAAAGCTCAAATTCGAAAAACAAACACATATTCCTGTTCCCCTGCCTCCCCGAAGACCAAAAAACCATGACTTTTGCAGATGTGAACTTTCCTTGCGGAGATAGCCCATGCTATATCTTGCATTTGTTAGGAAAAACTGCTTAGAGCATGAAAAGTGCCCATTGCAGAAAGAGCTCAAATTCGAAAAACAAACACGTATTCATGTTCCCCCGGCTCACTGAACACCAAAAAACCATGACTTTTGCAGATCTGAAGTTTCCTTGCGGAGATAGCCCATGTTATATCTTGCATTTGTTAGGAAAAACTGCTTATAGCATGAAAAGTGCCCATTGCAGATAGAGCTAAAATTCGCAAAACAAACACATATTCCTGTTCCCCTGCCTCCCCGAAGACCAAAAAACCATGACTTTTGCAGATCTGAAGTTTCCATGCGGAGATAGCCCATGCTATATCTTGCATTTGTTAGGAAAAACTGCTTATAGTATGAAAAGTGCCCATTGCAGAAAGAGCTCAAATTCGAAAAACAAACACATATTCCTGTTCCCCTGCCTCCCCGAAGATCAAAAGACCATGACTTTTGCAGATGTGAAGTTTCCTTGCGGAGATAGCCCATGCTATATCTTGCATTTGTAAGGAAAAACTGCTTAGAGCATGAAAAGTGCCCATTGCAGAAAGAGCTCAAATTCGAAAAACAAACACGTATTCATGTTCCCCCGGCTCACTGAACACCAAAAAACCATGAGTTTTGCAGATCTGAAGTTTCCTTGCGGAGATAGCCCATGTTATATCTTGCATTTGTTAGGAAAAACTGCTTATAGCATGAAAAGTGCCCATTGCAGATAGAGCTAAAATTCGCAAAACAAACACATATTCCTGTTCCCCTGCCTCCCCGAAGACCAAAAAACCATGACTTTTGCAGATCTGAAGTTTCCTTGCGGAGATAGCCCATGCTATATCTTGCATTTGTTAGGAAAAACTGCTTATAGTATGAAAAGTGCCCATTGCAGAAAGAGCTCAAATTCGAAAAACAAACACATATTCCTGTTCCCCTGCCTCCCCGAAGACCAAAAAACCATGACTTTTGCAGATGTGAAGTTTCCTTGCGGAGATAGCCCATGCTATATCTTGCATTTGTTAGGAAAAACTGCTTAGAGCATGAAAAGTGCCCATTGCAGAAAGAGCTCAAATTCGAAAAACAAACACGTATTCATGTTCCCCCGGCTCACTGAACACCAAAAAACCATGACTTTTGCAGATCTGAAGTTTCCTTGCGGAGATAGCCCATGTTATATCTTGCATTTGTTAGGAAAAACTGCTTATAGTATGAAAAGTGCCCATTGCAGAAAGAGCTCAAATTCGAAAAACAAACACATATTCCTGTTCCCCTGCCTCACCAAAGATCAAAAAACCATGACTTTTGCAGATGTGAAGTTTCCTTGCGGAGATAGCCCATGCTATATCTTGCATTTGTAAGGAAAAACTGCTTAGAGCATGAAAAGTGCCCATTGCAGAAAGAGCTCAAATTCGAAAAACAAACACGTATTCATGTTCCCCCGTCTCACTGAACACCAAAAAACCATGAGTTTTGCAGATCTGAAGTTTCCTTGCGGAGATAGCCCATGATATATCTTGCATTTGTTAGGAAAAACTGCTTATAGCATGAAAAGTGCCCATTGAAGATAGAGCTCAAATTCGCAAAACAAACATATATTCCTGTTCCCCTGCCTCTCCGAAGACCAAAAAACCATGACTTTTGCAGATCTGAAGTTTCCTTGCGGAGATAGCCCATGCTATATCTTGCATTTGTTAGGAAAAACTGCTTATAGCATGAAAAGTGCCCATTGCAGATAGAGCTCAAATTCGCAAAACAAACACATATTCCTGTTCCCCTGCCTCCCCGAAGACCAAAAAACCATGACTTTTGCAGATCTGAAGTTTCCTTGCGGAGATAGCCCATGCTATATCTTGCATTTGTTAGGAAAAACTGCTTATAGTATGAAAAGTGCCCATTGCAGAAAAAGCTCAAATTTGAAAAACAAACACATATTCCTGTTCCCCTGCCTCCCCGAAGACCAAAAAACCATGACTTTTGCAGATGTGAAGTTTCCTTGCGGAGATAGCCCATGCTATATTTTGCATTTGTTAGGAAAAACTGCTTAGAGCATAAAAAGTGCCCATTGCAGAAAGAGCTCAAATTCGCAAAACAAACACATATTCCTGTTCCCCTGCCTCCCCGAAGACCAAAAAACCATGACTTTTGCAGATCTGAAGTTTCCTTGTGGAGATAGCCCATGCTATATCTTGCATTTGTTAGGAAAAACTGCTTATAGTATGAAAAGTGCCCATTGCAGAAAAAGCTCAAATTCGAAAAACAAACACATATTCCTGTTCCCCTGCCTCCCCGAAGACCAAAAAACCATGACTTTTGCAGATGTGAAGTTTCCTTGCGGAGATAGCCCATGCTATATCTTGCATTTGTTAGGAAAAACTGCTTAGAGCATGAAAAGTGCCCATTGCAGAAAGAGCTCAAATTCGAAAAACAAACACGTATTCATGTTCCCCTGCCTCCCCGAAGACCAAAAAACCATGACTTTTGCAGATCTGAAGTTTCCTTGCGGAGATAGCCCATGTTATATCTTGCATTTGTTAGGAAAAACTGCTTATAGTATGAAAAGTGCCCATTGCAGAAAGAGCTAAAATTCGCAAAACAAACACATATTCCTGTTCCCCTGCCTCCCCGAAGACCAAAAAACCATGACTTTTGCAGATCTGAAGTTTCCTTGCGGAGATAGCCCATGCTATATCTTGCATTTGTTAGGAAAAACTGCTTATAGTATGAAAAGTGCCCATTGCAGAAAAAGCTCAAATTCGAAAAACAAACACGTATTCATGTTCCCCCGGCTCACTGAACACCAAAAAACCATGACTTTTGCAGATCTGAAGTTTCCTTGCGGAGATAGCCCATGTTATATCTTGCATTTGTTAGGAAAAACTGCTTATAGCATGAAAAGTGCCCATTGCAGATAGAGCTAAAATTCGCAAAACAAACACATATTCCTGTTCCCCTGCCTCCCCGAAGACCAAAAAACCATGACTTTTGCAGATCTGAAGTTTCCATGCGGAGATAGCCCATGCTATATCTTGCATTTGTTAGGAAAAACTGCTTATAGTATGAAAAGTGCCCATTGCAGAAAGAGCTCAAATTCGAAAAACAAACACATATTCCTGTTCCCCTGCCTCCCCGAAGATCAAAAAACCATGACTTTTGCAGATGTGAAGTTTCCTTGCGGAGATAGCCCATGCTATATCTTGCATTTGTAAGGAAAAACTGCTTAGAGCATGAAAAGTGCCCATTGCAGAAAGAGCTCAAATTCGAAAAACAAACACGTATTCATGTTCCCCCGGCTCACTGAACACAAAAAAACCATGACTTTTGCAGATCTGAAGTTTCCTTGCGGAGATAGCCCATGTTATATCTTGCATTTGTTAGGAAAAACTGCTTATAGTATGAAAAGTGCCCATTGCAGAAAGAGCTCAAATTCGAAAAACAAACACATATTCCTGTTCCCCTGCCTCACCAAAGATCAAAAAACCATGACTTTTGCAGATGTGAAGTTTCCTTGCGGAGATAGCCCATGCTATATCTTGCATTTGTAAGGAAAAACTGCTTAGAGCATGAAAAGTGCCCATTGCAGAAAGAGCTCAAATTCGAAAAACAAACACGTATTCATGTTCCCCCGGCTCACTGAACACCAAAAAACCATGAGTTTTGCAGATCTGAAGTTTCCTTGCGGAGATAGCCCATGCTATATCTTGCATTTGTTAGGAAAAACTGCTTATAGCATGAAAAGTGCCCATTGAAGATAGAGCTCAAATTCGCAAAACAAACATATATTCCTGTTCCCCTGCCTCTCCGAAGACCAAAAAACCATGACTTTTGCAGATCTGAAGTTTCCTTGCGGAGATAGCCCATGCTATATCTTGCATTTGTTAGGAAAAACTGCTTATAGCATGAAAAGTGCCCATTGCAGATAGAGCTCAAATTCGCAAAACAAACACATATTCCTGTTCCCCTGCCTCCCCGAAGACCAAAAAACCATGACTTTTGCAGATCTGAAGTTTCCTTGCGGAGATAGCCCATGCTATATCTTGCATTTGTTAGGAAAAACTGCTTATAGTATGAAAAGTGCCCATTGCAGAAAAAGCTCAAATTTGAAAAACAAACACATATTCCTGTTCCCCTGCCTCCCCGAAGACCAAAAAACCATGACTTTTGCAGATGTGAAGTTTCCTTGCGGAGATAGCCCATGCTATATTTTGCATTTGTTAGGAAAAACTGCTTAGAGCATAAAAAGTGCCCATTGCAGAAAGAGCTCAAATTCGCAAAACAAACACATATTCCTGTTCCCCTGCCTCCCCGAAGACCAAAAAACCATGACTTTTGCAGATCTGAAGTTTCCTTGTGGAGATAGACCATGCTATATCTTGCATTTGTTAGGAAAAACTGCTTATAGTATGAAAAGTGCCCATTGCAGAAAAAGCTCAAATTCGAAAAACAAACACATATTCCTGTTCCCCTGCCTCCCCGAAGACCAAAAAACCATGACTTTTGCAGATGTGAAGTTTCCTTGCGGAGATAGCCCATGCTATATCTTGCATTTGTTAGGAAAAACTGCTTAGAGCATGAAAAGTGCCCATTGCAGAAAGAGCTCAAATTCGAAAAACAAACACGTATTCATGTTCCCCCGGCTCACTGAACACCAAAAAACCATGACTTTTGCAGATCTGAAGTTTCCTTGCGGAGATAGCCCATGTTATATCTTGCATTTGTAAGGAAAAACTGCTTAGAGCATGAAAAGTGCCCATTGCAGAAAGAGCTCAAATTCGAAAAACAAACATGTATTCATGTTCCCCCGGCTCACTGAACACCAAAAAACCATGAGTTTTGCAGATCTGAAGTTTCCTTGCGGAGATAGCCCATGTTATATCTTGCATTTGTTAGGAAAAACTGCTTATAGCATGAAAAGTGCCCATTGCAGATAGAGCTAAAATTCGCAAAACAAACACATATTCCTGTTCCCCTGCCTCCCCGAAGACCAAAAAACCATGACTTTTGCAGATCTGAAGTTTCCTTGCGGAGATAGCCCATGCTATATCTTGCATTTGTTAGGAAAAACTGCTTATAGTATGAAAAGTGCCCATTGCAGAAAAAGCTCAAATTCGAAAAACAAACACATATTCCTGTTCCCCTGCCTCCCCGAAGACCAAAAAACCATGACTTTTGCAGATGTGAAGTTTCCTTGCGGAGATAGCCCATGCTGTATCTTGCATTTGTTAGGAAAAACTGCTTAGAGCATGAAAAGTGCCCATTGCAGAAAGAGCTCAAATTCGAAAAACAAACACGTATTCATGTTCCCCCGGCTCACTGAACACAAAAAAACCATGACTTTTGCAGATCTGAAGTTTCCTTGCGGAGATAGCCCATGTTATATCTTGCATTTGTTAGGAAAAACTGCTTATAGTATGAAAAGTGCCCATTGCAGAAAGAGCTCAAATTCGAAAAACAAACACATATTCCTGTTCCCCTGCCTCACCAAAGATCAAAAAACCATGACTTTTGCAGATGTGAAGTTTCCTTGCGGAGATAGCCCATGCTATATCTTGCATTTGTAAGGAAAAACTGCTTAGAGCATGAAAAGTGCCCATTGCAGAAAGAGCTCAAATTCGAAAAACAAACACGTATTCATGTTCCCCCGGCTCACTGAACACCAAAAAACCATGAGTTTTGCAGATCTGAAGTTTCCTTGCGGAGATAGCCCATGCTATATCTTGCATTTGTTAGGAAAAACTGCTTATAGCATGAAAAGTGCCCATTGAAGATAGAGCTAAAATTCGCAAAACAAACACATATTCCTGTTCCCCTGACTCCCCGAAGACCAAAAAACCATGACTTTTGCAGATCTGAAGTTTCCTTGCGGAGATAGCCCATGCTATATCTTGCATTTGTTAGGAAAAACTGCTTAGAGCATGAAAAGTGCCCATTGCAGAAAGAGCTCAAATTCGAAAAACAAACACGTATTCATGTTCCCCCGGCTCACTGAACACAAAAAAACCATGACTTTTGCAGATCTGAAGTTTCCTTGCGGAGATAGCCCATGTTATATCTTGCATTTGTTAGGAAAAACTGCTTATAGTATGAAAAGTGCCCATTGCAGAAAGAGCTCAAATTCGAAAAACAAACACATATTCCTGTTCCCCTGCCTCACCAAAGATCAAAAAACCATGACTTTTGCAGATGTGAAGTTTCCTTGCGGAGATAGCCCATGCTATATCTTGCATTTGTAAGGAAAAACTGCTTAGAGCATGAAAAGTGCCCATTGCAGAAAGAGCTCAAATTCGAAAAACAAACACGTATTCATGTTCCCCCGGCTCACTGAACACCAAAAAACCATGAGTTTTGCAGATCTGAAGTTTCCTTGCGGAGATAGCCCATGCTATATCTTGCATTTGTTAGGAAAAACTGCTTATAGCATGAAAAGTGCCCATTGAAGATAGAGCTCAAATTCGCAAAACAAACATATATTCCTGTTCCCCTGCCTCTCCGAAGACCAAAAAACCATGACTTTTGCAGATCTGAAGTTTCCTTGCGGAGATAGCCCATGCTATATCTTGCATTTGTTAGGAAAAACTGCTTATAGCATGAAAAGTGCCCATTGCAGATAGAGCTCAAATTCGCAAAACAAACACATATTCCTGTTCCCCTGCCTCCCCGAAGACCAAAAAACCATGACTTTTGCAGATGTGAAGTTTCCTTGCGGAGATAGCCCATGCTATATCTTGCATTTGTTAGGAAAAACTGCTTATAGTATGAAAAGTGCCCATTGCAGAAAAAGCTCAAATTTGAAAAACAAACACATATTCCTGTTCCCCTGCCTCCCCGAAGACCAAAAAACCATGACTTTTGCAGATGTGAAGTTTCCTTGCGGAGATAGCCCATGCTATATTTTGCATTTGTTAGGAAAAACTGCTTAGAGCATAAAAAGTGCCCATTGCAGAAAGAGCTCAAATTCGCAAAACAAACACATATTCCTGTTCCCCTGCCTCCCCGAAGACCAAAAAACCATGACTTTTGCAGATCTGAAGTTTCCTTGTGGAGATAGCCCATGCTATATCTTGCATTTGTTAGGAAAAACTGCTTATAGTATGAAAAGTGCCCATTGCAGAAAAAGCTCAAATTCGAAAAACAAACACATATTCCTGTTCCCCTGCCTCCCCGAAGACCAAAAAACCATGACTTTTGCAGATGTGAAGTTTCCTTGCGGAGATAGCCCATGCTATATCTTGCATTTGTTAGGAAAAACTGCTTAGAGCATGAAAAGTGCCCATTGCAGAAAGAGCTCAAATTCGAAAAACAAACACGTATTCATGTTCCCCCGGCTCACTGAACACCAAAAAACCATGACTTTTGCAGATCTGAAGTTTCCTTGCGGAGATAGCCCATGTTATATCTTGCATTTGTAAGGAAAAACTGCTTAGAGCATGAAAAGTGCCCATTGCAGAAAGAGCTCAAATTCGAAAAACAAACACGTATTCATGTTCCCCCGGCTCACTGAACACCAAAAAACCATGACTTTTGCAGATCTGAAGTTTCCTTGCGGAGATAGCCCATGTTATATCTTGCATTTGTAAGGAAAAACTGCTTAGAGCATGAAAAGTGCCCATTGCAGATAGAGCTAAAATTCGCAAAACAAACACATATTCCTGTTCCCCTGCCTCCCCGAAGACCAAAAAACCATGACTTTTGCAGATCTGAAGTTTCCTTGCGGAGATAGCCCATGCTATATCTTGCATTTGTTAGGAAAAACTGCTTATAGTATGAAAAGTGCCCATTGCAGAAAAAGCTCAAATTCGAAAAACAAACACATATTCCTGTTCCCCTGCCTCCCCGAAGACCAAAAAACCATGACTTTTGCAGATGTGAAGTTTCCTTGCGGAGATAGCCCATGCTATATCTTGCATTTGTAAGGAAAAACTGCTTAGAGCATGAAAAGTGCCCATTGCAGAAAGAGCTCAAATTCGAAAAACAAACACGTATTCATGTTCCCCCGGCTCACTGAACACCAAAAAACCATGAGTTTTGCAGATCTGAAGTTTCCTTGCGGAGATAGCCCATGCTATATCTTGCATTTGTTAGGAAAAACTGCTTATAGCATGAAAAGTGCCCATTGAAGATAGAGCTAAAATTCGCAAAACAAACACATATTCCTGTTCCCCTGCCTCCCCGAAGACCAAAAAACCATGACTTTTGCAGATCTGAAGTTTCCTTGCGGAGATAGCCCATGCTATATCTTGCATTTGTTAGGAAAAACTGCTTATAGTATGAAAAGTGCCCATTGCAGAAAAAGCTCAAATTCGAAAAACAAACACATATTCCTGTTCCCCTGCCTCCCCGAAGACCAAAAAACCATGACTTTTGCAGATGTGAAGTTTCCTTGCGGAGATAGCCCATGCTATATCTTGCATTTGTTAGGAAAAACTGCTTAGAGCATGAAAAGTGCCCATTGCAGAAAGAGCTCAAATTCGAAAAACAAACACGTATTCATGTTCCCCCGGCTCACTGAACACAAAAAAACCATGACTTTTGCAGATCTGAAGTTTCCTTGCGGAGATAGCCCATGTTATATCTTGCATTTGTTAGGAAAAACTGCTTATAGTATGAAAAGTGCCCATTGCAGAAAGAGCTCAAATTCGAAAAACAAACACATATTCCTGTTCCCCTGCCTCACCAAAGATCAAAAAACCATGACTTTTGCAGATGTGAAGTTTCCTTGCGGAGATAGCCCATGCTATATCTTGCATTTGTAAGGAAAAACTGCTTAGAGCATGAAAAGTGCCCATTGCAGAAAGAGCTCAAATTCGAAAAACAAACACGTATTCATGTTCCCCCGGCTCACTGAACACCAAAAAACCATGAGTTTTGTAGATCTGAAGTTTCCTTGCGGAGATAGCCCATGCTATATCTTGCATTTGTTAGGAAAAACTGCTTATAGCATGAAAAGTGCCCATTGAAGATAGAGCTCAAATTCGCAAAACAAACATATATTCCTGTTCCCCTGCCTCTCCGAAGACCAAAAAACCATGACTTTTGCAGATCTGAAGTTTCCTTGCGGAGATAGCCCATGCTATATCTTGCATTTGTTAGGAAAAACTGCTTATAGCATGAAAAGTGCCCATTGCAGATAGAGCTCAAATTCGCAAAACAAACACATATTCCTGTTCCCCTGCCTCCCCGAAGACCAAAAAACCATGACTTTTGCAGATCTGAAGTTTCCTTGCGGAGATAGCCCATGCTATATCTTGCATTTGTTAGGAAAAACTGCTTATAGTATGAAAAGTGCCCATTGCAGAAAAAGCTCAAATTTGAAAAACAAACACATATTCCTGTTCCCCTGCCTCCCCGAAGACCAAAAAACCATGACTTTTGCAGATGTGAAGTTTCCTTGCGGAGATAGCCCATGCTATATTTTGCATTTGTTAGGAAAAACTGCTTAGAGCATAAAAAGTGCCCATTGCAGAAAGAGCTCAAATTCGCAAAACAAACACATATTCCTGTTCCCCTGCCTCCCCGAAGACCAAAAAACCATGACTTTTGCAGATCTGAAGTTTCCTTGTGGAGATAGCCCATGCTATATCTTGCATTTGTTAGGAAAAACTGCTTATAGTATGAAAAGTGCCCATTGCAGAAAAAGCTCAAATTCGAAAAACAAACACATATTCCTGTTCCCCTGCCTCCCCGAAGACCAAAAAACCATGACTTTTGCAGATGTGAAGTTTCCTTGCGGAGATAGCCCATGCTATATCTTGCATTTGTTAGGAAAAACTGCTTAGAGCATGAAAAGTGCCCATTGCAGAAAGAGCTCAAATTCGAAAAACAAACACGTATTCATGTTCCCCCGGCTCACTGAACACCAAAAAACCATGACTTTTGCAGATCTGAAGTTTCCTTGCGGAGATAGCCCATGTTATATCTTGCATTTGTTAGGAAAAACTGCTTATAGTATGAAAAGTGCCCATTGCAGAAAGAGCTAAAATTAGCAAAACAAACACATATTCCTGTTCCCCTGCCTCCCCGAAGACCAAAAAACCATGACTTTTGCAGATCTGAAGTTTCCTTGCGGAGATAGCCCATGCTATATCTTGCATTTGTTAGGAAAAACTGCTTATAGTATGAAAAGTGCCCATTGCAGAAAAAGCTCAAATTCGAAAAACAAACACATATTCCTGTTCCCCTGCCTCCCCGAAGACCAAAAAACCATGACTTTTGCAGATGTGAAGTTTCCTTGCGGAGATAGCCCATGCTATATCTTGCATTTGTTAGGAAAAACTGCTTAGAGCATGAAAAGTGCCCATTGCAGAAAGAGCTCAAATTCGAAAAACAAACACGTATTCATGTTCCCCCGGCTCACTGAACACCAAAAAACCATGACTTTTGCAGATCTGAAGTTTCCTTGCGGAGATAGCCCATGTTATATCTTGCATTTGTTAGGAAAAACTGCTTATAGTATGAAAAGTGCCCATTGCAGAAAGAGCTCAAATTCGAAAAACAAACACATATTCCTGTTCCCCTGCCTCCCCGAAGATCAAAAAACCATGACTTTTGCAGATGTGAAGTTTCCTTGCGGAGATAGCCCATGCTATATCTTGCATTTGTAAGGAAAAACTGCTTAGAGCATGAAAAGTGCCCATTGCAGAAAGAGCTCAAATTCGAAAAACAAACACGTATTCATGTTCCCCCGGCTCACTGAACACCAAAAAACCATGAGTTTTGCAGATCTGAAGTTTCCTTGCGGAGATAGCCCATGATATATCTTGCATTTGTTAGGAAAAACTGCTTATAGCATGAAAAGTGCCCATTGAAGATAGAGCTCAAATTCGCAAAACAAACATATATTCCTGTTCCCCTGCCTCTCCGAAGACCAAAAAACCATGACTTTTGCAGATCTGAAGTTTCCTTGCGGAGATAGCCCATGCTATATCTTGCATTTGTTAGGAAAAACTGCTTATAGCATGAAAAGTGCCCATTGCAGATAGAGCTCAAATTCGCAAAACAAACACATATTCCTGTTCCCCTGCCTCCCCGAAGACCAAAAAACCATGACTTTTGCAGATCTGAAGTTTCCTTGCGGAGATAGCCCATGCTATATCTTGCATTTGTTAGGAAAAACTGCTTATAGTATGAAAAGTGCCCATTGCAGAAAAAGCTCAAATTTGAAAAACAAACACATATTCCTGTTCCCCTGCCTCCCCGAAGACCAAAAAACCATGACTTTTGCAGATGTGAAGTTTCCTTGCGGAGATAGCCCATGCTATATTTTGCATTTGTTAGGAAAAACTGCTTAGAGCATAAAAAGTGCCCATTGCAGAAAGAGCTCAAATTCGCAAAACAAACACATATTCCTGTTCCCCTGCCTCCCCGAAGACCAAAAAACCATGACTTTTGCAGATCTGAAGTTTCCTTGCGGAGATAGCCCATGCTATATCTTGCATTTGTTAGGAAAAACTGCTTATAGTATGAAAAGTGCCCATTGCAGAAAAAGCTCAAATTTGAAAAACAAACACATATTCCTGTTCCCCTGCCTCCCCGAAGACCAAAAAACCATGACTTTTGCAGATGTGAAGTTTCCTTGCGGAGATAGCCCATGCTATATTTTGCATTTGTTAGGAAAAACTGCTTAGAGCATAAAAAGTGCCCATTGCAGAAAGAGCTCAAATTCGCAAAACAAACACATATTCCTGTTCCCCTGCCTCCCCGAAGACCAAAAAACCATGACTTTTGCAGATCTGAAGTTTCCTTGCGGAGATAGCCCATGCTATATCTTGCATTTGTTAGGAAAAACTGCTTATAGTATGAAAAGTGCCCATTGCAGAAAAAGCTCAAATTCGAAAAACAAACACATATTCCTGTTCCCCTGCCTCCCCGAAGACCAAAAAACCATGACTTTTGCAGATGTGAAGTTTCCTTGCGGAGATAGCCCATGCTATATCTTGCATTTGTTAGGAAAAACTGCTTAGAGCATGAAAAGTGCCCATTGCAGAAAGAGCTCAAATTCGAAAAACAAACACGTATTCATGTTCCCCCGGCTCACTGAACACCAAAAAACCATGACTTTTGCAGATCTGAAGTTTCCTTGCGGAGATAGCCCATGTTATATCTTGCATTTGTTAGGAAAAACTGCTTATAGTATGAAAAGTGCCCATTGCAGAAAGAGCTAAAATTCGCAAAACAAACACATATTCCTGTTCTCCTGCCTCCCCGAAGACCAAAAAACCATGACTTTTGCAGATCTGAAGTTTCCTTGCGGAGATAGCCCATGCTATATCTTGCATTTGTTAGGAAAAACTGCTTATAGTATGAAAAGTGCCCATTGCAGAAAAAGCTCAAATTCGAAAAACAAACACATATTCCTGTTCCCCTGCCTCCCCGAAGACCAAAAAACCATGACTTTTGCAGATGTGAAGTTTCCTTGCGGAGATAGCCCATGCTATATCTTGCATTTGTTAGGAAAAACTGCTTAGAGCATGAAAAGTGCCCATTGCAGAAAGAGCTCAAATTCGAAAAACAAACACGTATTCATGTTCCCCCGGCTCACTGAACACCAAAAAACCATGACTTTTGCAGATCTGAAGTTTCCTTGCGGAGATAGCCCATGTTATATCTTGCATTTGTTAGGAAAAACTGCTTATAGTATGAAAAGTGCCCATTGCAGAAAGAGCTCAAATTCGAAAAACAAACACATATTCCTGTTCCCCTGCCTCCCCGAAGATCAAAAAACCATGACTTTTGCAGATGTGAAGTTTCCTTGCGGAGATAGCCCATGCTATATCTTGCATTTGTAAGGAAAAACTGCTTAGAGCATGAAAAGTGCCCATTGCAGAAAGAGCTCAAATTCGAAAAACAAACACGTATTCATGTTCCCCCGGCTCACTGAACACCAAAAAACCATGAGTTTCGCAGATCTGAAGTTTCCTTGCGGAGATAGCCCATGATATATCTTGCATTTGTTAGGAAAAACTGCTTATAGCATGAAAAGTGGCCATTGAAGATAGAGCTCAAATTCGCAAAACAAACATATATTCCTGTTCCCCTGCCTCTCCGAAGACCAAAAAACCATGACTTTTGCAGATCTGAAGTTTCCTTGCGGAGATAGCCCATGCTATATCTTGCATTTGTTAGGAAAAACTGCTTAGAGCATGAAAAGTGCCCATTGCAGATAGAGCTCAAATTCGCAAAACAAACACATATTCCTGTTCCCCTGCCTCCCCGAAGACCAAAAAACCATGACTTTTGCAGATCTGAAGTTTCCTTGCGGAGATAGCCCATGCTATATCTTGCATTTGTTAGGAAAAACTGCTTATAGTATGAAAAGTGCCCATTGCAGAAAAAGCTCAAATTTGAAAAACAAACACATATTCCTGTTCCCCTGCCTCCCCGAAGACCAAAAAACCATGACTTTTGCAGATGTGAAGTTTCCTTGCGGAGATAGCCCATGCTATATTTTGCATTTGTTAGGAAAAACTGCTTAGAGCATAAAAAGTGCCCATTGCAGAAAGAGCTCAAATTCGCAAAACAAACACATATTCCTGTTCCCCTGCCTCCCCGAAGACCAAAAAACCATGACTTTTGCAGATCTGAAGTTTCCTTGTGGAGATAGCCCATGCTATATCTTGCATTTGTTAGGAAAAACTGCTTATAGTATGAAAAGTGCCCATTGCAGAAAAAGCTCAAATTCGAAAAACAAACACATATTCCTGTTCCCCTGCCTCCCCGAAGACCAAAAAACCATGACTTTTGCAGATGTGAAGTTTCCTTGCGGAGATAGCCCATGCTATATCTTGCATTTGTTAGGAAAAACTGCTTAGAGCATGAAAAGTGCCCATTGCAGAAAGAGCTCAAATTCGAAAAACAAACACGTATTCATGTTCCCCCGGCTCACTGAACACCAAAAAACCATGACTTTTGCAGATCTGAAGTTTCCTTGCGGAGATAGCCCATGTTATATCTTGCATTTGTTAGGAAAAACTGCTTATAGTATGAAAAGTGCCCATTGCAGAAAGAGCTCAAATTCGAAAAACAAACACATATTCCTGTTCCCCTGCCTCCCCGAAGATCAAAAAACCATGACTTTTGCAGATCTCAAGTTTCCTTGCAGAGATAGCCCATGCTATATCTTGCATTTGTTAGGAAAAACTGCTTAGAGCATGAAAAGTGCCCATTGCAGAAAGAGCTCAAATTCGAATAACAAACACGTATTCATGTTCCCCCGGCTCACTGAACACCAAAAAACCATGAGGTTTGCAGATCTGAAATTTCCTTGTGGAGATAGCCCATGTTATATCTTGCATTTGTTAGGAAAAACTGCTTATAGCATGAAAAGTGCCCATTGCATTTAGAGCTCAAATTCGCAAAACAAACACATATTCATGTTCCCCTGTCTCCCCGAAGACCAAAAAACCATGACTTTTGCAGATCTGAAGTTTCCTTGCGGAGATAGCCCATGCTATATCTTGCATTTGTTAGGAAAAACTGCTTATAGTATGAAAAGTGCCCATTGCAGAAAAAGCTCAAATTCGAAAAACAAACACATATTCCTGTTCCCCTGCCTCCCCGAAGACCAAAAAACCATGACTTTTGCAGATGTGAAGTTTCCTTGCGGAGATAGCCCATGTTATATCTTGCATTTGTTAGGAAAAACTGCTTATAGTATGAAAAGTACCCATTGCAGAAAGAGCTCAAATTCGAAAAACAAACACATATTCCTGTTCCCCTGCCTCCCCGAAGATCAAAAAACCATGACTTTTGCAGATCTGAAGTTTCCTTGCAGAGATAGCCCATGCTATATCTTGCATTTGTTAGGAAAAACTGCTTAGAGCATGAAAAGTGCCCATTGCAGAAAGAGCTCAAATTCGAATAACAAACACGTATTCATGTTCCCCCGGCTCACTGAACACCAAAAAACCATGAGGTTTGCAGATCTGAAGTTTCCTTGTGGAGATAGCCCATGTTATATCTTGCATTTGTTAGGAAAAACTGCTTATAGCATGAAAAGTGCCCATTGCATTTAGAGCTCAAATTCGCAAAACAAACACATATTCATGTTCCCCTGTCTCCCCGAAGACCAAAAAACCATGACTTTTGCAGATGTGAAGTTTCCTTGCGGAGATAGCCCATGCTATATCTTGCATTTGTTAGGAAAAACTGCTTATAGTATGAAAAGTGCCCATTGCAGAAAAAGCTCAAATTCGAAAAACAAACACATATTCCTGTTCCCCTGCCTCCCCGAAGACCAAAAAACCATGACTTTTGCAGATGTGAAGTTTCCTTGCGGAGATAGCCCATGCTATATCTTGCATTTGTTAGGAAAAACTGCTTAGAGCATTAAAAGTGCCCATTGCAGAAAGAGCTCAAATTCGAAAAAAAAACACGTATTCATGTTCCACCAGCTCACTGAACACCAAAAAACCATGACTTTTGCAGATCTGAAGTTTCCTTGCGGAGATAGCCCATGTTATATCTTGCATTTGTTAGGAAAAACTGCTTATAGTATGAAAAGTGCCCATTGCAGAAAGAGCTCAAATTCGAAAAACAAACACATATTCCTGTTCCCCTGCCTCCCCGAAGATCAAAAAACCATGACTTTTGCAGATCTGAAGTTTCCTTGCAGAGATAGCCCATGCTATATCTTGCATTTGTTAGGAAAAACTGCTTACAGCATGAAAAGTGCCCATTGCAGAAAGAGCTCAAATTCGAAAAACAAACACGTATTCATGTTCCCCCGGCTTACTGAACACCAAAAAACCATGAGTTTTGCAGATCTGAAGTTTCCTTGCGGAGATAGCCCATGATATATCTTGCATTTGTTAGGAAAAAACTGCTTATAGTATGAAAAGTGCCCATTTCACAAAGAGCTCAAATTCAAAAAACAAACACATATTCATGTTCCCCTGTCTCCCCGAAGACCAAAAAACCATGACTTTTGCAGATCTGAAGTTTCCTTGCGGAGATAGCCCATGATATATCTTGCATTTGTTAGGAAAAACTGCTCATAGCATGAAAAGTGCCCATTGCAGATAGAGCTCAAATTCGCAAAACAAACACATATTCCTGTTCCCCTGAATCCCCGATGACCAAAAAACCATGACTTTTGCAGATCTGAAGTTTCCTTGCGGAGATAGCCCATGCTATATCTTGCATTTGTTAGGAAAAACTGCTTATAGTATGAAAAGTGCCCATTGCACAAAGAGCTGAAATTCAGAGAAACAAACACATATTCCTGTTCCCCTGCCTCCCCAAAGACCAAAAAACCATGACTTTTGCAGATCTGAAGTTTCCTTGCGGAGATAGCCCATGCTATATCTTGCATTTGTTAGGAAAAACTGCTTATAGCATGAAAAGTGCCCATTGCAGATAGAGCTCAAATTCGCAAAACAAACACATATTCCTGTTCCCCTGCCTCCCCAAAGACCAAAAAACCATGACTTTTGCAGATCTGAAGTTTCCTTGCGGAGATAGCCCATGCTATATCTTGCATTTGTTAGGAAAAACTGCTTAGAGTGAGAAAAGTGCCCATTGCAGAAAGAGCTCAAATTCGAAAAACAAACACGTATTCCTGTTCCCCTGCCTCCCCGAAGACCAAAAAACCATGACTTTTGCAGATGTGAAGTTTCCTTGCGGAGATAGCCCATGCTATATTTTGCATTTGTTAGGAAAAACTGCTTAGAGCATAAAAAGTGCCCATTGCAGAAAGAGCTCAAATTCGCAAAACAAACACATATTCCTGTTCCCCTGCCTCCCCGAAGACCAAAAAACCATGACTTTTGCAGATCTGAAGTTTCCTTGCGGAGATAGCCCATGCTATATCTTGCATTTGTTAGGAAAAACTGCTTATAGTATGAAAAGTGCCCATTGCAGAAAAAGCTCAAATTTGAAAAACAAACACATATTCCTGTTCCCCTGCCTCCCCGAAGACCAAAAAACCATGACTTTTGCAGATGTGAAGTTTCCTTGCGGAGATAGCCCATGCTATATTTTGCATTTGTTAGGAAAAACTGCTTAGAGCATAAAAAGTGCCCATTGCAGAAAGAGCTCAAATTCGCAAAACAAACACATATTCCTGTTCCCCTGCCTCCCCGAAGACCAAAAAACCATGACTTTTGCAGATCTGAAGTTTCCTTGCGGAGATAGCCCATGCTATATCTTGCATTTGTTAGGAAAAACTGCTTATAGTATGAAAAGTGCCCATTGCAGAAAAAGCTCAAATTCGAAAAACAAACACATATTCCTGTTCCCCTGCCTCCCCGAAGACCAAAAAACCATGACTTTTGCAGATGTGAAGTTTCCTTGCGGAGATAGCCCATGCTATATCTTGCATTTGTTAGGAAAAACTGCTTAGAGCATGAAAAGTGCCCATTGCAGAAAGAGCTCAAATTCGAAAAACAAACACGTATTCATGTTCCCCCGGCTCACTGAACACCAAAAAACCATGACTTTTGCAGATCTGAAGTTTCCTTGCGGAGATAGCCCATGTTATATCTTGCATTTGTTAGGAAAAACTGCTTATAGTATGAAAAGTGCCCATTGCAGAAAGAGCTAAAATTCGCAAAACAAACACATATTCCTGTTCTCCTGCCTCCCCGAAGACCAAAAAACCATGACTTTTGCAGATCTGAAGTTTCCTTGCGGAGATAGCCCATGCTATATCTTGCATTTGTTAGGAAAAACTGCTTATAGTATGAAAAGTGCCCATTGCAGAAAAAGCTCAAATTCGAAAAACAAACACATATTCCTGTTCCCCTGCCTCCCCGAAGACCAAAAAACCATGACTTTTGCAGATGTGAAGTTTCCTTGCGGAGATAGCCCATGCTATATCTTGCATTTGTTAGGAAAAACTGCTTAGAGCATGAAAAGTGCCCATTGCAGAAAGAGCTCAAATTCGAAAAACAAACACGTATTCATGTTCCCCCGGCTCACTGAACACCAAAAAACCATGACTTTTGCAGATCTGAAGTTTCCTTGCGGAGATAGCCCATGTTATATCTTGCATTTGTTAGGAAAAACTGCTTATAGTATGAAAAGTGCCCATTGCAGAAAGAGCTCAAATTCGAAAAACAAACACATATTCCTGTTCCCCTGCCTCCCCGAAGATCAAAAAACCATGACTTTTGCAGATGTGAAGTTTCCTTGCGGAGATAGCCCATGCTATATCTTGCATTTGTAAGGAAAAACTGCTTAGAGCATGAAAAGTGCCCATTGCAGAAAGAGCTCAAATTCGAAAAACAAACACGTATTCATGTTCCCCCGGCTCACTGAACACCAAAAAACCATGAGTTTCGCAGATCTGAAGTTTCCTTGCGGAGATAGCCCATGATATATCTTGCATTTGTTAGGAAAAACTGCTTATAGCATGAAAAGTGGCCATTGAAGATAGAGCTCAAATTCGCAAAACAAACATATATTCCTGTTCCCCTGCCTCTCCGAAGACCAAAAAACCATGACTTTTGCAGATCTGAAGTTTCCTTGCGGAGATAGCCCATGCTATATCTTGCATTTGTTAGGAAAAACTGCTTATAGCATGAAAAGTGCCCATTGCAGATAGAGCTCAAATTCGCAAAACAAACACATATTCCTGTTCCCCTGCCTCCCCGAAGACCAAAAAACCATGACTTTTGCAGATCTGAAGTTTCCTTGCGGAGATAGCCCATGCTATATCTTGCATTTGTTAGGAAAAACTGCTTATAGTATGAAAAGTGCCCATTGCAGAAAAAGCTCAAATTTGAAAAACAAACACATATTCCTGTTCCCCTGCCTCCCCGAAGACCAAAAAACCATGACTTTTGCAGATGTGAAGTTTCCTTGCGGAGATAGCCCATGCTATATTTTGCATTTGTTAGGAAAAACTGCTTAGAGCATAAAAAGTGCCCATTGCAGAAAGAGCTCAAATTCGCAAAACAAACACATATTCCTGTTCCCCTGCCTCCCCGAAGACCAAAAAACCATGACTTTTGCAGATCTGAAGTTTCCTTGTGGAGATAGCCCATGCTATATCTTGCATTTGTTAGGAAAAACTGCTTATAGTATGAAAAGTGCCCATTGCAGAAAAAGCTCAAATTCGAAAAACAAACACATATTCCTGTTCCCCTGCCTCCCCGAAGACCAAAAAACCATGACTTTTGCAGATGTGAAGTTTCCTTGCGGAGATAGCCCATGCTATATCTTGCATTTGTTAGGAAAAACTGCTTAGAGCATGAAAAGTGCCCATTGCAGAAAGAGCTCAAATTCGAAAAACAAACACGTATTCATGTTCCCCCGGCTCACTGAACACCAAAAAACCATGACTTTTGCAGATCTGAAGTTTCCTTGCGGAGATAGCCCATGTTATATCTTGCATTTGTTAGGAAAAACTGCTTATAGTATGAAAAGTGCCCATTGCAGAAAGAGCTCAAATTCGAAAAACAAACACATATTCCTGTTCCCCTGCCTCCCCGAAGATCAAAAAACCATGACTTTTGCAGATCTCAAGTTTCCTTGCAGAGATAGCCCATGCTATATCTTGCATTTGTTAGGAAAAACTGCTTAGAGCATGAAAAGTGCCCATTGCAGAAAGAGCTCAAATTCGAATAACAAACACGTATTCATGTTCCCCCGGCTCACTGAACACCAAAAAACCATGAGGGTTGCAGATCTGAAATTTCCTTGTGGAGATAGCCCATGTTATATCTTGCATTTGTTAGGAAAAACTGCTTATAGCATGAAAAGTGCCCATTGCATTTAGAGCTCAAATTCGCAAAACAAACACATATTCATGTTCCCCTGTCTCCCCGAAGACCAAAAAACCATGACTTTTGCAGATCTGAAGTTTCCTTGCGGAGATAGCCCATGCTATATCTTGCATTTGTTAGGAAAAACTGCTTATAGTATGAAAAGTGCCCATTGCAGAAAAAGCTCAAATTCGAAAAACAAACACATATTCCTGTTCCCCTGCCTCCCCGAAGACCAAAAAACCATGACTTTTGCAGATGTGAAGTTTCCTTGCGGAGATAGCCCATGTTATATCTTGCATTTGTTAGGAAAAACTGCTTATAGTATGAAAAGTACCCATTGCAGAAAGAGCTCAAATTCGAAAAACAAACACATATTCCTGTTCCCCTGCCTCCCCGAAGATCAAAAAACCATGACTTTTGCAGATCTGAAGTTTCCTTGCAGAGATAGCCCATGCTATATCTTGCATTTTTTAGGAAAAACTGCTTAGAGCATGAAAAGTGCCCATTGCAGAAAGAGCTCAAATTCGAATAACAAACACGTATTCATGTTCCCCCGGCTCACTGAACACCAAAAAACCATGAGGTTTGCAGATCTGAAGTTTCCTTGTGGAGATAGCCCATGTTATATCTTGCATTTGTTAGGAAAAACTGCTTATAGCATGAAAAGTGCCCATTGCATTTAGAGCTCAAATTCGCAAAACAAACACATATTCATGTTCCCCTGTCTCCCCGAAGACCAAAAAACCATGACTTTTGCAGATGTGAAGTTTCCTTACGGAGATAGCCCATGCTATATCTTGCATTTGTTAGGAAAAACTGCTTATAGTATGAAAAGTGCCCATTGCAGAAAAAGCTCAAATTCGAAAAACAAACACATATTCCTGTTCCCCTGCCTCCCCGAAGACCAAAAAACCATGACTTTTGCAGATGTGAAGTTTCCTTGCGGAGATAGCCCATGCTATATCTTGCATTTGTTAGGAAAAACTGCTTAGAGCATTAAAAGTGCCCATTGCAGAAAGAGCTCAAATTCGAAAAAAAAACACGTATTCATGTTCCACCAGCTCACTGAACACCAAAAAACCATGACTTTTGCAGATCTGAAGTTTCCTTGCGGAGATAGCCCATGTTATATCTTGCGTTTGTTAGGAAAAACTGCTTATAGTATGAAAAGTGCCCATTGCAGAAAGAGCTCAAATTCGAAAAACAAACACATATTCCTGTTCCCCTGCCTCCCCGAAGATCAAAAAACCATGACTTTTGCAGATCTGAAGTTTCCTTGCAGAGATAGCCCATGCTATATCTTGCATTTGTTAGGAAAAACTGCTTACAGCATGAAAAGTGCCCATTGCAGAAAGAGCTCAAATTCGAAAAACAAACACGTATTCATGTTCCCCCGGCTTACTGAACACCAAAAAACCATGAGTTTTGCAGATCTGAAGTTTCCTTGCGGAGATAGCCCATGATATATCTTGCATTTGTTAGGAAAAAACTGCTTATAGTATGAAAAGTGCCCATTTCACAAAGAGCTCAAATTCAAAAAACAAACACATATTCATGTTCCCCTGTCTCCCCGAAGACCAAAAAACCATGACTTTTGCAGATCTGAAGTTTCCTTGCGGAGATAGCCCATGATATATCTTGCATTTGTTAGGAAAAACTGCTCATAGCATGAAAAGTGCCCATTGCAGATAGAGCTCAAATTCGCAAAACAAACACATATTCCTGTTCCCCTGAATCCCCGAAGACCAAAAAACCATGACTTTTGCAGATCTGAAGTTTCCTTGCGGAGATAGCCCATGCTATATCTTGCATTTGTTAGGAAAAACTGCTTATAGTATGAAAAGTGCCCATTGCACAAAGAGCTGAAATTCAGAGAAACAAACACATATTCCTGTTCCCCTGCCTCCCCAAAGACCAAAAAACCATGACTTTTGCAGATCTGAAGTTTCCTTGCGGAGATAGCCCATGCTATATCTTGCATTTGTTAGGAAAAACTGCTTATAGCATGAAAAGTGCCCATTGCAGATTGAGCTAAAATTCGCAAAACAAACACATATTCCTGTTCCCCTGCCTCCCCGAAGACCAAAAAACCATGACTTTTGCAGATCTGAAGTTTCCTTGCGGAGATAGCCCATGCTATATCTTGCATTTGTTAGGAAAAACTGCTTATAGTATGAAAAGTGCCCATTGCAGAAAAAGCTCAAATTCGAAAAACAAACACATATTCCTGTTCCCCTGCCTCCCCGAAGACCAAAAAACCATGACTTTTGCAGATCTGAAGTTTCCTTGCGGAGATAGCCCATGCTATATCTTGCATTTGTTAGGAAAAACTGCTTAGAGCATGAAAAGTGCCCATTGCAGAAAGAGCTCAAATTCGAAAAACAAACACGTATTCATGTTCCCCCGGCTCACTGAACACCAAAAAACCATGACTTTTGCAGATCTGAAGTTTCCTTGCGGAGATAGCCCATGTTATATCTTGCATTTGTTAGGAAAAACTGCTTATAGTATGAAAAGTGCCCATTGCAGAAAGAGCTCAAATTCGAAAAACAAACACATATTCCTGTTCCCCTGCCTCCCCGAAGATCAAAAAACCATGACTTTTGCAGATGTGAAGTTTCCTTGCGGAGATAGCCCATGCTATATCTTGCATTTGTTAGGAAAAACTGCTTATAGTATGAAAAGTGCCCATTGCAGAAAAAGCTCAAATTCGAAAAACAAACACATATTTCTGTTCCCCTGCCTCCCCGAAGACCAAAAAACCATGACTTTTGCAGATGTGAACTTTCCTTGCGGAGATAGCCCATGCTATATCTTGCATTTGTTAGGAAAAACTGCTTAGAGCATGAAAAGTGCCCATTGCAGAAAGAGCTCAAATTCGAAAAACAAACACGTATTCATGTTCCCCCGGCTCACTGAACACCAAAAAACCATGACTTTTGCAGATCTGAAGTTTCCTTGCGGAGATAGCCCATGTTATATCTTGCATTTGTTAGGAAAAACTGCTTATAGCATGAAAAGTGCCCATTGCAGATAGAGCTAAAATTCTTAAAACAAACACATATTCCTGTTCCCCTGCCTCCCCGAAGACCAAAAAACCATGACTTTTGCAGATCTGAAGTTTCCATGCGGAGATAGCCCATGCTATATCTTGCATTTGTTAGGAAAAACTGCTTATAGTATGAAAAGTGCCCATTGCAGAAAGAGCTCAAATTCGAAAAACAAACACATATTCCTGTTCCCCTGCCTCCCCGAAGATCAAAAAACCATGACTTTTGCAGATCTGAAGTTTCCTTGCGGAGATAGCCCATGTTATATCTTGCATTTGTTAGGAAAAACTGCTTATAGCATGAAAAGTGCCCATTGCAGATAGAGCTAAAATTCGCAAAACAAACACATATTCCTGTTCCCCTGCCTCCCCGAAGACCAAAAAACCATGACTTTTGCAGATCTGAAGTTTCCTTGCGGAGATAGCCCATGCTATATCTTGCATTTGTTAGGAAAAACTGCTTATAGTATGAAAAGTGCCCATTGCAGAAAAAGCTCAAATTCGAAAAACAAACACATATTCCTGTTCCCCTGCCTCCCCGAAGACCAAAAAACCATGACTTTTGCAGATGTGAAGTTTCCTTGCGGAGATAGCCCATGCTATATCTTGCATTTGTTAGGAAAAACTGCTTAGAGCATGAAAAGTGCCCATTGCAGAAAGAGCTCAAATTCGAAAAACAAACACGTATTCATGTTCCCCCGGCTCACTGAACACCAAAAAACCATGACTTTTGCAGATCTGAAGTTTCCTTGCGGAGATAGCCCATGCTATATCTTGCATTTGTTAGGAAAAACTGCTTAGAGCATGAAAAGTGCCCATTGCAGAAAGAGCTCAAATTCGAAAAACAAACACGTATTCATGTTCCCCCGGCTCACTGAACACCAAAAAACCATGAGTTTTGCAGATCTGAAGTTTCCTTGCGGAGATAGCCCATGATATATCTTGCATTTGTTAGGAAAAACTACTTATAGCATGAAAAGTGCCCATTGAAGATAGAGCTCAAATTCGCAAAACAAACATATATTCCTGTTCCCCTGCCTCTCCGAAGACCAAAAAACCATGACTTTTGCAGATCTGAAGTTTCCTTGCGGAGATAGCCCATGCTATATCTTGCATTTGTTAGGAAAAACTGCTTATAGCATGAAAAGTGCCCATTGCAGATAGAGCTCAAATTCGCAAAACAAACACATATTCCTGTTCCCCTGCCTCCCCAAAGACCAAAAAACCATGACTTTTGCAGATCTGAAGTTTCCTTGCGGAGATAGCCCATGCTATATCTTGCATTTGTTAGGAAAAACTGCTTAGAGTGAGAAAAGTGCCCATTGCAGAAAGAGCTCAAATTCGAAACACAAACACGTATTCCTGTTCCCCTGCCTCTCCGAAGACCAAAAAACCATGACTTTTGCAGATCTGAAGTTTCCTTGCGGAGATAGCCCATGCTATATCTTGCATTTGTTAGGAAAAACTGCTTATAGCATGAAAAGTGCCCATTGCAGATAGAGCTCAAATTCGCAAAACAAACACATATTCCTGTTCCCCTGCCTCCCCGAAGACCAAAAAACCATGACTTTTGCAGATGTGAAGTTTCCTTGCGGAGATAGCCCATGCTATATCTTGCATTTGTTAGGAAAAACTGCTTAGAGCATTAAAAGTGCCCATTGCAGAAAGAGCTCAAATTCGCAAAACAAACACATATTCCTGTTCCCCTGCCTCCCCGAAGACCAAAAAACCATGACTTTTGCAGATCTGAAGTTTCCTTGTGGAGATAGCCCATGCTATATCTTGCATTTGTTAGGAAAAACTGCTTATAGTATGAAAAGTGCCCATTGCAGAAAAAGCTCAAATTCGAAAAACAAACACATATTCCTGTTCCTCTGCCTCCCCGAAGACCAAAAAACCATGACTTTTGCAGATGTGAAGTTTCCTTGCGGAGATAGCCCATGCTATATCTTGCATTTGTTAGGAAAAACTGCTTAGAGCATTAAAAGTGCCCATTGCAGAAAGAGCTCAAATGCGCAAAACAAACACATATTCCTGTTCCCCTGCCTCCCCGAAGACCAAAAAACCATGACTTTTGCAGATCTGAAGTTTCCTTGTGGAGATAGCCCATGCTATATCTTGCATTTGTTAGGAAAAACTGCTTATAGTATGAAAAGTGCCCATTGCAGAAAAAGCTCAAATTCGAAAAACAAACACATATTCCTGTTCCCCTGCCTCACCGAAGACCAAAAAACCATGACTTTTGCAGATGTGAAGTTTCCTTGCGGAGATAGCCCATGCTATATCTTGCATTTGTTAGGAAAAACTGCTTAGAGTGAGAAAAGTGCCCATTGCAGAAAGAGCTCAAATTCGAAAAACAAACACGTATTCATGTTCCCCCGGCTCACTGAACACCAAAAAACCATGAGTTCTGCAGATCTGAAGTTTCCTTGCGGAGATAGCCCATGATATATCTTGCATTTGTTAGGAAAAACTGCTCATAGCATGAAAAGTGCCCATTGCAGATAGAGCTCAAATTCGCAAAACAAACACATATTCCTGTTCCCCTGCCTCCCCGAAGACCAAAAAACCATGACTTTTGCAGATCTGAAGTTTCCTTGCGGAGATAGCCCATGCTATATCTTGCATTTGTTAGGAAAAACTGCTTATAGCATGAAAAGTGCCCATTGCAGATAGAGCTCAAATTCGGAAAACAAACACATATTCCTGTTCCTCTGCCTCCCCGAAGACCAAAAAACCATGACTTTTGCAGATGTGAAGTTTCCTTGCGGAGATAGCCCATGCTATATCTTGCATTTGTTAGGAAAAACTGCTTATAGTATGAAAAGTGCCCATTGCAGAAAAAGCTCAAATTCGAAAAACAAACACATATTCCTGTTCCCCTGCCTCCCCGAAGACCAAAAAACCATGACTTTTGCAGATGTGAAGTTTCCTTGCGGAGATAGCCCATGCTATATCTTGCATTTGTTAGGAAAAACTGCTTAGAGCATGAAAAGTGCCCATTGCAGAAAGAGCTCAAATTCGAAAAACAAACACGTATTCATGTTCCCCCGGCTCACTGAACACCAAAAAACCATGACTTTTGCAGATCTGAAGTTTCCTTGCGGAGATAGCCCATGTTATATCTTGCATTTGTTAGGAAAAACTGCTTATAGTATGAAAAGTGCCCATTGCAGAAAGAGCTCAAATTCGAAAAACAAACACATATTCCTGTTCCCCTGCCTCACCAAAGATCAAAAAACCATGACTTTTGCAGATGTGAAGTTTCCTTGCGGAGATAGCCCATGCTATATCTTGCATTTGTAAGGAAAAACTGCTTAGAGCATGAAAAGTGCCCATTGCAGAAAGAGCTCAAATTCGAAAAACAAACACGTATTCATGTTCCCCCGGCTCACTGAACACCAAAAAACCATGAGTTTTGCAGATCTGAAGTTTCCTTGCGGAGATAGCCCATGCTATATCTTGCATTTGTTAGGAAAAACTGCTTATAGCATGAAAAGTGCCCATTGAAGATAGAGCTCAAATTCGCAAAACAAACATATATTCCTGTTCCCCTGCCTCTCCGAAGACCAAAAAACCATGACTTTTGCAGATCTGAAGTTTCCTTGCGGAGATAGCCCATGCTATATCTTGCATTTGTTAGGAAAAACTGCTTATAGCATGAAAAGTGCCCATTGCAGATAGAGCTCAAATTCGCAAAACAAACACATATTCCTGTTCCCCTGCCTCCCCGAAGACCAAAAAACCATGACTTTTGCAGATCTGAAGTTTCCTTGCGGAGATAGCCCATGCTATATCTTGCATTTGTTAGGAAAAACTGCTTATAGTATGAAAAGTGCCCATTGCAGAAAAAGCTCAAATTCGAAAAACAAACACGTATTCATGTTCCCCCGGCTCACTGAACACCAAAAAACCATGACTTTTGCAGATCTGAAGTTTCCTTGCGGAGATAGCCCATGTTATATCTTGCATTTGTTAGGAAAAACTGCTTATAGTATGAAAAGTGCCCATTGCAGAAAGAGCTAAAATTAGCAAAACAAACACATATTCCTGTTCCCCTGCCTCCCCGAAGACCAAAAAACCATGACTTTTGCAGATCTGAAGTTTCCTTGCGGAGATAGCCCATGCTATATCTTGCATTTGTTAGGAAAAACTGCTTATAGTATGAAAAGTGCCCATTGCAGAAAAAGCTCAAATTCGAAAAACAAACACATATTCCTGTTCCCCTGCCTCCCCGAAGACCAAAAAACCATGACTTTTGCAGATGTGAAGTTTCCTTGCGGAGATAGCCCATGCTATATCTTGCATTTGTTAGGAAAAACTGCTTAGAGCATGAAAAGTGCCCATTGCAGAAAGAGCTCAAATTCGAAAAACAAACACGTATTCATGTTCCCCCGGCTCACTGAACACCAAAAAACCATGACTTTTGCAGATCTGAAGTTTCCTTGCGGAGATAGCCCATGTTATATCTTGCATTTGTTAGGAAAAACTGCTTATAGTATGAAAAGTGCCCATTGCAGAAAGAGCTCAAATTCGAAAAACAAACACATATTCCTGTTCCCCTGCCTCCCCGAAGATCAAAAAACCATGACTTTTGCAGATGTGAAGTTTCCTTGCGGAGATAGCCCATGCTATATCTTGCATTTGTAAGGAAAAACTGCTTAGAGCATGAAAAGTGCCCATTGCAGAAAGAGCTCAAATTCGAAAAACAAACACGTATTCATGTTCCCCCGGCTCACTGAACACCAAAAAACCATGAGTTTTGCAGATCTGAAGTTTCCTTGCGGAGATAGCCCATGATATATCTTGCATTTGTTAGGAAAAACTGCTTATAGCATGAAAAGTGCCCATTGAAGATAGAGCTCAAATTCGCAAAACAAACATATATTCCTGTTCCCCTGCCTCTCCGAAGACCAAAAAACCATGACTTTTGCAGATCTGAAGTTTCCTTGCGGAGATAGCCCATGCTATATCTTGCATTTGTTAGGAAAAACTGCTTATAGCATGAAAAGTGCCCATTGCAGATAGAGCTCAAATTCGCAAAACAAACACATATTCCTGTTCCCCTGCCTCCCCGAAGACCAAAAAACCATGACTTTAGCAGATCTGAAGTTTCCTTGCGGAGATAGCCCATGCTATATCTTGCATTTGTTAGGAAAAACTGCTTATAGTATGAAAAGTGCCCATTGCAGAAAAAGCTCAAATTTGAAAAACAAACACATATTCCTGTTCCCCTGCCTCCCCGAAGACCAAAAAACCATGACTTTTGCAGATGTGAAGTTTCCTTGCGGAGATAGCCCATGCTATATTTTGCATTTGTTAGGAAAAACTGCTTAGAGCATAAAAAGTGCCCATTGCAGAAAGAGCTCAAATTCGCAAAACAAACACATATTCCTGTTCCCCTGCCTCCCCGAAGACCAAAAAACCATGACTTTTGCAGATCTGAAGTTTCCTTGCGGAGATAGCCCATGCTATATCTTGCATTTGTTAGGAAAAACTGCTTATAGTATGAAAAGTGCCCATTGCAGAAAAAGCTCAAATTTGAAAAACAAACACATATTCCTGTTCCCCTGCCTCCCCGAAGACCAAAAAACCATGACTTTTGCAGATGTGAAGTTTCCTTGCGGAGATAGCCCATGCTATATTTTGCATTTGTTAGGAAAAACTGCTTAGAGCATAAAAAGTGCCCATTGCAGAAAGAGCTCAAATTCGCAAAACAAACACATATTCCTGTTCCCCTGCCTCCCCGAAGACCAAAAAACCATGACTTTTGCAGATCTGAAGTTTCCTTGCGGAGATAGCCCATGCTATATCTTGCATTTGTTAGGAAAAACTGCTTATAGTATGAAAAGTGCCCATTGCAGAAAAAGCTCAAATTCGAAAAACAAACACATATTCCTGTTCCCCTGCCTCCCCGAAGACCAAAAAACCATGACTTTTGCAGATGTGAAGTTTCCTTGCGGAGATAGCCCATGCTATATCTTGCATTTGTTAGGAAAAACTGCTTAGAGCATGAAAAGTGCCCATTGCAGAAAGAGCTCAAATTCGAAAAACAAACACGTATTCATGTTCCCCCGGCTCACTGAACACCAAAAAACCATGACTTTGGCAGATCTGAAGTTTCCTTGCGGAGATAGCCCATGTTATATCTTGCATTTGTTAGGAAAAACTGCTTATAGTATGAAAAGTGCCCATTGCAGAAAGAGCTAAAATTCGCAAAACAAACACATATTCCTGTTCTCCTGCCTCCCCGAAGACCAAAAAACCATGACTTTTGCAGATCTGAAGTTTCCTTGCGGAGATAGCCCATGCTATATCTTGCATTTGTTAGGAAAAACTGCTTATAGTATGAAAAGTGCCCATTGCAGAAAAAGCTCAAATTCGAAAAACAAACACATATTCCTGTTCCCCTGCCTCCCCGAAGACCAAAAAACCATGACTTTTGCAGATGTGAAGTTTCCTTGCGGAGATAGCCCATGCTATATCTTGCATTTGTTAGGAAAAACTGCTTAGAGCATGAAAAGTGCCCATTGCAGAAAGAGCTCAAATTCGAAAAACAAACACGTATTCATGTTCCCCCGGCTCACTGAACACCAAAAAACCATGACTTTTGCAGATCTGAAGTTTCCTTGCGGAGATAGCCCATGTTATATCTTGCATTTGTTAGGAAAAACTGCTTATAGTATGAAAAGTGCCCATTGCAGAAAGAGCTCAAATTCGAAAAACAAACACATATTCCTGTTCCCCTGCCTCCCCGAAGATCAAAAAACCATGACTTTTGCAGATGTGAAGTTTCCTTGCGGAGATAGCCCATGCTATATCTTGCATTTGTAAGGAAAAACTGCTTAGAGCATGAAAAGTGCCCATTGCAGAAAGAGCTCAAATTCGAAAAACAAACACGTATTCATGTTCCCCCGGCTCACTGAACACCAAAAAACCATGAGTTTCGCAGATCTGAAGTTTCCTTGCGGAGATAGCCCATGATATATCTTGCATTTGTTAGGAAAAACTGCTTATAGCATGAAAAGTGGCCATTGAAGATAGAGCTCAAATTCGCAAAACAAACATATATTCCTGTTCCCCTGCCTCTCCGAAGACCAAAAAACCATGACTTTTGCAGATCTGAAGTTTCCTTGCGGAGATAGCCCATGCTATATCTTGCATTTGTTAGGAAAAACTGCTTATAGCATGAAAAGTGCCCATTGAAGATAGAGCTCAAATTCGCAAAACAAACATATATTCCTGTTCCCCTGCCTCTCCGAAGACCAAAAAACCACGACTTTTGCAGATCTGAAGTTTCCTTGCGGAGATAGCCCATGCTATATCTTGCATTTGTTAGGAAAAACTGCTTAGAGCATGAAAAGTGCCCATTGCAGAAAGAGCTCAAATTCGAAAAACAAACACGTATTCATGTTCCCCCGGCTCACTGAACACCAAAAAACCATGACTTTTGCAGATCTGAAGTTTCCTTGCGGAGATAGCCCATGTTATATCTTGCATTTGTTAGGAAAAACTGCTTATAGTATGAAAAGTGCCCATTGCAGAAAGAGCTCAAATTCGAAAAACAAACACGTATTCATGTTCCCCTGGCTCACTGAACACCAAAAAACCATGAGTTTTGCAGATCTGAAGTTTCCTTGCGGAGATAGCCCATGATATATCTTGCATTTGTTAGGAAAAACTGCTTATAGCATGAAAAGTGCCCATTGAAGATAGAGCTCAAATTCGCAAAACAAACATATATTCCTGTTCCCCTGCCTCTCCGAAGACCAAAAAACCATGACTTTTGCAGATCTGAAGTTTCCTTGCGGAGATAGCCCATGCTATATCTTGCATTTGTTAGGAAAAACTGCTTATAGCATGAAAAGTGCCCATTGCAGATAGAGCTCAAATTCGCAAAACAAACACATATTCCTGTTCCCCTGCCTCCCCAAAGACCAAAAAACCATGACTTTTGCAGATCTGAAGTTTCCTTGCGGAGATAGCCCATGCTATATCTTGCATTTGTTAGGAAAAACTGCTTAGAGCATGAAAAGTGCCCATTGCAGAAAGAGCTCAAATTCGAAAAACAAACACATATTCCTGTTCCCCTGCCTCCCCGAAGACCAAAAAACCATGACTTTTGCAGATCTGAAGTTTCCTTGCGGAGATACCTCATGCTATATCTTGCATTTGTTAGGAAAAACTGCTTAGAGCATTAAAAGTGCCCATTGCAGAAAGAGCTCAAATTCGCAAAACAAACACATATTCCTGTTCCCCTGCCTCCCCGAAGACCAAAAAACCATGACTTTTGCAGATGTGAAGTTTCCTTGCGGAGATAGCCCATGCTATATCTTGCATTTGTTAGGAAAAACTGCTTAGAGCATGAAAAGTGCCCATTGCAGAAAGAGCTCAAATTCGAAAAACAAACACGTATTCATGTTCCCCCGGCTCACTGAACACCAAAAAACCATGACTTTTGCAGATCTGAAGTTTCCTTGCGGAGATAGCCCATGTTATATCTTGCATTTGTTAGGAAAAACTGCTTATAGTATGAAAAGTGCCCATTGCAGAAAGAGCTCAAATTCGAAAAACAAACACATATTCCTGTTCCCCTGCCTCCCCGAAGATCAAAAAACCATGACTTTTGCAGATCTGAAGTTTCCTTGCGGAGATAGCCCATGTTATATCTTGCATTTGTTAGGAAAAACTGCTTATAGTATGAAAAGTGCCCATTGCAGAAAGAGCTCAAATTCGAAAAACAAACACGTATTCATGTTCCCCTGGCTCACTGAACACCAAAAAACCATGAGTTTTGCAGATCTGAAGTTTCCTTGCGGAGATAGCCCATGCTATATCTTGCATTTGTTAGGAAAAACTGCTTATAGCATGAAAAGTGCCCATTGCAGATAGAGCTCAAATTCGCAAAACAAACACATATTCCTGTTCCCCTGCCTCCCCAAAGACCAAAAAACCATGACTTTTGCAGATCTGAAGTTTCCTTGCGGAGATAGCCCATGCTATATCTTGCATTTGTTAGGAAAAACTGCTTAGAGCATGAAAAGTGCCCATTGCAGAAAGAGCTCAAATTCGAAAAACAAACACATATTCCTGTTCCCCTGCCTCCCCGAAGACCAAAAAACCATGACTTTTGCAGATCTGAAGTTTCCTTGCGGAGATACCTCATGCTATATCTTGCATTTGTTAGGAAAAACTGCTTAGAGCATTAAAAGTGCCCATTGCAGAAAGAGCTCAAATTCGCAAAACAAACACATATTCCTGTTCCCCTGCCTCCCCGAAGACCAAAAAACCATGACTTTTGCAGATGTGAAGTTTCCTTGCGGAGATAGCCCATGCTATATCTTGCATTTGTTAGGAAAAACTGCTTAGAGCATGAAAAGTGCCCATTGCAGAAAGAGCTCAAATTCGAAAAACAAACACGTATTCATGTTCCCCCGGCTCACTGAACACCAAAAAACCATGACTTTTGCAGATCTGAAGTTTCCTTGCGGAGATAGCCCATGTTATATCTTGCATTTGTTAGGAAAAACTGCTTATAGTATGAAAAGTGCCCATTGCAGAAAGAGCTCAAATTCAAAAAACAAACACATATTCCTGTTCCCCTGCCTCCCCGAAGATCAAAAAACCATGACTTTTGCAGATGTGAAGTTTCCTTGCGGAGATAGCCCATGCTATATCTTGCATTTGTTAGGAAAATACTGCTTAGAGCATGAAAAGTGCCCATTGCAGAAAGAGCTCACATTTGAAAAACAAACACGTATTCATGTTCCCCCGGCTCACTGAACACCAAAAAACCATGAGTTTTGCAGATCTGAAGTTTCCTTGCGGAGATAGCCCATGATATATCTTGCATTTGTTAGGAAAAACTGCTTATAGTATGAAAAGTGCCCATTTCACAAAGAGCTCAAATTCAAAAAACAAACACATATTCATGTTCCCCTGTCTCCCCGAAGACCAAAAAACCATGACTTTTGCAGATGTGAACTTTCCTTGCGGAGATAGCCCATGCTATATCTTGCATTTGTTAGGAAAAACTGCTTAGAGCATGAAAAGTGCCCATTGCAGATAGAGCTCAAATTCGCAAAACAAACACATATTCCTGTTCCCCTGCCTCCCCAAAGACCAAAAAACCATGACTTTTGCAGATCTGAAGTTTCCTTGCGGAGATAGCCCATGCTATATCTTGCATTTGTTAGGAAAAACTGCTTATAGTATGAAAAGTGCCCATTGCAGAAAAAGCTCAAATTCGAAAAACAAACACATATTCCTGTTCCCCTGCCTCCCCGAAGACCAAAAAACCATGACTTTTGCAGATGTGAAGTTTCCTTGCGGAGATAGCCCATGCTATATCTTGCATTTGTTAGGAAAAACTGCTTAGAGTGAGAAAAGTGCCCATTGCAGAAAGAGCTCAAATTCGAAAAACAAACACGTATTCATGTTCCCCCGGCTCACTGAACACCAAAAAACCATGAGTTCTGCAGATCTGAAGTTTCCTTGCGGAGATAGCCCATGTTATATCTTGCATTTGTTAGGAAAAACTGCTTATAGTATGAAAAGTGCCCATTGCAGAAAGAGCTCAAATTCGAAAAACAAACACATATTCCTGTTCCCCTGCCTCCCCGAAGATCAAAAAACCATGACTTTTGCAGATGTGAAGTTTCCTTGCGGAGATAGCCCATGCTATATCTTGCATTTGTTGGGAAAAACTGCTTAGAGCATGAAAAGTGCCCATTGCAGAAAGAGCTCAAATTCGAAAAACAAACACGTATTCATGTTCCCCTGGCTCACTGAACACCAAAAAACCATGAGTTTTGCAGATCTGAAGTTTCCTTGCGGAGATAGCCCATGATATATCTTGCATTTGTTAGGAAAAACTGCTTATAGCATGAAAAGTGCCCATTGAAGATAGAGCTCAAATTCGCAAAACAAACATATATTCCTGTTCCCCTGCCTCTCCGAAGACCAAAAAACCATGACTTTTGCAGATCTGAAGTTTCCTTGCGGAGATAGCCCATGCTATATCTTGCATTTGTTAGGAAAAACTGCTTATAGCATGAAAAGTGCCCATTGCAGATAGAGCTCAAATTCGCAAAACAAACACATATTCCTGTTCCCCTGCCTCCCCAAAGACCAAAAAACCATGACTTTTGCAGATCTGAAGTTTCCTTGCGGAGATAGCCCATGCTATATCTTGCATTTGTTAGGAAAAACTGCTTATAGTATGAAAAGTGCCCATTGCAGAAAAAGCTCAAATTCGAAAAACAAACACATATTCCTGTTCCCCTGCCTCCCCGAAGACCAAAAAACCATTACTTTTGCAGATGTGAAGTTTCCTTGCGGAGATAGCCCATGCTATATCTTGCATTTGTTAGGAAAAACTGCTTAGAGTGAGAAAAGTGCCCATTGCAGAAAGAGCTCAAATTCGAAAAACAAACACGTATTCATGTTCCCCCGGCTCACTGAACACCAAAAAACCATGAGTTCTGCAGATCTGAAGTTTCCTTGCGGAGATAGCCCATGATATATCTTGCATTTGTTAGGAAAAACTGCTCATAGCATGAAAAGTGCCCATTGCAGATAGAGCTCAAATTCGCAAAACAAACACATATTCCTGTTCCCCTGCCTCCCCGAAGACCAAAAAACCATGACTTTTGCAGATCTGAAGTTTCCTTGCGGAGATAGCCCATGCTATATCTTGCATTTGTTAGGAAAAACTGCTTATAGCATGAAAAGTGCCCATTGCAGATAGAGCTCAAATTCGGAAAACAAACACATATTCCTGTTCCCCTGCCTCCCCGAAGACCAAAAAACCATGACTTTTGCAGATGTGAAGTTTCCTTGCGGATATAGCCCATGCTATATCTTGCATTTGTTAGGAAAAACTGCTTAGAGCATGAAAAGTGCCCATTGCAGAAAGAGCTCAAATTCGAAAAACAAACACGTATTCATGTTCCCCTGGCTCACTGAACACCAAAAAACCATGAGTTTTGCAGATCTGAAGTTTCCTTGCGGAGATAGCCCATGATATATCTTGCATTTGTTAGGAAAAAACTGCTTATAGCATGAAAAGTGCCCATTGAAGATAGAGCTCAAATTCGCAAAACAAACATATATTCCTGTTCCCCTGCCTCTCCGAAGACCAAAAAACCATGACTTTTGCAGATCTGAAGTTTCCTTGCGGAGATAGCCCATGCTATATCTTGCATTTGTTAGGAAAAACTGCTTATAGCATGAAAAGTGCCCATTGCAGAAAGAGCTCAAATTCGAAAAACAAACACATATTCCTGTTCCCCTGCCTCCCCGAAGACCAAAAAACCATGACTTTTGCAGATCTGAAGTTTCCTTGCGGAGATAGCTCATGCTATATCTTGCATTTGTTAGGAAAAACTGCTTAGAGCATTAAAAGTGCCCATTGCAGAAAGAGCTCAAATTCGCAAAACAAACACATATTCCTGTTCCCCTGCCTCCCCGAAGACCAAAAAACCATGACTTTTGCAGATGTGAAGTTTCCTTGCGGAGATAGCCCATGCTATATCTTGCATTTGTTAGGAAAAACTGCTTAGAGCATGAAAAGTGCCCATTGCAGAAAGAGCTCAAATTCGAAAAACAAACACGTATTCATGTTCCCCCGGCTCACTGAACACCAAAAAACCATGACTTTTGCAGATCTGAAGTTTCCTTGCGGAGATAGCCCATGTTATATCTTGCATTTGTTAGGAAAAACTGCTTATAGTATGAAAAGTGCCCATTGCAGAAAGAGCTCAAATTCGAAAAACAAACACATATTCCTGTTCCCCTGCCTCCCCGAAGATCAAAAAACCATGACTTTTGCAGATGTGAAGTTTCCTTGCGGAGATAGCCCATGCTATATCTTGCATTTGTTAGGAAAATACTGCTTAGAGCATGAAAAGTGCCCATTGCAGAAAGAGCTCACATTCGAAAAACAAACACGTATTCATGTTCCCCCGGCTCACTGAACACCAAAAAACCATGACTTTTGCAGATCTGAAGTTTCCTTGCGGAGATAGCCCATGCTATATCTTGCATTTGTTAGGAAAAACTGCTTATAGTATGAAAAGTGCCCATTGCAGAAAAAGCTCAAATTCGCAAAACAAACACATATTCCTGTTCCCCTGCCTCCCCGAAGACCAAAAAACCATGACTTTTGCAGATGTGAAGTTTCCTTGCGGAGATAGCCCATGCTATATCTTGCATTTGTTAGGAAAAACTGCTTAGAGTGAGAAAAGTGCCCATTGCAGAAAGAGCTCAAATTCGAAAAACAAACACGTATTCATGTTCCCCCGGCTCACTGAACACCAAAAAACCATGAGTTCTGCAGATCTGAAGTTTCCTTGCGGAGATAGCCCATGATATATCTTGCATTTGTTAGGAAAAACTGCTCATAGCATGAAAAGTGCCCATTGCAGATAGAGCTCAAATTCGCAAAACAAACACATATTCCTGTTCCCCTGCCTCCCCGAAGACCAAAAAACCATGACTTTTGCAGATCTGAAGTTTCCTTGCGGAGATAGCCCATGCTATATCTTGCATTTGTTAGGAAAAACTGCTTATAGCATGAAAAGTGCCCATTGCAGATAGAGCTCAAATTCGCAAAACAAACACATATTCCTGTTCCCCTGCCTCCCCAAAGACCAAAAAACCATGACTTTTGCAGATCTGAAGTTTCCTTGCGGAGATAGCCCATGCTATATCTTGCATTTGTTAGGAAAAACTGCTTAGAGCATGAAAAGTGCCCATTGCAGAAAGAGCTCAAATTCGAAAAACAAACACGTATTCATGTTCCCCCGGCTCACTGAACACCAAAAAACCATGACTTTTGCAGATCTGAAGTTTCCTTGCGGAGATAGCCCATGTTATATCTTGCATTTGTTAGGAAAAACTGCTTATAGTATGAAAAGTGCCCATTGCAGAAAGAGCTCAAATTCGAAAAACAAACACATATTCCTGTTCCCCTGCCTCCCCGAAGACCAAAAAATCATGACTTTTGCAGATCTGAAGTTTCCTTGCGGAGATAGCTCATGCTATATCTTGCATTTGTTAGGAAAAACTGCTTAGAGCATTAAAAGTGCCCATTGCAGAAAGAGCTCAAATTCGCAAAACAAACACATATTCCTGTTCCCCTGCCTCCCCGAAGACCAAAAAACCATGACTTTTGCAGATGTGAAGTTTCCTTGCGGAGATAGCCCATGCTATATCTTGCATTTGTTAGGAAAAACTGCTTATAGTATGAAAAGTGCCCATTGCAGAATAAGCTCAAATTCGAAAAACAAACACATATTCCTGTTCCCCTGCCTCCCCGAAGACCAAAAAACCATGACTTTTGCAGATGTGAAGTTTCCTTGCGGAGATAGCCCATGCTATATCTTGCATTTGTTAGGAAAAACTGCTTAGAGTGAGAAAAGTGCCCATTGCAGAAAGAGCTCAAATTCGAAAAACAAACACGTATTCATGTTCCCCCGGCTCACTGAACACCAAAAAACCATGAGTTCTGCAGATCTGAAGTTTCCTTGCGGAGATAGCCCATGATATATCTTGCATTTGTTAGGAAAAACTGCTCATAGCATGAAAAGTGCCCATTGCAGATAGAGCTCAAATTCGCAAAACAAACACATATTCCTGTTCCCCTGCCTCCTCGAAGACCAAAAAACCATGACTTTTGCAGATCTGAAGTTTCCTTGCAGAGATAGCCCATGCTATATCTTGCATTTGTTAGGAAAAACTGCTTAGAGCATGAAAAGTGCCCATTGCAGAAAGAGCTCAAATTCGAAAAACAAACACGTATTCATGTTCCCCTGGCTCACTGAACACCAAAAAACCATGAGTTTTGCAGATCTGAAGTTTCCTTGCGGAGATAGCCCATGATATATCTTGCATTTGTTAGGAAAAACTGCTTATAGCATGAAAAGTGCCCATTGAAGATAGAGCTCAAATTCGCAAAACAAACATATATTCCTGTTCCCCTGCCTCTCCAAAGACCAAAAAACCATGACTTTTGCAGATCTGAAGTTTCCTTGCGGAGATAGCCCATGCTATATCTTGCATTTGTTAGGAAAAACTGCTTATAGCATGAAAAGTGCCCATTGCAGATAGAGCTCAAATTCGCAAAACAAACACATATTCCTGTTCCCCTGCCTCCCCAAAGACCAAAAAACCATGACTTTTGCAGATCTGAAGTTTCCTTGCGGAGATAGCCCATGCTATATCTTGCATTTGTTAGGAAAAACTGCTTAGAGCATGAAAAGTGCCCATTGCAGAAAGAGCTCAAATTCGAAAAACAAACACGTATTCATGTTCCCCCGGCTCACTGAACACCAAAAAACCATAACTTTTGCAGATCTGAAGTTTCCTTGCGGAGATAGCCCATGTTATATCTTGCATTTGTTAGGAAAAACTGCTTATAGTATGAAAAGTGCCCATTGCAGAAAGAGCTCAAATTCGAAAAACAAACACATATTCCTGTTCCCCTGCCTCCCCGAAGACCAAAAAACCATGACTTTTGCAGATCTGAAGTTTCCTTGCGGAGATAGCTCATGCTATATCTTGCATTTGTTAGGAAAAACTGCTTAGAGCATTAAAAGTGCCCATTGCAGAAAGAGCTCAAATTCGCAAAACAAACACATATTCCTGTTCCCCTGCCTCCCCGAAGACCAAAAAACCATGACTTTTGCAGATGTGAAGTTTCCTTGCGGAGATAGCCCATGCTATATCTTGCATTTGTTAGGAAAAACTGCTTAGAGCATGAAAAGTGCCCATTGCAGAAAGAGCTCAAATTCGAAAAACAAACACGTATTCATGTTCCCCCGGCTCACTGAACACCAAAAAACCATGACTTTTGCAGATCTGAAGTTTCCTTGCGGAGATAGCCCATGTTATATCTTGCATTTGTTAGGAAAAACTGCTTATAGTATGAAAAGTGCCCATTGCAGAAAGAGCTCAAATTCGAAAAACAAACACATATTCCTGTTCCCCTGCCTCCCCGAAGATCAAAAAACCATGACTTTTGCAGATGTGAAGTTTCCTTGCGGAGATAGCCCATGCTATATCTTGCATTTGTTAGGAAAATACTGCTTAGAGCATGAAAAGTGCCCATTGCAGAAAGAGCTCACATTCGAAAAACAAACACGTATTCATGTTCCCCCAGCTCACTGAACACCAAAAAACCATGAGTTTTGCAGATCTGAAGTTTCCTTGCGGAGATAGCCCATGATATATCTTGCATTTGTTAGGAAAAACTGCTTATAGTATGAAAAGTGCCCATTTCACAAAGAGCTCAAATTCAAAAAACAAACACATATTCATGTTCCCCTGTCTCCCCGAAGACCAAAAAACCATGACTTTTGCAGATCTGAAGTTTCCTTGCAGAGATAGCCCATGCTATATCTTGCATTTGTTAGGAAAAACTGCTTAGAGTGAGAAAAGTGCCCATTGCAGAAAGAGCTCAAATTCGAAAAACAAACACGTATTCATGTTCCCCCGGCTCACTGAACACCAAAAAACCATGAGTTCTGCAGATCTGAAGTTTCCTTGCGGAGATAGCCCATGTTATATCTTGCATTTGTTAGGAAAAACTGCTTATAGTATGAAAAGTGCCCATTGCAGAAAGAGCTCAAATTCGAAAAACAAACACATATTCCTGTTCCCCTGCCTCCCCGAAGACCAAAAAACCATGACTTTTGCAGATCTGAAGTTTCCTTGCGGAGATAGCTCATGCTATATCTTGCATTTGTTAGGAAAAACTGCTTATAGCATGAAAAGTGCCCATTGCAGATAGAGCTCAAATTCGGAAAACAAACACATATTCCTGTTCCCCTGCCTCCCCGAAGACCAAAAAACCATGACTTTTGCAGATGTGAAGTTTCCTTGCGGATATAGCCCATGCTATATCTTGCATTTGTTAGGAAAAACTGCTTAGAGCATGAAAAGTGCCAATTGCAGAAAGAGCTCAAATTCGAAAAACAAACACGTATTCATGTTCCCCTGGCTCACTGAACACCAAAAAACCATGAGTTTTGCAGATCTGAAGTTTCCTTGCGGAGATAGCCCATGATATATCTTGCATTTGTTAGGAAAAACTGCTTATAGCATGAAAAGTGCCCATTGAAGATAGAGCTCAAATTCGCAAAACAAACATATATTCCTGTTCCCCTGCCTCTCCGAAGACCAAAAAACCATGACTTTTGCAGATCTGAAGTTTCCTTGCGGAGATAGCCCATGCTATATCTTGCATTTGTTAGGAAAAACTGCTTATAGCATGAAAAGTGCCCATTGCAGATAGAGCTCAAATTCGCAAAACAAACACATATTCCTGTTCCCCTGCCTCCCCAAAGACCAAAAAACCATGACTTTTGCAGATCTGAAGTTTCCTTGCGGAGATAGCCCATGCTATATCTTGCATTTGTTAGGAAAAACTGCTTAGAGCATGAAAAGTGCCCATTGCAGAAAGAGCTCAAATTCGAAAAACAAACACGTATTCATGTTCCCCCGGCTCACTGAACACCAAAAAACCATGACTTTTGCAGATCTGAAGTTTCCTTGCGGAGATAGCCCATGTTATATCTTGCATTTGTTAGGAAAAACTGCTTATAGTATGAAAAGTGCCCATTGCAGAAAGAGCTCAAATTCGAAAAACAAACACATATTCCTGTTCCCCTGCCTCCCCGAAGACCAAAAAACCATGACTTTTGCAGATCTGAAGTTTCCTTGCGGAGATAGCTCATGCTATATCTTGCATTTGTTAGGAAAAACTGCTTAGAGCATTAAAAGTGCCCATTGCAGAAAGAGCTCAAATTCGCAAAACAAACACATATTCCTGTTCCCCTGCCTCCCCGAAGACCAAAAAACCATGACTTTTGCAGATGTGAAGTTTCCTTGCGGAGATAGCCCATGCTATATCTTGCATTTGTTAGGAAAAACTGCTTAGAGCATGAAAAGTGCCCATTGCAGAAAGAGCTCAAATTCGAAAAACAAACACGTATTCATGTTCCCCCGGCTCACTGAACACCAAAAAACCATGACTTTTGCAGATCTGAAGTTTCCTTGCGGAGATAGCCCATGTTATATCTTGCATTTGTTAGGAAAAACTGCTTATAGTATGAAAAGTGCCCATTGCAGAAAGAGCTCAAATTCGAAAAACAAACACATATTCCTGTTCCCCTGCCTCCCCGAAGATCAAAAAACCATGACTTTTGCAGATGTGAAGTTTCCTTGCGGAGATAGCCCATGCTATATCTTGCATTTGTTAGGAAAATACTGCTTAGAGCATGAAAAGTGCCCATTGCAGAAAGAGCTCACATTCGAAAAACAAACACGTATTCATGTTCCCCCAGCTCACTGAACACCAAAAAACCATGAGTTTTGCAGATCTGAAGTTTCCTTGCGGAGATAGCCCATGATATATCTTGCATTTGTTAGGAAAAACTGCTTATAGTATGAAAAGTGCCCATTTCACAAAGAGCTCAAATTCAAAAAACAAACACATATTCATGTTCCCCTGTCTCCCCGAAGACCAAAAAACCATGACTTTTGCAGATCTGAAGTTTCCTTGCAGAGATAAAAAGGTAAAGGTTCCCCCGCACATGCGTGCTAGTCGTTTCCGACTCTAGGGGCCGGTGCTCATCTCCGTTTCAAAGCCGAAGAGCCAGCGCTTGTCCGAGGACATCTCCGTGGTCATGTGGCCGGCATGACTAGACGCCAAAGGCGCACGGAACGCTGTTACCTTCCCACCGTAGTGGTCCCTATTTTTCTACTTGCATTTTTACGTGCTTTCGAACTGCTAGGTTGGCAGAAGAGATAGCCCATGCTATATCTTGCATTTGTTAGGAAAAACTGCTTAGAGTGAGAAAAGTGCCCATTGCAGAAAGAGCTCAAATTCGAAAAACAAACACGTATTCATGTTCCCCCGGCTCACTGAACACCAAAAAACCATGAGTTCTGCAGATCTGAAGTTTCCTTGCGGAGATAGCCCATGATATATCTTGCATTTGTTAGGAAAAACTGCTTATAGCATGAAAAGTGCCCATTGAAGATAGAGCTCAAATTCGCAAAACAAACATATATTCCTGTTCCCCTGCCTCTCCGAAGACCAAAAAACCATGACTTTTGCAGATCTGAAGTTTCCTTGCGGAGATAGCCCATGCTATATCTTGCATTTGTTAGGAAAAACTGCTTATAGCATGAAAAGTGCCCATTGCAGATAGAGCTCAAATTCGCAAAACAAACACATATTCCTGTTCCCCTGCCTCCCCAAAGACCAAAAAACCATGACTTTTGCAGATCTGAAGTTTCCTTGCGGAGATAGCCCATGCTATATCTTGCATTTGTTAGGAAAAACTGCTTATAGTATGAAAAGTGCCCATTGCAGAAAAAGCTCAAATTCGAAAAACAAACACATATTCCTGTTCCCCTGCCTCCCCGAAGACCAAAAAACCATGACTTTTGCAGATGTGAAGTTTCCTTGCGGAGATAGCCCATGCTATATCTTGCATTTGTTAGGAAAAACTGCTTAGAGTGAGAAAAGTGCCCATTGCAGAAAGAGCTCAAATTCGAAAAACAAACACGTATTCATGTTCCCCCGGCTCACTGAACACCAAAAAACCATGAGTTCTGCAGATCTGAAGTTTCCTTGCGGAGATAGCCCATGTTATATCTTGCATTTGTTAGGAAAAACTGCTTATAGTATGAAAAGTGCCCATTGCAGAAAGAGCTCAAATTCGAAAAACAAACACATATTCCTGTTCCCCTGCCTCCCCGAAGATCAAAAAACCATGACTTTTGCAGATGTGAAGTTTCCTTGCGGAGATAGCCCATGCTATATCTTGCATTTGTTAGGAAAAACTGCTTAGAGCATGAAAAGTGCCCATTGCAGAAAGCGCTCAAATTCGAAAAACAAACACGTATTCATGTTCCCCTGGCTCACTGAACACCAAAAAACCATGAGTTTTGCAGATCTGAAGTTTCCTTGCGGAGATAGCCCATGATATATCTTGCATTTGTTAGGAAAAACTGCTTATAGCATGAAAAGTGCCCATTGAAGATAGAGCTCAAATTCGCAAAACAAACATATATTCCTGTTCCCCTGCCTCTCCGAAGACCAAAAAACCATGACTTTTGCAGATCTGAAGTTTCCTTGCGGAGATAGCCCATGCTATATCTTGCATTTGTTAGGAAAAACTGCTTATAGCATGAAAAGTGCCCATTGCAGATAGAGCTCAAATTCGCAAAACAAACACATATTCCTGTTCCCCTGCCTCCCCAAAGACCAAAAAACCATGACTTTTGCAGATCTGAAGTTTCCTTGCGGAGATAGCCCATGCTATATCTTGCATTTGTTAGGAAAATACTGCTTAGAGCATGAAAAGTGCCCATTGCAGAAAGAGCTCACATTCGAAAAACAAACACGTATTCATGTTCCCCCGGCTCACTGAACACCAAAAAACCATGAGTTTTGCAGATCTGAAGTTTCCTTGCGGAGATAGCCCATGATATATCTTGCATTTGTTAGGAAAAACTGCTTATAGTATGAAAAGTGCCCATTTCACAAAGAGCTCAAATTCAAAAAACAAACACATATTCATGTTCCCCTGTCTCCCCGAAGACCAAAAAACCATGACTTTTGCAGATCTGAAGTTTCCTTGCAGAGATAGCCCATGCTATATCTTGCATTTGTTAGGAAAAACTGCTTAGAGTGAGAAAAGTGCCCATTGCAGAAAGAGCTCAAATTCGAAAAACAAACACGTATTCATGTTCCCCCGGCTCACTGAACACCAAAAAACCATGAGTTCTGCAGATCTGAAGTTTCCTTGCGGAGATAGCCCATGATATATCTTGCATTTGTTAGGAAAAACTGCTTATAGCATGAAAAGTGCCCATTGAAGATAGAGCTCAAATTCGCAAAACAAACATATATTCCTGTTCCCCCGGCTCACTGAACACCAAAAAACCATGACTTTTGCAGATCTGAAGTTTCCTTGCGGAGATAGCCCATGTTATATCTTGCATTTGTTAGGAAAAACTGCTTATAGTATGAAAAGTGCCCATTGCAGAAAGAGCTCAAATTCGAAAAACAAACACATATTCCTGTTCCCCTGCCTCCCCGAAGACCAAAAAACCATGACTTTTGCAGATCTGAAGTTTCCTTGCGGAGATAGCTCATGCTATATCTTGCATTTGTTAGGAAAAACTGCTTAGAGCATTAAAAGTGCCCATTGCAGAAAGAGCTCAAATTCGCAAAACAAACACATATTCCTGTTCCCCTGCCTCCCCGAAGACCAAAAAACCATGACTTTTGCAGATGTGAAGTTTCCTTGCGGAGATAGCCCATGCTATATCTTGCATTTGTTAGGAAAAACTGCTTAGAGCATGAAAAGTGCCCATTGCAGAAAGAGCTCAAATTCGAAAAACAAACACGTATTCATGTTCCCCCGGCTCACTGAACACCAAAAAACCATGACTTTTGCAGATCTGAAGTTTCCTTGCGCAGATAGCCCATGTTATATCTTGCATTTGTTAGGAAAAACTGCTTATAGTATGAAAAGTGCCCATTGCAGAAAGAGCTCAAATTCGAAAAACAAACACATATTCCTGTTCCCCTGCCTCCCCGAAGATCAAAAAACCATGACTTTTGCAGATGTGAAGTTTCCTTGCGGAGATAGCCCATGCTATATCTTGCATTTGTTAGGAAAATACTGCTTAGAGCATGAAAAGTGCCCATTGCAGAAAGAGCTCACATTCGAAAAACAAACACGTATTCATGTTCCCCCAGCTCACTGAACACCAAAAAACCATGAGTTTTGCAGATCTGAAGTTTCCTTGCGGAGATAGCCCATGATATATCTTGCATTTGTTAGGAAAAACTGCTTATAGTATGAAAAGTGCCCATTTCACAAAGAGCTCAAATTCAAAAAACAAACACATATTCATGTTCCCCTGTCTCCCCGAAGACCAAAAAACCATGACTTTTGCAGATCTGAAGTTTCCTTGCAGAGATAGCCCATGCTATATCTTGCATTTGTTAGGAAAAACTGCTTAGAGTGAGAAAAGTGCCCATTGCAGAAAGAGCTCAAATTCGAAAAACAAACACGTATTCATGTTCCCCCGGCTCACTGAACACCAAAAAACCATGAGTTCTGCAGATCTGAAGTTTCCTTGCGGAGATAGCCCATGCTATATCTTGCATTTGTTAGGAAAAACTGCTTATAGCATGAAAAGTGCCCATTGCAGATAGAGCTCAAATTCGCAAAACAAACACATATTCCTGTTCCCCTGCCTCCCCAAAGACCAAAAAACCATGACTTTTGCAGATCTGAAGTTTCCTTGCGGAGATAGCCCATGCTATATCTTGCATTTGTTAGGAAAATACTGCTTAGAGCATGAAAAGTGCCCATTGCAGAAAGAGCTCACATTCGAAAAACAAACACGTATTCATGTTCCCCCGGCTCACTGAACACCAAAAAACCATGAGTTTTGCAGATCTGAAGTTTCCTTGCGGAGATAGCCCATGATATATCTTGCATTTGTTAGGAAAAACTGCTTATAGTATGAAAAGTGCCCATTTCACAAAGAGCTCAAATTCAAAAAACAAACACATATTCATGTTCCCCTGTCTCCCCGAAGACCAAAAAACCATGACTTTTGCAGATCTGAAGTTTCCTTGCAGAGATAGCCCATGCTATATCTTGCATTTGTTAGGAAAAACTGCTTAGAGTGAGAAAAGTGCCCATTGCAGAAAGAGCTCAAATTCGAAAAACAAACACGTATTCATGTTCCCCCGGCTCACTGAACACCAAAAAACCATGAGTTCTGCAGATCTGAAGTTTCCTTGCGGAGATAGCCCATGATATATCTTGCATTTGTTAGGAAAAACTGCTTATAGCATGAAAAGTGCCCATTGAAGATAGAGCTCAAATTCGCAAAACAAACATATATTCCTGTTCCCCCGGCTCACTGAACACCAAAAAACCATGACTTTTGCAGATCTGAAGTTTCCTTGCGGAGATAGCCCATGTTATATCTTGCATTTGTTAGGAAAAACTGCTTATAGTATGAAAAGTGCCCATTGCAGAAAGAGCTCAAATTCGAAAAACAAACACATATTCCTGTTCCCCTGCCTCCCCGAAGACCAAAAAACCATGACTTTTGCAGATCTGAAGTTTCCTTGCGGAGATAGCTCATGCTATATCTTGCATTTGTTAGGAAAAACTGCTTAGAGCATTAAAAGTGCCCATTGCAGAAAGAGCTCAAATTCGCAAAACAAACACATATTCCTGTTCCCCTGCCTCCCCGAAGACCAAAAAACCATGACTTTTGCAGATGTGAAGTTTCCTTGCGGAGATAGCCCATGCTATATCTTGCATTTGTTAGGAAAAACTGCTTAGAGCATGAAAAGTGCCCATTGCAGAAAGAGCTCAAATTCGAAAAACAAACACGTATTCATGTTCCCCCGGCTCACTGAACACCAAAAAACCATGACTTTTGCAGATCTGAAGTTTCCTTGCGGAGATAGCCCATGTTATATCTTGCATTTGTTAGGAAAAACTGCTTATAGTATGAAAAGTGCCCATTGCAGAAAGAGCTCAAATTCGAAAAACAAACACATATTCCTGTTCCCCTGCCTCCCCGAAGATCAAAAAACCATGACTTTTGCAGATGTGAAGTTTACTTGCGGAGATAGCCCATGCTATATCTTGCATTTGTTAGGAAAATACTGCTTAGAGCATGAAAAGTGCCCATTGCAGAAAGAGCTCACATTCGAAAAACAAACACGTATTCATGTTCCCCCAGCTCACTGAACACCAAAAAACCATGAGTTTTGCAGATCTGAAGTTTCCTTGCGGAGATAGCCCATGATATATCTTGCATTTGTTAGGAAAAACTGCTTATAGTATGAAAAGTGCCCATTTCACAAAGAGCTCAAATTCAAAAAACAAACACATATTCATGTTCCCCTGTCTCCCCGAAGACCAAAAAACCATGACTTTTGCAGATCTGAAGTTTCCTTGCAGAGATAGCCCATGCTATATCTTGCATTTGTTAGGAAAAACTGCTTAGAGTGAGAAAAGTGCCCATTGCAGAAAGAGCTCAAATTCGAAAAACAAACACGTATTCATGTTCCCCCGGCTCACTGAACACCAAAAAACCATGAGTTCTGCAGATCTGAAGTTTCCTTGCGGAGATAGCCCATGCTATATCTTGCATTTGTTAGGAAAAACTGCTTATAGCATGAAAAGTGCCCATTGAAGATAGAGCTCAAATTCGCAAAACAAACATATATTCCTGTTCCCCTGCCTCTCCGAAGACCAAAAAACCATGACTTTTGCAGATCTGAAGTTTCCTTGCGGAGATAGCCCATGCTATATCTTGCATTTGTTAGGAAAAACTGCTTATAGCATGAAAAGTGCCCATTGCAGATAGAGCTCAAATTCGCAAAACAAACACATATTCCTGTTCCCCTGCCTCCCCAAAGACCAAAAAACCATGACTTTTGCAGATCTGAAGTTTCCTTGCGGAGATAGCCCATGCTATATCTTGCATTTGTTAGGAAAAACTGCTTATAGTATGAAAAGTGCCCATTGCAGAAAAAGCTCAAATTCGAAAAACAAACACATATTCCTGTTCCCCTGCCTCCCCGAAGACCAAAAAACCATGACTTTTGCAGATGTGAAGTTTCCTTGCGGAGATAGCCCATGCTATATCTTGCATTTGTTAGGAAAAACTGCTTAGAGTGAGAAAAGTGCCCATTGCAGAAAGAGCTCAAATTCGAAAAACAAACACGTATTCATGTTCCCCCGGCTCACTGAACACCAAAAAACCATGAGTTCTGCAGATCTGAAGTTTCCTTGCGGAGATAGCCCATGTTATATCTTGCATTTGTTAGGAAAAACTGCTTATAGTATGAAAAGTGCCCATTGCAGAAAGAGCTCAAATTCGAAAAACAAACACATATTCCTGTTCCCCTGCCTCCCCGAAGATCAAAAAACCATGACTTTTGCAGATGTGAAGTTTCCTTGCGGAGATAGCCCATGCTATATCTTGCATTTGTTAGGAAAAACTGTTTAGAGCATGAAAAGTGCCCATTGCAGAAAGAGCTCAAATTCGAAAAACAAACACGTATTCATGTTCCCCTGGCTCACTGAACACCAAAAAACCATGAGTTTTGCAGATCTGAAGTTTCCTTGCGGAGATAGCCCATGATATATCTTGCATTTGTTAGGAAAAACTGCTTATAGCATGAAAAGTGCCCATTGAAGATAGAGCTCAAATTCGCAAAACAAACATATATTCCTGTTCCCCTGCCTCTCCGAAGACCAAAAAACCATGACTTTTGCAGATCTGAAGTTTCCTTGCGGAGATAGCCCATGCTATATCTTGCATTTGTTAGGAAAAACTGCTTATAGCATGAAAAGTGCCCATTGCAGATAGAGCTCAAATTCGCAAAACAAACACATATTCCTGTTCCCCTGCCTCCCCAAAGACCAAAAAACCATGACTTTTGCAGATCTGAAGTTTCCTTGCGGAGATAGCCCATGCTATATCTTGCATTTGTTAGGAAAATACTGCTTAGAGCATGAAAAGTGCCCATTGCAGAAAGAGCTCACATTCGAAAAACAAACACGTATTCATGTTCCCCCAGCTCACTGAACACCAAAAAACCATGAGTTTTGCAGATCTGAAGTTTCCTTGCGGAGATAGCCCATGATATATCTTGCATTTGTTAGGAAAAACTGCTTATAGTATGAAAAGTGCCCATTTCACAAAGAGCTCAAATTCAAAAAACAAACACATATTCATGTTCCCCTGTCTCCCCGAAGACCAAAAAACCATGACTTTTGCAGATCTGAAGTTTCCTTGCAGAGATAGCCCATGCTATATCTTGCATTTGTTAGGAAAAACTGCTTAGAGTGAGAAAAGTGCCCATTGCAGAAAGAGCTCAAATTCGAAAAACAAACACGTATTCATGTTCCCCCGGCTCACTGAACACCAAAAAACCATGAGTTCTGCAGATCTGAAGTTTCCTTGCGGAGATAGCCCATGATATATCTTGCATTTGTTAGGAAAAACTGCTTATAGCATGAAAAGTGCCCATTGCAGATAGAGCTCAAATTCGCAAAACAAACACATATTCCTGTTCCCCTGCCTCCCCAAAGACCAAAAAACCATGACTTTTGCAGATCTGAAGTTTCCTTGCGGAGATAGCCCATGCTATATCTTGCATTTGTTAGGAAAATACTGCTTAGAGCATGAAAAGTGCCCATTGCAGAAAGAGCTCACATTCGAAAAACAAACACGTATTCATGTTCCCCCGGCTCACTGAACACCAAAAAACCATGAGTTTTGCAGATCTGAAGTTTCCTTGCGGAGATAGCCCATGATATATCTTGCATTTGTTAGGAAAAACTGCTTATAGTATGAAAAGTGCCCATTTCACAAAGAGCTCAAATTCAAAAAACAAACACATATTCATGTTCCCCTGTCTCCCCGAAGACCAAAAAACCATGACTTTTGCAGATCTGAAGTTTCCTTGCAGAGATAGCCCATGCTATATCTTGCATTTGTTAGGAAAAACTGCTTAGAGTGAGAAAAGTGCCCATTGCAGAAAGAGCTCAAATTCGAAAAACAAACACGTATTCATGTTCCCCCGGCTCACTGAACACCAAAAAACCATGAGTTCTGCAGATCTGAAGTTTCCTTGCGGAGATAGCCCATGATATATCTTGCATTTGTTAGGAAAAACTGCTTATAGCATGAAAAGTGCCCATTGAAGATAGAGCTCAAATTCGCAAAACAAACATATATTCCTGTTCCCCCGGCTCACTGAACACCAAAAAACCATGACTTTTGCAGATCTGAAGTTTCCTTGCGGAGATAGCCCATGTTATATCTTGCATTTGTTAGGAAAAACTGCTTATAGTATGAAAAGTGCCCATTGCAGAAAGAGCTCAAATTCGAAAAACAAACACATATTCCTGTTCCCCTGCCTCCCCGAAGACCAAAAAACCATGACTTTTGCAGATCTGAAGTTTCCTTGCGGAGATAGCTCATGCTATATCTTGCATTTGTTAGGAAAAACTGCTTAGAGCATTAAAAGTGCCCATTGCAGAAAGAGCTCAAATTCGCAAAACAAACACATATTCCTGTTCCCCTGCCTCCCCGAAGACCAAAAAACCATGACTTTTGCAGATGTGAAGTTTCCTTGCGGAGATAGCCCATGCTATATCTTGCATTTGTTAGGAAAAACTGCTTAGAGCATGAAAAGTGCCCATTGCAGAAAGAGCTCAAATTCGAAAAACAAACACGTATTCATGTTCCCCCGGCTCACTGAACACCAAAAAACCATGACTTTTGCAGATCTGAAGTTTCCTTGCGGAGATAGCCCATGTTATATCTTGCATTTGTTAGGAAAAACTGCTTATAGTATGAAAAGTGCCCATTGCAGAAAGAGCTCAAATTCGAAAAACAAACACATATTCCTGTTCCCCTGCCTCCCCGAAGATCAAAAAACCATGACTTTTGCAGATGTGAAGTTTACTTGCGGAGATAGCCCATGCTATATCTTGCATTTGTTAGGAAAATACTGCTTAGAGCATGAAAAGTGCCCATTGCAGAAAGAGCTCACATTCGAAAAACAAACACGTATTCATGTTCCCCCAGCTCACTGAACACCAAAAAACCATGAGTTTTGCAGATCTGAAGTTTCCTTGCGGAGATAGCCCATGATATATCTTGCATTTGTTAGGAAAAACTGCTTATAGTATGAAAAGTGCCCATTTCACAAAGAGCTCAAATTCAAAAAACAAACACATATTCATGTTCCCCTGTCTCCCCGAAGACCAAAAAACCATGACTTTTGCAGATCTGAAGTTTCCTTGCAGAGATAGCCCATGCTATATCTTGCATTTGTTAGGAAAAACTGCTTAGAGTGAGAAAAGTGCCCATTGCAGAAAGAGCTCAAATTCGAAAAACAAACACGTATTCATGTTCCCCCGGCTCACTGAACACCAAAAAACCATGAGTTCTGCAGATCTGAAGTTTCCTTGCGGAGATAGCCCATGCTATATCTTGCATTTGTTAGGAAAAACTGCTTATAGCATGAAAAGTGCCCATTGAAGATAGAGCTCAAATTCGCAAAACAAACATATATTCCTGTTCCCCTGCCTCTCCGAAGACCAAAAAACCATGACTTTTGCAGATCTGAAGTTTCCTTGCGGAGATAGCCCATGCTATATCTTGCATTTGTTAGGAAAAACTGCTTATAGCATGAAAAGTGCCCATTGCAGATAGAGCTCAAATTCGCAAAACAAACACATATTCCTGTTCCCCTGCCTCCCCAAAGACCAAAAAACCATGACTTTTGCAGATCTGAAGTTTCCTTGCGGAGATAGCCCATGCTATATCTTGCATTTGTTAGGAAAAACTGCTTATAGTATGAAAAGTGCCCATTGCAGAAAAAGCTCAAATTCGAAAAACAAACACATATTCCTGTTCCCCTGCCTCCCCGAAGACCAAAAAACCATGACTTTTGCAGATGTGAAGTTTCCTTGCGGAGATAGCCCATGCTATATCTTGCATTTGTTAGGAAAAACTGCTTAGAGTGAGAAAAGTGCCCATTGCAGAAAGAGCTCAAATTCGAAAAACAAACACGTATTCATGTTCCCCCGGCTCACTGAACACCAAAAAACCATGAGTTCTGCAGATCTGAAGTTTCCTTGCGGAGATAGCCCATGTTATATCTTGCATTTGTTAGGAAAAACTGCTTATAGTATGAAAAGTGCCCATTGCAGAAAGAGCTCAAATTCGAAAAACAAACACATATTCCTGTTCCCCTGCCTCCCCGAAGATCAAAAAACCATGACTTTTGCAGATGTGAAGTTTCCTTGCGGAGATAGCCCATGCTATATCTTGCATTTGTTAGGAAAAACTGTTTAGAGCATGAAAAGTGCCCATTGCAGAAAGAGCTCAAATTCGAAAAACAAACACGTATTCATGTTCCCCTGGCTCACTGAACACCAAAAAACCATGAGTTTTGCAGATCTGAAGTTTCCTTGCGGAGATAGCCCATGATATATCTTGCATTTGTTAGGAAAAACTGCTTATAGCATGAAAAGTGCCCATTGAAGATAGAGCTCAAATTCGCAAAACAAACATATATTCCTGTTCCCCTGCCTCTCCGAAGACCAAAAAACCATGACTTTTGCAGATCTGAAGTTTCCTTGCGGAGATAGCCCATGCTATATCTTGCATTTGTTAGGAAAAACTGCTTATAGCATGAAAAGTGCCCATTGCAGATAGAGCTCAAATTCGCAAAACAAACACATATTCCTGTTCCCCTGCCTCCCCAAAGACCAAAAAACCATGACTTTTGCAGATCTGAAGTTTCCTTGCGGAGATAGCCCATGCTATATCTTGCATTTGTTAGGAAAATACTGCTTAGAGCATGAAAAGTGCCCATTGCAGAAAGAGCTCACATTCGAAAAACAAACACGTATTCATGTTCCCCCAGCTCACTGAACACCAAAAAACCATGAGTTTTGCAGATCTGAAGTTTCCTTGCGGAGATAGCCCATGATATATCTTGCATTTGTTAGGAAAAACTGCTTATAGTATGAAAAGTGCCCATTTCACAAAGAGCTCAAATTCAAAAAACAAACACATATTCATGTTCCCCTGTCTCCCCGAAGACCAAAAAACCATGACTTTTGCAGATCTGAAGTTTCCTTGCAGAGATAGCCCATGCTATATCTTGCATTTGTTAGGAAAAACTGCTTAGAGTGAGAAAAGTGCCCATTGCAGAAAGAGCTCAAATTCGAAAAACAAACACGTATTCATGTTCCCCCGGCTCACTGAACACCAAAAAACCATGAGTTCTGCAGATCTGAAGTTTCCTTGCGGAGATAGCCCATGATATATCTTGCATTTGTTAGGAAAAACTGCTTATAGCATGAAAAGTGCCCATTGCAGATAGAGCTCAAATTCGCAAAACAAACACATATTCCTGTTCCCCTGCCTCCCCAAAGACCAAAAAACCATGACTTTTGCAGATCTGAAGTTTCCTTGCGGAGATAGCCCATGCTATATCTTGCATTTGTTAGGAAAATACTGCTTAGAGCATGAAAAGTGCCCATTGCAGAAAGAGCTCACATTCGAAAAACAAACACGTATTCATGTTCCCCCGGCTCACTGAACACCAAAAAACCATGAGTTCTGCAGATCTGAAGTTTCCTTGCGGAGATAGCCCATGCTATATCTTGCATTTGTTAGGAAAAACTGCTTATAGCATGAAAAGTGCCCATTGAAGATAGAGCTCAAATTCGCAAAACAAACATATATTCCTGTTCCCCTGCCTCTCCGAAGACCAAAAAACCATGACTTTTGCAGATCTGAAGTTTCCTTGCGGAGATAGCCCATGCTATATCTTGCATTTGTTAGGAAAAACTGCTTATAGCATGAAAAGTGCCCATTGCAGATAGAGCTCAAATTCGCAAAACAAACACATATTCCTGTTCCCCTGCCTCCCCAAAGACCAAAAAACCATGACTTTTGCAGATCTGAAGTTTCCTTGCGGAGATAGCCCATGCTATATCTTGCATTTGTTAGGAAAAACTGCTTATAGTATGAAAAGTGCCCATTGCAGAAAAAGCTCAAATTCGAAAAACAAACACATATTCCTGTTCCCCTGCCTCCCCGAAGACCAAAAAACCATGACTTTTGCAGATGTGAAGTTTCCTTGCGGAGATAGCCCATGCTATATCTTGCATTTGTTAGGAAAAACTGCTTAGAGTGAGAAAAGTGCCCATTGCAGAAAGAGCTCAAATTCGAAAAACAAACACGTATTCATGTTCCCCCGGCTCACTGAACACCAAAAAACCATGAGTTCTGCAGATCTGAAGTTTCCTTGCGGAGATAGCCCATGTTATATCTTGCATTTGTTAGGAAAAACTGCTTATAGTATGAAAAGTGCCCATTGCAGAAAGAGCTCAAATTCGAAAAACAAACACATATTCCTGTTCCCCTGCCTCCCCGAAGATCAAAAAACCATGACTTTTGCAGATGTGAAGTTTCCTTGCGGAGATAGCCCATGCTATATCTTGCATTTGTTAGGAAAAACTGTTTAGAGCATGAAAAGTGCCCATTGCAGAAAGAGCTCAAATTCGAAAAACAAACACGTATTCATGTTCCCCTGGCTCACTGAACACCAAAAAACCATGAGTTTTGCAGATCTGAAGTTTCCTTGCGGAGATAGCCCATGATATATCTTGCATTTGTTAGGAAAAACTGCTTATAGCATGAAAAGTGCCCATTGAAGATAGAGCTCAAATTCGCAAAACAAACATATATTCCTGTTCCCCTGCCTCTCCGAAGACCAAAAAACCATGACTTTTGCAGATCTGAAGTTTCCTTGCGGAGATAGCCCATGCTATATCTTGCATTTGTTAGGAAAAACTGCTTATAGCATGAAAAGTGCCCATTGCAGATAGAGCTCAAATTCGCAAAACAAACACATATTCCTGTTCCCCTGCCTCCCCAAAGACCAAAAAACCATGACTTTTGCAGATCTGAAGTTTCCTTGCGGAGATAGCCCATGCTATATCTTGCATTTGTTAGGAAAATACTGCTTAGAGCATGAAAAGTGCCCATTGCAGAAAGAGCTCACATTCGAAAAACAAACACGTATTCATGTTCCCCCAGCTCACTGAACACCAAAAAACCATGAGTTTTGCAGATCTGAAGTTTCCTTGCGGAGATAGCCCATGATATATCTTGCATTTGTTAGGAAAAACTGCTTATAGTATGAAAAGTGCCCATTTCACAAAGAGCTCAAATTCAAAAAACAAACACATATTCATGTTCCCCTGTCTCCCCGAAGACCAAAAAACCATGACTTTTGCAGATCTGAAGTTTCCTTGCAGAGATAGCCCATGCTATATCTTGCATTTGTTAGGAAAAACTGCTTAGAGTGAGAAAAGTGCCCATTGCAGAAAGAGCTCAAATTCGAAAAACAAACACGTATTCATGTTCCCCCGGCTCACTGAACACCAAAAAACCATGAGTTCTGCAGATCTGAAGTTTCCTTGCGGAGATAGCCCATGATATATCTTGCATTTGTTAGGAAAAACTGCTTATAGCATGAAAAGTGCCCATTGCAGATAGAGCTCAAATTCGCAAAACAAACACATATTCCTGTTCCCCTGCCTCCCCAAAGACCAAAAAACCATGACTTTTGCAGATCTGAAGTTTCCTTGCGGAGATAGCCCATGCTATATCTTGCATTTGTTAGGAAAATACTGCTTAGAGCATGAAAAGTGCCCATTGCAGAAAGAGCTCACATTCGAAAAACAAACACGTATTCATGTTCCCCCGGCTCACTGAACACCAAAAAACCATGAGTTTTGCAGATCTGAAGTTTCCTTGCGGAGATAGCCCATGATATATCTTGCATTTGTTAGGAAAAACTGCTTATAGTATGAAAAGTGCCCATTTCACAAAGAGCTCAAATTCAAAAAACAAACACATATTCATGTTCCCCTGTCTCCCCGAAGACCAAAAAACCATGACTTTTGCAGATCTGAAGTTTCCTTGCAGAGATAGCCCATGCTATATCTTGCATTTGTTAGGAAAAACTGCTTAGAGTGAGAAAAGTGCCCATTGCAGAAAGAGCTCAAATTCGAAAAACAAACACGTATTCATGTTCCCCCGGCTCACTGAACACCAAAAAACCATGAGTTCTGCAGATCTGAAGTTTCCTTGCGGAGATAGCCCATGATATATCTTGCATTTGTTAGGAAAAACTGCTTATAGCATGAAAAGTGCCCATTGAAGATAGAGCTCAAATTCGCAAAACAAACATATATTCCTGTTCCCCCGGCTCACTGAACACCAAAAAACCATGACTTTTGCAGATCTGAAGTTTCCTTGCGGAGATAGCCCATGTTATATCTTGCATTTGTTAGGAAAAACTGCTTATAGTATGAAAAGTGCCCATTGCAGAAAGAGCTCAAATTCGAAAAACAAACACATATTCCTGTTCCCCTGCCTCCCCGAAGACCAAAAAACCATGACTTTTGCAGATCTGAAGTTTCCTTGCGGAGATAGCTCATGCTATATCTTGCATTTGTTAGGAAAAACTGCTTAGAGCATTAAAAGTGCCCATTGCAGAAAGAGCTCAAATTCGCAAAACAAACACATATTCCTGTTCCCCTGCCTCCCCGAAGACCAAAAAACCATGACTTTTGCAGATGTGAAGTTTCCTTGCGGAGATAGCCCATGCTATATCTTGCATTTGTTAGGAAAAACTGCTTAGAGCATGAAAAGTGCCCATTGCAGAAAGAGCTCAAATTCGAAAAACAAACACGTATTCATGTTCCCCCGGCTCACTGAACACCAAAAAACCATGACTTTTGCAGATCTGAAGTTTCCTTGCGGAGATAGCCCATGTTATATCTTGCATTTGTTAGGAAAAACTGCTTATAGTATGAAAAGTGCCCATTGCAGAAAGAGCTCAAATTCGAAAAACAAACACATATTCCTGTTCCCCTGCCTCCCCGAAGATCAAAAAACCATGACTTTTGCAGATGTGAAGTTTCCTTGCGGAGATAGCCCATGCTATATCTTGCATTTGTTAGGAAAATACTGCTTAGAGCATGAAAAGTGCCCATTGCAGAAAGAGCTCACATTCGAAAAACAAACACGTATTCATGTTCCCCCAGCTCACTGAACACCAAAAAACCATGAGTTTTGCAGATCTGAAGTTTCCTTGCGGAGATAGCCCATGATATATCTTGCATTTGTTAGGAAAAACTGCTTATAGTATGAAAAGTGCCCATTTCACAAAGAGCTCAAATTCAAAAAACAAACACATATTCATGTTCCCCTGTCTCCCCGAAGACCAAAAAACCATGACTTTTGCAGATCTGAAGTTTCCTTGCAGAGATAGCCCATGCTATATCTTGCATTTGTTAGGAAAAACTGCTTAGAGTGAGAAAAGTGCCCATTGCAGAAAGAGCTCAAATTCGAAAAACAAACACGTATTCATGTTCCCCCGGCTCACTGAACACCAAAAAACCATGAGTTCTGCAGATCTGAAGTTTCCTTGCGGAGATAGCCCATGATATATCTTGCATTTGTTAGGAAAAACTGCTTATAGCATGAAAAGTGCCCATTGAAGATAGAGCTCAAATTCGCAAAACAAACATATATTCCTGTTCCCCTGCCTCTCCGAAGACCAAAAAACCATGACTTTTGCAGATCTGAAGTTTCCTTGCGGAGATAGCCCATGCTATATCTTGCATTTGTTAGGAAAAACTGCTTATAGCATGAAAAGTGCCCATTGCAGATAGAGCTCAAATTCGCAAAACAAACACATATTCCTGTTCCCCTGCCTCCCCAAAGACCAAAAAACCATGACTTTTGCAGATCTGAAGTTTCCTTGCGGAGATAGCCCATGCTATATCTTGCATTTGTTAGGAAAAACTGCTTATAGTATGAAAAGTGCCCATTGCAGAAAAAGCTCAAATTCGAAAAACAAACACATATTCCTGTTCCCCTGCCTCCCCGAAGACCAAAAAACCATGACTTTTGCAGATGTGAAGTTTCCTTGCGGAGATAGCCCATGCTATATCTTGCATTTGTTAGGAAAAACTGCTTAGAGTGAGAAAAGTGCCCATTGCAGAAAGAGCTCAAATTCGAAAAACAAACACGTATTCATGTTCCCCCGGCTCACTGAACACCAAAAAACCATGAGTTCTGCAGATCTGAAGTTTCCTTGCGGAGATAGCCCATGTTATATCTTGCATTTGTTAGGAAAAACTGCTTATAGTATGAAAAGTGCCCATTGCAGAAAGAGCTCAAATTCGAAAAACAAACACATATTCCTGTTCCCCTGCCTCCCCGAAGATCAAAAAACCATGACTTTTGCAGATGTGAAGTTTCCTTGCGGAGATAGCCCATGCTATATCTTGCATTTGTTAGGAAAAACTGCTTAGAGCATGAAAAGTGCCCATTGCAGAAAGAGCTCAAATTCGAAAAACAAACACGTATTCATGTTCCCCTGGCTCACTGAACACCAAAAAACCATGAGTTTTGCAGATCTGAAGTTTCCTTGCGGAGATAGCCCATGATATATCTTGCATTTGTTAGGAAAAACTGCTTATAGCATGAAAAGTGCCCATTGAAGATAGAGCTCAAATTCGCAAAACAAACATATATTCCTGTTCCCCTGCCTCTCCGAAGACCAAAAAACCATGACTTTTGCAGATCTGAAGTTTCCTTGCGGAGATAGCCCATGCTATATCTTGCATTTGTTAGGAAAAACTGCTTATAGCATGAAAAGTGCCCATTGCAGATAGAGCTCAAATTCGCAAAACAAACACATATTCCTGTTCCCCTGCCTCCCCAAAGACCAAAAAACCATGACTTTTGCAGATCTGAAGTTTCCTTGCGGAGATAGCCCATGCTATATCTTGCATTTGTTAGGAAAATACTGCTTAGAGCATGAAAAGTGCCCATTGCAGAAAGAGCTCACATTCGAAAAACAAACACGTATTCATGTTCCCCCGGCTCACTGAACACCAAAAAACCATGAGTTTTGCAGATCTGAAGTTTCCTTGCGGAGATAGCCCATGATATATCTTGCATTTGTTAGGAAAAACTGCTTATAGTATGAAAAGTGCCCATTTCACAAAGAGCTCAAATTCAAAAAACAAACACATATTCATGTTCCCCTGTCTCCCCGAAGACCAAAAAACCATGACTTTTGCAGATCTGAAGTTTCCTTGCAGAGATAGCCCATGCTATATCTTGCATTTGTTAGGAAAAACTGCTTAGATTGAGAAAAGTACCCATTGCAGAAAGAGCTCAAATTCGAAAAACAAACACGTATTCATGTTCCCCCGGCTCACTGAACACCAAAAAACCATGAGTTCTGCAGATCTGAAGTTTCCTTGCGGAGATAGCCCATGATATATCTTGCATTTGTTAGGAAAAACTGCTTATAGCATGAAAAGTGCCCATTGAAGATAGAGCTCAAATTCGCAAAACAAACATATATTCCTGTTCCCCTGCCTCTCCGAAGACCAAAAAACCATGACTTTTGCAGATCTGAAGTTTCCTTGCGGAGATAGCCCATGCTATATCTTGCATTTGTTAGGAAAAACTGCTTATAGCATGAAAAGTGCCCATTGCAGATAGAGCTCAAATTCGCAAAACAAACACATATTCCTGTTCCCCTGCCTCCCCAAAGACCAAAAAACCATGACTTTTGCAGATCTGAAGTTTCCTTGCGGAGATAGCCCATGCTATATCTTGCATTTGTTAGGAAAAACTGCTTATAGTATGAAAAGTGCCCATTGCAGAAAAAGCTCAAATTCGAAAAACAAACACATATTCCTGTTCCCCTGCCTCCCCGAAGACCAAAAAACCATGACTTTTGCAGATGTGAAGTTTCCTTGCGGAGATAGCCCATGCTATATCTTGCATTTGTTAGGAAAAACTGCTTAGAGTGAGAAAAGTGCCCATTGCAGAAAGAGCTCAAATTCGAAAAACAAACACGTATTCATGTTCCCCCGGCTCACTGAACACCAAAAAACCATGAGTTCTGCAGATCTGAAGTTTCCTTGCGGAGATAGCCCATGTTATATCTTGCATTTGTTAGGAAAAACTGCTTATAGTATGAAAAGTGCCCATTGCAGAAAGAGCTCAAATTCGAAAAACAAACACATATTCCTGTTCCCCTGCCTCCCCGAAGATCAAAAAACCATGACTTTTGCAGATGTGAAGTTTCCTTGCGGAGATAGCCCATGCTATATCTTGCATTTGTTAGGAAAAACTGCTTAGAGCATGAAAAGTGCCCATTGCAGAAAGAGCTCAAATTCGAAAAACAAACACGTATTCATGTTCCCCTGGCTCACTGAACACCAAAAAACCATGAGTTTTGCAGATCTGAAGTTTCCTTGCGGAGATAGCCCATGATATATCTTGCATTTGTTAGGAAAAACTGCTTATAGCATGAAAAGTGCCCATTGAAGATAGAGCTCAAATTCGCAAAACAAACATATATTCCTGTTCCCCTGCCTCTCCGAAGACCAAAAAACCATGACTTTTGCAGATCTGAAGTTTCCTTGCGGAGATAGCCCATGCTATATCTTGCATTTGTTAGGAAAAACTGCTTATAGCATGAAAAGTGCCCATTGCAGATAGAGCTCAAATTCGCAAAACAAACACATATTCCTGTTCCCCTGCCTCTCCGAAGACCAAAAAACCATGACTTTTGCAGATCTGAAGTTTCCTTGCGGAGATAGCCCATGCTATATCTTGCATTTGTTAGGAAAAACTGCTTATAGTATGAAAAGTGCCCATTGCAGAAAAAGCTCAAATTCGAAAAACAAACACATATTCCTGTTCCCCTGCCTCCCCGAAGACCAAAAAACCATGACTTTTGCAGATGTGAAGTTTCCTTGCGGAGATAGCCCATGCTATATCTTGCATTTGTTAGGAAAAACTGCTTAGAGTGAGAAAAGTGCCCATTGCAGAAAGAGCTCAAATTCGAAAAACAAACACGTATTCATGTTCCCCCGGCTCACTGAACACCAAAAAACCATGAGTTCTGCAGATCTGAAGTTTCCTTGCGGAGATAGCCCATGTTATATCTTGCATTTGTTAGGAAAAACTGCTTATAGTATGAAAAGTGCCCATTGCAGAAAGAGCTCAAATTCGAAAAACAAACACATATTCCTGTTCCCCTGCCTCCCCGAAGATCAAAAAACCATGACTTTTGCAGATGTGAAGTTTCCTTGCGGAGATAGCCCATGCTATATCTTGCATTTGTTAGGAAAAACTGCTTAGAGCATGAAAAGTGCCCATTGCAGAAAGAGCTCAAATTCGAAAAACAAACACGTATTCATGTTCCCCTGGCTCACTGAACACCAAAAAACCATGAGTTTTGCAGATCTGAAGTTTCCTTGCGGAGATAGCCCATGCTATATCTTGCATTTGTTAGGAAAAACTGCTTAGAGCATGAAAAGTGCCCATTGCAGAAAGAGCTCAAATTCGAAAAACAAACACGTATTCATGTTCCCCCGGCTCACTGAACACCAAAAAACCATGACTTTTGCAGATCTGAAGTTTCCTTGCGGAGATAGCCCATGTTATATCTTGCATTTGTTAGGAAAAACTGCTTATAGTATGAAAAGTGCCCATTGCAGAAAGAGCTCAAATTCGAAAAACAAACACATATTCCTGTTCCCCTGCCTCCCCGAAGATCAAAAAACCATGACTTTTGCAGATGTGAAGTTTCCTTGCGGAGATAGCCCATGCTATATCTTGCATTTGTTAGGAAAAACTGCTTAGAGCATGAAAAGTGCCCATTGCAGAAAGAGCTCAAATTCGAAAAACAAACACGTATTCATGTTCCCCTGGCTCACTGAACACCAAAAAACCATGAGTTTTGCAGATCTGAAGTTTCCTTGCGGAGATAGCCCATGATATATCTTGCATTTGTTAGGAAAAACTGCTTATAGCATGAAAAGTGCCCATTGAAGATAGAGCTCAAATTCGCAAAACAAACATATATTCCTGTTCCCCTGCCTCTCCGAAGACCAAAAAACCATGACTTTTGCAGATCTGAAGTTTCCTTGCGGAGATAGCCCATGCTATATCTTGCATTTCTTAGGAAAAACTGCTTATAGCATGAAAAGTGCCCATTGCAGATAGAGCTCAAATTCGCAAAACAAACACATATTCCTGTTCCCCTGCCTCCCCAAAGACCAAAAAACCATGACTTTTGCAGATCTGAAGTTTCCTTGCGGAGATAGCCCATGCTATATCTTGCATTTGTTAGGAAAAACTGCTTATAGTATGAAAAGTGCCCATTGCAGAAAAAGCTCAAATTCGAAAAACAAACACATATTCCTGTTCCCCTGCCTCCCCGAAGACCAAAAAACCATGACTTTTGCAGATGTGAAGTTTCCTTGCGGAGATAGCCCATGCTATATCTTGCATTTGTTAGGAAAAACTGCTTAGAGTGAGAAAAGTGCCCATTGCAGAAAGAGCTCAAATTCGAAAAACAAACACGTATTCATGTTCCCCCGGCTCACTGAACACCAAAAAACCATGAGTTCTGCAGATCTGAAGTTTCCTTGCGGAGATAGCCCATGTTATATCTTGCATTTGTTAGGAAAAACTGCTTATAGTATGAAAAGTGCCCATTGCAGAAAGAGCTCAAATTCGAAAAACAAACACATATTCCTGTTCCCCTGCCTCCCCGAAGATCAAAAAACCATGACTTTTGCAGATGTGAAGTTTCCTTGCGGAGATAGCCCATGCTATATCTTGCATTTGTTAGGAAAAACTGCTTAGAGCATGAAAAGTGCCCATTGCAGAAAGAGCTCAAATTCGAAAAACAAACACGTATTCATGTTCCCCTGGCTCACTGAACACCAAAAAACCATGAGTTTTGCAGATCTGAAGTTTCCTTGCGGAGATAGCCCATGCTATATCTTGCATTTGTTAGGAAAAACTGCTTAGAGCATGAAAAGTGCCCATTGCAGAAAGAGCTCAAATTCGAAAAACAAACACGTATTCATGTTCCCCCGGCTCACTGAACACCAAAAAACCATGACTTTTGCAGATCTGAAGTTTCCTTGCGGAGATAGCCCATGTTATATCTTGCATTTGTTAGGAAAAACTGCTTATAGTATGAAAAGTGCCCATTGCAGAAAGAGCTCAAATTCGAAAAACAAACACATATTCCTGTTCCCCTGCCTCCCCGAAGATCAAAAAACCATGACTTTTGCAGATGTGAAGTTTCCTTGCGGAGATAGCCCATGCTATATCTTGCATTTGTTAGGAAAAACTGCTTAGAGCATGAAAAGTGCCCATTGCAGAAAGAGCTCAAATTCGAAAAACAAACACGTATTCATGTTCCCCTGGCTCACTGAACACCAAAAAACCATGAGTTTTGCAGATCTGAAGTTTCCTTGCGGAGATAGCCCATGATATATCTTGCATTGGTTAGGAAAAACTGCTTATAGCATGAAAAGTGCCCATTGAAGATAGAGCTCAAATTCGCAAAACAAACATATATTCCTGTTCCCCTGCCTCTCCGAAGACCAAAAAACCATGACTTTTGCAGATCTGAAGTTTCCTTGCGGAGATAGCCCATGCTATATCTTGCATTTGTTAGGAAAAACTGCTTATAGCATGAAAAGTGCCCATTGCAGATAGAGCTCAAATTCGCAAAACAAACACATATTCCTGTTCCCCTGCCTCCCCAAAGACCAAAAAACCATGACTTTTGCAGATCTGAAGTTTCCTTGCGGAGATAGCCCATGCTATATCTTGCATTTGTTAGGAAAAACTGCTTATAGTATGAAAAGTGCCCATTGCAGAAAAAGCTCAAATTCGAAAAACAAACACATATTCCTGTTCCCCTGCCTCCCCGAAGACCAAAAAACCATGACTTTTGCAGATGTGAAGTTTCCTTGCGGAGATAGCCCATGCTATATCTTGCATTTGTTAGGAAAAACTGCTTAGAGTGAGAAAAGTGCCCATTGCAGAAAGAGCTCAAATTCGAAAAACAAACACATATTCCTGTTCCCCTGCCTCCCCGAAGACCAAAAAACCATGACTTTTGCAGATCTGAAGTTTCCTTGCGGAGATAGCTCATGCTATATCTTGCATTTGTTAGGAAAAACTGCTTAGAGCATTAAAAGTGCCCATTGCAGAAAGAGCTCAAATTCGCAAAACAAACACATATTCCTGTTCCCCTGCCTCCCCGAAGACCAAAAAACCATGACTTTTGCAGATGTGAAGTTTCCTTGCGGAGATAGCCCATGCTATATCTTGCATTTGTTAGGAAAAACTGCTTAGAGCATGAAAAGTGCCCATTGCAGAAAGAGCTCAAATTCGAAAAACAAACACGTATTCATGTTCCCCCGGCTCACTGAACACCAAAAAACCATGACTTTTGCAGATCTGAAGTTTCCTTGCGGAGATAGCCCATGTTATATCTTGCATTTGTTAGGAAAAACTGCTTATAGTATGAAAAGTGCCCATTGCAGAAAGAGCTCAAATTCGAAAAACAAACACATATTCCTGTTCCCCTGCCTCCCCGAAGATCAAAAAACCATGACTTTTGCAGATGTGAAGTTTCCTTGCGGAGATAGCCCATGCTATATCTTGCATTTGTTAGGAAAATACTGCTTAGAGCATGAAAAGTGCCCATTGCAGAAAGAGCTCACATTCGAAAAACAAACACGTATTCATGTTCCCCCGGCTCACTGAACACCAAAAAACCATGAGTTTTGCAGATCTGAAGTTTCCTTGCGGAGATAGCCCATGATATATCTTGCATTTGTTAGGAAAAACTGCTTATAGTATGAAAAGTGCCCATTTCACAAAGAGCTCAAATTCAAAAAACAAACACATATTCATGTTCCCCTGTCTCCCCGAAGACCAAAAAACCATGACTTTTGCAGAACTGAAGTTTCCTTGCAGAGATAGCCCATGCTATATCTTGCATTTGTTAGGAAAAACTGCTTAGAGTGAGAAAAGTGCCCATTGCAGAAAGAGCTCAAATTCGAAAAACAAACACGTATTCATGTTCCCCCGGCTCACTGAACACCAAAAAACCATGAGTTCTGCAGATCTGAAGTTTCCTTGCGGAGATAGCCCATGATATATCTTGCATTTGTTAGGAAAAACTGCTTATAGCATGAAAAGTGCCCATTGAAGATAGAGCTCAAATTCGCAAAACAAACATATATTCCTGTTCCCCTGCCTCTCCGAAGACCAAAAAACCATGACTTTTGCAGATCTGAAGTTTCCTTGCGGAGATAGCCCATGCTATATCTTGCATTTGTTAGGAAAAACTGCTTATAGCATGAAAAGTGCCCATTGCAGATAGAGCTCAAATTCGCAAAACAAACACATATTCCTGTTCCCCTGCCTCCCCAAAGACCAAAAAACCATGACTTTTGCAGATCTGAAGTTTCCTTGCGGAGATAGCCCATGCTATATCTTGCATTTGTTAGGAAAAACTGCTTATAGTATGAAAAGTGCCCATTGCAGAAAAAGCTCAAATTCGAAAAACAAACACATATTCCTGTTCCCCTGCCTCCCCAAAGATCAAAAAACCATGACTTTTGCAGATCTGAAGTTTCCTTGCGGAGATAGCCCATGCTATATCTTGCATTTGTAAGGAAAAACTGCTTAGAGTGAGAAAAGTGCCCATTGCAGAAAGAGCTCAAATTCGAAAAACAAACACGTATTCATGTTCCCCCGGCTCACTGAACACCAAAAAACCATGAGTTCTGCAGATCTGAAGTTTCCTTGCGGAGATAGCCCATGATATATCTTGCATTTGTTAGGAAAAACTGCTCAAAGCATGAAAAGTGCCCATTGCAGATAGAGCTCAAATTCGCAAAACAAACACATATTCCTGTTCCCCTGCCTCCCCGAAGACCAAAAAACCATGACTTTTGCAGATCTGAAGTTTCCTTGCGGAGATAGCCCATGCTATATCTTGCATTTGTTAGGAAAAACTGCTTATAGCATGAAAAGTGCCCATTGCAGATAGAGCTCAAATTCGGAAAACAAACACATATTCCTGTTCCTCTGCCTCCCCGAAGACCAAAAAACCATGACTTTTGCAGATGTGAAGTTTCCTTGCGGAGATAGCCCATGCTATATCTTGCATTTGTTAGGAAAAACTGCTTATAGTATGAAAAGTGCCCATTGCAGAAAAAGCTCAAATTCGAAAAACAAACACATATTCCTGTTCCCCTGCCTCCCCGAAGACCAAAAAACCATGACTTTTGCAGATGTGAAGTTTCCTTGCGGAGATAGCCCATGCTATATCTTGCATTTGTTAGGAAAAACTGCTTAGAGCATGAAAAGTGCCCATTGCAGAAAGAGCTCAAATTCGAAAAACAAACACGTATTCATGTTCCCCCGGCTCACTGAACACCAAAAAACCATGACTTTTGCAGATCTGAAGTTTCCTTGCGGAGATAGCCCATGTTATATCTTGCATTTGTTAGGAAAAACTGCTTATAGTATGAAAAGTGCCCATTGCAGAAAGAGCTCAAATTCGAAAAACAAACACATATTCCTGTTCCCCTGCCTCCCCGAAGATCAAAAAACCATGACTTTTGCAGATGTGAAGTTTCCTTGCGGAGATAGCCCATGCTATATCTTGCATTTGTTAGGAAAAACTGCTTAGAGCATGAAAAGTGCCCATTGCAGAAAGAGCTCAAATTCGAAAAACAAACACGTATTCATGTTCCCCCGGCTCACTGAACACCAAAAAACCATGAGTTTTGCAGATCTGAAGTTTCCTTGCGGAGATAGCCCATGATATATCTTGCATTTGTTAGGAAAAACTGCTTATAGCATGAAAAGTGCCCATTGAAGATAGAGCTCAAATTCGCAAAACAAACACATATTCCTGTTCCCCTGCCTCCCCGAAGACCAAAAAACCATGACTTTTGCAGATGTGAAGTTTCCTTGCGGAGATAGCCCATGCTATATCTTGCATTTGTTAGGAAAAACTGCTTAGAGTGAGAAAAGTGCCCATTGCAGAAAGAGCTCAAATTCGAAAAACAAACACGTATTCATGTTCCCCCGGCTCACTGAACACCAAAAAACCATGAGTTCTGCAGATCTGAAGTTTCCTTGCGGAGATAGCCCATGATATATCTTGCATTTGTTAGGAAAAACTGCTCATAGCATGAAAAGTGCCCATTGCAGATAGAGCTCAAATTCGCAAAACAAACACATATTCCTGTTCCCCTGCCTCCCCGAAGACCAAAAAACCATGACTTTTGCAGATCTGAAGTTTCCTTGCGGAGATAGCCCATGCTATATCTTGCATTTGTTAGGAAAAACTGCTTATAGCATGAAAAGTGCCCATTGCAGATAGAGCTCAAATTCGGAAAACAAACACATATTCCTGTTCCCCTGCCTCCCCGAAGACCAAAAAACCATGACTTTTGCAGATGTGAAGTTTCCTTGCGGAGATAGCCCATGCTATATCTTGCATTTGTTAGGAAAAACTGCTTAGAGTGAGAAAAGTGCCCATTGCAGAAAGAGCTCAAATTCGAAAAACAAACACGTATTCATGTTCCCCCGGCTCACTGAACACCAAAAAACCATGAGTTCTGCAGATCTGAAGTTTCCTTGCGGAGATAGCCCATGATATATCTTGCATTTGTTAGGAAAAACTGCTCATAGCATGAAAAGTGCCCATTGCAGATAGAGCTCAAATTCGCAAAACAAACACATATTCCTGTTCCCCTGCCTCCCCGAAGACCAAAAAACCATGACTTTTGCAGATGTGAAGTTTCCTTGCGGAGATAGCCCATGCTATATCTTGCATTTGTTAGGAAAAACTGCTTATAGTATGAAAAGTGCCCATTGCAGAAAAAGCTCAAATTCGAAAAACAAACACATATTCCTGTTCCCCTGCCTCCCCGAAGACCAAAAAACCATGACTTTTGCAGATGTGAAGTTTCCTTGCGGAGATAGCCCATGCTATATCTTGCATTTGTTAGGAAAAACTGCTTAGAGCATGAAAAGTGCCCATTGCAGAAAGAGCTCAAATTCGAAAAACAAACACGTATTCATGTTCCCCCGGCTCACTGAACACCAAAAAACCATGACTTTTGCAGATCTGAAGTTTCCTTGCGGAGATAGCCCATGTTATATCTTGCATTTGTTAGGAAAAACTGCTTATAGTATGAAAAGTGCCCATTGCAGAAAGAGCTCAAATTCGAAAAACAAACACATATTCCTGTTCCCCTGCCTCCCCGAAGATCAAAAAACCATGACTTTTGCAGATGTGAAGTTTCCTTGCGGAGATAGCCCATGCTATATCTTGCATTTGTTAGGAAAAACTGCTTAGAGCATGAAAAGTGCCCATTGCAGAAAGAGCTCAAATTCGAAAAACAAACACGTATTCATGTTCCCCCGGCTCACTGAACACCAAAAAACCATGAGTTTTGCAGATCTGAAGTTTCCTTGCGGAGATAGCCCATGATATATCTTGCATTTGTTAGGAAAAACTGCTTATAGCATGAAAAGTGCCCATTGAAGATAGAGCTCAAATTCGCAAAACAAACATATATTCCTGTTCCCCTGCCTCTCCGAAGACCAAAAAACCATGACTTTTGCAGATCTGAAGTTTCCTTGCGGAGATAGCCCATGCTATATCTTGCATTAGTTAGGAAAAACTGCTTAGAGCATTAAAAGTGCCCATTGCAGAAAGAGCTCAAATTCGCAAAACAAACACATATTCCTGTTCCCCTGCCTCCCCGAAGACCAAAAAACCATGACTTTTGCAGATGTGAAGTTTCCTTGCGGAGATAGCTCATGCTATATCTTGCATTTGTTAGGAAAAACTGCTTAGAGCATGAAAAGTGCCCATTGAAGAAAGAGCTCAAATTCGAAAAACAAACACGTATTCATGTTCCCCCGGCTCACTGAACACCAAAAAACCATGACTTTTGCAGATCTGAAGTTTCCTTGCGGAGATAGCCCATGTTATATCTTGCATTTGTTAGGAAAAACTGCTTATAGTATGAAAAGTGCCCATTGCAGAAAGAGCTCAAATTCGAAAAACAAACACATATTCCTGTTCCCCTGCCTCCCCGAAGATCAAAAAACCATGACTTTTGCAGATGTGAAGTTTCCTTGCGGAGATAGCCCATGCTATATCTTGCATTTGTTAGGAAAAACTGCTTAGAGCATGAAAAGTGCCCATTGCAGAAAGAGCTCAAATTCGAAAAACAAACACGTATTCATGTTCCCCCGGCTCACTGAACACCAAAAAACCATGAGTTCTGCAGATCTGAAGTTTCCTTGCGGAGATAGCCCATGTTATATCTTGCATTTGTTAGGAAAAACTGCTTATAGTATGAAAAGTGCCCATTGCAGAAAGAGCTCAAATTCGAAAAACAAACACATATTCCTGTTCCCCTGCCTCCCCGAAGATCAAAAAACCATGACTTTTGCAGATGTGAAGTTTCCTTGCGGAGATAGCCCATGCTATATCTTGCATTTGTTAGGAAAAACTGCTTAGAGCATGAAAAGTGCCCATTGCAGAAAGAGCTCAAATTCGAAAAACAAACACGTATTCATGTTCCCCTGGCTCACTGAACACCAAAAAACCATGAGTTTTGCAGATCTGAAGTTTCCTTGCGGAGATAGCCCATGCTATATCTTGCATTTGTTAGGAAAAACTGCTTAGAGCATGAAAAGTGCCCATTGCAGAAAGAGCTCAAATTCGAAAAACAAACACGTATTCATGTTCCCCCGGCTCACTGAACACCAAAAAACCATGACTTTTGCAGATCTGAAGTTTCCTTGCGGAGATAGCCCATGTTATATCTTGCATTTGTTAGGAAAAACTGCTTATAGTATGAAAAGTGCCCATTGCAGAAAGAGCTCAAATTCGAAAAACAAACACATATTCCTGTTCCCCTGCCTCCCCGAAGATCAAAAAACCATGACTTTTGCAGATGTGAAGTTTCCTTGCGGAGATAGCCCATGCTATATCTTGCATTTGTTAGGAAAAACTGCTTAGAGCATGAAAAGTGCCCATTGCAGAAAGAGCTCAAATTCGAAAAACAAACACGTATTCATGTTCCCCTGGCTCACTGAACACCAAAAAACCATGAGTTTTGCAGATCTGAAGTTTCCTTGCGGAGATAGCCCATGATATATCTTGCATTGGTTAGGAAAAACTGCTTATAGCATGAAAAGTGCCCATTGAAGATAGAGCTCAAATTCGCAAAACAAACATATATTCCTGTTCCCCTGCCTCTCCGAAGACCAAAAAACCATGACTTTTGCAGATCTGAAGTTTCCTTGCGGAGATAGCCCATGCTATATCTTGCATTTGTTAGGAAAAACTGCTTATAGCATGAAAAGTGCCCATTGCAGATAGAGCTCAAATTCGCAAAACAAACACATATTCCTGTTCCCCTGCCTCCCCAAAGACCAAAAAACCATGACTTTTGCAGATCTGAAGTTTCCTTGCGGAGATAGCCCATGCTATATCTTGCATTTGTTAGGAAAAACTGCTTATAGTATGAAAAGTGCCCATTGCAGAAAAAGCTCAAATTCGAAAAACAAACACATATTCCTGTTCCCCTGCCTCCCCGAAGACCAAAAAACCATGACTTTTGCAGATGTGAAGTTTCCTTGCGGAGATAGCCCATGCTATATCTTGCATTTGTTAGGAAAAACTGCTTAGAGTGAGAAAAGTGCCCATTGCAGAAAGAGCTCAAATTCGAAAAACAAACACGTATTCATTTTCCCCCGGCTCACTGAACACCAAAAAACCATGAGTTCTGCAGATCTGAAGTTTCCTTGCGGAGATAGCCCATGTTATATCTTGCATTTGTTAGGAAAAACTGCTTATAGTATGAAAAGTGCCCATTGCAGAAAGAGCTCAAATTCGAAAAACAAACACATATTCCTGTTCCCCTGCCTCCCCGAAGACCAAAAAACCATGACTTTTGCAGATCTGAAGTTTCCTTGCGGAGATAGCTCATGCTATATCTTGCATTTGTTAGGAAAAACTGCTTAGAGCATTAAAAGTGCCCATTGCAGAAAGAGCTCAAATTCGCAAAACAAACACATATTCCTGTTCCCCTGCCTCCCCGAAGACCAAAAAACCATGACTTTTGCAGATGTGAAGTTTCCTTGCGGAGATAGCCCATGCTATATCTTGCATTTGTTAGGAAAAACTGCTTAGAGCATGAAAAGTGCCCATTGCAGAAAGAGCTCAAATTCGAAAAACAAACACGTATTCATGTTCCCCCGGCTCACTGAACACCAAAAAACCATGACTTTTGCAGATCTGAAGTTTCCTTGCGGAGATAGCCCATGTTATATCTTGCATTTGTTAGGAAAAACTGCTTATAGTATGAAAAGTGCCCATTGCAGAAAGAGCTCAAATTCGAAAAACAAACACATATTCCTGTTCCCCTGCCTCCCCGAAGATCAAAAAACCATGACTTTTGCAGATGTGAAGTTTCCTTGCGGAGATAGCCCATGCTATATCTTGCATTTGTTAGGAAAATACTGCTTAGAGCATGAAAAGTGCCCATTGCAGAAAGAGCTCACATTCGAAAAACAAACACGTATTCATGTTCCCCCGGCTCACTGAACACCAAAAAACCATGAGTTTTGCAGATCTGAAGTTTCCTTGCGGAGATAGCCCATGATATATCTTGCATTTGTTAGGAAAAACTGCTTATAGTATGAAAAGTGCCCATTTCACAAAGAGCTCAAATTCAAAAAACAAACACATATTCATGTTCCCCTGTCTCCCCGAAGACCAAAAAACCATGACTTTTGCAGAACTGAAGTTTCCTTGCAGAGATAGCCCATGCTATATCTTGCATTTGTTAGGAAAAACTGCTTAGAGTGAGAAAAGTGCCCATTGCAGAAAGAGCTCAAATTCGAAAAACAAACACGTATTCATGTTCCCCCGGCTCACTGAACACCAAAAAACCATGAGTTCTGCAGATCTGAAGTTTCCTTGCGGAGATAGCCCATGATATATCTTGCATTTGTTAGGAAAAACTGCTTATAGCATGAAAAGTGCCCATTGAAGATAGAGCTCAAATTCGCAAAACAAACATATATTCCTGTTCCCCTGCCTCTCCGAAGACCAAAAAACCATGACTTTTGCAGATCTGAAGTTTCCTTGCGGAGATAGCCCATGCTATATCTTGCATTTGTTAGGAAAAACTGCTTATAGCATGAAAAGTGCCCATTGCAGATAGAGCTCAAATTCGCAAAACAAACACATATTCCTGTTCCCCTGCCTCCCCAAAGACCAAAAAACCATGACTTTTGCAGATCTGAAGTTTCCTTGCGGAGATAGCCCATGCTATATCTTGCATTTGTTAGGAAAAACTGCTTATAGTATGAAAAGTGCCCATTGCAGAAAAAGCTCAAATTCGAAAAACAAACACATATTCCTGTTCCCCTGCCTCCCCAAAGATCAAAAAACCATGACTTTTGCAGATCTGAAGTTTCCTTGCGGAGATAGCCCATGCTATATCTTGCATTTGTAAGGAAAAACTGCTTAGAGTGAGAAAAGTGCCCATTGCAGAAAGAGCTCAAATTCGAAAAACAAACACGTATTCATGTTCCCCCGGCTCACTGAACACCAAAAAACCATGAGTTCTGCAGATCTGAAGTTTCCTTGCGGAGATAGCCCATGATATATCTTGCATTTGTTAGGAAAAACTGCTCAAAGCATGAAAAGTGCCCATTGCAGATAGAGCTCAAATTCGCAAAACAAACACATATTCCTGTTCCCCTGCCTCCCCGAAGACCAAAAAACCATGACTTTTGCAGATCTGAAGTTTCCTTGCGGAGATAGCCCATGCTATATCTTGCATTTGTTAGGAAAAACTGCTTATAGCATGAAAAGTGCCCATTGCAGATAGAGCTCAAATTCGGAAAACAAACACATATTCCTGTTCCTCTGCCTCCCCGAAGACCAAAAAACCATGACTTTTGCAGATGTGAAGTTTCCTTGCGGAGATAGCCCATGCTATATCTTGCATTTGTTAGGAAAAACTGCTTATAGTATGAAAAGTGCCCATTGCAGAAAAAGCTCAAATTCGAAAAACAAACACATATTCCTGTTCCCCTGCCTCCCCGAAGACCAAAAAACCATGACTTTTGCAGATGTGAAGTTTCCTTGCGGAGATAGCCCATGCTATATCTTGCATTTGTTAGGAAAAACTGCTTAGAGCATGAAAAGTGCCCATTGCAGAAAGAGCTCAAATTCGAAAAACAAACACGTATTCATGTTCCCCCGGCTCACTGAACACCAAAAAACCATGACTTTTGCAGATCTGAAGTTTCCTTGCGGAGATAGCCCATGTTATATCTTGCATTTGTTAGGAAAAACTGCTTATAGTATGAAAAGTGCCCATTGCAGAAAGAGCTCAAATTCGAAAAACAAACACATATTCCTGTTCCCCTGCCTCCCCGAAGATCAAAAAACCATGACTTTTGCAGATGTGAAGTTTCCTTGCGGAGATAGCCCATGCTATATCTTGCATTTGTTAGGAAAAACTGCTTAGAGCATGAAAAGTGCCCATTGCAGAAAGAGCTCAAATTCGAAAAACAAACACGTATTCATGTTCCCCCGGCTCACTGAACACCAAAAAACCATGAGTTTTGCAGATCTGAAGTTTCCTTGCGGAGATAGCCCATGATATATCTTGCATTTGTTAGGAAAAACTGCTTATAGCATGAAAAGTGCCCATTGAAGATAGAGCTCAAATTCGCAAAACAAACACATATTCCTGTTCCCCTGCCTCCCCGAAGACCAAAAAACCATGACTTTTGCAGATGTGAAGTTTCCTTGCGGAGATAGCCCATGCTATATCTTGCATTTGTTAGGAAAAACTGCTTAGAGTGAGAAAAGTGCCCATTGCAGAAAGAGCTCAAATTCGAAAAACAAACACGTATTCATGTTCCCCCGGCTCACTGAACACCAAAAAACCATGAGTTCTGCAGATCTGAAGTTTCCTTGCGGAGATAGCCCATGATATATCTTGCATTTGTTAGGAAAAACTGCTCATAGCATGAAAAGTGCCCATTGCAGATAGAGCTCAAATTCGCAAAACAAACACATATTCCTGTTCCCCTGCCTCCCCGAAGACCAAAAAACCATGACTTTTGCAGATCTGAAGTTTCCTTGCGGAGATAGCCCATGCTATATCTTGCATTTGTTAGGAAAAACTGCTTATAGCATGAAAAGTGCCCATTGCAGATAGAGCTCAAATTCGGAAAACAAACACATATTCCTGTTCCCCTGCCTCCCCGAAGACCAAAAAACCATGACTTTTGCAGATGTGAAGTTTCCTTGCGGAGATAGCCCATGCTATATCTTGCATTTGTTAGGAAAAACTGCTTAGAGTGAGAAAAGTGCCCATTGCAGAAAGAGCTCAAATTCGAAAAACAAACACGTATTCATGTTCCCCCGGCTCACTGAACACCAAAAAACCATGAGTTCTGCAGATCTGAAGTTTCCTTGCGGAGATAGCCCATGATATATCTTGCATTTGTTAGGAAAAACTGCTCATAGCATGAAAAGTGCCCATTGCAGATAGAGCTCAAATTCGCAAAACAAACACATATTCCTGTTCCCCTGCCTCCCCGAAGACCAAAAAACCATGACTTTTGCAGATGTGAAGTTTCCTTGCGGAGATAGCCCATGCTATATCTTGCATTTGTTAGGAAAAACTGCTTATAGTATGAAAAGTGCCCATTGCAGAAAAAGCTCAAATTCGAAAAACAAACACATATTCCTGTTCCCCTGCCTCCCCGAAGACCAAAAAACCATGACTTTTGCAGATGTGAAGTTTCCTTGCGGAGATAGCCCATGCTATATCTTGCATTTGTTAGGAAAAACTGCTTAGAGCATGAAAAGTGCCCATTGCAGAAAGAGCTCAAATTCGAAAAACAAACACGTATTCATGTTCCCCCGGCTCACTGAACACCAAAAAACCATGACTTTTGCAGATCTGAAGTTTCCTTGCGGAGATAGCCCATGTTATATCTTGCATTTGTTAGGAAAAACTGCTTATAGTATGAAAAGTGCCCATTGCAGAAAGAGCTCAAATTCGAAAAACAAACACATATTCCTGTTCCCCTGCCTCCCCGAAGATCAAAAAACCATGACTTTTGCAGATGTGAAGTTTCCTTGCGGAGATAGCCCATGCTATATCTTGCATTTGTTAGGAAAAACTGCTTAGAGCATGAAAAGTGCCCATTGCAGAAAGAGCTCAAATTCGAAAAACAAACACGTATTCATGTTCCCCCGGCTCACTGAACACCAAAAAACCATGAGTTTTGCAGATCTGAAGTTTCCTTGCGGAGATAGCCCATGATATATCTTGCATTTGTTAGGAAAAACTGCTTATAGCATGAAAAGTGCCCATTGAAGATAGAGCTCAAATTCGCAAAACAAACATATATTCCTGTTCCCCTGCCTCTCCGAAGACCAAAAAACCATGACTTTTGCAGATCTGAAGTTTCCTTGCGGAGATAGCCCATGCTATATCTTGCATTAGTTAGGAAAAACTGCTTAGAGCATTAAAAGTGCCCATTGCAGAAAGAGCTCAAATTCGCAAAACAAACACATATTCCTGTTCCCCTGCCTCCCCGAAGACCAAAAAACCATGACTTTTGCAGATGTGAAGTTTCCTTGCGGAGATAGCTCATGCTATATCTTGCATTTGTTAGGAAAAACTGCTTAGAGCATGAAAAGTGCCCATTGAAGAAAGAGCTCAAATTCGAAAAACAAACACGTATTCATGTTCCCCCGGCTCACTGAACACCAAAAAACCATGACTTTTGCAGATCTGAAGTTTCCTTGCGGAGATAGCCCATGTTATATCTTGCATTTGTTAGGAAAAACTGCTTATAGTATGAAAAGTGCCCATTGCAGAAAGAGCTCAAATTCGAAAAACAAACACATATTCCTGTTCCCCTGCCTCCCCGAAGATCAAAAAACCATGACTTTTGCAGATGTGAAGTTTCCTTGCGGAGATAGCCCATGCTATATCTTGCATTTGTTAGGAAAAACTGCTTAGAGCATGAAAAGTGCCCATTGCAGAAAGAGCTCAAATTCGAAAAACAAACACGTATTCATGTTCCCCCGGCTCACTGAACACCAAAAAACCATGACTTTTGCAGATCTGAAGTTTCCTTGCGGAGATAGCCCATGTTATATCTTGCATTTGTTAGGAAAAACTGCTTATAGTATGAAAAGTGCCCATTGCAGAAAGAGCTCAAATTCGAAAAACAAACACATATTCCTGTTCCCCTGCCTCCCCGAAGATCAAAAAACCATGACTTTTGCAGATGTGAAGTTTCCTTGCGGAGATAGCCCATGCTATATCTTGCATTTGTTAGGAAAATACTGCTTAGAGCATGAAAAGTGCCCATTGCAGAAAGAGCTCACATTCGAAAAACAAACACGTATTCATGTTCCCCCGGCTCACTGAACACCAAAAAACCATGAGTTTTGCAGATCTGAAGTTTCCTTGCGGAGATAGCCCATGATATATCTTGCATTTGTTAGGAAAAACTGCTTATAGTATGAAAAGTGCCCATTTCACAAAGAGCTCAAATTCAAAAAACAAACACATATTCATGTTCCCCTGTCTCCCCGAAGACCAAAAAACCATGACTTTTGCAGATCTGAAGTTTCCTTGCAGAGATAGCCCATGCTATATCTTGCATTTGTTAGGAAAAACTGCTTAGAGTGAGAAAAGTGCCCATTGCAGAAAGAGCTCAAATTCGAAAAACAAACACGTATTCATGTTCCCCCGGCTCACTGAACACCAAAAAACCATGAGTTCTGCAGATCTGAAGTTTCCTTGCGGAGATAGCCCATGATATATCTTGCATTTGTTAGGAAAAACTGCTCATAGCATGAAAAGTGCCCATTGCACAAAGAGCTGAAATTCAGAAAAACAAACACATATTCCTGTTCCCCTGCCTCCCCGAAGACCAAAAAACCATGACTTTTGCAGATCTGAAGTTTCCTTGCGGAGATAGCCCATGCTATATCTTGCATTTGTTAGGAAAAACTGCTTAGAGCATGAAAAGTGCCCATTGCAGAAAGAGCTCAAATTCGAAAAACAAACACGTATTCATGTTCCCCCGGCTCACTGAACACCAAAAAACCATGACTTTTGCAGATCTGAAGTTTCCTTGCGGAGATAGCCCATGTTATATCTTGCATTTGTTAGGAAAAACTGCTTATAGTATGAAAAGTGCCCATTGCAGAAAGAGCTCAAATTCGAAAAACAAACACATATTCCTGTTCCCCTGCCTCCCCGAAGATCAAAAAACCATGACTTTTGCAGATGTGAAGTTTCCTTGCGGAGATAGCCCATGCTATATCTTGCATTTGTTAGGAAAATACTGCTTAGAGCATGAAAAGTGCCCATTGCAGAAAGAGCTCACATTCGAAAAACAAACACGTATTCATGTTCCCCCGGCTCACTGAACACCAAAAAACCATGAGTTTTGCAGATCTGAAGTTTCCTTGCGGAGATAGCCCATGATATATCTTGCATTTGTTAGGAAAAACTGCTTATAGTATGAAAAGTGCCCATTTCACAAAGAGCTCAAATTCAAAAAACAAACACATATTCATGTTCCCCTGTCTCCCCGAAGACCAAAAAACCATGACTTTTGCAGATCTGAAGTTTCCTTGCAGAGATAGCCCATGCTATATCTTGCCTTTGTTAGGAAAAACTGCTTAGAGTGAGAAAAGTGCCCATTGCAGAAAGAGCTCAAATTCGAAAAACAAACACGTATTCATGTTCCCCCGGCTCACTGAACACCAAAAAACCATGAGTTCTGCAGATCTGAAGTTTCCTTGCGGAGATAGCCCATGATATATCTTGCATTTGTTAGGAAAAACTGCTCATAGCATGAAAAGTGCCCATTGCACAAAGAGCTGAAATTCAGAAAAACAAACACATATTCCTGTTCCCCTGCCTCCCCGAAGACCAAAAAACCATGACTTTTGCAGATGTGAAGTTTCCTTGCGGAGATAGCCCATGCTATATCTTGCATTTGTTAGGAAAAACTGCTTATAGCATGAAAAGTGCCCATTGCAGATAGAGCTCAAATTCGGAAAACAAACACATATTCCTGTTCCCCTGCCTCCCCGAAGACCAAAAAACCATGACTTTTGCAGATGTGAAGTTTCCTTGCGGAGATAGCCCATGCTATATCTTGCATTTGTTAGGAAAAACTGCTTAGAGTGAGAAAAGTGCCCATTGCAGAAAGAGCTCAAATTCGAAAAACAAACACGTATTCATGTTCCCCCGGCTCACTGAACACCAAAAAACCATGAGTTCTGCAGATCTGAAGTTTCCTTGCGGAGATAGCCCATGATATATCTTGCATTTGTTAGGAAAAACTGCTCATAGCATGAAAAGTGCCCATTGCAGATAGAGCTCAAATTCGCAAAACAAACACATATTCCTGTTCCCCTGCCTCCCCGAAGACCAAAAAACCATGACTTTTGCAGATCTGAAGTTTCCTTGCGGAGATAGCCCATGCTATATCTTGCATTTGTTAGGAAAAACTGCTTATAGCATGAAAAGTGCCCATTGCAGATAGAGCTCAAATTCGGAAAACAAACACATATTCCTGTTCCTCTGCCTCCCCGAAGACCAAAAAACCATGACTTTTGCAGATGTGAAGTTTCCTTGCGGAGATAGCCCATGCTATATCTTGCATTTGTTCGGAAAAACTGCTTATAGTATGAAAAGTGCCCATTGCAGAAAAAGCTCAAATTCGAAAAACAAACACATATTCCTGTTCCCCTGCCTCCCCGAAGACCAAAAAACCATGACTTTTGCAGATGTGAAGTTTCCTTGCGGAGATAGCCCATGCTATATCTTGCATTTGTTAGGAAAAACTGCTTAGAGCATGAAAAGTGCCCATTGCAGAAAGAGCTCAAATTCGAAAAACAAACACGTATTCATGTTCCCCCGGCTCACTGAACACCAAAAAACCATGACTTTTGCAGATCTGAAGTTTCCTTGCGGAGATAGCCCATGTTATATCTTGCATTTGTTAGGAAAAACTGCTTATAGTATGAAAAGTGCCCATTGCAGAAAGAGCTCAAATTCGAAAAACAAACACATATTCCTGTTCCCCTGCCTCCCCGAAGATCAAAAAACCATGACTTTTGCAGATGTGAAGTTTCCTTGCGGAGATAGCCCATGCTATATCTTGCATTTGTTAGGAAAAACTGCTTAGAGCATGAAAAGTGCCCATTGCAGAAAGAGCTCAAATTCGAAAAACAAACACGTATTCATGTTCCCCCGGCTCACTGAACACCAAAAAACCATGAGTTTTGCAGATCTGAAGTTTCCTTGCGGAGATAGCCCATGATATATCTTGCATTTGTTAGGAAAAACTGCTTATAGCATGAAAAGTGCCCATTGAAGATAGAGCTCAAATTCGCAAAACAAACACATATTCCTGTTCCCCTGCCTCCCCGAAGACCAAAAAACCATGACTTTTGCAGATGTGAAGTTTCCTTGCGGAGATAGCCCATGCTATATCTTGCATTTGTTAGGAAAAACTGCTTAGAGTGAGAAAAGTGCCCATTGCAGAAAGAGCTCAAATTCGAAAAACAAACACGTATTCATGTTCCCCCGGCTCACTGAACACCAAAAAACCATGAGTTCTGCAGATCTGAAGTTTCCTTGCGGAGATAGCCCATGCTATATCTTGCATTTGTTAGGAAAAACTGCTCATAGCATGAAAAGTGCCCATTGCAGATAGAGCTCAAATTCGCAAAACAAACACATATTCCTGTTCCCCTGCCTCCCCGAAGACCAAAAAACCATGACTTTTGCAGATCTGAAGTTTCCTTGCGGAGATAGCCCATGCTATATCTTGCATTTGTTAGGAAAAACTGCTTATAGTATGAAAAGTGCCCATTGCAGAAAGAGCTCAAATTCGAAAAACAAACACATATTCCTGTTCCCCTGCCTCCCCGAAGATCAAAAAACCATGACTTTTGCAGATGTGAAGTTTCCTTGCGGAGATAGCCCATGCTATATCTTGCATTTGTTAGGAAAAACTGCTTAGAGCATGAAAAGTGCCCATTGCAGAAAGAGCTCAAATTCGAAAAACAAACACGTATTCATGTTCCCCCGGCTCACTGAACACCAAAAAACCATGAGTTTTGCAGATCTGAAGTTTCCTTGCGGAGATAGCCCATGATATATCTTGCATTTGTTAGGAAAAACTGCTTATAGCATGAAAAGTGCCCATTGAAGATAGAGCTCAAATTCGCAAAACAAACATATATTCCTGTTCCCCTGCCTCTCCGAAGACCAAAAAACCATGACTTTTGCAGATCTGAAGTTTCCTTGCGGAGATAGCCCATGCTATATCTTGCATTTGTTAGGAAAAACTGCTTAGAGCATGAAAAGTGCCCATTGCAGAAAGAGCTCAAATTCGAAAAACAAACACGTATTCATGTTCCCCCGGCTCACTGAACACCAAAAAACCATGACTTTTGCAGATCTGAAGTTTCCTTGCGGAGATAGCCCATGTTATATCTTGCATTTGTTAGGAAAAACTGCTTATAGTATGAAAAGTGCCCATTGCAGAAAGAGCTCAAATTCGAAAAACAAACACATATTCCTGTTCCCCTGCCTCCCCGAAGATCAAAAAACCATGACTTTTGCAGATGTGAAGTTTCCTTGCGGAGATAGCCCATGCTATATCTTGCATTTGTTAGGAAAATACTGCTTAGAGCATGAAAAGTGCCCATTGCAGAAAGAGCTCACATTCGAAAAACAAACACGTATTCATGTTCCCCCGGCTCACTGAACACCAAAAAACCATGAGTTTTGCAGATCTGAAGTTTCCTTGCGGAGATAGCCCATGATATATCTTGCATTTGTTAGGAAAAACTGCTTATAGTATGAAAAGTGCCCATTCCACAAAGAGCTCAAATTCAAAAAACAAACACATATTCATGTTCCCCTGTCTCCCCGATGACCAAAAAACCATGACTTTTGCAGATCTGAAGTTTCCTTGCAGAGATAGCCCATGCTATATCTTGCATTTGTTAGGAAAAACTGCTTAGAGTGAGAAAAGTGCCCATTGCAGAAAGAGCTCAAATTCGAAAAACAAACACGTATTCATGTTCCCCCGGCTCACTGAACACCAAAAAACCATGAGTTCTGCAGATCTGAAGTTTCCTTGCGGAGATAGCCCATGATATATCTTGCATTTGTTAGGAAAAACTGCTCATAGCATGAAAAGTGCCCATTGCACAAAGAGCTGAAATTCAGAAAAACAAACACATATTCCTGTTCCCCTGCCTCCCCGAAGACCAAAAAACCATGACTTTTGCAGATCTGAAGTTTCCTTGCGGAGATAGCCCATGCTATATCTTGCATTTGTTAGGAAAAACTGCTTAGAGCATGAAAAGTGCCCATTGCAGAAAGAGCTCAAATTCGAAAAACAAACACGTATTCATGTTCCCCCGGCTCACTGAACACCAAAAAACCATGACTTTTGCAGATCTGAAGTTTCCTTGCGGAGATAGCCCATGATATATCTTGCATTTGTTAGGAAAAACTGCTTATAGCATGAAAAGTGCCCATTGAAGATAGAGCTCAAATTCGCAAAACAAACACATATTCCTGTTCCCCTGCCTCCCCGAAGACCAAAAAACCATGACTTTTGCAGATGTGAAGTTTCCTTGCGGAGATAGCCCATGCTATATCTTGCATTTGTTAGGAAAAACTGCTTAGAGCATGAAAAGTGCCCATTGCAGAAAGAGCTCAAATTCGAAAAACAAACACGTATTCATGTTCCCCCGGCTCACTGAACACCAAAAAACCATGAGTTTTGCAGATCTGAAGTTTCCTTGCGGAGATAGCCCATGCTATATCCTGCATTTGTTAGGAAAAACTGCTTAGAGCATTAAAAGTGCCCATTGCAGAAAGAGCTCAAATTCGCAAAACAAACACATATTCCTGTTCCCCTGCCTCCCCGAAGACCAAAAAACCATGACTTTTGCAGATCTGAAGTTTCCTTGTGGAGATAGCCCATGCTATATCTTGCATTTGTTAGGAAAAACTGCTTATAGTATGAAAAGTGCCCATTGCAGAAAAAGCTCAAATTCGAAAAACAAACACATATTCCTGTTCCCCTACCTCCCCGAAGACCAAAAAACCATGACTTTTGCAGATGTGAAGTTTCCTTGCGGAGATAGCCCATGCTATATCTTGCATTTGTTAGGAAAAACTGCTTAGAGCATGAAAAGTGCCCATTGCAGAAAGAGCTCAAATTCGAAAAACAAACACGTATTCATGTTCCCCCGGCTCACTGAACACCAAAAAACCATGACTTTTGCAGATCGGAAGTTTCCTTGCGGAGATAGCCCATGTTATATCTTGCATTTGTTAGGAAAAACTGCTTATAGTATGAAAAGTGCCCATTGCAGAAAGAGCTCAAATTCGAAAAACAAACACATATTCCTGTTCCCCTGCCTCCCCAAAGATCAAAAAACCATGACTTTTGCAGATGTGAAGTTTCCTTGCGGAGATAGCCCATGCTATATCTTGCATTTGTTAGGAAAAACTGCTTAGAGCATGAAAAGTGCCCATTGCAGAAAGAGCTCACATTCGAAAAACAAACACGTATTCATGTTCCCCCGGCTCACTGAACACCAAAAAACCATGAGTTTTGCAGATCTGAAGTTTCCTTGCGGAGATAGCCCATGATATATCTTGCATTTGTTAGGAAAAACTGCTTATAGTATGAAAAGTGCCCATTTCACAAAGAGCTCAAATTCAAAAAACAAACACATATTCATGTTCCCCTGTCTCCGCGATGACCAAAAAACCATGACTTTTGCAGATCTGAAGTTTCCTTGCAGAGATAGCCCATGCTATATCTTGCATTTGTTAGGAAAAACTGCTTAGAGTGAGAAAAGTGCCCATTGCAGAAAGAGCTCAAATTCGAAAAACAAACACGTATTCATGTTCCCCCGGCTCACTGAACACCAAAAAACCATGAGTTCTGCAGATCTGAAGTTTCCTTGCGGAGATAGCCCATGATATATCTTGCATTTGTTAGGAAAAACTGCTCATAGCATGAAAAGTGCCCATTTCACAAAGAGCTGAAATTCAGAAAAACAAACACATATTCCTGTTCCCCTGCCTCCCCGAAGACCAAAAAACCATGACTTTTGCAGATCTGAAGTTTCCTTGCGGAGATAGCCCATGCTATACCTTGCATTTGTTAGGAAAAACTGCTTATAGTATGAAAAGTGCCCATTGCAGAAAAAGCTCAAATTCGAAAAACAAACACATATTCCTGTTCCCCTGCCTCCCTGAAGACCAAAAAACCATGACTTTTGCAGATGTGAAGTTTCCTTGCGGAGATAGCCCATGCTATATCTTGCATTTGTTAGGAAAAACTGCTTATAGCATGAAAAGTGCCCATTGCAGAAAGAGCTCAAATTCGAAAAACAAACACGTATTCATGTTCCCCCGGCTCACTGAACACCAAAAAACCATGACTTTTGCAGATCTGAAGTTTCCTTGCGGAGATAGCCCATGTTATATCTTGCATTTGTTAGGAAAAACTGCTTATAGTATGAAAAGTGCCCATTGCAGAAAGAGCTCAAATTCGAAAAACAAACACATATTCCTGTTCCCCTGCCTCCCCGAAGATCAAAAAACCATGACTTTTGCAGATGTGAAGTCTCCTTGCGGAGATAGCCCATGCTATATCTTGCATTTGTTAGGAAAAACTGCTTAGAGCATGAAAAGTGCCCATTGCAGAAAGAGCTCACATTCGAAAAACAAACACGTATTCATGTTCCCCCGGCTCACTGAACACCAAAAAACCATGAGTTTTGCAGATCTGAAGTTTCCTTGCGGAGATAGCCCATGATATATCTTGCATTTGTTAGGAAAAACTGCTTATAGTATGAAAAGTGCCCATTTCACAAAGAGCTCAAATTCAAAAAACAAACACATATTCATGTTCCCCTGTCTCCCCGAAGACCAAAAAACCATGACTTTTGCAGATCTGAAGTTTCCTTGCAGAGATAGCCCATGCTATATCTTGCATTTGTTAGGAAAAACTGCTTAGAGTGAGAAAAGTGCCCATTGCAGAAAGAGCTCAAATTCGAAAAACAAACACGTATTCATGTTCCCCCGGCTCACTGAACACCAAAAAACCATGAGTTCTGCAGATCTGAAGTTTCCTTGCGGAGATAGCCCATGATATATCTTGCATTTGTTAGGAAAAACTGCTCATAGCATGAAAAGTGCCCATTTCACAAAGAGCTGAAATTCAGAAAAACAAACACATATTCCTGTTCCCCTGCCTCCCCGAAGACCAAAAAACCATGACTTTTGCAGATCTGAAGTTTCCTTGCGGAGATAGCCCATGCTATACCTTGCATTTGTTAGGAAAAACTGCTTATAGTATGAAAAGTGCCCATTGCAGAAAAAGCTCAAATTCGAAAAACAAACACATATTCCTGTTCCCCTGCCTCCCTGAAGACCAAAAAACCATGACTTTTGCAGATGTGAAGTTTCCTTGCGGAGATAGCCCATGCTATATCTTGCATTTGTTAGGAAAAACTGCTTATAGCATGAAAAGTGCCCATTGCAGATAGAGCTCAAATTCGGAAAACAAACACATATTCCTCTTCCCCTGCCTCCCCGAAGACCAAAAAACCATGACTTTTGCAGATCTGAAGTTTCCTTGCGGAGATAGCCCATGCTATATCTTGCATTTATTAGGAAAAACTGCTTAGAGCATGAAAAGTGCCCATTGCAGAAAGAGCTCAAATTCAAAAAACAAACACATATTCATGTTCCCCTGTCTCCCCGAAGACCAAAAAACCATGACTTTTGCAGATCTGAAGTTTCCTTGCAGAGATAGCCCATGCTATATCTTGCATTTATTAGGAAAAACTGCTTAGAGTGAGAAAAGTGCCCATTGCAGAAAGAGCTCAAATTCGAAAAACAAACACGTATTCATGTTCCCCCGGCTCACTGAACACCAAAAAACCATGAGTTCTGCAGATCTGAAGTTTCCTTGCGGAGATAGCCCATGATATATCTTGCATTTGTTAGGAAAAACTGCTCATAGCATGAAAAGTGCCCATTGCACAAAGAGCTGAAATTCAGAAAAACAAACACATATTCCTGTTCCCCTGCCTCCCCGAAGACCAAAAAACCATGACTTTTGCAGATCTGAAGTTTCCTTGCGGAGATAGCCCATGCTATATCTTGCATTTGTTAGGAAAAACTGCTTATAGCATGAAAAGTGCCCATTGCAGATAGAGCTCAAATTCGGAAAACAAACACATATTCCTCTTCCCCTGCCTCCCCGAAGACCAAAAAACCATGACTTTTGCAGATCTGAAGTTTCCTTGCGGAGATAGCCCATGCTATATCTTGCATTTGTTAGGAAAAACTGCTTATAGTATGAAAAGTGCCCATTGCAGAAAAAGCTCAAATTCGAAAAACAAACACATATTCCTGTTCCCCTGCCTCCCCGAAGACCAAAAAACCATGACTTTTGCAGATGTGAAGTTTCCTTGCGGAGATAGCCCATGCTATATCTTGCATTTGTTAGGAAAAACTGCTTAGAGCATGAAAAGTGCCCATTGCAGAAAGAGCTCAAATTCGAAAAACAAACACGTATTCATGTTCCCCCGGCTCACTGAACACCAAAAAACCATGACTTTTGCAGATCTGAAGTTTCCTTGCGGAGATAGCCCATGATATATCTTGCATTTGTTAGGAAAAACTGCTTATAGCATGAAAAGTGCCCATTGAAGATAGAGCTCAAATTCGCAAAACAAACACATATTCCTGTTCCCCTGCCTCCCCGAAGACCAAAAAACCATGACTTTTGCAGATGTGAAGTTTCCTTGCGGAGATAGCCCATGCTATATCTTGCATTTGTTAGGAAAAACTGCTTAGAGCATGAAAAGTGCCCATTGCAGAAAGAGCTCAAATTCGAAAAACAAACACGTATTCATGTTCCCCCGGCTCACTGAACACCAAAAAACCATGAGTTTTGCAGATCTGAAGTTTCCTTGCGGAGATAGCCCATGCTATATCTTGCATTTGTTAGGAAAAACTGCTTAGAGCATTAAAAGTGCCCATTGCAGAAAGAGCTCAAATTCGCAAAACAAACACATATTCCTGTTCCCCTGCCTCCCCGAAGACCAAAAAACCATGACTTTTGCAGATCTGAAGTTTCCTTGTGGAGATAGCCCATGCTATATCTTGCATTTGTTAGGAAAAACTGCTTATAGTATGAAAAGTGCCCATTGCAGAAAAAGCTCAAATTCGAAAAACAAACACATATTCCTGTTCCCCTGCCTCCCCGAAGACCAAAAAACCATGACTTTTGCAGATGTGAAGTTTCCTTGCGGAGATAGCCCATGCTATATCTTGCATTTGTTAGGAAAAACTGCTTAGAGCATGAAAAGTGCCCATTGCAGAAAGAGCTCAAATTCGAAAAACAAACACGTATTCATGTTCCCCCGGCTCACTGAACACCAAAAAACCATGACTTTTGCAGATCGGAAGTTTCCTTGCGGAGATAGCCCATGTTATATCTTGCATTTGTTAGGAAAAACTGCTTATAGTATGAAAAGTGCCCATTGCAGAAAGAGCTCAAATTCGAAAAACAAACACATATTCCTGTTCCCCTGCCTCCCCAAAGATCAAAAAACCATGACTTTTGCAGATGTGAAGTTTCCTTGCGGAGATAGCCCATGCTATATCTTGCATTTGTTAGGAAAAACTGCTTAGAGCATGAAAAGTGCCCATTGCAGAAAGAGCTCACATTCGAAAAACAAACACGTATTCATGTTCCCCCGGCTCACTGAACACCAAAAAACCATGAGTTTTGCAGATCTGAAGTTTCCTTGCGGAGATAGCCCATGATATATCTTGCATTTGTTAGGAAAAACTGCTTATAGTATGAAAAGTGCCCATTTCACAAAGAGCTCAAATTCAAAAAACAAACACATATTCATGTTCCCCTGTCTCCCCGATGACCAAAAAACCATGACTTTTGCAGATCTGAAGTTTCCTTGCAGAGATAGCCCATGCTATATCTTGCATTTGTTAGGAAAAACTGCTTAGAGTGAGAAAAGTGCCCATTGCAGAAAGAGCTCAAATTCGAAAAACAAACACGTATTCATGTTCCCCCGGCTCACTGAACACCAAAAAACCATGAGTTCTGCAGATCTGAAGTTTCCTTGCGGAGATAGCCCATGATATATCTTGCATTTGTTAGGAAAAACTGCTCATAGCATGAAAAGTGCCCATTTCACAAAGAGCTGAAATTCAGAAAAACAAACACATATTCCTGTTCCCCTGCCTCCCCGAAGACCAAAAAACCATGACTTTTGCAGATGTGAAGTTTCCTTGCGGAGATAGCCCATGCTATATCTTGCATTTGTTAGGAAAAACTGCTTAGAGCATGAAAAGTGCCCATTGCAGAAAGAGCTCAAATTCGAAAAACAAACACGTATTCATGTTCCCCCGGCTCACTGAACACCAAAAAACCATGAGTTTTGCAGATCTGAAGTTTCCTTGCGGAGATAGCCCATGCTATATCTTGCATTTGTTAGGAAAAACTGCTTAGAGCATTAAAAGTGCCCATTGCAGAAAGAGCTCAAATTCGCAAAACAAACACATATTCCTGTTCCCCTGCCTCCCCGAAGACCAAAAAACCATGACTTTTGCAGATCTGAAGTTTCCTTGTGGAGATAGCCCATGCTATATCTTGCATTTGTTAGGAAAAACTGCTTATAGTATGAAAAGTGCCCATTGCAGAAAAAGCTCAAATTCGAAAAACAAACACATATTCCTGTTCCCCTGCCTCCCCGAAGACCAAAAAACCATGACTTTTGCAGATGTGAAGTTTCCTTGCGGAGATAGCCCATGCTATATCTTGCATTTGTTAGGAAAAACTGCTTAGAGCATGAAAAGTGCCCATTGCAGAAAGAGCTCAAATTCGAAAAACAAACACGTATTCATGTTCCCCCGGCTCACTGAACACCAAAAAACCATGACTTTTGCAGATCGGAAGTTTCCTTGCGGAGATAGCCCATGTTATATCTTGCATTTGTTAGGAAAAACTGCTTATAGTATGAAAAGTGCCCATTGCAGAAAGAGCTCAAATTCGAAAAACAAACACATATTCCTGTTCCCCTGCCTCCCCAAAGATCAAAAAACCATGACTTTTGCAGATGTGAAGTTTCCTTGCGGAGATAGCCCATGCTATATCTTGCATTTGTTAGGAAAAACTGCTTAGAGCATGAAAAGTGCCCATTGCAGAAAGAGCTCACATTCGAAAAACAAACACGTATTCATGTTCCCCCGGCTCACTGAACACCAAAAAACCATGACTTTTGCAGATCTGAAGTTTCCTTGCGGAGATAGCCCATGATATATCTTGCATTTGTTAGGAAAAACTGCTTATAGCATGAAAAGTGCCCATTGAAGATAGAGCTCAAATTCGCAAAACAAACACATATTCCTGTTCCCCTGCCTCCCCGAAGACCAAAAAACCATGACTTTTGCAGATGTGAAGTTTCCTTGCGGAGATAGCCCATGCTATATCTTGCATTTGTTAGGAAAAACTGCTTAGAGCATGAAAAGTGCCCATTGCAGAAAGAGCTCAAATTCGAAAAACAAACACGTATTCATGTTCCCCCGGCTCACTGAACACCAAAAAACCATGAGTTTTGCAGATCTGAAGTTTCCTTGCGGAGATAGCCCATGCTATATCTTGCATTTGTTAGGAAAAACTGCTTAGAGCATTAAAAGTGCCCATTGCAGAAAGAGCTCAAATTCGCAAAACAAACACATATTCCTGTTCCCCTGCCTCCCCGAAGACCAAAAAACCATGACTTTTGCAGATCTGAAGTTTCCTTGTGGAGATAGCCCATGCTATATCTTGCATTTGTTAGGAAAAACTGCTTATAGTATGAAAAGTGCCCATTGCAGAAAAAGCTCAAATTCGAAAAACAAACACATATTCCTGTTCCCCTGCCTCCCCGAAGACCAAAAAACCATGACTTTTGCAGATGTGAAGTTTCCTTGCGGAGATAGCCCATGCTATATCTTGCATTTGTTAGGAAAAACTGCTTAGAGCATGAAAAGTGCCCATTGCAGAAAGAGCTCAAATTCGAAAAACAAACACGTATTCATGTTCCCCCGGCTCACTGAACACCAAAAAACCATGACTTTTGCAGATCGGAAGTTTCCTTGCGGAGATAGCCCATGTTATATCTTGCATTTGTTAGGAAAAACTGCTTATAGTATGAAAAGTGCCCATTGCAGAAAGAGCTCAAATTCGAAAAACAAACACATATTCCTGTTCCCCTGCCTCCCCAAAGATCAAAAAACCATGACTTTTGCAGATGTGAAGTTTCCTTGCGGAGATAGCCCATGCTATATCTTGCATTTGTTAGGAAAAACTGCTTAGAGCATGAAAAGTGCCCATTGCAGAAAGAGCTCACATTCGAAAAACAAACACGTATTCATGTTCCCCCGGCTCACTGAACACCAAAAAACCATGAGTTTTGCAGATCTGAAGTTTCCTTGCGGAGATAGCCCATGATATATCTTGCATTTGTTAGGAAAAACTGCTTATAGTATGAAAAGTGCCCATTTCACAAAGAGCTCAAATTCAAAAAACAAACACATATTCATGTTCCCCTGTCTCCCCGATGACCAAAAAACCATGACTTTTGCAGATCTGAAGTTTCCTTGCAGAGATAGCCCATGCTATATCTTGCATTTGTTAGGAAAAACTGCTTAGAGTGAGAAAAGTGCCCATTGCAGAAAGAGCTCAAATTCGAAAAACAAACACGTATTCATGTTCCCCCGGCTCACTGAACACCAAAAAACCATGAGTTCTGCAGATCTGAAGTTTCCTTGCGGAGATAGCCCATGATATATCTTGCATTTGTTAGGAAAAACTGCTCATAGCATGAAAAGTGCCCATTTCACAAAGAGCTGAAATTCAGAAAAACAAACACATATTCCTGTTCCCCTGCCTCCCCGAAGACCAAAAAACCATGACTTTTGCAGATCTGAAGTTTCCTTGCGGAGATAGCCCATGCTATATCTTGCATTTGTTAGGAAAAACTGCTTATAGTATGAAAAGTGCCCATTGCAGAAAAAGCTCAAATTCGAAAAACAAACACATATTCCTGTTCCCCTGCCTCCCCGAAGACCAAAAAACCATGACTTTTGCAGATGTGAAGTTTCCTTGCGGTGATAGCCCATGCTATATCTTGCATTTGTTAGGAAAAACTGCTTAGAGCATGAAAAGTGCCCATTGCAGAAAGAGCTCAAATTCGAAAAACAAACACGTATTCATGTTCCCCCGGCTCACTGAACACCAAAAAACCATGACTTTTGCAGATCTGAAGTTTCCTTGCGGAGATAGCCCATGCTATATCTTGCATTTGTTAGGAAAAACTGCTTATAGCATGAAAAGTGCCCATTGCAGATAGAGCTCAAATTCGGAAAACAAACACATATTCCTGTTCCCCTGCCTCCCCGAAGACCAAAAAACCATGACTTTTGCAGATCTGAAGTTTCCTTGCGGAGATAGCCCATGCTATATCTTGCATTTGTTAGGAAAAACTGCTTATAGTATGAAAAGTGCCCATTGCAGAAAAAGCTCAAATTCGAAAAACAAACACATATTCCTGTTCCCCTGCCTCCCCGAAGACCAAAAAACCATGACTTTTGCAGATGTGAAGTTTCCTTGCGGAGATAGCCCATGCTATATCTTGCATTTGTTAGGAAAAACTGCTTAGAGCATGAAAAGTGCCCATTGCAGAAAGAGCTCAAATTCGAAAAACAAACACGTATTCATGTTCCCCCGGCTCACTGAACACCAAAAAACCATGAGTTTTGCAGATCTGAAGTTTCCTTGCGGAGATAGCCCATGATATATCTTGCATTTGTTAGGAAAAACTGCTTATAGCATGAAAAGTGCCCATTGAAGATAGAGCTCAAATTCGCAAAACAAACATATATTCCTGTTCCCCTGCCTCTCCGAAGACCAAAAAACCATGACTTTTGCAGATCTGAAGTTTCCTTGCGGAGATAGCCCATGCTATATCTTGCATTTGTTAGGAAAAACTGCTTATAGCATGAAAAGTGCCCATTGCAGATAGAGCTCAAATTCGCAAAACAAACACATATTCCTGTTCCCCTGCCTCCCCGAAGACCAAAAAACCATGACTTTTGCAGATCTGAAGTTTCCTTGCGGAGATAGCCCATGCTATATCTTGCATTTGTTAGGAAAAACTGCTTATAGCATGAAAAGTGCCCATTGCAGAAAGAGCTCAAATTCGAAAAACAAACACGTATTCATGTTCCCCCGGCTCACTGAACACCAAAAAACCATGACTTTTGCAGATCTGAAGTTTCCTTGCGGAGATAGCCCATGTTATATCTTGCATTTGTTAGGAAAAACTGCTTATAGTATGAAAAGTGCCCATTGCAGAAAGAGCTCAAATTCGAAAAACAAACACATATTCCTGTTCCCCTGCCTCCCCGAAGATCAAAAAACCATGACTTTTGCAGATGTGAAGTCTCCTTGCGGAGATAGCCCATGCTATATCTTGCATTTGTTAGGAAAAACTGCTTAGAGCATGAAAAGTGCCCATTGCAGAAAGAGCTCACATTCGAAAAACAAACACGTATTCATGTTCCCCCGGCTCACTGAACACCAAAAAACCATGAGTTTTGCAGATCTGAAGTTTCCTTGCGGAGATAGCCCATGATATATCTTGCATTTGTTAGGAAAAACTGCTTATAGTATGAAAAGTGCCCATTTCACAAAGAGCTCAAATTCAAAAAACAAACACATATTCATGTTCCCCTGTCTCCCCGAAGACCAAAAAACCATGACTTTTGCAGATCTGAAGTTTCCTTGCAGAGATAGCCCATGCTATATCTTGCATTTATTAGGAAAAACTGCTTAGAGTGAGAAAAGTGCCCATTGCAGAAAGAGCTCAAATTCGAAAAACAAACACGTATTCATGTTCCCCCGGCTCACTGAACACCAAAAAACCATGAGTTCTGCAGATCTGAAGTTTCCTTGCGGAGATAGCCCATGATATATCTTGCATTTGTTAGGAAAAACTGCTCATAGCATGAAAAGTGCCCATTGCACAAAGAGCTGAAATTCAGAAAAACAAACACATATTCCTGTTCCCCTGCCTCCCCGAAGACCAAAAAACCATGACTTTTGCAGATCTGAAGTTTCCTTGCGGAGATAGCCCATGCTATATCTTGCATTTGTTAGGAAAAACTGCTTATAGCATGAAAAGTGCCCATTGCAGATAGAGCTCAAATTCGGAAAACAAACACATATTCCTGTTCCCCTGCCTCCCCGAAGACCAAAAAACCATGACTTTTGCAGATCTGAAGTTTCCTTGCGGAGATAGCCCATGCTATATCTTGCATTTGTTAGGAAAAACTGCTTATAGTATGAAAAGTGCCCATTGCAGAAAAAGCTCAAATTCGAAAAACAAACACATATTCCTGTTCCCCTGCCTCCCCGAAGACCAAAAAACCATGACTTTTGCAGATGTGAAGTTTCCTTGCGGAGATAGCCCATGCTATATCTTGCATTTGTTAGGAAAAACTGCTTAGAGCATGAAAAGTGCCCATTGCAGAAAGAGCTCAAATTCGAAAAACAAACACGTATTCATGTTCCCCCGGCTCACTGAACACCAAAAAACCATGACTTTTGCAGATCTGAAGTTTCCTTGCGGAGATAGCCCATGATATATCTTGCATTTGTTAGGAAAAACTGCTTATAGCATGAAAAGTGCCCATTGAAGATAGAGCTCAAATTCGCAAAACAAACACATATTCCTGTTCCCCTGCCTCCCCGAAGACCAAAAAACCATGACTTTTGCAGATGTGAAGTTTCCTTGCGGAGATAGCCCATGCTATATCTTGCATTTGTTAGGAAAAACTGCTTAGAGCATGAAAAGTGCCCATTGCAGAAAGAGCTCAAATTCGAAAAACAAACACGTATTCATGTTCCCCCGGCTCACTGAACACCAAAAAACCATGAGTTTTGCAGATCTGAAGTTTCCTTGCGGAGATAGCCCATGCTATATCTTGCATTTGTTAGGAAAAACTGCTTAGAGCATTAAAAGTGCCCATTGCAGAAAGAGCTCAAATTCGCAAAACAAACACATATTCCTGTTCCCCTGCCTCCCCGAAGACCAAAAAACCATGACTTTTGCAGATCTGAAGTTTCCTTGTGGAGATAGCCCATGCTATATCTTGCATTTGTTAGGAAAAACTGCTTATAGTATGAAAAGTGCCCATTGCAGAAAAAGCTCAAATTCGAAAAACAAACACATATTCCTGTTCCCCTGCCTCCCCGAAGACCAAAAAACCATGACTTTTGCAGATGTGAAGTTTCCTTGCGGAGATAGCCCATGCTATATCTTGCATTTGTTAGGAAAAACTGCTTAGAGCATGAAAAGTGCCCATTGCAGAAAGAGCTCAAATTCGAAAAACAAACACGTATTCATGTTCCCCCGGCTCACTGAACACCAAAAAACCATGACTTTTGCAGATCGGAAGTTTCCTTGCGGAGATAGCCCATGTTATATCTTGCATTTGTTAGGAAAAACTGCTTATAGTATGAAAAGTGCCCATTGCAGAAAGAGCTCAAATTCGAAAAACAAACACATATTCCTGTTCCCCTGCCTCCCCAAAGATCAAAAAACCATGACTTTTGCAGATGTGAAGTTTCCTTGCGGAGATAGCCCATGCTATATCTTGCATTTGTTAGGAAAAACTGCTTAGAGCATGAAAAGTGCCCATTGCAGAAAGAGCTCACATTCGAAAAACAAACACGTATTCATGTTCCCCCGGCTCACTGAACACCAAAAAACCATGAGTTTTGCAGATCTGAAGTTTCCTTGCGGAGATAGCCCATGATATATCTTGCATTTGTTAGGAAAAACTGCTTATAGTATGAAAAGTGCCCATTTCACAAAGAGCTCAAATGCAAAAAACAAACACATATTCATGTTCCCCTGTCTCCCCGATGACCAAAAAACCATGACTTTTGCAGATCTGAAGTTTCCTTGCAGAGATAGCCCATGCTATATCTTGCATTTGTTAGGAAAAACTGCTTAGAGTGAGAAAAGTGCCCATTGCAGAAAGAGCTCAAATTCGAAAAACAAACACGTATTCATGTTCCCCCGGCTCACTGAACACCAAAAAACCATGAGTTCTGCAGATCTGAAGTTTCCTTGCGGAGATAGCCCATGATATATCTTGCATTTGTTAGGAAAAACTGCTCATAGCATGAAAAGTGCCCATTTCACAAAGAGCTGAAATTCAGAAAAACAAACACATATTCCTGTTCCCCTGCCTCCCCGAAGACCAAAAAACCATGACTTTTGCAGATCTGAAGTTTCCTTGCGGAGATAGCCCATGCTATATCTTGCATTTGTTAGGAAAAACTGCTTATAGTATGAAAAGTGCCCATTGCAGAAAAAGCTCAAATTCGAAAAACAAACACATATTCCTGTTCCCCTGCCTCCCTGAAGACCAAAAAACCATGACTTTTGCAGATGTGAAGTTTCCTTGCGGAGATAGCCCATGCTATATCTTGCATTTGTTAGGAAAAACTGCTTATAGCATGAAAAGTGCCCATTGCAGAAAGAGCTCAAATTCGAAAAACAAACACGTATTCATGTTCTCCCGGCTCACTGAACACCAAAAAACCATGACTTTTGCAGATGTGAAGTTTCCTTGCGGAGATAGCCCATGTTATATCTTGCATTTGTTAGGAAAAACTGCTTATAGTATGAAAAGTGCCCATTGCAGAAAGAGCTCAAATTCGAAAAACAAACACATATTCCTGTTCCCCTGCCTCCCCGAAGATCAAAAAACCATGACTTTTGCAGATGTGAAGTCTCCTTGCGGAGATAGCCCATGCTATATCTTGCATTTGTTAGGAAAAACTGCTTAGAGCATGAAAAGTGCCCATTGCAGAAAGAGCTCACATTCGAAAAACAAACACGTATTCATGTTCCCCCGGCTCACTGAACACCAAAAAACCATGAGTTTTGCAGATCTGAAGTTTCCTTGCGGAGATAGCCCATGATATATCTTGCATTTGTTAGGAAAAACTGCTTATAGTATGAAAAGTGCCCATTTCACAAAGAGCTCAAATTCAAAAAACAAACACATATTCATGTTCCCCTGTCTCCCCGAAGACCAAAAAACCATGACTTTTGCAGATCTGAAGTTTCCTTGCAGAGATAGCCCATGCTATATCTTGCATTTATTAGGAAAAACTGCTTAGAGTGAGAAAAGTGCCCATTGCAGAAAGAGCTCAAATTCGAAAAACAAACACGTATTCATGTTCCCCCGGCTCACTGAACACCAAAAAACCATGAGTTCTGCAGATCTGAAGTTTCCTTGCGGAGATAGCCCATGATATATCTTGCATTTGTTAGGAAAAACTGCTCATAGCATGAAAAGTGCCCATTGCACAAAGAGCTGAAATTCAGAAAAACAAACACATATTCCTGTTCCCCTGCCTCCCCGAAGACCAAAAAACCATGACTTTTGCAGATCTGAAGTTTCCTTGCGGAGATAGCCCATGCTATATCTTGCATTTGTTAGGAAAAACTGCTTATAGCATGAAAAGTGCCCATTGCAGATAGAGCTCAAATTCGGAAAACAAACACATATTCCTGTTCCCCTGCCTCCCCGAAGACCAAAAAACCATGACTTTTGCAGATCTGAAGTTTCCTTGCGGAGATAGCCCATGCTATATCTTGCATTTGTTAGGAAAAACTGCTTATAGTATGAAAAGTGCCCATTGCAGAAAAAGCTCAAATTCGAAAAACAAACACATATTCCTGTTCCCCTGCCTCCCCGAAGACCAAAAAACCATGACTTTTGCAGATGTGAAGTTTCCTTGCGGAGATAGCCCATGCTATATCTTGCATTTGTTAGGAAAAACTGCTTAGAGCATGAAAAGTGCCCATTGCAGAAAGAGCTCAAATTCGAAAAACAAACACGTATTCATGTTCCCCCGGCTCACTGAACACCAAAAAACCATGACTTTTGCAGATCTGAAGTTTCCTTGCGGAGATAGCCCATGATATATCTTGCATTTGTTAGGAAAAACTGCTTATAGCATGAAAAGTGCCCATTGAAGATAGAGCTCAAATTCGCAAAACAAACACATATTCCTGTTCCCCTGCCTCCCCGAAGACCAAAAAACCATGACTTTTGCAGATGTGAAGTTTCCTTGCGGAGATAGCCCATGCTATATCTTGCATTTGTTAGGAAAAACTGCTTAGAGCATGAAAAGTGCCCATTGCAGAAAGAGCTCAAATTCGAAAAACAAACACGTATTCATGTTCCCCCGGCTCACTGAACACCAAAAAACCATGAGTTTTGCAGATCTGAAGTTTCCTTGCGGAGATAGCCCATGCTATATCTTGCATTTGTTAGGAAAAACTGCTAAGAGCATTAAAAGTGCCCATTGCAGAAAGAGCTCAAATTCGCAAAACAAACACATATTCCTGTTCCCCTGCCTCCCCGAAGACCAAAAAACCATGACTTTTGCAGATCTGAAGTTTCCTTGTGGAGATAGCCCATGCTATATCTTGCATTTGTTAGGAAAAACTGCTTATAGTATGAAAAGTGCCCATTGCAGAAAAAGCTCAAATTCGAAAAACAAACACATATTCCTGTTCCCCTGCCTCCCCGAAGACCAAAAAACCATGACTTTTGCAGATGTGAAGTTTCCTTGCGGAGATAGCCCATGCTATATCTTGCATTTGTTAGGAAAAACTGCTTAGAGCATGAAAAGTGCCCATTGCAGAAAGAGCTCAAATTCGAAAAACAAACACGTATTCATGTTCCCCCGGCTCACTGAACACCAAAAAACCATGACTTTTGCAGATCGGAAGTTTCCTTGCGGAGATAGCCCATGTTATATCTTGCATTTGTTAGGAAAAACTGCTTATAGTATGAAAAGTGCCCATTGCAGAAAGAGCTCAAATTCGAAAAACAAACACATATTCCTGTTCCCCTGCCTCCCCAAAGATCAAAAAACCATGACTTTTGCAGATGTGAAGTTTCCTTGCGGAGATAGCCCATGCTATATCTTGCATTTGTTAGCAAAAACTGCTTAGAGCATGAAAAGTGCCCATTGCAGAAAGAGCTCACATTCGAAAAACAAACACGTATTCATGTTCCCCCGGCTCACTGAACACCAAAAAACCATGACTTTTGCAGATCTGAAGTTTCCTTGCGGAGATAGCCCATGCTATATCTTGCATTTGTTAGGAAAAACTGCTTATAGCATTAAAAGTGCCCATTGCAGAAAGAGCTCAAATTCGCAAAACAAACACATATTCCTGTTCCCCTGCCTCCCCGAAGACCAAAAAACCATGACTTTTGCAGATCTGAAGTTTCCTTGTGGAGATAGCCCATGCTATATCTTGCATTTGTTAGGAAAAACTGCTTATAGTATGAAAAGTGCCCATTGCAGAAAAAGCTCAAATTCGAAAAACAAACACATATTCCTGTTCCCCTGCCTCCCCGAAGACCAAAAAACCATGACTTTTGCAGATGTGAAGTTTCCTTGCGGAGATAGCCCATGCTATATCTTGCATTTGTTAGGAAAAACTGCTTAGAGCATGAAAAGTGCCCATTGCAGAAAGAGCTCAAATTCGAAAAACAAACACGTATTCATGTTCCCCCGGCTCACTGAACACCAAAAAACCATGACTTTTGCAGATCGGAAGTTTCCTTGCGGAGATAGCCCATGTTATATCTTGCATTTGTTAGGAAAAACTGCTTATAGTATGAAAAGTGCCCATTGCAGAAAGAGCTCAAATTCGAAAAACAAACACATATTCCTGTTCCCCTGCCTCCCCAAAGATCAAAAAACCATGACTTTTGCAGATCTGAAGTTTCCTTGCGGAGATAGCCCATGCTATATCTTGCATTTGTTAGGAAAAACTGCTTAGAGCATGAAAAGTGCCCATTGCAGAAAGAGCTCACATTCGAAAAACAAACACGTATTCATGTTCCCCCGGCTCACTGAACACCAAAAAACCATGAGTTTTGCAGATCTGAAGTTTCCTTGCGGAGATAGCCCATGATATATCTTGCATTTGTTAGGAAAAACTGCTTATAGTATGAAAAGTGCCCATTTCACAAAGAGCTCAAATTCAAAAAACAAACACATATTCATGTTCCCCTGTCTCCCCGATGACCAAAAAACCATGACTTTTGCAGATCTGAAGTTTCCTTGCAGAGATAGCCCATGCTATATCTTGCATTTGTTAGGAAAAACTGCTTAGAGTGAGAAAAGTGCCCATTGCAGAAAGAGCTCAAATTCGAAAAACAAACACGTATTCATGTTCCCCCGGCTCACTGAACACCAAAAAACCATGAGTTTTGCAGATCTGAAGTTTCCTTGCGGAGATAGCCCATGCTATATCTTGCATTTGTTAGGAAAAACTGCTTAGAGCATTAAAAGTGCCCATTGCAGAAAGAGCTCAAATTCGCAAAACAAACACATATTCCTGTTCCCCTGCCTCCCCGAAGACCAAAAAACCATGACTTTTGCAGATCTGAAGTTTCCTTGTGGAGATAGCCCATGCTATATCTTGCATTTGTTAGGAAAAACTGCTTATAGTATGAAAAGTGCCCATTGCAGAAAAAGCTCAAATTCGAAAAACAAACACATATTCCTGTTCCCCTGCCTCCCCGAAGACCAAAAAACCATGACTTTTGCAGATGTGAAGTTTCCTTGCGGAGATAGCCCATGCTATATCTTGCATTTGTTAGGAAAAACTGCTTAGAGCATGAAAAGTGCCCATTGCAGAAAGAGCTCAAATTCGAAAAACAAACACGTATTCATGTTCCCCCGGCTCACTGAACACCAAAAAACCATGACTTTTGCAGATCGGAAGTTTCCTTGCGGAGATAGCCCATGTTATATCTTGCATTTGTTAGGAAAAACTGCTTATAGTATGAAAAGTGCCCATTGCAGAAAGAGCTCAAATTCGAAAAACAAACACATATTCCTGTTCCCCTGCCTCCCCAAAGATCAAAAAACCATGACTTTTGCAGATCTGAAGTTTCCTTGCGGAGATAGCCCATGCTATATCTTGCATTTGTTAGGAAAAACTGCTTAGAGCATGAAAAGTGCCCATTGCAGAAAGAGCTCACATTCGAAAAACAAACACGTATTCATGTTCCCCCGGCTCACTGAACACCAAAAAACCATGAGTTTTGCAGATCTGAAGTTTCCTTGCGGAGATAGCCCATGATATATCTTGCATTTGTTAGGAAAAACTGCTTATAGTATGAAAAGTGCCCATTTCACAAAGAGCTCAAATTCAAAAAACAAACACATATTCATGTTCCCCTGTCTCCCCGATGACCAAAAAACCATGACTTTTGCAGATCTGAAGTTTCCTTGCAGAGATAGCCCATGCTATATCTTGCATTTGTTAGGAAAAACTGCTTAGAGTGAGAAAAGTGCCCATTGCAGAAAGAGCTCAAATTCGAAAAACAAACACGTATTCATGTTCCCCCGGCTCACTGAACACCAAAAAACCATGAGTTCTGCAGATCTGAAGTTTCCTTGCGGAGATAGCCCATGATATATCTTGCATTTGTTAGGAAAAACTGCTCATAGCATGAAAAGTGCCCATTTCACAAAGAGCTGAAATTCAGAAAAACAAACACATATTCCTGTTCCCCTGCCTCCCCGAAGACCAAAAAACCATGACTTTTGCAGATCTGAAGTTTCCTTGCGGAGATAGCCCATGCTATATCTTGCATTTGTTAGGAAAAACTGCTTATAGTATGAAAAGTGCCCATTGCAGAAAAAGCTCAAATTCGAAAAACAAACACATATTCCTGTTCCCCTGCCTCCCCGAAGACCAAAAAACCATGACTTTTGCAGATGTGAAGTTTCCTTGCGGTGATAGCCCATGCTATATCTTGCATTTGTTAGGAAAAACTGCTTAGAGCATGAAAAGTGCCCATTGCAGAAAGAGCTCAAATTCGAAAAACAAACACGTATTCATGTTCCCCCGGCTCACTGAACACCAAAAAACCATGACTTTTGCAGATCTGAAGTTTCCTTGCGGAGATAGCCCATGTTATATCTTGCATTTGTTAGGAAAAACTGCTTATAGTATGAAAAGTGCCCATTGCAGAAAGAGCTCAAATTCGAAAAACAAACACATATTCCTGTTCCCCTGCCTCCCCGAAGATCAAAAAACCATGACTTTTGCAGATGTGAAGTTTCCTTGCGGAGATAGCCCATGCTATATCTTGCATTTGTTAGGAAAAACTGCTTAGAGCATGAAAAGTGCCCATTGCAGAAAGAACTCAAATTCGAAAAACAAACACGTATTCATGTTCCCCCGGCTCACTGAACACCAAAAAACCATGAGTTTTGCAGATCTGAAGTTTCCTTGCGGAGATAGCCCATGATATATCTTGCATTTGTTAGGAAAAACTGCTTATAGCATGAAAAGTGCCCATTGAAGATAGAGCTCAAATTCGCAAAACAAACATATATTCCTGTTCCCCTGCCTCTCCGAAGACCAAAAAACCATGACTTTTGCAGATCTGAAGTTTCCTTGCGGAGATAGCCCATGCTATATCTTGCATTTGTTAGGAAAAACTGCTTATAGCATGAAAAGTGCCCATTGCAGATAGAGCTCAAATTCGCAAAACAAACACATATTCCTGTTCCCCTGCCTCCCCGAAGACCAAAAAACCATGACTTTTGCAGATCTGAAGTTTCCTTGCGGAGATAGCCCATGCTATATCTTGCATTTGTTAGGAAAAACTGCTTATAGTATGAAAAGTGCCCATTGCAGAAAAAGCTCAAATTCGAAAAACAAACACATATTCCTGTTCCCCTGCCTCCCCGAAGACCAAAAAACCATGACTTTTGCAGATGTGAAGTTTCCTTGCGGAGATAGCCCATGCTATATCTTGCATTTGTTAGGAAAAACTGCTTAGAGCATGAAAAGTGCCCATTGCAGAAAGAGCTCAAATTCGCAAAACAAACACATATTCCTGTTCCCCTGCCTCCCCGAAGACCAAAAAACCATGACTTTTGCAGATCTGAAGTTTCCTTGTGGAGATAGCCCATGCTATATCTTGCATTTGTTAGGAAAAACTGCTTATAGTATGAAAAGTGCCCATTGCAGAAAAAGCTCAAATTCGAAAAACAAACACATATTCCTGTTCCCCTGCCTCCCTGAAGACCAAAAAACCATGACTTTTGCAGATGTGAAGTTTCCTTGCGGAGATAGCCCATGCTATATCTTGCATTTGTTAGGAAAAACTGCTTATAGCATGAAAAGTGCCCATTGCAGAAAGAGCTCAAATTCGAAAAACAAACACGTATTCATGTTCCCCCGGCTCACTGAACACCAAAAAACCATGACTTTTGCAGATCTGAAGTTTCCTTGCGGAGATAGCCCATGTTATATCTTGCATTTGTTAGGAAAAACTGCTTATAGTATGAAAAGTGCCCATTGCAGAAAGAGCTCAAATTCGAAAAACAAACACATATTCCTGTTCCCCTGCCTCCCCGAAGATCAAAAAACCATGACTTTTGCAGATGTGAAGTTTCCTTGCGGAGATAGCCCATGCTATATCTTGCATTTGTTAGGAAAAACTGCTTAGAGCATGAAAAGTGCCCATTGCAGAAAGAGCTCAAATTCGAAAAACAAACACGTATTCATGTTCCCCCGGCTCACTGAACACCAAAAAACCATGAGTTTTGCAGATCTGAAGTTTCCTTGCGGAGATAGCCCATGATATATCTTGCATTTGTTAGGAAAAACTGCTTATAGCATGAAAAGTGCCCATTGAAGATAGAGCTCAAATTCGCAAAACAAACATATATTCCTGTTCCCCTGCCTCTCCGAAGACCAAAAAACCATGACTTTTGCAGATCTGAAGTTTCCTTGCGGAGATAGCCCATGCTATATCTTGCATTTGTTAGGAAAAACTGCTTATAGCATGAAAAGTGCCCATTGCAGATAGAGCTCAAATTCGCAAAACAAACACATATTCCTGTTCCCCTGCCTCCCCGAAGACCAAAAAACCATGACTTTTGCAGATCTGAAGTTTCCTTGCGGAGATAGCCCATGCTATATCTTGCATTTGTTAGGAAAAACTGCTTATAGTATGAAAAGTGCCCATTGCAGAAAAAGCTCAAATTCGAAAAACAAACACATATTCCTGTTCCCCTGCCTCCCCGAAGACCAAAAAACCATGACTTTTGCAGATGTGAAGTTTCCTTGCGGAGATAGCCCATGCTATATCTTGCATTTGTTAGGAAAAACTGCTTAGAGCATGAAAAGTGCCCATTGCAGAAAGAGCTCAAATTCGAAAAACAAACACGTATTCATGTTCCCCCGGCTCACTGAACACCAAAAAACCATGACTTTTGCAGATCTGAAGTTTCCTTGCGGAGATAGCCCATGATATATCTTGCATTTGTTAGGAAAAACTGCTTATAGCATGAAAAGTGCCCATTGAAGATAGAGCTCAAATTCGCAAAACAAACACATATTCCTGTTCCCCTGCCTCCCCGAAGACCAAAAAACCATGACTTTTGCAGATGTGAAGTTTCCTTGCGGAGATAGCCCATGCTATATCTTGCATTTGTTAGGAAAAACTGCTTAGAGCATGAAAAGTGCCCATTGCAGAAAGAGCTCAAATTCGAAAAACAAACACGTATTCATGTTCCCCCGGCTCACTGAACACCAAAAAACCATGAGTTTTGCAGATCTGAAGTTTCCTTGCGGAGATAGCCCATGCTATATCTTGCATTTGTTAGGAAAAACTGCTTAGAGCATTAAAAGTGCCCATTGCAGAAAGAGCTCAAATTCGCAAAACAAACACATATTCCTGTTCCCCTGCCTCCCCGAAGACCAAAAAACCATGACTTTTGCAGATCTGAAGTTTCCTTGTGGAGATAGCCCATGCTATATCTTGCATTTGTTAGGAAAAACTGCTTATAGTATGAAAAGTGCCCATTGCAGAAAAAGCTCAAATTCGAAAAACAAACACATATTCCTGTTCCCCTGCCTCCCCGAAGACCAAAAAACCATGACTTTTGCAGATGTGAAGTTTCCTTGCGGAGATAGCCCATGCTATATCTTGCATTTGTTAGGAAAAACTGCTTAGAGCATGAAAAGTGCCCATTGCAGAAAGAGCTCAAATTCGAAAAACAAACACGTATTCATGTTCCCCCGGCTCACTGAACACCAAAAAACCATGACTTTTGCAGATCGGAAGTTTCCTTGCGGAGATAGCCCATGTTATATCTTGCATTTGTTAGGAAAAACTGCTTATAGTATGAAAAGTGCCCATTGCAGAAAGAGCTCAAATTCGAAAAACAAACATATTCCTGTTCCCCTGCCTCCCCAAAGATCAAAAAACCATGACTTTTGCAGATGTGAAGTTTCCTTGCGGAGATAGCCCATGCTATATCTTGCATTTGTTAGGAAAAACTGCTTAGAGCATGAAAAGTGCCCATTGCAGAAAGAGCTCACATTCGAAAAACAAACACGTATTCATGTTCCCCCGGCTCACTGAACACCAAAAAACCATGAGTTCTGCAGATCTGAAGTTTCCTTGCGGAGATAGCCCATGATATATCTTGCATTTGTTAGGAAAAACTGCTCATAGCATGAAAAGTGCCCATTACACAAAGAGCTGAAATTCAGAAAAACAAACACATATTCCTGTTCCCCTGCCTCCCCGAAGACCAAAAAACCATGACTTTTGCAGATCTGAAGTTTCCTTGCGGAGATAGCCCATGCTATATCTTGCATTTGTTAGGAAAAACTGCTTATAGTATGAAAAGTGCCCATTGCAGAAAAAGCTCAAATTCGAAAAACAAACACATATTCCTGTTCCCCTGCCTCCCTGAAGACCAAAAAACCATGACTTTTGCACATGTGAAGTTTCCTTGCGGAGATAGCCCATGCTATATCTTGCATTTGTTAGGAAAAACTGCTTATAGCATGAAAAGTGCCCATTGCAGAAAGAGCTCAAATTCGAAAAACAAACACGTATTCATGTTCCCCCGGCTCACTGAACACCAAAAAACCATGACTTTTGCAGATCTGAAGTTTCCTTGCGGAGATAGCCCATGTTATATCTTGCATTTGTTAGGAAAAACTGCTTATAGTATGAAAAGTGCCCATTGCAGAAAGAGCTCAAATTCGAAAAACAAACACATATTCCTGTTCCCCTGCCTCCCCGAAGATCAAAAAACCATGACTTTTGCAGATGTGAAGTCTCCTTGCGGAGATAGCCCATGCTATATCTTGCATTTGTTAGGAAAAACTGCTTAGAGCATGAAAAGTGCCCATTGCAGAAAGAGCTCACATTCGAAAAACAAACACGTATTCATGTTCCCCCGGCTCACTGAACACCAAAAAACCATGAGTTTTGCAGATCTGAAGTTTCCTTGCGGAGATAGCCCATGCTATATCTTGCATTTGTTAGGAAAAACTGCTTATAGCATGAAAAGTGCCCATTGCAGATAGAGCTCAAATTCGGAAAACAAACACATATTCCTGTTCCCCTGCCTCCCCGAAGACCAAAAAACCATGACTTTTGCAGATCTGAAGTTTCCTTGCGGAGATAGCCCATGCTATATCTTGCATTTGTTAGGAAAAACTGCTTATAGTATGAAAAGTGCCCATTGCAGAAAAAGCTCAAATTCGAAAAACAAACACATATTCCTGTTCCCCTGCCTCCCCGAAGACCAAAAAACCATGACTTTTGCAGATGTGAAGTTTCCTTGCGGAGATAGCCCATGCTATATCTTGCATTTGTTAGGAAAAACTGCTTAGAGCATGAAAAGTGCCCATTGCAGAAAGAGCTCAAATTCGAAAAACAAACACGTATTCATGTTCCCCCGGCTCACTGAACACCAAAAAACCATGACTTTTGCAGATCTGAAGTTTCCTTGCGGAGATAGCCCATGATATATCTTGCATTTGTTAGGAAAAACTGCTTATAGCATGAAAAGTGCCCATTGAAGATAGAGCTCAAATTCGCAAAACAAACACATATTCCTGTTCCCCTGCCTCCCCGAAGACCAAAAAACCATGACTTTTGCAGATGTGAAGTTTCCTTGCGGAGATAGCCCATGCTATATCTTGCATTTGTTAGGAAAAACTGCTTAGAGCATGAAAAGTGCCCATTGCAGAAAGAGCTCAAATTCGAAAAACAAACACGTATTCATGTTCCCCCGGCTCACTGAACACCAAAAAACCATGAGTTTTGCAGATCTGAAGTTTCCTTGCGGAGATAGCCCATGCTATATCTTGCATTTGTTAGGAAAAACTGCTTAGAGCATTAAAAGTGCCCATTGCAGAAAGAGCTCAAATTCGCAAAACAAACACATATTCCTGTTCCCCTGCCTCCCCGAAGACCAAAAAACCATGACTTTTGCAGATCTAAAGTTTCCTTGTGGAGATAGCCCATGCTATATCTTGCATTTGTTAGGAAAAACTGCTTATAGTATGAAAAGTGCCCATTGCAGAAAAAGCTCAAATTCGAAAAACAAACACATATTCCTGTTCCCCTGCCTCCCCGAAGACCAAAAAACCATGACTTTTGCAGATGTGAAGTTTCCTTGCGGAGATAGCCCATGCTATATCTTGCATTTGTTAGGAAAAACTGCTTAGAGCATGAAAAGTGCCCATTGCAGAAAGAGCTCAAATTCGAAAAACAAACACGTATTCATGTTCCCCCGGCTCACTGAACACCAAAAAACCATGACTTTTGCAGATCGGAAGTTTCCTTGCGGAGATAGCCCATGTTATATCTTGCATTTGTTAGGAAAAACTGCTTATAGTATGAAAAGTGCCCATTGCAGAAAGAGCTCAAATTCGAAAAACAAACACATATTCCTGTTCCCCTGCCTCCCCAAAGATCAAAAAACCATGACTTTTGCAGATGTGAAGTTTCCTTGCGGAGATAGCCCATGCTATATCTTGCATTTGTTAGGAAAAACTGCTTAGAGCATGAAAAGTGCCCATTGCAGAAAGAGCTCACATTCGAAAAACAAACACGTATTCATGTTCCCCCGGCTCACTGAACACCAAAAAACCATGAGTTTTGCAGATCTGAAGTTTCCTTGCGGAGATAGCCCATGATATATCTTGCATTTGTTAGGAAAAACTGCTTATAGTATGAAAAGTGCCCATTTCACAAAGAGCTCAAATTCAAAAAACAAACACATATTCATGTTCCCCTGTCTCCCCGATGACCAAAAAACCATGACTTTTGCAGATCTGAAGTTTCCTTGCGGAGATAGCCCATGCTATATCTTGCATTTGTTAGGAAAAACTGCTTAGAGTGAGAAAAGTGCCCATTGCAGAAAGAGCTCAAATTCGAAAAACAAACACGTATTCATGTTCCCCCGGCTCACTGAACACCAAAAAACCATGAGTTCTGCAGATCTGAAGTTTCCTTGCGGAGATAGCCCATGATATATCTTGCATTTGTTAGGAAAAACTGCTCATAGCATGAAAAGTGCCCATTTCACAAAGAGCTGAAATTCAGAAAAACAAACACATATTCCTGTTCCCCTGCCTCCCCGAAGACCAAAAAACCATGACTTTTGCAGATCTGAAGTTTCCTTGCGGAGATAGCCCATGCTATATCTTGCATTTGTTAGGAAAAACTGCTTATAGTATGAAAAGTGCCCATTGCAGAAAAAGCTCAAATTCGAAAAACAAACACATATTCCTGTTCCCCTGCCTCCCCGAAGACCAAAAAACCATGACTTTTGCAGATGTGAAGTTTCCTTGCGGTGATAGCCCATGCTATATCTTGCATTTGTTAGGAAAAACTGCTTAGAGCATGAAAAGTGCCCATTGCAGAAAGAGCTCAAATTCGAAAAACAAACACGTATTCATGTTCCCCCGGCTCACTGAACACCAAAAAACCATGACTTTTGCAGATCTGAAGTTTCCTTGCGGAGATAGCCCATGTTATATCTTGCATTTGTTAGGAAAAACTGCTTATAGTATGAAAAGTGCCCATTGCAGAAAGAGCTCAAATTCGAAAAACAAACACATATTCCTGTTCCCCTGCCTCCCCGAAGATCAAAAAACCATGACTTTTGCAGATGTGAAGTTTCCTTGTGGAGATAGCCCATGCTATATCTTGCATTTGTTAGGAAAAACTGCTTAGAGCATGAAAAGTGCCCATTGCAGAAAGAGCTCAAATTCGAAAAACAAACACGTATTCATGTTCCCCCGGCTCACTGAACACCAAAAAACCATGAGTTTTGCAGATCTGAAGTTTCCTTGCGGAGATAGCCCATGATATATCTTGCATTTGTTAGGAAAAACTGCTTATAGCATGAAAAGTGCCCATTGAAGATAGAGCTCAAATTCGCAAAACAATCATATATTCCTGTTCCCCTGCCTCTCCGAAGACCAAAAAACCATGACTTTTGCAGATCTGAAGTTTCCTTGCGGAGATAGCCCATGCTATATCTTGCATTTGTTAGGAAAAACTGCTTATAGCATGAAAAGTGCCCATTGCAGATAGAGCTCAAATTCGCAAAACAAACACATATTCCTGTTCCCCTGCCTCCCCGAAGACCAAAAAACCATGACTTTTGCAGATCTGAAGTTTCCTTGCGGAGATAGCCCATGCTATATCTTGCATTTGTTAGGAAAAACTGCTTATAGTATGAAAAGTGCCCATTGCAGAAAAAGCTCAAATTCGAAAAACAAACACATATTCCTGTTCCCCTGCCTCCCCGAAGACCAAAAAACCATGACTTTTGCAGATGTGAATTTTCCTTGCGGAGATAGCCCATGCTATATCTTGCATTTGTTAGGAAAAACTGCTTAGAGCATGAAAAGTGCCCATTGCAGAAAGAGCTCAAATTCGCAAAACAAACACATATTCCTGTTCCCCTGCCTCCCCGAAGACCAAAAAACCATGACTTTTGCAGATCTGAAGTTTCCTTGTGGAGATAGCCCATGCTATATCTTGCATTTGTTAGGAAAAACTGCTTATAGTATGAAAAGTGCCCATTGCAGAAAAAGCTCAAATTCGAAAAACAAACACATATTCCTGTTCCCCTGCCTCCCCGAAGACCAAAAAACCATGACTTTTGCAGATGTGAAGTTTCCTTGCGGAGATAGCCCATGCTATATCTTGCATTTGTTAGGAAAAACTGCTTATAGCATGAAAAGTGCCCATTGCAGAAAGAGCTCAAATTCGAAAAACAAACACGTATTCATGTTCCCCCGGCTCACTGAACACCAAAAAACCATGACTTTTGCAGATCTGAAGTTTCCTTGCGGAGATAGCCCATGTTATATCTTGCATTTGTTAGGAAAAACTGCTTATAGTATGAAAAGTGCCCATTGCAGAAAGAGCTCAAATTCGAAAAACAAACACATATTCCTGTTCCCCTGCCTCCCCGAAGATCAAAAAACCATGACTTTTGCAGATGTGAAGTTTCCTTGCGGAGATAGCCCATGCTATATCTTGCATTTGTTAGGAAAAACTGCTTAGAGCATGAAAAGTGCCCATTGCAGAAAGAGCTCAAATTCGAAAAACAAACACGTATTCATGTTCCCCCGGCTCACTGAACACCAAAAAACCATGAGTTTTGCAGATCTGAAGTTTCCTTGCGGAGATAGCCCATGATATATCTTGCATTTGTTAGGAAAAACTGCTTATAGCATGAAAAGTGCCCATTGAAGATAGAGCTCAAATTCGCAAAACAAACATATATTCCTGTTCCCCTGCCTCTCCGAAGACCAAAAAACCATGACTTTTGCAGATCTGAAGTTTCCTTGCGGAGATAGCCCATGCTATAATTTGCATTTGTTAGGAAAAACTGCTTATAGCATGAAAAGTGCCCATTGCAGATAGAGCTCAAATTCGCAAAACAAACACATATTCCTGTTCCCCTGCCTCCCCGAAGACCAAAAAACCATGACTTTTGCAGATCTGAAGTTTCCTTGCGGAGATAGCCCATGCTATATCTTGCATTTGTTAGGAAAAACTGCTTATAGTATGAAAAGTGCCCATTGCAGAAAAAGCTCAAATTCGAAAAACAAACACATATTCCTGTTCCCCTGCCTCCCCGAAGACCAAAAAACCATGACTTTTGCAGATGTGAAGTTTCCTTGCGGAGATAGCCCATGCTATATCTTGCATTTGTTAGGAAAAACTGCTTAGAGCATGAAAAGTGCCCATTGCAGAAAGAGCTCAAATTCGAAAAACAAACACGTATTCATGTTCCCCCGGCTCACTGAACACCAAAAAACCATGAGTTTTGCAGATCTGAAGTTTCCTTGCGGAGATAGCCCATGCTATATCTTGCATTTGTTAGGAAAAACTGCTTAGAGCATTAAAAGTGCCCATTGCAGAAAGAGCTCAAATTCGCAAAACAAACACATATTCCTGTTCCCCTGCCTCCCCGAAGACCAAAAAACCATGACTTTTGCAGATCTGAAGTTTCCTTGTGGAGATAGCCCATGCTATATCTTGCATTTGTTAGGAAAAACTGCTTATAGTATGAAAAGTGCCCATTGCAGAAAAAGCTCAAATTCGAAAAACAAACACATATTCCTGTTCCCCTGCCTCCCCGAAGACCAAAAAACCATGACTTTTGCAGATGTGAAGTTTCCTTGCGGAGATAGCCCATGCTATATCTTGCATTTGTTAGGAAAAACTGCTTAGAGCATGAAAAGTGCCCATTGCAGAAAGAGCTCAAATTCGAAAAACAAACACGTATTCATGTTCCCCCGGCTCACTGAACACCAAAAAACCATGAGTTTTGCAGATCTGAAGTTTCCTTGCGGAGATAGCCCATGATATATCTTGCATTTGTTAGGAAAAACTGCTTATAGTATGAAAAGTGCCCATTTCACAAAGAGCTCAAATTCAAAAAACAAACACATATTCATGTTCCCCTGTCTCCCCGATGACCAAAAAACCATGACTTTTGCAGATCTGAAGTTTCCTTGCAGAGATAGCCCATGCTATATCTTGCATTTGTTAGGAAAAACTGCTTAGAGTGAGAAAAGTGCCCATTGCAGAAAGAGCTCAAATTCGAAAAACAAACACGTATTCATGTTCCCCCGGCTCACTGAACACCAAAAAACCATGAGTTCTGCAGATCTGAAGTTTCCTTGCGGAGATAGCCCATGATATATCTTGCATTTGTTAGGAAAAACTGCTCATAGCATGAAAAGTGCCCATTTCACAAAGAGCTGAAATTCAGAAAAACAAACACATATTCCTGTTCCCCTGCCTCCCCGAAGACCAAAAAACCATGACTTTTGCAGATCTGAAGTTTCCTTGCGGAGATAGCCCATGCTATATCTTGCATTTGTTAGGAAAAACTGCTTATAGTATGAAAAGTGCCCATTGCAGAAAAAGCTCAAATTCGAAAAACAAACACATATTCCTGTTCCCCTGCCTCCCCGAAGACCAAAAAACCATGACTTTTGCAGATGTGAAGTTTCCTTGCGGAGATAGCCCATGCTATATCTTGCATTTGTTAGGAAAAACTGCTTAGAGCATGAAAAGTGCCCATTGCAGAAAGAGCTCAAATTCGAAAAACAAACACGTATTCATGTTCCCCCGGCTCACTGAACACCAAAAAACCATGACTTTTGCAGATCTGAAGTTTCCTTGCGGAGATAGCCCATGTTATATCTTGCATTTGTTAGGAAAAACTGCTTATAGTATGAAAAGTGCCCATTGCAGAAAGAGCTCAAATTCGAAAAACAAACACATATTCCTGTTCCCCTGCCTCCCCGAAGATCAAAAAACCATGACTTTTGCAGATGTGAAGTTTCCTTGCGGAGATAGCCCATGCTATATCTTGCATTTGTTAGGAAAAACTGCTTAGAGCATGAAAAGTGCCCATTGCAGAAAGAGCTCAAATTCGAAAAACAAACACGTATTCATGTTCCCCCGGCTCACTGAACACCAAAAAACCATGAGTTTTGCAGATCTGAAGTTTCCTTGCGGAGATAGCCCATGATATATCTTGCATTTGTTAGGAAAAACTGCTTATAGCATGAAAAGTGCCCATTGAAGATAGAGCTCAAATTCGCAAAACAAACATATATTCCTGTTCCCCTGCCTCTCCGAAGACCAAAAAACCATGACTTTTGCAGATCTGAAGTTTCCTTGCGGAGATAGCCCATGCTATATCTAGCATTTGTTAGGAAAAACTGCTTATAGCATGAAAAGTGCCCATTGCAGATAGAGCTCAAATTCGCAAAACAAACACATATTCCTGTTCCCCTGCCTCCCCGAAGACCAAAAAACCATGACTTTTGCAGATCTGAAGTTTCCTTGCGGAGATAGCCCATGCTATATCTTGCATTTGTTAGGAAAAACTGCTTATAGTATGAAAAGTGCCCATTGCAGAAAAAGCTCAAATTCGAAAAACAAACACATATTCCTGTTCCCCTGCCTCCCCGAAGACCAAAAAACCATGACTTTTGCAGATGTGAAGTTTCCTTGCGGAGATAGCCCATGCTATATCTTGCATTTGTTAGGAAAAACTGCTTAGAGCATGAAAAGTGCCCATTGCAGAAAGAGCTCAAATTCGCAAAACAAACACATATTCCTGTTCCCCTGCCTCCCCGAAGACCAAAAAACCATGACTTTTGCAGATCTGAAGTTTCCTTGTGGAGATAGCCCATGCTATATCTTGCATTTGTTAGGAAAAACTGCTTATAGTATGAAAAGTGCCCATTGCAGAAAAAGCTCAAATTCGAAAAACAAACACATATTCCTGTTCCCCTGCCTCCCCGAAGACCAAAAAACCATGACTTTTGCAGATGTGAAGTTTCCTTGCGGAGATAGCCCATGCTATATCTTGCATTTGTTAGGAAAAACTGCTTATAGCATGAAAAGTGCCCATTGCAGAAAGAGCTCAAATTCGAAAAACAAACACGTATTCATGTTCCCCCGGCTCACTGAACACCAAAAAACCATGACTTTTGCAGATCTGAAGTTTCCTTGCGGAGATAGCCCATGTTATATCTTGCATTTGTTAGGAAAAACTGCTTATAGTATGAAAAGTGCCCATTGCAGAAAGAGCTCAAATTCGAAAAACAAACACATATTCCTGTTCCCCTGCCTCCCCGAAGATCAAAAAACCATGACTTTTGCAGATGTGAAGTTTCCTTGCGGAGATAGCCCATGCTATATCTTGCATTTGTTAGGAAAAACTGCTTAGAGCATGAAAAGTGCCCATTGCAGAAAGAGCTCAAATTCGAAAAACAAACACGTATTCATGTTCCCCCGGCTCACTGAACACCAAAAAACCATGAGTTTTGCAGATCTGAAGTTTCCTTGCGGAGATAGCCCATGATATATCTTGCATTTGTTAGGAAAAACTGCTTATAGCATGAAAAGTGCCCATTGAAGATAGAGCTCAAATTCGCAAAACAAACATATATTCCTGTTCCCCTGCCTCTCCGAAGACCAAAAAACCATGACTTTTGCAGATCTGAAGTTTCCTTGCGGAGATAGCCCATGCTATATCTTGCATTTGTTAGGAAAAACTGCTTATAGCATGAAAAGTGCCCATTGCAGATAGAGCTCAAATTCGAAAAACAAACACGTATTCATGTTCCCCCGGCTCACTGAACACCAAAAAACCATGACTTTTGCAGATCGGAAGTTTCCTTGCGGAGATAGCCCATGTTATATCTTGCATTTGTTAGGAAAAACTGCTTATAGTATGAAAAGTGCCCATTGCAGAAAGAGCTCAAATTCGAAAAACAAACACATATTCCTGTTCCCCTGCCTCCCCAAAGATCAAAAAACCATGACTTTTGCAGATGTGAAGTTTCCTTGCGGAGATAGCCCATGCTATATCTTGCATTTGTTAGGAAAAACTGCTTAGAGCATGAAAAGTGCCCATTGCAGAAAGAGCTCACATTCGAAAAACAAACACGTATTCATGTTCCCCCGGCTCACTGAACACCAAAAAACCATGAGTTTTGCAGATCTGAAGTTTCCTTGCGGAGATAGCCCATGATATATCTTGCATTTGTTAGGAAAAACTGCTTATAGTATGAAAAGTGCCCATTTCACAAAGAGCTCAAATTCAAAAAACAAACACATATTCATGTTCCCCTGTCTCCCCGATGACCAAAAAACCATGACTTTTGCAGATCTGAAGTTTCCTTGCGGAGATAGCCCATGCTATATCTTGCATTTGTTAGGAAAAACTGCTTAGAGTGAGAAAAGTGCCCATTGCAGAAAGAGCTCAAATTCGAAAAACAAACACGTATTCATGTTCCCCCGGCTCACTGAACACCAAAAAACCATGAGTTCTGCAGATCTGAAGTTTCCTTGCGGAGATAGCCCATGATATATCTTGCATTTGTTAGGAAAAACTGCTCATAGCATGAAAAGTGCCCATTTCACAAAGAGCTGAAATTCAGAAAAACAAACACATATTCCTGTTCCCCTGCCTCCCCGAAGACCAAAAAACCATGACTTTTGCAGATCTGAAGTTTCCTTGCGGAGATAGCCCATGCTATATCTTGCATTTGTTAGGAAAAACTGCTTATAGTATGAAAAGTGCCCATTGCAGAAAAAGCTCAAATTCGAAAAACAAACACATATTCCTGTTCCCCTGCCTCCCCGAAGACCAAAAAACCATGACTTTTGCAGATGTGAAGTTTCCTTGCGGTGATAGCCCATGCTATATCTTGCATTTGTTAGGAAAAACTGCTTAGAGCATGAAAAGTGCCCATTGCAGAAAGAGCTCAAATTCGAAAAACAAACACGTATTCATGTTCCCCCGGCTCACTGAACACCAAAAAACCATGACTTTTGCAGATCTGAAGTTTCCTTGCGGAGATAGCCCATGTTATATCTTGCATTTGTTAGGAAAAACTGCTTATAGTATGAAAAGTGCCCATTGCAGAAAGAGCTCAAATTCGAAAAACAAACACATATTCCTGTTCCCCTGCCTCCCCGAAGATCAAAAAACCATGACTTTTGCAGATGTGAAGTTTCCTTGCGGAGATAGCCCATGCTATATCTTGCATTTGTTAGGAAAAACTGCTTAGAGCATGAAAAGTGCCCATTGCAGAAAGAGCTCAAATTCGAAAAACAAACACGTATTCATGTTCCCCCGGCTCACTGAACACCAAAAAACCATGAGTTTTGCAGATCTGAAGTTTCCTTGCGGAGATAGCCCATGATATATCTTGCATTTGTTAGGAAAAACTGCTTATAGCATGAAAAGTGCCCATTGAAGATAGAGCTCAAATTCGCAAAACAATCATATATTCCTGTTCCCCTGCCTCTCCGAAGACCAAAAAACCATGACTTTTGCAGATCTGAAGTTTCCTTGCGGAGATAGCCCATGCTATATCTTGCATTTGTTAGGAAAAACTGCTTATAGCATGAAAAGTGCCCATTGCAGATAGAGCTCAAATTCGCAAAACAAACACATATTCCTGTTCCCCTGCCTCCCCGAAGACCAAAAAACCATGACTTTTGCAGATCTGAAGTTTCCTTGCGGAGATAGCCCATGCTATATCTTGCATTTGTTAGGAAAAACTGCTTATAGTATGAAAAGTGCCCATTGCAGAAAAAGCTCAAATTCGAAAAACAAACACATATTCCTGTTCCCCTGCCTCCCCGAAGACCAAAAAACCATGACTTTTGCAGATGTGAATTTTCCTTGCGGAGATAGCCCATGCTATATCTTGCATTTGTTAGGAAAAACTGCTTAGAGCATGAAAAGTGCCCATTGCAGAAAGAGCTCAAATTCGCAAAACAAACACATATTCCTGTTCCCCTGCCTCCCCGAAGACCAAAAAACCATGACTTTTGCAGATGTGAAGTTTCCTTGCGGAGATAGCCCATGCTATATCTTGCATTTGTTAGGAAAAACTGCTTATAGCATGAAAAGTGCCCATTGCAGAAAGAGCTCAAATTCGAAAAACAAACACGTATTCATGTTCCCCCGGCTCACTGAACACCAAAAAACCATGACTTTTGCAGATCTGAAGTTTCCTTGCGGAGATAGCCCATGTTATATCTTGCATTTGTTAGGAAAAACTGCTTATAGTATGAAAAGTGCCCATTGCAGAAAGAGCTCAAATTCGAAAAACAAACACATATTCCTGTTCCCCTGCCTCCCCGAAGATCAAAAAACCATGACTTTTGCAGATGTGAAGTTTCCTTGCGGAGATAGCCCATGCTATATCTTGCATTTGTTAGGAAAAACTGCTTAGAGCATGAAAAGTGCCCATTGCAGAAAGAGCTCAAATTCGAAAAACAAACACGTATTCATGTTCCCCCGGCTCACTGAACACCAAAAAACCATGAGTTTTGCAGATCTGAAGTTTCCTTGCGGAGATAGCCCATGATATATCTTGCATTTGTTAGGAAAAACTGCTTATAGCATGAAAAGTGCCCATTGAAGATAGAGCTCAAATTCGCAAAACAAACATATATTCCTGTTCCCCTGCCTCTCCGAAGACCAAAAAACCATGACTTTTGCAGATCTGAAGTTTCCTTGCGGAGATAGCCCATGCTATAATTTGCATTTGTTAGGAAAAACTGCTTATAGCATGAAAAGTGCCCATTGCAGATAGAGCTCAAATTCGCAAAACAAACACATATTCCTGTTCCCCTGCCTCCCCGAAGACCAAAAAACCATGACTTTTGCAGATCTGAAGTTTCCTTGCGGAGATAGCCCATGCTATATCTTGCATTTGTTAGGAAAAACTGCTTATAGTATGAAAAGTGCCCATTGCAGAAAAAGCTCAAATTCGAAAAACAAACACATATTCCTGTTCCCCTGCCTCCCCGAAGACCAAAAAACCATGACTTTTGCAGATGTGAAGTTTCCTTGCGGAGATAGCCCATGCTATATCTTGCATTTGTTAGGAAAAACTGCTTAGAGCATGAAAAGTGCCCATTGCAGAAAGAGCTCAAATTCGAAAAACAAACACGTATTCATGTTCCCCCGGCTCACTGAACACCAAAAAACCATGAGTTTTGCAGATCTGAAGTTTCCTTGCGGAGATAGCCCATGCTATATCTTGCATTTGTTAGGAAAAACTGCTTAGAGCATTAAAAGTGCCCATTGCAGAAAGAGCTCAAATTCGCAAAACAAACACATATTCCTGTTCCCCTGCCTCCCCGAAGACCAAAAAACCATGACTTTTGCAGATCTGAAGTTTCCTTGTGGAGATAGCCCATGCTATATCTTGCATTTGTTAGGAAAAACTGCTTATAGTATGAAAAGTGCCCATTGCAGAAAAAGCTCAAATTCGAAAAACAAACACATATTCCTGTTCCCCTGCCTCCCCGAAGACCAAAAAACCATGACTTTTGCAGATGTGAAGTTTCCTTGCGGAGATAGCCCATGCTATATCTTGCATTTGTTAGGAAAAACTGCTTAGAGCATGAAAAGTGCCCATTGCAGAAAGAGCTCAAATTCGAAAAACAAACACGTATTCATGTTCCCCCGGCTCACTGAACACCAAAAAACCATGAGTTTTGCAGATCTGAAGTTTCCTTGCGGAGATAGCCCATGATATATCTTGCATTTGTTAGGAAAAACTGCTTATAGTATGAAAAGTGCCCATTTCACAAAGAGCTCAAATTCAAAAAACAAACACATATTCATGTTCCCCTGTCTCCCCGATGACCAAAAAACCATGACTTTTGCAGATCTGAAGTTTCCTTGCAGAGATAGCCCATGCTATATCTTGCATTTGTTAGGAAAAACTGCTTAGAGTGAGAAAAGTGCCCATTGCAGAAAGAGCTCAAATTCGAAAAACAAACACGTATTCATGTTCCCCCGGCTCACTGAACACCAAAAAACCATGAGTTCTGCAGATCTGAAGTTTCCTTGCGGAGATAGCCCATGATATATCTTGCATTTGTTAGGAAAAACTGCTCATAGCATGAAAAGTGCCCATTTCACAAAGAGCTGAAATTCAGAAAAACAAACACATATTCCTGTTCCCCTGCCTCCCCGAAGACCAAAAAACCATGACTTTTGCAGATCTGAAGTTTCCTTGCGGAGATAGCCCATGCTATATCTTGCATTTGTTAGGAAAAACTGCTTATAGTATGAAAAGTGCCCATTGCAGAAAAAGCTCAAATTCGAAAAACAAACACATATTCCTGTTCCCCTGCCTCCCCGAAGACCAAAAAACCATGACTTTTGCAGATGTGAAGTTTCCTTGCGGAGAAAGCCCATGCTATATCTTGCATTTGTTAGGAAAAACTGCTTAGAGCATGAAAAGTGCCCATTGCAGAAAGAGCTCAAATTCGAAAAACAAACACGTATTCATGTTCCCCCGGCTCACTGAACACCAAAAAACCATGACTTTTGCAGATCTGAAGTTTCCTTGCGGAGATAGCCCATGTTATATCTTGCATTTGTTAGGAAAAACTGCTTATAGTATGAAAAGTGCCCATTGCAGAAAGAGCTCAAATTCGAAAAACAAACACATATTCCTGTTCCCCTGCCTCCCCGAAGATCAAAAAACCATGACTTTTGCAGATGTGAAGTTTCCTTGCGGAGATAGCCCATGCTATATCTTGCATTTGTTAGGAAAAACTGCTTAGAGCATGAAAAGTGCCCATTGCAGAAAGAGCTCAAATTCGAAAAACAAACACGTATTCATGTTCCCCCGGCTCACTGAACACCAAAAAACCATGAGTTTTGCAGATCTGAAGTTTCCTTGCGGAGATAGCCCATGATATATCTTGCATTTGTTAGGAAAAACTGCTTATAGCATGAAAAGTGCCCATTGAAGATAGAGCTCAAATTCGCAAAACAAACATATATTCCTGTTCCCCTGCCTCTCCGAAGACCAAAAAACCATGACTTTTGCAGATCTGAAGTTTCCTTGCGGAGATAGCCCATGCTATATCTAGCATTTGTTAGGAAAAACTGCTTATAGCATGAAAAGTGCCCATTGCAGATAGAGCTCAAATTCGCAAAACAAACACATATTCCTGTTCCCCTGCCTCCCCGAAGACCAAAAAACCATGACTTTTGCAGATCTGAAGTTTCCTTGCGGAGATAGCCCATGCTATATCTTGCATTTGTTAGGAAAAACTGCTTATAGTATGAAAAGTGCCCATTGCAGAAAAAGCTCAAATTCGAAAAACAAACACATATTCCTGTTCCCCTGCCTCCCCGAAGACCAAAAAACCATGACTTTTGCAGATGTGAAGTTTCCTTGCGGAGATAGCCCATGCTATATCTTGCATTTGTTAGGAAAAACTGCTTAGAGCATGAAAAGTGCCCATTGCAGAAAGAGCTCAAATTCGCAAAACAAACACATATTCCTGTTCCCCTGCCTCCCCGAAGACCAAAAAACCATGACTTTTGCAGATCTGAAGTTTCCTTGTGGAGATAGCCCATGCTATATCTTGCATTTGTTAGGAAAAACTGCTTATAGTATGAAAAGTGCCCATTGCAGAAAAAGCTCAAATTCGAAAAACAAACACATATTCCTGTTCCCCTGCCTCCCCGAAGACCAAAAAACCATGACTTTTGCAGATGTGAAGTTTCCTTGCGGAGATAGCCCATGCTATATCTTGCATTTGTTAGGAAAAACTGCTTATAGCATGAAAAGTGCCCATTGCAGAAAGAGCTCAAATTCGAAAAACAAACACGTATTCATGTTCCCCCGGCTCACTGAACACCAAAAAACCATGACTTTTGCAGATCTGAAGTTTCCTTGCGGAGATAGCCCATGTTATATCTTGCATTTGTTAGGAAAAACTGCTTATAGTATGAAAAGTGCCCATTGCAGAAAGAGCTCAAATTCGAAAAACAAACACATATTCCTGTTCCCCTGCCTCCCCGAAGATCAAAAAACCATGACTTTTGCAGATGTGAAGTTTCCTTGCGGAGATAGCCCATGCTATATCTTGCATTTGTTAGGAAAAACTGCTTAGAGCATGAAAAGTGCCCATTGCAGAAAGAGCTCAAATTCGAAAAACAAACACGTATTCATGTTCCCCCGGCTCACTGAACACCAAAAAACCATGAGTTTTGCAGATCTGAAGTTTCCTTGCGGAGATAGCCCATGATATATCTTGCATTTGTTAGGAAAAACTGCTTATAGCATGAAAAGTGCCCATTGAAGATAGAGCTCAAATTCGCAAAACAAACATATATTCCTGTTCCCCTGCCTCTCCGAAGACCAAAAAACCATGACTTTTGCAGATCTGAAGTTTCCTTGCGGAGATAGCCCATGCTATATCTTGCATTTGTTAGGAAAAACTGCTTATAGCATGAAAAGTGCCCATTGCAGATAGAGCTCAAATTCGCAAAACAAACACATATTCCTGTTCCCCTGCCTCCCCGAAGACCAAAAAACCATGACTTTTGCAGATGTGAAGTTTCCTTGCGGAGATAGCCCATGCTATATCTTGCATTTGTTAGGAAAAACTGCTTAGAGCATTAAAAGTGCCCATTGCAGAAAGAGCTCAAATTCGCAAAACAAACACATATTCCTGTTCCCCTGCCTCCCCGAAGACCAAAAAACCATGACTTTTGCAGATCTGAAGTTTCCTTGTGGAGATAGCCCATGCTATATCTTGCATTTTTTAGGAAAAACTGCTTATAGTATGAAAAGTGCCCATTGCAGAAAAAGCTCAAATTCGAAAAACAAACACATATTCCTGTTCCCCTGCCTCCCCGAAGACAAAAAAACCATGACTTTTGCAGATGTGAAGTTTCCTTGCGGAGATAGCCCATGCTATATCTTGCATTTGTTAGGAAAAACTGCTTAGAGCATGAAAAGTGCCCATTGCAGAAAGAGCTCAAATTCGAAAAACAAACACGTATTTATGTTCCCCCGGCTCACTGAACACCAAAAAACCATGACTTTTGCAGATCTGAAGTTTCCTTGCGGAGATAGCCCATGTTATATCTTGCATTTGTTAGGAAAAACTGCTTATAGTATGAAAAGTGCCCATTGCAGAAAGAGCTCAAATTCGAAAAACAAACACATATTCCTGTTCCCCTGCCTCCCCGAAGATCAAAAAACCATGACTTTTGCAGATGTGAAGTTTCCTTGCGGAGATAGCCCATGCTATATCTTGCATTTGTTAGGAAAAACTGCTTAGAGCATGAAAAGTGCCCATTGCAGAAAGAGCTCACATTCGAAAAACAAACACGTATTCATGTTCCCCCGGCTCACTGAACACCAAAAAACCATGAGTTTTGCAGATCTGAAGTTTCCTTGCGGAGATAGCCCATGCTATATCTTGCATTTGTTAGGAAAAACTGCTTATAGTATGAAAAGTGCCCATTGCAGAAAAAGCTCAAATTCGAAAAACAAACACATATTCCTGTTCCCCCGGCTCACTGAACACCAAAAAACCATGAGTTTTGCAGATCTGAAGTTTCCTTGCGGAGATAGCCCATGTTATATCTTGCATTTGTTAGGAAAAACTGCTTATAGCATGAAAAGTGCCCATTGCAGATAGAGCTCAAATTCGCAAAACAAACACATATTCCTGTTCCCCTGCCTCCCCGAAGACCAAAAAACCATGACTTTTGCAGATCTGAAGTTTCCTTGCGGAGATAGCCCATGCTATATCTTGCATTTGTTAGGAAAAACTGCTTAGAGCATTAAAAGTGCCCATTGCAGAAAGAGCTCAAATTCGCAAAACAAACACATATTCCTGTTCCCCTGCCTCCCCGAAGACCAAAAAACCATGACTTTTGCAGATCTGAAGTCTCCTTGTGGAGATAGCCCATGCTATATCTTGCATTTGTTAGGAAAAACTGCTTATAGTATGAAAAGTGCCCATTGCAGAAAAAGCTCAAATTCGAAAAACAAACACATATTCCTGTTCCCCTGCCTCCCCGAAGACCAAAAAACCATGACTTTTGCAGATGTGAAGTTTCCTTGCGGAGATAGCCCATGCTATATCTTGCATTTGTTAGGAAAAACTGCTTAGAGCATGAAAAGTGCCCATTGCAGAAAGAGCTCAAATTCGAAAAACAAACACGTATTCATGTTCCCCCGGCTCACTGAACACCAAAAAACCATGACTTTTGCAGATCTGAAGTTTCCTTGCGGAGATAGCCCATGTTATATCTTGCATTTGTTAGGAAAAACTGCTTATAGTATGAAAAGTGCCCATTGCAGAAAGAGCTCAAATTCGAAAAACAAACACATATTCCTGTTCCCCTGCCTCCCCGAAGATCAAAAAACCATGACTTTTGCAGATGTGAAGTTTCCTTGCGGAGATAGCCCATGCTATATCTTGCATTTGTTAGGAAAAACTGCTTAGAGCATGAAAAGTGCCCATTGCAGAAAGAGCTCACATTCGAAAAACAAACACGTATTCATGTTCCCCCGGCTCACTGAACACCAAAAAACCATGAGTTTTGCAGATCTGAAGTTTCCTTGCGGAGATAGCCCATGCTATATCTTGCATTTGTTAGGAAAAACTGCTTATAGTATGAAAAGTGCCCATTGCAGAAAAAGCTCAAATTCGAAAAACAAACACATATTCCTGTTCCCCTGCCTCCCCGAAGACCAAAAAACCATGACTTTTGCAGATGTGAAGTTTCCTTGCGGAGATAGCCCATGCTATATCTTGCATTTGTTAGGAAAAACTGCTTAGAGCATGAAAAGTGCCCATTGCAGAAAGAGCTCAAATTCGAAAAACAAACACGTATTCATGTTCCCCCGGCTCACTGAACACCAAAAAACCATGACTTTTGCAGATCTGAAGTTTCCTTGCGGAGATAGCCCATGTTATATCTTGCATTTGTTAGGAAAAACTGCTTATAGTATGAAAAGTGCCCATTGCAGAAAGAGCTCAAATTCGAAAAACAAACACATATTCCTGTTCCCCTGCCTCCCCGAAGATCAAAAAACCATGACTTTTGCAGATGTGAAGTTTCCTTGCGGAGATAGCCCATGCTATATCTTGCATTTGTTAGGAAAAACTGCTTAGAGCATGAAAAGTGCCCATTGCAGAAAGAGCTCAAATTCGAAAAACAAACACGTATTCATGTTCCCCCGGCTCACTGAACACCAAAAAACCATGAGTTTTGCAGATCTGAAGTTTCCTTGCGGAGATAGCCCATGCTATATCTTGCATTTGTTAGGAAAAACTGCTTATAGTATGAAAAGTGCCCATTGCAGAAAAAGCTCAAATTCGAAAAACAAACACATATTCCTGTTCCCCCGGCTCACTGAACACCAAAAAACCATGAGTTTTGCAGATCTGAAGTTTCCTTGCAGAGATAGCCCATGATATATCTTGCATTTGTTAGGAAAAACTGCTTATAGTATGAAAAGTGCCCATTTCACAAAGAGCTCAAATTCAAAAAACAAACACATATTCATGTTCCCCTGTCTCCCCGAAGACCAAAAAACCATGACTTTTGCAGATCTGAAGTTTCCTTGCAGAGATAGCCCATGCTATATCTTGCATTTATTAGGAAAAACTGCTTAGAGTGAGAAAAGTGCCCATTGCAGAAAGAGCTCAAATTCGAAAAACAAACATGTATTCATGTTCCCCCGGCTCACTGAACACCAAAAAACCATGAGTTCTGCAGATCTGAAGTTTCCTTGCGGAGATAGCCCATGATATATCTTGCATTTGTTAGGAAAAACTGCTCATAGCATGAAAAGTGCCCATTGCACAAAGAGCTGAAATTCAGAAAAACAAACACATATTCCTGTTCCCCTGCCTCCCCGAAGACCAAAAAACCATGACTTTTGCAGATCTGAAGTTTCCTTGCGGAGATAGCCCATGCTATATCTTGCATTTGTTAGGAAAAACTGCTTATAGCATGAAAAGTGCCCATTGCAGAAAGAGCTCAAATTCGAAAAACAAACACGTATTCATGTTCCCCCGGCTCACTGAACACCAAAAAACCATGAGTTTTGCAGATCTGAAGTTTCCTTGCGGAGATAGCCCATGCTATATCTTGCATTTGTTAGGAAAAACTGCTTAGAGCATGAAAAGTGCCCATTGCAGAAAGAGCTCACATTCGAAAAACAAACACGTATTCATGTTCCCCCGGCTCACTGAACACCAAAAAACCATGAGTTTTGCAGATCTGAAGTTTCCTTGCGGAGATAGCCCATGCTATATCTTGCATTTGTTAGGAAAAACTGCTTATAGTATGAAAAGTGCCCATTGCAGAAAAAGCTCAAATTCGAAAAACAAACACATATTCCTGTTCCCCCGGCTCACTGAACACCAAAAAACCATGAGTTTTGCAGATCTGAAGTTTCCTTGCGGAGATAGCCCATGTTATATCTTGCATTTGTTAGGAAAAACTGCTTATAGCATGAAAAGTGCCCATTGCAGATAGAGCTCAAATTCGCAAAACAAACACATATTCCTGTTCCCCTGCCTCCCCGAAGACCAAAAAACCATGACTTTTGCAGATCTGAAGTTTCCTTGCGGAGATAGCCCATGCTATATCTTGCATTTGTTAGGAAAAACTGCTTAGAGCATTAAAAGTGCCCATTGCAGAAAGAGCTCAAATTCGCAAAACAAACACATATTCCTGTTCCCCTGCCTCCCCGAAGACCAAAAAACCATGACTTTTGCAGATCTGAAGTCTCCTTGTGGAGATAGCCCATGCTATATCTTGCATTTGTTAGGAAAAACTGCTTATAGTATGAAAAGTGCCCATTGCAGAAAAAGCTCAAATTCGAAAAACAAACACATATTCCTGTTCCCCTGCCTCCCCGAAGACCAAAAAACCATGACTTTTGCAGATGTGAAGTTTCCTTGCGGAGATAGCCCATGCTATATCTTGCATTTGTTAGGAAAAACTGCTTAGAGCATGAAAAGTGCCCATTGCAGAAAGAGCTCAAATTCGAAAAACAAACACGTATTCATGTTCCCCCGGCTCACTGAACACCAAAAAACCATGACTTTTGCAGATCTGAAGTTTCCTTGCGGAGATAGCCCATGTTATATCTTGCATTTGTTAGGAAAAACTGCTTATAGTATGAAAAGTGCCCATTGCAGAAAGAGCTCAAATTCGAAAAACAAACACATATTCCTGTTCCCCTGCCTCCCCGAAGATCAAAAAACCATGACTTTTGCAGATGTGAAGTTTCCTTGCGGAGATAGCCCATGCTATATCTTGCATTTGTTAGGAAAAACTGCTTAGAGCATGAAAAGTGCCCATTGCAGAAAGAGCTCACATTCGAAAAACAAACACGTATTCATGTTCCCCCGGCTCACTGAACACCAAAAAACCATGAGTTTTGCAGATCTGAAGTTTCCTTGCGGAGATAGCCCATGCTATATCTTGCATTTGTTAGGAAAAACTGCTTATAGTATGAAAAGTGCCCATTGCAGAAAAAGCTCAAATTCGAAAAACAAACACATATTCCTGTTCCCCTGCCTCCCCGAAGACCAAAAAACCATGACTTTTGCAGATGTGAAGTTTCCTTGCGGAGATAGCCCATGCTATATCTTGCATTTGTTAGGAAAAACTGCTTAGAGCATGAAAAGTGCCCATTGCAGAAAGAGCTCAAATTCGAAAAACAAACACGTATTCATGTTCCCCCGGCTCACTGAACACCAAAAAACCATGACTTTTGCAGATCTGAAGTTTCCTTGCGGAGATAGCCCATGTTATATCTTGCATTTGTTAGGAAAAACTGCTTATAGTATGAAAAGTGCCCATTGCAGAAAGAGCTCAAATTCGAAAAACAAACACATATTCCTGTTCCCCTGCCTCCCCGAAGATCAAAAAACCATGACTTTTGCAGATGTGAAGTTTCCTTGCGGAGATAGCCCATGCTATATCTTGCATTTGTTAGGAAAAACTGCTTAGAGCATGAAAAGTGCCCATTGCAGAAAGAGCTCAAATTCGAAAAACAAACACGTATTCATGTTCCCCCGGCTCACTGAACACCAAAAAACCATGAGTTTTGCAGATCTGAAGTTTCCTTGCGGAGATAGCCCATGCTATATCTTGCATTTGTTAGGAAAAACTGCTTATAGTATGAAAAGTGCCCATTGCAGAAAAAGCTCAAATTCGAAAAACAAACACATATTCCTGTTCCCCCGGCTCACTGAACACCAAAAAACCATGAGTTTTGCAGATCTGAAGTTTCCTTGCAGAGATAGCCCATGATATATCTTGCATTTGTTAGGAAAAACTGCTTATAGTATGAAAAGTGCCCATTTCACAAAGAGCTCAAATTCAAAAAACAAACACATATTCATGTTCCCCTGTCTCCCCGAAGACCAAAAAACCATGACTTTTGCAGATCTGAAGTTTCCTTGCAGAGATAGCCCATGCTATATCTTGCATTTATTAGGAAAAACTGCTTAGAGTGAGAAAAGTGCCCATTGCAGAAAGAGCTCAAATTCGAAAAACAAACATGTATTCATGTTCCCCCGGCTCACTGAACACCAAAAAACCATGAGTTCTGCAGATCTGAAGTTTCCTTGCGGAGATAGCCCATGATATATCTTGCATTTGTTAGGAAAAACTGCTCATAGCATGAAAAGTGCCCATTGCACAAAGAGCTGAAATTCAGAAAAACAAACACATATTCCTGTTCCCCTGCCTCCCCGAAGACCAAAAAACCATGACTTTTGCAGATCTGAAGTTTCCTTGCGGAGATAGCCCATGCTATATCTTGCATTTGTTAGGAAAAACTGCTTATAGCATGAAAAGTGCCCATTGCAGAAAGAGCTCAAATTCGAAAAACAAACACGTATTCATGTTCCCCCGGCTCACTGAACACCAAAAAACCATGAGTTTTGCAGATCTGAAGTTTCCTTGCGGAGATAGCCCATGCTATATCTTGCATTTGTTAGGAAAAACTGCTTATAGTATGAAAAGTGCCCATTGCAGAAAAAGCTCAAATTCGAAAAACAAACACATACTCCTGTTCCCCTGCCTCCCCGAAGACCAAAAAACCATGACTTTTGCAGATGTGAAGTTTCCTTGCGGAGATAGCCCATGCTATATCTTGCATTTGTTAGGAAAAACTGCTTATAGCATGAAAAGTGCCCATTGCAGAAAGAGCTCAAATTCGAAAAACAAACACGTATTCATGTTCCCCCGGCTCACTGAACACCAAAAAACCATGACTTTTGCAGATCTGAAGTTTCCTTGCGGAGATAGCCCATGTTATATCTTGCATTTGTTAGGAAAAACTGCTTATAGTATGAAAAGTGCCCATTGCAGAAAGAGCTCAAATTCGAAAAACAAACACATATTCCTGTTCCCCTGCCTCCCCGAAGATCAAAAAACCATGACTTTTGCAGATGTGAAGTTTCCTTGCGGAGATAGCCCATGCTATATCTTGCATTTGTTAGGAAAAACTGCTTATAGCATGAAAAGTGCCCATTGAAGATAGAGCTCAAATTCGCAAAACAAACACATATTCCTGTTCCCCTGCCTCCCCGAAGACCAAAAAACCATGACTTTTGCAGATCTGAAGTTTCCTTGTGGAGATAGCCCATGCTATATCTTGCATTTGTTAGGAAAAACTGCTTATAGTATGAAAAGTGCCCATTGCAGAAAAAGCTCAAATTCGAAAAACAAACACATATTCCTGTTCCCCTGCCTCCCCGAAGACCAAAAAACCATGACTTTTGCAGATGTGAAGTTTCCTTGCGGAGATAGCCCATGCTATATCTTGCATTTGTTAGGAAAAACTGCTTATAGCATGAAAAGTGCCCATTGCAGAAAGAGCTCAAATTCGAAAAACAAACACGTATTCATGTTCCCCCGGCTCACTGAACACCAAAAAACCATGACTTTTGCAGATCTGAAGTTTCCTTGCGGAGATAGCCCATGTTATATCTTGCATTTGTTAGGAAAAACTGCTTATAGTATGAAAAGTGCCCATTGCAGAAAGAGCTCAAATTCGAAAAACAAACACATATTCCTGTTCCCCTGCCTCCCCGAAGATCAAAAAACCATGACTTTTGCAGATGTGAAGTTTCCTTGCGGAGATAGCCCATGCTATATCTTGCATTTGTTAGGAAAAACTGCTTAGAGCATGAAAAGTGCCCATTGCAGAAAGAGCTCACATTCGAAAAACAAACACGTATTCATGTTCCCCCGGCTCACTGAACACCAAAAAACCATGAGTTTTGCAGATCTGAAGTTTCCTTGCGGAGATAGCCCATGATATATCTTGCATTTGTTAGGAAAAACTGCTTATAGCATGAAAAGTGCCCATTGAAGATAGAGCTCAAATTCGCAAAACAAACATATATTCCTGTTCCCCTGCCTCTCCGAAGACCATAAAACCATGACTTTTGCAGATCTGAAGTTTCCTTGCGGAGATAGCCCATGCTATATCTTGCATTTGTTAGGAAAAACTGCTTATAGCATGAAAAGTGCCCATTGCAGAAAGAGCTCAAATTCGCAAAACAAACACATACACATATTCCTGTTCCCCTGCCTCCCCGAAGACCAAAAAACCATGACTTTTGCAGATCTGAAGTTTCCTTGTGGAGATAGCCCATGTTATATCTTGCATTTGTTAGGAAAAACTGCTTATAGTATGAAAAGTGCCCATTGCAGAAAAAGCTCAAATTCGAAAAACAAACACATATTCCTGTTCCCCTGCCTCCCCGAAGACCAAAAAACCATGACTTTTGCAGATGTGAAGTTTCCTTGCGGAGATAGCCCATGCTATATCTTGCATTTGTTAGGAAAAACTGCTTAGAGCATGAAAAGTGCCCATTGCAGAAAGAGCTCAAATTCGAAAAACAAACACGTATTCATGTTCCCCCGGCTCACTGAACACCAAAAAACCATGACTTTTGCAGATCTGAAGTTTCCTTGCGGAGATAGCCCATGTTATATCTTGCATTTGTTAGGAAAAACTGCTTATAGTATGAAAAGTGCCCATTGCAGAAAGAGCTCAAATTCGAAAAACAAACACATATTCCTGTTCCCCTGCCTCCCCGAAGATCAAAAAACCATGACTTTTGCAGATGTGAAGTTTCCTTGCGGAGATAGCCCATGCTATATCTTGCATTTGTTAGGAAAAACTGCTTATAGCATGAAAAGTGCCCATTTCAGATAGAGCTCAAATTCGCAAAACAAACACATATTCCTGTTCCCCTGCCTCCCCGAAGACCAAAAAACCATGACTTTTGCAGATCTGAAGTTTCCTTGCGGAGATAGCCCATGCTATATCTTGCATTTGTTAGGAAAAACTGCTTAGAGCATGAAAAGTGCCCATTGCAGAAAGAGCTCACATTCGAAAAACAAACACGTATTCATGTTCCCCCGGCTCACTGAACACCAAAAAACCATGAGTTTTGCAGTTTCCTTGCGGAGACAGCCCATGATATATCTTGCATTTGTTAGGAAAAACTGCTTATAGCATGAAAAGTGCCCATTGAAGATAGAGCTCAAATTCGCAAAACAAACATATATTCCTGTTCCCCTGCCTCTCCGAAGACCATAAAACCATGACTTTTGCAGATCTGAAGTTTCCTTGCGGAGATAGCCCATGCTATATCTTGCATTTGTTAGGAAAAACTGCTTATAGCATGAAAAGTGCCCATTGCAGAAAGAGCTCAAATTCGCAAAACAAACACATATTCCTGTTCCCCTGCCTCCCCGAAGACCAAAAAACCATGACTTTTGCAGATCTGAAGTTTCCTTGTGGAGATAGCCCATGCTATATCTTGCATTTGTTAGGAAAAACTGCTTATAGTATGAAAAGTGCCCATTGCAGAAAAAGCTCAAATTCGAAAAACAAACACATATTCCTGTTCCCCTGCCTCCCCGAAGACCAAAAAACCATGACTTTTGCAGATGTGAAGTTTCCTTGCGGAGATAGCCCATGCTATATCTTGCATTTGTTAGGAAAAACTGCTTAGAGCATGAAAAGTGCCCATTGCAGAAAGAGCTCAAATTCGAAAAACAAACACGTATTCATGTTCCCCCGGCTCACTGAACACCAAAAAACCATGACTTTTGCAGATCTGAAGTTTCCTTGCGGAGATAGCCCATGTTATATCTTGCATTTGTTAGGAAAAACTGCTTATAGTATGAAAAGTGCCCATTGCAGAAAGAGCTCAAATTCGAAAAACAAACACATATTCCTGTTCCCCTGCCTCCCCGAAGATCAAAAAACCATGACTTTTGCAGATGTGAAGTTTCCTTGCGGAGATAGCCCATGCTATATCTTGCATTTGTTAGGAAAAACTGCTTAGAGCATGAAAAGTGCCCATTGCAGAAAGAGCTCACATTCGAAAAACAAACACGTATTCATGTTCCCCCGGCTCACTGAACACCAAAAAACCATGAGTTTTGCAGATCTGAAGTTTCCTTGCGGAGATAGCCCATGTTATATCTTGCATTTGTTAGGAAAAACTGCTTATAGTATGAAAAGTGCCCATTGCAGAAAGAGCTCAAATTCGAAAAACAAACACATATTCCTGTTCCCCTGCCTCCCCGAAGATCAAAAAACCATGACTTTTGCAGATGTGAAGTTTCCTTGCGGAGATAGCCCATGCTATATCTTGCATTTGTTAGGAAAAACTGCTTATAGCATGAAAAGTGCCCATTTCAGATAGAGCTCAAATTCGCAAAACAAACACATATTCCTGTTCCCCTGCCTCCCCGAAGACCAAAAAACCATGACTTTTGCAGATCTGAAGTTTCCTTGCGGAGATAGCCCATGCTATATCTTGCATTTGTTAGGAAAAACTGCTTAGAGCATGAAAAGTGCCCATTGCAGAAAGAGCTCACATTCGAAAAACAAACACGTATTCATGTTCCCCCGGCTCACTGAACACCAAAAAACCATGAGTTTTGCAGTTTCCTTGCGGAGACAGCCCATGATATATCTTGCATTTGTTAGGAAAAACTGCTTATAGCATGAAAAGTGCCCATTGAAGATAGAGCTCAAATTCGCAAAACAAACATATATTCCTGTTCCCCTGCCTCTCCGAAGACCATAAAACCATGACTTTTGCAGATCTGAAGTTTCCTTGCGGAGATAGCCCATGCTATATCTTGCATTTGTTAGGAAAAACTGCTTATAGCATGAAAAGTGCCCATTGCAGAAAGAGCTCAAATTCGCAAAACAAACACATATTCCTGTTCCCCTGCCTCCCCGAAGACCAAAAAACCATGACTTTTGCAGATCTGAAGTTTCCTTGTGGAGATAGCCCATGCTATATCTTGCATTTGTTAGGAAAAACTGCTTATAGTATGAAAAGTGCCCATTGCAGAAAAAGCTCAAATTCGAAAAACAAACACATATTCCTGTTCCCCTGCCTCCCCGAAGACCAAAAAACCATGACTTTTGCAGATGTGAAGTTTCCTTGCGGAGATAGCCCATGCTATATCTTGCATTTGTTAGGAAAAACTGCTTAGAGCATGAAAAGTGCCCATTGCAGAAAGAGCTCAAATTCGAAAAACAAACACGTATTCATGTTCCCCCGGCTCACTGAACACCAAAAAACCATGACTTTTGCAGATCTGAAGTTTCCTTGCGGAGATAGCCCATGTTATATCTTGCATTTGTTAGGAAAAACTGCTTATAGTATGAAAAGTGCCCATTGCAGAAAGAGCTCAAATTCGAAAAACAAACACATATTCCTGTTCCCCTGCCTCCCCGAAGATCAAAAAACCATGACTTTTGCAGATGTGAAGTTTCCTTGCGGAGATAGCCCATGCTATATCTTGCATTTGTTAGGAAAAACTGCTTAGAGCATGAAAAGTGCCCATTGCAGAAAGAGCTCACATTCGAAAAACAAACACGTATTCATGTTCCCCCGGCTCACTGAACACCAAAAAACCATGAGTTTTGCAGATCTGAAGTTTCCTTGCGGAGATAGCCCATGCTATATCTTGCATTTGTTAGGAAAAACTGCTTATAGTATGAAAAGTGCCCATTGCAGAAAAAGCTCAAATTCGAAAAACAAACACATATTCCTGTTCCCCCGGCTCACTGAACACCAAAAAACCATGACTTTTGCAGATCTGAAGTTTCCTTGCGGAGATAGCCCATGTTATATCTTGCATTTGTTAGGAAAAACTGCTTATAGCATGAAAAGTGCCCATTGCAGATAGAGCTCAAATTCGCAAAACAAACACATATTCCTGTTCCCCTGCCTCCCCGAAGACCAAAAAAACATGACTTTTGCAGATCTGAAGTTTCCTTGCGGAGATAGCCCATGCTATATCTTGCATTTGTTAGGAAAAACTGCTTAGAGCATTAAAAGTGCCCATTGCAGAAAGAGCTCAAATTCGCAAAATAAACACATATTCCTGTTCCCCTGCCTCCCCGAAGACCAAAAAACCATGACTTTTGCAGATGTGAAGTTTCCTTGCGGAGATAGCCCATGCTATATCTTGCATTTGTTAGGAAAACCTGCTTATAGCATGAAAAGTGCCCATTGCAGAAAGAGCTCAAATTCGAAAAACAAACACGTATTCATGTTCCCCCGGCTCACTGAACACCAAAAAACCATGAGTTCTGCAGATCTGAAGTTTCCTTGCGGAGATAGCCCATGATATATCTTGCATTTGTTAGGAAAAACTGCTCATAGCATGAAAAGTGCCCATTGCACAAAGAGCTGAAATTCAGAAAAACAAACACATATTCCTGTTCCCCTGCCTCCCCGAAGACCAAAAAACCATGACTTTTGCAGATTGAAGTTTCCTTGCGGAGATAGCCCATGCTATATCTTGCATTTGTTAGGAAAAACTGCTTATAGCATGAAAAGTGCCCATTGCAGAAAGAGCTCAAATTCGAAAAACAAACACGTATTCATGTTCCCCCGGCTCACTGAACACCAAAAAACCATGAGTTTTGCAGATCTGAAGTTTCCTTGCGGAGATAGCCCATGCTATATCTTGCATTTGTTAGGAAAAACTGCTTATAGTATGAAAAGTGCCCATTGCAGAAAAAGCTCAAATTCGAAAAACAAACACATATTCCTGTTCCCCTGCCTCCCCGAAGACCAAAAAACCATGACTTTTGCAGATGTGAAGTTTCCTTGCGGAGATAGCCCATGCTATATCTTGCATTTGTTAGGAAAAACTGCTTATAGCATGAAAAGTGCCCATTGCAGAAAGAGCTCAAATTCGAAAAACAAACACGTATTCATGTTCCCCCGGCTCACTGAACACCAAAAAACCATGACTTTTGCAGATCTGAAGTTTCCTTGCGGAGATAGCCCATGTTATATCTTGCATTTGTTAGGAAAAACTGCTTATAGTATGAAAAGTGCCCATTGCAGAAAGAGCTCAAATTCGAAAAACAAACACATATTCCTGTTCCCCTGCCTCCCCGAAGATCAAAAAACCATGACTTTTGCAGATCTGAAGTTTCCTTGCGGAGATAGCCCATGCTATATCTTGCATTTGTTAGGAAAAACTGCTTAGAGCATTAAAAGTGCCCATTGCAGAAAGAGCTCAAATTCGCAAAACAAACACATATTCCTGTTCCCCCGGCTCACTGAACACCAAAAAACCATGACTTTTGCAGATCTGAAGTTTCCTTGCGGAGATAGCCCATGTTATATCTTGCATTTGTTAGGAAAAACTGCTTATAGTATGAAAAGTGCCCATTGCAGAAAGAGCTCAAATTCGAAAAACAAACACATATTCCTGTTCCCCTGCCTCCCCGAAGATCAAAAAACCATGACTTTTGCAGATGTGAAGTTTCCTTGCGGAGATAGCCCATGCTATATCTTGCATTTGTTAGGAAAAACTGCTTAGAGCATGAAAAGTGCCCATTGCAGAAAGAGCTCAAATTCGAAAAACAAACACGTATTCATGTTCCCCCGGCTCACTGAACACCAAAAAACCATGAGTTTTGCAGATCTGAAGTTTCCTTGCGGAGATAGCCCATGATATATCTTGCATTTGTTAGGAAAAACTGCTTATAGCATGAAAAGTGCCCATTGAAGATAGAGCTCAAATTCGCAAAACAAACACATATTCCTGTTCCCCTGCCTCCCCGAAGACCAAAAAACCATGACTTTTGCAGATCTGAAGTTTCCTTGTGGAGATAGCCCATGCTATATCTTGCATTTGTTAGGAAAAACTGCTTATAGTATGAAAAGTGCCCATTGCAGAAAAAGCTCAAATTCGAAAAACAAACACATATTCCTGTTCCCCTGCCTCCCCGAAGACCAAAAAACCATGACTTTTGCAGATGTGAAGTTTCCTTGCGGAGATAGCCCATGCTATATCTTGCATTTGTTAGGAAAAACTGCTTATAGCATGAAAAGTGCCCATTGCAGAAAGAGCTCAAATTCGAAAAACAAACACGTATTCATGTTCCCCCGGCTCACTGAACACCAAAAAACCATGACTTTTGCAGATCTGAAGTTTCCTTGCGGAGATAGCCCATGTTATATCTTGCATTTGTTAGGAAAAACTGCTTATAGTATGAAAAGTGCCCATTGCAGAAAAAGCTCAAATTCGAAAAACAAACACATATTCCTGTTCCCCTGCCTCCCCGAAGACCAAAAAACCATGACTTTTGCAGATGTGAAGTTTCCTTGCGGAGATAGCCCATGCTATATCTTGCATTTGTTAGGAAAAACTGCTTATAGCATGAAAAGTGCCCATTGCAGAAAGAGCTCAAATTCGAAAAACAAACACGTATTCATGTTCCCCCGGCTCACTGAACACCAAAAAACCATGACTTTTGCAGATCTGAAGTTTCCTTGCGGAGATAGCCCATGTTATATCTTGCATTTGTTAGGAAAAACTGCTTATAGTATGAAAAGTGCCCATTGCAGAAAGAGCTCAAATTCGAAAAACAAACACATATTCCTGTTCCCCTGCCTCCCCGAAGATCAAAAAACCATGACTTTTGCAGATGTGAAGTTTCCTTGCGGAGATAGCCCATGCTATATCTTGCATTTGTTAGGAAAAACTGCTTAGAGCATGAAAAGTGCCCATTGCAGAAAGAGCTCAAATTCGAAAAACAAACACGTATTCATGTTCCCCCGGCTCACTGAACACCAAAAAACCATGAGTTTTGCAGATCTGAAGTTTCCTTGCGGAGATAGCCCATGATATATCTTGCATTTGTTAGGAAAAACTGCTTATAGCATGAAAAGTGCCCATTGAAGATAGAGCTCAAATTCGCAAAACAAACACATATTCCTGTTCCCCTGCCTCCCCGAAGACCAAAAAACCATGACTTTTGCAGATCTGAAGTTTCCTTGTGGAGATAGCCCATGCTATATCTTGCATTTGTTAGGAAAAACTGCTTATAGTATGAAAAGTGCCCATTGCAGAAAAAGCTCAAATTCGAAAAACAAACACATATTCCTGTTCCCCTGCCTCCCCGAAGACCAAAAAACCATGACTTTTGCAGATGTGAAGTTTCCTTGCGGAGATAGCCCATGCTATATCTTGCATTTGTTAGGAAAAACTGCTTATAGCATGAAAAGTGCCCATTGCAGAAAGAGCTCAAATTCGAAAAACAAACACGTATTCATGTTCCCCCGGCTCACTGAACACCAAAAAACCATGACTTTTGCAGATCTGAAGTTTCCTTGCGGAGATAGCCCATGTTATATCTTGCATTTGTTAGGAAAAACTGCTTATAGTATGAAAAGTGCCCATTGCAGAAAGAGCTCAAATTCGAAAAACAAACACATATTCCTGTTCCCCTGCCTCCCCGAAGATCAAAAAACCATGACTTTTGCAGATGTGAAGTTTCCTTGCGGAGATAGCCCATGCTATATCTTGCATTTGTTAGGAAAAACTGCTTAGAGCATGAAAAGTGCCCATTGCAGAAAGAGCTCACATTCGAAAAACAAACACGTATTCATGTTCCCCCGGCTCACTGAACACCAAAAAACCATGAGTTTTGCAGATCTGAAGTTTCCTTGCGGAGATAGCCCATGATATATCTTGCATTTGTTAGGAAAAACTGCTTATAGCATGAAAAGTGCCCATTGCAGAAAGAGCTCAAATTCGCAAAACAAACACATATTCCTGTTCCCCTGCCTCCCCGAAGACCAAAAAACCATGACTTTTGCAGATCTGAAGTTTCCTTGTGGAGATAGCCCATGCTATATCTTGCATTTGTTAGGAAAAACTGCTTATAGTATGAAAAGTGCCCATTGCAGAAAAAGCTCAAATTCGAAAAACAAACACATATTCCTGTTCCCCTGCCTCCCCGAAGACCAAAAAACCATGACTTTTGCAGATGTGAAGTTTCCTTGCGGAGATAGCCCATGCTATATCTTGCATTTGTTAGGAAAAACTGCTTAGAGCATGAAAAGTGCCCATTGCAGAAAGAGCTCAAATTCGAAAAACAAACACGTATTCATGTTCCCCCGGCTCACTGAACACCAAAAAACCATGACTTTTGCAGATCTGAAGTTTCCTTGCGGAGATAGCCCATGTTATATCTTGCATTTGTTAGGAAAAACTGCTTATAGTATGAAAAGTGCCCATTGCAGAAAGAGCTCAAATTCGAAAAACAAACACATATTCCTGTTCCCCTGCCTCCCCGAAGATCAAAAAACCATGACTTTTGCAGATCTGAAGTTTCCTTGCGGAGATAGCCCATGCTATATCTTGCATTTGTTAGGAAAAACTGCTTATAGCATGAAAAGTGCCCATTTCAGATAGAGCTCAAATTCGCAAAACAAACACATATTCCTGTTCCCCTGCCTCCCCGAAGACCAAAAAACCATGACTTTTGCAGATCTGAAGTTTCCTTGCGGAGATAGCCCATGCTATATCTTGCATTTGTTAGGAAAAACTGCTTAGAGCATGAAAAGTGCCCATTGCAGAAAGAGCTCACATTCGAAAAACAAACACGTATTCATGTTCCCCCGGCTCACTGAACACCAAAAAACCATGAGTTTTGCAGTTTCCTTGCGGAGACAGCCCATGATATATCTTGCATTTGTTAGGAAAAACTGCTTATAGCATGAAAAGTGCCCATTGAAGATAGAGCTCAAATTCGCAAAACAAACATATATTCCTGTTCCCCTGCCTCTCCGAAGACCATAAAACCATGACTTTTGCAGATCTGAAGTTTCCTTGCGGAGATAGCCCATGCTATATCTTGCATTTGTTAGGAAAAACTGCTTATAGCATGAAAAGTGCCCATTGCAGAAAGAGCTCAAATTCGCAAAACAAACACATATTCCTGTTCCCCTGCCTCCCCGAAGACCAAAAAACCATGACTTTTGCAGATCTGAAGTTTCCTTGTGGAGATAGCCCATGCTATATCTTGCATTTGTTAGGAAAAACTGCTTATAGTATGAAAAGTGCCCATTGCAGAAAAAGCTCAAATTCGAAAAACAAACACATATTCCTGTTCCCCTGCCTCCCCGAAGACCAAAAAACCATGACTTTTGCAGATGTGAAGTTTCCTTGCGGAGATAGCCCATGCTATATCTTGCATTTGTTAGGAAAAACTGCTTAGAGCATGAAAAGTGCCCATTGCAGAAAGAGCTCAAATTCGAAAAACAAACACGTATTCATGTTCCCCCGGCTCACTGAACACCAAAAAACCATGACTTTTGCAGATCTGAAGTTTCCTTGCGGAGATAGCCCATGTTATATCTTGCATTTGTTAGGAAAAACTGCTTATAGTATGAAAAGTGCCCATTGCAGAAAGAGCTCAAATTCGAAAAACAAACACATATTCCTGTTCCCCTGCCTCCCCAAAGATCAAAAAACCATGACTTTTGCAGATGTGAAGTTTCCTTGCGGAGATAGCCCATGCTATATCTTGCATTTGTTAGGAAAAACTGCTTAGAGCATGAAAAGTGCCCATTGCAGAAAGAGCTCACATTCGAAAAACAAACACGTATTCATGTTCCCCCGGCTCACTGAACACCAAAAAACCATGAGTTTTGCAGATCTGAAGTTTCCTTGCGGAGATAGCCCATGCTATATCTTGCATTTGTTAGGAAAAACTGCTTATAGTATGAAAAGTGCCCATTGCAGAAAAAGCTCAAATTCGAAAAACAAACACATATTCCTGTTCCCCCGGCTCACTGAACACCAAAAAACCATGAGTTTTGCAGATCTGAAGTTTCCTTGCGGAGATAGCCCATGTTATATCTTGCATTTGTTAGGAAAAACTGCTTATAGCATGAAAAGTGCCCATTGCAGATAGAGCTCAAATTCGCAAAACAAACACATATTCCTGTTCCCCTGCCTCCCCGAAGACCAAAAAACCATGACTTTTGCAGATCTGAAGTTTCCTTGCGGAGATAGCCCATGCTATATCTTGCATTTGTTAGGAAAAACTGCTTAGAGCATTAAAAGTGCCCATTGCAGAAAGAGCTCAAATTCGCAAAACAAACACATATTCCTGTTCCCCTGCCTCCCCGAAGACCAAAAAACCATGACTTTTGCAGATCTGAAGTTTCCTTGTGGAGATAGCCCATGCTATATCTTGCATTTGTTAGGAAAAACTGCTTATAGTATGAAAAGTGCCCATTGCAGAAAAAGCTCAAATTCGAAAAACAAACACATATTCCTGTTCCCCTGCCTCCCCGAAGACCAAAAAACCATGACTTTTGCAGATGTGAAGTTTCCTTGCGGAGATAGCCCATGCTATATCTTGCATTTGTTAGGAAAAACTGCTTAGAGCATGAAAAGTGCCCATTGCAGAAAGAGCTCAAATTCGAAAAACAAACACGTATTCATGTTCCCCCGGCTCACTGAACACCAAAAAACCATGACTTTTGCAGATCTGAAGTTTCCTTGCGGAGATAGCCCATGTTATATCTTGCATTTGTTAGGAAAAACTGCTTATAGTATGAAAAGTGCCCATTGCAGAAAGAGCTCAAATTCGAAAAACAAACACATATTCCTGTTCCCCTGCCTCCCCGAAGATCAAAAAACCATGACTTTTGCAGATGTGAAGTTTCCTTGCGGAGATAGCCCATGCTATATCTTGCATTTGTTAGGAAAAACTGCTTAGAGCATGAAAAGTGCCCATTGCAGAAAGAGCTCACATTCGAAAAACAAACACGTATTCATGTTCCCCCGGCTCACTGAACACCAAAAAACCATGAGTTTTGCAGATCTGAAGTTTCCTTGCGGAGATAGCCCATGCTATATCTTGCATTTGTTAGGAAAAACTGCTTATAGTATGAAAAGTGCCCATTGCAGAAAAAGCTCAAATTCGAAAAACAAACACATATTCCTGTTCCCCCGGCTCACTGAACACCAAAAAACCATGACTTTTGCAGATCTGAAGTTTCCTTGCGGAGATAGCCCATGCTATATCTTGCATTTGTTAGGAAAAACTGCTTATAGTATGAAAAGTGCCCATTGCAGAAAAAGCTCAAATTCGAAAAACAAACACATATTCCTGTTCCCCTGCCTCCCCGAAGACCAAAAAACCATGACTTTTGCAGATGTGAAGTTTCCTTGCGGAGATAGCCCATGCTATATCTTGCATTTGTTAGGAAAACCTGCTTATAGCATGAAAAGTGCCCATTGCAGAAAGAGCTCAAATTCGAAAAACAAACACGTATTCATGTTCCCCCGGCTCACTGAACACCAAAAAACCATGAGTTCTGCAGATCTGAAGTTTCCTTGCGGAGATAGCCCATGATATATCTTGCATTTGTTAGGAAAAACTGCTCATAGCATGAAAAGTGCCCATTGCACAAAGAGCTGAAATTCAGAAAAACAAACACATATTCCTGTTCCCCTGCCTCCCCGAAGACCAAAAAACCATGACTTTTGCAGATCTGAAGTTTCCTTGCGGAGATAGCCCATGCTATATCTTGCATTTGTTAGGAAAAACTGCTTATAGCATGAAAAGTGCCCATTGCAGAAAGAGCTCAAATTCGAAAAACAAACACGTATTCATGTTCCCCCGGCTCACTGAACACCAAAAAACCATGAGTTTTGCAGATCTGAAGTTTCCTTGCGGAGATAGCCCATGCTATATCTTGCATTTGTTAGGAAAAACTGCTTATAGTATGAAAAGTGCCCATTGCAGAAAAAGCTCAAATTCGAAAAACAAACACATATTCCTGTTCCCCTGCCTCCCCGAAGACCAAAAAACCATGACTTTTGCAGATGTGAAGTTTCCTTGCGGAGATAGCCCATGCTATATCTTGCATTTGTTAGGAAAAACTGCTTATAGCATGAAAAGTGCCCATTGCAGAAAGAGCTCAAATTCGAAAAACAAACACGTATTCATGTTCCCCCGGCTCACTGAACACCAAAAAACCATGACTTTTGCAGATCTGAAGTTTCCTTGCGGAGATAGCCCATGTTATATCTTGCATTTGTTAGGAAAAACTGCTTATAGTATGAAAAGTGCCCATTGCAGAAAGAGCTCAAATTCGAAAAACAAACACATATTCCTGTTCCCCTGCCTCCCCGAAGATCAAAAAACCATGACTTTTGCAGATGTGAAGTTTCCTTGCGGAGATAGCCCATGCTATATCTTGCATTTGTTAGGAAAAACTGCTTAGAGCATGAAAAGTGCCCATTGCAGAAAGAGCTCAAATTCGAAAAACAAACACGTATTCATGTTCCCCCGGCTCACTGAACACCAAAAAACCATGACTTTTGCAGATCTGAAGTTTCCTTGCGGAGATAGCCCATGATATATCTTGCATTTGTTAGGAAAAACTGCTTATAGCATGAAAAGTGCCCATTGAAGATAGAGCTCAAATTCGCAAAACAAACACATATTCCTGTTCCCCTGCCTCCCCGAAGACCAAAAAACCATGACTTTTGCAGATCTGAAGTTTCCTTGTGGAGATAGCCCATGCTATATCTTGCATTTGTTAGGAAAAACTGCTTATAGTATGAAAAGTGCCCATTGCAGAAAAAGCTCAAATTCGAAAAACAAACACATATTCCTGTTCCCCTGCCTCCCCGAAGACCAAAAAACCATGACTTTTGCAGATGTGAAGTTTCCTTGCGGAGATAGCCCATGCTATATCTTGCATTTGTTAGGAAAAACTGCTTATAGCATGAAAAGTGCCCATTGCAGAAAGAGCTCAAGTTCGAAAAACAAACACGTATTCATGTTCCCCCGGCTCACTGAACACCAAAAAACCATGACTTTTGCAGATCTGAAGTTTCCTTGCGGAGATAGCCCATGTTATATCTTGCATTTGTTAGGAAAAACTGCTTATAGTATGAAAAGTGCCCATTGCAGAAAGAGCTCAAATTCGAAAAACAAACACATATTCCTGTTCCCCTGCCTCCCCGAAGATCAAAAAACCATGACTTTTGCAGATGTGAAGTTTCCTTGCGGAGATAGCCCATGCTATATCTTGCATTTGTTAGGAAAAACTGCTTAGAGCATGAAAAGTGCCCATTGCAGAAAGAGCTCACATTCGAAAAACAAACACGTATTCATGTTCCCCCGGCTCACTGAACACCAAAAAACCATGAGTTTTGCAGATCTGAAGTTTCCTTGCGGAGATAGCCCATGATATATCTTGCATTTGTTAGGAAAAACTGCTTATAGCATGAAAAGTGCCCATTGAAGATAGAGCTCAAATTCGCAAAACAAACATATATTCCTGTTCCCCTGCCTCTCCGAAGACCATAAAACCATGACTTTTGCAGATCTGAAGTTTCCTTGCGGAGATAGCCCATGCTATATCTTGCATTTGTTAGGAAAAACTGCTTATAGCATGAAAAGTGCCCATTGCAGAAAGAGCTCAAATTCGCAAAACAAACACATATTCCTGTTCCCCTGCCTCCCCGAAGACCAAAAAACCATGACTTTTGCAGATCTGAAGTTTCCTTGTGGAGATAGCCCATGCTATATCTTGCATTTGTTAGGAAAAACTGCTTATAGTATGAAAAGTGCCCATTGCAGAAAAAGCTCAAATTCGAAAAACAAACACATATTCCTGTTCCCCTGCCTCCCCGAAGACCAAAAAACCATGACTTTTGCAGATGTGAAGTTTCCTTGCGGAGATAGCCCATGCTATATCTTGCATTTGTTAGGAAAAACTGCTTAGAGCATGAAAAGTGCCCATTGCAGAAAGAGCTCAAATTCGAAAAACAAACACATATTCCTGTTCCCCTGCCTCCCCGAAGATCAAAAAACCATGACTTTTGCAGATGTGAAGTTTCCTTGCGGAGATAGCCCATGCTATATCTTGCATTTGTTAGGAAAAACTGCTTATAGCATGAAAAGTGCCCATTTCAGATAGAGCTCAAATTCGCAAAACAAACACATATTCCTGTTCCCCTGCCTCCCCGAAGACCAAAAAACCATGACTTTTGCAGATCTGAAGTTTCCTTGCGGAGATAGCCCATGCTATATCTTGCATTTGTTAGGAAAAACTGCTTAGAGCATGAAAAGTGCCCATTGCAGAAAGAGCTCACATTCGAAAAACAAACACGTATTCATGTTCCCCCGGCTCACTGAACACCAAAAAACCATGAGTTTTGCAGTTTCCTTGCGGAGATAGCCCATGCTATATCTTGCATTTGTTAGGAAAAACTGCTTATAGCATGAAAAGTGCCCATTGCAGAAAGAGCTCAAATTCGCAAAACAAACACATATTCCTGTTCCCCTGCCTCCCCGAAGACCAAAAAACCATGACTTTTGCAGATCTGAAGTTTCCTTGTGGAGATAGCCCATGCTATATCTTGCATTTGTTAGGAAAAACTGCTTATAGTATGAAAAGTGCCCATTGCAGAAAAAGCTCAAATTCGAAAAACAAACACATATTCCTGTTCCCCTGCCTCCCCGAAGACCAAAAAACCATGACTTTTGCAGATGTGAAGTTTCCTTGCGGAGATAGCCCATGGTATATCTTGCATTTGTTAGGAAAAACTGCTTAGAGCATGAAAAGTGCCCATTGAAGATAGAGCTCAAATTCGCAAAACAAACATATATTCCTGTTCCCCTGCCTCTCCGAAGACCATAAAACCATGACTTTTGCAGATCTGAAGTTTCCTTGCGGAGATAGCCCATGCTATATCTTGCATTTGTTAGGAAAAACTGCTTATAGCATGAAAAGTGCCCATTGCAGATAGAGCTCAAATTCGCAAAACAAACACATATTCCTGTTCCCCTGCCTCCCCGAAGACCAAAAAACCATGACTTTTGCAGATCTGAAGTTTCCTTGCGGAGATAGCCCATGCTATATCTTGCATTTGTTAGGAAAAACTGCTTATAGTATGAAAAGTGCCCATTGCAGAAAAAGCTCAAATTCGAAAAACAAACACATATTCCTGTTCCCCTGCCTCCCCGAAGACCAAAAAACCATGACTTTTGCAGATGTGAAGTTTCCTTGCGGAGATAGCCCATGCTATATCTTGCATTTGTTAGGAAAAACTGCTTATAGTATGAAAAGTGCCCATTGCAGAAAAAGCTCAAATTCGAAAAACAAACACATATTCCTGTTCCCCTGCCTCCCCGAAGACCAAAAAACCATGACTTTTGCAGATGTGAAGTTTCCTTGCGGAGATAGCCCATGCTATATCTTGCATTTGTTAGGAAAAACTGCTTAGAGCATGAAAAGTGCCCATTGCAGAAAGAGCTCAAATTCGAAAAACAAACACGTATTCATGTTCCCCCGGCTCACTGAACACCAAAAAACCATGAGTTTTGCAGATCTGAAGTTTCCTTGCGGAGATAGCCCATGATATATCTTGCATTTGTTAGGAAAAACTGCTTAAGCATGAAAAGTGCCCATTGAAGATAGAGCTCAAATTCGCAAAACAAACATATATTCCTGTTCCCCTGCCTCTCCGAAGACCATAAAACCATGACTTTTGCAGATCTGAAGTTTCCTTGCGGAGATAGCCCATGCTATATCTTGCATTTGTTAGGAAAAACTGCTTATAGCATGAAAAGTGCCCATTGCAGATAGAGCTCAAATTCGCAAAACAAACACATATTCCTGTTCCCCTGCCTCCCCGAAGACCAAAAAACCATGACTTTTGCAGATCTGAAGTTTCCTTGCGGAGATAGCCCATGCTATATCTTGCATTTGTTAGGAAAAACTGCTTATAGTATGAAAAGTGCCCATTGCAGAAAAAGCTCAAATTCGAAAAACAAACACATATTCCTGTTCCCCTGCCTCCCCGAAGACCAAAAAACCATGACTTTTGCAGATGTGAAGTTTCCTTGCGGAGATAGCCCATGCTATATCTTGCATTTGTTAGGAAAAACTGCTTAGAGCATGAAAAGTGCCCATTGCAGAAAGAGCTCAAATTCGAAAAACAAACACGTATTCATGTTCCCCCGGCTCACTGAACACCAAAAAACCATGACTTTTGCAGATCTGAAGTTTCCTTGCGGAGATAGCCCATGTTATATCTTGCATTTGTTAGGAAAAACTGCTTATAGTATGAAAAGTGCCCATTGCAGAAAGAGCTCAAATTCGAAAAACAAACACATATTCCTGTTCCCCTGCCTCCCCGAAGATCAAAAAACCATGACTTTTGCAGATGTGAAGTTTCCTTGCGGAGATAGCCCATGCTATATCTTGCATTTGTTAGGAAAAACTGCTTAGAGCATGAAAAGTGCCCATTGCAGAAAGAGCTCAAATTCGAAAAACAAACACGTATTCATGTTCCCCCGGCTCACTGAACACCAAAAAACCATGAGTTTTGCAGATCTGAAGTTTCCTTGCGGAGATAGCCCATGATATATCTTGCATTTGTTAGGAAAAACTGCTTATAGCATGAAAAGTGCCCATTGAAGATAGAGCTCAAATTCGCAAAACAAACATATATTCCTGTTCCCCTGCCTCTCCGAAGACCATAAAACCATGACTTTTGCAGATCTGAAGTTTCCTTGCGGAGATAGCCCATGCTATATCTTGCATTTGTTAGGAAAAACTGCTTATAGTATGAAAAGTGCCCATTGCAGAAAAAGCTCAAATTCGAAAAACAAACACATATTCCTGTTCCCCTGCCTCCCCGAAGACCAAAAAACCATGACTTTTGCAGATGTGAAGTTTCCTTGCGGAGATAGCCCATGCTATATCTTGCATTTGTTAGGAAAAACTGCTTAGAGCATGAAAAGTGCCCATTGCAGAAAGAGCTCAAATTCGAAAAACAAACACGTATTCATGTTCCCCCGGCTCACTGAACACCAAAAAACCATGACTTTTGCAGATCTGAAGTTTCCTTGCGGAGATAGCCCATGTTATATCTTGCATTTGTTAGGAAAAACTGCTTATAGTATGAAAAGTGCCCATTGCAGAAAGAGCTCAAATTCGAAAAACAAACACATATTCCTGTTCCCCTGCCTCCCCGAAGATCAAAAAACCATGACTTTTGCAGATCTGAAGTTTCCTTGCGGAGATAGCCCATGCTATATCTTGCATTTGTTAGGAAAAACTGCTTATAGTATGAAAAGTGCCCATTGCAGAAAAAGCTCAAATTCGAAAAACAAACACATATTCCTGTTCCCCTGCCTCCCCGAAGACCAAAAAACCATGACTTTTGCAGATGTGAAGTTTCCTTGCGGAGATAGCCCATGCTATATCTTGCATTTGTTAGGAAAAACTGCTTATAGCATGAAAAGTGCCCATTGCAGAAAGAGCTCAAATTCGAAAAACAAACACGTATTCATGTTCCCCCGGCTCACTGAACACCAAAAAACCATGACTTTTGCAGATATATCATGGGCTATCTCCGCAAGGAAACTTCAGATCTGCAAAACTCATGGTTTTTTGGTGTTCAGTGAGCCGGGGGAACATGAATACGTGTTTGTTTTTCGAATTTGAGCTCTTTCTGCAATGGGCACTTTTCATGCTCTAAGCAGTTTTTCCTAACAAATGCAAGATATAGCATGGGCTATCTCCGCAAGGAAACTTCACATCTGCAAAAGTCATGGTTTTTTGATCTTCGGGGAGGCAGGGGAACAGGAATATGTGTTTGTTTTTCGAATTTGAGCTCTTTCTGCAATGGGCACTTTTCATACTATAAGCAGTTTTTCCTAACAAATGCAAGATATAACATGGGCTATCTCCGCAAGGAAACTTCAGATCTGCAAAAGTCATGGTTTTTTGGTGTTCAGTGAGCCGGGGGAACATGAATACGTGTTTGTTTTTCGAATTTGAGCTCTTTCTGCAATGGGCACTTTTCATGCTCTAAGCAGTTTTTCCTAACAAATGCAAGATATAGCATGGGCTATCTCCGCAAGGAAACTTCACATCTGCAAAAGTCATGGTTTTTTGGTCTTCGGGGAGGCAGGGGAACAGGAATATGTGTTTGTTTTTCGAATTTGAGCTTTTTCTGCAATGGGCACTTTTCATACTATAAGCAGTTTTTCCTAACAAATGCAAGATATAGCATGGGCTATCTCCGCAAGGAAACTTCAGATCTGCAAAAGTCATGGTTTTTTGGTCTTCGGGGAGGCAGGGGAACAGGAATATGTGTTTGTTTTGCGAATTTGAGCTCTATCTGCAATGGGCACTTTTCATGCTATAAGCAGTTTTTCCTAACAAATGCAAGATATAGCATGGGCTATCTCCGCAAGGAAACTTCAGATCTGCAAAAGTCATGGTTTTATGGTCTTCGGAGAGGCAGGGGAACAGGAATATATGTTTGTTTTGCGAATTTGAGCTCTATCTTCAATGGGCACTTTTCATGCTTAAGCAGTTTTTCCTAACAAATGCAAGATATATCATGGGCTATCTCCGCAAGGAAACTTCAGATCTGCAAAACTCATGGTTTTTTGGTGTTCAGTGAGCCGGGGGAACATGAATACGTGTTTGTTTTTCGAATTTGAGCTCTTTCTGCAATGGGCACTTTTCATGCTCTAAGCAGTTTTTCCTAACAAATGCAAGATATAGCATGGGCTATCTCCGCAAGGAAACTTCACATCTGCAAAAGTCATGGTTTTTTGGTCTTCGGGGAGGCAGGGGAACAGGAATATGTGTTTGTTTTTCGAATTTGAGCTTTTTCTGCAATGGGCACTTTTCATACTATAAGCAGTTTTTCCTAACAAATGCAAGATATAGCATGGGCTATCTCCGCAAGGAAACTTCACATCTGCAAAAGTCATGGTTTTTTGGTCTTCGGGGAGGCAGGGGAACAGGAATATGTGTTTGTTTTTCGAATTTGAGCTTTTTCTGCAATGGGCACTTTTCATACTATAAGCAGTTTTTCCTAACAAATGCAAGATATAGCATGGGCTATCTCCGCAAGGAAACTTCAGATCTGCAAAAGTCATGGTTTTTTGGTCTTCGGGGAGGCAGGGGAACAGGAATATGTGTTTGTTTTGCGAATTTGAGCTCTATCTGCAATGGGCACTTTTCATGCTATAAGCAGTTTTTCCTAACAAATGCAAGATATAGCATGGGCTATCTCCGCAAGGAAACTTCAGATCTGCAAAAGTCATGGTTTTATGGTCTTCGGAGAGGCAGGGGAACAGGAATATATGTTTGTTTTGCGAATTTGAGCTCTATCTTCAATGGGCACTTTTCATGCTCTAAGCAGTTTTTCCTAACAAATGCAAGATATACCATGGGCTATCTCCGCAAGGAAACTTCACATCTGCAAAAGTCATGGTTTTTTGGTCTTCGGGGAGGCAGGGGAACAGGAATATGTGTTTGTTTTTCGAATTTGAGCTTTTTCTGCAATGGGCACTTTTCATACTATAAGCAGTTTTTCCTAACAAATGCAAGATATAGCATGGGCTATCTCCACAAGGAAACTTCAGATCTGCAAAAGTCATGGTTTTTTGGTCTTCGGGGAGGCAGGGGAACAGGAATATGTGTTTGTTTTGCGAATTTGAGCTCTTTCTGCAATGGGCACTTTTCATGCTATAAGCAGTTTTTCCTAACAAATGCAAGATATAGCATGGGCTATCTCCGCAAGGAAACTGCAAAACTCATGGTTTTTTGGTGTTCAGTGAGCCGGGGGAACATGAATACGTGTTTGTTTTTCGAATGTGAGCTCTTTCTGCAATGGGCACTTTTCATGCTCTAAGCAGTTTTTCCTAACAAATGCAAGATATAGCATGGGCTATCTCCGCAAGGAAACTTCAGATCTGCAAAAGTCATGGTTTTTTGGTCTTCGGGGAGGCAGGGGAACAGGAATATGTGTTTGTTTTGCGAATTTGAGCTCTATCTGAAATGGGCACTTTTCATGCTATAAGCAGTTTTTCCTAACAAATGCAAGATATAGCATGGGCTATCTCCGCAAGGAAACTTCACATCTGCAAAAGTCATGGTTTTTTGATCTTCGGGGAGGCAGGGGAACAGGAATATGTGTTTGTTTTTCGAATTTGAGCTCTTTCTGCAATGGGCACTTTTCATGCTCTAAGCAGTTTTTCCTAACAAATGCAAGATATAGCATGGGCTATCTCCGCAAGGAAACTTCACATCTGCAAAAGTCATGGTTTTTTGGTCTTCGGGGAGGCAGGGGAACAGGAATATGTGTTTGTTTTTCGAATTTGAGCTTTTTCTGCAATGGGCACTTTTCATACTATAAGCAGTTTTTCCTAACAAATGCAAGATATAGCATGGGCTATCTCCACAAGGAAACTTCAGATCTGCAAAAGTCATGGTTTTTTGGTCTTCGGGGAGGCAGGGGAACAGGAATATGTGTTTGTTTTGCGAATTTGAGCTCTTTCTGCAATGGGCACTTTTCATGCTATAAGCAGTTTTTCCTAACAAATGCAAGATATAGCATGGGCTATCTCCGCAAGGAAACTTCAGATCTGCAAAAGTCATGGTTTTATGGTCTTCGGAGAGGCAGGGGAACAGGAATATATGTTTGTTTTGCGAATTTGAGCTCTATCTTCAATGGGCACTTTTCATGCTATAAGCAGTTTTTCCTAACAAATGCAAGATATATCATGGGCTATCTCCGCAAGGAAACTTCAGATCTGCAAAACTCATGGTTTTTTGGTGTTCAGTGAGCCGGGGGAACATGAATACGTGTTTGTTTTTCGAATGTGAGCTCTTTCTGCAATGGGCACTTTTCATGCTCTAAGCAGTTTTTCCTAACAAATGCAAGATATAGCATGGGCTATCTCCGCAAGGAAACTTCACATCTGCAAAAGTCATGGTTTTTTGATCTTCGGGGAGGCAGGGGAACAGGAATATGTGTTTGTTTTTCGAATTTGAGCTCTTTCTGCAATGGGCACTTTTCATACTATAAGCAGTTTTTCCTAACAAATGCAAGATATAACATGGGCTATCTCCGCAAGGAAACTTCAGATCTGCAAAAGTCATGGTTTTTTGGTGTTCAGTGAGCCGGGGGAACATGAATACGTGTTTGTTTTTCGAATTTGAGCTCTTTCTGCAATGGGCACTTTTCATGCTATAAGCAGTTTTTCCTAACAAATGCAAGATATAGCATGGGCTATCTCCGCAAGGAAACTTCACATCTGCAAAAGTCATGGTTTTTTGGTCTTCGGGGAGGCAGGGGAACAGGAATATGTGTTTGTTTTTCGAATTTGAGCTTTTTCTGCAATGGGCACTTTTCATACTATAAGCAGTTTTTCCTAACAAATGCAAGATATAGCATGGGCTATCTCCACAAGGAAACTTCAGATCTGCAAAAGTCATGGTTTTTTGGTCTTCGGGGAGGCAGGGGAACAGGAATATGTGTTTGTTTTGCGAATTTGAGCTCTATCTTCAATGGGCACTTTTCATGCTATAAGCAGTTTTTCCTAACAAATGCAAGATATATCATGGGCTATCTCCGCAAGGAAACTTCAGATCTGCAAAAGTCATGGTTTTTTGGTGTTCAGTGAGCCGGGGGAACATGAATACGTGTTTGTTTTTCGAATTTGAGCTCTTTCTGCAATGGGCACTTTTCATGCTCTAAGCAGTTTTTCCTAACAAATGCAAGATATAGCATGGGCTATCTCCGCAAGGAAACTTCACATCTGCAAAAGTCATGGTTTTTTGATCTTCGGGGAGGCAGGGGAACAGGAATATGTGTTTGTTTTTCGAATTTGAGCTCTTTCTGCAATGGGCACTTTTCATACTATAAGCAGTTTTTCCTAACAAATGCAAGATATAACATGGGCTATCTCCGCAAGGAATCTTGCATTTGTTAGGAAAAACTGCTTATAGCATGAAAAGTGCCCATTGAAGATAGAGCTCAAATTCGCAAAACAAACATATATTCCTGTTCCCCTGCCTCTCCGAAGACCATAAAACCATGACTTTTGCAGATCTGAAGTTTCCTTGCGGAGATAGCCCATGCTATATCTTGCATTTGTTAGGAAAAACTGCTTATAGTATGAAAAGTGCCCATTGCAGAAAAAGCTCAAATTCGAAAAACAAACACATATTCCTGTTCCCCTGCCTCCCCGAAGACCAAAAAACCATGACTTTTGCAGATGTGAAGTTTCCTTGCGGAGATAGCCCATGCTATATCTTGCATTTGTTAGGAAAAACTGCTTAGAGCATGAAAAGTGCCCATTGCAGAAAGAGCTCAAATTCGAAAAACAAACACGTATTCATGTTCCCCCGGCTCACTGAACACCAAAAAACCATGACTTTTGCAGATCTGAAGTTTCCTTGCGGAGATAGCCCATGTTATATCTTGCATTTGTTAGGAAAAACTGCTTATAGTATGAAAAGTGCCCATTGCAGAAAGAGCTCAAATTCGAAAAACAAACACATATTCCTGTTCCCCTGCCTCCCCGAAGATCAAAAAACCATGACTTTTGCAGATGTGAAGTTTCCTTGCGGAGATAGCCCATGCTATATCTTGCATTTGTTAGGAAAAACTGCTTAGAGCATGAAAAGTGCCCATTGCAGAAAGAGCTCAAATTCGAAAAACAAACACGTATTCATGTTCCCCCGGCTCACTGAACACCAAAAAACCATGAGTTTTGCAGATCTGAAGTTTCCTTGCGGAGATAGCCCATGATATATCTTGCATTTGTTAGGAAAAACTGCTTATAGCATGAAAAGTGCCCATTGAAGATAGAGCTCAAATTCGCAAAACAAACATATATTCCTGTTCCCCTGCCTCTCCGAAGACCATAAAACCATGACTTTTGCAGATCTGAAGTTTCCTTGCGGAGATAGCCCATGCTATATCTTGCATTTGTTAGGAAAAACTGCTTATAGCATGAAAAGTGCCCATTGCAGATAGAGCTCAAATTCGCAAAACAAACACATATTCCTGTTCCCCTGCCTCCCCGAAGACCAAAAAACCATGACTTTTGCAGATCTGAAGTTTCCTTGCGGAGATAGCCCATGCTATATCTTGCATTTGTTAGGAAAAACTGCTTATAGTATGAAAAGTGCCCATTGCAGAAAAAGCTCAAATTCGAAAAACAAACACATATTCCTGTTCCCCTGCCTCCCCGAAGACCAAAAAACCATGACTTTTGCAGATGTGAAGTTTCCTTGCGGAGATAGCCCATGCTATATCTTGCATTTGTTAGGAAAAACTGCTTAGAGCATGAAAAGTGCCCATTGCAGAAAGAGCTCAAATTCGCAAAACAAACACATATTCCTGTTCCCCTGCCTCCCCGAAGACCAAAAAACCATGACTTTTGCAGATCTGAAGTTTCCTTGTGGAGATAGCCCATGCTATATCTTGCATTTGTTAGGAAAAACTGCTTAGAGCATGAAAAGTGCCCATTGCAGAAAAAGCTCAAATTCGAAAAACAAACACATATTCCTGTTCCCCTGCCTCCCCGAAGACCAAAAAACCATGACTTTTGCAGATGTGAAGTTTCCTTGCGGAGATAGCCCATGCTATATCTTGCATTTGTTAGGAAAAACTGCTTAGAGCATGAAAAGTGCCCATTGCAGAAAGAGCTCAAATTCGAAAAACAAACACGTATTCATGTACCCCCGGCTCACTGAACACCAAAAAACCATGACTTTTGCAGATCTGAAGTTTCCTTGCGGAGATAGCCCATGTTATATCTTGCATTTGTTAGGAAAAACTACTTATAGTATGAAAAGTGCCCATTGCAGAAAGAGCTCAAATTCAAAAAACAAACACATATTCCTGTTCCCCTGCCTCCCCGAAGATCAAAAAACCATGACTTTTGCAGATGTGAAGTTTCCTTGCGGAGATAGCACATGCTATAACTTGCATTTGTTAGGAAAAACTGCTTAGAGCATGAAAAGTGCCCATTGCAGAAAGAGCTCAAATTCGAAAAACAAACACGTATTCATGTTCCCCCGGCTCACTGAACACCAAAAAACCATGAGTTTTGCAGATCTGAAGTTTCCTTGCGGAGATAGCCCATGTTATATCTTGCATTTGTTAGGAAAAACTGCTTATAGTATGAAAAGTGCCCATTGCAGAAAGAGCTCAAATTCGAAAAACAAACACATATTCCTGTTCCCCTGCCTCCCCGAAGATCAAAAAACCATGACTTTTGCAGATGTGAAGTTTCCTTGCGGAGATAGCCCATGCTATATCTTGCATTTGTTAGGAAAAACTGCTTAGAGCATGAAAAGTGCCCATTGCAGAAAGAGCTCAAATTCGAAAAACAAACACGTATTCATGTTCCCCCGGCTCACTGAACACCAAAAAACCATGACTTTTGCAGATCTGAAGTTTCCTTGCGGAGATAGCCCATGATATATCTTGCATTTGTTAGGAAAAACTGCTTATAGCATGAAAAGTGCCCATTGAAGATAGAGCTCAAATTCGCAAAACAAACACATATTCCTGTTCCCCTGCCTCCCCGAAGACCAAAAAACCATGACTTTTGCAGATCTGAAGTTTCCTTGTGGAGATAGCCCATGCTATATCTTGCATTTGTTAGGAAAAACTGCTTATAGTATGAAAAGTGCCCATTGCAGAAAAAGCTCAAATTCGAAAAACAAACACATATTCCTGTTCCCCTGCCTCCCCGAAGACCAAAAAACCATGACTTTTGCAGATGTGAAGTTTCCTTGCGGAGATAGCCCATGCTATATCTTGCATTTGTTAGGAAAAACTGCTTATAGCATGAAAAGTGCCCATTGCAGAAAGAGCTCAAATTCGAAAAACAAACACGTATTCATGTTCCCCCGGCTCACTGAACACCAAAAAACCATGACTTTTGCAGATCTGAAGTTTCCTTGCGGAGATAGCCCATGTTATATCTTGCATTTGTTAGGAAAAACTGCTTATAGTATGAAAAGTGCCCATTGCAGAAAGAGCTCAAATTCGAAAAACAAACACATATTCCTGTTCCCCTGCCTCCCCGAAGATCAAAAAACCATGACTTTTGCAGATGTGAAGTTTCCTTGCGGAGATAGCCCATGCTATATCTTGCATTTGTTAGGAAAAACTGCTTAGAGCATGAAAAGTGCCCATTGCAGAAAGAGCTCACATTCGAAAAACAAACACGTATTCATGTTCCCCCGGCTCACTGAACACCAAAAAACCATGAGTTTTGCAGATCTGAAGTTTCCTTGCGGAGATAGCCCATGATATATCTTGCATTTGTTAGGAAAAACTGCTTATAGCATGAAAAGTGCCCATTGAAGATAGAGCTCAAATTCGCAAAACAAACATATATTCCTGTTCCCCTGCCTCTCCGAAGACCATAAAACCATGACTTTTGCAGATCTGAAGTTTCCTTGCGGAGATAGCCCATGCTATATCTTGCATTTGTTAGGAAAAACTGCTTATAGCATGAAAAGTGCCCATTGCAGAAAGAGCTCAAATTCGCAAAACAAACACATATTCCTGTTCCCCTGCCTCCCCGAAGACCAAAAAACCATGACTTTTGCAGATCTGAAGTTTCCTTGTGGAGATAGCCCATGCTATATCTTGCATTTGTTAGGAAAAACTGCTTATAGTATGAAAAGTGCCCATTGCAGAAAAAGCTCAAATTCGAAAAACAAACACATATTCCTGTTCCCCTGCCTCCCCGAAGACCAAAAAACCATGACTTTTGCAGATGTGAAGTTTCCTTGCGGAGATAGCCCATGCTATATCTTGCATTTGTTAGGAAAAACTGCTTAGAGCATGAAAAGTGCCCATTGCAGAAAGAGCTCAAATTCGAAAAACAAACACATATTCCTGTTCCCCTGCCTCCCCGAAGATCAAAAAACCATGACTTTTGCAGATGTGAAGTTTCCTTGCGGAGATAGCCCATGCTATATCTTGCATTTGTTAGGAAAAACTGCTTATAGCATGAAAAGTGCCCATTTCAGATAGAGCTCAAATTCGCAAAACAAACACATATTCCTGTTCCCCTGCCTCCCCGAAGACCAAAAAACCATGACTTTTGCAGATCTGAAGTTTCCTTGCGGAGATAGCCCATGCTATATCTTGCATTTGTTAGGAAAAACTGCTTAGAGCATGAAAAGTGCCCATTGCAGAAAGAGCTCACATTCGAAAAACAAACACGTATTCATGTTCCCCCGGCTCACTGAACACCAAAAAACCATGAGTTTTGCAGTTTCCTTGCGGAGATAGCCCATGCTATATCTTGCATTTGTTAGGAAAAACTGCTTATAGCATGAAAAGTGCCCATTGCAGAAAGAGCTCAAATTCGCAAAACAAACACATATTCCTGTTCCCCTGCCTCCCCGAAGACCAAAAAACCATGACTTTTGCAGATCTGAAGTTTCCTTGTGGAGATAGCCCATGCTATATCTTGCATTTGTTAGGAAAAACTGCTTATAGTATGAAAAGTGCCCATTGCAGAAAAAGCTCAAATTCGAAAAACAAACACATATTCCTGTTCCCCTGCCTCCCCGAAGACCAAAAAACCATGACTTTTGCAGATGTGAAGTTTCCTTGCGGAGATAGCCCATGGTATATCTTGCATTTGTTAGGAAAAACTGCTTAGAGCATGAAAAGTGCCCATTGAAGATAGAGCTCAAATTCGCAAAACAAACATATATTCCTGTTCCCCTGCCTCTCCGAAGACCATAAAACCATGACTTTTGCAGATCTGAAGTTTCCTTGCGGAGATAGCCCATGCTATATCTTGCATTTGTTAGGAAAAACTGCTTATAGCATGAAAAGTGCCCATTGCAGATAGAGCTCAAATTCGCAAAACAAACACATATTCCTGTTCCCCTGCCTCCCCGAAGACCAAAAAACCATGACTTTTGCAGATCTGAAGTTTCCTTGCGGAGATAGCCCATGCTATATCTTGCATTTGTTAGGAAAAACTGCTTATAGTATGAAAAGTGCCCATTGCAGAAAAAGCTCAAATTCGAAAAACAAACACATATTCCTGTTCCCCTGCCTCCCCGAAGACCAAAAAACCATGACTTTTGCAGATGTGAAGTTTCCTTGCGGAGATAGCCCATGCTATATCTTGCATTTGTTAGGAAAAACTGCTTATAGTATGAAAAGTGCCCATTGCAGAAAAAGCTCAAATTCGAAAAACAAACACATATTCCTGTTCCCCTGCCTCCCCGAAGACCAAAAAACCATGACTTTTGCAGATGTGAAGTTTCCTTGCGGAGATAGCCCATGCTATATCTTGCATTTGTTAGGAAAAACTGCTTAGAGCATGAAAAGTGCCCATTGCAGAAAGAGCTCAAATTCGAAAAACAAACACGTATTCATGTTCCCCCGGCTCACTGAACACCAAAAAACCATGAGTTTTGCAGATCTGAAGTTTCCTTGCGGAGATAGCCCATGATATATCTTGCATTTGTTAGGAAAAACTGCTTAAGCATGAAAAGTGCCCATTGAAGATAGAGCTCAAATTCGCAAAACAAACATATATTCCTGTTCCCCTGCCTCTCCGAAGACCATAAAACCATGACTTTTGCAGATCTGAAGTTTCCTTGCGGAGATAGCCCATGCTATATCTTGCATTTGTTAGGAAAAACTGCTTATAGCATGAAAAGTGCCCATTGCAGATAGAGCTCAAATTCGCAAAACAAACACATATTCCTGTTCCCCTGCCTCCCCGAAGACCAAAAAACCATGACTTTTGCAGATCTGAAGTTTCCTTGCGGAGATAGCCCATGCTATATCTTGCATTTGTTAGGAAAAACTGCTTATAGTATGAAAAGTGCCCATTGCAGAAAAAGCTCAAATTCGAAAAACAAACACATATTCCTGTTCCCCTGCCTCCCCGAAGACCAAAAAACCATGACTTTTGCAGATGTGAAGTTTCCTTGCGGAGATAGCCCATGCTATATCTTGCATTTGTTAGGAAAAACTGCTTAGAGCATGAAAAGTGCCCATTGCAGAAAGAGCTCAAATTCGAAAAACAAACACGTATTCATGTTCCCCCGGCTCACTGAACACCAAAAAACCATGACTTTTGCAGATCTGAAGTTTCCTTGCGGAGATAGCCCATGTTATATCTTGCATTTGTTAGGAAAAACTGCTTATAGTATGAAAAGTGCCCATTGCAGAAAGAGCTCAAATTCGAAAAACAAACACATATTCCTGTTCCCCTGCCTCCCCGAAGATCAAAAAACCATGACTTTTGCAGATGTGAAGTTTCCTTGCGGAGATAGCCCATGCTATATCTTGCATTTGTTAGGAAAAACTGCTTAGAGCATGAAAAGTGCCCATTGCAGAAAGAGCTCAAATTCGAAAAACAAACACGTATTCATGTTCCCCCGGCTCACTGAACACCAAAAAACCATGAGTTTTGCAGATCTGAAGTTTCCTTGCGGAGATAGCCCATGATATATCTTGCATTTGTTAGGAAAAACTGCTTATAGCATGAAAAGTGCCCATTGAAGATAGAGCTCAAATTCGCAAAACAAACATATATTCCTGTTCCCCTGCCTCTCCGAAGACCATAAAACCATGACTTTTGCAGATCTGAAGTTTCCTTGCGGAGATAGCCCATGCTATATCTTGCATTTGTTAGGAAAAACTGCTTATAGTATGAAAAGTGCCCATTGCAGAAAAAGCTCAAATTCGAAAAACAAACACATATTCCTGTTCCCCTGCCTCCCCGAAGACCAAAAAACCATGACTTTTGCAGATGTGAAGTTTCCTTGCGGAGATAGCCCATGCTATATCTTGCATTTGTTAGGAAAAACTGCTTAGAGCATGAAAAGTGCCCATTGCAGAAAGAGCTCAAATTCGAAAAACAAACACGTATTCATGTTCCCCCGGCTCACTGAACACCAAAAAACCATGACTTTTGCAGATCTGAAGTTTCCTTGCGGAGATAGCCCATGTTATATCTTGCATTTGTTAGGAAAAACTGCTTATAGTATGAAAAGTGCCCATTGCAGAAAGAGCTCAAATTCGAAAAACAAACACATATTCCTGTTCCCCTGCCTCCCCGAAGATCAAAAAACCATGACTTTTGCAGATGTGAAGTTTCCTTGCGGAGATAGCCCATGCTATATCTTGCATTTGTTAGGAAAAACTGCTTAGAGCATGAAAAGTGCCCATTGCAGAAAGAGCTCAAATTCGAAAAACAAACACGTATTCATGTTCCCCCGGCTCACTGAACACCAAAAAACCATGAGTTTTGCAGATCTGAAGTTTCCTTGCGGAGATAGCCCATGATATATCTTGCATTTGTTAGGAAAAACTGCTTATAGCATGAAAAGTGCCCATTGAAGATAGAGCTCAAATTCGCAAAACAAACATATATTCCTGTTCCCCTGCCTCTCCGAAGACCATAAAACCATGACTTTTGCAGATCTGAAGTTTCCTTGCGGAGATAGCCCATGCTATATCTTGCATTTGTTAGGAAAAACTGCTTATAGTATGAAAAGTGCCCATTGCAGAAAAAGCTCAAATTCGAAAAACAAACACATATTCCTGTTCCCCTGCCTCCCCGAAGACCAAAAAACCATGACTTTTGCAGATGTGAAGTTTCCTTGCGGAGATAGCCCATGCTATATCTTGCATTTGTTAGGAAAAACTGCTTAGAGCATGAAAAGTGCCCATTGCAGAAAGAGCTCAAATTCGAAAAACAAACACGTATTCATGTTCCCCCGGCTCACTGAACACCAAAAAACCATGACTTTTGCAGATCTGAAGTTTCCTTGCGGAGATAGCCCATGTTATATCTTGCATTTGTTAGGAAAAACTGCTTATAGTATGAAAAGTGCCCATTGCAGAAAGAGCTCAAATTCGAAAAACAAACACATATTCCTGTTCCCCTGCCTCCCCGAAGATCAAAAAACCATGACTTTTGCAGATGTGAAGTTTCCTTGCGGAGATAGCCCATGCTATATCTTGCATTTGTTAGGAAAAACTGCTTAGAGCATGAAAAGTGCCCATTGCAGAAAGAGCTCAAATTCGAAAAACAAACACGTATTCATGTTCCCCCGGCTCACTGAACACCAAAAAACCATGAGTTTTGCAGATCTGAAGTTTCCTTGCGGAGATAGCCCATGATATATCTTGCATTTGTTAGGAAAAACTGCTTATAGCATGAAAAGTGCCCATTGAAGATAGAGCTCAAATTCGCAAAACAAACATATATTCCTGTTCCCCTGCCTCTCCGAAGACCATAAAACCATGACTTTTGCAGATCTGAAGTTTCCTTGCGGAGATAGCCCATGCTATATCTTGCATTTGTTAGGAAAAACTGCTTATAGCATGAAAAGTGCCCATTGCAGATAGAGCTCAAATTCGCAAAACAAACACATATTCCTGTTCCCCTGCCTCCCCGAAGACCAAAAAACCATGACTTTTGCAGATCTGAAGTTTCCTTGCGGAGATAGCCCATGCTATATCTTGCATTTGTTAGGAAAAACTGCTTATAGTATGAAAAGTGCCCATTGCAGAAAAAGCTCAAATTCGAAAAACAAACACATATTCCTGTTCCCCTGCCTCCCCGAAGACCAAAAAACCATGACTTTTGCAGATGTGAAGTTTCCTTGCGGAGATAGCCCATGCTATATCTTGCATTTGTTAGGAAAAACTGCTTAGAGCATGAAAAGTGCCCATTGCAGAAAGAGCTCAAATTCGCAAAACAAACACATATTCCTGTTCCCCTGCCTCCCCGAAGACCAAAAAACCATGACTTTTGCAGATCTGAAGTTTCCTTGCGGAGATAGCCCATGCTATATCTTGCATTTGTTAGGAAAAACTGCTTATAGTATGAAAAGTGCCCATTGCAGAAAAAGCTCAAATTCGAAAAACAAACACATATTCCTGTTCCCCTGCCTCCCCGAAGACCAAAAAACCATGACTTTTGCAGATGTGAAGTTTCCTTGCGGAGATAGCCCATGCTATATCTTGCATTTGTTAGGAAAAACTGCTTAGAGCATGAAAAGTGCCCATTGCAGAAAGAGCTCAAATTCGAAAAACAAACACGTATTCATGTTCCCCCGGCTCACTGAACACCAAAAAACCATGACTTTTGCAGATCTGAAGTTTCCTTGCGGAGATAGCCCATGTTATATCTTGCATTTGTTAGGAAAAACTGCTTATAGTATGAAAAGTGCCCATTGCAGAAAGAGCTCAAATTCGAAAAACAAACACATATTCCTGTTCCCCTGCCTCCCCGAAGATCAAAAAACCATGACTTTTGCAGATGTGAAGTTTCCTTGCGGAGATAGCCCATGCTATATCTTGCATTTGTTAGGAAAAACTGCTTAGAGCATGAAAAGTGCCCATTGCAGAAAGAGCTCAAATTCGAAAAACAAACACGTATTCATGTTCCCCCGGCTCACTGAACACCAAAAAACCATGAGTTTTGCAGATCTGAAGTTTCCTTGCGGAGATAGCCCATGATATATCTTGCATTTGTTAGGAAAAACTGCTTATAGCATGAAAAGTGCCCATTGAAGATAGAGCTCAAATTCGCAAAACAAACATATATTCCTGTTCCCCTGCCTCTCCGAAGACCATAAAACCATGACTTTTGCAGATCTGAAGTTTCCTTGCGGAGATAGCCCATGCTATATCTTGCATTTGTTAGGAAAAACTGCTTATAGTATGAAAAGTGCCCATTGCAGAAAAAGCTCAAATTCGAAAAACAAACACATATTCCTGTTCCCCTGCCTCCCCGAAGACCAAAAAACCATGACTTTTGCAGATGTGAAGTTTCCTTGCGGAGATAGCCCATGCTATATCTTGCATTTGTTAGGAAAAACTGCTTAGAGCATGAAAAGTGCCCATTGCAGAAAGAGCTCAAATTCGAAAAACAAACACGTATTCATGTTCCCCCGGCTCACTGAACACCAAAAAACCATGACTTTTGCAGATCTGAAGTTTCCTTGCGGAGATAGCCCATGTTATATCTTGCATTTGTTAGGAAAAACTGCTTATAGTATGAAAAGTGCCCATTGCAGAAAGAGCTCAAATTCGAAAAACAAACACATATTCCTGTTCCCCTGCCTCCCCGAAGATCAAAAAACCATGACTTTTGCAGATGTGAAGTTTCCTTGCGGAGATAGCCCATGCTATATCTTGCATTTGTTAGGAAAAACTGCTTAGAGCATGAAAAGTGCCCATTGCAGAAAGAGCTCAAATTCGAAAAACAAACACGTATTCATGTTCCCCCGGCTCACTGAACACCAAAAAACCATGAGTTTTGCAGATCTGAAGTTTCCTTGCGGAGATAGCCCATGATATATCTTGCATTTGTTAGGAAAAACTGCTTATAGCATGAAAAGTGCCCATTGAAGATAGAGCTCAAATTCGCAAAACAAACATATATTCCTGTTCCCCTGCCTCTCCGAAGACCATAAAACCATGACTTTTGCAGATCTGAAGTTTCCTTGCGGAGATAGCCCATGCTATATCTTGCATTTGTTAGGAAAAACTGCTTATAGCATGAAAAGTGCCCATTGCAGATAGAGCTCAAATTCGCAAAACAAACACATATTCCTGTTCCCCTGCCTCCCCGAAGACCAAAAAACCATGACTTTTGCAGATCTGAAGTTTCCTTGCGGAGATAGCCCATGCTATATCTTGCATTTGTTAGGAAAAACTGCTTATAGTATGAAAAGTGCCCATTGCAGAAAAAGCTCAAATTCGAAAAACAAACACATATTCCTGTTCCCCTGCCTCCCCGAAGACCAAAAAACCATGACTTTTGCAGATGTGAAGTTTCCTTGCGGAGATAGCCCATGCTATATCTTGCATTTGTTAGGAAAAACTGCTTAGAGCATGAAAAGTGCCCATTGCAGAAAGAGCTCAAATTCGCAAAACAAACACATATTCCTGTTCCCCTGCCTCCCCGAAGACCAAAAAACCATGACTTTTGCAGATCTGAAGTTTCCTTGTGGAGATAGCCCATGCTATATCTTGCATTTGTTAGGAAAAACTGCTTAGAGCATGAAAAGTGCCCATTGCAGAAAAAGCTCAAATTCGAAAAACAAACACATATTCCTGTTCCCCTGCCTCCCCGAAGACCAAAAAACCATGACTTTTGCAGATGTGAAGTTTCCTTGCGGAGATAGCCCATGCTATATCTTGCATTTGTTAGGAAAAACTGCTTAGAGCATGAAAAGTGCCCATTGCAGAAAGAGCTCAAATTCGAAAAACAAACACGTATTCATGTACCCCCGGCTCACTGAACACCAAAAAACCATGACTTTTGCAGATCTGAAGTTTCCTTGCGGAGATAGCCCATGTTATATCTTGCATTTGTTAGGAAAAACTACTTATAGTATGAAAAGTGCCCATTGCAGAAAGAGCTCAAATTCAAAAAACAAACACATATTCCTGTTCCCCTGCCTCCCCGAAGATCAAAAAACCATGACTTTTGCAGATGTGAAGTTTCCTTGCGGAGATAGCACATGCTATAACTTGCATTTGTTAGGAAAAACTGCTTAGAGCATGAAAAGTGCCCATTGCAGAAAGAGCTCAAATTCGAAAAACAAACACGTATTCATGTTCCCCCGGCTCACTGAACACCAAAAAACCATGAGTTTTGCAGATCTGAAGTTTCCTTGCGGAGATAGCCCATGATATATCTTGCATTTGTTAGGAAAAACTGCTTATAGCATGAAAAGTGCCCATTGAAGATAGAGCTCAAATTCGCAAAACAAACATATATTCCTGTTCCCCTGCCTCTCCGAAGACCATAAAACCATGACTTTTGCAGATCTGAAGTTTCCTTGCGGAGATAGCCCATGCTATATCTTGCATTTGTTAGGAAAAACTGCTTATAGCATGAAAAGTGCCCATTGCAGATAGAGCTCAAATTCGCAAAACAAACACATATTCCTGTTCCCCTGCCTCCCCGAAGACCAAAAAACCATGACTTTTGCAGATCTGAAGTTTCCTTGCGGAGATAGCCCATGCTATATCTTGCATTTGTTAGGAAAAACTGCTTATAGTATGAAAAGTGCCCATTGCAGAAAAAGCTCAAATTCGAAAAACAAACACATATTCCTGTTCCCCTGCCTCCCCGAAGACCAAAAAACCATGACTTTTGCAGATGTGAAGTTTCCTTGTGGAGATAGCCCATGCTATATCTTCCATTTGTTAGGAAAAACTGCTTAGAGCATGAAAAGTGCCCATTGCAGAAAGAGCTCAAATTCGCAAAACAAACACATATTCCTGTTCCCCTGCCTCCCCGAAGACCAAAAAACCATGACTTTTGCAGATCTGAAGTTTCCTTGTGGAGATAGCCCATGCTATATCTTGCATTTGTTAGGAAAAACTGCTTATAGTATGAAAAGTGCCCATTGCAGAAAAAGCTCAAATTCGAAAAACAAACACATATTCCTGTTCCCCTGCCTCCCCGAAGACCAAAAAACCATGACTTTTGCAGATGTGAAGTTTCCTTGCGGAGATAGCCCATGCTATATCTTGCATTTGTTAGGAAAAACTGCTTAGAGCATGAAAAGTGCCCATTGCAGAAAGAGCTCAAATTCGAAAAACAAACACGTATTCATGTTCCCCCGGCTCACTGAACACCAAAAAACCATGACTTTTGCAGATCTGAAGTTTCCTTGCGGAGATAGCCCATGTTATATCTTGCATTTGTTAGGAAAAACTACTTATAGTATGAAAAGTGCCCATTGCAGAAAGAGCTCAAATTCGAAAAACAAACACATATTCCTGTTCCCCTGCCTCCCCGAAGATCAAAAAACCATGACTTTTGCAGATGTGAAGTTTCCTTGCGGAGATAGCCCATGCTATAACTTGCATTTGTTAGGAAAAACTGCTTAGAGCATGAAAAGTGCCCATTGCAGAAAGAGCTCAAATTCGAAAAACAAACACGTATTCATGTTCCCCCGGCTCACTGAACACCAAAAAACCATGAGTTTTGCAGATCTGAAGTTTCCTTGCGGAGATAGCCCATGATATATCTTGCATTTGTTAGGAAAAACTGCTTATAGCATGAAAAGTGCCCATTGAAGATAGAGCTCACATTCGCAAAACAAACATATATTCCTGTTCCCCTGCCTCTCCGAAGACCATAAAACCATGACTTTTGCAGATCTGAAGTTTCCTTGCGGAGATAGCCCATGCTATATCTTGCATTTGTTAGGAAAAACTGCTTAGAGCATGAAAAGTGCCCATTGCAGAAAGAGCTCAAATTCGAAAAACAAACACGTATTCATGTTCCCCCGGCTCACTGAACACCAAAAAACCATGACTTTTGCAGATCTGAAGTTTCCTTGCGGAGATAGCCCATGTTATATCTTGCATTTGTTAGGAAAAACTGCTTATAGTATGAAAAGTGCCCATTGCAGAAAGAGCTCAAATTCGAAAAACAAACACATATTCCTGTTCCCCTGCCTCCCCAAAGATCAAAAAACCATGACTTTTGCAGATGTGAAGTTTCCTTGCGGAGATAGCCCATGCTATATCTTGCATTTGTTAGGAAAAACTGCTTAGAGCATGAAAAGTGCCCATTGCAGAAAGAGCTCACATTCGAAAAACAAACACGTATTCATGTTCCCCCGGCTCACTGAACACCAAAAAACCATAAGTTTTGCAGATCTGAAATTTCCTTGCGGAGATAGCCCATGCTATATCTTGCATTTGTTAGGAAAAACTGCTTATAGTATGAAAAGTGCCCATTGCAGAAAAAGCTCAAATTCGAAAAACAAACACATATTCCTGTTCCCCCGGCTCACTGAACACCAAAAAACCATGAGTTTTGCAGATCTGAAGTTTCCTTGCGGAGATAGCCCATGTTATATCTTGCATTTGTTAGGAAAAACTGCTTATAGCATGAAAAGTGCCCATTGCAGATAGAGCTCAAATTCGCAAAACAAACACATATTCCTGTTCCCCTGCCTCCCCGAAGACCAAAAAACCATGACTTTTGCAGATCTGAAGTTTCCTTGCGGAGATAGCCCATGCTATATCTTGCATTTGTTAGGAAAAACTGCTTAGAGCATTAAAAGTGCCCATTGCAGAAAGAGCTCAAATTCGCAAAACAAACACATATTCCTGTTCCCCTGCCTCCCCGAAGACCAAAAAACCATGACTTTTGCAGATCTGAAGTTTCCTTGTGGAGATAGCCCATGTTATATCTTGCATTTGTTAGGAAAAACTGCTTAGAGCATGAAAAGTGCCCATTGCAGAAAGAGCTCAAATTCGAAAAACAAACACGTATTCATGTTCCCCCGGCTCACTGAACACCAAAAAACCATGACTTTTGCAGATCTGAAGTTTCCTTGCGGAGATAGCCCATGTTATATCTTGCATTTGTTAGGAAAAACTGCTTATAGTATGAAAAGTGCCCATTGCAGAAAGAGCTCAAATTCGAAAAACAAACACATATTCCTGTTCCCCTGCCTCCCCGAAGATCAAAAAACCATGACTTTTGCAGATGTGAAGTTTCCTTGCGGAGATAGCCCATGCTATATCTTGCATTTGTTAGGAAAAACTGCTTAGAGCATGAAAAGTGCCCATTGCAGAAAGAGCTCACATTCGAAAAACAAACACGTATTCATGTTCCCCCGGCTCACTGAACACCAAAAAACCATGAGTTTTGCAGATCTGAAGTTTCCTTGCGGAGATAGCCCATGCTATATCTTGCATTTGTTAGGAAAAACTGCTTATAGTATGAAAAGTGCCCATTGCAGAAAAAGCTCAAATTCGAAAAACAAACACATATTCCTGTTCCCCCGGCTCACTGAACACCAAAAAACCATGACTTTTGCAGATCTGAAGTTTCCTTGCGGAGATAGCCCATGCTATATCTTGCATTTGTTAGGAAAAACTGCTTATAGTATGAAAAGTGCCCATTGCAGAAAAAGCTCAAATTCGAAAAACAAACACATATTCCTGTTCCCCTGCCTCCCCGAAGACCAAAAAACCATGACTTTTGCAGATGTGAAGTTTCCTTGCGGAGATAGCCCATGCTATATCTTGCATTTGTTAGGAAAACCTGCTTATAGCATGAAAAGTGCCCATTGCAGAAAGAGCTCAAATTCGAAAAACAAACACGTATTCATGTTCCCCCGGCTCACTGAACACCAAAAAACCATGAGTTCTGCAGATCTGAAGTTTCCTTGCGGAGATAGCCCATGATATATCTTGCATTTGTTAGGAAAAACTGCTCATAGCATGAAAAGTGCCCATTGCACAAAGAGCTGAAATTCAGAAAAACAAACACATATTCCTGTTCCCCTGCCTCCCCGAAGACCAAAAAACCATGACTTTTGCAGATCTGAAGTTTCCTTGCGGAGATAGCCCATGCTATATCTTGCATTTGTTAGGAAAAACTGCTTATAGCATGAAAAGTGCCCATTGCAGAAAGAGCTCAAATTCGAAAAACAAACACGTATTCATGTTCCCCCGGCTCACTGAACACCAAAAAACCATGAGTTTTGCAGATCTGAAGTTTCCTTGCGGAGATAGCCCATGCTATATCTTGCATTTGTTAGGAAAAACTGCTTATAGTATGAAAAGTGCCCATTGCAGAAAAAGCTCAAATTCGAAAAACAAACACATATTCCTGTTCCCCTGCCTCCCCGAAGACCAAAAAACCATGACTTTTGCAGATGTGAAGTTTCCTTGCGGAGATAGCCCATGCTATATCTTGCATTTGTTAGGAAAAACTGCTTATAGCATGAAAAGTGCCCATTGCAGAAAGAGCTCAAATTCGAAAAACAAACACGTATTCATGTTCCCCCGGCTCACTGAACACCAAAAAACCATGACTTTTGCAGATCTGAAGTTTCCTTGCGGAGATAGCCCATGTTATATCTTGCATTTGTTAGGAAAAACTGCTTATAGTATGAAAAGTGCCCATTGCAGAAAGAGCTCAAATTCGAAAAACAAACACATATTCCTGTTCCCCTGCCTCCCCGAAGATCAAAAAACCATGACTTTTGCAGATGTGAAGTTTCCTTGCGGAGATAGCCCATGCTATATCTTGCATTTGTTAGGAAAAACTGCTTAGAGCATGAAAAGTGCCCATTGCAGAAAGAGCTCAAATTCGAAAAACAAACACGTATTCATGTTCCCCCGGCTCACTGAACACCAAAAAACCATGAGTTTTGCAGATCTGAAGTTTCCTTGCGGAGATAGCCCATGATATATCTTGCATTTGTTAGGAAAAACTGCTTATAGCATGAAAAGTGCCCATTGAAGATAGAGCTCAAATTCGCAAAACAAACACATATTCCTGTTCCCCTGCCTCCCCGAAGACCAAAAAACCATGACTTTTGCAGATCTGAAGTTTCCTTGCGGAGATAGCCCATGCTATATCTTGCATTTGTTAGGAAAAACTTATAGCATGAAAAGTGCCCATTGCAGGTATAGCTCAAATTCGCAAAACAAACACATATTCCTGTTCCCCTGCCTCCCCGAAGACCAAAAAACCATGACTTTTGCAGATCTGAAGTTTCCTTGCGGAGATAGCCCATGCTATATCTTGCATTTGTTAGGAAAAACTGCTTAGAGCATTAAAAGTGCCCATTGCAGAAAGAGCTCAAATTCGCAAAACAAACACATATTCCTGTTCCCCTGCCTCCCCGAAGACCAAAAAACCATGACTTTTGCAGATCTGAAGTTTCCTTGTGGAGATAGCCCATGCTATATCTTGCATTTGTTAGGAAAAACTGCTTATAGTATGAAAAGTGCCCATTGCAGAAAAAGCTCAAATTCGAAAAACAAACACATATTCCTGTTCCCCTGCCTCCCCGAAGACCAAAAAACCATGACTTTTGCAGATGTGAAGTTTCCTTGCGGAGATAGCCCATGCTATATCTTGCATTTGTTAGGAAAAACTGCTTAGAGCATGAAAAGTGCCCATTGCAGAAAGAGCTCAAATTCGAAAAACAAACACGTATTCATGTTCCCCCGGCTCACTGAACACCAAAAAACCATGACTTTTGCAGATCTGAAGTTTCCTTGCGGAGATAGCCCATGTTATATCTTGCATTTGTTAGGAAAAACTGCTTATAGTATGAAAAGTGCCCATTGCAGAAAGAGCTCAAATTCGAAAAACAAACACATATTCCTGTTCCCCTGCCTCCCCGAAGATCAAAAAACCATGACTTTTGCAGATGTGAAGTTTCCTTGCGGAGATAGCCCATGCTATATCTTGCATTTGTTAGGAAAAACTGCTTAGAGCATGAAAAGTGCCCATTGCAGAAAGAGCTCACATTCGAAAAACAAACACGTATTCATGTTCCCCCGGCTCACTGAACACCAAAAAACCATGAGTTTTGCAGATCTGAAGTTTCCTTGCGGAGATAGCCCATGCTATATCTTGCATTTGTTAGGAAAAACTGCTTATAGTATGAAAAGTGCCCATTGCAGAAAAAGCTCAAATTCGAAAAACAAACACATATTCCTGTTCCCCCGGCTCACTGAACACCAAAAAACCATGACTTTTGCAGATCTGAAGTTTCCTTGCGGAGATAGCCCATGCTATATCTTGCATTTGTTAGGAAAAACTGCTTATAGTATGAAAAGTGCCCATTGCAGAAAAAGCTCAAATTCGAAAAACAAACACATATTCCTGTTCCCCTGCCTCCCCGAAGACCAAAAAACCATGACTTTTGCAGATGTGAAGTTTCCTTGCGGAGATAGCCCATGCTATATCTTGCATTTGTTAGGAAAACCTGCTTATAGCATGAAAAGTGCCCATTGCAGAAAGAGCTCAAATTCGAAAAACAAACACGTATTCATGTTCCCCCGGCTCACTGAACACCAAAAAACCATGAGTTCTGCAGATCTGAAGTTTCCTTGCGGAGATAGCCCATGATATATCTTGCATTTGTTAGGAAAAACTGCTCATAGCATGAAAAGTGCCCATTGCACAAAGAGCTGAAATTCAGAAAAACAAACACATATTCCTGTTCCCCTGCCTCCCCGAAGACCAAAAAACCATGACTTTTGCAGATCTGAAGTTTCCTTGCGGAGATAGCCCATGCTATATCTTGCATTTGTTAGGAAAAACTGCTTATAGCATGAAAAGTGCCCATTGAAGATAGAGCTCAAATTCGCAAAACAAACACATATTCCTGTTCCCCTGCCTCCCCGAAGACCAAAAAACCATGACTTTTGCAGATCTGAAGTTTCCTTGTGGAGATAGCCCATGCTATATCTTGCATTTGTTAGGAAAAACTGCTTATAGTATGAAAAGTGCCCATTGCAGAAAAAGCTCAAATTCGAAAAACAAACACATATTCCTGTTCCCCTGCCTCCCCGAAGACCAAAAAACCATGACTTTTGCAGATGTGAAGTTTCCTTGCGGAGATAGCCCATGCTATATCTTGCATTTGTTAGGAAAAACTGCTTATAGCATGAAAAGTGCCCATTGTAGAAAGAGCTCAAATTCGAAAAACAAACACGTATTCATGTTCCCCCGGCTCACTGAACACCAAAAAACCATGACTTTTGCAGATCTGAAGTTTCCTTGCGGAGATAGCCCATGTTATATCTTGCATTTGTTAGGAAAAACTGCTTATAGTATGAAAAGTGCCCATTGCAGAAAGAGCTCAAATTCGAAAAACAAACACATATTCCTGTTCCCCTGCCTCCCCGAAGATCAAAAAACCATGACTTTTGCAGATGTGAAGTTTCCTTGCGGAGATAGCCCATGCTATATCTTGCATTTGTTAGGAAAAACTGCTTAGAGCATGAAAAGTGCCCATTGCAGAAAGAGCTCACATTCGAAAAACAAACACGTATTCATGTTCCCCCGGCTCACTGAACACCAAAAAACCATGAGTTTTGCAGATCTGAAGTTTCCTTGCGGAGATAGCCCATGATATATCTTGCATTTGTTAGGAAAAACTGCTTATAGCATGAAAAGTGCCCATTGAAGATAGAGCTCAAATTCGCAAAACAAACATATATTCCTGTTCCCCTGCCTCTCCGAAGACCATAAAACCATGACTTTTGCAGATCTGAAGTTTCCTTGCGGAGATAGCCCATGCTATATCTTGCATTTGTTAGGAAAAACTGCTTATAGTATGAAAAGTGCCCATTGCAGAAAAAGCTCAAATTCGAAAAACAAACACATATTCCTGTTCCCCTGCCTCCCCGAAGACCAAAAAACCATGACTTTTGCAGATGTGAAGTTTCCTTGCGGAGATAGCCCATGCTATATCTTGCATTTGTTAGGAAAAACTGCTTAGAGCATGAAAAGTGCCCATTGCAGAAAGAGCTCAAATTCGAAAAACAAACACATATTCCTGTTCCCCTGCCTCCCCGAAGATCAAAAAACCATGACTTTTGCAGATGTGAAGTTTCCTTGCGGAGATAGCCCATGCTATATCTTGCATTTGTTAGGAAAAACTGCTTATAGCATGAAAAGTGCCCATTTCAGATAGAGCTCAAATTCGCAAAACAAACACATATTCCTGTTCCCCTGCCTCCCCGAAGACCAAAAAACCATGACTTTTGCAGATCTGAAGTTTCCTTGCGGAGATAGCCCATGCTATATCTTGCATTTGTTAGGAAAAACTGCTTAGAGCATGAAAAGTGCCCATTGCAGAAAGAGCTCACATTCGAAAAACAAACACGTATTCATGTTCCCCCGGCTCACTGAACACCAAAAAACCATGAGTTTTGCAGTTTCCTTGCGGAGATAGCCCATGATATATCTTGCATTTGTTAGGAAAAACTGCTTATAGCATGAAAAGTGCCCATTGAAGATAGAGCTCAAATTCGCAAAACAAACATATATTCCTGTTCCCCTGCCTCTCCGAAGACCATAAAACCATGACTTTTGCAGATCTGAAGTTTCCTTGCGGAGATAGCCCATGCTATATCTTGCATTTGTTAGGAAAAACTGCTTATAGCATGAAAAGTGCCCATTGCAGAAAGAGCTCAAATTCGCAAAACAAACACATATTCCTGTTCCCCTGCCTCCCCGAAGACCAAAAAACCATGACTTTTGCAGATCTGAAGTTTCCTTGTGGAGATAGCCCATGCTATATCTTGCATTTGTTAGGAAAAACTGCTTATAGTATGAAAAGTGCCCATTGCAGAAAAAGCTCAAATTCGAAAAACAAACACATATTCCTGTTCCCCTGCCTCCCCGAAGACCAAAAAACCATGACTTTTGCAGATGTGAAGTTTCCTTGCGGAGATAGCCCATGCTATATCTTGCATTTGTTAGGAAAAACTGCTTAGAGCATGAAAAGTGCCCATTGCAGAAAGAGCTCAAATTCGAAAAACAAACACGTATTCATGTTCCCCCGGCTCACTGAACACCAAAAAACCATGACTTTTGCAGATCTGAAGTTTCCTTGCGGAGATAGCCCATGTTATATCTTGCATTTGTTAGGAAAAACTGCTTATAGTATGAAAAGTGCCCATTGCAGAAAGAGCTCAAATTCGAAAAACAAACACATATTCCTGTTCCCCTGCCTCCCCGAAGATCAAAAAACCATGACTTTTGCAGATGTGAAGTTTCCTTGCGGAGATAGCCCATGCTATATCTTGCATTTGTTAGGAAAAACTGCTTAGAGCATGAAAAGTGCCCATTGCAGAAAGAGCTCAAATTCGAAAAACAAACACGTATTCATGTTCCCCCGGCTCACTGAACACCAAAAAACCATGAGTTTTGCAGATCTGAAGTTTCCTTGCGGAGATAGCCCATGATATATCTTGCATTTGTTAGGAAAAACTGCTTAAGCATGAAAAGTGCCCATTGAAGATAGAGCTCAAATTCGCAAAACAAACATATATTCCTGTTCCCCTGCCTCTCCGAAGACCATAAAACCATGACTTTTGCAGATCTGAAGTTTCCTTGCGGAGATAGCCCATGCTATATCTTGCATTTGTTAGGAAAAACTGCTTATAGCATGAAAAGTGCCCATTGCAGATAGAGCTCAAATTCGCAAAACAAACACATATTCCTGTTCCCCTGCCTCCCCGAAGACCAAAAAACCATGACTTTTGCAGATCTGAAGTTTCCTTGCGGAGATAGCCCATGCTATATCTTGCATTTGTTAGGAAAAACTGCTTATAGTATGAAAAGTGCCCATTGCAGAAAAAGCTCAAATTCGAAAAACAAACACATATTCCTGTTCCCCTGCCTCCCCGAAGACCAAAAAACCATGACTTTTGCAGATGTGAAGTTTCCTTGCGGAGATAGCCCATGCTATATCTTGCATTTGTTAGGAAAAACTGCTTAGAGCATGAAAAGTGCCCATTGCAGAAAGAGCTCAAATTCGAAAAACAAACACGTATTCATGTTCCCCCGGCTCACTGAACACCAAAAAACCATGACTTTTGCAGATCTGAAGTTTCCTTGCGGAGATAGCCCATGTTATATCTTGCATTTGTTAGGAAAAACTGCTTATAGTATGAAAAGTGCCCATTGCAGAAAGAGCTCAAATTCGAAAAACAAACACATATTCCTGTTCCCCTGCCTCCCCGAAGATCAAAAAACCATGACTTTTGCAGATGTGAAGTTTCCTTGCGGAGATAGCCCATGCTATATCTTGCATTTGTTAGGAAAAACTGCTTAGAGCATGAAAAGTGCCCATTGCAGAAAGAGCTCAAATTCGAAAAACAAACACGTATTCATGTTCCCCCGGCTCACTGAACACCAAAAAACCATGAGTTTTGCAGATCTGAAGTTTCCTTGCGGAGATAGCCCATGATATATCTTGCATTTGTTAGGAAAAACTGCTTATAGCATGAAAAGTGCCCATTGAAGATAGAGCTCAAATTCGCAAAACAAACATATATTCCTGTTCCCCTGCCTCTCCGAAGACCATAAAACCATGACTTTTGCAGATCTGAAGTTTCCTTGCGGAGATAGCCCATGCTATATCTTGCATTTGTTAGGAAAAACTGCTTATAGTATGAAAAGTGCCCATTGCAGAAAAAGCTCAAATTCGAAAAACAAACACATATTCCTGTTCCCCTGCCTCCCCGAAGACCAAAAAACCATGACTTTTGCAGATGTGAAGTTTCCTTGCGGAGATAGCCCATGCTATATCTTGCATTTGTTAGGAAAAACTGCTTAGAGCATGAAAAGTGCCCATTGCAGAAAGAGCTCAAATTCGAAAAACAAACACGTATTCATGTTCCCCCGGCTCACTGAACACCAAAAAACCATGACTTTTGCAGATCTGAAGTTTCCTTGCGGAGATAGCCCATGTTATATCTTGCATTTGTTAGGAAAAACTGCTTATAGTATGAAAAGTGCCCATTGCAGAAAGAGCTCAAATTCGAAAAACAAACACATATTCCTGTTCCCCTGCCTCCCCGAAGATCAAAAAACCATGACTTTTGCAGATGTGAAGTTTCCTTGCGGAGATAGCCCATGCTATATCTTGCATTTGTTAGGAAAAACTGCTTAGAGCATGAAAAGTGCCCATTGCAGAAAGAGCTCAAATTCGAAAAACAAACACGTATTCATGTTCCCCCGGCTCACTGAACACCAAAAAACCATGAGTTTTGCAGATCTGAAGTTTCCTTGCGGAGATAGCCCATGATATATCTTGCATTTGTTAGGAAAAACTGCTTATAGCATGAAAAGTGCCCATTGAAGATAGAGCTCAAATTCGCAAAACAAACATATATTCCTGTTCCCCTGCCTCTCCGAAGACCATAAAACCATGACTTTTGCAGATCTGAAGTTTCCTTGCGGAGATAGCCCATGCTATATCTTGCATTTGTTAGGAAAAACTGCTTATAGCATGAAAAGTGCCCATTGCAGATAGAGCTCAAATTCGCAAAACAAACACATATTCCTGTTCCCCTGCCTCCCCGAAGACCAAAAAACCATGACTTTTGCAGATCTGAAGTTTCCTTGCGGAGATAGCCCATGCTATATCTTGCATTTGTTAGGAAAAACTGCTTATAGTATGAAAAGTGCCCATTGCAGAAAAAGCTCAAATTCGAAAAACAAACACATATTCCTGTTCCCCTGCCTCCCCGAAGACCAAAAAACCATGACTTTTGCAGATGTGAAGTTTCCTTGCGGAGATAGCCCATGCTATATCTTGCATTTGTTAGGAAAAACTGCTTAGAGCATGAAAAGTGCCCATTGCAGAAAGAGCTCAAATTCGCAAAACAAACACATATTCCTGTTCCCCTGCCTCCCCGAAGACCAAAAAACCATGACTTTTGCAGATCTGAAGTTTCCTTGTGGAGATAGCCCATGCTATATCTTGCATTTGTTAGGAAAAACTGCTTATAGTATGAAAAGTGCCCATTGCAGAAAAAGCTCAAATTCGAAAAACAAACACATATTCCTGTTCCCCTGCCTCCCCGAAGACCAAAAAACCATGACTTTTGCAGATGTGAAGTTTCCTTGCGGAGATAGCCCATGCTATATCTTGCATTTGTTAGGAAAAACTGCTTAGAGCATGAAAAGTGCCCATTGCAGAAAGAGCTCAAATTCGAAAAACAAACACGTATTCATGTTCCCCCGGCTCACTGAACACCAAAAAACCATGACTTTTGCAGATCTGAAGTTTCCTTGCGGAGATAGCCCATGTTATATCTTGCATTTGTTAGGAAAAACTACTTATAGTATGAAAAGTGCCCATTGCAGAAAGAGCTCAAATTCAAAAAACAAACACATATTCCTGTTCCCCTGCCTCCCCGAAGATCAAAAAACCATGACTTTTGCAGATGTGAAGTTTCCTTGCGGAGATAGCCCATGCTATAACTTGCATTTGTTAGGAAAAACTGCTTAGAGCATGAAAAGTGCCCATTGCAGAAAGAGCTCAAATTCGAAAAACAAACACGTATTCATGTTCCCCCGGCTCACTGAACACCAAAAAACCATGAGTTTTGCAGATCTGAAGTTTCCTTGCGGAGATAGCCCATGATATATCTTGCATTTGTTAGGAAAAACTACTTATAGCATGAAAAGTGCCCATTGAAGATAGAGCTCAAATTCGCAAAACAAACATATATTCCTGTTCCCCTGCCTCTCCGAAGACCATAAAACCATGACTTTTGCAGATCTGAAGTTTCCTTGCGGAGATAGCCCATGCTATATCTTGCATTTGTTAGGAAAAACTGCTTATAGCATGAAAAGTGCCCATTGCAGATAGAGCTCAAATTCGCAAAACAAACACATATTCCTGTTCCCCTGCCTCCCCGAAGACCAAAAAACCATGACTTTTGCCTATCTGAAGTTTCCTTGCGGAGATAGCCCATGCTATATCTTGCATTTGTTAGGAAAAACTGCTTATAGTATGAAAAGTGCCCATTGCAGAAAAAGCTCAAATTCGAAAAACAAACACATATTCCTGTTCCCCTGCCTCCCCGAAGACCAAAAAACCATGACTTTTGCAGATGTGAAGTTTCCTTGTGGAGATAGCCCATGCTATATCTTGCATTTGTTAGGAAAAACTGCTTAGAGCATGAAAAGTGCCCATTGCAGAAAGAGCTCAAATTCGCAAAACAAACACATATTCCTGTTCCCCTGCCTCCCCGAAGACCAAAAAACCATGACTTTTGCAGATCTGAAGTTTCCTTGTGGAGATAGCCCATGCTATATCTTGCATTTTTTAGGAAAAACTGCTTATAGTATGAAAAGTGCCCATTGCAGAAAAAGCTCAAATTCGAAAAACAAACACATATTCCTGTTCCCCTGCCTCCCCGAAGACCAAAAAACCATGACTTTTGCAGATGTGAAGTTTCCTTGCGGAGATAGCCCATGCTATATCTTGCATTTGTTAGGAAAAACTGCTTAGAGCATGAAAAGTGCCCATTGCAGAAAGAGCTCTAATTCGAAAAACAAACACGTATTCATGTTCCCCCGGCTCACTGAACACCAAAAAACCATGACTTTTGCAGATCTGAAGTTTCCTTGCGGAGATAGCCCATGTTATATCTTGCATTTGTTAGGAAAAACTACTTATAGTATGAAAAGTGCCCATTGCAGAAAGAGCTCAAATTCGAAAAACAAACACATATTCCTGTTCCCCTGCCTCCCCGAAGATCAAAAAACCATGACTTTTGCAGATGTGAAGTTTCCTTGCGGAGATAGCCCATGCTATAACTTGCATTTGTTAGGAAAAACTGCTTAGAGCATGAAAAGTGCCCATTGCAGAAAGAGCTCAAATTCGAAAAACAAACACGTATTCATGTTCCCCCGGCTCACTGAACACCAAAAAACCATGAGTTTTGCAGATCTGAAGTTTCCTTGCGGAGATAGCCCATGATATATCTTGCATTTGTTAGGAAAAACTGCTTATAGCATGAAAAGTGCCCATTGAAGATAGAGCTCAAATTCGCAAAACAAACATATATTCCTGTTCCCCTGCCTCTCCGAAGACCATAAAACCATGACTTTTGCAGATCTGAAGTTTCCTTGCGGAGATAGCCCATGCTATATCTTGCATTTGTTAGGAAAAACTGCTTATAGCATGAAAAGTGCCCATTGCAGATAGAGCTCAAATTCGCAAAACAAACACATATTCCTGTTCCCCTGCCTCCCCGAAGACCAAAAAACCATGACTTTTGCAGATCTGAAGTTTCCTTGCGGAGATAGCCCATGCTATATCTTGCATTTGTTAGGAAAAACTGCTTATAGTATGAAAAGTGCCCATTGCAGAAAAAGCTCAAATTCGAAAAACAAACACATATTCCTGTTCCCCTGCCTCCCCGAAGACCAAAAAACCATGACTTTTGCAGATGTGAAGTTTCCTTGCGGAGATAGCCCATGCTATATCTTGCATTTGTTAGGAAAAACTGCTTAGAGCATTAAAAGTGCCCATTGCAGAAAGAGCTCAAATTCGCAAAACAAACACATATTCCTGTTCCCCTGCCTCCCCGAAGACCAAAAAACCATGACTTTTGCAGATCTGAAGTTTCCTTGTGGAGATAGCCCATGCTATATCTTGCATTTGTTAGGAAAAACTGCTTATAGTATGAAAAGTGCCCATTGCAGAAAAAGCTCAAATTCGAAAAACAAACACATATTCCTGTTCCCCTGCCTCCCCGAAGACCAAAAAACCATGACTTTTGCAGATGTGAAGTTTCCTTCCGAAGATAGCCCATGCTATATCTTGCATTTGTTAGGAAAAACTGCTTAGAGCATGAAAAGTGCCCATTGCAGAAAGAGCTCAAATTCGAAAAACAAACACGTATTCATGTTCCCCCGGCTCACTGAACACCAAAAAACCATGACTTTTGCAGATCTGAAGTTTCCTTGCGGAGATAGCCCATGTTATATCTTGCATTTGTTAGGAAAAACTGCTTATAGTATGAAAAGTGCCCATTGCAGAAAGAGCTCAAATTCGAAAAACAAACACATATTCCTGTTCCCCTGCCTCTCCGAAGATCAAAAAACCATGACTTTTGCAGATCTGAAGTTTCCTTGTAGAGATAGCCCATGCTATATCTTGCATTTGTTAGGAAAAACTGCTTAGAGCATGAAAAGTGCCCATTGCAGAAAGAGCTCAAATTCGAATAACAAACACGTATTCATGTTCCCCCGGCTCACTGAACACCAAAAAACCATGAGGTTTGCAGATCTGAAGTTTCCTTGTGGAGATAGCCCATGTTATATCTTGCATTTGTTAGGAAAAACTGCTTATAGCATGAAAAGTGCCCATTGCATTTAGAGCTCAAATTCGCAAAACAAACACATATTCATGTTCCCCTGTCTCCCCGAAGACCAAAAAACCATGACTTTTGCAGATCTGAAGTTTCCTTGCGGAGATAGCCCATGCTATATCTTGCATTTGTTAGGAAAAACTTATAGCATGAAAAGTGCCCATTGCAGATATAGCTCAAATTCGCAAAACAAACACATATTCCTGTTCCCCTGCCTCCCCGAAGACCAAAAAACCATGACTTTTGCAGATCTGAAGTTTCCTTGCGGAGATAGCCCATGCTATATCTTGCATTTGTTAGGAAAAACTGCTTATAGTATGAAAAGTGCCCATTGCAGAAAAAGCTCAAATTCGAAAAACAAACACATATTCCTGTTCCCCTGCCTCCCCGAAGACCAAAAAACCATGACTTTTGCAGATGTGAAGTTTCCTTGCGGAGATAGCCCATGATATATCTTGCATTTGTTAGGAAAAACTGCTTAGAGCATGAAAAGTGCCCATTGCAGAAAGAGCTCAAATTCGCAAAACAAACACATATTCCTGTTCCCCTGCCTCCCCGAAGACCAAAAAACCATGACCTTTGCAGATCTGAAGTTTCCTTGTGGAGATAGCCCATGCTATATCTTGCATTTGTTAGGAAAAACTGCTTATAGTATGAAAAGTGCCCATTGCAGAAAAAGCTCAAATTCGAAAAACAAACACATATTCCTGTTCCCCTGCCTCCCCGAAGACCAAAAAACCATGACTTTTGCAGATGTGAAGTTTCCTTGCGGAGATAGCCCATGCTATATCTTGCATTTGTTAGGAAAAACTGCTTAGAGCATGAAAAGTGCCCATTGCAGAAAGAGCTCAAATTCGAAAAACAAACACGTATTCATGTTCCCCCGGCTCACTGAACACCAAAAAACCATGACTTTTGCAGATCTGAAGTTTCCTTGCGGAGATAGCCCATGTTATATCTTGCATTTGTTAGGAAAAACTACTTATAGTATGAAAAGTGCCCATTGCAGAAAGAGCTCAAATTCGAAAAACAAACACATATTCCTGTTCCCCTGCCTCCCCGAAGATCAAAAAACCATGACTTTTGCAGATGTGAAGTTTCCTTGCGGAGATAGCCCATGCTATAACTTGCATTTGTTAGGAAAAACTGCTTAGAGCATGAAAAGTGCCCATTGCAGAAAGAGCTCAAATTCGAAAAACAAACACGTATTCATGTTCCCCCGGCTCACTGAACACCAAAAAACCATGAGTTTTGCAGATCTGAAGTTTCCTTGCGGAGATAGCCCATGATATATCTTGCATTTGTTAGGAAAAACTGCTTATAGCATGAAAAGTGCCCATTGCAGATAGAGCTCAAATTCGCAAAACAAACACATATTCCTGTTCCCCTGCCTCCCCGAAGACCAAAAAACCATGACTTTTGCAGATCTGAAGTTTCCTTGCGGAGATAGCCCATGCTATATCTTGCATTTGTTAGGAAAAACTGCTTAGAGCATTAAAAGTGCCCATTGCAGAAAGAGCTCAAATTCGCAAAACAAACACATATTCCTGTTCCCCTGCCTCCCCGAAGACCAAAAAACCATGACTTTTGCAGATCTGAAGTTTCCTTGTGGAGATAGCCCATGCTATATCTTGCATTTGTTAGGAAAAACTGCTTATAGTATGAAAAGTGCCCATTGCAGAAAAAGCTCAAATTCGAAAAACAAACACATATTCCTGTTCCCCTGCCTCCCCGAAGACCAAAAAACCATGACTTTTGCAGATGTGAAGTTTCCTTGCGGAGATAGCCCATGCTATATCTTGCATTTGTTAGGAAAAACTGCTTAGAGCATGAAAAGTGCCCATTGCAGAAAGAGCTCAAATTCGAAAAACAAACACGTATTTATGTTCCCCCGGCTCACTGAACACCAAAAAACCATGACTTTTGCAGATCTGAAGTTTCCTTGCGGAGATAGCCCATGTTATATCTTGCATTTGTTAGGAAAAACTGCTTATAGTATGAAAAGTGCCCATTGCAGAAAGAGCTCAAATTCGAAAAACAAACACATATTCCTGTTCCCCTGCCTCCCCGAAGATCAAAAAACCATGACTTTTGCAGATGTGAAGTTTCCTTGCGGAGATAGCCCATGCTATATCTTGCATTTGTTAGGAAAAACTGCTTATAGTATGAAAAGTGCCCATTGCAGAAAAAGCTCAAATTCGAAAAACAAACACATATTCCTGTTCCCCCGGCTCACTGAACACCAAAAAACCATGAGTTTTGCAGATCTGAAGTTTCCTTGCGGAGATAGCCCATGTTATATCTTGCATTTGTTAGGAAAAACTGCTTATAGCATGAAAAGTGCCCATTGCAGATAGAGCTCAAATTCGCAAAACAAACACATATTCCTGTTCCCCTGCCTCCCCGAAGACCAAAAAACCATGACTTTTGCAGATCTGAAGTTTCCTTGCGGAGATAGCCCATGCTATATCTTGCATTTGTTAGGAAAAACTGCTTAGAGCATTAAAAGTGCCCATTGCAGAAAGAGCTCAAATTCGCAAAACAAACACATATTCCTGCTCCCCTGCCTCCCCGAAGACCAAAAAACCATGACTTTTGCAGATCTGAAGTTTCCTTGTGGAGATAGCCCATGCTATATCTTGCATTTGTTAGGAAAAACTGCTTATAGTATGAAAAGTGCCCATTGCAGAAAAAGCTCAAATTCGAAAAACAAACACATATTCCTGTTCCCCTGCCTCCCCGAAGACCAAAAAACCATGACTTTTGCAGATGTGAAGTTTCCTTGCGGAGATAGCCCATGCTATATCTTGCATTTGTTAGGAAAAACTGCTTAGAGCATGAAAAGTGCCCATTGCAGAAAGAGCTCAAATTCGAAAAACAAACACGTATTCATGTTCCCCCGGCTCACTGAACACCAAAAAACCATGACTTTTGCAGATCTGAAGTTTCCTTGCGGAGATAGCCCATGTTATATCTTGCATTTGTTAGGAAAAACTGCTTATAGTATGAAAAGTGCCCATTGCAGAAAGAGCTCAAATTCGAAAAACAAACACATATTCCTGTTCCCCTGCCTCCCCGAAGATCAAAAAACCATGACTTTTGCAGATGTGGTTTCCTTGCGGAGATAGCCCATGCTATATCTTGCATTTGTTAGGAAAAACTGCTTAGAGCATGAAAAGTGCCCATTGCAGAAAGAGCTCACATTCGAAAAACAAACACGTATTCATGTTCCCCCGGCTCACTGAACACCAAAAAACCATGAGTTTTGCAGATCTGAAGTTTCCTTGCGGAGATAGCCCATGCTATATCTTGCATTTGTTAGGAAAAACTGCTTATAGTATGAAAAGTGCCCATTGCAGAAAAAGCTCAAATTCGAAAAACAAACACATATTCCTGTTCCCCCGGCTCACTGAACACCAAAAAACCATGAGTTTTGCAGATCTGAAGTTTCCTTGCGGAGATAGCCCATGATATATCTTGCATTTGTTAGGAAAAACTGCTTATAGTATGAAAAGTGCCCATTTCACAAAGAGCTCAAATTCAAAAAACAAACACATATTCATGTTCCCCTGTCTCCCCGAAGACCAAAAAACCATGACTTTTGCAGATCTGAAGTTTCCTTGCAGAGATAGCCCATGCTATATCTTGCATTTATTAGGAAAAACTGCTTAGAGTGAGAAAAGTTCCCATTGCAGAAAGAGCTCAAATTCGAAAAACAAACACGTATTCATGTTCCCCCGGCTCACTGAACACCAAAAAACCATGAGTTCTGCAGATCTGAAGTTTCCTTGCGGAGATAGCCCATGATATATCTTGCATTTGTTAGGAAAAACTGCTCATAGCATGAAAAGTGCCCATTGCACAAAGAGCTGAAATTCAGAAAAACAAACACATATTCCTGTTCCCCTGCCTCCCCGAAGACCAAAAAACCATGACTTTTGCAGATCTGAAGTTTCCTTGCGGAGATAGCCCATGCTATATCTTGCATTTGTTAGGAAAAACTGCTTATAGCATGAAAAGTGCCCATTGCAGAAAGAGCTCAAATTCGAAAAACAAACACGTATTCATGTTCCCCCGGCTCACTGAACACCAAAAAACCATGAGTTTTGCAGATCTGAAGTTTCCTTGCGGAGATAGCCCATGCTATATCTTGCATTTGTTAGGAAAAACTGCTTATAGTATGAAAAGTGCCCATTGCAGAAAAAGCTCAAATTCGAAAAACAAACACATATTCCTGTTCCCCTGCCTCCCCGAAGACCAAAAAACCATGACTTTTGCAGATGTGAAGTTTCCTTGCGGAGATAGCCCATGCTATATCTTGCATTTGTTAGGAAAAACTGCTTATAGCATGAAAAGTGCCCATTGCAGAAAGAGCTCAAATTCGAAAAACAAACACGTATTCATGTTCCCCCGGCTCACTGAACACCAAAAAACCATGAGTTCTGCAGATCTGAAGTTTCCTTGCGGAGATAGCCCATGATATATCTTGCATTTGTTAGGAAAAACTGCTCATAGCATGAAAAGTGCCCATTGCACAAAGAGCTGAAATTCAGAAAAACAAACACATATTCCTGTTCCCCTGCCTCCCCGAAGACCAAAAAACCATGACTTTTGCAGATCTGAAGTTTCCTTGCGGAGATAGCCCATGCTATATCTTGCATTTGTTAGGAAAAACTGCTTATAGCATGAAAAGTGCCAATTGCAGAAAGAGCTCAAATTCGAAAAACAAACACGTATTCATGTTCCCCCGGCTCACTGAACACCAAAAAACCATGAGTTTTGCAGATCTGAAGTTTCCTTGCGGAGATAGCCCATGCTATATCTTGCATTTGTTAGGAAAAACTGCTTATAGTATGAAAAGTGCCCATTGCAGAAAAAGCTCAAATTCGAAAAACAAACACATATTCCTGTTCCCCTGCCTCCCCGAAGACCAAAAAACCATGACTTTTGCAGATGTGAAGTTTCCTTGCGGAGATAGCCCATGCTATATCTTGCATTTGTTAGGAAAAACTGCTTATAGCATGAAAAGTGCCCATTGCAGAAAGAGCTCAAATTCGAAAAACAAACACGTATTCATGTTCCCCCGGCTCACTGAACACCAAAAAACCATGAGTTTTGCAGATCTGAAGTTTCCTTGCGGAGATAGCCCATGATATATCTTGCATTTGTTAGGAAAAACTGCTTATAGCATGAAAAGTGCCCATTGAAGATAGAGCTCAAATTCGCAAAACAAACATATATTCCTGTTCCCCTGCCTCTCCGAAGACCAAAAAACCATGACTTTTGCAGATCTGAAGTTTCCTTGCGGAGATAGCCCATGCTATATCTTGCATTTGTTAGGAAAAACTGCTTATAGCATGAAAAGTGCCCATTTCAGATAGAGAACAAATTCGCAAAACAAACACATATTCCTGTTCCCCTGCCTCCCCGAAGACCAAAAAACCATGACTTTTGCATATCTGAAGTTTCCTTGTTTAGATAGCCCATGCTATATCTTGCATTTGTTAGGAAAAACTGCTTATAGTATGAAAAGTGCCCATTGCAGAAAAAGCTCAAATTCGAAAAACAAACACATATTCCTGTTCCCCTGCCTCCCCGAAGACCAAAAAACCATGACTTTTGCAGATGTGAAGTTTCCTTGCGGAGATAGCCCATGCTATATCTTGCATTTGTTAGGAAAAACTGCTTATAGCATGAAAAGTGCCCATTGCAGAAAGAGCTCAAATTCGAAAAACAAACACGTATTCATGTTCCCCCGGCTCACTGAACACCAAAAAACCATGACTTTTGCAGATCTGAAGTTTCCTTGCGGAGATAGCCCATGTTATATCTTGCATTTGTTAGGAAAAACTGCTTATAGTATGAAAAGTGCCCATTGCAGAAAGAGCTCAAATTCGAAAAACAAACACATATTCCTGTTCCCCTGCCTCCCCGAAGATCAAAAAACCATGACTTTTGCAAATGTGAAGTTTCCTTGCGGAGATAGCCCATGCTATATCTTGCATTTGTTAGGAAAAACTGCTTAGAGCATGAAAAGTGCCCATTGCAGAAAGAGCTCACATTCGAAAAACAAACACGTATTCATGTTCCCCCGGCTCACTGAACACCAAAAAACCATGAGTTTTGCAGATCTGAAGTTTCCTTGCGGAGATAGCCCATGATATATCTTGCATTTGTTAGGAAAAACTGCTTATAGCATGAAAAGTGCCCATTGAAGATAGAGCTCAAATTCGCAAAACAAACATATATTCCTGTTCCCCTGCCTCTCCGAAGACCATAAAACCATGACTTTTGCAGATCTGAAGTTTCCTTGCGGAGATAGCCCATGCTATATCTTGCATTTGTTAGGAAAAACTGCTTATAGCATGAAAAGTGCCCATTGCAGAAAGAGCTCAAATTCGCAAAACAAACACATATTCCTGTTCCCCTGCCTCCCCGAAGACCAAAAAACCATGACTTTTGCAGATCTGAAGTTTCCTTGTGGAGATAGCCCATGCTATATCTTGCATTTGTTAGGAAAAACTGCTTATAGTATGAAAAGTGCCCATTGCAGAAAAAGCTCAAATTCGAAAAACAAACACATATTCCTGTTCCCCTGCCTCCCCGAAGACCAAAAAACCATGACTTTTGCAGATGTGAAGTTTCCTTGCGGAGATAGCCCATGCTATATCTTGCATTTGTTAGGAAAAACTGCTTAGAGCATGAAAAGTGCCCATTGCAGAAAGAGCTCAAATTCGAAAAACAAACACGTATTCATGTTCCCCCGGCTCACTGAACACCAAAAAACCATGACTTTTGCAGATCTGAAGTTTCCTTGCGGAGATAGCCCATGTTATATCTTGCATTTGTTAGGAAAAACTGCTTATAGTATGAAAAGTGCCCATTGCAGAAAGAGCTCAAATTCGAAAAACAAACACATATTCCTGTTCCCCTGCCTCCCTGAAGATCAAAAAACCATGACTTTTGCAGATGTGAAGTTTCCTTGCGGAGATAGCCCATGCTATATCTTGCATTTGTTAGGAAAAACTGCTTAGAGCATGAAAAGTGCCCATTGCAGAAAGAGCTCAAATTCGAAAAACAAACACGTATTCATGTTCCCCCGGCTCACTGAACACCAAAAAACAATGAGTTTTGCAGATCTGAAGTTTCCTTGCGGAGATAGCCCATGATATATCTTGCATTTGTTAGGAAAAACTGCTTATAGTATGAAAAGTGCCCATTGCAGAAAAAGCTCAAATTCGAAAAACAAACACGTATTCATGTTCCCCCGGCTCACTGAACACCAAAAAACAATGAGTTTTGCAGATCTGAAGTTTCCTTGCGGAGATAGCCCATGCTATATCTTGCATTTGTTAGGAAAAACTGCTTATAGTATGAAAAGTGCCCATTGCAGAAAAAGCTCAAATTCGAAAAACAAACACATATTCCTGTTCCCCTGCCTCCCCGAAGACCAAAAAACCATGACTTTTGCAGATGTGAAGTTTCCTTGCGGAGATAGCCCATGCTATATCTTGCATTTGTTAGGAAAAACTGCTTAGAGCATGAAAAGTGCCCATTGCAGAAAGAGCTCAAATTCGAAAAACAAACACGTATTCATGTTCCCCCGGCTCACTGAACACCAAAAAACCATGACTTTTGCAGATCTGAAGTTTCCTTGCGGAGATAGCCCATGTTATATCTTGCATTTGTTAGGAAAAACTGCTTATAGTATGAAAAGTGCCCATTGCAGAAAGAGCTCAAATTCGAAAAACAAACACATATTCCTGTTCCCCTGCCTCCCCGAAGATCAAAAAACCATGACTTTTGCAGATGTGAAGTTTCCTTGCGGAGATAGCCCATGCTATATCTTGCATTTGTTAGGAAAAACTGCTTAGAGCATGAAAAGTGCCCATTGCAGAAAGAGCTCAAATTCGAAAAACAAACACGTATTCATGTTCCCCCGGCTCACTGAACACCAAAAAACCATGAGTTTTGCAGATCTGAAGTTTCCTTGCGGAGATAGCCCATGATATATCTTGCATTTGTTAGGAAAAACTGCTTATAGCATGAAAAGTGCCCATTGAAGATAGAGCTCAAATTCGCAAAACAAACATATATTCCTGTTCCCCTGCCTCTCCGAAGACCATAAAACCATGACTTTTGCAGATCTGAAGTTTCCTTGCGGAGATAGCCCATGCTATATCTTGCATTTGTTAGGAAAAACTGCTTATAGTATGAAAAGTGCCCATTGCAGAAAAAGCTCAAATTCGAAAAACAAACACATATTCCTGTTCCCCTGCCTCCCCGAAGACCAAAAAACCATGACTTTTGCAGATGTGAAGTTTCCTTGCGGAGATAGCCCATGCTATATCTTGCATTTGATAGGAAAAACTGCTTAGAGCATGAAAAGTGCCCATTGCAGAAAGAGCTCAAATTCGAAAAACAAACAAGTATTCATGTTCCCCCGGCTCACTGAACACCAAAAAACCATGACTTTTGCAGATCTGAAGTTTCCTTGCGGAGATAGCCCATGTTATATCTTGCATTTGTTAGGAAAAACTGCTTATAGTATGAAAAGTGCCCATTGCAGAAAGAGCTCAAATTCGAAAAACAAACACATATTCCTGTTCCTCTGCCTCCCCGAAGATCAAAAAACCATGACTTTTGCAGATGTGAAGTTTCCTTGCGGAGATAGCCCATGCTATATCTTGCATTTGTTAGGAAAAACTGCTTAGAGCATGAAAAGTGCCCATTGCAGAAAGAGCTCAAATTCGAAAAACAAACACGTATTCATGTTCCCCCGGCTCACTGAACACCAAAAAACCATGAGTTTTGCAGATCTGAAGTTTCCTTGCGGAGATAGCCCATGATATATCTTGCATTTGTTAGGAAAAACTGCTTATAGCATGAAAAGTGCCCATTGAAGATAGAGCTCAAATTCGCAAAACAAACATATATTCCTGTTCCCCTGCCTCTCCGAAGACCATAAAACCATGACTTTTGCAGATCTGAAGTTTCCTTGCGGAGATAGCCCATGCTATATCTTGCATTTGTTAGGAAAAACTGCTTATAGCATGAAAAGTGCCCATTGCAGATAGAGCTCAAATTCGCAAAACAAACACATATTCCTGTTCCCCTGCCTCCCCGAAGACCAAAAAACCATGACTTTTGCAGATCTGAAGTTTCCTTGCGGAGATAGCCCATGCTATATCTTGCATTTGTTAGGAAAAACTGCTTATAGTATGAAAAGTGCCCATTGCAGAAAGAGCTCAAATTCGAAAAACAAACACATATTCCTGTTCCTCTGCCTCCCCGAAGATCAAAAAACCATGACTTTTGCAGATGTGAAGTTTCCTTGCGGAGATAGCCCATGCTATATCTTGCATTTGTTAGGAAAAACTGCTTAGAGCATGAAAAGTGCCCATTGCAGAAAGAGCTCAAATTCGAAAAACAAACACGTATTCATGTTCCCCCGGCTCACTGAACACCAAAAAACCATGAGTTTTGCAGATCTGAAGTTTCCTTGCGGAGATAGCCCATGATATATCTTGCATTTGTTAGGAAAAACTGCTTATAGCATGAAAAGTGCCCATTGAAGATAGAGCTCAAATTCGCAAAACAAACATATATTCCTGTTCCCCTGCCTCTCCGAAGACCATAAAACCATGACTTTTGCAGATCTGAAGTTTCCTTGCGGAGATAGCCCATGCTATATCTTGCATTTGTTAGGAAAAACTGCTTATAGCATGAAAAGTGCCCATTGCAGATAGAGCTCAAATTCGCAAAACAAACACATATTCCTGTTCCCCTGCCTCCCCGAAGACCAAAAAACCATGACTTTTGCAGATCTGAAGTTTCCTTGCGGAGATAGCCCATGCTATATCTTGCATTTGTTAGGAAAAACTGCTTATAGTATGAAAAGTGCCCATTGCAGAAAAATCTCAAATTCGAAAAACAAACACATATTCCTGTTCCCCTGCCTCCCCGAAGACCAAAAAACCATGACTTTTGCAGATGTGAAGTTTCCTTGCGGAGATAGCCCATGCTATATCTTGCATTTGTTAGGAAAAACTGCTTAGAGCATGAAAAGTGCCCATTGCAGAAAGAGCTCAAATTCGCAAAACAAACACATATTCCTGTTCCCCTGCCTCCCCGAAGACCAAAAAACCATGACTTTTGCAGATCTGAAGTTTCCTTGTGGAGATAGCCCATGCTATATCTTGCATTTGTTAGGAAAAACTGCTTATAGTATGAAAAGTGCCCATTGCAGAAAAAGCTCAAATTCGAAAAACAAACACATATTCCTGTTCCCCTGCCTCCCCGAAGACCAAAAAACCATGACTTTTGCAGATCTGAAGTTTCCTTGCGGAGATAGCCCATGTTATATCTTGCATTTGTTAGGAAAAACTGCTTATAGTATGAAAAGTGCCCATTGCAGAAAGAGCTCAAATTCGAAAAACAAACACATATTCCTGTTCCTCTGCCTCCCCGAAGATCAAAAAACCATGACTTTTGCAGATGTGAAGTTTCCTTGCGGAGATAGCCCATGCTATATCTTGCATTTGTTAGGAAAAACTGCTTAGAGCATGAAAAGTGCCCATTGCAGAAAGAGCTCAAATTCGAAAAACAAACACGTATTCATGTTCCCCCGGCTCACTGAACACCAAAAAACCATGAGTTTTGCAGATCTGAAGTTTCCTTGCGGAGATAGCCCATGATATATCTTGCATTTGTTAGGAAAAACTGCTTATAGCATGAAAAGTGCCCATTGAAGATAGAGCTCAAATTCGCAAAACAAACATATATTCCTGTTCCCCTGCCTCTCCGAAGACCATAAAACCATGACTTTTGCAGATCTGAAGTTTCCTTGCGGAGATAGCCCATGCTATATCTTGCATTTGTTAGGAAAAACTGCTTATAGCATGAAAAGTGCCCATTGCAGATAGAGCTCAAATTCGCAAAACAAACACATATTCCTGTTCCCCTGCCTCCCCGAAGACCAAAAAACCATGACTTTTGCAGATCTGAAGTTTCCTTGCGGAGATAGCCCATGCTATATCTTGCATTTGTTAGGAAAAACTGCTTATAGTATGAAAAGTGCCCATTGCAGAAAAATCTCAAATTCGAAAAACAAACACATATTCCTGTTCCCCTGCCTCCCCGAAGACCAAAAAACCATGACTTTTGCAGATGTGAAGTTTCCTTGCGGAGATAGCCCATGCTATATCTTGCATTTGTTAGGAAAAACTGCTTAGAGCATGAAAAGTGCCCATTGCAGAAAGAGCTCAAATTCGCAAAACAAACACATATTCCTGTTCCCCTGCCTCCCCGAAGACCAAAAAACCATGACTTTTGCAGATCTGAAGTTTCCTTGTGGAGATAGCCCATGCTATATCTTGCATTTGTTAGGAAAAACTGCTTATAGTATGAAAAGTGCCCATTGCAGAAAAAGCTCAAATTCGAAAAACAAACACATATTCCTGTTCCCCTGCCTCCCCGAAGACCAAAAAACCATGACTTTTGCAGATGTGAAGTTTCCTTGCGGAGATAGCCCATGATATCTTGCATTTGTTAGGAAAAACTGCTTAGAGCATGAAAAGTGCCCATTGCAGAAAGAGCTCAAATTCGAAAAACAAACACGTATTCATGTTCCCCCGGCTCACTGAACACCAAAAAACCATGACTTTTGCAGATCTGAAGTTTCCTTGCGGAGATAGCCCATGTTATATCTTGCATTTGTTAGGAAAAACTACTTATAGTATGAAAAGTGCCCATTGCAGAAAGAGCTCAAATTCGAAAAACAAACACATATTCCTGTTCCCCTGCCTCCCCGAAGATCAAAAAACCATGACTTTTGCAGATGTGAAGTTTCCTTGCGGAGATAGCCCATGCTATAACTTGCATTTGTTAGGAAAAACTGCTTAGAGCATGAAAAGTGCCCATTGCAGAAAGAGCTCAAATTCGAAAAACAAACACGTATTCATGTTCCCCCGGCTCACTGAACACCAAAAAACCATGAGTTTTGCAGATCTGAAGTTTCCTTGCGGAGATAGCCCATGTTATATCTTGCATTTGTTAGGAAAAACTGCTTATAGTATGAAAAGTGCCCATTGCAGAAAGAGCTCAAATTCGAAAAACAAACATATATTCCTGTTCCCCTGCCTCTCCGAAGACCATAAAACCATGACTTTTGCAGATCTGAAGTTTCCTTGCGGAGATAGCCCATGCTATATCTTGCATTTGTTAGGAAAAACTGCTTATAGCATGAAAAGTGCCCATTGCAGAAAGAGCTCAAATTCGCAAAACAAACACATATTCCTGTTCCCCTGCCTCCCCGAAGACCAAAAAACCATGACTTTTGCAGATCTGAAGTTTCCTTGTGGAGATAGCCCATGCTATATCTTGCATTTGTTAGGAAAAACTGCTTATAGTATGAAAAGTGCCCATTGCAGAAAAAGCTCAAATTCGAAAAACAAACACATATTCCTGTTCCCCTGCCTCCCCGAAGACCAAAAAACCATGACTTTTGCAGATGTGAAGTTTCCTTGCGGAGATAGCCCATGCTATATCTTGCATTTGTTAGGAAAAACTGCTTAGAGCATGAAAAGTGCCCATTGCAGAAAGAGCTCAAATTCGAAAAACAAACACGTATTCATGTTCCCCCGGCTCACTGAACACCAAAAAACCATGACTTTTGCAGATCTGAAGTTTCCTTGCGGAGATAGCCCATGTTATATCTTGCATTTGTTAGGAAAAACTGCTTATAGTATGAAAAGTGCCCATTGCAGAAAGAGCTCAAATTCGAAAAACAAACACATATTCCTGTTCCCCTGCCTCCCCAAAGATCAAAAAACCATGACTTTTGCAGATGTGAAGTTTCCTTGCGGAGATAGCCCATGCTATATCTTGCATTTGTTAGGAAAAACTGCTTAGAGCATGAAAAGTGCCCATTGCAGAAAGAGCTCAAATTCGAAAAACAAACACGTATTCATGTTCCCCCGGCTCACTGAACACCAAAAAACCATGACTTTTGCAGATCTGAAGTTTCCTTGCGGAGATAGCCCATGTTATATCTTGCATTTGTTAGGAAAAACTGCTTATAGCATGAAAAGTGCCCATTGAAGATAGAGCTCAAATTCGCAAAACAAACATATATTCCTGTTCCCCTGCCTCTCCGAAGACCATAAAACCATGACTTTTGCAGATCTGAAGTTTCCTTGCGGAGATAGCCCATGCTATATCTTGCATTTGTTAGGAAAAACTGCTTATAGCATGAAAAGTGCCCATTGCAGATAGAGCTCAAATTCGCAAAACAAACACATATTCCTGTTCCCCTGCCTCCCCGAAGACCAAAAAACCATGACTTTTGCAGATCTGAAGTTTCCTTGCGGAGATAGCCCATGCTATATCTTGCATTTGTTAGGAAAAACTGCTTATAGTATGAAAAGTGCCCATTGCAGAAAAAGCTCAAATTCGAAAAACAAACACATATTCCTGTTCCCCTGCCTCCCCGAAGACCAAAAAACCATGACTTTTGCAGATGTGAAGTTTCCTTGCGGAGATAGCCCATGCTATATCTTGCATTTGTTAGGAAAAACTGCTTAGAGCATGAAAAGTGCCCATTGCAGAAAGAGCTCAAATTCGCAAAACAAACACATATTCCTGTTCCCCTGCCTCCCCGAAGACCAAAAAACCATGACTTTTGCAGATCTGAAGTTTCCTTGTGGAGATAGCCCATGCTATATCTTGCATTTGTTAGGAAAAACTGCTTATAGTATGAAAAGTGCCCATTGCAGAAAAAGCTCAAATTCGAAAAACAAACACATATTCCTGTTCCCCTGCCTCCCCGAAGACCAAAAAACCATGACTTTTGCAGATGTGAAGTTTCCTTGCGGAGATAGCCCATGATATCTTGCATTTGTTAGGAAAAACTGCTTAGAGCATGAAAAGTGCCCATTGCAGAAAGAGCTCAAATTCGAAAAACAAACACGTATTCATGTTCCCCCGGCTCACTGAACACCAAAAAACCATGACTTTTGCAGATCTGAAGTTTCCTTGCGGAGATAGCCCATGTTATATCTTGCATTTGTTAGGAAAAACTGCTTATAGTATGAAAAGTGCCCATTGCAGAAAAAGCTCAAATTCGAAAAACAAACACATATTCCTGTTCCCCTGCCTCCCCGAAGACCAAAAAACCATGACTTTTGCAGATGTGAAGTTTCCTTGCGGAGATAGCCCATGCTATATCTTGCATTTGTTAGGAAAAACTGCTTATAGCATGAAAAGTGCCCATTGCAGAAAGAGCTCAAATTCGAAAAACAAACACGTATTCATGTTCCCCCGGCTCACTGAACACCAAAAAACCATGACTTTTGCAGATCTGAAGTTTCCTTGCGGAGATAGCCCATGTTATATCTTGCATTTGTTAGGAAAAACTGCTTATAGTATGAAAAGTGCCCATTGCAGAAAGAGCTCAAATTCGAAAAACAAACACATATTCCTGTTCCCCTGCCTCCCCGAAGATCAAAAAACCATGACTTTTGCAAATGTGAAGTTTCCTTGCGGAGATAGCCCATGCTATATCTTGCATTTGTTAGGAAAAACTGCTTAGAGCATGAAAAGTGCCCATTGCAGAAAGAGCTCACATTCGAAAAACAAACACGTATTCATGTTCCCCCGGCTCACTGAACACCAAAAAACCATGAGTTTTGCAGATCTGAAGTTTCCTTGCGGAGATAGCCCATGATATATCTTGCATTTGTTAGGAAAAACTGCTTATAGCATGAAAAGTGCCCATTGAAGATAGAGCTCAAATTCGCAAAACAAACATATATTCCTGTTCCCCTGCCTCTCCGAAGACCATAAAACCATGACTTTTGCAGATCTGAAGTTTCCTTGCGGAGATAGCCCATGCTATATCTTGCATTTGTTAGGAAAAACTGCTTATAGCATGAAAAGTGCCCATTGCAGAAAGAGCTCAAATTCGCAAAACAAACACATATTCCTGTTCCCCTGCCTCCCCGAAGACCAAAAAACCATGACTTTTGCAGATCTGAAGTTTCCTTGTGGAGATAGCCCATGCTATATCTTGCATTTGTTAGGAAAAACTGCTTATAGTATGAAAAGTGCCCATTGCAGAAAAAGCTCAAATTCGAAAAACAAACACATATTCCTGTTCCCCTGCCTCCCCGAAGACCAAAAAACCATGACTTTTGCAGATGTGAAGTTTCCTTGCGGAGATAGCCCATGCTATATCTTGCATTTGTTAGGAAAAACTGCTTAGAGCATGAAAAGTGCCCATTGCAGAAAGAGCTCAAATTCGAAAAACAAACACGTATTCATGTTCCCCCGGCTCACTGAACACCAAAAAACCATGACTTTTGCAGATCTGAAGTTTCCTTGCGGAGATAGCCCATGTTATATCTTGCATTTGTTAGGAAAAACTGCTTATAGTATGAAAAGTGCCCATTGCAGAAAGAGCTCAAATTCGAAAAACAAACACATATTCCTGTTCCCCTGCCTCCCCGAAGATCAAAAAACCATGACTTTTGCAGATGTGAAGTTTCCTTGCGGAGATAGCCCATGCTATATCTTGCATTTGTTAGGAAAAACTGCTTAGAGCATGAAAAGTGCCCATTGCAGAAAGAGCTCAAATTCGAAAAACAAACACGTATTCATGTTCCCCCGGCTCACTGAACACCAAAAAACAATGAGTTTTGCAGATCTGAAGTTTCCTTGCGGAGATAGCCCATGATATATCTTGCATTTGTTAGGAAAAACTGCTTATAGTATGAAAAGTGCCCATTGCAGAAAAAGCTCAAATTCGAAAAACAAACACGTATTCATGTTCCCCCGGCTCACTGAACACCAAAAAACAATGAGTTTTGCAGATCTGAAGTTTCCTTGCGGAGATAGCCCATGCTATATCTTGCATTTGTTAGGAAAAACTGCTTATAGTATGAAAAGTGCCCATTGCAGAAAAAGCTCAAATTCGAAAAACAAACACATATTCCTGTTCCCCTGCCTCCCCGAAGACCAAAAAACCATGACTTTTGCAGATGTGAAGTTTCCTTGCGGAGATAGCCCATGCTATATCTTGCATTTGTTAGGAAAAACTGCTTAGAGCATGAAAAGTGCCCATTGCAGAAAGAGCTCAAATTCGAAAAACAAACACGTATTCATGTTCCCCCGGCTCACTGAACACCAAAAAACCATGACTTTTGCAGATCTGAAGTTTCCTTGCGGAGATAGCCCATGTTATATCTTGCATTTGTTAGGAAAAACTGCTTATAGTATGAAAAGTGCCCATTGCAGAAAGAGCTCAAATTCGAAAAACAAACACATATTCCTGTTCCCCTGCCTCCCCGAAGATCAAAAAACCATGACTTTTGCAGATGTGAAGTTTCCTTGCGGAGATAGCCCATGCTATATCTTGCATTTGTTAGGAAAAACTGCTTAGAGCATGAAAAGTGCCCATTGCAGAAAGAGCTCAAATTCGAAAAACAAACACGTATTCATGTTCCCCCGGCTCACTGAACACCAAAAAACCATGAGTTTTGCAGATCTGAAGTTTCCTTGCGGAGATAGCCCATGATATATCTTGCATTTGTTAGGAAAAACTGCTTATAGCATGAAAAGTGCCCATTGAAGATAGAGCTCAAATTCGCAAAACAAACATATATTCCTGTTCCCCTGCCTCTCCGAAGACCATAAAACCATGACTTTTGCAGATCTGAAGTTTCCTTGCGGAGATAGCCCATGCTATATCTTGCATTTGTTAGGAAAAACTGCTTATAGTATGAAAAGTGCCCATTGCAGAAAAAGCTCAAATTCGAAAAACAAACACATATTCCTGTTCCCCTGCCTCCCCGAAGACCAAAAAACCATGACTTTTGCAGATGTGAAGTTTCCTTGCGGAGATAGCCCATGCTATATCTTGCATTTGATAGGAAAAACTGCTTAGAGCATGAAAAGTGCCCATTGCAGAAAGAGCTCAAATTCGAAAAACAAACAAGTATTCATGTTCCCCCGGCTCACTGAACACCAAAAAACCATGACTTTTGCAGATCTGAAGTTTCCTTGCGGAGATAGCCCATGTTATATCTTGCATTTGTTAGGAAAAACTGCTTATAGTATGAAAAGTGCCCATTGCAGAAAGAGCTCAAATTCGAAAAACAAACACATATTCCTGTTCCTCTGCCTCCCCGAAGATCAAAAAACCATGACTTTTGCAGATGTGAAGTTTCCTTGCGGAGATAGCCCATGCTATATCTTGCATTTGTTAGGAAAAACTGCTTAGAGCATGAAAAGTGCCCATTGCAGAAAGAGCTCAAATTCGAAAAACAAACACGTATTCATGTTCCCCCGGCTCACTGAACACCAAAAAACCATGAGTTTTGCAGATCTGAAGTTTCCTTGCGGAGATAGCCCATGATATATCTTGCATTTGTTAGGAAAAACTGCTTATAGCATGAAAAGTGCCCATTGAAGATAGAGCTCAAATTCGCAAAACAAACATATATTCCTGTTCCCCTGCCTCTCCGAAGACCATAAAACCATGACTTTTGCAGATCTGAAGTTTCCTTGCGGAGATAGCCCATGCTATATCTTGCATTTGTTAGGAAAAACTGCTTATAGCATGAAAAGTGCCCATTGCAGATAGAGCTCAAATTCGCAAAACAAACACATATTCCTGTTCCCCTGCCTCCCCGAAGACCAAAAAACCATGACTTTTGCAGATCTGAAGTTTCCTTGCGGAGATAGCCCATGCTATATCTTGCATTTGTTAGGAAAAACTGCTTATAGTATGAAAAGTGCCCATTGCAGAAAGAGCTCAAATTCGAAAAACAAACACATATTCCTGTTCCTCTGCCTCCCCGAAGATCAAAAAACCATGACTTTTGCAGATGTGAAGTTTCCTTGCGGAGATAGCCCATGCTATATCTTGCATTTGTTAGGAAAAACTGCTTAGAGCATGAAAAGTGCCCATTGCAGAAAGAGCTCAAATTCGAAAAACAAACACGTATTCATGTTCCCCCGGCTCACTGAACACCAAAAAACCATGAGTTTTGCAGATCTGAAGTTTCCTTGCGGAGATAGCCCATGATATATCTTGCATTTGTTAGGAAAAACTGCTTATAGCATGAAAAGTGCCCATTGAAGATAGAGCTCAAATTCGCAAAACAAACATATATTCCTGTTCCCCTGCCTCTCCGAAGACCATAAAACCATGACTTTTGCAGATCTGAAGTTTCCTTGCGGAGATAGCCCATGCTATATCTTGCATTTGTTAGGAAAAACTGCTTATAGCATGAAAAGTGCCCATTGCAGATAGAGCTCAAATTCGCAAAACAAACACATATTCCTGTTCCCCTGCCTCCCCGAAGACCAAAAAACCATGACTTTTGCAGATCTGAAGTTTCCTTGCGGAGATAGCCCATGCTATATCTTGCATTTGTTAGGAAAAACTGCTTATAGTATGAAAAGTGCCCATTGCAGAAAAATCTCAAATTCGAAAAACAAACACATATTCCTGTTCCCCTGCCTCCCCGAAGACCAAAAAACCATGACTTTTGCAGATGTGAAGTTTCCTTGCGGAGATAGCCCATGCTATATCTTGCATTTGTTAGGAAAAACTGCTTAGAGCATGAAAAGTGCCCATTGCAGAAAGAGCTCAAATTCGCAAAACAAACACATATTCCTGTTCCCCTGCCTCCCCGAAGACCAAAAAACCATGACTTTTGCAGATCTGAAGTTTCCTTGTGGAGATAGCCCATGCTATATCTTGCATTTGTTAGGAAAAACTGCTTATAGTATGAAAAGTGCCCATTGCAGAAAAAGCTCAAATTCGAAAAACAAACACATATTCCTGTTCCCCTGCCTCCCCGAAGACCAAAAAACCATGACTTTTGCAGATCTGAAGTTTCCTTGCGGAGATAGCCCATGTTATATCTTGCATTTGTTAGGAAAAACTGCTTATAGTATGAAAAGTGCCCATTGCAGAAAGAGCTCAAATTCGAAAAACAAACACATATTCCTGTTCCTCTGCCTCCCCGAAGATCAAAAAACCATGACTTTTGCAGATGTGAAGTTTCCTTGCGGAGATAGCCCATGCTATATCTTGCATTTGTTAGGAAAAACTGCTTAGAGCATGAAAAGTGCCCATTGCAGAAAGAGCTCAAATTCGAAAAACAAACACGTATTCATGTTCCCCCGGCTCACTGAACACCAAAAAACCATGAGTTTTGCAGATCTGAAGTTTCCTTGCGGAGATAGCCCATGATATATCTTGCATTTGTTAGGAAAAACTGCTTATAGCATGAAAAGTGCCCATTGAAGATAGAGCTCAAATTCGCAAAACAAACATATATTCCTGTTCCCCTGCCTCTCCGAAGACCATAAAACCATGACTTTTGCAGATCTGAAGTTTCCTTGCGGAGATAGCCCATGCTATATCTTGCATTTGTTAGGAAAAACTGCTTATAGCATGAAAAGTGCCCATTGCAGATCGAGCTCAAATTCGCAAAACAAACACATATTCCTGTTCCCCTGCCTCCCCGAAGACCAAAAAACCATGACTTTTGCAGATCTGAAGTTTCCTTGCGGAGATAGCCCATGCTATATCTTGCATTTGTTAGGAAAAACTGCTTATAGTATGAAAAGTGCCCATTGCAGAAAAATCTCAAATTCGAAAAACAAACACATATTCCTGTTCCCCTGCCTCCCCGAAGACCAAAAAACCATGACTTTTGCAGATGTGAAGTTTCCTTGCGGAGATAGCCCATGCTATATCTTGCATTTGTTAGGAAAAACTGCTTAGAGCATGAAAAGTGCCCATTGCAGAAAGAGCTCAAATTCGCAAAACAAACACATATTCCTGTTCCCCTGCCTCCCCGAAGACCAAAAAACCATGACTTTTGCAGATCTGAAGTTTCCTTGTGGAGATAGCCCATGCTATATCTTGCATTTGTTAGGAAAAACTGCTTATAGTATGAAAAGTGCCCATTGCAGAAAAAGCTCAAATTCGAAAAACAAACACATATTCCTGTTCCCCTGCCTCCCCGAAGACCAAAAAACCATGACTTTTGCAGATGTGAAGTTTCCTTGCGGAGATAGCCCATGATATCTTGCATTTGTTAGGAAAAACTGCTTAGAGCATGAAAAGTGCCCATTGCAGAAAGAGCTCAAATTCGAAAAACAAACACGTATTCATGTTCCCCCGGCTCACTGAACACCAAAAAACCATGACTTTTGCAGATCTGAAGTTTCCTTGCGGAGATAGCCCATGTTATATCTTGCATTTGTTAGGAAAATCTACTTATAGTATGAAAAGTGCCCATTGCAGAAAGAGCTCAAATTCGAAAAACAAACACATATTCCTGTTCCCCTGCCTCCCCGAAGATCAAAAAACCATGACTTTTGCAGATGTGAAGTTTCCTTGCGGAGATAGCCCATGCTATAACTTGCATTTGTTAGGAAAAACTGCTTAGAGCATGAAAAGTGCCCATTGCAGAAAGAGCTCAAATTCGAAAAACAAACACGTATTCATGTTCCCCCGGCTCACTGAACACCAAAAAACCATGAGTTTTGCAGATCTGAAGTTTCCTTGCGGAGATAGCCCATGATATATCTTGCATTTGTTAGGAAAAACTGCTTATAGCATGAAAAGTGCCCATTGAAGATAGAGCTCAAATTCGCAAAACAAACATATATTCCTGTTCCCCTGCCTCTCCGAAGACCATAAAACCATGACTTTTGCAGATCTGAAGTTTCCTTGCGGAGATAGCCCATGCTATATCTTGCATTTGTTAGGAAAAACTGCTTATAGCATGAAAAGTGCCCATTGCAGATAGAGCTCAAATTCGCAAAACAAACACATATTCCTGTTCCCCTGCCTCCCCGAAGACCAAAAAACCATGACTTTTGCAGATCTGAAGTTTCCTTGCGGAGATAGCCCATGCTATATCTTGCATTTGTTAGGAAAAACTGCTTATAGTATGAAAAGTGCCCATTGCAGAAAAAGCTCAAATTCGAAAAACAAACACATATTCCTGTTCCCCTGCCTCCCCGAAGACCAAAAAACCATGACTTTTGCAGATGTGAAGTTTCCTTGCGGAGATAGCCCATGCTATATCTTGCATTTGTTAGGAAAAACTGCTTAGAGCATGAAAAGTGCCCATTGCAGAAAGAGCTCAAATTCGCAAAACAAACACATATTCCTGTTCCCCTGCCTCCCCGAAGACCAAAAAACCATGACTTTTGCAGATCTGAAGTTTCCTTGTGGAGATAGCCCATGCTATATCTTGCATTTGTTAGGAAAAACTGCTTATAGTATGAAAAGTGCCCATTGCAGAAAAAGCTCAAATTCGAAAAACAAACACATATTCCTGTTCCCCTGCCTCCCCGAAGACCAAAAAACCATGACTTTTGCAGATGTGAAGTTTCCTTGCGGAGATAGCCCATGATATCTTGCATTTGTTAGGAAAAACTGCTTAGAGCATGAAAAGTGCCCATTGCAGAAAGAGCTCAAATTCGAAAAACAAACACGTATTCATGTTCCCCCGGCTCACTGAACACCAAAAAACCATGACTTTTGCAGATCTGAAGTTTCCTTGCGGAGATAGCCCATGTTATATCTTGCATTTGTTAGGAAAAACTACTTATAGTATGAAAAGTGCCCATTGCAGAAAGAGCTCAAATTCGAAAAACAAACACATATTCCTGTTCCCCTGCCTCCCCGAAGATCAAAAAACCATGACTTTTGCAGATGTGAAGTTTCCTTGCGGAGATAGCCCATGCTATAACTTGCATTTGTTAGGAAAAACTGCTTAGAGCATGAAAAGTGCCCATTGCAGAAAGAGCTCAAATTCGAAAAACAAACACGTATTCATGTTCCCCCGGCTCACTGAACACCAAAAAACCATGAGTTTTGCAGATCTGAAGTTTCCTTGCGGAGATAGCCCATGATATATCTTGCATTTGTTAGGAAAAACTGCTTATAGCATGAAAAGTGCCCATTGAAGATAGAGCTCAAATTCGCAAAACAAACATATATTCCTGTTCCCCTGCCTCTCCGAAGACCATAAAACCATGACTTTTGCAGATCTGAAGTTTCCTTGCGGAGATAGCCCATGCTATATCTTGCATTTGTTAGGAAAAACTGCTTATAGTATGAAAAGTGCCCATTGCAGAAAAAGCTCAAATTCGAAAAACAAACACATATTCCTGTTCCCCTGCCTCCCCGAAGACCAAAAAACCATGACTTTTGCAGATGTGAAGTTTCCTTGCGGAGATAGCCCATGCTATATCTTGCATTTGTTAGGAAAAACTGCTTAGAGCATTAAAAGTGCCCATTGCAGAAAGAGCTCAAATTCGAAAAACAAACACATATTCCTGTTCCCCTGCCTCCCCGAAGACCAAAAAACCATGACTTTTGCAGATCTGAAGTTTCCTTGTGGAGATAGCCCATGCTATATCTTGCATTTGTTAGGAAAAACTGCTTATAGTATGAAAAGTGCCCATTGCAGAAAAAGCTCAAATTCGAAAAACAAACACATATTCCTGTTCCCCTGCCTCCCCGAAGACCAAAAAACCATGACTTTTGCAGATGTGAAGTTTCCTTCCGAAGATAGCCCATGCTATATCTTGCATTTGTTAGGAAAAACTGCTTAGAGCATGAAAAGTGCCCATTGCAGAAAGAGCTCAAATTCGAAAAACAAACACGTATTCATGTTCCCCCGGCTCACTGAACACCAAAAAACCATGACTTTTGCAGATCTGAAGTTTCCTTGCGGAGATAGCCCATGTTATATCTTGCATTTGTTAGGAAAAACTGCTTATAGTATGAAAAGTGCCCATTGCAGAAAGAGCTCAAATTCGAAAAACAAACACATATTCCTGTTCCCCTGCCTCTCCGAAGATCAAAAAACCATGACTTTTGCAGATCTGAAGTTTCCTTGTAGAGATAGCCCATGCTATATCTTGCATTTGTTAGGAAAAACTGCTTAGAGCATGAAAAGTGCCCATTGCAGAAAGAGCTCAAATTCGAATAACAAACACGTATTCATGTTCCCCCGGCTCACTGAACACCAAAAAACCATGAGGTTTGCAGATCTGAAGTTTCCTTGTGGAGATAGCCCATGTTATATCTTGCATTTGTTAGGAAAAACTGCTTATAGCATGAAAAGTGCCCATTGCATTTAGAGCTCAAATTCGCAAAACAAACACATATTCATGTTCCCCTGTCTCCCCGAAGACCAAAAAACCATGACTTTTGCAGATCTGAAGTTTCCTTGCGGAGATAGCCCATGCTATATCTTGCATTTGTTAGGAAAAACTTATAGCATGAAAAGTGCCCATTGCAGATAGAGCTCAAATTCGCAAAACAAACACATATTCCTGTTCCCCTGCCTCCCCGAAGACCAAAAAACCATGACTTTTGCAGATCTGAAGTTTCCTTGCGGAGATAGCCCATGCTATATCTTGCATTTGTTAGGAAAAACTGCTTATAGTATGAAAAGTGCCCATTGCAGAAAAAGCTCAAATTCGAAAAACAAACACATATTCCTGTTCCCCTGCCTCCCCGAAGACCAAAAAACCATGACTTTTGCAGATGTGAAGTTTCCTTGCGGAGATAGCCCATGCTATATCTTGCATTTGTTAGGAAAAACTGCTTAGAGCATTAAAAGTGCCCATTGCAGAAAGAGCTCAAATTCGAAAAAAAAACACGTATTCATGTTCCCCCGGCTCACTGAACACCAAAAAACCATGACTTTTGCAGATCTGAAGTTTCCTTGCGGAGATAGCCCATGTTATATCTTGCATTTGTTAGGAAAAACTGCTTATAGTATGAAAAGTGCCCATTGCAGAAAGAGCTCAAATTCGAAAAACAAACACATATTCCTGTTCCCCTGCCTCCCCGAAGATCAAAAAACCATGACTTTTGCAGATGTGAAGTTTCCTTGCGGAGATAGCCCATGCTATATCTTGCATTTGTTAGGAAAAACTGCTTATAGTATGAAAAGTGCCCATTGCACAAAGAGCTGAAATTCAGAAAAACAAACACATATTCCTGTTCCCCTGCCTCCCCGAAGACCAAAAAACCATGACTTTTGCAGATCTGAAGTTTCCTTGCGGAGATAGCCCATGCTATATCTTGCATTTGTTAGGAAAAACTGATTATTGCATGAAAAGTGCCCATTGCAGATAGAGCTCAAATTCGGAAAACAAACACATATTCCTGTTCCCCTGCCTCCCCGAAGACCAAAAAACCATGACTTTTGCAGATGTGAACTTTTCTTGCGGAGATAGCCCATGCTATATCTTGCATTTGTTAGGAAAAACTGCTTATAGTATGAAAAGTGCCCATTGCAGAAAAAGCTCAAATTCGAAAAACAAACACATATTCCTGTTCCCCTGCCTCCCCGAAGACCAAAAAACCATGACTTTTGCAGATGTGAAGTTTCCTTGCGGAGATAGCCCATGTTATATCTTGCATTTGTTAGGAAAAACTGCTTATAGTATGAAAAGTGCCCATTGCAGAAAGAGCTCAAATTCGAAAAACAAACACATATTCCTGTTCCCCTGCCTCCCCGAAGATCAAAAAACCATGACTTTTGCAGATGTGAAGTTTCCTTGCGGAGATAGCCCATGCTATATCTTGCATTTTTTAGGAAAAACTGCTTAGAGCATGAAAAGTGCCCATTGCAGAAAGAGCTCAAATTCGAAAAACAAACACGTATTCATGTTCCCCCGGCTCACTGAACACCAAAAAACCATGAGTTTTGCAGATCTGAAGTTTCCTTGCGGAGATAGCCCATGATATATCTTGCATTTGTTAGGAAAAACTGCTTATAGTATGAAAAGTGCCCATTTCACAAAGAGCTCAAATTCAAAAAACAAACACATATTCATGTTCCCCTGTCTCCCCGAAGACCAAAAAACCATGACTTTTGCAGATCTGAAGTTTCCTTGCAGAGATAGCCCATGCTATATCTTGCATTTGTTAGGAAAAACTGCTTAGAGTGAGAAAAGTGCCCATTGCAGAAAGAGCTCAAATTCGAAAAACAAACACATATTCCTGTTCCCCTGCCTCCCCGAAGACCAAAAAACCATGACTTTTGCAGATCTGAAGTTTCCTTGTGGAGATAGCCCATGCTATATCTTGCATTTGTTAGGAAAAACTGCTTATAGCATGAAAAGTGCCCATTGCATTTAGAGCTCAAATTCGCAAAACAAACACATATTCATGTTCCCCTGTCTCCCCGAAGACCAAAAAACCATGACTTTTGCAGATCTGAAGTTTCCTTGCGGAGATAGCCCATGCTATATCTTGCATTTGTTAGGAAAAACTTATAGCATGAAAAGTGCCCATTGCAGATAGAGCTCAAATTCGCAAAACAAACACATATTCCTGTTCCCCTGCCTCCCCGAAGACCAAAAAACCATGACTTTTGCAGATCTGAAGTTTCCTTGCGGAGATAGCCCATGCTATATCTTGCATTTGTTAGGAAAAACTGCTTATAGTATGAAAAGTGCCCATTGCAGAAAGAGCTCAAATTCGAAAAACAAACACATATTCCTGTTCCCCTGCCTCCCCGAAGATCAAAAAACCATGACTTTTGCAGATGTGAAGTTTCCTTGCGGAGATAGCCCATGCTATATCTTGCATTTTTTAGGAAAAACTGCTTAGAGCATGAAAAGTGCCCATTGCAGAAAGAGCTCAAATTCGAAAAACAAACACGTATTCATGTTCCCCCGGCTCACTGAACACCAAAAAACCATGAGTTTTGCAGATCTGAAGTTTCCTTGCGGAGATAGCCCATGATATATCTTGCATTTGTTAGGAAAAACTGCTTATAGTATGAAAAGTGCCCATTTCACAAAGAGCTCAAATTCAAAAAACAAACACATATTCATGTTCCCCTGTCTCCCCGAAGACCAAAAAACCATGACTTTTGCAGATCTGAAGTTTCCTTGCGGAGATAGCCCATGCTATATCTTGCATTTGTTAGGAAAAACTGCTTAGAGCATGAAAAGTGCCCATTGCAGAAAGAGCTCAAATTCGAAAAACAAACACGTATCCATGTTCCCCCGGCTCACTGAACACCAAAAAACCATGACTTTTGCAGATCTGAAGTTTCCTTGCGGAGATAGCCCATGTTATATCTTGCATTTGTTTGGAAAAACTGCTTATAGTATGAAAAGTGCCCATTGCAGAAAGAGCTCAAATTCGAAAAACAAACACATATTCCTGTTCCCCTGCCTCCCCGAAGATCAAAAAACCATGACTTTTGCAGATGTGAAGTTTCCTTGCGGAGATAGCCCATGCTATATCTTGCATTTGTAAGGAAAAACTGCTTAGAGCATGAAAAGTGCCCATTGCAGAAAGAGCTCAAATTCGAAAAACAAACACGTATTCATGTTCCCCCGGCTCACTGAACACCAAAAAACCATGACTTTTGCAGATCTGAAGTTTCCTTGCGGAGATAGCCCATGCTATATCTTGCATTTGTTAGGAAAAACTGCTTATAGCATGAAAAGTGCCCATTGCAGATAGAGCTAAAATTCGCAAAACAAACACATATTCCTGTTCCCCTGCCTCCCCGAAGACCAAAAAACCATGACTTTTGCAGATGTGAAGTTTCCTTGCGGAGATAGCCCATGCTATATCTTGCATTTGTTAGGAAAAACTGCTTAGAGCATGAAAAGTGCCCATTGCAGAAAGAGCTCAAATTCGAAAAACAAACACGTATTCATGTTCCCCCGGCTCACTGAACACCAAAAAACCATGACTTTTGCAGATCTGAAGTTTCCTTGCGGAGATAGCCCATGTTATATCTTGCATTTGTTAGGAAAAACTGCTTATAGTATGAAAAGTGCCCATTGCAGAAAGAGCTCAAATTCGAAAAACAAACACATATTCCTGTTCCCCTGCCTCCCCGAAGATCAAAAAACCATGACTTTTGCAGATGTGAAGTTTCCTTGCGGAGATAGCCCATGCTATATCTTGCATTTGTTAGGAAAAACTGCTTAGAGCATGAAAAGTGCCCATTGCAGAAAGAGCTCACATTCGAAAAACAAACACGTATTCATGTTCCCCCGGCTCACTGAACACCAAAAAACCATGAGTTTTGCAGATCTGAAGTTTCCTTGCGGAGATAGCCCATGATATATCTTGCATTTGTTAGGAAAAACTGCTTATAGCATGAAAAGTGCCCATTGCAGATAGAGCTAAAATTCGCAAAACAAACACATATTCCTGTTCCCCTGCCTCCCCGAAGACCAAAAAACCATGACTTTTGCAGATCTGAAGTTTCCTTGCGGAGATAGCCCATGCTATATCTTGCATTTGTTAGGAAAAACTGCTTATAGTATGAAAAGTGCCCATTGCAGAAAAAGCTCAAATTCGAAAAACAAACACATATTCCTGTTCCCCTGCCTCCCCGAATACCAAAAAACCATGACTTTTGCAGATGTGAAGTTTCCTTGCGGAGATAGCCCATGCTATATCTTGCATTTGTTAGGAAAAACTGCTTAGAGCATGAAAAGTGCCCATTGCAGAAAGAGCTCAAATTCGAAAAACAAACACGTATTCATGTTCCCCCGGCTCACTGAACACCAAAAAACCATGACTTTTGCAGATCTGAAGTTTCCTTGCGGAGATAGCCCATGTTATATCTTGCATTTGTTTGGAAAAACTGCTTATAGTATGAAAAGTGCCCATTGCAGAAAGACCTCAAATTCGAAAAACAAACACATATTCCTGTTCCCCTGCCTCCCCGAAGATCAAAAAACCATGACTTTTGCAGATGTGAAGTTTCCTTGCGGAGATAGCCCATGCTATATCTTGCATTTGTAAGGAAAAACTGCTTAGAGCATGAAAAGTGCCCATTGCAGAAAGAGCTCAAATTCGAAAAACAAACACGTATTCATGTTCCCCCGGCTCACTGAACACCAAAAAACCATGAGTTTTGCAGATCTGAAGTTTCCTTGCGGAGATAGCCCATGATATATCTTGCATTTGTTAGGAAAAACTGCTTATAGCATGAAAAGTGCCCATTGAAGATAGAGCTCAAATTCGCAAAACAAACATATATTCCTGTTCCCCTGCCTCTCCGAAGACCAAAAAACCATGACTTTTGCAGATCTGAAGTTTCCTTGCGGAGATAGCCCATGCTATATCTTTCATTTGTTAGGAAAAACTGCTTATAGCATGAAAAGTGCCCATTGCAGATAGAGCTCAAATTCGCAAAACAAACACATATTCCTGTTCCCCTGCCTCCCCGAAGACCAAAAAACCATGACTTTTGCAGATGTGAAGTTTCCTTGCGGAGATAGCCCATGCTATATCTTGCATTTGTTAGGAAAAACTGCTTAGAGCATGAAAAGTGCCCATTGCAGAAAGAGCTCAAATTCGAAAAACAAACACGTATCCATGTTCCCCCGGCTCACTGAACACCAAAAAACCATGACTTTTGCAGATCTGAAGTTTCCTTGCGGAGATAGCCCATGTTATATCTTGCATTTGTTTGGAAAAACTGCTTATAGTATGAAAAGTGCCCATTGCAGAAAGAGCTCAAATTCGAAAAACAAACACATATTCCTGTTCCCCTGCCTCCCCGAAGATCAAAAAACCATGACTTTTGCAGATGTGAAGTTTCCTTGCGGAGATAGCCCATGCTATATCTTGCATTTGTAAGGAAAAACTGCTTAGAGCATGAAAAGTGCCCATTGCAGAAAGAGCTCAAATTCGAAAAACAAACACGTATTCATGTTCCCCCGGCTCACTGAACACCAAAAAACCATGACTTTTGCAGATCTGAAGTTTCCTTGCGGAGATAGCCCATGCTATATCTTGCATTTGTTAGGAAAAACTGCTTATAGCATGAAAAGTGCCCATTGCAGATAGAGCTAAAATTCGCAAAACAAACACATATTCCTGTTCCCCTGCCTCCCCGAAGACCAAAAAACCATGACTTTTGCAGATGTGAAGTTTCCTTGCGGAGATAGCCCATGCTATATCTTGCATTTGTTAGGAAAAACTGCTTAGAGCATGAAAAGTGCCCATTGCAGAAAGAGCTCAAATTCGAAAAACAAACACGTATTCATGTTCCCCCGGCTCACTGAACACCAAAAAACCATGACTTTTGCAGATCTGAAGTTTCCTTGCGGAGATAGCCCATGTTATATCTTGCATTTGTTAGGAAAAACTGCTTATAGTATGAAAAGTGCCCATTGCAGAAAGAGCTCAAATTCGAAAAACAAACACATATTCCTGTTCCCCTGCCTCCCCGAAGATCAAAAAACCATGACTTTTGCAGATGTGAAGTTTCCTTGCGGAGATAGCCCATGCTATATCTTGCATTTGTTAGGAAAAACTGCTTAGAGCATGAAAAGTGCCCATTGCAGAAAGAGCTCACATTCGAAAAACAAACACGTATTCATGTTCCCCCGGCTCACTGAACACCAAAAAACCATGAGTTTTGCAGATCTGAAGTTTCCTTGCGGAGATAGCCCATGCTATATCTTGCATTTGTTAGGAAAAACTGCTTATAGTATGAAAAGTGCCCATTGCAGAAAAAGCTCAAATTCGAAAAACAAACACATATTCCTGTTCCCCCGGCTCACTGAACACCAAAAAACCATGACTTTTGCAGATCTGAAGTTTCCTTGCGGAGATAGCCCATGCTATATCTTGCATTTGTTAGGAAAAACTGCTTATAGTATGAAAAGTGCCCATTGCAGAAAAAGCTCAAATTCGAAAAACAAACACATATTCCTGTTCCCCTGCCTCCCCGAAGACCAAAAAACCATGACTTTTGCAGATGTGAAGTTTCCTTGCGGAGATAGCCCATGCTATATCTTGCATTTGTTAGGAAAACCTGCTTATAGCATGAAAAGTGCCCATTGCAGAAAGAGCTCAAATTCGAAAAACAAACACGTATTCATGTTCCCCCGGCTCACTGAACACCAAAAAACCATGAGTTCTGCAGATCTGAAGTTTCCTTGCGGAGATAGCCCATGATATATCTTGCATTTGTTAGGAAAAACTGCTCATAGCATGAAAAGTGCCCATTGCACAAAGAGCTGAAATTCAGAAAAACAAACACATATTCCTGTTCCCCTGCCTCCCCGAAGACCAAAAAACCATGACTTTTGCAGATCTGAAGTTTCCTTGCGGAGATAGCCCATGCTATATCTTGCATTTGTTAGGAAAAACTGCTTATAGCATGAAAAGTGCCCATTGAAGATAGAGCTCAAATTCGCAAAACAAACACATATTCCTGTTCCCCTGCCTCCCCGAAGACCAAAAAACCATGACTTTTGCAGATCTGAAGTTTCCTTGTGGAGATAGCCCATGCTATATCTTGCATTTGTTAGGAAAAACTGCTTATAGTATGAAAAGTGCCCATTGCAGAAAAAGCTCAAATTCGAAAAACAAACACATATTCCTGTTCCCCTGCCTCCCCGAAGACCAAAAAACCATGACTTTTGCAGATGTGAAGTTTCCTTGCGGAGATAGCCCATGCTATATCTTGCATTTGTTAGGAAAAACTGCTTATAGCATGAAAAGTGCCCATTGCAGAAAGAGCTCAAATTCGAAAAACAAACACGTATTCATGTTCCCCCGGCTCACTGAACACCAAAAAACCATGACTTTTGCAGATCTGAAGTTTCCTTGCGGAGATAGCCCATGTTATATCTTGCATTTGTTAGGAAAAACTGCTTATAGTATGAAAAGTGCCCATTGCAGAAAGAGCTCAAATTCGAAAAACAAACACATATTCCTGTTCCCCTGCCTCCCCGAAGATCAAAAAACCATGACTTTTGCAGATGTGAAGTTTCCTTGCGGAGATAGCCCATGCTATATCTTGCATTTGTTAGGAAAAACTGCTTAGAGCATGAAAAGTGCCCATTGCAGAAAGAGCTCACATTCGAAAAACAAACACGTATTCATGTTCCCCCGGCTCACTGAACACCAAAAAACCATGAGTTTTGCAGATCTGAAGTTTCCTTGCGGAGATAGCCCATGATATATCTTGCATTTGTTAGGAAAAACTGCTTATAGCATGAAAAGTGCCCATTGAAGATAGAGCTCAAATTCGCAAAACAAACATATATTCCTGTTCCCCTGCCTCTCCGAAGACCATAAAACCATGACTTTTGCAGATCTGAAGTTTCCTTGCGGAGATAGCCCATGCTATATCTTGCATTTGTTAGGAAAAACTGCTTATAGTATGAAAAGTGCCCATTGCAGAAAAAGCTCAAATTCGAAAAACAAACACATATTCCTGTTCCCCTGCCTCCCCGAAGACCAAAAAACCATGACTTTTGCAGATGTGAAGTTTCCTTGCGGAGATAGCCCATGCTATATCTTGCATTTGTTAGGAAAAACTGCTTAGAGCATGAAAAGTGCCCATTGCAGAAAGAGCTCAAATTCGAAAAACAAACACATATTCCTGTTCCCCTGCCTCCCCGAAGATCAAAAAACCATGACTTTTGCAGATGTGAAGTTTCCTTGCGGAGATAGCCCATGCTATATCTTGCATTTGTTAGGAAAAACTGCTTATAGCATGAAAAGTGCCCATTTCAGATAGAGCTCAAATTCGCAAAACAAACACATATTCCTGTTCCCCTGCCTCCCCGAAGACCAAAAAACCATGACTTTTGCAGATCTGAAGTTTCCTTGCGGAGATAGCCCATGCTATATCTTGCATTTGTTAGGAAAAACTGCTTAGAGCATGAAAAGTGCCCATTGCAGAAAGAGCTCACATTCGAAAAACAAACACGTATTCATGTTCCCCCGGCTCACTGAACACCAAAAAACCATGAGTTTTGCAGTTTCCTTGCGGAGATAGCCCATGATATATCTTGCATTTGTTAGGAAAAACTGCTTATAGCATGAAAAGTGCCCATTGAAGATAGAGCTCAAATTCGCAAAACAAACATATATTCCTGTTCCCCTGCCTCTCCGAAGACCATAAAACCATGACTTTTGCAGATCTGAAGTTTCCTTGCGGAGATAGCCCATGCTATATCTTGCATTTGTTAGGAAAAACTGCTTATAGCATGAAAAGTGCCCATTGCAGAAAGAGCTCAAATTCGCAAAACAAACACATATTCCTGTTCCCCTGCCTCCCCGAAGACCAAAAAACCATGACTTTTGCAGATCTGAAGTTTCCTTGTGGAGATAGCCCATGCTATATCTTGCATTTGTTAGGAAAAACTGCTTATAGTATGAAAAGTGCCCATTGCAGAAAAAGCTCAAATTCGAAAAACAAACACATATTCCTGTTCCCCTGCCTCCCCGAAGACCAAAAAACCATGACTTTTGCAGATGTGAAGTTTCCTTGCGGAGATAGCCCATGCTATATCTTGCATTTGTTAGGAAAAACTGCTTAGAGCATGAAAAGTGCCCATTGCAGAAAGAGCTCAAATTCGAAAAACAAACACGTATTCATGTTCCCCCGGCTCACTGAACACCAAAAAACCATGACTTTTGCAGATCTGAAGTTTCCTTGCGGAGATAGCCCATGTTATATCTTGCATTTGTTAGGAAAAACTGCTTATAGTATGAAAAGTGCCCATTGCAGAAAGAGCTCAAATTCGAAAAACAAACACATATTCCTGTTCCCCTGCCTCCCCGAAGATCAAAAAACCATGACTTTTGCAGATGTGAAGTTTCCTTGCGGAGATAGCCCATGCTATATCTTGCATTTGTTAGGAAAAACTGCTTAGAGCATGAAAAGTGCCCATTGCAGAAAGAGCTCAAATTCGAAAAACAAACACGTATTCATGTTCCCCCGGCTCACTGAACACCAAAAAACCATGAGTTTTGCAGATCTGAAGTTTCCTTGCGGAGATAGCCCATGATATATCTTGCATTTGTTAGGAAAAACTGCTTAAGCATGAAAAGTGCCCATTGAAGATAGAGCTCAAATTCGCAAAACAAACATATATTCCTGTTCCCCTGCCTCTCCGAAGACCATAAAACCATGACTTTTGCAGATCTGAAGTTTCCTTGCGGAGATAGCCCATGCTATATCTTGCATTTGTTAGGAAAAACTGCTTATAGCATGAAAAGTGCCCATTGCAGATAGAGCTCAAATTCGCAAAACAAACACATATTCCTGTTCCCCTGCCTCCCCGAAGACCAAAAAACCATGACTTTTGCAGATCTGAAGTTTCCTTGCGGAGATAGCCCATGCTATATCTTGCATTTGTTAGGAAAAACTGCTTATAGTATGAAAAGTGCCCATTGCAGAAAAAGCTCAAATTCGAAAAACAAACACATATTCCTGTTCCCCTGCCTCCCCGAAGACCAAAAAACCATGACTTTTGCAGATGTGAAGTTTCCTTGCGGAGATAGCCCATGCTATATCTTGCATTTGTTAGGAAAAACTGCTTAGAGCATGAAAAGTGCCCATTGCAGAAAGAGCTCAAATTCGAAAAACAAACACGTATTCATGTTCCCCCGGCTCACTGAACACCAAAAAACCATGACTTTTGCAGATCTGAAGTTTCCTTGCGGAGATAGCCCATGTTATATCTTGCATTTGTTAGGAAAAACTGCTTATAGTATGAAAAGTGCCCATTGCAGAAAGAGCTCAAATTCGAAAAACAAACACATATTCCTGTTCCCCTGCCTCCCCGAAGATCAAAAAACCATGACTTTTGCAGATGTGAAGTTTCCTTGCGGAGATAGCCCATGCTATATCTTGCATTTGTTAGGAAAAACTGCTTAGAGCATGAAAAGTGCCCATTGCAGAAAGAGCTCAAATTCGAAAAACAAACACGTATTCATGTTCCCCCGGCTCACTGAACACCAAAAAACCATGAGTTTTGCAGATCTGAAGTTTCCTTGCGGAGATAGCCCATGATATATCTTGCATTTGTTAGGAAAAACTGCTTATAGCATGAAAAGTGCCCATTGAAGATAGAGCTCAAATTCGCAAAACAAACATATATTCCTGTTCCCCTGCCTCTCCGAAGACCATAAAACCATGACTTTTGCAGATCTGAAGTTTCCTTGCGGAGATAGCCCATGCTATATCTTGCATTTGTTAGGAAAAACTGCTTATAGTATGAAAAGTGCCCATTGCAGAAAAAGCTCAAATTCGAAAAACAAACACATATTCCTGTTCCCCTGCCTCCCCGAAGACCAAAAAACCATGACTTTTGCAGATGTGAAGTTTCCTTGCGGAGATAGCCCATGCTATATCTTGCATTTGTTAGGAAAAACTGCTTAGAGCATGAAAAGTGCCCATTGCAGAAAGAGCTCAAATTCGAAAAACAAACACGTATTCATGTTCCCCCGGCTCACTGAACACCAAAAAACCATGACTTTTGCAGATCTGAAGTTTCCTTGCGGAGATAGCCCATGTTATATCTTGCATTTGTTAGGAAAAACTGCTTATAGTATGAAAAGTGCCCATTGCAGAAAGAGCTCAAATTCGAAAAACAAACACATATTCCTGTTCCCCTGCCTCCCCGAAGATCAAAAAACCATGACTTTTGCAGATGTGAAGTTTCCTTGCGGAGATAGCCCATGCTATATCTTGCATTTGTTAGGAAAAACTGCTTAGAGCATGAAAAGTGCCCATTGCAGAAAGAGCTCAAATTCGAAAAACAAACACGTATTCATGTTCCCCCGGCTCACTGAACACCAAAAAACCATGAGTTTTGCAGATCTGAAGTTTCCTTGCGGAGATAGCCCATGATATATCTTGCATTTGTTAGGAAAAACTGCTTATAGCATGAAAAGTGCCCATTGAAGATAGAGCTCAAATTCGCAAAACAAACATATATTCCTGTTCCCCTGCCTCTCCGAAGACCATAAAACCATGACTTTTGCAGATCTGAAGTTTCCTTGCGGAGATAGCCCATGCTATATCTTGCATTTGTTAGGAAAAACTGCTTATAGCATGAAAAGTGCCCATTGCAGATAGAGCTCAAATTCGCAAAACAAACACATATTCCTGTTCCCCTGCCTCCCCGAAGACCAAAAAACCATGACTTTTGCAGATCTGAAGTTTCCTTGCGGAGATAGCCCATGCTATATCTTGCATTTGTTAGGAAAAACTGCTTATAGTATGAAAAGTGCCCATTGCAGAAAAAGCTCAAATTCGAAAAACAAACACATATTCCTGTTCCCCTGCCTCCCCGAAGACCAAAAAACCATGACTTTTGCAGATGTGAAGTTTCCTTGCGGAGATAGCCCATGCTATATCTTGCATTTGTTAGGAAAAACTGCTTAGAGCATGAAAAGTGCCCATTGCAGAAAGAGCTCAAATTCGCAAAACAAACACATATTCCTGTTCCCCTGCCTCCCCGAAGACCAAAAAACCATGACTTTTGCAGATCTGAAGTTTCCTTGTGGAGATAGCCCATGCTATATCTTGCATTTGTTAGGAAAAACTGCTTATAGTATGAAAAGTGCCCATTGCAGAAAAAGCTCAAATTCGAAAAACAAACACATATTCCTGTTCCCCTGCCTCCCCGAAGACCAAAAAACCATGACTTTTGCAGATGTGAAGTTTCCTTGCGGAGATAGCCCATGCTATATCTTGCATTTGTTAGGAAAAACTGCTTAGAGCATGAAAAGTGCCCATTGCAGAAAGAGCTCAAATTCGAAAAACAAACACGTATTCATGTTCCCCCGGCTCACTGAACACCAAAAAACCATGACTTTTGCAGATCTGAAGTTTCCTTGCGGAGATAGCCCATGTTATATCTTGCATTTGTTAGGAAAAACTACTTATAGTATGAAAAGTGCCCATTGCAGAAAGAGCTCAAATTCAAAAAACAAACACATATTCCTGTTCCCCTGCCTCCCCGAAGATCAAAAAACCATGACTTTTGCAGATGTGAAGTTTCCTTGCGGAGATAGCCCATGCTATAACTTGCATTTGTTAGGAAAAACTGCTTAGAGCATGAAAAGTGCCCATTGCAGAAAGAGCTCAAATTCGAAAAACAAACACGTATTCATGTTCCCCCGGCTCACTGAACACCAAAAAACCATGAGTTTTGCAGATCTGAAGTTTCCTTGCGGAGATAGCCCATGATATATCTTGCATTTGTTAGGAAAAACTACTTATAGCATGAAAAGTGCCCATTGAAGATAGAGCTCAAATTCGCAAAACAAACATATATTCCTGTTCCCCTGCCTCTCCGAAGACCATAAAACCATGACTTTTGCAGATCTGAAGTTTCCTTGCGGAGATAGCCCATGCTATATCTTGCATTTGTTAGGAAAAACTGCTTATAGCATGAAAAGTGCCCATTGCAGATAGAGCTCAAATTCGCAAAACAAACACATATTCCTGTTCCCCTGCCTCCCCGAAGACCAAAAAACCATGACTTTTGCCTATCTGAAGTTTCCTTGTGGAGATAGCCCATGCTATATCTTGCATTTGTTAGGAAAAACTGCTTATAGTATGAAAAGTGCCCATTGCAGAAAAAGCTCAAATTCGAAAAACAAACACATATTCCTGTTCCCCTGCCTCCCCGAAGACCAAAAAACCATGACTTTTGCAGATGTGAAGTTTCCTTGCGGAGATAGCCCATGCTATATCTTGCATTTGTTAGGAAAAACTGCTTAGAGCATGAAAAGTGCCCATTGCAGAAAGAGCTCAAATTCGAAAAACAAACACGTATTCATGTTCCCCCGGCTCACTGAACACCAAAAAACCATGACTTTTGCAGATCTGAAGTTTCCTTGCGGAGATAGCCCATGTTATATCTTGCATTTGTTAGGAAAAACTACTTATAGTATGAAAAGTGCCCATTGCAGAAAGAGCTCAAATTCAAAAAACAAACACATATTCCTGTTCCCCTGCCTCCCCGAAGATCAAAAAACCATGACTTTTGCAGATGTGAAGTTTCCTTGCGGAGATAGCCCATGCTATAACTTGCATTTGTTAGGAAAAACTGCTTAGAGCATGAAAAGTGCCCATTGCAGAAAGAGCTCAAATTCGAAAAACAAACACGTATTCATGTTCCCCCGGCTCACTGAACACCAAAAAACCATGAGTTTTGCAGATCTGAAGTTTCCTTGCGGAGATAGCCCATGATATATCTTGCATTTGTTAGGAAAAACTACTTATAGCATGAAAAGTGCCCATTGAAGATAGAGCTCAAATTCGCAAAACAAACATATATTCCTGTTCCCCTGCCTCTCCGAAGACCATAAAACCATGACTTTTGCAGATCTGAAGTTTCCTTGCGGAGATAGCCCATGCTATATCTTGCATTTGTTAGGAAAAACTGCTTATAGCATGAAAAGTGCCCATTGCAGATAGAGCTCAAATTCGCAAAACAAACACATATTCCTGTTCCCCTGCCTCCCCGAAGACCAAAAAACCATGACTTTTGCCTATCTGAAGTTTCCTTGCGGAGATAGCCCATGCTATATCTTGCATTTGTTAGGAAAAACTGCTTATAGTATGAAAAGTGCCCATTGCAGAAAAAGCTCAAATTCGAAAAACAAACACATATTCCTGTTCCCCTGCCTCCCCGAAGACCAAAAAACCATGACTTTTGCAGATGTGAAGTTTCCTTGTGGAGATAGCCCATGCTATATCTTGCATTTGTTAGGAAAAACTGCTTAGAGCATGAAAAGTGCCCATTGCAGAAAGAGCTCAAATTCGCAAAACAAACACATATTCCTGTTCCCCTGCCTCCCCGAAGACCAAAAAACCATGACTTTTGCAGATCTGAAGTTTCCTTGTGGAGATAGCCCATGCTATATCTTGCATTTTTTAGGAAAAACTGCTTATAGTATGAAAAGTGCCCATTGCAGAAAAAGCTCAAATTCGAAAAACAAACACATATTCCTGTTCCCCTGCCTCCCCGAAGACCAAAAAACCATGACTTTTGCAGATGTGAAGTTTCCTTGCGGAGATAGCCCATGCTATATCTTGCATTTGTTAGGAAAAACTGCTTAGAGCATGAAAAGTGCCCATTGCAGAAAGAGCTCAAATTCGAAAAACAAACACGTATTCATGTTCCCCCGGCTCACTGAACACCAAAAAACCATGACTTTTGCAGATCTGAAGTTTCCTTGCGGAGATAGCCCATGTTATATCTTGCATTTGTTAGGAAAAACTACTTATAGTATGAAAAGTGCCCATTGCAGAAAGAGCTCAAATTCGAAAAACAAACACATATTCCTGTTCCCCTGCCTCCCCGAAGATCAAAAAACCATGACTTTTGCAGATGTGAAGTTTCCTTGCGGAGATAGCCCATGCTATATCTTGCATTTGTTAGGAAAAACTGCTTAGAGCATGAAAAGTGCCCATTGCAGAAAGAGCTCAAATTCGAAAAACAAACACGTATTCATGTTCCCCCGGCTCACTGAACACCAAAAAACCATGAGTTTTGCAGATCTGAAGTTTCCTTGCGGAGATAGCCCATGATATATCTTGCATTTGTTAGGAAAAACTGCTTATAGCATGAAAAGTGCCCATTGAAGATAGAGCTCAAATTCGCAAAACAAACATATATTCCTGTTCCCCTGCCTCTCCGAAGACCATAAAACCATGACTTTTGCAGATCTGAAGTTTCCTTGCGGAGATAGCCCATGCTATATCTTGCATTTGTTAGGAAAAACTGCTTATAGTATGAAAAGTGCCCATTGCAGAAAAAGCTCAAATTCGAAAAACAAACACATATTCCTGTTCCCCTGCCTCCCCGAAGACCAAAAAACCATGACTTTTGCAGATGTGAAGTTTCCTTGCGGAGATAGCCCATGCTATATCTTGCATTTGTTAGGAAAAACTGCTTAGAGCATGAAAAGTGCCCATTGCAGAAAGAGCTCAAATTCGAAAAACAAACACGTATTCATGTTCCCCCGGCTCACTGAACACCAAAAAACCATGAGTTTTGCAGATCTGAAGTTTCCTTGCGGAGATAGCCCATGATATATCTTGCATTTGTTAGGAAAAACTGCTTATAGCATGAAAAGTGCCCATTGAAGATAGAGCTCAAATTCGCAAAACAAACATATATTCCTGTTCCCCTGCCTCTCCGAAGACCATAAAACCATGACTTTTGCAGATCTGAAGTTTCCTTGCGGAGATAGCCCATGCTATATCTTGCATTTGTTAGGAAAAACTGCTTATAGCATGAAAAGTGCCCATTGCAGATAGAGCTCAAATTCGCAAAACAAACACATATTCCTGTTCCCCTGCCTCCCCGAAGACCAAAAAACCATGACTTTTGCAGATCTGAAGTTTCCTTGCGGAGATAGCCCATGCTATATCTTGCATTTGTTAGGAAAAACTGCTTATAGTATGAAAAGTGCCCATTGCAGAAAAAGCTCAAATTCGAAAAACAAACACATATTCCTGTTCCCCTGCCTCCCCGAAGACCAAAAAACCATGACTTTTGCAGATGTGAAGTTTCCTTGCGGAGATAGCCCATGCTATATCTTGCATTTGTTAGGAAAAACTGCTTAGAGCATGAAAAGTGCCCATTGCAGAAAGAGCTCAAATTCGCAAAACAAACACATATTCCTGTTCCCCTGCCTCCCCGAAGACCAAAAAACCATGACTTTTGCAGATCTGAAGTTTCCTTGTGGAGATAGCCCATGCTATATCTTGCATTTGTTAGGAAAAACTGCTTATAGTATGAAAAGTGCCCATTGCAGAAAAAGCTCAAATTCGAAAAACAAACACATATTCCTGTTCCCCTGCCTCCCCGAAGACCAAAAAACCATGACTTTTGCAGATGTGAAGTTTCCTTGCGGAGATAGCCCATGCTATATCTTGCATTTGTTAGGAAAAACTGCTTAGAGCATGAAAAGTGCCCATTGCAGAAAGAGCTCAAATTCGAAAAACAAACACGTATTCATGTTCCCCCGGCTCACTGAACACCAAAAAACCATGACTTTTGCAGATCTGAAGTTTCCTTGCGGAGATAGCCCATGTTATATCTTGCATTTGTTAGGAAAAACTACTTATAGTATGAAAAGTGCCCATTGCAGAAAGAGCTCAAATTCAAAAAACAAACACATATTCCTGTTCCCCTGCCTCCCCGAAGATCAAAAAACCATGACTTTTGCAGATGTGAAGTTTCCTTGCGGAGATAGCCCATGCTATAACTTGCATTTGTTAGGAAAAACTGCTTAGAGCATGAAAAGTGCCCATTGCAGAAAGAGCTCAAATTCGAAAAACAAACACGTATTCATGTTCCCCCGGCTCACTGAACACCAAAAAACCATGAGTTTTGCAGATCTGAAGTTTCCTTGCGGAGATAGCCCATGATATATCTTGCATTTGTTAGGAAAAACTACTTATAGCATGAAAAGTGCCCATTGAAGATAGAGCTCAAATTCGCAAAACAAACATATATTCCTGTTCCCCTGCCTCTCCGAAGACCATAAAACCATGACTTTTGCAGATCTGAAGTTTCCTTGCGGAGATAGCCCATGCTATATCTTGCATTTGTTAGGAAAAACTGCTTATAGCATGAAAAGTGCCCATTGCAGATAGAGCTCAAATTCGCAAAACAAACACATATTCCTGTTCCCCTGCCTCCCCGAAGACCAAAAAACCATGACTTTTGCCTATCTGAAGTTTCCTTGCGGAGATAGCCCATGCTATATCTTGCATTTGTTAGGAAAAACTGCTTATAGTATGAAAAGTGCCCATTGCAGAAAAAGCTCAAATTCGAAAAACAAACACATATTCCTGTTCCCTTGCCTCCCCGAAGACCAAAAAACCATGACTTTTGCAGATGTGAAGTTTCCTTGTGGAGATAGCCCATGCTATATCTTGCATTTGTTAGGAAAAACTGCTTAGAGCATGAAAAGTGCCCATTGCAGAAAGAGCTCAAATTCGCAAAACAAACACATATTCCTGTTCCCCTGCCTCCCCGAAGACCAAAAAACCATGACTTTTGCAGATCTGAAGTTTCCTTGTGGAGATAGCCCATGCTATATCTTGCATTTTTTAGGAAAAACTGCTTATAGTATGAAAAGTGCCCATTGCAGAAAAAGCTCAAATTCGAAAAACAAACACATATTCCTGTTCCCCTGCCTCCCCGAAGACCAAAAAACCATGACTTTTGCAGATGTGAAGTTTCCTTGCGGAGATAGCCCATGCTATATCTTGCATTTGTTAGGAAAAACTGCTTAGAGCATGAAAAGTGCCCATTGCAGAAAGAGCTCAAATTCGAAAAACAAACACGTATTCATGTTCCCCCGGCTCACTGAACACCAAAAAACCATGACTTTTGCAGATCTGAAGTTTCCTTGCGGAGATAGCCCATGTTATATCTTGCATTTGTTAGGAAAAACTACTTATAGTATGAAAAGTGCCCATTGCAGAAAGAGCTCAAATTCGAAAAACAAACACATATTCCTGTTCCCCTGCCTCCCCGAAGATCAAAAAACCATGACTTTTGCAGATGTGAAGTTTCCTTGCGGAGATAGCCCATGCTATAACTTGCATTTGTTAGGAAAAACTGCTTAGAGCATGAAAAGTGCCCATTGCAGAAAGAGCTCAAATTCGAAAAACAAACACGTATTCATGTTCCCCCGGCTCACTGAACACCAAAAAACCATGAGTTTTGCAGATCTGAAGTTTCCTTGCGGAGATAGCCCATGATATATCTTGCATTTGTTAGGAAAAACTGCTTATAGCATGAAAAGTGCCCATTGAAGATAGAGCTCAAATTCGCAAAACAAACACATATTCCTGTTCCCCTGCCTCCCCGAAGACCAAAAAACCATGACTTTTGCAGATCTGAAGTTTCCTTGCGGAGATAGCCCATGCTATATCTTGCATTTGTTAGGAAAAACTGCTTATAGTATGAAAAGTGCCCATTGCAGAAAAAGCTCAAATTCGAAAAACAAACACATATTCCTGTTCCCCTGCCTCCCCGAAGACCAAAAAACCATGACTTTTGCAGATGTGAAGTTTCCTTGCGGAGATAGCCCATGCTATATCTTGCATTTGTTAGGAAAAACTGCTTAGAGCATTAAAAGTGCCCATTGCAGAAAGAGCTCAAATTCGCAAAACAAACACATATTCCTGTTCCCCTGCCTCCCCGAAGACCAAAAAACCATGACTTTTGCAGATCTGAAGTTTCCTTGTGGAGATAGCCCATGCTATATCTTGCATTTGTTAGGAAAAACTGCTTATAGTATGAAAAGTGCCCATTGCAGAAAAAGCTCAAATTCGAAAAACAAACACATATTCCTGTTCCCCTGCCTCCCCGAAGACCAAAAAACCATGACTTTTGCAGATGTGAAGTTTCCTTCCGAAGATAGCCCATGCTATATCTTGCATTTGTTAGGAAAAACTGCTTAGAGCATGAAAAGTGCCCATTGCAGAAAGAGCTCAAATTCGAAAAACAAACACGTATTCATGTTCCCCCGGCTCACTGAACACCAAAAAACCATGACTTTTGCAGATCTGAAGTTTCCTTGCGGAGATAGCCCATGTTATATCTTGCATTTGTTAGGAAAAACTGCTTATAGTATGAAAAGTGCCCATTGCAGAAAGAGCTCAAATTCGAAAAACAAACACATATTCCTGTTCCCCTGCCTCTCCGAAGATCAAAAAACCATGACTTTTGCAGATCTGAAGTTTCCTTGTAGAGATAGCCCATGCTATATCTTGCATTTGTTAGGAAAAACTGCTTAGAGCATGAAAAGTGCCCATTGCAGAAAGAGCTCAAATTCGAATAACAAACACGTATTCATGTTCCCCCGGCTCACTGAACACCAAAAAACCATGAGGTTTGCAGATCTGAAGTTTCCTTGTGGAGATAGCCCATGTTATATCTTGCATTTGTTAGGAAAAACTGCTTATAGCATGAAAAGTGCCCATTGCATTTAGAGCTCAAATTCGCAAAACAAACACATATTCATGTTCCCCTGTCTCCCCGAAGACCAAAAAACCATGACTTTTGCAGATCTGAAGTTTCCTTGCGGAGATAGCCCATGCTATATCTTGCATTTGTTAGGAAAAACTTATAGCATGAAAAGTGCCCATTGCAGATATAGCTCAAATTCACAAAACAAACACATATTCCTGTTCCCCTGCCTCCCCGAAGACCAAAAAACCATGACTTTTGCAGATCTGAAGTTTCCTTGCGGAGATAGCCCATGCTATATCTTGCATTTGTTAGGAAAAACTGCTTATAGTATGAAAAGTGCCCATTGCAGAAAAAGCTCAAATTCGAAAAACAAACACATATTCCTGTTCCCCTGCCTCCCCGAAGACCAAAAAACCATGACTTTTGCAGATGTGAAGTTTCCTTGCGGAGATAGCCCATGATATATCTTGCATTTGTTAGGAAAAACTGCTTAGAGCATGAAAAGTGCCCATTGCAGAAAGAGCTCAAATTCGCAAAACAAACACATATTCCTGTTCCCCTGCCTCCCCGAAGACCAAAAAACCATGACCTTTGCAGATCTGAAGTTTCCTTGTGGAGATAGCCCATGCTATATCTTGCATTTGTTAGGAAAAACTGCTTATAGTATGAAAAGTGCCCATTGCAGAAAAAGCTCAAATTCGAAAAACAAACACATATTCCTGTTCCCCTGCCTCCCCGAAGACCAAAAAACCATGACTTTTGCAGATGTGAAGTTTCCTTGCGGAGATAGCCCATGCTATATCTTGCATTTGTTAGGAAAAACTGCTTAGAGCATGAAAAGTGCCCATTGCAGAAAGAGCTCAAATTCGAAAAACAAACACGTATTCATGTTCCCCCGGCTCACTGAACACCAAAAAACCATGACTTTTGCAGATCTGAAGTTTCCTTGCGGAGATAGCCCATGTTATATCTTGCATTTGTTAGGAAAAACTACTTATAGTATGAAAAGTGCCCATTGCAGAAAGAGCTCAAATTCGAAAAACAAACACATATTCCTGTTCCCCTGCCTCCCCGAAGATCAAAAAACCATGACTTTTGCAGATGTGAAGTTTCCTTGCGGAGATAGCCCATGCTATAACTTGCATTTGTTAGGAAAAACTGCTTAGAGCATGAAAAGTGCCCATTGCAGAAAGAGCTCAAATTCGAAAAACAAACACGTATTCATGTTCCCCCGGCTCACTGAACACCAAAAAACCATGAGTTTTGCAGATCTGAAGTTTCCTTGCGGAGATAGCCCATGATATATCTTGCATTTGTTAGGAAAAACTGCTTATAGCATGAAAAGTGCCCATTGCAGATAGAGCTCAAATTCGCAAAACAAACACATATTCCTGTTCCCCTGCCTCCCCGAAGACCAAAAAACCATGACTTTTGCAGATCTGAAGTTTCCTTGCGGAGATAGCCCATGCTATATCTTGCATTTGTTAGGAAAAACTGCTTAGAGCATTAAAAGTGCCCATTGCAGAAAGAGCTCAAATTCGCAAAACAAACACATATTCCTGTTCCCCTGCCTCCCCGAAGACCAAAAAACCATGACTTTTGCAGATCTGAAGTTTCCTTGTGGAGATAGCCCATGCTATATCTTGCATTTGTTAGGAAAAACTGCTTATAGTATGAAAAGTGCCCATTGCAGAAAAAGCTCAAATTCGAAAAACAAACACATATTCCTGTTCCCCTGCCTCCCCGAAGACCAAAAAACCATGACTTTTGCAGATGTGAAGTTTCCTTGCGGAGATAGCCCATGCTATATCTTGCATTTGTTAGGAAAAACTGCTTAGAGCATGAAAAGTGCCCATTGCAGAAAGAGCTCAAATTCGAAAAACAAACACGTATTTATGTTCCCCCGGCTCACTGAACACCAAAAAACCATGACTTTTGCAGATCTGAAGTTTCCTTGCGGAGATAGCCCATGTTATATCTTGCATTTGTTAGGAAAAACTGCTTATAGTATGAAAAGTGCCCATTGCAGAAAGAGCTCAAATTCGAAAAACAAACACATATTCCTGTTCCCCTGCCTCCCCGAAGATCAAAAAACCATGACTTTTGCAGATGTGAAGTTTCCTTGCGGAGATAGCCCATGCTATATCTTGCATTTGTTAGGAAAAACTGCTTATAGTATGAAAAGTGCCCATTGCAGAAAAAGCTCAAATTCGAAAAACAAACACATATTCCTGTTCCCCCGGCTCACTGAACACCAAAAAACCATGAGTTTTGCAGATCTGAAGTTTCCTTGCGGAGATAGCCCATGTTATATCTTGCATTTGTTAGGAAAAACTGCTTATAGCATGAAAAGTGCCCATTGCAGATAGAGCTCAAATTCGCAAAACAAACACATATTCCTGTTCCCCTGCCTCCCCGAAGACCAAAAAACCATGACTTTTGCAGATCTGAAGTTTCCTTGCGGAGATAGCCCATGCTATATCTTGCATTTGTTAGGAAAAACTGCTTAGAGCATTAAAAGTGCCCATTGCAGAAAGAGCTCAAATTCGCAAAACAAACACATATTCCTGCTCCCCTGCCTCCCCGAAGACCAAAAAACCATGACTTTTGCAGATCTGAAGTTTCCTTGTGGAGATAGCCCATGCTATATCTTGCATTTGTTAGGAAAAACTGCTTATAGTATGAAAAGTGCCCATTGCAGAAAAAGCTCAAATTCGAAAAACAAACACATATTCCTGTTCCCCTGCCTCCCCGAAGACCAAAAAACCATGACTTTTGCAGATGTGAAGTTTCCTTGCGGAGATAGCCCATGCTATATCTTGCATTTGTTAGGAAAAACTGCTTAGAGCATGAAAAGTGCCCATTGCAGAAAGAGCTCAAATTCGAAAAACAAACACGTATTCATGTTCCCCCGGCTCACTGAACACCAAAAAACCATGACTTTTGCAGATCTGAAGTTTCCTTGCGGAGATAGCCCATGTTATATCTTGCATTTGTTAGGAAAAACTGCTTATAGTATGAAAAGTGCCCATTGCAGAAAGAGCTCAAATTCGAAAAACAAACACATATTCCTGTTCCCCTGCCTCCCCGAAGATCAAAAAACCATGACTTTTGCAGATGTGGTTTCCTTGCGGAGATAGCCCATGCTATATCTTGCATTTGTTAGGAAAAACTGCTTAGAGCATGAAAAGTGCCCATTGCAGAAAGAGCTCACATTCGAAAAACAAACACGTATTCATGTTCCCCCGGCTCACTGAACACCAAAAAACCATGAGTTTTGCAGATCTGAAGTTTCCTTGCGGAGATAGCCCATGCTATATCTTGCATTTGTTAGGAAAAACTGCTTATAGTATGAAAAGTGCCCATTGCAGAAAAAGCTCAAATTCGAAAAACAAACACATATTCCTGTTCCCCCGGCTCACTGAACACCAAAAAACCATGAGTTTTGCAGATCTGAAGTTTCCTTGCGGAGATAGCCCATGCTATATCTTGCATTTGTTAGGAAAAACTGCTTATAGTATGAAAAGTGCCCATTGCAGAAAAAGCTCAAATTCGAAAAACAAACACATATTCCTGTTCCCCTGCCTCCCCGAAGACCAAAAAACCATGACTTTTGCAGATGTGAAGTTTCCTTGCGGAGATAGCCCATGCTATATCTTGCATTTGATAGGAAAAACTGCTTAGAGCATGAAAAGTGCCCATTGCAGAAAGAGCTCAAATTCGAAAAACAAACAAGTATTCATGTTCCCCCGGCTCACTGAACACCAAAAAACCATGACTTTTGCAGATCTGAAGTTTCCTTGCGGAGATAGCCCATGTTATATCTTGCATTTGTTAGGAAAAACTGCTTATAGTATGAAAAGTGCCCATTGCAGAAAGAGCTCAAATTCGAAAAACAAACACATATTCCTGTTCCTCTGCCTCCCCGAAGATCAAAAAACCATGACTTTTGCAGATGTGAAGTTTCCTTGCGGAGATAGCCCATGCTATATCTTGCATTTGTTAGGAAAAACTGCTTAGAGCATGAAAAGTGCCCATTGCAGAAAGAGCTCAAATTCGAAAAACAAACACGTATTCATGTTCCCCCGGCTCACTGAACACCAAAAAACCATGAGTTTTGCAGATCTGAAGTTTCCTTGCGGAGATAGCCCATGATATATCTTGCATTTGTTAGGAAAAACTGCTTATAGCATGAAAAGTGCCCATTGAAGATAGAGCTCAAATTCGCAAAACAAACATATATTCCTGTTCCCCTGCCTCTCCGAAGACCATAAAACCATGACTTTTGCAGATCTGAAGTTTCCTTGCGGAGATAGCCCATGCTATATCTTGCATTTGTTAGGAAAAACTGCTTATAGCATGAAAAGTGCCCATTGCAGATAGAGCTCAAATTCGCAAAACAAACACATATTCCTGTTCCCCTGCCTCCCCGAAGACCAAAAAACCATGACTTTTGCAGATCTGAAGTTTCCTTGCGGAGATAGCCCATGCTATATCTTGCATTTGTTAGGAAAAACTGCTTATAGTATGAAAAGTGCCCATTGCAGAAAGAGCTCAAATTCGAAAAACAAACACATATTCCTGTTCCTCTGCCTCCCCGAAGATCAAAAAACCATGACTTTTGCAGATGTGAAGTTTCCTTGCGGAGATAGCCCATGCTATATCTTGCATTTGTTAGGAAAAACTGCTTAGAGCATGAAAAGTGCCCATTGCAGAAAGAGCTCAAATTCGAAAAACAAACACGTATTCATGTTCCCCCGGCTCACTGAACACCAAAAAACCATGAGTTTTGCAGATCTGAAGTTTCCTTGCGGAGATAGCCCATGATATATCTTGCATTTGTTAGGAAAAACTGCTTATAGCATGAAAAGTGCCCATTGAAGATAGAGCTCAAATTCGCAAAACAAACATATATTCCTGTTCCCCTGCCTCTCCGAAGACCATAAAACCATGACTTTTGCAGATCTGAAGTTTCCTTGCGGAGATAGCCCATGCTATATCTTGCATTTGTTAGGAAAAACTGCTTATAGCATGAAAAGTGCCCATTGCAGATAGAGCTCAAATTCGCAAAACAAACACATATTCCTGTTCCCCTGCCTCCCCGAAGACCAAAAAACCATGACTTTTGCAGATCTGAAGTTTCCTTGCGGAGATAGCCCATGCTATATCTTGCATTTGTTAGGAAAAACTGCTTATAGTATGAAAAGTGCCCATTGCAGAAAAATCTCAAATTCGAAAAACAAACACATATTCCTGTTCCCCTGCCTCCCCGAAGACCAAAAAACCATGACTTTTGCAGATGTGAAGTTTCCTTGCGGAGATAGCCCATGCTATATCTTGCATTTGTTAGGAAAAACTGCTTAGAGCATGAAAAGTGCCCATTGCAGAAAGAGCTCAAATTCGCAAAACAAACACATATTCCTGTTCCCCTGCCTCCCCGAAGACCAAAAAACCATGACTTTTGCAGATCTGAAGTTTCCTTGTGGAGATAGCCCATGCTATATCTTGCATTTGTTAGGAAAAACTGCTTATAGTATGAAAAGTGCCCATTGCAGAAAAAGCTCAAATTCGAAAAACAAACACATATTCCTGTTCCCCTGCCTCCCCGAAGACCAAAAAACCATGACTTTTGCAGATCTGAAGTTTCCTTGCGGAGATAGCCCATGTTATATCTTGCATTTGTTAGGAAAAACTGCTTATAGTATGAAAAGTGCCCATTGCAGAAAGAGCTCAAATTCGAAAAACAAACACATATTCCTGTTCCTCTGCCTCCCCGAAGATCAAAAAACCATGACTTTTGCAGATGTGAAGTTTCCTTGCGGAGATAGCCCATGCTATATCTTGCATTTGTTAGGAAAAACTGCTTAGAGCATGAAAAGTGCCCATTGCAGAAAGAGCTCAAATTCGAAAAACAAACACGTATTCATGTTCCCCCGGCTCACTGAACACCAAAAAACCATGAGTTTTGCAGATCTGAAGTTTCCTTGCGGAGATAGCCCATGATATATCTTGCATTTGTTAGGAAAAACTGCTTATAGCATGAAAAGTGCCCATTGAAGATAGAGCTCAAATTCGCAAAACAAACATATATTCCTGTTCCCCTGCCTCTCCGAAGACCATAAAACCATGACTTTTGCAGATCTGAAGTTTCCTTGCGGAGATAGCCCATGCTATATCTTGCATTTGTTAGGAAAAACTGCTTATAGCATGAAAAGTGCCCATTGCAGATAGAGCTCAAATTCGCAAAACAAACACATATTCCTGTTCCCCTGCCTCCCCGAAGACCAAAAAACCATGACTTTTGCAGATCTGAAGTTTCCTTGCGGAGATAGCCCATGCTATATCTTGCATTTGTTAGGAAAAACTGCTTATAGTATGAAAAGTGCCCATTGCAGAAAAATCTCAAATTCGAAAAACAAACACATATTCCTGTTCCCCTGCCTCCCCGAAGACCAAAAAACCATGACTTTTGCAGATGTGAAGTTTCCTTGCGGAGATAGCCCATGCTATATCTTGCATTTGTTAGGAAAAACTGCTTAGAGCATGAAAAGTGCCCATTGCAGAAAGAGCTCAAATTCGCAAAACAAACACATATTCCTGTTCCCCTGCCTCCCCGAAGACCAAAAAACCATGACTTTTGCAGATCTGAAGTTTCCTTGTGGAGATAGCCCATGCTATATCTTGCATTTGTTAGGAAAAACTGCTTATAGTATGAAAAGTGCCCATTGCAGAAAAAGCTCAAATTCGAAAAACAAACACATATTCCTGTTCCCCTGCCTCCCCGAAGACCAAAAAACCATGACTTTTGCAGATGTGAAGTTTCCTTGCGGAGATAGCCCATGATATCTTGCATTTGTTAGGAAAAACTGCTTAGAGCATGAAAAGTGCCCATTGCAGAAAGAGCTCAAATTCGAAAAACAAACACGTATTCATGTTCCCCCGGCTCACTGAACACCAAAAAACCATGACTTTTGCAGATCTGAAGTTTCCTTGCGGAGATAGCCCATGTTATATCTTGCATTTGTTAGGAAAAACTACTTATAGTATGAAAAGTGCCCATTGCAGAAAGAGCTCAAATTCGAAAAACAAACACATATTCCTGTTCCCCTGCCTCCCCGAAGATCAAAAAACCATGACTTTTGCAGATGTGAAGTTTCCTTGCGGAGATAGCCCATGCTATAACTTGCATTTGTTAGGAAAAACTGCTTAGAGCATGAAAAGTGCCCATTGCAGAAAGAGCTCAAATTCGAAAAACAAACACGTATTCATGTTCCCCCGGCTCACTGAACACCAAAAAACCATGAGTTTTGCAGATCTGAAGTTTCCTTGCGGAGATAGCCCATGATATATCTTGCATTTGTTAGGAAAAACTGCTTATAGCATGAAAAGTGCCCATTGAAGATAGAGCTCAAATTCGCAAAACAAACATATATTCCTGTTCCCCTGCCTCTCCGAAGACCATAAAACCATGACTTTTGCAGATCTGAAGTTTCCTTGCGGAGATAGCCCATGCTATATCTTGCATTTGTTAGGAAAAACTGCTTATAGCATGAAAAGTGCCCATTGCAGATAGAGCTCAAATTCGCAAAACAAACACATATTCCTGTTCCCCTGCCTCCCCGAAGACCAAAAAACCATGACTTTTGCAGATCTGAAGTTTCCTTGCGGAGATAGCCCATGCTATATCTTGCATTTGTTAGGAAAAACTGCTTATAGTATGAAAAGTGCCCATTGCAGAAAAAGCTCAAATTCGAAAAACAAACACATATTCCTGTTCCCCTGCCTCCCCGAAGACCAAAAAACCATGACTTTTGCAGATGTGAAGTTTCCTTGCGGAGATAGCCCATGCTATATCTTGCATTTGTTAGGAAAAACTGCTTAGAGCATGAAAAGTGCCCATTGCAGAAAGAGCTCAAATTCGCAAAACAAACACATATTCCTGTTCCCCTGCCTCCCCGAAGACCAAAAAACCATGACTTTTGCAGATCTGAAGTTTCCTTGTGGAGATAGCCCATGCTATATCTTGCATTTGTTAGGAAAAACTGCTTATAGTATGAAAAGTGCCCATTGCAGAAAAAGCTCAAATTCGAAAAACAAACACATATTCCTGTTCCCCTGCCTCCCCGAAGACCAAAAAACCATGACTTTTGCAGATGTGAAGTTTCCTTGCGGAGATAGCCCATGATATCTTGCATTTGTTAGGAAAAACTGCTTAGAGCATGAAAAGTGCCCATTGCAGAAAGAGCTCAAATTCGAAAAACAAACACGTATTCATGTTCCCCCGGCTCACTGAACACCAAAAAACCATGACTTTTGCAGATCTGAAGTTTCCTTGCGGAGATAGCCCATGTTATATCTTGCATTTGTTAGGAAAAACTGCTTATAGTATGAAAAGTGCCCATTGCAGAAAAAGCTCAAATTCGAAAAACAAACACATATTCCTGTTCCCCTGCCTCCCCGAAGACCAAAAAACCATGACTTTTGCAGATGTGAAGTTTCCTTGCGGAGATAGCCCATGCTATATCTTGCATTTGTTAGGAAAAACTGCTTATAGCATGAAAAGTGCCCATTGCAGAAAGAGCTCAAATTCGAAAAACAAACACGTATTCATGTTCCCCCGGCTCACTGAACACCAAAAAACCATGACTTTTGCAGATCTGAAGTTTCCTTGCGGAGATAGCCCATGTTATATCTTGCATTTGTTAGGAAAAACTGCTTATAGTATGAAAAGTGCCCATTGCAGAAAGAGCTCAAATTCGAAAAACAAACACATATTCCTGTTCCCCTGCCTCCCCGAAGATCAAAAAACCATGACTTTTGCAAATGTGAAGTTTCCTTGCGGAGATAGCCCATGCTATATCTTGCATTTGTTAGGAAAAACTGCTTAGAGCATGAAAAGTGCCCATTGCAGAAAGAGCTCACATTCGAAAAACAAACACGTATTCATGTTCCCCCGGCTCACTGAACACCAAAAAACCATGAGTTTTGCAGATCTGAAGTTTCCTTGCGGAGATAGCCCATGATATATCTTGCATTTGTTAGGAAAAACTGCTTATAGCATGAAAAGTGCCCATTGAAGATAGAGCTCAAATTCGCAAAACAAACATATATTCCTGTTCCCCTGCCTCTCCGAAGACCATAAAACCATGACTTTTGCAGATCTGAAGTTTCCTTGCGGAGATAGCCCATGCTATATCTTGCATTTGTTAGGAAAAACTGCTTATAGCATGAAAAGTGCCCATTGCAGAAAGAGCTCAAATTCGCAAAACAAACACATATTCCTGTTCCCCTGCCTCCCCGAAGACCAAAAAACCATGACTTTTGCAGATCTGAAGTTTCCTTGTGGAGATAGCCCATGCTATATCTTGCATTTGTTAGGAAAAACTGCTTATAGTATGAAAAGTGCCCATTGCAGAAAAAGCTCAAATTCGAAAAACAAACACATATTCCTGTTCCCCTGCCTCCCCGAAGACCAAAAAACCATGACTTTTGCAGATGTGAAGTTTCCTTGCGGAGATAGCCCATGCTATATCTTGCATTTGTTAGGAAAAACTGCTTAGAGCATGAAAAGTGCCCATTGCAGAAAGAGCTCAAATTCGAAAAACAAACACGTATTCATGTTCCCCCGGCTCACTGAACACCAAAAAACCATGACTTTTGCAGATCTGAAGTTTCCTTGCGGAGATAGCCCATGTTATATCTTGCATTTGTTAGGAAAAACTGCTTATAGTATGAAAAGTGCCCATTGCAGAAAGAGCTCAAATTCGAAAAACAAACACATATTCCTGTTCCCCTGCCTCCCCGAAGATCAAAAAACCATGACTTTTGCAGATGTGAAGTTTCCTTGCGGAGATAGCCCATGCTATATCTTGCATTTGTTAGGAAAAACTGCTTAGAGCATGAAAAGTGCCCATTGCAGAAAGAGCTCAAATTCGAAAAACAAACACGTATTCATGTTCCCCCGGCTCACTGAACACCAAAAAACAATGAGTTTTGCAGATCTGAAGTTTCCTTGCGGAGATAGCCCATGATATATCTTGCATTTGTTAGGAAAAACTGCTTATAGTATGAAAAGTGCCCATTGCAGAAAAAGCTCAAATTCGAAAAACAAACACGTATTCATGTTCCCCCGGCTCACTGAACACCAAAAAACAATGAGTTTTGCAGATCTGAAGTTTCCTTGCGGAGATAGCCCATGCTATATCTTGCATTTGTTAGGAAAAACTGCTTATAGTATGAAAAGTGCCCATTGCAGAAAAAGCTCAAATTCGAAAAACAAACACATATTCCTGTTCCCCTGCCTCCCCGAAGACCAAAAAACCATGACTTTTGCAGATGTGAAGTTTCCTTGCGGAGATAGCCCATGCTATATCTTGCATTTGTTAGGAAAAACTGCTTAGAGCATGAAAAGTGCCCATTGCAGAAAGAGCTCAAATTCGAAAAACAAACACGTATTCATGTTCCCCCGGCTCACTGAACACCAAAAAACCATGACTTTTGCAGATCTGAAGTTTCCTTGCGGAGATAGCCCATGTTATATCTTGCATTTGTTAGGAAAAACTGCTTATAGTATGAAAAGTGCCCATTGCAGAAAGAGCTCAAATTCGAAAAACAAACACATATTCCTGTTCCCCTGCCTCCCCGAAGATCAAAAAACCATGACTTTTGCAGATGTGAAGTTTCCTTGCGGAGATAGCCCATGCTATATCTTGCATTTGTTAGGAAAAACTGCTTAGAGCATGAAAAGTGCCCATTGCAGAAAGAGCTCAAATTCGAAAAACAAACACGTATTCATGTTCCCCCGGCTCACTGAACACCAAAAAACCATGAGTTTTGCAGATCTGAAGTTTCCTTGCGGAGATAGCCCATGATATATCTTGCATTTGTTAGGAAAAACTGCTTATAGCATGAAAAGTGCCCATTGAAGATAGAGCTCAAATTCGCAAAACAAACATATATTCCTGTTCCCCTGCCTCTCCGAAGACCATAAAACCATGACTTTTGCAGATCTGAAGTTTCCTTGCGGAGATAGCCCATGCTATATCTTGCATTTGTTAGGAAAAACTGCTTATAGTATGAAAAGTGCCCATTGCAGAAAAAGCTCAAATTCGAAAAACAAACACATATTCCTGTTCCCCTGCCTCCCCGAAGACCAAAAAACCATGACTTTTGCAGATGTGAAGTTTCCTTGCGGAGATAGCCCATGCTATATCTTGCATTTGATAGGAAAAACTGCTTAGAGCATGAAAAGTGCCCATTGCAGAAAGAGCTCAAATTCGAAAAACAAACAAGTATTCATGTTCCCCCGGCTCACTGAACACCAAAAAACCATGACTTTTGCAGATCTGAAGTTTCCTTGCGGAGATAGCCCATGTTATATCTTGCATTTGTTAGGAAAAACTGCTTATAGTATGAAAAGTGCCCATTGCAGAAAGAGCTCAAATTCGAAAAACAAACACATATTCCTGTTCCTCTGCCTCCCCGAAGATCAAAAAACCATGACTTTTGCAGATGTGAAGTTTCCTTGCGGAGATAGCCCATGCTATATCTTGCATTTGTTAGGAAAAACTGCTTAGAGCATGAAAAGTGCCCATTGCAGAAAGAGCTCAAATTCGAAAAACAAACACGTATTCATGTTCCCCCGGCTCACTGAACACCAAAAAACCATGAGTTTTGCAGATCTGAAGTTTCCTTGCGGAGATAGCCCATGATATATCTTGCATTTGTTAGGAAAAACTGCTTATAGCATGAAAAGTGCCCATTGAAGATAGAGCTCAAATTCGCAAAACAAACATATATTCCTGTTCCCCTGCCTCTCCGAAGACCATAAAACCATGACTTTTGCAGATCTGAAGTTTCCTTGCGGAGATAGCCCATGCTATATCTTGCATTTGTTAGGAAAAACTGCTTATAGCATGAAAAGTGCCCATTGCAGATAGAGCTCAAATTCGCAAAACAAACACATATTCCTGTTCCCCTGCCTCCCCGAAGACCAAAAAACCATGACTTTTGCAGATCTGAAGTTTCCTTGCGGAGATAGCCCATGCTATATCTTGCATTTGTTAGGAAAAACTGCTTATAGTATGAAAAGTGCCCATTGCAGAAAGAGCTCAAATTCGAAAAACAAACACATATTCCTGTTCCTCTGCCTCCCCGAAGATCAAAAAACCATGACTTTTGCAGATGTGAAGTTTCCTTGCGGAGATAGCCCATGCTATATCTTGCATTTGTTAGGAAAAACTGCTTAGAGCATGAAAAGTGCCCATTGCAGAAAGAGCTCAAATTCGAAAAACAAACACGTATTCATGTTCCCCCGGCTCACTGAACACCAAAAAACCATGAGTTTTGCAGATCTGAAGTTTCCTTGCGGAGATAGCCCATGATATATCTTGCATTTGTTAGGAAAAACTGCTTATAGCATGAAAAGTGCCCATTGAAGATAGAGCTCAAATTCGCAAAACAAACATATATTCCTGTTCCCCTGCCTCTCCGAAGACCATAAAACCATGACTTTTGCAGATCTGAAGTTTCCTTGCGGAGATAGCCCATGCTATATCTTGCATTTGTTAGGAAAAACTGCTTATAGCATGAAAAGTGCCCATTGCAGATAGAGCTCAAATTCGCAAAACAAACACATATTCCTGTTCCCCTGCCTCCCCGAAGACCAAAAAACCATGACTTTTGCAGATCTGAAGTTTCCTTGCGGAGATAGCCCATGCTATATCTTGCATTTGTTAGGAAAAACTGCTTATAGTATGAAAAGTGCCCATTGCAGAAAAATCTCAAATTCGAAAAACAAACACATATTCCTGTTCCCCTGCCTCCCCGAAGACCAAAAAACCATGACTTTTGCAGATGTGAAGTTTCCTTGCGGAGATAGCCCATGCTATATCTTGCATTTGTTAGGAAAAACTGCTTAGAGCATGAAAAGTGCCCATTGCAGAAAGAGCTCAAATTCGCAAAACAAACACATATTCCTGTTCCCCTGCCTCCCCGAAGACCAAAAAACCATGACTTTTGCAGATCTGAAGTTTCCTTGTGGAGATAGCCCATGCTATATCTTGCATTTGTTAGGAAAAACTGCTTATAGTATGAAAAGTGCCCATTGCAGAAAAAGCTCAAATTCGAAAAACAAACACATATTCCTGTTCCCCTGCCTCCCCGAAGACCAAAAAACCATGACTTTTGCAGATCTGAAGTTTCCTTGCGGAGATAGCCCATGTTATATCTTGCATTTGTTAGGAAAAACTGCTTATAGTATGAAAAGTGCCCATTGCAGAAAGAGCTCAAATTCGAAAAACAAACACATATTCCTGTTCCTCTGCCTCCCCGAAGATCAAAAAACCATGACTTTTGCAGATGTGAAGTTTCCTTGCGGAGATAGCCCATGCTATATCTTGCATTTGTTAGGAAAAACTGCTTAGAGCATGAAAAGTGCCCATTGCAGAAAGAGCTCAAATTCGAAAAACAAACACGTATTCATGTTCCCCCGGCTCACTGAACACCAAAAAACCATGAGTTTTGCAGATCTGAAGTTTCCTTGCGGAGATAGCCCATGATATATCTTGCATTTGTTAGGAAAAACTGCTTATAGCATGAAAAGTGCCCATTGAAGATAGAGCTCAAATTCGCAAAACAAACATATATTCCTGTTCCCCTGCCTCTCCGAAGACCATAAAACCATGACTTTTGCAGATCTGAAGTTTCCTTGCGGAGATAGCCCATGCTATATCTTGCATTTGTTAGGAAAAACTGCTTATAGCATGAAAAGTGCCCATTGCAGATAGAGCTCAAATTCGCAAAACAAACACATATTCCTGTTCCCCTGCCTCCCCGAAGACCAAAAAACCATGACTTTTGCAGATCTGAAGTTTCCTTGCGGAGATAGCCCATGCTATATCTTGCATTTGTTAGGAAAAACTGCTTATAGTATGAAAAGTGCCCATTGCAGAAAAATCTCAAATTCGAAAAACAAACACATATTCCTGTTCCCCTGCCTCCCCGAAGACCAAAAAACCATGACTTTTGCAGATGTGAAGTTTCCTTGCGGAGATAGCCCATGCTATATCTTGCATTTGTTAGGAAAAACTGCTTAGAGCATGAAAAGTGCCCATTGCAGAAAGAGCTCAAATTCGCAAAACAAACACATATTCCTGTTCCCCTGCCTCCCCGAAGACCAAAAAACCATGACTTTTGCAGATCTGAAGTTTCCTTGTGGAGATAGCCCATGCTATATCTTGCATTTGTTAGGAAAAACTGCTTATAGTATGAAAAGTGCCCATTGCAGAAAAAGCTCAAATTCGAAAAACAAACACATATTCCTGTTCCCCTGCCTCCCCGAAGACCAAAAAACCATGACTTTTGCAGATGTGAAGTTTCCTTGCGGAGATAGCCCATGATATCTTGCATTTGTTAGGAAAAACTGCTTAGAGCATGAAAAGTGCCCATTGCAGAAAGAGCTCAAATTCGAAAAACAAACACGTATTCATGTTCCCCCGGCTCACTGAACACCAAAAAACCATGACTTTTGCAGATCTGAAGTTTCCTTGCGGAGATAGCCCATGTTATATCTTGCATTTGTTAGGAAAAACTACTTATAGTATGAAAAGTGCCCATTGCAGAAAGAGCTCAAATTCGAAAAACAAACACATATTCCTGTTCCCCTGCCTCCCCGAAGATCAAAAAACCATGACTTTTGCAGATGTGAAGTTTCCTTGCGGAGATAGCCCATGCTATAACTTGCATTTGTTAGGAAAAACTGCTTAGAGCATGAAAAGTGCCCATTGCAGAAAGAGCTCAAATTCGAAAAACAAACACGTATTCATGTTCCCCCGGCTCACTGAACACCAAAAAACCATGAGTTTTGCAGATCTGAAGTTTCCTTGCGGAGATAGCCCATGATATATCTTGCATTTGTTAGGAAAAACTGCTTATAGCATGAAAAGTGCCCATTGAAGATAGAGCTCAAATTCGCAAAACAAACATATATTCCTGTTCCCCTGCCTCTCCGAAGACCATAAAACCATGACTTTTGCAGATCTGAAGTTTCCTTGCGGAGATAGCCCATGCTATATCTTGCATTTGTTAGGAAAAACTGCTTATAGCATGAAAAGTGCCCATTGCAGATAGAGCTCAAATTCGCAAAACAAACACATATTCCTGTTCCCCTGCCTCCCCGAAGACCAAAAAACCATGACTTTTGCAGATCTGAAGTTTCCTTGCGGAGATAGCCCATGCTATATCTTGCATTTGTTAGGAAAAACTGCTTATAGTATGAAAAGTGCCCATTGCAGAAAAAGCTCAAATTCGAAAAACAAACACATATTCCTGTTCCCCTGCCTCCCCGAAGACCAAAAAACCATGACTTTTGCAGATGTGAAGTTTCCTTGCGGAGATAGCCCATGCTATATCTTGCATTTGTTAGGAAAAACTGCTTAGAGCATGAAAAGTGCCCATTGCAGAAAGAGCTCAAATTCGCAAAACAAACACATATTCCTGTTCCCCTGCCTCCCCGAAGACCAAAAAACCATGACTTTTGCAGATCTGAAGTTTCCTTGTGGAGATAGCCCATGCTATATCTTGCATTTGTTAGGAAAAACTGCTTATAGTATGAAAAGTGCCCATTGCAGAAAAAGCTCAAATTCGAAAAACAAACACATATTCCTGTTCCCCTGCCTCCCCGAAGACCAAAAAACCATGACTTTTGCAGATGTGAAGTTTCCTTGCGGAGATAGCCCATGATATCTTGCATTTGTTAGGAAAAACTGCTTAGAGCATGAAAAGTGCCCATTGCAGAAAGAGCTCAAATTCGAAAAACAAACACGTATTCATGTTCCCCCGGCTCACTGAACACCAAAAAACCATGACTTTTGCAGATCTGAAGTTTCCTTGCGGAGATAGCCCATGTTATATCTTGCATTTGTTAGGAAAAACTACTTATAGTATGAAAAGTGCCCATTGCAGAAAGAGCTCAAATTCGAAAAACAAACACATATTCCTGTTCCCCTGCCTCCCCGAAGATCAAAAAACCATGACTTTTGCAGATGTGAAGTTTCCTTGCGGAGATAGCCCATGCTATAACTTGCATTTGTTAGGAAAAACTGCTTAGAGCATGAAAAGTGCCCATTGCAGAAAGAGCTCAAATTCGAAAAACAAACACGTATTCATGTTCCCCCGGCTCACTGAACACCAAAAAACCATGAGTTTTGCAGATCTGAAGTTTCCTTGCGGAGATAGCCCATGATATATCTTGCATTTGTTAGGAAAAACTGCTTATAGCATGAAAAGTGCCCATTGAAGATAGAGCTCAAATTCGCAAAACAAACATATATTCCTGTTCCCCTGCCTCTCCGAAGACCATAAAACCATGACTTTTGCAGATCTGAAGTTTCCTTGCGGAGATAGCCCATGCTATATCTTGCATTTGTTAGGAAAAACTGCTTATAGCATGAAAAGTGCCCATTGCAGATAGAGCTCAAATTCGCAAAACAAACACATATTCCTGTTCCCCTGCCTCCCCGAAGACCAAAAAACCATGACTTTTGCAGATCTGAAGTTTCCTTGCGGAGATAGCCCATGCTATATCTTGCATTTGTTAGGAAAAACTGCTTATAGTATGAAAAGTGCCCATTGCAGAAAAAGCTCAAATTCGAAAAACAAACACATATTCCTGTTCCCCTGCCTCCCCGAAGACCAAAAAACCATGACTTTTGCAGATGTGAAGTTTCCTTGCGGAGATAGCCCATGCTATATCTTGCATTTGTTAGGAAAAACTGCTTAGAGCATTAAAAGTGCCCATTGCAGAAAGAGCTCAAATTCGAAAAACAAACACATATTCCTGTTCCCCTGCCTCCCCGAAGACCAAAAAACCATGACTTTTGCAGATCTGAAGTTTCCTTGTGGAGATAGCCCATGCTATATCTTGCATTTGTTAGGAAAAACTGCTTATAGTATGAAAAGTGCCCATTGCAGAAAAAGCTCAAATTCGAAAAACAAACACATATTCCTGTTCCCCTGCCTCCCCGAAGACCAAAAAACCATGACTTTTGCAGATGTGAAGTTTCCTTCCGAAGATAGCCCATGCTATATCTTGCATTTGTTAGGAAAAACTGCTTAGAGCATGAAAAGTGCCCATTGCAGAAAGAGCTCAAATTCGAAAAACAAACACGTATTCATGTTCCCCCGGCTCACTGAACACCAAAAAACCATGACTTTTGCAGATCTGAAGTTTCCTTGCGGAGATAGCCCATGTTATATCTTGCATTTGTTAGGAAAAACTGCTTATAGTATGAAAAGTGCCCATTGCAGAAAGAGCTCAAATTCGAAAAACAAACACATATTCCTGTTCCCCTGCCTCTCCGAAGATCAAAAAACCATGACTTTTGCAGATCTGAAGTTTCCTTGTAGAGATAGCCCATGCTATATCTTGCATTTGTTAGGAAAAACTGCTTAGAGCATGAAAAGTGCCCATTGCAGAAAGAGCTCAAATTCGAATAACAAACACGTATTCATGTTCCCCCGGCTCACTGAACACCAAAAAACCATGAGGTTTGCAGATCTGAAGTTTCCTTGTGGAGATAGCCCATGTTATATCTTGCATTTGTTAGGAAAAACTGCTTATAGCATGAAAAGTGCCCATTGCATTTAGAGCTCAAATTCGCAAAACAAACACATATTCATGTTCCCCTGTCTCCCCGAAGACCAAAAAACCATGACTTTTGCAGATCTGAAGTTTCCTTGCGGAGATAGCCCATGCTATATCTTGCATTTGTTAGGAAAAACTTATAGCATGAAAAGTGCCCATTGCAGATAGAGCTCAAATTCGCAAAACAAACACATATTCCTGTTCCCCTGCCTCCCCGAAGACCAAAAAACCATGACTTTTGCAGATCTGAAGTTTCCTTGCGGAGATAGCCCATGCTATATCTTGCATTTGTTAGGAAAAACTGCTTATAGTATGAAAAGTGCCCATTGCAGAAAAAGCTCAAATTCGAAAAACAAACACATATTCCTGTTCCCCTGCCTCCCCGAAGACCAAAAAACCATGACTTTTGCAGATGTGAAGTTTCCTTGCGGAGATAGCCCATGCTATATCTTGCATTTGTTAGGAAAAACTGCTTAGAGCATTAAAAGTGCCCATTGCAGAAAGAGCTCAAATTCGAAAAAAAAACACGTATTCATGTTCCCCCGGCTCACTGAACACCAAAAAACCATGACTTTTGCAGATCTGAAGTTTCCTTGCGGAGATAGCCCATGTTATATCTTGCATTTGTTAGGAAAAACTGCTTATAGTATGAAAAGTGCCCATTGCAGAAAGAGCTCAAATTCGAAAAACAAACACATATTCCTGTTCCCCTGCCTCCCCGAAGATCAAAAAACCATGACTTTTGCAGATGTGAAGTTTCCTTGCGGAGATAGCCCATGCTATATCTTGCATTTGTTAGGAAAAACTGCTTATAGTATGAAAAGTGCCCATTGCACAAAGAGCTGAAATTCAGAAAAACAAACACATATTCCTGTTCCCCTGCCTCCCCGAAGACCAAAAAACCATGACTTTTGCAGATCTGAAGTTTCCTTGCGGAGATAGCCCATGCTATATCTTGCATTTGTTAGGAAAAACTGATTATTGCATGAAAAGTGCCCATTGCAGATAGAGCTCAAATTCGGAAAACAAACACATATTCCTGTTCCCCTGCCTCCCCGAAGACCAAAAAACCATGACTTTTGCAGATCTGAAGTTTCCTTGTGGAGATAGCCCATGCTATATCTTGCATTTGTTAGGAAAAACTGCTTATAGTATGAAAAGTGCCCATTGCAGAAAAAGCTCAAATTCGAAAAACAAACACATATTCCTGTTCCCCTGCCTCCCCGAAGACCAAAAAACCATGACTTTTGCAGATGTGAAGTTTCCTTCCGAAGATAGCCCATGCTATATCTTGCATTTGTTAGGAAAAACTGCTTAGAGCATGAAAAGTGCCCATTGCAGAAAGAGCTCAAATTCGAAAAACAAACACGTATTCATGTTCCCCCGGCTCACTGAACACCAAAAAACCATGACTTTTGCAGATCTGAAGTTTCCTTGCGGAGATAGCCCATGTTATATCTTGCATTTGTTAGGAAAAACTGCTTATAGTATGAAAAGTGCCCATTGCAGAAAGAGCTCAAATTCGAAAAACAAACACATATTCCTGTTCCCCTGCCTCTCCGAAGATCAAAAAACCATGACTTTTGCAGATCTGAAGTTTCCTTGTAGAGATAGCCCATGCTATATCTTGCATTTGTTAGGAAAAACTGCTTAGAGCATGAAAAGTGCCCATTGCAGAAAGAGCTCAAATTCGAATAACAAACACGTATTCATGTTCCCCCGGCTCACTGAACACCAAAAAACCATGAGGTTTGCAGATCTGAAGTTTCCTTGTGGAGATAGCCCATGTTATATCTTGCATTTGTTAGGAAAAACTGCTTATAGCATGAAAAGTGCCCATTGCATTTAGAGCTCAAATTCGCAAAACAAACACATATTCATGTTCCCCTGTCTCCCCGAAGACCAAAAAACCATGACTTTTGCAGATCTGAAGTTTCCTTGCGGAGATAGCCCATGCTATATCTTGCATTTGTTAGGAAAAACTTATAGCATGAAAAGTGCCCATTGCAGATAGAGCTCAAATTCGCAAAACAAACACATATTCCTGTTCCCCTGCCTCCCCGAAGACCAAAAAACCATGACTTTTGCAGATCTGAAGTTTCCTTGCGGAGATAGCCCATGCTATATCTTGCATTTGTTAGGAAAAACTGCTTATAGTATGAAAAGTGCCCATTGCAGAAAAAGCTCAAATTCGAAAAACAAACACATATTCCTGTTCCCCTGCCTCCCCGAAGACCAAAAAACCATGACTTTTGCAGATGTGAAGTTTCCTTGCGGAGATAGCCCATGCTATATCTTGCATTTGTTAGGAAAAACTGCTTAGAGCATTAAAAGTGCCCATTGCAGAAAGAGCTCAAATTCGAAAAAAAAACACGTATTCATGTTCCCCCGGCTCACTGAACACCAAAAAACCATGACTTTTGCAGATCTGAAGTTTCCTTGCGGAGATAGCCCATGTTATATCTTGCATTTGTTAGGAAAAACTGCTTATAGTATGAAAAGTGCCCATTGCAGAAAGAGCTCAAATTCGAAAAACAAACACATATTCCTGTTCCCCTGCCTCCCCGAAGATCAAAAAACCATGACTTTTGCAGATGTGAAGTTTCCTTGCGGAGATAGCCCATGCTATATCTTGCATTTGTTAGGAAAAACTGCTTATAGTATGAAAAGTGCCCATTGCACAAAGAGCTGAAATTCAGAAAAACAAACACATATTCCTGTTCCCCTGCCTCCCCGAAGACCAAAAAACCATGACTTTTGCAGATCTGAAGTTTCCTTGCGGAGATAGCCCATGCTATATCTTGCATTTGTTAGGAAAAACTGATTATTGCATGAAAAGTGCCCATTGCAGATAGAGCTCAAATTCGGAAAACAAACACATATTCCTGTTCCCCTGCCTCCCCGAAGACCAAAAAACCATGACTTTTGCAGATGTGAACTTTTCTTGCGGAGATAGCCCATGCTATATCTTGCATTTGTTAGGAAAAACTGCTTATAGTATGAAAAGTGCCCATTGCAGAAAAAGCTCAAATTCGAAAAACAAACACATATTCCTGTTCCCCTGCCTCCCCGAAGACCAAAAAACCATGACTTTTGCAGATGTGAAGTTTCCTTGCGGAGATAGCCCATGTTATATCTTGCATTTGTTAGGAAAAACTGCTTATAGTATGAAAAGTGCCCATTGCAGAAAGAGCTCAAATTCGAAAAACAAACACATATTCCTGTTCCCCTGCCTCCCCGAAGATCAAAAAACCATGACTTTTGCAGATGTGAAGTTTCCTTGCGGAGATAGCCCATGCTATATCTTGCATTTTTTAGGAAAAACTGCTTAGAGCATGAAAAGTGCCCATTGCAGAAAGAGCTCAAATTCGAAAAACAAACACGTATTCATGTTCCCCCGGCTCACTGAACACCAAAAAACCATGAGTTTTGCAGATCTGAAGTTTCCTTGCGGAGATAGCCCATGATATATCTTGCATTTGTTAGGAAAAACTGCTTATAGTATGAAAAGTGCCCATTTCACAAAGAGCTCAAATTCAAAAAACAAACACATATTCATGTTCCCCTGTCTCCCCGAAGACCAAAAAACCATGACTTTTGCAGATCTGAAGTTTCCTTGCAGAGATAGCCCATGCTATATCTTGCATTTGTTAGGAAAAACTGCTTAGAGTGAGAAAAGTGCCCATTGCAGAAAGAGCTCAAATTCGAAAAACAAACACATATTCCTGTTCCCCTGCCTCCCCGAAGACCAAAAAACCATGACTTTTGCAGATCTGAAGTTTCCTTGTGGAGATAGCCCATGCTATATCTTGCATTTGTTAGGAAAAACTGCTTATAGTATGAAAAGTGCCCATTGCAGAAAAAGCTCAAATTCGAAAAACAAACACATATTCCTGTTCCCCTGCCTCCCCGAAGACCAAAAAACCATGACTTTTGCAGATGTGAAGTTTCCTTCCGAAGATAGCCCATGCTATATCTTGCATTTGTTAGGAAAAACTGCTTAGAGCATGAAAAGTGCCCATTGCAGAAAGAGCTCAAATTCGAATAACAAACACGTATTCATGTTCCCCCGGCTCACTGAACACCAAAAAACCATGAGGTTTGCAGATCTGAAGTTTCCTTGTGGAGATAGCCCATGTTATATCTTGCATTTGTTAGGAAAAACTGCTTATAGCATGAAAAGTGCCCATTGCATTTAGAGCTCAAATTCGCAAAACAAACACATATTCATGTTCCCCTGTCTCCCCGAAGACCAAAAAACCATGACTTTTGCAGATCTGAAGTTTCCTTGCGGAGATAGCCCATGCTATATCTTGCATTTGTTAGGAAAAACTTATAGCATGAAAAGTGCCCATTGCAGATAGAGCTCAAATTCGCAAAACAAACACATATTCCTGTTCCCCTGCCTCCCCGAAGACCAAAAAACCATGACTTTTGCAGATCTGAAGTTTCCTTGCGGAGATAGCCCATGCTATATCTTGCATTTGTTAGGAAAAACTGCTTATAGTATGAAAAGTGCCCATTGCAGAAAGAGCTCAAATTCGAAAAACAAACACATATTCCTGTTCCCCTGCCTCCCCGAAGATCAAAAAACCATGACTTTTGCAGATGTGAAGTTTCCTTGCGGAGATAGCCCATGCTATATCTTGCATTTTTTAGGAAAAACTGCTTAGAGCATGAAAAGTGCCCATTGCAGAAAGAGCTCAAATTCGAAAAACAAACACGTATTCATGTTCCCCCGGCTCACTGAACACCAAAAAACCATGAGTTTTGCAGATCTGAAGTTTCCTTGCGGAGATAGCCCATGATATATCTTGCATTTGTTAGGAAAAACTGCTTATAGTATGAAAAGTGCCCATTTCACAAAGAGCTCAAATTCAAAAAACAAACACATATTCATGTTCCCCTGTCTCCCCGAAGACCAAAAAACCATGACTTTTGCAGATCTGAAGTTTCCTTGCGGAGATAGCCCATGCTATATCTTGCATTTGTTAGGAAAAACTGCTTAGAGCATGAAAAGTGCCCATTGCAGAAAGAGCTCAAATTCGAAAAACAAACACGTATCCATGTTCCCCCGGCTCACTGAACACCAAAAAACCATGACTTTTGCAGATCTGAAGTTTCCTTGCGGAGATAGCCCATGTTATATCTTGCATTTGTTTGGAAAAACTGCTTATAGTATGAAAAGTGCCCATTGCAGAAAGAGCTCAAATTCGAAAAACAAACACATATTCCTGTTCCCCTGCCTCCCCGAAGATCAAAAAACCATGACTTTTGCAGATGTGAAGTTTCCTTGCGGAGATAGCCCATGCTATATCTTGCATTTGTAAGGAAAAACTGCTTAGAGCATGAAAAGTGCCCATTGCAGAAAGAGCTCAAATTCGAAAAACAAACACGTATTCATGTTCCCCCGGCTCACTGAACACCAAAAAACCATGACTTTTGCAGATCTGAAGTTTCCTTGCGGAGATAGCCCATGCTATATCTTGCATTTGTTAGGAAAAACTGCTTATAGCATGAAAAGTGCCCATTGCAGATAGAGCTAAAATTCGCAAAACAAACACATATTCCTGTTCCCCTGCCTCCCCGAAGACCAAAAAACCATGACTTTTGCAGATGTGAAGTTTCCTTGCGGAGATAGCCCATGCTATATCTTGCATTTGTTAGGAAAAACTGCTTAGAGCATGAAAAGTGCCCATTGCAGAAAGAGCTCAAATTCGAAAAACAAACACGTATTCATGTTCCCCCGGCTCACTGAACACCAAAAAACCATGACTTTTGCAGATCTGAAGTTTCCTTGCGGAGATAGCCCATGTTATATCTTGCATTTGTTAGGAAAAACTGCTTATAGTATGAAAAGTGCCCATTGCAGAAAGAGCTCAAATTCGAAAAACAAACACATATTCCTGTTCCCCTGCCTCCCCGAAGATCAAAAAACCATGACTTTTGCAGATGTGAAGTTTCCTTGCGGAGATAGCCCATGCTATATCTTGCATTTGTTAGGAAAAACTGCTTAGAGCATGAAAAGTGCCCATTGCAGAAAGAGCTCACATTCGAAAAACAAACACGTATTCATGTTCCCCCGGCTCACTGAACACCAAAAAACCATGAGTTTTGCAGATCTGAAGTTTCCTTGCGGAGATAGCCCATGATATATCTTGCATTTGTTAGGAAAAACTGCTTATAGCATGAAAAGTGCCCATTGCAGATAGAGCTAAAATTCGCAAAACAAACACATATTCCTGTTCCCCTGCCTCCCCGAAGACCAAAAAACCATGACTTTTGCAGATCTGAAGTTTCCTTGCGGAGATAGCCCATGCTATATCTTGCATTTGTTAGGAAAAACTGCTTATAGTATGAAAAGTGCCCATTGCAGAAAAAGCTCAAATTCGAAAAACAAACACATATTCCTGTTCCCCTGCCTCCCCGAATACCAAAAAACCATGACTTTTGCAGATGTGAAGTTTCCTTGCGGAGATAGCCCATGCTATATCTTGCATTTGTTAGGAAAAACTGCTTAGAGCATGAAAAGTGCCCATTGCAGAAAGAGCTCAAATTCGAAAAACAAACACGTATTCATGTTCCCCCGGCTCACTGAACACCAAAAAACCATGACTTTTGCAGATCTGAAGTTTCCTTGCGGAGATAGCCCATGTTATATCTTGCATTTGTTTGGAAAAACTGCTTATAGTATGAAAAGTGCCCATTGCAGAAAGACCTCAAATTCGAAAAACAAACACATATTCCTGTTCCCCTGCCTCCCCGAAGATCAAAAAACCATGACTTTTGCAGATGTGAAGTTTCCTTGCGGAGATAGCCCATGCTATATCTTGCATTTGTAAGGAAAAACTGCTTAGAGCATGAAAAGTGCCCATTGCAGAAAGAGCTCAAATTCGAAAAACAAACACGTATTCATGTTCCCCCGGCTCACTGAACACCAAAAAACCATGAGTTTTGCAGATCTGAAGTTTCCTTGCGGAGATAGCCCATGATATATCTTGCATTTGTTAGGAAAAACTGCTTATAGCATGAAAAGTGCCCATTGAAGATAGAGCTCAAATTCGCAAAACAAACATATATTCCTGTTCCCCTGCCTCTCCGAAGACCAAAAAACCATGACTTTTGCAGATCTGAAGTTTCCTTGCGGAGATAGCCCATGCTATATCTTTCATTTGTTAGGAAAAACTGCTTATAGCATGAAAAGTGCCCATTGCAGATAGAGCTCAAATTCGCAAAACAAACACATATTCCTGTTCCCCTGCCTCCCCGAAGACCAAAAAACCATGACTTTTGCAGATGTGAAGTTTCCTTGCGGAGATAGCCCATGCTATATCTTGCATTTGTTAGGAAAAACTGCTTAGAGCATGAAAAGTGCCCATTGCAGAAAGAGCTCAAATTCGAAAAACAAACACGTATCCATGTTCCCCCGGCTCACTGAACACCAAAAAACCATGACTTTTGCAGATCTGAAGTTTCCTTGCGGAGATAGCCCATGTTATATCTTGCATTTGTTTGGAAAAACTGCTTATAGTATGAAAAGTGCCCATTGCAGAAAGAGCTCAAATTCGAAAAACAAACACATATTCCTGTTCCCCTGCCTCCCCGAAGATCAAAAAACCATGACTTTTGCAGATGTGAAGTTTCCTTGCGGAGATAGCCCATGCTATATCTTGCATTTGTAAGGAAAAACTGCTTAGAGCATGAAAAGTGCCCATTGCAGAAAGAGCTCAAATTCGAAAAACAAACACGTATTCATGTTCCCCCGGCTCACTGAACACCAAAAAACCATGACTTTTGCAGATCTGAAGTTTCCTTGCGGAGATAGCCCATGCTATATCTTGCATTTGTTAGGAAAAACTGCTTATAGCATGAAAAGTGCCCATTGCAGATAGAGCTAAAATTCGCAAAACAAACACATATTCCTGTTCCCCTGCCTCCCCGAAGACCAAAAAACCATGACTTTTGCAGATGTGAAGTTTCCTTGCGGAGATAGCCCATGCTATATCTTGCATTTGTTAGGAAAAACTGCTTAGAGCATGAAAAGTGCCCATTGCAGAAAGAGCTCAAATTCGAAAAACAAACACGTATTCATGTTCCCCCGGCTCACTGAACACCAAAAAACCATGACTTTTGCAGATCTGAAGTTTCCTTGCGGAGATAGCCCATGTTATATCTTGCATTTGTTAGGAAAAACTGCTTATAGTATGAAAAGTGCCCATTGCAGAAAGAGCTCAAATTCGAAAAACAAACACATATTCCTGTTCCCCTGCCTCCCCGAAGATCAAAAAACCATGACTTTTGCAGATGTGAAGTTTCCTTGCGGAGATAGCCCATGCTATATCTTGCATTTGTTAGGAAAAACTGCTTAGAGCATGAAAAGTGCCCATTGCAGAAAGAGCTCACATTCGAAAAACAAACACGTATTCATGTTCCCCCGGCTCACTGAACACCAAAAAACCATGAGTTTTGCAGATCTGAAGTTTCCTTGCGGAGATAGCCCATGATATATCTTGCATTTGTTAGGAAAAACTGCTTATAGTATGAAAAGTGCCCAGTTCACAAAGAGCTCAAATTCAAAAAACAAACACATATTCATGTTCCCCTGTCTCCCCGAAGACCAAAAAACCATGACTTTTGCAGATCTGAAGTTTCCTTGCAGAGATAGCCCATGCTATATCTTGCATTTGTTAGGAAAAACTGCTTAGACTGAGAAAAGTGCCCATTGCAGAAAGAGCTCAAATTCGAAAAACAAACACGTATTCATGTTCCCCCGGCTCACTGAACACCAAAAAACCATGAGTTCTGCAGATCTGAAGTTTCCTTGCGGAGATAGCCCATGATATATCTTGCATTTGTTAGGAAAAACTGCTCATAGTATGAAAAGTGCCCATTGCAGATAGAGCTCAAATTCGCAAAACAAACACATATTCCTGTTCCCCTGACTCCCCGAAGACCAAAAAACCATGACCTTTGCAGATCTGAAGTTTCCTTGCGGAGATAGCCCATGCTATATCTTGCATTTGTTTGGAAAAACTGCTTATAGTATGAAAAGTGCCCATTGCACAAAGAGCTGAAATTCAGAAAAACAAACACATATTCCTGTTCCCCTGCCTCCCCGAAGACCAAAAAACCATGACTTTTGCAGATCTGAAGTTTCCTTGCGGAGATAGCCCATGCTATATCTTGCATTTGTTAGGAAAAACTGATTATTGCATGAAAAGTGCCCATTGCAGATAGAGCTCAAATTCGGAAAACAAACACATATTCCTGTTCCCCTGCCTCCCCGAAGACCAAAAAACCATGACTTTTGCAGATCTGAAGTTTCCTTGCGGAGATAGCCCATGCTATATCTTGCATTTGTTAGGAAAAACTGCTTATAGTATGAAAAGTGCCCATTGCAGAAAAAGCTCAAATTCGAAAAACAAACACATATTCCTGTTCCCCTGCCTCCCCGAAGACCAAAAAACCATGACTTTTGCAGATGTGAAGTTTCCTTGCGGAGATAGCCCATGTTATATCTTGCATTTGTTAGGAAAAACTGCTTATAGTATGAAAAGTGCCCATTGCAGAAAGAGCTCAAATTCGAAAAACAAACACATATTCCTGTTCCCCTGCCTCCCCGAAGATCAAAAAACCATGACTTTTGCAGATGTGAAGTTTCCTTGCGGAGATAGCCCATGCTATATCTTGCATTTGTTAGGAAAAACTGCTTAGAGCATGAAAAGTGCCCATTGCAGAAAGAGCTCAAATTCGAAAAACAAACACGTATTCATGTTCCCCCGGCTCACTGAACACCAAAAAACCATGAGTTTTGCAGATCTGAAGTTTCCTTGCGGAGATAGCCCATGATATATCTTGCATTTGTTAGGAAAAACTGCTTATAGTATGAAAAGTGCCCATTTCACAAAGAGCTCAAATTCAAAAAACAAACACATATTCATGTTCCCCTGTCTCCCCGAAGACCAAAAAACCATGACTTTTGCAGATCTGAAGTTTCCTTGCAGAGATAGCCCATGCTATATCTTGCATTTGTTAGGAAAAACTGCTTAGAGCATGAAAAGTGCCCATTGCAGAAAGAGCTCAAATTCGAAAAACAAACACGTATTCATGTTCCCCCGGCTCACTGAACACCAAAAAACCATGAGTTTTGCAGATCTGAAGTTTCCTTGCGGAGATAGCCCATGATATATCTTGCATTTGTTAGGAAAAACTGCTTATAGTATGAAAAGTGCCCATTTCACAAAGAGCTCAAATTCAAAAAACAAACACATATTCATGTTCCCCTGTCTCCCCGAAGACCAAAAAACCATGACTTTTGCAGATCTGAAGTTTCCTTGCAGAGATAGCCCATGCTATATCTTGCATTTGTTAGGAAAAACTGCTTAGAGTGAGAAAAGTGCCCATTGCAGAAAGAGCTCAAATTCGAAAAACAAACACGTATTCATGTTCCCCCGGCTCACTGAACACCAAAAAACCATGAGTTCTGCAGATCTGAAGTTTCCTTGCGGAGATAGCCCATGATATATCTTGCATTTGTTAGGAAAAACTGCTCATAGCATGAAAAGTGCCCATTGCAGATAGAGCTAAAATTCGCAAAACAAACACATATTCCTGTTCCCCTGACTCCCCGAAGACCAAAAAACCATGACTTTTGCAGATCTGAAGTTTCCTTGCGGAGATAGCCCATGCTATATCTTGCATTTGTTATGAAAAACTGCTTATAGTATGAAAAGTGCCCATTGCAGAAAAAGCTCAAATTCGAAAAACAAACACATATTCCTGTTCCCCTGCCTCCCCGAATACCAAAAAACCATGACTTTTGCAGATGTGAAGTTTCCTTGCGGAGATAGCCCATGCTATATCTTGCATTTGTTAGGAAAAACTGCTTAGAGCATGAAAAGTGCCCATTGCAGAAAGAGCTCAAATTCGAAAAACAAACACGTATTCATGTTCCCCCGGCTCACTGAACACCAAAAAACCATGACTTTTGCAGATCTGAAGTTTCCTTGCGGAGATAGCCCATGTTATATCTTGCATTTGTTTGGAAAAACTGCTTATAGTATGAAAAGTGCCCATTGCAGAAAGAGCTCAAATTCGCAAAACAAACACATATTCCTGTTCCCCTGCCTCCCCGAAGATCAAAAAACCATGACTTTTGCAGATGTGAAGTTTCCTTGCGGAGATAGCCCATGCTATATCTTGCATTTGTAAGGAAAAACTGCTTAGAGCATGAAAAGTGCCCATTGCAGAAAGAGCTCAAATTCGAAAAACAAACACGTATTCATGTTCCCCCGGCTCACTGAACACCAAAAAACCATGAGTTTTGCAGATCTGAAGTTTCCTTGCGGAGATAGCCCATGATATATCTTGCATTTGTTAGGAAAAACTGCTTATAGCATGAAAAGTGCCCATTGAAGATAGAGCTCAAATTCGCAAAACAAACATATATTCCTGTTCCCCTGCCTCTCCGAATACCAAAAAACCATGACTTTTGCAGATCTGAAGTTTCCTTGCGGAGATAGCCCATGCTATATCTTGCATTTGTTAGGAAAAACTGCTTATAGCATGAAAAGTGCCCATTGCAGATAGAGCTCAAATTCGCAAAACAAACACATATTCCTGTTCCCCTGCCTCCCCGAAGACCAAAAAACCATGACTTTTGCAGATCTGAAGTTTCCTTGCGGAGATAGCCCATGCTATATCTTGCATTTGTTAGGAAAAACTGCTTATAGTATGAAAAGTGCCCATTGCAGAAAAAGCTCAAATTCGAAAAACAAACACGTATTCATGTTCCCCCGGCTCACTGAACACCAAAAAACCATGAGTTTTGCAGATCTGAAGTTTCCTTGCGGAGATAGCCCATGCTATATCTTGCATTTGTAAGGAAAAACTGCTTATAGTATGAAAAGTTCCCATTGCACAAAGAGCTCAAATTCAAAAAACAAACACATATTCATGTTCCCCTGTCTCCCCGAAGACCAAAAAACCATGACTTTTGCAGATGTGAACTTTCCTTGCGGAGATAGCCCATGCTATATCTTGCATTTGTTAGGAAAAACTGCTTAGAGCATGAAAAGTGCCCATTGCAGAAAGAGCTCAAATTCGAAAAACAAACACGTATTCATGTTCCCCCGGCTCACTGAACACCAAAAAACCATGACTTTTGCAGATCTGAAGTTTCCTTGCGGAGATAGCCCATGTTATATCTTGCATTTGTTAGGAAAAACTGCTTATAGCATGAAAAGTGCCCATTGCAGATAGAGCTAAAATTCTCAAAACAAACACATATTCCTGTTCCCCTGCCTCCCCGAAGACCAAAAAACCATGACTTTTGCAGATCTGAAGTTTCCTTGCGGAGATAGCCCATGCTATATCTTGCATTTGTTAGGAAAAACTGCTTATAGTATGAAAAGTGCCCATTGCAGAAAAAGCTCAAATTCGAAAAACAAACACATATTCCTGTTCCCCTGCCTCCCCGAAGACCAAAAAACCATGACTTTTGCAGATGTGAAGTTTCCTTGCGGAGATAGCCCATGCTATATCTTGCATTTGTTAGGAAAAACTGCTTAGAGCATGAAAAGTGCCCATTGCAGAAAGAGCTCAAATTCGAAAAACAAACACGTATTCATGTTCCCCCGGCTCACTGAACACCAAAAAACCATGACTTTTGCAGATCTGAAGTTTCCTTGCGGAGATAGCCCATGTTATATCTTGCATTTGTTAGGAAAAACTGCTTATAGTATGAAAAGTGCCCATTGCAGAAAGAGCTCAAATTCGAAAAACAAACACATATTCCTGTTCCCCTGCCTCCCCGAAGATCAAAAAACCATGACTTTTGCAGATGTGAAGTTTCCTTGCGGAGATAGCCCATGCTATATCTTGCATTTGTAAGGAAAAACTGCTTAGAGCATGAAAAGTGCCCATTGCAGAAAGAGCTCAAATTCGAAAAACAAACACGTATTCATGTTCCCCCGGCTCACTGAACACCAAAAAACCATGAGTTTTGCAGATCTGAAGTTTCCTTGCGGAGATAGCCCATGATATATCTTGCATTTGTTAGGAAAAACTGCTTATAGTATGAAAAGTGCCCATTTCACAAAGAGCTCAAATTCAAAAAACAAACACATATTCATGTTCCCCTGTCTCCCCGAAGACCAAAAAACCATGACTTTTGCAGATCTGAAGTTTCCTTGCGGAGATAGCCCATGCTATATCTTGCATTTGTTAGGAAAAACTGCTTAGAGCATGAAAAGTGCCCATTGCAGAAAGAGCTCAAATTCGAAAAACAAACACGTATCCATGTTCCCCCGGCTCACTGAACACCAAAAAACCATGACTTTTGCAGATCTGAAGTTTCCTTGCGGAGATAGCCCATGTTATATCTTGCATTTGTTTGGAAAAACTGCTTATAGTATGAAAAGTGCCCATTGCAGAAAGAGCTCAAATTCGAAAAACAAACACATATTCCTGTTCCCCTGCCTCCCCGAAGATCAAAAAACCATGACTTTTGCAGATGTGAAGTTTCCTTGCGGAGATAGCCCATGCTATATCTTGCATTTGTAAGGAAAAACTGCTTAGAGCATGAAAAGTGCCCATTGCAGAAAGAGCTCAAATTCGAAAAACAAACACGTATTCATGTTCCCCCGGCTCACTGAACACCAAAAAACCATGACTTTTGCAGATCTGAAGTTTCCTTGCGGAGATAGCCCATGCTATATCTTGCATTTGTTAGGAAAAACTGCTTATAGCATGAAAAGTGCCCATTGCAGATAGAGCTAAAATTCGCAAAACAAACACATATTCCTGTTCCCCTGCCTCCCCGAAGACCAAAAAACCATGACTTTTGCAGATGTGAAGTTTCCTTGCGGAGATAGCCCATGCTATATCTTGCATTTGTTAGGAAAAACTGCTTAGAGCATGAAAAGTGCCCATTGCAGAAAGAGCTCAAATTCGAAAAACAAACACGTATTCATGTTCCCCCGGCTCACTGAACACCAAAAAACCATGACTTTTGCAGATCTGAAGTTTCCTTGCGGAGATAGCCCATGTTATATCTTGCATTTGTTAGGAAAAACTGCTTATAGTATGAAAAGTGCCCATTGCAGAAAAAGCTCAAATTCGAAAAACAAACACATATTCCTGTTCCCCTGCCTCCCCGAATACCAAAAAACCATGACTTTTGCAGATGTGAAGTTTCCTTGCGGAGATAGCCCATGCTATATCTTGCATTTGTTAGGAAAAACTGCTTAGAGCATGAAAAGTGCCCATTGCAGAAAGAGCTCAAATTCGAAAAACAAACACGTATTCATGTTCCCCCGGCTCACTGAACACCAAAAAACCATGACTTTTGCAGATCTGAAGTTTCCTTGCGGAGATAGCCCATGTTATATCTTGCATTTGTTTGGAAAAACTGCTTATAGTATGAAAAGTGCCCATTGCAGAAAGACCTCAAATTCGAAAAACAAACACATATTCCTGTTCCCCTGCCTCCCCGAAGATCAAAAAACCATGACTTTTGCAGATGTGAAGTTTCCTTGCGGAGATAGCCCATGCTATATCTTGCATTTGTAAGGAAAAACTGCTTAGAGCATGAAAAGTGCCCATTGCAGAAAGAGCTCAAATTCGAAAAACAAACACGTATTCATGTTCCCCCGGCTCACTGAACACCAAAAAACCATGAGTTTTGCAGATCTGAAGTTTCCTTGCGGAGATAGCCCATGATATATCTTGCATTTGTTAGGAAAAACTGCTTATAGCATGAAAAGTGCCCATTGAAGATAGAGCTCAAATTCGCAAAACAAACATATATTCCTGTTCCCCTGCCTCTCCGAAGACCAAAAAACCATGACTTTTGCAGATCTGAAGTTTCCTTGCGGAGATAGCCCATGCTATATCTTTCATTTGTTAGGAAAAACTGCTTATAGCATGAAAAGTGCCCATTGCAGATAGAGCTCAAATTCGCAAAACAAACACATATTCCTGTTCCCCTGCCTCCCCGAAGACCAAAAAACCATGACTTTTGCAGATGTGAAGTTTCCTTGCGGAGATAGCCCATGCTATATCTTGCATTTGTTAGGAAAAACTGCTTAGAGCATGAAAAGTGCCCATTGCAGAAAGAGCTCAAATTCGAAAAACAAACACGTATCCATGTTCCCCCGGCTCACTGAACACCAAAAAACCATGACTTTTGCAGATCTGAAGTTTCCTTGCGGAGATAGCCCATGTTATATCTTGCATTTGTTTGGAAAAACTGCTTATAGTATGAAAAGTGCCCATTGCAGAAAGAGCTCAAATTCGAAAAACAAACACATATTCCTGTTCCCCTGCCTCCCCGAAGATCAAAAAACCATGACTTTTGCAGATGTGAAGTTTCCTTGCGGAGATAGCCCATGCTATATCTTGCATTTGTAAGGAAAAACTGCTTAGAGCATGAAAAGTGCCCATTGCAGAAAGAGCTCAAATTCGAAAAACAAACACGTATTCATGTTCCCCCGGCTCACTGAACACCAAAAAACCATGACTTTTGCAGATCTGAAGTTTCCTTGCGGAGATAGCCCATGCTATATCTTGCATTTGTTAGGAAAAACTGCTTATAGCATGAAAAGTGCCCATTGCAGATAGAGCTAAAATTCGCAAAACAAACACATATTCCTGTTCCCCTGCCTCCCCGAAGACCAAAAAACCATGACTTTTGCAGATCTGAAGTTTCCTTGCGGAGATAGCCCATGTTATATCTTGCATTTGTTAGGAAAAACTGCTTAGAGCATGAAAAGTGCCCATTGCAGAAAGAGCTCACATTCGAAAAACAAACACGTATTCATGTTCCCCCGGCTCACTGAACACCAAAAAACCATGAGTTTTGCAGATCTGAAGTTTCCTTGCGGAGATAGCCCATGATATATCTTGCATTTGTTAGGAAAAACTGCTTATAGTATGAAAAGTGCCCATTTCACAAAGAGCTCAAATTCAAAAAACAAACACATATTCATGTTCCCCTGTCTCCCCGAAGACCAAAAAACCATGACTTTTGCAGATCTGAAGTTTCCTTGCAGAGATAGCCCATGCTATATCTTGCATTTGTTAGGAAAAACTGCTTAGAGTGAGAAAAGTGCCCATTGCAGAAAGAGCTCAAATTCGAAAAACAAACACGTATTCATGTTCCCCCGGCTCACTGAACACCAAAAAACCATGAGTTCTGCAGATCTGAAGTTTCCTTGCGGAGATAGCCCATGATATATCTTGCATTTGTTAGGAAAAACTGCTCATAGTATGAAAAGTGCCCATTGCAGATAGAGCTCAAATTCGCAAAACAAACACATATTCCTGTTCCCCTGACTCCCCGAAGACCAAAAAACCATGACCTTTGCAGATCTGAAGTTTCCTTGCGGAGATAGCCCATGCTATATCTTGCATTTGTTTGGAAAAACTGCTTATAGTATGAAAAGTGCCCATTGCACAAAGAGCTGAAATTCAGAAAAACAAACACATATTCCTGTTCCCCTGCCTCCCCGAAGACCAAAAAACCATGACTTTTGCAGATCTGAAGTTTCCTTGCGGAGATAGCCCATGCTATATCTTGCATTTGTTAGGAAAAACTGATTATTGCATGAAAAGTGCCCATTGCAGATAGAGCTCAAATTCGGAAAACAAACACATATTCCTGTTCCCCTGCCTCCCCGAAGACCAAAAAACCATGACTTTTGCAGATCTGAAGTTTCCTTGCGGAGATAGCCCATGCTATATCTTGCATTTGTTAGGAAAAACTGCTTATAGTATGAAAAGTGCCCATTGCAGAAAAAGCTCAAATTCGAAAAACAAACACATATTCCTGTTCCCCTGCCTCCCCGAAGACCAAAAAACCATGACTTTTGCAGATGTGAAGTTTCCTTGCGGAGATAGCCCATGTTATATCTTGCATTTGTTAGGAAAAACTGCTTATAGTATGAAAAGTGCCCATTGCAGAAAGAGCTCAAATTCGAAAAACAAACACATATTCCTGTTCCCCTGCCTCCCCGAAGATCAAAAAACCATGACTTTTGCAGATGTGAAGTTTCCTTGCGGAGATAGCCCATGCTATATCTTGCATTTGTTAGGAAAAACTGCTTAGAGCATGAAAAGTGCCCATTGCAGAAAGAGCTCAAATTCGAAAAACAAACACGTATTCATGTTCCCCCGGCTCACTGAACACCAAAAAACCATGAGTTTTGCAGATCTGAAGTTTCCTTGCGGAGATAGCCCATGATATATCTTGCATTTGTTAGGAAAAACTGCTTATAGTATGAAAAGTGCCCATTTCACAAAGAGCTCAAATTCAAAAAACAAACACATATTCATGTTCCCCTGTCTCCCCGAAGACCAAAAAACCATGACTTTTGCAGATCTGAAGTTTCCTTGCAGAGATAGCCCATGCTATATCTTGCATTTGTTAGGAAAAACTGCTTAGAGTGAGAAAAGTGCCCATTGCAGAAAGAGCTCAAATTTGAAAAACAAACACGTATTCATGTTCCCCCGGCTCACTGAACACCAAAAAACCATGAGTTCTGCAGATCTGAAGTTTCCTTGCGGAGATAGCCCATGATATATCTTGCATTTGTTAGGAAAAACTGCTCATAGCATGAAAAGTGCCCATTGCAGATAGAGCTAAAATTCGCAAAACAAACACATATTCCTGTTCCCCTGACTCCCCGAAGACCAAAAAACCATGACTTTTGCAGATGTGAAGTTTCCTTGCGGAGATAGCCCATGCTATATCTTGCATTTGTTAGGAAAAACTGCTTAGAGCATGAAAAGTGCCCATTGCAGAAAGAGCTCAAATTCGAAAAACAAACACGTATTCATGTTCCCCCGGCTCACTGAACACCAAAAAACCATGAGTTTTGCAGATCTGAAGTTTCCTTGCGGAGATAGCCCATGATATATCTTGCATTTGTTAGGAAAAACTGCTTATAGTATGAAAAGTGCCCATTTCACAAAGAGCTCAAATTCAAAAAACAAACACATATTCATGTTCCCCTGTCTCCCCGAAGACCAAAAAACCATGACTTTTGCAGATCTGAAGTTTCCTTGCAGAGATAGCCCATGCTATATCTTGCATTTGTTAGGAAAAACTGCTTAGAGTGAGAAAAGTGCCCATTGCAGAAAGAGCTCAAATTCGAAAAACAAACACGTATTCATGTTCCCCCGGCTCACTGAACACCAAAAAACCATGAGTTCTGCAGATCTGAAGTTTCCTTGCGGAGATAGCCCATGATATATCTTGCATTTGTTAGGAAAAACTGCTCATAGCATGAAAAGTGCCCATTGCAGATAGAGCTAAAATTCGCAAAACAAACACATATTCCTGTTCCCCTGACTCCCCGAAGACCAAAAAACCATGAGTTTTGCAGATCTGAAGTTTCCTTGCGGAGATAGCCCATGATATATCTTGCATTTGTTAGGAAAAACTGCTTATAGTATGAAAAGTGCCCATTTCACAAAGAGCTCAAATTCAAAAAACAAACACATATTCATGTTCCCCTGTCTCCCCGAAGACCAAAAAACCATGACTTTTGCAGATCTGAAGTTTCCTTGCAGAGATAGCCCATGCTATATCTTGCATTTGTTAGGAAAAACTGCTTAGAGTGAGAAAAGTGCCCATTGCAGAAAGAGCTCAAATTTGAAAAACAAACACGTATTCATGTTCCCCCGGCTCACTGAACACCAAAAAACCATGAGTTCTGCAGATCTGAAGTTTCCTTGCGGAGATAGCCCATGATATATCTTGCATTTGTTAGGAAAAACTGCTCATAGCATGAAAAGTGCCCATTGCAGATAGAGCTAAAATTCGCAAAACAAACACATATTCCTGTTCCCCTGACTCCCCGAAGACCAAAAAACCATGACTTTTGCAGATGTGAAGTTTCCTTGCGGAGATAGCCCATGCTATATCTTGCATTTGTTAGGAAAAACTGCTTAGAGCATGAAAAGTGCCCATTGCAGAAAGAGCTCAAATTCGAAAAACAAACACGTATTCATGTTCCCCCGGCTCACTGAACACCAAAAAACCATGAGTTTTGCAGATCTGAAGTTTCCTTGCGGAGATAGCCCATGATATATCTTGCATTTGTTAGGAAAAACTGCTTATAGTATGAAAAGTGCCCATTTCACAAAGAGCTCAAATTCAAAAAACAAACACATATTCATGTTCCCCTGTCTCCCCGAAGACCAAAAAACCATGACTTTTGCAGATCTGAAGTTTCCTTGCAGAGATAGCCCATGCTATATCTTGCATTTGTTAGGAAAAACTGCTTAGAGTGAGAAAAGTGCCCATTGCAGAAAGAGCTCAAATTCGAAAAACAAACACGTATTCATGTTCCCCCGGCTCACTGAACACCAAAAAACCATGAGTTCTGCAGATCTGAAGTTTCCTTGCGGAGATAGCCCATGATATATCTTGCATTTGTTAGGAAAAACTGCTCATAGCATGAAAAGTGCCCATTGCAGATAGAGCTAAAATTCGCAAAACAAACACATATTCCTGTTCCCCTGACTCCCCGAAGACCAAAAAACCATGACTTTTGCAGATCTGAAGTTTCCTTGCGGAGATAGCCCATGCTATATCTTGCATTTGTTATGAAAAACTGCTTATAGTATGAAAAGTGCCCATTGCAGAAAAAGCTCAAATTCGAAAAACAAACACATATTCCTGTTCCCCTGCCTCCCCGAATACCAAAAAACCATGACTTTTGCAGATGTGAAGTTTCCTTGCGGAGATAGCCCATGCTATATCTTGCATTTGTTAGGAAAAACTGCTTAGAGCATGAAAAGTGCCCATTGCAGAAAGAGCTCAAATTCGAAAAACAAACACGTATTCATGTTCCCCCGGCTCACTGAACACCAAAAAACCATGACTTTTGCAGATCTGAAGTTTCCTTGCGGAGATAGCCCATGTTATATCTTGCATTTGTTTGGAAAAACTGCTTATAGTATGAAAAGTGCCCATTGCAGAAAGAGCTCAAATTCGCAAAACAAACACATATTCCTGTTCCCCTGCCTCCCCGAAGATCAAAAAACCATGACTTTTGCAGATGTGAAGTTTCCTTGCGGAGATAGCCCATGCTATATCTTGCATTTGTAAGGAAAAACTGCTTAGAGCATGAAAAGTGCCCATTGCAGAAAGAGCTCAAATTCGAAAAACAAACACGTATTCATGTTCCCCCGGCTCACTGAACACCAAAAAACCATGAGTTTTGCAGATCTGAAGTTTCCTTGCGGAGATAGCCCATGATATATCTTGCATTTGTTAGGAAAAACTGCTTATAGCATGAAAAGTGCCCATTGAAGATAGAGCTCAAATTCGCAAAACAAACATATATTCCTGTTCCCCTGCCTCTCCGAATACCAAAAAACCATGACTTTTGCAGATCTGAAGTTTCCTTGCGGAGATAGCCCATGCTATATCTTGCATTTGTTAGGAAAAACTGCTTATAGCATGAAAAGTGCCCATTGCAGATAGAGCTCAAATTCGCAAAACAAACACATATTCCTGTTCCCCTGCCTCCCCGAAGACCAAAAAACCATGACTTTTGCAGATCTGAAGTTTCCTTGCGGAGATAGCCCATGCTATATCTTGCATTTGTTAGGAAAAACTGCTTATAGTATGAAAAGTGCCCATTGCAGAAAAAGCTCAAATTCGAAAAACAAACACGTATTCATGTTCCCCCGGCTCACTGAACACCAAAAAACTATGAGTTTTGCAGATCTGAAGTTTCCTTGCGGAGATAGCCCATGCTATATCTTGCATTTGTAAGGAAAAACTGCTTATAGTATGAAAAGTTCCCATTGCACAAAGAGCTCAAATTCAAAAAACAAACACATATTCATGTTCCCCTGTCTCCCCGAAGACCAAAAAACCATGACTTTTGCAGATGTGAACTTTCCTTGCGGAGATAGCCCATGCTATATCTTGCATTTGTTAGGAAAAACTGCTTAGAGCATGAAAAGTGCCCATTGCAGAAAGAGCTCAAATTCGAAAAACAAACACGTATTCATGTTCCCCCGGCTCACTGAACACCAAAAAACCATGACTTTTGCAGATCTGAAGTTTCCTTGCGGAGATAGCCCATGTTATATCTTGCATTTGTTAGGAAAAACTGCTTATAGCATGAAAAGTGCCCATTGCAGATAGAGCTAAAATTCTCAAAACAAACACATATTCCTGTTCCCCTGCCTCCCCGAAGACCAAAAAACCATGACTTTTGCAGATCTGAAGTTTCCTTGCGGAGATAGCCCATGCTATATCTTGCATTTGTTAGGAAAAACTGCTTATAGTATGAAAAGTGCCCATTGCAGAAAAAGCTCAAATTCGAAAAACAAACACATATTCCTGTTCCCCTGCCTCCCCGAAGACCAAAAAACCATGACTTTTGCAGATGTGAAGTTTCCTTGCGGAGATAGCCCATGCTATATCTTGCATTTGTTAGGAAAAACTGCTTAGAGTGAGAAAAGTGCCCATTGCAGAAAGAGCTCAAATTCGAAAAACAAACACGTATTCATGTTCCCCCGGCTCACTGAACACCAAAAAACCATGACTTTTGCAGATCTGAAGTTTCCTTGCGGAGATAGCCCATGTTATATCTTGCATTTGTTAGGAAAAACTGCTTATAGTATGAAAAGTGCCCATTGCAGAAAGAGCTCAAATTCGAAAAACAAACACATATTCCTGTTCCCCTGCCTCCCCGAAGATCAAAAAACCATGACTTTTGCAGATGTGAAGTTTCCTTGCGGAGATAGCCCATGCTATATCTTGCATTTGTAAGGAAAAACTGCTTAGAGCATGAAAAGTGCCCATTGCAGAAAGAGCTCAAATTCGAAAAACAAACACGTATTCATGTTCCCCCGGCTCACTGAACACCAAAAAACCATGAGTTTTGCAGATCTGAAGTTTCCTTGCGGAGATAGCCCATGATATATCTTGCATTTGTTAGGAAAAACTGCTTATAGTATGAAAAGTGCCCATTGCATTTAGAGCTCAAATTCGCAAAACAAACACATATTCCTGTTCCCCTGTCTCCCCGAAGACCAAAAAACCATGACTTTTGCAGATCTGAAGTTTCCTTGCGGAGATAGCCCATGCTATATCTTGCATTTGTTAGGAAAAACTGCTTAGAGTATGAAAAGTGCCCATTGCAGATAGAGCTCAAATTCGAAAAAAAAACACGTATTCATGTTCCCCCGGCTCACTGAACACCAAAAAACCATGACTTTTGCACATCTGAAGTTTCCTTGCGGAGATAGCCCATGTTATATCTTGCATTTGTTAGGAAAAACTGCTTATAGTATGAAAAGTGCCCATTGCAGAAAGAGCTCAAATTCGAAAAACAAACACGTATTCCTGTTCCCCTGCCTCCCCGAAGATCAAAAAACCATGACTTTTGCAGATCTGAAGTTTCCTTGCAGAGATAGCCCATGCTATATCTTGCATTTGTTAGGAAAAACTGCTTAGAGCATGAAAAGTGCCCATTGCAGATAGAGCTCAAATTCGCAAAACAAACACATATTCCTGTTCCCCTGCCTCCCCGAAGACCAAAAAACCATGACTTTTGCAGATCTGAAGTTTCCTTGCGGAGATAGCCCATGCTATATCTTGCATTTGTTAGGAAAAACTGCTTAGAGCATGAAAAGTGCCCATTGCAGAAAGAGCTCAAATTCGAAAAACAAACACGTATTCATGTTCCCCCGGCTCACTGAACACCAAAAAACCATGACTTTTGCAGATCTGAAGTTTCCTTGCGCAGATAGTCCATGTTATATCTTGCATTTGTTAGGAAAAACTGCTTATAGCATGAAAAGTGCCCATTGCAGATAGAGCTAAAATTCGCAAAACAAACACATATTCCTGTTCCCCTGCCTCCCCGAAGACCAAAAAACCATGACTTTTGCAGATCTGAAGTTTCCTTGCGGAGATAGCCCATGCTATATCTTGCATTTGTTAGGAAAAACTGCTTATAGTATGAAAAGTGCCCATTGCAGAAAAAGCTCAAATTCGAAAAACAAACACATATTCCTGTTCCCCTGCCTCCCCGAAGACCAAAAAACCATGACTTTTGCAGATGTGAAGTTTCCTTGCGGAGATAGCCCATGCTATATCTTGCATTTGTTAGGAAAAACTGCTTAGAGCATGAAAAGTGCCCATTGCAGAAAGAGCTCAAATTCGAAAAACAAACACGTATTCATGTTCCCCCGGCTCACTGAACACCAAAAAACCATGACTTTTGCAGATCTGAAGTTTCCTTGCGGAGATAGCCCATGTTATATCTTGCATTTGTTAGGAAAAACTGCTTATAGCATGAAAAGTGCCCATTGCAGATAGAGCTAAAATTCGCAAAACAAACACATATTCCTGTTCCCCTGCCTCCCCGAAGACCAAAAAACCATGACTTTTGCAGATCTGAAGTTTCCTTGCGGAGATAGCCCATGCTATATCTTGCATTTGTTAGGAAAAACTGCTTATAGTATGAAAAGTGCCCATTGCAGAAAAAGCTCAAATTCGAAAAACAAACACATATTCCTGTTCCCCTGCCTCCCCGAAGACCAAAAAACCATGACTTTTGCAGATGTGAAGTTTCCTTGCGGAGATAGCCCATGCTATATCTTGCATTTGTTAGGAAAAACTGCTTAGAGCATGAAAAGTGCCCATTGCAGAAAGAGCTCAAATTCGAAAAACAAACACGTATTCATGTTCCCCCGGCTCACTGAACACCAAAAAACCATGACTTTTGCAGATCTGAGGTTTCCTTGCGGAGATAGCCCATGTTATATCTTGCATTTGTTAGGAAAAACTGCTTATAGTATGAAAAGTGCCCATTGCAGAAAGAGCTCAAATTCGAAAAACAAACACATATTCCTGTTCCCCTGCCTCCCCGAAGATCAAAAAACCATGACTTTTGCAGATGTGAAGTTTCCTTGCGGAGATAGCCCATGCTATATCTTGCATTTGTAAGGAAAAACTGCTTAGAGCATCTAAAGTGCCCATTGCAGAAAGAGCTCAAATTCGAAAAACAAACACGTATTCATGTTCCCCCGGCTCACTGAACACCAAAAAACCATGAGTTTTGCAGATCTGAAGTTTCCTTGCGGAGATAGCCCATGATATATCTTGCATTTGTTAGGAAAAACTGCTTATAGTATGAAAAGTGCCCATTGCAGAAAGAGCTCAAATTCGAAAAACAAACACATATTCCTGTTCCCCTGCCTCTCCGAAGATCAAAAAACCATGACTTTTGCAGATCTGAAGTTTCCTTGCAGAGATAGCCCGTGCTATATCTTGCATTTGTTAGGAAAAACTGCTTAGAGCATGAAAAGTGCCCATTGCAGAAAGAGCTCAAATTCGAATAACAAACACGTATTCATGTTCCCCCGGCTCACTGAACACCAAAAAACCATGAGGTTTGCAGATCTGAAGTTTCCTTGTGGAGATAGCCCATGTTATATCTTGCATTTGTTAGGAAAAACTGCTTATAGCATGAAAAGTGCCCATTGCTTTTAGAGCTCAAATTCGCAAAACAAACACATATTCATGTTCCCCTGTCTCCCCGAAGACCAAAAAACCATGACTTTTGCAGATCTGAAGTTTCCTTGCGGAGATAGCCCATGCTATATCTTGCATTTGTTAGGAAAAACTGCTTATAGTATGAAAAGTGCCCATTGCAGAAAAAGCTCAAATTCGAAAAACAAACACATATTCCAGTTCCCCTGCCTCCCCGAAGACCAAAAAACCATGACTTTTGCAGATGTGAAGATTCCTTGCGGAGATAGCCCATGCTATATCTTGCATTTGTTAGGAAAAACGGCTTAGAGCATTAAAAGTGCCCATTGCAGAAAGAGCTCAAATTCGGAAAAAAAAACACGTATTCATGTTCCCCCGGCTCACTGAACACCAAAAAACCATGACTTTTGCAGATCTGAAGTTTCCTTGCGGAGATAGCCCATGTTATATCTTGCATATGTTAGGAAAAACTGCTTATAGTATGAAAAGTGCCCATTGCAGAAAGAGCTCAAATTCGAAAAACAAACACATATTCCTGTTCCCCTGCCTCCCCGAAGATCAAAAAACCATGACTTTTGCAGATCTGAAGTTTCCTTGCAGAGATAGCCCATGCTATATCTTGCATTTGTTAGGAAAAACTGCTTAGAGCATGAAAAGTGCCCATTGCAGAAAGAGCTCAAATTCGAAAAACAAACACGTATTCATGTTCCCCCGGCTCACTGAACACCAAAAAACCATGAGTTTTGCAGATCTGAAGTTTCCTTGCGGAGATAGCCCATGTTATATCTTGCATTTGTTAGGAAAAACTGCTTATAGCATGAAAAGTGCCCATTGCAGATAGAGCTAAAATTCGCAAAACAAACACATATTCCTGTTCCCCTGTCTCCCCGAAGACCAAAAAACCATGACTTTTGCAGATCTGAAGTTTCCTTGCGGAGATAGCCCATGCTATATCTTGCATTTGTTAGGAAAAACTGCTTATAGTATGAAAAGTGCCCATTGCAGAAAAAGCTCAAATTCGAAAAACAAACACATATTCCAGTTCCCCTGCCTCCCCGAAGACCAAAAAACCATGACTTTTGCAGATGTGAAGATTCCTTGCGGAGATAGCCCATGCTATATCTTGCATTTGTTAGGAAAAACGGCTTAGAGCATTAAAAGTGCCCATTGCAGAAAGAGCTCAAATTCGGAAAAAAAAACACGTATTCATGTTCCCCCGGCTCACTGAACACCAAAAAACCATGACTTTTGCAGATCTGAAGTTTCCTTGCGGAGATAGCCCATGTTATATCTTGCATATGTTAGGAAAAACTGCTTATAGTATGAAAAGTGCCCATTGCAGAAAGAGCTCAAATTCGAAAAACAAACACATATTCCTGTTCCCCTGCCTCCCCGAAGATCAAAAAACCATGACTTTTGCAGATCTGAAGTTTCCTTGCAGAGATAGCCCATGCTATATCTTGCATTTGTTAGGAAAAACTGCTTAGAGCATGAAAAGTGCCCATTGCAGAAAGAGCTCAAATTCGAAAAACAAACACGTATTCATGTTCCCCCGGCTCACTGAACACCAAAAAACCATGAGTTTTGCAGATCTGAAGTTTCCTTGCGGAGATAGCCCATGTTATATCTTGCATTTGTTAGGAAAAACTGCTTATAGCATGAAAAGTGCCCATTGCAGATAGAGCTAAAATTCGCAAAACAAACACATATTCCTGTTCCCCTGCCTCCCCGAAGACCAAAAAACCATGACTTTTGCAGATCTGAAGTTTCCTTGCGGAGATAGCCCATGCTATATCTTGCATTTGTTAGGAAAAACTGCTTATAGTATGAAAAGTGCCCATTGCAGAAAAAGCTCAAATTCGAAAAACAAACACATATTCCTGTTCCCCTGCCTCCCCGAAGACCAAAAAACCATGACTTTTGCAGATGTGAAGTTTCCTTGCGGAGATAGCCCATGCTATATCTTGCATTTGTTAGGAAAAACTGCTTAGAGCATGAAAAGTGCCCATTGCAGAAAGAGCTCAAATTCGAAAAACAAACACGTATTCATGTTCCCCCGGCTCACTGAACACCAAAAAACCATGACTTTTGCAGATCTGAAGTTTCCTTGCAGAGATAGCCCATGTTATATCTTGCATTTGTTAGGAAAAACTGCTTATAGCATGAAAAGTGCCCATTGCAGATAGAGCTAAAATTCGCAAAACAAACACATATTCCTGTTCCCCTGCCTCCCCGAAGACCAAAAAACCATGACTTTTGCAGATCTGAAGTTTCCTTGCGGAGATAGCCCATGCTATATCTTGCATTTGTTAGGAAAAACTGCTTATAGTATGAAAAGTGCCCATTGCAGAAAAAGCTCAAATTCGAAAAACAAACACATATTCCTGTTCCCCTGCCTCCCCGAAGACCAAAAAACCATGACTTTTGCAGATGTGAACTTTCCTTGCGGAGATAGCCCATGCTATATCTTGCATTTGTTAGGAAAAACTGCTTAGAGCATGAAAAGTGCCCATTGCAGAAAGAGCTCAAATTCGAAAAACAAACACGTATTCATGTTCCCCGGCTCACTGAACACCAAAAAACCATGACTTTTGCAGATCTGAAGTTTCCTTGCGGAGATAGCCCATGTTATATCTTGCATTTGTTAGGAAAAACTGCTTATAGCATGAAAAGTGCCCATTGCAGATAGAGCTAAAATTCGCAAAACAAACACATATTCCTGTTCCCCTGCCTCCCCGAAGACCAAAAAACCATGACTTTTGCAGATCTGAAGTTTCCTTGCAGAGATAGCCCGTGCTATATCTTGCATTTGTTAGGAAAAACTGCTTAGAGCATGAAAAGTGCCCATTGCAGAAAGAGCTCAAATTCGAATAACAAACACGTATTCATGTTCCCCCGGCTCACTGAACACCAAAAAACCATGAGGTTTGCAGATCTGAAGTTTCCTTGTGGAGATAGCCCATGTTATATCTTGCATTTGTTAGGAAAAACTGCTTATAGCATGAAAAGTGCCCATTGCTTTTAGAGCTCAAATTCGCAAAACAAACACATATTCATGTTCCCCTGTCTCCCCGAAGACCAAAAAACCATGACTTTTGCAGATCTGAAGTTTCCTTGCGGAGATAGCCCATGCTATATCTTGCATTTGTTAGGAAAAACTGCTTATAGTATGAAAAGTGCCCATTGCAGAAAAAGCTCAAATTCGAAAAACAAACACATATTCCAGTTCCCCTGCCTCCCCGAAGACCAAAAAACCATGACTTTTGCAGATGTGAAGATTCCTTGCGGAGATAGCCCATGCTATATCTTGCATTTGTTAGGAAAAACGGCTTAGAGCATTAAAAGTGCCCATTGCAGAAAGAGCTCAAATTCGGAAAAAAAAACACGTATTCATGTTCCCCCGGCTCACTGAACACCAAAAAACCATGACTTTTGCAGATCTGAAGTTTCCTTGCGGAGATAGCCCATGTTATATCTTGCATATGTTAGGAAAAACTGCTTATAGTATGAAAAGTGCCCATTGCAGAAAGAGCTCAAATTCGCAAAACAAACACATATTCCTGTTCCCCTGCCTCCCCAAAGACCAAAAAACCATGACTTTTGCAGATCTGAAGTTTCCTTGCGGAGATAGCCCATGCTATATCTTGCATTTGTTAGGAAAAACTGCTTATAGTATGAAAAGTGCCCATTGCAGAAAAAGCTCAAATTCGAAAAACAAACACATATTCCTGTTCCCCTGCCTCCCCGAAGACCAAAAAACCATGACTTTTGCAGATGTGAAGTTTCCTTGCGGAGATAGCCCATGCTATATCTTGCATTTGTTAGGAAAAACTGCTTAGAGCATGAAAAGTGCCCATTGCAGAAAGAGCTCAAATTCGAAAAACAAACACGTATTCATGTTCCCCCGGCTCACTGAACACCAAAAAACCATGACTTTTGCAGATCTGAAGTTTCCTTGCAGAGATAGCCCATGTTATATCTTGCATTTGTTAGGAAAAACTGCTTATAGCATGAAAAGTGCCCATTGCAGATAGAGCTAAAATTCGCAAAACAAACACATATTCCTGTTCCCCTGCCTCCCCGAAGACCAAAAAACCATGACTTTTGCAGATCTGAAGTTTCCTTGCGGAGATAGCCCATGCTATATCTTGCATTTGTTAGGAAAAACTGCTTATAGTATGAAAAGTGCCCATTGCAGAAAAAGCTCAAATTCGAAAAACAAACACATATTCCTGTTCCCCTGCCTCCCCGAAGACCAAAAAACCATGACTTTTGCAGATGTGAACTTTCCTTGCGGAGATAGCCCATGCTATATCTTGCATTTGTTAGGAAAAACTGCTTAGAGCATGAAAAGTGCCCATTGCAGAAAGAGCTCAAATTCGAAAAACAAACACGTATTCATGTTCCCCGGCTCACTGAACACCAAAAAACCATGACTTTTGCAGATCTGAAGTTTCCTTGCGGAGATAGCCCATGTTATATCTTGCATTTGTTAGGAAAAACTGCTTATAGCATGAAAAGTGCCCATTGCAGATAGAGCTAAAATTCGCAAAACAAACACATATTCCTGTTCCCCTGCCTCCCCGAAGACCAAAAAACCATGACTTTTGCAGATCTGAAGTTTCCTTGCGGAGATAGCCCATGCTATATCTTGCATTTGTTAGGAAAAACTGCTTATAGTATGAAAAGTGCCCATTGCAGAAAAAGCTCAAATTCGAAAAACAAACACATATTCCTGTTCCCCTGCCTCCCCGAAGACCAAAAAACCATGACTTTTGCAGATGTGAACTTTCCTTGCGGAGATAGCCCATGCTATATCTTGCATTTGTTAGGAAAAACTGCTTAGAGCATGAAAAGTGCCCATTGCAGAAAGAGCTCAAATTCGAATAACAAACACGTATTCATGTTCCCCCGGCTCACTGAACACCAAAAAACCATGACTTTTGCACATCTGAAGTTTCCTTGCGGAGATAGCCCATGTTATATCTTGCATTTGTTAGGAAAAACTGCTTATAGTATGAAAAGTGCCCATTGCAGAAAGAGCTCAAATTCGAAAAACAAACACATATTCCTGTTCCCCTGCCTCCCCGAAGATCAAAAAACCATGACTTTTGCAGATCTGAAGTTTCCTTGCAGAGATAGCCCATGCTATATCTTGCATTTGTTAGGAAAAACTGCTTAGAGCATGAAAAGTGCCCATTGCAGATAGAGCTCAAATTCGCAAAACAAACACATATTCCTGTTCCCCTGCCTCCCCAAAGACCAAAAAACCATGACTTTTGCAGATCTGAAGTTTCCTTGCGGAGATAGCCCATGCTATATCTTGCATTTGTTAGGAAAAACTGCTTAGAGCATGAAAAGTGCCCATTGCAGAAAGAGCTCAAATTCGAAAAACAAACACGTATTCATGTTCCCCCGGCTCACTGAACACCAAAAAACCATGACTTTTGCAGATCTGAAGTTTCCTTGCGGAGATAGCCCATGTTATATCTTGCATTTGTTAGGAAAAACTGCTTATAGCATGAAAAGTGCCCATTGCAGATAGAGCTAAAATTCGCAAAACAAACACATATTCCTGTTCCCCTGCCTCCCCGAAGACCAAAAAACCATGACTTTTGCAGATCTGAAGTTTCCTTGCGGAGATAGCCCATGCTATATCTTGCATTTGTTAGGAAAAACTGCTTATAGTATGAAAAGTGCCCATTGCAGAAAAAGCTCAAATTCGAAAAACAAACACATATTCCTGTTCCCCTGCCTCCCCGAAGACCAAAAAACCATGACTTTTGCAGATGTGAACTTTCCTTGCGGAGATAGCCCATGCTATATCTTGCATTTGTTAGGAAAAACTGCTTAGAGCATGAAAAGTGCCCATTGCAGAAAGAGCTCAAATTCGAAAAACAAACACGTATTCATGTTCCCCCGGCTCACTGAACACCAAAAAACCATGACTTTTGCAGATCTGAAGTTTCCTTGCGGAGATAGCCCATGTTATATCTTGCATTTGTTAGGAAAAACTGCTTATAGCATGAAAAGTGCCCATTGCAGATAGAGCTAAAATTCGCAAAACAAACACATATTCCTGTTCCCCTGCCTCCCCGAAGACCAAAAAACCATGACTTTTGCAGATCTGAAGTTTCCTTGCGGAGATAGCCCATGCTATATCTTGCATTTGTTAGGAAAAACTGCTTATAGTATGAAAAGTGCCCATTGCAGAAAAAGCTCAAATTTGAAAAACAAACACATATTCCTGTTCCCCTGCCTCCCCGAAGACCAAAAAACCATGACTTTTGCAGATGTGAACTTTCCTTGCGGAGATAGCCCATGCTATATCTTGCATTTGTTAGGAAAAACTGCTTAGAGCATTAAAAGTGCCCATTGCAGATAGAGCTCAAATTCGAAAAAAAAACACGTATTCATGTTCCCCCGGCTCACTGAACACCAAAAAACCATGACTTTTGCACATCTGAAGTTTCCTTGCGGAGATAGCCCATGTTATATCTTGCATTTGTTAGGAAAAACTGCTTATAGTATGAAAAGTGCCCATTGCAGAAAGAGCTCAAATTCGAAAAACAAACACATATTCCTGTTCCCCTGCCTCCCCGAAGATCAAAAAACCATGACTTTTGCAGATCTGAAGTTTCCTTGCAGAGATAGCCCATGCTATATCTTGCATTTGTTAGGAAAAACTGCTTAGAGCATGAAAAGTGCCCATTGCAGATAGAGCTCAAATTCGCAAAACAAACACATATTCCTGTTCCCCTGCCTCCCCGAAGACCAAAAAACCATGACTTTTGCAGATCTGAAGTTTCCTTGCGGAGATAGCCCATGCTATATCTTGCATTTGTTAGGAAAAACTGCTTAGAGCATGAAAAGTGCCCATTGCAGAAAGAGCTCAAATTCGAAAAACAAACACGTATTCATGTTCCCCCGGCTCACTGAACACCAAAAAACCATGACTTTTGCAGATCTGAAGTTTCCTTGCGCAGATAGCCCATGTTATATCTTGCATTTGTTAGGAAAAACTGCTTATAGCATGAAAAGTGCCCATTGCAGATAGAGCTAAAATTCGCAAAACAAACACATATTCCTGTTCCCCTGCCTCCCCGAAGACCAAAAAACCATGACTTTTGCAGATCTGAAGTTTCCTTGCGGAGATAGCCCATGCTATATCTTGCATTTGTTAGGAAAAACTGCTTATAGTATGAAAAGTGCCCATTGCAGAAAAAGCTCAAATTCGAAAAACAAACACATATTCCTGTTCCCCTGCCTCCCCGAAGACCAAAAAACCATGACTTTTGCAGATGTGAACTTTCCTTGCGGAGATAGCCCATGCTATATCTTGCATTTGTTAGGAAAAACTGCTTAGAGCATGAAAAGTGCCCATTGCAGAAAGAGCTCAAATTCGAAAAACAAACACGTATTCATGTTCCCCCGGCTCACTGAACACCAAAAAACCATGACTTTTGCAGATCTGAAGTTTCCTTGCGGAGATAGCCCATGTTATATCTTGCATTTGTTAGGAAAAACTGCTTATAGCATGAAAAGTGCCCATTGCAGATAGAGCTAAAATTCGCAAAACAAACACATATTCCTGTTCCCCTGCCTCCCCGAAGACCAAAAAACCATGACTTTTGCAGATCTGAAGTTTCCATGCGGAGATAGCCCATGCTATATCTTGCATTTGTTAGGAAAAACTGCTTATAGTATGAAAAGTGCCCATTGCAGAAAAAGCTCAAATTCGAAAAACAAACACATATTCCTGTTCCCCTGCCTCCCCGAAGACCAAAAAACCATGACTTTTGCAGATGTGAAGTTTCCTTGCGGAGATAGCCCATGCTATATCTTGCATTTGTTAGGAAAAACTGCTTAGAGCATGAAAAGTGCCCATTGCAGAAAGAGCTCAAATTCGAAAAACAAACACGTATTCATGTTCCCCCGGCTCACTGAACACCAAAAAACCATGACTTTTGCAGATCTGAAGTTTCCTTGCGGAGATAGCCCATGTTATATCTTGCATTTGTTAGGAAAAACTGCTTATAGCATGAAAAGTGCCCATTGCAGATAGAGCTAAAATTCGCAAAACAAACACATATTCCTGTTCCCCTGCCTCCCCGAAGACCAAAAAACCATGACTTTTGCAGATCTGAAGTTTCCTTGCGGAGATAGCCCATGCTATATCTTGCATTTGTTAGGAAAAACTGCTTATAGTATGAAAAGTGCCCATTGCAGAAAAAGCTCAAATTCGAAAAACAAACACATATTCCTGTTCCCCTGCCTCCCCGAAGACCAAAAAACCATGACTTTTGCAGATGTGAAGTTTCCTTGCGGAGATAGCCCATGCTATATCTTGCATTTGTTAGGAAAAACTGCTTAGAGCATGAAAAGTGCCCATTGCAGAAAGAGCTCAAATTCGAAAAACAAACACGTATTCATGTTCCCCCGGCTCACTGAACACCAAAAAACCATGACTTTTGCAGATCTGAAGTTTCCTTGCGGAGATAGCCCATGTTATATCTTGCATTTGTTAGGAAAAACTGCTTATAGCATGAAAAGTGCCCATTGCAGATAGAGCTAAAATTCGCAAAACAAACACATATTCCTGTTCCCCTGCCTCCCCGAAGACCAAAAAACCATGACTTTTGCAGATCTGAAGTTTCCATGCGGAGATAGCCCATGCTATATCTTGCATTTGTTAGGAAAAACTGCTTATAGTATGAAAAGTGCCCATTGCAGAAAAAGCTCAAATTCGAAAAACAAACACATATTCCTGTTCCCCTGCCTCCCCGAAGACCAAAAAACCATGACTTTTGCAGATGTGAAGTTTCCTTGCGGAGATAGCCCATGCTATATCTTGCATTTGTTAGGAAAAACTGCTTAGAGCATGAAAAGTGCCCATTGCAGAAAGAGCTCAAATTCGAAAAACAAACACGTATTCATGTTCCCCCGGCTCACTGAACACCAAAAAACCATGACTTTTGCAGATCTGAAGTTTCCTTGCGGAGATAGCCCATGTTATATCTTGCATTTGTTAGGAAAAACTGCTTATAGCATGAAAAGTGCCCATTGCAGATAGAGCTAAAATTCGCAAAACAAACACATATTCCTGTTCCCCTGCCTCCCCGAAGACCAAAAAACCATGACTTTTGCAGATCTGAAGTTTCCTTGCGGAGATAGCCCATGCTATATCTTGCATTTGTTAGGAAAAACTGCTTATAGTATGAAAAGTGCCCATTGCAGAAAAAGCTCAAATTCGAAAAACAAACACATATTCCTGTTCCCCTGCCTCCCCGAAGACCAAAAAACCATGACTTTTGCAGATGTGAAGTTTCCTTGCGGAGATAGCCCATGCTATATCTTGCATTTGTTAGGAAAAACTGCTTAGAGCATGAAAAGTGCCCATTGCAGAAAGAGCTCAAATTCGAAAAACAAACACGTATTCATGTTCCCCCGGCTCACTGAAAACCAAAAAACCATGACTTTTGCAGATCTGAAGTTTCCTTGCGGAGATAGCCCATGTTATATCTTGCATTTGTTAGGAAAAACTGCTTATAGTATGAAAAGTGCCCATTGCAGAAAGAGCTCAAATTCGCAAAACAAACACATATTCCTGTTCCCCTGCCTCCCCGAAGACCAAAAAACCATGACTTTTGCAGATCTGAAGTTTCCTTGCGGAGATAGCCCATGCTATATCTTGCATTTGTTAGGAAAAACTGCTTATAGTATGAAAAGTGCCCATTGCAGAAAAAGCTCAAATTCGAAAAACAAACACATATTCCTGTTCCCCTGCCTCCCCGAAGACCAAAAAACCATGACTTTTGCAGATGTGAAGTTTCCTTGCGGAGATAGCCCATGCTATATTTTGCATTTGTTAGGAAAAACTGCTTAGAGCATAAAAAGTGCCCATTGCAGAAAGAGCTCAAATTCGCAAAACAAACACATATTCCTGTTTCCCTGCCTCCCCGAAGACCAAAAAACCATGACTTTTGCAGATCTGAAGTTTCCTTGTGGAGATAGCCCATGCTATATCTTGCATTTGTTAGGAAAAACTGCTTATAGTATGAAAAGTGCCCATTGCAGAAAAAGCTCAAATTCGAAAAACAAACACATATTCCTGTTCCCCTGCCTCCCCGAAGACCAAAAAACCATGACATTTGCAGATGTGAAGTTTCCTTGCGGAGATAGCCCATGCTATATCTTGCATTTGTTAGGAAAAACTGCTTAGAGCATGAAAAGTGCCCATTGCAGAAAGAGCTCAAATTCGAAAAACAAACACGTATTCATGTTCCCCCGGCTCACTGAACACCAAAAAACCATGACTTTTGCAGATCTGAAGTTTCCTTGCGGAGATAGCCCATGTTATATCTTGCATTTGTTAGGAAAAACTGCTTATAGTATGAAAAGTGCCCATTGCAGAAAGAGCTCAAATTCGAAAAACAAACACATATTCCTGTTCCCCTGCCTCCCCGAAGATCAAAAAACCATGACTTTTGCAGATCTGAAGTTTCCTTGCGGAGATAGCCCATGCTATATCTTGCATTTGTTAGGAAAAACTGCTTAGAGCATGAAAAGTGCCCATTGCAGATAGAGCTCAAATTCGCAAAACAAACACATATTCCTGTTCCCCTGACTCCCCGAAGAACAAAAAACCATGACTTTTGCAGATCTGAAGTTTCCTTGCGGAGATAGCCCATGCTATATCTTGCATTTGTTAGGAAAAACTGCTTATAGTATGAAAAGTGCCCATTGCACAAAGAGCTGAAATTCAGAAAAACAAACACATATTCCTGTTCCCCTGCCTCCCCGAAGACCAAAAAACCATGACTTTTGCAGATCTGAAGTTTCCTTGCGGAGATAGCCCATGCTATATCTTGCATTTGTTAGGAAAAACTGCTTATAGCATGAAAAGTGCCCATTGCAGATAGAGCTAAAATTCGCAAAACAAACACATATTCCTGTTCCCCTGCCTCCCCGAAGACCAAAAAACCATGACTTTTGCAGATCTGAAGTTTCCTTGCGGAGATAGCCCATGCTATATCTTGCATTTGTTAGGAAAAACTGCTTATAGTATGAAAAGTGCCCATTGCAGAAAAAGCTCAAATTCGAAAAACAAACACATATTCCTGTTCCCCTGCCTCCCCGAAGACCAAAAAACCATGACTTTTGCAGATGTGAACTTTCCTTGCGGAGATAGCCCATGCTATATCTTGCATTTGTTAGGAAAAACTGCTTAGAGCATGAAAAGTGCCCATTGCAGAAAGAGCTCAAATTCGAAAAACAAACACGTATTCATGTTCCCCCGGCTCACTGAACACCAAAAAACCATGACTTTTGCAGATCTGAAGTTTCCTTGCGGAGATAGCCCATGTTATATCTTGCATTTGTTAGGAAAAACTGCTTATAGCATGAAAAGTGCCCATTGCAGATAGAGCTAAAATTCGCAAAACAAACACATATTCCTGTTCCCCTGCCTCCCCGAAGACCAAAAAACCATGACTTTTGCAGATCTGAAGTTTCCTTGCGGAGATAGCCCATGCTATATCTTGCATTTGTTAGGAAAAACTGCTTATAGTATGAAAAGTGCCCATTGCAGAAAAAGCTCAAATTCGAAAAACAAACACATATTCCTGTTCCCCTGCCTCCCCGAAGACCAAAAAACCATGACTTTTGCAGATGTGAAGTTTCCTTGCGGAGATAGCCAATGCTATATCTTGCATTTGTTAGGAAAAACTGATTAGAGCATGAAAAGTGCCCATTGCAGAAAGAGCTCAAATTCGAAAAACAAACACGTATTCATGTTCCCCCGGCTCACTGAACACCAAAAAACCATGACTTTTGCAGATCTGAAGTTTCCTTGCGGAGATAGCCCATGTTATATCTTGCATTTGTTAGGAAAAACTGCTTATAGCATGAAAAGTGCCCATTGCAGATAGAGCTCAAATTCGCAAAACAAACACATATTCCTGTTCCCCTGCCTCCCCGAAGACCAAAAAACCATGACTTTTGCAGATCTGAAGTTTCCTTGCGGAGATAGCCCATGCTATATCTTGCATTTGTTAGGAAAAACTGCTTATAGTATGAAAAGTGCCCATTGCAGAAAAAGCTCAAATTCGAAAAACAAACACATATTCCTGTTCCCCTGCCTCCCCGAAGACCAAAAAACCATGACTTTTGCAGATGTGAACTTTCCTTGCTGAGATAGCCCATGCTATATCTTGCATTTGTTAGGAAAAACTGCTTAGAGCATGAAAAGTGCCCATTGCAGAAAGAGCTCAAATTCGAAAAACAAACACGTATTCATGTTCCCCCGGCTCACTGAACACCAAAAAACCATGACTTTTGCAGATCTGAAGTTTCCTTGCGGAGATAGCCCATGTTATATCTTGCATTTGTTAGGAAAAACTGCTTATAGCATGAAAAGTGCCCATTGCAGATAGAGCTAAAATTCGCAAAACAAACACATATTCCTGTTCCCCTGCCTCCCCGAAGACCAAAAAACCATGACTTTTGCAGATCTGAAGTTTCCATGCGGAGATAGCCCATGCTATATCTTGCATTTGTTAGGAAAAACTGCTTATAGTATGAAAAGTGCCCATTGCAGAAAGAGCTCAAATTCGAAAAACAAACACATATTCCTGTTCCCCTGCCTCCCCGAAGATCAAAAAACCATGACTTTTCAAGATGTGAAGTTTCCTTGCGGAGATAGCCCATGCTATATCTTGCATTTGTAAGGAAAAACTGCTTAGAGCATGAAAAGTGCCCATTGCAGAAAGAGCTCAAATTCGAAAAACAAACACGTATTCATGTTCCCCCGGCTCACTGAACAGCAAAAAACCATGAGTTTTGCAGATCTGAAGTTTCCTTGCGGAGATAGCCCATGTTATATCTTGCATTTGTTAGGAAAAACTGCTTATAGCATGAAAAGTGCCCATTGCAGATAGAGCTAAAATTCGCAAAACAAACACATATTCCTGTTCCCCTGCCTCCCCGAAGACCAAAAAACCATGACTTTTGCAGATCTGAAGTTTCCTTGCGGAGATAGCCCATGCTATATCTTGCATTTGTTAGGAAAAACTGCTTATAGTATGAAAAGTGCCCATTGCAGAAAAAGCTCAAATTCGAAAAACAAACACATATTCCTGTTCCCCTGCCTCCCCGAAGACCAAAAAACCATGACTTTTGCAGATGTGAAGTTTCCTTGCGGAGATAGCCCATGCTATATCTTGCATTTGTTAGGAAAAACTGCTTAGAGCATGAAAAGTGCCCATTGCAGAAAGAGCTCAAATTCGAAAAACAAACACGTATTCATGTTCCCCCGGCTCACTGAACACCAAAAAACCATGACTTTTGCAGATCTGAAGTTTCCTTGCGGAGATAGCCCATGTTATATCTTGCATTTGTTAGGAAAAACTGCTTATAGTATGAAAAGTGCCCATTGCAGAAAGAGCTCAAATTCGAAAAACAAACACATATTCCTGTTCCCCTGCCTCACCAAAGATCAAAAAACCATGACTTTTGCAGATCTGAAGTTTCCTTGCGGAGATAGCCCATGTTATATCTTGCATTTGTTAGGAAAAACTGCTTATAGTATGAAAAGTGCCCATTGCAGAAAGAGCTCAAATTCGCAAAACAAACACATATTCCTGTTCCCCTGCCTCCCCGAAGACCAAAAAACCATGACTTTTGCAGATCTGAAGTTTCCTTGCGGAGATAGCCCATGCTATATCTTGCATTTGTTAGGAAAAACTGCTTATAGTATGAAAAGTGCCCATTGCAGAAAAAGCTCAAATTCGAAAAACAAACACATATTCCTGTTCCCCTGCCTCCCCGAAGACCAAAAAACCATGACTTTTGCAGATGTGAAGTTTCCTTGCGGAGATAGCCCATGCTATATTTTGCATTTGTTAGGAAAAACTGCTTAGAGCATAAAAAGTGCCCATTGCAGAAAGAGCTCAAATTCGCAAAACAAACACATATTCCTGTTCCCCTGCCTCCCCGAAGACCAAAAAACCATGACTTTTGCAGATCTGAAGTTTCCTTGTGGAGATAGCCCATGCTATATCTTGCATTTGTTAGGAAAAACTGCTTATAGTATGAAAAGTGCCCATTGCAGAAAAAGCTCAAATTCGAAAAACAAACACATATTCCTGTTCCCCTGCCTCCCCGAAGACCAAAAAACCATGACATTTGCAGATGTGAAGTTTCCTTGCGGAGATAGCCCATGCTATATCTTGCATTTGTTAGGAAAAACTGCTTAGAGCATGAAAAGTGCCCATTGCAGAAAGAGCTCAAATTCGAAAAACAAACACGTATTCATGTTCCCCCGGCTCACTGAACACCAAAAAACCATGACTTTTGCAGATCTGAAGTTTCCTTGCGGAGATAGCCCATGTTATATCTTGCATTTGTTAGGAAAAACTGCTTATAGTATGAAAAGTGCCCATTGCAGAAAGAGCTCAAATTCGAAAAACAAACACATATTCCTGTTCCCCTGCCTCCCCGAAGATCAAAAAACCATGACTTTTGCAGATCTGAAGTTTCCTTGCGGAGATAGCCCATGCTATATCTTGCATTTGTTAGGAAAAACTGCTTAGAGCATGAAAAGTGCCCATTGCAGATAGAGCTCAAATTCGCAAAACAAACACATATTCCTGTTCCCCTGACTCCCCGAAGAACAAAAAACCATGACTTTTGCAGATCTGAAGTTTCCTTGCGGAGATAGCCCATGCTATATCTTGCATTTGTTAGGAAAAACTGCTTATAGTATGAAAAGTGCCCATTGCACAAAGAGCTGAAATTCAGAAAAACAAACACATATTCCTGTTCCCCTGCCTCCCCGAAGACCAAAAAACCATGACTTTTGCAGATCTGAAGTTTCCTTGCGGAGATAGCCCATGCTATATCTTGCATTTGTTAGGAAAAACTGCTTATAGCATGAAAAGTGCCCATTGCAGATAGAGCTAAGATTCGCAAAACAAACACATATTCCTGTTCCCCTGCCTCCCCGAAGACCAAAAAACCATGACTTTTGCAGATCTGAAGTTTCCTTGCGGAGATAGCCCATGCTATATCTTGCATTTGTTAGGAAAAACTGCTTATAGTATGAAAAGTGCCCATTGCAGAAAAAGCTCAAATTCGAAAAACAAACACATATTCCTGTTCCCCTGCCTCCCCGAAGACCAAAAAACCATGACTTTTGCAGATGTGAACTTTCCTTGCGGAGATAGCCCATGCTATATCTTGCATTTGTTAGGAAAAACTGCTTAGAGCATGAAAAGTGCCCATTGCAGAAAGAGCTCAAATTCGAAAAACAAACACGTATTCATGTTCCCCCGGCTCACTGAACACCAAAAAACCATGACTTTTGCAGATCTGAAGTTTCCTTGCGGAGATAGCCCATGTTATATCTTGCATTTGTTAGGAAAAACTGCTTATAGCATGAAAAGTGCCCATTGCAGATAGAGCTAAAATTCGCAAAACAAACACATATTCCTGTTCCCCTGCCTCCCCGAAGACCAAAAAACCATGACTTTTGCAGATCTGAAGTTTCCTTGCGGAGATAGCCCATGCTATATCTTGCATTTGTTAGGAAAAACTGCTTATAGTATGAAAAGTGCCCATTGCAGAAAAAGCTCAAATTCGAAAAACAAACACATATTCCTGTTCCCCTGCCTCCCCGAAGACCAAAAAACCATGACTTTTGCAGATGTGAAGTTTCCTTGCGGAGATAGCCCATGCTATATCTTGCATTTGTTAGGAAAAACTGATTAGAGCATGAAAAGTGCCCATTGCAGAAAGAGCTCAAATTCGAAAAACAAACACGTATTCATGTTCCCCCGGCTCACTGAACACCAAAAAACCATGACTTTTGCAGATCTGAAGTTTCCTTGCGGAGATAGCCCATGTTATATCTTGCATTTGTTAGGAAAAACTGCTTATAGCATGAAAAGTGCCCATTGCAGATAGAGCTCAAATTCGCAAAACAAACACATATTCCTGTTCCCCTGCCTCCCCGAAGACCAAAAAACCATGACTTTTGCAGATCTGAAGTTTCCTTGCGGAGATAGCCCATGCTATATCTTGCATTTGTTAGGAAAAACTGCTTATAGTATGAAAAGTGCCCATTGCAGAAAAAGCTCAAATTCGAAAAACAAACACATATTCCTGTTCCCCTGCCTCCCCGAAGACCAAAAAACCATGACTTTTGCAGATGTGAACTTTCCTTGCGGAGATAGCCCATGCTATATCTTGCATTTGTTAGGAAAAACTGCTTAGAGCATGAAAAGTGCCCATTGCAGAAAGAGCTCAAATTCGAAAAACAAACACGTATTCATGTTCCCCCGGCTCACTGAACACCAAAAAACCATGACTTTTGCAGATCTGAAGTTTCCTTGCGGAGATAGCCCATGCTATATCTTGCATTTGTTAGGAAAAACTGCTTATAGCATGAAAAGTGCCCATTGCAGATAGAGCTCAAATTCGCAAAACAAACACATATTCCTGTTCCCCTGCCTCCCCGAAGACCAAAAAACCATGACTTTTGCAGATCTGAAGTTTCCTTGCGGAGATAGCCCATGCTATATCTTGCATTTGTTAGGAAAAACTGCTTATAGTATGAAAAGTGCCCATTGCAGAAAAAGCTCAAATTCGAAAAACAAACACATATTCCTGTTCCCCTGCCTCCCCGAAGACCAAAAAACCATGACTTTTGCAGATGTGAACTTTCCTTGCGGAGATAGCCCATGCTATATCTTGCATTTGTTAGGAAAAACTGCTTAGAGCATGAAAAGTGCCCATTGCAGAAAGAGCTCAAATTCGAAAAACAAACACGTATTCATGTTCCCCCGGCTCACTGAACACCAAAAAACCATGACTTTTGCAGATCTGAAGTTTCCTTGCGGAGATAGCCCATGTTATATCTTGCATTTGTTAGGAAAAACTGCTTATAGCATGAAAAGTGCCCATTGCAGATAGAGCTAAAATTCGCAAAACAAACACATATTCCTGTTCCCCTGCCTCCCCGAAGACCAAAAAACCATGACTTTTGCAGATCTGAAGTTTCCATGCGGAGATAGCCCATGCTATATCTTGCATTTGTTAGGAAGAACTGCTTATAGTATGAAAAGTGCCCATTGCAGAAAGAGCTCAAATTCGAAAAACAAACACATATTCCTGTTCCCCTGCCTCCCCGAAGATCAAAAAACCATGACTTTTGCAGATGTGAAGTTTCCTTGCGGAGATAGCCCATGCTATATCTTGCATTTGTAAGGAAAAACTGCTTAGAGCATGAAAAGTGCCCATTGCAGAAAGAGCTCAAATTCGAAAAACAAACACGTATTCATGTTCCCCCGGCTCACTGAACACCAAAAAACCATGAGTTTTGCAGATCTGAAGTTTCCTTGCGGAGATAGCCCATGTTATATCTTGCATTTGTTAGGAAAAACTGCTTATAGCATGAAAAGTGCCCATTGCAGATAGAGCTAAAATTCGCAAAACAAACACATATTCCTGTTCCCCTGCCTCCCCGAAGACCAAAAAACCATGACTTTTGCAGATCTGAAGTTTCCTTGCGGAGATAGCCCATGCTATATCTTGCATTTGTTAGGAAAAACTGCTTATAGTATGAAAAGTGCCCATTGCAGAAAAAGCTCAAATTCGAAAAACAAACACATATTCCTGTTCCCCTGCCTCCCCGAAGACCGAAAAACCATGACTTTTGCAGATGTGAAGTTTCCTTGCGGAGATAGCCCATGCTATATCTTGCATTTGTTAGGAAAAACTGATTAGAGCATGAAAAGTGCCCATTGCAGAAAGAGCTCAAATTCGAAAAACAAACACGTATTCATGTTCCCCCGGCTCACTGAACACCAAAAAACCATGACTTTTGCAGATCTGAAGTTTCCTTGCGGAGATAGCCCATGTTATATCTTGCATTTGTTAGGAAAAACTGCTTATAGCATGAAAAGTGCCCATTGCAGATAGAGCTCAAATTCGCAAAACAAACACATATTCCTGTTCCCCTGCCTCCCCGAAGACCAAAAAACCATGACTTTTGCAGATCTGAAGTTTCCTTGCGGAGATAGCCCATGCTATATCTTGCATTTGTTAGGAAAAACTGCTTATAGTATGAAAAGTGCCCATTGCAGAAAAAGCTCAAATTCGAAAAACAAACACATATTCCTGTTCCCCTGCCTCCCCGAAGACCAAAAAACCATGACTTTTGCAGATGTGAACTTTCCTTGCGGAGATAGCCCATGCTATATCTTGCATTTGTTAGGAAAAACTGCTTAGAGCATGAAAAGTGCCCATTGCAGAAAGAGCTCAAATTCGAAAAACAAACACGTATTCATGTTCCCCCGGCTCACTGAACACCAAAAAACCATGACTTTTGCAGATCTGAAGTTTCCTTGCGGAGATAGCCCATGTTATATCTTGCATTTGTTAGGAAAAACTGCTTATAGCATGAAAAGTGCCCATTGCAGATAGAGCTAAAATTCGCAAAACAAACACATATTCCTGTTCCCCTGCCTCCCCGAAGACCAAAAAACCATGACTTTTGGAGATCTGAAGTTTCCATGCGGAGATAGCCCATGCTATATCTTGCATTTGTTAGGAAAAACTGCTTATAGTATGAAAAGTGCCCATTGCAGAAAGAGCTCAAATTCGAAAAACAAACACATATTCCTGTTCCCCTGCCTCCCCAAAGATCAAAAAACCATGACTTTTGCAGATGTGAAGTTTCCTTGCGGAGATAGCCCATGCTATATCTTGCATTTGTAAGGAAAAACTGCTTAGAGCATGAAAAGTGCCCATTGCAGAAAGAGCTCAAATTCGAAAAACAAACACGTATTCATGTTCCCCCGGCTCACTGAACACCAAAAAACCATGAGTTTTGCAGATCTGAAGTTTCCTTGCGGAGATAGCCCATGTTATATCTTGCATTTGTTAGGAAAAACTGCTTATAGCATGAAAAGTGCCCATTGCAGATAGAGCTAAAATTCGCAAAACAAACACATATTCCTGTTCCCCTGCCTCCCCGAAGACCAAAAAACCATGACTTTTGCAGATCTGAAGTTTCCTTGCGGAGATAGCCCATGCTATATCTTGCATTTGTTAGGAAAAACTGCTTATAGTATGAAAAGTGCCCATTGCAGAAAAAGCTCAAATTCGAAAAACAAACACATATTCCTGTTCCCCTGCCTCCCCGAAGACCAAAAAACCATGACTTTTGCAGATGTGAAGTTTCCTTGCGGAGATAGCCCATGCTATATCTTGCATTTGTTAGGAAAAACTGCTTAGAGCATGAAAAGTGCCCATTGCAGAAAGAGCTCAAATTCGAAAAACAAACACGTATTCATGTTCCCCCGGCTCACTGAACACCAAAAAACCATGACTTTTGCAGATCTGAAGTTTCCTTGCGGAGATAGCCCATGTTATATCTTGCATTTGTTAGGAAAAACTGCTTATAGTATGAAAAGTGCCCATTGCAGAAAGAGCTCAAATTCGAAAAACAAACACATATTCCTGTTCCCCTGCCTCACCAAAGATCAAAAAACCATGACTTTTGCAGATGTGAAGTTTCCTTGCGGAGATAGCCCATGCTATATCTTGCATTTGTAAGGAAAAACTGCTTAGAGCATGAAAAGTGCCCATTGCAGAAAGAGCTCAAATTCGAAAAACAAACACGTATTCATGTTCCCCCGGCTCACTGAACACCAAAAAACCATGAGTTTTGCAGATCTGAAGTTTCCTTGCGGAGATAGCCCATGATATATCTTGCATTTGTTAGGAAAAACTGCTTATAGCATGAAAAGTGCCCATTGAAGATAGAGCTCAAATTCGCAAAACAAACATATATTCCTGTTCCCCTGCCTCTCCGAAGACCAAAAAACCATGACTTTTGCAGATCTGAAGTTTCCTTGCGGAGATAGCCCATGCTATATCTTGCATTTGTTAGGAAAAACTGCTTATAGCATGAAAAGTGCCCATTGCAGATAGAGCTCAAATTCGCAAAACAAACACATATTCCTGTTCCCCTGCCTCCCCGAAGACCAAAAAACCATGACTTTTGCAGATCTGAAGTTTCCTTGCGGAGATAGCCCATGCTATATCTTGCATTTGTTAGGAAAAACTGCTTATAGTATGAAAAGTGCCCATTGCAGAAAAAGCTCAAATTTGAAAAACAAACACATATTCCTGTTCCCCTGCCTCCCCGAAGACCAAAAAACCATGACTTTTGCAGATGTGAAGTTTCCTTGCGGAGATAGCCCATGCTATATCTTGCATTTGTTAGGAAAAACTGCTTAGAGCATGAAAAGTGCCCATTGCAGAAAGAGCTCAAATTCGAAAAACAAACACGTATTCATGTTCCCCCGGCTCACTGAACACCAAAAAACCATGACTTTTGCAGATCTGAAGTTTCCTTGCGGAGATAGCCCATGTTATATCTTGCATTTGTTAGGAAAAACTGCTTATAGTATGAAAAGTGCCCATTGCAGAAAGAGCTAAAATTCGCAAAACAAACACATATTCCTGTTCCCCTGCCTCCCCGAAGACCAAAAAACCATGACTTTTGCAGATCTGAAGTTTCCTTGCGGAGATAGCCCATGCTATATCTTGCATTTGTTAGGAAAAACTGCTTATAGTATGAAAAGTGCCCATTGCAGAAAAAGCTCAAATTCGAAAAACAAACACATATTCCTGTTCCCCTGCCTCCCCGAAGACCAAAAAACCATGACTTTTGCAGATGTGAAGTTTCCTTGCGGAGATAGCCCATGCTATATCTTGCATTTGTTAGGAAAAACTGCTTAGAGCATGAAAAGTGCCCATTGCAGAAAGAGCTCAAATTCGAAAAACAAACACGTATTCATGTTCCCCCGGCTCACTGAACACCAAAAAACCATGACTTTTGCAGATCTGAAGTTTCCTTGCGGAGATAGCCCATGTTATATCTTGCATTTGTTAGGAAAAACTGCTTATAGTATGAAAAGTGCCCATTGCAGAAAGAGCTCAAATTCGAAAAACAAACACATATTCCTGTTCCCCTGCCTCCCCGAAGATCAAAAAACCATGACTTTTGCAGATGTGAAGTTTCCTTGCGGAGATAGCCCATGCTATATCTTGCATTTGTAAGGAAAAACTGCTTAGAGCATGAAAAGTGCCCATTGCAGAAAGAGCTCAAATTCGAAAAACAAACACGTATTCATGTTCCCCCGGCTCACTGAACACCAAAAAACCATGAGTTTTGCAGATCTGAAGTTTCCTTGCGGAGATAGCCCATGATATATCTTGCATTTGTTAGGAAAAACTGCTTATAGCATGAAAAGTGCCCATTGAAGATAGAGCTCAAATTCGCAAAACAAACATATATTCCTGTTCCCCTGCCTCTCCGAAGACCAAAAAACTATGACTTTTGCAGATCTGAAGTTTCCTTGCGGAGATAGCCCATGCTATATCTTGCATTTGTTAGGAAAAACTGCTTATAGCATGAAAAGTGCCCATTGCAGATAGAGCTCAAATTCGCAAAACAAACACATATTCCTGTTCCCCTGCCTCCCCGAAGACCAAAAAACCATGACTTTTGCAGATCTGAAGTTTCCTTGCGGAGATAGCCCATGCTATATCTTGCATTTGTTAGGAAAAACTGCTTATAGTATGAAAAGTGCCCATTGCAGAAAAAGCTCAAATTTGAAAAACAAACACATATTCCTGTTCCCCTGCCTCCCCGAAGACCAAAAAACCATGACTTTTGCAGATGTGAAGTTTCCTTGCGGAGATAGCCCATGCTATATTTTGCATTTGTTAGGAAAAACTGCTTAGAGCATAAAAAGTGCCCATTGCAGAAAGAGCTCAAATTCGCAAAACAAACACATATTCCTGTTCCCCTGCCTCCCCGAAGACCAAAAAACCATGACTTTTGCAGATCTGAAGTTTCCTTGCGGAGATAGCCCATGCTATATCTTGCATTTGTTAGGAAAAACTGCTTATAGTATGAAAAGTGCCCATTGCAGAAAAAGCTCAAATTCGAAAAACAAACACATATTCCTGTTCCCCTGCCTCCCCGAAGACCAAAAAACCATGACTTTTGCAGATGTGAAGTTTCCTTGCGGAGATAGCCCATGCTATATCTTGCATTTGTTAGGAAAAACTGCTTAGAGCATGAAAAGTGCCCATTGCAGAAAGAGCTCAAATTCGAAAAACAAACACGTATTCATGTTCCCCCGGCTCACTGAACACCAAAAAACCATGACTTTTGCAGATCTGAAGTTTCCTTGCGGAGATAGCCCATGTTATATCTTGCATTTGTTAGGAAAAACTGCTTATAGTATGAAAAGTGCCCATTGCAGAAAGAGCTCAAATTCGAAAAACAAACACATATTCCTGTTCCCCTGCCTCCCCGAAGATCAAAAAACCATGACTTTTGCAGATGTGAAGTTTCCTTGCGGAGATAGCCCATGCTATATCTTGCATTTGTAAGGAAAAACTGCTTAGAGCATGAAAAGTGCCCATTGCAGAAAGAGCTCAAATTCGAAAAACAAACACGTATTCATGTTCCCCCGGCTCACTGAACACCAAAAAACCATGAGTTTTGCAGATCTGAAGTTTCCTTGCGGAGATAGCCCATGATATATCTTGCATTTGTTAGGAAAAACTGCTTATAGCATGAAAAGTGCCCATTGAAGATAGAGCTCAAATTCGCAAAACAAACATATATTCCTGTTCCCCTGCCTCTCCGAAGACCAAAAAACCATGACTTTTGCAGATCTGAAGTTTCCTTGCGGAGATAGCCCATGCTATATCTTGCATTTGTTAGGAAAAACTGCTTATAGCATGAAAAGTGCCCATTGCAGATAGAGCTCAAATTCGCAAAACAAACACATATTCCTGTTCCCCTGCCTCCCCGAAGACCAAAAAACCATGACTTTTGCAGATCTGAAGTTTCCTTGCGGAGATAGCCCATGCTATATCTTGCATTTGTTAGGAAAAACTGCTTATAGTATGAAAAGTGCCCATTGCAGAAAAAGCTCAAATTTGAAAAACAAACACATATTCCTGTTCCCCTGCCTCCCCGAAGACCAAAAAACCATGACTTTTGCAGATGTGAAGTTTCCTTGCGGAGATAGCCCATGCTATATTTTGCATTTGTTAGGAAAAACTGCTTAGAGCATAAAAAGTGCCCATTGCAGAAAGAGCTCAAATTCGCAAAACAAACACATATTCCTGTTCCCCTGCCTCCCCGAAGACCAAAAAACCATGACTTTTGCAGATCTGAAGTTTCCTTGCGGAGATAGCCCATGCTATATCTTGCATTTGTTAGGAAAAACTGCTTATAGTATGAAAAGTGCCCATTGCAGAAAAAGCTCAAATTCGAAAAACAAACACATATTCCTGTTCCCCTGCCTCCCCGAAGACCAAAAAACCATGACTTTTGCAGATGTGAAGTTTCCTTGCGGAGATAGCCCATGCTATATCTTGCATTTGTTAGGAAAAACTGCTTAGAGCATGAAAAGTGCCCATTGCAGAAAGAGCTCAAATTCGAAAAACAAACACGTATTCATGTTCCCCCGGCTCACTGAACACCAAAAAACCATGTCTTTTGCAGATCTGAAGTTTCCTTGCGGAGATAGCCCATGTTATATCTTGCATTTGTTAGGAAAAACTGCTTATAGCATGAAAAGTGCCCATTGCAGAAAGAGCTCAAATTCGCAAAACAAACACATATTCCTGTTCCCCTGCCTCCCCGAAGACCAAAAAACCATGACTTTTGCAGATCTGAAGTTTCCTTGCGGAGATAGCCCATGCTATATCTTGCATTTGTTAGGAAAAACTGCTTATAGTATGAAAAGTGCCCATTGCAGAAAAAGCTCAAATTCGAAAAACAAACACATATTCCTGTTCCCCTGCCTCCCCGAAGACCAAAAAACCATGACATTTGCAGATGTGAAGTTTCCTTGCGGAGATAGCCCATGCTATATCTTGCATTTGTTAGGAAAAACTGCTTAGAGCATGAAAAGTGCCCATTGCAGAAAGAGCTCAAATTCGAAAAACAAACACGTATTCATGTTCCCCCGGCTCACTGAACACCAAAAAACCATGACTTTTGCAGATCTGAAGTTTCCTTGCGGAGATAGCCCATGTTATATCTTGCATTTGTTAGGAAAAACTGCTTATAGTATGAAAAGTGCCCATTGCAGAAAGAGCTCAAATTCGAAAAACAAACACATATTCCTGTTCCCCTGCCTCCCCGAAGATCAAAAAACCATGACTTTTGCAGATCTGAAGTTTCCTTGCGGAGATAGCCCATGCTATATCTTGCATTTGTTAGGAAAAACTGCTTAGAGCATGAAAAGTGCCCATTGCAGATAGAGCTCAAATTCGCAAAACAAACACATATTCCTGTTCCCCTGACTCCCCGAAGAACAAAAAACCATGACTTTTGCAGATCTGAAGTTTCCTTGCGGAGATAGCCCATGCTATATCTTGCATTTGTTAGGAAAAACTGCTTATAGTATGAAAAGTGCCCATTGCACAAAGAGCTGAAATTCAGAAAAACAAACACATATTCCTGTTCCCCTGCCTCCCCGAAGACCAAAAAACCATGACTTTTGCAGATCTGAAGTTTCCTTGCGGAGATAGCCCATGCTATATCTTGCATTTGTTAGGAAAAACTGCTTATAGCATGAAAAGTGCCCATTGCAGATAGAGCTAAAATTCGCAAAACAAACACATATTCCTGTTCCCCTGCCTCCCCGAAGACCAAAAAACCATGACTTTTGCAGATCTGAAGTTTCCTTGCGGAGATAGCCCATGCTATATCTTGCATTTGTTAGGAAAAACTGCTTATAGTATGAAAAGTGCCCATTGCAGAAAAAGCTCAAATTCGAAAAACAAACACATATTCCTGTTCCCCTGCCTCCCCGAAGACCAAAAAACCATGACTTTTGCAGATGTGAACTTTCCTTGCGGAGATAGCCCATGCTATATCTTGCATTTGTTAGGAAAAACTGCTTAGAGCATGAAAAGTGCCCATTGCAGAAAGAGCTCAAATTCGAAAAACAAACACGTATTCATGTTCCCCCGGCTCACTGAACACCAAAAAACCATGACTTTTGCAGATCTGAAGTTTCCTTGCGGAGATAGCCCATGTTATATCTTGCATTTGTTAGGAAAAACTGCTTATAGCATGAAAAGTGCCCATTGCAGATAGAGCTAAAATTCGCAAAACAAACACATATTCCTGTTCCCCTGCCTCCCCGAAGACCAAAAAACCATGACTTTTGCAGATCTGAAGTTTCCTTGCGGAGATAGCCCATGCTATATCTTGCATTTGTTAGGAAAAACTGCTTATAGTATGAAAAGTGCCCATTGCAGAAAAAGCTCAAATTCGAAAAACAAACACATATTCCTGTTCCCCTGCCTCCCCGAAGACCAAAAAACCATGACTTTTGCAGATGTGAAGTTTCCTTGCGGAGATAGCCCATGCTATATCTTGCATTTGTTAGGAAAAACTGATTAGAGCATGAAAAGTGCCCATTGCAGAAAGAGCTCAAATTCGAAAAACAAACACGTATTCATGTTCCCCCGGCTCACTGAACACCAAAAAACCATGACTTTTGCAGATCTGAAGTTTCCTTGCGGAGATAGCCCATGTTATATCTTGCATTTGTTAGGAAAAACTGCTTATAGCATGAAAAGTGCCCATTGCAGATAGAGCTCAAATTCGCAAAACAAACACATATTCCTGTTCCCCTGCCTCCCCGAAGACCAAAAAACCATGACTTTTGCAGATCTGAAGTTTCCTTGCGGAGATAGCCCATGCTATATCTTGCATTTGTTAGGAAAAACTGCTTATAGTATGAAAAGTGCCCATTGCAGAAAAAGCTCAAATTCGAAAAACAAACACATATTCCTGTTCCCCTGCCTCCCCGAAGACCAAAAAACCATGACTTTTGAAGATGTGAACTTTCCTTGCGGAGATAGCCCATGCTATATCTTGCATTTGTTAGGAAAAACTGCTTAGAGCATGAAAAGTGCCCATTGCAGAAAGAGCTCAAATTCGAAAAACAAACACGTATTCATGTTCCCCCGGCTCACTGAACACCAAAAAACCATGACTTTTGCAGATCTGAAGTTTCCTTGCGGAGATAGCCCATGTTATATCTTGCATTTGTTAGGAAAAACTGCTTATAGCATGAAAAGTGCCCATTGCAGATAGAGCTAAAATTCGCAAAACAAACACATATTCCTGTTCCCCTGCCTCCCCGAAGACCAAAAAACCATGACTTTTGCAGATCTGAAGTTTCCATGCGGAGATAGCCCATGCTATATCTTGCATTTGTTAGGAAAAACTGCTTATAGTATGAAAAGTGCCCATTGCAGAAAGAGCTCAAATTCGAAAAACAAACACATATTCCTGTTCCCCTGCCTCCCCGAAGATCAAAAAACCATGACTTTTGCAGATGTGAAGTTTCCTTGCGGAGATAGCCCATGCTATATCTTGCATTTGTAAGGAAAAACTGCTTAGAGCATGAAAAGTGCCCATTGCAGAAAGAGCTCAAATTCGAAAAACAAACACGTATTCATGTTCCCCCGGCTCACTGAACACCAAAAAACCATGAGTTTTGCAGATCTGAAGTTTCCTTGCGGAGATAGCCCATGTTATATCTTGCATTTGTTAGGAAAAACTGCTTATAGCATGAAAAGTGCCCATTGCAGATAGAGCTAAAATTCGCAAAACAAACACATATTCCTGTTCCCCTGCCTCCCCGAAGACCAAAAAACCATGACTTTTGCAGATCTGAAGTTTCCTTGCGGAGATAGCCCATGCTATATCTTGCATTTGTTAGGAAAAACTGCTTATAGTATGAAAAGTGCCCATTGCAGAAAAAGCTCAAATTCGAAAAACAAACACATATTCCTGTTCCCCTGCCTCCCCGAAGACCAAAAAACCATGACTTTTGCAGATGTGAAGTTTCCTTGCGGAGATAGCCCATGCTATATCTTGCATTTGTTAGGAAAAACTGCTTAGAGCATGAAAAGTGCCCATTGCAGAAAGAGCTCAAATTCGAAAAACAAACACGTATTCATGTTCCCCCGGCTCACTGAATACCAAAAAACCATGACTTTTGCAGATCTGAAGTTTCCTTGCGGAGATAGCCCATGTTATATCTTGCATTTGTTAGGAAAAACTGCTCATAGCATGAAAAGTGCCCATTGCACAAAGAGCTGAAATTCAGAAAAACAAACACATATTCATGTTCCCCTGTCTCCCCGAAGACCAAAAAACCATGACTTTTGCAGATCTGAAGTTTCCTTGCGGAGATAGCCCATGATATATCTTGCATTTGTTAGGAAAAACTGCTTATAGCATGAAAAGTGCCCATTGAAGATAGAGCTCAAATTCGCAAAACAAACATATATTCCTGTTCCCCTGCCTCTCCGAAGACCAAAAAACCATGACTTTTGCAGATCTGAAGTTTCCTTGCGGAGATAGCCCATGCTATATCTTGCATTTGTTAGGAAAAACTGCTTATAGCATGAAAAGTGCCCATTGCAGATAGAGCTCAAATTCGCAAAACAAACACATATTCCTGTTCCCCTGCCTCCCCGAAGACCAAAAAACCATGACTTTTGCAGATCTGAAGTTTCCTTGCGGAGATAGCCCATGCTATATCTTGCATTTGTTAGGAAAAACTGCTTATAGTATGAAAAGTGCCCATTGCAGAAAAAGCTCAAATTTGAAAAACAAACACATATTCCTGTTCCCCTGCCTCCCCGAAGACCAAAAAACCATGACTTTTGCAGATGTGAAGTTTCCTTGCGGAGATAGCCCATGCTATATCTTGCATTTGTTAGGAAAAACTGCTTATAGTATGAAAAGTGCCCATTGCAGAAAAAGCTCAAATTCGAAAAACAAACACATATTCCTGTTCCCCTGCCTCCCCGAAGACCAAAAAACCATGACTTTTGCAGATGTGAAGTTTCCTTGCGGAGATAGCCCATGCTATATCTTGCATTTGTTAGGAAAAACTGCTTAGAGCATGAAAAGTGCCCATTGCAGAAAGAGCTCAAATTCGAAAAACAAACACGTATTCATGTTCCCCCGGCTCACTGAACACCAAAAAACCATGACTTTTGCAGATCTGAAGTTTCCTTGCGGAGATAGCCCATGTTATATCTTGCATTTGTTAGGAAAAACTGCTTATAGTATGAAAAGTGCCCATTGCAGAAAGAGCTCAAATTCGAAAAACAAACACATATTCCTGTTCCCCTGCCTCCCCGAAGATCAAAAAACCATGACTTTTGCAGATGTGAAGTTTCCTTGCGGAGATAGCCCATGCTATATCTTGCATTTGTAAGGAAAAACTGCTTAGAGCATGAAAAGTGCCCATTGCAGAAAGAGCTCAAATTCGAAAAACAAACACGTATTCATGTTCCCCCGGCTCACTGAACACCAAAAAACCATGAGTTTTGCAGATCTGAAGTTTCCTTGCGGAGATAGCCCATGATATATCTTGCATTTGTTAGGAAAAACTGCTTATAGCATGAAAAGTGCCCATTGAAGATAGAGCTCAAATTCGCAAAACAAACATATATTCCTGTTCCCCTGCCTCTCCGAAGACCAAAAAACCATGACTTTTGCAGATCTGAAGTTTCCTTGCGGAGATAGCCCATGCTATATCTTGCATTTGTTAGGAAAAACTGCTTATAGCATGAAAAGTGCCCATTGCAGATAGAGCTCAAATTCGCAAAACAAACACATATTCCTGTTCCCCTGCCTCCCCGAAGACCAAAAAACCATGACTTTTGCAGATCTGAAGTTTCCTTGCGGAGATAGCCCATGCTATATCTTGCATTTGTTAGGAAAAACTGCTTATAGTATGAAAAGTGCCCATTGCAGAAAAAGCTCAAATTTGAAAAACAAACACATATTCCTGTTCCCCTGCCTCCCCGAAGACCAAAAAACCATGACTTTTGCAGATGTGAAGTTTCCTTGCGGAGATAGCCCATGCTATATTTTGCATTTGTTAGGAAAAACTGCTTAGAGCATAAAAAGTGCCCATTGCAGAAAGAGCTCAAATTCGCAAAACAAACACATATTCCTGTTCCCCTGCCTCCCCGAAGACCAAAAAACCATGACTTTTGCAGATCTGAAGTTTCCTTGTGGAGATAGCCCATGCTATATCTTGCATTTGTTAGGAAAAACTGCTTATAGTATGAAAAGTGCCCATTGCAGAAAAAGCTCAAATTCGAAAAACAAACACATATTCCTGTTCCCCTGCCTCCCCGAAGACCAAAAAACCATGACTTTTGCAGATGTGAAGTTTCCTTGCGGAGATAGCCCATGCTATATCTTGCATTTGTTAGGAAAAACTGCTTAGAGCATGAAAAGTGCCCATTGCAGAACGAGCTCAAATTCGAAAAACAAACACGTATTCATGTTCCCCCGGCTCACTGAACACCAAAAAACCATGACTTTTGCAGATCTGAAGTTTCCTTGCGGAGATAGCCCATGTTATATCTTGCATTTGTTAGGAAAAACTGCTTATAGTATGAAAAGTGCCCATTGCAGAAAGAGCTAAAATTCGCAAAACAAACACATATTCCTGTTCCCCTGCCTCCCCGAAGACCAAAAAACCATGACTTTTGCAGATCTGAAGTTTCCTTGCGGAGATAGCCCATGCTATATCTTGCATTTGTTAGGAAAAACTGCTTATAGTATGAAAAGTGCCCATTGCAGAAAAAGCTCAAATTCGAAAAACAAACACATATTCCTGTTCCCCTGCCTCCCCGAAGACCAAAAAACCATGACTTTTGCAGATGTGAAGTTTCCTTGCGGAGATAGCCCATGCTATATCTTGCATTTGTTAGGAAAAACTGCTTATAGTATGAAAAGTGCCCATTGCAGAAAGAGCTCAAATTCGAAAAACAAACACATATTCCTGTTCCCCTGCCTCCCCGAAGATCAAAAAACCATGACTTTTGCAGATGTGAAGTTTCCTTGCGGAGATAGCCCATGCTATATCTTGCATTTGTAAGGAAAAACTGCTTAGAGCATGAAAAGTGCCCATTGCAGAAAGAGCTCAAATTCGAAAAACAAACACGTATTCATGTTCCCCCGGCTCACTGAACACCAAAAAACCATGAGTTTTGCAGATCTGAAGTTTCCTTGCGGAGATAGCCCATGATATATCTTGCATTTGTTAGGAAAAACTGCTTATAGCATGAAAAGTGCCCATTGAAGATAGAGCTCAAATTCGCAAAACAAACATATATTCCTGTTCCCCTGCCTCTCCGAAGACCAAAAAACCATGACTTTTGCAGATCTGAAGTTTCCTTGCGGAGATAGCCCATGCTATATCTTGCATTTGTTAGGAAAAACTGCTTATAGTATGAAAAGTGCCCATTGCAGAAAAAGCTCAAATTTGAAAAACAAACACATATTCCTGTTCCCCTGCCTCCCCGAAGACCAAAAAACCATGACTTTTGCAGATGTGAAGTTTCCTTGCGGAGATAGCCCATGCTATATTTTGCATTTGTTAGGAAAAACTGCTTAGAGCATAAAAAGTGCCCATTGCAGAAAGAGCTCAAATTCGCAAAACAAACACATATTCCTGTTCCCCTGCCTCCCCGAAGACCAAAAAACCATGACTTTTGCAGATCTGAAGTTTCCTTGTGGAGATAGCCCATGCTATATCTTGCATTTGTTAGGAAAAACTGCTTATAGTATGAAAAGTGCCCATTGCAGAAAAAGCTCAAATTCGAAAAACAAACACATATTCCTGTTCCCCTGCCTCCCCGAAGACCAAAAAACCATGACTTTTGCAGATGTGAAGTTTCCTTGCGGAGATAGCCCATGCTATATCTTGCATTTGTTAGGAAAAACTGCTTAGAGCATGAAAAGTGCCCATTGCAGAAAGAGCTCAAATTCGAAAAACAAACACGTATTCATGTTCCCCCGGCTCACTGAACACCAAAAAACCATGACTTTTGCAGATCTGAAGTTTCCTTGCGGAGATAGCCCATGTTATATCTTGCATTTGTTAGGAAAAACTGCTTATAGTATGAAAAGTGCCCATTGCAGAAAGAGCTCAAATTCGAAAAACAAACACATATTCCTGTTCCCCTGCCTCCCCGAAGATCAAAAAACCATGACTTTTGCAGATGTGAAGTTTCCTTGCGGAGATAGCCCATGCTATATCTTGCATTTGTAAGGAAAAACTGCTTAGAGCATGAAAAGTGCCCATTGCAGAAAGAGCTCAAATTCGAAAAACAAACACGTATTCATGTTCCCCCGGCTCACTGAACACCAAAAAACCATGAGTTTTGCAGATCTGAAGTTTCCTTGCGGAGATAGCCCATGATATATCTTGCATTTGTTAGGAAAAACTGCTTATAGCATGAAAAGTGCCCATTGAAGATAGAGCTCAAATTCGCAAAACAAACATATATTCCTGTTCCCCTGCCTCTCCGAAGACCAAAAAACCATGACTTTTGCAGATCTGAAGTTTCCTTGCGGAGATAGCCCATGCTATATCTTGCATTTGTTAGGAAAAACTGCTTATAGTATGAAAAGTGCCCATTGCAGAAAAAGCTCAAATTTGAAAAACAAACACATATTCCTGTTCCCCTGCCTCCCCGAAGACCAAAAAACCATGACTTTTGCAGATGTGAAGTTTCCTTGCGGAGATAGCCCATGCTATATTTTGCATTTGTTAGGAAAAACTGCTTAGAGCATAAAAAGTGCCCATTGCAGAAAGAGCTCAAATTCGCAAAACAAACACATATTCCTGTTCCCCTGCCTCCCCGAAGACCAAAAAACCATGACTTTTGCAGATCTGAAGTTTCCTTGTGGAGATAGCCCATGCTATATCTTGCATTTGTTAGGAAAAACTGCTTATAGTATGAAAAGTGCCCATTGCAGAAAAAGCTCAAATTCGAAAAACAAACACATATTCCTGTTCCCCTGCCTCCCCGAAGACCAAAAAACCATGACTTTTGCAGATGTGAAGTTTCCTTGCGGAGATAGCCCATGCTATATCTTGCATTTGTTAGGAAAAACTGCTTAGAGCATGAAAAGTGCCCATTGCAGAAAGAGCTCAAATTCGAAAAACAAACACGTATTCATGTTCCCCCGGCTCACTGAACACCAAAAAACCATGACTTTTGCAGATCTGAAGTTTCCTTGCGGAGATAGCCCATGTTATATCTTGCATTTGTTAGGAAAAACTGCTTATAGTATGAAAAGTGCCCATTGCAGAAAGAGCTCAAATTCGAAAAACAAACACATATTCCTGTTCCCCTGCCTCCCCGAAGATCAAAAAACCATGACTTTTGCAGATCTCAAGTTTCCTTGCAGAGATAGCCCATGCTATATCTTGCATTTGTTAGGAAAAACTGCTTAGAGCATGAAAAGTGCCCATTGCAGAAAGAGCTCAAATTCGAATAACAAACACGTATTCATGTTCCCCCGGCTCACTGAACACCAAAAAACCATGAGGTTTGCAGATCTGAAGTTTCCTTGTGGAGATAGCCCATGTTATATCTTGCATTTGTTAGGAAAAACTGCTTATAGCATGAAAAGTGCCCATTGCATTTAGAGCTCAAATTCGCAAAACAAACACATATTCATGTTCCCCTGTCTCCCCGAAGACCAAAAAACCATGACTTTTGCAGATCTGAAGTTTCCTTGCGGAGATAGCCCATGCTATATCTTGCATTTGTTAGGAAAAACTGCTTATAGTATGAAAAGTGCCCATTGCAGAAAAAGCTCAAATTCGAAAAACAAACACATATTCCTGTTCCCCTGCCTCCCCGAAGACCAAAAAACCATGACTTTTGCAGATGTGAAGTTTCCTTGCGGAGATAGCCCATGTTATATCTTGCATTTGTTAGGAAAAACTGCTTATAGTATGAAAGGTGCCCATTGCAGAAAGAGCTCAAATTCGAAAAACAAACACATATTCCTGTTCCCCTGCCTCCCCGAAGATCAAAAAACCATGACTTTTGCAGATCTGAAGTTTCCTTGCAGAGATAGCCCATGCTATATCTTGCATTTGTTAGGAAAAACTGCTTAGAGCATGAAAAGTGCCCATTGCAGAAAGAGCTCAAATTCGAATAACAAACACGTATTCATGTTCCCCCGGCTCACTGAACACCAAAAAACCATGAGGTTTGCAGATCTGAAGTTTCCTTGTGGAGATAGCCCATGTTATATCTTGCATTTGTTAGGAAAAACTGCTTATAGCATGAAAAGTGCCCATTGCATTTAGAGCTCAAATTCGCAAAACAAACACATATTCATGTTCCCCTGTCTCCCCGAAGACCAAAAAACCATGACTTTTGCAGATCTGAAGTTTCCTTGCGGAGATAGCCCATGCTATATCTTGCATTTGTTAGGAAAAACTGCTTATAGTATGAAAAGTGCCCATTGCAGAAAAAGCTCAAATTCGAAAAACAAACACATATTCCTGTTCCCCTGCCTCCCCGAAGACCAAAAAACCATGACTTTTGCAGATGTGAAGTTTCCTTGCGGAGATAGCCCATGCTATATCTTGCATTTGTTAGGAAAAACTGCTTAGAGCATTAAAAGTGCCCATTGCAGAAAGAGCTCAAATTCGAAAAAAAAACACGTATTCATGTTCCCCCAGCTCACTGAACACCAAAAAACCATGACTTTTGCAGATCTGAAGTTTCCTTGCGGAGATAGCCCATGTTATATCTTGCATTTGTTAGGAAAAACTGCTTATAGTATGAAAAGTGCCCATTGCAGAAAGAGCTCAAATTCGAAAAACAAACACATATTCCTGTTCCCCTGCCTCCCCGAAGATCAAAAAACCATGACTTTTGCAGATCTGAAGTTTCCTTGCAGAGATAGCCCATGCTATATCTTGCATTTGTTAGGAAAAACTGCTTAGAGCATGAAAAGTGCCCATTGCAGAAAGAGCTCAAATTCGAAAAACAAACACGTATTCATGTTCCCCCGGCTTACTGAACACCAGAAAACCATGAGTTTTGCAGATCTGAAGTTTCCTTGCGGAGATAGCCCATGATATATCTTGCATTTGTTAGGAAAAACTGCTCATAGCATGAAAAGTGCCCATTGCAGAAAAAGCTCAAATTCGAAAAACAAACACATATTCCTGTTCCCCTGCCTCCCCGAAGACCAAAAAACCATGACTTTTGCAGATGTGAAGTTTCCTTGCGGAGATAGCCCATGCTATATCTTGCATTTGTTAGGAAAAACTGCTTAGAGCATTAAAAGTGCCCATTGCAGAAAGAGCTCAAATTCGAAAAAAAAACACGTATTCATGTTCCCCCAGCTCACTGAACACCAAAAAACCATGACTTTTGCAGATCTGAAGTTTCCTTGCGGAGATAGCCCATGTTATATCTTGCATTTGTTAGGAAAAACTGCTTATAGTATGAAAAGTGCCCATTGCAGAAAGAGCTCAAATTCGAAAAACAAACACATATTCCTGTTCCCCTGCCTCCCCGAAGATCAAAAAACCATGACTTTTGCAGATCTGAAGTTTCCTTGCAGAGATAGCCCATGCTATATCTTGCATTTGTTAGGAAAAACTGCTTAGAGCATGAAAAGTGCCCATTGCAGAAAGAGCTCAAATTCGAAAAACAAACACGTATTCATGTTCCCCCGGCTTACTGAACACCAAAAAACCATGAGTTTTGCAGATCTGAAGTTTCCTTGCGGAGATAGCCCATGATATATCTTGCATTTGTTAGGAAAAACTGCTCATAGCATGAAAAGTGCCCATTGCAGATAGAGCTCAAATTCGCAAAACAAACACATATTCCTGTTCCCCTGACTCCCCGAAGACCAAAAAACCATGACTTTTGCAGATCTGAAGTTTCCTTGCGGAGATAGCCCATGCTATATCTTGCATTTGTTAGGAAAAACTGCTTATAGTATGAAAAGTGCCCATTGCACAAAGAGCTGAAATTCAGAGAAACAAACACATATTCCTGTTCCCCTGCCTCCCCAAAGACCAAAAAACCATGACTTTTGCAGATCTGAAGTTTCCTTGCGGAGATAGCCCATGCTATATCTTGCATTTGTTAGGAAAAACTGCTTATAGCATGAAAAGTGCCCATTGCAGATTGAGCTAAAATTCGCAAAACAAACACATATTCCTGTTCCCCTGCCTCCCCGAAGACCAAAAAACCATGACTTTTGCAGATCTGAAGTTTCCTTGCGGAGATAGCCCATGCTATATCTTGCATTTGTTAGGAAAAACTGCTTATAGTATGAAAAGTGCCCATTGCAGAAAAAGCTCAAATTCGAAAAACAAACACGTATTCATGTTCCCCCGGCTCACTGAACACCAAAAAACCATGACTTTTGCAGATCTGAAGTTTCCTTGCGGAGATAGCCCATGCTATATCTTGCATTTGTTAGGAAAAACTGCTTAGAGCATGAAAAGTGCCCATTGCAGAAAGAGCTCAAATTCGAAAAACAAACACGTATTCATGTTCCCCCGGCTCACTGAACACCAAAAAACCATGACTTTTGCAGATCTGAAGTTTCCTTGCGGAGATAGCCCATGTTATATCTTGCATTTGTTAGGAAAAACTGCTTATAGTATGAAAAGTGCCCATTGCAGAAAGAGCTCAAATTCGAAAAACAAACACATATTCCTGTTCCCCTGCCTCCCCGAAGATCAAAAAGCCATGACTTTTGCAGATGTGAAGTTTCCTTGCGGAGATAGCCCATGCTATATCTTGCATTTGTAAGGAAAAACTGCTTAGAGCATGAAAAGTGCCCATTGCAGAAAGAGCTCAAATTCGAAAAACAAACACGTATTCATGTTCCCCCGGCTCACTGAACACCAAAAAACCATGAGTTTTGCAGATCTGAAGTTTCCTTGCGGAGATAGCCCATGATATATCTTGCATTTGTTAGGAAAAACTGATTAGAGCATGAAAAGTGCCCATTGCAGAAAGAGCTCAAATTCGAAAAACAAACACGTATTCATGTTCCCCCGGCTCACTGAACACCAAAAAACCATGACTTTTGCAGATCTGAAGTTTCCTTGCGGAGATAGCCCATGTTATATCTTGCATTTGTTAGGAAAAACTGCTTATAGCATGAAAAGTGCCCATTGCAGATAGAGCTAAAATTCGCAAAACAAACACATATTCCTGTTCCCCTGCCTCCCCGAAGACCAGAAAACCATGACTTTTGCAGATCTGAAGTTTCCTTGCGGAGATAGCCCATGCTATATCTTGCATTTGTTAGGAAAAACTGCTTATAGTATGAAAAGTGCCCATTGCAGAAAAAGCTCAAATTCGAAAAACAAACACATATTCCTGTTCCCCTGCCTCCCCGAAGACCAAAAAACCACGACTTTTGCAGATGTGAACTTTCCTTGCGGAGATAGCCCATGCTATATCTTGCATTTGTTAGGAAAAACTGCTTAGAGCATGAAAAGTGCCCATTGCAGAAAGAGCTCAAATTCGAAAAACAAACACGTATTCATGTTCCCCCGGCTCACTGAACACCAAAAAACCATGACTTTTGCTGATCTGAAGTTTCCTTGCGGAGATAGCCCATGTTATATCTTGCATTTGTTAGGAAAAACTGCTTATAGCATGAAAAGTGCCCATTGCAGATAGAGCTAAAATTCGCAAAACAAACACATATTCCTGTTCCCCTGCCTCCCCGAAGACCAAAAAACCATGACTTTTGCAGATCTGAAGTTTCCATGCGGAGATAGCCCATGCTATATCTTGCATTTGTTAGGAAAAACTGCTTATAGTATGAAAAGTGCCCATTGCAGAAAGAGCTCAAATTCGAAAAACAAACACATATTCCTGTTCCCCTGCCTCCCCGAAGATCAAAAAACCATGACTTTTGCAGATCTGAAGTTTCCTTGCGGAGATAGCCCATGTTATATCTTGCATTTGTTAGGAAAAACTGCTTATAGCATGAAAAGTGCCCATTGCAGATAGAGCTAAAATTCGCAAAACAAACACATATTCCTGTTCCCCTGCCTCCCCGAAGACCAAAAAACCATGACTTTTGCAGATCTGAAGTTTCCTTGCGGAGATAGCCCATGCTATATCTTGCATTTGTTAGGAAAAACTGCTTATAGTATGAAAAGTGCCCATTGCAGAAAAAGCTCAAATTCGAAAAACAAACACATATTCCTGTTCCCCTGCCTCCCCGAAGACCAAAAAACCATGACCTTTGCAGATGTGAAGTTTCCTTGCGGAGATAGCCCATGCTATATCTTGCATTTGTTAGGAAAAACTGCTTAGAGCATGAAAAGTGCCCATTGCAGAAAGAGCTCAAATTCGAAAAACAAACACGTATTCATGTTCCCCCGGCTCACTGAACACCAAAAAACCATGACTTTTGCAGATCTGAAGTTTCCTTGCGGAGATAGCCCATGCTATATCTTGCATTTGTTAGGAAAAACTGCTTATAGCATGAAAAGTGCCCATTGCAGATAGAGCTCAAATTCGCAAAACAAACACATATTCCTGTTCCCCTGCCTCCCCGAAGACCAAAAAACCATGACTTTTGCAGATCTGAAGTTTCCTTGCGGAGATAGCCCATGCTATATCTTGCATTTGTTAGGAAAAACTGCTTATAGTATGAAAAGTGCCCATTGCAGAAAAAGCTCAAATTCGAAAAACAAACACATATTGCTGTTCCCCTGCCTCCCCGAAGACCAAAAAACCATGACTTTTGCAGATGTGAAGTTTCCTTGCGGAGATAGCCCATGCTATATTTTGCATTTGTTAGGAAAAACTGCTTAGAGCATAAAAAGTGCCCATTGCAGAAAGAGCTCAAATTCGCAAAACAAACACATATTCCTGTTCCCCTGCCTCCCCGAAGACCAAAAAACCATGACTTTTGCAGATCTGAAGTTTCCTTGTGGAGATAGCCCATGCTATATCTTGCATTTGTTAGGAAAAACTGCTTATAGTATGAAAAGTGCCCATTGCAGAAAAAGCTCAAATTCGAAAAACAAACACATATTGCTGTTCCCCTGCCTCCCCGAAGACCAAAAAACCATGACTTTTGCAGATGTGAAGTTTCCTTGCGGAGATAGCCCATGCTATATCTTGCATTTGTTAGGAAAAACTGCTTAGAGCATGAAAAGTGCCCATTGCAGAAAGAGCTCAAATTCGAAAAACAAACACGTATTCATGTTCCCCCGGCTCACTGAACACCAAAAAACCATGACTTTTGCAGATCTGAAGTTTCCTTGCGGAGATAGCCCATGCTATATCTTGCATTTGTTAGGAAAAACTGCTTATAGCATGAAAAGTGCCCATTGCAGATAGAGCTCAAATTCGCAAAACAAACACATATTCCTGTTCCCCTGCCTCCCCGAAGACCAAAAAACCATGACTTTTGCAGATCTGAAGTTTCCTTGCGGAGATAGCCCATGCTATATCTTGCATTTGTTAGGAAAAACTGCTTATAGTATGAAAAGTGCCCATTGCAGAAAAAGCTCAAATTCGAAAAACAAACACATATTGCTGTTCCCCTGCCTCCCCGAAGACCAAAAAACCATGACTTTTGCAGATGTGAAGTTTCCTTGCGGAGATAGCCCATGCTATATTTTGCATTTGTTAGGAAAAACTGCTTAGAGCATAAAAAGTGCCCATTGCAGAAAGAGCTCAAATTCGCAAAACAAACACATATTCCTGTTCCCCTGCCTCCCCGAAGACCAAAAAACCATGACTTTTGCAGATCTGAAGTTTCCTCGTGGAGATAGCCCATGCTATATCTTGCATTTGTTAGGAAAAACTGCTTATAGTATGAAAAGTGCCCATTGCAGAAAAAGCTCAAATTCGAAAAACAAACACATATTGCTGTTCCCCTGCCTCCCCGAAGACCAAAAAACCATGACTTTTGCAGATGTGAAGTTTCCTTGCGGAGATAGCCCATGCTATATCTTGCATTTGTTAGGAAAAACTGCTTATAGCATGAAAAGTGCCCATTGCAGATAGAGCTCAAATTCGCAAAACAAACACATATTCCTGTTCCCCTGCCTCCCCGAAGACCAAAAAACCATGACTTTTGCAGATCTGAAGTTTCCTTGCGGAGATAGCCCATGCTATATCTTGCATTTGTTAGGAAAAACTGCTTAGAGCATAAAAAGTGCCCATTGCAGAAAGAGCTCAAATTCGCAAAACAAACACATATTCCTGTTCCCCTGCCTCCCCGAAGACCAAAAAACCATGACTTTTGCAGATCTGAAGTTTCCTTGTGGAGATAGCCCATGCTATATCTTGCATTTGTTAGGAAAAACTGCTTATAGTATGAAAAGTGCCCATTGCAGAAAAAGCTCAAATTCGAAAAACAAACACATATTGCTGTTCCCCTGCCTCCCCGAAGACCAAAAAACCATGACTTTTGCAGATGTGAAGTTTCCTTGCGGAGATAGCCCATGCTATATCTTGCATTTGTTAGGAAAAACTGCTTAGAGCATGAAAAGTGCCCATTGCAGAAAGAGCTCAAATTCGAAAAACAAACACGTATTCATGTTCCCCCGGCTCACTGAACACCAAAAAACCATGACTTTTGCAGATCTGAAGTTTCCTTGCGGAGATAGCCCATGCTATATCTTGCATTTGTTAGGAAAAACTGCTTATAGCATGAAAAGTGCCCATTGCAGATAGAGCTCAAATTCGCAAAACAAACACATATTCCTGTTCCCCTGCCTCCCCGAAGACCAAAAAACCATGACTTTTGCAGATCTGAAGTTTCCTTGCGGAGATAGCCCATGCTATATCTTGCATTTGTTAGGAAAAACTGCTTATAGTATGAAAAGTGCCCATTGCAGAAAAAGCTCAAATTCGAAAAACAAACACATATTGCTGTTCCCCTGCCTCCCCGAAGACCAAAAAACCATGACTTTTGCAGATGTGAAGTTTCCTTGCGGAGATAGCCCATGCTATATTTTGCATTTGTTAGGAAAAACTGCTTAGAGCATAAAAAGTGCCCATTGCAGAAAGAGCTCAAATTCGCAAAACAAACACATATTCCTGTTCCCCTGCCTCCCCGAAGACCAAAAAACCATGACTTTTGCAGATCTGAAGTTTCCTTGTGGAGATAGCCCATGCTATATCTTGCATTTGTTAGGAAAAACTGCTTATAGTATGAAAAGTGCCCATTGCAGAAAAAGCTCAAATTCGAAAAACAAACACATATTGCTGTTCCCCTGCCTCCCCGAAGACCAAAAAACCATGACTTTTGCAGATGTGAAGTTTCCTTGCGGAGATAGCCCATGCTATATCTTGCATTTGTTAGGAAAAACTGCTTAGAGCATGAAAAGTGCCCATTGCAGAAAGAGCTCAAATTCGAAAAACAAACACGTATTCATGTTCCCCCGGCTCACTGAACACCAAAAAACCATGACTTTTGCAGATCTGAAGTTTCCTTGCGGAGATAGCCCATGCTATATCTTGCATTTGTTAGGAAAAACTGCTTATAGCATGAAAAGTGCCCATTGCAGATAGAGCTCAAATTCGCAAAACAAACACATATTCCTGTTCCCCTGCCTCCCCGAAGACCAAAAAACCATGACTTTTGCAGATCTGAAGTTTCCTTGCGGAGATAGCCCATGCTATATCTTGCATTTGTTAGGAAAAACTGCTTATAGTATGAAAAGTGCCCATTGCAGAAAAAGCTCAAATTCGAAAAACAAACACATATTGCTGTTCCCCTGCCTCCCCGAAGACCAAAAAACCATGACTTTTGCAGATGTGAAGTTTCCTTGCGGAGATAGCCCATGCTATATTTTGCATTTGTTAGGAAAAACTGCTTAGAGCATAAAAAGTGCCCATTGCAGAAAGAGCTCAAATTCGCAAAACAAACACATATTCCTGTTCCCCTGCCTCCCCGAAGACCAAAAAACCATGACTTTTGCAGATCTGAAGTTTCCTTGTGGAGATAGCCCATGCTATATCTTGCATTTGTTAGGAAAAACTGCTTATAGTATGAAAAGTGCCCATTGCAGAAAAAGCTCAAATTCGAAAAACAAACACATATTGCTGTTCCCCTGCCTCCCCGAAGACCAAAAAACCATGACTTTTGCAGATGTGAAGTTTCCTTGCGGAGATAGCCCATGCTATATCTTGCATTTGTTAGGAAAAACTGCTTAGAGCATGAAAAGTGCCCATTGCAGAAAGAGCTCAAATTCGAAAAACAAACACGTATTCATGTTCCCCCGGCTCACTGAACACCAAAAAACCATGACTTTTGCAGATCTGAAGTTTCCTTGCGGAGATAGCCCATGTTATATCTTGCATTTGTTAGGAAAAACTGCTTATAGTATGAAAAGTGCCCATTGCAGAAAGAGCTCAAATTCGAAAAACAAACACATATTCCTGTTCCCCTGCCTCCCCGAAGATCAAAAAACCATGACTTTTGCAGATGTGAAGTTTCCTTGCGGAGATAGCCCATGCTATATCTTGCATTTGTAAGGAAAAACTGCTTAGAGCATGAAAAGTGCCCATTGCAGAAAGAGCTCAAATTCGAAAAACAAACACGTATTCATGTTCCCCCGGCTCACTGAACACCAAAAAACCATGAGTTTTGCAGATCTGAAGTTTCCTTGCGGAGATAGCCCATGCTATATCTTGCATTTGTTAGGAAAAACTGCTTATAGCATGAAAAGTGCCCATTGCAGATAGAGCTCAAATTCGCAAAACAAACACATATTCCTGTTCCCCTGCCTCCCCGAAGACCAAAAAACCATGACTTTTGCAGATCTGAAGTTTCCTTGCGGAGATAGCCCATGCTATATCTTGCATTTGTTAGGAAAAACTGCTTAGAGCATAAAAAGTGCCCATTGCAGAAAGAGCTCAAATTCGCAAAACAAACACATATTCCTGTTCCCCTGCCTCCCCGAAGACCAAAAAACCATGACTTTTGCAGATCTGAAGTTTCCTTGTGGAGATAGCCCATGCTATATCTTGCATTTGTTAGGAAAAACTGCTTATAGTATGAAAAGTGCCCATTGCAGAAAAAGCTCAAATTCGAAAAACAAACACATATTGCTGTTCCCCTGCCTCCCCGAAGACCAAAAAACCATGACTTTTGCAGATGTGAAGTTTCCTTGCGGAGATAGCCCATGCTATATCTTGCATTTGTTAGGAAAAACTGCTTAGAGCATGAAAAGTGCCCATTGCAGAAAGAGCTCAAATTCGAAAAACAAACACGTATTCATGTTCCCCCGGCTCACTGAACACCAAAAAACCATGACTTTTGCAGATCTGAAGTTTCCTTGCGGAGATAGCCCATGTTATATCTTGCATTTGTTAGGAAAAACTGCTTATAGTATGAAAAGTGCCCATTGCAGAAAGAGCTCAAATTCGAAAAACAAACACATATTCCTGTTCCCCTGCCTCCCCGAAGATCAAAAAACCATGACTTTTGCAGATGTGAAGTTTCCTTGCGGAGATAGCCCATGCTATATCTTGCATTTGTAAGGAAAAACTGCTTAGAGCATGAAAAGTGCCCATTGCAGAAAGAGCTCAAATTCGAAAAACAAACACGTATTCATGTTCCCCCGGCTCACTGAACACCAAAAAACCATGAGTTTTGCAGATCTGAAGTTTCCTTGCGGAGATAGCCCATGCTATATCTTGCATTTGTTAGGAAAAACTGCTTATAGCATGAAAAGTGCCCATTGCAGATAGAGCTCAAATTCGCAAAACAAACACATATTCCTGTTCCCCTGCCTCCCCGAAGACCAAAAAACCATGACTTTTGCAGATCTGAAGTTTCCTTGCGGAGATAGCCCATGCTATATCTTGCATTTGTTAGGAAAAACTGCTTATAGTATGAAAAGTGCCCATTGCAGAAAAAGCTCAAATTCGAAAAACAAACACATATTCCTGTTCCCCTGCCTCCCCGAAGACCAAAAAACCATGACTTTTGCAGATGTGAAGTTTCCTTGCGGAGATAGCCCATGCTATATTTTGCATTTGTTAGGAAAAACTGCTTAGAGCATAAAAAGTGCCCATTGCAGAAAGAGCTCAAATTCGCAAAACAAACACATATTCCTGTTCCCCTGCCTCCCCGAAGACCAAAAAACCATGACTTTTGCAGATCTGAAGTTTCCTTGTGGAGATAGCCCATGCTATATCTTGCATTTGTTAGGAAAAACTGCTTATAGTATGAAAAGTGCCCATTGCAGAAAAAGCTCAAATTCGAAAAACAAACACATATTCCTGTTCCCCTGCCTCCCCGAAGACCAAAAAACCATGACTTTTGCAGATGTGAAGTTTCCTTGCGGAGATAGCCCATGCTATATCTTGCATTTGTTAGGAAAAACTGCTTAGAGCATGAAAAGTGCCCATTGCAGAAAGAGCTCAAATTCGAAAAACAAACACGTATTCATGTTCCCCCGGCTCACTGAACACCAAAAAACCATGACTTTTGCAGATCTGAAGTTTCCTTGCGGAGATAGCCCATGTTATATCTTGCATTTGTTAGGAAAAACTGCTTATAGTATGAAAAGTGCCCATTGCAGAAAGAGCTCAAATTCGAAAAACAAACACATATTCCTGTTCCCCTGCCTCCCCGAAGATCAAAAAACCATGACTTTTGCAGATGTGAAGTTTCCTTGCGGAGATAGCCCATGCTATATCTTGCATTTGTAAGGAAAAACTGCTTAGAGCATGAAAAGTGCCCATTGCAGAAAGAGCTCAAATTCGAAAAACAAACACGTATTCATGTTCCCCCGGCTCACTGAACACCAAAAAACCATGAGTTTTGCAGATCTGAAGTTTCCTTGCGGAGATAGCCCATGCTATATCTTGCATTTGTTAGGAAAAACTGCTTATAGCATGAAAAGTGCCCATTGCAGATAGAGCTCAAATTCGCAAAACAAACACATATTCCTGTTCCCCTGCCTCCCCGAAGACCAAAAAACCATGACTTTTGCAGATCTGAAGTTTCCTTGCGGAGATAGCCCATGCTATATCTTGCATTTGTTAGGAAAAACTGCTTATAGTATGAAAAGTGCCCATTGCAGAAAAAGCTCAAATTCGCAAAACAAACACATATTCCTGTTCCCCTGCCTCCCCGAAGACCAAAAAACCATGACTTTTGCAGATGTGAAGTTTCCTTGCGGAGATAGCCCATGCTATATTTTGCATTTGTTAGGAAAAACTGCTTAGAGCATAAAAAGTGCCCATTGCAGAAAGAGCTCAAATTCGCAAAACAAACACATATTCCTGTTCCCCTGCTTCCCCGAAGACCAAAAAACCATGACTTTTGCAGATCTGAAGTTTCCTTGTGGAGATAGCCCATGCTATATCTTGCATTTGTTAGGAAAAACTGCTTATAGTATGAAAAGTGCCCATTGCAGAAAAAGCTCAAATTCGAAAAACAAACACATATTCCTGTTCCCCTGCCTCCCCGAAGACCAAAAAACCATGACTTTTGCAGATGTGAAGTTTCCTTGCGGAGATAGCCCATGCTATATCTTGCATTTGTTAGGAAAAACTGCTTATAGTATGAAAAGTGCCCATTGCAGAAAAAGCTCAAATTCGAAAAACAAACACATATTCCTGTTCCCCTGCCTCCCCGAAGAAAAAAAAACCATGACTTTTGCAGATGTGAAGTTTCCTTGCGGAGATAGCCCATGCTATATCTTGCATTTGTTAGGAAAAACTGCTTAGAGCATGAAAAGTGCCCATTGCAGAAAGAGCTCAAATTCGAAAAACAAACACGTATTCATGTTCCCCCGGCTCACTGAACACCAAAAAACCATGACTTTTGCAGATCTGAAGTTTCCTTGCGGAGATAGCCCATGCTATATCTTGCATTTGTTAGGAAAAACTGCTTATAGCATGAAAAGTGCCCATTGCAGATAGAGCTCAAATTCGCAAAACAAACACATATTCCTGTTCCCCTGCCTCCCCGAAGACCAAAAAACCATGACTTTTGCAGATCTGAAGTTTCCTTGCGGAGATAGCCCATGCTATATCTTGCATTTGTTAGGAAAAACTGCTTATAGTATGAAAAGTGCCCATTGCAGAAAAAGCTCAAATTCGAAAAACAAACACATATTCCTGTTCCCCTGCCTCCCCGAAGACCAAAAAACCATGACTTTTGCAGATGTGAAGTTTCCTTGCGGAGATAGCCCATGCTATATTTTGCATTTGTTAGGAAAAACTGCTTATAGCATGAAAAGTGCCCATTGCAGAAAGAGCTCAAATTCGCAAAACAAACACATATTCCTGTTCCCCTGCCTCCCCGAAGACCAAAAAACCATGACTTTTGCAGATCTGAAGTTTCCTTGCGGAGATAGCCCATGCTATATCTTGCATTTGTTAGGAAAAACTGCTTATAGTATGAAAAGTGCCCATTGCAGAAAAAGCTCAAATTCGAAAAACAAACACATATTCCTGTTCCCCTGCCTCCCCGAAGACCAAAAAACCATGACTTTTGCAGATGTGAAGTTTCCTTGCGGAGATAGCCCATGCTATATCTTGCATTTGTTAGGAAAAACTGCTTAGAGCATGAAAAGTGCCCATTGCAGAAAGAGCTCAAATTCGAAAAACAAACACGTATTCATGTTCCCCCGGCTCACTGAACACCAAAAAACCATGACTTTTGCAGATCTGAAGTTTCCTTGCGGAGATAGCCCATGCTATATCTTGCATTTGTTAGGAAAAACTGCTTATAGCATGAAAAGTGCCCATTGCAGATAGAGCTCAAATTCGCAAAACAAACACATATTCCTGTTCCCCTGCCTCCCCGAAGACCAAAAAACCATGACTTTTGCAGATCTGAAGTTTCCTTGCGGAGATAGCCCATGCTATATCTTGCATTTGTTAGGAAAAACTGCTTATAGTATGAAAAGTGCCCATTGCAGAAAAAGCTCAAATTCGAAAAACAAACACATATTCCTGTTCCCCTGCCTCCCCGAAGACCAAAAAACCATGACTTTTGCAGATGTGAAGTTTCCTTGCGGAGATAGCCCATGCTATATTTTGCATTTGTTAGGAAAAACTGCTTAGAGCATAAAAAGTGCCCATTGCAGAAAGAGCTCAAATTCGCAAAACAAACACATATTCCTGTTCCCCTGCCTCCCCGAAGACCAAAAAACCATGACTTTTGCAGATCTGAAGTTTCCTTGTGGAGATAGCCCATGCTATATCTTGCATTTGTTAGGAAAAACTGCTTATAGTATGAAAAGTGCCCATTGCAGAAAAAGCTCAAATTCGAAAAACAAACACATATTCCTGTTCCCCTGCCTCCCCGAAGACCAAAAAACCATGACTTTTGCAGATGTGAAGTTTCCTTGCGGAGATAGCCCATGCTATATCTTGCATTTGTTAGGAAAAACTGCTTAGAGCATGAAAAGTGCCCATTGCAGAAAGAGCTCAAATTCGAAAAACAAACACGTATTCATGTTCCCCCGGCTCACTGAACACCAAAAAACCATGACTTTTGCAGATCTGAAGTTTCCTTGCGGAGATAGCCCATGTTATATCTTGCATTTGTTAGGAAAAACTGCTTATAGTATGAAAAGTGCCCATTGCAGAAAGAGCTCAAATTTGAAAAACAAACACATATTCCTGTTCCCCTGCCTCCCCGAAGATCAAAAAACCATGACTTTTGCAGATGTGAAGTTTCCTTGCGGAGATAGCCCATGCTATATCTTGCATTTGTAAGGAAAAACTGCTTAGAGCATGAAAAGTGCCCATTGCAGAAAGAGCTCAAATTCGAAAAACAAACACGTATTCATGTTCCCCCGGCTCACTGAACACCAAAAAACCATGAGTTTTGCAGATCTGAAGTTTCCTTGCGGAGATAGCCCATGCTATATCTTGCATTTGTTAGGAAAAACTGCTTATAGCATGAAAAGTGCCCATTGCAGATAGAGCTCAAATTCGCAAAACAAACACATATTCCTGTTCCCCTGCCTCCCCGAAGACCAAAAAACCATGACTTTTGCAGATCTGAAGTTTCCTTGCGGAGATAGCCCATGCTATATCTTGCATTTGTTAGGAAAAACTGCTTATAGTATGAAAAGTGCCCATTGCAGAAAAAGCTCAAATTCGAAAAACAAACACATATTCCTGTTCCCCTGCCTCCCCGAAGACCAAAAAACCATGACTTTTGCAGATGTGAAGTTTCCTTGCGGAGATAGCCCATGCTATATTTTGCATTTGTTAGGAAAAACTGCTTAGAGCATAAAAAGTGCCCATTGCAGAAAGAGCTCAAATTCGCAAAACAAACACATATTCCTGTTCCCCTGCCTCCCCGAAGACCAAAAAACCATGACTTTTGCAGATCTGAAGTTTCCTTGTGGAGATAGCCCATGCTATATCTTGCATTTGTTAGGAAAAACTGCTTATAGTATGAAAAGTGCCCATTGCAGAAAAAGCTCAAATTCGAAAAACAAACACATATTCCTGTTCCCCTGCCTCCCCGAAGACCAAAAAACCATGACTTTTGCAGATGTGAAGTTTCCTTGCGGAGATAGCCCATGCTATATCTTGCATTTGTTAGGAAAAACTGCTTAGAGCATGAAAAGTGCCCATTGCAGAAAGAGCTCAAATTCGAAAAACAAACACGTATTCATGTTCCCCCGGCTCACTGAACACCAAAAAACCATGACTTTTGCAGATCTGAAGTTTCCTTGCGGAGATAGCCCATGTTATATCTTGCATTTGTTAGGAAAAACTGCTTATAGTATGAAAAGTGCCCATTGCAGAAAGAGCTCAAATTCGAAAAACAAACACATATTCCTGTTCCCCTGCCTCCCCGAAGATCAAAAAACCATGACTTTTGCAGATGTGAAGTTTCCTTGCGGAGATAGCCCATGCTATATCTTGCATTTGTAAGGAAAAACTGCTTAGAGCATGAAAAGTGCCCATTGCAGAAAGAGCTCAAATTCGAAAAACAAACACGTATTCATGTTCCCCCGGCTCACTGAACACCAAAAAACCATGAGTTTTGCAGATCTGAAGTTTCCTTGCGGAGATAGCCCATGCTATATCTTGCATTTGTTAGGAAAAACTGCTTATAGCATGAAAAGTGCCCATTGCAGATAGAGCTCAAATTCGCAAAACAAACACATATTCCTGTTCCCCTGCCTCCCCGAAGACCAAAAAACCATGACTTTTGCAGATCTGAAGTTTCCTTGCGGAGATAGCCCATGCTATATCTTGCATTTGTTAGGAAAAACTGCTTATAGTATGAAAAGTGCCCATTGCAGAAAAAGCTCAAATTCGCAAAACAAACACATATTCCTGTTCCCCTGCCTCCCCGAAGACCAAAAAACCATGACTTTTGCAGATGTGAAGTTTCCTTGCGGAGATAGCCCATGCTATATTTTGCATTTGTTAGGAAAAACTGCTTAGAGCATAAAAAGTGCCCATTGCAGAAAGAGCTCAAATTCGCAAAACAAACACATATTCCTGTTCCCCTGCTTCCCCGAAGACCAAAAAACCATGACTTTTGCAGATCTGAAGTTTCCTTGTGGAGATAGCCCATGCTATATCTTGCATTTGTTAGGAAAAACTGCTTATAGTATGAAAAGTGCCCATTGCAGAAAAAGCTCAAATTCGAAAAACAAACACATATTCCTGTTCCCCTGCCTCCCCGAAGACCAAAAAACCATGACTTTTGCAGATGTGAAGTTTCCTTGCGGAGATAGCCCATGCTATATCTTGCATTTGTTAGGAAAAACTGCTTATAGTATGAAAAGTGCCCATTGCAGAAAAAGCTCAAATTCGAAAAACAAACACATATTCCTGTTCCCCTGCCTCCCCGAAGAAAAAAAAACCATGACTTTTGCAGATGTGAAGTTTCCTTGCGGAGATAGCCCATGCTATATCTTGCATTTGTTAGGAAAAACTGCTTAGAGCATAAAAAGTGCCCATTGCAGAAAGAGCTCAAATTCGCAAAACAAACACATATTCCTGTTCCCCTGCCTCCCCGAAGACCAAAAAACCATGACTTTTGCAGATCTGAAGTTTCCTTGTGGAGATAGCCCATGCTATATCTTGCATTTGTTAGGAAAAACTGCTTATAGTATGAAAAGTGCCCATTGCAGAAAAAGCTCAAATTCATAAAACAAACACATATTCCTGTTCCCCTGCCTCCCCGAAGACCAAAAAACCATGACTTTTGCAGATGTGAAGTTTCCTTGCGGAGATAGCCCATGCTATATTTTGCATTTGTAAGGAAAAACTGCTTAGAGCATAAAAAGTGCCCATTGCTGAAAGAGCTCAAATTCGCAAAACAAACACATATTCCTGTTCCCCTGCCTCCCCGAAGACCAAAAAACCATGACTTTTGCAGATCTGAAGTTTCCTTGTGGAGATAGCCCATGCTATATCTTGCATTTGTTAGGAAAAACTGCTTATAGTATGAAAAGTGCCCATTGCAGAAAAAGCTCAAATTCGAAAAACAAACACATATTCCTGTTCCCCTGCCTCCCCGAAGACCAAAAAACCATGACTTTTGCAGATGTGAAGTTTCCTTGCGGAGATAGCCCATGCTATATCTTGCATTTGTTAGGAAAAACTGCTTAGAGCATGAAAAGTGCCCATTGCAGAAAGAGCTCAAATTCGAAAAACAAACACGTATTCATGTTCCCCCGGCTCACTGAACACCAAAAAAACATGACTTTTGCAGATCTGAAGTTTCCTTGCGGAGATAGCCCATGTTATATCTTGCATTTGTTAGGAAAAACTGCTTATAGTATGAAAAGTGCCCATTGCAGAAAGAGCTCAAATTCGAAAAACAAACACATATTCCTGTTCCCCTGCCTCCCCGAAGATCAAAAAACCATGACTTTTGCAGATCTGAAGTTTCCTTGCAGAGATAGCCCATGCTATATCTTGCATTTGTTAGGAAAAACTGCTTAGAGCATGAAAAGTGCCCATTGCAGAAAGAGCTCAAATTCGAATAACAAACACGTATTCATGTTCCCCCGGCTCACTGAACACCAAAAAACCATGAGGTTTGCAGATCTGAAGTTTCCTTGTGGAGATAGCCCATGTTATATCTTGCATTTGTTAGGAAAAACTGCTTATAGCATGAAAAGTGCCCATTGCATTTAGAGCTCAAATTCGCAAAACAAACACATATTCATGTTCCCCTGTCTCCCCGAAGACCAAAAAACCATGACTTTTGCAGATGTGAAGTTTCCTTGCGGAGATAGCCCATGCTATATCTTGCATTTGTTAGGAAAAACTGCTTAGAGCATGAAAAGTGCCCATTGCAGAAAGAGCTCAAATTCGAAAAACAAACACGTATTCATGTTCCCCCGGCTCACTGAACACCAAAAAACCATGACTTTTGCAGATCTGAAGTTTCCTTGCGGAGATAGCCCATGTTATATCTTGCATTTGTTAGGAAAAACTGCTTATAGTATGAAAAGTGCCCATTGCAGAAAGAGCTCAAATTCGAAAAACAAACACATATTCCTGTTCCCCTGCCTCCCCGAAGATCAAAAAACCATGACTTTTGCAGATCTGAAGTTTCCTTGCAGAGATAGCCCATGCTATATCTTGCATTTGTTAGGAAAAACTGCTTAGAGCATGAAAAGTGCCCATTGCGGAAAGAGCTCAAATTCGAATAACAAACACGTATTCATGTTCCCCCGGCTCACTGAACACCAAAAAACCATGAGGTTTGCAGATCTGAAGTTTCCTTGTGGAGATAGCCCATGTTATATCTTGCATTTGTTAGGAAAAACTGCTTATAGCATGAAAAGTGCCCATTGCATTTAGAGCTCAAATTCGCAAAACAAACACATATTCATGTTCCCCTGTCTCCCCGAAGACCAAAAAACCATGACTTTTGCAGATGTGAAGTTTCCTTGCGGAGATAGCCCATGCTATATCTTGCATTTGTTAGGAAAAACTGCTTATAGTATGAAAAGTGCCCATTGCAGAAAAAGCTCAAATTCGAAAAACAAACACATATTCCTGTTCCCCTGCCTCCCCGAAGACCAAAAAACCATGACTTTTGCAGATGTGAAGTTTCCTTGCGTAGATAGCCCATGTTATATCTTGCATTTGTTAGGAAAAACTGCTTATAGTATGAAAAGTGCCCATTGCAGAAAGAGCTCAAATTCGAAAAACAAACACATATTCCTGTTCCCCTGCCTCCCCGAAGATCAAAAAACCATGACTTTTGCAGATGTGAAGTTTCCTTGCGGAGATAGCCCATGCTATATCTTGCATTTGTAAGGAAAAACTGCTTAGAGCATGAAAAGTGCCCATTGCAGAAAGAGCTCAAATTCGAAAAACAAACACGTATTCATGTTCCCCCGGCTCACTGAACACCAAAAAACCATGAGTTTTGCAGATCTGAAGTTTCCTTGCGGAGATAGCCCATGTTATATCTTGCATTTGTTAGGAAAAACTGCTTATAGCATGAAAAGTGCCCATTGCAGATAGAGCTAAAATTCGCAAAACAAACACATATTCCTGTTCCCCTGCCTCCCCGAAGACCAAAAAACCATGACTTTTGCAGATCTGAAGTTTCCTTGCGGAGATAGCCCATGCTATATCTTGCATTTGTTAGGAAAAACTGCTTATAGTATGAAAAGTGCCCATTGCAGAAAAAGCTCAAATTCGAAAAACAAACACATATTCCTGTTCCCCTGCCTCCCCGAAGAAAAAAAAACCATGACTTTTGCAGATGTGAAGTTTCCTTGCGGAGATAGCCCATGCTATATCTTGCATTTGTTAGGAAAAACTGCTTAGAGCATGAAAAGTGCCCATTGCAGAAAGAGCTCAAATTCGAAAAACAAACACGTATTCATGTTCCCCCGGCTCACTGAACACCAAAAAACCATGACTTTTGCAGATCTGAAGTTTCCTTGCGGAGATAGCCCATGCTATATCTTGCATTTGTTAGGAAAAACTGCTTATAGCATGAAAAGTGCCCATTGCAGATAGAGCTCAAATTCGCAAAACAAACACATATTCCTGTTCCCCTGCCTCCCCGAAGACCAAAAAACCATGACTTTTGCAGATCTGAAGTTTCCTTGCGGAGATAGCCCATGCTATATCTTGCATTTGTTAGGAAAAACTGCTTATAGTATGAAAAGTGCCCATTGCAGAAAAAGCTCAAATTCGAAAAACAAACACATATTCCTGTTCCCCTGCCTCCCCGAAGACCAAAAAACCATGACTTTTGCAGATGTGAAGTTTCCTTGCGGAGATAGCCCATGCTATATTTTGCATTTGTTAGGAAAAACTGCTTAGAGCATGAAAAGTGCCCATTGCAGAAAGAGCTCAAATTCGAAAAACAAACACGTATTCATGTTCCCCCGGCTCACTGAACACCAAAAAAACATGACTTTTGCAGATCTGAAGTTTCCTTGCGGAGATAGCCCATGTTATATCTTGCATTTGTTAGGAAAAACTGCTTATAGTATGAAAAGTGCCCATTGCAGAAAGAGCTCAAATTCGAAAAACAAACACATATTCCTGTTCCCCTGCCTCCCCGAAGATCAAAAAACCATGACTTTTGCAGATCTGAAGTTTCCTTGCAGAGATAGCCCATGCTATATCTTGCATTTGTTAGGAAAAACTGCTTAGAGCATGAAAAGTGCCCATTGCAGAAAGAGCTCAAATTCGAATAACAAACACGTATTCATGTTCCCCCGGCTCACTGAACACCAAAAAACCATGAGGTTTGCAGATCTGAAGTTTCCTTGTGGAGATAGCCCATGTTATATCTTGCATTTGTTAGGAAAAACTGCTTAGAGCATGAAAAGTGCCCATTGCAGAAAGAGCTCAAATTCGAAAAACAAACACGTATTCATGTTCCCCCGGCTTACTGAACACCAAAAAACCATGACTTTTGCAGATCTGAAGTTTCCTTGCGGAGATAGCCCATGTTATATCTTGCATTTGTTAGGAAAAACTGCTTATAGCATGAAAAGTGCCCATTGCATTTAGAGCTCAAATTCGCAAAACAAACACATATTCCTGTTCCCCTGACTCCCCGAAGACCAAAAAACCATGACTTTTGCAGATCTGAAGTTTCCTTGCGGAGATAGCCCATGCTATATCTTGCATTTGTTAGGAAAAACTGCTTATAGTATGAAAAGTGCCCATTGCACAAAGAGCTGAAATTCAGAGAAACAAACACATATTCCTGTTCCCCTGCCTCCCCAAAGACCAAAAAACCATGACTTTTGCAGATCTGAAGTTTCCTTGCGGAGATAGCCCATGCTATATCTTGCATTTGTTAGGAAAAACTGCTTATAGCATGAAAAGTGCCCATTACAGATAGAGCTAAAATTTGCAAAACAAACACATATTCCTGTTCCCCTGCCTCCCCGAAGACCAAAAAACCATGACTTTTGCAGATCTGAAGTTTCCTTGCGGAGATAGCCCATGCTATATCTTGCATTTGTTAGGAAAAACTGCTTATAGTATGAAAAGTGCCCATTGCAGAAAAAGCTCAAATTCGAAAAACAAACACATATTCCTGTTCCCCTGCCTCCCCGAAGACCAAAAAACCATGACTTTTGCAGATGTGAAGTTTCCTTGCGGAGATAGCCCATGCTATATCTTGCATTTGTTAGGAAAAACTGCTTAGAGCATGAAAAGTGCCCATTGCAGAAAGAGCTCAAATTCGAAAAACAAACACGTATTCATGTTCCCCCGGCTCACTGAACACCAAAAAACCATGACTTTTGCAGATGTGAAGTTTCCTTGCGGAGATAGCCCATGATATATCTTGCATTTGTTAGGAAAAACTGCTTAGAGCATGAAAAGTGCCCATTGCAGAAAGAGCTCAAATTCGAAAAACAAACACGTATTCATGTTCCCCCGGCTCACTGAACACCAAAAAACCATGAGTTTTGCAGATCTGAAGTTTCCTTGCGGAGATAGCCCATGATATATCTTGCATTTGTTAGGAAAAACTGCTTATAGCATGAAAAGTGCCCATTGAAGATAGAGCTCAAATTCGCAAAACAAACATATATTCCTGTTCCCCTGCCTCTCCGAAGACCAAAAAACCATGACTTTTGCAGATCTGAAATTTCCTTGCGGAGATAGCCCATGCTATATCTTGCATTTGTTAGGAAAAACTGCTTATAGCATGAAAAGTGCCCATTGCAGATAGAGCTCAAATTCGCAAAACAAACACATATTCCTGTTCCCCTGCCTCCCCGAAGACCAAAAAACCATGACTTTTGCAGATCTGAAGTTTCCTTGCGGAGATAGCCCATGCTATATCTTGCATTTGTTAGGAAAAACTGCTTATAGTATGAAAAGTGCCCATTGCAGAAAAAGCTCAAATTCGAAAAACAAACACATATTCCTGTTCCCCTGCCTCCCCGAAGACCAAAAAACCATGACTTTTGCAGATGTGAAGTTTCCTTGCGGAGATAGCCCATGCTATATTTTGCATTTGTTAGGAAAAACTGCTTAGAGCATAAAAAGTGCCCATTGCAGAAAGAGCTCAAATTCGCAAAACAAACACATATTCCTGTTCCCCTGCCTCCCCGAAGACCAAAAAACCATGACTTTTGCAGATGTGAAGTTTCCTTGTGGAGATAGCCCATGCTATATCTTGCATTTGTTAGGAAAAACTGCTTATAGTATGAAAAGTGCCCATTGCAGAAAAAGCTCAAATTCGAAAAACAAACACATATTCCTGTTCCCCTGCCTCCCCGAAGACCAAAAAACCATGACTTTTGCAGATGTGAAGTTTCCTTGCGGAGATAGCCCATGCTATATCTTGCATTTGTTAGGAAAAACTGCTTAGAGCATGAAAAGTGCCCATTGCAGAAAGAGCTCAAATTCGAAAAACAAACACGTATTCATGTTCCCCCGGCTCACTGAACACCAAAAAACCATGACTTTTGCAGATCTGAAGTTTCCTTGCGGAGATAGCCCATGTTATATCTTGCATTTGTTAGGAAAAACTGCTTATAGTATGAAAAGTGCCCATTGCAGAAAGAGCTCAAATTCGAAAAACAAACACATATTCCTGTTCCCCTGCCTCCCCGAAGATCAAAAAACCATGACTTTTGCAGATCTGAAGTTTCCTTGCAGAGATAGCCCATGCTATATCTTGCATTTGTTAGGAAAAACTGCTTAGAGCATGAAAAGTGCCCATTGCAGAAAGAGCTCAAATTCGAATAACAAACACGTATTCATGTTCCCCCGGCTCACTGAACACCAAAAAACCATGAGGTTTGCAGATCTGAAGTTTCCTTGTGGAGATAGCCCATGTTATATCTTGCATTTGTTAGGAAAAACTGCTTATAGTATGAAAAGTGCCCATTGCAGAAAGAGCTCAAATTCGCAAAACAAACACATATTCCTGTTCCCCTGACTCCCCGAAGACCAAAAAACCATGACTTTTGCAGATCTGAAGTTTCCTTGCGGAGATAGCCCATGCTATATCTTGCATTTGTTAGGAAAAACTGCTTATAGTATGAAAAGTGCCCATTGCACAAAGAGCTGAAATTCAGAGAAACAAACACATATTCCTGTTCCCCTGCCTCCCCAAAGACCAAAAAACCATGACTTTTGCAGATCTGAAGTTTCCTTGCGGAGATAGCCCATGCTATATCTTGCATTTGTTAGGAAAAACTGCTTATAGCATGAAAAGTGCCCATTGCAGATAGAGCTAAAATTCGCAAAACAAACACATATTCCTGTTCCCCTGCCTCCCCGAAGACCAAAAAACCATGACTTTTGCAGATCTGAAGTTTCCTTGCGGAGATAGCCCATGCTATATCTTGCATTTGTTAGGTAAAACTGCTTATAGTATGAAAAGTGCCCATTGCAGAAAAAGCTCAAATTCAAAAAACAAACACATATTCCTGTTCCCCTGCCTCCCCGAAGACCAAAAAACCATGACTTTTGCAGATGTGAAGTTTCCTTGCGGAGATAGCCCATGCTATATCTTGCATTTGTTAGGAAAAACTGCTTAGAGCATGAAAAGTGCCCATTGCAGAAAGAGCTCAAATTCGAAAAACAAACACGTATTCATGTTCCCCCGGCTCACTGAACACCAAAAAACCATGACTTTTGCAGATCTGAAGTTTCCTTGCGGAGATAGCCCATGTTATATCTTGCATTTGTTAGGAAAAACTGCTTATAGTATGAAAAGTGCCCATTGCAGAAAGAGCTCAAATTCGAAAAACAAACACATATTCCTGTTCCCCTGCCTCCCCGAAGATCAAAAAACCATGACTTTTGCAGATGTGAAGTTTCCTTGCGGAGATAGCCCATGCTATATCTTGCATTTGTAAGGAAAAACTGCTTAGAGCATGAAAAGTGCCCATTGCAGAAAGAGCTCAAATTCGAAAAACAAACACGTATTCATGTTCCCCCGGCTCACTGAACACCAAAAAACCATGAGTTTTGCAGATCTGAAGTTTCCTTGCGGAGATAGCCCATGATATATCTTGCATTTGTTAGGAAAAACTGCTTATAGCATGAAAAGTGCCCATTGAAGATAGAGCTCAAATTCGCAAAACAAACATATATTCCTGTTCCCCTGCCTCTCCGAAGACCAAAAAACCATGACTTTTGCAGATCTGAAGTTTCCTTGCGGAGATAGCCCATGCTATATCTTGCATTTGTTAGGAAAAACTGCTTATAGCATGAAAAGTGCCCATTGCAGATAGAGCTGAAATTCGCAAAACAAACACATATTCCTGTTCCCCTGCCTCCCCGAAGACCAAAAAACCATGACTTTTGCAGATCTGAAGTTTCCTTGCGGAGATAGCCCATGCTATATCTTGCATTTGTTAGGAAAAACTGCTTATAGTATGAAAAGTGCCCATTGCAGAAAAAGCTCAAATTCGAAAAACAAACACATATTCCTGTTCCCCTGCCTCCCCGAAGACCAAAAAACCATGACTTTTGCAGATGTGAAGTTTCCTTGCGGAGATAGCCCATGCTATATTTTGCATTTGTTAGGAAAACTGCTTAGAGCATAAAAAGTGCCCATTGCAGAAAGAGCTCAAATTCGCAAAACAAACACATATTCCTGTTCCCCTGCCTCCCCGAAGACCAAAAAACCATGACTTTTGCAGATGTGAAGTTTCCTTGTGGAGATAGCCCATGCTATATCTTGCATTTGTTAGGAAAAACTGCTTATAGTATGAAAAGTGCCCATTGCAGAAAAAGCTCAAATTCGAAAAACAAACACATATTCCTGTTCCCCTGCCTCCCCGAAGACCAAAAAACCATGACTTTTGCAGATGTGAAGTTTCCTTGCGGAGATAGCCCATGCTATATCTTGCATTTGTTAGGAAAAACTGCTTAGAGCATGAAAAGTGCCCATTGCAGAAAGAGCTCAAATTCGAAAAACAAACACGTATTCATGTTCCCCCGGCTCACTGAACACCAAAAAACCATGACTTTTGCAGATCTGAAGTTTCCTTGCGGAGATAGCCCATGTTATATCTTGCATTTGTTAGGAAAAACTGCTTATAGTATGAAAAGTGCCCATTGCAGAAAGAGCTCAAATTCGAAAAACAAACACATATTCCTGTTCCCCTGCCTCCCCGAAGATCAAAAAACCATGACTTTTGCAGATCTGAAGTTTCCTTGCAGAGATAGCCCATGCTATATCTTGCATTTGTTAGGAAAAACTGCTTAGAGCATGAAAAGTGCCCATTGCAGAAAGAGCTCAAATTCGAATAACAAACACGTATTCATGTTCCCCCGGCTCACTGAACACCAAAAAACCATGAGGTTTGCAGATCTGAAGTTTCCTTGTGGAGATAGCCCATGTTATATCTTGCATTTGTTAGGAAAAACTGCTTATAGCATGAAAAGTGCCCATTGCATTTAGAGCTCAAATTCGCAAAACAAACACATATTCATGTTCCCCTGTCTCCCCGAAGACCAAAAAACCATGACTTTTGCAGATCTGAAGTTTCCTTGCGGAGATAGCCCATGCTATATCTTGCATTTGTTAGGAAAAACTGCTTATAGTATGAAAAGTGCCCATTGCAGAAAAAGCTCAAATTCGAAAAACAAACACATATTCCTGTTCCCCTGCCTCCCCGAAGACCAAAAAACCATGACTTTTGCAGATCTGAAGTTTCCTTGCAGAGATAGCCCATGCTATATCTTGAATTTATTAGGAAAAACTGCTTAGAGTGAGAAAAGTGCCCATTGCAGAAAGAGCTCAAATTCGAAAAACAAACACGTATTCATGTTCCCCCGGCTCACTGAACACCAAAAAACCATGAGTTCTGCAGATCTGAAGTTTCCTTGCGGAGATAGCCCATGATATATCTTGCATTTGTTAGGAAAAACTGCTCATAGCATGAAAAGTGCCCATTGCACAAAGAGCTGAAATTCAGAAAAACAAACACATATTCCTGTTCCCCTGCCTCCCCGAAGACCAAAAAACCATGACTTTTGCAGATCTGAAGTTTCCTTGCAGAGATAGCCCATGCTATATCTTGCATTTCTTAGGAAAAACTGCTCATAGCATGAAAAGTGCCCATTGCAGATAGAGCTCAAATTCGCAAAACAAACACATATTCCTGTTCCCCTGACTCCCCGAAGACCAAAAAACCATGACTTTTGCAGATCTGAAGTTTCCTTGCGGAGATAGCCCATGCTATATCTTGCATTTGTTAGGAAAAACTGCTTATAGTATGAAAAGTGCCCATTGCACAAAGAGCTGAAATTCAGAGAAACAAACACATATTCCTGTTCCCCTGCCTCCCCAAAGACCAAAAAACCATGACTTTTGCAGATCTGAAGTTTCCTTGCGGAGATAGCCCATGCTATATCTTGCATTTGTTAGGAAAAACTGCTTATAGCATGAAAAGTGCCCATTGCAGATAGAGCTAAAATTCGCAAAACAAACACATATTCCTGTTCCCCTGCCTCCCCGAAGACCAAAAAACCATGACTTTTGCAGATCTGAAGTTTCCTTGCGGAGATAGCCCATGCTATATCTTGCATTTGTTAGGAAAAACTCCTTATAGTATGAAAAGTGCCCATTGCAGAAAAAGCTCAAATTCGAAAAACAAACACATATTCCTGTTCCCCTGCCTCCCCGAAGACCAAAAAACCATGACTTTTGCAGATGTGAAGTTTCCTTGCGGAGATAGCCCATGCTATATCTTGCATTTGTTAGGAAAAACTGCTTAGAGCATGAAAAGTGCCCATTGCAGAAAGAGCTCAAATTCGAAAAACAAACACGTATTCATGTTCCCCCGGCTCACTGAACACCAAAAAACCATGACTTTTGCAGATCTGAAGTTTCCTTGCGGAGATAGCCCATGTTATATCTTGCATTTGTTAGGAAAAACTGCTTATAGTATGAAAAGTGCCCATTGCAGAAAGAGCTCAAATTCGAAAAACAAACACATATTCCTGTTCCCCTGCCTCCCCGAAGATCAAAAAACCATGACTTTTGCAGATGTGAAGTTTCCTTGCGGAGATAGCCCATGCTATATTTTGCATTTGTTAGGAAAACTGCTTAGAGCATAAAAAGTGCCCATTGCAGAAAGAGCTCAAATTCGCAAAACAAACACATATTCCTGTTCCCCTGCCTCCCCGAAGACCAAAAAACCATGACTTTTGCAGATCTGAAGTTTCCTTGCGGAGATAGCCCATGCTATATCTTGCATTTGTTAGGAAAAACTGCTTATAGCATGAAAAGTGCCCATTGCAGATAGAGCTGAAATTCGCAAAACAAACACATATTCCTGTTCCCCTGCCTCCCCGAAGACCAAAAAACCATGACTTTTGCAGATCTGAAGTTTCCTTGCGGAGATAGCCCATGCTATATCTTGCATTTGTTAGGAAAAACTGCTTAGAGCATGAAAAGTGCCCATTGCAGAAAGAGCTCAAATTCGAAAAACAAACACGTATTCATGTTCCCCCGGCTCACTGAACACCAAAAAACCATGACTTTTGCAGATCTGAAGTTTCCTTGCGGAGATAGCCCATGTTATATCTTGCATTTGTTAGGAAAAACTGCTTATAGTATGAAAAGTGCCCATTGCAGAAAGAGCTCAAATTCGAAAAACAAACACATATTCCTGTTCCCCTGCCTCCCCGAAGATCAAAAAACCATGACTTTTGCAGATCTGAAGTTTCCTTGCAGAGATAGCCCATGCTATATCTTGCATTTGTTAGGAAAAACTGCTTAGAGCATGAAAAGTGCCCATTGCAGAAAGAGCTCAAATTCGAATAACAAACACGTATTCATGTTCCCCCGGCTCACTGAACACCAAAAAACCATGAGGTTTGCAGATCTGAAGTTTCCTTGTGGAGATAGCCCATGTTATATCTTGCATTTGTTAGGAAAAACTGCTCATAGCATGAAAAGTGCCCATTGCACAAAGAGCTGAAATTCAGAAAAACAAACACATATTCATGTTCCCCTGTCTCCCCGAAGACCAAAAAACCATGACTTTTGCAGATCTGAAGTTTCCTTGCGGAGATAGCCCATGCTATATCTTGCATTTGTTAGGAAAAACTGCTTATAGTATGAAAAGTGCCCATTGCAGAAAAAGCTCAAATTCGAAAAACAAACACATATTCCTGTTCCCCTGCCTCCCCGAAGACCAAAAAACCATGACTTTTGCAGATCTGAAGTTTCCTTGCAGAGATAGCCCATGCTATATCTTGAATTTATTAGGAAAAACTGCTTAGAGTGAGAAAAGTGCCCATTGCAGAAAGAGCTCAAATTCGAAAAACAAACACGTATTCATGTTCCCCCGGCTCACTGAACACCAAAAAACCATGAGTTCTGCAGATCTGAAGTTTCCTTGCGGAGATAGCCCATGATATATCTTGCATTTGTTAGGAAAAACTGCTCATAGCATGAAAAGTGCCCATTGCACAAAGAGCTGAAATTCAGAAAAACAAACACATATTCCTGTTCCCCTGCCTCCCCGAAGACCAAAAAACCATGACTTTTGCAGATCTGAAGTTTCCTTGCAGAGATAGCCCATGCTATATCTTGCATTTGTTAGGAAAAACTGCTCATAGCATGAAAAGTGCCCATTGCAGATAGAGCTCAAATTCGCAAAACAAACACATATTCCTGTTCCCCTGACTCCCCGAAGACCAAAAAACCATGACTTTTGCAGATCTGAAGTTTCCTTGCGGAGATAGCCCATGCTATATCTTGCATTTGTTAGGAAAAACTGCTTATAGTATGAAAAGTGCCCATTGCACAAAGAGCTGAAATTCAGAGAAACAAACACATATTCCTGTTCCCCTGCCTCCCCAAAGACCAAAAAACCATGACTTTTGCAGATCTGAAGTTTCCTTGCGGAGATAGCCCATGCTATATCTTGCATTTGTTAGGAAAAACTGCTTATAGCATGAAAAGTGCCCATTGCAGATAGAGCTAAAATTCGCAAAACAAACACATATTCCTGTTCCCCTGCCTCCCCGAAGACCAAAAAACCATGACTTTTGCAGATCTGAAGTTTCCTTGCGGAGATAGCCCATGCTATATCTTGCATTTGTTAGGAAAAACTCCTTATAGTATGAAAAGTGCCCATTGCAGAAAAAGCTCAAATTCGAAAAACAAACACATATTCCTGTTCCCCTGCCTCCCCGAAGACCAAAAAACCATGACTTTTGCAGATGTGAAGTTTCCTTGCGGAGATAGCCCATGCTATATCTTGCATTTGTTAGGAAAAACTGCTTAGAGCATGAAAAGTGCCCATTGCAGAAAGAGCTCAAATTCGAAAAACAAACACGTATTCATGTTCCCCCGGCTCACTGAACACCAAAAAACCATGACTTTTGCAGATCTGAAGTTTCCTTGCGGAGATAGCCCATGTTATATCTTGCATTTGTTAGGAAAAACTGCTTATAGTATGAAAAGTGCCCATTGCAGAAAGAGCTCAAATTCGAAAAACAAACACATATTCCTGTTCCCCTGCCTCCCCGAAGATCAAAAAACCATGACTTTTGCAGATGTGAAGTTTCCTTGCGGAGATAGCCCATGCTATATCTTGCATTTGTAAGGAAAAACTGCTTAGAGCATGAAAAGTGCCCATTGCAGAAAGAGCTCAAATTCGAAAAACAAACACGTATTCATGTTCCCCCGGCTCACTGAACACCAAAAAACCATGAGTTTTGCAGATCTGAAGTTTCCTTGCGGAGATAGCCCATGATATATCTTGCATTTGTTAGGAAAAACTGCTTATAGCATGAAAAGTGCCCATTGAACATAGAGCTCAAATTCGCAAAACAAACATATATTCCTGTTCCCCTGCCTCTCCGAAGACCAAAAAACCATGACTTTTGCAGATCTGAAGTTTCCTTGCGGAGATAGCCCATGCTATATCTTGCATTTGTTAGGAAAAACTGCTTATAGCATGAAAAGTGCCCATTGCAGATAGAGCTGAAATTCGCAAAACAAACACATATTCCTGTTCCCCTGCCTCCCCGAAGACCAAAAAACCATGACTTTTGCAGATCTGAAGTTTCCTTGCGGAGATAGCCCATGCTATATCTTGCATTTGTTAGGAAAAACTGCTTATAGTATGAAAAGTGCCCATTGCAGAAAAAGCTCAAATTCGAAAAACAAACACATATTCCTGTTCCCCTGCCTCCCCGAAGACCAAAAAACCATGACTTTTGCAGATGTGAAGTTTCCTTGCGGAGATAGCCCATGCTATATTTTGCATTTGTTAGGAAAAACTGCTTAGAGCATAAAAAGTGCCCATTGCAGAAAGAGCTCAAATTCGCAAAACAAACACATATTCCTGTTCCCCTGCCTCCCCGAAGACCAAAAAACCATGACTTTTGCAGATGTGAAGTTTCCTTGTGGAGATAGCCCATGCTATATCTTGCATTTGTTAGGAAAAACTGCTTATAGTATGAAAAGTGCCCATTGCAGAAAAAGCTCAAATTCGAAAAACAAACACATATTCCTGTTCCCCTGCCTCCCCGAAGACCAAAAAACCATGACTTTTGCAGATGTGAAGTTTCCTTGCGGAGATAGCCCATGCTATATCTTGCATTTGTTAGGAAAAACTGCTTAGAGCATGAAAAGTGCCCATTGCAGAAAGAGCTCAAATTCGAAAAACAAACACGTATTCACGTTCCCCCGGCTCACTGAACACCAAAAAACCATGACTTTTGCAGATCTGAAGTTTCCTTGCGGAGATAGCCCATGTTATATCTTGCATTTGTTAGGAAAAACTGCTTATAGTATGAAAAGTGCCCATTGCAGAAAGAGCTCAAATTCGAAAAACAAACACATATTCCTGTTCCCCTGCCTCCCCGAAGATCAAAAAACCATGACTTTTGCAGATCTGAAGTTTCCTTGCAGAGATAGCCCATGCTATATCTTGCATTTGTTAGGAAAAACTGCTTAGAGCATGAAAAGTGCCCATTGCAGAAAGAGCTCGAATTCGAATAACAAACACGTATTCATGTTCCCCCGGCTCACTGAACACCAAAAAACCATGAGGTTTGCAGATCTGAAGTTTCCTTGTGGAGATAGCCCATGTTATATCTTGCATTTGTTAGGAAAAACTGCTTATAGCATGAAAAGTGCCCATTGCATTTAGAGCTCAAATTCGCAAAACAAACACATATTCATGTTCCCCTGTCTCCCCGAAGACCAAAAGACCATGACTTTTGCAGATCTGAAGTTTCCTTGCGGAGATAGCCCATGCTATATCTTGCATTTGTTAGGAAAAACTGCTTATAGTATGAAAAGTGCCCATTGCAGAAAAAGCTCAAATTCGAAAAACAAACACATATTCCTGTTCCCCTGCCTCCCCGAAGACCAAAAAACCATGACTTTTGCAGATCTGAAGTTTCCTTGCAGAGATAGCCCATGCTATATCTTGAATTTATTAGGAAAAACTGCTTAGAGTGAGAAAAGTGCCCATTGCAGAAAGAGCTCAAATTCGAAAAACAAACACGTATTCATGTTCCCCCGGCTCACTGAACACCAAAAAACCATGAGTTCTGCAGATCTGAAGTTTCCTTGCGGAGATAGCCCATGATATATCTTGCATTTGTTAGGAAAAACTGCTCATAGCATGAAAAGTGCCCATTGCACAAAGAGCTGAAATTCAGAAAAACAAACACATATTCCTGTTCCCCTGCCTCCCCGAAGACCAAAAAACCATGACTTTTGCAGATCTGAAGTTTCCTTGCAGAGATAGCCCATGCTATATCTTGCATTTGTTAGGAAAAACTGCTTAGAGCATGAAAAGTGCCCATTGCAGAAAGAGCTGAAATTCGAAAAACAAACACGTATTCATGTTCCCCCGGCTTACTGAACACCAAAAAACCATGAGTTTTGCAGATCTGAAGTTTCCTTGCGGAGATAGCCCATGATATATCTTGCATTTGTTAAGAAAAACTGCTTATAGTATGAAAAGTGCCCATTTCACAAAGAGCTCAAATTCAAAAAACAAACACATATTCATGTTCCCCTGTCTCCCCGAAGACCAAAAAACCATGACTTTTGCAGATCTGAAGTTTCCTTGCAGAGATAGCCCATGCTATATCTTGCATTTGTTAGGAAAAACTGCTTAGAGTGAGAAAAGTGCCCATTGCAGAAAGAGCTCAAATTCGAAAAACAAACACGTATTCATGTTCCCCCGGCTATATGAACACCAAAAAACCATGAGTTCTGCAGATCTGAAGTTTCCTTGCGGAGATAGCCCATGATATATCTTGCATTTGTTAGGAAAAACTGCTCATAGCATGAAAAGTGCCCATTGCAGATAGAGCTCAAATTCGCAAAACAAACACATATTCCTGTTCCCCTGACTCCCCGAAGACCAAAAAACCATGACTTTTGCAGATCTGAAGTTTCCTTGCGGAGATAGCCCATGCTATATCTTGCATTTGTTAGGAAAAACTGCTTATAGTATGAAAAGTGCCCATTGCACAAAGAGCTGAAATTCAGAGAAACAAACACATATTCCTGTTCCCCTGCCTCCCCAAAGACCAAAAAACCATGACTTTTGCAGATCTGAAGTTTCCTTGCGGAGATAGCCCATGCTATATCTTGCATTTGTTAGGAAAAACTGCTTATAGCATGAAAAGTGCCCATTGCAGATAGAGCTAAAATTCGCAAAACAAACACATATTCCTGTTCCCCTGCCTCCCCAAAGACCAAAAAACCATGACTTTTGCAGATCTGAAGTTTCCTTGCAGAGATAGCCCATGCTATATCTTGCATTTGTTAGGAAAAACTGCTTAGAGCATGAAAAGTGCCCATTGCAGAAAGAGCTCAAATTCGAAAAACAAACACGTATTCATGTTCCCCCGGCTTACTGAACACCAAAAAACCATGAGTTTTGCAGATCTGAAGTTTCCTTGCGGAGATAGCCCATGATATATCTTGCATTTGTTAAGAAAAACTGCTTATAGTATGAAAAGTGCCCATTTCACAAAGAGCTCAAATTCAAAAAACAAACACATATTCATGTTCCCCTGTCTCCCCGAAGACCAAAAAACCATGACTTTTGCAGATCTGAAGTTTCCTTGCAGAGATAGCCCATGCTATATCTTGCATTTGTTAGGAAAAACTGCTTAGAGTGAGAAAAGTGCCCATTGCAGAAAGAGCTCAAATTCGAAAAACAAACACGTATTCATGTTCCCCCGGCTATATGAACACCAAAAAACCATGAGTTCTGCAGATCTGAAGTTTCCTTGCGGAGATAGCCCATGATATATCTTGCATTTGTTAGGAAAAACTGCTCATAGCATGAAAAGTGCCCATTGCAGATAGAGCTCAAATTCGCAAAACAAACACATATTCCTGTTCCCCTGACTCCCCGAAGACCAAAAAACCATGACTTTTGCAGATCTGAAGTTTCCTTGCGGAGATAGCCCATGCTATATCTTGCATTTGTTAGGAAAAACTGCTTATAGTATGAAAAGTGCCCATTGCACAAAGAGCTGAAATTCAGAGAAACAAACACATATTCCTGTTCCCCTGCCTCCCCAAAGACCAAAAAACCATGACTTTTGCAGATCTGAAGTTTCCTTGCGGAGATAGCCCATGCTATATCTTGCATTTGTTAGGAAAAACTGCTTATAGCATGAAAAGTGCCCATTGCAGATAGAGCTAAAATTCGCAAAACAAACACATATTCCTGTTCCCCTGCCTCCCCGAAGACCAAAAAACCATGACTTTTGCAGATCTGAAGTTTCCTTGCGGAGATAGCCCATGCTATATCTTGCATTTGTTAGGAAAAACTGCTTATAGTATGAAAAGTGCCCATTGCAGAAAAAGCTCAAATTCGAAAAACAAACACGTATTCATGTTCCCCCGGCTCACTGAACACCAAAAAACCATGACTTTTGCAGATCTGAAGTTTCCTTGCGGAGATAGCCCATGCTATATCTTGCATTTGTTAGGAAAAACTGCTTATAGTATGAAAAGTGCCCATTGCAGAAAGAGCTCAAATTCGAAAAACAAACACGTATTCATGTTCCCCCGGCTTACTGAACACCAAAAAACCATGAGTTTTGCAGATCTGAAGTTTCCTTGCGGAGATAGCCCATGATATATCTTGCATTTGTTAGGAAAAACTGCTTATAGTATGAAAAGTGCCCATTGCAGAAAGAGCTCAAATTCGAAAAACAAACACATATTGCTGTTCCCCTGCCTCCCCGAAGACCAAAAAACCATGACTTTTGCAGATGTGAAGTTTCCTTGCGGAGATAGCCCATGCTATATCTTGCATTTGTTAGGAAAAACTGCTTAGAGCATGAAAAGTGCCCATTGCAGAAAGAGCTCAAATTCGAAAAACAAACACGTATTCATGTTCCCCCGGCTCACTGAACACCAAAAAACCATGACTTTTGCAGATCTGAAGTTTCCTTGCGGAGATAGCCCATGTTATATCTTGCATTTGTTAGGAAAAACTGCTTATAGTATGAAAAGTGCCCATTGCAGAAAGAGCTCAAATTCGAAAAACAAACACATATTCCTGTTCCCCTGCCTCCCCGAAGATCAAAAAACCATGACTTTTGCAGATGTGAAGTTTCCTTGCGGAGATAGCCCATGCTATATCTTGCATTTGTAAGGAAAAACTGCTTAGAGCATGAAAAGTGCCCATTGCAGAAAGAGCTCAAATTCGAAAAACAAACACGTATTCATGTTCCCCCGGCTCACTGAACACCAAAAAACCATGAGTTTTGCAGATCTGAAGTTTCCTTGCGGAGATAGCCCATGCTATATCTTGCATTTGTTAGGAAAAACTGCTTATAGCATGAAAAGTGCCCATTGCAGATAGAGCTCAAATTCGCAAAACAAACACATATTCCTGTTCCCCTGCCTCCCCGAAGACCAAAAAACCATGACTTTTGCAGATCTGAAGTTTTCTTGCGGAGATAGCCCATGCTATATTTTGCATTTGTTAGGAAAAACTGCTTAGAGCATAAAAAGTGCCCATTGCAGAAAGAGCTCAAATTCGCAAAACAAACACATATTCCTGTTCCCCTGCCTCCCCGAAGACCAAAAAACCATGACTTTTGCAGATCTGAAGTTTCCTTGTGGAGATAGCCCATGCTATATCTTGCATTTGTTAGGAAAAACTGCTTATAGTATGAAAAGTGCCCATTGCAGAAAAAGCTCAAATTCGAAAAACAAACACATATTCCTGTTCCCCTGCCTCCCCGAAGACCAAAAAACCATGACTTTTGCAGATGTGAAGTTTCCTTGCGGAGATAGCCCATGCTATATTTTGCATTTGTTAGGAAAAACTGCTTAGAGCATAAAAAGTGCCCATTGCAGAAAGAGCTCAAATTCGCAAAACAAACACATATTCCTGTTCCCCTGCCTCCCCGAAGACCAAAAAACCATGACTTTTGCAGATCTGAAGTTTCCTTGTGGAGATAGCCCATGCTATATCTTGCATTTGTTAGGAAAAACTGCTTATAGTATGAAAAGTGCCCATTGCAGAAAAAGCTCAAATTCGAAAAACAAACACATATTCCTGTTCCCCTGCCTCCCCGAAGACCAAAAAACCATGACTTTTGCAGATGTGAAGTTTCCTTGCGGAGATAGCCCATGCTATATCTTGCATTTGTTAGGAAAAACTGCTTATAGTATGAAAAGTGCCCATTGCAGAAAGAGCTCAAATTCAAAAAACAAACACATATTCCTGTTCCCCTGCCTCCCCGAAGACCAAAAAACCATGACTTTTGCAGATGTGAAGTTTCCTTGCGGAGATAGCCCATGCTATATCTTGCATTTGTTAGGAAAAACTGCTTAGAGCATGAAAAGTGCCCATTGCAGAAAGAGCTCAAATTCGAAAAACAAACACGTATTCATGTTCCCCCGGCTCACTGAACACCAAAAAACCATGACTTTTGCAGATCTGAAGTTTCCTTGCGGAGATAGCCCATGTTATATCTTGCATTTGTTAGGAAAAACTGCTTATAGTATGAAAAGTGCCCATTGCAGAAAGAGCTCAAATTCGAAAAACAAACACATATTCCTGTTCCCCTGCCTCCCCGAAGATCAAAAAACCATGACTTTTGCAGATGTGAAGTTTCCTTGCGGAGATAGCCCATGCTATATCTTGCATTTGTAAGGAAAAACTGCTTAGAGCATGAAAAGTGCCCATTGCAGAAAGAGCTCAAATTCGAAAAACAAACACGTATTCATGTTCCCCCGGCTCACTGAACACCAAAAAACCATGAGTTTTGCAGATCTGAAGTTTCCTTGCGGAGATAGCCCATGCTATATCTTGCATTTGTTAGGAAAAACTGCTTATAGCATGAAAAGTGCCCATTGCAGATAGAGCTCAAATTCGCAAAACAAACACATATTCCTGTTCCCCTGCCTCCCCGAAGACCAAAAAACCATGACTTTTGCAGATGTGAAGTTTTCTTGCGGAGATAGCCCATGCTATATTTTGCATTTGTTAGGAAAAACTGCTTAGAGCATGAAAAGTGCCCATTGCAGAAAGAGCTCAAATTCGCAAAACAAACACATATTCCTGTTCCCCTGCCTCCCCGAAGACCAAAAAACCATGACTTTTGCAGATCTGAAGTTTCCTTGTGGAGATAGCCCATGCTATATTTTGCATTTGTTAGGAAAAACTGCTTATAGTATGAAAAGTGCCCATTGCAGAAAAAGCTCAAATTCGAAAAACAAACACATATTCCTGTTCCCCTGCCTCCCCGAAGACCAAAAAACCATGACTTTTGCAGATGTGAAGTTTCCTTGCGGAGATAGCCCATGCTATATTTTGCATTTGTTAGGAAAAACTGCTTAGAGCATAAAAAGTGCCCATTGCAGAAAGAGCTCAAATTCGCAAAACAAACACATATTCCTGTTCCCCTGCCTCCCCGAAGACCAAAAAACCATGACTTTTGCAGATCTGAAGTTTCCTTGTGGAGATAGCCCATGCTATATCTTGCATTTGTTAGGAAAAACTGCTTATAGTATGAAAAGTGCCCATTGCAGAAAAAGCTCAAATTCGAAAAACAAACACATATTCCTGTTCCCCTGCCTCCCCGAAGACCAAAAAACCATGACTTTTGCAGATCTGAAGTTTCCTTGCAGAGATAGCCCATGCTATATCTTGCATTTGTTAGGAAAAACTGCTTAGAGCATGAAAAGTGCCCATTGCAGAAAGAGCTCAAATTCGAATAACAAACACGTATTCATGTTCCCCCGGCTCACTGAACACCAAAAAACCATGAGGTTTGCAGATCTGAAGTTTCCTTGTGGAGATAGCCCATGTTATATCTTGCATTTGTTAGGAAAAACTGCTTATAGCATGAAAAGTGCCCATTGCATTTAGAGCTCAAATTCGCAAAACAAACACATATTCATGTTCCCCTGTCTCCCCGAAGACCAAAAAACCATGACTTTTGCAGATGTGAAGTTTCCTTGCGGAGATAGCCCATGCTATATCTTGCATTTGTTAGGAAAAACTGCTTAGAGCATGAAAAGTGCCCATTGCAGAAAGAGCTCAAATTCGAAAAACAAACACGTATTCATGTTCCCCCGGCTTACTGAACACCAAAAAACCATGAGTTTTGCAGATCTGAAGTTTCCTTGCGGAGATAGCCCATGATATATCTTGCATTTGTTAAGAAAAACTGCTTATAGTATGAAAAGTGCCCATTTCACAAAGAGCTCAAATTCAAAAAACAAACACATATTCATGTTCCCCTGTCTCCCCGAAGACCAAAAAACCATGACTTTTGCAGATCTGAAGTTTCCTTGCAGAGATAGCCCATGCTATATCTTGCATTTGTTAGGAAAAACTGCTTAGAGTGAGAAAAGTGCCCATTGCAGAAAGAGCTCAAATTCGAAAAACAAACACGTATTCATGTTCCCCCGGCTATATGAACACCAAAAAACCATGAGTTCTGCAGATCTGAAGTTTCCTTGCGGAGATAGCCCATGATATATCTTGCATTTGTTAGGAAAAACTGCTCATAGCATGAAAAGTGCCCATTGCAGATAGAGCTCAAATTCACAAAACAAACACATATTCCTGTTCCCCTGACTCCCCGAAGACCAAAAAACCATGACTTTTGCAGATCTGAAGTTTCCTTGCGGAGATAGCCCATGCTATATCTTGCATTTGTTAGGAAAAACTGCTTATAGTATGAAAAGTGCCCATTGCACAAAGAGCTGAAATTCAGAGAAACAAACACATATTCCTGTTCCCCTGCCTCCCCAAAGACCAAAAAACCATGACTTTTGCAGATCTGAAGTTTCCTTGCGGAGATAGCCCATGCTATATCTTGCATTTGTTAGGAAAAACTGCTTATAGCATGAAAAGTGCCCATTGCAGATAGAGCTAAAATTCGCAAAACAAACACAGATTCCTGTTCCCCTGCCTCCCCGAAGACCAAAAAACCATGACTTTTGCAGATCTGAAGTTTCCTTGCGGAGATAGCCCATGCTATATCTTGCATTTGTTAGGAAAAACTGCTTATAGTATGAAAAGTGCCCATTGCAGAAAAAGCTCAAATTCGAAAAACAAACACATATTCCTGTTCCCCTGCCTCCCCGAAGACCAAAAAACCATGACTTTTGCAGATGTGAAGTTTCCTTGCGGAGATAGCCCATGCTATATCTTGCATTTGTTAGGAAAAACTGCTTAGAGCATGAAAAGTGCCCATTGCAGAAAGAGCTCAAATTCGAAAAACAAACACGTATTCATGTTCCCCCGGCTCACTGAACACCAAAAAACCATGACTTTTGCAGATCTGAAGTTTCCTTGCGGAGATAGCCCATGTTATATCTTGCATTTGTTAGGAAAAACTGCTTATAGTATGAAAAGTGCCCATTGCAGAAAGAGCTCAAATTCGAAAAACAAACACATATTCCTGTTCCCCTGCCTCCCCGAATACCAAAAAACCATGACTTTTGCAGATGTGAAGTTTCCTTGCGGAGATAGCCCATGCTATATCTTGCATTTGTTAGGAAAAACTGCTTAGAGCATGAAAAGTGCCCATTGCAGAAAGAGCTCAAATTCGAAAAACAAACACGTATTCATGTTCCCCCGGCTCACTGAACACCAAAAAACCATGACTTTTGCAGATCTGAAGTTTCCTTGCGGAGATAGCCCATGTTATATCTTGCATTTGTTAGGAAAAACTGCTTATAGTATGAAAAGTGCCCATTGCAGAAAGAGCTCAAATTCGAAAAACAAACACATATTGCTGTTCCCCTGCCTCCCCGAAGACCAAAAAACCATGACTTTTGCAGATGTGAAGTTTCCTTGCGGAGATAGCCCATGCTATATCTTGCATTTGTTAGGAAAAACTGCTTAGAGCATGAAAAGTGCCCATTGCAGAAAGAGCTCAAATTCGAAAAACAAACACGTATTCATGTTCCCCCGGCTCACTGAACACCAAAAAACCATGACTTTTGCAGATCTGAAGTTTCCTTGCGGAGATAGCCCATGTTATATCTTGCATTTGTTAGGAAAAACTGCTTATAGTATGAAAAGTGCCCATTGCAGAAAGAGCTCAAATTCGAAAAACAAACACATATTCCTGTTCCCCTGCCTCCCCGAAGATCAAAAAACCATGACTTTTGCAGATGTGAAGTTTCCTTGCGGAGATAGCCCATGCTATATCTTGCATTTGTAAGGAAAAACTGCTTAGAGCATGAAAAGTGCCCATTGCAGAAAGAGCTCAAATTCGAAAAACAAACACGTATTCATGTTCCCCCGGCTCACTGAACACCAAAAAACCATGAGTTTTGCAGATCTGAAGTTTCCTTGCGGAGATAGCCCATGCTATATCTTGCATTTGTTAGGAAAAACTGCTTATAGCATGAAAAGTGCCCATTGCAGATAGAGCTCAAATTCGCAAAACAAACACATATTCCTGTTCCCCTGCCTCCCCGAAGACCAAAAAACCATGACTTTTGCAGATCTGAAGTTTCCTTGCGGAGATAGCCCATGCTATATCTTGCATTTGTTAGGAAAAACTGCTTATAGTATGAAAAGTGCCCATTGCAGAAAAAGCTCAAATTCGAAAAACAAACACATATTCCTGTTCCCCTGCCTCCCCGAAGACCAAAAAACCATGACTTTTGCAGATGTGAAGTTTCCTTGCGGAGATAGCCCATGCTATATTTTGCATTTGTTAGGAAAAACTGCTTAGAGCATAAAAAGTGCCCATTGCAGAAAGAGCTCAAATTCGCAAAACAAACACATATTCCTGTTCCCCTGCCTCCCCAAAGACCAAAAAACCATGACTTTTGCAGATCTGAAGTTTCCTTGTGGAGATAGCCCATGCTATATCTTGCATTTGTTAGGAAAAACTGCTTATAGTATGAAAAGTGCCCATTGCAGAAAAAGCTCAAATTCGAAAAACAAACACATATTCCTGTTCCCCTGCCTCCCCGAAGACCAAAAAACCATGACTTTTGCAGATGTGAAGTTTCCTTGCGGAGATAGCCCATGCTATATCTTGCATTTGTTAGGAAAAACTGCTTAGAGCATGAAAAGTGCCCATTGCAGAAAGAGCTCAAATTCGAAAAACAAACACGTATTCATGTTCCCCCGGCTCACTGAACACCAAAAAACCATGACTTTTGCAGATCTGAAGTTTCCTTGCGGAGATAGCCCATGTTATATCTTGCATTTGTTAGGAAAAACTGCTTATAGTATGAAAAGTGCCCATTGCAGAAAGAGCTCAAATTCGAAAAACAAACACATATTCCTGTTCCCCTGCCTCCCCGAAGACCAAAAAACCATGACTTTTGCAGATGTGAAGTTTCCTTGCGGAGATAGCCCATGCTATATCTTGCATTTGTTAGGAAAAACTGCTTAGAGCATGAAAAGTGCCCATTGCAGAAAGAGCTCAAATTCGAAAAACAAACACGTATTCATGTTCCCCCGGCTCACTGAACACCAAAAAACCATGACTTTTGCAGATCTGAAGTTTCCTTGCGGAGATAGCCCATGTTATATCTTGCATTTGTTAGGAAAAACTGCTTATAGTATGAAAAGTGCCCATTGCAGAAAGAGCTCAAATTCGAAAAACAAACACATATTCCTGTTCCCCTGCCTCCCCGAAGATCAAAAAACCATGACTTTTGCAGATGTGAAGTTTCCTTGCGGAGATAGCCCATGCTATATCTTGCATTTGTAAGGAAAAACTGCTTAGAGCATGAAAAGTGCCCATTGCAGAAAGAGCTCAAATTCGAAAAACAAACACGTATTCATGTTCCCCCGGCTCACTGAACACCAAAAAACCATGAGTTTTGCAGATCTGAAGTTTCCTTGCGGAGATAGCCCATGCTATATCTTGCATTTGTTAGGAAAAACTGCTTATAGCATGAAAAGTGCCCATTGCAGATAGAGCTCAAATTCGCAAAACAAACACATATTCCTGTTCCCCTGCCTCCCCGAAGACCAAAAAACCATGACTTTTGCAGATGTGAAGTTTTCTTGCGGAGATAGCCCATGCTATATTTTGCATTTGTTAGGAAAAACTGTTAAGAGCATAAAAAGTGCCCATTGCAGAAAGAGCTCAAATTCGCAAAACAAACACATATTCCTGTTCCCCTGCCTCCCCGAAGACCAAAAAACCATGACTTTTGCAGATCTGAAGTTTCCTTGTGGAGATAGCCCATGCTATATCTTGCATTTGTTAGGAAAAACTGCTTATAGTATGAAAAGTGCCCATTGCAGAAAAAGCTCAAATTCGAAAAAACAAACACATATTCCTGTTCCCCTGCCTCCCCGAAGACCAAAAAACCATGACTTTTGCAGATGTGAAGTTTCCTTGCGGAGATAGCCCATGCTATATTTTGCATTTGTTAGGAAAAACTGCTTAGAGCATAAAAAGTGCCCATTGCAGAAAGAGCTCAAATTCGCAAAACAAACACATATTCCTGTTCCCCTGCCTCCCCGAAGACCAAAAAACCATGACTTTTGCAGATCTGAAGTTTCCTTGTGGAGATAGCCCATGCTATATCTTGCATTTGTTAGGAAAAACTGCTTATAGTATGAAAAGTGCCCATTGCAGAAAAAGCTCAAATTCGAAAAACAAACACATATTCCTGTTCCCCTGCCTCCCCGAAGACCAAAAAACCATGACTTTTGCAGATGTGAAGTTTCCTTGCGGAGATAGCCCATGCTATATCTTGCATTTGTTAGGAAAAACTGCTTATAGTATGAAAAGTGCCCATTGCAGAAAGAGCTCAAATTCGAAAAACAAACACATATTCCTGTTCCCCTGCCTCCCCGAAGACCAAAAAACCATGACTTTTGCAGATGTGAAGTTTCCTTGCGGAGATAGCCCATGCTATATCTTGCATTTGTTAGGAAAAACTGCTTAGAGCATGAAAAGTGCCCATTGCAGAAAGAGCTCAAATTCGAAAAACAAACACGTATTCATGTTCCCCCGGCTCACTGAACACCAAAAAACCATGACTTTTGCAGATCTGAAGTTTCCTTGCGGAGATAGCCCATGTTATATCTTGCATTTGTTAGGAAAAACTGCTTATAGTATGAAAAGTGCCCATTGCAGAAAGAGCTCAAATTCGAAAAACAAACACATATTCCTGTTCCCCTGCCTCCCCGAAGATCAAAAAACCATGACTTTTGCAGATGTGAAGTTTCCTTGCGGAGATAGCCCATGCTATATCTTGCATTTGTAAGGAAAAACTGCTTAGAGCATGAAAAGTGCCCATTGCAGAAAGAGCTCAAATTCGAAAAACAAACACGTATTCATGTTCCCCCGGCTCACTGAACACCAAAAAACCATGAGTTTTGCAGATCTGAAGTTTCCTTGCGGAGATAGCCCATGCTATATCTTGCATTTGTTAGGAAAAACTGCTTATAGCATGAAAAGTGCCCATTGCAGATAGAGCTCAAATTCGCAAAACAAACACATATTCCTGTTCCCCTGCCTCCCCGAAGACCAAAAAACCATGACTTTTGCAGATGTGAAGTTTTCTTGCGGAGATAGCCCATGCTATATTTTGCATTTGTTAGGAAAAACTGCTTAGAGCATAAAAAGTGCCCATTGCAGAAAGAGCTCAAATTCGCAAAACAAACACATATTCCTGTTCCCCTGCCTCCCCGAAGACCAAAAAACCATGACTTTTGCAGATCTGAAGTTTCCTTGTGGAGATAGCCCATGCTATATCTTGCATTTGTTAGGAAAAACTGCTTATAGTATGAAAAGTGCCCATTGCAGAAAAAGCTCAAATTCGAAAAACAAACACATATTCCTGTTCCCCTGCCTCCCCGAAGACCAAAAAACCATGACTTTTGCAGATGTGAAGTTTCCTTGCGGAGATAGCCCATGCTATATTTTGCATTTGTTAGGAAAAACTGCTTAGAGCATAAAAAGTGCCCATTGCAGATAGAGCTCAAATTCGAAAAACAAACACATATTCCTGTTCCCCTGCCTCCCCGAAGACCAAAAAACCATGACTTTTGCAGATCTGAAGTTTCCTTGCGGAGATAGCCCATGTTATATCTTGCATTTGTTAGGAAAAACTGCTTATAGTATGAAAAGTGCCCATTGCAGAAAGAGCTCAAATTCGAAAAACAAACACATATTCCTGTTCCCCTGCCTCCCCGAAGATCAAAAAACCATGACTTTTGCAGATCTGAAGTTTCCTTGCAGAGATAGCCCATGCTATATCTTGCATTTGTTAGGAAAAACTGCTTAGAGCATGAAAAGTGCCCATTGCAGAAAGAGCTCAAATTCGAATAACAAACACGTATTCATGTTCCCCCGGCTCACTGAACACCAAAAAACCATGAGGTTTGCAGATCTGAAGTTTCCTTGTGGAGATAGCCCATGTTATATCTTGCATTTGTTAGGAAAAACTGCTTATAGCATGAAAAGTGCCCATTGCATTTAGAGCTCAAATTCGCAAAACAAACACATATTCATGTTCCCCTGTCTCCCCGAAGACCAAAAAACCATGACTTTTGCAGATCTGAAGTTTCCTTGCGGAGATAGCCCATGCTATATCTTGCATTTGTTAGGAAAAACTGCTTATAGTATGAAAAGTGCCCATTGCAGAAAAAGCTCAAATTCGAAAAACAAACACATATTCCTGTTCCCCTGCCTCCCCGAAGACCAAAAAACCATGACTTTTGCAGATGTGAAGATTCCTTGCGGAGATAGCCCATGATATATCTTGCATTTGTTAGGAAAAACTGCTCATAGCATGAAAAGTGCCCATTGCAGATAGAGCTCAAATTCGCAAAACAAACACATATTCCTGTTCCCCTGACTCCCCGAAGACCAAAAAACCATGACTTTTGCAGATCTGAAGTTTCCTTGCGGAGATAGCCCATGCTATATCTTGCATTTGTTAGGAAAAACTGCTTATAGTATGAAAAGTGCCCATTGCACAAAGAGCTGAAATTCAGAGAAACAAACACATATTCCTGTTCCCCTGCCTCCCCAAAGACCAAAAAACCATGACTTTTGCAGATCTGAAGTTTCCTTGCGGAGATAGCCCATGCTATATCTTGCATTTGTTAGGAAAAACTGCTTATAGCATGAAAAGTGCCCATTGCAGATAGAGCTAAAATTCGCAAAACAAACACATATTCCTGTTCCCCTGCCTCCCCGAAGACCAAAAAACCATGACTTTTGCAGATGTGAAGTTTCCTTGCGGAGATAGCCCATGCTATATCTTGCATTTGTTAGGAAAAACTGCTTAGAGCATGAAAAGTGCCCATTGCAGAAAGAGCTCAAATTCGAAAAACAAACACATATTCCTGTTCCCCTGCCTCCCCGAAGATCAAAAAACCATGACTTTTGCAGATTTGAAGTTTCCTTGCGGAGATAGCCCATGCTATATCTTGCATTTGTAAGGAAAAACTGCTTAGAGCATGAAAAGTGCCCATTGCAGAAAGAGCTCAAATTCGAAAAACAAACACGTATTCATGTTCCCCCGGCTCACTGAACACCAAAAAACCATGACTTTTGCAGATCTGAAGTTTCCTTGCGGAGATAGCCCATGTTATATCTTGCATTTGTTAGGAAAAACTGCTTATAGTATGAAAAGTGCCCATTGCAGAAAGAGCTCAAATTCGAAAAACAAACACATATTCCTGTTCCCCTGCCTCCCCGAAGATCAAAAAACCATGACTTTTGCAGATTTGAAGTTTCCTTGCGGAGATAGCCCATGCTATATCTTGCATTTGTAAGGAAAAACTGCTTAGAGCATGAAAAGTGCCCATTGCAGAAAGAGCTCAAATTCGAAAAACAAACACGTATTCATGTTCCCCCGGCTCACTGAACACCAAAAAACCATGAGTTTTGCAGATCTGAAGTTTCCTTGCGGAGATAGCCCATGATATATCTTGCATTTGTTAGGAAAAACTGCTTATAGCATGAAAAGTGCCCATTGAAGATAGAGCTCAAATTCGCAAAACAAACATATATTCCTGTTCCCCTGCCTCTCCGAAGACCAAAAAACCATGACTTTTGCAGATCTGAAGTTTCCTTGCAGAGATAGCCCATGCTATATCTTGCATTTGTTAGGAAAAACTGCTTAGAGCATGAAAAGTGCCCATTGCAGAAAGAGCTCAAATTCGAATAACAAACACGTATTCATGTTCCCCCGGCTCACTGAACACCAAAAAACCATGACTTTTGCAGATGTGAAGTTTCCTTGCGGAGATAGCCCATGATATATCTTGCATTTGTTAGGAAAAACTGCTCATAGCATGAAAAGTGCCCATTGCAGATAGAGCTCAAATTCGCAAAACAAACACATATTCCTGTTCCCCTGACTCCCCGAAGACCAAAAAACCATGACTTTTGCAGATCTGAAGTTTCCTTGCGGAGATAGCCCATGCTATATCTTGCATTTGTTAGGAAAAACTGCTTATAGCATGAAAAGTGCCCATTGCAGATAGAGCTAAAATTCGCAAAACAAACACATATTCCTGTTCCCCTGCCTCCACGAAGACCAAAAAACCATGACTTTTGCAGATCTGAAGTTTCCTTGCGGAGATAGCCCATGCTATATCTTGCATTTGTTAGGAAAAACTGCTTATAGTATGAAAAGTGCCCATTGCAGAAAAAGCTCAAATTCGAAAAACAAACACATATTCCTGTTCCCCTGCCTCCCCGAAGACCAAAAAACCATGACTTTTGCAGATGTGAAGTTTCCTTGCGGAGATAGCCCATGCTATATCTTGCATTTGTTAGGAAAAACTGCTTAGAGCATGAAAAGTGCCCATTGCAGAAAGAGCTCAAATTCGAAAAACAAACACGTATTCATGTTCCCCCGGCTCACTGAACACCAAAAAACCATGACTTTTGCAGATCTGAAGTTTCCTTGCGGAGATAGCCCATGTTATATCTTGCATTTGTTAGGAAAAACTGCTTATAGTATGAAAAGTGCCCATTGCAGAAAGAGCTCAAATTCGAAAAACAAACACATATTCCTGTTCCCCTGCCTCCCCAAAGATCAAAAAACCATGACTTTTGCAGATTTGAAGTTTCCTTGCGGAGATAGCCCATGCTATATCTTGCATTTGTAAGGAAAAACTGCTTAGAGCATGAAAAGTGCCCATTGCAGAAAGAGCTCAAATTCGAAAAACAAACACGTATTCATGTTCCCCCGGCTCACTGAACACCAAAAAACCATGAGTTTTGCAGATCTGAAGTTTCCTTGCGGAGATAGCCCATGATATATCTTGCATTTGTTAGGAAAAACTGCTTATAGCATGAAAAGTGCCCATTGAAGATAGAGCTCAAATTCGCAAAACAAACATATATTCCTGTTCCCCTGCCTCTCCGAAGACCAAAAAACCATGACTTTTGCAGATCTGAAGTTTCCTTGCGGAGATAGCCCATGCTATATCTTGCATTTGTTAGGAAAAACTGCTTATAGCATAAAAAGTGCCCATTGCAGAAAGAGCTCAAATTCGCAAAACAAACACATATTCCTGTTCCCCTGCCTCCCCGAAGACCAAAAAACCATGACTTTTGCAGATCTGAAGTTTCCTTGTGGAGATAGCCCATGCTATATCTTGCATTTGTTAGGAAAAACTGCTTATAGTATGAAAAGTGCCCATTGCAGAAAAAGCTCAAATTCGAAAAAACAAACACATATTCCTGTTCCCCTGCCTCCCCGAAGACCAAAAAACCATGACTTTTGCAGATGTGAAGTTTCCTTGCGGAGATAGCCCATGCTATATTTTGCATTTGTTAGGAAAAACTGCTTAGAGCATAAAAAGTGCCCATTGCAGAAAGAGCTCAAATTCGCAAAACAAACACATATTCCTGTTCCCCTGCCTCCCCGAAGACCAAAAAACCATGACTTTTGCAGATCTGAAGTTTCCTTGTGGAGATAGCCCATGCTATATCTTGCATTTGTTAGGAAAAACTGCTTATAGTATGAAAAGTGCCCATTGCAGAAAAAGCTCAAATTCGAAAAACAAACACATATTCCTGTTCCCCTGCCTCCCCGAAGACCAAAAAACCATGACTTTTGCAGATGTGAAGTTTCCTTGCGGAGATAGCCCATGCTATATCTTGCATTTGTTAGGAAAAACTGCTTATAGTATGAAAAGTGCCCATTGCAGAAAGAGCTCAAATTCGAAAAACAAACACATATTCCTGTTCCCCTGCCTCCCCGAAGACCAAAAAACCATGACTTTTGCAGATGTGAAGTTTCCTTGCGGAGATAGCCCATGCTATATCTTGCATTTGTTAGGAAAAACTGCTTAGAGCATGAAAAGTGCCCATTGCAGAAAGAGCTCAAATTCGAAAAACAAACACGTATTCATGTTCCCCCGGCTCACTGAACACCAAAAAACCATGACTTTTGCAGATCTGAAGTTTCCTTGCGGAGATAGCCCATGCTATATCTTGCATTTGTTAGGAAAAACTGCTTATAGTATGAAAAGTGCCCATTGCAGAAAGAGCTCAAATTCGAAAAACAAACACATATTCCTGTTCCCCTGCCTCCCCGAAGATCAAAAAACCATGACTTTTGCAGATGTGAAGTTTCCTTGCGGAGATAGCCCATGCTATATCTTGCATTTGTAAGGAAAAACTGCTTAGAGCATGAAAAGTGCCCATTGCAGAAAGAGCTCAAATTCGAAAAACAAACACGTATTCATGTTCCCCCGGCTCACTGAACACCAAAAAACCATGAGTTTTGCAGATCTGAAGTTTCCTTGCGGAGATAGCCCATGCTATATCTTGCATTTGTTAGGAAAAACTGCTTATAGCATGAAAAGTGCCCATTGCAGATAGAGCTCAAATTCGCAAAACAAACACATATTCCTGTTCCCCTGCCTCCCCGAAGACCAAAAAACCATGACTTTTGCAGATGTGAAGTTTTCTTGCGGAGATAGCCCATGCTATATTTTGCATTTGTTAGGAAAAACTGCTTAGAGCATAAAAAGTGCCCATTGCAGAAAGAGCTCAAATTCGCAAAACAAACACATATTCCTGTTCCCCTGCCTCCCCGAAGACCAAAAAACCATGACTTTTGCAGATCTGAAGTTTCCTTGTGGAGATAGCCCATGCTATATCTTGCATTTGTTAGGAAAAACTGCTTATAGTATGAAAAGTGCCCATTGCAGAAAAAGCTCAAATTCGAAAAACAAACACATATTCCTGTTCCCCTGCCTCCCCGAAGACCAAAAAACCATGACTTTTGCAGATGTGAAGTTTCCTTGCGGAGATAGCCCATGCTATATTTTGCATTTGTTAGGAAAAACTGCTTAGAGCATAAAAAGTGCCCATTGCAGAAAGAGCTCAAATTCGCAAAACAAACACATATTCCTGTTCCCCTGCCTCCCCGAAGACCAAAAAACCATGACTTTTGCAGATCTGATGTCTCCTTGCGGAGATAGCCCATGTTATATCTTGCATTTGTTAGGAAAAACTGCTTATAGCATGAAAAGTGCCCATTGAAGATAGAGCTCAAATTCGCAAAACAAACACATATTCCTGTTCCCCTGCCTCCCCGAAGATCAAAAAACCATGACTTTTGCAGATCTGAAGTTTCCTTGCAGAGATAGCCCATGCTATATCTTGCATTTGTTAGGAAAAACTGCTTAGAGCATGAAAAGTGCCCATTGCAGAAAGAGCTCAAATTCGAATAACAAACACGTATTCATGTTCCCCCGGCTCACTGAACACCAAAAAACCATGACTTTTGCAGATGTGAAGTTTCCTTGCGGAGATAGCCCATGATATATCTTGCATTTGTTAGGAAAAACTGCTCATAGCATGAAAAGTGCCCATTGCAGATAGAGCTCAAATTCGCAAAACAAACACATATTCCTGTTCCCCTGACTCCCCGAAGACCAAAAAACCATGACTTTTGCAGATCTGAAGTTTCCTTGCGGAGATAGCCCATGCTATATCTTGCATTTGTTAGGAAAAACTGCTTATAGCATGAAAAGTGCCCATTGCAGATAGAGCTAAAATTCGCAAAACAAACACATATTCCTGTTCCCCTGCCTCCACGAAGACCAAAAAACCATGACTTTTGCAGATCTGAAGTTTCCTTGCGGAGATTTTTGTTGTTGTTGTTAGCTGCGAAGTCGTGTCCGACCCATCGCGACCCTATGGACAACATTCCTCCAGGCCTTCCTGTCCTCTACCATCTTCTGGAGTCCATTTAAGCTCACGCCTACTGCTTCAGTGACTCCATCCAGCCACCTCATTCTCTGTCGTCCCCTTCTTCTATTGCCCTCGATCTTTCCCAGCATTAGGCTCTTCTCCAGTGAGTCCTTCCTTCTCATTAGGTGGCCAAAGTACTTGAGTTTTAGCTTCAGGATCTGGCCTTCTAAAGAGCAGTCAGGGTTGATCTCCTCTAGGACTGACCGGTTTGATCGCCTTGCAGTCCAAGGGACTCGCAGGAGTCTTCTCCAGCACCACAGTTCAAAGGCCTCAATTTTTTGGCGCTCAGCCTTTCTTATGATCCAACTTTCACTGCCATACATTGCAACTGGGAAGACCATAGCCTTGACTATACGCACTTTTGTTGACAGGGTGATGTCTCTGCTTTTTAGTGTGCTGTCTAGATTTGCCATGGCTTTCCTCCCCAGGAGCAAGCGTCTTTTAATTTCTTGGCTACAGTCCCCATCTGCAGTGATCTTGGAGCCCAGGAAAATAAAATCTGTCACTACCTCCATTTCTTCCCCATCTATTTGCCAGGAATTGAGAGGGCCAGATGCCATGATCTTGGTTTTCTTAATGTTAAGTTTCAACCCAAGTTTTGCACTCTCCTTCTTCACCCGCAACAAGAGGCTCTTTAGTTCTTCTTCACTTTCTGCCATTAGAGTGGTATCATCTGCGTATCTTAGGTTGTTGATATTTCTTCCGGCAATCTTAATTCCAACTTTTGATTCATCTAGCCCTGCCTTTCTCATGATGTGCTCTGCATATAAGTTAAATAGGCAGGGCGACAGTATACAGCCTTGCCGGACTCCTTTCCCAATTTTGAACCAATCAGTGGTTCCGTGTCCAGTTCTCACTGTTGCTTCTTGATCCGCATATAGGTTTCTCAAGAGACAAATAAGATGGTCTGGTACTCCCATCTCTTTAAGAACTTGCCACAGTTTGTTATGATCCACACAATCAAAGGCTTTAGCATAGTCAATGAAGCAGAAGTAGATGTTTTTCTGGAACTCCCTAGCTTTCTCCATGATCCAGCGTATGTTGGCAATTTGATCTCTAGTTCCTCTGCCTCTTCGAAATCCTGCCTGCACTTCTGGTAGTTCTCGATCCACATACTGCTGAAGTCTAGCTTGTAGGATTTTAAGCATGACTTTACTAGCATGAGAAATGAGTGCAATGGTGCGATAGTTTGAACATTCTTTGGCACTGCCTTTCTTTGGAATTGGAATGTAAACTGATCTTTTCCAATCCTGTGGCCATTGTTGAGTTTTCCAAATTTGCTGGCAAATTGAGTGTAGCACTTTTACTGCATTGTCTTTTAAGATTTTGAATAGCTCAGCTGGAATACTGTCACTTCCACTAGCTTTGTTGTTGCTCAGCTTTTCTAAGGCCCACTTCACTTCACATTCTAGGATGTCTGGCTCGAGGTCAGTGACCACCTCATTGTGATTATCAGGGACGTTAAGCTCATTCTTGTATAGTTCTTCTGTGTAATTTTGCCACCTCTTCTTAATCTCTTCTGCCTCTGTTAGGTCCCTGCCATTTTGGTCCTTTATCATGCCCATTTTTGCATTAAACGTTCCCTTCATTTCTCCAATTTTCTTGAAAAGATCTCTGGTCCTCCCTATTCTATTATTTTCTTCTATTTCTTTGCACTGTTCATTTAAGAAGGCATTCTTATCTCTTCTAGCTATTCTCTGGAATTCTGCATTCAATTGGGTGTATCTTTCTTTTTCTCCCTTGCCTTTCGCTTCCCTCCTTTCCTCAGCTATTTGCAAAGCTTCCTCAGACAGCCATTTTGCTTTCTTGCATTTCTTTTTCTTTGGGATGGTTTTGGTTGCTACCTGTTGTACAATGTCGCGAACCTCTGTCCATAGTTCTTCAGGCACTCTGTCTATCAGATCTAATTCCTTAAATCTATTTGTCACCTCTACTGTATATTCAACAGGGATATGATTTAATTCATACCTGAGTGGCCTAGTGCTTTTCCCTACTTTCTTCAGTTTAAGCCTAAACTTTGCAAGGAGAAGCTCATGGTCTGAGCCACAGTCAGCTCCTGGTCTTGTTTTTACTGACTGTATAGAGCTTCTCCATCTTTGGCTGCAGAGCATATAGTCAATCTGATTTCTGTGTTGACCGTCTGGTGATGTCCATGTGTAAAGCCGTCTCTTGGGTTGTTGGAAAAGAGTGTTTGCTATGACCATCGTATTCTCTTGACAGAATTCTATCAGCCTGTGCCCTGCTTCATTTTGCACTCCAAGGCCAAACTTGCCTGTTATTCCAGTTATCTTTTGGCTTCCTACTTTAGCATTCCAATCCCCCATGATGATAAGAACATCATTTTTTGGTGTTAGTTCTATAAGGTGCTGTAGTGCTTCATAGAACTGGTCAATTTCATCCTCTTCAGCACTGGTGGTTGGGGCATAGACCTGGACTACTGTGATATTGAATGGTTTGCCTTGGATTCGAACTGAGATCATTCTGTCATTTTGAGGATTGTATCCCAGTATTGCTTTTCCTACTCTTTTATTGACTATGAAGGCTACTCCATTTCTTCTGAAGGATTCTTGCCCACAGTAGTATACCTGATGGTCATCTGAATTAAATTCACCCATTCCTGTCCATTTTAGTTCGCTGATACCTAAGATGTCAATGTTCAGTCTTGTCATCTCTTGTTTGACCACGTCCAGTTTTCCTTGATTCATGGATCTTACATTCCAGGTTCCTATGGAGAAAAAATCTTTACAGCATCGGACTTTCCTTTCACCACCAGACATATCCACAGCTGAGCGTCCTTTCGGCTTTGGCCCAGTCGCTTCATTCTTTCTGGCGCTACTAGTACTAGCCCTCTGCTCTTCCCCAGTAGCATATTGGACGCCTTCCGACCTGAGGGGCTCATCTTCCAGCGTCATATCGTTTTGCCTTTTGGTACTGTCCATAGGGTTTTCATGGCAAAGATACTGGAGTGGTTTGCCATTTCCTTCTCCAGTGGATCACGTTTTGTCAGAACTCTCTGCTATGACCTGTCCGTCTTGGGTGGCCCTGCACGGCATAGCTCATAGCTTCATTGAATTACGCAAGCCCCTTCGCCACGACAAGGCAGTAATCCATGAAGGGGCTTGCGGAGATAGCCCATGCTATATCTTGCATTTGTTAGGAAAAACTGCTTATAGTATGAAAAGTGCCCATTGCAGAAAAAGCTCAAATTCGAAAAACAAACACATATTCCTGTTCCCCTGCCTCCCCGAAGACCAAAAAACCATGACTTTTGCAGATGTGAAGTTTCCTTGCGGAGATAGCCCATGCTATATCTTGCATTTGTTAGGAAAAACTGCTTAGAGCATGAAAAGTGCCCATTGCAGAAAGAGCTCAAATTCGAAAAACAAACACGTATTCATGTTCCCCCGGCTCACTGAACACCAAAAAACCATGACTTTTGCAGATCTGAAGTTTCCTTGCGGAGATAGCCCATGTTATATCTTGCATTTGTTAGGAAAAACTGCTTATAGTATGAAAAGTGCCCATTGCAGAAAGAGCTCAAATTCGAAAAACAAACACATATTCCTGTTCCCCTGCCTCCCCAAAGATCAAAAAACCATGACTTTTGCAGATTTGAAGTTTCCTTGCGGAGATAGCCCATGCTATATCTTGCATTTGTAAGGAAAAACTGCTTAGAGCATGAAAAGTGCCCATTGCAGAAAGAGCTCAAATTCGAAAAACAAACACGTATTCATGTTCCCCCGGCTCACTGAACACCAAAAAACCATGAGTTTTGCAGATCTGAAGTTTCCTTGCGGAGATAGCCCATGATATATCTTGCATTTGTTAGGAAAAACTGCTTATAGCATGAAAAGTGCCCATTGAAGATAGAGCTCAAATTCGCAAAACAAACATATATTCCTGTTCCCCTGCCTCTCCGAAGACCAAAAAACCATGACTTTTGCAGATCTGAAGTTTCCTTGCGGAGATAGCCCATGCTATATCTTGCATTTGTTAGGAAAAACTGCTTATAGCATGAAAAGTGCCCATTGCAGATAGAGCTCAAATTCGCAAAACAAACACATATTCCTGTTCCCCTGCCTCCCCGAAGACCAAAAAACCATGACTTTTGCAGATCTGAAGTTTCCTTGCGGAGATAGCCCATGCTATATCTTGCATTTGTTAGGAAAAACTGCTTATAGTATGAAAAGTGCCCATTGCAGAAAAAGCTCAAATTCGAAAAACAAACACATATTCCTGTTCCCCTGCCTCCCCGAAGACCAAAAAACCATGACTTTTGCAGATGTGAAGTTTCCTTGCGGAGATAGCCCATGCTATATTTTGCATTTGTTAGGAAAAACTGCTTAGAGCATAAAAAGTGCCCATTGCAGAAAGAGCTCAAATTCGCAAAACAAACACATATTCCTGTTCCCCTGCCTCCCCGAAGACCAAAAAACCATGACTTTTGCAGATCTGAAGTTTCCTTGTGGAGATAGCCCATGCTATATCTTGCATTTGTTAGGAAAAACTGCTTATAGTATGAAAAGTGCCCATTGCAGAAAAAGCTCAAATTCGAAAAACAAACACATATTCCTGTTCCCCTGCCTCCCCGAAGACCAAAAAACCATGACTTTTGCAGATGTGAAGTTTCCTTGCGGAGATAGCCCATGCTATATCTTGCATTTGTTAGGAAAAACTGCTTAGAGCATGAAAAGTGCCCATTGCAGAAAGAGCTCAAATTCGAAAAACAAACACGTATTCATGTTCCCCCAGCTCACTGAACACCAAAAAACCATGACTTTTGCAGATCTGAAGTTTCCTTGCGGAGATAGCCCATGTTATATCTTGCATTTGTTAGGAAAAACTGCTTATAGTATGAAAAGTGCCCATTGCAGAAAGAGCTCAAATTCGAAAAACAAACACATATTCCTGTTCCCCTGCCTCCCCGAAGATCAAAAAACCATGACTTTTGCAGATCTGAAGTTTCCTTGCAGAGATAGCCCATGCTATATCTTGCATTTGTTAGGAAAAACTGCTTAGAGCATGAAAAGTGCCCATTGCAGAAAGAGCTCAAATTCGAATAACAAACACGTATTCATGTTCCCCCGGCTCACTGAACACCAAAAAACCATGAGGTTTGCAGATCTGAAGTTTCCTTGTGGAGATAGCCCATGTTATATCTTGCATTTGTTAGGAAAAACTGCTTATAGCATGAAAAGTGCCCATTGCATTTAGAGCTCAAATTCGCAAAACAAACACATATTCATGTTCCCCTGTCTCCCCGAAGACCAAAAAACCATGACTTTTGCAGATCTGAAGTTTCCTTGCGGAGATAGCCCATGCTATATCTTGCATTTGTTAGGAAAAACTGCTTATAGTATGAAAAGTGCCCATTGCAGAAAAAGCTCAAATTCGAAAAACAAACACATATTCCTGTTCCCCTGCCTCCCCGAAGACCAAAAAACCATGACTTTTGCAGATCTGAAGTTTCCTTGCAGAGATAGCCCATGCTATATCTTGAATTTATTAGGAAAAACTGCTTAGAGTGAGAAAAGTGCCCATTGCAGAAAGAGCTCAAATTCGAAAAACAAACACGTATTCATGTTCCCCCGGCTTACTGAACACCAAAAAACCATGAGTTTTGCAGATCTGAAGTTTCCTTGCGGAGATAGCCCATGATATATCTTGCATTTGTTAAGAAAAACTGCTTATAGTATGAAAAGTGCCCATTTCACAAAGAGCTCAAATTCAAAAAACAAACACATATTCATGTTCCCCTGTCTCCCCGAAGACCAAAAAACCATGACTTTTGCAGATCTGAAGTTTCCTTGCAGAGATAGCCCATGCTATATCTTGCATTTGTTAGGAAAAACTGCTTATAGTATGAAAAGTGCCCATTGCACAAAGAGCTGAAACTCAGAGAAACAAACACATATTCCTGTTCCCCTGCCTCCCCAAAGACCAAAAAACCATGACTTTTGCAGATCTGAAGTTTCCTTGCGGAGATAGCCCATGCTATATCTTGCATTTGTTAGGAAAAACTGCTTATAGCATGAAAAGTGCCCATTGCAGATAGAGCTAAAATTCGCAAAACAAACACATATTCCTGTTCCCCTGCCTCCCCGAAGACCAAAAAACCATGACTTTTGCAGATCTGAAGTTTCCTTGCGGAGATAGCCCATGCTATATCTTGCATTTGTTAGGAAAAACTGCTTATAGTATGAAAAGTGCCCATTGCAGAAAAAGCTCAAATTCGAAAAACAAACACATATTCCTGTTCCCCTGCCTCCCCGAAGACCAAAAAACCATGACTTTTGCAGATCTGAAGTTTCCTTGCAGAGATAGCCCATGCTATATCTTGAATTTATTAGGAAAAACTGCTTAGAGTGAGAAAAGTGCCCATTGCAGAAAGAGCTCAAATTCGAAAAACAAACACGTATTCATGTTCCCCCGGCTTACTGAACACCAAAAAACCATGAGTTTTGCAGATCTGAAGTTTCCTTGCGGAGATAGCCCATGATATATCTTGCATTTGTTAAGAAAAACTGCTTATAGTATGAAAAGTGCCCATTTCACAAAGAGCTCAAATTCAAAAAACAAACACATATTCATGTTCCCCTGTCTCCCCGAAGACCAAAAAACCATGACTTTTGCAGATCTGAAGTTTCCTTGCAGAGATAGCCCATGCTATATCTTGCATTTGTTAGGAAAAACTGCTTATAGTATGAAAAGTGCCCATTGCACAAAGAGCTGAAACTCAGAGAAACAAACACATATTCCTGTTCCCCTGCCTCCCCAAAGACCAAAAAACCATGACTTTTGCAGATCTGAAGTTTCCTTGCGGAGATAGCCCATGCTATATCTTGCATTTGTTAGGAAAAACTGCTTATAGCATGAAAAGTGCCCATTGCAGATAGAGCTCAAATTCGGAAAACAAACACATATTCCTGTTCCCCTGCCTCCCCGAAGACCAAAAAACCATGACTTTTGCAGATCTGAAGTTTCCTTGCGGAGATAGCCCATGCTATATCTTGCATTTGTTAGGAAAAACTGCTTATAGTATGAAAAGTGCCCATTGCAGAAAAAGCTCAAATTCGAAAAACAAACACATATTCCTGTTCCCCTGCCTCCCCGAAGACCAAAAAACCATGACTTTTGCAGATGTGAAGTTTCCTTGCGGAGATAGCCCATGCTATATTTTGCATTTGTTAGGAAAAACTGCTTAGAGCATAAAAAGTGCCCATTGCAGAAAGAGCTCAAATTCGCAAAACAAACACATATTCCTGTTCCCCTGCCTCCCCGAAGACCAAAAAACCATGACTTTTGCAGATCTGAAGTTTCCTTCTGGAGATAGCCCATGCTATATCTTGCATTTGTTAGGAAAAACTGCTTATAGTATGAAAAGTGCCCATTGCAGAAAAAGCTCAAATTCGAAAAACAAACACATATTCCTGTTCCCCTGCCTCCCCGAAGACCAAAAAACCATGACTTTTGCAGATGTGAAGTTTCCTTGCGGAGATAGCCCATGCTATATCTTGCATTTGTTAGGAAAAACTGCTTAGAGCATGAAAAGTGCCCATTGCAGAAAGAGCTCAAATTCGAAAAACAAACACGTATTCATGTTCCCCCGGCTCACTGAACACCAAAAAACCATGACTTTTGCAGATCTGAAGTTTCCTTGCGGAGATAGCCCATGTTATATCTTGCATTTGTTAGGAAAAACTGCTTATAGTATGAAAAGTGCCCAATGCAGAAAGAGCTCAAATTCGAAAAACAAACACATATTCCTGTTCCCCTGCCTCCCCGAAGATCAAAAAACCATGACTTTTGCAGATCTGAAGTTTCCTTGCAGAGATAGCCCATGCTATATCTTGCATTTGTTAGGAAAAACTGCTTAGAGCATGAAAAGTGCCCATTGCAGAAAGAGCTCAAATTCGAATAACAAACACGTATTCATGTTCCCCCGGCTCACTGAACACCAAAAAACCATGAGGTTTGCAGATCTGAAGTTTCCTTGTGGAGATAGCCCATGTTATATCTTGCATTTGTTAGGAAAAACTGCTTATAGCATGAAAAGTGCCCATTGCATTTAGAGCTCAAATTCGCAAAACAAACACATATTCATGTTCCCCTGTCTCCCCGAAGACCAAAAAACCATGACTTTTGCAGATCTGAAGTTTCCTTGCGGAGATAGCCCATGCTATATCTTGCATTTGTTAGGAAAAACTGCTTATAGTATGAAAAGTGCCCATTGCAGAAAAAGCTCAAATTCGAAAAACAAACACATATTCCTGTTCCCCTGCCTCCCCGAAGACCAAAAAACCATGACTTTTGCAGATCTGAAGTTTCCTTGCAGAGATAGCCCATGCTATATCTTGAATTTATTAGGAAAAACTGCTTAGAGTGAGAAAAGTGCCCATTGCAGAAAGAGCTCAAATTCGAAAAACAAACACGTATTCATGTTCCCCCGGCTCACTGAACACCAAAAAACCATGAGTTCTGCAGATCTGAAGTTTCCTTGCGGAGATAGCCCATGATATATCTTGCATTTGTTAGGAAAAACTGCTCATAGCATGAAAAGTGCCCATTGCACAAAGAGCTGAAATTCAGAAAAACAAACACATATTCCTGTTCCCCTGCCTCCCCGAAGACCAAAAAACCATGACTTTTGCAGATCTGAAGTTTCCTTGCAGAGATAGCCCATGCTATATCTTGCATTTGTTAGGAAAAACTGCTTAGAGCATGAAAAGTGCCCATTGCAGAAAGAGCTCAAATTCGAAAAACAAACACGTATTCATGTTCCCCCGGCTTACTGAACACCAAAAAACCATGAGTTTTGCAGATCTGAAGTTTCCTTGCGGAGATAGCCCATGATATATCTTGCATTTGTTAAGAAAAACTGCTTATAGCATGAAAAGTGCCCATTTCACAAAGAGCTCAAATTCAAAAAACAAACACATATTCATGTTCCCCTGTCTCCCCGAAGACCAAAAAACCATGACTTTTGCAGATCTGAAGTTTCCTTGCAGAGATAGCCCATGCTATATCTTGCATTTGTTAGGAAAAACTGCTTATAGTATGAAAAGTGCCCATTGCACAAAGAGCTGAAACTCAGAGAAACAAACACATATTCCTGTTCCCCTGCCTCCCCAAAGACCAAAAAACCATGACTTTTGCAGATCTGAAGTTTCCTTGCGGAGATAGCCCATGCTATATCTTGCATTTGTTAGGAAAAACTGCTTATAGCATGAAAAGTGCCCATTGCAGATAGAGCTAAAATTCGCAAAACAAACACATATTCCTGTTCCCCTGCCTCCCCGAAGACCAAAAAACCATGACTTTTGCAGATCTGAAGTTTCCTTGCGGAGATAGCCCATGCTATATCTTGCATTTGTTAGGAAAAACTGCTTATAGTATGAAAAGTGCCCATTGCAGAAAAAGCTCAAATTCGAAAAACAAACACATATTCCTGTTCCCCTGCCTCCCCGAATACCAAAAAACCATGACTTTTGCAGATGTGAAGTTTCCTTGCGGAGATAGCCCATGCTATATCTTGCATTTGTTAGGAAAAACTGCTTAGAGCATGAAAAGTGCCCATTGCAGAAAGAGCTCAAATTCGAAAAACAAACACTTATTCATGTTCCCCCGGCTCACTGAACACCAAAAAACCATGACTTTTGCAGATCTGAAGTTTCCTTGCGGAGATAGCCCATGTTATATCTTGCATTTGTTAGGAAAAACTGCTTATAGTATGAAAAGTGCCCATTGCAGAAAGAGCTCAAATTCGAAAAACAAACACATATTCCTGTTCCCCTGCCTCCCCGAAGATCAAAAAACCATGACTTTTGCAGATGTGATGTTTCCTTGCGGAGATAGCCCATGCTATATCTTGCATTTGTAAGGAAAAACTGCTTAGAGCATGAAAACTGCCCATTGCAGAAAGAGCTCAAATTCGAAAAACAAACACGTATTCATGTTCCCCCGGCTCACTGAACACCAAAAAACCATGAGTTTTGCAGATCTGAAGTTTCCTTGCGGAGATAGCCCATGATATATCTTGCATTTGTTAGGAAAAACTGCTTATAGCATGAAAAGTGCCCATTGAAGATAGAGCTCAAATTCGCAAAACAAACATATATTCCTGTTCCCCTGCCTCTCCGAAGACCAAAAAACCATGACTTTTGCAGATCTGAAGTTTCCTTGCGGAGATAGCCCATGCTATATCTTGCATTTGTTAGGAAAAACTGCTTATAGTATGAAAAGTGCCCATTGCAGATAGAGCTCAAATTCGCAAAACAAACACATATTCCTGTTCCCCTGCCTCCCCGAAGACCAAAAAACCATGACTTTTGCAGATCTGAAGTTTCCTTGCGGAGATAGCCCATGCTATATCTTGCATTTGTTAGGAAAAACTGCTTATAGTATGAAAAGTGCCCATTGCAGAAAAAGCTCAAATTCGAAAAACAAACACATATTCCTGTTCCCCTGCCTCCCCGAAGACCAAAAAACCATGACTTTTGCAGATGTGAACTTTCCTTGCGGAGATAGCCCATGCTATATCTTGCATTTGTAAGGAAAAACTGCTTAGAGCATGAAAAGTGCCCATTGCAGAAAGAGCTCAAATTCGAAAAACAAACACGTATTCATGTTCCCCCGGCTCACTGAACACCAAAAAACCATGACTTTTGCAGATCTGAAGTTTCCTTGCGGAGATAGCCCATGTTATATCTTGCATTTGTTAGGAAAAACTGCTTATAGCATGAAAAGTGCCCATTGCAGATAGAGCTAAAATTCGCAAAACAAACACATATTCCTGTTCCCCTGCCTCCCCGAAGACCAAAAAACCATGACTTTTGCAGATCTGAAGTTTCCTTGCGGAGATAGCCCATGCTATATCTTGCATTTGTTAGGAAAAACTGCTTATAGTATGAAAAGTGCCCATTGCAGAAAAAGCTCAAATTCGAAAAACAAACACATATTCCTGTTCCCCTGCCTCCCCGAAGACAAAAAAACCATGACTTTTGCAGATGTGAAGTTTCCTTGCGGAGATAGCCCATGCTATATCTTGCATTTGTAAGGAAAAACTGCTTAGAGCATGAAAAGTGCCCATTGCAGAAAGAGCTCAAATTCGAAAAACAAACACATATTCATGTTCCCCTGTCTCCCCGAAGACCAAAAAACCATGACTTTTGCAGATGTGAAGTTTCCTTGCGGAGATAGCCCATGCTATATCTTGCATTTGTTAGGAAAAACTGCTTATAGTATGAAAAGTGCCCATTGCAGAAAAAGCTCAAATTCGAAAAACAAACACATATTCCTGTTCCCCTGCCTCCCCGAAGACCAAAAAACCATGACTTTTGCAGATGTGAAGTTTCCTTGCGGAGATAGCCCATGCTATATCTTGCATTTGTTAGGAAAAACTGCTTAGAGCATGAAAAGTGCCCATTGCAGAAAGAGCTCAAATTCGAAAAACAAACACGTATTCATGTTCCCCCGGCTCACTGAACACCAAAAAACCATGACTTTTGCAGATCTGAAGTTTCCTTGCGGAGATAGCCCATGCTATATCTTGCATTTGTAAGGAAAAACTGCTTAGAGCATGAAAACTGCCCATTGCAGAAAGAGCTCAAATTCGAAAAACAAACACGTATTCATGTTCCCCCGGCTCACTGAACACCAAAAAACCATGAGTTTTGCAGATCTGAAGTTTCCTTGCGGAGATAGCCCATGATATATCTTGCATTTGTTAGGAAAAACTGCTTATAGCATGAAAAGTGCCCATTGAAGATAGAGCTCAAATTCGCAAAACAAACATATATTCCTGTTCCCCTGCCTCTCTGAAGACCAAAAAACCATGACTTTTGCAGATGTGAAGTTTCCTTGCGGAGATAGCCCATGCTATATCTTGCATTTGTTAGGAAAAACTGCTTATAGCATGAAAAGTGCCCATTGCAGAAAGAGCTCAAATTCGAAAAACAAACACGTATTCATGTTCCCCCGGCTCACTGAACACCAAAAAACCATGACTTTTGCAGATCTGAAGTTTCCTTGCGGAGATAGCCCATGTTATATCTTGCATTTGTTAGGAAAAACTGCTTATAGCATGAAAAGTGCCCATTGCAGATAGAGCTAAAATTCGCAAAACAAACACATATTCCTGTTCCCCTGCCTCCCCGAAGACCAAAAAACCATGACTTTTGCAGATCTGAAGTTTCCTTGCGGAGATAGCCCATGCTATATCTTGCATTTGTTAGGAAAAACTGCTTATAGTATGAAAAGTGCCCATTGCAGAAAAAGCTCAAATTCGAAAAACAAACACATATTCCTGTTCCCCTGCCTCCCCGAAGACCAAAAAACCATGACTTTTGCAGATGTGAAGTTTCCTTGCGGAGATAGCCCATGCTATATCTTGCATTTGTAAGGAAAAACTGCTTAGAGCATGAAAAGTGCCCATTGCAGAAAGAGCTCAAATTCGAAAAACAAACACGTATTCATGTTCCCCCGGCTCACTGAACACCAAAAAACCATGAGTTTTGCAGATCTGAAGTTTCCTTGCGGAGATAGCCCATGATATATCTTGCATTTGTTAGGAAAAACTGCTTATAGCATGAAAAGTGCCCATTGCATTTAGAGCTCAAATTCGCAAAACAAACACATATTCATGTTCCCCTGTCTCCCCGAAGACCAAAAAACCATGACTTTTGCAGATCTGAAGTTTCGTTGCGGAGATAGCCCATGCTATATCTTGCATTTGTTAGGAAAAACTGCTTATAGTATGAAAAGTGCCCATTGCAGAAAAAGCTCAAATTCGAAAAACAAACACATATTCCTGTTCCCCTGCCTCCCCGAAGACCAAAAAACCATGACTTTTGCAGATGTGAAGTTTCCTTGCGGAGATAGCCCATGCTATATCTTGCATTTGTTAGGAAAAACTGCTTAGAGCATTAAAAGTGCCCATTGCAGAAAGAGCTGAAATTCGAAAAAAAAAACATGTATTCATGTTCCCCCGGCTCACTGAACACCAAAAAACCATGACTTTTGCAGATCTGAAGTTTCCTTGCGGAGATAGCCCATGTTATATCTTGCATTTGTTAGGAAAAACTGCTTATAGTATGAAAAGTGCCCATTGCAGAAAGAGCTCAAATTCGAAAAACAAACACATATTCCTGTTCCCCTGCCTCCCCGAAGATCAAAAAACCATGACTTTTGCAGATCTGAAGTTTCCTTGCAGAGATAGCCCATGCTATATCTTGCATTTGTTAGGAAAAACTGCTTAGAGCATGAAAAGTGCCCATTGCAGAAAGAGCTCAAATTCGAAAAACAAACACGTATTCATGTACCCCCGGCTCACTGAACACCAAAAAACCATGACTTTTGCAGATCTGAAGTTTCCTTGCGGAGATAGCCCATGTTATATCTTGCATTTGTTAGGAAAAACTGCTTATAGTATGAAAAGTGCCCATTTCACAAAGAGCTCAAATTCAAAAAACAAACACATATTCATGTTCCCCTGTCTCCCCGAAGACCAAAAAACCATGACTTTTGCAGATCTGAAGTTTCCTTGCAGAGATAGCCCATGCTATATCTTGCATTTGTTAGGAAAAACTGCTTAGAGTGAGAAAACTGCCCATTGCAGAAAGAGCTCAAATTCGAAAAACAAACACGTATTCATGTTCCCCCGGCTCACTGAACACCAAAAAACCATGAGTTCTGCAGATCTGAAGTTTCCTTGCGGAGATAGCCCATGATATATCTTGCATTTGTTAGGAAAAACTGCTCATAGCATGAAAAGTGCCCATTGCAGATAGAGCTCAAATTCGCAAAACAAACACATATTCCTGTTCCCCTGACTCCCCGAAGACCAAAAAACCATGACTTTTGCAGATCTGAAGTTTCCTTGCGGAGATAGCCCATGCTATATCTTGCATTTGTTAGGAAAAACTGCTTATAGTATGAAAAGTGCCCATTGCACAAAGAGCTGAAATTCAGAAAAACAAACACATATTCCTGTTCCCCTGCCTCCCCGAAGACCAAAAAACCATGACTTTTGCAGATCTGTAGTTTCCTTGCGGAGATAGCCCATGCTATATCTTGCATTTGTTAGGAAAAACTGCTTATAGCATGAAAAGTGCCCATTGCAGATAGAGCTAAAATTCGCAAAACAAACACATATTCCTGTTCCCCTGCCTCCCCGAAGACCAAAAAACCATGACTTTTGCAGATCTGAAGTTTCCTTGCGGAGATAGCCCATGCTATATCTTGCATTTGTTAGGAAAAACTGCTTATAGTATGAAAAGTGCCCATTGCAGAAAAAGCTCAAATTCGAAAAACAAACACATATTCCTGTTCCCCTGCCTCCCCGAAGACCAAAAAACCATGACTTTTGCAGATCTGAAGTTTCCTTGCGGAGATAGCCCATGCTATATCCTGCATTTGTTAGGAAAAACTGCTTATAGTATGAAAAGTGCCCATTGCAGAAAAAGCTCAAATTCGAAAAACAAACACATATTCCTGTTCCCCTGCCTCCCCGAAGACCAAAAAACCATGACTTTTGCAGATCTGAAGTTTCCTTGCGGAGATAGCCCATGCTATATCTTGCATTTGTTAGGAAAAACTGCTTATAGTATGAAAAGTGCCCATTGCACAAAGAGCTGAAATTCAGAAAAACAAACACATATTCCTGTTCCCCTGCCTCCCCGAAGACCAAAAAACCATGACTTTTGCAGATCTGTAGTTTCCTTGCGGAGATAGCCCATGCTATATCTTGCATTTGTTAGGAAAAACTGCTTATAGCATGAAAAGTGCCCATTGCAGATAGAGCTAAAATTCGCAAAACAAACACATATTCCTGTTCCCCTGCCTCCCCGAAGACCAAAAAACCATGACTTTTGCAGATCTGAAGTTTCCTTGCGGAGATAGCCCATGCTATATCTTGCATTTGTTAGGAAAAACTGCTTATAGTATGAAAAGTGCCCATTGCAGAAAAAGCTCAAATTCGAAAAACAAACACATATTCCTGTTCCCCTGCCTCCCCGAAGACCAAAAAACCATGACTTTTGCAGATGTGAAGTTTCCTTGCGGAGATAGCCCATGCTATATCTTGCATTTGTTAGGAAAAACTGCTTAGAGCATGAAAAGTGCCCATTGCAGAAAGAGCTCAAATTCGAAAAACAAACACGTATTCATGTTCCCCCGGCTCACTGAACACCAAAAAACCATGACTTTTGCAGATCTGAAGTTTCCTTGCGGAGATAGCCCATGTTATATCTTGCATTTGTTAGGAAAAACTGCTTATAGTATGAAAAGTGCCCATTGCAGAAAGAGCTCAAATTCGAAAAACAAACACATATTCCTGTTCCCCTGCCTCCCCGAAGATCAAAAAACCATGACTTTTGCAGATGTGAAGTTTCCTTGCGGAGATAGCCCATGCTATATCTTGCATTTGTAAGGAAAAACTGCTTAGAGCATGAAAAGTGCCCATTGCAGAAAGAGCTCAAATTCGAAAAACAAACACGTATTCATGTTCCCCCGGCTCACTGAACACCAAAAAACCATGAGTTTTGCAGATCTGAAGTTTCCTTGCGGAGATAGCCCATGATATATCTTGCATTTGTTAGGAAAAACTGCTTATAGCATGAAAAGTGCCCATTGAAGATAGAGCTCAAATTCGCAAAACAAACATATATTCCTGTTCCCCTGCCTCTCCGAAGACCAAAAAACCATGACTTTTGCAGATCTGAAGTTTCCTTGCGGAGATAGCCCATGCTATATCTTGCATTTGTTAGGAAAAACTGCTTATAGCATGAAAAGTGCCCATTGCAGATAGAGCTCAAATTCGCAAAACAAACACATATTCCTGTTCCCCTGCCTCCCCGAAGACCAAAAAACCATGACTTTTGCAGATCTGAAGTTTCCTTGCGGAGATAGCCCATGCTATATCTTGCATTTGTTAGGAAAAACTGCTTATAGTATGAAAAGTGCCCATTGCAGAAAAAGCTCAAATTCGAAAAACAAACACATATTCCTGTTCCCCTGCCTCCCCGAAGACCAAAAAACCATGACTTTTGCAGATCTGAAGTTTCCTTGCGGAGATAGCCCATGCTATATCTTGCATTTGTTAGGAAAAACTGCTTAGAGCATGAAAAGTGCCCATTGCAGAAAGAGCTCAAATTCGAAAAACAAACACGTATTCATGTTTCCCCGGCTCACTGAACACCAAAAAACCATGACTTTTGCAGATCTGAAGTTTCCTTGCGGAGATAGCCCATGTTATATCTTGCATTTGTTAGGAAAAACTGCTTATAGTATGAAAAGTGCCCATTGCAGAAAGAGCTCAAATTCGAAAAACAAACACATATTCCTGTTCCCCTGCCTCCCCGAAGATCAAAAAACCATGACTTTTGCAGATGTGAAGTTTCCTTGCGGAGATAGCCCTTGCTATATCTTGCATTTGTTAGGAAAAACTGCTTAGAGCATGAAAAGTGCCCATTGCAGAAAGAGCTCAAATTCGAAAAACAAACACGTATTCATGTTCCCCCGGTTCACTGAACACCAAAAAACCATGAGTTTTGCAGATCTGAAGTTTCCTTGCGGAGATAGCCCATGATATGTCTTGCATTTGTTAGGAAAAACTGCTTATAGCATGAAAAGTGCCCATTGAAGATAGAGCTCAAATTCGCAAAACAAACATATATTCCTGTTCCCCCGGCTCACTGAACACCAAAAAACCATGACTTTTGCAGATCTGAAGTTTCCTTGCGGAGATAGCCCATGTTATATCTTGCATTTGTTAGGAAAAACTGCTTATAGTATGAAATGTGCCCATTGCAGAAAGAGCTCAAATTCGAAAAACAAACACGTATTCATGTTCCCCCGGCTCACTGAACACCAAAAAACCATGACTTTTGCAGATCTGAAGTTTTCTTGCGGAGATAGCCCATGTTATATCTTGCATTTGTTAGGAAAAACTGCTTATAGTATGAAAAGTGCCCATTGCAGAAAGAGCTCAAATTCGAAAAACAAACACATATTCCTGTTCCCCTGCCTCCCCGAAGATCAAAAAACCATGACTTTTGCAGATGTGAAGTTTCCTTGCGGAGATAGCTTGCTATATCTTGCATTTGTTAGGAAAAACTGCTTAGAGCTTGAAAAGTGCCCATTGCAGAAAGAGCTCAAATTCGAAAAACAAACACGTATTCATGTTCCCCCGGCTCACTGAACACCAAAAAACCATGAGTTTTGCAGATCTGAAGTTTCCTTGCGGAGATAGCCCATGATATGTCTTGCATTTGTTAGGAAAAACTGCTTATAGCATGAAAAGTGCCCATTGAAGATAGAGCTCAAATTCGCAAAACAAACATATATTCCTGTTCCCCTGCCTCCCCGAAGACCAAAAAACCATGACTTTTGCAGATCTGAAGTTTCGTTGCGGAGATAGCCCATGCTATCCATTTATTTGAACTAGCGGGTCTGGCCTGATGGGGGTACTTGGGTTTTTTATAGGTTTGTTTTATTATTCTGGTCTTAACTTGGGCATTAATTTAATTATCTTTTAATGTTTGTACTGTTGTTTATATTTATGCCCTGTGAACCGCCCTGAGTCCCTTCGGGAGAAGGGCGGTATAAAAATCTCAATAAATTAAATTAAATTAAATTATATCTTGCATTTGTTAGGAAAAACTGCTTATAGTATGAAAAGTGCCCATTGCAGAAAAAGCTCAAATTCGAAAAACAAACACATATTCCTGTTCCCCTGCCTCCCCGAATACCAAAAAACCATGACTTTTGCAGATGTGAAGTTTCCTTGCGGAGATAGCCCATGCTATATCTTGCATTTGTTAGGAAAAACTGCTTAGAGCATGAAAAGTGCCCATTGCAGAAAGAGCTCAAATTCGAAAAACAAACACGTATTCATGTTTCCCCGGCTCACTGAACACCAAAAAACCATGACTTTTGCAGATCTGAAGTTTCCTTGCGGAGATAGCCCATGTTATATCTTGCATTTGTTAGGAAAAACTGCTTATAGTATGAAAAGTGCCCATTGCAGAAAGAGCTCAAATTCGAAAAACAAACACATATTCCTGTTCCCCTGCCTCCCCGAAGATCAAAAAACCATGACTTTTGCAGATGTGAAGTTTCCTTGCGGAGATAGCCCATGCTATATCTTGCATTTGTTAGGAAAAACTGCTTAGAGCATGAAAAGTGCCCATTGCAGAAAGAGCTCAAATTCGAAAAACAAACACGTATTCATGTTCCCCCGGTTCACTGAACACCAAAAAACCATGAGTTTTGCAGATCTGAAGTTTCCTTGCGGAGATAGCCCATGATATGTCTTGCATTTGTTAGGAAAAACTGCTTATAGCATGAAAAGTGCCCATTGAAGATAGAGCTCAAATTCGCAAAACAAACATATATTCCTGTTCCCCCGGCTCACTGAACACCAAAAAACCATGACTTTTGCAGATCTGAAGTTTCCTTGCGGAGATAGCCCATGTTATATCTTGCATTTGTTAGGAAAAACTGCTTATAGTATGAAATGTGCCCATTGCAGAAAGAGCTCAAATTCGAAAAACAAACACGTATTCATGTTCCCCCGGCTCACTGAACACCAAAAAACCATGACTTTTGCAGATCTGAAGTTTTCTTGCGGAGATAGCCCATGTTATATCTTGCATTTGTTAGGAAAAACTGCTTATAGTATGAAAAGTGCCCATTGCAGAAAGAGCTCAAATTCGAAAAACAAACACATATTCCTGTTCCCCTGCCTCCCCGAAGATCAAAAAACCATGACTTTTGCAGATGTGAAGTTTCCTTGCGGAGATAGCTTGCTATATCTTGCATTTGTTAGGAAAAACTGCTTAGAGCTTGAAAAGTGCCCATTGCAGAAAGAGCTCAAATTCGAAAAACAAACACGTATTCATGTTCCCCCGGCTCACTGAACACCAAAAAACCATGAGTTTTGCAGATCTGAAGTTTCCTTGCGGAGATAGCCCATGATATGTCTTGCATTTGTTAGGAAAAACTGCTTATAGCATGAAAAGTGCCCATTGAAGATAGAGCTCAAATTCGCAAAACAAACATATATTCCTGTTCCCCTGCCTCCCCGAAGACCAAAAAACCATGACTTTTGCAGATCTGAAGTTTCGTTGCGGAGATAGCCCATGCTATCCATTTATTTGAACTAGCGGGTCTGGCCTGATGGGGGTACTTGGGTTTTTTATAGGTTTGTTTTATTATTCTGGTTTTAACTTGGGCATTAATTTAATTATCTTTTAATGTTTGTACTGTTGTTTATATTTATGCCCTGTGAACCGCCCTGAGTCCCTTCGGGAGAAGGGCGGTATAAAAATCTCAATAAATTAAATTAAATTAAATTATATCTTGCATTTGTTAGGAAAAACTGCTTATAGTATGAAAAGTGCCCATTGCAGAAAAAGCTCAAATTCGAAAAACAAACACATATTCCTGTTCCCCTGCCTCCCCGAATACCAAAAAACCATGACTTTTGCAGATGTGAAGTTTCCTTGCGGAGATAGCCCATGCTATATCTTGCATTTGTTAGGAAAAACTGCTTAGAGCATGAAAAGTGCCCATTGCAGAAAGAGCTCAAATTCGAAAAACAAACACGTATTCATGTTCCCCCGGCTCACTGAACACCAAAAAACCATGACTTTTGCAGATCTGAAGTTTCCTTGCGGAGATAGCCCATGTTATATCTTGCATTTGTTAGGAAAAACTGCTTATAGTATGAAAAGTGCCCATTGCAGAAAGAGCTCAAATTCGAAAAACAAACACATATTCCTGTTCCCCTGCCTCCCCGAAGATCAAAAAACCATGACTTTTGCAGATGTGAAGTTTCCTTGCGGAGATAGCCCATGCTATATCTTGCATTTGTAAGGAAAAACTGCTTAGAGCATGAAAACTGCCCATTGCAGAAAGAGCTCAAATTCGAAAAACAAACACGTATTCATGTTCCCCCGGCTCACTGAACACCAAAAAACCATGAGTTTTGCAGATCTGAAGTTTCCTTGCGGAGATAGCCCATGATATATCTTGCATTTGTTAGGAAAAACTGCTTATAGCATGAAAAGTGCCCATTGAAGATAGAGCTCAAATTCGCAAAACAAACATATATTCCTGTTCCCCTGCCTCTCCGAAGACCAAAAAACCATGACTTTTGCAGATCTGAAGTTTCCTTGCGGAGATAGCCCATGCTATATCTTGCATTTGTTAGGAAAAACTGCTTATAGCATGAAAAGTGCCCATTGCAGATAGAGCTCAAATTCGCAAAACAAACACATATTCCTGTTCCCCTGCCTCCCCGAAGACCAAAAAACCATGACTTTTGCAGATCTGAAGTTTCCTTGCGGAGATAGCCCATGCTATATCTTGCATTTGTTAGGAAAAACTGCTTATAGTATGAAAAGTGCCCATTGCAGAAAAAGCTCAAATTCGAAAAACAAACACATATTCCTGTTCCCCTGCCTCCCCGAAGACCAAAAAACCATGACTTTTGCAGATGTGAACTTTCCTTGCGGAGATAGCCCATGCTATATCTTGCATTTGTAAGGAAAAACTGCTTAGAGCATGAAAAGTGCCCATTGCAGAAAGAGCTCAAATTCGAAAAACAAACACGTATTCATGTTCCCCCGGCTCACTGAACACCAAAAAACCATGACTTTTGCAGATCTGAAGTTTCCTTGCGGAGATAGCCCATGTTATATCTTGCATTTGTTAGGAAAAACTGCTTATAGCATGAAAAGTGCCCATTGCAGATAGAGCTAAAATTCGCAAAACAAACACATATTCCTGTTCCCCTGCCTCCCCGAAGACCAAAAAACCATGACTTTTGCAGATCTGAAGTTTCCTTGCGGAGATAGCCCATGCTATATCTTGCATTTGTTAGGAAAAACTGCTTATAGTATGAAAAGTGCCCATTGCAGAAAAAGCTCAAATTCGAAAAACAAACACATATTCCTGTTCCCCTGCCTCCCCGAAGACAAAAAAACCATGACTTTTGCAGATGTGAAGTTTCCTTGCGGAGATAGCCCATGCTATATCTTGCATTTGTAAGGAAAAACTGCTTAGAGCATGAAAAGTGCCCATTGCAGAAAGAGCTCAAATTCGAAAAACAAACACATATTCATGTTCCCCTGTCTCCCCGAAGACCAAAAAACCATGACTTTTGCAGATGTGAAGTTTCCTTGCGGAGATAGCCCATGCTATATCTTGCATTTGTTAGGAAAAACTGCTTATAGTATGAAAAGTGCCCATTGCAGAAAAAGCTCAAATTCGAAAAACAAACACATATTCCTGTTCCCCTGCCTCCCCGAAGACCAAAAAACCATGACTTTTGCAGATGTGAAGTTTCCTTGCGGAGATAGCCCATGCTATATCTTGCATTTGTTAGGAAAAACTGCTTAGAGCATGAAAAGTGCCCATTGCAGAAAGAGCTCAAATTCGAAAAACAAACACGTATTCATGTTCCCCCGGCTCACTGAACACCAAAAAACCATGACTTTTGCAGATCTGAAGTTTCCTTGCGGAGATAGCCCATGTTATATCTTGCATTTGTTAGGAAAAACTGCTTAGAGCATGAAAAGTGCCCATTGCAGAAAGAGCTCAAATTCGAAAAACAAACACGTATTCATGTTCTCCCGGCTCACTGAACACCAAAAAACCATGAGTTTTGCAGATCTGAAGTTTCCTTGCGGAGATAGCCCATGATATATCTTGCATTTGTTAGGAAAAACTGCTTATAGCATGAAAAGTGCCCATTGAAGATAGAGCTCAAATTCGCAAAACAAACATATATTCCTGTTCCCCTGCCTCTCCGAAGACCAAAAAACCATGACTTTTGCAGATCTGAAGTTTCCTTGCGGAGATAGCCCATGCTATATCTTGCATTTGTTAGGAAAAACTGCTTATAGCATGAAAAGTGCCCATTGCAGATAGAGCTCAAATTCGCAAAACAAACACATATTCCTGTTCCCCTGCCTCCCCGAAGACCAAAAAACCATGACTTTTGCAGATCTGAAGTTTCCTTGCGGAGATAGCCCATGTTATATCTTGCATTTGTTAGGAAAAACTGCTTATAGTATGAAAAGTGCCCATTGCAGAAAGAGCTCAAATTCGAAAAACAAACACATATTCCTGTTCCCCTGCCTCCCCGAAGATCAAAAAACCATGACTTTTGCAGATGTGAAGTTTCCTTGCGGAGATAGCCCATGCTATATCTTGCATTTGTAAGGAAAATCTGCTTAGAGCATGAAAAGTGCCCATTGCAGAAAGAGCTCAAATTCGAAAAACAAACACGTATTCATGTTCCCCCGGCTCACTGAACACCAAAAAACCATGAGTTTTGCAGATCTGAAGTTTCCTTGCGGAGATAGCCCATGATATGTCTTGCATTTGTTAGGAAAAACTGCTTATAGCATGAAAAGTGCCCATTGAAGATAGAGCTCAAATTCGCAAAACAAACATATATTCCTGTTCCCCTGCCTCCCCGAAGACCAAAAAACCATGACTTTTGCAGATCTGAAGTTTCCTTGCGGAGATAGCCCATGCTATATCTTGCATTTGTTAGGAAAAACTGCTTATAGTATGAAAAGTGCCCATTGCAGAAAAAGCTCAAATTCGAAAAACAAACACATATTCCTGTTCCCCTGCCTCCCCGAATACCAAAAAACCATGACTTTTGCAGATGTGAAGTTTCCTTGCGGAGATAGCCCATGCTATATCTTGCATTTGTTAGGAAAAACTGCTTAGAGCATGAAAAGTGCCCATTGCAGAAAGAGCTCAAATTCGAAAAACAAACACGTATTCATGTTCCCCCGGCTCACTGAACACCAAAAAACCATGACTTTTGCAGATCTGAAGTTTCCTTGCGGAGATAGCCCATGTTATATCTTGCATCTGTTAGGAAAAACTGCTTATAGTATGAAAAGTGCCCATTGCAGAAAGAGCTCAAATTCGAAAAACAAACACATATTCCTGTTCCCCTGCCTCCCCGAAGATCAAAAAACCATGACTTTTGCAGATGTGAAGTTTCCTTGCGGAGATAGCCCATGCTATATCTTGCATTTGTAAGGAAAAACTGCTTAGAGCATGAAAACTGCCCATTGCAGAAAGAGCTCAAATTCGAAAAACAAACACGTATTCATGTTCCCCCGGCTCACTGAACACCAAAAAACCATGAGTTTTGCAGATCTGAAGTTTCCTTGCGGAGATAGCCCATGATATATCTTGCATTTGTTAGGAAAAACTGCTTATAGCATGAAAAGTGCCCATTGAAGATAGAGCTCAAATTCGCAAAACAAACATATATTCCTGTTCCCCTGCCTCTCCGAAGACCAAAAAACCATGACTTTTGCAGATCTGAAGTTTCCTTGCGGAGATAGCCCATGCTATATCTTGCATTTGTTAGGAAAAACTGCTTATAGCATGAAAAGTGCCCATTGCAGATAGAGCTCAAATTCGCAAAACAAACACATATTCCTGTTCCCCTGCCACCCCGAAGACCAAAAAACCATGACTTTTGCAGATCTGAAGTTTCCTTGCGGAGATAGCCCATGCTATATCTTGCATTTGTTAGGAAAAACTGCTTATAGTATGAAAAGTGCCCATTGCAGAAAAAGCTCAAATTCGAAAAACAAACACATATTCCTGTTCCCCTGCCTCCCCGAAGACCAAAAAACCATGACTTTTGCAGATGTGAACTTTCCTTGCGGAGATAGCCCATGCTATATCTTGCATTTGTTAGGAAAAACTGCTTAGAGCATGAAAAGTGCCCATTGCAGAAAGAGCTCAAATTCGAAAAACAAACACGTATTCATGTTCCCCCGGCTCACTGAACACCAAAAAACCATGACTTTTGCAGATCTGAAGTTTCCTTGCGGAGATAGCCCATGTTATATCTTGCATTTGTTAGGAAAAACTGCTTATAGCATGAAAAGTGCCCATTGCAGATAGAGCTAAAATTCGCAAAACAAACACATATTCCTGTTCCCCTGCCTCCCCGAAGACCAAAAAACCATGACTTTTGCAGATCTGAAGTTTCCTTGCGGAGATAGCCCATGCTATATCTTGCATTTGTTAGGAAAAACTGCTTATAGTATGAAAAGTGCCCATTGCAGAAAAAGCTCAAATTCGAAAAACAAACACATATTCCTGTTCCCCTGCCTCCCCGAAGACCAAAAAACCATGACTTTTGCAGATGTGAAGTTTCCTTGCGGAGATAGCCCATGCTATATCTTGCATTTGTAAGGAAAAACTGCTTAGAGCATGAAAAGTGCCCATTGCAGAAAGAGCTCAAATTCGAAAAACAAACACGTATTCATGTTCCCCCGGCTCACTGAACACCAAAAAACCATGAGTTTTGCAGATCTGAAGTTTCCTTGCGGAGATAGCCCATGATATATCTTGCATTTGTTAGGAAAAACTGCTTATAGTATGAAAAGTGCCCATTGGAGAAAGAGCTCAAATTCGAAAAACAAACACATATTCCTGTTCCCCTGCCTCTCCGAAGATCAAAAAACCATGACTTTTGCAGATCTGAAGTTTCCTTGCAGAGATAGCCCATGCTATATCTTGCATTTGTTAGGAAAAACTGCTTAGAGCATGAAAAGTGCCCATTGCAGAAAGAGCTCAAATTCGAATAACAAACACGTATTCATGTTCCCCCGGCTCACTGAACACCAAAAAACCATGAGGTTTGCAGATCTGAAGTTTCCTTGTGGAGATAGCCCATGTTATATCTTGCATTTGTTAGGAAAAACTGCTTATAGCATGAAAAGTGCCCATTGCATTTAGAGCTCAAATTCGCAAAACAAACACATATTCATGTTCCCCTGTCTCCCCGAAGACCAAAAAACCATGACTTTTGCAGATCTGAAGTTTCGTTGCGGAGATAGCCCATGCTATATCTTGCATTTGTTAGGAAAAACTGCTTATAGTATGAAAAGTGCCCATTGCAGAAAAAGCTCAAATTCGAAAAACAAACACATATTCCTGTTCCCCTGCCTCCCCGAAGACCAAAAAACCATGACTTTTGCAGATGTGAAGTTTCCTTGCGGAGATAGCCCATGCTATATCTTGCATTTGTTAGGAAAAACTGCTTAGAGCATTAAAAGTGCCCATTGCAGAAAGAGCTCAAATTCGAAAAAAAAAACACGTATTCATGTTCCCCCGGCTCACTGAACACCAAAAAACCATGACTTTTGCAGATCTGAAGTTTCCTTGCGGAGATAGCCCATGTTATATCTTGCATTTGTTAGGAAAAACTGCTTATAGTATGAAAAGTGCCCATTGCAGAAAGAGCTCAAATTCGAAAAACAAACACATATTCCTGTTCCCCTGCCTCCCCGAAGATCAAAAAACCATGACTTTTGCAGATCTGAAGTTTCCTTGCAGAGATAGCCCATGCTATATCTTGCATTTGTTAGGAAAAACTGCTTAGAGCATGAAAAGTGCCCATTGCAGAAAGAGCTCAAATTCGAAAAACAAACACGTATTCATGTACCCCCGGCTCACTGAACACCAAAAAACCATGACTTTTGCAGATCTGAAGTTTCCTTGCGGAGATAGCCCATGTTATATCTTGCATTTGTTAGGAAAAACTGCTTATAGTATGAAAAGTGCCCATTTCACAAAGAGCTCAAATTCAAAAAACAAACACATATTCATGTTCCCCTGTCTCCCCGAAGACCAAAAAACCATGACTTTTGCAGATCTGAAGTTTCCTTGCAGAGATAGCCCATGCTATATCTTGCATTTGTTAGGAAAAACTGCTTAGAGTGAGAAAAGTGCCCATTGCAGAAAGAGCTCAAATTCGAAAAACAAACACGTATTCATGTTCCCCCGGCTCACTGAACACCAAAAAACCATGAGTTCTGCAGATCTGAAGTTTCCTTGCGGAGATAGCCCATGATATATCTTGCATTTGTTAGGAAAAACTGCTCATAGCATGAAAAGTGCCCATTGCAGATAGAGCTCAAATTCGCAAAACAAACACATATTCCTGTTCCCCTGACTCCCCGAAGACCAAAAAACCATGACTTTTGCAGATCTGAAGTTTCCTTGCGGAGATAGCCCATGCTATATCTTGCATTTGTTAGGAAAAACTGCTTATAGTATGAAAAGTGCCCATTGCACAAAGAGCTGAAATTCAGAAAAACAAACACATATTCCTGTTCCCCTGCCTCCCCGAAGACCAAAAAACCATGACTTTTGCAGATCTGTAGTTTCCTTGCGGAGATAGCCCATGCTATATCTTGCATTTGTTAGGAAAAACTGCTTATAGCATGAAAAGTGCCCATTGCAGATAGAGCTAAAATTCGCAAAACAAACACATATTCCTGTTCCCCTGCCTCCCCGAAGACCAAAAAACCATGACTTTTGCAGATCTGAAGTTTCCTTGCGGAGATAGCCCATGCTATATCTTGCATTTGTTAGGAAAAACTGCTTATAGTATGAAAAGTGCCCATTGCAGAAAAAGCTCAAATTCGAAAAACAAACACATATTCCTGTTCCCCTGCCTCCCCGAAGACCAAAAAACCATGACTTTTGCAGATCTGAAGTTTCCTTGCGGAGATAGCCCATGCTATATCTTGCATTTGTTAGGAAAAACTGCTTATAGTATGAAAAGTGCCCATTGCAGAAAAAGCTCAAATTCGAAAAACAAACACATATTCCTGTTCCCCTGCCTCCCCGAAGACCAAAAAACCATGACTTTTGCAGATCTGAAGTTTCCTTGCGGAGATAGCCCATGCTATATCTTGCATTTGTTAGGAAAAACTGCTTATAGTATGAAAAGTGCCCATTGCACAAAGAGCTGAAATTCAGAAAAACAAACACATATTCCTGTTCCCCTGCCTCCCCGAAGACCAAAAAACCATGACTTTTGCAGATCTGTAGTTTCCTTGCGGAGATAGCCCAAGCTATATCTTGCATTTGTTAGGAAAAACTGCTTATAGCATGAAAAGTGCCCATTGCAGATAGAGCTCAAATTCGCAAAACAAACACATATTCCTGTTCCCCTGCCTCCCCGAAGACCAAAAAACCATGACTTTTGCAGATCTGAAGTTTCCTTGCGGAGATAGCCCATGCTATATCTTGCATTTGTTAGGAAAAACTGCTTATAGTATGAAAAGTGCCCATTGCAGAAAAAGCTCAAATTCGAAAAACAAACACATATTCCTGTTCCCCTGCCTCCCCGAAGACCAAAAAACCATGACTTTTGCAGATGTGAACTTTCCTTGCGGAGATAGCCCATGATATATATTGCATTTGTTAGGAAAAACTGCTTAGAGCATGAAAAGTGCCCATTGCAGAAAGAGCTCAAATTCGAAAAACAAACACGTATTCATGTTCCCCCGGCTCACTGAACACCAAAAAATCATGACTTTTGCAGATCTGAAGTTTCCTTGCGGAGATAGCCCATGTTATATCTTGCATTTGTTAGGAAAAACTGCTTATAGCATGAAAAGTGCCCATTGCAGATAGAGCTAAAATTCGCAAAACAAACACATATTCCTGTTCCCCTGCCTCCCCGAAGACCAAAAAACCATGACTTTTGCAGATCTGAAGTTTCCTTGCGGAGATAGCCCATGCTATATCTTGCATTTGTTAGGAAAAACTGCTTATAGTATGAAAAGTGCCCATTGCAGAAAAAGCTCAAATTCGAAAAACAAACACATATTCCTGTTCCCCTGCCTCCCCGAAGACCAAAAAACCATGACTTTTGCAGATGTGAAGTTTCCTTGCGGAGATAGCCCATGCTATATCTTGCATTTGTTAGGAAAAACTGCTTAGAGCATGAAAAGTGCCCATTGCAGAAAGAGCTCAAATTCGAAAAACAAACACGTATTCATGTTCCCCCGGCTCACTGAACACCAAAAAACCATGACTTTTGCAGATCTGAAGTTTCCTTGCGGAGATAGCCCATGTTATATCTTGCATTTGTTAGGAAAAACTGCTTATAGCATGAAAAGTGCCCATTGCAGATAGAGCTAAAATTCGCAAAACAAACACATATTCCTGTTCCCCTGCCTCCCCGAAGACCAAAAAACCATGACTTTTGCAGATCTGAAGTTTCCTTGCGGAGATAGCCCATGCTATATCTTGCATTTGTTAGGAAAAACTGCTTATAGTATGAAAAGTGCCCATTGCAGAAAAAGCTCAAATTCGAAAAACAAACACATATTCCTGTTCCCCTGCCTCCCCGAAGACCAAAAAACCATGACTTTTGCAGATGTGAACTTTCCTTGCGGAGATAGCCCATGCTATATCTTGCATTTGTTAGGAAAAACTGCTTAGAGCATGAAAAGTGCCCATTGCAGAAAGAGCTCAAATTCGAAAAACAAACACGTATTCATGTTCCCCCGGCTCACTGAACACCAAAAAATCATGACTTTTGCAGATCTGAAGTTTCCTTGCGGAGATAGCCCATGTTATATCTTGCATTTGTTAGGAAAAACTGCTTATAGCATGAAAAGTGCCCATTGCAGATAGAGCTAAAATTCGCAAAACAAACACATATTCCTGTTCCCCTGCCTCCCCGAAGACCAAAAAACCATGACTTTTGCAGATCTGAAGTTTCCTTGCGGAGATAGCCCATGCTATATCTTGCATTTGTTAGGAAAAACTGCTTATAGTATGAAAAGTGCCCATTGCAGAAAAAGCTCAAATTCGAAAAACAAACACATATTCCTGTTCCCCTGCCTCCCCGAAGACCAAAAAACCATGACTTTTGCAGATCTGAAGTTTCCTTGCGGAGATAGCCCATGCTATATCTTGCATTTGTTAGGAAAAACTGCTTAGAGCATGAAAAGTGCCCATTGCAGAAAGAGCTCAAATTCGAATAACAAACACGTATTCATGTTCCCCCGGCTCACTGAACACCAAAAAACCATGAGGTTTGCAGATCTGAAGTTTCCTTGTGGAGATAGCCCATGTTATATCTTGCATTTGTTAGGAAAAACTGCTTATAGCATGAAAAGTGCCCATTGCATTTAGAGCTCAAATTCGCAAAACAAACACATATTCATGTTCCCCTGTCTCCCCGAAGACCAAAAAACCATGACTTTTGCAGATCTGAAGTTTCGTTGCGGAGATAGCCCATGCTATATCTTGCATTTGTTAGGAAAAACTGCTTATAGTATGAAAAGTGCCCATTGCAGAAAAAGCTCAAATTCGAAAAACAAACACATATTCCTGTTCCCCTGCCTCCCCGAAGACCAAAAAACCATGACTTTTGCAGATGTGAAGTTTCCTTGCGGAGATAGCCCATGCTATATCTTGCATTTGTTAGGAAAAACTGCTTAGAGCATTAAAAGTGCCCATTGCAGAAAGAGCTCAAATTCGAAAAAAAAAACACGTATTCATGTTCCCCCGGCTCACTGAACACCAAAAAACCATGACTTTTGCAGATCTGAAGTTTCCTTGCGGAGATAGCCCATGTTATATCTTGCATTTGTTAGGAAAAACTGCTTATAGTATGAAAAGTGCCCATTGCAGAAAGAGCTCAAATTCGAAAAACAAACACATATTCCTGTTCCCCTGCCTCCCCGAAGATCAAAAAACCATGACTTTTGCAGATCTGAAGTTTCCTTGCAGAGATAGCCCATGCTATATCTTGCATTTGTTAGGAAAAACTGCTTAGAGCATGAAAAGTGCCCATTGCAGAAAGAGCTCAAATTCGAAAAACAAACACGTATTCATGTACCCCCGGCTCACTGAACACCAAAAAACCATGACTTTTGCAGATCTGAAGTTTCCTTGCGGAGATAGCCCATGTTATATCTTGCATTTGTTAGGAAAAACTGCTTATAGTATGAAAAGTGCCCATTTCACAAAGAGCTCAAATTCAAAAAACAAACACATATTCATGTTCCCCTGTCTCCCCGAAGACCAAAAAACCATGACTTTTGCAGATCTGAAGTTTCCTTGCAGAGATAGCCCATGCTATATCTTGCATTTGTTAGGAAAAACTGCTTAGAGTGAGAAAAGTGCCCATTGCAGAAAGAGCTCAAATTCGAAAAACAAACACGTATTCATGTTCCCCCGGCTCACTGAACACCAAAAAACCATGAGTTCTGCAGATCTGAAGTTTCCTTGCGGAGATAGCCCATGATATATCTTGCATTTGTTAGGAAAAACTGCTCATAGCATGAAAAGTGCCCATTGCAGATAGAGCTCAAATTCGCAAAACAAACACATATTCCTGTTCCCCTGACTCCCCGAAGACCAAAAAACCATGACTTTTGCAGATCTGAAGTTTCCTTGCGGAGATAGCCCATGCTATATCTTGCATTTGTTAGGAAAAACTGCTTAGAGCATGAAAAGTGCCCATTGCAGAAAGAGCTCAAATTCGAAAAACAAACACGTATTCATGTTCCCCCGGCTCACTGAACACCAAAAAACCATGGGTTTTGCAGATCTGAAGTTTCCTTGCGGAGATAGCCCATGCTATATCTTGCATTTGTTAGGAAAAACTGCTTATAGTATGAAAAGTGCCCATTGCAGAAAGAGCTCAAATTCGAAAAACAAACACATATTCCTGTTCCCCTGCCTCCCCGAAGACCAAAAAACCATGACTTTTGCAGATCTGAAGTTTCCTTGCGGAGATAGCCCATGCTATATCTTGCATTTGTTAGGAAAAACTGCTTATAGTATGAAAAGTGCCCATTGCACAAAGAGCTGAAATTCAGAAAAACAAACACATATTCCTGTTCCCCTGCCTCCCCGAAGACCAAAAAACCATGACTTTTGCAGATCTGTAGTTTCCTTGCGGAGATAGCCCATGCTATATCTTGCATTTGTTAGGAAAAACTGCTTATAGCATGAAAAGTGCCCATTGCAGATAGAGCTAAAATTCGCAAAACAAACACATATTCCTGTTCCCCTGCCTCCCCGAAGACCAAAAAACCATGACTTTTGCAGATCTGAAGTTTCCTTGCGGAGATAGCCCATGCTATATCTTGCATTTGTTAGGAAAAACTGCTTATAGTATGAAAAGTGCCCATTGCAGAAAAAGCTCAAATTCGAAAAACAAACACATATTCCTGTTCCCCTGCCTCCCCGAAGACCAAAAAACCATGACTTTTGCAGATCTGAAGTTTCCTTGCGGAGATAGCCCATGCTATATCTTGCATTTGTTAGGAAAAACTGCTTATAGTATGAAAAGTGCCCATTGCAGAAAAAGCTCAAATTCGAAAAACAAACACATATTCCTGTTCCCCTGCCTCCCCGAAGACCAAAAAACCATGACTTTTGCAGATCTGAAGTTTCCTTGCGGAGATAGCCCATGCTATATCTTGCATTTGTTAGGAAAAACTGCTTATAGTATGAAAAGTGCCCATTGCACAAAGAGCTGAAATTCAGAAAAACAAACACATATTCCTGTTCCCCTGCCTCCCCGAAGACCAAAAAACCATGACTTTTGCAGATCTGTAGTTTCCTTGCGGAGATAGCCCAAGCTATATCTTGCATTTGTTAGGAAAAACTGCTTATAGCATGAAAAGTGCCCATTGCAGATAGAGCTCAAATTCGCAAAACAAACACATATTCCTGTTCCCCTGCCTCCCCGAAGACCAAAAAACCATGACTTTTGCAGATCTGAAGTTTCCTTGCGGAGATAGCCCATGCTATATCTTGCATTTGTTAGGAAAAACTGCTTATAGTATGAAAAGTGCCCATTGCAGAAAAAGCTCAAATTCGAAAAACAAACACATATTCCTGTTCCCCTGCCTCCCCGAAGACCAAAAAACCATGACTTTTGCAGATGTGAACTTTCCTTGCGGAGATAGCCCATGATATATATTGCATTTGTTAGGAAAAACTGCTTAGAGCATGAAAAGTGCCCATTGCAGAAAGAGCTCAAATTCGAAAAACAAACACGTATTCATGTTCCCCCGGCTCACTGAACACCAAAAAATCATGACTTTTGCAGATCTGAAGTTTCCTTGCGGAGATAGCCCATGTTATATCTTGCATTTGTTAGGAAAAACTGCTTATAGCATGAAAAGTGCCCATTGCAGATAGAGCTAAAATTCGCAAAACAAACACATATTCCTGTTCCCCTGCCTCCCCGAAGACCAAAAAACCATGACTTTTGCAGATCTGAAGTTTCCTTGCGGAGATAGCCCATGCTATATCTTGCATTTGTTAGGAAAAACTGCTTATAGTATGAAAAGTGCCCATTGCAGAAAAAGCTCAAATTCGAAAAACAAACACATATTCCTGTTCCCCTGCCTCCCCGAAGACCAAAAAACCATGACTTTTGCAGATGTGAAGTTTCCTTGCGGAGATAGCCCATGCTATATCTTGCATTTGTTAGGAAAAACTGCTTAGAGCATGAAAAGTGCCCATTGCAGAAAGAGCTCAAATTCGAAAAACAAACACGTATTCATGTTCCCCCGGCTCACTGAACACCAAAAAACCATGACTTTTGCAGATCTGAAGTTTCCTTGCGGAGATAGCCCATGTTATATCTTGCATTTGTTAGGAAAAACTGCTTATAGCATGAAAAGTGCCCATTGCAGATAGAGCTAAAATTCGCAAAACAAACACATATTCCTGTTCCCCTGCCTCCCCGAAGACCAAAAAACCATGACTTTTGCAGATCTGAAGTTTCCTTGCGGAGATAGCCCATGCTATATCTTGCATTTGTTAGGAAAAACTGCTTATAGTATGAAAAGTGCCCATTGCAGAAAAAGCTCAAATTCGAAAAACAAACACATATTCCTGTTCCCCTGCCTCCCCGAAGACCAAAAAACCATGACTTTTGCAGATGTGAACTTTCCTTGCGGAGATAGCCCATGCTATATCTTGCATTTGTTAGGAAAAACTGCTTAGAGCATGAAAAGTGCCCATTGCAGAAAGAGCTCAAATTCGAAAAACAAACACGTATTCATGTTCCCCCGGCTCACTGAACACCAAAAAATCATGACTTTTGCAGATCTGAAGTTTCCTTGCGGAGATAGCCCATGTTATATCTTGCATTTGTTAGGAAAAACTGCTTATAGCATGAAAAGTGCCCATTGCAGATAGAGCTAAAATTCGCAAAACAAACACATATTCCTGTTCCCCTGCCTCCCCGAAGACCAAAAAACCATGACTTTTGCAGATCTGAAGTTTCCTTGCGGAGATAGCCCATGCTATATCTTGCATTTGTTAGGAAAAACTGCTTATAGTATGAAAAGTGCCCATTGCAGAAAAAGCTCAAATTCGAAAAACAAACACATATTCCTGTTCCCCTGCCTCCCCGAAGACCAAAAAACCATGACTTTTGCAGATCTGAAGTTTCCTTGCGGAGATAGCCCATGCTATATCTTGCATTTGTTAGGAAAAACTGCTTATAGTATGAAAAGTGCCCATTGCACAAAGAGCTGAAATTCAGAAAAACAAACACATATTCCTGTTCCCCTGCCTCCCCGAAGACCAAAAAACCATGACTTTTGCAGATCTGTAGTTTCCTTGCGGAGATAGCCCATGCTATATCTTGCATTTGTTAGGAAAAACTGCTTATAGCATGAAAAGTGCCCATTGCAGATAGAGCTCAAATTCGCAAAACAAACACATATTCCTGTTCCCCTGCCTCCCCGAAGACCAAAAAACCATGACTTTTGCAGATCTGAAGTTTCCTTGCGGAGATAGCCCATGCTATATCTTGCATTTGTTAGGAAAAACTGCTTATAGTATGAAAAGTGCCCATTGCAGAAAAAGCTCAAATTCGAAAAACAAACACATATTCCTGTTCCCCTGCCTCCCCGAAGACCAAAAAACCATGACTTTTGCAGATGTGAACTTTCCTTGCGGAGATAGCCCATGATATATCTTGCATTTGTTAGGAAAAACTGCTTAGAGCATGAAAAGTGCCCATTGCAGAAAGAGCTCAAATTCGAAAAACAAACACGTATTCATGTTCCCCCGGCTCACTGAACACCAAAAAATCATGACTTTTGCAGATCTGAAGTTTCCTTGCGGAGATAGCCCATGTTATATCTTGCATTTGTTAGGAAAAACTGCTTATAGCATGAAAAGTGCCCATTGCAGATAGAGCTAAAATTCGCAAAACAAACACATATTCCTGTTCCCCTGCCTCCCCGAAGACCAAAAAACCATGACTTTTGCAGATCTGAAGTTTCCTTGCGGAGATAGCCCATGCTATATCTTGCATTTGTTAGGAAAAACTGCTTATAGTATGAAAAGTGCCCATTGCAGAAAAAGCTCAAATTCGAAAAACAAACACATATTCCTGTTCCCCTGCCTCCCCGAAGACCAAAAAACCATGACTTTTGCAGATGTGAAGTTTCCTTGCGGAGATAGCCCATGCTATATCTTGCATTTGTTAGGAAAAACTGCTTAGAGCATGAAAAGTGCCCATTGCAGAAAGAGCTCAAATTCGAAAAACAAACACGTATTCATGTTCCCCCGGCTCACTGAACACCAAAAAACCATGACTTTTGCAGATCTGAAGTTTCCTTGCGGAGATAGCCCATGTTATATCTTGCATTTGTTAGGAAAAACTGCTTATAGCATGAAAAGTGCCCATTGCAGATAGAGCTAAAATTCGCAAAACAAACACATATTCCTGTTCCCCTGCCTCCCCGAAGACCAAAAAACCATGACTTTTGCAGATCTGAAGTTTCCTTGCGGAGATAGCCCATGCTATATCTTGCATTTGTTAGGAAAAACTGCTTATAGTATGAAAAGTGCCCATTGCAGAAAAAGCTCAAATTCGAAAAACAAACACATATTCCTGTTCCCCTGCCTCCCCGAAGACCAAAAAACCATGACTTTTGCAGATGTGAACTTTCCTTGCGGAGATAGCCCATGCTATATCTTGCATTTGTAAGGAAAAACTGCTTAGAGCATGAAAAGTGCCCATTGCAGAAAGAGCTCAAATTCGAAAAACAAACACGTATTCATGTTCCCCCGGCTCACTGAACACCAAAAAACCATGAGTTTTGCAGATCTGAAGTTTCCTTGCGGAGATAGCCCATGATATATCTTGCATTTGTTAGGAAAAACTGCTTATAGCATGAAAAGTGCCCATTGAAGATAGAGCTCAAATTCGCAAAACAAACATATATTCCTGTTCCCCTGCCTCTCCGAAGACCAAAAAACCATGACTTTTGCAGATCTGAAGTTTCCTTGCGGAGATAGCCCATGCTATATCTTGCATTTGTTAGGAAAAACTGCTTATAGCATGAAAAGTGCCCATTGCAGATAGAGCTCAAATTCGCAAAACAAACACATATTCCTGTTCCCCTGCCTCCCCGAAGACCAAAAAACCATGACTTTTGCAGATCTGAAGTTTCCTTGCGGAGATAGCCCATGCTATATCTTGCATTTGTTAGGAAAAACTGCTTATATTATGAAAAGTGCCCATTGCAGAAAAAGCTCAAATTCGAAAAACAAACACATATTCCTGTTCCCCTGCCTCCCCGAAGACCAAAAAACCATGACTTTTGCAGATGTGAACTTTCCTTGCGGAGATAGCCCATGCTATATCTTGCATTTGTTAGGAAAAACTGCTTAGAGCATGAAAAGTGCCCATTGCAGAAAGAGCTCAAATTCGAAAAACAAACACGTATTCATGTTCCCCCGGCTCACTGAACACCAAAAAACCATGACTTTTGCAGATCTGAAGTTTCCTTGCGGAGATAGCCCATGTTATATCTTGCATTTGTTAGGAAAAACTGCTTATAGCATGAAAAGTGCCCATTGCAGATAGAGCTAAAATTCGCAAAACAAACACATATTCCTGTTCCCCTGCCTCCCCGAAGACCAAAAAACCATGACTTTTGCAGATCTGAAGTTTCCTTGCGGAGATAGCCCATGCTATATCTTGCATTTGTTAGGAAAAACTGCTTATAGTATGAAAAGTGCCCATTGCAGAAAAAGCTCAAATTCGAAAAACAAACACATATTCCTGTTCCCCTGCCTCCCCGAAGACCAAAAAACCATGACTTTTGCAGATGTGAAGTTTCCTTGCGGAGATAGCCCATGCTATATCTTGCATTTGTTAGGAAAAACTGCTTAGAGCATGAAAAGTGCCCATTGCAGAAAGAGCTCAAATTCGAAAAACAAACACGTATTCATGTTCCCCCGGCTCACTGAACACCAAAAAACCATGACTTTTGCAGATGTGAAGTTTCCTTGCGGAGATAGCCCATGGTATATCTTGCATTTGTTAGGAAAAACTGCTTAGAGCATGAAAAGTGCCCATTGCAGAAAGAGCTCAAATTCGAAAAACAAACACATATTCCTGTTCCCCTGCCTCCCCGAAGATCAAAAAACCATGACTTTTGCAGATCTGAAGTTTCCTTGCGGAGATAGCCCATGCTATATCTTGCATTTGTTAGGAAAAACTGCTTATAGTATGAAAAGTGCCCATTGCAGAAAAAGCTCAAATTCGAAAAACAAACACATATTCCTGTTCCCCTGCCTCCCCGAAGACCAAAAAACCATGACTTTTGCAGATGTGAAGTTTCCTTGCGGAGAACGCCCATGCTATATCTTGCATTTGTAAGGAAAAAATGCTTAGAGCATGAAAAGTGCCCATTGCAGAAAGAGCTCAAATTCGAAAAACAAACACGTATTCATGTTCCCCCGGCTCACTGAACACCAAAAAACCATGAGTTTTGCAGATCTGAAGTTTCCTTGCGGAGATAGCCCATGATATATCTTGCATTTGTTAGGAAAAACTGCTTATAGTATGAAAAGTGCCCATTGGAGAAAGAGCTCAAATTCGAAAAACAAACACATATTCCTGTTCCCCTGCCTCTCCGAAGATCAAAAAACCATGACTTTTGCAGATCTGAAGTTTCCTTGCAGAGATAGCCCATGCTATATCTTGCATTTGTTAGGAAAAACTGCTTAGAGCATGAAAAGTGCCCATTGCAGAAAGAGCTCAAATTCGAATAACAAACACGTATTCATGTTCCCCCGGCTCACTGAACACCAAAAAACCATGAGGTTTGCAGATCTGAAGTTTCCTTGTGGAGATAGCCCATGTTATATCTTGCATTTGTTAGGAAAAACTGCTTATAGCATGAAAAGTGCCCATTGCATTTAGAGCTCAAATTCGCAAAACAAACACATATTCATGTTCCCCTGTCTCCCCGAAGACCAAAAAACCATGACTTTTGCAGATCTGAAGTTTCCTTGCGGAGATAGCCCATGCTATATCTTGCATTTGTTAGGAAAAACTGCTTATAGTATGAAAAGTGCCCATTGCAGAAAAAGCTCAAATTCGAAAAACAAACACATATTCCTGTTCCCCTGCCTCCCCGAAGACCAAAAAACCATGACTTTTGCAGATGTGAAGTTTCCTTGCGGAGATAGCCCATGCTATATTATGCATTTGTTAGGAAAAACTGCTTAGAGCATTAAAAGTGCCCATTGCAGAAAGAGCTCAAATTCGAAAAAAAAACACGTATTCATGTTCCCCCGGCTCACTGAACACCAAAAAACCATGACTTTTGCAGATCTGAAGTTTCCTTGCGGAGATAGCCCATGTTATATCTTGCATTTGTTAGGAAAAACTGCTTATAGTATGAAAAGTGCCCATTGCAGAAAGAGCTCAAATTCGAAAAAGAAACACATATTCCTGTTCCCCTGCCTCCCCGAAGATCAAAAAACCATGACTTTTGCAGATCTGAAGTTTCCTTGCAGAGATAGCCCATGCTATATCTTGCATTTGTTAGGAAAAACTGCTTAGAGCATGAAAAGTGCCCATTGCAGAAAGAGCTCAAATTCGAAAAACAAACACGTATTCATGTTCCCCCGGCTCACTGAACACCAAAAAACCATGACTTTTGCAGATCTGAAGTTTCCTTGCGGAGATAGCCCATGTTATATCTTGCATTTGTTAGGAAAAACTGCTTATAGTATGAAAAGTGCCCATTTCACAAAGAGCTCAAATTCAAAAAACAAACACATATTCATGTTCCCCTGTCTCCCCGAAGACCAAAAAACCATGACTTTTGCAGATCTGAAGTTTCCTTGCAGAGATAGCCCATGCTATATCTTGCATTTGTTAGGAAAAACTGCTTAGAGTGAGAAAAGTGCCCATTGCAGAAAGAGCTCAAATTCGAAAAACAAACACGTATTCATGTTCCCCCGGCTCACTGAACACCAAAAAACCATGAGTTCTGCAGATCTGAAGTTTCCTTGCGGAGATAGCCCATGATATATCTTGCATTTGTTAGGAAAAACTGCTCATAGCATGAAAAGTGCCCATTGCAGATAGAGCTCAAATTCGCAAAACAAACACATATTCCTGTTCCCCTGACTCCCCGAAGACCAAAAAACCATGACTTTTGCAGATCTGAAGTTTCCTTGCGGAGATAGCCCATGCTATATCTTGCATTTGTTAGGAAAAACTGCTTATAGTATGAAAAGTGCCCATTGCACAAAGCTGAAATTCAGAAAAACAAACACATATTCCTGTTCCCCTGCCTCCCCGAAGACCAAAAAACCATGACTTTTGCAGATCTGTAGTTTCCTTGCGGAGATAGCCCATGCTATATCTTGCATTTGTTAGGAAAAACTGCTTATAGCATGAAAAGTGCCCATTGCAGATAGAGCTAAAATTCGCAAAACAAACACATATTCCTGTTCCCCTGCCTCCCCGAAGACCAAAAAACCATGACTTTTGCAGATCTGAAGTTTCCTTGCGGAGATAGCCCATGCTATATCTTGCATTTGTTAGGAAAAACTGCTTATAGTATGAAAAGTGCCCATTGCAGAAAAAGCTCAAATTCGAAAAACAAACACATATTCCTGTTCCCCTGCCTCCCCGAAGACCAAAAAACCATGACTTTTGCAGATGTGAACTTTCCTTGCGGAGATAGCCCATGATATATCTTGCATTTGTTAGGAAAAACTGCTTAGAGCATGAAAAGTGCCCATTGCAGAAAGAGCTCAAATTCGAAAAACAAACACGTATTCATGTTCCCCCGGCTCACTGAACACCAAAAAATCATGACCTTTGCAGATCTGAAGTTTCCTTGCGGAGATAGCCCATGTTATATCTTGCATTTGTTAGGAAAAACTGCTTATAGCATGAAAAGTGCCCATTGCAGATAGAGCTAAAATTCGCAAAACAAACACATATTCCTGTTCCCCTGCCTCCCCGAAGACCAAAAAACCATGACTTTTGCAGATCTGAAGTTTCCTTGCGGAGATAGCCCATGCTATATCTTGCATTTGTTAGGAAAAACTGCTTATAGTATGAAAAGTGCCCATTGCAGAAAAAGCTCAAATTTGAAAAACAGACACATATTCCTGTTCCCCTGCCTCCCCGAAGACCAAAAAACCATGACTTTTGCAGATCTGAAGTTTCCTTGCGGAGATAGCCCATGCTATATCTTGCATTTGTTAGGAAAAACTGCTTATAGTATGAAAAGTGCCCATTGCACAAAGAGCTGAAATTCAGAAAAACAAACACATATTCCTGTTCCCCTGCCTCCCCGAAGACCAAAAAACCATGACTTTTGCAGATCTGTAGTTTCCTTGCGGAGATAGCCCATGATATATCTTGCATTTGTTAGGAAAAACTGCTTATAGCATGAAAAGTGCCCATTGAAGATAGAGCTCAAATTCGCAAAACAAACATATATTCCTGTTCCCCTGCCTCTCCGAAGACCAAAAAACCATGACTTTTGCAGATCTGAAGTTTCCTTGCGGAGATAGCCCATGCTATATCTTGCATTTGTTAGGAAAAACTGCTTATAGCATGAAAAGTGCCCATTGCAGATAGAGCTCAAATTCGCAAAACAAACACATATTCCTGTTCCCCTGCCTCCCCGAAGACCAAAAAACCATGACTTTTGCAGATCTGAAGTTTCCTTGCGGAGATAGCCCATGCTATATCTTGCATTTGTTAGGAAAAACTGCTTATATTATGAAAAGTGCCCATTGCAGAAAAAGCTCAAATTCGAAAAACAAACACATATTCCTGTTCCCCTGCCTCCCCGAAGACCAAAAAACCATGACTTTTGCAGATGTGAACTTTCCTTGCGGAGATAGCCCATGCTATATCTTGCATTTGTTAGGAAAAACTGCTTAGAGCATGAAAAGTGCCCATTGCAGAAAGAGCTCAAATTCGAAAAACAAACACGTATTCATGTTCCCCCGGCTCACTGAACACCAAAAAACCATGACTTTTGCAGATCTGAAGTTTCCTTGCGGAGATAGCCCATGTTATATCTTGCATTTGTTAGGAAAAACTGCTTATAGCATGAAAAGTGCCCATTGCAGATAGAGCTAAAATTCGCAAAACAAACACATATTCCTGTTCCCCTGCCTCCCCGAAGACCAAAAAACCATGACTTTTGCAGATCTGAAGTTTCCTTGCGGAGATAGCCCATGCTATATCTTGCATTTGTTAGGAAAAACTGCTTATAGTATGAAAAGTGCCCATTGCAGAAAAAGCTCAAATTCGAAAAACAAACACATATTCCTGTTCCCCTGCCTCCCCGAAGACCAAAAAACCATGACTTTTGCAGATGTGAAGTTTCCTTGCGGAGATAGCCCATGCTATATCTTGCATTTGTTAGGAAAAACTGCTTAGAGCATGAAAAGTGCCCATTGCAGAAAGAGCTCAAATTCGAAAAACAAACACGTATTCATGTTCCCCCGGCTCACTGAACACCAAAAAACCATGACTTTTGCAGATGTGAAGTTTCCTTGCGGAGATAGCCCATGGTATATCTTGCATTTGTTAGGAAAAACTGCTTAGAGCATGAAAAGTGCCCATTGCAGAAAGAGCTCAAATTCGAAAAACAAACACATATTCCTGTTCCCCTGCCTCCCCGAAGATCAAAAAACCATGACTTTTGCAGATCTGAAGTTTCCTTGCGGAGATAGCCCATGCTATATCTTGCATTTGTTAGGAAAAACTGCTTATAGTATGAAAAGTGCCCATTGCAGAAAAAGCTCAAATTCGAAAAACAAACACATATTCCTGTTCCCCTGCCTCCCCGAAGACCAAAAAACCATGACTTTTGCAGATGTGAAGTTTCCTTGCGGAGAACGCCCATGCTATATCTTGCATTTGTAAGGAAAAAATGCTTAGAGCATGAAAAGTGCCCATTGCAGAAAGAGCTCAAATTCGAAAAACAAACACGTATTCATGTTCCCCCGGCTCACTGAACACCAAAAAACCATGAGTTTTGCAGATCTGAAGTTTCCTTGCGGAGATAGCCCATGATATATCTTGCATTTGTTAGGAAAAACTGCTTATAGTATGAAAAGTGCCCATTGGAGAAAGAGCTCAAATTCGAAAAACAAACACATATTCCTGTTCCCCTGCCTCTCCGAAGATCAAAAAACCATGACTTTTGCAGATCTGAAGTTTCCTTGCAGAGATAGCCCATGCTATATCTTGCATTTGTTAGGAAAAACTGCTTAGAGCATGAAAAGTGCCCATTGCAGAAAGAGCTCAAATTCGAATAACAAACACGTATTCATGTTCCCCCGGCTCACTGAACACCAAAAAACCATGAGGTTTGCAGATCTGAAGTTTCCTTGTGGAGATAGCCCATGTTATATCTTGCATTTGTTAGGAAAAACTGCTTATAGCATGAAAAGTGCCCATTGCATTTAGAGCTCAAATTCGCAAAACAAACACATATTCATGTTCCCCTGTCTCCCCGAAGACCAAAAAACCATGACTTTTGCAGATCTGAAGTTTCCTTGCGGAGATAGCCCATGCTATATCTTGCATTTGTTAGGAAAAACTGCTTATAGTATGAAAAGTGCCCATTGCAGAAAAAGCTCAAATTCGAAAAACAAACACATATTCCTGTTCCCCTGCCTCCCCGAAGACCAAAAAACCATGACTTTTGCAGATGTGAAGTTTCCTTGCGGAGATAGCCCATGCTATATTATGCATTTGTTAGGAAAAACTGCTTAGAGCATTAAAAGTGCCCATTGCAGAAAGAGCTCAAATTCGAAAAAAAAACACGTATTCATGTTCCCCCGGCTCACTGAACACCAAAAAACCATGACTTTTGCAGATCTGAAGTTTCCTTGCGGAGATAGCCCATGTTATATCTTGCATTTGTTAGGAAAAACTGCTTATAGTATGAAAAGTGCCCATTGCAGAAAGAGCTCAAATTCGAAAAAGAAACACATATTCCTGTTCCCCTGCCTCCCCGAAGATCAAAAAACCATGACTTTTGCAGATCTGAAGTTTCCTTGCAGAGATAGCCCATGCTATATCTTGCATTTGTTAGGAAAAACTGCTTAGAGCATGAAAAGTGCCCATTGCAGAAAGAGCTCAAATTCGAAAAACAAACACGTATTCATGTTCCCCCGGCTCACTGAACACCAAAAAACCATGACTTTTGCAGATCTGAAGTTTCCTTGCGGAGATAGCCCATGTTATATCTTGCATTTGTTAGGAAAAACTGCTTATAGTATGAAAAGTGCCCATTTCACAAAGAGCTCAAATTCAAAAAACAAACACATATTCATGTTCCCCTGTCTCCCCGAAGACCAAAAAACCATGACTTTTGCAGATCTGAAGTTTCCTTGCAGAGATAGCCCATGCTATATCTTGCATTTGTTAGGAAAAACTGCTTAGAGTGAGAAAAGTGCCCATTGCAGAAAGAGCTCAAATTCGAAAAACAAACACGTATTCATGTTCCCCCGGCTCACTGAACACCAAAAAACCATGAGTTCTGCAGATCTGAAGTTTCCTTGCGGAGATAGCCCATGATATATCTTGCATTTGTTAGGAAAAACTGCTCATAGCATGAAAAGTGCCCATTGCAGATAGAGCTCAAATTCGCAAAACAAACACATATTCCTGTTCCCCTGACTCCCCGAAGACCAAAAAACCATGACTTTTGCAGATCTGAAGTTTCCTTGCGGAGATAGCCCATGCTATATCTTGCATTTGTTAGGAAAAACTGCTTATAGTATGAAAAGTGCCCATTGCACAAAGCTGAAATTCAGAAAAACAAACACATATTCCTGTTCCCCTGCCTCCCCGAAGACCAAAAAACCATGACTTTTGCAGATCTGTAGTTTCCTTGCGGAGATAGCCCATGCTATATCTTGCATTTGTTAGGAAAAACTGCTTATAGCATGAAAAGTGCCCATTGCAGATAGAGCTAAAATTCGCAAAACAAACACATATTCCTGTTCCCCTGCCTCCCCGAAGACCAAAAAACCATGACTTTTGCAGATCTGAAGTTTCCTTGCGGAGATAGCCCATGCTATATCTTGCATTTGTTAGGAAAAACTGCTTATAGTATGAAAAGTGCCCATTGCAGAAAAAGCTCAAATTCGAAAAACAAACACATATTCCTGTTCCCCTGCCTCCCCGAAGACCAAAAAACCATGACTTTTGCAGATGTGAACTTTCCTTGCGGAGATAGCCCATGATATATCTTGCATTTGTTAGGAAAAACTGCTTAGAGCATGAAAAGTGCCCATTGCAGAAAGAGCTCAAATTCGAAAAACAAACACGTATTCATGTTCCCCCGGCTCACTGAACACCAAAAAATCATGACCTTTGCAGATCTGAAGTTTCCTTGCGGAGATAGCCCATGTTATATCTTGCATTTGTTAGGAAAAACTGCTTATAGCATGAAAAGTGCCCATTGCAGATAGAGCTAAAATTCGCAAAACAAACACATATTCCTGTTCCCCTGCCTCCCCGAAGACCAAAAAACCATGACTTTTGCAGATCTGAAGTTTCCTTGCGGAGATAGCCCATGCTATATCTTGCATTTGTTAGGAAAAACTGCTTATAGTATGAAAAGTGCCCATTGCAGAAAAAGCTCAAATTTGAAAAACAAACACATATTCCTGTTCCCCTGCCTCCCCGAAGACCAAAAAACCATGACTTTTGCAGATCTGAAGTTTCCTTGCGGAGATAGCCCATGCTATATCTTGCATTTGTTAGGAAAAACTGCTTATAGTATGAAAAGTGCCCATTGCACAAAGAGCTGAAATTCAGAAAAACAAACACATATTCCTGTTCCCCTGCCTCCCCGAAGACCAAAAAACCATGACTTTTGCAGATCTGTAGTTTCCTTGCGGAGATAGCCCATGCTATATCTTGCATTTGTTAGGAAAAACTGCTTATAGCATGAAAAGTGCCCATTGCAGATAGAGCTAAAATTCGCAAAACAAACACATATTCCTGTTCCCCTGCCTCCCCGAAGACCAAAAAACCATGACTTTTGCAGATCTGAAGTTTCCTTGCGGAGATAGCCCATGCTATATCTTGCATTTGTTAGGAAAAACTGCTTATAGTATGAAAAGTGCCCATTGCAGAAAAAGCTCAAATTCGAAAAACAAACACATATTCCTGTTCCCCTGCCTCCCCGAAGACCAAAAAACCATGACTTTTGCAGATGTGAAGTTTCCTTGCGGAGATAGCCCATGCTATATCTTGCATTTGTTAGGAAAAACTGCTTAGAGCATGAAAAGTGCCCATTGCAGAAAGAGCTCAAATTCGAAAAACAAACACGTATTCATGTTCCCCCGGCTCACTGAACACCAAAAAATCATGACTTTTGCAGATCTGAAGTTTCCTTGCGGAGATAGCCCATGTTATATCTTGCATTTGTTAGGAAAAACTGCTTATAGCATGAAAAGTGCCCATTGTAGATAGAGCTAAAATTCGCAAAACAAACACATATTCCTGTTCCCCTGCCTCCCCGAAGACCAAAAAACCATGACTTTTGCAGATCTGAAGTTTCCTTGCGGAGATAGCCCATGCTATATCTTGCATTTGTTAGGAAAAACTGCTTATAGTATGAAAAGTGCCCATTGCAGAAAAAGCTCAAATTCGAAAAACAAACACATATTCCTGTTCCCCTGCCTCCCCGAAGACCAAAAAACCATGACTTTTGCAGATGTGAAGTTTCCTTGCGGAGATAGCCCATGCTATATCTTGCATTTGTTAGGAAAAACTGCTTAGAGCATGAAAAGTGCCCATTGCAGAAAGAGCTCAAATTCGAAAAACAAACACGTATTCATGTTCCCCCGGCTCACTGAACACCAAAAAACCATGACTTTTGCAGATCTGAAGTTTCCTTGCGGAGATAGCCCATGTTATATCTTGCATTTGTTAGGAAAAACTGCTTATAGCATGAAAAGTGCCCATTGCAGATAGAGCTAAAATTCGCAAAACAAACACATATTCCTGTTCCCCTGCCTCCCCGAAGACCAAAAAACCATGACTTTTGCAGATCTGAAGTTTCCTTGCGGAGATAGCCCATGCTATATCTTGCATTTGTTAGGAAAAACTGCTTATAGTATGAAAAGTGCCCATTGCAGAAAAAGCTCAAATTTGAAAAACAAACACATATTCCTGTTCCCCTGCCTCCCCGAAGACCAAAAAACCATGACTTTTGCAGATCTGAAGTTTCCTTGCGGAGATAGCCCATGCTATATCTTGCATTTGTTAGGAAAAACTGCTTATAGTATGAAAAGTGCCCATTGCACAAAGAGCTGAAATTCAGAAAAACAAACACATATTCCTGTTCCCCTGCCTCCCCGAAGACCAAAAAACCATGACTTTTGCAGATCTGTAGTTTCCTTGCGGAGATAGCCCATGCTATATCTTGCATTTGTTAGGAAAAACTGCTTATAGCATGAAAAGTGCCCATTGCAGATAGAGCTAAAATTCGCAAAACAAACACATATTCCTGTTCCCCTGCCTCCCCGAAGACCAAAAAACCATGACTTTTGCAGATCTGAAGTTTCCTTGCGGAGATAGCCCATGCTATATCTTGCATTTGTTAGGAAAAACTGCTTATAGTATGAAAAGTGCCCATTGCAGAAAAAGCTCAAATTCGAAAAACAAACACATATTCCTGTTCCCCTGCCTCCCCGAAGACCAAAAAACCATGACTTTTGCAGATGTGAAGTTTCCTTGCGGAGATAGCCCATGCTATATCTTGCATTTGTTAGGAAAAACTGCTTAGAGCATGAAAAGTGCCCATTGCAGAAAGAGCTCAAATTCGAAAAACAAACACGTATTCATGTTCCCCCGGCTCACTGAACACCAAAAAATCATGACTTTTGCAGATCTGAAGTTTCCTTGCGGAGATAGCCCATGTTATATCTTGCATTTGTTAGGAAAAACTGCTTATAGCATGAAAAGTGCCCATTGTAGATAGAGCTAAAATTCGCAAAACAAACACATATTCCTGTTCCCCTGCCTCCCCGAAGACCAAAAAACCATGACTTTTGCAGATCTGAAGTTTCCTTGCGGAGATAGCCCATGCTATATCTTGCATTTGTTAGGAAAAACTGCTTATAGTATGAAAAGTGCCCATTGCAGAAAAAGCTCAAATTCGAAAAACAAACACATATTCCTGTTCCCCTGCCTCCCCGAAGACCAAAAAACCATGACTTTTGCAGATGTGAAGTTTCCTTGCGGAGATAGCCCATGCTATATCTTGCATTTGTTAGGAAAAACTGCTTAGAGCATGAAAAGTGCCCATTGCAGAAAGAGCTCAAATTCGAAAAACAAACACGTATTCATGTTCCCCCGGCTCACTGAACACCAAAAAACCATGACTTTTGCAGATCTGAAGTTTCCTTGCGGAGATAGCCCATGTTATATCTTGCATTTGTTAGGAAAAACTGCTTATAGCATGAAAAGTGCCCATTGCAGATAGAGCTAAAATTCGCAAAACAAACACATATTCCTGTTCCCCTGCCTCCCCGAAGACCAAAAAACCATGACTTTTGCAGATCTGAAGTTTCCTTGCGGAGATAGCCCATGCTATATCTTGCATTTGTTAGGAAAAACTGCTTATAGTATGAAAAGTGCCCATTGCAGAAAAAGCTCAAATTCGAAAAACAAACACATATTCCTGTTCCCCTGCCTCCCCGAAGACCAAAAAACCATGACTTTTGCAGATGTGAAGTTTCCTTGCGGAGATAGCCCATGCTATATCTTGCATTTGTTAGGAAAAACTGCTTAGAGCATGAAAAGTGCCCATTGCAGAAAGAGCTCAAATTCGAAAAACAAACACGTATTCATGTTCCCCCGGCTCACTGAACACCAAAAAACCATGACTTTTGCAGATGTGAAGTTTCCTTGCGGAGATAGCCCATGGTATATCTTGCATTTGTTAGGAAAAACTGCTTAGAGCATGAAAAGTGCCCATTGCAGAAAGAGCTCAAATTCGAAAAACAAACACATATTCCTGTTCCCCTGCCTCCCCGAAGATCAAAAAACCATGACTTTTGCAGATCTGAAGTTTCCTTGCGGAGATAGCCCATGCTATATCTTGCATTTGTTAGGAAAAACTGCTTATAGTATGAAAAGTGCCCATTGCAGAAAAAGCTCAAATTCGAAAAACAAACACATATTCCTGTTCCCCTGCCTCCCCGAAGACCAAAAAACCATGACTTTTGCAGATGTGAAGTTTCCTTGCGGAGAACGCCCATGCTATATCTTGCATTTGTAAGGAAAAAATGCTTAGAGCATGAAAAGTGCCCATTGCAGAAAGAGCTCAAATTCGAAAAACAAACACGTATTCATGTTCCCCCGGCTCACTGAACACCAAAAAACCATGAGTTTTGCAGATCTGAAGTTTCCTTGCGGAGATAGCCCATGATATATCTTGCATTTGTTAGGAAAAACTGCTTATAGTATGAAAAGTGCCCATTGGAGAAAGAGCTCAAATTCGAAAAACAAACACATATTCCTGTTCCCCTGCCTCTCCGAAGATCAAAAAACCATGACTTTTGCAGATCTGAAGTTTCCTTGCAGAGATAGCCCATGCTATATCTTGCATTTGTTAGGAAAAACTGCTTAGAGCATGAAAAGTGCCCATTGCAGAAAGAGCTCAAATTCGAATAACAAACACGTATTCATGTTCCCCCGGCTCACTGAACACCAAAAAACCATGAGGTTTGCAGATCTGAAGTTTCCTTGTGGAGATAGCCCATGTTATATCTTGCATTTGTTAGGAAAAACTGCTTATAGCATGAAAAGTGCCCATTGCATTTAGAGCTCAAATTCGCAAAACAAACACATATTCATGTTCCCCTGTCTCCCCGAAGACCAAAAAACCATGACTTTTGCAGATCTGAAGTTTCCTTGCGGAGATAGCCCATGCTATATCTTGCATTTGTTAGGAAAAACTGCTTATAGTATGAAAAGTGCCCATTGCAGAAAAAGCTCAAATTCGAAAAACAAACACATATTCCTGTTCCCCTGCCTCCCCGAAGACCAAAAAACCATGACTTTTGCAGATGTGAAGTTTCCTTGCGGAGATAGCCCATGCTATATTATGCATTTGTTAGGAAAAACTGCTTAGAGCATTAAAAGTGCCCATTGCAGAAAGAGCTCAAATTCGAAAAAAAAACACGTATTCATGTTCCCCCGGCTCACTGAACACCAAAAAACCATGACTTTTGCAGATCTGAAGTTTCCTTGCGGAGATAGCCCATGTTATATCTTGCATTTGTTAGGAAAAACTGCTTATAGTATGAAAAGTGCCCATTGCAGAAAGAGCTCAAATTCGAAAAAGAAACACATATTCCTGTTCCCCTGCCTCCCCGAAGATCAAAAAACCATGACTTTTGCAGATCTGAAGTTTCCTTGCAGAGATAGCCCATGCTATATCTTGCATTTGTTAGGAAAAACTGCTTAGAGCATGAAAAGTGCCCATTGCAGAAAGAGCTCAAATTCGAAAAACAAACACGTATTCATGTTCCCCCGGCTCACTGAACACCAAAAAACCATGACTTTTGCAGATCTGAAGTTTCCTTGCGGAGATAGCCCATGTTATATCTTGCATTTGTTAGGAAAAACTGCTTATAGTATGAAAAGTGCCCATTTCACAAAGAGCTCAAATTCAAAAAACAAACACATATTCATGTTCCCCTGTCTCCCCGAAGACCAAAAAACCATGACTTTTGCAGATCTGAAGTTTCCTTGCAGAGATAGCCCATGCTATATCTTGCATTTGTTAGGAAAAACTGCTTAGAGTGAGAAAAGTGCCCATTGCAGAAAGAGCTCAAATTCGAAAAACAAACACGTATTCATGTTCCCCCGGCTCACTGAACACCAAAAAACCATGAGTTCTGCAGATCTGAAGTTTCCTTGCGGAGATAGCCCATGATATATCTTGCATTTGTTAGGAAAAACTGCTCATAGCATGAAAAGTGCCCATTGCAGATAGAGCTCAAATTCGCAAAACAAACACATATTCCTGTTCCCCTGACTCCCCGAAGACCAAAAAACCATGACTTTTGCAGATCTGAAGTTTCCTTGCGGAGATAGCCCATGCTATATCTTGCATTTGTTAGGAAAAACTGCTTATAGTATGAAAAGTGCCCATTGCACAAAGCTGAAATTCAGAAAAACAAACACATATTCCTGTTCCCCTGCCTCCCCGAAGACCAAAAAACCATGACTTTTGCAGATCTGTAGTTTCCTTGCGGAGATAGCCCATGCTATATCTTGCATTTGTTAGGAAAAACTGCTTATAGCATGAAAAGTGCCCATTGCAGATAGAGCTAAAATTCGCAAAACAAACACATATTCCTGTTCCCCTGCCTCCCCGAAGACCAAAAAACCATGACTTTTGCAGATCTGAAGTTTCCTTGCGGAGATAGCCCATGCTATATCTTGCATTTGTTAGGAAAAACTGCTTATAGTATGAAAAGTGCCCATTGCAGAAAAAGCTCAAATTCGAAAAACAAACACATATTCCTGTTCCCCTGCCTCCCCGAAGACCAAAAAACCATGACTTTTGCAGATGTGAACTTTCCTTGCGGAGATAGCCCATGATATATCTTGCATTTGTTAGGAAAAACTGCTTAGAGCATGAAAAGTGCCCATTGCAGAAAGAGCTCAAATTCGAAAAACAAACACGTATTCATGTTCCCCCGGCTCACTGAACACCAAAAAATCATGACCTTTGCAGATCTGAAGTTTCCTTGCGGAGATAGCCCATGTTATATCTTGCATTTGTTAGGAAAAACTGCTTATAGCATGAAAAGTGCCCATTGCAGATAGAGCTAAAATTCGCAAAACAAACACATATTCCTGTTCCCCTGCCTCCCCGAAGACCAAAAAACCATGACTTTTGCAGATCTGAAGTTTCCTTGCGGAGATAGCCCATGCTATATCTTGCATTTGTTAGGAAAAACTGCTTATAGTATGAAAAGTGCCCATTGCAGAAAAAGCTCAAATTTGAAAAACAAACACATATTCCTGTTCCCCTGCCTCCCCGAAGACCAAAAAACCATGACTTTTGCAGATCTGAAGTTTCCTTGCGGAGATAGCCCATGCTATATCTTGCATTTGTTAGGAAAAACTGCTTATAGTATGAAAAGTGCCCATTGCACAAAGAGCTGAAATTCAGAAAAACAAACACATATTCCTGTTCCCCTGCCTCCCCGAAGACCAAAAAACCATGACTTTTGCAGATCTGTAGTTTCCTTGCGGAGATAGCCCATGCTATATCTTGCATTTGTTAGGAAAAACTGCTTATAGCATGAAAAGTGCCCATTGCAGATAGAGCTAAAATTCGCAAAACAAACACATATTCCTGTTCCCCTGCCTCCCCGAAGACCAAAAAACCATGACTTTTGCAGATCTGAAGTTTCCTTGCGGAGATAGCCCATGCTATATCTTGCATTTGTTAGGAAAAACTGCTTATAGTATGAAAAGTGCCCATTGCAGAAAAAGCTCAAATTCGAAAAACAAACACATATTCCTGTTCCCCTGCCTCCCCGAAGACCAAAAAACCATGACTTTTGCAGATGTGAAGTTTCCTTGCGGAGATAGCCCATGCTATATCTTGCATTTGTTAGGAAAAACTGCTTAGAGCATGAAAAGTGCCCATTGCAGAAAGAGCTCAAATTCGAAAAACAAACACGTATTCATGTTCCCCCGGCTCACTGAACACCAAAAAATCATGACTTTTGCAGATCTGAAGTTTCCTTGCGGAGATAGCCCATGTTATATCTTTCATTTGTTAGGAAAAACTGCTTATAGCATGAAAAGTGCCCATTGTAGATAGAGCTAAAATTCGCAAAACAAACACATATTCCTGTTCCCCTGCCTCCCCGAAGACCAAAAAACCATGACTTTTGCAGATCTGAAGTTTCCTTGCGGAGATAGCCCATGCTATATCTTGCATTTGTTAGGAAAAACTGCTTATAGTATGAAAAGTGCCCATTGCAGAAAAAGCTCAAATTCGAAAAACAAACACATATTCCTGTTCCCCTGCCTCCCCGAAGACCAAAAAACCATGACTTTTGCAGATGTGAAGTTTCCTTGCGGAGATAGCCCATGCTATATCTTGCATTTGTTAGGAAAAACTGCTTAGAGCATGAAAAGTGCCCATTGCAGAAAGAGCTCAAATTCGAAAAACAAACACGTATTCATGTTCCCCCGGCTCACTGAACACCAAAAAACCATGACTTTTGCAGATCTGAAGTTTCCTTGCGGAGATAGCCCATGTTATATCTTGCATTTGTTAGGAAAAACTGCTTATAGCATGAAAAGTGCCCATTGCAGATAGAGCTAAAATTCGCAAAACAAACACATATTCCTGTTCCCCTGCCTCCCCGAAGACCAAAAAACCATGACTTTTGCAGATCTGAAGTTTCCTTGCGGAGATAGCCCATGCTATATCTTGCATTTGTTAGGAAAAACTGCTTATAGTATGAAAAGTGCCCATTGCAGAAAAAGCTCAAATTCGAAAAACAAACACATATTCCTGTTCCCCTGCCTCCCCGAAGACCAAAAAACCATGACTTTTGCAGATGTGAACTTTCCTTGCGGAGATAGCCCATGCTATATCTTGCATTTGTAAGGAAAAACTGCTTAGAGCATGAAAAGTGCCCATTGCAGAAAGAGCTCAAATTCGAAAAACAAACACGTATTCATGTTCCCCCGGCTCACTGAACACCAAAAAACCATGAGTTTTGCAGATCTGAAGTTTCCTTGCGGAGATAGCCCATGATATATCTTGCATTTGTTAGGAAAAACTGCTTATAGCATGAAAAGTGCCCATTGAAGATAGAGCTCAAATTCGCAAAACAAACATATATTCCTGTTCCCCTGCCTCTCCGAAGACCAAAAAACCATGACTTTTGCAGATCTGAAGTTTCCTTGCGGAGATAGCCCATGCTATATCTTGCATTTGTTAGGAAAAACTGCTTATAGCATGAAAAGTGCCCATTGCAGATAGAGCTCAAATTCGCAAAACAAACACATATTCCTGTTCCCCTGCCTCCCCGAAGACCAAAAAACCATGACTTTTGCAGATCTGAAGTTTCCTTGCGGAGATAGCCCATGCTATATCTTGCATTTGTTAGGAAAAACTGCTTATATTATGAAAAGTGCCCATTGCAGAAAAAGCTCAAATTCGAAAAACAAACACATATTCCTGTTCCCCTGCCTCCCCGAAGACCAAAAAACCATGACTTTTGCAGATGTGAACTTTCCTTGCGGAGATAGCCCATGCTATATCTTGCATTTGTTAGGAAAAACTGCTTAGAGCATGAAAAGTGCCCATTGCAGAAAGAGCTCAAATTCGAAAAACAAACACGTATTCATGTTCCCCCGGCTCACTGAACACCAAAAAACCATGACTTTTGCAGATCTGAAGTTTCCTTGCGGAGATAGCCCATGTTATATCTTGCATTTGTTAGGAAAAACTGCTTATAGCATGAAAAGTGCCCATTGCAGATAGAGCTAAAATTCGCAAAACAAACACATATTCCTGTTCCCCTGCCTCCCCGAAGACCAAAAAACCATGACTTTTGCAGATCTGAAGTTTCCTTGCGGAGATAGCCCATGCTATATCTTGCATTTGTTAGGAAAAACTGCTTATAGTATGAAAAGTGCCCATTGCAGAAAAAGCTCAAATTCGAAAAACAAACACATATTCCTGTTCCCCTGCCTCCCCGAAGACCAAAAAACCATGACTTTTGCAGATGTGAAGTTTCCTTGCGGAGATAGCCCATGCTATATCTTGCATTTGTTAGGAAAAACTGCTTAGAGCATGAAAAGTGCCCATTGCAGAAAGAGCTCAAATTCGAAAAACAAACACGTATTCATGTTCCCCCGGCTCACTGAACACCAAAAAACCATGACTTTTGCAGATGTGAAGTTTCCTTGCGGAGATAGCCCATGGTATATCTTGCATTTGTTAGGAAAAACTGCTTAGAGCATGAAAAGTGCCCATTGCAGAAAGAGCTCAAATTCGAAAAACAAACACATATTCCTGTTCCCCTGCCTCCCCGAAGATCAAAAAACCATGACTTTTGCAGATCTGAAGTTTCCTTGCGGAGATAGCCCATGCTATATCTTGCATTTGTTAGGAAAAACTGCTTATAGTATGAAAAGTGCCCATTGCAGAAAAAGCTCAAATTCGAAAAACAAACACATATTCCTGTTCCCCTGCCTCCCCGAAGACCAAAAAACCATGACTTTTGCAGATGTGAAGTTTCCTTGCGGAGAACGCCCATGCTATATCTTGCATTTGTAAGGAAAAAATGCTTAGAGCATGAAAAGTGCCCATTGCAGAAAGAGCTCAAATTCGAAAAACAAACACGTATTCATGTTCCCCCGGCTCACTGAACACCAAAAAACCATGAGTTTTGCAGATCTGAAGTTTCCTTGCGGAGATAGCCCATGATATATCTTGCATTTGTTAGGAAAAACTGCTTATAGTATGAAAAGTGCCCATTGGAGAAAGAGCTCAAATTCGAAAAACAAACACATATTCCTGTTCCCCTGCCTCTCCGAAGATCAAAAAACCATGACTTTTGCAGATCTGAAGTTTCCTTGCAGAGATAGCCCATGCTATATCTTGCATTTGTTAGGAAAAACTGCTTAGAGCATGAAAAGTGCCCATTGCAGAAAGAGCTCAAATTCGAATAACAAACACGTATTCATGTTCCCCCGGCTCACTGAACACCAAAAAACCATGAGGTTTGCAGATCTGAAGTTTCCTTGTGGAGATAGCCCATGTTATATCTTGCATTTGTTAGGAAAAACTGCTTATAGCATGAAAAGTGCCCATTGCATTTAGAGCTCAAATTCGCAAAACAAACACATATTCATGTTCCCCTGTCTCCCCGAAGACCAAAAAACCATGACTTTTGCAGATCTGAAGTTTCCTTGCGGAGATAGCCCATGCTATATCTTGCATTTGTTAGGAAAAACTGCTTATAGTATGAAAAGTGCCCATTGCAGAAAAAGCTCAAATTCGAAAAACAAACACATATTCCTGTTCCCCTGCCTCCCCGAAGACCAAAAAACCATGACTTTTGCAGATGTGAAGTTTCCTTGCGGAGATAGCCCATGCTATATTATGCATTTGTTAGGAAAAACTGCTTAGAGCATTAAAAGTGCCCATTGCAGAAAGAGCTCAAATTCGAAAAAAAAACACGTATTCATGTTCCCCCGGCTCACTGAACACCAAAAAACCATGACTTTTGCAGATCTGAAGTTTCCTTGCGGAGATAGCCCATGTTATATCTTGCATTTGTTAGGAAAAACTGCTTATAGTATGAAAAGTGCCCATTGCAGAAAGAGCTCAAATTCGAAAAAGAAACACATATTCCTGTTCCCCTGCCTCCCCGAAGATCAAAAAACCATGACTTTTGCAGATCTGAAGTTTCCTTGCAGAGATAGCCCATGCTATATCTTGCATTTGTTAGGAAAAACTGCTTAGAGCATGAAAAGTGCCCATTGCAGAAAGAGCTCAAATTCGAAAAACAAACACGTATTCATGTTCCCCCGGCTCACTGAACACCAAAAAACCATGACTTTTGCAGATCTGAAGTTTCCTTGCGGAGATAGCCCATGTTATATCTTGCATTTGTTAGGAAAAACTGCTTATAGTATGAAAAGTGCCCATTTCACAAAGAGCTCAAATTCAAAAAACAAACACATATTCATGTTCCCCTGTCTCCCCGAAGACCAAAAAACCATGACTTTTGCAGATCTGAAGTTTCCTTGCAGAGATAGCCCATGCTATATCTTGCATTTGTTAGGAAAAACTGCTTAGAGTGAGAAAAGTGCCCATTGCAGAAAGAGCTCAAATTCGAAAAACAAACACGTATTCATGTTCCCCCGGCTCACTGAACACCAAAAAACCATGAGTTCTGCAGATCTGAAGTTTCCTTGCGGAGATAGCCCATGATATATCTTGCATTTGTTAGGAAAAACTGCTCATAGCATGAAAAGTGCCCATTGCAGATAGAGCTCAAATTCGCAAAACAAACACATATTCCTGTTCCCCTGACTCCCCGAAGACCAAAAAACCATGACTTTTGCAGATCTGAAGTTTCCTTGCGGAGATAGCCCATGCTATATCTTGCATTTGTTAGGAAAAACTGCTTATAGTATGAAAAGTGCCCATTGCACAAAGCTGAAATTCAGAAAAACAAACACATATTCCTGTTCCCCTGCCTCCCCGAAGACCAAAAAACCATGACTTTTGCAGATCTGTAGTTTCCTTGCGGAGATAGCCCATGCTATATCTTGCATTTGTTAGGAAAAACTGCTTATAGCATGAAAAGTGCCCATTGCAGATAGAGCTAAAATTCGCAAAACAAACACATATTCCTGTTCCCCTGCCTCCCCGAAGACCAAAAAACCATGACTTTTGCAGATCTGAAGTTTCCTTGCGGAGATAGCCCATGCTATATCTTGCATTTGTTAGGAAAAACTGCTTATAGTATGAAAAGTGCCCATTGCAGAAAAAGCTCAAATTCGAAAAACAAACACATATTCCTGTTCCCCTGCCTCCCCGAAGACCAAAAAACCATGACTTTTGCAGATGTGAACTTTCCTTGCGGAGATAGCCCATGATATATCTTGCATTTGTTAGGAAAAACTGCTTAGAGCATGAAAAGTGCCCATTGCAGAAAGAGCTCAAATTCGAAAAACAAACACGTATTCATGTTCCCCCGGCTCACTGAACACCAAAAAATCATGACCTTTGCAGATCTGAAGTTTCCTTGCGGAGATAGCCCATGTTATATCTTGCATTTGTTAGGAAAAACTGCTTATAGCATGAAAAGTGCCCATTGCAGATAGAGCTAAAATTCGCAAAACAAACACATATTCCTGTTCCCCTGCCTCCCCGAAGACCAAAAAACCATGACTTTTGCAGATCTGAAGTTTCCTTGCGGAGATAGCCCATGCTATATCTTGCATTTGTTAGGAAAAACTGCTTATAGTATGAAAAGTGCCCATTGCAGAAAAAGCTCAAATTTGAAAAACAAACACATATTCCTGTTCCCCTGCCTCCCCGAAGACCAAAAAACCATGACTTTTGCAGATCTGAAGTTTCCTTGCGGAGATAGCCCATGCTATATCTTGCATTTGTTAGGAAAAACTGCTTATAGTATGAAAAGTGCCCATTGCACAAAGAGCTGAAATTCAGAAAAACAAACACATATTCCTGTTCCCCTGCCTCCCCGAAGACCAAAAAACCATGACTTTTGCAGATCTGTAGTTTCCTTGCGGAGATAGCCCATGCTATATCTTGCATTTGTTAGGAAAAACTGCTTATAGCATGAAAAGTGCCCATTGCAGATAGAGCTAAAATTCGCAAAACAAACACATATTCCTGTTTCCCTGCCTCCCCGAAGACCAAAAAACCATGACTTTTGCAGATCTGAAGTTTCCTTGCGGAGATAGCCCATGCTATATCTTGCATTTGTTAGGAAAAACTGCTTATAGTATGAAAAGTGCCCATTGCAGAAAAAGCTCAAATTCGAAAAACAAACACATATTCCTGTTCCCCTGCCTCCCCGAAGACCAAAAAACCATGACTTTTGCAGATGTGAAGTTTCCTTGCGGAGATAGCCCATGCTATATCTTGCATTTGTTAGGAAAAACTGCTTAGAGCATGAAAAGTGCCCATTGCAGAAAGAGCTCAAATTCGAAAAACAAACACGTATTCATGTTCCCCCGGCTCACTGAACACCAAAAAACCATGACTTTTGCAGATCTGAAGTTTCCTTGCGGAGATAGCCCATGTTATATCTTGCATTTGTTAGGAAAAACTGCTTATAGCATGAAAAGTGCCCATTGCAGATAGAGCTAAAATTCGCAAAACAAACACATATTCCTGTTCCCCTGCCTCCCCGAAGACCAAAAAACCATGACTTTTGCAGATCTGAAGTTTCCTTGCGGAGATAGCCCATGCTATATCTTGCATTTGTTAGGAAAAACTGCTTATAGCATGAAAAGTGCCCATTGCATTTAGAGCTCAAATTCGCAAAACAAACACATATTCATGTTCCCCTGTCTCCCCGAAGACCAAAAAACCATGACTTTTGCAGATCTGAAGTTTCCTTGCGGAGATAGCCCATGCTATATCTTGCATTTGTTAGGAAAAACTGCTTATAGTATGAAAAGTGCCCATTGCAGAAAAAGCTCAAATTCGAAAAACAAACACATATTCCTGTTCCCCTGCCTCCCCGAAGACCAAAAAACCATGACTTTTGCAGATGTGAAGTTTCCTTGCGGAGATAGCCCATGCTATATTATGCATTTGTTAGGAAAAACTGCTTAGAGCATTAAAAGTGCCCATTGCAGAAAGAGCTCAAATTCGAAAAAAAAAACACGTATTCATGTTCCCCCGGCTCACTGAACACCAAAAAACCATGACTTTTGCAGATCTGAAGTTTCCTTGCGGAGATAGCCCATGTTATATCTTGCATTTGTTAGGAAAAACTGCTTATAGTATGAAAAGTGCCCATTGCAGAAAGAGCTCAAATTCGAAAAAGAAACACATATTCCTGTTCCCCTGCCTCCCCGAAGATCAAAAAACCATGACTTTTGCAGATCTGAAGTTTCCTTGCAGAGATAGCCCATGCTATATCTTGCATTTGTTAGGAAAAACTGCTTAGAGCATGAAAAGTGCCCATTGCAGAAAGAGCTCAAATTCGAAAAACAAACACGTATTCATGTTCCCCCGGCTCACTGAACACCAAAAAACCATGACTTTTGCAGATCTGAAGTTTCCTTGCGGAGATAGCCCATGTTATATCTTGCATTTGTTAGGAAAAACTGCTTATAGTATGAAAAGTGCCCATTTCACAAAGAGCTCAAATTCAAAAAACAAACACATATTCATGTTCCCCTGTCTCCCCGAAGACCAAAAAACCATGACTTTTGCAGATCTGAAGTTTCCTTGCAGAGATAGCCCATGCTATATCTTGCATTTGTTAGGAAAAACTGCTTATAGCATGAAAAGTGCCCATTGCAGATAGAGCTCAAATTCGCAAAACAAACACATATTCCTGTTCCCCTGCCTCCCCGAAGACCAAAAAACCATGACTTTTGCAGATCTGAAGTTTCCTTGCGGAGATAGCCCATGCTATATCTTGCATTTGTTAGGAAAAACTGCTTATATTATGAAAAGTGCCCATTGCAGAAAAAGCTCAAATTCGAAAAACAAACACATATTCCTGTTCCCCTGCCTCCCCGAAGACCAAAAAACCATGACTTTTGCAGATGTGAACTTTCCTTGCGGAGATAGCCCATGCTATATCTTGCATTTGTTAGGAAAAACTGCTTAGAGCATGAAAAGTGCCCATTGCAGAAAGAGCTCAAATTCGAAAAACAAACACGTATTCATGTTCCCCCGGCTCACTGAACACCAAAAAACCATGACTTTTGCAGATCTGAAGTTTCCTTGCGGAGATAGCCCATGTTATATCTTGCATTTGTTAGGAAAAACTGCTTATAGCATGAAAAGTGCCCATTGCAGATAGAGCTAAAATTCGCAAAACAAACACATATTCCTGTTCCCCTGCCTCCCCGAAGACCAAAAAACCATGACTTTTGCAGATCTGAAGTTTCCTTGCGGAGATAGCCCATGCTATATCTTGCATTTGTTAGGAAAAACTGCTTATAGTATGAAAAGTGCCCATTGCAGAAAAAGCTCAAATTCGAAAAACAAACACATATTCCTGTTCCCCTGCCTCCCCGAAGACCAAAAAACCATGACTTTTGCAGATGTGAAGTTTCCTTGCGGAGATAGCCCATGCTATATCTTGCATTTGTTAGGAAAAACTGCTTAGAGCATGAAAAGTGCCCATTGCAGAAAGAGCTCAAATTCGAAAAACAAACACGTATTCATGTTCCCCCGGCTCACTGAACACCAAAAAACCATGACTTTTGCAGATGTGAAGTTTCCTTGCGGAGATAGCCCATGGTATATCTTGCATTTGTTAGGAAAAACTGCTTAGAGCATGAAAAGTGCCCATTGCAGAAAGAGCTCAAATTCGAAAAACAAACACATATTCCTGTTCCCCTGCCTCCCCGAAGATCAAAAAACCATGACTTTTGCAGATCTGAAGTTTCCTTGCGGAGATAGCCCATGCTATATCTTGCATTTGTTAGGAAAAACTGCTTATAGTATGAAAAGTGCCCATTGCAGAAAAAGCTCAAATTCGAAAAACAAACACATATTCCTGTTCCCCTGCCTCCCCGAAGACCAAAAAACCATGACTTTTGCAGATGTGAAGTTTCCTTGCGGAGAACGCCCATGCTATATCTTGCATTTGTAAGGAAAAAATGCTTAGAGCATGAAAAGTGCCCATTGCAGAAAGAGCTCAAATTCGAAAAACAAACACGTATTCATGTTCCCCCGGCTCACTGAACACCAAAAAACCATGAGTTTTGCAGATCTGAAGTTTCCTTGCGGAGATAGCCCATGATATATCTTGCATTTGTTAGGAAAAACTGCTTATAGTATGAAAAGTGCCCATTGGAGAAAGAGCTCAAATTCGAAAAACAAACACATATTCCTGTTCCCCTGCCTCTCCGAAGATCAAAAAACCATGACTTTTGCAGATCTGAAGTTTCCTTGCAGAGATAGCCCATGCTATATCTTGCATTTGTTAGGAAAAACTGCTTAGAGCATGAAAAGTGCCCATTGCAGAAAGAGCTCAAATTCGAATAACAAACACGTATTCATGTTCCCCCGGCTCACTGAACACCAAAAAACCATGAGGTTTGCAGATCTGAAGTTTCCTTGTGGAGATAGCCCATGTTATATCTTGCATTTGTTAGGAAAAACTGCTTATAGCATGAAAAGTGCCCATTGCATTTAGAGCTCAAATTCGCAAAACAAACACATATTCATGTTCCCCTGTCTCCCCGAAGACCAAAAAACCATGACTTTTGCAGATCTGAAGTTTCCTTGCGGAGATAGCCCATGCTATATCTTGCATTTGTTAGGAAAAACTGCTTATAGTATGAAAAGTGCCCATTGCAGAAAAAGCTCAAATTCGAAAAACAAACACATATTCCTGTTCCCCTGCCTCCCCGAAGACCAAAAAACCATGACTTTTGCAGATGTGAAGTTTCCTTGCGGAGATAGCCCATGCTATATTATGCATTTGTTAGGAAAAACTGCTTAGAGCATTAAAAGTGCCCATTGCAGAAAGAGCTCAAATTCGAAAAAAAAACACGTATTCATGTTCCCCCGGCTCACTGAACACCAAAAAACCATGACTTTTGCAGATCTGAAGTTTCCTTGCGGAGATAGCCCATGTTATATCTTGCATTTGTTAGGAAAAACTGCTTATAGTATGAAAAGTGCCCATTGCAGAAAGAGCTCAAATTCGAAAAAGAAACACATATTCCTGTTCCCCTGCCTCCCCGAAGATCAAAAAACCATGACTTTTGCAGATCTGAAGTTTCCTTGCAGAGATAGCCCATGCTATATCTTGCATTTGTTAGGAAAAACTGCTTAGAGCATGAAAAGTGCCCATTGCAGAAAGAGCTCAAATTCGAAAAACAAACACGTATTCATGTTCCCCCGGCTCACTGAACACCAAAAAACCATGACTTTTGCAGATCTGAAGTTTCCTTGCGGAGATAGCCCATGTTATATCTTGCATTTGTTAGGAAAAACTGCTTATAGTATGAAAAGTGCCCATTTCACAAAGAGCTCAAATTCAAAAAACAAACACATATTCATGTTCCCCTGTCTCCCCGAAGACCAAAAAACCATGACTTTTGCAGATCTGAAGTTTCCTTGCAGAGATAGCCCATGCTATATCTTGCATTTGTTAGGAAAAACTGCTTAGAGTGAGAAAAGTGCCCATTGCAGAAAGAGCTCAAATTCGAAAAACAAACACGTATTCATGTTCCCCCGGCTCACTGAACACCAAAAAACCATGAGTTCTGCAGATCTGAAGTTTCCTTGCGGAGATAGCCCATGATATATCTTGCATTTGTTAGGAAAAACTGCTCATAGCATGAAAAGTGCCCATTGCAGATAGAGCTCAAATTCGCAAAACAAACACATATTCCTGTTCCCCTGACTCCCCGAAGACCAAAAAACCATGACTTTTGCAGATCTGAAGTTTCCTTGCGGAGATAGCCCATGCTATATCTTGCATTTGTTAGGAAAAACTGCTTATAGTATGAAAAGTGCCCATTGCACAAAGCTGAAATTCAGAAAAACAAACACATATTCCTGTTCCCCTGCCTCCCCGAAGACCAAAAAACCATGACTTTTGCAGATCTGTAGTTTCCTTGCGGAGATAGCCCATGCTATATCTTGCATTTGTTAGGAAAAACTGCTTATAGCATGAAAAGTGCCCATTGCAGATAGAGCTAAAATTCGCAAAACAAACACATATTCCTGTTCCCCTGCCTCCCCGAAGACCAAAAAACCATGACTTTTGCAGATCTGAAGTTTCCTTGCGGAGATAGCCCATGCTATATCTTGCATTTGTTAGGAAAAACTGCTTATAGTATGAAAAGTGCCCATTGCAGAAAAAGCTCAAATTCGAAAAACAAACACATATTCCTGTTCCCCTGCCTCCCCGAAGACCAAAAAACCATGACTTTTGCAGATGTGAACTTTCCTTGCGGAGATAGCCCATGATATATCTTGCATTTGTTAGGAAAAACTGCTTAGAGCATGAAAAGTGCCCATTGCAGAAAGAGCTCAAATTCGAAAAACAAACACGTATTCATGTTCCCCCGGCTCACTGAACACCAAAAAATCATGACCTTTGCAGATCTGAAGTTTCCTTGCGGAGATAGCCCATGTTATATCTTGCATTTGTTAGGAAAAACTGCTTATAGCATGAAAAGTGCCCATTGCAGATAGAGCTAAAATTCGCAAAACAAACACATATTCCTGTTCCCCTGCCTCCCCGAAGACCAAAAAACCATGACTTTTGCAGATCTGAAGTTTCCTTGCGGAGATAGCCCATGCTATATCTTGCATTTGTTAGGAAAAACTGCTTATAGTATGAAAAGTGCCCATTGCAGAAAAAGCTCAAATTTGAAAAACAAACACATATTCCTGTTCCCCTGCCTCCCCGAAGACCAAAAAACCATGACTTTTGCAGATCTGAAGTTTCCTTGCGGAGATAGCCCATGCTATATCTTGCATTTGTTAGGAAAAACTGCTTATAGTATGAAAAGTGCCCATTGCACAAAGAGCTGAAATTCAGAAAAACAAACACATATTCCTGTTCCCCTGCCTCCCCGAAGACCAAAAAACCATGACTTTTGCAGATCTGTAGTTTCCTTGCGGAGATAGCCCATGCTATATCTTGCATTTGTTAGGAAAAACTGCTTATAGCATGAAAAGTGCCCATTGCAGATAGAGCTAAAATTCGCAAAACAAACACATATTCCTGTTCCCCTGCCTCCCCGAAGACCAAAAAACCATGACTTTTGCAGATCTGAAGTTTCCTTGCGGAGATAGCCCATGCTATATCTTGCATTTGTTAGGAAAAACTGCTTATAGTATGAAAAGTGCCCATTGCAGAAAAAGCTCAAATTCGAAAAACAAACACATATTCCTGTTCCCCTGCCTCCCCGAAGACCAAAAAACCATGACTTTTGCAGATGTGAAGTTTCCTTGCGGAGATAGCCCATGCTATATCTTGCATTTGTTAGGAAAAACTGCTTAGAGCATGAAAAGTGCCCATTGCAGAAAGAGCTCAAATTCGAAAAACAAACACGTATTCATGTTCCCCCGGCTCACTGAACACCAAAAAATCATGACTTTTGCAGATCTGAAGTTTCCTTGCGGAGATAGCCCATGTTATATCTTGCATTTGTTAGGAAAAACTGCTTATAGCATGAAAAGTGCCCATTGTAGATAGAGCTAAAATTCGCAAAACAAACACATATTCCTGTTCCCCTGCCTCCCCGAAGACCAAAAAACCATGACTTTTGCAGATCTGAAGTTTCCTTGCGGAGATAGCCCATGCTATATCTTGCATTTGTTAGGAAAAACTGCTTATAGTATGAAAAGTGCCCATTGCAGAAAAAGCTCAAATTCGAAAAACAAACACATATTCCTGTTCCCCTGCCTCCCCGAAGACCAAAAAACCATGACTTTTGCAGATGTGAAGTTTCCTTGCGGAGATAGCCCATGCTATATCTTGCATTTGTTAGGAAAAACTGCTTAGAGCATGAAAAGTGCCCATTGCAGAAAGAGCTCAAATTCGAAAAACAAACACGTATTCATGTTCCCCCGGCTCACTGAACACCAAAAAACCATGACTTTTGCAGATCTGAAGTTTCCTTGCGGAGATAGCCCATGTTATATCTTGCATTTGTTAGGAAAAACTGCTTATAGCATGAAAAGTGCCCATTGCAGATAGAGCTAAAATTCGCAAAACAAACACATATTCCTGTTCCCCTGCCTCCCCGAAGACCAAAAAACCATGACTTTTGCAGATCTGAAGTTTCCTTGCGGAGATAGCCCATGCTATATCTTGCATTTGTTAGGAAAAACTGCTTATAGTATGAAAAGTGCCCATTGCAGAAAAAGCTCAAATTCGAAAAACAAACACATATTCCTGTTCCCCTGCCTCCCCGAAGACCAAAAAACCATGACTTTTGCAGATGTGAAGTTTCCTTGCGGAGATAGCCCATGCTATATCTTGCATTTGTTAGGAAAAACTGCTTAGAGCATGAAAAGTGCCCATTGCAGAAAGAGCTCAAATTCGAAAAACAAACACGTATTCATGTTCCCCCGGCTCACTGAACACCAAAAAACCATGACTTTTGCAGATGTGAAGTTTCCTTGCGGAGATAGCCCATGGTATATCTTGCATTTGTTAGGAAAAACTGCTTAGAGCATGAAAAGTGCCCATTGCAGAAAGAGCTCAAATTCGAAAAACAAACACATATTCCTGTTCCCCTGCCTCCCCGAAGATCAAAAAACCATGACTTTTGCAGATCTGAAGTTTCCTTGCGGAGATAGCCCATGCTATATCTTGCATTTGTTAGGAAAAACTGCTTATAGTATGAAAAGTGCCCATTGCAGAAAAAGCTCAAATTCGAAAAACAAACACATATTCCTGTTCCCCTGCCTCCCCGAAGACCAAAAAACCATGACTTTTGCAGATGTGAAGTTTCCTTGCGGAGAACGCCCATGCTATATCTTGCATTTGTAAGGAAAAAATGCTTAGAGCATGAAAAGTGCCCATTGCAGAAAGAGCTCAAATTCGAAAAACAAACACGTATTCATGTTCCCCCGGCTCACTGAACACCAAAAAACCATGAGTTTTGCAGATCTGAAGTTTCCTTGCGGAGATAGCCCATGATATATCTTGCATTTGTTAGGAAAAACTGCTTATAGTATGAAAAGTGCCCATTGGAGAAAGAGCTCAAATTCGAAAAACAAACACATATTCCTGTTCCCCTGCCTCTCCGAAGATCAAAAAACCATGACTTTTGCAGATCTGAAGTTTCCTTGCAGAGATAGCCCATGCTATATCTTGCATTTGTTAGGAAAAACTGCTTAGAGCATGAAAAGTGCCCATTGCAGAAAGAGCTCAAATTCGAATAACAAACACGTATTCATGTTCCCCCGGCTCACTGAACACCAAAAAACCATGAGGTTTGCAGATCTGAAGTTTCCTTGTGGAGATAGCCCATGTTATATCTTGCATTTGTTAGGAAAAACTGCTTATAGCATGAAAAGTGCCCATTGCATTTAGAGCTCAAATTCGCAAAACAAACACATATTCATGTTCCCCTGTCTCCCCGAAGACCAAAAAACCATGACTTTTGCAGATCTGAAGTTTCCTTGCGGAGATAGCCCATGCTATATCTTGCATTTGTTAGGAAAAACTGCTTATAGTATGAAAAGTGCCCATTGCAGAAAAAGCTCAAATTCGAAAAACAAACACATATTCCTGTTCCCCTGCCTCCCCGAAGACCAAAAAACCATGACTTTTGCAGATGTGAAGTTTCCTTGCGGAGATAGCCCATGCTATATTATGCATTTGTTAGGAAAAACTGCTTAGAGCATTAAAAGTGCCCATTGCAGAAAGAGCTCAAATTCGAAAAAAAAACACGTATTCATGTTCCCCCGGCTCACTGAACACCAAAAAACCATGACTTTTGCAGATCTGAAGTTTCCTTGCGGAGATAGCCCATGTTATATCTTGCATTTGTTAGGAAAAACTGCTTATAGTATGAAAAGTGCCCATTGCAGAAAGAGCTCAAATTCGAAAAAGAAACACATATTCCTGTTCCCCTGCCTCCCCGAAGATCAAAAAACCATGACTTTTGCAGATCTGAAGTTTCCTTGCAGAGATAGCCCATGCTATATCTTGCATTTGTTAGGAAAAACTGCTTAGAGCATGAAAAGTGCCCATTGCAGAAAGAGCTCAAATTCGAAAAACAAACACGTATTCATGTTCCCCCGGCTCACTGAACACCAAAAAACCATGACTTTTGCAGATCTGAAGTTTCCTTGCGGAGATAGCCCATGTTATATCTTGCATTTGTTAGGAAAAACTGCTTATAGTATGAAAAGTGCCCATTTCACAAAGAGCTCAAATTCAAAAAACAAACACATATTCATGTTCCCCTGTCTCCCCGAAGACCAAAAAACCATGACTTTTGCAGATCTGAAGTTTCCTTGCAGAGATAGCCCATGCTATATCTTGCATTTGTTAGGAAAAACTGCTTAGAGTGAGAAAAGTGCCCATTGCAGAAAGAGCTCAAATTCGAAAAACAAACACGTATTCATGTTCCCCCGGCTCACTGAACACCAAAAAACCATGAGTTCTGCAGATCTGAAGTTTCCTTGCGGAGATAGCCCATGATATATCTTGCATTTGTTAGGAAAAACTGCTCATAGCATGAAAAGTGCCCATTGCAGATAGAGCTCAAATTCGCAAAACAAACACATATTCCTGTTCCCCTGACTCCCCGAAGACCAAAAAACCATGACTTTTGCAGATCTGAAGTTTCCTTGCGGAGATAGCCCATGCTATATCTTGCATTTGTTAGGAAAAACTGCTTATAGTATGAAAAGTGCCCATTGCACAAAGCTGAAATTCAGAAAAACAAACACATATTCCTGTTCCCCTGCCTCCCCGAAGACCAAAAAACCATGACTTTTGCAGATCTGTAGTTTCCTTGCGGAGATAGCCCATGCTATATCTTGCATTTGTTAGGAAAAACTGCTTATAGCATGAAAAGTGCCCATTGCAGATAGAGCTAAAATTCGCAAAACAAACACATATTCCTGTTCCCCTGCCTCCCCGAAGACCAAAAAACCATGACTTTTGCAGATCTGAAGTTTCCTTGCGGAGATAGCCCATGCTATATCTTGCATTTGTTAGGAAAAACTGCTTATAGTATGAAAAGTGCCCATTGCAGAAAAAGCTCAAATTCGAAAAACAAACACATATTCCTGTTCCCCTGCCTCCCCGAAGACCAAAAAACCATGACTTTTGCAGATGTGAACTTTCCTTGCGGAGATAGCCCATGATATATCTTGCATTTGTTAGGAAAAACTGCTTAGAGCATGAAAAGTGCCCATTGCAGAAAGAGCTCAAATTCGAAAAACAAACACGTATTCATGTTCCCCCGGCTCACTGAACACCAAAAAATCATGACCTTTGCAGATCTGAAGTTTCCTTGCGGAGATAGCCCATGTTATATCTTGCATTTGTTAGGAAAAACTGCTTATAGCATGAAAAGTGCCCATTGCAGATAGAGCTAAAATTCGCAAAACAAACACATATTCCTGTTCCCCTGCCTCCCCGAAGACCAAAAAACCATGACTTTTGCAGATCTGAAGTTTCCTTGCGGAGATAGCCCATGCTATATCTTGCATTTGTTAGGAAAAACTGCTTATAGTATGAAAAGTGCCCATTGCAGAAAAAGCTCAAATTTGAAAAACAAACACATATTCCTGTTCCCCTGCCTCCCCGAAGACCAAAAAACCATGACTTTTGCAGATCTGAAGTTTCCTTGCGGAGATAGCCCATGCTATATCTTGCATTTGTTAGGAAAAACTGCTTATAGTATGAAAAGTGCCCATTGCAGAAAGAGCTCAAATTCGAAAAAAAAACACGTATTCATGTTCCCCCGGCTCACTGAACACCAAAAAACCATGACTTTTGCAGATCTGAAGTTTCCTTGCGGAGATAGCCCATGTTATATCTTGCATTTGTTAGGAAAAACTGCTTATAGTATGAAAAGTGCCCATTGCAGAAAGAGCTCAAATTCGAAAAAGAAACACATATTCCTGTTCCCCTGCCTCCCCGAAGATCAAAAAACCATGACTTTTGCAGATCTGAAGTTTCCTTGCAGAGATAGCCCATGCTATATCTTGCATTTGTTAGGAAAAACTGCTTAGAGCATGAAAAGTGCCCATTGCAGAAAGAGCTCAAATTCGAAAAACAAACACGTATTCATGTTCCCCCGGCTCACTGAACACCAAAAAACCATGACTTTTGCAGATCTGAAGTTTCCTTGCGGAGATAGCCCATGTTATATCTTGCATTTGTTAGGAAAAACTGCTTATAGTATGAAAAGTGCCCATTTCACAAAGAGCTCAAATTCAAAAAACAAACACATATTCATGTTCCCCTGTCTCCCCGAAGACCAAAAAACCATGACTTTTGCAGATCTGAAGTTTCCTTGCAGAGATAGCCCATGCTATATCTTGCATTTGTTAGGAAAAACTGCTTAGAGTGAGAAAAGTGCCCATTGCAGAAAGAGCTCAAATTCGAAAAACAAACACGTATTCATGTTCCCCCGGCTCACTGAACACCAAAAAACCATGAGTTCTGCAGATCTGAAGTTTCCTTGCGGAGATAGCCCATGATATATCTTGCATTTGTTAGGAAAAACTGCTCATAGCATGAAAAGTGCCCATTGCAGATAGAGCTCAAATTCGCAAAACAAACACATATTCCTGTTCCCCTGACTCCCCGAAGACCAAAAAACCATGACTTTTGCAGATCTGAAGTTTCCTTGCGGAGATAGCCCATGCTATATCTTGCATTTGTTAGGAAAAACTGCTTATAGTATGAAAAGTGCCCATTGCACAAAGCTGAAATTCAGAAAAACAAACACATATTCCTGTTCCCCTGCCTCCCCGAAGACCAAAAAACCATGACTTTTGCAGATCTGTAGTTTCCTTGCGGAGATAGCCCATGCTATATCTTGCATTTGTTAGGAAAAACTGCTTATAGCATGAAAAGTGCCCATTGCAGATAGAGCTAAAATTCGCAAAACAAACACATATTCCTGTTCCCCTGCCTCCCCGAAGACCAAAAAACCATGACTTTTGCAGATCTGAAGTTTCCTTGCGGAGATAGCCCATGCTATATCTTGCATTTGTTAGGAAAAACTGCTTATAGTATGAAAAGTGCCCATTGCAGAAAAAGCTCAAATTCGAAAAACAAACACATATTCCTGTTCCCCTGCCTCCCCGAAGACCAAAAAACCATGACTTTTGCAGATGTGAACTTTCCTTGCGGAGATAGCCCATGATATATCTTGCATTTGTTAGGAAAAACTGCTTAGAGCATGAAAAGTGCCCATTGCAGAAAGAGCTCAAATTCGAAAAACAAACACGTATTCATGTTCCCCCGGCTCACTGAACACCAAAAAATCATGACCTTTGCAGATCTGAAGTTTCCTTGCGGAGATAGCCCATGTTATATCTTGCATTTGTTAGGAAAAACTGCTTATAGCATGAAAAGTGCCCATTGCAGATAGAGCTAAAATTCGCAAAACAAACACATATTCCTGTTCCCCTGCCTCCCCGAAGACCAAAAAACCATGACTTTTGCAGATCTGAAGTTTCCTTGCGGAGATAGCCCATGCTATATCTTGCATTTGTTAGGAAAAACTGCTTATAGTATGAAAAGTGCCCATTGCAGAAAAAGCTCAAATTTGAAAAACAAACACATATTCCTGTTCCCCTGCCTCCCCGAAGACCAAAAAACCATGACTTTTGCAGATCTGAAGTTTCCTTGCGGAGATAGCCCATGCTATATCTTGCATTTGTTAGGAAAAACTGCTTATAGTATGAAAAGTGCCCATTGCACAAAGAGCTGAAATTCAGAAAAACAAACACATATTCCTGTTCCCCTGCCTCCCCGAAGACCAAAAAACCATGACTTTTGCAGATCTGTAGTTTCCTTGCGGAGATAGCCCATGCTATATCTTGCATTTGTTAGGAAAAACTGCTTATAGCATGAAAAGTGCCCATTGCAGATAGAGCTAAAATTCGCAAAACAAACACATATTCCTGTTCCCCTGCCTCCCCGAAGACCAAAAAACCATGACTTTTGCAGATCTGAAGTTTCCTTGCGGAGATAGCCCATGCTATATCTTGCATTTGTTAGGAAAAACTGCTTATAGTATGAAAAGTGCCCATTGCAGAAAAAGCTCAAATTCGAAAAACAAACACATATTCCTGTTCCCCTGCCTCCCCGAAGACCAAAAAACCATGACTTTTGCAGATGTGAAGTTTCCTTGCGGAGATAGCCCATGCTATATCTTGCATTTGTTAGGAAAAACTGCTTAGAGCATGAAAAGTGCCCATTGCAGAAAGAGCTCAAATTCGAAAAACAAACACGTATTCATGTTCCCCCGGCTCACTGAACACCAAAAAATCATGACTTTTGCAGATCTGAAGTTTCCTTGCGGAGATAGCCCATGTTATATCTTTCATTTGTTAGGAAAAACTGCTTATAGCATGAAAAGTGCCCATTGTAGATAGAGCTAAAATTCGCAAAACAAACACATATTCCTGTTCCCCTGCCTCCCCGAAGACCAAAAAACCATGACTTTTGCAGATCTGAAGTTTCCTTGCGGAGATAGCCCATGCTATATCTTGCATTTGTTAGGAAAAACTGCTTATAGTATGAAAAGTGCCCATTGCAGAAAAAGCTCAAATTCGAAAAACAAACACATATTCCTGTTCCCCTGCCTCCCCGAAGACCAAAAAACCATGACTTTTGCAGATGTGAAGTTTCCTTGCGGAGATAGCCCATGCTATATCTTGCATTTGTTAGGAAAAACTGCTTAGAGCATGAAAAGTGCCCATTGCAGAAAGAGCTCAAATTCGAAAAACAAACACGTATTCATGTTCCCCCGGCTCACTGAACACCAAAAAACCATGACTTTTGCAGATCTGAAGTTTCCTTGCGGAGATAGCCCATGTTATATCTTGCATTTGTTAGGAAAAACTGCTTATAGCATGAAAAGTGCCCATTGCAGATAGAGCTAAAATTCGCAAAACAAACACATATTCCTGTTCCCCTGCCTCCCCGAAGACCAAAAAACCATGACTTTTGCAGATCTGAAGTTTCCTTGCGGAGATAGCCCATGCTATATCTTGCATTTGTTAGGAAAAACTGCTTATAGTATGAAAAGTGCCCATTGCAGAAAAAGCTCAAATTCGAAAAACAAACACATATTCCTGTTCCCCTGCCTCCCCGAAGACCAAAAAACCATGACTTTTGCAGATGTGAACTTTCCTTGCGGAGATAGCCCATGCTATATCTTGCATTTGTAAGGAAAAACTGCTTAGAGCATGAAAAGTGCCCATTGCAGAAAGAGCTCAAATTCGAAAAACAAACACGTATTCATGTTCCCCCGGCTCACTGAACACCAAAAAACCATGAGTTTTGCAGATCTGAAGTTTCCTTGCGGAGATAGCCCATGATATATCTTGCATTTGTTAGGAAAAACTGCTTATAGCATGAAAAGTGCCCATTGAAGATAGAGCTCAAATTCGCAAAACAAACATATATTCCTGTTCCCCTGCCTCTCCGAAGACCAAAAAACCATGACTTTTGCAGATCTGAAGTTTCCTTGCGGAGATAGCCCATGCTATATCTTGCATTTGTTAGGAAAAACTGCTTATAGCATGAAAAGTGCCCATTGCAGATAGAGCTCAAATTCGCAAAACAAACACATATTCCTGTTCCCCTGCCTCCCCGAAGACCAAAAAACCATGACTTTTGCAGATCTGAAGTTTCCTTGCGGAGATAGCCCATGCTATATCTTGCATTTGTTAGGAAAAACTGCTTATATTATGAAAAGTGCCCATTGCAGAAAAAGCTCAAATTCGAAAAACAAACACATATTCCTGTTCCCCTGCCTCCCCGAAGACCAAAAAACCATGACTTTTGCAGATGTGAACTTTCCTTGCGGAGATAGCCCATGCTATATCTTGCATTTGTTAGGAAAAACTGCTTAGAGCATGAAAAGTGCCCATTGCAGAAAGAGCTCAAATTCGAAAAACAAACACGTATTCATGTTCCCCCGGCTCACTGAACACCAAAAAACCATGACTTTTGCAGATCTGAAGTTTCCTTGCGGAGATAGCCCATGTTATATCTTGCATTTGTTAGGAAAAACTGCTTATAGCATGAAAAGTGCCCATTGCAGATAGAGCTAAAATTCGCAAAACAAACACATATTCCTGTTCCCCTGCCTCCCCGAAGACCAAAAAACCATGACTTTTGCAGATCTGAAGTTTCCTTGCGGAGATAGCCCATGCTATATCTTGCATTTGTTAGGAAAAACTGCTTATAGTATGAAAAGTGCCCATTGCAGAAAAAGCTCAAATTCGAAAAACAAACACATATTCCTGTTCCCCTGCCTCCCCGAAGACCAAAAAACCATGACTTTTGCAGATGTGAAGTTTCCTTGCGGAGATAGCCCATGCTATATCTTGCATTTGTTAGGAAAAACTGCTTAGAGCATGAAAAGTGCCCATTGCAGAAAGAGCTCAAATTCGAAAAACAAACACGTATTCATGTTCCCCCGGCTCACTGAACACCAAAAAACCATGACTTTTGCAGATGTGAAGTTTCCTTGCGGAGATAGCCCATGGTATATCTTGCATTTGTTAGGAAAAACTGCTTAGAGCATGAAAAGTGCCCATTGCAGAAAGAGCTCAAATTCGAAAAACAAACACATATTCCTGTTCCCCTGCCTCCCCGAAGATCAAAAAACCATGACTTTTGCAGATCTGAAGTTTCCTTGCAGAGATAGCCCATGCTATATCTTGCATTTGTTAGGAAAAACTGCTTAGAGCATGAAAAGTGCCCATTGCAGAAAGAGCTCAAATTCGAAAAACAAACACGTATTCATGTTCCCCCGGCTCACTGAACACCAAAAAACCATGACTTTTGCAGATCTGAAGTTTCCTTGCGGAGATAGCCCATGTTATATCTTGCATTTGTTAGGAAAAACTGCTTATAGTATGAAAAGTGCCCATTTCACAAAGAGCTCAAATTCAAAAAACAAACACATATTCATGTTCCCCTGTCTCCCCGAAGACCAAAAAACCATGACTTTTGCAGATCTGAAGTTTCCTTGCAGAGATAGCCCATGCTATATCTTGCATTTGTTAGGAAAAACTGCTTAGAGTGAGAAAAGTGCCCATTGCAGAAAGAGCTCAAATTCGAAAAACAAACACGTATTCATGTTCCCCCGGCTCACTGAACACCAAAAAACCATGAGTTCTGCAGATCTGAAGTTTCCTTGCGGAGATAGCCCATGATATATCTTGCATTTGTTAGGAAAAACTGCTCATAGCATGAAAAGTGCCCATTGCAGATAGAGCTCAAATTCGCAAAACAAACACATATTCCTGTTCCCCTGACTCCCCGAAGACCAAAAAACCATGACTTTTGCAGATCTGAAGTTTCCTTGCGGAGATAGCCCATGCTATATCTTGCATTTGTTAGGAAAAACTGCTTATAGTATGAAAAGTGCCCATTGCACAAAGCTGAAATTCAGAAAAACAAACACATATTCCTGTTCCCCTGCCTCCCCGAAGACCAAAAAACCATGACTTTTGCAGATCTGTAGTTTCCTTGCGGAGATAGCCCATGCTATATCTTGCATTTGTTAGGAAAAACTGCTTATAGCATGAAAAGTGCCCATTGCAGATAGAGCTAAAATTCGCAAAACAAACACATATTCCTGTTCCCCTGCCTCCCCGAAGACCAAAAAACCATGACTTTTGCAGATCTGAAGTTTCCTTGCGGAGATAGCCCATGCTATATCTTGCATTTGTTAGGAAAAACTGCTTATAGTATGAAAAGTGCCCATTGCAGAAAAAGCTCAAATTCGAAAAACAAACACATATTCCTGTTCCCCTGCCTCCCCGAAGACCAAAAAACCATGACTTTTGCAGATGTGAAGTTTCCTTGCGGAGAACGCCCATGCTATATCTTGCATTTGTAAGGAAAAACTGCTTAGAGCATGAAAAGTGCCCATTGCAGAAAGAGCTCAAATTCGAAAAACAAACACGTATTCATGTTCCCCCGGCTCACTGAACACCAAAAAACCATGAGTTTTGCAGATCTGAAGTTTCCTTGCGGAGATAGCCCATGATATATCTTGCATTTGTTAGGAAAAACTGCTTATAGTATGAAAAGTGCCCATTGGAGAAAGAGCTCAAATTCGAAAAACAAACACATATTCCTGTTCCCCTGCCTCTCCGAAGATCAAAAAACCATGACTTTTGCAGATCTGAAGTTTCCTTGCAGAGATAGCCCATGCTATATCTTGCATTTGTTAGGAAAAACTGCTTAGAGCATGAAAAGTGCCCATTGCAGAAAGAGCTCAAATTCGAATAACAAACACGTATTCATGTTCCCCCGGCTCACTGAACACCAAAAAACCATGAGGTTTGCAGATCTGAAGTTTCCTTGTGGAGATAGCCCATGTTATATCTTGCATTTGTTAGGAAAAACTGCTTATAGCATGAAAAGTGCCCATTGCATTTAGAGCTCAAATTCGCAAAACAAACACATATTCATGTTCCCCTGTCTCCCCGAAGACCAAAAAACCATGACTTTTGCAGATCTGAAGTTTCCTTGCGGAGATAGCCCATGCTATATCTTGCATTTGTTAGGAAAAACTGCTTATAGTATGAAAAGTGCCCATTGCAGAAAAAGCTCAAATTCGAAAAACAAACACATATTCCTGTTCCCCTGCCTCCCCGAAGACCAAAAAACCATGACTTTTGCAGATGTGAAGTTTCCTTGCGGAGATAGCCCATGCTATATTATGCATTTGTTAGGAAAAACTGCTTAGAGCATTAAAAGTGCCCATTGCAGAAAGAGCTCAAATTCGAAAAAAAAACACGTATTCATGTTCCCCCGGCTCACTGAACACCAAAAAACCATGACTTTTGCAGATCTGAAGTTTCCTTGCGGAGATAGCCCATGTTATATCTTGCATTTGTTAGGAAAAACTGCTTATAGTATGAAAAGTGCCCATTGCAGAAAGAGCTCAAATTCGAAAAAGAAACACATATTCCTGTTCCCCTGCCTCCCCGAAGATCAAAAAACCATGACTTTTGCAGATCTGAAGTTTCCTTGCAGAGATAGCCCATGCTATATCTTGCATTTGTTAGGAAAAACTGCTTAGAGCATGAAAAGTGCCCATTGCAGAAAGAGCTCAAATTCGAAAAACAAACACGTATTCATGTTCCCCCGGCTCACTGAACACCAAAAAACCATGACTTTTGCAGATCTGAAGTTTCCTTGCGGAGATAGCCCATGTTATATCTTGCATTTGTTAGGAAAAACTGCTTATAGTATGAAAAGTGCCCATTTCACAAAGAGCTCAAATTCAAAAAACAAACACATATTCATGTTCCCCTGTCTCCCCGAAGACCAAAAAACCATGACTTTTGCAGATCTGAAGTTTCCTTGCAGAGATAGCCCATGCTATATCTTGCATTTGTTAGGAAAAACTGCTTAGAGTGAGAAAAGTGCCCATTGCAGAAAGAGCTCAAATTCGAAAAACAAACACGTATTCATGTTCCCCCGGCTCACTGAACACCAAAAAACCATGAGTTCTGCAGATCTGAAGTTTCCTTGCGGAGATAGCCCATGATATATCTTGCATTTGTTAGGAAAAACTGCTCATAGCATGAAAAGTGCCCATTGCAGATAGAGCTCAAATTCGCAAAACAAACACATATTCCTGTTCCCCTGACTCCCCGAAGACCAAAAAACCATGACTTTTGCAGATCTGAAGTTTCCTTGCGGAGATAGCCCATGCTATATCTTGCATTTGTTAGGAAAAACTGCTTATAGTATGAAAAGTGCCCATTGCACAAAGCTGAAATTCAGAAAAACAAACACATATTCCTGTTCCCCTGCCTCCCCGAAGACCAAAAAACCATGACTTTTGCAGATCTGTAGTTTCCTTGCGGAGATAGCCCATGCTATATCTTGCATTTGTTAGGAAAAACTGCTTATAGCATGAAAAGTGCCCATTGCAGATAGAGCTAAAATTCGCAAAACAAACACATATTCCTGTTCCCCTGCCTCCCCGAAGACCAAAAAACCATGACTTTTGCAGATCTGAAGTTTCCTTGCGGAGATAGCCCATGCTATATCTTGCATTTGTTAGGAAAAACTGCTTATAGTATGAAAAGTGCCCATTGCAGAAAAAGCTCAAATTCGAAAAACAAACACATATTCCTGTTCCCCTGCCTCCCCGAAGACCAAAAAACCATGACTTTTGCAGATGTGAACTTTCCTTGCGGAGATAGCCCATGATATATCTTGCATTTGTTAGGAAAAACTGCTTAGAGCATGAAAAGTGCCCATTGCAGAAAGAGCTCAAATTCGAAAAACAAACACGTATTCATGTTCCCCCGGCTCACTGAACACCAAAAAATCATGACCTTTGCAGATCTGAAGTTTCCTTGCGGAGATAGCCCATGTTATATCTTGCATTTGTTAGGAAAAACTGCTTATAGCATGAAAAGTGCCCATTGCAGATAGAGCTAAAATTCGCAAAACAAACACATATTCCTGTTCCCCTGCCTCCCCGAAGACCAAAAAACCATGACTTTTGCAGATCTGAAGTTTCCTTGCGGAGATAGCCCATGCTATATCTTGCATTTGTTAGGAAAAACTGCTTATAGTATGAAAAGTGCCCATTGCAGAAAAAGCTCAAATTTGAAAAACAAACACATATTCCTGTTCCCCTGCCTCCCCGAAGACCAAAAAACCATGACTTTTGCAGATCTGAAGTTTCCTTGCGGAGATAGCCCATGCTATATCTTGCATTTGTTAGGAAAAACTGCTTATAGTATGAAAAGTGCCCATTGCACAAAGAGCTGAAATTCAGAAAAACAAACACATATTCCTGTTCCCCTGCCTCCCCGAAGACCAAAAAACCATGACTTTTGCAGATCTGTAGTTTCCTTGCGGAGATAGCCCATGCTATATCTTGCATTTGTTAGGAAAAACTGCTTATAGCATGAAAAGTGCCCATTGCAGATAGAGCTAAAATTCGCAAAACAAACACATATTCCTGTTTCCCTGCCTCCCCGAAGACCAAAAAACCATGACTTTTGCAGATCTGAAGTTTCCTTGCGGAGATAGCCCATGCTATATCTTGCATTTGTTAGGAAAAACTGCTTATAGTATGAAAAGTGCCCATTGCAGAAAAAGCTCAAATTCGAAAAACAAACACATATTCCTGTTCCCCTGCCTCCCCGAAGACCAAAAAACCATGACTTTTGCAGATGTGAAGTTTCCTTGCGGAGATAGCCCATGCTATATCTTGCATTTGTTAGGAAAAACTGCTTAGAGCATGAAAAGTGCCCATTGCAGAAAGAGCTCAAATTCGAAAAACAAACACGTATTCATGTTCCCCCGGCTCACTGAACACCAAAAAACCATGACTTTTGCAGATCTGAAGTTTCCTTGCGGAGATAGCCCATGTTATATCTTGCATTTGTTAGGAAAAACTGCTTATAGCATGAAAAGTGCCCATTGCAGATAGAGCTAAAATTCGCAAAACAAACACATATTCCTGTTCCCCTGCCTCCCCGAAGACCAAAAAACCATGACTTTTGCAGATCTGAAGTTTCCTTGCGGAGATAGCCCATGCTATATCTTGCATTTGTTAGGAAAAACTGCTTATAGCATGAAAAGTGCCCATTGCATTTAGAGCTCAAATTCGCAAAACAAACACATATTCATGTTCCCCTGTCTCCCCGAAGACCAAAAAACCATGACTTTTGCAGATCTGAAGTTTCCTTGCGGAGATAGCCCATGCTATATCTTGCATTTGTTAGGAAAAACTGCTTATAGTATGAAAAGTGCCCATTGCAGAAAAAGCTCAAATTCGAAAAACAAACACATATTCCTGTTCCCCTGCCTCCCCGAAGACCAAAAAACCATGACTTTTGCAGATGTGAAGTTTCCTTGCGGAGATAGCCCATGCTATATTATGCATTTGTTAGGAAAAACTGCTTAGAGCATTAAAAGTGCCCATTGCAGAAAGAGCTCAAATTCGAAAAAAAAACACGTATTCATGTTCCCCCGGCTCACTGAACACCAAAAAACCATGACTTTTGCAGATCTGAAGTTTCCTTGCGGAGATAGCCCATGTTATATCTTGCATTTGTTAGGAAAAACTGCTTATAGTATGAAAAGTGCCCATTGCAGAAAGAGCTCAAATTCGAAAAAGAAACACATATTCCTGTTCCCCTGCCTCCCCGAAGATCAAAAAACCATGACTTTTGCAGATCTGAAGTTTCCTTGCAGAGATAGCCCATGCTATATCTTGCATTTGTTAGGAAAAACTGCTTAGAGCATGAAAAGTGCCCATTGCAGAAAGAGCTCAAATTCGAAAAACAAACACGTATTCATGTTCCCCCGGCTCACTGAACACCAAAAAACCATGACTTTTGCAGATCTGAAGTTTCCTTGCGGAGATAGCCCATGTTATATCTTGCATTTGTTAGGAAAAACTGCTTATAGTATGAAAAGTGCCCATTTCACAAAGAGCTCAAATTCAAAAAACAAACACATATTCATGTTCCCCTGTCTCCCCGAAGACCAAAAAACCATGACTTTTGCAGATCTGAAGTTTCCTTGCAGAGATAGCCCATGCTATATCTTGCATTTGTTAGGAAAAACTGCTTAGAGTGAGAAAAGTGCCCATTGCAGAAAGAGCTCAAATTCGAAAAACAAACACGTATTCATGTTCCCCCGGCTCACTGAACACCAAAAAACCATGAGTTCTGCAGATCTGAAGTTTCCTTGCGGAGATAGCCCATGATATATCTTGCATTTGTTAGGAAAAACTGCTCATAGCATGAAAAGTGCCCATTGCAGATAGAGCTCAAATTCGCAAAACAAACACATATTCCTGTTCCCCTGACTCCCCGAAGACCAAAAAACCATGACTTTTGCAGATCTGAAGTTTCCTTGCGGAGATAGCCCATGCTATATCTTGCATTTGTTAGGAAAAACTGCTTATAGTATGAAAAGTGCCCATTGCACAAAGCTGAAATTCAGAAAAACAAACACATATTCCTGTTCCCCTGCCTCCCCGAAGACCAAAAAACCATGACTTTTGCAGATCTGTAGTTTCCTTGCGGAGATAGCCCATGCTATATCTTGCATTTGTTAGGAAAAACTGCTTATAGCATGAAAAGTGCCCATTGCAGATAGAGCTAAAATTCGCAAAACAAACACATATTCCTGTTCCCCTGCCTCCCCGAAGACCAAAAAACCATGACTTTTGCAGATCTGAAGTTTCCTTGCGGAGATAGCCCATGCTATATCTTGCATTTGTTAGGAAAAACTGCTTATAGTATGAAAAGTGCCCATTGCAGAAAAAGCTCAAATTCGAAAAACAAACACATATTCCTGTTCCCCTGCCTCCCCGAAGACCAAAAAACCATGACTTTTGCAGATGTGAACTTTCCTTGCGGAGATAGCCCATGATATATCTTGCATTTGTTAGGAAAAACTGCTTAGAGCATGAAAAGTGCCCATTGCAGATAGAGCTAAAATTCGCAAAACAAACACATATTCCTGTTCCCCTGCCTCCCCGAAGACCAAAAAACCATGACTTTTGCAGATCTGAAGTTTCCTTGCGGAGATAGCCCATGCTATATCTTGCATTTGTTAGGAAAAACTGCTTATAGTATGAAAAGTGCCCATTGCAGAAAAAGCTCAAATTTGAAAAACAAACACATATTCCTGTTCCCCTGCCTCCCCGAAGACCAAAAAACCATGACTTTTGCAGATCTGAAGTTTCCTTGCGGAGATAGCCCATGCTATATCTTGCATTTGTTAGGAAAAACTGCTTATAGCATGAAAAGTGCCCATTGCATTTAGAGCTCAAATTCGCAAAACAAACACATATTCATGTTCCCCTGTCTCCCCGAAGACCAAAAAACCATGACTTTTGCAGATCTGAAGTTTCCTTGCGGAGATAGCCCATGCTATATCTTGCATTTGTTAGGAAAAACTGCTTATAGTATGAAAAGTGCCCATTGCAGAAAAAGCTCAAATTCGAAAAACAAACACATATTCCTGTTCCCCTGCCTCCCCGAAGACCAAAAAACCATGACTTTTGCAGATGTGAAGTTTCCTTGCGGAGATAGCCCATGCTATATTATGCATTTGTTAGGAAAAACTGCTTAGAGCATTAAAAGTGCCCATTGCAGAAAGAGCTCAAATTCGAAAAAAAACACGTATTCATGTTCCCCCGGCTCACTGAACACCAAAAAACCATGACTTTTGCAGATCTGAAGTTTCCTTGCGGAGATAGCCCATGTTATATCTTGCATTTGTTAGGAAAAACTGCTTATAGTATGAAAAGTGCCCATTGCAGAAAGAGCTCAAATTCGAAAAAGAAACACATATTCCTGTTCCCCTGCCTCCCCGAAGATCAAAAAACCATGACTTTTGCAGATCTGAAGTTTCCTTGCAGAGATAGCCCATGCTATATCTTGCATTTGTTAGGAAAAACTGCTTAGAGCATGAAAAGTGCCCATTGCAGAAAGAGCTCAAATTCGAAAAACAAACACGTATTCATGTTCCCCCGGCTCACTGAACACCAAAAAACCATGACTTTTGCAGATCTGAAGTTTCCTTGCGGAGATAGCCCATGTTATATCTTGCATTTGTTAGGAAAAACTGCTTATAGTATGAAAAGTGCCCATTTCACAAAGAGCTCAAATTCAAAAAACAAACACATATTCATGTTCCCCTGTCTCCCCGAAGACCAAAAAACCATGACTTTTGCAGATCTGAAGTTTCCTTGCAGAGATAGCCCATGCTATATCTTGCATTTGTTAGGAAAAACTGCTTAGAGTGAGAAAAGTGCCCATTGCAGAAAGAGCTCAAATTCGAAAAACAAACACGTATTCATGTTCCCCCGGCTCACTGAACACCAAAAAACCATGAGTTCTGCAGATCTGAAGTTTCCTTGCGGAGATAGCCCATGATATATCTTGCATTTGTTAGGAAAAACTGCTCATAGCATGAAAAGTGCCCATTGCAGATAGAGCTCAAATTCGCAAAACAAACACATATTCCTGTTCCCCTGACTCCCCGAAGACCAAAAAACCATGACTTTTGCAGATCTGAAGTTTCCTTGCGGAGATAGCCCATGCTATATCTTGCATTTGTTAGGAAAAACTGCTTATAGTATGAAAAGTGCCCATTGCACAAAGCTGAAATTCAGAAAAACAAACACATATTCCTGTTCCCCTGCCTCCCCGAAGACCAAAAAACCATGACTTTTGCAGATCTGTAGTTTCCTTGCGGAGATAGCCCATGCTATATCTTGCATTTGTTAGGAAAAACTGCTTATAGCATGAAAAGTGCCCATTGCAGATAGAGCTAAAATTCGCAAAACAAACACATATTCCTGTTCCCCTGCCTCCCCGAAGACCAAAAAACCATGACTTTTGCAGATCTGAAGTTTCCTTGCGGAGATAGCCCATGCTATATCTTGCATTTGTTAGGAAAAACTGCTTATAGTATGAAAAGTGCCCATTGCAGAAAAAGCTCAAATTCGAAAAACAAACACATATTCCTGTTCCCCTGCCTCCCCGAAGACCAAAAAACCATGACTTTTGCAGATGTGAACTTTCCTTGCGGAGATAGCCCATGATATATCTTGCATTTGTTAGGAAAAACTGCTTAGAGCATGAAAAGTGCCCATTGCAGAAAGAGCTCAAATTCGAAAAACAAACACGTATTCATGTTCCCCCGGCTCACTGAACACCAAAAAATCATGACCTTTGCAGATCTGAAGTTTCCTTGCGGAGATAGCCCATGTTATATCTTGCATTTGTTAGGAAAAACTGCTTATAGCATGAAAAGTGCCCATTGCAGATAGAGCTAAAATTCGCAAAACAAACACATATTCCTGTTCCCCTGCCTCCCCGAAGACCAAAAAACCATGACTTTTGCAGATCTGAAGTTTCCTAGCGGAGATAGCCCATGCTATATCTTGCATTTGTTAGGAAAAACTGCTTATAGTATGAAAAGTGCCCATTGCAGAAAAAGCTCAAATTTGAAAAACAAACACATATTCCTGTTCCCCTGCCTCCCCGAAGACCAAAAAACCATGACTTTTGCAGATCTGAAGTTTCCTTGCGGAGATAGCCCATGCTATATCTTGCATTTGTTAGGAAAAACTGCTTATAGTATGAAAAGTGCCCATTGCACAAAGAGCTGAAATTCAGAAAAACAAACACATATTCCTGTTCCCCTGCCTCCCCGAAGACCAAAAAACCATGACTTTTGCAGATCTGTAGTTTCCTTGCGGAGATAGCCCATGCTATATCTTGCATTTGTTAGGAAAAACTGCTTATAGCATGAAAAGTGCCCATTGCAGATAGAGCTAAAATTCGCAAAACAAACACATATTCCTGTTCCCCTGCCTCCCCGAAGACCAAAAAACCATGACTTTTGCAGATCTGAAGTTTCCTTGCGGAGATAGCCCATGCTATATCTTGCATTTGTTAGGAAAAACTGCTTATAGTATGAAAAGTGCCCATTGCAGAAAAAGCTCAAATTCGAAAAACAAACACATATTCCTGTTCCCCTGCCTCCCCGAAGACCAAAAAACCATGACTTTTGCAGATGTGAAGTTTCCTTGCGGAGATAGCCCATGCTATATCTTGCATTTGTTAGGAAAAACTGCTTAGAGCATGAAAAGTGCCCATTGCAGAAAGAGCTCAAATTCGAAAAACAAACACGTATTCATGTTCCCCCGGCTCACTGAACACCAAAAAACCATGACTTTTGCAGATCTGAAGTTTCCTTGCGGAGATAGCCCATGTTATATCTTGCATTTGTTAGGAAAAACTGCTTATAGCATGAAAAGTGCCCATTGCAGATAGAGCTAAAATTCGCAAAACAAACACATATTCCTGTTCCCCTGCCTCCCCGAAGACCAAAAAACCATGACTTTTGCAGATCTGAAGTTTCCTTGCGGAGATAGCCCATGCTATATCTTGCATTTGTTAGGAAAAACTGCTTATAGTATGAAAAGTGCCCATTGCAGAAAAAGCTCAAATTCGAAAAACAAACACATATTCCTGTTCCCCTGCCTCCCCGAAGACCAAAAAACCATGACTTTTGCAGATGTGAACTTTCCTTGCGGAGATAGCCCATGCTATATCTTGCATTTGTAAGGAAAAACTGCTTAGAGCATGAAAAGTGCCCATTGCAGAAAGAGCTCAAATTCGAAAAACAAACACGTATTCATGTTCCCCCGGCTCACTGAACACCAAAAAACCATGAGTTTTGCAGATCTGAAGTTTCCTTGCGGAGATAGCCCATGATATATCTTGCATTTGTTAGGAAAAACTGCTTATAGCATGAAAAGTGCCCATTGAAGATAGAGCTCAAATTCGCAAAACAAACATATATTCCTGTTCCCCTGCCTCTCCGAAGACCAAAAAACCATGACTTTTGCAGATCTGAAGTTTCCTTGCGGAGATAGCCCATGCTATATCTTGCATTTGTTAGGAAAAACTGCTTATAGCATGAAAAGTGCCCATTGCAGATAGAGCTCAAATTCGCAAAACAAACACATATTCCTGTTCCCCTGCCTCCCCGAAGACCAAAAAACCATGACTTTTGCAGATCTGAAGTTTCCTTGCGGAGATAGCCCATGCTATATCTTGCATTTGTTAGGAAAAACTGCTTATAGTATGAAAAGTGCCCATTGCAGAAAAAGCTCAAATTCGAAAAACAAACACATATTCCTGTTCCCCTGCCTCCCCGAAGACCAAAAAACCATGACTTTTGCAGATGTGAACTTTCCTTGCGGAGATAGCCCATGCTATATCTTGCATTTGTTAGGAAAAACTGCTTAGAGCATGAAAAGTGCCCATTGCAGAAAGAGCTGAAATTCATAAAACAAACACGTATTCATGTTCCCCCGGCTCACTGAACACCAAAAAACCATGACTTTTGCAGATCTGAAGTTTCCTTGCGGAGATAGCCCATGTTATATCTTGCATTTGTTAGGAAAAACTGCTTATAGCATGAAAAGTGCCCATTGCAGATAGAGCTAAAATTCGCAAAACAAACACATATTCCTGTTCCCCTGCCTCCCCGAAGACCAAAAAACCATGACTTTTGCAGATCTGAAGTTTCCTTGCGGAGATAGCCCATGCTATATCTTGCATTTGTTAGGAAAAACTGCTTATAGTATGAAAAGTGCCCATTGCAGAAAAAGCTCAAATTCGAAAAACAAACACATATTCCTGTTCCCCTGCCTCCCCGAAGACCAAAAAACCATGACTTTTGCAGATGTGAAGTTTCCTTGCGGAGATAGCCCATGCTATATCTTGCATTTGTTAGGAAAAACTGCTTATAGCATGAAAAGTGCCCATTGCAGAAAGAGCTCAAATTCGAAAAACAAACACGTATTCATGTTCCCCCGGCTCACTGAACACCAAAAAACCATGACTTTTGCAGATGTGAAGTTTCCTTGCGGAGATAGCCCATGCTATATCTTGCATTTGTTAGGAAAAACTGCTTAGAGCATGAAAAGTGCCCATTGCAGAAAGAGCTCAAATTCGAAAAACAAACACATATTCCTGTTCCCCTGCCTCCCCGAAGATCAAAAAACCATGACTTTTGCAGATCTGAAGTTTCCTTGCGGAGATAGCCCATGCTATATCTTGCATTTGTTAGGAAAAACTGCTTATAGTATGAAAAGTGCCCATTGCAGAAAAAGCTCAAATTCGAAAAACAAACACATATTCCTGTTCCCCTGCCTCCCCGAAGACCAAAAAACCATGACTTTTGCAGATCTGAAGTTTCCTTGCGGAGATAGCCCATGCTATATCTTGCATTTGTTAGGAAAAACTGCTTATAGTATGAAAAGTGCCCATTGCAGAAAAAGCTCAAATTCGAAAAACAAACACATATTCCTGTTCCCCTGCCTCCCCGAAGACCAAAAAACCATGACTTTTGCAGATGTGAAGTTTCCTTGCGGAGATAGCCCATGCTATATCTTGCATTTGTTAGGAAAAACTGCTTAGAGCATGAAAAGTGCCCATTGCAGAAAGAGCTGAAATTCGTAAAACAAACACGTATTCATGTTCCCCCGGCTCACTGAACACCAAAAAACCATGACTTTTGCAGATCTGAAGTTTCCTTGCGGAGATAGCCCATGTTATATCTTGCATTTGTTAGGAAAAACTGCTTATAGCATGAAAAGTGCCCATTGCAGATAGAGCTAAAATTCGCAAAACAAACACATATTCCTGTTCCCCTGCCTCCCCGAAGACCAAAAAACCATGACTTTTGCAGATCTGAAGTTTCCTTGCGGAGATAGCCCATGCTATATCTTGCATTTGTTAGGAAAAACTGCTTATAGTATGAAAAGTGCCCATTGCAGAAAAAGCTCAAATTCGAAAAACAAACACATATTCCTGTTCCCCTGCCTCCCCGAAGACCAAAAAACCATGACTTTTGCAGATGTGAACTTTCCTTGCGGAGATAGCCCATGCTATATCTTGCATTTGTAAGGAAAAACTGCTTAGAGCATGAAAAGTGCCCATTGCAGAAAGAGCTCAAATTCGAAAAACAAACACGTATTCATGTTCCCCCGGCTCACTGAACACCAAAAAACCATGAGTTTTGCAGATCTGAAGTTTCCTTGCGGAGATAGCCCATGATATATCTTGCATTTGTTAGGAAAAACTGCTTATAGCATGAAAAGTGCCCATTGAAGATAGAGCTCAAATTCGCAAAACAAACATATATTCCTGTTCCCCTGCCTCTCCGAAGACCAAAAAACCATGACTTTTGCAGATCTGAAGTTTCCTTGCGGAGATAGCCCATGCTATATCTTGCATTTGTTAGGAAAAACTGCTTATAGCATGAAAAGTGCCCATTGCAGATAGAGCTCAAATTCGCAAAACAAACACATATTCCTGTTCCCCTGCCTCCCCGAAGACCAAAAAACCATGACTTTTGCAGATCTGAAGTTTCCTTGCGGAGATAGCCCATGCTATATCTTGCATTTGTTAGGAAAAACTGCTTATAGTATGAAAAGTGCCCATTGCAGAAAAAGCTCAAATTCGAAAAACAAACACATATTCCTGTTCCCCTGCCTCCCCGAAGACCAAAAAACCATGACTTTTGCAGATGTGAACTTTCCTTGCGGAGATAGCCCATGCTATATCTTGCATTTGTTAGGAAAAACTGCTTAGAGCATGAAAAGTGCCCATTGCAGAAAGAGCTCAAATTCGAAAAACAAACACGTATTCATGTTCCCCCGGCTCACTGAACACCAAAAAACCATGACTTTTGCAGATCTGAAGTTTCCTTGCGGAGATAGCCCATGCTATATCTTGCATTTGTAAGGAAAAACTGCTTAGAGCATGAAAAGTGCCCATTGCAGATAGAGCTCAAATTCGAAAAACAAACACGTATTCATGTTCCCCCGGCTCACTGAACACCAAAAAACCATGAGTTTTGCAGATCTGAAGTTTCCTTGCGGAGATAGCCCATGATATATCTTGCATTTGTTAGGAAAAACTGCTTATAGCATGAAAAGTGCCCATTGAAGATAGAGCTCAAATTCGCAAAACAAACATATATTCCTGTTCCCCTGCCTCTCCGAAGACCAAAAAACCATGACTTTTGCAGATCTGAAGTTTCCTTGCGGAGATAGCCCATGCTATATCTTGCATTTGTTAGGAAAAACTGCTTATAGCATGAAAAGTGCCCATTGCAGATAGAGCTCAAATTCGCAAAACAAACACATATTCCTGTTCCCCTGCCTCCCCGAAGACCAAAAAACCATGACTTTTGCAGATCTGAAGTTTCCTTGCGGAGATAGCCCATGCTATATCTTGCATTTGTTAGGAAAAACTGCTTATAGTATGAAAAGTGCCCATTGCAGAAAAAGCTCAAATTCGAAAAACAAACACATATTCCTGTTCCCCTGCCTCCCCGAAGACCAAAAAACCATGACTTTTGCAGATGTGAACTTTCCTTGCGGAGATAGCCCATGCTATATCTTGCATTTGTTAGGAAAAACTGCTTAGAGCATGAAAAGTGCCCATTGCAGAAAGAGCTGAAATTCATAAAACAAACACGTATTCATGTTCCCCCGGCTCACTGAACACCAAAAAACCATGACTTTTGCAGATCTGAAGTTTCCTTGCGGAGATAGCCCATGTTATATCTTGCATTTGTTAGGAAAAACTGCTTATAGCATGAAAAGTGCCCATTGCAGATAGAGCTAAAATTCGCAAAACAAACACATATTCCTGTTCCCCTGCCTCCCCGAAGACCAAAAAACCATGACTTTTGCAGATCTGAAGTTTCCTTGCGGAGATAGCCCATGCTATATCTTGCATTTGTTAGGAAAAACTGCTTATAGTATGAAAAGTGCCCATTGCAGAAAAAGCTCAAATTCGAAAAACAAACACATATTCCTGTTCCCCTGCCTCCCCGAAGACCAAAAAACCATGACTTTTGCAGATGTGAAGTTTCCTTGCGGAGATAGCCCATGCTATATCTTGCATTTGTTAGGAAAAACTGCTTAGAGCATGAAAAGTGCCCATTGCAGAAAGAGCTCAAATTCGAAAAACAAACACGTATTCATGTTCCCCCGGCTCACTGAACACCAAAAAACCATGACTTTTGCAGATGTGAAGTTTCCTTGCGGAGATAGCCCATGCTATATCTTGCATTTGTTAGGAAAAACTGCTTAGAGCATGAAAAGTGCCCATTGCAGAAAGAGCTCAAATTCGCAAAACAAACACATATTCCTGTTCCCCTGCCTCCCCGAAGATCAAAAAACCATGACTTTTGCAGATCTGAAGTTTCCTTGCGGAGATAGCCCATGCTATATCTTGCATTTGTTAGGAAAAACTGCTTATAGTATGAAAAGTGCCCATTGCAGAAAAAGCTCAAATTCGAAAAACAAACACATATTCCTGTTCCCCTGCCTCCCCGAAGACCAAAAAACCATGACTTTTGCAGATCTGAAGTTTCCTTGCGGAGATAGCCCATGCTATATCTTGCATTTGTTAGGAAAAACTGCTTATAGTATGAAAAGTGCCCATTGCAGAAAAAGCTCAAATTCGAAAAACAAACACATATTCCTGTTCCCCTGCCTCCCCGAAGACCAAAAAACCATGACTTTTGCAGATGTGAAGTTTCCTTGCGGAGATAGCCCATGCTATATCTTGCATTTGTTAGGAAAAACTGCTTAGAGCATGAAAAGTGCCCATTGCAGAAAGAGCTGAAATTCGTAAAACAAACACGTATTCATGTTCCCCCGGCTCACTGAACACCAAAAAACCATGACTTTTGCAGATCTGAAGTTTCCTTGCGGAGATAGCCCATGTTATATCTTGCATTTGTTAGGAAAAACTGCTTATAGCATGAAAAGTGCCCATTGCAGATAGAGCTAAAATTCGCAAAACAAACACATATTCCTGTTCCCCTGCCTCCCCGAAGACCAAAAAACCATGACTTTTGCAGATCTGAAGTTTCCTTGCGGAGATAGCCCATGCTATATCTTGCATTTGTTAGGAAAAACTGCTTATAGTATGAAAAGTGCCCATTGCAGAAAAAGCTCAAATTCGAAAAACAAACATATATTCCTGTTCCCCTGCCTCCCCGAAGACCAAAAAACCATGACTTTTGCAGATGTGAAGTTTCCTTGCGGAGATAGCCCATGCTATATCTTGCATTTGTTAGGAAAAACTGCTTAGAGCATGAAAAGTGCCCATTGCAGAAAGAGCTCAAATTCGAAAAACAAACACGTATTCATGTTCCCCCGGCTCACTGAACACCAAAAAACCATGACTTTTGCAGATGTGAAGTTTCCTTGCGGAGATAGCCCATGCTATATCTTGCATTTGTTAGGAAAAACTGCTTAGAGCATGAAAAGTGCCCATTGCAGAAAGAGCTCAAATTCGAAAAACAAACACATATTCCTGTTCCCCTGCCTCCCCGAAGATCAAAAAACCATGACTTTTGCAGATCTGAAGTTTCCTTGCGGAGATAGCCCATGCTATATCTTGCATTTGTTAGGAAAAACTGCTTATAGTATGAAAAGTGCCCATTGCAGAAAAAGCTCAAATTCGAAAAACAAACACATATTCCTGTTCCCCTGCCTCCCCGAAGACCAAAAAACCATGACTTTTGCAGATGTGAAGTTTCCTTGCGGAGATAGCCCATGCTATATCTTGCATTTGTTAGGAAAAACTGCTTAGAGCATGAAAAGTGCCCATTGCAGAAAGAGCTCAAATTCGAAAAACAAACACGTATTCATGTTCCCCCGGCTCACTGAACACCAAAAAACCATGACTTTTGCAGATCTGAAGTTTCCTTGCGGTGATAGCCCATGTTATATCTTGCATTTGTTAGGAAAAACTGCTTATAGTATGAAAAGTGCCCATTGCAGAAAGAGCTCAAATTCGAAAAACAAACACATATTCCTGTTCTCCTGCCTCCCCGAAGATCAAAAAACCATGACTTTTGCAGATCTGAAGTTTCCTTGCGGAGATAGCCCATGCTATATCTTGCATTTGTTAGGAAAAACTGCTTAGAGCATGAAAAGTGCCCATTGCAGAAAGAGCTCAAATTCGAATAACAAACACGTATTCATGTTCCCCCGGCTCACTGAACACCAAAAAACCATGAGTTCTGCAGATCTGAAGTTTCCTTGCGGAGATAGCCCATGATATATCTTGCATTTGTTAGGAAAAACTGCTCATAGCATGAAAAGTGCCCATTGCAGATAGAGCTCAAATTCGCAAAACAAACACATATTCCTGTTCCCCTGACTCCCCGAAGACCAAAAAACCATGACTTTTGCATATCTGAAGTTTCCTTGCGGAGATAGCCCATGCTATATCTTGCATTTGTTAGGAAAAACTGCTTATAGTATGAAAGTGCCCATTGCACAAAGAGCTGAAATTCAGAAAAACAAACACATATTCCTGTTCCCCTGCCTCCCCGAAGACCAAAAAACCATGACTTTTGCAGATCTGAAGTTTCCTTGCGGAGATAGCCCATGCTATATCTTGCATTTGTTAGGAAAAACTGCTTATAGCATGAAAAGTGCCCATTGCAGATAGAGCTAAAATTCGCAAAACAAACACATATTCCTGTTCCCCTGCCTCCCCGAAGACCAAAAAACCATGACTTTTGCAGATCTGAAGTTTCCTTGCGGAGATAGCCCATGCTATATCTTGCATTTGTTAGGAAAAACTGCTTATAGTATGAAAAGTGCCCATTGCAGAAAAAGCTCAAATTCGAAAAACAAACACATATTCCTGTTCCCCTGCCTCCCCGAAGACCAAAAAACCATGACTTTTGCAGATGTGAACTTTCCTTGCGGAGATAGCCCATGCTATATCTTGCATTTGATAGGAAAAACTGCTTAGACCATGAAAAGTGCCCATTGCAGAAAGAGCTCAAATTCGAAAAACAAACACGTATTCATGTTCCCCCGGCTCACTGAACACCAAAAAATTATGACTTTTGCAGATCTGAAGTTTCCTTGCGGAGATAGCCCATGTTGTATCTTGCATTTGTTAGGAAAAACTGCTTATAGCATGAAAAGTGCCCATTGCAGATAGAGCTAAAATTCGCAAAACAAACACATATTCCTGTTCCCCTGCCTCCCCGAAGACCAAAAAACCATGACTTTTGCAGATCTGAAGTTTCCTTGCGGAGATAGCCCATGCTATATCTTGCATTTGTTAGGAAAAACTGCTTATAGTATGAAAAGTGCCCATTGCAGAAAAAGCTCAAATTCGAAAAACAAACACATATTCCTGTTCCCCTGCCTCCCCGAAGACCAAAAAACCATGACTTTTGCAGATGTGAAGTTTCCTTGCGGAGATAGCCCATGCTATATCTTGCATTTGTTAGGAAAAACTGCTTAGAGCATGAAAAGTGCCCATTGCAGAAAGAGCTCAAATTCGAAAAACAAACACGTATTCATGTTCCCCCGGCTCACTGAACACCAAAAAACCATGACTTTTGCAGATCTGAAGTTTCCTTGCGGAGATAGCCCATGTTATATCTTGCATTTGTTAGGAAAAACTGCTTATAGCATGAAAAGTGCCCATTGCAGATAGAGCTAAAATTCGCAAAACAAACACATATTCCTGTTCCCCTGCCTCCCCGAAGACCAAAAAACCATGACTTTTGCAGATCTGAAGTTTCCTTGCGGAGATAGCCCATGCTATATCTTGCATTTGTTAGGAAAAACTGCTTATAGTATGAAAAGTGCCCATTGCAGAAAAAGCTCAAATTCGAAAAACAAACACATATTCCTGTTCCCCTGCCTCCCCGAAGACCAAAAAACCATGACTTTTGCAGATGTGAACTTTCCTTGCGGAGATAGCCCATGCTATATCTTGCATTTGTAAGGAAAAACTGCTTAGAGCATGAAAAGTGCCCATTGCAGAAAGAGCTCAAATTCGAAAAACAAACACGTATTCATGTTCCCCCGGCTCACTGAACACCAAAAAACCATGAGTTTTGCAGTGCGGAGATAGCCCATGATATATCTTGCATTTGTTAGGAAAAACTGCTTATAGCATGAAAAGTGCCCATTGAAGATAGAGCTCAAATTCGCAAAACAAACATATATTCCTGTTCCCCTGCCTCTCCGAAGACCAAAAAACCATGACTTTTGCAGATCTGAAGTTTCCTTGCGGAGATAGCCCATGCTATATCTTGCATTTGTTAGGAAAAACTGCTTATAGCATGAAAAGTGCCCATTGCAGATAGAGCTCAAATTCGCAAAACAAACACATATTCCTGTTCCCCTGCCTCCCCGAAGACCAAAAAACCATGACTTTTGCAGATCTGAAGTTTCCTTGCGGAGATAGCCCATGCTATATCTTGCATTTGTTAGGAAAAACTGCTTAGAGCATGAAAAGTGCCCATTGCAGAAAGAGCTCAAATTCGAAAAACAAACACGTATTCATGTTCCCCCGGCTCACTGAACACCAAAAAACCATGACTTTTGCAGATGTGAAGTTTCCTTGCGGAGATAGCCCATGCTATATCTTGCATTTGTTAGGAAAAACTGCTTAGAGCATGAAAAGTGCCCATTGCAGAAAGAGCTCAAATTCGAAAAACAAACACATATTCCTGTTCCCCTGCCTCCCCGAAGATCAAAAAACCATGACTTTTGCAGATCTGAAGTTTCCTTGCGGAGATAGCCCATGCTATATCTTGCATTTGTTAGGAAAAACTGCTTATAGTATGAAAAGTGCCCATTGCAGAAAAAGCTCAAATTCGAAAAACAAACACATATTCCTGTTCCCCTGCCTCCCCGAAGACCAAAAAACCATGACTTTTGCAGATGTGAAGTTTCCTTGCGGAGATAGCCCATGCTATATCTTGCATTTGTTAGGAAAAACTGCTTAGAGCATGAAAAGTGCCCATTGCAGAAAGAGCTCAAATTCGAAAAACAAACACGTATTCATGTTCCCCCGGCTCACTGAACACCAAAAAACCATGACTTTTGCAGATCTGAAGTTTCCTTGCGGTGATAGCCCATGTTATATCTTGCATTTGTTAGGAAAAACTGCTTATAGTATGAAAAGTGCCCATTGCAGAAAGAGCTCAAATTCGAAAAACAAACACATATTCCTGTTCTCCTGCCTCCCCGAAGATCAAAAAACCATGACTTTTGCAGATCTGAAGTTTCCTTGCGGAGATAGCCCATGCTATATCTTGCATTTGTTAGGAAAAACTGCTTAGAGCATGAAAAGTGCCCATTGCAGAAAGAGCTCAAATTCGAATAACAAACACGTATTCATGTTCCCCCGGCTCACTGAACACCAAAAAACCATGAGTTCTGCAGATCTGAAGTTTCCTTGCGGAGATAGCCCATGATATATCTTGCATTTGTTAGGAAAAACTGCTCATAGCATGAAAAGTGCCCATTGCAGATAGAGCTCAAATTCGCAAAACAAACACATATTCCTGTTCCCCTGACTCCCCGAAGACCAAAAAACCATGACTTTTGCATATCTGAAGTTTCCTTGCGGAGATAGCCCATGCTATATCTTGCATTTGTTAGGAAAAACTGCTTATAGTATGAAAGTGCCCATTGCACAAAGAGCTGAAATTCAGAAAAACAAACACATATTCCTGTTCCCCTGCCTCCCCGAAGACCAAAAAACCATGACTTTTGCAGATCTGAAGTTTCCTTGCGGAGATAGCCCATGCTATATCTTGCATTTGTTAGGAAAAACTGCTTATAGCATGAAAAGTGCCCATTGCAGATAGAGCTAAAATTCGCAAAACAAACACATATTCCTGTTCCCCTGCCTCCCCGAAGACCAAAAAACCATGACTTTTGCAGATCTGAAGTTTCCTTGCGGAGATAGCCCATGCTATATCTTGCATTTGTTAGGAAAAACTGCTTATAGTATGAAAAGTGCCCATTGCAGAAAAAGCTCAAATTCGAAAAACAAACACATATTCCTGTTCCCCTGCCTCCCCGAAGACCAAAAAACCATGACTTTTGCAGATGTGAACTTTCCTTGCGGAGATAGCCCATGCTATATCTTGCATTTGATAGGAAAAACTGCTTAGACCATGAAAAGTGCCCATTGCAGAAAGAGCTCAAATTCGAAAAACAAACACGTATTCATGTTCCCCCGGCTCACTGAACACCAAAAAATTATGACTTTTGCAGATCTGAAGTTTCCTTGCGGAGATAGCCCATGTTGTATCTTGCATTTGTTAGGAAAAACTGCTTATAGCATGAAAAGTGCCCATTGCAGATAGAGCTAAAATTCGCAAAACAAACACATATTCCTGTTCCCCTGCCTCCCCGAAGACCAAAAAACCATGACTTTTGCAGATCTGAAGTTTCCTTGCGGAGATAGCCCATGCTATATCTTGCATTTGTTAGGAAAAACTGCTTATAGTATGAAAAGTGCCCATTGCAGAAAAAGCTCAAATTCGAAAAACAAACACATATTCCTGTTCCCCTGCCTCCCCGAAGACCAAAAAACCATGACTTTTGCAGATGTGAAGTTTCCTTGCGGAGATAGCCCATGCTATATCTTGCATTTGTTAGGAAAAACTGCTTAGAGCATGAAAAGTGCCCATTGCAGAAAGAGCTCAAATTCGAAAAACAAACACGTATTCATGTTCCCCCGGCTCACTGAACACCAAAAAACCATGACTTTTGCAGATCTGAAGTTTCCTTGCGGAGATAGCCCATGTTATATCTTGCATTTGTTAGGAAAAACTGCTTATAGCATGAAAAGTGCCCATTGCAGATAGAGCTAAAATTCGCAAAACAAACACATATTCCTGTTCCCCTGCCTCCCCGAAGACCAAAAAACCATGACTTTTGCAGATCTGAAGTTTCCTTGCGGAGATAGCCCATGCTATATCTTGCATTTGTTAGGAAAAACTGCTTATAGTATGAAAAGTGCCCATTGCAGAAAAAGCTCAAATTCGAAAAACAAACACATATTCCTGTTCCCCTGCCTCCCCGAAGACCAAAAAACCATGACTTTTGCAGATGTGAACTTTCCTTGCGGAGATAGCCCATGCTATATCTTGCATTTGTAAGGAAAAACTGCTTAGAGCATGAAAAGTGCCCATTGCAGAAAGAGCTCAAATTCGAAAAACAAACACGTATTCATGTTCCCCCGGCTCACTGAACACCAAAAAACCATGAGTTTTGCAGTGCGGAGATAGCCCATGATATATCTTGCATTTGTTAGGAAAAACTGCTTATAGCATGAAAAGTGCCCATTGAAGATAGAGCTCAAATTCGCAAAACAAACATATATTCCTGTTCCCCTGCCTCTCCGAAGACCAAAAAACCATGACTTTTGCAGATCTGAAGTTTCCTTGCGGAGATAGCCCATGCTATATCTTGCATTTGTTAGGAAAAACTGCTTATAGCATGAAAAGTGCCCATTGCAGATAGAGCTCAAATTCGCAAAACAAACACATATTCCTGTTCCCCTGCCTCCCCGAAGACCAAAAAACCATGACTTTTGCAGATCTGAAGTTTCCTTGCGGAGATAGCCCATGCTATATCTTGCATTTGTTAGGAAAAACTGCTTATAGTATGAAAAGTGCCAATTGCAGAAAAAGCTCAAATTCGAAAAACAAACACATATTCCTGTTCCCCTGCCTCCCCGAAGACCAAAAAACCATGACTTTTGCAGATGTGAACTTTCCTTGCGGAGATAGCCCATGCTATATCTTGCATTTGTTAGGAAAAACTGCTTAGAGCATGAAAAGTGCCCATTGCAGAAAGAGCTCAAATTCGAAAAACAAACATGTATTCATGTTCCCCCGGCTCACTGAACACCAAAAAACCATGACTTTTGCAGATCTGAAGTTTCCTTGCGGAGATAGCCCATGTTATATCTTGCATTTGTTAGGAAAAACTGCTTATAGCATGAAAAGTGCCCATTGCAGATAGAGCTAAAATTCGCAAAACAAACACATATTCCTGTTCCCCTGCCTCCCCGAAGACCAAAAAACCATGACTTTTGCAGATCTGAAGTTTCCTTGCGGAGATAGCCCATGCTATATCTTTCATTTGTTAGGAAAAACTGCTTATAGTATGAAAAGTGCCCATTGCAGAAAAAGCTCAAATTCGAAAAACAAACACATATTCCTGTTCCCCTGCCTCCCCGAAGACCAAAAAAACCATGACTTTTGCAGATGTGAAGTTTCCTTGCGGAGATAGCCCATGCTATATCTTGCATTTGTTAGGAAAAACTGCTTAGAGCATGAAAAGTGCCCATTGCAGAAAGAGCTCAAATTCGAAAAACAAACACGTATTCATGTTCCCCCGGCTCACTGAACACCAAAAAACCATGACTTTTGCAGATCTGAAGTTTCCTTGCGGAGATAGCCCATGTTATATCTTGCATTTGTTAGGAAAAACTGCTTATAGTATGAAAAGTGCCCATTGCAGAAAGAGCTCAAATTCGAAAAACAAACACATATTCCTGTTCCCCTGCCTCCCCGAAGATCAAAAAACCATGACTTTTGCAGATGTGAAGTTTCCTTGCGGAGATAGCCCATGCTATATCTTGCATTTGTAAGGAAAACTGCTTAGAGCATGAAAAGTGCCCATTGCAGAAAGAGCTCAAATTCGAAAAAAAAACACGTATTCATGTTCCCCCGGCTCACTGAACACCAAAAAACAATGACTTTTGCAGATCTGAAGTTTCCTTGCGGAGATAGCCCATGATATATCTTGCATTTGTTAGGAAAAACTGCTTATAGTATGAAAAGTGCCCATTGCAGAAAGAGCTCAAATTCGAAAAACAAACACATATTCCTGTTCCCCTGCCTCTCCGAAGATCAAAAAACCATGACTTTTGCAGATCTGAAGTTTCCTTGCGGAGATAGCCCATGCTATATCTTGCATTTGTTAGGAAAAACTGCTTATAGTATGAAAAGTGCCCATTGCAGAAAAAGCTCAAATTCGAAAAACAAACACATATTCCTGTTCCCCTGCCTCCCCGAAGACCAAAAAACCATGACTTTTGCAGATGTGAAGTTTCCTTGCGGAGATAGCCCATGCTATATCTTGCATTTGTTAGGAAAAACTGCTTAGAGCATGAAAAGTGCCCATTGCAGAAAGAGCTCAAATTCGAAAAACAAACACGTATTCATGTTCCCCCGGCTCACTGAACACCAAAAAACCATGACTTTTGCAGATGTGAAGTTTCCTTGCGGAGATAGCCCATGCTATATCTTGCATTTGTTAGGAAAAACTGCTTAGAGCATGAAAAGTGCCCATTGCAGAAAGAGCTCAAATTCGAAAAACAAACACATATTCCTGTTCCCCTGCCTCCCCGAAGATCAAAAAACCATGACTTTTGCAGATCTGAAGTTTCCTTGCGGAGATAGCCCATGCTATATCTTGCATTTGTTAGGAAAAACTGCTTATAGTATGAAAAGTGCCCATTGCAGAAAAAGCTCAAATTCGAAAAACAAACACATATTCCTGTTCCCCTGCCTCCCCGAAGACCAAAAAACCATGACTTTTGCAGATGTGAAGTTTCCTTGCAGAGATAGCCCATGCTATATCTTGCATTTGTTAGGAAAAACTGCTTAGAGCATGAAAAGTGCCCATTGCAGAAAGAGCTCAAATTCGAAAAACAAACACGTATTCATGTTCCCCCGGCTCACTGAACACCAAAAAACCATGAGTTCTGCAGATCTGAAGTTTCCTTGCGGAGATAGCCCATGATATATCTTGCATTTGTTAGGAAAAACTGCTCATAGCATGAAAAGTGCCCATTGCAGATAGAGCTCAAATTCGCAAAACAAACACATATTCCTGTTCCCCTGACTCCCCGAAGACCAAAAAACCATGACTTTTGCATATCTGAAGTTTCCTTGCGGAGATAGCCCATGCTATATCTTGCATTTGTTAGGAAAAACTGCTTATAGTATGAAAGTGCCCATTGCACAAAGAGCTGAAATTCAGAAAAACAAACACATATTCCTGTTCCCCTGCCTCCCCGAAGACCAAAAAACCATGACTTTTGCAGATCTGAAGTTTCCTTGCGGAGATAGCCCATGCTATATCTTGCATTTGTTAGGAAAAACTGCTTATAGCATGAAAAGTGCCCATTGCAGATAGAGCTAAAATTCGCAAAACAAACACATATTCCTGTTCCCCTGCCTCCCCGAAGACCAAAAAACCATGACTTTTGCAGATCTGAAGTTTCCTTGCGGAGATAGCCCATGCTATATCTTGCATTTGTTAGGAAAAACTGCTTATAGTATGAAAAGTGCCCATTGCAGAAAAAGCTCAAATTCGAAAAACAAACACATATTCCTGTTCCCCTGCCTCCCCGAAGACCAAAAAACCATGACTTTTGCAGATGTGAACTTTCCTTGCGGAGATAGCCCATGCTATATCTTGCATTTGATAGGAAAAACTGCTTAGAGCATGAAAAGTGCCCATTGCAGAAAGAGCTCAAATTCGAAAAACAAACACGTATTCATGTTCCCCCGGCTCACTGAACACCAAAAAATTATGACTTTTGCAGATCTGAAGTTTCCTTGCGGAGATAGCCCATGTTGTATCTTGCATTTGTTAGGAAAAACTGCTTATAGCATGAAAAGTGCCCATTGCAGATAGAGCTAAAATTCGCAAAACAAACACATATTCCTGTTCCCCTGCCTCCCCGAAGACCAAAAAACCATGACTTTTGCAGATCTGAAGTTTCCTTGCGGAGATAGCCCATGCTATATCTTGCATTTGTTAGGAAAAACTGCTTATAGTATGAAAAGTGCCCATTGCAGAAAAAGCTCAAATTCGAAAAACAAACACATATTCCTGTTCCCCTGCCTCCCCGAAGACCAAAAAACCATGACTTTTGCAGATGTGAAGTTTCCTTGCGGAGATAGCCCATGCTATATCTTGCATTTGTTAGGAAAAACTGCTTAGAGCATGAAAAGTGCCCATTGCAGAAAGAGCTCAAATTCGAAAAACAAACACGTATTCATGTTCCCCCGGCTCACTGAACACCAAAAAACCATGAGTTCTGCAGATCTGAAGTTTCCTTGCGGAGATAGCCCATGATATATCTTGCATTTGTTAGGAAAAACTGCTCATAGCATGAAAAGTGCCCATTGCAGATAGAGCTCAAATTCGCAAAACAAACACATATTCCTGTTCCCCTGACTCCCCGAAGACCAAAAAACCATGACTTTTGCATATCTGAAGTTTCCTTGCGGAGATAGCCCATGCTATATCTTGCATTTGTTAGGAAAAACTGCTTATAGTATGAAAGTGCCCATTGCACAAAGAGCTGAAATTCAGAAAAACAAACACATATTCCTGTTCCCCTGCCTCCCCGAAGACCAAAAAACCATGACTTTTGCAGATCTGAAGTTTCCTTGCGGAGATAGCCCATGCTATATCTTGCATTTGTTAGGAAAAACTGCTTATAGTATGAAAAGTGCCCATTGCAGAAAAAGCTCAAATTCGAAAAACAAACACATATTCCTGTTCCCCTGCCTCCCCGAAGACCAAAAAACCATGACTTTTGCAGATGTGAACTTTCCTTGCGGAGATAGCCCATGCTATATCTTGCATTTGATAGGAAAAACTGCTTAGAGCATGAAAAGTGCCCATTGCAGAAAGAGCTCAAATTCGAAAAACAAACACGTATTCATGTTCCCCCGGCTCACTGAACACCAAAAAATTATGACTTTTGCAGATCTGAAGTTTCCTTGCGGAGATAGCCCATGTTGTATCTTGCATTTGTTAGGAAAAACTGCTTATAGCATGAAAAGTGCCCATTGCAGATAGAGCTAAAATTCGCAAAACAAACACATATTCCTGTTCCCCTGCCTCCCCGAAGACCAAAAAACCATGACTTTTGCAGATCTGAAGTTTCCTTGCGGAGATAGCCCATGCTATATCTTGCATTTGTTAGGAAAAACTGCTTATAGTATGAAAAGTGCCCATTGCAGAAAAAGCTCAAATTCGAAAAACAAACACATATTCCTGTTCCCCTGCCTCCCCGAAGACCAAAAAACCATGACTTTTGCAGATGTGAAGTTTCCTTGCGGAGATAGCCCATGCTATATCTTGCATTTGTTAGGAAAAACTGCTTAGAGCATGAAAAGTGCCCATTGCAGAAAGAGCTCAAATTCGAAAAACAAACACGTATTCATGTTCCCCCGGCTCACTGAACACCAAAAAACCATGACTTTTGCAGATCTGAAGTTTCCTTGCGGAGATAGCCCATGTTATATCTTGCATTTGTTAGGAAAAACTGCTTATAGCATGAAAAGTGCCCATTGCAGATAGAGCTAAAATTCACAAAACAAACACATATTCCTGTTCCCCTGCCTCCCCGAAGACCAAAAAACCATGACTTTTGCAGATCTGAAGTTTCCTTGCGGAGATAGCCCATGCTATATCTTGCATTTGTTAGGAAAAACTGCTTATAGTATGAAAAGTGCCCATTGCAGAAAAAGCTCAAATTCGAAAAACAAACACATATTCCTGTTCCCCTGCCTCCCCGAAGACCAAAAAACCATGACTTTTGCAGATGTGAACTTTCCTTGCGGAGATAGCCCATGCTATATCTTGCATTTGTAAGGAAAAACTGCTTAGAGCATGAAAAGTGCCCATTGCAGAAAGAGCTCAAATTCGAAAAACAAACACGTATTCATGTTCCCCCGGCTCACTGAACACCAAAAAACCATGAGTTTTGCAGTTCGGAGATAGCCCATGATATATCTTGCATTTGTTAGGAAAAACTGCTTATAGCATGAAAAGTGCCCATTGAAGATAGAGCTCAAATTCGCAAAACAAACATATATTCCTGTTCCCCTGCCTCTCCGAAGACCAAAAAACCATGACTTTTGCAGATCTGAAGTTTCCTTGCGGAGATAGCCCATGCTATATCTTGCATTTGTTAGGAAAAACTGCTTATAGCATGAAAAGTGCCCATTGCAGATAGAGCTCAAATTCACAAAACAAACACATATTCCTGTTCCCCTGCCTCCCCGAAGACCAAAAAACCATGACTTTTGCAGATCTGAAGTTTCCTTGCGGAGATAGCCCATGCTATATCTTGCATTTGTTAGGAAAAACTGCTTATAGTATGAAAAGTGCCAATTGCAGAAAAAGCTCAAATTCGAAAAACAAACACATATTCCTGTTCCCCTGCCTCCCCGAAGACCAAAAAACCATGACTTTTGCAGATGTGAACTTTCCTTGCGGAGATAGCCCATGCTATATCTTGCATTTGTTAGGAAAAACTGCTTAGAGCATGAAAAGTGCCCATTGCAGAAAGAGCTCAAATTCGAAAAACAAACACGTATTCATGTTCCCCCGGCTCACTGAACACCAAAAAACCATGACTTTTGCAGATCTGAAGTTTCCTTGCGGAGATAGCCCATGTTATATCTTGCATTTGTTAGGAAAAACTGCTTATAGCATGAAAAGTGCCCATTGCAGATAGAGCTAAAATTCGCAAAACAAACACATATTCCTGTTCCCCTGCCTCCCCGAAGACCAAAAAACCATGACTTTTGCAGATCTGAAGTTTCCTTGCGGAGATAGCCCATGCTATATCTTTCATTTGTTAGGAAAAACTGCTTATAGTATGAAAAGTGCCCATTGCAGAAAAAGCTCAAATTCGAAAAACAAACACATATTCCTGTTCCCCTGCCTCCCCGAAGACCAAAAAAACCATGACTTTTGCAGATGTGAAGTTTCCTTGCGGAGATAGCCCATGCTATATCTTGCATTTGTTAGGAAAAACTGCTTAGAGCATGAAAAGTGCCCATTGCAGAAAGAGCTCAAATTCGAAAAACAAACACGTATTCATGTTCCCCCTGCTCACTGAACACCAAAAAACCATGACTTTTGCAGATCTGAAGTTTCCTTGCGGAGATAGCCCATGTTATATCTTGCATTTGTTAGGAAAAACTGCTTATAGTATGAAAAGTGCCCATTGCAGAAAGAGCTCAAATTCGAAAAACAAACACATATTCCTGTTCCCCTGCCTCCCCGAAGATCAAAAAACCATGACTTTTGCAGATGTGAAGTTTCCTTGCGGAGATAGCCCATGCTATATCTTGCATTTGTAAGGAAAACTGCTTAGAGCATGAAAAGTGCCCATTGCAGAAAGAGCTCAAATTCGAAAAAAAAAACACGTATTCATGTTCCCCCGGCTCACTGAACACCAAAAAACCATGACTTTTGCAGATCTGAAGTTTCCTTGCGGAGATAGCCCATGATATATCTTGCATTTGTTAGGAAAAACTGCTTATAGTATGAAAAGTGCCCATTGCAGAAAGAGCTCAAATTCGAAAAACAAACACATATTCCTGTTCCCCTGCCTCTCCGAAGATCAAAAAACCATGACTTTTGCAGATCTGAAGTTTCCTTGCAGAGATAGCCCATGCTATATCTTGCATTTGTTAGGAAAAACTGCTTATAGTATGAAAAGTGCCCATTTCACAAAGAGCTCAAATTCAAAAAACAAACACATATTCATGTTCCCCTGTCTCCCCGAAGACCAAAAAACCATGACTTTTGCAGATGTGAAGTTTCCTTGCAGAGATAGCCCATGCTATATCTTGCATTTGTTAGGAAAAACTGCTTAGAGTGAGAAAAGTGCCCATTGCAGAAAGAGCTCAAATTCGAAAAACAAACACGTATTCATGTTCCCCCGGCTCACTGAACACCAAAAAACCATGAGTTCTGCAGATCTGAAGTTTCCTTGCGGAGATAGCCCATGATATATCTTGCATTTGTTAGGAAAAACTGCTCATAGCATGAAAAGTGCCCATTGCAGATAGAGCTCAAATTCGCAAAACAAACACATATTCCTGTTCCCCTGACTCCCCGAAGACCAAAAAACCATGACTTTTGCAGATCTGAAGTTTCCTTGCGGAGATAGCCCATGCTATATCTTGCATTTGTTAGGAAAAACTGCTTATAGTATGAAAAGTGCCCATTGCACAAAGAGCTGAAATTCAGAAAAACAAACACATATTCCTGTTCCCCTGCCTCCCCGAAGACCAAAAAACCATGACTTTTGCAGATCTGAAGTTTCCTTGCGGAGATAGCCCATGCTATATCTTGCATTTGTTAGGAAAAACTGCTTATAGCATGAAAAGTGCCCATTGCAGATAGAGCTAAAATTCACAAAACAAACACATATTCCTGTTCCCCTGCCTCCCCGAACACCAAAAAACCATGACTTTTGCAGATCTGAAGTTTCCTTGCGGAGATAGCCCATGCTATATCTCGCATTTGTTAGGAAAAACTGCTTATAGTATGAAAAGTGCCCATTGCAGAAAAAGCTCAAATTCGAAAAACAAACACATATTCCTGTTCCCCTGCCTCCCTGAAGACCAAAAAACCATGACTTTTGCAGATGTGAACTTTCCTTGCGGAGATAGCTCATGCTATATCTTGCATTTGTTAGGAAAAACTGCTTAGAGCATGAAAAGTGCCCATTGCAGAAAGAGCTCAAATTCAAAAAACAAACACATATTCCTGTTCCCCTGCCTCCCCGAAGACCAAAAAACCATGACTTTTGCAGATGTGAACTTTCCTTGCGGAGATAGCCCATGCTATATCTTGCATTTGTAAGGAAAAACTGCTTAGAGCATGAAAAGTGCCCATTGCAGAAAGAGCTCAAATTCGAAAAACAAACACGTATTCATGTTCCCCCGGCTCACTGAACACCAAAAAACCATGACTTTTGCAGATCTGAAGTTTCCTTGCGGAGATAGCCCATGTTATATCTTGCATTTGTTAGGAAAAACTGCTTATAGCATGAAAAGTGCCCATTGCAGATAGAGCTAAAATTCGCAAAACAAACACATATTCCTGTTCCCCTGCCTCCCCGAAGACCAAAAAACCATGACTTTTGCAGATCTGAAGTTTCCTTGCGGAGATAGCCCATGCTATATCTTTCATTTGTTTGGAAAAACTGCTTATAGTATGAAAAGTGCCCATTGCAGAAAAAGCTCAAATTCGAAAAACAAACACATATTCCTGTTCCCCTGCCTCCCCGAAGACCAAAAAACCATGACTTTTGCAGATGTGAAGTTTCCTTGCGGAGATAGCCCATGCTATATCTTGCATTTGTTAGGAAAAACTGCTTAGAGCATGAAAAGTGCCCATTGCAGAAAGAGCTCAAATTCGAAAAACAAACACGTATTCATGTTCCCCCGGCTCACTGAACACCAAAAAACCATGACTTTTGCAGATCTGAAGTTTCCTTGCGGAGATAGCCCATGTTATATCTTGCATTTGTTAGGAAAAACTGCTTATAGTATGAAAAGTGCCCATTGCAGAAAGAGCTCAAATTCGAAAAACAAACACATATTCCTGTTCCCCTGCCTCCCCGAAGATCAAAAAACCATGACTTTTGCAGATGTGAAGTTTCCTTGCGGAGATAGCCCATGCTATATCTTGCATTTGTAAGGAAAAACTGCTTAGAGCATGAAAAGTGCCCATTGCAGAAAGAGCTCAAATTCGAAAAAAAAACACGTATTCATGTTCCCCTGGCTCACTGAACACCAAAAAACCATGACTTTTGCAGATCTGAAGTTTCCTTGCGGAGATAGCCCATGCTATATCTTGCATTTGTTAGGAAAAACTGCTTATAGTATGAAAAGTGCCCATTGCAGAAAGAGCTCAAATTCGAAAAACAAACACATATTCCTGTTCCCCTGCCTCTCCGAAGATCAAAAAACCATGACTTTTGCAGATCTGAAGTTTCCTTGCAGAGATAGCCCATGCTATATCTTGCATTTGTTAGGAAAAACTGCTTATAGTATGAAAAGTGCCCATTTCACAAAGAGCTCAAATTCAAAAAACAAACACATATTCATGTTCCCCTGTCTCCCCGAAGACCAAAAAACCATGACTTTTGCAGATCTGAAGTTTTCTTGCAGAGATAGCCCATGCTATATCTTGCATTTGTTAGGAAAAACTGCTTAGAGTGAGAAAAGTGCCCATTGCAGAAAGAGCTCAAATTCGAAAAACAAACACGTATTCATGTTCCCCCGGCTCACTGAACACCAAAAAACCATGAGTTCTGCAGATCTGAAGTTTCCTTGCGGAGATAGCCCATGATATATCTTGCATTTGTTAGGAAAAACTGCTCATAGCATGAAAAGTGCCCATTGCAGATAGAGCTCAAATTCGCAAAACAAACACATATTCCTGTTCCCCTGACTCCCCGAAGACCAAAAAACCATGACTTTTGCAGATCTGAAGTTTCCTTGCGGAGATAGCCCATGCTATATCTTGCATTTGATAGGAAAAACTGCTTATAGTATGAAAAGTGCCCATTGCACAAAGAGCTGAAATTCAGAAAAACAAACACATATTCCTGTTCCCCTGCCTCCCCGAAGACCAAAAAACCATGACTTTTGCAGATCTGAAGTTTCCTTGCGGAGATAGCCCATGCTATATCTTGCATTTGTTAGGAAAAACTGCTTATAGCATGAAAAGTGCCCATTGCAGATAGAGCTAAAATTCACAAAACAAACACATATTCCTGTTCCCCCGGCTCACTGAACACCAAAAAACCATGACTTTTGCAGATCTGAAGTTTCCTTGCGGAGATAGCCCATGTTATATCTTGCATTTGTTAGGAAAAACTGCTTATAGCATGAAAAGTGCCCATTGCAGATAGAGCTAAAATTCGCAAAACAAACACATATTCCTGTTCCCCCGGCTCACTGAACACCAAAAAACCATGACTTTTGCAGATCTGAAGTTTCCTTGCGGAGATAGCCCATGTTATATCTTGCATTTGTTAGGAAAAACTGCTTATAGTATGAAAAGTGCCCATTGCAGAAAGAGCTCAAATTCGAAAAACAAACACATATTCCTGTTCCCCTGCCTCCCCGAAGATCAAAAAACCATGACTTTTGCAGATCTGAAGTTTCCTTGCGGAGATAGCCCATGCTATATCTTGCATTTGTTAGGAAAAACTGCTCATAGCATGAAAAGTGCCCATTGCAGAAAGAGCTCAAATTCGAAAAACAAACACGTATTCATGTTCCCCCGGCTCACTGAACACCAAAAAACCATGAGTTTTGCAGATCTGAAGTTTCCTTGCGGAGATAGCCCATGATATATCTTGCATTTGTTAGGAAAAACTGCTTATAGTATGAAAAGTGCCCATTTCACAAAGAGCTCAAATTCGAAAAACAAACACATATTCATGTTCCCCTGTCTCCCCGAAGACCAAAAAACCATGACTTTTGCAGATCTGAAGTTTCCTTGCGGAGATAGCCCATGCTATATCTTGCGTTTGTTAGGAAAAACTGCTTAGAGTGAGAAAAGTGCCCATTGCAGAAAGAGCTCAAATTCGAAAAACAAACACGTATTCATGTTCCCCCGGCTCACTGAACACCAAAAAACCATGACTTTTGCAGATCTGAAGTTTCCTTGCGGAGATAGCCCATGTTATATCTTGCATTTGTTAGGAAAAACTGCTTATAGCATGAAAAGTGCCCATTGCAGATAGAGCTAAAATTCGCAAAACAAACACATATTCCTGTTCCCCCGGCTCACTGAACACCAAAAAACCATGACTTTTGCAGATCTGAAGTTTCCTTGCGGAGATAGCCCATGTTATATCTTGCATTTGTTAGGAAAAACTGCTTATAGTATGAAAAGTGCCCATTGCAGAAAGAGCTCAAATTCGAAAAACAAACACATATTCCTGTTCCCCTGCCTCCCCGAAGATCAAAAAACCATGACTTTTGCAGATCTGAAGTTTCCTTGCGGAGATAGCCCATGCTATATCTTGCATTTGTTAGGAAAAACTGCTCATAGCATGAAAAGTGCCCATTGCAGAAAGAGCTCAAATTCGAAAAACAAACACGTATTCATGTTCCCCCGGCTCACTGAACACCAAAAAACCATGAGTTTTGCAGATCTGAAGTTTCCTTGCGGAGATAGCCCATGATATATCTTGCATTTGTTAGGAAAAACTGCTTATAGTATGAAAAGTGCCCATTTCACAAAGAGCTCAAATTCGAAAAACAAACACATATTCATGTTCCCCTGTCTCCCCGAAGACCAAAAAACCATGACTTTTGCAGATCTGAAGTTTCCTTGCGGAGATAGCCCATGCTATATCTTGCGTTTGTTAGGAAAAACTGCTTAGAGTGAGAAAAGTGCCCATTGCAGAAAGAGCTCAAATTCGAAAAACAAACACGTATTCATGTTCCCCCGGCTCACTGAACACCAAAAAACCATGACTTTTGCAGATCTGAAGTTTCCTTGCGGAGATAGCCCATGATATATCTTGCATTTGTTAGGAAAAACTGCTTATAGCATGAAAAGTGCCCATTTCAGATAGAGCTCAAATTCGAAAAACAAACACATATTCATGTTCCCCCGCCTCCCCGAAGACCAAAAAACTACGAGTTGTGCAGATCTGATGTTTCCTTGCGGAGATAGCCCATGTTATATCTTGCATTTGTTAGGAAAAACTGCTTATAGCATGAAAAGTGCCCATTTCAGATAGAGCTCAAATTCAAAAAACAAACACATATTCATGTTCCCCCGTCTCCCCGAAGACCAAAAAACCATGACTTTTGCAGATCTGAAGTTTCCTTGCAGAGATAGCCCATGCTATATCTTGCATTTGTTAGGAAGAACTGCTTAGAGTGAGAAAAGTGCCCATTGCAGAAAGAGCTCAAATTCGAAAAACAAACATGTATTCATGTTCCCCCACCTCCCCGAAGACCAAAAAACCATGAGTTGTGCAGATCTGATGTTTCCTTGCGAAGATAGCCCATGTTATATCTTGCATTTGTTAGGAAAAACTGCTCATAGCATGAAAAGTGCCCATTGCAGATAGAGCTCAAATTCGCAAAACAAACACATATTCCTGTTCCCCTGACTCCCCGAAGACCAAAAAACCATGACTTTTGCAGATCTGAAGTTTCCTTGCGGAGATAGCCCATGCTATATCTTGCATTTGTTAGGAAAAACTGCTTATAGTATGAAAAGTGCCCATTGCACAAAGAGCTGAAATTCAGAAAAACAAACACATATTCCTGTTCCCCTGCCTCCCCGAAGACCAAAAAACCATGACTTTTGCAGATCTGAAGTTTCCTTGCGGAGATAGCCCATGCTATATCTTGCATTTGTTAGGAAAAACTGCTTATAGCATGAAAAGTGCCCATTGCAGATAGAGCTAAAATTCACAAAACAAACACATATTCCTGTTCCCCTGCCTCCCCGAAGACCAAAAAACCATGACTTTTGCAGATCTGAAGTTTCCTTGCGGAGATAGCCCATGCTATATCTTGCATTTGTTAGGAAAAACTGCTTATAGTATGAAAAGTGCCCATTGCAGAAAAAGCTCAAATTCGAAAAACAAACACATATTCCTGTTCCCCTGCCTCCCCGAAGACCAAAAAACCATGACTTTTGCAGATCTGAAGTTTCCTTGCGGAGATAGCCCATGCTATATCTTGCATTTGTTAGGAAAAACTGCTTAGAGCATGAAAAGTGCCCATTGCAGAAAGAGCTCAAATTCGAAAAACAAACACGTATTCATGTTCCCCCGGCTCACTGAACACCAAAAAACCATGACTTTTGCAGATGTGAAGTTTCCTTGCGGAGATAGCCCATGCTATATCTTGCATTTGTTAGGAAAAACTGCTTAGAGCATGAAAAGTGCCCATTGCAGAAAGAGCTCAAATTCGAAAAACAAACACATATTCCTGTTCCCCTGCCTCCCCGAAGATCAAAAAACCATGACTTTTGCAGATCTGAAGTTTCCTTGCGGAGATAGCCCATGCTATATCTTGCATTTGTTAGGAAAAACTGCTTATAGTATGAAAAGTGCCCACTGCAGAAAAAGCTCAAATTCGAAAAACAAACACATATTCCTGTTCCCCTGCCTCCCCGAAGACCAAAAAACCATGACTTTTGCAGATGTGAAGTTTCCTTGCGGAGATAGCCCATGCTATATCTTGCATTTGTTAGGAAAAACTGCTTAGAGCATGAAAAGTGCCCATTGCAGAAAGAGCTCAAATTCGAAAAACAAACACGTATTCATGTTCCCCCGGCTCACTGAACACCAAAAAACCATGACTTTTGCAGATCTGAAGTTTCCTTGCGGTGATAGCCCATGTTATATCTTGCATTTGTTAGGAAAAACTGCTTATAGTATGAAAAGTGCCCATTGCAGAAAGAGCTCAAATTCGAAAAACAAACACATATTCCTGTTCCCCTGCGTCCCCGAAGATCAAAAAACCATGACTTTTGCAGATCTGAAGTTTCCTTGCGGAGATAGCCCATGCTATATCTTGCATTTGTTAGGAAAAACTGCTTAGAGCATGAAAAGTGCCCATTGCAGAAAGAGCTCAAATTTGAATAACAAACACGTATTCATGTTCCCCCGGCTCACTGAACACCAAAAAACCATGAGGTTTGCAGATCTGAAGTTTCCTTGTGGAGATAGCCCATGTTATATCTTGCATTTGTTAGGAAAAACTGGTTATAGCATGAAAAGTGCCCATTGCATTTAGAGCTCAAATTCGCAAAACAAACACATATTCATGTTCCCCTGTCTCCCCGAAGACCAAAAAACCATGACTTTTGCAGATCTGAAGTTTCCTTGCGGAGATAGCCCATGCTATATCTTGCATTTGTTAGGAAAAACTGCTTATAGTATGAAAAGTGCCCATTGCAGAAAAAGCTCAAATTCGAAAAACAAACATGTATTCCTGTTCCCCTGCCTCCCCGAAGACCAAAAAACCATGACTTTTGCAGATGTGAAGTTTCCTTGCGGAGATAGCCCATGCTATATCTTGCATTTGTTAGGAAAAACTGCTTAGAGCATGAAAAGTGCCCATTGCAGAAAGAGCTCAAATTCGAAAAACAAACACGTATTCATGTTCCCCCGGCTCACTGAACACCAAAAAACCATGACTTTTGCAGATCTGAAGTTTCCTTGCGGAGATAGCCCATGTTATATCTTGCATTTGTTAGGAAAAACTGCTTAGAGCATGAAAAGTGCCCATTGCAGAAAGAGCTCAAATTCGAAAAACAAACACGTATTCCTGTTCCCCTGCCTCCCCGAAGATAAAAAAACCATGACTTTTGCAGATCTGAAGTTTCCTTGCAGAGATAGCCCATGCTATATCTTGCATTTGTTAGGAAAAACTGCTTATAGCATGAAAAGTGCCCATTTCAGATAGAGCTCAAATTCGAAAAACACATATTCATGTTCCCCCGCCTCCCCGAAGACCAAAAAACCATGACTTTTGCAGATCTGATGTCTCCTTGCGGAGATATCCCATGTTATATCTTGCATTTGTTAGGAAAAACTGCTTATAGTATGAAAAGTGTCCATTGCAGAAACAGCTCAAATTCGAAAAACAAACACATATTCATGTTCCCCCGCCTCCACGAAGACCAAAAACCATGACTTTTGCAGATATGATGTCTCCTTGCGGAGATAGCCCATGTTATATCTTGCATTTGTTAGGAAAAACTGCTTATAGTATGAAAAGTGCCCATTGCAGAAAGAGCTCAAATTCGAAAAACAAAAACATATTCATGTTCCCCCGCCTCCCCGAAGACCAAAAAACCATGAGTTGTGCAGATCTGATTTTTCCTTGCGAAGATAGCCCATGTTATATCTTGCATTTGTTAGGAAAAACTGCTTATAGCATGAAAAGTGCCCATTGCAGAAAGAGCTCAAATTCGAAAAACAAACACATATTCCTGTTCCCCTGCCTCCCCGAAGACCAAAAAACCATGACTTTTGCAGATGTGAACTTTCCTTGCGGAGATAGCCCATGCTATATCTTGCATTTGTAAGGAAAAACTGCTTAGAGCATGAAAAGTGCCCATTGCAGAAAGAGCTCAAATTCGAAAAACAAAAACATATTCCTGTTCCCCTGCCTCCCCGAAGACCAAAAAACCATGACTTTTGCAGATCTGAAGTTTCCTTGCGGAGATAGCCCATGCTATATCTTGCATTTGTTAGGAAAAACTGCTTAGAGCATGAAAAGTGCCCATTGCAGAAAGAGCTCAAATTCGAAAAACAAACACGTATTCATGTTCCCCCGGCTCACTGAACACCAAAAAACCATGACTTTTGCAGATGTGAAGTTTCCTTGCGGAGATAGCCCATGCTATATCTTGCATTTGTTAGGAAAAACTGCTTAGAGCATGAAAAGTGCCCATTGCAGAAAGAGCTCAAATTCGAAAAACAAACACATATTCCTGTTCCCCTGCCTCCCCGAAGACCAAAAAACCATGACTTTTGCAGATCTGAAGTTTCCTTGCAGAGATAGCCCATGCTATATCTTGCATTTGTTAGGAAAAACTGCTTAGAGCATGAAAAGTGCCCATTGCAGAAAGAGCTCAAATTCGAAAAACAAACACGTATTCATGTTCCCCCGGCTCACTGAACACCAAAAAACCATGAGTTCTGCAGATCTGAAGTTTCCTTGCGGAGATAGCCCATGATATATCTTGCATTTGTTAGGAAAAACTGCTCATAGCATGAAAAGTGCCCATTGCAGATAGAGCTCAAATTCGCAAAACAAACACATATTCCTGTTCCCCTGACTCCCCGAAGACCAAAAAACCATGACGTTTGCATATCTGAAGTTTCCTTGCGGAGATAGCCCATGCTATATCTTGCATTTGTTAGGAAAAACTGCTTATAGTATGAAAGTGCCCATTGCACAAAGAGCTGAAATTCAGAAAAACAAACACATATTCCTGTTCCCCTGCCTCCCCGAAGACCAAAAAACCATGACTTTTGCAGATCTGAAGTTTCCTTGCGGAGATAGCCCATGCTATATCTTGCATTTGTTAGGAAAAACTGCTTAGAGCATGAAAAGTGCCCATTGCAGAAAGAGCTCAAATTCGAAAAACAAACACGTATTCATGTTCCCCCGGCTCACTGAACACCAAAAAACCATGACTTTTGCAGATCTGAAGTTTCCTTGCGGAGATAGCCCATGTTATATCTTGCATTTGTTAGGAAAAACTGCTTATAGTATGAAAAGTGCCCATTGCAGAAAGAGCTCAAATTCGAAAAACAAACACATATTCCTGTTCCCCTGCCTCCCCGAAGATCAAAAAACCATGACTTTTGCAGATGTGAAGTTTCCTTGCGGAGATAGCCCATGCTATATCTTGCATTTGTAAGGAAAAACTGCTTAGAGCATGAAAAGTGCCCATTGCAGAAAGAGCTCAAATTCGAAAAAAAAACACGTATTCATGTTCCCCTGGCTCAAATTCGAAAAACACAAATTCGAAAAACACATATTCATGTTCCCCCGCCTCCCCGAAGACCAAAAAACCATGACTTTTGCAGATCTGATGTCTCCTTGCGGAGATATCCCATGTTATATCTTGCATTTGTTAGGAAAAACTGCTTATAGTATGAAAAGTGTCCATTGCAGAAACAGCTCAAATTCGAAAAACAAACACATATTCATGTTCCCCTGCCTCCCCGAAGACCAAAAAACTATGAGTTTTGAAGATCTGTTGTCTCCTTGTGGAGATAGCCCATGCAATATCTTGCATTTGTTAGGAAAAACTGCTTATAGCATGAAAAGTGCCCATTGCAGAAAGAGCTCAAATTCGAAAAACAAAAACATATTCATGTTCCCCCGCCTCCCCGAAGACCAAAAAACCATGAGTTTTGAAGATCTGATGTTTCCTTGGGAAGATAGCCCATGTTATATCTTGCATTTGTTAGGAAAACCTGCTTATAGCATGAAAAGTGCCCATTTCAGGTAGAGCTCAAATTCGAAAAACAAACACATATTCATGTTCCCCCGCCTCCCCGAAGACCAAAAAACCATGACTTTTGCAGATTTGAATCTCCTTGCGGAGATAGCCCATGTTATATCTCGCATTTGTTAGGAAAAACTGCTTATAGCATGAAAAGTGCCCATTGCAGAAAGAGCTCAAATTCGAAAAACAAACACATATTCATGTTCCCCCGCCTCCACGAAGACCAAAAAACCATGACTTTTGCAGATATGATGTCTCCTTGCGGAGATAGCCCATGTTATATCTTGCATTTGTTAGGAAAAACTGCTTATAGTATGAAAAGTGCCCATTGCAGAAAGAGCTCAAATTCGAAAAACAAAAACATATTCATGTTCCCCCGCCTCCCCGAAGACCAAAAAACCATGAGTTGTGCAGATCTGATTTTTCCTTGCGAAGATAGCCCATGTTATATCTTGCATTTGTTAGGAAAAACTGCTTATAGCATGAAAAGTGCCCATTGCAGAAAGAGCTCAAATTCGAAAAACAAACACATATTCATGTTCCCCCACCTCCCCGAAGACCAAAAAACCATGAGTTGTGCAGATCTGATGTTTCCTTGCGGAGATAGCCCATGTTATATCTTGCTTTTGTTAGGAAAAACTGCTTATAGCATGAAAAGTGCCCATTGCAGAAAGAGCTCAAATTCGAAAAACAAACACATATTCATGTTCCCCCGCCTCCCCGAAGACCAAAAAACCATGAGTTGTGCAGATCTGGTGTTTCCTTGCGGAGATAGCCCATGCTATATCTTGCATTTGTTAGGAAAAACTGCTTATAGCATGAAAAGTGCCCAATGCAGATAGAGCTCAAATTCGAAAAACAAACACATATTCATGTTCCCCCGCCTCCCCGAAGACCAAAAAACCATGACTTTTGCAGATCTGTTGTCTCCTTGTGGAGATAGCCCATGCTATATCTTGCATTTGTTAGGAAAACCTGCTTATAGCATGAAAGGTGCCCAATGCACATAGAGCTCAAATTCGAAAAACAAACACATATTCATGTTCCCCCGCCTCCCCGAAGACCAAAAAACCATGAGTTTTGAAGATCTGATGTTTCCTTGGGAAGATAGCCCATGTTATATCTTGCATTTGTTAGGAAAACCTGCTTATAGCATGAAAAGTGCCCATTTCAGGTAGAGCTCAAATTCGAAAAACAAACACATATTCATGTTCCCCCGCCTCCCCGAAGACCAAAAAACCATGACTTTTGCAGATTTGAATCTCCTTGCGGAGATAGCCCATGTTATATCTTGCATTTGTTAGGAAAAACTGCTTATAGCATGAAAAGTGCCCATTGCAGAAAGAGCTCAAATTCGAAAAACAAACACATATTCATGTTCCCCCGCCTCCCCGAAGACCAAAAAACCATGAGTTGTGCAGATCTGATGTTTCCTTGCGGAGATACCCCATGTTATATCTCGCATTTGTTAGGAAAAACTGCTTATAGCATGAAAAGTGCCCATTGCAGAAAGAGCTCAAATTCGAAAAACAAACACATATTCATGTTCCCCCGCCTCCACGAAGACCAAAAATCCATGACTTTTGCAGATATGATGTCTCCTTGCGGAGATAGCCTATGTTATATCTTGCATTTGTTAGGAAAAACTGCTTATAGTATGAAAAGTGCCCATTGCAGAAAGAGCTCAAATTCGAAAACCAAAAACATATTCATGTTCCCCCGCCTCCCCGAAGACCAAAAAACCATGAGTTGTGCAGATCTGATTTTTCCTTGCGAAGATAGCCCATGTTATATCTTGCATTTGTTAGGAAAAACTGCTTATAGCATGAAAAGTGCCCATTGCAGAAAGAGCTCAAATTCGAAAAACAAACACATATTCATGTTCCCCCACCTCCCCGAAGACCAAAAAACCATGACTTTTGCAGATCTGATGTTTCCTTGCGGAGATAGCCAATGTTATATCTTGCATTTGTTAGGAAAAACTGCTTATAGCATGAAAAGTGCCCTTTTTGAGATAGAGCTCAAATTCGAAAAACAAACACATATTCATTTTCCCCCGCCTCCCTGAAGACCAAAAAACCATGAGTTGTGCAGATCTGATGTTTCCTTGCGGAGATAGCCCATGTTATATCTTGCATTTGTTAGGAAAAACTGCTTATAGCATGAAAAGTGCCCATTGCAGAAAGAGCTCAAATTCGAAAAACAAACACATATTCATGTTCCCCCGCCTCCCCGAAGACCAAAAAACCATGAGTTGTGCAGATCTGGTGTTTCCTTGCGGAGATAGCCCATGTTATATCTTGCATTTGTTAGGAAAAACTGCTTATAGCATGAAAAGTGCCCATTGCAGAAAGAGCTCAAATTCGAAAAACAAAAACATATTCATGTTCCCCCGCCTCCCCGAAGACCAAAAAACCATGAGTTTTGAAGATCTGATGTTTCCTTGGGAAGATAGCCCATGTTATATCTTGCATTTGTTAGGAAAACCTGCTTATAGCATGAAAAGTGCCCATTTCAGGTAGAGCTCAAATTCGAAAAACAAACACATATTCATGTTCCCCCGCCTCCCCCGAAGACCAAAAAACCATGACTTTTGCAGATCTGATGTCTCCTTGCGGAGATAGCTCATGCTATATCTTGCATTTGTTAGGAAAAACTGCTTATAGTATGAAAAGTGTCCATTGCAGAAAGAGCTCAAATTCGAAAAACAAACACATATTCATGTTCCCCCGCCTCCACGAAGACCAAAAAACCATGACTTTTGCAGATATGATGTCTCCTTGCGGAGATAGCCCATGTTATATCTCGCATTTGTTAGGAAAAACTGCTTATAGCATGAAAAGTGCCCATTGCAGAAAGAGCTCAAATTCGAAAAACAAACACATATTCATGTTCCCCCGCCTCCACGAAGACCAAAAAACCATGACTTTTGCAGATATGATGTCTCCTTGCGGAGATAGCCCATGTTATATCTTGCATTTGTTAGGAAAAACTGCTTATAGTATGAAAAGTGCCCATTGCAGAAAGAGCTCAAATTCGAAAAACAAAAACATATTCATGTTCCCCCGCCTCCCCGAAGACCAAAAAACCATGAGTTGTGCAGATCTGATTTTTCCTTGCGAAGATAGCCCATGTTATATCTTGCATTTGTTAGGAAAAACTGCTTATAGCATGAAAAGTGCCCATTGCAGAAAGAGCTCAAATTCGAAAAACAAACACATATTCATGTTCCCCCACCTCCCCGAAGACCAAAAAACCATGAGTTGTGCAGATCTGATGTTTCCTTGCGGAGATAGCCCATGTTATATCTTGCTTTTGTTAGGAAAAACTGCTTATAGCATGAAAAGTGCCCATTGCAGAAAGAGCTCAAATTCGAAAAACAAACACATATTCATGTTCCCCCGCCTCCCCGAAGACCAAAAAACCATGAGTTGTGCAGATCTGGTGTTTCCTTGCGGAGATAGCCCATGCTATATCTTGCATTTGTTAGGAAAAACTGCTTATAGCATGAAAAGTGCCCAATGCAGATAGAGCTCAAATTCGAAAAACAAACACATATTCATGTTCCCCCGCCTCCCCGAAGACCAAAAAACCATGACTTTTGCAGATCTGTTGTCTCCTTGTGGAGATAGCCCATGCTATATCTTGCATTTGTTAGGAAAACCTGCTTATAGCATGAAAGGTGCCCAATGCACATAGAGCTCAAATTCAAAAAACAAACACATATTCATGTTCCCCCGCCTCCCCGAAGACCAAAAAACCATGAGTTTTGAAGATCTGATGTTTCCTTGGGAAGATAGCCCATGTTATATCTTGCATTTGTTAGGAAAACCTGCTTATAGCATGAAAAGTGCCCATTTCAGGTAGAGCTCAAATTCGAAAAACAAACACATATTCATGTTCCCCCGCCTCCCCGAAGACCAAAAAACCATGACTTTTGCAGATTTGAATCTCCTTGCGGAGATAGCCCATGTTATATCTTGCATTTGTTAGGAAAAACTGCTTATAGCATGAAAAGTGCCCATTGCAGAAAGAGCTCAAATTCGAAAAACAAACACATATTCATGTTCCCCCGCCTCCCCGAAGACCAAAAAACCATGAGTTGTGCAGATCTGATGTTTCCTTGCGGAGATACCCCATGTTATATCTCGCATTTGTTAGGAAAAACTGCTTATAGCATGAAAAGTGCCCATTGCAGAAAGAGCTCAAATTCGAAAAACAAACACATATTCATGTTCCCCCGCCTCCACGAAGACCAAAAATCCATGACTTTTGCAGATATGATGTCTCCTTGCGGAGATAGCCTATGTTATATCTTGCATTTGTTAGGAAAAACTGCTTATAGTATGAAAAGTGCCCATTGCAGAAAGAGCTCAAATTCGAAAACCAAAAACATATTCATGTTCCCCCGCCTCCCCGAAGACCAAAAAACCATGAGTTGTGCAGATCTGATTTTTCCTTGCGAAGATAGCCCATGTTATATCTTGCATTTGTTAGGAAAAACTGCTTATAGCATGAAAAGTGCCCATTGCAGAAAGAGCTCAAATTCGAAAAACAAACACATATTCATGTTCCCCCACCTCCCCGAAGACCAAAAAACCATGACTTTTGCAGATCTGATGTTTCCTTGCGGAGATAGCCAATGTTATATCTTGCATTTGTTAGGAAAAACTGCTTATAGCATGAAAAGTGCCCTTTTTGAGATAGAGCTCAAATTCGAAAAACAAACACATATTCATTTTCCCCCGCCTCCCTGAAGACCAAAAAACCATGAGTTGTGCAGATCTGATGTTTCCTTGCGGAGATAGCCCATGTTATATCTTGCATTTGTTAGGAAAAACTGCTTATAGCATGAAAAGTGCCCATTGCAGAAAGAGCTCAAATTCGAAAAACAAACACATATTCATGTTCCCCCGCCTCCCCGAAGACCAAAAAACCATGAGTTGTGCAGATCTGGTGTTTCCTTGCGGAGATAGCCCATGTTATATCTTGCATTTGTTAGGAAAAACTGCTTATAGCATGAAAAGTGCCCATTGCAGAAAGAGCTCAAATTCGAAAAACAAAAACATATTCATGTTCCCCCGCCTCCCCGAAGACCAAAAAACCATGAGTTTTGAAGATCTGATGTTTCCTTGGGAAGATAGCCCATGTTATATCTTGCATTTGTTAGGAAAACCTGCTTATAGCATGAAAAGTGCCCATTTCAGGTAGAGCTCAAATTCGAAAAACAAACACATATTCATGTTCCCCCGCCTCCCCCGAAGACCAAAAAACCATGACTTTTGCAGATCTGATGTCTCCTTGCGGAGATAGCTCATGCTATATCTTGCATTTGTTAGGAAAAACTGCTTATAGTATGAAAAGTGTCCATTGCAGAAAGAGCTCAAATTCGAAAAACAAACACATATTCATGTTCCCCCGCCTCCACGAAGACCAAAAAACCATGACTTTTGCAGATATGATGTCTCCTTGCGGAGATAGCCCATGTTATATCTTGCATTTGTTAGGAAAACCTGCTTATAGCATGAAAAGTGCCCATTTCAGATAGAGCTCAAATTCGAAAAACAAACACATATTCATGTTCCCCCGCCTCCCCGAAGACCAAAAAACCATGAGTTGTGCATATCTGATGTTTCCTTGCGGAGATAGCCTATGTTATATCTTGCATTTGTTAGGAAAAACTGCTTATAGCATGAAAAGTGCCCAATGCAGATAGAGCTCAAATTCGAAAAACAAACACATATTCATGTTCCCCCGCCTCCCCGAAGACCAAAAAACCATGAGTTGTGCAGATCTGATGTTTCCTTGCGGAGATAGCCCATGTTATATCTTGCATTTGTTAGGAAAAACTGCTTATAGCATGAAAAGTGCCCAATGCAGATAGAGCTCAAATTCGAAAAACAAACACATATTCATGTTCCCCTGCCTCCCCGAAGACCAAAAAACTGTGAGTTTTGAAGATCTCATGTTTCCTTGCGAAGATAGCCCATGCAATATCTTGCATTTGTTAGGAAAAACTGCTTATAGCATGAAAAGTGCCCATTTCAGATAGAGCTCAAATTCAAAAAACAAACACATATTCATGTTCCCCCGCCTCCCCGAAGACCAAAAAACCATGTCTTTTGCAGATCTGATGTTTCCTTGCGAAGATAGCCCATGTTATATCTTGCATTTGTTAGGAAAACCTGCTTATAGCATGAAAAGTGCCCATTTCAGATAGAGCTCAAATTTGAAAAACACATATTCATGTTCCCCCGCCTCCCCGAAGACCAAAAAACCATGAGTTGTGCAGATCTGATGTCTCCTTGCGGAGATAGCCCATGCTATATCTTGCATTTGTTAGGAAAAACTGCTTATAGTATGAAAAGTGTCCATTGCAGAAAGAGCTCAAATTCGAAAAACAAACACATATTCATGTTCCCCCGCCTCCACGAAGACCAAAAAACCATGACTTTTGCAGATATGATGTCTCCTTGCGGAGATAGCCCATGTTATATCTTGCATTTGTTAGGAAAACCTGCTTATAGCATGAAAAGTGCCCATTTCAGATAGAGCTCAAATTCGAAAAACAAAAACATATTCATGTTCCCCCGCCTCCCCGAAGACCAAAAAACCATGAGTTGTGCATATCTGATGTTTCCTTGCGGAGATAGCCTATGTTATATCTTGCATTTGTTAGGAAAAACTGCTTATAGCATGAAAAGTGCCCAATGCAGATAGAGCTCAAATTCGAAAAACAAACACATATTCATGTTCCCCTGCCTCCCCGAAGACCAAAAAACTGTGAGTTTTGAAGATCTGATGTTTCCTTGCGGAGATAGCCCATGTTATATCTTGCATTTGTTAGGAAAAACTGCTTATAGCATGAAAAGTGCCCAATGCAGATAGAGCTCAAATTCGAAAAACAAACACATATTCATGTTCCCCTGCCTCCCCGAAGACCAAAAAACTGTGAGTTTTGAAGATCTCATGTTTCCTTGCGAAGATAGCCCATGCAATATCTTGCATTTGTTAGGAAAAACTGCTTATAGCATGAAAAGTGCCCATTTCAGATAGAGCTCAAATTCAAAAAACAAACACATATTCATGTTCCCCCGCCTCCCCGAAGACCAAAAAACCATGTCTTTTGCAGATCTGATGTTTCCTTGCGAAGATAGCCCATGTTATATCTTGCATTTGTTAGGAAAACCTGCTTATAGCATGAAAAGTGCCCATTTCAGATAGAGCTCAAATTCGAAAAACACATATTCATGTTCCCCCGCCTCCCCGAAGACCAAAAAACCATGACTTTTGCAGATCTGATGTCTCCTTGCGGAGATAGCCCATGCTATATCTTGCATTTGTTAGGAAAAACTGCTTATAGTATGAAAAGTGTCCATTGCAGAAAGAGCTCAAATTCGAAAAACAAACACATATTCATGTTCCCCCGCCTCCACGAAGACCAAAAAACCATGACTTTTGCAGATATGATGTCTCCTTGCGGAGATAGCCCATGTTATATCTTGCATTTGTTAGGAAAACCTGCTTATAGCATGAAAAGTGCCCATTTCAGATAGAGCTCAAATTCGAAAAACAAAAACATATTCATGTTCCCCCGCCTCCCCGAAGACCAAAAAACCATGAGTTGTGCATATCTGATGTTTCCTTGCGGAGATAGCCTATGTTATATCTTGCATTTGTTAGGAAAAACTGCTTATAGCATGAAAAGTGCCCAATGCAGATAGAGCTCAAATTCGAAAAACAAACACATATTCATGTTCCCCCGCCTCCCCGAAGACCAAAAAACCATGAGTTGTGCAGATCTGATGTTTCCTTGCGGAGATAGCCCATGTTATATCTTGCATTTGTTAGGAAAAACTGCTTATAGCATGAAAAGTGCCCAATGCATATAGAGCTCAAATTCGAAAAACAAACACATATTCATGTTCCCCTGCCTCCCCGAAGACCAAAAAACTGTGAGTTTTGAAGATCTCATGTTGCCTTGCGAAGATAGCCCATGCAATATCTTGCATTTGTTAGGAAAAACTGCTTATAGCATGAAAAGTGCCCATTTCAGATAGAGCTCAAATTCAAAAAACAAACACATATTCATGTTCCCCCGCCTCCCCGAAGACCAAAAAACCATGTCTTTTGCAGATCTGAATCTCCTTGCGGAGATAGCCCATGTTATATCTTGCATTTGTTAGGAAAACCTGCTTATAGCATGAAAAGTGCCCATTTCAGATAGAGCTCAAATTCGAAAAACAAAAACATATTCATGTTCCCCCGCCTCCCCGAAGACCAAAAAACCATGAGTTGTGCATATCTGATGTTTCCTTGCGGAGATAGCCTATGTTATATCTTGCATTTGTTAGGAAAAACTGCTTATAGCATGAAAAGTGCCCAATGCAGATAGAGCTCAAATTCGAAAAACAAACACATATTCATGTTCCCCCGCCTCCCCGAAGACCAAAAAACCATGAGTTGTGCAGATCTGATGTTTCCTTGCGGAGATAGCCCATGTTATATCTTGCATTTGTTAGGAAAAACTGCTTATAGCATGAAAAGTGCCCAATGCATATAGAGCTCAAATTCGAAAAACAAACACATATTCATGTTCCCCTGCCTCCCCGAAGACCAAAAAACTGTGAGTTTTGAAGATCTCATGTTGCCTTGCGAAGATAGCCCATGCAATATCTTGCATTTGTTAGGAAAAACTGCTTATAGCATGAAAAGTGCCCATTTCAGATAGAGCTCAAATTCAAAAAACAAACACATATTCATGTTCCCCCGCCTCCCCGAAGACCAAAAAACCATGTCTTTTGCAGATCTGAATCTCCTTGCGGAGATAGCCCATGTTATATCTTGCATTTGTTAGGAAGAACTGCTTATAGCATTAAAAGTGCCCATTGCAGAAAGAGCTCAAATTCGAAAAACAAACATATATTCATGTTCCCCCGCCTCCCCGAAGACCAAAAAACCATGAGTTGTGCAGATCTGATGTTTCCTTGCGGAGATACCCCATGTTATATCTCGCATTTGTTAGGAAAAACTGCTTATAGCATGAAAAGTGCCCATTGCAGAAAGAGCTCAAATTCGAAAAACAAACACATATTCATGTTCCCCCGCCTCCACGAAGACCAAAAATCCATGACTTTTGCAGATATGATGTCTCCTTGCGGAGATAGCCTATGTTATATCTTGCATTTGTTAGGAAAAACTGCTTATAGTATGAAAAGTGCCCATTGCAGAAAGAGCTCAAATTCGAAAACCAAAAACATATTCATGTTCCCCCGCCTCCCCGAAGACCAAAAAACCATGAGTTGTGCAGATCTGATTTTTCCTTGCGAAGATAGCCCATGTTATATCTTGCATTTGTTAGGAAAAACTGCTTATAGCATGAAAAGTGCCCATTGCAGAAAGAGCTCAAATTCGAAAAACAAACACATATTCATGTTCCCCCACCTCCCCGAAGACCAAAAAACCATGACTTTTGCAGATCTGATGTTTCCTTGCGGAGATAGCCAATGTTATATCTTGCATTTGTTAGGAAAAACTGCTTATAGCATGAAAAGTGCCCTTTTTGAGATAGAGCTCAAATTCGAAAAACAAACACATATTCATTTTCCCCCGCCTCCCTGAAGACCAAAAAACCATGAGTTGTGCAGATCTGATGTTTCCTTGCGGAGATAGCCCATGTTATATCTTGCATTTGTTAGGAAAAACTGCTTATAGCATGAAAAGTGCCCATTGCAGAAAGAGCTCAAATTCGAAAAACAAACACATATTCATGTTCCCCCGCCTCCCCGAAGACCAAAAAACCATGAGTTGTGCAGATCTGGTGTTTCCTTGCGGAGATAGCCCATGTTATATCTTGCATTTGTTAGGAAAAACTGCTTATAGCATGAAAAGTGCCCATTGCAGAAAGAGCTCAAATTCGAAAAACAAAAACATATTCATGTTCCCCCGCCTCCCCGAAGACCAAAAAACCATGAGTTTTGAAGATCTGATGTTTCCTTGGGAAGATAGCCCATGTTATATCTTGCATTTGTTAGGAAAACCTGCTTATAGCATGAAAAGTGCCCATTTCAGGTAGAGCTCAAATTCGAAAAACAAACACATATTCATGTTCCCCCGCCTCCCCCGAAGACCAAAAAACCATGACTTTTGCAGATCTGATGTCTCCTTGCGGAGATAGCTCATGCTATATCTTGCATTTGTTAGGAAAAACTGCTTATAGTATGAAAAGTGTCCATTGCAGAAAGAGCTCAAATTCGAAAAACAAACACATATTCATGTTCCCCCGCCTCCACGAAGACCAAAAAACCATGACTTTTGCAGATATGATGTCTCCTTGCGGAGATAGCCCATGTTATATCTTGCATTTGTTAGGAAAACCTGCTTATAGCATGAAAAGTGCCCATTTCAGATAGAGCTCAAATTCGAAAAACAAACACATATTCATGTTCCCCCGCCTCCCCGAAGACCAAAAAACCATGAGTTGTGCATATCTGATGTTTCCTTGCGGAGATAGCCTATGTTATATCTTGCATTTGTTAGGAAAAACTGCTTATAGCATGAAAAGTGCCCAATGCAGATAGAGCTCAAATTCGAAAAACAAACACATATTCATGTTCCCCCGCCTCCCCGAAGACCAAAAAACCATGAGTTGTGCAGATCTGATGTTTCCTTGCGGAGATAGCCCATGTTATATCTTGCATTTGTTAGGAAAAACTGCTTATAGCATGAAAAGTGCCCAATGCAGATAGAGCTCAAATTCGAAAAACAAACACATATTCATGTTCCCCTGCCTCCCCGAAGACCAAAAAACTGTGAGTTTTGAAGATCTCATGTTTCCTTGCGAAGATAGCCCATGCAATATCTTGCATTTGTTAGGAAAAACTGCTTATAGCATGAAAAGTGCCCATTTCAGATAGAGCTCAAATTCAAAAAACAAACACATATTCATGTTCCCCCGCCTCCCCGAAGACCAAAAAACCATGTCTTTTGCAGATCTGATGTTTCCTTGCGAAGATAGCCCATGTTATATCTTGCATTTGTTAGGAAAACCTGCTTATAGCATGAAAAGTGCCCATTTCAGATAGAGCTCAAATTTGAAAAACACATATTCATGTTCCCCCGCCTCCCCGAAGACCAAAAAACCATGAGTTGTGCAGATCTGATGTCTCCTTGCGGAGATAGCCCATGCTATATCTTGCATTTGTTAGGAAAAACTGCTTATAGTATGAAAAGTGTCCATTGCAGAAAGAGCTCAAATTCGAAAAACAAACACATATTCATGTTCCCCCGCCTCCACGAAGACCAAAAAACCATGACTTTTGCAGATATGATGTCTCCTTGCGGAGATAGCCCATGTTATATCTTGCATTTGTTAGGAAAACCTGCTTATAGCATGAAAAGTGCCCATTTCAGATAGAGCTCAAATTCGAAAAACAAAAACATATTCATGTTCCCCCGCCTCCCCGAAGACCAAAAAACCATGAGTTGTGCATATCTGATGTTTCCTTGCGGAGATAGCCTATGTTATATCTTGCATTTGTTAGGAAAAACTGCTTATAGCATGAAAAGTGCCCAATGCAGATAGAGCTCAAATTCGAAAAACAAACACATATTCATGTTCCCCTGCCTCCCCGAAGACCAAAAAACTGTGAGTTTTGAAGATCTGATGTTTCCTTGCGGAGATAGCCCATGTTATATCTTGCATTTGTTAGGAAAAACTGCTTATAGCATGAAAAGTGCCCAATGCAGATAGAGCTCAAATTCGAAAAACAAACACATATTCATGTTCCCCTGCCTCCCCGAAGACCAAAAAACTGTGAGTTTTGAAGATCTCATGTTTCCTTGCGAAGATAGCCCATGCAATATCTTGCATTTGTTAGGAAAAACTGCTTATAGCATGAAAAGTGCCCATTTCAGATAGAGCTCAAATTCAAAAAACAAACACATATTCATGTTCCCCCGCCTCCCCGAAGACCAAAAAACCATGTCTTTTGCAGATCTGATGTTTCCTTGCGAAGATAGCCCATGTTATATCTTGCATTTGTTAGGAAAACCTGCTTATAGCATGAAAAGTGCCCATTTCAGATAGAGCTCAAATTCGAAAAACACATATTCATGTTCCCCCGCCTCCCCGAAGACCAAAAAACCATGACTTTTGCAGATCTGATGTCTCCTTGCGGAGATAGCCCATGCTATATCTTGCATTTGTTAGGAAAAACTGCTTATAGTATGAAAAGTGTCCATTGCAGAAAGAGCTCAAATTCGAAAAACAAACACATATTCATGTTCCCCCGCCTCCACGAAGACCAAAAAACCATGACTTTTGCAGATATGATGTCTCCTTGCGGAGATAGCCCATGTTATATCTTGCATTTGTTAGGAAAACCTGCTTATAGCATGAAAAGTGCCCATTTCAGATAGAGCTCAAATTCGAAAAACAAAAACATATTCATGTTCCCCCGCCTCCCCGAAGACCAAAAAACCATGAGTTGTGCATATCTGATGTTTCCTTGCGGAGATAGCCTATGTTATATCTTGCATTTGTTAGGAAAAACTGCTTATAGCATGAAAAGTGCCCAATGCAGATAGAGCTCAAATTCGAAAAACAAACACATATTCATGTTCCCCCGCCTCCCCGAAGACCAAAAAACCATGAGTTGTGCAGATCTGATGTTTCCTTGCGGAGATAGCCCATGTTATATCTTGCATTTGTTAGGAAAAACTGCTTATAGCATGAAAAGTGCCCAATGCATATAGAGCTCAAATTCGAAAAACAAACACATATTCATGTTCCCCTGCCTCCCCGAAGACCAAAAAACTGTGAGTTTTGAAGATCTCATGTTGCCTTGCGAAGATAGCCCATGCAATATCTTGCATTTGTTAGGAAAAACTGCTTATAGCATGAAAAGTGCCCATTTCAGATAGAGCTCAAATTCAAAAAACAAACACATATTCATGTTCCCCCGCCTCCCCGAAGACCAAAAAACCATGTCTTTTGCAGATCTGAATCTCCTTGCGGAGATAGCCCATGTTATATCTTGCATTTGTTAGGAAGAACTGCTTATAGCATTAAAAGTGCCCATTGCAGAAAGAGCTCAAATTCGAAAAACAAACATATATTCATGTTCCCCCACCTCCCCGAAGACCAAAAAACCATGAGTTGTGCAGATCTGATGTTTCCTTACGAAGATAGCCCATTTTATATCTTGCATTTGTTAGGAAAAACTGCTTATAGCATGAAAAGTGCCCATTGCAGAAAGAGCTCAAATTCGAAAAACAAACACATATTCATGTTCCCCCGCCTCCCCGAAGACCAAAAAACCATGACTTTTGCAGATCTGTTGTCTCCTTGTGGAGATAGCCCATGTTATATCTTGCATTTGTTAGGAAAAACTGCTTATAGCATGAAAAGTGCCCATTTCAGATAGAGCTCAAATTCAAAAAACAAACACATATTCATGTTCCCCCGCCTCCCCGAAGACCAAAAAACCATGTCTTTTGCAGATCTGATGTTTCCTTGCGAAGATAGCCCATGTTATATCTTGCATTTGTTAGGAAAACCTGCTTATAGCATGAAAAGTGCCCATTTCAGATAGAGCTCAAATTCGAAAAACACATATTCATGTTCCCCCGCCTCCCCGAAGACCAAAAAACCATGAGTTGTGCAGATCTGATGTCTCCTTGCGGAGATAGCCCATGCTATATCTTGCATTTGTTAGGAAAAACTGCTTATAGTATGAAAAGTGTCCATTGCAGAAAGAGCTCAAATTCGAAAAACAAACACATATTCATGTTCCCCCGCCTCCACGAAGACCAAAAAACCATGACTTTTGCAGATATGATGTCTCCTTGCGGAGATAGCCCATGTTATATCTTGCATTTGTTAGGAAAACCTGCTTATAGCATGAAAAGTGCCCATTTCAGATAGAGCTCAAATTCGAAAAACAAAAACATATTCATGTTCCCCCGCCTCCCCGAAGACCAAAAAACCATGAGTTGTGCATATCTGATGTTTCCTTGCGGAGATAGCCTATGTTATATCTTGCATTTGTTAGGAAAAACTGCTTATAGCATGAAAAGTGCCCAATGCAGATAGAGCTCAAATTCGAAAAACAAACACATATTCATGTTCCCCTGCCTCCCCGAAGACCAAAAAACTGTGAGTTTTGAAGATCTGATGTTTCCTTGCGGAGATAGCCCATGTTATATCTTGCATTTGTTAGGAAAAACTGCTTATAGCATGAAAAGTGCCCAATGCAGATAGAGCTCAAATTCGAAAAACAAACACATATTCATGTTCCCCTGCCTCCCCGAAGACCAAAAAACTGTGAGTTTTGAAGATCTCATGTTTCCTTGCGAAGATAGCCCATGCAATATCTTGCATTTGTTAGGAAAAACTGCTTATAGCATGAAAAGTGCCCATTTCAGATAGAGCTCAAATTCAAAAAACAAACACATATTCATGTTCCCCCGCCTCCCCGAAGACCAAAAAACCATGTCTTTTGCAGATCTGATGTTTCCTTGCGAAGATAGCCCATGTTATATCTTGCATTTGTTAGGAAAACCTGCTTATAGCATGAAAAGTGCCCATTTCAGATAGAGCTCAAATTCGAAAAACACATATTCATGTTCCCCCGCCTCCCCGAAGACCAAAAAACCATGACTTTTGCAGATCTGATGTCTCCTTGCGGAGATAGCCCATGCTATATCTTGCATTTGTTAGGAAAAACTGCTTATAGTATGAAAAGTGTCCATTGCAGAAAGAGCTCAAATTCGAAAAACAAACACATATTCATGTTCCCCCGCCTCCACGAAGACCAAAAAACCATGACTTTTGCAGATATGATGTCTCCTTGCGGAGATAGCCCATGTTATATCTTGCATTTGTTAGGAAAACCTGCTTATAGCATGAAAAGTGCCCATTTCAGATAGAGCTCAAATTCGAAAAACAAAAACATATTCATGTTCCCCCGCCTCCCCGAAGACCAAAAAACCATGAGTTGTGCATATCTGATGTTTCCTTGCGGAGATAGCCTATGTTATATCTTGCATTTGTTAGGAAAAACTGCTTATAGCATGAAAAGTGCCCAATGCAGATAGAGCTCAAATTCGAAAAACAAACACATATTCATGTTCCCCCGCCTCCCCGAAGACCAAAAAACCATGAGTTGTGCAGATCTGATGTTTCCTTGCGGAGATAGCCCATGTTATATCTTGCATTTGTTAGGAAAAACTGCTTATAGCATGAAAAGTGCCCAATGCACATAGAGCTCAAATTCGAAAAACAAACACATATTCATGTTCCCCTGCCTCCCCGAAGACCAAAAAACTGTGAGTTTTGAAGATCTCATGTTTCCTTGCGAAGATAGCCCATGCAATATCTTGCATTTGTTAGGAAAAACTGCTTATAGCATGAAAAGTGCCCATTTCAGATAGAGCTCAAATTCAAAAAACAAACACATATTCATGTTCCCCCGCCTCCCCGAAGACCAAAAAACCATGTCTTTTGCAGATCTGAATCTCCTTGCGGAGATAGCCCATGTTATATCTTGCATTTGTTAGGAAGAACTGCTTATAGCATTAAAAGTGCCCATTGCAGAAAGAGCTCAAATTCGAAAAACAAACATATATTCATGTTCCCCCACCTCCCCGAAGACCAAAAAACCATGAGTTGTGCAGATCTGATGTTTCCTTACGAAGATAGCCCATTTTATATCTTGCATTTGTTAGGAAAAACTGCTTATAGCATGAAAAGTGCCCATTGCAGAAAGAGCTCAAATTCGAAAAACAAACACATATTCATGTTCCCCCGCCTCCCCGAAGACCAAAAAACCATGAGTTGTGCAGATCTGGTGTTTCCTTGCGGAGATAGCCCATGTTATATCTTGCATTTGTTAGGAAAAACTGCTTATAGCATGAAAAGTGCCCAATGCAGATAGAGCTCAAATTCGAAAAACAAACACATATTCATGTTCCCCCGCCTCCCCGAAGACCAAAAAACCATGACTTTTGCAGATCTGTTGTCTCCTTGTGGAGATAGCCCATGCTATATCTTGCATTTGTTAGGAAAAACTGCTTATAGCATGAAAGGTGCCCAATGCACATAGAGCTCAAATTCGAAAAACAAACACATATTCATGTTCCCCTGCCTCCCCGAAGACCAAAAAACTATGAGTTTTGAAGATCTGTTGTCTCCTTGTGGAGATAGCCCATGCAATATCTTCCATTTGTTAGGAAAAACTGCTTATAGCATGAAAAGTGCCCATTGCAGAAAGAGCTCAAATTCGAAAAACAAAAACATATTCATGTTCCCCCGCCTCCCCGAAGACCAAAAAACCATGAGTTTTGAAGATCTGATGTTTCCTTGGGAAGATAGCCCATGTTATATCTTGCATTTGTTAGGAAAACCTGCTTATAGCATGAAAAGTGCCCATTTCAGGTAGAGCTCAAATTCGAAAAACAAACACATATTCATGTTCCCCCGCCTCCCCGAAGACCAAAAAACCATGTCTTTTGCAGATCTGAATCTCCTTGCGGAGATAGCCCATGTTATATCTTGCATTTGTTAGGAAGAACTGCTTATAGCATTAAAAGTGCCCATTGCAGAAAGAGCTCAAATTCGAAAAACAAACATATATTCATGTTCCCCCACCTCCCCGAAGACCAAAAAACCATGAGTTGTGCAGATCTGATGTTTCCTTACGAAGATAGCCCATTTTATATCTTGCATTTGTTAGGAAAAACTGCTTATAGCATGAAAAGTGCCCATTGCAGAAAGAGCTCAAATTCGAAAAACAAACACATATTCATGTTCCCCCGCCTCCCCGAAGACCAAAAAACCATGACTTTTGCAGATCTGTTGTCTCCTTGTGGAGATAGCCCATGTTATATCTTGCATTTGTTAGGAAAAACTGCTTATAGCATGAAAAGTGCCCATTTCAGATAGAGCTCAAATTCAAAAAACAAACACATATTCATGTTCCCCCGCCTCCCCGAAGACCAAAAAACCATGTCTTTTGCAGATCTGATGTTTCCTTGCGAAGATAGCCCATGTTATATCTTGCATTTGTTAGGAAAACCTGCTTATAGCATGAAAAGTGCCCATTTCAGATAGAGCTCAAATTCGAAAAACACATATTCATGTTCCCCCGCCTCCCCGAAGACCAAAAAACCATGAGTTGTGCAGATCTGATGTCTCCTTGCGGAGATAGCCCATGCTATATCTTGCATTTGTTAGGAAAAACTGCTTATAGTATGAAAAGTGTCCATTGCAGAAAGAGCTCAAATTCGAAAAACAAACACATATTCATGTTCCCCCGCCTCCACGAAGACCAAAAAACCATGACTTTTGCAGATATGATGTCTCCTTGCGGAGATAGCCCATGTTATATCTTGCATTTGTTAGGAAAACCTGCTTATAGCATGAAAAGTGCCCATTTCAGATAGAGCTCAAATTCGAAAAACAAAAACATATTCATGTTCCCCCGCCTCCCCGAAGACCAAAACACCATGAGTTGTGCATATCTGATGTTTCCTTGCGGAGATAGCCTATGTTATATCTTGCATTTGTTAGGAAAACCTGCTTATAGCATGAAAAGTGCCCATTTCAGGTAGAGCTCAAATTCGAAAAACAAACACATATTCATGTTCCCCCGCCTCCCCGAAGACCAAAAAACCATGACTTTTGCAGATTTGAATCTCCTTGCGGAGATAGCCCATGTTATATCTTGCATTTGTTAGGAAAAACTGCTTATAGCATGAAAAGTGCCCATTGCAGAAAGAGCTCAAATTCGAAAAACAAACACATATTCATGTTCCCCCGCCTCCCCGAAGACCAAAAAACCATGAGTTGTGCAGATCTGATGTTTCCTTGCGGAGATAGCCCATGTTATATCTTGCATTTGTTAGGAAAAACTGCTTATAGCATGAAAAGTGCCCATTGCAGAAAGAGCTCAAATTCGAAAAACAAAAACATATTCATGTTCCCCCGCCTCCCCGAAGACCAAAAAACTATGAGTTGTGCAGATCTGATGTTTCCTTGCGGAGATAGCCCATGTTATATCTTGAATTTGTTAGGAAAAACTGCTTATAGCATGAAAAGTGCCCAATGCAGATAGAGCTCAAATTCGAAAAACAAACACATATTCATGTTCCGCCGCCTCCCCGAAGACCAAAAAACCAGGAGTTGTGCAGATCTGAAGTTTCCTTGCGGAGATAGCCCATGTTATATCTTGCATTTGTTAGGAAAAACTGCTTATAGCATGAAAAGTGCCCAATGCAGATAGAGCTCAAATTCGAAAAACAAACACATATTCATGTTCCCCTGCCTCCCCGAAGACCAAAAAACTGTGAGTTTTGAAGATCTCATGTTTCCTTGCGAAGATAGCCCATGCAATATCTTGCATTTGTTAGGAAAAACTGCTTATAGCATGAAAAGTGCCCATTTCAGAAAGAGCTCAAATTCGAAAAACAAACACATATTCATGTTCCCCCGCCTCCCCGAAGACCAAAAAACCATGTCTTTTGCAGATCTGATGTTTCCTTGCGAAGATAGCCCATGTTATATCTTGCATTTGTTAGGAAAACCTGCTTATAGCATGAAAAGTGCCCATTTCAGATAGAGCTCAAATTCGAAAAACACATATTCATGTTCCCCCGCCTCCCCGAAGACCAAAAAACCATGACTTTTGCAGATCTGATGTCTCCTTGCGGAGATAGCCCATGCTATATCTTGCATTTGTTAGGAAAAACTGCTTATAGTATGAAAAGTGCCCAATGCAGATAGAGCTCAAATTCGAAAAACAAACACATATTCATGTTCCGCCGCCTCCCCGAAGACCAAAAAACCAGGAGTTGTGCAGATCTGAAGTTTCCTTGCGGAGATAGCCCATGTTATATCTTGCATTTGTTAGGAAAAACTGCTTATAGCATGAAAAGTGCCCAATGCAGATAGAGCTCAAATTCGAAAAACAAACACATATTCATGTTCCCCTGCCTCCCCGAAGACCAAAAAACTGTGAGTTTTGAAGATCTCATGTTTCCTTGCGAAGATAGCCCATGCAATATCTTGCATTTGTTAGGAAAAACTGCTTATAGCATGAAAAGTGCCCAATGCAGATAGAGCTCAAATTCGAAAAACAAACACATATTCATGTTCCCCCGCCTCCCCGAAGACCAAAAAACCATGAGTTGTGCAGATCTGATGTTTCCTTGCGGAGATAGCCCATGTTATATCTTGCATTTGTTAGGAAAAACTGCTTATAGCATGAAAAGTGCCCAATGCACATAGAGCTCAAATTCGAAAAACAAACACATATTCATGTTCCCCTGCCTCCCCGAAGACCAAAAAACTGTGAGTTTTGAAGATCTCATGTTTCCTTGCGAAGATAGCCCATGCAATATCTTGCATTTGTTAGGAAAAACTGCTTATAGCATGAAAAGTGCCCATTTCAGATAGAGCTCAAATTCAAAAAACAAACACATATTCATGTTCCCCCGCCTCCCCGAAGACCAAAAAACCATGTCTTTTGCAGATCTGAATCTCCTTGCGGAGATAGCCCATGTTATATCTTGCATTTGTTAGGAAGAACTGCTTATAGCATTAAAAGTGCCCATTGCAGAAAGAGCTCAAATTCGAAAAACAAACATATATTCATGTTCCCCCACCTCCCCGAAGACCAAAAAACCATGAGTTGTGCAGATCTGATGTTTCCTTACGAAGATAGCCCATTTTATATCTTGCATTTGTTAGGAAAAACTGCTTATAGCATGAAAAGTGCCCATTGCAGAAAGAGCTCAAATTCGAAAAACAAACACATATTCATGTTCCCCCGCCTCCCCGAAGACCAAAAAACCATGAGTTGTGCAGATCTGGTGTTTCCTTGCGGAGATAGCCCATGTTATATCTTGCATTTGTTAGGAAAAACTGCTTATAGCATGAAAAGTGCCCAATGCAGATAGAGCTCAAATTCGAAAAACAAACACATATTCATGTTCCCCCGCCTCCCCGAAGACCAAAAAACCATGACTTTTGCAGATCTGTTGTCTCCTTGTGGAGATAGCCCATGCTATATCTTGCATTTGTTAGGAAAAACTGCTTATAGCATGAAAGGTGCCCAATGCACATAGAGCTCAAATTCGAAAAACAAACACATATTCATGTTCCCCTGCCTCCCCGAAGACCAAAAAACTATGAGTTTTGAAGATCTGTTGTCTCCTTGTGGAGATAGCCCATGCAATATCTTCCATTTGTTAGGAAAAACTGCTTATAGCATGAAAAGTGCCCATTGCAGAAAGAGCTCAAATTCGAAAAACAAAAACATATTCATGTTCCCCCGCCTCCCCGAAGACCAAAAAACCATGAGTTTTGAAGATCTGATGTTTCCTTGGGAAGATAGCCCATGTTATATCTTGCATTTGTTAGGAAAACCTGCTTATAGCATGAAAAGTGCCCATTTCAGGTAGAGCTCAAATTCGAAAAACAAACACATATTCATGTTCCCCCGCCTCCCCGAAGACCAAAAAACCATGACTTTTGCAGATTTGAATCTCCTTGCGGAGATAGCCCATGTTATATCTTGCATTTGTTAGGAAAAACTGCTTATAGCATGAAAAGTGCCCATTGCAGAAAGAGCTCAAATTCGAAAAACAAACACATATTCATGTTCCCCCGCCTCCCCGAAGACCAAAAAACCATGAGTTGTGCAGATCTGATGTTTCCTTGCGGAGATAGCCCATGTTATATCTTGCATTTGTTAGGAAAAACTGCTTATAGCATGAAAAGTGCCCATTGCAGAAAGAGCTCAAATTCGAAAAACAAAAACATATTCATGTTCCCCCGCCTCCCCGAAGACAAAAAAACTATGAGTTGTGCAGATCTGATGTTTCCTTGCGGAGATAGCCCATGTTATATCTTGAATTTGTTAGGAAAAACTGCTTATAGCATGAAAAGTGCCCAATGCAGATAGAGCTCAAATTCGAAAAACAAACACATATTCATGTTCCGCCGCCTCCCCGAAGACCAAAAAACCAGGAGTTGTGCAGATCTGAAGTTTCCTTGCGGAGATAGCCCATGTTATATCTTGCATTTGTTAGGAAAAACTGCTTATAGCATGAAAAGTGCCCAATGCAGATAGAGCTCAAATTCGAAAAACAAACACATATTCATGTTCCCCTGCCTCCCCGAAGACCAAAAAACTGTGAGTTTTGAAGATCTCATGTTTCCTTGCGAAGATAGCCCATGCAATATCTTGCATTTGTTAGGAAAAACTGCTTATAGCATGAAAAGTGCCCATTTCAGAAAGAGCTCAAATTCGAAAAACAAACACATATTCATGTTCCCCCGCCTCCCCGAAGACCAAAAAACCACGAGTTGTGTAGATCTGATGTTTCCTTGCGGAGATAGCCCATGTTATATCTTGCATTTGTTAGGAAAACCTGCTTATAGCATGAAAAGTGCCCATTTCAGATAGAGCTCAAATTCGAAAAACAAACACATATTCATGTTCCCCTGCCTCCCCGAAGACCAAAAAACCATGACTTTTGCAGATCTGAATCTCTTTGCGGAGATAGCCCATGCATTTGTTAGGAAAAACTGCTTATAGCATGAAAAGTGCCCATTGCAGAAAGAGCTCAAATTCGAAAAACGAAAACATATTCATGTTCCCCCAGCTCCCCGAAACCAAAAAACCACGAGTTGTGCAGATCTGATGTTTCCTTGCGGAGATAGCCCATGTTATATCTTGCATTTGTTAGGAAAAACTGCTTATAGCATGAAAAGTGCCCATTTCAGATAGAGCTCAAATTCGAAAAACAAACACATATTCATGTTCCCCCGCCTCCCCGAAGACCAAAAAACCATGTCTTTTGCAGATCTGAATCTCCTTGCGGAGGTAGCCCATGTTATATCTTGCATTTGTTAGGAAGAACTGCTTATAGCATGAAAAGTGCCCATTGCAGAAAGAGCTCAAATTCGAAAAACAAACATATATTCATGTTCCCCCACCTCCCCGAAGACCAAAATACCATGAGTTGTGCAGATCTGATGTTTCCTTGCGAAGATAGCCCATGTTATATCTTGCATTTGTTAGGAAAACCTGCTTATAGCATGAAAAGTGCCCATTTCAGATAGAGCTCAAATTCGAAAAACACATATTCATGTTCCCCCGCCTCCCCGAAGACCAAAAAACCATGACTTTTGCAGATCTGATGTCTCCTTGCGGAGATAGCCCATGCTATATCTTGCATTTGTTAGGAAAAACTGCTTATAGTATGAAAAGTGTCCATTGCAGAAAGAGCTCAAATTCGAAAAACAAACACATATTCATGTTCCCCCGCCTCCACGAAGACCAAAAAACCATGACTTTTGCAGATATGATGTCTCCTTGCGGAGATAGCCCATGTTATATCTTGCATTTGTTAGGAAAAACTGCTTATAGCATGAAAAGTGCCCATTGCAGAAAGAGCTCAAATTCGAAAAACAAACACATATTCATGTTCCCCCGCCTCCCCGAAGACCAAAAAACCATGAGTTGTGCAGATCTGATGTTTCCTTGCGGAGATAGCCCATGTTATATCTTGCATTTGTTAGGAAAAACTGCTTATAGCATGAAAAGTGCCCATTGCAGAAAGAGCTCAAATTCGAAAAACAAAAACATATTCATGTTCCCCCGCCTCCCCGAAGACAAAAAAACTATGAGTTGTGCAGATCTGATGTTTCCTTGCGGAGATAGCCCATGTTATATCTTGAATTTGTTAGGAAAAACTGCTTATAGCATGAAAAGTGCCCAATGCAGATAGAGCTCAAATTCGAAAAACAAACACATATTCATGTTCCCCCGCCTCCCCGAAGACCAAAAAACCATGACTTTTGCAGATATGATGTCTCCTTGCGGAGATAGCCCATGTTATATCTTGCATTTGTTAGGAAAACCTGCTTATAGCATGAAAAGTGCCCATTTCAGATAGAGCTCAAATTCGAAAAACAAAAACATATTCATGTTCCCCCGCCTCCCCGAAGACCAAAAAACCATGAGTTGTGCATATCTGATGTTTCCTTGCGGAGATAGCCCATGTTATATCTTGCATTTGTTAGGAAAAACTGCTTATAGCATGAAAAGTGCCCAATGCAGATAGAGCTCAAATTCGAAAAACAAACACATATTCACGTTCCCCCGCCTCCCCGAAGACCAAAAAACCATGAGTTGTGCAGATCTGATGTTTCCTTGCGGAGATAGCCCATGTTATATCTTGCATTTGTTAGGAAAAACTGCTTATAGCATGAAAAGTGCCCAATGCAGATAGAGCTCAAATTCGAAAAACAAACACATATTCATGTTCCCCTGCCTCCCCGAAGACCAAAAAACTGTGAGTTTTGAAGATCTCATGTTTCCTTGCGAAGATAGCCCATGCAATATCTTGCATTTGTTAGGAAAAACTGCTTATAGCATGAAAAGTGCCCATTTCAGATAGAGCTCAAATTCAAAAAACAAACACATATTCATGTTCCCCCGCCTCCCCGAAGACCAAAAAACCATGTCTTTTGCAGATCTGAATCTCCTTGCGGAGATAGCCCATGTTATATCTTGCATTTGTTAGGAAGAACTGCTTATAGCATTAAAAGTGCCCATTGCAGAAAGAGCTCAAATTCGAAAAACAAACATATATTCATGTTCCCCCACCTCCCCGAAGACCAAAAAACCATGAGTTGTGCAGGTCTGATGTTTCCTTGCGAAGATAGCCCATGTTATATCTTGCATTTGTTAGGAAAACCTGCTTATAGCATGAAAAGTGCCCATTTCAGATAGAGCTCAAATTCGAAAAACACATATTCATGTTCCCCCGCCTCCCCGAAGACCAAAAAACCATGAGTTGTGCAGATCTGATTTTTCCTTGCGAAGATAGCCCATGTTATATCTTGCATTTGTTAGGAAAAACTGCTTATAGCATAAAAAGTGCCCATTGCAGAAAGAGCTCAAATTCGAAAAACAAACACATATTCATGTTCCCCCACCTCCCCGAAGACCAAAAAACCATGACTTTTGCAGATCTGATGTTTCCTTGCGGAGATAGCCAATGTTATATCTTGCATTTGTTAGGAAAAACTGCTTATAGCATGAAAAGTGCCCTTTTTGAGATAGAGCTCAAATTCGAAAAACAAACACATATTCATTTTCCCCCGCCTCCCTGAAGACCAAAAAACCATGAGTTGTGTAGATCTGATGTTTCCTTGCGGAGATAGCCCATGTTATATCTTGCATTTGTTAGGAAAAACTGCTTATAGCATGAAAAGTGCCCATTGCAGAAAGAGCTCAAATTCGAAAAACAAACACATATTCATGTTCCCCCGCCTCCCCGAAGACCAAAAAACCATGAGTTGTGCAGATCTGGTGTTTCCTTGCGGAGATAGCCCATGTTATATCTTGCATTTGTTAGGAAAAACTGCTTATAGCATGAAAAGTGCCCAATGCAGATAGAGCTCAAATTCGAAAAACAAACACATATTCATGTTCCCCCGCCTCCCCGAAGACCAAAAAACCATGACTTTTGCAGATCTGTTGTCTCCTTGTGGAGATGTTGTTGTTGTTGTTGTTAGCTGCGAAGTCGTGTCCGACCCATCGCGACCCTATGGACAACATTCCTCCAGGCCTTTCTGTCCTCTACCATCTTCTGGAGTCCATTTAAGCTCACGCCTACTGCTTCAGTGACTCCATCCAGCCACCTCATTCTCTGTCGTCCCCTTCTTCTATTGCCCTCGATCTTTCCCAGCATTAGGCTTTTCTCCAGTGAGTCCTTCCTTCTCATTAGGTGGCCAAAGTATTTGAGTTTTAGCTTCAGGATCTGGCCTTCTAAAGAGCAGTCAGGATTGATCTCCTCTAGGACTGACCGGTTTGATCGCCTTGCAGTCCAAGGGACTCGCAGGAGTCTTCTCCAGCACCATAGTTCAAAGGCCTCAATTCTTTGGCGCTCAGCCTTTCTTATGGTCCAACTTTCACTGCCATACATTGCAACTGGGAAGACCATAGCCTTGACTATACGCACTTTTGTTGACAGGGTGATGTCTCTGCTTTTTAGTGTGCTGTCTAGATTTGTCATGGCTTTCCTCCCCAGGAGCAAGCGTCTTTTAATTTCTTGGCTACAGTCCCCATCTGCAGTGATCTTGGAGCCCAGGAAAATAAAATCTGTCACTACCTCCATTTCTTCCCCATCTATTTGCCAGGAATTGAGAGGGCCAGATGCCATGATCTTGGTTTTCTTAATGTTAAGTTTCAACCCAACTTTTGCACTCTCCTTCTTCACCCGCAACAAGAGGCTCTTTAGTTCTTCTTCACTTTCTGCCATTAGAGTGGTATCATCTGCGTATCTTAGGTTGTTGATATTTCTTCCGGCAATCTTAATTCCAACTTTTGATTCATCTAGCCCTGCCTTTCTCATGATGTGCTCTGCATATAAGTTAAATAGGCAGGGCGACAGTATACAGCCTTGCCGGACTCCTTTCCCAATTTTGAACCAATCAGTGGTTCCATGTCCAGTTCTCACTGTTGCTTCTTGACCCGCATATAGGTTTCTCAAGAGACAAATAAGATGGTCTGGTACTCCCATCTCTTTAAGAACTTGCCACAGTTTGTTATGATCCACACAATCAAAGGCTTTAGCATAGTCAATGAAGCAGAAGTAGATGTTTTTCTGGAACTCCCTAGCTTTCTCCATGATCCAGCGTATGTTGGCAATTTGATCTCTAGTTCCTCTGCCTCTTCGAAATCCTGCCTGTACTTCTGGTAGTTCTCGATCCACATACTGCTGAAGTCTAGCTTGTAGGATTTTAAGCATGACTTTACTAGCATGAGAAATGAGTGCAATGGTGCGATAGTTTGAACATTCTTTGGCACTGCCTTTCTTTGGAATTGGAATGTAAACTGAACTTTTCCAATCCTGTGGCCACTGTTGAGTTTTCCAAATTTGCTGGCAAATTGAGTGTAGCACTATTACTGCATGGTCTTTTAAGATTTTGAATAGCTCAGCTGGAATACTGTCACCTCCACTAGCTTTGTTGTTGCTCAGCTTTTCTAAGGCCCACTTCACTTCACATTCTAGGATGTCTGGCTCGAGGTCAGTGACCACCTCATTGTGATTATCAGGGACATTAAGCTCATTCTTGTATAGTTCTTCTGTGTAATTTTGCCACCTCTTCTTAATCTCTTCTGCCTCTGTTAGGTCCCTGCCATTTTGGTCCTTTATCATGCCCATTTTTGCATTAAACGTTCCCTTCATCTCTCCAATTTTCTTGAAAAGATCTCTGGTCCTCCCTATTCTATTGTTTTCTTCTATTTCTTTGCACTGTTTGTTTAAGAAGGCATTCTTATCTCTTCTAGCTATTCTCTGGAATTCTGCATTCAATTGGGTGTATCTTTCTTTTTCTCCCTTGCCTTTCGCTTCCCTCCTTTCCTCAGCTATTTGCAAAGCTTCCTCAGACAGCCATTTTGCTTTCTTGCATTTCTTTTTCTTTGGGATGGTTTTGGTTGCTACCTGTTGTACAATGTCGCGAACCTCTGTCCATAGTTCTTCAGGCACTCTGTCTATCAGATCTAATTCCTTAAATCTATTTGTCACCTCTACTGTATATTCAACAGGGATATGATTTAATTCATACCTGAGTGGCCTAGTGCTTTTCCCTACTTTCTTCAGTTTAAGCTTAAACTTTGCAAGGAGAAGCTCATGGTCTGAGCCACAGTCAGCTCCTGGTCTTGTTTTTACTGACTGTATAGAGCTTCTCCATCTTTGGCTGCAGAGCATATAGTCAATCTGATTTCTGTGATGACCGTCTGGTGATGTCCATGTGTAGAGCCGTCTCTTGGGTTGTTGGAAAAGAGTGTTTGCTATGACCATCGTATTCTCTTGACAAAATTCTATCAGCCTGTGCCCTGCTTCATTTTGTACTCCAAGGCCAAACTTGCCTGTTATTCCGGTTATCTTTTGGCTTCCTACTTTAGCATTCCAATCCCCCATGATGATAAGGACATCATTTTTTGGTGTTACTTCTATAAGGTGCTGTAGGGCTTCATAGAACCGGTCAATTTCATCCTCTTCAGCACTGGTGGTTGGGGCATAGACTTGGACTACTGTGATATTGAATGGTTTGCCTTGGATTCGAACTGAGATCATTCTGTCATTTTGAGGATTGTATCCCAGTATTGCTTTTCCTACTCTTTTATTGACTATGAAGGCTACTCCATTTCTTCTGAGGGATTCTTGCCCGCAGTAGTATACCTGGTGGTCATCTGAATTAAATTCACCCATTCCTGTCCATTTTAGTTCGCTGATACCTAAGATGTCGATGTTCAGTCTTGTCATCTCTTGTTTGACCACGTCCAGTTTTCCTTGATTCATGGATCTTACATTCCAGGTTCCTATGGAGAAAAAATCTTTACAGCATCGGACTTTCCTTTCACCACCAGACACATCCACAGCTGAGCGTCCTTTCGGCTTTGGCCCAGTCGCTTCATTCTTTCTGGCGCTACTAGTACTAGCCCTCTGCTCTTCCCCAGTAGCATATTGGACGCCTTCCGACCTGAGGGGCTCATCTTCCAGCGTCATATCGTTTTGCCTTTTGGTACTGTCCATAGGGTTTTCATGGCAAAGATACTGGAGTGGGTTGCCATTTCCTTCTCCAGTGGATCACGTTTTGTCAGAACTCTCGGCTATGACCTGTCCGTCTTGGGTGGCCCTGCACGGCATAGCTCATAGCTTCATTGAATTACGCAAGCCCCTTCGCCACGACAAGGCAGTAATCCATGAAGGGGCCTTGTGGAGATAGCCCATGCTATATCTTGCATTTGTTAGGAAAACCTGCTTATAGCATGAAAGGTGCCCAATGCACATAGAGCTCAAATTCGAAAAACAAACACATATTCATGTTCCCCTGCCTCCCCGAAGACCAAAAAACTATGAGTTTTGAATATCTGTTGTCTCCTTGTGGAGATAGCCCATGCAATATCTTGCATTTGTTAGGAAAAACTGCTTATAGCATGAAAAGTGCCCATTGCAGAAAGAGCTCAAATTCGAAAAACAAAAACATATTCATGTTCCCCCGCCTCCCCGAAGACCAAAAAACCATGAGTTTTGAAGATCTGATGTTTCCTTGGGAAGATAGCCCATGTTATATCTTCCATTTGTTAGGAAAACCTGCTTATAGCATGAAAAGTGCCCATTTCAGGTAGAGCTCAAATTCGAAAAACAAACACATATTCATGTTCCCCCGCCTCCCCGAAGACCAAAAAACCATGACTTTTGCAGATTTGAATCTCCTTGCGGAGATAGCCCATGTTATATCTTGCATTTGTTAGGAAAAACTGCTTATAGCATGAAAAGTGCCCATTGCAGAAAGAGCTCAAATTCGAAAAACAAACACATATTCATGTTCCCCCGCCTCCCCGAAGACCAAAAAACCATGAGTTGTGCAGATCTGATGTTTCCTTGCGGAGATAGCCCATGTTATATCTTGCATTTGTTAGGAAAAACTGCTTATAGCATGAAAAGTGCCCATTGCAGAAAGAGCTCAAATTCGAAAAACAAAAACATATTCATGTTCCCCCGCCTCCCCGAAGACAAAAAAACTATGAGTTGTGCAGATCTGATGTTTCCTTGCGGAGATAGCCCATGTTATATCTTGAATTTGTTAGGAAAAACTGCTTATAGCATGAAAAGTGCCCAATGCAGATAGAGCTCAAATTCGAAAAACAAACACATATTCATGTTCCCCCGCCTCCCCGAAGACCAAAAAACCAGGAGTTGTGCAGATCTGAAGTTTCCTTGCGGAGATAGCCCATGTTATATCTTGCATTTGTTAGGAAAAACTGCTTATAGCATGAAAAGTGCCCAATGCAGATAGAGCTCAAATTCGAAAAACAAACACATATTCATGTTCCCCCGCCTCCCCGAAGACCAAAAAACCATGTCTTTTGCAGATCTGAATCTCCTTGCGGAGATAGCCCATGTTATATCTTGCATTTGTTAGGAAGAACTGCTTATAGCATGAAAAGTGCCCATTGCAGAAAGAGCTCAAATTCGAAAAACAAACATATATTCATGTTCCCCCACCTCCCCGAAGACCAAAAAACCATGAGTTGTGCAGATCTGATGTTTCCTTGCGAAGATAGCCCATGTTATATCTTGCATTTGTTAGGAAAACCTGCTTATAGCATGAAAAGTGCCCATTTCAGATAGAGCTCAAATTCGAAAAACACATATTCATGTTCCCCCGCCTCCCCGAAGACCAAAAAACCATGACTTTTGCAGATCTGATGTCTCCTTGCGGAGATAGCCCATGCTATATCTTGCATTTGTTAGGAAAAACTGCTTATAGTATGAAAAGTGTCCATTGCAGAAAGAGCTCAAATTCGAAAAACAAACACATATTCATGTTCCCCCGCCTCCACGAAGACCAAAAAACCATGACTTTTGCAGATATGATGTCTCCTTGCGGAGATAGCCCATGTTATATCTTGCATTTGTTAGGAAAACCTGCTTATAGCATGAAAAGTGCCCATTTCAGATAGAGCTCAAATTCGAAAAACAAAAACATATTCATGTTCCCCCGCCTCCCCGAAGACCAAAAAACCATGAGTTGTGCATATCTGATGTTTCTTTGCGGAGATAGCCCATGTTATATCTTGCATTTGTTAGGAAAAACTGCTTATAGCATGAAAAGTGCCCAATGCAGATAGAGCTCAAATTCGAAAAACAAACACATATTCATGTTCCCCTGCCTCCCCGAAGACCAAAAAACTGTGAGTTTTGAAGATCTCATGTTTCCTTGCGAAGATAGCCCATGCAATATCTTGCATTTGTTAGGAAAAACTGCTTATAGCATGAAAAGTGCCCATTTCAGATAGAGCTCAAATTCAAAAAACAAACACATATTCATGTTCCCCCGCCTCCCCGAAGACCAAAAAACCATGTCTTTTGCAGATCTGAATCTCCTTGCGGAGATAGCCCATGTTATATCTTGCTTTTGTTAGGAAGAACTGCTTATAGCATTAAAAGTGCCCATTGCAGAAAGAGCTCAAATTCGAAAAACAAACATATATTCATGTTCCCCCACCTCCCCGAAGACCAAAAAACCATGAGTTGTGCAGATCTGATGTTTCCTTGCGAAGATAGCCCATTTTATATCTTGCATTTGTTAGGAAAAACTGCTTATAGCATGAAAAGTGCCCATTGCAGAAAGAGCTCAAATTCGAAAAACAAACACATATTCATGTTCCCCCGCCTCCCCGAAGACCAAAAAACCATGAGTTGTGCAGATCTGGTGTTTCCTTGCGGAGATAGCCCATGTTATATCTTGCATTTGTTAGGAAAAACTGCTTATAGCATGAAAAGTGCCCAATGCAGATAGAGCTCAAATTCGAAAAACAAACACATATTCATGTTCCCCCGCCTCCCCGAAGACCAAAAAACCATGACTTTTGCAGATCTGTTGTCTCCTTGTGGAGATAGCCCATGCTATATCTTGCATTTGTTAGGAAAACCTGCTTATAGCATGAAAGGTGCCCAATGCACATAGAGCTCAAATTCGAAAAACAAACACATATTCATGTTCCCCTGCCTCCCCGAAGACCAAAAAACTATGAGTTTTGAAGATCTGTTGTCTCCTTGTGGAGATAGCCCATGCAATATCTTGCATTTGTTAGGAAAAACTGCTTATAGCATGAAAAGTGCCCATTGCAGAAAGAGCTCAAATTCGAAAAACAAAAACATATTCATGTTCCCCCGCCTCCCCGAAGACCAAAAAACCATGAGTTTTGAAGATCTGATGTTTCCTTGGGAAGATAGCCCATGTTATATCTTGCATTTGTTAGGAAAACCTGCTTATAGCATGAAAAGTGCCCATTTCAGGTAGAGCTCAAATTCGAAAAACAAACACATATTCATGTTCCCCCGCCTCCCCGAAGACCAAAAAACCATGAGTTGTGCAGATCTGATGTTTCCTTGCGGAGATAGCCCATGTTATATCTTGCATTTGTTAGGAAAAACTGCTTATAGCATGAAAAGTGCCCAATGCAGATAGAGCTCAAATTCGAAAAACAAACACATATTCATGTTCCCCCGCCTCCCCGAAGACCAAAAAACCAGGAGTTGTGCAGATCTGAAGTTTCCTTGCGGAGATAGCCCATGTTATATCTTGCATTTGTTAGGAAAAACTGCTTATAGCATGAAAAGTGCCCAATGCAGATAGAGCTCAAATTCGAAAAACAAACACATATTCATGTTCCCCTGCCTCCCCGAAGACCAAAAAACTGTGAGTTTTGAAGATCTCATGTTTCCTTGCGAAGATAGCCCATGCAATATCTTGCATTTGTTAGGAAAAACTGCTTATAGCATGAAAAGTGCCCATTGCAGAAAGAGCTCAAATTCGAAAAACAAACACATATTCATGTTCCCCCGCCTCCCCGAAGACCAAAAAACCACGAGTTGTGTAGATCTGATGTTTCCTTGCGGAGATAGCCCATGTTATATCTTGCATTTGTTAGGAAAACCTGCTTATAGCATGAAAAGTGCCCATTTCAGATAGAGCTCAAATTCGAAAAACAAACACATATTCATGTTCCCCTGCCTCCCCGAAGACCAAAAAACCATGACTTTTGCAGATCTGAATCTCTTTGCGGAGATAGCCCATGCATTTGTTAGGAAAAACTGCTTATAGCATGAAAAGTGCCCATTGCAGAAAGAGCTCAAATTCGAAAAACGAAAACATATTCATGTTCCCCCACCTCCCCGAAACCAAAAAACCACGAGTTGTGCAGATCTGATGTTTCCTTGCGGAGATAGCCCATGTTATATCTTGCATTTGTTAGGAAAACCTGCTTATAGCATGAAAAGTGCCCATTTCAGATAGAGCTCAAATTCGAAAAACAAAAACATATTCATGTTCCCCCGCCTCCCCGAAGACCAAAAAACCGTGAGTTGTGCATATCTGATGTTTCCTTGCGGAGATAGCCCATGTTATATCTTGCATTTGTTAGGAAAAACTGCTTATAGCATGAAAAGTGCCCAATGCAGATAGAGCTCAAATTCGAAAAACAAACACATATTCATGTTCCCCCGCCTCCCCGAAGACCAAAAAACCATGAGTTGTGCAGATCTGATGTTTCCTTGCGGAGATAGCCCATGTTATATCTTGCATTTGTTAGGAAAAACTGCTTATAGCATGAAAAGTGCCCAATGCAGATAGAGCTCAAATTCGAAAAACAAACACATATTCATGTTCCCCTGCCTCCCCGAAGACCAAAAAACTGTGAGTTTTAAAGATCTCATGTTTCCTTGCGAAGATAGCCCATGCAATATCTTGCATTTGTTAGGAAAAACTGCTTATAGCATGAAAAGTGCCCAATGCAGATAGAGCTCAAATTCGAAAAACAAACACATATTCATGTTCCCCCGCCTCCCCGAAGACCAAAAAACCAGGAGTTGTGCAGATCTGAAGTTTCCTTGCGGAGATAGCCCATGTTATATCTTGCATTTGTTAGGAAAAACTGCTTATAGCATGAAAAGTGCCCAATGCAGATAGAGCTCAAATTCGAAAAACAAACACATATTCATGTTCCCCTGCCTCCCCGAAGACCAAAAAACTGTGAGTTTTGAAGATCTCATGTTTCCTTGCGAAGATAGCCCATGCAATATCTTGCATTTGTTAGGAAAAACTGCTTATAGCATGAAAAGTGCCCATTGCAGAAAGAGCTCAAATTCGAAAAACAAACACATATTCATGTTCCCCCGCCTCCCCGAAGACCAAAAAACCACGAGTTGTGTAGATCTGATGTTTCCTTGCGGAGATAGCCCATGTTATATCTTGCATTTGTTAGGAAAACCTGCTTATAGCATGAAAAGTGCCCATTTCAGATAGAGCTCAAATTCGAAAAACAAACACATATTCATGTTCCCCTGCCTCCCCGAAGACCAAAAAACCATGACTTTTGCAGATCTGAATCTCTTTGCGGAGATAGCCCATGCATTTGTTAGGAAAAACTGCTTATAGCATGAAAAGTGCCCATTGCAGAAAGAGCTCAAATTCGAAAAACGAAAACATATTCATGTTCCCCCACCTCCCCGAAACCAAAAAACCACGAGTTGTGCAGATCTGATGTTTCCTTGCGGAGATAGCCCATGTTATATCTTGCATTTGTTAGGAAAACCTGCTTATAGCATGAAAAGTGCCCATTTCAGATAGAGCTCAAATTCGAAAAACAAAAACATATTCATGTTCCCCCGCCTCCCCGAAGACCAAAAAACCGTGAGTTGTGCATATCTGATGTTTCCTTGCGGAGATAGCCCATGTTATATCTTGCATTTGTTAGGAAAAACTGCTTATAGCATGAAAAGTGCCCAATGCAGATAGAGCTCAAATTCGAAAAACAAACACATATTCATGTTCCCCCGCCTCCCCGAAGACCAAAAAACCATGAGTTGTGCAGATCTGATGTTTCCTTGCGGAGATAGCCCATGTTATATCTTGCATTTGTTAGGAAAAACTGCTTATAGCATGAAAAGTGCCCAATGCAGATAGAGCTCAAATTCGAAAAACAAACACATATTCATGTTCCCCTGCCTCCCCGAAGACCAAAAAACTGTGAGTTTTGAAGATCTCATGTTTCCTTGCGAAGATAGCCCATGCAATATCTTGCATTTGTTAGGAAAAACTGCTTATAGCATGAAAAGTGCCCATTTCAGATAGAGCTCAAATTCAAAAAACAAACACATATTCATGTTCCCCTGCCTCCCCGAAGACCAAAAAACCATGTCTTTTGCAGATCTGAATCTCCTTGCGGAGATAGCCCATGTTATATCTTGCATTTGTTAGGAAGAACTGCTTATAGCATTAAAAGTGCCCATTGCAGAAAGAGCTCAAATTCGAAAAACAAACATATATTCATGTTCCCCCACCTCCCCGAAGACCAAAAAACCATGAGTTGTGCAGATCTGATGTTTCCTTGCGAAGATAGCCCATGTTATATCTTGCATTTGTTAGGAAAACCTGCTTATAGCATGAAAAGTGCCCATTTCAGATAGAGCTCAAATTCGAAAAACACATATTCATGTTCCCCCGCCTCTCCGAAGACCAAAAAACCATGACTTTTGCAGATCTGATGTCTCCTTGCGGAGATAGCCCATGCTATATCTTGCATTTGTTAGGAAAAACTGCTTATAGTATGAAAAGTGTCCATTGCAGAAAGAGCTCAAATTCGAAAAACAAACACATATTCATGTTGCCCCGCCTCCACGAAGACCAAAAAACCATGACTTTTGCAGATATGATGTCTCCTTGCGGAGATAGCCCATGTTATATCTTGCATTTGTTAGGAAAACCTGCTTATAGCATGAAAAGTGCCCATTTCAGATAGAGCTCAAATTCGAAAAACAAAAACATATTCATGTTCCCCCGCCTCCCCGAAGACCAAAAAACCATGAGTTGTGCATATCTGATGTTTCCTTGCGGAGATAGCCCATGTTATATCTTGCATTTGTTAGGAAAAACTGCTTATAGCATGAAAAGTGCCCAATGCAGATAGAGCTCAAATTCGAAAAACAAACACATATTCATGTTCCCCCGCCTCTCCGAAGACCAAAAAACCATGAGTTGTGCCGATCTGATGTTTCCTTGCGGAGATAGCCCATGTTATATCTTGCATTTGTTAGGAAAAACTGCTTATAGCATGAAAAGTGCCCAATGCAGATAGAGCTCAAATTCGAAAAACAAACACATATTCATGTTCCCCTGCCTCCCCGAAGACCAAAAAACTGTGAGTTTTGAAGATCTCATGTTTCCTTGCGAAGATAGCCCATGCAATATCTTGCATTTGTTAGGAAAAACTGCTTATAGCATGAAAAGTGCCCATTTCAGATAGAGCTCAAATTCAAAAAACAAACACATATTCATGTTCCCCCGCCTCCCCGAAGACCAAAAAACCATGTCTTTTGCAGATCTGAATCTCCTTGCGGAGATAGCCCATGTTATATCTTGCATTTGTTAGGAAGAACTGCTTATAGCATTAAAAGTGCCCATTGCAGAAAGAGCTCAAATTCGAAAAACAAACATATATTCATGTTCCCCCACCTCCCCGAAGACCAAAAAACCATGAGTTGTGCAGATCTGATGTTTCCTTGCGAAGATAGCCCATGTTATATCTTGCATTTGTTAGGAAAACCTGCTTATAGCATGAAAAGTGCCCATTTCAGATAGAGCTCAAATTCGAAAAACACATATTCATGTTCCCCCGCCTCCCCGAAGACCAAAAAACCATGACTTTTGCAGATCTGATGTCTCCTTGCGGAGATAGCCCATGTTATATCTTGCATTTGTTAGGAAAAACTGCTTATAGTATGAAAAGTGTCCATTGCAGAAAGAGGTCAAATTCGAAAAACAAACACATATTCATGTTCCCCTGCCTCCACGAAGACCAAAAAACCATGACTTTTGCAGATATGATGTCTCCTTGCGGAGATAGCCCATGTTATATCTTGCATTTGTTAGGAAAAACTGCTTATAGTATGAAAAGTGCCCATTGCAGAAAGAGCTCAAATTCGAAAAACAAAAACATATTCATGTTCCCCCACCTCCCCGAAGACCAAAAAACCATGAGTTGTGCATATCTGATGTTTCCTTGCGGAGATAGCCCATGTTATATCTTGCATTTGTTAGGAAAAACTGCTTATAGCATGAAAAGTGCCCAATGCAGATAGAGCTCAAATTCGAAAAACAAACACATATTCATGTTCCCCTGCCTCCCCAAAGACCAAAAAACTATGAGTTTGAAGATCTGATTTTTCCTTGCGAAGATAGCCCATGCAATATCTTGCATTTGTTAGGAAAAACTGCTTATAGCATGAAAAGTGCCCATTGCAGAAAGAGCTCAAATTCGAAAAACAAACACATATTCATGTTCCCCCGCCTCCCCGAAGACCAAAAAACCATGACTTTTGCAGATCTGTTGTCTCCTTGTGGAGATAGCCCATGCTATATCTTGCATTTGTTAGGAAAACCTGCTTATAGCATGAAAGGTGCCCAATGCACATAGAGCTCAAATTCAAAAAACAAACACATATTCATGTTCCCCTGCCTCCCCGAAGACCAAAAAACTATGAGTTTTGAAGATCTGTTGTCTCCTTGTGGAGATAGCCCATGCAATATCTTGCATTTGTTACGAAAAACTGCTTATAGCATGAAAAGTGCCCATTGCAGAAAGAGCTCAAATTCGAAAAACAAAAACATATTCATGTTCCCCCACCTCCCCGAAGACCAAAAAACCATGAGTTTTGAAGATCTGATGTTTCCTTGCGAAGATAGCCCATGTTATATCTTGCATTTGTTAGGAAAACCTGCTTATAGCATGAAAAGTGCCCATTGCAGAAAGAGCTCAAATTCGAAAAACAAACACATATTCATGTTCCCCCGCCTCCCCGAAGACCAAAAAACCATGACTTGTGCAGATCTGATGTTTCCTTGCGGAGATAGCCCATGTTATATCTTGCATTTGTTAGGAAAAACTGCTTATAGCATGAAAAGTGCCCAATGCAGATAGAGCTCAAATTCGAAAAACAAACACATATTCATGTTCCCCCGCCTCCCCGAAGGCCAAAAAACCATGAGTTGTGCAGATCTGATGTTTCCTTGCGGAGATAGCCCATGTTATATCTTGCATTTGTTAGGAAAAACTGCTTATAGCATGAAAAGTGCCCAATGCAGATAGAGCTCAAATTCGAAAAACAAACACATATTCGCCTTGCCCCGCCTTCCCTCTTCTGCTTGCTCGCCGTGAATACCCTCTGCTTGTCGGAGGGGCAGCGGCGACGATCCCACCGGTCAGAGATCTTTTTACGATCATTAGCTGGCTGGCACCGTTTTTGGCGGCGCGGAGCCTCTCTCTCCTCCCGGTTGGTGGCTGCAGACGGTGGGCCTGGTTATCGGCCTCAGCGGACATGTTGGCGAATTCCCGGACTTAATACATCTGCTGGGACTGCCTCTCTCCGCCGTTGGAAGATTGCCTGGACTGGCGGACGGGCGTTGGGAAAGAATGTTTTTGTTCTCCCCCCTCCCGGACTGGTGACGCTGGCTGGAGATGTGAGGATCGACAGAGGCCTGGCCTGCCTGTTCATATTTTCCCTGTTGACAGGCAGGCACCTGGCTAGCTCCATACCTGATGGGAATTAAGATCCCTCCTACTGATAGTCCAGTGTGGCCGGGTCCGGACCGTGGTGGGAGGACGGTTTTGGACTGGTCAGTGGCCACCTCACTGGTGTGAGAGACCAGTTGGGGTGGCCCTGGCCCAGGATTCCCTTCTCTTTCTCTGCCCTTGATTGGACTCCTCAGCCGGAGTGAGAGGACGACTGAGGTTGTCCCTTGGATTTCCCATCTCAGGTGAGAGCTGAGATGGCTCTGCAGATTAGGAGATATGCCTACTGGACTTTTTACCATCTCTATACCATCACTGAGTGATCCTTGGACATATTCATAACATCTGCCCTAAAAGACTATCCCAGCGCAGTATGATTTATCACTACACCGGAGCTGAATTGTATGCCCTTAGGGCAGTTTCTGCCTCATGGGCGCGACCTGTCGCCTGTTTCCATACTCCCCTTAATGACGATCCCAAGCTTTGGGACTCCGAGAGGTGGTTGGGCTTAGATAGGGGCCTCGAGTCAAGATATGCTAAGAGGCCCCTGATAAAATTTTTAGCCGGTTATTTTAAGAGGTTAGGGAGGGGGAGGGAGGGGGGGGTAGGGAGGGAATCTTTAACCGGCACTCAGTCTGGTCCTGTTAGAGGTCCTGACGGGACGGGGTCGGGGGAGGTGGCTGCTGGCTCTGAGAATGTGGGGGTGGGGCTTCAAATCCCCACGGCGATAGGGAACGGCAGCAGGTGTCTGCGCGGAGGGCCATATCAACATCTGGGATCGCGCCCCCGCTATCTCCGAGCGGTGGCGCGCTCCGACCCTCAGGTTAGCGCCCTCTTACCCGGGGATGAGGGTGATCAGGCCCCTGAGCTCAGGTTGGTCTATTTTAACGCTAGATCCGTAGTTAACAAAGCTCCCCTCATCCGTGATCTGATCGAGGAGGAACGTGCGGATCTAGCGTGCATCACGGAAACTTGGCTGGGCTCGGAGGGAGGGGTGCCTCTCACCGAGTTATGCCCGCCGGGTTTCCGGGTGCTGCACCAGCCGCGGGCTCAGGGCAGGGGTGGTGGGGTGGCAGTGGTTATTCGGGAGACCTTGTGTCCCCGGGAGGCCACCATTGTCCAGATGGCCGGGAGTGAATCCCTCCTCTTGAGATGTGGTCCTCGGGTTCAGTTGGGCTTGTTGCTCACATACCTGGCGCCCAGCTGTGTGGCAACAGCCCTGCCTGAGCTGCTCGACACCCTCTCAGGGTTGGCGGTGGAGTTCCCCAGGCTTATAGTCCTGGGTGACTTCAACCTGCCATCACTGGGGGGGTCGTCGGAGTTAGCTCGGGAGTTCATGGCTTCCATGACAGCCATGGGCCTGACCCAGGTTATTGAGGGCCCTACTCACGAGGGGGATCATACTCTCGACCTGGTGTTCCTGTCTGGACAGTGGTTGGATGATCTGGGAGGGGGTTCTCCATCCATCACCCCTCTGTCATGGTCAGATCACCACCTCCTGAGGCTGGTCTTCCGTCATGCCATCCCCCGCCGCTGGGCGGCGGAACCGAGCAGGTGGTTCCGCCCCAGGCGCCTAATGGACCCGGACCGGTTCCAGAGGGCGCTTGGGCCGATACCTATCACCCTTACCCACAGCCCAGTCGATGCTCTGGTGGAGGCCTGGGAAACGGCTGCCACCAGGGCACTCGACTGTGTTGTACCCATGCGACCTCTGACTCGGCGCAGATCCCGCTGGGCCCCATGGTTCTCTGTGGAGCTCCGGGAGATGAAGCGTCGGAGACGAGGTCTAGAGAGCGGTTGGAGATCCAGCCGATCCGAATCCGACCGATTGCAGTTAAGAGCCTTTATAAGGTCTTATCTTGCGGCGATGAGGACGGCAAAGTCTAACTACTTTGCCTCCCTTATCGCGTCCGCAGATAATCGCCCGGCCGCCCTGTTTAGGGTGACTCGCTCCCTCCTTAACCAGGAGGTGAGAGAGGATCCCTTGCAGGGACGAGCCGAGGAGTTTAGTCATCATCTGGCGGACAAAATCGCTCTGATCCGGACCGGCCTGGACTCTGACTGGGCAGAGTCTGACGTGGAGGAATCAGGCGGTCTTGAGCACGTTATCTGGACTGAGTTTGACCCTGTTTCCCCTGATGATGTGGACAGGATCATGGGGAGACTGAGCACCACCACCTGTTTGTTGGATCCGTGCCCCTCCTGGCTAGCTTATGCGGCTCGGGAGGGAACACGAGGCTGGTTCCATGCAGTAATAACTGCTTCTTTGAAGGAGGGTGTCTTCCCTGCCGCCTTGAAGGAGGCGGTGGTGAGGCCCCTTCTCAAGAAGCCTGCTTTGGACCCGGCTGTTTTAAACAACTATCGTCCAGTCTCCAACCTTCGCTTTCTGGCGAAGGTTGTTGAGAGTGTGGTGGCGCATCAGCTCCCTCTGTTCCTGGAGGAAACTGATTATCTGGACCCGTACCAATCAGGCTTCAGGCCCGGATACAGCACGGAGACGGCATTGGTCGCGCTGGTGAATGATCTCTGGAGGGCTAGGGACAGGGGTTGCTCCTCTGTCCTGGTCCTATTAGATCTCTCAGCGGCTTTCGATACCATCGACCATGGTATCCTGCTGCGGCGTCTCAGGGGGTTGGGAGTGGGAGGCACCGTTTTACGGTGGTTCTCCTCCTACCTCCAGGGCCGCTCGCAGTCGGTGTTGACAGGAGGGCAGAGATCCACCCCGAGGTCTCTCATTTGTGGAGTTCCGCAGGGGTCGGTCCTCTCGCCTCTCCTGTTCAACATCTATATGAAGCCGCTGGGCGAGATCATTCGTGGTTTCGGTGTGGGGTATCACCAGTACGCTGATGATACCCAACTTTTTCTTTCCACCCCGAACCAACCCAGCGATGCCCTCTCCGTGATGTCCCGGTGCCTGGAGGCGGTTCAGGTCTGGATGGGGAGAAACAGGCTTCGTCTCAATCCCGCCAAGACTGAGTGGCTGTGCATATCGGCATCTCGGGTTAACCAAGTTATTCCACCTCTAACGATGGGAGGTGAGGTGTTACCCCCCGTTGATAGGGCTCGCAACCTGGGCGTCCTCCTGGATTCACGGCTCAATTTTGAAGACCACATAGGAGCCGTGACCAGGGGGGCTTTTGCACAGGTTCGCCTGGTGCGCCAGTTGCGTCCCTATCTGGACCGAGACGCCCTACGCACAGTTACTCATGCGCTTGTGACCTCCCGTTTGGACTACTGTAATGCTCTCTACATGGGGCTGCCCTTGAAGACCACTCGGAGGCTTCAACTGGTGCAGAATGCGGCCGCGCGAGTTGTAATGGGGGTCTCCCGATACTCCCATGTAACACCTCTACTCCGCGAGCTGCATTGGCTTCCGGTTGCCCTCCGGGTGAAATTCAAGGTGCTGGTTATTACCTATAAAGCCCTACATGGCCTGGGTCCGGGCTATTTGAGGGAACACCTGCTGCCGGCATCAAACGCCCTTCGCCCAGTGCGCTCCCACAGGGAGGGTCTGCTCAGGGTGCCGCCGGTGAGAGATTGCTGGCGGGTGACACCCAGGGATAGGGCCTTCTCGGTGGGAGCGCCTGCCCTCTGGAACCAGCTGCCGGTGGAGCTGAGGACTGCCCCCGACCTCCGATCATTCCGCCGGGGCCTGAAGACCTGGCTCTTTGAGCTCTCAGGCCCAGGCAGAGGAGAAATTTTTAATTGGGGTTTTAATGTATACAGGGTAATTTAATATTTTTTTTAATTGGTTTTTTAACTTTTGTATGGTGGATTTTAATTCCCTGTAAACCGCCCTGAGTCCTCAGGGAATAGGGCGGTATATAAATGTAACTATAAATAAATAAATATTCATGTTCCCCTGCCTCCCCGAAGACCAAAAAACTGTGAGTTTTGAAGATCTCATGTTTCCTTGCGAAGATAGCCCATGCAATATCTTGCATTTGTTAGGAAAAACTGCTTATAGCATGAAAAGTGCCCATTGCAGATAGAGCTCAAATTCGAAAAACAAACACATATTCATGTTCCCCCGCCTCCCCAAAGACCAAAAAACCATGACTTTTGCAGATCTGAATCTCCTTGCGGAGATAGCCCATGCATTTGTTAGGAAAAACTGCTTATAGCATGAAAAGTGCCCATTGCAGAAAGAGCTCAAATTCGAAAAACAAACATATATTCATGTTCCCCCACCTCCCCGAAGACCAAAAAACCATGAGTTGTGCAGATCTGATGTTTCCTTGCGAAGATAGCCCATGTTATATCTTGCATTTGTTAGGAAAACCTGCTTATAGCATGAGAAGTGCCCATTTCAGATAGAGCTCAAATTCGAAAAACACATATTCATGTTCCCCCGCCTCCCCGAAGACCAAAAAACCATGACTTTTGCAGATCTGTTGTCTCCTTGTGGAGATAGCCCATGCTATATCTTGCATTTGTTAGGAAAAACTGCTTATAGCATGAAAAGTGCCCAATGCACATAGAGCTCAAATTCGAAAAACAAACACATATTCATGTTCCCCTGCCTCCCCGAAGACCAAAAAACTATGAGTTTTGAAGATCTGATGTTTCCTTGCGAAGATAGCCCATGTTATATCTTGCATTTGTTAGGAAAACCTGCTTATAGCATGAAAAGTGCCCATTGCAGAAAGAGCTCAAATTCGAAAAACAAACACATATTCATGTTCCCCCGCCTCCCCGAAGACCAAAAAACCATGACTTTTGCAGATTTGAATCTCCTTGCGGAGATAGCCCATGTTATATCTTGCATTTGTTAGGAAAAACTGCTTATAGCATGAAAAGTGCCCATTGCAGAAAGAGCTCAAATTCGAAAAACAAAAACATATTCATGTTCCCCCGCCTCCCCGAAGACCAAAAAACCATGAGTTGTGCAGATCTGATGTTTCCTTGCGGAGATAGCCCATGTTATATCTTGCATTTGTTAGGAAAAACTGCTTATAGCATGAAAAGTGCCCAATGCAGATAGAGCTCAAATTCGAAAAACAAACACATATTCATGTTCCCCCGCCTCCCCGAAGACCAAAAAACCATGAGTTGTGCAGATCTGATGTTTCCTTGCGGAGATAGCCCATGTTATATCTTGCATTTGTTAGGAAAAACTGCTTATAGCATGAAAAGTGCCCAATGCAGATAGAGCTCAAATTCGAAAAACAAACACATATTCATGTTCCCCCGCCTCCCCGAAGACCAAAAAACCATGAGTTGTGCAGATCTGATGTTTCCTTGCGAAGATAGCCCATGTTATATCTTGCATTTGTTAGGAAAACCTGCTTATAGCATGAAAAGTGCCCATTTCAGATAGAGCTCAAATTCGAAAAACACATATTCATGTTCCCCCGCCTCCCCGAAGACCAAAAAACCATGACTTTTGCAGATTTGAATCTCCTTGCGGAGATAGCCCATGTTATATCTTGCATTTGTTAGGAAAAACTGCTTATAGCATGAAAAGTGCCCAATGCAGATAGAGCTCAAATTTGAAAAACAAACACATATTCAAGTTCCCCCGGCTCACCAAAGACCAAAAAATCATGACTTTTGCAGATCTGATGTCTCCGTGCGGAGATAGCCCATGTTATATCTTGCATTTGTTAGGAAAAACTGCTTATAGCATGAAAAGTGCCCATTGCAGATAGAGCTCAAATTCGAAAAACAAACACATATTCATGATCCTCCGGCTCACCGAAGACTAAAAAACTATGAGTTTTGCAGATCTGATGTCTCCTTGTGGAGATAGCCCATGTTATATCTTGCATTTGTTAGGAACAGCTGCTTATAGCATGAAAAGTGCCCATTGCAGATAGAGCTCAAATTCGAAAAACAAGCACATATTCATGTTCCCCTGCCTCCCTGAACACAAAACAACCTTGAGTTTTGCTGATCTGATGTCTCCTTGCGGAGATAGCCCATGTTATATCTTGCATTTGTTAGGAAAAACTGCTTTTAGCATGAAAAGTGCCCATTGCAGATAGAGCTCAAATTCGAAAAAGAAACACATATTCATGTTCCCCCGGCTCCCCAAAGACCAAAAAACCATGAGTTTTGCAGATCTGATGTCTCCTTGCGGAGATAGCCCATGTTATATCTTGCATTTGTTAGGAAAAACTGCTTATAGCATGAAAAGTGCCCAATGCAGATAGAGCTCAAATTCGAAAAACAAACACATATTCATGTTCCCCCGCCTCCCCGAAGACCAAAAAACCATGAGTTGTGCAGATCTGATGTTTCCTTGCGGAGATAGCCCATGTTATATCTTGCATTTGTTAGGAAAAACTGCTTATAGCATGAAAAGTGCCCAATGCAGATAGAGCTCAAATTCGAAAAACAAACACATATTCATGTTCCCCCGCCTCCCCGAAGACCAAAAAACCACGACTTTTGCAGATCTGAATCTCCTTGCGGAGATAGCCCATATTATATCTTGCATTTGTTAGGAAAAACTGCTTATAGCATGAAAAGTGCCCATTGCAGAAAGAGCTCAAATTCGAAAAACAAACATATATTCATGTTCCCCCACCTCCCCGAAGACCAAAAAACCATGAGTTGTGCAGATCTGATGTTTCCTTGCAAAGATAGCCCATGTTATATCTTGCATTTGTTAGGAAAACCTGCTTATAGCATGAAAAGTGCCCATTTCAGATAGAGCTCAAATTCGAAAAACACATATTCATGTTCCCCCGCCTCCCCGAATACCAAAAAACCATGACTTTTGCAGATTTGAATCTCCTTGCGGAGATAGCCCATGTTATATCTTGCATTTGTTAGGAAAAACTGCTTATAGCATGAAAAGTGCCCATTGCAGAAAGAGCTCAAATTCGAAAAACAAACACATATTCATGTTCCCCCGCCTCCCCGAAGACCAAAAAACCATGAGTTGTGCAGATCTGATGTTTCCTTGCGGAGATAGCCCATGTTATATCTTGCATTTGTTAGGAAAAACTGCTTATAGCATGAAAAGTGCCCATTGCAGAAAGAGCTCAAATTCGAAAAACAAAAACATATTCATGTTCCCCCGCCTCCCCGAAGACAAAAAAACCATGAGTTGTGCAGATCTGATGTTTCCTTGCGGAGATAGCCCATGCTATATCTTGCATTTGTTAGGAAAAACTGCTTATAGCATGAAAAGTGCCCATTGCAGAAAGAGCTCAAATTCGAAAAACAAACACATATTCATGTTCCCCCGCCTCCCCGAAGAACAAAAAACCATGAGTTGTGCAGATCTGATGTTTCCTTGCGGAGATAGCCCATGTTATATCTTGCATTTGTTAGGAAAAACTGCTTATAGCATGAAAAGTGCCCAATGCAGATAGAGGTCAAATTCGAAAAACAAACACATATTCATGTTCCCCTGCCTCCCCGAAGACCAAAAAACTGTGAGTTTTGAAGATCTCATGTTTCCTTGCGAAGATAGCCCATGTTATATCTTGCATTTGTTGTGAAAACCTGCTTATAGCATGAAAAGTGCCCATTTCAGGTAGAGCTCAAATTCGAAAAACAAACACATATTCATGTTCCCCCGCCTCCCCGAAGACCAAAAAACCATGACTTTTGCAGATCTGAATCTCCTTGCGGAGATAGCCCATGTTATATCTTGCATTTGTTAGGAAAAACTGCTTATAGCATGAAAAGTGCCCATTGCAGAAAGAGCTCAAATTCGAAAAACAAACACATATTCATGTTCCCCCGCCTCCCCGAAGACCAAAAAACCATGAGTTGTGCAGATCTGATGTTTCCTTGCGGAGATAGCCCATGTTATATCTTGCATTTGTTAGGAAAAACTGCTTATAGCATGAAAAGTGCCCAATGCAGATAGAGCTCAAATTCGAAGAACAAACACATATTCATGTTCCCCCGCCTCCCCGAAGACCAAAAAACCATGAGTTGTGCAGATCTGATGTTTCCTTGCGGAGATAGCCCATGTTATATCTTGCATTTGTTAGGAAAAACTGCTTATAGCATGAAAAGTGCCCAATGCAGATAGAGCTCAAATTCGAAAAACAAACACATATTCATGTTCCCCTGCCTCCCCGAAGACCAAAAAACTGTGAGTTTTGAAGATCTCATGTTTCCTTACGAAGATAGCCCATGCAATATCTTGCATTTGTTAGGAAAAACTGCTTATAGCATGAAAAGTGCCCAATGCAGATAGAGCTCAAATTCGAAAAACAAACACATATTCATGTTCCCCCGCCTCCCCGAAGACCAAAAAACCATGAGTTGTGCAGATCTGATGTTTCCTTGCGGAGATAGCCCATGTTATATCTTGCATTTGTTAGGAAAAACTGCTTATAGCATGAAAAGTGCCCAATGCAGATAGAGCTGAAATTCGAAAAACAAACACATATTCATGTTCCCCCGCCTCCCCGAAGACCAAAAAACCACGACTTTTGCAGATCTGAATCTCCTTGCGGAGATAGCCCATGTTATATCTTGCATTTGTTAGGAAAAACTGCTTATAGCATGAAAAGTACCCACTGCAGATAGAGCTCAAATTCGAAAAACAAACACATATTCAAGTTCCCCCGGCTCACCAAAGACCAAAAAATCATGACTTTTGCAGATCTGATGTCTCCGTGCGGAGATAGCCCATGTTATATCTTGCATTTGTTAGGAAAAACTGCTTATAGCATGAAAAGTGCCCATTGCAGATAGAGCTCAAATTCGAAAAACAAACACATATTCATGATCCTCCGGCTCACCGAAGACTAAAAAACTATGAGTTTTGCAGATCTGATGTCTCCTTGTGGAGATAGCCCATGTTATATCTTGCATTTGTTAGGAAAAACTGCTTATAGCATGAAAAGTGCCCAATGCAGATAGAGCTCAAATTCGAAAAACAAACACATATTCATGTTCCCCCGCCTCCCCGAAGACCAAAAAACCATGAGTTGTGCAGATCTGATGTTTCCTTGCGGAGATAGCCCATGTTATATCTTGCATTTGTTAGGAAAAACTGCTTATAGCATGAAAAGTGCCCAATGCAGATAGAGCTCAAATTCGAAAAACAAACACATATTCATGTTCCCCCGCCTCCCCGAAGACCAAAAAACCACGACTTTTGCAGATCTGAATCTCCTTGCGGAGATAGCCCATGTTATATCTTGCATTTGTTAGGAAAAACTGCTTATAGCATGAAAAGTGCCCATTGCAGAAAGAGCTCAAATTCGAAAAACAAACACATATTCATGTTCCCCCGCCTCCCCGAAGACCAAAAAACCATGAGTTGTGCAGATCTGATGTTTCCTTGCGGAGATAGCCCATGTTATATCTTGCATTTGTTAGGAAAAACTGCTTATAGCATGAAAAGTGCCCATTGCAGAAAGAGCTCAAATTCGAAAAACAAAAACATATTCATGTTCCCCCGCCTCCCCGAAGACAAAAAAACCATGAGTTGTGCAGATCTGATGTTTCCTTGCGGAGATAGCCCATGCTATATCTTGCATTTGTTAGGAAAAACTGCTTATAGCATGAAAAGTGCCCATTGCAGAAAGAGCTCAAATTCGAAAAACAAACACATATTCATGTTCCCCCGCCTCCCCGAAGAACAAAAAACCATGAGTTGTGCAGATCTGATGTTTCCTTGCGGAGATAGCCCATGTTATATCTTGCATTTGTTAGGAAAAACTGCTTATAGCATGAAAAGTGCCCAATGCAGATAGAGGTCAAATTCGAAAAACAAACACATATTCATGTTCCCCTGCCTCCCCGAAGACCAAAAAACTGTGAGTTTTGAAGATCTCATGTTTCCTTGCGAAGATAGCCCATGTTATATCTTGCATTTGTTGTGAAAACCTGCTTATAGCATGAAAAGTGCCCATTTCAGGTAGAGCTCAAATTCGAAAAACAAACACATATTCATGTTCCCCCGCCTCCCCGAAGACCAAAAAACCATGACTTTTGCAGATCTGAATCTCCTTGCGGAGATAGCCCATGTTATATCTTGCATTTGTTAGGAAAAACTGCTTATAGCATGAAAAGTGCCCATTGCAGAAAGAGCTCAAATTCGAAAAACAAACACATATTCATGTTCCCCCGCCTCCCCGAAGACCAAAAAACCATGAGTTGTGCAGATCTGATGTTTCCTTGCGGAGATAGCCCATGTTATATCTTGCATTTGTTAGGAAAAACTGCTTATAGCATGAAAAGTGCCCAATGCAGATAGAGCTCAAATTCGAAGAACAAACACATATTCATGTTCCCCCGCCTCCCCGAAGACCAAAAAACCATGAGTTGTGCAGATCTGATGTTTCCTTGCGGAGATAGCCCATGTTATATCTTGCATTTGTTAGGAAAAACTGCTTATAGCATGAAAAGTGCCCAATGCAGATAGAGCTCAAATTCGAAAAACAAACACATATTCATGTTCCCCTGCCTCCCCGAAGACCAAAAAACTGTGAGTTTTGAAGATCTCATGTTTCCTTACGAAGATAGCCCATGCAATATCTTGCATTTGTTAGGAAAAACTGCTTATAGCATGAAAAGTGCCCAATGCAGATAGAGCTCAAATTCGAAAAACAAACACATATTCAAGTTCCCCCGGCTCACCAAAGACCAAAAAATCATGACTTTTGCAGATCTGATGTCTCCGTGCGGAGATAGCCCATGTTATATCTTGCATTTGTTAGGAAAAACTGCTTATAGCATGAAAAGTGCCCATTGCAGATAGAGCTCAAATTCGAAAAACAAACACATATTCATGATCCTCCGGCTCACCGAAGACTAAAAAACTATGAGTTTTGCAGATCTGATGTCTCCTTGTGGAGATAGCCCATGTTATATCTTGCATTTGTTAGGAACAGCTGCTTATAGCATGAAAAGTGCCCAATGCAGATAGAGCTCAAATTCGAAAAACAAACACATATTCATCTTCCCCCGCCTCCCCGAAGACCAAAAAACCACGACTTTTGCAGATCTGAATCTCCTTGCGGAGATAGCCCATGTTATATCTTGCATTTGTTAGGAAAAACTGCTTATAGCATGAAAAGTGCCCATTGCAGAAAGAGCTCAAATTCGAAAAACAAACATATATTCATGTTCCCCCACCTCCCCGAAGACCAAAAAACCATGAGTTTTGCAGATCTGATGTCTCCGTGCGGAGATAGCCCATGTTATATCTTGCATTTGTTAGGAAAAACTTATAGCATGAAAAGTGCCCATTTCAGATAGAGCTCAAATTCGAAAAACACATATTCATGTTCCCCCGCCTCCCCGAAGACCAAAAAACCATGACTTTTGCAGATCTGATGTCTCCTTGCGGAGATAGCCCATGTTATATCTTGCATTTGTTAGGAAAAACTGCTTATAGTATGAAAAGTGTCCATTGCAGAAAGAGCTCAAATTCGAAAAACAAACACATATTCATGTTCCGCCGCCTCCCCGAAGACCAAAAAACCATGAGTTGTGCAGATCTGATTTTTCCTTGCGAAGATAGCCCATGTTATATCTTGCATTTGTTAGGAAAAACTGCTTATAGCATGAAAAGTGCCCATTGCAGAAAGAGCTCAAATTCGAAAAACAAACACATATTCATGTTCCCCCACCTCCCCGAAGACCAAAAAACCATGACTTTTGCAGATCTGATGTTTCCTTGTGGAGATAGCCCATGCTATATCTTGCATTTGTTAGGAAAAACTGCTTATAGCATGAAAAGTGCCCATTGCAGAAAGAGCTCAAATTCGAAAAACAAACACATATTCATGTTCCCCCGCCTCCCCGAAGAACAAAAAACCATGAGTTGTGCAGATCTGATGTTTCCTTGCGGAGATAGCCCATGTTATATCTTGCATTTGTTAGGAAAAACTGCTTATAGCATGAAAAGTGCCCAATGCAGATAGAGGTCAAATTCGAAAAACAAACACATATTCCTGTTCCCCTGCCTCCCCGAAGACCAAAAAACTGTGAGTTTTGAAGATCTCATGTTTCCTTGCGAAGATAGCCCATGTTATATCTTGCATTTGTTGTGAAAACCTGCTTATAGCATGAAAAGTGCCCATTTCAGGTAGAGCTCAAATTCGAAAAACAAACACATATTCATGTTCCCCCGCCTCCCCGAAGACCAAAAAACCATGACTTTTGCAGATCTGAATCTCCTTGCGGAGATAGCCCATGTTATATCTTGCATTTGTTAGGAAAAACTGCTTATAGCATGAAAAGTGCCCATTGCAGAAAGAGCTCAAATTCGAAAAACAAACACATATTCATGTTCCCCCGCCTCCCCGAAGACCAAAAAACCATGAGTTGTGCAGATCTGATGTTTCCTTGCGGAGATAGCCCATGTTATATCTTGCATTTGTTAGGAAAAACTGCTTATAGCATGAAAAGTGCCCAATGCAGATAGAGCTCAAATTCGAAAAACAAACACATATTCATGTTCCCCCGCCTCCCCGAAGACCAAAAAACCATGAGTTGTGCAGATCTGATGTTTCCTTGCGGAGATAGCCCATGTTATATCTTGCATTTGTTAGGAAAAACTGCTTATAGCATGAAAAGTGCCCAATGCAGATAGAGCTCAAATTCGAAAAACAAACACATATTCATGTTCCCCTGCCTCCCCGAAGACCAAAAAACTGTGAGTTTTGAAGATCTCATGTTTCCTTGCGAAGATAGCCCATGCAATATCTTGCATTTGTTAGGAAAAACTGCTTATAGCATGAAAAGTGCCCATTGCAGAAAGAGCTCAAATTCGAAAAACAAACATATATTCATGTTCCCCCGCCTCCCCGAAGACCAAAAAACCATGACTTTTGCAGGTCTGATGTCTCCGTGCGGAGATAGCCCATGTTATACCTTGCATTTGTTAGGAAAAACTTATAGCATGAAAAGTGCCCATTGCAGATAGAGCTCAAATTTGAAAAACAAACACATATTCATGATCCCCCGCCTCCCCGAAGACCAAAACACCATGAATTTTGCAGATCTGATGTCTCCTTGCGGAGATAGCCCATGTTATATCTTGCATTTGTTAGGAAAAACTGCTTATAGCATGAAAAGTACCCACTGCAGATAGAGCTCAAATTCGAAAAACAAACACATATTCAAGTTCCCCCGGCTCACCAAAGACCAAAAAATCATGACTTTTGCAGATCTGATGTCTCCGTGCGGAGATAGCCCATGTTATATCTTGCATTTGTTAGGAAAAACTGCTTATAGCATGAAAAGTGCCCATTGCAGATAGAGGTCAAATTCGAAAAACAAACACATATTCATGATCCTCCGGCTCACCGAAGACTAAAAAACTATGAGTTTTGCAGATCTGATGTCTCCTTGTGGAGATAGCCCATGTTATATCTTGCATTTGTTAGGAACAGCTGCTTATAGCATGAAAAGTGCCCATTGCAGATAGAGCTCAAATTCGAAAAACAAGCACATATTCATGTTCCCCTGCCTCCCTGAACACAAAACAAACTTGAGTTTTGCAGATCTGATGTCTCCTTGCGGAGATAGCCCATGTTATATCTTGCATTTGTTAGGAAAAACTGCTTTTAGCATGAAAAGTGCCCATTGCAGATAGAGCTCAAATTCGAAAAAGAAACACATATTCATGTTCCCCCGGCTCCCCAAAGACCAAAAAACCATGAGTTTTGCAGATCTGATGTCTCCTTGCGGAGATAGCCCATGTTATATCTTGCATTTGTTAGGAAAAACTGCTTATAGCATGAAAAGTGCCCATTGCAGATAGAGCTCAAATTTGAAAAACAAACACATATTCATGATCCCCCGCCTCCCCGAAGACCAAAACACCTTGAATTTTGCAGATCTGATGTTTCCTTGCGGAGATAGCCCATGTTATATCTTGCATTTGTTAGGAAAAACTGCTTATAGCATGAAAAGTGCCCAATGCAGATAGAGCTCAAATTCGAAAAACAAACACATATTCATGTTCCCCTGCCTCCCCGAAGACCAAAAAACTGTGAGTTTTGAAGATCTCATGTTTCCTTACGAAGATAGCCCATGCAATATCTTGCATTTGTTAGGAAAAACTGCTTATAGCATGAAAAGTGCCCAATGCAGATAGAGCTCAAATTCGAAAAACAAACACATATTCATGTTCCCCCGCCTCCCCAAAGACCAAAAAACCATGAGTTGTGCAGATCTGATGTTTCCTTGCGGAGATAGCCCATGTTATATCTTGCATTTGTTAGGAAAAACTGCTTATAGCATGAAAAGTGCCCAATGCAGATAGAGCTGAAATTCGAAAAACAAACACATATTCATGTTCCCCCGCCTCCCCGAAGACCAAAAAACCATGACTTTTGCAGATCTGAATCTCCTTGCGGAGATAGCCCATGTTATATCTTGCATTTGTTAGGAAAAACTGCTTATAGCATGAAAAGTGCCCATTGCAGAAAGAGCTCAAATTCGAAAAACAAACATATATTCATGTTCCCCCGCCTCCCCGAAGACCAAAAAACCATGACTTTTGCAGGTCTGATGTCTCCGTGCGGAGATAGCCCATGTTATACCTTGCATTTGTTAGGAAAAACTTATAGCATGAAAAGTGCCCATTGCAGATAGAGCTCAAATTTGAAAAACAAACACATATTCATGATCCCCCGCCTCCCCGAAGACCAAAACACCATGAATTTTGCAGATCTGATGTCTCCTTGCGGAGATAGCCCATGTTATATCTTGCATTTGTTAGGAAAAACTGCTTATAGCATGAAAAGTACCCACTGCAGATAGAGCTCAAATTCGAAAAACAAACACATATTCAAGTTCCCCCGGCTCACCAAAGACCAAAAAATCATGACTTTTGCAGATCTGATGTCTCCGTGCGGAGATAGCCCATGTTATATCTTGCATTTGTTAGGAAAAACTGCTTATAGCATGAAAAGTGCCCATTGCAGATAGAGCTCAAATTCGAAAAACAAACACATATTCATGATCCTCCGGCTCACCGAAGACTAAAAAACTATGAGTTTTGCAGATCTGATGTCTCCTTGTGGAGATAGCCCATGTTATATCTTGCATTTGTTAGGAACAGCTGCTTATAGCATGAAAAGTGCCCATTGCAGATAGAGCTCAAATTCGAAAAACAAGCACATATTCATGTTCCCCTGCCTCCCTGAACACAAAACAAACTTGAGTTTTGCAGATCTGATGTCTCCTTGCGGAGATAGCCCATGTTATATCTTGCATTTGTTAGGAAAAACTGCTTTTAGCATGAAAAGTGCCCATTGCAGATAGAGCTCAAATTCGAAAAAGAAACACATATTCATGTTCCCCCGGCTCCCCAAAGACCAAAAAACCATGAGTTTTGCAGATCTGATGTCTCCTTGCGGAGATAGCCCATGTTATATCTTGCATTTGTTAGGAAAAACTGCTTATAGCATGAAAAAGTGCCCATTGCAGATAGAGCTCAAATTTGAAAAACAAACACATATTCATGATCCCCCGCCTCCCCGAAGACCAAAACACCTTGAATTTTGCAGATCTGATGTCTCCTTTCGGAGATAGCCCATGTTATATCTTGCATTTGTTAGGAAAAACTGCTTATAGCATGAAAAGTACCCATTGCAGATAGAGCTCAAATTCGAAAAACAAACACATATTCAGGTTCCTCCGGCTCACCGAAGACCAAAAAATCATGACTTTTGCAGATCTGATGTCTCTGTGCGGAGATAGCCCATGTTATATCTTGCATTTGTTAGGAACAGCTGCTTATAGCATGAAAAGTGCCCATTGCAGATAGAGCTCAAATTCGAAAAACAAGCACATATTCATGTTCCCCTGCCTCCCTGAACACAAAACAACCATGAGTTTTGCAGATCTGATGTCTCCTTGCGGAGATAGCCCATGTTATATCTTGCATTTGTTAGGAAAAACTGCTTTTAGCATGAAAAGTGCCCATTGCAGATAGAGCTCAAATTCGAAAAACAAACACATATTCAAGTTCCCCCGGCTCACCGAAGACCAAAAAATCATGACTTTTGCAGATCTGATGTCTCCGTGCGGAGATAGCCCATGTTATATCTTGCATTTGTTAGGAAAAACTGCTTATAGCATGAAAAGTGCCCATTGCAGATAGAGCTCAAATTCGAAAAACAAACACATATTCATGATCTTCCGGCTCACCGAAGACTAAAAAACTATGAGTTTTGCAGATCTGATGTCTCCTTGTGGAGATAGCCCATGTTATATCTTGCATTTGTTAGGAACAGCTGCTTATAGCATGAAAAGTGCCCATTGCAGATAGAGCTCAAATTCGAAAAAGAAGCACATATTCATGTTCCCCTGCCTCCCTGAACACAAAACAACCATGAGTTTTGCAGATCTGATGTCTCCTTGCGGAGATAGCCCATGTTATATCCTGCATTTGTTAGGAAAAACTGCTTTTAGCATGAAAAGTGCCCATTGCAGATAGAGCTGAAATTTGAAAAACAAACACATATTCATGATCCCCCGCCTCCCCGAAGACCAAAACACCATGAATTTTGCAGATCTGATGTCTCCTTGCGGAGATAGCCCATGTTATATCTTGCATTTGTTAGGAAAAACTGCTTTTAGCATGAAAAGTGCCCATTGCAGATAGAGCTCAAATTCGAAAAACAAACACATATTCAAGTTCCCCCGGCTCACCGAAGACCAAAAAATCATGACTTTTGCAGATCTGATGTCTCCGTGCGGAGATAGCCCATGTTATATCTTGCATTTGTTAGGAAAAACTGCTTATAGCATGAAAAGTGCCCATTGCAGATAGAGCTCAAATTTGAAAAACAAATACATATTCATGTTCCCCCGCCTCCCCAAAGACCAAAAAACCATGAGTTTTGCAGATCTGATGTCTCCTTGCGGAGATAGCCCATGTTATATCTTGCATTTGTAAGGAAAAACTGCTTATAGCATGAAAAGTGCCGATTGCAGATGGAGCTCAAATTCGAAAAACAAACACATATTCATGTTCCCCCGCCTCCCCGAAGACCAAAAAACCATGACTTTTGCAGAGCTGAATCTCCTTGCGGAGATAGCCCATGTTATATCTTGCATTTGTTAGGAAAAACTGCTTATAGCATGAAAAGTGCCCATTGCAGAAAGAGCTCAAATTCGAAAAACAAACATATATTCATGTTCCCCCGCCTCCCCGAAGACCAAAAAACCATGACTTTTGCAGGTCTGATGTCTCCGTGCGGAGATAGCCCATGTTATATCTTGCATTTGTTAGGAAAAACTTATAGCATGAAAAGTGCCCATTGCAGATAGAGCTCAAATTTGAAAAACAAACACATATTCATGATCCCCCGCCTCCCCGAAGACCAAAACACCATGAATTTTGCAGATCTGATGTCTCCTTGCGGAGATAGACCATGTTATATCTTGCATTTGTTAGGAAAAACTGCTTATAGCATGAAAAGTACCCATTGCAGATAGAGCTCAAATTCGAAAAACAAACACATATTCAAGTTCCCCCGGCTCACCGAAGACCAAAAAATCATGACTTTTGCAGATCTGATGTCTCCGTGCGGAGATAGCCCATGTTATATCTTGCATTTGTTAGGAAAAACTGCTTTTAGCATGAAAAGTGCCCATTGCAGATAGAGCTCAAATTCGAAAAACAAACACATATTCAAGTTCCCCCGGCTCACCGAAGACCAAAAAATCATGACTTTTGCAGATCTGATGTCTCCGTGCGGAGATAGCCCATGTTATATCTTGCATTTGTTAGGAAAAACTGCTTATAGCATGAAAAGTGCCCATTGCAGATAGAGCTCAAATTTGAAAAAAAAATACATATTCATGTTCCCCCGCCTCCCCAAAGACCAAAAAACCATGAGTTTTGCAGATCTGATGTCTCCTTGCGGAGATAGCCCATGTTATATCTTGCATTTGTTAGGAAAAACTGCTTTTAGCATGAAAAGTGCCCATTGCAGATAGAGCTCAAATTCGAAAAACAAACACATATTCATGTTCCCCCGCCTCCCCGAAGACCAAAAAACCACGAGTTGTGCAGATCTGATGTTTCCTTGCGGAGATAGCCCATGTTATATCTTGCATTTGTTAGGAAAAACTGCTTTTAGCATGAAAAGTGCCCATTGCAGATAGAGCTCAAATTCGAAAAAGAAACACATATTCATGTTCCCCCGGCTCCCCAAAGACCAAAAAACCATGAGTTTTGCAGATCTGATGTCTCCTTGCGGAGATAGCCCATGTTATATCTTGCATTTGTTAGGAAAAACTGCTTATAGCATGAAAAGTGCCCATTGCAGATAGAGCTCAAATTTGAATAACAAATACATATTCATGTTCCCCCGCCTCCCCGAAGACCAAAAAACCATGAGTTGTGCAGATCTGATGTTTCCTTGCGGAGATAGCCCATGTTATATCTTGCATTTGTTAGGAAAAACTGCTTATAGCATGAAAAGTGCCCATTGCAGAAAGAGCTCAAATTCGAAAAACAAACACATATTCATGTTCCCCCGCCTCCCCGAAGACCAAAAAACCACGAGTTGTGCAGATCTGATGTTTCCTTGCGGAGATAGCCCATGTTATATCTTGCATTTGTTAGGAAAAACTGCTTATAGCATGAAAAGTACCCACTGCAGATAGAGCTCAAATTCGAAAAACAAACACATATTCAAGTTCCCCCGGCTCACCAAAGACCAAAAAATCATGACTTTTGCAGATCTGATGTCTCCGTGCGGAGATAGCCCATGTTATATCTTGCATTTGTTAGGAAAAACTGCTTATAGCATGAAACGTGCCCATTGCAGATAGAGCTCAAATTCGAAAAACAAACACATATTCATGATCCTCCGGCTCACCGAAGACTAAAAAACTATGAGTTTTGCAGATCTGATGTCTCCTTGTGGAGATAGCCCATGTTATATCTTGCATTTGTTAGGAACAGCTGCTTATAGCATGAAAAGTGCCCATTGCAGATAGAGCTCAAATTCGAAAAACAAGCACATATTCATGTTCCCCTGCCTCCCTGAACACAAAACAACCTTGAGTTTTGCAGATCTGATGTCTCCTTGCGGAGATAGCCCATGTTATATCTTGCATTTGTTAGGAAAAACTGCTTTTAGCATGAAAAGTGCCCATTGCAGATAGAGCTCAAATTCGAAAAAGAAACACATATTCATGTTCCCCCGGCTCCCCAAAGACCAAAAAACCATGAGTTTTGCAGATCTGATGTCTCCTTGCGGAGATAGCCCATGTTATATCTTGCATTTGTTAGGAAAAACTGCTTATAGCATGAAAAGTGCCCATTGCAGATAGAGCTCAAATTTGAAAAACAAATACATATTCATGTTCCCCCGCCTCCCGAAAGACCAAAAAACCATGAGTTTTGCAGATCTGATGTCTCCTTGCGGAGATAGCCCATGTTATATCTTGCATTTGTAAGGAAAAACTGCTTATAGCATGAAAAGTGCCGATTGCAGATAGAGCTCAAATTCGAAAAACAAACACATATTCATGTTCCCCCGCCTCCCCGAAGACCAAAAAACCATGACTTTTGCAGATCTGAATCTCCTTGCGGAGATAGCCCATGTTATATCTTGCATTTGTTAGGAAAAACTGCTTATAGCATGAAAAGTGCCCATTGCAGAAAGACCTCAAATTCAAAAAACAAACATATATTCATGTTCCCCCGCCTCCCCGAAGACCAAAAAACCATGACTTTTGCAGGTCTGATGTCTCCGTGCGGAGATAGCCCATGTTATATCTTGCATTTGTTAGGAAAAACTTATAGCATGAAAAGTGCCCATTGCAGATAGAGCTCAAATTTGAAAAACAAACACATATTCATGATCCCCCGCCTCCCCGAAGACCAAAACACCATGAATTTTGCAGATCTGATGTCTCCTTTCGGAGATAGCCCATGTTATATCTTGCATTTGTTAGGAAAAACTGCTTATAGCATGAAAAGTGCCCATTGCAGATAGAGCTCAAATTCGAAAAACAAACACATATTCATGATCCTCCGGCTCACTGAAGACTAAAAAACTATGAGTTTTGCAGATCTGATGTCTCCTTGTGGAGATAGCCCATGTTATATCTTGCATTTGTTAGGAACAGCTGCTTATAGCATGAAAAGTGCCCATTGCAGATAGAGCTCAAATTCGAAAAACAAGCACATATTCATGTTCCCCTGCCTCCCTGAACACAAAACAACCATGAGTTTTGCAGATCTGATGTCTCCTTGCGGAGATAGCCCATGTTATATCTTGCATTTGTTAAGATAAACTGCTTTTAGCATGAAAAGTGCCCATTGCAGATAGAGCTCAAATTCGAAAAACAAACACATATTCAAGTTCCCCCGGCTCACCGAAGACCAAAAAATCATGACTTTTGCAGATCTGATGTCTCCGTGCGGAGATAGCCCATGTTATATCTTGCATTTGTTAGGAAAAACTGCTTATAGCATGAAAAGTGCCCATTGCAGATAGAGCTCAAATTCGAAAAACAAACACATATTCATGATCCTCCGGCTCACCGAAGACTAAAAAACTATGAGTTTTGCAGATCTGATGTCTCCTTGTGGAGATAGCCCATGTTATATCTTGCATTTGTTAGGAACAGCTGCTTATAGCATGAAAAGTGCCCATTGCAGATAGAGCTCAAATTCGAAAAACAAGCACATATTCATGTTCCCCTGCCTCCCTGAACACAAAACAACCATGAGTTTTGCAGATCTGATGTCTCCTTGCGGAGATAGCCCATGTTATATCCTGCATTTGTTAGGAAAAACTGCTTTTAGCATGAAAAGTGCCCATTGCAGATAGAGCTGAAATTTGAAAAACAAACACATATTCATGATCCCCCGCCTCCCCGAAGACCAAAACACCATGAATTTTGCAGATCTGATGTCTCCTTGCGGAGATAGCCCATGTTATATCTTGCATTTGTTAGGAAAAACTGCTTTTAGCATGAAAAGTGCCCATTGCAGATAGAGCTCAAATTCGAAAAACAAACACATATTCAAGTTCCCCCGGCTCACCGAAGACCAAAAAATCATGACTTTTGCAGATCTGATGTCTCCGTGCGGAGATAGCCCATGTTATATCTTGCATTTGTTAGGAAAAACTGCTTATAGCATGAAAAGTGCCCATTGCAGATAGAGCTCAAATTTGAAAAACAAATACATATTCATGTTCCCCCGCCTCCCCAAAGACCAAAAAACCATGAGTTTTGCAGATCTGATGTCTCCTTGCGGAGATAGCCCATGTTATATCTTGCATTTGTAAGGAAAAACTGCTTATAGCATGAAAAGTGCCGATTGCAGATAGAGCTCAAATTCGAAAAACAAACACATATTCATGTTCCCCCGCCTCCCCGAAGACCAAAAAACCATGACTTTTGCAGATCTGAATCTCCTTGCGGAGATAGCCCATGTTATATCTTGCATTTGTTAGGAAAAACTGCTTATAGCATGAAAAGTGCCCATTGCAGAAAGAGCTCAAATTCGAAAAACAAACATATATTCATGTTCCCCCGCCTCCCCGAAGACCAAAAAACCATGACTTTTGCAGGTCTGATGTCTCCGTGCGGAGATAGCCCATGTTATATCTTGCATTTGTTAGGAAAAACTTATAGCATGAAAAGTGCCCATTGCAGATAGAGCTCAAATTTGAAAAACAAACACATATTCATGATCCCCCGCCTCCCCGAAGACCAAAACACCATGAATTTTGCAGATCTGATGTCTCCTTGCGGAGATAGCCCATGTTATATCTTGCATTTGTTAGGAAAAACTGCTTATAGCATGAAAAGTACCCATTGCAGATAGAGCTCAAATTCGAAAAACAAACACATATTCAAGTTCCCCCGGCTCACCGAAGACCAAAAAATCATGACTTTTGCAGATCTGATGTCTCCGTGCGGAGATAGCCCATGTTATATCTTGCATTTGTTAGGAAAAACTGCTTATAGCATGAAAAGTGCCCATTGCAGATAGAGCTCAAATTCGAAAAACAAACACATATTCATGATCCTCCGGCTCACCGAAGACTAAAAAACTATGAGTTTTGCAGATCTGATGTCTCCTTGTGGAGATAGCCCATGTTATATCTTGCATTTGTTAGGAACAGCTGCTTATAGCATGAAAAGTGCCCATTGCAGATAGAGCTCAAATTCGAAAAACAAGCACATATTCATGTTCCCCTGCCTCCCTGAACACAAAACAACCATGAGTTTTGCAGATCTGATGTCTCCTTGCGGAGATAGCCCATGTTATATCTTGCATTTGTTAGGAAAAACTGCTTTTAGCATGAAAAGTGCCCATTGCAGATAGAGCTCAAATTCGAAAAACAAACACATATTCATGTTCCCCCGCCTCCCCGAAGACCAAAAAACCACGAGTTGTGCAGATCTGATGTTTCCTTGCGGAGATAGCCCATGTTATATCTTGCATTTGTTAGGAAAAACTGCTTTTAGCATGAAAAGTGCCCATTGCAGATAGAGCTCAAATTCGAAAAAGAAACACATATTCATGTTCCCCCGGCTCCCCAAAGACCAAAAAACCATGAGTTTTGCAGATCTGATGTCTCCTTGCGGAGATAGCCCATGTTATATCTTGCATTTGTTAGGAAAAACTGCTTATAGCATGAAAAGTGCCCATTGCAGATAGAGCTCAAATTTGAAAAACAAATACATATTCATGTTCCCCCGCCTCCCCGAAGACCAAAAAACCATGAGTTGTGCAGATCTGATGTTTCCTTGCGGAGATAGCCCATGTTATATCTTGCATTTGTTAGGAAAAACTGCTTATAGCATGAAAAGTGCCCATTGCAGAAAGAGCTCAAATTCGAAAAACAAACACATATTCATGTTCCCCCGCCTCCCCGAAGACCAAAAAACCACGAGTTGTGCAGATCTGATGTTTCCTTGCGGAGATAGCCCATGTTATATCTTGCATTTGTTAGGAAAAACTGCTTATAGCATGAAAAGTGCCCATTTCAGATAGAGCTCAAATTCGAAAAACAAACACATATTCATGTTCCCCCGCCTCCCCAAAGACCAAAAAACCATGACTTTTGCAGATCTGAATCTCCTTGCGGAGATAGCCCATGTTATATCTTGCATTTGTTAGGAAAAACTGCTTATAGCATGAAAAGTGCCCATTGCAGAAAGAGCTCAAATTCGAAAAACAAACATATATTCATGTTCCCCCGCCTCCCCGAAGACCAAAAAACCATGACTTTTGCAGGTCTGATGTCTCCGTGCGGAGATAGCCCATGTTATATCTTGCATTTGTTAGGAAAAACCTATAGCATGAAAAGTGCCCATTGCAGATAGAGCTCAAATTTGAAAAACAAACACATATTCATGATCCCCCGCCTCCCCGAAGACCAAAACACCATGAATTTTGCAGTTCTGATGTCTCCTTGCGGAGATAGCCCATGTTATATCTTGCATTTGTTAGGAAAAACTGCTTATAGCATGAAAAGTACCCATTGCAGATAGAGCTCAAATTCGAAAAACAAACACATATTCAAGTTCCCCCGGCTCACCGAAGACCAAAAAATCATGACTTTTGCAGATCTGATGTCTCCGTGCGGAGATAGCCCATGTTATATCTTGCATTTGTTAGGAAAAACTGCTTATAGCATGAAAAGTGCCCATTGCAGATAGAGCTCAAATTCGAAAAACAAACACATATTTATGATCCTCCGGCTCACCGAAGACTAAAAAACTATGAGTTTTGCAGATCTGATGTCTCCTTGTGGAGATAGCCCATGTTATATCTTGCATTTGTTAGGAACAGCTGCTTATAGCATGAAAAGTGCCCATTGCAGATAGAGCTCAAATTCGAAAAACAAGCACACATTCATGTTCCCCTGCCTCCCTGAACACAAAACAACCTTGAGTTTTGCAGATCTGATGTCTCCTTGCGGAGATAGCCCATGTTATATCTTGCATTTGTTAGGAAAAACTGCTTTTAGCATGAAAAGTGCCCATTGCAGATAGAGCTGAAATTTGAAAAAGAAACACATATTCATGTTCCCCCGGCTCCCCAAAGACCAAAAAACCATGAGTTTTGCAGATCTGATGTCTCCTTGCGGAGATAGCCCATGTTATATCTTGCATTTGTTAGGAAAAACTGCTTATAGCATGAAAAGTGCCGATTGCAGATAGAGCTCAAATTCGAAAAACAAACACATATTCATGTTCCCCCGCCTCCCCGAAGACCAAAAAACCATGACTTTTGCAGATCTGAATCTCCTTGCGGAGATAGCCCATGTTATATCTTGCATTTGTTAGGAAAAACTGCTTATAGCATGGAAAGTGCCCATTGCAGAAAGAGCTCAAATTCGAAAAACAAACATATATTCATGTTCCCCCGCCTCCCCGAAGACCAAAAAACCATGACTTTTGCAGGTCTGATGTCTCCGTGCGGAGATAGCCCATGTTATATCTTGCATTTGTTAGGAAAAACTTATAGCATGAAAAGTGCCCATTGCAGATAGAGCTCAAATTTGAAAAACAAACACATATTCATGATCCCCCGCCTCCCCGAAGACCAAAACACCATGAATTTTGCAGATCTGATGTCTCCTTTCGGAGATAGCCCATGTTATATCTTGCATTTGTTAGGAAAAACTGCTTATAGCATGAAAAGTACCCATTGCAGATAGAGCTCAAATTCGAAAAACAAACACATATTCAAGTTCCCACGGCTCACCGAAGACCAAAAAATCATGACTTTTGCAGATCTGATGTCTCCGTGCGGAGATAGCCCATGTTATATCTTGCATTTGTTAGGAAAAACTGCTTATAGCATGAAAAGTGCCCATTGCAGATAGAGCTCAAATTCGAAAAACAAACACATATTCATGATCCTCCGGCTCACCGAAGACTAAAAAACTATGAGTTTTGCAGATCTGATGTCTCCTTGTGGAGATAGCCCATGTTATATCTTGCATTTGTTAGGAACAGCTGCTTATAGCATGAAAAGTGCCCATTGCAGATAGAGCTCAAATTCGAAAAACAAGCACATATTCATGTTCCCCTGCCTCCCTGAACACAAAACAACCATGAGTTTTGCAGATCTGATGTCTCCTTGCGGAGATAGCCCATGTTATATCCTGCATTTGTTAGGAAAAACTGCTTTTAGCATGAAAAGTGCCCATTGCAGATAGAGCTGAAATTTGAAAAACAAACACATATTCATGATCCCCCGCCTCCCCGAAGACCAAAACACCATGAATTTTGCAGATCTGATGTCTCCTTGCGGAGATAGCCCATGTTATATCTTGCATTTGTTAGGAAAAACTGCTTTTAGCATGAAAAGTGCCCATTGCAGATAGAGCTCAAATTCGAAAAACAAACACATATTCAAGTTCCCCCGGCTCACCGAAGACCAAAAAATCATGACTTTTGCAGATCTGATGTCTCCGTGCGGAGATAGCCCATGTTATATCTTGCATTTGTTAGGAAAAACTGCTTATAGCATGAAAAGTGCCCATTGCAGATAGAGCTCAAATTTGAAAAACAAATACATATTCATGTTCCCCCGCCTCCCCAAAGACCAAAAAACCATGAGTTTTGCAGATCTGATGTCTCCTTGCGGAGATAGCCCATGTTATATCTTGCATTTGTTAGGAACAGCTGCTTATAGCATGAAAAGTGCCCATTGCAGATAGAGCTCAAATTCGAAAAACAAGCACACATTCATGTTCCCCTGCCTCCCTGAACACAAAACAACCTTGAGTTTTGCAGATCTGATGTCTCCTTGCGGAGATAGCCCATGTTATATCTTGCATTTGTTAGGAAAAACTGCTTTTAGCATGAAAAGTGCCCATTGCAGATAGAGCTGAAATTTGAAAAAGAAACACATATTCATGTTCCCCCGGCTCCCCAAAGACCAAAAAACCATGAGTTTTGCAGATCTGATGTCTCCTTGCGGAGATAGCCCATGTTATATCTTGCATTTGTTAGGAAAAACTGCTTATAGCATGAAAAGTGCCGATTGCAGATAGAGCTCAAATTCGAAAAACAAACACATATTCATGTTCCCCCGCCTCCCCGAAGACCAAAAAACCATGACTTTTGCAGATCTGAATCTCCTTGCGGAGATAGCCCATGTTATATCTTGCATTTGTTAGGAAAAACTGCTTATAGCATGGAAAGTGCCCATTGCAGAAAGAGCTCAAATTCGAAAAACAAACATATATTCATGTTCCCCCGCCTCCCCGAAGACCAAAAAACCATGACTTTTGCAGGTCTGATGTCTCCGTGCGGAGATAGCCCATGTTATATCTTGCATTTGTTAGGAAAAACTTATAGCATGAAAAGTGCCCATTGCAGATAGAGCTCAAATTTGAAAAACAAACACATATTCATGATCCCCCGCCTCCCCGAAGACCAAAACACCATGAATTTTGCAGATCTGATGTCTCCTTTCGGAGATAGCCCATGTTATATCTTGCATTTGTTAGGAAAAACTGCTTATAGCATGAAAAGTACCCATTGCAGATAGAGCTCAAATTCGAAAAACAAACACATATTCAAGTTCCCACGGCTCACCGAAGACCAAAAAATCATGACTTTTGCAGATCTGATGTCTCCGTGCGGAGATAGCCCATGTTATATCTTGCATTTGTTAGGAAAAACTGCTTATAGCATGAAAAGTGCCCATTGCAGATAGAGCTCAAATTCGAAAAACAAACACATATTCATGATCCTCCGGCTCACCGAAGACTAAAAAACTATGAGTTTTGCAGATCTGATGTCTCCTTGTGGAGATAGCCCATGTTATATCTTGCATTTGTTAGGAACAGCTGCTTATAGCATGAAAAGTGCCCATTGCAGATAGAGCTCAAATTCGAAAAACAAGCACATATTCATGTTCCCCTGCCTCCCTGAACACAAAACAACCATGAGTTTTGCAGATCTGATGTCTCCTTGCGGAGATAGCCCATGTTATATCCTGCATTTGTTAGGAAAAACTGCTTTTAGCATGAAAAGTGCCCATTGCAGATAGAGCTGAAATTTGAAAAACAAACACATATTCATGATCCCCCGCCTCCCCGAAGACCAAAACACCATGAATTTTGCAGATCTGATGTCTCCTTGCGGAGATAGCCCATGTTATATCTTGCATTTGTTAGGAAAAACTGCTTTTAGCATGAAAAGTGCCCATTGCAGATAGAGCTCAAATTCGAAAAACAAACACATATTCAAGTTCCCCCGGCTCACCGAAGACCAAAAAATCATGACTTTTGCAGATCTGATGTCTCCGTGCGGAGATAGCCCATGTTATATCTTGCATTTGTTAGGAAAAACTGCTTATAGCATGAAAAGTGCCCATTGCAGATAGAGCTCAAATTTGAAAAACAAATACATATTCATGTTCCCCCGCCTCCCCAAAGACCAAAAAACCATGAGTTTTGCAGATCTGATGTCTCCTTGCGGAGATAGCCCATGTTATATCTTGCATTTGTAAGGAAAAACTGCTTATAGCATGAAAAGTGCCGATTGCAGATAGAGCTCAAATTCGAAAAACAAACACATATTCATGTTCCCCCGCCTCCCCGAAGACCAAAAAACCATGACTTTTGCAGATCTGAATCTCCTTGCGGAGATAGCCCATGTTATATCTTGCATTTGTTAGGAAAAACTGCTTATAGCATGAAAAGTGCCCATTGCAGAAAGAGCTCAAATTCGAAAAACAAACATATATTCATGTTCCCCCGCCTCCCCGAAGACCAAAAAACCATGACTTTTGCAGGTCTGATGTCTCCGTGCGGAGATAGCCCATGTTATATCTTGCATTTGTTAGGAAAAACTTATAGCATGAAAAGTGCCCATTGCAGATAGAGCTCAAATTTGAAAAACAAACACATATTCATGATCCCCCGCCTCCCCGAAGACCAAAACACCATGAATTTTGCAGATCTGATGTCTCCTTGCGGAGATAGCCCATGTTATATCTTGCATTTGTTAGGAAAAACTGCTTATAGCATGAAAAGTACCCATTGCAGATAGAGCTCAAATTCGAAAAACAAACACATATTCAAGTTCCCCCGGCTCACCGAAGACCAAAAAATCATGACTTTTGCAGATCTGATGTCTCCGTGCGGAGATAGCCCATGTTATATCTTGCATTTGTTAGGAAAAACTGCTTATAGCATGAAAAGTGCCCATTGCAGATAGAGCTCAAATTCGAAAAACAAACACATATTCATGATCCTCCGGCTCACCGAAGACTAAAAAACTATGAGTTTTGCAGATCTGATGTCTCCTTGTGGAGATAGCCCATGTTATATCTTGCATTTGTTAGGAACAGCTGCTTATAGCATGAAAAGTGCCCATTGCAGATAGAGCTCAAATTCGAAAAACAAGCACATATTCATGTTCCCCTGCCTCCCTGAACACAAAACAACCATGAGTTTTGCAGATCTGATGTCTCCTTGCGGAGATAGCCCATGTTATATCTTGCATTTGTTAGGAAAAACTGCTTTTAGCATGAAAAGTGCCCATTGCAGATAGAGCTCAAATTCGAAAAACAAACACATATTCATGTTCCCCCGCCTCCCCGAAGACCAAAAAACCACGAGTTGTGCAGATCTGATGTTTCCTTGCGGAGATAGCCCATGTTATATCTTGCATTTGTTAGGAAAAACTGCTTTTAGCATGAAAAGTGCCCATTGCAGATAGAGCTCAAATTCGAAAAAGAAACACATATTCATGTTCCCCCGGCTCCCCAAAGACCAAAAAACCATGAGTTTTGCAGATCTGATGTCTCCTTGCGGAGATAGCCCATGTTATATCTTGCATTTGTTAGGAAAAACTGCTTATAGCATGAAAAGTGCCCATTGCAGATAGAGCTCAAATTTGAAAAACAAATACATATTCATGTTCCCCCGCCTCCCCGAAGACCAAAAAACCATGAGTTGTGCAGATCTGATGTTTCCTTGCGGAGATAGCCCATGTTATATCTTGCATTTGTTAGGAAAAACTGCTTATAGCATGAAAAGTGCCCATTGCAGAAAGAGCTCAAATTCGAAAAACAAACACATATTCATGTTCCCCCGCCTCCCCGAAGACCAAAAAACCACGAGTTGTGCAGATCTGATGTTTCCTTGCGGAGATAGCCCATGTTATATCTTGCATTTGTTAGGAAAAACTGCTTATAGCATGAAAAGTGCCCATTTCAGATAGAGCTCAAATTCGAAAAACAAACACATATTCATGTTCCCCCGCCTCCCCGAAGACCAAAAAACCATGACTTTTGCAGATCTGAATCTCCTTGCGGAGATAGCCCATGTTATATCTTGCATTTGTTAGGAAAAACTGCTTATAGCATGAAAAGTGCCCATTGCAGAAAGAGCTCAAATTCGAAAAACAAACATATATTCATGTTCCCCCGCCTCCCCGAAGACCAAAAAACCATGACTTTTGCAGGTCTGATGTCTCCGTGCGGAGATAGCCCATGTTATATCTTGCATTTGTTAGGAAAAACTGCTTATAGCATGAAAAGTGCCCATTGCAGATAGAGCTCAAATTTGAAAAACAAATACATATTCATGTTCCCCCGCCTCCCCGAAGACCAAAAAACCATGAGTTGTGCAGATCTGATGTTTCCTTGCGGAGATAGCCCATGTTATATCTTGCATTTGTTAGGAAAAACTGCTTATAGCATGAAAAGTGCCCATTGCAGAAAGAGCTCAAATTCAAAAAACAAACATATATTCATGTTCCCCCGCCTCCCCGAAGACCAAAAAACCATGACTTTTGCAGGTCTGATGTCTCCGTGCGGAGATAGCCCATGTTATATCTTGCATTTGTTAGGAAAAACTTATAGCATGAAAAGTGCCCATTGCAGATAGAGCTCAAATTTGAAAAACAAACACATATTCATGATCCCCCGCCTCCCCGAAGACCAAAACACCATGAATTTTGCAGATCTGATGTCTCCTTGCGGAGATAGCCCATGTTATATCTTGCATTTGTTAGGAAAAACTGCTTATAGCATGAAAAGTGCCCATTGCAGATAGAGCTCAAATTCGAAAAAGAAACACATATTCATGTTCCCCCGCCTCCCCGAAGACCAAAAAACCATGACTTTTGCAGATCTGAATCTCCTTGCGGAGATAGCCCATGTTATATCTTGCATTTGTTAGGAAAAACTGCTTATAGCATGGAAAGTGCCCATTGCAGAAAGACCTCAAATTCAAAAAACAAACATATATTCATGTTCCCCCGCCTCCCCGAAGACCAAAAAACCATGACTTTTGCAGGTCTGATGTCTCCGTGCGGAGATAGCCCATGTTATATCTTGCATTTGTTAGGAAAAACTTATAGCATGAAAAGTGCCCATTGCAGATAGAGCTCAAATTTGAAAAACAAACACATATTCATGATCCCCCGCCTCCCCGAAGACCAAAACACCATGAATTTTGCAGATCTGATGTCTCCTTTCGGAGATAGCCCATGTTATATCTTGCATTTGTTAGGAAAAACTGCTTATAGCATGAAAAGTACCCATTGCAGATAGAGCTCAAATTCGAAAAACAAACACATATTCAAGTTCCTCCGGCTCACCGAAGACCAAAAAATCATGACTTTTGCAGATCTGATGTCTCTGTGCGGAGATAGCCCATGTTATATCTTGCATTTGTTAGGAAAAACTGCTTATAGCATGAAAAGAGCCCATTGCAGATAGAGCTCAAATTCGAAAAACAAACACATATTCATGATCCTCCGGCTCACTGAAGACTAAAAAACTATGAGTTTTGCAGATCTGATGTCTCCTTGTGGAGATAGCCCATGTTATATCTTGCATTTGTTAGGAACAGCTGCTTATAGCATGAAAAGTGCCCATTGCAGATAGAGCTCAAATTCGAAAAACAAGCACATATTCATGTTCCCCTGCCTCCCTGAACACAAAACAACCATGAGTTTTGCAGATCTGATGTCTCCTTGCGGAGATAGCCCATGTTATATCTTGCATTTGTTAGGAAAAACTGCTTTTATCATGAAAAGTGCCCATTGCAGATAGAGCTCAAATTCGAAAAACAAACACATATTCAAGTTCCCCCGGCTCACCGAAGACCAAAAAATCATGACTTTTGCAGATCTGATGTCTCCTTGTGGAGATAGCCCATGTTATATCTTGCATTTGTTAGGAACAGCTGCTTATAGCATGAAAAGTGCCCATTGCAGATAGAGCTCAAATTCGAAAAACAAGCACATATTCATGTTCCCCTGCCTCCCTGAACACAAAACAACCATGAGTTTTGCAGATCTGATGTCTCCTTGCGGAGATAGCCCATGTTATATCCTGCATTTGTTAGGAAAAACTGCTTTTAGCATGAAAAGTGCCCATTGCAGATAGAGCTGAAATTTGAAAAACAAACACATATTCATGATCCCCCGCCTCCCCGAAGACCAAAACACCATGAATTTTGCAGATCTGATGTCTCCTTGCGGAGATAGCCCATGTTATATCTTGCATTTGTTAGGAAAAACTGCTTTTAGCATGAAAAGTGCCCATTGCAGATAGAGCTCAAATTCGAAAAACAAACACATATTCAAGTTCCCCCGGCTCACCGAAGACCAAAAAATCATGACTTTTGCAGATCTGATGTCTCCGTGCGGAGATAGCCCATGTTATATCTTGCATTTGTTAGGAAAAACTGCTTATAGCATGAAAAGTGCCCATTGCAGATAGAGCTCAAATTTGAAAAACAAATACATATTCATGTTCCCCCGCCTCCCCAAAGACCAAAAAACCATGAGTTTTGCAGATCTGATGTCTCCTTGCGGAGATAGCCCATGTTATATCTTGCATTTGTAAGGAAAAACTGCTTATAGCATGAAAAGTGCCGATTGCAGATAGAGCTCAAATTCGAAAAACAAACACATATTCATGTTCCCCCGCCTCCCCGAAGACCAAAAAACCATGACTTTTGCAGATCTGAATCTCCTTGCGGAGATAGCCCATGTTATATCTTGCATTTGTTAGGAAAAACTGCTTATAGCAAGAAAAGTGCCCATTGCAGAAAGAGCTCAAATTCGAAAAACAAACATATATTCATGTTCCCCCGCCTCCCCGAAGACCAAAAAACCATGACTTTTGCAGGTCTGATGTCTCCGTGCGGAGATAGCCCATGTTATATCTTGCATTTGTTAGGAAAAACTTATAGCATGAAAAGTGCCCATTGCAGATAGAGCTCAAATTTGAAAAACAAACACATATTCATGATCCCCCGCCTCCCCGAAGACCAAAACACCATGAATTTTGCAGATCTGATGTCTCCTTGCGGAGATAGCCCATGTTATATCTTGCATTTGTTAGGAAAAACTGCTTATAGCATGAAAAGTACCCATTGCAGATAGAGCTCAAATTCGAAAAACAAACACATATTCAAGTTCCCACGGCTCACCGAAGACCAAAAAATCATGACTTTTGCAGATCTGATGTCTCCGTGCGGAGATAGCCCATGTTATATCTTGCATTTGTTAGGAAAAACTGCTTATAGCATGAAAAGTGCCCATTGCAGATAGAGCTCAAATTCGAAAAACAAACACATATTCATGATCCTCCGGCTCACCGAAGACTAAAAAACTATGAGTTTTGCAGATCTGATGTCTCCTTGTGGAGATAGCCCATGTTATATCTTGCATTTGTTAGGAACAGCTGCTTATAGCATGAAAAGTGCCCATTGCAGATAGAGCTCAAATTCGAAAAACAAGCACATATTCATGTTCCCCTGCCTCCCTGAACACAAAACAACCATGAGTTTTGCAGATCTGATGTCTCCTTGCGGAGATAGCCCATGTTATATCCTGCATTTGTTAGGAAAAACTGCTTTTAGCATGAAAAGTGCCCATTGCAGATAGAGCTGAAATTTGAAAAACAAACACATATTCATGATCCCCCGCCTCCCCGAAGACCAAAACACCATGAATTTTGCAGATCTGATGTCTCCTTGCGGAGATAGCCCATGTTATATCTTGCATTTGTTAGGAAAAACTGCTTTTAGCATGAAAAGTGCCCATTGCAGATAGAGCTCAAATTCGAAAAACAAACACATATTCAAGTTCCCCCGGCTCACCGAAGACCAAAAAATCATGACTTTTGCAGATCTGATGTCTCCGTGCGGAGATAGCCCATGTTATATCTTGCATTTGTTAGGAAAAACTGCTTATAGCATGAAAAGTGCCCATTGCAGATAGAGCTCAAATTTGAAAAACAAATACATATTCATGTTCCCCCGCCTCCCCAAAGACCAAAAAACCATGAGTTTTGCAGATCTGATGTCTCCTTGCGGAGATAGCCCATGTTATATCTTGCATTTGTAAGGAAAAACTGCTTATAGCATGAAAAGTGCCGATTGCAGATAGAGCTCAAATTCAAAAAACAAACACATATTCATGTTCCCCCGCCTCCCCGAAGACCAAAAAACCATGACTTTTGCAGATCTGAATCTCCTTGCGGAGATAGCCCATGTTATATCTTGCATTTGTTAGGAAAAACTGCTTATAGCATGAAAAGTGCCCATTGCAGAAAGAGCTCAAATTCGAAAAACAAACATATATTCATGTTCCCCCGCCTCCCCGAAGACCAAAAAACCATGACTTTTGCAGGTCTGATGTCTCCGTGCGGAGATAGCCCATGTTATATCTTGCATTTGTTAGGAAAAACTTATAGCATGAAAAGTGCCCATTGCAGATAGAGCTCAAATTTGAAAAACAAACACATATTCATGATCCCCCGCCTCCCCGAAGACCAAAACACCATGAATTTTGCAGATCTGATGTCTCCTTGCGGAGATAGCCCATGTTATATCTTGCATTTGTTAGGAAAAACTGCTTATAGCATGAAAAGTACCCATTGCAGATAGAGCTCAAATTCGAAAAACAAACACATATTCAAGTTCCCCCGGCTCACCGAAGACCAAAAAATCATGACTTTTGCAGATCTGATGTCTCCGTGCGGAGATAGCCCATGTTATATCTTGCATTTGTTAGGAAAAACTGCTTATAGCATGAAAAGTGCCCATTGCAGATAGAGCTCAAATTCGAAAAACAAACACATATTCATGATCCTCCGGCTCACCGAAGACTAAAAAACTATGAGTTTTGCAGATCTGATGTCTCCTTGTGGAGATAGCCCATGTTATATCTTGCATTTGTTAGGAACAGCTGCTTATAGCATGAAAAGTGCCCATTGCAGATAGAGCTCAAATTCGAAAAACAAGCACATATTCATGTTCCCCTGCCTCCCTGAACACAAAACAACCATGAGTTTTGCAGATCTGATGTCTCCTTGCGGAGATAGCCCATGTTATATCTTGCATTTGTTAGGAAAAACTGCTTTTAGCATGAAAAGTGCCCATTGCAGATAGAGCTCAAATTCGAAAAACAAACACATATTCATGTTCCCCCGCCTCCCCGAAGACCAAAAAACCACGAGTTGTGCAGATCTGATGTTTCCTTGCGGAGATAGCCCATGTTATATCTTGCATTTGTTAGGAAAAACTGCTTTTAGCATGAAAAGTGCCCATTGCAGATAGAGCTCAAATTCGAAAAAGAAACACATATTCATGTTCCCCCGGCTCCCCAAAGACCAAAAAACCATGAGTTTTGCAGATCTGATGTCTCCTTGCGGAGATAGCCCATGTTATATCTTGCATTTGTTAGGAAAAACTGCTTATAGCATGAAAAGTGCCCATTGCAGATAGAGCTCAAATTTGAAAAACAAATACATATTCATGTTCCCCCGCCTCCCCGAAGACCAAAAAACCATGAGTTGTGCAGATCTGATGTTTCCTTGCGGAGATAGCCCATGTTATATCTTGCATTTGTTAGGAAAAACTGCTTATAGCATGAAAAGTGCCCATTGCAGAAAGAGCTCAAATTCGAAAAACAAACACATATTCATGTTCCCCCGCCTCCCCGAAGACCAAAAAACCACGAGTTGTGCAGATCTGATGTTTCCTTGCGGAGATAGCCCATGTTATATCTTGCATTTGTTAGGAAAAACTGCTTATAGCATGAAAAGTGCCCATTTCAGATAGAGCTCAAATTCGAAAAACAAACACATATTCATGTTCCCCCGCCTCCCCGAAGACCAAAAAACCATGACTTTTGCAGATCTGAATCTCCTTGCGGAGATAGCCCATGTTATATCTTGCATTTGTTAGGAAAAACTGCTTATAGCATGAAAAGTGCCCATTGCAGAAAGAGCTCAAATTCGAAAAACAAACATATATTCATGTTCCCCCGCCTCCCCGAAGACCAAAAAACCATGACTTTTGCAGGTCTGATGTCTCCGTGCGGAGATAGCCCATGTTATATCTTGCATTTGTTAGGAAAAACTGCTTATAGCATGAAAAGTGCACATTGCAGATAGAGCTCAAATTTGAAAAACAAATACATATTCATGTTCCCCCGCCTCCCCGAAGACCAAAAAACCATGAGTTGTGCAGATCTGATGTTTCCTTGCGGAGATAGCCCATGTTATATCTTGCATTTGTTAGGAAAAACTGCTTATAGCATGAAAAGTGCCCATTGCAGAAAGAGCTCAAATTCGAAAAACAAACATATATTCATGTTCCCCCGCCTCCCCGAAGACCAAAAAACCATGACTTTTGCAGGTCTGATGTCTCCGTGCGGAGATAGCCCATGTTATATCTTGCATTTGTTAGGAAAAACTTATAGCATGAAAAGTGCCCATTGCAGATAGAGCTCAAATTTGAAAAACAAACACATATTCATGATCCCCCGCCTCCCCGAAGACCAAAACACCATGAATTTTGCAGATCTGATGTCTCCTTGCGGAGATAGCCCATGTTATATCTTGCATTTGTTAGGAAAAACTGCTTATAGCATGAAAAGTGCCCATTGCAGATAGAGCTCAAATTCGAAAAACAAACACATATTCATGATCCTCCGGCTCACCGAAGACTAAAAAACAATGAGTTTTGCAGATCTGATGTCTCCTTGTGGAGATAGCCCATGTTATATCTTGCATTTGTTAGGAACAGCTGCTTATAGCATGAAAAGAGCCCATTGCAGATAGAGCTCAAATTCGAAAAACAAGCACATATTCATGTTCCCCTGCCTCCCTGAACACAAAACAACCATGAGTTTTGCAGATCTGATGTCTCCTTGCGGAGATAGCCCATGTTATATCTTGCATTTGTTAGGAAAAACTGCTTTTAGCATGAAAAGTGCCCATTGCAGATAGAGCTCAAATTCGAAAAAGAAACACATATTCATGTTCCCCCGGCTCCCCAAAGACCAAAAAACCATGAGTTTTGCAGATCTGATGTCTCCTTGCGGAGATAGCCCATGTTATATCTTGCATTTGTTAGGAAAAACTGCTTATAGCATGAAAAGTGCCCATTGCAGATAGAGCTCAAATTTGAAAAACAAATACATATTCATGTTCCCCCGCCTCCCCAAAGACCAAAAAACCATGAGTTTTGCAGATCTGATGTCTCCTTGCGGAGATAGCCCATGTTATATCTTGCATTTGTTAGGAAAAACTGCTTATAGCATGAAAAGTGCCCATTTCAGATAGAGCTCAAATTCGAAAAACAAACACATATTCATGTTCCCCCGCCTCCCCGAAGACCAAAAAACCATGACTTTTGCAGATCTGAATCTCCTTGCGGAGATAGCCCATGTTATATCTTGCATTTGTTAGGAAAAACTGCTTATAGCATGAAAAGTGCCCATTGCAGAAAGAGCTCAAATTCGAAAAACAAACATATATTCATGTTCCCCCGCCTCCCCGAAGACCAAAAAACCATGACTTTTGCAGGTCTGATGTCTCCGTGCGGAGATAGCCCATGTTATATCTTGCATTTGTTAGGAAAAACTTATAGCATGAAAAGTGCCCATTGCAGATAGAGCTCAAATTTGAAAAACAAACACATATTCATGATCCCCCGCCTCCCCGAAGACCAAAACACCATGAATTTTGCAGATCTGATGTCTCCTTGCGGAGATAGCCCATGTTATATCTTGCATTTGTTAGGAAAAACTGCTTATAGCATGAAAAGTACCCATTGCAGATAGAGCTCAAATTCGAAAAACAAACACATATTCAAGTTCCCCCGGCTCACCGAAGACCAAAAAATCATGACTTTTGCAGATCTGATGTCTCCGTGCGGAGATAGCCCATGTTATATCTTGCATTTGTTAGGAAAAACTGCTTATAGCATGAAAAGTGCCCATTGCAGATAGAGCTCAAATTCGAAAAACAAACACATATTCATGATCCTCCGGCTCACCGAAGACTAAAAAACAATGAGTTTTGCAGATCTGATGTCTCCTTGTGGAGATAGCCCATGTTATATCTTGCATTTGTTAGGAACAGCTGCTTATAGCATGAAAAGAGCCCATTGCAGATAGAGCTCAAATTCGAAAAACAAGCACATATTCATGTTCCCCTGCCTCCCTGAACACAAAACAACCATGAGTTTTGCAGATCTGATGTCTCCTTGCGGAGATAGCCCATGTTATATCTTGCATTTGTTAGGAAAAACTGCTTTTAGCATGAAAAGTGCCCATTGCAGATAGAGCTCAAATTCGAAAAACAAGCACATATTCATGTTCCCCTGCCTCCCTGAACACAAAACAACCATGAGTTTTGCAGATCTGATGTCTCCTTGCGGAGATAGCCCATGTTATATCTTGCATTTGTTAGGAAAAACTGCTTTTAGCATGAAAAGTGCCCATTGCAGATAGAGCTCAAATTCGAAAAAGAAACACATATTCATGTTCCCCCGGCTCCCCAAAGACCAAAAAACCATGAGTTTTGCAGATCTGATGTCTCCTTGCGGAGATAGCCCATGTTATATCTTGCATTTGTTAGGAAAAACTGCTTATAGCATGAAAAGTGCCCATTGCAGATAGAGCTCAAATTTGAAAAACAAATACATATTCATGTTCCCCCGCCTCCCCAAAGACCAAAAAACCATGAGTTTTGCAGATCTGATGTCTCCTTGCGGAGATAGCCCATGTTATATCTTGCATTTGTAAGGAAAAACTGCTTATAGCATGAAAAGTGCCGATTGCAGATAGAGCTCAAATTCAAAAAACAAACACATATTCATGTTCCCCCGCCTCCCCGAAGAACAAAAAACCATGAGTTGTGCAGATCTGATGTTTCCTTGCGGAGATAGCCCATGTTATATCTTGCATTTGTTAGGAAAAACTGCTTATAGCATGAAAAGTGCCCAATGCAGATAGAGGTCAAATTCGAAAAACAAACACATATTCATGTTCCCCTGCCTCCCCGAAGACCAAAAAACTGTGAGTTTTGAAGATCTCATGTTTCCTTGCGAAGATAGCCCATGTTATATCTTGCATTTGTTGTGAAAACCTGCTTATAGCATGAAAAGTGCCCATTTCAGGTAGAGCTCAAATTCGAAAAACAAACACATATTCATGTTCCCCCGCCTCCCCGAAGACCAAAAAACCATGACTTTTGCAGATCTGAATCTCCTTGCGGAGATTGCCCATGTTATATCTTGCATTTGTTAGGAAAAACTGCTTATAGCATGAAAAGTGCCCATTGCAGATAGAGCTCAAATTTGAAAAACAAACACATATTCATGATCCCCCGCCTCCCCGAAGACCAAAACACCATGAATTTTGCAGATCTGATGTCTCCTTGCGGAGATAGCCCATGTTATATCTTGCATTTGTTAGGAAAAACTGCTTATAGCATGAAAAGTACCCATTGCAGATAGAGCTCAAATTCGAAAAACAAACACATATTCAAGTTCCCCCGGCTCACCGAAGACCAAAAAATCATGACTTTTGCAGATCTGATGTCTCCGTGCGGAGATAGCCCATGTTATATCTTGCATTTGTTAGGAAAAACTGCTTATAGCATGAAAAGTGCCCATTGCAGATAGAGCTCAAATTCGAAAAACAAACACATATTCATGATCCTCCGGCTCACCGAAGACTAAAAAACAATGAGTTTTGCAGATCTGATGTCTCCTTGTGGAGATAGCCCATGTTATATCTTGCATTTGTTAGGAACAGCTGCTTATAGCATGAAAAGAGCCCATTGCAGATAGAGCTCAAATTCGAAAAACAAGCACATATTCATGTTCCCCTGCCTCCCTGAACACAAAACAACCATGAGTTTTGCAGATCTGATGTCTCCTTGCGGAGATAGCCCATGTTATAACTTGCATTTGTTAGGAAAAACTGCTTTTAGCATGAAAAGTGCCCATTGCAGATAGAGCTCAAATTCGAAAAAGAAACACATATTCATGTTCCCCCGGCTCCCCAAAGACCAAAAAACCATGAGTTTTACAGATCTGATGTCTCCTTGCGGAGATAGCCCATGTTATATCTTGCATTTGTTAGGAAAAACTGCTTATAGCATGAAAAGTGCCCATTGCAGATAGAGCTCAAATTTGAAAAACAAATACATATTCATGTTCCCCCGCCTCCCCAAAGACCAAAAAACCATGAGTTTTGCAGATCTGATGTCTCCTTGCGGAGATAGCCCATGTTATATCTTGCATTTGTAAGGAAAAACTGCTTATAGCATGAAAAGTGCCGATTGCAGATAGAGCTCAAATTCGAAAAACAAACACATATTCATGTTCCCCCGCCTCCCCGAAGACCAAAAAACCATGACTTTTGCAGATCTGAATCTCCTTGCGGAGATTGCCCATGTTATATCTTGCATTTGTTAGGAAAAACTGCTTATAGCATGAAAAGTGCCCATTGCAGAAAGAGCTCAAATTCGAAAAACAAACATATATTCATGTTCCCCCGCCTCCCCGAAGACCAAAAAACCATGACTTTTGCAGGTCTGATGTCTCCTTGCGGAGATAGCCCATGTTATATCTTGCATTTGTTAGGAAAAACTGCTTATAGCATAAAAAGTACCCATTGCAGATAGAGCTCAAATTCGAAAAACAAACACATATTCATGTTCCCCCGCCTCCCCGAAGACCAAAAAACCACGAGTTGTGCAGATCTGATGTTTCCTTGCGGAGATAGCCCATGTTATATCTTGCATTTGTTAGGAAAAACTGCTTTTAGCATGAAAAGTGCCCATTGCAGATAGAGCTCAAATTCGAAAAAGAAACACATATTCATGTTCCCCCGGCTCCCCAAAGACCAAAAAACCATGAGTTTTGCAGATCTGATGTCTCCTTGCGGAGATAGCCCATGTTATATCTTGCATTTGTTAGGAAAAACTGCTTATAGCATGAAAAGTGCCCATTGCAGATAGAGCTCAAATTTGAAAAACAAATACATATTCATGTTCCCCCGCCTCCCCGAAGACCAAAAAACCATGAGTTGTGCAGATCTGATGTTTCCTTGCGGAGATAGCCCATGTTATATCTTGCATTTGTTAGGAAAAACTGCTTATAGCATGAAAAGTGCCCATTGCAGAAAGAGCTCAAATTCGAAAAACAAACATATATTCATGTTCCCCCGCCTCCCCGAAGACCAAAAAACCATGACTTTTGCAGGTCTGATGTCTCCGTGCGGAGATAGCCCATGTTATATCTTGCATTTGTTAGGAAAAACTTATAGCATGAAAAGTGCCCATTGCAGATAGAGCTCAAATTTGAAAAACAAACACATATTCATGATCCCCCGCCTCCCCGAAGACCAAAACACCATGAATTTTGCAGATCTGATGTCTCCTTGCGGAGATAGCCCATGTTATATCTTGCATTTGTTAGGAAAAACTGCTTATAGCATGAAAAGTACCCATTGCAGATAGAGCTCAAATTCGAAAAACAAACACATATTCAAGTTCCCCCGGCTCACCGAAGACCAAAAAATCATGACTTTTGCAGATCTGATGTCTCCGTGCGGAGATAGCCCATGTTATATCTTGCATTTGTTAGGAAAAACTGCTTATAGCATGAAAAGTGCCCATTGCAGATAGAGCTCAAATTCGAAAAACAAACACATATTCATGATCCTCCGGCTCACCGAAGACTAAAAAACAATGAGTTTTGCAGATCTGATGTCTCCTTGTGGAGATAGCCCATGTTATATCTTGCATTTGTTAGGAACAGCTGCTTATAGCATGAAAAGAGCCCATTGCAGATAGAGCTCAAATTTGAAAAACAAGCACATATTCATGTTCCCCTGCCTCCCTGAACACAAAACAACCATGAGTTTTGCAGATCTGATGTCTCCTTGCGGAGATAGCCCATGTTATATCTTGCATTTGTTAGGAAAAACTGCTTTTAGCATGAAAAGTGCCCATTGCAGATAGAGCTCAAATTCGAAAAAGAAACACATATTCATGTTCCCCCGGCTCCCCAAAGACCAAAAAACCATGAGTTTTGCAGATCTGATGTCTCCTTGCGGAGATAGCCCATGTTATATCTTGCATTTGTTAGGAAAAACTGCTTATAGCATGAAAAGTGCCCATTGCAGATAGAGCTCAAATTTGAAAAACAAATACATATTCATGTTCCCCCGCCTCCCCAAAGACCAAAAAACCATGAGTTTTGCAGATCTGATGTCTCCTTGCGGAGATAGCCCATGTTATATCTTGCATTTGTTAGGAAAAACTGCTTATAGCATGAAAAGTGCCCATTTCAGATAGAGCTCAAATTCGAAAAACAAACACATATTCATGTTCCCCCGCCTCCCCGAAGACCAAAAAACCATGACTTTTGCAGATCTGAATATCCTTGCGGAGATAGCCCATGTTATATCTTGCATTTGTTAGGAAAAACTGCTTATAGCATGAAAAGTGCCCATTGCAGAAAGAGCTCAAATTCGAAAAACAAACATATATTCATGTTCCCCCGCCTCCCCAAAGACCAAAAAACCATGAGTTTTGCAGATCTGATGTCTCCTTGCGGAGATAGCCCATGTTATATCTTGCATTTGTTAGGAAAAACTGCTTATAGCATGAAAAGTGCCCATTTCAGATAGAGCTCAAATTCGAAAAACAAACACATATTCATGTTCCCCCGCCTCCCCGAAGACCAAAAAACCATGACTTTTGCAGATCTGAATCTCCTTGCGGAGATAGCCCATGTTATATCTTGCATTTGTTAGGAAAAACTGCTTATAGCATGAAAAGTGCCCATTGCAGAAAGAGCTCAAATTCGAAAAACAAACATATATTCATGTTCCCCCGCCTCCCCGAAGACCAAAAAACCATGACTTTTGCAGGTCTGATGTCTCCGTGCGGAGATAGCCCATGTTATATCTTGCATTTGTTAGGAAAAACTTATAGCATGAAAAGTGCCCATTGCAGATAGAGCTCAAATTTGAAAAACAAACACATATTCATGATCCCCCGCCTCCCCGAAGACCAAAACACCATGAATTTTGCAGATCTGATGTCTCCTTGCGGAGATAGCCCATGTTATATCTTGCATTTGTTAGGAAAAACTGCTTATAGCATGAAAAGTACCCATTGCAGATAGAGCTCAAATTCGAAAAACAAACACATATTCAAGTTCCCCCGGCTCACCGAAGACCAAAAAATCATGACTTTTGCAGATCTGATGTCTCCGTGCGGAGATAGCCCATGTTATATCTTGCATTTGTTAGGAAAAACTGCTTATAGCATGAAAAGTGCCCATTGCAGATAGAGCTCAAATTCGAAAAACAAACACATATTCATGATCCTCCGGCTCACCGAAGACTAAAAAACAATGAGTTTTGCAGATCTGATGTCTCCTTGTGGAGATAGCCCATGTTATATCTTGCATTTGTTAGGAACAGCTGCTTATAGCATGAAAAGAGCCCATTGCAGATAGAGCTCAAATTCGAAAAACAAGCACATATTCATGTTCCCCTGCCTCCCTGAACACAAAACAACCATGAGTTTTGCAGATCTGATGTCTCCTTGCGGAGATAGCCCATGTTATATCTTGCATTTGTTAGGAAAAACTGCTTTTAGCATGAAAAGTGCCCATTGCAGATAGAGCTCAAATTCGAAAAAGAAACACATATTCATGTTCCCCCGGCTCCCCAAAGACCAAAAAACCATGAGTTTTGCAGATCTGATGTCTCCTTGCGGAGATAGCCCATGTTATATCTTGCATTTGTTAGGAAAAACTGCTTATAGCATGAAAAGTGCCCATTGCAGATAGAGCTCAAATTCGAAAAACAAATACATATTCATGTTCCCCCGCCTCCCCAAAGACCAAAAAACCATGAGTTTTGCAGATCTGATGTCTCCTTGCGGAGATAGCCCATGTTATATCTTGCATTTGTAAGGAAAAACTGCTTATAGCATGAAAAGTGCCGATTGCAGATAGAGCTCAAATTTGAAAAACAAACACATATTCATGATCCCCCGCCTCCCCGAAGACCAAAACACCATGAATTTTGCAGATCTGATGTCTCCTTGCGGAGATAGCCCATGTTATATCTTGCATTTGTTAGGAAAAACTGCTTATAGCATGAAAAGTACCCATTGCAGATAGAGCTCAAATTCGAAAAACAAACACATATTCAAGTTCCCCCGGCTCACCGAAGACCAAAAAATCATGACTTTTGCAGATCTGATGTCTCCGTGCGGAGATAGCCCATGTTATATCTTGCATTTGTTAGGAAAAACTGCTTATAGCATGAAAAGTGCCCATTGCAGATAGAGCTCAAATTCGAAAAACAAACACATATTCATGATCCTCTGGCTCACCGAAGACTAAAAAACAATGAGTTTTGCAGATCTGATGTCTCCTTGTGGAGATAGCCCATGTTATATCTTGCATTTGTTAGGAACAGCTGCTTATAGCATGAAAAGAGCCCATTGCAGATAGAGCTCAAATTCGAAAAACAAGCACATATTCATGTTCCCTTGCCTCCCTGAACACAAAACAACCATGAGTTTTGCAGATCTGATGTCTCCTTGCGGAGATAGCCCATGTTATATCTTGCATTTGTTAGGAAAAACTGCTTTTAGCATGAAAAGTGCCCATTGCAGATAGAGCTCAAATTCGAAAAAGAAACACATATTCATGTTCCCCCGGCTCCCCAAAGACCAAAAAACCATGAGTTTTGCAGATCTGATGTCTCCTTGCGGAGATAGCCCATGTTATATCTTGCATTTGTTAGGAAAAACTGCTTATAGCATGAAAAGTGCCCATTGCAGATAGAGCTCAAATTTGAAAAACAAATACATATTCATGTTCCCCCGCCTCCCCAAAGACCAAAAAACCATGAGTTTTGCAGATCTGATGTCTCCTTGCGGAGATAGCCCATGTTATATCTTGCATTTGTTAGGAAAAACTGCTTATAGCATGAAAAGTGCCCATTTCAGATAGAGCTCAAATTCGAAAAACAAACACATATTCATGTTCCCCCGCCTCCCCGAAGACCAAAAAACCATGACTTTTGCAGATCTGAATCTCCTTGCGGAGATAGCCCATGTTATATCTTGCATTTGTTAGGAAAAACTGCTTATAGCATGAAAAGTGCCCATTGCAGAAAGAGCTCAAATTCGAAAAACAAACATATATTCATGTTCCCCCGCCTCCCCGAAGACCAAAAAACCATGACTTTTGCAGGTCTGATGTCTCCGTGCGGAGATAGCCCATGTTATATCTTGCATTTGTTAGGAAAAACTTATAGCATGAAAAGTGCCCATTGCAGATAGAGCTCAAATTTGAAAAACAAACACATATTCATGATCCCCCGCCTCCCCGAAGACCAAAACACCATGAATTTTGCAGATCTGATGTCTCCTTGCGGAGATAGCCCATGTTATATCTTGCATTTGTTAGGAAAAACTGCTTATAGCATGAAAAGTACCCATTGCAGATAGAGCTCAAATTCGAAAAACAAACACATATTCAAGTTCCCCCGGCTCACCGAAGACCAAAAAATCATGACTTTTGCAGATCTGATGTCTCCGTGCGGAGATAGCCCATGTTATATCTTGCATTTGTTAGGAAAAACTGCTTATAGCATGAAAAGTGCCCATTGCAGATAGAGCTCAAATTCGAAAAACAAACACATATTCATGATCCTCCAGCTCACCGAAGACTAAAAAACAATGAGTTTTGCAGATCTGATGTCTCCTTGTGGAGATAGCCCATGTTATATCTTGCATTTGTTAGGAACAGCTGCTTATAGCATGAAAAGAGCCCATTGCAGATAGAGCTCAAATTCGAAAAACAAGCACATATTCATGTTCCCCTGCCTCCCTGAACACAAAACAACCATGAGTTTTGCAGATCTGATGTCTCCTTGCGGAGATAGCCCATGTTATATCTTGCATTTGTTAGGAAAAACTGCTTTTAGCATGAAAAGTGCCCATTGCAGATAGAGCTCAAATTCGAAAAAGAAACACATATTCATGTTCCCCCGGCTCCCCAAAGACCAAAAAACCATGAGTTTTGCAGATCTGATGTCTCCTTGCGGAGATAGCCCATGTTATATCTTGCATTTGTTAGGAAAAACTGCTTATAGCATGAAAAGTGCCCATTGCAGATAGAGCTCAAATTTGAAAAACAAATACATATTCATGTTCCCCCGCCTCCCCAAAGACCAAAAAACCATGAGTTTTGCAGATCTGATGTCTCCTTGCGGAGATAGCCCATGTTATATCTTGCATTTGTAAGGAAAAACTGCTTATAGCATGAAAAGTGCCGATTGCAGATAGAGCTCAAATTCAAAAAACAAACACATATTCATGTTCCCCCGCCTCCCCGAAGACCAAAAAACCATGACTTTTGCAGATCTGAATCTCCTTGCGGAGATTGCCCATGTTATATCTTGCATTTGTTAGGAAAAACTGCTTATAGCATGAAAAGTGCCCATTGCAGAAAGAGCTCAAATTCGAAAAACAAACATATATTCATGTTCCCCCGCCTCCCCGAAGACCAAAAAACCATGACTTTTGCAGGTCTGATGTCTCCGTGCGGAGATAGCCCATGTTATATCTTGCATTTGTTAGGAAAAACTTATAGCATGAAAAGTGCCCATTGTAGATAGAGCTCAAATTTGAAAAACAAACACATATTCATGATCCCCCGCCTCCCCGAAGACCAAAACACCATGAATTTTGCAGATCTGATGTCTCCTTGCGGAGATAGCCCATGTTATATCTTGCATTTGTTAGGAAAAACTGCTTATAGCATGAAAAGTACCCATTGCAGATAGAGCTCAAATTCGAAAAACAAACACATATTCAAGTTCCCCCGGCTCACCGAAGACCAAAAATCATGACTTTTGCAGATCTGATGTCTCCGTGCGGAGATAGCCCATGTTATATCTTTCATTTGTTAGGAAAAACTGCTTATAGCATGAAAAGTGCCCATTGCAGATAGAGCTCAAATTCGAAAAACAAACACATATTCATGATATGTGTTTGTTTGTTTGTTTGTTTAGTCTGCACCGAAGACTAAAAAACTATGAGTTTTGCAGATCTGATGTCTCCTTGTGGAGATAGCCCATGTTATATCTTGCATTTGTTAGGAACAGCTGCTTATAGCATGAAAAGAGCCCATTGCAGATAGAGCTCAAATTCGAAAAACAAGCACATATTCATGTTCCCTTGCCTCCCTGAACACAAAACAACCATGAGTTTTGCAGATCTGATGTCTCCTTGCGGAGATAGCCCATGTTATATCTTGCATTTGTTAGGAAAAACTGCTTTTAGCATGAAAAGTGCCCATTGCAGATAGAGCTCAAATTCGAAAAAGAAACACATATTCATGTTCCCCCGGCTCCCCAAAGACCAAAAAACCATGAGTTTTGCAGATCTGATGTCTCCTTGCGGAGATAGCCCATGTTATATCTTGCATTTGTTAGGAAAAACTGCTTATAGCATGAAAAGTGCCCATTTCAGATAGAGCTCAAATTCGAAAAACAAACACATATTCATGTTCCCCCGCCTCCCCGAAGACCAAAAAACCATGACTTTTGCAGATCTGAATCTCCTTGCGGAGATAGCCCATGTTATATCTTGCATTTGTTAGGAAAAACTGCTTATAGCATGAAAAGTGCCCATTGCAGAAAGAGCTCAAATTCGAAAAACAAACATATATTCATGTTCCCCCGCCTCCCCGAAGACCAAAAAACCATGACTTTTGCAGGTCTGATGTCTCCGTGCGGAGATAGCCCATGTTATATCTTGCATTTGTTAGGAAAAACTTATAGCATGAAAAGTGCCCATTGCAGATAGAGCTCAAATTTGAAAAACAAACACATATTCATGATCCCCCGCCTCCCCGAAGACCAAAACACCATGAATTTTGCAGATCTGATGTCTCCTTGCGGAGATAGCCCATGTTATATCTTGCATTTGTTAGGAAAAACTGCTTATAGCATGAAAAGTACCCATTGCAGATAGAGCTCAAATTCGAAAAACAAACACATATTCAAGTTCCCCCGGCTCACCGAAGACCAAAAAATCATGACTTTTGCAGATCTGATGTCTCCGTGCGGAGATAGCCCATGTTATATCTTGCATTTGTTAGGAAAAACTGCTTATAGCATGAAAAGTGCCCATTGCAGATAGAGCTCAAATTCGAAAAACAAACACATATTCATGATCCTCCGGCTCACCGAAGACTAAAAAACAATGAGTTTTGCAGATCTGATGTCTCCTTGTGGAGATAGCCCATGTTATATCTTGCATTTGTTAGGAACAGCTGCTTATAGCATGAAAAGAGCCCATTGCAGATAGAGCTCAAATTCGAAAAACAAGCACATATTCATGTTCCCCTGCCTCCCTGAACACAAAACAACCATGAGTTTTGCAGATCTGATGTCTCCTTGCGGAGATAGCCCATGTTATATCTTGCATTTGTTAGGAAAAACTGCTTTTAGCATGAAAAGTGCCCATTGCAGATAGAGCTCAAATTCGAAAAAGAAACACATATTCATGTTCCCCCGCCTCCCCAAAGACCAAAAAACCATGAGTTTTGCAGATCTGATGTCTCCTTGCGGAGATAGCCCATGTTATATCTTGCATTTGTTAGGAAAAACTGCTTATAGCATGAAAAGTGCCCATTTCAGATAGAGCTCAAATTCGAAAAACAAACACATATTCAAGTTCCCCCGGCTCACCGAAGACCAAAAAATCATGACTTTTGCAGATCTGATGTCTCCGTGCGGAGATAGCCCATGTTATATCTTGCATTTGTTAGGAAAAACTGCTTATAGCATGAAAAGTGCCCATTGCAGATAGAGCTCAAATTCGAAAAACAAACACATATTCATGATCCTCCGGCTCACCGAAGACTAAAAAACAATGAGTTTTGCAGATCTGATGTCTCCTTGTGGAGATAGCCCATGTTATATCTTGCATTTGTTAGGAACAGCTGCTTATAGCATGAAAAGAGCCCATTGCAGATAGAGCTCAAATTCGAAAAACAAGCACATATTCATGTTCCCTTGCCTCCCTGAACACAAAACAACCATGAGTTTTGCAGATCTGATGTCTCCTTGCGGAGATAGCCCATGTTATATCTTGCATTTGTTAGGAAAAACTGCTTTTAGCATGAAAAGTGCCCATTGCAGATAGAGCTCAAATTCGAAAAAGAAACACATATTCATGTTCCCCCGGCTCCCCAAAGACCAAAAAACCATGAGTTTTGCAGATCTGATGTCTCCTTGCGGAGATAGCCCATGTTATATCTTGCATTTGTTAGGAAAAACTGCTTATAGCATGAAAAGTGCCCATTGCAGATAGAGCTCAAATTTGAAAAACAAATACATATTCATGTTCCCCCGCCTCCCCAAAGACCAAAAAACCATGAGTTTTGCAGATCTGATGTCTCCTTGCGGAGATAGCCCATGTTATATCTTGCATTTGTTAGGAAAAACTGCTTATAGCATGAAAAGTGCCCATTTCAGATAGAGCTCAAATTCGAAAAACAAACACATATTCATGTTCCCCCGCCTCCCCGAAGACCAAAAAACCATGACTTTTGCAGATCTGAATCTCCTTGCGGAGATAGCCCATGTTATATCTTGCATTTGTTAGGAAAAACTGCTTATAGCATGAAAAGTGCCCATTGCAGAAAGAGCTCAAATTCGAAAAACAAACACATATTCATGATCCCCCGCCTCCCCGAAGACCAAAACACCATGAATTTTGCAGATCTGATGTCTCCTTGCGGAGATAGCCCATGTTATATCTTGCATTTGTTAGGAAAAACTGCTTATAGCATGAAAAGTACCCATTGCAGATAGAGCTCAAATTCGAAAAACAAACACATATTCAAGTTCCCCCGGCTCACCGAAGACCAAAAAATCATGACTTTTGCAGATCTGATGTCTCCGTGCGGAGATAGCCCATGTTATATCTTGCATTTGTTAGGAAAAACTGCTTATAGCATGAAAAGTGCCCATTGCAGATAGAGCTCAAATTCGAAAAACAAACACATATTCATGATCCTCCGGCTCACCGAAGACTAAAAAACAATGAGTTTTGCAGATCTGATGTCTCCTTGTGGAGATAGCCCATGTTATATCTTGCATTTGTTAGGAACAGCTGCTTATAGCATGAAAAGAGCCCATTGCAGATAGAGCTCAAATTCGAAAAACAAGCACATATTCATGTTCCCCTGCCTCCCTGAACACAAAACAACCATGAGTTTTGCAGATCTGATGTCTCCTTGCGGAGATAGCCCATGTTATATCTTGCATTTGTTAGGAAAAACTGCTTTTAGCATGAAAAGTGCCCATTGCAGATAGAGCTCAAATTCGAAAAAGAAACACATATTCATGTTCCCCCGGCTCCCCAAAGACCAAAAAACCATGAGTTTTGCAGATCTGATGTCTCCTTGCGGAGATAGCCCATGTTATATCTTGCATTTGTTAGGAAAAACTGCTTATAGCATGAAAAGTGCCCATTGCAGATAGAGCTCAAATTTGAAAAACAAATACATATTCATGTTCCCCCGCCTCCCCAAAGACCAAAAAACCATGAGTTTTGCAGATCTGATGTCTCCTTGCGGAGATAGCCCATGTTATATCTTGCATTTGTAAGGAAAAACTGCTTATAGCATGAAAAGTGCCGATTGCAGATAGAGCTCAAATTCGAAAAACAAACACATATTCATGTTCCCCCGCCTCCCCGAAGACCAAAAAACCATGACTTTTGCAGATCTGAATCTCCTTGCGGAGATTGCCCATGTTATATCTTGCATTTGTTAGGAAAAACTGCTTATAGCATGAAAAGTGCCCAGTGCAGAAAGAGCTCAAATTCGAAAAACAAACATATATTCATGTTCCCCCGCCTCCCCGAAGACCAAAAAACCATGACTTTTGCAGGTCTGATGTCTCCGTGCGGAGATAGCCCATGTTATATCTTGCATTTGTTAGGAAAAACTTATAGCATGAAAAGTGCCCATTGTAGATAGAGCTCAAATTTGAAAAACAAACACATATTCATGATCCCCCGCCTCCCCGAAGACCAAAACACCATGAATTTTGCAGATCTGATGTCTCCTTGCGGAGATAGCCCATGTTATATCTTGCATTTGTTAGGAAAAACTGCTTATAGCATGAAAAGTACCCATTGCAGATAGAGCTCAAATTCGAAAAACAAACACATATTCAAGTTCCCCCGGCTCACCGAAGACCAAAAATCATGACTTTTGCAGATCTGATGTCTCCGTGCGGAGATAGCCCATGTTATATCTTTCATTTGTTAGGAAAAACTGCTTATAGCATGAAAAGTGCCCATTGCAGATAGAGCTCAAATTCGAAAAACAAACACATATTCATGATATGTGTTTGTTTGTTTGTTTGTTTAGTCTGCACCGAAGACTAAAAAACTATGAGTTTTGCAGATCTGATGTCTCCTTGTGGAGATAGCCCATGTTATATCTTGCATTTGTTAGGAACAGCTGCTTATAGCATGAAAAGAGCCCATTGCAGATAGAGCTCAAATTCGAAAAACAAGCACATATTCATGTTCCCTTGCCTCCCTGAACACAAAACAACCATGAGTTTTGCAGATCTGATGTCTCCTTGCGGAGATAGCCCATGTTATATCTTGCATTTGTTAGGAAAAACTGCTTTTAGCATGAAAAGTGCCCATTGCAGATAGAGCTCAAATTCGAAAAAGAAACACATATTCATGTTCCCCCGGCTCCCCAAAGTCCAAAAAACCATGAGTTTTGCAGATCTGATGTCTCCTTGCGGAGATAGCCCATGTTATATCTTGCATTTGTTAGGAAAAACTGCTTATAGCATGAAAAGTGCCCATTGCAGATAGAGCTCAAATTTGAAAAACAAATACATATTCATGTTCCCCCGCCTCCCCAAAGACCAAAAAACCATGAGTTTTGCAGATCTGATGTCTCCTTGCGGAGATAGCCCATGTTATATCTTGCATTTGTTAGGAAAAACTGCTTATAGCATGAAAAGTGCCCATTTCAGATAGAGCTCAAATTCGAAAAACAAACACATATTCATGTTCCCCCGCCTCCCCGAAGACCAAAAAACCATGACTTTTGCAGATCTGAATCTCCTTGCGGAGATAGCCCATGTTATATCTTGCATTTGTTAGGAAAAACTGCTTATAGCATGAAAAGTGCCCATTGCAGAAAGAGCTCAAATTCGAAAAACAAACATATATTCATGTTCCCCCGCCTCCCCGAAGACCAAAAAACCATGACTTTTGCAGGTCTGATGTCTCCGTGCGGAGATAGCCCATGTTATATCTTGCATTTGTTAGGAAAAACTTATAGCATGAAAAGTGCCCATTGCAGATAGAGCTCAAATTTGAAAAACAAACACATATTCATGATCCCCCGCCTCCCCGAAGACCAAAACACCATGAATTTTGCAGATCTGATGTCTCCTTGCGGAGATAGCCCATGTTATATCTTGCATTTGTTAGGAAAAACTGCTTATAGCATGAAAAGTACCCATTGCAGATAGAGCTCAAATTCGAAAAACAAACACATATTCAAGTTCCCCCGGCTCACCGAAGACCAAAAAATCATGACTTTTGCAGATCTGATGTCTCCGTGCGGAGATAGCCCATGTTATATCTTGCATTTGTTAGGAAAAACTGCTTATAGCATGAAAAGTGCCCATTGCAGATAGAGCTCAAATTCGAAAAACAAACACATATTCATGATCCTCCGGCTCACCGAAGACTAAAAAACAATGAGTTTTGCAGATCTGATGTCTCCTTGTGGAGATAGCCCATGTTATATCTTGCATTTGTTAGGAACAGCTGCTTATAGCATGAAAAGAGCCCATTGCAGATAGAGCTCAAATTCGAAAAACAAGCACATATTCATGTTCCCCTGCCTCCCTGAACACAAAACAACCATGAGTTTTGCAGATTTGATGTCTCCTTGCGGAGATAGCCCATGTTATATCTTGCATTTGTTAGGAAAAACTGCTTTTAGCATGAAAAGTGCCCATTGCAGATAGAGCTCAAATTCGAAAAAGAAACACATATTCATGTTCCCCCGACTCCCCAAAGACCAAAAAACCATGAGTTTTGCAGATCTGATGTCTCCTTGCGGAGATAGCCCATGTTATATCTTGCATTTGTTAGGAAAAACTGCTTATAGCATGAAAAGTGCCCATTGCAGATAGAGCTCAAATTTGAAAAACAAATACATATTCATGTTCCCCCGCCTCCCCAAAGACCAAAAAACCATGAGTTTTGCAGATCTGATGTCTCCTTGCGGAGATAGCCCATGTTATATCTTGCATTTGTTAGGAAAAACTGCTTATAGCATGAAAAGTGCCCATTTCAGATAGAGCTCAAATTCGAAAAACAAACACATATTCATGTTCCCCCGCCTCCCCGAAGACCAAAAAACCATGACTTTTGCAGATCTGAATCTCCTTGCGGAGATAGCCCATGTTATATCTTGCATTTGTTAGGAAAAACTGCTTATAGCATGAAAAGTGCCCATTGCAGAAAGAGCTCAAATTCGAAAAACAAACATATATTCATGTTCCCCCGCCTCCCCGAAGACCAAAAAACCATGACTTTTGCAGGTCTGATGTCTCCGTGCGGAGATAGCCCATGTTATATCTTGCATTTGTTAGGAAAAACTTATAGCATGAAAAGTGCCCATTGCAGATAGAGCTCAAATTTGAAAAACAAACACATATTCATGATCCCCCGCCTCCCCGAAGACCAAAACACCATGAATTTTGCAGATCTGATGTCTCCTTGCGGAGATAGCCCATGTTATATTTTGCATTTGTTAGGAAAAACTGCTTATAGCATGAAAAGTACCCATTGCAGATAGAGCTCAAATTCGAAAAACAAACACATATTCAAGTTCCCCCGGCTCACCGAAGACCAAAAAATCATGACTTTTGCAGATCTGATGTCTCCGTGCGGAGATAGCCCATGTTATATCTTGCATTTGTTAGGAAAAACTGCTTATAGCATGAAAAGTGCCCATTGCAGATAGAGCTCAAATTCGAAAAACAAACACATATTCATGATCCTCCGGCTCACCGAAGACTAAAAAACAATGAGTTTTGCAGATCTGATGTCTCCTTGTGGAGATAGCCCATGTTATATCTTGCATTTGTTAGGAACAGCTGCTTATAGCATGAAAAGAGCCCATTGCAGATAGAGCTCAAATTCGAAAAACAAGCACATATTCATGTTCCCCTGCCTCCCTGAACACAAAACAACCATGAGTTTTGCAGATCTGATGTCTCCTTGCGGAGATAGCCCATGTTATATCTTGCATTTGTTAGGAAAAACTGCTTTTAGCATGAAAAGTGCCCATTGCAGATAGAGCTCAAATTCGAAAAAGAAACACATATTCATGTTCCCCCGGCTCCCCAAAGACCAAAAAACCATGAGTTTTGCAGATCTGATGTCTCCTTGCGGAGATAGCCCATGTTATATCTTGCATTTGTTAGGAAAAACTGCTTATAGCATGAAAAGTGCCCATTGCAGATAGAGCTCAAATTTGAAAAACAAATACATATTCATGTTCCCCCGCCTCCCCAAAGACCAAAAAACCATGAGTTTTGCAGATCTGATGTCTCCTTGCGGAGATAGCCCATGTTATATCTTGCATTTGTAAGGAAAAACTGCTTATAGCATGAAAAGTGCCGATTGCAGATAGAGCTCAAATTCGAAAAACAAACACATATTCATGTTCCCCCGCCTCCCCGAAGACCAAAAAACCATGACTTTTGCAGATCTGAATCTCCTTGCGGAGATTGCCCATGTTATATCTTGCATTTGTTAGGAAAAACTGCTTATAGCATGAAAAGTGCCCATTGCAGAAAGAGCTCAAATTCGAAAAACAAACATATATTCATGTTCCCCCGCCTCCCCGAAGACCAAAAAACCATGACTTTTGCAGGTCTGATGTCTCCGTGCGGAGATAGCCCATGTTATATCTTGCATTTGTTAGGAAAAACTTATAGCATGAAAAGTGCCCATTGTAGATAGAGCTCAAATTTGAAAAACAAACACATATTCATGATCCCCCGCCTCCCCGAAGACCAAAACACCATGAATTTTGCAGATCTGATGTCTCCTTGCGGAGATAGCCCATGTTATATCTTGCATTTGTTAGGAAAAACTGCTTATAGCATGAAAAGTACCCATTGCAGATAGAGCTCAAATTCGAAAAACAAACACATATTCAAGTTCCCCCGGCTCACCGAAGACCAAAAATCATGACTTTTGCAGATCTGATGTCTCCGTGCGGAGATAGCCCATGTTATATCTTTCATTTGTTAGGAAAAACTGCTTATAGCATGAAAAGTGCCCATTGCAGATAGAGCTCAAATTCGAAAAACAAACACATATTCATGATATGTGTTTGTTTGTTTGTTTGTTTAGTCTGCACCGAAGACTAAAAAACTATGAGTTTTGCAGATCTGATGTCTCCTTGTGGAGATAGCCCATGTTATATCTTGCATTTGTTAGGAACAGCTGCTTATAGCATGAAAAGAGCCCATTGCAGATAGAGCTCAAATTCGAAAAACAAGCACATATTCATGTTCCCTTGCCTCCCTGAACACAAAACAACCATGAGTTTTGCAGATCTGATGTCTCCTTGCGGAGATAGCCCATGTTATATCTTGCATTTGTTAGGAAAAACTGCTTTTAGCATGAAAAGTGCCCATTGCAGATAGAGCTCAAATTCGAAAAAGAAACACATATTCATGTTCCCCCGGCTCCCCAAAGACCAAAAAACCATGAGTTTTGCAGATCTGATGTCTCCTTGCGGAGATAGCCCATGTTATATCTTGCATTTGTTAGGAAAAACTGCTTATAGCATGAAAAGTGCCCATTGCAGATAGAGCTCAAATTTGAAAAACAAATACATATTCATGTTCCCCCGCCTCCCCAAAGACCAAAAAACCATGAGTTTTGCAGATCTGATGTCTCCTTGCGGAGATAGCCCATGTTATATCTTGCATTTGTTAGGAAAAACTGCTTATAGCATGAAAAGTGCCCATTTCAGATAGAGCTCAAATTCGAAAAACAAACACATATTCATGTTCCCCCGCCTCCCCGAAGACCAAAAAACCATGACTTTTGCAGATCTGAATCTCCTTGCGGAGATAGCCCATGTTATATCTTGCATTTGTTAGGAAAAACTGCTTATAGCATGAAAAGTGCCCATTGCAGAAAGAGCTCAAATTCGAAAAACAAACATATATTCATGTTCCCCCGCCTCCCCGAAGACCAAAAAACCATGACTTTTGCAGGTCTGATGTCTCCGTGCGGAGATAGCCCATGTTATATCTTGCATTTGTTAGGAAAAACTTATAGCATGAAAAGTGCCCATTGCAGATAGAGCTCAAATTTGAAAAACAAACACATATTCATGATCCCCCGCCTCCCCGAAGACCAAAACACCATGAATTTTGCAGATCTGATGTCTCCTTGCGGAGATAGCCCATGTTATATCTTGCATTTGTTAGGAAAAACTGCTTATAGCATGAAAAGTACCCATTGCAGATAGAGCTCAAATTCGAAAAACAAACACATATTCAAGTTCCCCCGGCTCACCGAAGACCAAAAAATCATGACTTTTGCAGATCTGATGTCTCCGTGCGGAGATAGCCCATGTTATATCTTGCATTTGTTAGGAAAAACTGCTTATAGCATGAAAAGTGCCCATTGCAGATAGAGCTCAAATTCGAAAAACAAACACATATTCATGATCCTCCGGCTCACCGAAGACTAAAAAACAATGAGTTTTGCAGATCTGATGTCTCCTTGTGGAGATAGCCCATGTTATATCTTGCATTTGTTAGGAACAGCTGCTTATAGCATGAAAAGTGCCCATTGCAGATAGAGCTCAAATTCGAAAAACAAACACATATTCATGATATGTGTTTGTTTGTTTGTTTGTTTAGTCTGCACCGAAGACTAAAAAACTATGAGTTTTGCAGATCTGATGTCTCCTTGTGGAGATAGCCCATGTTATATCTTGCATTTGTTAGGAACAGCTGCTTATAGCATGAAAAGAGCCCATTGCAGATAGAGCTCAAATTCGAAAAACAAGCACATATTCATGTTCCCTTGCCTCCCTGAACACAAAACAACCATGAGTTTTGCAGATCTGATGTCTCCTTGCGGAGATAGCCCATGTTATATCTTGCATTTGTTAGGAAAAACTGCTTTTAGCATGAAAAGTGCCCATTGCAGATAGAGCTCAAATTCGAAAAAGAAACACATATTCATGTTCCCCCGGCTCCCCAAAGACCAAAAAACCATGAGTTTTGCAGATCTGATGTCTCCTTGCGGAGATAGCCCATGTTATATCTTGCATTTGTTAGGAAAAACTGCTTATAGCATGAAAAGTGCCCATTGCAGATAGAGCTCAAATTTGAAAAACAAATACATATTCATGTTCCCCCGCCTCCCCAAAGACCAAAAAACCATGAGTTTTGCAGATCTGATGTCTCCTTGCGGAGATAGCCCATGTTATATCTTGCATTTGTTAGGAAAAACTGCTTATAGCATGAAAAGTGCCCATTTCAGATAGAGCTCAAATTCGAAAAACAAACACATATTCATGTTCCCCCGCCTCCCCGAAGACCAAAAAACCATGACTTTTGCAGATCTGAATCTCCTTGCGGAGATAGCCCATGTTATATCTTGCATTTGTTAGGAAAAACTGCTTATAGCATGAAAAGTGCCCATTGCAGAAAGAGCTCAAATTCGAAAAACAAACATATATTCATGTTCCCCCGCCTCCCCGAAGACCAAAAAACCATGACTTTTGCAGGTCTGATGTCTCCGTGCGGAGATAGCCCATGTTATATCTTGCATTTGTTAGGAAAAACTTATAGCATGAAAAGTGCCCATTGCAGATAGAGCTCAAATTTGAAAAACAAACACATATTCATGATCCCCCGCCTCCCCGAAGACCAAAACACCATGAATTTTGCAGATCTGATGTCTCCTTGCGGAGATAGCCCATGTTATATCTTGCATTTGTTAGGAAAAACTGCTTATAGCATGAAAAGTACCCATTGCAGATAGAGCTCAAATTCGAAAAACAAACACATATTCAAGTTCCCCCGGCTCACCGAAGACCAAAAAATCATGACTTTTGCAGATCTGATGTCTCCGTGCGGAGATAGCCCATGTTATATCTTGCATTTGTTAGGAAAAACTGCTTATAGCATGAAAAGTGCCCATTGCAGATAGAGCTCAAATTCGAAAAACAAACACATATTCATGATCCTCCGGCTCACCGAAGACTAAAAAACAATGAGTTTTGCAGATCTGATGTCTCCTTGTGGAGATAGCCCATGTTATATCTTGCATTTGTTAGGAACAGCTGCTTATAGCATGAAAAGAGCCCATTGCAGATAGAGCTCAAATTCGAAAAACAAGCACATATTCATGTTCCCCTGCCTCCCTGAACACAAAACAACCATGAGTTTTGCAGATCTGATGTCTCCTTGCGGAGATAGCCCATGTTATATCTTGCATTTGTTAGGAAAAACTGCTTTTAGCATGAAAAGTGCCCATTGCAGATAGAGCTCAAATTCGAAAAAGAAACACATATTCATGTTCCCCCGGCTCCCCAAAGACCAAAAAACCATGAGTTTTGCAGATCTGATGTCTCCTTGCGGAGATAGCCCATGTTATATCTTGCATTTGTTAGGAAAAACTGCTTATAGCATGAAAAGTGCCCATTGCAGATAGAGCTCAAATTTGAAAAACAAATACATATTCATGTTCCCCCGCCTCCCCAAAGACCAAAAAACCATGAGTTTTGCAGATCTGGTGTCTCCTTGCGGAGATAGCCCATGTTATATCTTGCATTTGTTAGGAAAAACTGCTTATAGCATGAAAAGTGCCCATTTCAGATAGAGCTCAAATGCGAAAAACAAACACATATTCATGTTCCCCGGCCTCCCCGAAGACCAAAAAACCATGACTTTTGCAGATCTGAATCTCCTTGCGGAGATAGCCCATGTTATATCTTGCATTTGTTAGGAAAAACTGCTTATAGCATGAAAAGTGCCCATTGCAGAAAGAGCTCAAATTCGAAAAACAAACACATATTCATGATCCCCCGCCTCCCCGAAGACCAAAACACCATGAATTTTGCAGATCTGATGTCTCCTTGCGGAGATAGCCCATGTTATATCTTGCATTTGTTAGGAAAAACTGCTTATAGCATGAAAAGTACCCATTGCAGATAGAGCTCAAATTCGAAAAACAAACACATATTCAAGTTCCCCCGGCTCACCGAAGACCAAAAAATCATGACTTTTGCAGATCTGATGTCTCCGTGCGGAGATAGCCCATGTTATATCTTGCATTTGTTAGGAAAAACTGCTTATAGCATGAAAAGTGCCCATTGCAGATAGAGCTCAAATTCGAAAAACAAACACATATTCATGATCCTCCGGCTCACCGAAGACTAAAAAACAATGAGTTTTGCAGATCTGATGTCTCCTTGTGGAGATAGCCCATGTTATATCTTGCATTTGTTAGGAACAGCTGCTTATAGCATGAAAAGAGCCCATTGCAGATAGAGCTCAAATTCGAAAAACAAGCACATATTCATGTTCCCCTGCCTCCCTGAACACAAAACAACCATGAGTTTTGCAGATCTGATGTCTCCTTGCGGAGATAGCCCATGTTATATCTTGCATTTGTTAGGAAAAACTGCTTTTAGCATGAAAAGTGCCCATTGCAGATAGAGCTCAAATTCGAAAAAGAAACACATATTCATGTTCCCCCGGCTCCCCAAAGACCAAAAAACCATGAGTTTTGCAGATCTGATGTCTCCTTGCGGAGATAGCCCATGTTATATCTTGCATTTGTTAGGAAAAACTGCTTATAGCATGAAAAGTGCCCATTGCAGATAGAGCTCAAATTCGAAAAACAAACACATATTCATGTTCCCCCGCCTCCCCGAAGACCAAAAAACCATGACTTTTGCAGATCTGAATCTCCTTGCGGAGATTGCCCATGTTATATCTTGCATTTGTTAGGAAAAACTGCTTATAGCATGAAAAGTGCCCATTGCAGAAAGAGCTCAAATTCGAAAAACAAACATATATTCATGTTCCCCCGCCTCCCCGAAGACAAAAAAACCATGACTTTTGCAGGTCTGATGTCTCCGTGCGGAGATAGCCCATGTTATATCTTGCATTTGTTAGGAAAAACTTATAGCATGAAAAGTGCCCATTGTAGATAGAGCTCAAATTTGAAAAACAAACACATATTCATGATCCCCCGCCTCCCCGAAGACCAAAACACCATGAATTTTGCAGATCTGATGTCTCCTTGCGGAGATAGCCCATGTTATATCTTGCATTTGTTAGGAAAAACTGCTTATAGCATGAAAAGTACCCATTGCAGATAGAGCTCAAATTCGAAAAACAAACACATATTCATGTTCCCCCGCCTCCCCGAAGACCAAAAAACCATGACTTTTGCAGATCTGAATCTCCTTGCGGAGATAGCCCATGTTATATCTTGCATTTGTTAGGAAAAACTGCTTATAGCATGAAAAGTGCCCATTGCAGAAAGAGCTCAAATTCGAAAAACAAACATATATTCATGTTCCCCCGCCTCCCCGAAGACCAAAAAACCATGACTTTTGCAGGTCTGATGTCTCCGTGCGGAGATAGCCCATGTTATATCTTGCATTTGTTAGGAAAAACTTATAGCATGAAAAGTGCCCATTGCAGATAGAGCTCAAATTTGAAAAACAAACACATATTCATGATCCCCCGCCTCCCCGAAGACCAAAACACCATGAATTTTGCAGATCTGATGTCTCCTTGCGGAGATAGCCCATGTTATATCTTGCATTTGTTAGGAAAAACTGCTTATAGCATGAAAAGTGCCCATTGCAGATAGAGCTCAAATTCGAAAAACAAACACATATTCATGATCCTCCGGCTCACCGAAGACTAAAAAACAATGAGTTTTGCAGATCTGATGTCTCCTTGTGGAGATAGCCCATGTTATATCTTGCATTTGTTAGGAACAGCTGCTTATAGCATGAAAAGAGCCCATTGCAGATAGAGCTCAAATTCGAAAAACAAGCACATATTCATGTTCCCCTGCCTCCCTGAACACAAAACAACCATGAGTTTTGCAGATCTGATGTCTCCTTGCGGAGATAGCCCATGTTATATCTTGCATTTGTTAGGAAAAACTGCTTTTAGCATGAAAAGTGCCCATTGCAGATAGAGCTCAAATTCGAAAAAGAAACACATATTCATGTTCCCCCGGCTCCCCAAAGACCAAAAAACCATGAGTTTTGCAGATCTGATGTCTCCTTGCGGAGATAGCCCATGTTATATCTTGCATTTGTTAGGAAAAACTGCTTATAGCATGAAAAGTGCCCATTGCAGATAGAGCTCAAATTTGAAAAACAAATACATATTCATGTTCCCCCGCCTCCCCAAAGACCAAAAAACCATGAGTTTTGCAGATCTGGTGTCTCCTTGCGGAGATAGCCCATGTTATATCTTGCATTTGTTAGGAAAAACTGCTTATAGCATGAAAAGTGCCCATTTCAGATAGAGCTCAAATGCGAAAAACAAACACATATTCATGTTCCCCGGCCTCCCCGAAGACCAAAAAACCATGACTTTTGCAGATCTGAATCTCCTTGCGGAGATAGCCCATGTTATATCTTGCATTTGTTAGGAAAAACTGCTTATAGCATGAAAAGTGCCCATTGCAGAAAGAGCTCAAATTCGAAAAACAAACACATATTCATGATCCCCCGCCTCCCCGAAGACCAAAACACCATGAATTTTGCAGATCTGATGTCTCCTTGCGGAGATAGCCCATGTTATATCTTGCATTTGTTAGGAAAAACTGCTTATAGCATGAAAAGTACCCATTGCAGATAGAGCTCAAATTCGAAAAACAAACACATATTCAAGTTCCCCCGGCTCACCGAAGACCAAAAAATCATGACTTTTGCAGATCTGATGTCTCCGTGCGGAGATAGCCCATGTTATATCTTGCATTTGTTAGGAAAAACTGCTTATAGCATGAAAAGTGCCCATTGCAGATAGAGCTCAAATTCGAAAAACAAACACATATTCATGATCCTCCGGCTCACCGAAGACTAAAAAACAATGAGTTTTGCAGATCTGATGTCTCCTTGTGGAGATAGCCCATGTTATATCTTGCATTTGTTAGGAACAGCTGCTTATAGCATGAAAAGAGCCCATTGCAGATAGAGCTCAAATTCGAAAAACAAGCACATATTCATGTTCCCCTGCCTCCCTGAACACAAAACAACCATGAGTTTTGCAGATCTGATGTCTCCTTGCGGAGATAGCCCATGTTATATCTTGCATTTGTTAGGAAAAACTGCTTTTAGCATGAAAAGTGCCCATTGCAGATAGAGCTCAAATTCGAAAAAGAAACACATATTCATGTTCCCCCGGCTCCCCAAAGACCAAAAAACCATGAGTTTTGCAGATCTGATGTCTCCTTGCGGAGATAGCCCATGTTATATCTTGCATTTGTTAGGAAAAACTGCTTATAGCATGAAAAGTGCCCATTGCAGATAGAGCTCAAATTCGAAAAACAAACACATATTCATGTTCCCCCGCCTCCCCGAAGACCAAAAAACCATGACTTTTGCAGATCTGAATCTCCTTGCGGAGATTGCCCATGTTATATCTTGCATTTGTTAGGAAAAACTGCTTATAGCATGAAAAGTGCCCATTGCAGAAAGAGCTCAAATTCGAAAAACAAACATATATTCATGTTCCCCCGCCTCCCCGAAGACAAAAAAACCATGACTTTTGCAGGTCTGATGTCTCCGTGCGGAGATAGCCCATGTTATATCTTGCATTTGTTAGGAAAAACTTATAGCATGAAAAGTGCCCATTGTAGATAGAGCTCAAATTTGAAAAACAAACACATATTCATGATCCCCCGCCTCCCCGAAGACCAAAACACCATGAATTTTGCAGATCTGATGTCTCCTTGCGGAGATAGCCCATGTTATATCTTGCATTTGTTAGGAAAAACTGCTTATAGCATGAAAAGTACCCATTGCAGATAGAGCTCAAATTCGAAAAACAAACACATATTCATGTTCCCCCGCCTCCCCGAAGACCAAAAAACCATGACTTTTGCAGATCTGAATCTCCTTGCGGAGATAGCCCATGTTATATCTTGCATTTGTTAGGAAAAACTGCTTATAGCATGAAAAGTGCCCATTGCAGAAAGAGCTCAAATTCGAAAAACAAACATATATTCATGTTCCCCCGCCTCCCCGAAGACCAAAAAACCATGACTTTTGCAGGTCTGATGTCTCCGTGCGGAGATAGCCCATGTTATATCTTGCATTTGTTAGGAAAAACTTATAGCATGAAAAGTGCCCATTGCAGATAGAGCTCAAATTTGAAAAACAAACACATATTCATGATCCCCCGCCTCCCCGAAGACCAAAACACCATGAATTTTGCAGATCTGATGTCTCCTTGCGGAGATAGCCCATGTTATATCTTGCATTTGTTAGGAAAAACTGCTTATAGCATGAAAAGTACCCATTGCAGATAGAGCTCAAATTCGAAAAACAAACACATATTCAAGTTCCCCCGGCTCACCGAAGACCAAAAAATCATGACTTTTGCAGATCTGATGTCTCCGTGCGGAGATAGCCCATGTTATATCTTGCATTTGTTAGGAAAAACTGCTTATAGCATGAAAAGTGCCCATTGCAGATAGAGCTCAAATTCGAAAAACAAACACATATTCATGATCCTCCGGCTCACCGAAGACTAAAAAACAATGAGTTTTGCAGATCTGATGTCTCCTTGTGGAGATAGCCCATGTTATATCTTGCATTTGTTAGGAACAGCTGCTTATAGCATGAAAAGAGCCCATTGCAGATAGAGCTCAAATTCGAAAAACAAGCACATATTCATGTTCCCCTGCCTCCCTGAACACAAAACAACCATGAGTTTTGCAGATCTGATGTCTCCTTGCGGAGATAGCCCATGTTATATCTTGCATTTGTTAGGAAAAACTGCTTTTAGCATGAAAAGTGCCCATTGCAGATAGAGCTCAAATTCGAAAAAGAAACACATATTCATGTTCCCCCGGCTCCCCAAAGACCAAAAAACCATGAGTTTTGCAGATCTGATGTCTCCTTGCGGAGATAGCCCATGTTATATCTTGCATTTGTTAGGAAAAACTGCTTATAGCATGAAAAGTGCCCATTGCAGATAGAGCTCAAATTTGAAAAACAAATACATATTCATGTTCCCCCGCCTCCCCAAAGACCAAAAAACCATGAGTTTTGCAGATCTGATGTCTCCTTGCGGAGATAGCCCATGTTATATCTTGCATTTGTAAGGAAAAACTGCTTATAGCATGAAAAGTGCCGATTGCAGATAGAGCTCAAATTCGAAAAACAAACACATATTCATGTTCCCCCGCCTCCCCGAAGACCAAAAAACCATGACTTTTGCAGATCTGAATCTCCTTGCGGAGATAGCCCATGTTATATCTTGCATTTGTTAGGAAAAACTTATAGCATGAAAAGTGCCCATTGTAGATAGAGCTCAAATTTGAAAAACAAACACATATTCATGATCCCCCGCCTCCCCAAAGACCAAAACACCATGAATTTTGCAGATCTGATGTCTCCTTGCGGAGATAGCCCATGTTATATCTTGCATTTGTTAGGAAAAACTGCTTATAGCATGAAAAGTACCCATTGCAGATAGAGCTCAAATTCGAAAAACAAACACATATTCAAGTTCCCCCGGCTCACCGAAGACCAAAAATCATGACTTTTGCAGATCTGATGTCTCCGTGCGGAGATAGCCCATGTTATATCTTTCATTTGTTAGGAAAAACTGCTTATAGCATGAAAAGTGCCCATTGCAGATAGAGCTCAAATTCGAAAAACAAACACATATTCATGATATGTGTTTGTTTGTTTGTTTGTTTAGTCTGCACCGAAGACTAAAAAACTATGAGTTTTGCAGATCTGATGTCTCCTTGTGGAGATAGCCCATGTTATATCTTGCATTTGTTAGGAACAGCTGCTTATAGCATGAAAAGTGCCCATTGCAGATAGAGCTCAAATTCGAAAAACAAGCACATATTCATGTTCCCCTGCCTCCCTGAACACAAAACAACCATGAGTTTTGCAGATCTGATGTCTCCTTGCGGAGATAGCCCATGTTATATCTTGCATTTGTTAGGAAAAACTGCTTTTAGCATGAAAAGTGCCCATTGCAGATAGAGCTCAAATTCGAAAAAGAAACACATATTCATGTTCCCCCGGCTCCCCAAAGACCAAAAAACCATGAGTTGTGCAGATCTGATGTTTCCTTGCGGAGATAGCCCATGTTATATCTTGCATTTGTTAGGAAAAACTGCTTATAGCATGAAAAGTGCCCATTGCAGAAAGAGCTCAAATTCGAAAAACAAACATATATTCATGTTCCCCCACCTCCCCTTAGACCAAAAAACCATGAGTTGTGCAGATCTGATGTTTCCTTGCGAAGATAGCCCATGTTATATCTTGCATTTGTTAGGAAAACCTGCTTATAGCATGAAAAGTGCCCATTTCAGATAGAGCTCAAATTCGAAAAACACATATTCATGTTCCCCCGCCTCCCCGAAGACCAAAAAACCATGACTTTTGCAGATCTGATGTCTCCTTGCGGAGATAGCCCATGTTATATCTTGCATTTGTTAGGAAAAACTGCTTATAGCATGAAAAGTGCCCTTTTTGAGATAGAGCTCAAATTCGAAAAACAAACACATATTCATGTTCCCCCGCCTCCCGGAAGACCAAAAAACCATGAGTTGTGCAGATCTGATGTTTCCTTGCGGAGATAGCCCATGTTATATCTTGCATTTGTTAGGAAAAACTGCTTATAGCATGAAAAGTGCCCAATGCAGATAGAGCTCAAATTCGAAAAACAAACACATATTCATGTTCCCCTGCCTCCCCAAAGACCAAAAAACTATGAGTTTGAAGATCTGATTTTTCCTTGCGAAGATAGCCCATGTTATATCTTGCATTTGTTAGGAAAAACTGCTTATAGCATGAAAAGTGCCCATTGCAGAAAGAGCTCAAATTCGAAAAACAAACACATATTCATGTTCCCCCGCCTCCCCTTAGACCAAAAAACCATGAGTTGTGCAGATCTGATGTTTCCTTGCGAAGATAGCCCATCTTATATCTTGCATTTGTTAGGAAAACTTGCTTATAGCATGAAAAGTGCCCATTTGAGATAGAGCTCAAATGCGAAAAACAAACACATATTCATGTTCCCCCGCCTCCCCGAAGACCAAAAAACCATGACTTTTGCAGATCTGAATCTCCTTGCGGAGATAGCCCATGTTATATCTTGCATTTGTTAGGAAAAACTGCTTATAGCATGAAAAGTGCCCATTGCAGAAAGAGCTCAAATTCGAAAAACAAACACATATTCATGATCCCCCGCCTCCCCGAAGACCAAAACACCATGAATTTTGCAGATCTGATGTCTCCTTGCGGAGATAGCCCATGTTATATCTTGCATTTGTTAGGAAAAACTGCTTATAGCATGAAAAGTACCCATTGCAGATAGAGCTCAAATTCGAAAAACAAACACATATTCAAGTTCCCCCGGCTCACCGAAGACCAAAAAATCATGACTTTTGCAGATCTGATTTCTCCGTGCGGAGATAGCCCATGTTATATCTTGCATTTGTTAGGAAAAACTGCTTATAGCATGAAAAGTGCCCATTGCAGATAGAGCTCAAATTCGAAAAACAAACACATATTCATGATCCTCCGGCTCACCGAAGACTAAAAAACAATGAGTTTTGCAGATCTGATGTCTCCTTGTGGAGATAGCCCATGTTATATCTTGCATTTGTTAGGAACAGCTGCTTATAGCATGAAAAGAGCCCATTGCAGATAGAGCTCAAATTCGAAAAACAAGCACATATTCATGTTCCCCTGCCTCCCTGAACACAAAACAACCATGAGTTTTGCAGATCTGATGTCTCCTTGCGGAGATAGCCCATGTTATATCTTGCATTTGTTAGGAAAAACTGCTTTTAGCATGAAAAGTGCCCATTGCAGATAGAGCTCAAATTCGAAAAAGAAACACATATTCATGTTCCCCCGGCTCCCCAAAGACCAAAAAACCATGAGTTTTGCAGATCTGATGTCTCCTTGCGGAGATAGCCCATGTTATATCTTGCATTTGTTAGGAAAAACTGCTTATAGCATGAAAAGTGCCCATTGCAGATAGAGCTCAAATTCGAAAAACAAACACATATTCATGTTCCCCCGCCTCCCCGAAGACCAAAAAACCATGACTTTTGCAGATCTGAATCTCCTTGCGGAGATTGCCCATGTTATATCTTGCATTTGTTAGGAAAAACTGCTTATAGCATGAAAAGTGCCCATTGCAGAAAGAGCTCAAATTCGAAAAACAAACATATATTCATGTTCCCCCGCCTCCCCGAAGACAAAAAAACCATGACTTTTGCAGGTCTGAAGTCTCCGTGCGGAGATAGCCCATGTTATATCTTGCATTTGTTAGGAAAAACTTATAGCATGAAAAGTGCCCATTGTAGATAGAGCTCAAATTTGAAAAACAAACACATATTCATGATCCCCCGCCTCCCCGAAGACCAAAACACCATGAATTTTGCAGATCTGATGTCTCCTTGCGGAGATAGCCCATGTTATATCTTGCATTTGTTAGGAAAAACTGCTTATAGCATGAAAAGTACCCATTGCAGATAGAGCTCAAATTCGAAAAACAAACACATATTCATGTTCCCCCGCCTCCCCGAAGACCAAAAAACCATGACTTTTGCAGATCTGAATCTCCTTGCGGAGATAGCCCATGTTATATCTTGCATTTGTTAGGAAAAACTGCTTATAGCATGAAAAGTGCCCATTGCAGAAAGAGCTCAAATTCGAAAAACAAACATATATTCATGTTCCCCCGCCTCCCCGAAGACCAAAAAACCATGACTTTTGCAGGTCTGATGTCTCCGTGCGGAGATAGCCCATGTTATATCTTGCATTTGTTAGGAAAAACTTATAGCATGAAAAGTGCCCATTGCAGATAGAGCTCAAATTTGAAAAACAAACACATATTCATGATCCCCCGCCTCCCCGAAGACCAAAACACCATGAATTTTGCAGATCTGATGTCTCCTTGCGGAGATAGCCCATGTTATATCTTGCATTTGTTAGGAAAAACTGCTTATAGCATGAAAAGTACCCATTGCAGATAGAGCTCAAATTCGAAAAACAAACACATATTCAAGTTCCCCCGGCTCACCGAAGACCAAAAAATCATGACTTTTGCAGATCTGATGTCTCCGTGCGGAGATAGCCCATGTTATATCTTGCATTTGTTAGGAAAAACTGCTTATAGCATGAAAAGTGCCCATTGCAGATAGAGCTCAAATTCGAAAAACAAACACATATTCATGATCCTCCGGCTCACCGAAGACTAAAAAACAATGAGTTTTGCAGATCTGATGTCTCCTTGTGGAGATAGCCCATGTTATATCTTGCATTTGTTAGGAACAGCTGCTTATAGCATGAAAAGAGCCCATTGCAGATAGAGCTCAAATTCGAAAAACAAGCACATATTCATGTTCCCCTGCCTCCCTGAACACAAAACAACCATGAGTTTTGCAGATCTGATGTCTCCTTGCGGAGATAGCCCATGTTATATCTTGCATTTGTTAGGAAAAACTGCTTTTAGCATGAAAAGTGCCCATTGCAGATAGAGCTCAAATTCGAAAAAGAAACACATATTCATGTTCCCCCGGCTCCCCAAAGACCAAAAAACCATGAGTTTTGCAGATCTGATGTCTCCTTGCGGAGATAGCCCATGTTATATCTTGCATTTGTTAGGAAAAACTGCTTATAGCATGAAAAGTGCCCATTGCAGATAGAGCTCAAATTTGAAAAACAAATACATATTCATGTTCCCCCGCCTCCCCAAAGACCAAAAAACCATGAGTTTTGCAGATCTGATGTCTCCTTGCGGAGATAGCCCATGTTATATCTTGCATTTGTAAGGAAAAACTGCTTATAGCATGAAAAGTGCCGATTGCAGATAGAGCTCAAATTCGAAAAACAAACACATATTCATGTTCCCCCGCCTCCCCGAAGACCAAAAAACCATGACTTTTGCAGATCTGAATCTCCTTGCGGAGATTGCCCATGTTATATCTTGCATTTGTTAGGAAAAACTGCTTATAGCATGAAAAGTGCCCATTGCAGAAAGAGCTCAAATTCGAAAAACAAACATATATTCATGTTCCCCCGCCTCCCCGAAGACAAAAAAACCATGACTTTTGCAGGTCTGATGTCTCCGTGCGGAGATAGCCCATGTTATATCTTGCATTTGTTAGGAAAAACTTATAGCATGAAAAGTGCCCATTGTAGATAGAGCTCAAATTTGAAAAACAAACACATATTCATGATCCCCCGCCTCCCCGAAGACCAAAACACCATGAATTTTGCAGATCTGATGTCTCCTTGCGGAGATAGCCCATGTTATATCTTGCATTTGTTAGGAAAAACTGCTTATAGCATGAAAAGTACCCATTGCAGATAGAGCTCAAATTCGAAAAACAAACACATATTCAAGTTCCCCCGGCTCACCGAAGACCAAAAATCATGACTTTTGCAGATCTGATGTCTCCGTGCGGAGATAGCCCATGTTATATCTTTCATTTGTTAGGAAAAACTGCTTATAGCATGAAAAGTGCCCATTGCAGATAGAGCTCAAATTCGAAAAACAAACACATATTCATGATATGTGTTTGTTTGTTTGTTTGTTTAGTCTGCACCGAAGACTAAAAAACTATGAGTTTTGCAGATCTGATGTCTCCTTGTGGAGATAGCCCATGTTATATCTTGCATTTGTTAGGAACAGCTGCTTATAGCATGAAAAGTGCCCATTGCAGATAGAGCTCAAATTCGAAAAACAAGCACATATTCATGTTCCCCTGCCTCCCTGAACACAAAACAACCATGAGTTTTGCAGATCTGATGTCTCCTTGCGGAGATAGCCCATGTTATATCTTGCATTTGTTAGGAAAAACTGCTTTTAGCATGAAAAGTGCCCATTGCAGATAGAGCTCAAATTCGAAAAAGAAACACATATTCATGTTCCCCCGGCTCCCCAAAGACCAAAAAACCATGAGTTGTGCAGATCTGATGTTTCCTTGCGGAGATAGCCCATGTTATATCTTGCATTTGTTAGGAAAAACTGCTTATAGCATGAAAAGTGCCCATTGCAGAAAGAGCTCAAATTCGAAAAACAAACATATATTCATGTTCCCCCACCTCCCCTTAGACCAAAAAACCATGAGTTGTGCAGATCTGATGTTTCCTTGCGAAGATAGCCCATGTTATATCTTGCATTTGTTAGGAAAACCTGCTTATAGCATGAAAAGTGCCCATTTCAGATAGAGCTCAAATTCGAAAAACACATATTCATGTTCCCCCGCCTCCCCGAAGACCAAAAAACCATGACTTTTGCAGATCTGATGTCTCCTTGCGGAGATAGCCCATGTTATATCTTGCATTTGTTAGGAAAAACTGCTTATAGCATGAAAAGTGCCCTTTTTGAGATAGAGCTCAAATTCGAAAAACAAACACATATTCATGTTCCCCCGCCTCCCGGAAGACCAAAAAACCATGAGTTGTGCAGATCTGATGTTTCCTTGCGGAGATAGCCCATGTTATATCTTGCATTTGTTAGGAAAAACTGCTTATAGCATGAAAAGTGCCCAATGCAGATAGAGCTCAAATTCGAAAAACAAACACATATTCATGTTCCCCTGCCTCCCCAAAGACCAAAAAACTATGAGTTTGAAGATCTGATTTTTCCTTGCGAAGATAGCCCATGTTATATCTTGCATTTGTTAGGAAAAACTGCTTATAGCATGAAAAGTGCCCATTGCAGAAAGAGCTCAAATTCGAAAAACAAACACATATTCATGTTCCCCCGCCTCCCCTTAGACCAAAAAACCATGAGTTGTGCAGATCTGATGTTTCCTTGCGAAGATAGCCCATCTTATATCTTGCATTTGTTAGGAAAACTTGCTTATAGCATGAAAAGTGCCCATTTGAGATAGAGCTCAAATTCGAAAAACACATATTCATGTTCCCCCGCCTCCCCAAAGACCAAAAAACCATGACTTTTGCAGATCTGATGTCTCCTTGCGGAGATAGCCCATGTTATATCTTGCATTTGTTAGGAAAAACTGCTTATAGCATGAAAAGTGCCCTTTTTGAGATAGAGCTCAAATTCGAAAAACAAACACATATTCATGTTCCCCCGCCTCCCGGAAGACCAAAAAACCATGAGTTGTGCAGATCTGATGTTTCCTTGCGGAGATAGCCCATGTTATATCTTGCATTTGTTAGGAAAAACTGCTTATAGCATGAAAAGTGCCCAATGCAGATAGAGCTCAAATTCGAAAAACAAACACATATTCATGTTCCCCTGCCTCCCCAAAGACCAAAAAACTATGAGTTTGAAGATCTGATTTTTCCTTGCGAAGATAGCCCATGTTATATCTTGCATTTGTTAGGAAAAACTGCTTATAGCATGAAAAGTGCCCATTGCAGAAAGAGCTCAAATTCGAAAAACAAACACATATTCATGTTCCCCCGCCTCCCCGAAGACCAAAAAACCATGACTTTTGCAGATCTGATGTTTCCTTGCGGAGATAGCCAATGTTATATCTTGCATTTGTTAGGAAAAACTGCTTATAGCATGAAAAGTGCCCTTTTTGAGATAGAGCTCAAATTCGAAAAACAAACACATATTCATTTTCCCCCGCCTCCCCGAAGACCAAAAAACCATGAGTTGTGCAGATCTGATGTTTCCTTGCGGAGATAGCCCATGCTATATCTTGCATTTGTTAGGAAAAACTGCTTATAGCATGAAAAGTGCCCATTGCAGAAAGAGCTCAAATTCGAAAAACAAACACATATTCATGTTCCCCCGCCTCCCCGAAGAACAAAAAACCATGAGTTGTGCAGATCTGATGTTTCCTTGCGGAGATAGCCCATGTTATATCTTGTATTTGTTAGGAAAAACTGCTTTTAGCATGAAAAGTGACCATTGCAGATAGAGCTCAAATTCGAAAAACAAACACATATTCATGTTCCTCCCGCTAAGCAAACACCAAAAAACCTCGAGTTTTGTAGATCTGATGTCTCCTTGCGGAGATAGCCCATGTTATATCTTGTATTTGTTAGGAAAGCTGCTTATATCATGAAAAGTGACCATTGCAGATAGAGCTCAAATTCGACAAACAAATACATATTCTTGTTCCCCTGGCTAAGCGAAGACCCAAAAACCATGAGTTTTGCAGATCTGATGTCTCCTTGCAGAGATAGCCCATGTTATATGTTGCATTTGTTAGGAAAAACTGCTTATAGCATGAAAAGTGCCCATTGCAGATAGAGCTCAAATTCGAAAAACAAACACATATTCATGTTCCCCTGGGTAAGCAAAGACCAGAAAACCACGATTTTTGCAGATCTGTTGTCTCCTTGCAGAGATAGCCAATGTTATATCTTGCATTTGTTAGGAAAAACTGCTTATAGCCTGAAAAGTGCCAATTGCAGATAGAGCTCAAATTCAAATAACCTGGGCCTGGATGGATTGTTGTCATTGATGGGAAAATGAATTCTAGAGTTTATCAGGACATTTTGCAGGAAAACGTACCACCATCTGTCCACCAACTGAAGCTCCGCAGAGGATGGGTGATGCAACAGGACAATGACCCAAAGCATACAAGTAATTCAACAAAACAATGGCTTCAACAGAACAGAATACGCCTTCTGGAGTGGCCCAGTCAGAGTCCTGACCTCAACCCGATTGAAATGCTGTGGCATGACCTTAAGAGAGCGATTCACACCAGACATCCCAAGAATATTGCTACACTGAAACAGTTTTGTGCAGAGGAGTGGTCCAAAATTACTCCAGATCGTTGTGCAGGTCTGATCTGCAACTACAGGAAACGTTTGGTTGAGGTTATTGCTGCCAAAGGAGGGTCAACCAGTTATTAAGTCCAAAGGTTCACATACTTTTTCCACCCTGCACTGTGAATGTTTCCATCTTATGTTCAATTAAAACATGACAACAGCTAATGTTTGTGTAGTATTATTTTAAGCAGACTGTGTTTTTGTATTGTGACTTACATGACGTTTAGAGTGCATTTTATGGCCAATTCATGCAAAAAAACACGTAATCCCAAAGGGTTCACATACTTTTTCTTGCAACTGTATATATGAAAATTCCAGGGTGGCTTTCAACAATGGAAGCGTTCACTCACCCAAATTTAATTAATCCTGAGAAAATTGTAACATACAAAGATATCTTGAATACCGAAGGGAACTTAAAAACCAAACAAGACTTCGTAAAACAGGGCATTGACTTATCATGGTGGCCTCATTTACAAATACAAAGATAAGAAAGATGATAAAATATATGATTTCTATAAAAAGAAGACAATGTTTGATCAGGTACTATTAGCATCAGATGAAAAACTAATTAATAAATTGTATAATTTTTTGTTAAACTTAAAGATAGAAGCTGAACAAGTAAAAGAAACAATAACATAGGCTAAAAACTTTGGGCACAATATAGTTAGAAAACTGGCAAAATCTTTGGGAAAGAAACGATAAAATAACAATGGCAACTACATATAAAGAAAATCTGTACTGTTTTATAGATGGCACTTACCACCGACCAGATTAGGAAAAATGTTTAAAAATATGTTTAGCAATTGTTGGAAATGTAGGCAAAAAAAGGCCTGTACTATCATCTTTGGTGGATGTGCCCTAAAGCAAAAAAACTTTGGACAAATATTCATAGTTGGTTAGAAAAAATGTTAATTTTTAAACATGTAGATTTTAAACCAGAACTATTTTTATTAGGTATAATTTCAGGAAAATATGAGAAACAAAATGTATATTTAATGGTACATGTATTAACAGCAGCAAGAATTGTTTTTGCGCAGAATTGGAAAAATGAAGAAACACCTTCTGAAGATGACATAATTAAGAAAATACTGAAATGTGCAGAAATGGACAGACTTATACTGAAGATTAAAGAAAAAGAAGATACAGAGTATTTTCAAATATGGAATGTATTTTACCAATTGCTGGAAAAACGGGTAGAGATTAGGATTTTATTACATGTTAAGATAAAATCCAGACAACATGTTGTTTATTAAGCGCTTATGAAATGTAAACTTATAAAAAAAGAAAATATATTATATAAAAAAGAAAATCTCAGAAATCGTAAATAGGCTGCTACAACCACATAGAATCAGCATAGCACACAAGCCAAAAAAGCCCTTCAGAAATATCCTAAGAGGAAAAGTCTCCAGCACCTCTCCATCAGTAATCAGCACTCAGATCAGCATAGATTAGCTCCAAGGTCAACTTCAGATTTTTTTCTTGTTTTTTTACGTATTGAAAGAAACTTCCTGAGCTGATCTTTACAGATTGGTACTATTTGCTGGTATTCTGCTTTAGTTGTATGTCCCTCTTGTAATTCCTTTTTCTCTCTCTGTTGATCAGAGAGCTCTTTATGCCAGGGCTTTTCAACCAGTGGTGGTATGCGGTGTTGCCTTCCTCCCCCCTGCCCGCTCCTTCCCAGCTCACTTGCTTGCGGGGAAGGTGGTGACAACGGTTGTGTCAAGCCCCATGGGCCTGACACACAAAGGAGTGAGGGGAACCCCAGCGCCGGGCTGCCACCTCCCTCCTAGCCTCCTCATCAGCTGGGGCCGCCAGCCATCAACCCGCCAGGAGCTCCCTGTGGACTGGAGCCCATCGGCGGAAGTCGGGGCCAGCTGTACAGTCACCAGCTGATCGGCGGCACTGGATGCAGCCTCCCAGGCACACAGGGTCGACGCAGCAAGGGCGGTGCATGGGCGCGACTTCATTTCCTCCTGGAGGTCACTCCCCAGGGCTGAAGGAGCGACCATGGCGAAGTGGGACCGCTGCATCTTCCCAGAGGGGAAGTTGCAGGGGAAGTGTGCCTGCCGGCCAGCCAGCATGACCCTGGAGAGTGGGCTTTTCCCAGGATGGTGTGGATGCCCGCCCCTGGCATGCTTCGTTCAGGAAAGCAGGGGCATGAGACACAGGTCCCTGTGGCCGGGGTCCCGGGAAGGCTGCAGCAGGTTGGACTGCTTAACCATCCCACCTGTCAGCCGGGAAGGCAAGAGGCCAGCGGCAGCTCTCGGTGCAAGCCAGTCTCGGCTCTGCCTGCCTGAAGGTGATCTTTACTTACATCAACTTTCCTCCCACCCCCACCACCAGTGAGGAGGCTGGGAGGGAGGTGACGGCAGGGCACTGGGGTTCCCCCCCCCTTTGTGTGTCAGGCCCACAGGGCTCGACACAACCATTGCTGCCACCTTCCCTGAGAGCTGGGCAGGAGCCCAGGCACTGGCGCTTGCGGCTTTTCTGCAGCGTAGACCGGAGGGTTGCTTCATTCCTGTTTGGCCTCTCGCAGGACCCAGACTGCCTGCACTGGCGGGAAATGCAGCGCTTCTTTTTCCGCAGCAGTGGAGCGCAGGCGTCTTTGCCTCTCTTTGTTCCGCTGGAGAAATCCCTGTCTTTCAAGAGAGGCAAGCAGGAAATCTTTCGGGTCTCCTTGTGAGGAAGGAAACCCCAGATGCAGGGAAAGCCAGGGAGTGTGTGTGTGTGTGTGTGTGTAGAAATCCCCAGCTGCAATTCCCATGCAAGATTTCCTGCTTGCATAAGGGCAATCACTTCTGCTTCTCTTGTAAAGGAGGATTTCTCCGTTGGAGGATGTCAGCAATCCTCTCTCCTTTGTTCCACTGGAGCAGGGGTAGGCTATGCTGACTCAGGAATTCTGGGAGTTGAAGTCCATGAGTCATAAAAGAGCCTACCCCTGCACTGGCGAAATCCCTGTCTTTCAAGAGAGGGAGAAATGATCGCCCTTTTGCAAGCAGGAAATCTTGTGGGTCTCCTCATGAGGAAGGAAATCCCAGATGTGGGGCAAGCCAGGGAGTGTGTGTGTTTGTGTGTGTGTGTGTGTGTGTGTGTGTGTGTGTGAGAGAGAGAGAGAGAGAGAGAGAGAAATCGCTGGCTGCAATTCCTGTGCAAGATTTCCTGCTTGCAAAAAGAAGGGACAAAGAGGGAGGGAAGGAAGGAAGAAAGAAAGGAAATAAGAAAGATAGGGACAATGGGAGGGAAGGAACAAAGAGGGAAGGGAGGAAGGAAAGGGAGGGAAGGAGGAAGGAAGGGACAAAGAGGGAGAGAAGGAAGGAAAGGTAGGGACAGTGGGAGAGAGGGAGGGAAGGCACTACCCCATTCCCACCCCCCTCCACCAGAGACCTATGGATTTCCCCCCCCCACACACACAGGCACCCTGCAACCTGAGTGATGAGCTGGCCACGCCCCCCCCCCAGCCATTGACTTCGCTTGTCAAAAAGTTGCAAAAGTTGATCACATGACCCTGGGACACAACGTCATATGAATCAGTTGCCAAGCATCCGAATGTAAATCACATGACCCTAGGGATGCTACAACAGTCATAAGTGTAAAAAATGGTCATGTCACTTTTTTCAGTGCTGTTGTAACTTCAAACAGTCACTAAGCAAATTGTTGTAAATCAAGGACTACCTGTACTTTATCATTTTTTCCTTTTTTTGGTCAAGTTTTTGACACCTTGCTGGGTGACCGGATATTGTCTTGTCCTAAAAGTGGTACAACAGGTGAAAAGATTGAAAAGCCATGGTTTATGCAACCATCCTGGTTTCATCTGGTGTCTCTTATTTTTCTTTCTGAGTGGTATTGTGCTAGACTGAGCTTTTATTAACCTCATTTTTCAGTTTTCCAAGCTTCTTGAGTCCTTTTCTCCTTAAAGATTTTCATCTATGGAATCCTTCCCAAGGGAATCTTTCCTTCTTTGTCTTTGTTGAAATAAAAAAAATCTAAGACTGCAATTTGACTTTGTTCTATTGCTTGTGTCTGCATTATGCTGAATTCCAGTATGACGGTCATTCTCCCCCAGTTTCTGCAACTGCAACGGCCTCTATCATTTCATTTTCCTTTAATAATTAAGTCCGGTATAGCTGATCCTCTGGTTCCTTCCTCTACTTTTTGTGACAAAGTTGTCTACCTGGCTCATCAGGAACCTGTTTGATCTCCCATTTGTTGCAGTTTGTCTCCCAGTTGATGTCAGGCTAGTTACAGTCCTCCATTACTATTGTGGTAATTTACTATTTTGTATATGTTGTAAGTGTTTGCTCTTGTTGCACTGTTTGCTAATTGCTTGCATTCAATTGCTAAGTGCTAGTATATGTGTATGTTGTTGCTAGCTGGCCCAGACTGGTTGTCTCCAGCCGGCTAAGTAGGTCTTTGGGAGGGAAACCTATACTTCAAACCTATTGGTCACTGCCTATCGGCCAACCGTACAAATAGCTGCACAGCAGCTCCCTTGTTGCTTCTGTTCTGTTCTAACCTTCAATAAAGCATGTTGCTGTTTTGAACCTTCTGTCTCGTTCAATGCCTGCAAAGAACCGGCTACACAACACTGGCGACGAGGGTGGGATGTGCTGCTTCATTGTAAGAGCCAGAAGTCACTAGTGAGACCAGCATAAAGCCTGGTAGGGAACAGCATTCCCCCCCCCCTCGGTCTGCCTAGCAAGCCATGCTGGAGACCACCCCGCCCTGAGAAACAGTCCCAGGGCCTACGAAGAAGCCAGCAGCACAAAAGGAGTTTTCAGGCACTCAAGGCATTGTTGTCCTCGAACTCGGTGCTCATGCACTTTAACGAAAAGCTGTTACTTTGCATCGCACATGATGCGTCCCCATACAGTGTTGGAGCTGTGCTGAGTCACTTGTTGGTGGATGGGAGACAGTCACCCATCACCTATTACTCAAGGACCTTGTCCTCAGTGGAGCACAAGTACGTGCAAATCGAAAAAGAGGCCTTGGCCATCGTGGCCGGGGTTAAGAAATTCCATGACTATTTATGTGGGACGCAGTACATGGTCTTTACTGACCACAAGCGCTTGCTAGGCTTGTTCACAATGGACAAGGAGACACCTCAAATTCTATCACCACGAATGTTGAGGTGGTATATCTTCCTTTCAGCTTATGACTACAAGCTGGTTCACAAACCCGGCAAAGAGATGGGCCACGCAGACAGCCTTAGCAGATTGCCATTGCCACATGTGGGGCCCGATCTGGCTCCAGCTGCATGCATTTCAGCAATTCAAGACTTGCCAGATTTTTCCCTACATGCGGGAGATGTCGCTGCAGAAACGGCAGCCAACAAAATCCTAAGTTACATGTTGGCTTGGATTCACACAGGGTGACTGGAAAATAGCAGGGCCCCCAAGTTCCAGTTTTTCCAGTTGAAAAAACGAGCTTTCGGCTTACAAGGGGGTGCATCCTTTGCGGCAGCAGGTTAGTAGTCCCCAGTTCGCTCAGGCCTAGAGTTCTACAGTCTCTGCATGAAGGCCATCTGGGCATCGTCCAGATGAAGGCACTGGCAAGGAGCTACCTCTCATGGCCAGGGCTTGATAAAGCTATCGAGGCCCATGTACATGTTGTGACTCAGGGCCAGCCTGTGGGTCCGACAGCCGGCTCCGATGTATCGGATGACTCAGATGAGGGGGAGGAGGGAAACGAACCGGCTGATGATGGTTTGGAGGCTTTGCAGAGCCCTCAGCCGGGGACCTCTTCTCAGCTGCGTGAGCCCGAGAGTGCGGAGGAAGATGACCCACAGCTGGCCCTGTTCAAGGACGCCCGACGCAGGAGGCAGTCGAGCAGGAACAAACAAAGAAAGGCTGCGGGACTCCTCGGGAGGAGGCACAGGGAGACCACGCCCTGAGCTCTCTATAAAAGGAGTGTTTGGGGAGGGGCTGGTTGCTGAAAGCAACTTTTCCGCTTGAGAAGACAAGCTCTAGTGTTTTTGTTAACTGCGTAATAAATCTTGGCAGATGCCTTTTAGCCTTGGACGCTCTCCAGTCTCTTCTTTCTGAATAGGGGTTTGCCTTATTACAAGGCCAGAAGAGGGCTGGTTCAGAACAGTTTGCTTTCAGCCACCCACCCCTTATTACTACGATGGAGCAGCTTCTTGCCGAGAATGCCCAGCTCACCCAGCAACTCACTTTGCTGGCAGCTCAGGTGGCTCAACTGCAAGCTCAGGTACATGCTGCACCCCCACCCAGGAGGAAATGTCAGATAGCTATGCCGGATAAATTTGCTGGTAATCCAGAACTGTTTCCTGCCTTCCTGGGACAATGCCAGCTTTTTATCAGCGTGAGAGCAGCTGATTTCCCCACTGACCGAGATAAGGTGGGATTCGTGTTGAGCCTTCTGTCGGGAGATGCAGCTCGTTGGGGCACGCCTCTGTTGGCACAGCCTAGCCCTTTGTTGGATAACTTTGGGGGGTTTTGTGACCATATGCGCCTCATGTACGAGGACCCGATTAAGGCGCAGACTGCCACCCGACGCCTGAAAGCTTTGAGGCAGGGTCAGCGCCCTCTACAGGCCTATATCAGCGATTTCCGGCTGCTTAGCCAGGATTCCGCCTGGAATGAGGCTGCGCTCGTGGATGCCTTTCAGGATGGCTTGTCAGAGGAGATGTTGGATGAGCTGGCCCGCGTGGACATTCCCTCAGATCTGAATGGGCTGATCCATCTTTGTCTGCGGATCGATGCCCGGCTGCAGCAGCGAAAGAGTCTCCGTGCCACCCCACAGACCCCTGCCGCCCCTGTTGTGCGTGAGCCCCCAGTCCAGAGGGAGGAGCCAATGGAGCTGGGTGCCGCCAGGTCCCGTCTATCGGTGACGGAAATGGACAGACGACGATCGGAGGGGTTGTGTTTTTACTGTGGGGACCCTGGACATTTGGCTGCTTCTTGTCCAAAGAAGCGTCAGCGGGCATCAGTGACCAAGCCGGCCCCGAGAAAGTCCCCTGCTTTGCTCTCGGGAAACGGCCCGAGCCCGATCTAGACGGTGTGATAGATCGGACGACCCACCACGACCACGCCGAGCGACGCCATTCCGATAGTGCCTGTGAACCTCCACGGCATTTGATTTTGGAGGCACGACTGATCCTTCCTGGCAAGCCAGAGGGGATTCCGGTCCATGCCTTAATTGACTCTGGGGCTACCACTAACTTTATGGACTCGGCCTTCGTGGCCAAATGGGCTGTTCCTCAGTGTCCGGTGGATCCGCCCATGCTAGTGGAGACTATTGATGGTCGAGTGCTCCTGTCCGGGCCTATTACGGCCGCCACGCAACCAGTGAGTATGGCTATCAGTTCCCATGTGGAGGCCATTCAGTTCTACATCACTTCGGATCTGCACTTCCCCGTGGTCCTGGGACTGGCGTGGCTCCGGGCGCATGATCCACAGATCTATTGGTCTCAGAACTTGGTCACCTTCCCAAGTTTGCAGTGCGTGGACCACACCCGCCATATCTGTGCCGGCCAGGTGGAGGGCTCCTCAGGAGTTTCTTTGCCTCCCGAACTGTCCGACTTTGCTGATGTGTTCAGCGAGTCAGAGGCGGACCAATTACCCCCGCACAGGCCCTATGACTGTTCCATTGATCTAGTTCCTGATGCGCCTCTCCCAGTGGGGCGTTTGTATTCCATGTCGGAGCCCGAGTTGGCTGCATTGCGGGACTTCTTGACAAAGAATTTGGCTCGTGGTTTCATCCGGCCCTCGTCCTCGCCAGTGTCTGCGCCCGTGCTCTTCGTCAAAAAGAAGTCGGGCGAGTTACGGCTCTGCTGTGACTACCGGAAACTCAACGCCATCACGGTGCGTAACCGCTACCCGCTGCCCCTCATCCCCGAGCTCTTGGACCGACTCCGGGAGGCTAAGATCTTCACGAAACTGGACCTGCGTGGAGCTTACAACCTCGTCAGGGTTCGGCCGGGTGATGAGTGGAAGACGGCGTTTGGTACTCGCTATGGACATTTCGAGTACACGGTGATGCCGTTTGGCCTGACCAACGCCCCCGCTGTGTTTCAGCATTTTATGAACGACATCTTTCGAGATCTGTTGGACCAGTTTGTCGTGATTTACCTGGACGACATCCTGATTTACTCCCCGTCGCGTGAAGCGCATCATCAGCATCTCCGTCAGGTCCTGCAGCGCCTCCGGAAACATCGGCTGTTTGCCAAGTTGGAGAAGTGCCAGTTCTACCAGGTGACCATCGATTTCCTGGGTCACCGCATTTCTCCTGAGGGCATCGCCATGGAACCGAGTAAAGTTGAGTCGTTGCAGAGTTGGCAACCCCCGCGTCGCGTGAAGGACGTTCAGCGACTTCTTGGATTTGCCAACTACTATCGGACATTCATCCCTGGCTTTGCTGCCTTGACAGCCCCCCTCACCCGGCTCCTGCAGAAGAAGACTCGGTTCCAGTGGAACGCCCCCGAACAACAGGCGTTCCAAGCTTTGAAGGACGCCTTCATGAAGGAGCCCATCTTGAAGCATCCTGACCCGCAACGGCCGTTTGTCGTGGAGGCGGACGCCTCCGACATTGCCATTGGGGCCGTGTTACTCCAGGCAGCGACGCCCAGCGGTACCCTTTTCCCTTGCGCGTATCACTCTCGGAAATTGAATCCCTCGGAGCGCAACTATACCATCTGGGAGAAGGAGCTGCTGGCCATCAAGGCGGCGTTCGAGGCTTGGAGGCATCATCTGGAGGGGGCGCGGCATCAAATCGAGGTCCGGACGGACCACAAGAATCTGGAAAGCCTGCAGACCGCTCGGAATTTGAACCAACGCCAGATCCGGTGGTCCCTCTTCTTTGCGAGGTTTGACTTCCGGGTGCGGTACATACCAAGCGGGCACAACCAGAGAGCGGATGCTCTGTCCAGGAAGCCCGAGTACACCCGAGTGGAAGACAAGCTTCCGCCCAGGACAGTGATCCCCGTCGAGTCTTTTGCTGCGGTGCGGGAGCCGGTGGATATACGGGCTCGGATCCGGGAGGCGCAGCAGCAGGAGGCGTGGGTGGCTCAGCGGAAGGAAGAGGTGGGGCCAGATTCGCCTTGGTCGGTCACGGATGGACTCCTGTATTATCGTGACCGGCTCTATGTTCCAGGAGGGCCACTCAGGGGACTCGTCCTCAGCCAATGTCATGATAACCCGGCTGCGGGGCATTTTGGCCTGTTCAAGACTCTGAACCTGGTCTCCCGTACCTTCTGGTGGCCCCGAGTCCGACACGATGTCCAGTCTTATGTCACCTCCTGCGTCCCATGCAGGCAGGCCAAGTCAGCGACAGGGGCCCCGCCTGGTTTACTGCAGCCTTTGCCAACGCCCAAGAGACCCTGGGGGGCTGTGTCCATGGACTTTCTGACGGATCTACCCCCATCCTCCGGCTTCACGACAGTGTTTGTGGTGGTGGACATGTTGACCAAGATGGCGCACTTCATCCCCTGTCGCGGCTTACCGTCAGCTCGCGCCACTAGTCGCATGTTCATCCAACAGGTGTTCCGGCTGCACGGCCTTCCCGATAGGGTCGTCTCCGATAGGGGGGCCCAGTTTACAGCCCGCTTCTGGCAGGAGTTGATGCGGGCGTTGGACATTAAGGTTTGCCTCTCGTCCGCGCATCATCCTCAGACCGACGGGGGTACCGAGAAGGTCATCGGCATCTTAGAGCAGTATCTGCGCTGCTATGTTAACCTGCAGCAGGACAATTGGGTGGACTATTTGGCCATAGCCGAGTTTGCCTTTAACAACTCGCAGCACACCTCCACGCAGATGACACCGTTCTTGGCCAACGTGGGTTATCACCCCAGGTTTTTCCCCCTTTCTCCCGTGGACTCACCGGAGCTGGCAGCGAACGAATTCATGGCGGAATTACAGGCGATCCATCGGTTGGTGCGACGGCAGCTGGAGAAGGCCAAGGCCGACTACAAGAGGTTCGCCGATCGGTCGAGAAGGGATACGCCTCCATTATCGGTGGGGGATCGGGTCTGGCTGTCCACCAGGAACCTACCATCCACTTGGCCGGCGAGGAAGCTGGACCACCGTTACCTTGGACCGTTCCCAGTCGAGGCCGTCATCAACCCGGTCGCCTATCGTTTAACTCTGCCACGTTCCCTGCGCGTGCACCCCGTCTTCCATCGGTCCTTGTTAGTCCCCGAACAACCGGCTTGTCCACTTTGCCAAGCGGAACCTCCCCCATCAGGACCTGGTGATGGCGACAGCACCCCCGAGTACGAGGTCGCCAGCATCAGGGATTCCCGCTGGCTGAAAGGTCGCTTCCAGTACCTGATCGAGTGGAAAGGGTACGGGCCGGAGGACTTCACATGGGAAGACGCGACCGCCGTTCATGCCCCTGCGTTGGTGACTGCTTTTCACGAACAGTTCCCATCCCGACCGCATCCGGATCGGCAGACCCGGGGGAAGGGCCCTGCGGTGCGGGATAGTGTTGTGACTCAGGGCCAGCCTGTGGGTCCGACAGCCGGCTCCGATGTATCGGATGACTCAGATGAGGGGGAGGAGGGAAACGAACCGGCTGATGATGGTTTGGAGGCTTTGCAGAGCCCTCAGCCGGGGACCTCTTCTCAGCTGCGTGAGCCCGAGAGTGCGGAGGAAGATGACCCACAGCTGGCCCTGTTCAAGGACGCCCGACGCAGGAGGCAGTCGAGCAGGAACAAACAAAGAAAGGCTGCGGGACTCCTCGGGAGGAGGCACAGGGAGACCACGCCCTGAGCTCTCTATAAAAGGAGTGTTTGGGGAGGGGCTGGTTGCTGAAAGCAACTTTTCCGCTTGAGAAGACAAGCTCTAGTGTTTTTGTTAACTGCGTAATAAATCTTGGCAGATGCCTTTTAGCCTTGGACGCTCTCCAGTCTCTTCTTTCTGAATAGGGGTTTGCCTTATTACAAGGCCAGAAGAGGGCTGGTTCAGAACAGTACACGGGTAGTACACCTGTCAACAGTCCAGACCAGAGATGCCGTAGGCCCCTGTGTACTGATGGGAGGAAACGCACATACCTTGGTCAAGGATCCACGTCAATTTTGCTGGGCCCTTTCAAGGACAATTGCTTTTAATAGTGGTCAACAGCCACTCTAAATGGTTGGAGGTGGTTCCAATTCCCTACATGACTACTGCAAGGACCATCCAGGTATTGCAGTCACTGTTCGCAATGGACATCTTAGTCTGTGACAACGATGCCCAGTTCACTGCGTCAGAATTCCAGGCCTTCCTCAGGGCCAATCTCATCAGATACGCCACATCAGCTCCCTTTCACCCGTCGTCGAACGGGCAAGCAGAACGGATGGCTCACACAACTAAAGAGTCCCTCAAACGCATTACTGAAAGGAACTGGCATCACAGGGTGGCCGACTTCTTGTTATGCCAGCATACGCCTTGTACATCTACTGGCAAGAGCCCCGCAGAGCTGCACTGGGGCAAGAGACTAATAACAAAACTGGACTGCACCCAGATAGAGTAGCCTCCAACATGGCACACCCAAAGGCGCCTAGGCATTTACAGGTGGGGGACCAGGTTTGGACTCGGAACTATGGGCAAGGGCAGTTGTGTATACCAGCAAAAGTTGTTAAAGTGTCAGGACCACTCTCCTACGAGGTGGTCCTGGAAGATGGGCGAGTCGTTTGCCAACATGTCAACCAGTTGCGCCAGTGACTAGCTGAACAGTTGTTGGCTTGGGATTTCCAAGGGGAGCAGACAGGGAGCCCACAACTTCACACTTCAGCAGAGCAGTTTGGACACTCTGAGACATTTTGTGACAGAGAACAGGGACGGGGCCATAAAAAGCACTTCCCCAGACTGGACTGCAGGGGCTGGGCAGTCACTGCATAACCAGCAGCAGCCATGCCGATTTAGTGGCACTGTTAGACTTTGGGCTAGGCCGACCGGGACAGGCCAGGCAAAGGGACTCGAGTTGTTTATTGCTAAGTGCTAGTTTAGTGTATGTTCTAGGTTGCTAGCTGGCCCAGACTGGTTGTCTCCAGCCGGCTAAGTAGGTCTTTGGGCGGGAAACCTATGCAAACTTTTGGTCACTGCAGCAGCTCCCTTGTTGCTTTTGTTCTGACCTTCAATAAAGCATGTTGCTGTTTTGAACCTTCCATCTCGCTCAATGCCTGCAAAGAACCGGCTACACAACAGGGTGCTTCCTGCACATCTCAGCTAGCTGACCAGCAAACAGCTCATCCATGTCCTCTGCTTGGTTGGGTGCTCTGAGATAGACGCCTAACAGCGATGCCATTTCTTCTTCCTCGTTTTTTGCACTTCTCCAGAGGGGATTCTTTACGTTCATCGCAACTCCGCCTCGTCCTTTATTTGGTCTGTTTCTTCTGAGGAACTCAAATCCTTCTAAGCCTGAGTCTAAGGCATTCCAGGCCCGCTTGGCCCAACCTGGACGGGCCTCTATGCGCCGCCCTCTGCGCTGCGACGTCGCCGAAACGCGCTTCCGGGGAAGCTCCGACCAATGCTGGAGGGGGGGGGGGGACGACCTCATCCGGGTCCCGAGGGGCCGCGCCTGCGCGTTGGCGTCGTGCGGTAGGCCGTGCCCAGCCATGATGATGATGGCGCTGAGCAAGACGTTCGGGCAGAAGCCCGTCAAGTTCCAGCTGGAGGAGGACGGCGAGTTCTACATGATCGGCTCCGAGGTGGGTGGCAGACCGGGCTGGTGCCCGGGCTCTGCGGCCTTGTGGCGGGCAGTGCCGCCGCTGCCCTCCTCCCGGTCCGCGGGCGCCGCCTCGGCCGACCCCACTCGCCGCCCCCGCCCGGCGTCTGACCTGCTGGCGGCGCCCCTTGTGTACCCTGCAGGTGGGCAACTACCTGCGGATGTTCCGCGGCTCCCTCTACAAGCGCTACCCGTCGCTCTGGAGGCGCCTGGCGACGGTGGAGGAGCGCAAGAAGATCGTCGCCTCGTCCCACGGTGAGCCCCGCGGGCGGCAGGCGGACGGGCGGGGCCGGCGTGGGGGGGCTCGGCCTGACGCTCTCTTTGCTCTCCTCTCCGCAGAGTCGCAGCGGAGCCACAGCCCGAGAAGATGTGAGTCTCCGGAGGGGGCGGGGCAGCGGGATCCCGCGGGGGGGCTCTTCCCCCAGGCGCTCTCCGGGGGGAGGGAGGGGAGCTGCCAACCCGGAAAGAAAGGGACCCCCCCTCCTTTGGGCTGCTCCGCATTGAGGGCCCCCAAAGGCCGCCAAGGGCCGGGGGTGGCGCGGGGACAGCGACCCGGGGCGGGGGAAAGGCCGAGGCGCCGGGCTCGCTTTCGGGAACCCGCACTGCCTGTTCAGCTGAAGAAAAACTTCGAAGGCGGTTCCACCCCGTGACCATTTTCGGAGGTTGGCCGTCTTCAGCAAGAAGAGCTTGGAATCCGAGGTAAGGGGGCCCTCAGCGGCCCCAGCAGACCGGGCACCGCCTCCATCTGGAATCCGTTGCGCGGGGGTGGGGAGAAGGGAATGTACAGTACTAATAAATTGGTATATATGTAGTGCAGGATTGAAATGAGGGGGTGCCCTCTGAGCCTGCTTGTTTTCTTGCAGACGTTTCATGACCCAACCCAGGTAGCATCCTCAGTGCTAGTAAGGAGTGGGCTTTGCCTGTCAGTGTTGCTGGAAGTGGTCTTGCAGGTTCTTTGGTTGGACTGTTTGTTGTTGGCTTCTTTGGAAGTTTCTTGATTGTTGGTCAGATGTTAACCTTGGAGTTAATCTATGCTGATCTGGGTGCTGATTGTTGTGGAGAGCTGCTTGGGCCTTTTTGTTCCTTTTTGGGCTGGGTGATAGTCCCTTTTGTATAGTCTATAGATTTTGTTAACGTCTATGTGTCTTATTGATGGCTGATTTCTCAGAGTGCCAAGCTTCTAGAAATGGTCTAGGATGGTCACATTTTCCCAGTTGTGAAATTATGTTGTGAAATTAAAGAATTTTCAGCATATCTTCCGATTGGTAGTTGATGTTCGTGGATGCATTCTGCCAGTCTTCTGCCTGTAGGACACTACATAGTGGTTGTTGCAGTCTTTACATTGTATGTTGTAGATCATGGCCTCCAACTAGAGACTGGTTCCAGGGAGAGAGATTTTTCCCTGGACCAGAGGGGGCTTGGTTTCACATGCTGCCTGCATCCTGCAGATGGGGCTTCATTTGTTTGCATGGTCCGGTTTCTGGCATGCTGTGGACTGGTGCTGGTCCACATACTGGGGGTTGGGAACCCCTGTTGTAGATGACTCCTGTTTTTTCTTCTGGGGTTGTTAGGTCTGGTCTGCTTAGGATGTTTTAAAGGGCTTAGTTGGCTTGTATGCTACGTTGATTTCATGTTGTTGTAACAGTCTGATGGTGGTTTCTGAGATATTCTTGATATATGGCTGTAATTTTTTTAGGGTTTGTGTTGGTTGTGCTGTATTGGTTTGAGTGGTCAGGGACTTTGATAAAGTTGCATAGATATCTATTTTGTTGGAATATGTTGTATAAATACTCTAGTTCCTTTTTCTGCTGTTCGGGTTGCTGTAGTGTGTTTGGGCATGGGAGGTTGGGTTGTTGCTTTGGTAGTGAAGCAACTGGTTAGTATGGGTGATTTTTCTGTAAATTTGCATCTCTAGTTGCCATTGTGGTCTCTGCTGATCAGGATGTCCAGGAAGTATAAAATCGAGGAAGCTTTTCTGATTTTTCTGTTTACTTACTCAGTGGCCTCCAAGCCCCTCTAGGAGTCCCAGATGGTAGTTCCTCCCAAAGGAGGTTCCCCAGCGTCCTCCTCCTAATGCTACCACTAATAAGAAGCTGTCTTGGTTAGTCTTCCTCCATGGTATCCACCACACTGAACGTCTCCTTTTTAAATGAACCAAAAACACTCCAAATGGAATCTTTCATAGTAGGAAAGTTTCATTAGACCTTTTAATTGGCCCTCTTTGTTCCTCTTCTGCTTGTAGAGTGTCTTTCTTCAGTATGCATGGCTGCAAATGTATACAGGTTCTTAGGTTTATACTGTGCTGCTTGAGTTAAAATTCTTTTAGTAAATAAAAAGTGGCTTAACTATTTTATTCTTTGTAGACATAGAACTTTCCCCATAGGAAAAAAATAGAAAAGGAATTCCCCGTGGATGACAGTGTCTCCCTGTGGCTCATAATATTGCAAGCAGCTCTTATCTCAGTATTTGTAGCGGGCCATACTAAACAGCATCCTAGGGATTCTCTCTGCAGGAGGTCCCCAAGTTGCAGCGGAAATGAGCTCTACCAGTTTTGGTAGGAGCGTGGTTTCTTTCTTGGTGACACCTTGATTAGAATGTTTTCTTCCTGCTTGTCTATTGTTGGTCCCTGCTTATCTCGGTGTTGGCTGTTGGGGGTGTTATATTCTAGCTTTTTTTCTTTTGTTCCTAGGCTTTGTATTAACTCCTTTGAATGGCATGTATATGTTGATAATTTCTATTCATTTATTCATCTATTTGTATGGCTGCCCATCTTAGCAAATGATTCTGGGTTGCAAGAAATTTTAAAATAAATTAGAAAACAATTTCTCAACAGAAATACAAACATAATAATAATAATAATAATAATAATAATAATAATAATAATAATAATAATAATAATAATAATAATAATAATTATTATTATTATTATTATTAATAATAATAATTTTACTTATATACCGCCCTTCTCCCGAAGGACTCAGAGAAGCCAAGCAAGATATTGTTATTGCTAATTGCCAGCACAAAGGAGATGAAACCTTTCAACACTCAGGCCCATTCCTGAACCCAGAACCAGAACTTATTTCGTTGTGAAAAGCCAACAGGATTGGGGTCATCCAAATCCTTGGAGGGTAAATGCTCCATAGGGGAGATGCTGTGGCAGAAAAAGCAGGCCTCTTCGGCCCTGCCAGATGGCATTCCCTGACCAATAGGACCCACAGCATGCCCATCCTACTGGCCTGGATCAAACAGGTAGAATCCACTGGAAAAGACTACTCATCAAATAATGCAGACCTGAGGCATGAAGGACTTTAAAGGTGGCAACCAGCACCTGGAATTGCACCAGGAACACATTGGCAGCCAGTGCATCTTGTAGAGCAGTGTTGTTACACATGCCAAATAATGGTCATCCTTTCCTAATCGTGTGGCTGCATTCTGCACCAGCTGGAGCTTCCAAATGCTCTCCAAGGGGAAACTCTCATAGAGCACTTCGCAGTAGTCCAGACTATCCCTAGCTCTTCCTGGTCTGTGGAGGCTGATTTGTTTAAAGGCCAGAGTTCCAGAAGAAGCCCCTGGGATGAGAAGTGAAACATTTTCAAAGGAAAAACCAAGAAAGTCCAGCTGCCTTTTGGAAAAGCACCTTTGGGACAACCATGGCCTGGGTCACTGAGAATCTCTGGAGACATTTTCATCCCTTGCCTAGGTTGAAAGGGAGTTGGAAGAGAACTCTGTAAACCTCTCAACTTCACCAGTGTCATTGCCTTTCATCTTTACCACACCCAAGTCATGGTGTCTTGCTGATCTTTGCAACAAGCTTTCATATTGTTCTGTCCTCAAGCCTGTCAGTTTCTTTCTCAAGGAAGAAAAGCTTTTTATTAGCATCAGGCATGCAATTGTGATAGCCAAAAAGTACCAACTGATGCTTTAATCTGTCTTCTCCCTTATTTTCTTCTTAGCTCCCCATGTTTTCTAGGTCCCATCAGTTGACATATTTTTTAGGAAAGAGACTTGGAGCATTCCCATTCTGTTCGAGAGTATGGCACAGGCTGAAACCCATAACCCTTGCCCTACATCATGTAGGGCTTTATAAGTGAGAATCACCATCTTTGGACTGATGATGGTACCATGAGTCAGTGCAGCACACAAAGAAGAAATGTTACATGGGCATACTGAGTTGCTTCAATGGGCAGTAGTGTGAACTGCTACATTTGGACCATCTGCAGCTTCCCCATTTTGGGAAACCTTGTCTTGGCTTCTGAGGTGTCCTCAACCACCTACTTTTTAGAAAATCTTATGTTAAAGACTTGGCTGTTCTGAAGACCATTGGGGTGCAGATGAATTGCTCCTGGTTTAAATGGAATAGTATAATGCTTTTGTTATTGATTTCATGGAAATAAGCAATTTATACAACTGTCTAATAAATAACCCCTGCTCAAACAGTGGTTTGCAGGAGCATCTGTGGAGAGTGTTCTTGGTTCCCTTTTGTTGAAGAGGGTGGGCTAGAACTTGAGATGAAGGAATGGGAGCCTACTTTTGGCTAGCATTGCTTTCCTGGTCAGTCCAGCCCTGGTGCCAGCCCTGACTTTTGATCTTTTAGTTGTCTGAGAGCTTGGTGCTTCTTAGGTCCCACAATTTCTGGTGTGGGATTCAGAGACCAGTCATCGCAGGGTGTCCTTTCCACTGTGTGATGGCTGCCCCACGTTGGGCGCCAAAATGTGGGATTCAGAGACCAGTCATCGCAGGGTGTCCCAAAATTGTCTGCCTACGCAGAGTTTATTGTATTTATACAGTTTTAACAAGCAGGAAAGAGCACAAAGCAAAAGCACTGTTTATTGGTGTACTCCCTTGTCAGTCTTTAAGAACATCCCAGCCAGGATAGAGTCTCACATATCTTGATGGTTCCTGGCAGTCCTTGGCGGTGCTAATTGGAGTGAGCTCATAGACATGCGGTAAACAAGATACTAAGGCAGGCAGTTTGCTGCACACGGTCCCTTCATATCCTTGACCTCCATCTCTACATTCTGGGTCTCCCCTTCCTGTTCCAGATCATGGGTATACTACCCTGGCCACCAGTGTTACTCTTTTAAAAGCTTCTGAAGTGGAAGAAATCCTGGATGGAAATGATGAGAAGTACAAGGCCGTCTCTATCAGCACTGAACCTCCCACCTACCTTAGGTAACCAGCTGATTTATTTTCCTCTTCTGCATGCAAAGGAGGGGGACATGCATTTCTGGGTCTGGTGGTGCAACTATCTTCCTCGCTTAACTTGCTTTGCTGGATATATACTACGAAATCCCCATAATATGGCAGGTATAAGTGTTTTATGTGAACTCTCACCCAGAAAAGAATGTTTTAAAGAATTTGCCCTTTTTCCTCTTCGTGGGCACTTTTCTCTTCAAGGGAACAGAAGGCCAAAAGAAACAGCCAGTGGGTCCCAACTCTTCCCAATAGCTCCCATCATCTGGATGCTGTGCCATGCTCAACCACCATTAACAGAAACCGCCTGGGCCGAGACAAGAAGAGAACTTTCCCACTCTGGTGAGTGTAGCATATAAATGATTAAATGTGTTAAAACAGGGGTGTCAGACTCGATTTCGTTGAGGGCCGCATCAGCATTGGGGTTACCCTTGGAGGGGGCATGGCTGGGGGCATGTCTGACTGGGTGGGCCTGGCCGGCTCAACGTCAGGGTGGTGCCTGTGGGGGAGATCCAGGGGTCTCAGATGAAAGGGGGGGCTGGAGCATGGTCCACCAGAGAAGCTTTGCTATCCCTCTTGGGATGCACAGTGGGGGGGAACTGAATGGTGGCAGAGGCTTCCTGGAGCCCTAGGCAAGTGTGGAGGGCAAGTGCCCAGCCTGGCGCTCAAGCTCCCATGGTGCCAGAACCCCGCAGCCCAGCCCAGCCCCACTTCCCTGAGAGGGTGCCTGACATCAGCTTAGTGTCCACAACAGTAGCTTCTGTAATTATACCCAACAAAAAGAATTGCGGACAAAACTTTATCTTTTGCTTGAAGATCTTCTGCATATTCCACCAAATTTTTATCCAAAAAGCCTTAACCTTTTTACAAGTCCACCATACGTGAAAATATGTTGCATCTTCACCTCCACACCTCCAGCATTTTGGCTGATAGTTCGGATACATACTTGCAAGCTTTTTAGGATCTAAATGCCATCTATAAAACATTTTATAAAAGTTCTCTCTTAAGTTTTGAGCTTGTGTAAATTTTACGTTCCTCACCCAGATTTTTCCCCACGTGTCCATTGTAATAACTTCTTGGATGTTCTGGGCCCATTTTATCATACAATCTTTAACAAGTTCTGTTTCTGAGTCAATTTTTATCAATGCAAGATATATCCGTTTGATATGTGCTGGGCCCAGCCCAGCCCCACTTCCCTGAGAGGGTGCCTGACTGCACTTACCTCCTCTTTGAGGCTGCTGCTGCTGTGCTCGCTCTACTTGGCCAGGTTGCTCATGTTGGGTGCAGGAGGGTAAAGTGCCTGGGTCAGAGGGAGTTCCACTCCTCTCTCCTTCCCTCTCATTCCAGTCTCCTTCCTCCCTCCCTCCTTCTCATTCCCATCTCTTTCCTCCCTGCCTGCCTACCCAGGAAGGGACGCTGGGGCAGGGAGAGTCCCGATGAAAGGGAATTGCTCTTTGGTTGCCGGGCTGGTGAATGGGACATGGAGGCACTGGTGATGGGTGCGGCACTGATCTACAACTTTGTGGCGGCCATCCAGGCTGGAATGCCGTCATCCTTAGATCTGTCCAGCATGGCCACCCTGGAGACAGTGAGGGGCTGCCTCGTGGGTTTATGCACAGGTGATGAGTACATGTCCCTGGTGACCGTCTTGCCCTGCAGGCCTACCACTTTCTGAGTGGTTCCCTTTCACCCGGGACGCCAACCACCATGCACTCGCTGTCTCCAGGGCAACCCGTTGATTTAAGGCTGACTGTGTTCCAGCCCAGGTGGCCACCATGAAGTTGTAGAGGGGGGCTGGGCTGGGTCCAAGGTGGTGCAGTCCGGTCTCTTGCTGCCTCCACATCGTGGGCCGGATGTGGCCCATGGACCTTGTGTTTGACATGTCTTGTCTTAAAAGATAGTAAGTTTTCCTGAATTACTGGTATTGCTTGCAAAGATTCTGAAAGAATTAAGGCTACATGATCTACAGAAAAGACTGAAGAGCAGGTGGCAGTGTGATCATGAACTCTATTTGGGGCTCCGATTGCCCCCATCCATAGACCAAGAACCTGTGTTCATGTTTACATATGCCTTGGTCATTTGGAATATTGCATCACACTTTACATGGGGCTTCCCTTGAAGACCACTTGGCTCCTACTAGTGCTGGTAATCAATTATGAGCATGGAATTGGGCTGGGTTATTTGCGGGATTGGCCATCTCCAAGTCACAGAGATTTAATGGTCCAGGTCCATTGTATGGAGTATTATCATCTGATGGGATGTACTTTCTCTGTTGGGAATGCCGACCCTGTGGAACAGCACATCTTTCAAGGGTAGGATGGCCACCCATACTGGCCTTTCATAAGGTGCTGAAATCTTTTTCTCTGGATGATTAGTCCAGGGCACTTGATTACTTCTACTTTAATCATGTGCCATTTACCTTTGTAAGCTTTGGTTTTTTTTAAATCATTTGTAGATAATTGAGAAAATTGGAATTATTAATACTACCAACAAAAAGAGCTTCCTAAAGAAAAAAACTACAATATTGTTAAATGGGATGATAGGCCTATGTCTATTCCTTCTAATTAAGAGAATAACCTGTTATTAATAAAGCATTATATTTCCATCTATAAATATCGATTTAAAAAGCCACCAATGTTTTGTCAGTAATATTTGTTATCAGTATATAATAATAATGTCAATAGTCTGACTAGTGAACCCAACAAAAGGATCCTGCAAGGCAATTAATTTCCAAAATGTAAAACTTTATTGGATACATCATCTCGGAACTGAAGAAGCAAAGCCAGCTCTCGGTTTTCCCAGGTGAAAGCTTGCTTAATTAAAACTAACGTTTCATTATCCTTTAGGATGTTGAAGGTATTTAGCATAGAACCTTCTTATTAATCTGTCTGCATTACATTATGGGCGGTTACCCATTCAGCATTAGCTGAGGGATAGACTTTCTACTGTATTAAATACTGTAGTTTTCCTTTAAAAAAATCCCTTGAGTCCAGTATTTTCTTGACCTCATAGTGCTTCCCCCCCCCCCGCCATAACTGGGGGAGGAGGCTTCCTTTCAATTGGTTTTAGGCTAGAGTCTTGAAATGCTTTTAACAGGCTACAGTGGAATACTGGATGGACTCATTTTAAGATTTTTGGCAACGACCATAACTGGGTCAGTCCTAGAGGAGATCAACCCTGACTGCTCTTTAGAAGGCCAGATCCTGAAGCTAAAACTCAAATACTTTGGCCACCTAATGAGAAGGAAGGACTCACTGGAGAAGAGCCTAATGCTGGGAAAAGATTGAGGGCAATAGAAGAAGGGGACGACAGAGAATGAGGTGGCTGGATGGAGTCATTGAAGCAGTAGGCGTGAGCTTAGATGGACTCCAGAAGATGGTAGAGGATAGGAAGGCCTGGAGGAAAATTGTCCATAGGGTCGCGATGGGTCGGACACGACTTCGCAACTAACAACATAACTGGGTTTATAATCCAGACAATTGGGAAGGGTCCTATGTACTTAATGCTTAATTTCTTATAGGGTTACCTCACCTTATTTGGTAGATAGGTATACTTATCCCCAATACTAAATTTCTTCTGGGGAGTTCTCTTCTGGTCAGCCTGCTTCTTATATGAATCCCTGGTCTTACTCGGTGCCCTCTGTACATCCCCGCCCCAGGTGGCTTTTAGGGTTTCCATCCATTTTAGCTAGCAACTCTGAGGAGGGAGGTTTCCTTGGAAGCTCTGGAATCGATAGAAAATCCACTCCTGTAGCTATCTTGAATGGGGTGAACCCAGTGCTACTATGTGCCAAGTTATTATATGCCACTTCTGCAAAAGACAGGAGTTCCACCCAATTGGTTTGTTGATAGTTTACATAACGTAAGTATTGCTCTATTAATGAGTTGGCCCTTTCAGACACCCCATTTGTACTCAGATGAAAACCGGAACTAAGCCCTTGAGAGGACCCTATTAGCTTTATGAACTCCCACCAAAATTTTGTATGTCTCGAGACTCCCTGCAGTTGATACACATGCTGTGCAAAAAATTTGGCCAAACTTCAGGTTAATGGAATCTTTGGGCATGCCATGAAGTCTGCTTGGTTCGAAAACAGGTCGATCACAGTCCAAATCACTGTGTTTCCGGACGTTTCAGGTAACTCCACAATAAAGTCCATGGCAATTTCTTTCCATGGGCTGCTAGGGTTAGCCACTGGCTGCAACAGTCCAGCAGGCTTCCCTGGCAGTCTTTTTTTAAAAGTTTTTTTATTGTTATTTTTTATTCTCTACATACATATGTTAGTTTTTCAAACAGCATGCAAGCTGGGTTCATAACACGCTAATATACAAATTCTACTCTTTGGTTCTCTCTTCCAACCATTTATAAAATAGATTCCAGCTTTTATAGTATTCTGTTTCTTCTTTGTCTTTTAGTCTCATAGTTAATCTGTCCATCTCTGCGCATTCCAAAATCTTCTTTATTACCTCTTCTTCTGACGGTATTTGTTCATTTTTCCAGCATTGCGCATAACTTATTCTTGCTGCAGTTACAATATGTAAAACCAAGTATAAATTTTGTTTGTTAGTCTTTTCTGGTACTATACCTAATTAAAAAAATCGGGATTAAATGCTACATGTTCTCCTAATATTTTTTCTAGCCAAGCATGTATTTTTCCCCCAATAAGCCTTTACTTTATCACATGTCCACCAAATATGATAATATGTACCTAAGTTATGTTTACATTTCCAACATTTGCCTGATACATTTTTAAACATTTTTGCTAATCTAGCTGGAGGTAAATGCCATCTATAAAACATTTTATACAAATTTTCTTTGTATGCAGTTGACATTGTCATATTATAATTTCTCTCCCACAATTTTTGCCACTCTTCTAGTTCTATGTTATAACCAAAGTTTTCTGCCCACCTTATCATTGTCCCTTTAATTTGTTCACTTTCCATCTCTAAAGTTAACAAAAAATTATACAGTTTTTAAATTAATTTCTCATCATTGTTCTTTATAAAATCCATACACTTTCATATCTTTTTCATATCTGCTTTGTATTTGTAAGCATACCCACCATGACATGTTGATACCCTGAGGTTCCAGTTCTCATTTCGATTTTAATGTCCCATCGATATTTAAAATGTTTCTATACGTCCAAGTTTTTTCAAAATCTTAACAAGTTTACATGTGAAAAAGCTTCAATTGTTGATAACCACCCTGGAATTTTTACATATATTTTCATTTTAATTTTTTCTCATACTGTTATCAAAGCATTTCTAATACAATAGTTTTGAAAATATCCATGAATTTTGTTTTTCCCATACCACAAAAATGCATGCCATCCCAGCTGTAAATCATGTCCCTCCAAGCATAACAACCTTTTATTCCTAAGCATTATCCATTCTTTTACCCATGTCAATACAGATGCTTGATAGTACAAAGCCCACTCAGATAAACCAAAACCTCCATTTTCTTTAGTATCTTGCAAAGTTTTTCTCTTTATTCTAGCTTTTTTTCCTTGCCATACAAACTTCAAAACTAAAGAATTCAACTCTTTAAAAAAAATTCCCCCAAGTTTTATCGGAATTGTCTGAAACAAAAATAAAATCTTAGGCAATATATTCATTTTAATTGTAGCTATCCTTCCTAATAGAGACAATTTTAAATTCTTCCATTTTTCCAGGTCTAACTTTATTTGTTTCAATAACCTTGTATAGTTATTTTCTTTTAATGTTGAACATTTAGCTGATAGATATATACCAGGGGTCGGCAACTTGAAAAAGCAAAAGAGCCACTGGGAACCGGTTCCATCACACATAAAAAAAAAGTGGGAGCCGCGCGCATCCACGCACGCGCATAAAACAAAATGTTTTGTGCATGCGCAAAATTTTTTTTGCGCACGCGTGGATACACGTGCGCGGTTCCACTTTTTTTATGTGGACGCACCTGCACGCCAGCGGCGACGGGTCTCCGTGGTGACGGGCGCTGGGTTGCGGCGCCGCCTTCAGCCCGGGTGTCGCCGGAGCCACCCCCAGGACCTCCAAACTGCCGCCCGACCTCCGCCCGAACACCAGCAGGTCTCGACATAGGTGTTCGGGCGAAGGTGCGCGCGCAGCTCCGCCCGAACAGCGGTTTGGAGACCTGCTGGTGCTGGTGGATGCACCTGCACGCCAGCGGCGACGGGTCTCCGTGGTGACGCGCGCTGGGTTGCGGTGCCGCCTTCAGCCCGGGCGTCGCCGGAGCCACCCCCGGGACCTCCAAACTGCCGCCCGACCTCCGCCCGAACACCAGCGGGTCTCGACATAGGTGTTCGGGCGAAGGTGCGCGCGCAGCTCCGCCCGAACAGCGGTTTGGAGACCTGCTGGTGCTGGTGGATGCACCTGCATGCCAGCGGCGACGGGTCTCCGTGGTGACGGGCGCTGGGTTGCGGCGCCGCCTTCAGCCCGGGCGTCGCCGGAGCCACCCCCGGGACCTCCAAACTGCCGCCCGACCTCTGCCCGAACACCAGCAGCTCTCGACACGGGTGTTTGGGCGGAGCTGCGCGCGCACCTCCGCCCGAACAGCAGTTTGGAGACCTGCTGGTGCCGGTTTAGAAAGTTGCTGCGGGCCGCGGCAGCTTTCTAAACCGGCACTAGCAGGTCTCCAAACCGCACCTCCGCCCGAACACCAGCAGGTCTCGACACGGGTGTTCGGGCGGAGCTGCGCGCACACCTCTCCAAAGGTTTGGAGAGGTGCGTGCGCAGCTCCACCCGAACAGCGATTTGGAGACCTGCTGGTGCCGGTTTAGAAAGCTGCCATGGGCCGCAGCAGCTTTCTAAACCGGCACCAGCAGGTCTCCAAACCGCACCTCCGTCAGAACACCAGCAGGTCTCCAAATGGGTGTTCGGGCGGAGGTGTGAGAGGTGCGCGCGCAGCTCTCCAAACCTTTGGAGTGGTGCGCGCGCACCTCCTCCCGTTCGGAGAGGTGCGCGCGTACCGGGTGACTGGGAGCCGCAGGAGACGGCTCAAAGAGCCGCATGCAGCTCCGGAGCCGCGGGTTGCCGACCCGTGATATATACCCAAATATTTTACCTTTTTCACTATCTGTACCTCTGTCACTTCTGATATTCGACTTTTTTGCTTATCCAGAACATTTTTAATTATTATCTTAGGTTTTTCCTTATTAATTTTTAATCCCGCTACTTTACCATATTGTTCTAATTTCCCCCACAATTTTGGAATCATCTCCAAGGGATCTTCCAAAATAAATACCAAATCATCAGCAAATGCTTGCAATTTATATGTTTCACCCTTTATCTCCAAACCTCTAGTTTGTGCATCTTGTCTTATGTTTCGATTTAAAACTTCCAAAGTGAAAATGAATAACAGAGGGGATAGATGGCATCCTTGCCTTGTGCCTTTTTTTATTTCAAAGCTCTCAGCAGTATCTCCATTCACAATCACTTTGGCTGTTTGCTTATTATATGTTGTTCTGTACCAGCCTGCTACCGGCCCTGCAGCAAAAGCAGGGACAACCCCTTTACAAACGGCAAGAGGCTGGAATAAAGCCTGCCAAATTTATTCACATAAAACAGAGCAAGACAAGACACCAACCATAAAACACGAGCTAAGAAACAGGAACAATCCAAGCGGTTGCCTTCAGCAAACCAGCCCTCCCACATTCCCCTTAAATACAGTTCAGGGTGTGGCCTCTCTCTGCCTCCTTCAGCGGTGCCCCATTGCCTTCCTCTGTTTACTCCTGACTGACTGCCTCCTGCGTCGGGCGTCCTTGAACAGGGCCAGCTGTGGGTCATCTTCATCCACGCTGTCAGGCTCACACAGCTGGGTCTGCATCGTGACCAGATGATAGGGGCCTGGCTGGGGGCTCTCATCAAGCTGTCCAATCCCCTCAGCAAGCTCGTCAACACCCCCCTCCTCCTCCTCTGAGTCGTCCGACCCAACTGCCGAACCCACAGGCTGACCCTGAATCACAACATATGTTGCTTTAACCATATTTATAAAATTCTGTCCAAAGTCCATTATTTGTAATTGATGAATCAAAAACTGCCATGAAAGATTATCAAATGCCTTTTGAGCATCTAAAAATATTAATGCCATTTGTTTCCCTGGATGTAATTCATAGTATTCCAGTACATCTATTATCTTAAGTTGTTTTTGATTTGTCTCTGGTAAAAAGTCATTTTGATCCGGGTGTATAAATTCAACCAGATATTTTTTCAGTCTCTCTGCCATTATTGAAGTAAAAATTTTATAATCCACATTAAGTAATGAAATCGGTCTGTAATGCTTAATCTGAGTCAAATCTGAATCATCTTTTGGTATTAAGGTAATGTTTGCTTCAATCCACGTCGTCAGCATTTTAGCTTCTAATAAAAGTCCATTACAATATCTTTCAACGGATCATTTAATATCTCTTGTAAACTTTTGTATAGTTCTGCTGGAAGTCCATCTGGACCAGGAGCTTTACCATTTTTTGTCTCTTTATAGCCTCTGTTATTTCCATCATTGTAACTCCTTCATCTAGCATATTTTTAAATGTCTCTGAAATCTTCGGAAGGTTACTATCTTTCAAGTATTTTACAGTTTTCTCTCTTGAAGTCTCCTTTTTATCATACAGTTCCTTATAAAATTCTTTAACTATCTTTTTTATTTCTTCATTTTTATATTTTAAATAATCTTTCCCATCCAGTAGATTATATATCATTTTTTTTCTTTCTGTTTTTTAAGTTTGTAAGCTAACCAACTTTCCGGCTTGTTAGCATTTTCAAAGAAATTCTGCTTTGCTCTTTTTATCTGTTCTGCCATTTTTTCTGAATCTAACAAATTTAATTTATGTTTTATCATATCCATATCTCTTATTAAAGTCTTTTTTTGCGGATTCTTTTGCAATTCTAATTCTGACTTTCCAAATTCTTTTCTTAATAATGCATATTGCTGTTTTCTCTGTTTATTTTTCCTTGCCATATACGATATAGCTATACCTCTAAAGTATGCTTTAGCTGTGTCCCATAGATTTTGTATCATAGTATCTTCTTTCTTATTTTCTTTAAAAAAGAGTTCCATTTCTTTTTTTGTTAACTTTATAAATTCTTTTTCCTTTAAAATGGAACAGTTTAAAGTCCATCTTAGCCTTTTTTGCGTTCCTTTCCAAGTCATTTTCAGAGGGTTATGATCTGCCTATGTGCCTGTTTCTATTTCAATGTCCTGCACATTCATTCTGAAGTCAGCAGTCATCCAAATTATATCAATTCTTGACCAGGATTTCTGGCTATTTGAGTAAAAAGTATATTTTTGTGGATTTATTTCCCTCCAAATATCTTGAATTCCAATTTCCTCCGCCATATCAAAAAATGTCTTAGGTAATCTTCCTCTACCATTTTTCCTTGTTTTGTTACTTTTATAATCAATTTTTCCATCTATTATTGCATTGAAATCTCCTAGTAAACAGATATTTTGATACTCCATTTCTATTATTTTTCTATGTAGGTTTTTATAAAAATTTTCTTGATTGTTATTCGGTGCATAAATTGCCACTAATAATATTTGCTTTTGATGCAGATAAATTTCTACCATTAATATTCTTCCTTCTTCATCTGAATATACCATTTTCGAATTTATTGTTTCTTTAATATATAGAGCTGCTACTCTTTTTTTCTGTTTTGCTGATGTATAATAAAGTTTTCCAATTTTTGGATATTCCAATAGTTTATGATGTTGTGCTTTTATATGTGTTTCTTGCAAACAAATTATATCCAAATTCAGTTTCCATAGTTTCCTAAAAATCTTGTTTCTTTTAATTGGAGAGTTCAGTCAATTCATGTTTACTGAAAAAATTCCACTTTCTTTATCCATTTCCATTTACTTATATTTCGGTCTAACCGATCTAGTAGTTCTTTGTTCTCTAGCAGGTTCTTCATCCTCCCCCTTTTGGAGACCTTCCTTTTTCTGTTCTTTTGTTTGTGCAGTTGTTCCTTGAGTCTTCTCTTCTGTTTGTTTCTGCTCTTTACTCTCCCCTTGACCTCTTTTTACTCCTTCATCCAAAATTGACCTATTCTTCTCTTCAAAGTCTTCTGCTTTCCAAATTGAATAAAGTCTATATCTTGTATTGTTTCAGTTTATTAAGATGCCTTCTGGCATCAGCCATCTAAAGTTTATGCCATTAGCCATCAATTTCGTAGTCAAAAAATGGTACTCTCTTAGGTATCTGATTTAAGACCACAATTTCTTTATTTTTATATTATATTGGTTCATTTCTTACTTTCCGCAGTATTTCATCTCTTGTTGTCTTCCTTGCAAACTGTACATGTACTTCTCTTGGTAACTTATTTCTTCTTGTGTAGCTTGAGTTAAAGCGGAATATCCCATCTAGTTCAAGTTGAATTCCCCCTCGATCTGCTTTCAGAGCCTCCTCCAGAATGTCAATAATCACTTCTATGTTTTCCGCTCTATCTTCAGGAATATTTTGTAACCTTAAATAGTGTTCCGCATTTGCCATTTCTAAAATCTTGTTATCTAATTTTTCATTTTCTTGCAATAAGACTTCTATCTTTTTGTCATTATCATCTCTTTTTTCTTTAATTTTATATATATTCTGTTGATTTTTTTATTATTTGATTTTGAGTTTCCAGGTTTCCATTTATATCCAAAATTTCTTCATTTAACTTCTCCAGTGTTGCTTGTGTGCTTTTATGATTCTCTTGTGTCTCTAAATGGTTCTTTTCCAAAGTCTCTTGATTCTTTAACATAAGATCCTGAAGAAATTTTAATGAAGTCTGTGTTTCACTTTGAGCTGTGATCTTTTCCCTTTGCAACATAGCTTCAATAGATCCCTGTGTTGTAGGACTAGATTGTCCTACTGAGGGTGCAGAAGAGGTTTTTTTCATAAGTCTAGTAATATTCGAAGAAGTCATTTTGAAATTTACAGTCTATAGCCAAAACAACGTCTGTTTAGATTTAGTCAAATTCAATAGAAGTAACTTTGAGTTTCAGTCTCATAAGAAAGCAGCCTTATCAGCTGCAGCTGTTCTCTTCAAGGTTAAATTTCAATCAACAGAGAATGTTGCAAAACTTTTGTTCTTTTTTCACCACTAGATGTCCTCCTTGGCTTATTTATCAATGTCCAGTATTTTTAACAAAGAGCCTCTCCTCTCCCCCCCCCCGTGTAATTACTCGCCACTCGTAAATCTTCTGGGGGGTCTTTACTTTCCAGCTCTTTCCACTCGGGTTCAACATTTATAGTCCTCTAAGAGAAGAAAAGGAAACATCTTGCTCACCCAGCTTCAGCACGCAGTTGAAATTCCTCTGGTTTGTAATCCTTTGCTTCCCGCTGTAGACGCCTATGGCCGAAGATTTAAAGCAGCCTTTCTCTTCATTTTCCAGAGGGTCCTACAGCTTGCTCTGATCGGGTGCCCCCTGATCTGAGCTCCTGAAGTATCCCTCCTCCTTCATTGACTCTCCAGGGCAGCTTTCTGATCCTTTAAGGGTCGCTAGACGAAGAAAAACCAAGCTGGAAAGCCGAACACTGACTTTCCCAACTTGTCCCGACGGCTGCCAAACAGGAAGTCTTCCCTGGCAGTCTTTTCATGGATGCACATACCAGGCATCCTGTAACATAGTTCTCTATATCCTTGTTCATCTTTTTATTTTTTTTATTTTTATTTTAATTCCATTTATATCCCGCCCTTCTCCGAAGACTCAGGGCGGCTTACAAGCTTAGCAGTAGCCTTCATTCTATGTATATGCCTGCTTATTAGGTCTTTCACACACACCCCAAGCGGCATTATTACAAAGTCAGCTTAATTGCCCCCAACAATCTGGGTCCTCATTTTACCTACCTCGGAAGGATGGAAGGCTGAGTCAACCTTGAGCCTGGTGGGATGCGAACCTGCACTAATTGCAGGCAGCCACCAAAACTGCCTCTTGGCCAGATGGAGAGTTTTCATGAACCTGAAATGGCCTGCAGGTTTCATATTGTGACTTGGTTGCAGAATCTGGGTTCTTAGATTGGTCAGAACATACAACTTGCTCCCTTTCCATGCCAGGTCCTCTCTTACTGTCAATTCTTCCTTATGACTTTGGAACCACTTCTCCTCCTCCAGGGCTTCCTTCAATTTCTGGGTTAATTCATTATCGGCCTGTTGAGGAAAGGCCAACAATCCTAGCCTCATTCAGCCTTTTGCTGCCAGCTGCTGTGAGGGGGCGATCGAGTTACAGTAACTATCTCCTCCTGAGTGCTTTTATATTGGGGCAAACAGGAGAGTGCATCTGTGAGGAAGTTTTTCTCCCCTGGCAAATACCAAAGGGTAAAATTTAACCAATTAAAGTCCTGAGCCCATTGGACCTGCTAGGGCAGGGCTTTTCAACCTTTTCACCCATTGTACCACTTTTAGGATAAGGCAATGTCCGAGTACCACCAGTCGCCCAGCAAGGTGTCAAAAACGTGACCAAAAAAAATCGCTTAGTGACTGTTCAAAGTTACGACGGCACTGAAAAAAGTGACTGATGACCATTTTTCACACCTATGACCGTTGCAGCATCCCCAGGGTCATGTGATTTACATTCAGATGCTTGGCAACCAATTCATATTTATGATGGTCACATTGTTCCAGGGTCATGTGATTGCCTTTTGCAACCTTGTGACAAGCACTTAACCATGTTACCAATTTAATCTCTCTCTCTCCCCCTTTCTCTCTCCCCCTCTATTTCTCTCTCCCTCCTTTCTTTCTCCTTTCTCTCTCTTTCTCCCTCTTTCTCTCCCCCTCTTTTTCTCTCCCTCTTTTTCTCTCTCCCTCCCTCCCTTTCTCTCCTCTCTCTCTCCCTCTATTTCTCTCTCCTTCTTTCTCTCTCTTTCCTCTTTCTTTCCCTCTATTTCTCTCCCTGTCTCCCATTGTTCCTTCCTTCCTTCCTTCTTGTCCTTTTCTCCTTCCCTCTCTCCCATTGTCCATTCCTTCCTTCCTTCCTAATCCATTTTTACCAAGAAACCTGATGCCCACTTAACTCTTTATGAAGCACCCGAGGAAAGTTAGGGAAGATCTATCAATGATACTCGGAGGTTGCTAGCTCATTTAATAAGCTTTATTCCAGCAACAGAAACACCTCATATTCTTTCACAGTCAATCCATGCACGTCAACAATGCTGCTGTGGACCGCGGGGCAGGAAGGCGCTCTTCACACGGGATGGATGGAAGACACACCAAAACGCCCTTTGCCCCACTGCCTTCTGCAGATGCAGCCGGAGTCCCAGGTGGGGGGAGATCCGGGGCTGAGGCACACTCGGGGAAGCACACGGCAGTAAATCACAATCAGCTGCTCTTGGGGGATGGAGGCACAAAGCTAGCCAAACAGGGCTCAGAGCGGTTGACTGTCCTGGACCACAGCTGCGCTTCCACCTTTCCCAAGGCAGCCCCCACAGACACAGCGCAGCGCAGGGAAGATGCGCCAAAGCTTGTCCTTAACGGGGCTTGAAAAAAGCGGGGCAGGCGGTGGCGGCTGCTCATGGGGCCGCCCAAAAGCAAACGGCAAAAGCAAGCAGGCTTCCAAGAGTTTCCTCAGCACTTCTCTCACTAGCTTCACTTGATCCTCCATTGTCTCAGAGTAGATAAGAATGTCATCCAGGTAAACCAGCACCCCCTTATACAGGTGCTCAGGCAGCATCTTGTTAATCAGTTGCATGAACACAGCAGGTGCTCCCTGTAATCCAAAGGGCATCGCTCGGAATTGGTAGCATCCTAGGGCAATTAAAAGCTGTCATCCATTTGTCCCCCCCCCCTCTAATCTTCACTACGTAGTTTGCGTCTCTCAAGTCTAGCTTGGTGAACACCTTTCCTTTGGACAGGTGTCCTAGCATGTCTTTCATGAGGGGAAGGGAGTACATATTTTCCATGCAAATCCCATTAATCCCTCGGAAGTCAACACACAATTTCAGACAACGGTTATTTTTTCCTTTGAAGAGCACTGGTGCTGCCACCCTGGACTTTGCTGGCTGTTTGAAGCCCCTGGCATGAAGTGGAGCTACTGCAGGAACCAGTGGGGCTTGCCCAGCTGCCGCCAGAAGGGGGGACCACACACCCCCGGGACCCTATTGCTCTTTGCCACATATACCCCAACACCATTGATTGGGGCGGAGAAGGGGACGAGGTGGTTGATGCCTGGCCTGCTCCAAGGCCTACTCCCCAGATTGGTGACTTCACGGGCACCGCTCCCTGTATCTCTATTTTGCCAAACTTCTCCCAAAGCTGTTCCATGTAAGGGTTGCGGGTCGTAGTCAGGAGCTTCCCTGCTACCAGCTCTTCTCACTCTGCAGCCCTACTGGCCTTCCACTTGCTTCCACATGTTAGTGCAACTCCTGGCAAGATCAGGGGGAATTCCACTTCAGTAGCTTTCCCCATACTGCTTGTCCATTATACTTTCCGGCCAGTATAGAGGGATCCTGCCACAACCCCTTCTTCAATGGCAGCTTGGCTTTCTCACCACCAGCTGCATTCCACAGTCCGCTAGAGCTGTTGCCAGTGCTTCCTAAGTAGGAACTGCTCCAGATTTTTGTGGCATCAGCCTTCTTCTCGATTCCTAACATCACTACACTACAGCGCTCTCAGAGATATCTGAGTGAGCTGCATTTATAATGAAGAGAGCTGGTTTAATGTCAGTAGTCCAACTAGTGAGCCCAATGAAAGGATTCCTCAAGGCAGTTGAGTCCCAAAGGGTAAAACTTTATTGGATACATCATCTCGAAACTGAAGAAGCAAAACTAGCTCTGTGTTGTGATTCAGGGTCAGCCTGTGGGTTCGGCAGTTGGGTCGGATGACTCAGAGGAGGAGGAGGGGGGTGTTGAAGAGCTTGCTGATGATGGCCTTGAGGCTCCGCAGAGCCCTCAGCCAGGCCCCTCCCACCTGGTCACGATGGAGACCCAGCTGTGTGAGCCTGACAGCGTGGATGAAGATGACCCACAGCTGGCCCTGTTCAAGGACGCCCGACGCAGGAGGCAGTCAATCAGGAGTAAACAGAGGAAGGCAATGGGGCACCTTGGAAGGAGGCAGAGAGAAGCCACGCCCTGAACTGTATAAAAGGGGAATGTGTGGGAGGGCTGGTTTGCTGAAGGCAACCGCTTGATTAGTTCCTGTTTCATAGCTCCTGTTTCATGGTTGGTGTCTTGTTTTGCTGTTTTATGTTAATAAATTTGGCAGGCTTAATTCCAGCCTCTTGCCGTTTGTAAAGGGGTTGTCCCTGCCTTTTCTGCAGGGCCGGTAGCAGGCTGGTACAGAACACACTGGGTTTTCCCACGCCAAAGCTTGCCTAGTTAAATAGTAGTTTCCCTTGCCATCCACTGGGTATTCACATTGTCCAATAGGAATACTTCTTTTTGTAATGGGAACAGTTCACTTCTCCCTTGAGCACCTGCGGTAGCGACCTTAATGTTTTGCAGGCTCTCGTGGTCCCTGGACAGTGTCTTGGCATTTCTCTGCTTTCTTCCGTTCTGTTTTCTACCCCTCCCCCCTTTTCTCTGGCAAGTTGATTAGCAATAGAAGCTAGCAGGTATCATGACTCAATCACTAGGCAATAAAGTTAAGCTAAGAGCACAAGTAGTGTTCTCACCAGTACTCCCAACGAAACGCCAACCATTGAGGGAAAAAAGAATTTAGAAATAAACCATTGGCTAAAGGGTTGGTGTTGTCAAGAAAACTTTGGTTTCCTAAATCATGGACTGCATTTCCTACATGAAAGACTTGGCAAGGGATGGGCTGCACCTCACAAAAACAGAGAAAAAGACTGGTCCAACTCATCAGGAGGACTTCAAACTAAAAGTGAGGGGGAAGGGTTACCAATTTTCAGAAGCTCTAGAACCCAAAAACCATCATAAATCCCAAGAAAAATCAATGAGGTGGGCAGAGTTGAGAAAAAAGAAAAACTCAATCAACATTCAGGAGATGCAGGAAACATGCCAACGGACAGGCATAAAAGTCTTAAATGCTTACATACAAATGCTCAAAGCTTGGGGAACAAACAGGGTGAACTAGAAGCAATAGTACACAAGTGAGGGTATGACATAGTTGTTATTACAGAAACCTGGTTGGACGAAACCCATGAATGGAATGGACTGATGCATGGATACAAACTGTTCAAAAGAAACAGGTCTACAAAAAGAGGAGGGGGAGTGCACTATGTATAAGAGAACACTATATATCTATAGAAATGCAGCTGATCAAAAATAAAATCTCCAGAATGCATATGAGTCAATATAAAAGAGAAAAAAGGGACATTATCATAGGTGTATATTACAGACCACCCAACCAATCAGAAGAGATATATGAATTCTTTGCCAACCAGTTAACAAATGTATGTAGGAAGCATACCACAATAGTAATGGGAGACTTCAACTATCGAGATATCAACTGGGAGACAAACTGCAGTGAGCGGGAGATCAAACAGAGTCCTAACCAACCTAGCCGACAACTTTGTCATCCAAAAGGTGGAGGACGGAACTAGACATAAAGACATACTGGACTTAATTCTTACTAATAGAAAAGAAATGATAGAGGGAGTTGAAGTTACTGGAAGCTTGGGTGAAAGTGACCATACCATACTGGAATTTAATATAATGCAAACACTAGCAACAGAAAACAATCCAACCAGGGTCTTGAACTTCAAAAGAGCTGACTTTAACAAACTTAGAGAGAACCTAGGAAAGATCAGTGGAATAGCTTGCCTCTAGAAATTGTGGGTGCTCCATCACTGGAGATTTTTAAGAAGCTAGACAGTCACTTGTCTGAGATGGTATAGGTTCTCCTGCTTGAGCAGGGGGCTGGACTAGAAGAATCCAAGGTCCCTTCCAGCTTGCATTCTATTCTATTCTATTCTATTCTATTCTATTCTATTCTATTCTATTCTATTCTATTCTATTCTATTCTATTCTATTCTATTCTATTCTATTCTATTCTATTCTATTCTTCTTAATTTATAATGTTCCACCTTCTTTTCTTAGGCAGTGTTCTGAAGTTGGAGAGGAGAGAGTGGACATTTATGGCAAGCTAATGGTATCATAAGAGGAGAAGAAATTATTTTATGATAACCCTAACATTTTAAACCAATGACAAGATTGGGTTGGCAAATTACTGAAGAAAATTTACCAAATTGTTTAGTCGAGCTCAACAGCCTGTTTGGCAAGGGTTCTAATATATCAGATGAAAAATAATCATGTGATTAACTGCACTAATGCTGTTTTATCTCCAGTGGTTTCACAAATATATAGCAGTTGTAGTCCTAATTAAATTAAGAAAATTAACAGGATATGCCAGAATATGCAGGTTTCTTCTCCTGCAAGTGTAGAATCTTCTCCGGAGCCCTCCTGATTCCTGCTCCTTGAATCTGCCCTCTCTTGCTCTGGTGTCTACTATGTCTAATTCAGTGGTGGTCCTACTATTTTTTTCCAGCTTTGATGACCACGACCCAGCAGTGATCCATGAAAACGCCTCACAACCAGAGGTGCTGGTCCCAATCCGGCTGGACATGGAAATTGATGGGCAGAAACTGAGAGATGCTTTTACGTGGAATATGAATGGTTTGTAAAGAAAGATATGCAAATAATCCTGATTCTAGGCATTGAAAGCATTCATGAGCAGATATGGTTTTTTTGCTAAAAATACATTTAATCTACTCTTCAGATTGGAAAGTGTACACATTTGAGTTTTTCTAACTGAACAGAAAATGGCAGCAGTTTTATAAAGGGTTTTGACATTTTCGGGTAAATCAGTAAACCAGAAAATATTTTCTTTTTAACTGCACCAATCAGCATGCTCAGACAAAGCTTTGGAATGAAACCATTGAAACCAAAGCAGCACAAACAGATTTATCTTAGGGCCCTTAATAAGGCAACTGCAGCATGTGCTTGAACTCATCACACCTAGCTTGTATCTTTTTACACTCCTGTGTACAATCTTGATTTTGTTAGTGTTAGAAATGAAAGCTTCATAGAACTATGTTTTGAAAGACTTTTTGCCTGTGAATATAGTGTATATACTGTGTTTTAAGTAAATTCCATTAGCCCCAAAGGTTTTTCTTTGAAGACGTTTCACTTCTCATCCAAGAAGCTTCTTCAGCTCTGACTAATGGTGGGGACCTGAAGAAGCTTCTTGGATGAGAAGCAAAACTTCTTCAAAGAAAAACAAGAAAGTCCAGTTGCCTCCTGAAAAAGCACCTTTGGGACAACCATGACCTGCATGATTGAGAATCTCCATAGTCATTCCATTAACCAATTGAGCAGAAACAAAACTTTTTCTTGTAGCCTTACAAACGTGCTTTAGAATACTGTAGCTCAGAGGCAAGTGTGGCCATGGCGTTTGCCTAATAACACGGGCTTTTTGTTTCCATCAGAAAAACTGATGACTCCAGAAATGTTTTCAGAGATTCTCTGTGATGACTTGGATTTGAATCCCCTCACTTTTGTTCCTGCAATCGCATCTGCAATCCGACAGCAAATAGAGTCGTACCCTACCGACAGCATCCTGGAGGACCAGTCAGATCAGCGGGTCATCATTAAGGCAAGGAGAGGGGAGGCAGCAGGAAAAGTCCCACAAAGCTCTCTTGTGTGTAAAGACATGGCCTTAGCGATGCAGAGCATAGAAGAAAGGAAAACAAAGACTAGAGACCGGAGAAAAGGAAACACGGCAGGTTTTTCCCACACCAATTGTTGCATCTCTCTGTAATTTTCTGTCTTTGAAAATCATTTTTCTTCCAGCCCATCCATACACCAATGATTTAAGTTCTCACCTCACTCTTTTTTTAAAATATACTTTATTAATTTTTTATAATAACAATCTTTAGTGCTTAGTGAACAATGTGTTGTCTGGGTTCATATATTTAAAAACAATTATTTTCTATAGTTGATCAATATGTTAGCTGATAACATATTTCCTTGATCCTCTCTTCTTCCAGCAATATTCTCCTTTTGTCTACGTTACAGAAATATAATTCTTAATACTTTCAATAATATACTTGGGTATAAACATTTTTCAAGTATTTAAATTCAAATAACAATAACATCAACATATCATATAACATTGTTTCTAATCAGCTTATGTTTCAATTGTATTTATAGAAGTCATTGTCATTATATGTCCTGTTTTCAAGATTCTTATTTAAGCTTTATTTCCCCTCAGTATTGAAACCACTCTTATCAATTATAATTTTCTCAAAATTCATTACCTTTATTTATTTATTTTATTTAATAATATTTCTATACCGCCCTTCTCCCGAAGGACTCAGGGCAGTGAACAGGGCAAGAATAAAAATACAGAATTACAAAAATTAAAAAAGGATTAAATACATGCCCACTAAAAACAATCAATACAATATTAAAACCCCAATAAAAACAACAGTAAAAACCCCCACCAATCCCCCATCAGGCCAGGCCGGCTTGTTCAAATAAGAATGTTTTTAGATCGCGGCGAAAGGAGCGAAGATCGGGCGCCATCCGGAGCTCAACCGGTAACTGATTCCATAGCTCCGGGGCGCCCACAGAGAAGGATCTCCCCCTGGGGGCCACCAATCGACATTCTCTGACCGGTGGCACCCTGAGGAGGCCCTCTCTGTGGGAACGCACAGGGCGAAGGGAAGTTGATGCCGGCAGCAGGTGTTCCCTAAGGTACTCCGGACCCCTGCCATGTAGGGTTTTAAACACCATTACTAGTAGCTTGAATCTCACCCGGAAGACAACTGGTAACCAATGCAGCTCACGGAGCAGAGGTGTAACATGGGAGTATCGGGAGACTCCCAACACAACTCTCGCGGCTGCATTCTGTACCAGTTGGAGCCTCCGGGTGGTCCTCAAGGGCAGCCCCATGTAGAGAGCGTTGCAGTAGTCCAGCCGAGAGGTCACGAGCGTGTGAGTGACCGTGCATAAGTCATCCCGGCCTAGATAGGGCCGCAACTGGCGCACCAGGCGAACCTGGGCGAAAGCCCCCCTAGTCACAGCCACTATGTGATCTTCCAAGGTGAGCCGTGAATCTAGGAGGACTCCCAAGTTGCGAGCCCTATCTACGGGGGGTAATAGTTCACCCCCCATAGAGAGAGATGGAATATCCGAATTGACCCGGGATGAAGGTATGCAAAGCCACTCAGTCTTGTCGGGGTTGAGTTGAAGTCTGTTCCTCCCCATCCAGACCCGAACTGCCTCCAGGCAACGGGACATCACGTTGAGGGCATCACTGGGGTGGTTTGGGGTCGAAAGAAAAAGCTGGGTATCATCAGCGTACTGATGATACCCAACTCCAAAACCACGAATGATCTCACCCAGCGGTTTCATATAGATGTTGAACAGGAGAGGCGAGAGGACCGACCCCTGAGGAACTCCACAAACGAGAGACCTCGCGGTCGACCTCTGCCCTCCTGTCAACACCGACTGCGAACGTCCCTGGAGATAGGAGGAGAACCACTGTAAAACCGTGCCTCCCACTCCCAATCCCCTGAGACGCCGCAGCAAGATACCATGGTCGATGGTATCGAAAGCCGCTGAGAGGTCTAATAGGACTAGAACAGAGGAATGTCCCCTGTCCCGAGCCCTCCAGAGATCATTCACCAGCGCGACCAATGCCTTCTCCGTGCTGTACCCGGGCCTGAAACCCGATTGGTACGGGTCTAGATAATCCGCTTCATCCAGGACCAGAGGGAGCTGATGCGCCACCACACTCTCAACAACCTTCGCAAGAAAGCGAAGGTTGGAGACCGGACGAAAGTTGTTCAACACAGCTGGGTCCAAGGCAGGCTTCTTGAGGAGAGGCCTCACCGCCGCCTCTTTCAAGACGGCGGGGAAGCTACCCTCACTCAAAGAAGCTGATATAACTGCCTGGAACCAGCTTCGTGTCCTCTCCCGGGCTGCATAGACCAGCCAGGAAGGGCACGGGTCCAATAAACATGTGGTGGAGCTCAGCCTCCCCATAATCCTGTCCACTTCCTCCGGAGTCACAGAATCAAACTCCTCCCAGGTAATATCGACAAGACCGCCCGTGTCCTGATCGTCAGACTTTGCCTAGTCAGAGTCCAGACCGGTCCGAATCCGAGCGATTTTGTCCGACAGATGTTGATTAAACTCCTCGGCACGACCCTGCAAGGGTTCCTCCCTCACCTCTTGATTAAGGAGGGAGCGAGTCACCCTAAACAGGGCGGCCGGGCGATTATCTGCGGATGCGATAAGGGTAGCAAAGTGATTAGACCTCGCCACCCTTATCGCAGCGAGATAAGACCTAATATAGGCTCTTAGTCGCAATTGGTCGGATTCAGATCGGCTGGATCTCCAACCGCTCTCTAGGCCCCGTCTCCGACGCTTCATCTCCCGGAGCTCTGCGGAAAACCATGGAGCTCGACGGGATCTGCACCGGGTCAGGGGCCGCAAGGGTACAACTCGGTCAAGAGCCTCAGTGGCTGCCCTTTCCCAGGCTTCCACTAAGGCATCTGCCGAGCTGTGAGCGAAGGAGGCAGGTGGGGACCCCAGCGCTGCCTGGAACCTCTCGGGATCCATTAAGCGTCTGGGGCGGTACCATCTAATTGGTTCCACACACCCACGGCGTGGCGTGGCAAAACGGAAGACCAGCCGCAGGAGATGATGATCGGTCCATGACAGGGGCATAACAATTGGGGAGCCCCCACCAAGATCATCTAACCACCGTCCAGATAAGAAAATCAAGTCAAGGGTGTGGCCTCCCACATGAGTCGGTCCCGAAATTACTTGCGTCAGGTCCATGGCCGTCATGGAAGCCATGAACTCCCGAGCTAACTCAGATGATCCTCCCAGAGATGGTAGATTGAAGTCCCCCAAAACTATAAGTTTCGGGAACTCAATCACCAACCCAGAGAGGACATCGAGAAGCTCAGGCAGGGCTGCTGCTGTGTGACTAGGCGAAAGGTACACCAGCAGCAAGCCCAACTGCGCACCAGGGCCGCATCTCAGGAAGAGAGACTCACACCCGACTATCTGGGGAATGGTGGCCTCCCGCGGGCACAAGGTCTCCCTCATAACAACAGCCACTCCCCCACCCCTACCCTGAGCCCGAGGCCGGTGTAGCACCCGGAAACCTGGTGGGCAAAGATCAACCAGAGGAATACCGCCCTCTGGGCCCAACCAAGTCTCCGTGATGCAAGCCAGGTCCGCCTGCTCACCCTTGACCAAGTCACGGACGAGAGGGGCTTTGTTAGCAACAGACCTGGCATTCAAGTACACCAGCCGGAGCTCAGGAGGCTGCACATCCTCACTCCCGGGACCTTGGGGCGGAACCAGAGGGTCGGAGTGCCTCACCGCTTGCAAGCAGCGGAGAGGCCTTCCCTGAGATCGATACGGCCCTCTGTTCCTACACCTGCTGCCATTCCCTAACGTCGTGGGAATGGGTAATCCCACGACCAGCCAAGTTTGAATATCCAAACTTTTCATTCAAATACACCGTCTCAATATTTGTTGTGACTCAGGGCCAGCCTGTGGGTCCGGCAGCCGGCTCAGATGTCTCGGATGACTCAGATGAGGGGGAGGAGGAGGGTGTGGAAGACGAACTGGCTGATGATGGCTTGGAGGCTTCGCAGAGCCCCCAGCCGGGGCCCTCTTCTCAGCTGCGTGAGCCCGATAGTGCGGAGGATGATGACCCACAGCTGGCCCTGTTCAAGGACGCCCGACGCAGGAGGCAGTCGAGCAGGAACAAACAGAGAAAGGCTGTGGGACTCCTCGGGAGGAGGCACAGGGAGGCCACGCCCTGAACTCTAAATAAAAGGAGTGTTTGGGGAAGGGCTGGTTGCTGAAAGCAACCCTTCCGTTTGAGGATTCAAGTTCCAGTGTTTTTGTTTCTTGTTCTGTTGTTTGAGTAATAAATCTTGGCAGACGCTTTTCAGCCTCAGACGCTCTCCAGTCTCTACTGTTTGAACAGGGGTTTGCCTTATTGCAAGGCCGGTAGCAGGCTGGTTCAGAACAATATTTTTACATTTCATATATTATAAAAATATTATACTTATATATTTTATCCCTTTTATATCCAAGCTTTAACTATTCTTTTGACCACGTTCAAACAAGTATTTAATCATAGAATGCACTATCTAGCAATCTTACTATGGGGCCTCTTTATATCCAAACTGTATTTTTTTAACTGTATTTAAACAGGTATTTAGTCATATAGTATTCCATCTGGTACATTGAATCACATCTCTTAAATCTAATTCTGATCATCTGCTTTTGCCAGGTTGCTTTCCAAATCAGTAGGTTTAGCTTATCAAGTTGTATTTTGCAGATATTGTTGGGGATACAAAAGACAAACTGAGTAGAATATTCATTTTTTGTCTCCCATGCTTTAATGATTCTCCATTTTATTAAATCTTCTTTTTTTGTCCTCAAGTTTGTTTTGAAGTCCTGGAAGATAAAACATCTTTTTTATTTCCTTTGCTATAGCAAAATTTTGCGGATTTTCTTTTGTTTGTATTAAGTTGTAGTTCTCTTCATTTGTAGCTTTTATATTTAAGTCATTTTCCTATGATTTGTGTTCTATTGTCAGATTTATTTGTTCATTCTTTATCCTTATTTTTGAGCGTTATTGTGAGTTTAGGTTAGAGATATGTCCATTTATGTTATCAAAGTTGTTTTGAACCTCATCATGATTTAAGACAATTGCCGTTTGAATCTGTCACAGCATTGCATATATTTTTTCCTGGAATGTATTTGTTTTCTCTTGAGTCATTATTCTTGCAGATCTCTGATGTTCCACACTGGGGTCTTCAGGAGGAGGTGTTAGGTGTGGTTTTCTGTCACTTTTAGATAAATATACAACATCTATTTTGTCTCCCTCCTCTAGGTCAGGGGTGTCAAACTCAATTTCATTGAGGGCCACATCAGCATTGTGGTTGCCCTTGGGGGGCCGGGTGGGTGTGGCTAGGATGGGTGTGGCTTACTGGGTGGGTATGGCTAGGATGGGCGTGGCCTACTGGGTGGGCGTGTTCCTTCCTCCCTCCCTTTTTCCCTCCCTCCCTTCCACCCTCCCTCCCTTCCTTCCTTTGCCTTCTCATCTCTTTCCTTCCCCTGCACTCAGGAAGGGGTGATGGGAGGGGGAGGGATTGCCAGCACTAATATGCTGCTGCTGGCCATTCCTATACTATGTGAGTGGGTGGGGGCGGTCCTGTTGAAAGGGATGCCTCGTGGCTGCAAGGCTGGAGGTGCTGGTGGTGGTGGGGTGCTGATCTACAACCTGGTTGCGTCCATCAAAGCCAGAACACACTCAAACTAAGATCCACTGGAACCAGCAAGGAGCTGCCCTGCCACCTCTGTCCTGGCCCCCAGGTGTGCGCACAGGAAACGGCCAGTGCCGGCATCCTGGCTGAAGTCAGCCTGCAGGGCAAGACAGCCAGCAGGGATGACGGACTCTAGTTATGTGCATACCCAGGGGGTGGGGTGGGGTTGCCCCGTGGATTTAAGGCTGTGTGTATTCTGGTTTTGATGGATGCAATCAAATTGTAGATCAGCACCAACCAACCCCCCCCCCCAGCACCTCCACCCTCATGCCAGCTTCAGAGTGTTGCATAGGATGCCAGAGTTTGCAGAGGGATTAACCTTAAAAGGGTGTAAGATATACGTAGACTGTGCAGTATGTAAATCATCGAAATCCAAGGTGTTCCCAGTAAGCAAGAAGAGCACAAGGCAGACAACAAGGGTTCTAGAGCTGATACATGCAGATTTAGTAGGACCAATGCAAGCCAGCTTGGGAGGAGCCAGGTATGCACTGGTCATTGTAGATGACCATAGCAGATTTGGTTCTGCTATTTGCTGAAAAGCAAAACAGAGGTGCTGCAGAAGTTCAAGCAATGGATAAGCTTCGCAGAAAGAAGATATAGGCAGCAGGTATGTCAGCTGAAAATTGATGGGTTCAGAATTCATGTCAGCAAGTTTTCAACATTGGTTGGGAAAGCTAGGAATAAGACATAGACACACAAATCCTTACACAGCAGCTGAGAATGGCATGGCTGAAACAGGGAATGGAGTCTTGCAGACCATGAAAGACTCAGTGCTGGAGAATTCTGGTCTGAGCAGGTCGTATTGGGGCAAAGCCATGTTGACTGCTAATTATTTGGTCAATAGGCTGTGGAGTTCCTCTATAAATGATACTCCATATATGCTGTGCTATATGGGAGAAAGCCATCTCTAGCACATTTAAGGGTGTTTGGAAGCAATGCATTGGGTGCATATTCCAAAGGCAATTAGGAAAAAAGGGCAACTAAAGGCTATAAAGTTCAGGTTTATGGGCTATGAGCCTGGCTCAAAGAGCTATCGCTTTAGTGATGAAAGCAGAAGTATTGTAATTTCCAGATCTGCTAGCTTTGCAGAGCAGAATTGGGGGAGAATTGATGCCAATTCTGGGGATGATCCACTTAGTGATGGTGACTCACTTAGTGATGGTGTCAGCGTTCAGGGAGGAGAAGCTGAAAAAGGACAAGCAAACGAGTTAGAAGAAGATGGTGACTGATATGAAGCAGGAAAGGGTTGACAATCAAGAGCAGTCAATGCCACACAGGTCAGAGCGATGAAACAAGGGGATTCCACCTAACAGGTATTCTGCTGGGAAAGTAAAGGTGTGTGATGTATGGTATGAGCCAAGAAACTATCAGGAAGTATTGGCACTACCAAAGTGGAGCAAGTGAAGTGGAAAGAGGCCATAGACAAAGAAATTAAATCCATGGATGAACATAAAGTGTTCACCTCTATGACTGCCACAAGGCTACAAAGCTGTAGGATGTAAATGGATATACAAAAAGAAAGTGTTACCCAACAATGAAGTCCACTATAAGGCAAGATTAGTGGCACAGGGGTTTTCACAGAAGAAAAATGTGCACTTGGATGAGGTATTTGCACCAATGGTAAAAAGTGAAACTATAAGGTTGGCACTAGCGTTGGCAATGGGCATAAAATTTGGTACTTTGATATAACCACAGCATTCCTCAATACAGAGTTGGAAGAAGAAATTTACATGGTTCAAGCACCAGGGTATGAAAGTAAAAAGCCTGGCACTGTGTATAAACTGAATAAGGCCATTTATGGGCTGAAGCAATCAGTCAGAAACTGGAACATCTGTTTAGATGTGGCATTGAAGGGTCTTGGGTTCAAGAATTGTAAGACTGATGGTTGCATATAGTGGGTGGGGATTGCCAATTATTAGCATTTGTGGATGATCTTAGCTTCATTGCAAAGGATCTGGCTGTGTGAGGCATGTGATCCAGCCTGGGCGTGTCTTTGTCTTCTCTGTGTTGTTGTTTTTCTGATCTCCAAGTTAAGAGTTGTTGATGTTCCCCAGAGCTGAATGAAACTGTATGTATCATGTTTATATATATTTTATAAAGTTTTTCTAAACTATGCCTCCTGCTCATTTTGAATGTGTGCTTATTTTTTGAGTGTTGTTTAATTGTGAGTTTAGATTAGAGATATGTTCATTTATGTTATCAAAGTTGTTTTTAATCTCATGATTTAAGACAATTGTTGTTTGAATCTGTCACAGCATTGCATATATTTTCTCCTGGAATGTATTTGCTTTGTCTTGAGTCATTATTCCTGCAGATCTCTGATGTTCCACGCTGGGGTCTTCAGGAGGAGGTGTTAGGTGTGGTTTTCTGTCAACTTTAGATAAATATGCAACATCTATTTTGTCTCCCTCCTTTGGGTAGTCTTTCACCGATGCCATAGTCTCTTTCATTAGCTTTATCAAACAAGCCCATCTTAAAATCCAAACAACCAAATCTTGTGTAGTTCTTATCTTTATATATAGTTTTTGTTATCTAATACATTTCTATTGTCAAAGCACCACTGAAAAGAGTGTTTTGTAACAGTTCTTTTTTTCAGAGATCTTATGATTATCAACCAACCAAGATTTCAGTCCAAAATGTTTAACCACTTGAAAGCTTTCCAGTGACTTACCTTTAGAAGATTAGCCAAAGGCCAAAGTTTTTCTTTCTCTGCAAACAGTTCTTAAACTTAAAAATGCAGCTCAGTGTGTTTATAATCCCAAAAGTCAACAGTTTCTAAACATATTTAGTTTCACTCTGTATTAGATAGCCCAATGCTTTGTTCCCAGCTGTTTTTTGCTATTTCTGGGCATCTTGCCAAATTCTGAGTCAGTGCAACTATACTTTTCTTTAGTCTTCCACTAGGGGTCAGTAGCTGTTCATTTTCCAACTTTTAAAGCAAACAATTGTTATTCTTTTAATATAATTTTATCAATATTTTTTCAGGTATGGAATCTTTTCCAGAAAATCAGATACAAAACAGAAGATCAAATTTCCCACCCCGTTTCAAGCAAACTGTTCACTGCTGTTCTGGTTGGTGCCTTTGGACTTTGGCTGCAAGTAGCTTGGGCTGGTCACTGAGGTGTAGCCAGCCTTTCTCCTGTCAAGTTAGAGGGGTTCCCTTGGATTGAGCGGGATGACCGCCGTCGTTCTGCAATCATCTGGATGTCTCTCTTCATTGCCTCTCTGGGGCGACTTTAGAGTCCATTTAGGGTCCCCTGCCAGGGCAGAACTAGCCCTGGGGTGCAGAACTCTGCAATCCCTTGGTCGCGTGCTACGGTGCAAAACCAGAAGTCCTTACCTCACTCTTTTTGAGGATCTCATCACCTCTGTACAAAAGCCACGGTCTCTGCCTTTCCCTTTCTCTCAACTTAGTCATCTCTTCTTTATTGGTTTTGTAGTCTACTCATTTGTTTTTATCTGTATGGTAAAATAGTTCAGAGTACTTCTTCCTGCATTCACATTCATTCATCACTCATTAGTTCTGTTTTGGTTGTTTGGCTTCTTTAGTCCTGACTCCATATAACAAAGTGGACAGAAGCCCCTCTGACAAAGAGCAACTTTGTTCCCATCTTTCATCGGGCCTTCCTTGCTACAGACCACATGCTGCTCCACAGCAGTTCTGCTAACAATGTCAGGTCTACTGACTTCTTCCATCAACTGTCCCATCTTACTGTGGAGCTGTAGGGAGACATCTATTGGCTCTCCAGAGAGCTTGATCTTGGCATAATGTATTCAATATATGATAGCAGTAAGTCCTTGACTTACAACCACAATTTGGGCCAGAATTTCCACTGTTAAACAAGACAGTGGTCAACTGAGTCCTACAGATTTTTTGTTAGTGAATCACTGCAGTTTTTAAGTGAATCACATGGTCATGAAATAAATCCTTATTCCCCCATTGACTTTGCTTGTCAGAAGCCAACTGGGAAGATTTCAAATGGTCAACATGTGACACCCCCCCAGGACACCGTAACCATCGTAAATGATTTTCTCTGCATCATCTCTTGATTACTTTGCATCATCTCTTGATTTCTTTGCATCATCTCTTGAAGCAGTTTTAATGAAGTCTGTTTCGCTTTGAGCAGTGCTTATTTTTTCACAACATTGCTTCAATAGATCCCTGTGTTGTTGGACTAGATTGTCCTACTGAGGGTGCAGAAGAGATTTTTTTCATAAGTCTGGTAGTGTTTGATGAACTCATTTTACAGCTTACAGTCTAAAGCCAAAACAGTATCTATCTAAGTTTAGCCAAAATCAAAAAAAGTAACTTTAAAAAGTCTTTTCCCTTGCAATCTCACAACAGGGCACTTTTGTTATTTGCAGCTGTCTCCTCCAAGGTCACTGTTGTAAAAACATTTTTTTCCATTTCTCACTATTTATTTATACTGTCATTTCTTCTTTCACCACTAGATGTCCTCCTCAGCTTATTTACCAATGTCTGATATTCTTTAGAAAGAGCACTTCCCCTTCTTTGTAGTTACTCGCCGCTTTTAACTTTAATCCTTCTGTGGGTCTTTACTTTTCAACCCTTTCCCATCAGGGGCTCAACATTTATAATCCTCAAGGAGAAGGAAAGAAAATTCTGGCTCACCCAGCCTTGGCACGCAGTTGAGAATCAGCTGTTTTGTGGTGCTTCCTTTCCTTCTGGAGACAACTAGGGCTGCCTTGGCTCACCTGGCAGCCTTTCCTCCGCTTTTTCAGAGTGGTCTGCAGTCCGCTCTGATCGGTTGCCACCTGATCTGAGTTCCTGAAGTATCCCTACCTTCTTCGTGGCCCTCCAAGGCAACTTTCCGACCCTTTAAGGCAGGGGTGTCAAACTCAATTTCATTGAGGGCCGCATCAGCATTGCGGTTGCCCTCAGGGGGCTGGGTGGGTGTGGCCTGGGTGGGCGTGGCCTACTGGGTGGGCGTGCCTAAAGTGCATATGGCCTACTGGGTGGGCGTGGCCAGCTCTACATTGTTCGCATCAAGGGTGCCTATGGGGGCCTGGGCAGGAGTGGGACAGATCTGAGGGTCTCTGGCAGGAGGAAGGTCTCTGGGCCAGGGTCAAGGCAGTGGGGGCTGTTCCCTCACTGTTTCCAGGATGGCTTTGCGGGCCGCATGAAACCACTTCACGGGCCGGATCTGGCCCCCGGGCCTTGTGTTTGACATGTCTGCTTTAAGGGTTGCTAGGCGAAGAGAAACCAGACTGGAAAGCCGAGGCACTGACTTTTTTCCCAGTTGTCCCGTCGGCTGCCAAACAGGAAGTCTATACTAGCCATTTCTATAGCAACAAGCCTACCTAATCAGCAAAAACAAAATCAAAGTTTCATTTTTCCCCCCATTGCAAGTACAAAATCCGAAAGCAATTTCCAAATGGAAACTAAATTAAGTATATATTCTCTTCTTTGGATAAAGTCAGTTTAACCATCTCTGCTTCTCCTTGCTTTGGGGAATAGTATATGCTTCTCTCCGCGTAGCAGAGTGAGCACCTCTTACTCGTCCCAGCTTCTGCCAACCTAGCAGTTCAAAAGCACGTAAAAATGCAAGTAGAAAAATAGGGGCCACTACAGTGGGAAGGTAACAGCGTTCCATGCACCTTTGGCGTCTAGTCATGCCGGCCACATGACCACGGAGACGTCCTCGGACAAGCGCTGGCTCTTCGGCTAGTCGGAAATGACTAGCACGCATGTGCGGGTGACCTTTACCTTTACCTTTATATGCTTCTGTTTACTCATTAATCTTTATCAATTGTCATTATTTCAGTTTTTTAACCCTAAAGGGAGAAAACACCTTTTCTAGTTTTTGATATTTTACAAACTTTATAAATTACTCAAATACATAAAAAGGAAGAAAAGAAACTCCTTCATTAATGATGTCATTAATGGTCTTTATATTTAATCTGAGTTTCATTTTTTTATTATGCTTCTCTATTTTCATTACCAAAGTCTGCAGAACAGTTGGATTTTCAGCTGCTACTTTTGCTTTATAAGCAGTATAGATTTTATTTTAATAAGTTAACTGCTATCATTTTTCTATGTTTGGCTAAAAGACCTTTGATGAATTTTCTTTAGATTATAATTGTAACTTATCCTGAAAGATGGAAATATATGCATTTTTATAGGAATAAGCAAGTCCTATGAAGAAGGTTCTGATGGGACATCAAGCAAGAGTAGTTGTCTTGCATGACACCTCTGGGTACCTCTGGATGGTTCCATTTCTTTGCTGGGGTTTCTTTCCTACCCACCCCGAAATCTCCTGAAACAGGTGGAGCATAGAATCTGTTGTTCTCCAGAGGAAGGCAGCCAGCAGGCATGGAGGCCTTGTGTTGAGGGTCAGTCTGTAGCACTCTGAATCAACTTAGTTTGATTCCATAGGAGAGGGATGGCTAGATTCAGGTTTGCCTGGCATATAAAAAATGGAAGACTTCACCTGTGTCTTCTGCTTCTAGCTCAACATTCATGTGGGGAACATTTCCTTGGTGGACCAGTTTGAGTGGGATATGTCTGAGAAGGAGAATTCCCCTGAGAAGTTTGCCCTGAAGCTGTGCTCAGAGCTTGGACTGGGTGGTGAGTTCGTCACCACCATCGCTTACAGCATCCGGGGGCAGCTGAGCTGGCATCAGAAGACATACGCCTTCAGGTATTTATGCTCTGATCCTGTCCCCAAGTGGGGGGATCTGAAGGATGATTTGTGGACCTCTAGGTATTGCTGAATATTTCCTTTGGCTGTGCTGCTCAGGACTGTTGGGAATAGACATTCTGAGAGGCACAGCTTTCCCACTCCTACCACGTGGAGTTCAGCTGTTGTGACTGCTAGAGGCTGTAATGCAGCATCTCTGCTTCCTTGCACCTGGGAGTCCAAGTGTCTTCCACAATCTGAAGCCAACTTGTCTGCTTAACTTCAGATCCAGTTCCTCTGGATGTGGCAGTCCGTATAGGATGTGAGTGAGAATAAAAGGATGTGACCCCATATTCCAAGGTTTGGAGCTCAGGATTTGGTTATCCCTGATTCTTCTCTCTCATGTCATCCTGTTAGTGAGAACCCCCTGCCAACTGTGGAGATTGCCATTCGTAACACTGGCGATGCCGACCAGTGGTGCCCTCTGCTTGAAACCCTCACGGATGCAGAGATGGAGAAGAAAATCCGAGACCAAGACCGGAACACAAGGTACTGCCTGGCTTGTGGAATTATTTATTTTTTCTGCATGAGGTCAAATGTATTTCACCTAAAGTAGCCCCACAGGGAGATAGATGGCAAATAAAATTAACAAATACAAGTGAAAAACTTTCTGTCTTCCCAGTTGTTTCATAGATCTTAAAATTAGAATTAACTAGTTCTGACGACCAGAAGAAGGGTTAAGAGAAAGTTTCCCAGAGTCTTCAGATAAAGTTTTGGATGGTTCATGGATCACCAAACAATGTATGAAAATAATTTAATAAATACTACTTTAATAGTTCTAATAACAACAACAACAACAATGGATTGTCCCATTGATCCTGAGGAACCCTGGCTAATTGTGCCCTTGTGGTTTGCAGGGAGCTTGCCTTAAAAAATGTTCTTGTGCCATGGATTGTGCTGAATTCCATATACTGAAATGGGAATGATGGTTCATTCTACATGCACAGGAGTTGTTCCTGTCTTCTCTTCCAGCCTATTTCCCAGTTTAAGCTGAAATTGTGCCAAGAATCTGCTGATGATGAGTCTTGTTCTCTTCTCTGCAGGCGCATGAGGCGTTTAGCCAACACAGCTCCAGCCTGGTAACCTCTGCAGAGGACCACCGCCCACCTGACTGACACTCTGAAGGACTGGTCTCCTCCTTGAGGCCTGCAGCCCTCTCTGGACTAGCTGGGCAAGCCGGGGGTCCCTTCTTTCCCCAGTCTCTACCTCTGGGGGTCCATTAAAGACAAATTGTGGCAGCTGTCCGAAGCTTCTTTTTCCCACGCCGAAACAACTTTTTAAATAAATAATCATTTGATTTCCATCAAGATGGAAGATGCATTTCCAGATTCCTTTGTCCCCAAATGTATACTAATTATTTTCCTTTTTTTCTCTGTCCGTGTGCCTAGCAGTCAGTTTTTCTTTGCAATATTTGGGGAAAGGGGGGATCACTAAGCCACAATGTGGTGCATTTGGTTTTGGTGTAGCTTATTATATGATCTCAGCTCATTTCTTTAGTAAATGGTGGTTACTAAAGTATGATCTAGGACACAGGTCGGCAACCTGCGGCTCCAGAGCCACATGCGGCTCTTTCAGCCATCTCCTGTGGCTCCCAGTCCTCCGCCATGTACAGTCCAAAAAACAAAACAAAACACGGGACTAAAAAAGTTCAACCAATCAACTCAAACTTCTCATGGAAAAAAAAACTTGTGAAGTTTGAATTGATTGGTTGAAGTTCTTTGGTTTGTGGGACTGCCCACAAACCTTCTTCGGACTGCACATGGCAGTGGAGGAAGAGATGGGAGGACTGCTGGAAAGGTGAGCTGGGGTCAGATGGGGTGTGCGGGTGGGGTGGTGGTTTCTGAGCAGCATATGGAGTCTCGGGTGCTGCCAGACCCCCCTCCTTCTTTTCCCCCTTTTCCCTCTGTGTGTGTGTGTCGGCTGGTAGGGAGGCGGCAGTCTGGCAATTTCCTCCCCCATTTATGTGTGTGTCAGACCCGCGGGGAACAGGTGGGGGGGCAGCAGTCTGGCGTTTCCCCCCCTCGTTTGTCTGTGTGTGTGTGTGTGTGTGTGAGAGAGAGAGAGACCTGCGGGGAACAGCTGGCGGCAGTCTGGCATTTCCCCCCCCCTTGTTTGTGTGTTTATGTGTGTCGGACCCGCGGGGAACGGCTGGTAGGGAGGCGGCAGCCTGGCATTTTTTCCCCCTCGTTTGTGTGTGTGCATGTGTGTGTCGAACCCGCGGGGAACGGCAGGTAGGGAGGTGTCAGTCTGGCATTTCCCCCCCCTCGTTTGTGTGTGTGTCGGACTCGCGGGGAACGGCAGGTAGGGAGGCGTCAGTCCGGCGTTTCCCCCCCTCCATGTGTGTGTGTGTTTGTGTGTGTGTGCTAGGAAGGCAAAGCCTGCCAGCTCCAGGCTGGCCTTTCCAGGAGAAGCGTGCGGTCAAACTGTCAGGCCAGACATCCCTCCCCACCCCTTCAGGCGGTTGTAAGCTGGCAGGAATTGATTCAACCTGGGACTTGACTGGAGACCGGACTCGTCACTCTGCTTTCTGGGCCGGGAGGGCGAGGATGCTGAGGAGAGGCTTCAGTCTGCGAAGCTCAGCTTACCTATCTCTCGCTCCTCGGCTCCTGCCTCCGCCAGTCCTGCGCAAACTCCCAGGCCGAATGGGAACTGCATGGTGCAGCCAGCAACTTTCCCTGCCCCCGCTTCCATCCCTCCCGGCTTACCTAGCCCAGCGTCTGCTGCAGGAGAAGCCAATAGCAGGCGTGGCCTCCCTTGGTGTCGGACCCGTGGGGAATGGCTGCTATAGGTGGCTGTCCGGTGTTTCCCCCCCTGTGTGTGTTGGGCCCACAGGCTCGACACACAGACGCAAACACCAGACTGCCGCCTCCCTAGTGCCCTAGCTTAGTGCCCTTGCGAGATATGGAGGTGTTCCAGGCTTGCGCTCCACTCCCCTCCACTGTTGGTGACTCTCTACAGCTGGCCCCAACCTCCGCTGACTGGAGCCCATCGGTGGAGGTCGGAGCCGGTGGTACAGAGTTGTCAGCCGATCAGCGGCCCTGTGTATGCGTCCTCCTGGGCTCACGGGAGCTCTGGTGACTCCGTAAGTCCGGCCCTGAACTTCACAAGTGGAAATTGAGGGAGATTGCCAGGAACATGAGATTGGCATTTCTCAGCCCGCACTGATCTCGCGCTCCTTTCTTTGTTTCAGCTTGCTTTCTGTTGATCAGCGTGTGCGGAGAAACGCCTATTCCCTCTGCTGCACCGTCCCAATTGCTTGCCTTGCAGCAAGGCAAGCAGTTGGGACGAAGACTCGAGTTTCGGTGTTTCTCCGTGCCCGCTGATCAGCGGGTGCGGAGAAACGCCCATTCCCTCTGCTGAGCCGTCCCAACTGCTTCCCTGGAGTACCTCCATATCTCGGCAAGGGCACTAAGCTGCCTCAAAAGCAGCCACCACTGCTGCCACCAACCTTTCTGTTTCTTCCGCCCGGCAGGCAGGCATTGCTACTCCTGCTGCCAAAGATGGTCCAGTGTCTCGACAAGCGCACTTGGCCGCCCCAACAGCAGCCGCCACCGGTGGGGCGATTGCCTGCTCCTTGAGGCTTGCTGCTGCCATGGGAACCGGCACGGGGATTTGTTTTTGCGGGGGAGGCGGAGACTGACGAAGATGCAACAGAATTCCAACGTCTCTTTTGCCACCGCCTCCACCGCTACTGTCGTCGGCTTCCGCTACAGCTGAACCCGGGCAGCCTCCTCCACCCCCAGCAGTGGCGTCCGAGGATTCTCCGGTTTCATCAGAACCAAGCAGCAAGTGAAAACGTTGGCAGTAGCGGGAGTGGTTTCAATTGCCAAGTGTCCCCATGGAAATCAATGGAGGCGCCGCGGGTGGCCTTTTGATTGGTGAGTGAATGAGAGCGAGAGAGAAACGTTTTCGAGCAAAGTGTGAGTGAATGAGTGTGTGAAAGGCTTTTTAGAGCAAAAGTGAGGGAATGAGAGAACCAGAGAGAAGCTTTTGCAAACAAAACATGAGTGAATGAGAGCAAGAGAGAAGCTTTTCCAAGCAAAGGCGAGTGAATGAGCGGAGGGGGCAGGGCGGCTGCATGTCTTGCCTTAGGCTCCACTGTTGTCAAGCCTTGTTTTGCGTGTGCATGTGCATGCGCACATGTGCGCGTCCATTTTTTGCGGCTCCCAGTTTTTCCTTTTGTGAAGGAACCGGTTCCGAGTGGCTTTCACTGTTTCAGGTTGCAGACCCCTGATCTAGGAACTCAGTTAATGGCTTGTTTTAGAAGTAATGTTTCTTCCTCTGTTGCCTGTCCGTATGACAATTTCTCTGAAGTGCTTAAGTTAACAAAATGAGCTTCCTGATGTTTCTATTCTGGCTGTACATGAGTCTCTTTTAAGCAACACCTGTTATGATCTGCTTTAGTATTTTACCCACTTCTGCAATTGCCAGAGACTTCTGATTATATTTTAATAAAAATTTTCAGTCTGACATAACAAATATTGAAATACTATGGGAATATTTTAGAAGCTTTATAATGCTGGATTTAAAAAGGTTTATATTTTATATTATAAATATATTTATAAACTGCTGTGGACATGGCCTATCTGGATTTCAACGAAGTGTTTAATTCAGTTGCACATAACAAACTCATGAAAGGTTTTTCAGGCTTTGGCTTAACCACTGGGTGGTTCAGTGGGTAGAAAGTTGGCTCAAGGATAGAGCCAACTTTAATGTTAATGGGCCACTGTCTGAGACCTGTCACAAGCAGCCTACTCCCAAGCTTAGTTCTACGTCTTCTTCTGTTCAGCATTTAAATGATACAACAGAAAGGTTGCTAGGTAAGATTTGTCTTTTTGCTGATGACACAAAAATGTGTAATAGAGTTGATGTTCCTGGGGATATTTGTAACATGGAGAATGATTTGGCATGGTTGGAAAACGGTCAAAATGTAAACTGCAGTTCAGGGTTTTTAAATGTAAGATCATGCACTTGGGGGAAAAGAATCCTCTGGCAGGGTCCAGTATTGGGGGTCCAGTGTTGGACAACAGAAGAAAACATGTAGTTGTGTTCATAGCAGATGACTGCAAAATGAGCAAACAGTGTGGCCAGGTAGCTGTGAAGGCAAACAGAATTCTGGGATGTACCACTAGAAGGATCACCAGCAGGAAAAAGGAGGTCCTAATTCCGCTATATAGAGCTTTAGTCAGACCCCATTTGGAACACTGTGTCCAGTTCTGGAGAGCCTACTTTAAAAAAGATATAAGACTGAGCGGGTCCGAAGATGGGCAACAAAAATGCAAGCTTTGAGGGATAAAACATCAGGAGAGATTGAAGGAACTGAATACATGTAGCTTGGAAGACAGAAGGGAAAGGGAGAGGGGACATAGTGTAACAAGATGGTGGGTTTGTTGTCACTGTGAGTTGGGGGGGCATGAAGGGAGGATCAGCCAATCTCCCTGTACACATGTTGTACTTTGATAATAAAGACTCATTCGTTCGTTCATGATTTAAACCTTTAAATATATTAACCTTTCTAACCATGGCCTGGAGGTTGGGGACCCCTGTTCTAGAAGGCAGTATTTTCAGTATTAATCAAAACTCAAGAATACGGGGGCATAACCTCAAACTGACAGGAGGAAAATTCAAAAGACATTCTTCACAGAAAGAATAGAGGAAGCTTAGAACCAGCTTCCAGCAGAGGTTGTAGCTCGATCATAAGTAACTTAATTTAAACGTGCTTGGGTTAAGTATATGTCCATCTGACAAAAATAAAAATAAAAGTTTAAAAATTAATATAAATAGAAAACAAATATTAAAAGGGCAGACTTGATAGCAAATTGCACTTAGACTTATATAGTGCTTCACAGCCCTCTCGTGAGTAGTTTACAATGTCAGTATTTTGCTCCCAACAATCTGGGTCCTCGTTTTATTGGCCTCAGAAGGGTGGAAGGCTGAGTCCTCCTTGAAAAGCTGTGGTGGCACAGTGGTTAGAATGCAGTATTGCAGGCTAATTCTAGTGACTGCCAACTGCCAGCAGTTTGGCAGTTCTAGTCTCACCTGGTCAGCCTTTCATCCTTCCAAGGTCAGTAAAATGAGGACCCAGATTATTGGAGGCAACATGCTGACTGTAAACCCCCACCCCCCAGAGATGGCTGTAAAGGACTGTGAAGCGGTATATAAGTCTAAGTGCTATTGCTATAAAAGCACCCTGGTGGCGTAGTGGTTAGAATGCAGATTACAGGCTAATTCTGCTAACTGCCAGGAATTTGATTCTCGTTGGCTCAAGGTTGATTCAACCGTCCATCCTTCCAAGGTCGATAAAATGATGACCCAGATTATTGGGGGCAACATGCTGACTCTGTTAAACACCCAGAGAGGGCTGTAAAGCACTGTGAAGCAATATTAAGTGTTATTGCTGCATTTGAGATGGTCAGGATTGAATTGCTGACAATGTGAATGCAGAGTCAGCCTGCAATGCCTGCACTGCACCACCACAGTTCCTGGTGATGGACCACCAGGTCTTTTTTTTTACCATCAAGTTTTCTATGTTCCTATATAGGGCCTCCATATAAAATAGTAGCTGAGTAGATCTGCCTTTGGTTTGTTTGCTCTCCCAAATGTTAGGACGGGTGGGGTGAGAGAGCACCAGGAAATCCCAGCATTAGGGTTGGCTAAATGGGTAAAAGGCAGGGCGAAGCCACATCTGCTGCTTTCTCAAAAAGTGTGTCTAATAGTCACCAGGAGTCCAGTCTGACTTGAACTCCCCACCTCACCCCCATAAAAGGGAATGCAGTGGTCTCTCACTGACTTGTATAAATGAGAGAGACTCCCTTTATCATCTCTGCCCCCCCTCCCCATCCAATAATGCTTTCCAGGCTTTTTGCCATGTGGTAGAGTTGATATGAGGGTTTAGGCTGGGGCATACAGTTAAGGCAACCCCTCTGTCCCTCCTGAAATCTCAGGTTGGACTTGCCTGCACTGAATCAAATTCAGAGATCAAGACCTGGAGACTAAAATGACAATGTGGAAGTTTACCACAAGAAGGTTGAGGGGTTGGTGAACTGGTGTAAGGAAAACAGCCTAGTTTTAAATACCGGAAAAACCAAAGAGATCATTGTTGATTTCAGAAAAGGCAGGCCCAGCCACACTTCTCTGTGCATTAATGATTCACCTGTGGAGATGGTTACCAGCATCAAATTCCTGGGTGTGCCGCAAATGAGTAGTCTGGCTTAGTTGCTCAACAGTGAGAAACTGGTGAAGGGGGCACAGCAGCACCTGCACTTTCTGCATTGCATGAGAAAAGTTCACCTTCCTTCTCCTGTTCTGACCACTTTCTACAGGGGGACGATTGAGAGCATCCTGTCATACAGCATCACAGTCTGGTTTGGAAGCATCACTGCTTCAGACAGGAAGGCGGTGCAGAGTGATGACGATGGCCAAAAAGATCATTGGCAGTTCCCTCCCTTCCATCTAGGACATAGCACAGAAGCGTTATTTGAACAGGGTTTTTAAGATTATCTGGGACACTACTCATTCTCTTCACAACCTGTTTTCCTTGTTACCTTCTGGGAGGAGGCTTCGTGGTATCTGTAGCAGAACATCCAGATTCAGCCATAGTTTCATTCCATACAGCATTAACCTTGTGAACTCTCAGGCTTCCTCCTTCCGTTATATATTCAAGATGGACAGTATTTAATATTTTATTGTTACATATATGTAGGGGTGTGAGTGTATACATATGTTGTTTATAGTATGTTTTAGGTATGTGTCATGTATGTTTCACTTTGAGAACGGGAACTAAATTTCATTTTTGATGTGTGCTGTTGTGCCCACAGTAAAAAAATGACAAGATTATCTTATCTAAAACATACAAAGAATGGCTGCAGAATGGGAGACATGGCAGCAGTATTCTAGTATCTGAGGGGCTGCCACAAAGAAGAGGGGGTCACGTTATTCTCCAAAGCACCTGTCAGAACCCACCTCAACTCACATCTTAAGAAAGTAGAACTCTTGGAGAAAGTTTTTCCAAGCAGGAACATTTACTAAGAAATAGATAGCAGACATAATAGACAGGATCTGAGGGATTCCCTTACATCTTGATAATTTTAAAGTGCCCCCAAGCAAACCCCACCCCACAGTTCATTCGGTCAGTTCTCTCCCTTGGGAATGGCAGAATTCAGGGGAAGATTAGATTTGGTTTTAGCACAGAGGAGATAGTTAGAAATAAAATATAAATGCATTCTGACATCCTGCCGCCCTTAAAAATAGGAGAGATCCACCTGTAGAGGAAACAGAAATATAGATGTTAGCCTGGTTTGTTGGGATATTCTGTATGAAACTTCTTTAGCAGCTTCAGTGCTGTGATGTGACATTTATGGACCCAATCGTTTTCTGAGGAGGGAAGGTGTTTCCAAGCTACTAGGTATTGAATTGCTCTGTGATACTTTATACAATCTAGGATTTCTTTTGTTCTCCTTCAACCATGATTGGAGGTTGGGGGGGATTTTTGACCATAAGGGTGACATTCCCTTTTCAGCAAACTAGTGAAAAATTAGGTGTATTTGCCTAGGATTTTTGGGTAGTTCTAATTCTACTGTTACTGGATTTATGATTCTTTTAATTGGAAAAGGTCCTATATATTTTGGTCCAAGATTTTTACAGGGCTGTAGGGATTTTAGGTATTTTGTAGATAAATATAACATTTCTCCTATACTAAATGGTGTGGGTTCGACTCTCTTTTTGTCTGGTTGTGTTTTGTATGCTTGCCTAGCTTTGTCTAAAGCTTTCCTAATGATTGGCCAGGTGTTTTGCATTTGTGCAATCCATTCTTTCAGTGATGGGATTTCTGCTTCATTTGGGATTAGTTCTGGCATAGGGTTGAAACTTTGACCAGTGGCTATTTGAAAAGGAGTGTAGCCTGTGCAGGAGTGGACTGCGTTATTGTAAGCAATTTCTGCGAAGGGCAGTAGTAGGTCTGTCCAATTTGTTTGCTAGAAATTAATAAAGCACCTTAAGTATTGCTCAAGTACTGAGTTTGAGCATTCTGATTGGCCGTTCCCTTGAGGATGATGACTAGATGACAGTCCCTGAGTTGTTCCTAAGAGGGATAAAAATTCCTTCCAAAATTTTGATGTAAATTGCACTCCTCTATCAGATATGATGCATTGGGGTGCCCCATGCAGTCTGTAAATGTGCTGCACGAATAGTTTCGCTAAGATTTTTGTGGTGGGAATCTTTAGGCAAGGGATAAAATGCACTTGTTTGGAAAACAAATCCATAACTCCCCAGATGACAGTGTTTCCGTTGCTTTCTGGTAATTCCATTATAAAATCCTTGGATATTTCTTTCCTGGGGGCTGAGGGGTTCACCACTGGTTGTAACAGTCCAGACAACTTCCCTTGCAGCCTCTTAGCCGTTGCGCACATTGGGCAGCTGGCCACATAGCTTTTTACGTCCTTTTTCATGAATGGCCATCAAAATTGTCTTTTAATTAAATGTAAAGTTTTTACAAATCCAAAATGCCCTCCTGATTTCGTATCATGGCACAACTGCATGAAATTGATCCTCTGGGTGGCTGGTATACATAACCTCTCCCCCACTCAAGGTAGACATGTGTGCACACTCTTTGATTGTGCATACATGTCTATTTGTCTGGAACCATCTGTTTCCAAAGACTCTTGGAATTCGATTCCAGTTTAGCTACCCAGCTGCGGCTTTATTTTAGCTTGGGCCTTGGTGCTTACTGGTGCTGCCAGTAGTGGTTCAGGCATAAGTGGTTTAGAGTCAGTGGCTCATATGCTGTTGTATTGGGGCATGCGAGACAGTGCATCTGCCAGGAAATTCTTTTCCCCCGGCAAGTATTTAAGTGTGAAACAGAATTGGTGAAAGTGCTGAGACCAGCACGCTTGCTTAGGAGTGAGTTTTCTGGATGTTTTTTAGCACTTCCAAGTTTTTATGGTCTGTCCAGACCTGGAAGGGGATTTTATTTCTTTCAAGGTAATGACGCCATGTAAGTAATGACCACCTCACAGTGTAAGCCTCCTTTTCCCACACAGCCCAATGTTGTTGTCAATGCTGCAAACATTGACATGTTTTTGCACTGACAATATAAGAGGCAGACTTTTGCTTTAACTGTTTGGCTTTGAGTCACTAAAGTGCAGGAGGAATTCAACCCAGATGTTTTGAGAAGTTAAGAGCGCGCTTCAGAAGGGAAGTGAAACTTCATGAGTTAAACTAATTGGTGAATGTGATTCATGACGTGTAATTAAGGGAGGGAGATTCTGTATGATTTGATGTGTAAAGGGGAAGAGAATTCAGATTCTGGTATCCACCCATGAGTGCCGATGCTCCATTTTTATTATTATAGACTTTTTTGCAATAAACAATCATGCAGTGTACTTTGATCTGTCTCATTAATCAGAACCATGACATCATGCCAGAATCTTCTTTCTTTCAAACATCCTGGGAGTCCTGAGCCCCCGCCACAGTCTCTAGTAAGGGAGATAAGCTGGCAAAGATTCAGGGAAGAATCTTCATCGTGGGAAGAGGAAGCCTGGCTGCTGATGAAACCTCAGAGGAGGGAGCAATAGATGGCTTGCTGTGGGAAGATGAGTTTGGGCAGATCTCCAACCCTCAGCAGCTAAGTAAGCCTATCTGGTCGTCAGGCTGGAACCACTCCAGTGGAGACTACAGATGCCTTGAGACTGCAAAAGCAGAATGGTGGAGAGCTACTAGACCATCTGCCACTGAGAATTTGGGTGAGTGGAAAATCCTGTCTGCAGACCAGACAGCCTGCCAGCCCCAGGAGTCCCCTGCCAGGCCCTCCAGACCCACAGAGACAAAGGACCCCAGCCTGGGACCGCTGCAACAATGGGAGGTTGGGGAACCCCCACAGTGAAAGGCCAGCAACCTCTGAGGTTGCCACAGCTAATAGAGGCCTTGCAACAGCTGGGACTGGTGCAGAGGCCTGGAGAGCAGAAGCTGGTGGGGACGACAACAACAGCAAGGGTGGTAGCAGCAGGGCCCGAACGTGCAACCCCTGAACATACAGCAGGACCAGTGGGCCCAGCAGCAATGGGGGCCCTGGTAGCCGTTGAATCAACAACCAGGATGGGGCCAGCAGCAACTGGAGACACAACAGCAGTGGGGGCCCCAGCAACCATTGAACCAACAACCAGGGTAGGGCCAGCAGCAATGGGGGCCTCAACAACCAATGATGAGCCCACCTTTCAGAACAACCTTCAATGGGGACCCAGAGAAACTGATTTTCTTCCTCAACCAAGTATGCTCTCACTTGAATCGCTGGGCCCACCTCTACCCGGACCCAGGTGTTATGGTCGATGTGATTGCATCCAGCCTAGAGGGAGAAGCATCTGAATAGTTGAACAATTTATATAACAAGTAAGCCCCTGATTTGGAGGACCTCCACCTTTTCCTCCTAGGGCTGAGGGAAAGATTTGAGGACCCGTCCATTGCCCTCAAAGCGGAAAAACAAATCCACAAGATAAAACAAGCTGGCTGTCCTGCCCTAGAGTACGTGCGGGAATTTTGAAAGATGGCTGGTTGGATAGAGAGATGGCCTGAGCAATCCATAATCCACCTTTTTAGAGAATGGTTAGACCACCTTTCTCAGGCATGTATCTACCGAGCTGATCAGGCAGCTGTGCCTGATCAGCTGCATGAATGGTACCAGGCAGCAGTGAAATTAGATGTTCAGCTTGCCCGCTATAAGAAGCCTCTCCTACCTGAAGCCAAGCCGAGGTCAGAACAACCCGAATGGCAATCACCCCCACAAATCTCCAGCTACTGTGATGGCTGTGATGGCTGAAAGACCCAGGCCACCTGTAGGCCCAGCAATTAAGTGTTTCCGGTGCGGACAGCAGGGACATCGAGCAGCGAAATGCCCAGTCCCCTTCCCCCAACAGCAGAACAGACCAGGACCAACATTTAGAAAGAGACCTGCACAATGGCTAATGGGAGAGAAATCCAACTGGATGATGCAGGAACCTGTTGCCCAGGTCACATCCTCCACATGGGAGGATGCTGGAATTCAGGCTTGATCCACCCCCGTTCTACCCTCTTTCGACAGTGACAACGAAGGAGAGAATGACCCAATGGTGAGCCGACATGTCCCACCTTTTTTACTACCTGCCAAGTTCATAATCCCTAAGTCGGGCGCGCAGGTAGATTTAAAGGTGCTAGTTGATTCTGGATGCTCCCGATGCACCATTAGCTTGCCATTTGCCATGAAACTGGGCATACGAGCAAAACTGCTCTCTAAATCTGTGAGGTTCGAGCAAGCTGATGGCTCCTTGATGGGAGGGACTTTAGTCACGCATTTAACAGAGCCCCTACGCTTAGAAATAGGTGAGCACTGGGAATTTATTTGCTTCCTGGTGGCCCCAAAAATGACTGGGACTGTGATCTTAGGTTTAGCCCAATTGGACAAATGGAAGCTGTTTATATGGTGGGAGAAAGGAATGAGAACTGTGAGACTACCTATAAGGCCCGATCCCCCCATTGATTCAACAGATGTTACAGGGAATTTTAGCCCACCCAATGAGCGAGTGCACATGGCTGCCTCATGGCCACCAGGCGAGCCACTCATCCCCAGCGAGTACCAGCACCTAGCGGAGGCATTTAGTGAGAAAGAATGCGATACCTTGCCTCCTCACCGGCCCAATGATTGTTCCATTGAACTGTTGCCTGGGGTCAAACTTCCATGACCAAGAATGTACACTATGTCTCCCCTTGAAATGGATCAGATGCAGCAATATGTGGATACAAACCTAGCGAGGGGATTCATTGAATGGGCCGTCTACTGTGGGAGCCCCTGTGTTGTTCAAAGAAAAAAAAAGATGGGTCTATTTGTTTCTGTGTAGACTATAAGGGCCTTAATGCTGTGAGTGTGGAAAATAAATACCTTCTCCCCCTCCTGAAAGACTAACTCACCTGGTGAAGGGGAGTGTCTTCACTAAGTTAGACCTGAGAGAAGCCTATTACCGGGTGAGAATAAAGGAGGGGGATGAGTGGAAAACAGCCTTCAACTGCCCCTTGGGAAGCTACCAATTCAAAGTCATGCCATTTGGACTGCAGGGGGCCCCAGCCGTATTTATGCAGTTGATTAATGAGGTCCTAAATGATCATTTATACAAAAGGGTTCTGGTGTATCTTGATGACATTCTGATATTCAGTACGAATATGAGTGACCACATTAGACTGGTCAGAGAAGTGTTAAAGAAACTATTGAATACCAAACTTTATGTCAAATTGTCAAAATGTGAATTTCACCAAACCCGATTAGATTATCTTGGCTATAGAATTTCCGACGAGGGCATCGAAATGGACCCAGCCAAAGTGAAAGCTATAATTTAATGACAGCCCCCAAAGACTCGCAAACAGCTCCAGAGCTTCCTAGGGTTTGCCAACTTCTACCATCAATTCATTCCCTCTTTTGCCAAGATTGCTCTACCTTTTACAGAATTACTCAAAACAGGCAAGGGAGGGGGAAAACCACAACCTGGCCAAACAATAGCATGGATTATGAGTTGTCAGAAAGCTTTTGAGAATTTAAAAAGACTATTTTCTGCTGAACCAGTTCTAAAGCACCCCTGCCCAGGGGAGCCCTTCATAATTCAAGCAGACGCCAGTGACGTAGCAGTCGGAGCTTTGTTACTAGAAAAGAATAAAAGTGGGGTCCTGCAACCTTGTGCCTACACCTCTAAGAAATTCACTGAAGGCGAGAAGAGATGGACAGTCTGGGAGAATGAGGCCTTTGCAATTAGGTGGGGGCTATTAAACTGGCGACACTATTTAGAAAGGAGCAAGGTGCCTTTTGAAGTATGGACAGATTGCAAAAATTTAGAGGCACTAAAAACTCCCCGCAAATTGTCCCCAAAGCAAGTGCGATGGGCACAGTACTTTAACTGTTTTAATTTTACTCTAAAGTACATACCAGGAAGAAAAAACTTCCTAGCTGAGGTGCTAACCCTATTGGCACAATAAAAAAGTGAACGCGAAGAGGTCTATGAGGCAGTTCACAACCTGCGGCACAACTCACACCTCACAGAACCCCTAATCCTGATGACCCTGGAGTGAAGAATATAAAACGAGACCTCCTCACCGATCAATGGTTCAAAGATAATCAAACCTCCCTAACATGCAGGGATGGTTTGGCATACCTTTCATGGACAGACCATTATCTCCTGCGGTTGGGCCTCCGTCATGCCACTCCCCGCTGCTGGGAGGCAGAACCGACCAGGTGGTTCCGCCCCAGGCACCTGATGGACCCAGATAGGTTCCAGACGGTGCTTGGATTGATTCCTTGCTCCCTTTCCCACAGCCCGGTCGAGACCTTAGTTGACGCCTGGCAACGGGCTGCTTCGGAGGTTCTCGACCGTGTTGTGCCTTTGCAGCCTCTGACCCGGCGCAGATCCCGGCTCGCTTCTTGGTTCTCCGTAGACCTGCGGGAGATGAAGCGCCGGAGAAGGGGCCTAGAGAGCATTTGGAGATCCAGTCAGTCCGAGTCTGACTGAACACAGTTAAGATCCTTTTCTAGATCTTATCTTGTGGCAATGGAGGTGGCGAAGCGTGCTCACTTCGCCACCCTCATTGCATCTGCAGATAACCGCCCAGCTGCCCTATTTAGGGTGACCCGCTCCCTTTTAAATCAGGGGACGGGAGAGGACCCCTTGCGGGGACGGGCCGAGGAGTTTAGTGAGTATCTGGTGGATAAAATAGCTCAGATTCGGGCTGGCTTGGACTCTGACTGGGCAGTATCTGACGAGGGGGAAGCGATGGGTTTGGCCGATAATATTTGGGAAGAGTTTGACCCTGTGACTCCAGATGAAGTGGACAAGATCATGGAGAAATTAAGTGCCGCCATGTGTTTGTTGGACCCGTGTCCCTCCTGGCTGGTTTATGCGGCTTGGGAGGTTACATGAGGCTGGCTCCTGGCAGTTATTAATGCTTCCTTGAGTGAGGGGTGCTTCCCTGCCGCCTTGAAAGAGGTGGTGGTAAGGCCCCTCCTCAAGAAACCTGCCTTGGATCCAGCTATTTTAAATAACTTTCGTCCTGTCTCCAACCTTAGCTTCCTTGCGAAGGTTGTTGAGAGCGTGGTGGCACGGCAGCTCCCTTTGGTCCTGGAGGAAACTGAGTATCTGGATCCATACCAATCGGGTTTCAGGCCCGGGTACAGCACGGAGACGGCATTGGTCGCGCTGGTGGATGATCTCTGGCGGGCCTAAGACAGGGGTTATTCCTCTGTCCTGGTCCTATTAAACCTCTCAGCGGCTTTTGATACCATCGACCATGGTATCTTGCTGCGACGTCTTGAGGGGTTGGGAGTGGGAGGCACCGTTTTATGGTGGTTCTCCTCCTACCTCTCGGGCCGTTCGCAGACGGTGTTGGCAGGAGGGCAGAGGTCAACCCCGAGGCCCCTTAGTTGTGGGGTCGGTACTCTCGCTCCTCCTGTTCAACATCTGTATGAAGCCACTGGGTGAGATCATCCGTGGTTTTGGGGTGAGGTATCATCAATATGCTGATGATACCCAGCTTTTCATCTCCACCCTGAACCAACCCAGCGATGCCCTCGATGTGATGTCCCGTTGCCTGGAAGCGGTACGGATTTGGATGGGGAAGAACAGGCTCCGGCTCAACCCGTCCAAGACTGAGTGGCTTTACGTACCGGCATCTCGACTTGTCCAAGAGGTTCTATCTTTGGTTATGGGAGGAGAGGTGTTATCTCCCGTTGATAGGGCACGCAATTTAGGCGTCCTCCTGGACTCACGACTCAGTTTTGAAGATCATATTGGAGTCGTGGCCAGGGGGGCATTTGCCCAGGTTTGCCTGGAGTGCCAGTTGTGCCCCTATCTGGACCGAGATGCCCTACGTACGGTCACTCATGCACTCGTTACCTCCCGGATAGATTACTGCAATGCTCTCTACATGGGGCTGCCCTTGAAGACCACCCGGAGGCTCCAGCTGGTGCAGAGTGCGGCTGCGCGGGTAGTGATGGGAGCACCCGGATACTCCCATATTACACCACTCCTGCGTGACCTGCATTGGTTACCGGTTGTCTTCCGGGTGAGATTTAAGGTGCTGGTACTTACCTTTAAAGCCCTACATGGCCTAGGCCCGGGATATTTGCAGGACCGTCTGCTGCCGGGAACGACTTCCCATCGCCCAGTGCGCTCACACAGAGAGGGCCTCCTCAGGGTGCCGTTGGCTAGACAGTGTCGGCTGGCGACCCCCAGGGGGCGGGCCTGCTCTGTGGGAGCGCCAGCCCTGTGGAACCAACTCCCCCTTGAGCTCCGGAGGGCCCCGGATCTCCGGTCCTTTTGCTGCAGCCTTAAAACATTCCTTTTTCATCAGGCTGACCTGGACTGACGACAGGGTTTTTAAAAATGTTTTTTAAATTTTTAATTGTTTCGTTTAACTTATTTATTGGGGCTGTTTATTTAATTTCTTTTAACTTTTGTATTGTTGTTTTTATTGTTGTTAGCCGCCCTGAGTCCTTTGGGAGATAGGGCGGCATATAAGTCCCAAAAATAAATAAATAAATAAATAAATACAAGAGGGGGAAATTGTATCTACCTGAAGCCCTCCATCTCAATGCTCTCAGACACAGCCATGATGTAAAACAGGCTGGACACTTCAGATATTTAAAAACCCTACACTTCATCCGCCGGCAATTTTGGTGGCCGGGGCTAAAACAAGATGTAGAAAACTATGTCAGGAGTTGTACCGTATGTGCCACCATGAAAAGAATTCTAGGTAAAACCTCTGGGCTACTGCAGTCGGTGGCAAACCCTTCTCAACCATGGGAAGAAATAGCTATGGACTTTATTGTAGACCTACCCCAAAATAGAGGAAATACTGTCATCTGGACTGTGATACATCTGCTTTCGAAGCAGGCTTATTTTATCGTCTGTAAAGGACTCCCATTTGCACGACTGACTAAATTGTTCCTGAAACATATCTACCGTCTGCATGGCACCCCTAAGCGAATAATTTCAGATAGAGGAGTGCAGTTCACAGTGAAATTTTGGAGGAATTTGCTTAAATTAATTGGATCATCTCAAGGCTTATCATCTGCTTTTCATCCAGCTACCAATGGGGCTGCAGAATCCACTAACAAAATGGTGGAACAATATCTCAGATGCTATGTTTCCTACCAACAGACAAACTGGACTGACCTCCTCCCTTTCGCCGAGGTGGCCTACAATAATTCTGTTCACAGCAGCTCTTCCTACACGCCTTTCAGAGTAGCCACAGGAAAAGAGTTCAGCCCAATGCCTGACTACCCTCAGGTGTCCTCCGCTTCCCAGACACTTGATCAGTGGGTGAGGGCGTGGGAAGAGGTTTGGAGAAACATGAAAATGGCATTAAAAAAGACTTCTGAGGCTTATAAAAAACAGGCTGATAAAAAGAGGGGTCCCCAAAGAACATTCCAAGTTGGGGAAAAGGTTTATCTGTCAACTAAATATTTATGACTCAAATTACCCAGCAAGAAATTAGGACCAAAATTCTTGGGGACTTTCCCCATTGTGAGAATCATCAACCTGGTCATGGTAGAATTGAAGCTCCCCAGACTTTTGGGAAAAATTTATCTGGTTTTCCATTGTAGCTTACTGAAAACTTTTTGGGCCTCCACTTTAAGACCTCCCCCTAAGAAAGCACCCAGACCCCTCTTAGTAGTGGGTCAGACCCATTATGAAGTGAAACGTATTCTTGACTCTAGAATCTTTAAGAGAAAATTGCAGTATCTAGTACAATAGAAGGGATACCCATTGTCTGAAGCCATTGGGTGAAATCTAGCAATGTGAAAGCTGACAGACTTATCAAAACGTTTTATGAGAAACACCCCAACAAACCAAAAGCCAGCTCCTAACTTGTGTTCTGTTTACAGGATCAATAGTCAAGCTATTCTCCAAAGCACCTGAAAGCAGGACAAGAAGCAACCGATGGAAACTAGTCAAGGAGAGAAGCAACCTAGAACTAAGGAGAAACTTCCAGTTAGAACAATTAACCAGTGGAACAACCTGCCTCCAGAAGTGATGAATGCTCCAACACTGGAAGTTTTTAAGAAGAGACTGGACAGCCATTTGCCTGAAATGGTATAGGGTTTCCTGCCTGAGCAGGGGGTTGGACTAGATTATTTCCAAGGTCCCTTCCAACTACTACTACTACTACTTCTTCTTCTTCTTCTTCTTCTTCTTCTTCTTCTTCTTCTTCTTCTTCTTCTTCTTCTTCTTCTTCTTCTTCTTCTTCTTCTTCTTCTTCTTCTTCTTCTTCTTCTTCTTCTTCTTCTTCTTCTTCTTCTTATTATTATTATTATTATTATTATTATTATTATTATTATTATTCCTTTTTGTAAGGGCGGCCAGATGTCAGTGCTACAAACATTGACATGTTTTTGCACTGACAATATAAGAGGCAGCCTTTTGCTTTAACTGTTTGGTTTTGAATCACTAAAGCACGGGAGGGATTCAACCCAGATGTTTTAAGAAGATAAGAAATAGCACACTTCAAGGGAAGTGAAACTTAGTTTGTTAAAACTAATTGGTGAATGTGATTCATGACATGTAATTAAGGGAGGAAGATTCTGTAGGATATGATGTGTCAAGGGGAGGAGAATTCAGATTCTGGCATCCATCAATGAGTGTGCGATGCTCCGTTCTGCTCATTATAGACTTTTTAGAATAAATAATTGTGCAGTGCTCTTTGATGTGTGGCCCTCTCTCCCGCATTTGAAAAAGCCCGTTTACTTCTTAGCCATAGCTGGTGGTTTTGCTGGCTCGCGCGTCTGCTGAGGAGGCGGACGGGCCCATGCTTTTCCTCAGCGTTGCCTCTTCAGTAGGTATCTCTGCCTCCTCTGCCAGGAGGAGTATAGTCATTGAGGTGGTGTGGATCCCCTCGAGGCAGGCAAGCATCATACAGGTCGTAGTTTAGCCCGTCTTTGAAATGACTAAGGAGGATGTTTTTCAGCCAGTTCAGCTTGCTGGCAATGGCTCAGAATTCTTGGATATATTCAGCCACTGGGTGTCTGCCCTGCCTCACCCTTTTGATTCTCTCACGAGCCTTGCGATCAGCCAGGGGTCCTCGGATCACCTTCTCAAAGAGGACATGAAACGGTTGAAGTCATTGAGCTCTGGGGCGTTGGAGTCATGCAGGTTCACCACCCAGTCTGCGGCCAGTCCTTCCAGGGCAGAATGCACTATATGGATGCGGGCTTTGTCGCTGGGGATGTCGGGTCCGTATTCTTCCATGTAACTGAGGACTTGAGTTAGGAAAAACCCCAAGATGGCGGCTCCCCCCTGAATTTTGCTTCCAGAGGTGGGAGTCTTTGAATGGACTGGTGCCTTCAGTGCTGGTGGTATTGCCTCCCATTTTGATCCCCATCCATGGGTCAGCGGGGGCTGGGGGCTGCTGAGGGGGTAGCTATGGGTTCAGTGGACATCCCTGGGGCTACAGGTTCCAGATCCCCCCACTGTCTCTCCAGCTGCAGCTCCAGGCACTGGTGTGGCTGCGGGGCTCAGGTTTCTCGTCCGTTAGAGAGCTGAGGGGTTTTTTCATGTCAGTAGCTTTCTCTAGGATCCAGTCTGAGTGTGATGCATAACTCCCATCCTCTTCACTAACGTGCAGGGATTTCTCCATCTCTTGCTTCCATTCAGGTTGGTGGCTGCCCTGGCTCAAGGTGATTTTTCTTGATACCTTTTCCCACTCGCTTTTCCTTCCAATGCCCATCGACAACTGAGGTTGTGGTCAAGTGTCTCCATCACCTCTTCCCCTGAGGATTATGATGCTTCATATCCTGATAGCTGGTGGGGCCTCGGTCGGGGGGGAAGGCTCCCTTCCCATAGGGCTTTCTTCCTTCCCTGCCTCGTTGTTTGACACTGTATTTTTTGCAAAGTCCTCCAGTAAGGATCTTCCTTCCAGGTTAACTATTAATGCAGATCCTGTCTAATGTCAGAACCCACCCCAACCCACATCTTAAGAAAATAGAACTTTTGGAGGCAGTTTTTCCAAGCGGGAATTTTTACTAAGAAATAGGAGATAGCAGGCATAATAGACAGGATCTGAGGGATTCCCTTACATCTCGATAATTTTAAAATGCCCCCGAGCAAACCCCACCCCACAATTCATTTGGTCAGTTCCAGATCAGCCAATCTCCAGGTGGTAAGTCCATCGTGGGAAAGGAAAGATAACAACAATCTGGTTCCGTTTGCAGCACGATCATTTCCACAGCTCCTCACACTTCCTTCGGAGAAATAAACCAGATCCTGGAGGAAGTTATGCCTTTTTTTTATTTAAAAAGTTTTACAATACATTTTATTTTTAACAAACAAAACACAACCCCACCCCACCCCCTTCCCACTCCCCAACCCTCCCCATTTTCACCCACTATTGTCTGCTACGCACTTCCACTTTCAAGACCACTTTCACCTGAATCTCCTGTATCACTCTGCCTGCATCCTCGTTCTCCAAAGTTCTTTCTTGCTAGCAGGGATGGTTGCGGATGCCCTGTTCTGCTCCAAAAAGCCCGGAGCAGAAGTGCCTCGCAGTCCGGAGCATGCCCAGGCTTCAGGGGGGCTCAATCCTTCAGCCGCCAAAATTTTAAGTTCTGGCGGCCCCGGAGAGCTCTACCCCTACCTGGGCGCTCACCCCCTCCTCTTCTCCCGAGAAGGGGGCTTCCGAGCCGCCAAAACAGCTGATCAAGGCTGCCTCCGGCGACGCCTTGCCATCCGGAAGTCGAGGAAGTTATGCCTTATTGATTATATTGAATGCTCATTAATGTTTATTATATTTTGATACCTCTGCAGCAGTTTTCTGATTTTCATTGTTACATGTTTCATTCTTTTTTCTTTTAGTACAGATTGAGTTTAATTTCATTGATCTAGTGGTTAAAGCTTTGGTTCAGTCATAGGCAGCAAAGCTGGCTGGGTGACTTTGGGCCAGTTTTTCTCAACCCAACTCACCTCAGAGGCAAATAGTTGTGGAGAAAATAGGAGAGAGGGAGGAGATTTAGATATGTTCACGATCTTGAGTTATTTTATAAAAACAATAAAGATGAAATATTTGTGATAATTACCCCTTGTGATTTCCCTCATTTATCCTTTTCTGCCCATGCCCAGCTGGCATGATCATTTGCTGCGGAAGGGCCTTTGCATGGACTGTTCTGTGTTGAGGCTGTTTTTGGAATTTGGGTTTGTAGAACTTGGGTGGAGGGGCTTCTATTGTTGCTTCTGATGCTCCTTTGGGTTCATTGATCCCACAGAGCCCTAATGCTTGACTTTGTCTTGAGATGTTGTCATTGGTAAACCAAGGATTGTAGCTTCTTATTATTCATGAACCCAGCCAGTTATTGATTGAAAAGCAAAGGGGTTGCCAGCCATTCCTCTCTGCAGATGACTACACTGACCTAGTAGGGAAGAGCAGAAAATATGTATCTTTTCCTTAGGGCAGAACTGCGTGGTAGGAAATAGTGTAGAGACCAATGGAAGGTTTACAACAAAGCTATCTTCTTTCCTGTTTCTGCTAATAGAAGGCAGAAAAAGTGGGCAAATATCTATTGTAGTTGTTTCTATTCTTGATTTAAATGTAGTTTAGAGAGCAAAAAGAATGTTTTATCAGAGAGTGCATGGTGCTTGAACCAGAATCCCTAGTAATGTTTGTTTCTCCTTTCTAAAAGTCCTGTCTGTTGTGATTTTGACCTGGGTATGAAAAATACTGAGGAGAAGGACTGGGGGCAACATGATAGCAGCCTTGCGGTACTCAAGGGGTTCTCACAAAGAAGAGGGGCTCAACCACTTCTCCAATGCACCAGAGGCAAGACAAGAAGTAATGGCTAGAAGAGGTTGTGGGCACACCATCACTGGAGGTTTTCAAGAAGAGAATGAAGGAGCCAGATTGTTGGGGGCAATAAGCTGACTTTGTAAAAATGCTGTTTGGGGGGGGGCGAAAGCCCTAATAAGCAGGCATATACATAGAATGAAATCTATTGCTAAGCACATTGATTTATGCTTCTTAGATTGTAAGCCGCCTTGAGTCTCCGGAGAAGGGCGGGATATAAATGGGAAAATAAATTAATTAAATTAAATTAAATTAAATTAAATTAAATTAAATTAAATTAAATTAAATTAAATTAAATTAAATTAAATTAAATTAAATTAAATTAAATATTAAATTATTAAATTAAATTAAATTAATAAATTTGTCCAGAATTGTATGGTGTCTTCTGCCATGGACAGGAGGTTGGACTGGAAGACTCCATGTCCCTTCCAACCTTGTTATTTTATTGTTCTGCTTTGTCTTTAACTTCCTCAGAAGCATGAGTTACTGTGCGTGTTCGTAACATCTCCTCCTCTGGCCTAGGAAAAGAGCACTCTAGACAAAGGTGTATGGTTAATGATGTGTAACTCACAGGACAGGAAACAAGTGTAAAAATTTACAGCTTAAAATACAGAAAGGTCAACAGGATCTTACAAAATCCACTTACAAATTGTTCCTGTGGGCTATGGTCTTACTGTCCCAAATGGAGAGGCAGCATGGTAGAGAGGTTAATATTTGACACTTGCTCTCTCTCCCCAATTTCAATTCGTCATGTATTATCTGAATTGCAAATTACCTTGATCATATCCAGCAATTGCAAACCTCTAGTACTGGTAGGTAATGGAACAACAGACCTGTGGAAAGCCCTGTTCAAGACCACCTTTGGCCATGAAAGTTTTGGGAGCTTTCAGCCCAATCTGCCTTACAGAGTTGTAGGAATGCTCTATATGAAAGTCAGGTTGTGAGTGAATTATGAGCTGGAAGATGATATAGGCCAAGGCTCACATTCTAGCAGAAGCCCCCAAAGACCCCCTGCCTTTGTTTCATGGCTCTGGTCATGCTGTAAAGGGCATGTGAGCAGCAAAATCCACACATGAAAGGCCAGGCTGCTTTGGAGGGCATCAGTCCCATTAAGAGCCCCTCAGGAATTAACCCCATTGATTCTGACATCAACATTAGTAGACCTTGCTTGCTCTTCAGCCGATTGGTAAACCTGGTTATTCACAACAAAAGTGGAGGGGCTTCAGAACAACATCTCCTGGTCTGTAGGCATCTGGTCCTCTTGCCCCTTACTGCCGCCGCCTCCCAGTTCAGTGGAAACTTTCAGAGCAGCTTCCCACCTGCCAAGCTAAATGTTTGCATCATGGTGTAACGGGTGACTAAACACACATTCCTAACTTAGAGATTCAGACAGTCATCCAGCATTCTTCCCAAAGAATTCAACAGACTGGCCGGGTGCAAATCTCAAGCAGAATGAGCACACTTCAGCAAGTGGTACAGTTTTAAGTTTTATTTTTGGGATCAGCTGGTTGGCTTAGCTATTCTTCCTGGAATCCATGGGACATAGGTGGGTGGTCACTCCTCTCTTTTCTGGGGAAGCCCAGGGGTTGCGGGGGGAACCTTGCCACACTGTCGTGAGCGATGGGAGCTACTTCCCAAAGCAACAAGACAGCCACAGTCTGCTGGGGAGTGGGGGAGGGTTGCTCTTCAAGGGAAACAACTTGTTGAAAAACAAGTTGAAAAACTTGTCAAGGGAAACAGCGCCTGCAGTTATAATTTTTAAAAGTTGGCTAAGCATCTGCTTTGCTGCAATAATGCCAATGCTGATTGCTCCAAGACAAAAAATGGCAGAGGTTTCATTCTTCTAACAGCTGTTAGGAAATGGTCCCTGTAGCAAGACTTGGAGGTCAGTGAGCAGATTCAGAGATTTAACATTAAAACTTAGAATAATGTGGTTGCATAAAGTTGACACCAATAAACTAATACTTTGCTGAAGAACCTTTTGATTTTATGAGAGCATTCAGTCTTTTGGGGTAGGAGCGTCTCAGCGTAGCATGTCTTGCCTTGGGAATCGGGTTCCAGATTGGTCTGATCGCAAGGGCGTCTCTTGTGAACAGCCCTTTTCAGGTCACCTCACAGATTTTCAAGTAGATTCAAGTCTGGCCTCTGTTTGGGCATTCCAAAACTTTGATCTTCTTCTGATGAAGCCATTCTTTTGCTGATTTGGAGGTATGCTTTGGGTCATTGTCATGCTGAAAGATGACATTCCTTGTCAGCTGCCTCAACTTGGTCAGTTACAAAAGAAAGACTCTCAGGCCCATGGTTAGTCAAATGTACACTTTACTAAAGCCAAGTGGTTACAGAAGAAGCAAAGGTAGATCCAGGGTTTTCATGCTTTGGGCATTCTTAACTTAGTTAACTTTCTCTTAGTTCCATCCACCTGCCTGGTTATCAGAGAGTCCAATTGGGTGCTAACAAATTGTTTGGGTAACAGCTCCTGTCTGTCGACTAGTTGGCTCTGCATTCCTTTACGTGACCTTGAAATGCCTGGCGATTCTCATGGGATGGCAAGATGCATGATTTTGATTCCTCATACTAATCCTACCAGTGATCTTCCCCTTCGGTTGCATATGGTAGTCTGTCAGTAGGCAATGCATAACATAGCAGAATGGCAGCCCTGATATTCCTCTTCATCATTCTAGTAGAGGCCTGAAAGGTTTGTGCCAAAATTGATTGACGTTTGGAACTGTTCATCTGTTTCTCCTCCTTGACTATAGTACCAGTTCCAGGTGAAGAAAAGCAGCTCCAAAGATAAAGCTTTTTTTAATAAAAGTTTTATTTTCTAATATTACATTTAAATATTTAAAAAGCAACATGGTGGCTGAGTTAATAATTTAATAACATACAAGTATCTTTAGTACAAGTCTCAAACTAATATATTAAATATTTCCTCTCTTTTCCCCCTTAGTATTTACTGTCTCATGTTTAAACTAATACAATTCTTATTATATCAATTAAATAAAAATAACATTCTTACACTTATCAGTAATTTTTAGCTTATACATATCCTGGTTATTTTAACATTCAGTCAATAATTGTCCTAATTAGTTTTCCCCAATTTTTAGTTTTCCCCTTAATATTTAAATTTAACATTTAATATTTAAAATTTCCAAGTTTTAAATAACCAAAGTTCCCTTTATCACAATTCATCACAAAATCTAATGTTCAGGATACACTTCATCTATTTGAATATGTTCTATTTCTCACTACCTTACATCAACTAATAATACAATATAATATTCTTATTTTCTATTAATTTCCAAATGTCTTAAATTTATTAACCAAAATTTCTCTTATTTCAACATTAAATACTTCCTCTCTTTCTCTTGATGTCTACTATCTCATATTTAAGCTAGTATTTTTTATTATAACAGCTAAGTAAAAATATATTTATTACATTTATCAATAGATTTTTACCTTACATATATCTTAATTACTTTTACATTCAACCTTTATAAAAAAATCAATATTCAAATTTAACTTTTAATATTTATACTTCCAAGTTTTAAATGACCAAAGTTTTCTTTATCTCAGGTCATAACAAAATCTAGTATTCAAAGTACACATCTTGTCTATTGAGTATGTTCTATTTTAATTCTCACTAATAAGTCAAAACCCCAATTTTCTTCAGCCTTATTCTAGCTTTCTTTCTTTGCCAACTCACCTTCTATGTCTGTGCTTTTAAGTCATCAAATAGATCTCCCTTTGTTATTATATATATTGTTTGAAATAGAAAAGGCCATCCGAACTAACAAATCATCTCTCTATTTTTTCCATCTCGGCGTAGTTGTCCTGAAATGTTTATCTTCCCTTCAGTCTGTTCTTCTTCTTGATCCTCAGGTTTATTCTGGTTTATATAGAAAGTCTTTTCCACTTTCCGTGGTGTCAGTCCCTTTTCTGGATTTTCCATTAACTGTTTTTGTTGATCAGTTGAATCTTCTATCATAGTATTTGATTGTTCCACTTCTTCTGTTATATTCTGTGTAGTTGATTCTTTAGTTGTAATCAAAGTTTGGGTTCATATATCTAGGCTGACATGTTTTTTCCTGTAGCTTCTTATTTCATCAGTAGCTGTAAGAATAGTTTCATAAATTGCTTTCAACATAAAGAGAATCTGTTCCTGATCTTCATCCATGTTCTCTTAGTAGTATGTTAAATTAAAAGCTTTATAATCAGAGAATTAAAATTTTGTCACTGAGTATAGAACACAGCTGTTCTATATCTATAGTCTGGGATTCAAGCCAAGTCTCTTTTAGACAGTAACAAGTTGTAATATCAGGTTTAGCCACAAGATGTCACCCATACCATTTAGGATTTTTTTTAAGTCCAAAAATTTTATAATCCTTTTTCCAATTTTACTTCTTTTTTTGTAAGTAAAAACCCAAATCTTCAATAAAAATAAGAAGTCTTTTAGACCACAAATTTTAGAAAGATAAAGATCCAGTTAGAATCAGGTTATTCTTGCAACATTTTAAACTCCCCTGGATAGTCAGTCGCCAATGTTTTTAGAGGGTGGGATAGAATCTCCCTACCCTCTTTCACAGAGGGGAAAATACTTTGGGCAGCTTATACAGTTAGGATTGAAGAGAGGTAGATCTCACCCAGTCTCATCCGCGCTGCTTTATAGGTGCCTGTTGGTAAGTTTGACTTCGGCTGTCTGCAATCTAGTGACGGGCCTTATTTCTATGGCCGGTCTTTCATACACCAGTTTGGAGGGCTGCCCCAGATCAGGCGGAAGGGCTACTGCGGGATTCCCCTCCTTGCAGGGTGACTTTTGACCCTTTCCTGGGTCCCCCAGTGGTGCAAAATCGGTCGTGGAAGATGGAGCTCGCCTTCCAATGTCCACGGTGGCTGTGTCGGCAAACCAGAAGCCTGAAGCTCCAAACATAATGCTACCAACATTGTCCTTCACTCTGGGTATGGTGTACTTTCGGTGATGCACAGGTTTGTTTTTGGGTCCAACATATTTTGTTCTGTCCCAGTTCATGCAATTAACACCATAAGGATTTGATATATTTATTTCACAACTATATCCTTTCAAACATTCCCAAAGAACCCTCAGTTTTCATGCAATTCATGGAGTTCAAAGGAGTGACTTCCATAACTGGACACCATCCCGTCCAACAAGTGGGCTTGCTGATGGGGTTTGGCTAAGAGTGGCAGTCCAACATGAGAGACACAGGCAACAAGGAGGTGAATGGCTAACCACCAAACAGTAATGCTTGAGCACAGAATAGAGGAAGACCGTCCTAAGCACATGGCCAGCACACTCGAGAGACCTCAATAGTCCAGAGGTGCCATAAGGCAAGAACAGGTCTCATTATGAAAGTTGAACACCCACAAAATCCAGGAAAAAAGATGAAGGAACGATGGTTTCCTTGAACTTGAATAAAGGCAAGGCATGGGAATGAAGCAAGACTCAAAACAAGGATCTGAAGATGTCACACTGAAAATAAACAAGCAGTTGTCTCTGACAACCAACCGCTCCATACTACTCCCTTAAATCACTCCTCACCTAGTGTTTCTCATTAGGAAGGGTGAGGCCGCTTTCTTGAGAGTAGCCTTGCCAACCTCTGCTGTGCCTCACAGTGCTCTGCTTTCCTTACCCATGGGTCAGGTGGGGGAGGCAGCTGTTTCCCATCCAAATTACTCACTGCTGCTGTGCCTCCATGGCTTCTCCCTCTTGTGCTTGCAAGGGCAGCTGCTTTTCCAGGCAATCACTCACCCCACTCCCTGATATTCCCAGAACTGTATCCCTATCAAACATGCTCTCTGCAGTCTCTGGATCCCCCACGTTGCCCCTTTCTGCAGGCCCCAGCTCCAGGCCCCTTTCTGCAGGCCCCTTTCTCCCCAGAGCCAGTTTCCAGCAGGGCCATAACATAATTTTTGGAATTATGGCTAAAAAAATCAAGCATGATCTCATCAGACCACAATGCATTTTGATTGATGCAGGTTTTTGCAAAATGTGGCCAGACCTGGATGAGTTTTTTTGTAAGAAAAGGCCCACCCCACCCCCTATAACATCTGAAGAATCTGGGAGATTGCTGTAGGCCTCTCTGACCAATTTTCCAATTTATTTTTTTAAATCAATGTTGGAGGGACAACCAGTTCTTGAAAATGTCACTGTTATGCCATAGTTTCTCCACTTGTTGATGACTGTCTTCACTGTGTTCCATGGTATATCCAATGCCTTGGAAATTTTTTTGTACCGATCTTTTGTACACACGTGAGGAGAAGAAAAACTATACTAAACTACCTAGAAAATAGAAAAAAACCTAAGAGGGAAAAAAGTCATTAAAAATCAAAATACTTATTCCATATCTCTTTCTACAAGCATATTTAAAGAAAGGAAGACACCACATTGTCAGTTATTTAGCATTGTTCCATCATTTCAATGTTGTGATTTAATTTTTAAATAATGAATTGCACCTAGACCACATGAAGCATCATGTAGCCTGAGCTACAAGCATTCTTTAACCAGCCATATTTTTTTTACTATCCATGTGTCATGTTTCCGATAAGTGAAACCCATCAAAAGAACTTTAAGGCAAAATTCTTCCTTAAAGAACATTTTATTCGGGAAATAAAGTATCAACACTACATAGTTGAACCCAGAAAATAAATTCCCTTTCCCCAGATACAAAGTAGCAAAGTGCAATTCCCACCCCCAATAAACTGTCATAAAGCACATTCCCCAATTAGCTTAAAGTGCAGGCTTTCTCCTCAGCTCCTCAGCCCGCCAAAACACTATCAGCTTGTCCTTGGGTTCCCACGGCAGCGTTATTATGGCTAGCTGAGCTTTCATCCCCCCCCCCCCCGCTGCACCTAATTTCTAAAAGCAAGAAATCATGTTAAAGGAGAAGAGAAAATGGCTGCTTTTTCATCAGTTGTCAGAGCGGGAACATCCAATGTTAGCAGCGTTGACAATGTGTTGGAGATATAATAACCTTGGTACATTTGAACATCCACATCAGGGATGTCAAACTGCTGGTCCACGGGCCAATTACATCATGCAGAAGTTGCACCCACCCCAGCTCTGGCAATGTGAAAAAAGTTATGATATGTCGTGACATGTCATGTGACACGGCGAGTTTGACACCCGTGGTCTACATGATATGGCTGAGTCAGCTCATCCACTGTTTTGGGGTTCTGTATCATTAGTGTGCTAATGATATTCAACAATTGCAGAATAAAGAATAACAGAGTTGGAAGGGACCTTGGGGATTTTCTAGTCCAGCCCCCTGCTCAAGCAGGAGACCCTGTATCATTCCGGACAAATGGCTGTCCAATCTCTTTGTAAAAGCCTCCAATAATGGAGCACCCAAACTTCTGGAGTCAAACCATTTCACTGATTAATTGTTCTCACTGTCAGGAAATTCTTCCTCAGTTCCAGGTTGCTTCTCTCATTGATTAGCTTCCATCCATTGCTTCTTGTCCTGCCTTCTGGTGCTTTGGAGAAGAGATTGACCCTCCTCTTCTTTGTGGCAGTCCCTAGATATTGGAAGACTGCTATCATGTTGCCCCTATTCCTTCTCTTTGTTGGAGTAGATATACCCAATTCCTGCAACCGTTGTTCATATGTTTTAGCCTCCATCCTGCTAATCATTTTTGTTGCTTTTCTCTGCATGTTTCTAGAGTCACAACATCTTTTTTTGGGGAGGGGGGGTGATGACCAAAACTGGACTCAGTATTCCAAGTGTAGTCTCACTAGTGCAGTGTAAAGCAGTGCCATCACTTGAAACTATCTCTTTGTTGATGCAGCCTAGGACTGCTTTGGCTTTTTTGCCAGCTGTCAAAAAACCTTTCCACACTGGGCCAGCCAGGGGAGGTTGTCAAGGGCTTGTCCCAGAACCTTTTGGACTGGGAGGAACCAACTCAGTCCTAACAAAGAATTCTTAAATTCTCAAGTTTAACTTTCATAAAAAGGCATAGCCTAATTTCTCACTTTCTAACTGGCAAGAATCATCTCAGTGGTTAGAAGTGTAAAAGTTTCTCCTCATTCCTTTCTTTTCAGTCTACAAGACCCATTTGCTCCTCAGCCATGACAAAATACCAGCTTCCCTTTAAAAATGGTGTCAGTTCAGCTTTCTAATAAACACTTTCCAACCTTCTTTTAGATGGGGTGGGTTGTTTCCTTTTGTTCCCAAGCAGCTGGTCCTCTTTGTTATCTTTGTTCTTCATTCGTGTCCTTTGTTGGATTTTTTGTTTATTGTTAATGTTTTGTTGTTGTTAGCTGCGAAGTCATGTCCGACCCATCACGACCCCATGGACAATGTTCCTCCAGACCTTCCTGTCCTCTACAAACTTCTGGAGTCCATTTAAGCTCACACCTACTGCTTCAGTGACTCCATCCAGCCACCTCATTCTCTGTCATCCCCTTCTTCTCTTGCCCTCAACCTTTCCCAGCATGAGGCTCTTCTCCAGTGAGTCCTTCCTTCTCATTAGGTGGCCAAAGTATTTGAGTTTCAACTTCAGGATCTGGCCTTCTAAAGAGCAGTTGGGGTTGATCTCCTCTAGGACTGACTGGTTTGATCGCCTTGCAGTCCAAGGGACTTGCAGGAGTCTTCTCTAGCACCATAGTTCAAAGGCCTCAATTCTTTGGCACGCAGCCTTTTTATGGTCCAACTTTCACAGCCATACATTGCAACTGGAAAGACCATAGCCTTGACTATACACACTTTTGTTGGTAGGGTGATGTCTCTGCTTTTTAGTGTTCTGTCTAGATTTGCCATTGCTTTCCTCCACAAGAGCAAGCGTCTTTTAATTTCTTGGCTACAGTGCCCATCTGCAGTGATCTTGGAGCCCAGGAAAATAAAATCTGTCACTACCTCCATTTCTTCCCCATCTATTTGCCAGGAATTGAGAGGGCTGGATGCCATGATCTTGGTTTTCTTAATGTTAAGTTTCAACCCAACTTTTGCACTCTCCTTCTTCACCCGCAACAAGAGGCTCTTTAGTTCTTCTTCACTTTCTGCCATTAGAGTGGTATCATCTGCATATCTTAGGTTGTTGATATAATCTCTTCTGCCTCTGTTAGGTCCCTGCCATTTTGGTCCTTTATCATGCCCATTTTTGCATGAAACGTTCCTTTCATCTCTCCAATTTTCTTGAAGAGATCTCTGGTCCTCCCTATTTTATTGTTTTCTTTTATTTCTTTGCACTGTTCATTTAAGAAGGTATTCTTATCTCTTCTAGCTATTCTCTGGAATTCTGCATTCAGTTGGGCGTATCTTTCTTTTTCTCCCCTGCCTTTTGCTTCCCTCCTTTCCTCAGCTATTTGCAAAGCTTCCTCAGACAGCCATTTTGCTTTCTTGCATTTCTTTTTCTTTGGGATGGTTTTAGTTGCTACCTCTTGTACAATGTTGCGAACCTCCATCCATAGTTCTTCAGGCACTCTGTCTATCAGATCTAATTCCTTAAATCTATTTTTTTATTGAAAAGTTTTACAATACATTTTTGAATACAAAAAAAACCCTCCTCCTCCTCCCCTCTCCCCAACCCCCCGTCCCCTCCCCTCCCCGACTTCCCAGAGCTGAATACAGGGTATAATAATACAAATAAGCATAATCTAAAATATGCTAACAACAAAAATAAAACATTAAATTCTATCGCACTTTAACTCTCCATAGTCAAAATATTAATGAAATAACTACTAACTAGTTATATGTCATAAAAATACTACTTATTCAAATGCTAAATGAAACTTTTTAGTCCCATATTTATTCTGAATATATTCAATCCATCTTCTCCATTCCACAATGTATCTCTGTTGCGATTGATCTTTCAAATATGCTGAAATCTTTGCCATTTCCGCCAAGTTAGAAACTTTCAAAGTCCACTCTTCTATAGTCGGCAGTTCTTCCTTCTTCCAATATTGCGCTACTAAACGTCTCGCTGCCGTAATTAAATTCAACATCAACTTTGAATCTATAACAGTAAAATCTGTAATAATACCCAATAAAAACAATTGCGGAGAAAACTTTATCCTTTTCTTAAATATCTTTTGCATATTCCACCAAATTTTAATCCAAAAAGCTTTAACCTCTTTACAAGTCCACCATATATGAAAATACGTTGCATCCTCACAGCCACACCTCCAACATTTGGGCTGGCAGTTCGGATACATACTTGCTAATTTTTTAGGGTCTAAGTGCCACCTATAAAACATTTTATAAAAATTCTCTCTTAAATTTTGGGCCTGTGTAAATTTTACATTTCTAACCCAAATCTTTTCCCAAGTATCCATTGTTATAACTTCTTAAAAATTCTGAGCCCACTTTATCATACAATCTTTAACAAGTTCCGTTTCTGAGTCAATTTCTATCAATGCATTATATATCCTTTTTATATGTGCTTGACCTTGATCTCTAATTTGTTTTACCAAATTTTCATCAGTCATCGAAAAGCCAACTTTCTGGTCTTCTTTCCATCTTGCCTGTAATTGCCCATACTGGAACCAAGTTTGTACAATCTTTTCTTCTTTTAAAATATTGTTGTTGTTAGCTGCGAAGTCGTGTCCGACCCAGCGCGACCCTGTGGACAATGTTCCTCCAGGTCTTCCTGTCCTCTACCATCTTCTGGAGTCCATTTAGGCTCACGCCTCCTGCTTCAGTGACTCCATCCAGCCACCTCATTCTCTGTCGTCCCCTTCTTCTCTTGCCCTCAATCTTTCCCAGCATTAGGCTCTTCTCCAGTGAGTCCTTCCTTCTCATTAGGTGGCCAAAGTATTTGAGTTTTAGCTTCAGGATCTGGCCTTCTAAAGAGCAGTCAGGGTTGATCTCCTCTAGGACTGACTGGTTTGATCGCCCTGCAGTCCAAGGAACTTGCAGGAGTCTTCTCCAGCACCATGGCTCAAAGGCCTCAATTCTTTGGCGCTCGGCCTTTCTTATGGTCCAACTTTCACTGCCATACATTGCAACTGGGAAAACCATAGCCTTGACTATACGCACTTTTGTTGGTAGGGTGATGTCTGTGCTTTTTAGTGTGCTGTCTAGATTTGTCATGGCTTTCCTCCCGAGGAGCAAGCGTCTTTTAATTTCTTGGCTACAGTCTCCATCTGCAGTGATCTTGGAGCCCAGGAAAATAAAATCTGTCACTACCTCCATTTCTTCCCCATCTATTTGCCAGGAATTGAGAGGGCCGGATGCCATGATCTTCGTTTTCTTAATGTTTAGTTTCAACCCAACTTTTGCACTCTCCTTCTTCACCCGCAACAAGAGGCTCTTTAGTTCTTCTTCACTTTCTGCCATTAGAGTGGTATCATCTGCATATCTTAGGTTGTTGATATTTCTTCCGGCAATCTTAATTCCAATTTTTGGTTCATCTAGCCCTGCCTTTCTCATGATGTCCTCTGCATATAAGTTAAATAGGCAGGGTGACAGTATACAGCCTTGCCGGACTCCTTTCCCAATTTTGAACCAATCAGTGGTTCCGTGTCCAGTTCTCACTGTTGCTTCTTGGCCCACATATAGGTTTCTCAAGAGACAAATAAGATGGTCTGGTACGCCCATCTCTTTAAGAACTTGCCACAGTTTGTTATGATCCACACAATCAAAGGCTTTAGCATAATCAATGAAGCAGAAGTAGATGTTTTTCTGGAACTCTCTAGCTTTCTCCATGATCCAGCGTATGTTGGCAATTTGATCTCTGGTTCCTCTGCCTCTTCGAAATCCTGCCTGTACTTCTGGTAGTTCTCGATCCACATACTGCTGGAGTCTAGCTTGTAGGATTTTAAGCATAACTTTACTAGCATGAGAAATGAGTGCAATGGTGCGATAGTTTGAACATTCTTTGGCACTGCCTTTCTTTGGAATTGGAATGTAAACTGAACTTTTCCAATCCTGTGGCCACTGTTGAGTTTTCCAAATTTGCTGGCAAATTGAGTGTAGCACTTTTACTGCACCGTCTTTTAAGATTTTGAATAGCTCAGCTGGAATACTGTCTCCTCCACTAGCTTTGTTGTTGCTCAGCTTTTCTAAGGCCCACTTCACTTCACATTCTAGGATGTGACTGACCTGGCTCGAGGTCAGTGACCACCTCATTGTGATTATCAGGGACGTTAAGCTCATTCTTGTATAGTTCTTCTGTGTAATTTTGCCACCTCTTTTTAATCTCTTCTGCCTCTGTTAGGTCCCTGCCATTTTGGTCCTTTATCATGCCCATTTTTGCATTAAACGTTCACTTCATCTCTCCAATTTCCTTGAAAAGATATCTGGTCCTCCCTATTCTATTGTTTTCTTCTATTTCTTTGCACTGTTCATTTAAGAAGGCATTCTTATCTCTTCTAGCTATTCTCTGGAATTCTGCATTCAATTGGGCATATCTTTCTTTTTCTCCCTTGCCTTTCGCTTTCCTCCTTTCCTCAGCTATTTGCAAAGCTTCCTCAGACAGCCATTTTGCTTTCTTGCATTTCTTTTTCTTTGGGATGGTTTTGGATGCTACCTGTTGTACAATGTTGCGAACCTCTGTCCATAGTTCTTCAGGCACTCTGTCTATCAAATCTAATTCCTTAAATCTATTTGTCACCTCTACTGTATATTCAACAGGGATATGATTTAATTCATACCTGAGTGGCCTAGTGCTTTTCCCTACTTTCTTCAGTTTAAGCCTAAACTTTGCAACAAGAAGCTCATGGTCTGAGCCACAGTCAGCTCCTGGTCTTGTTTTTACTGACTATATAGAGCTTCTCCATCTTTGGCTACAGAGCACATTGCCAATCTGATTTCTGTGTTGACCGTCTGGTGATGTCCATGTGTAGAGCCGTCTTTTGGGTTGTTGGAAGAGAGTGTTTGCTATGACCATCATATTCTCTTGACAAAATTCTATCAGCCTTTGTCCTGCTTCATTTTGTACTCCAAGGCCAAACTTGCCTGTTATTCTGGTTATCTTTTGGCTTCCTACTTTAGCATTCCAATTCCCCATGATGATAAGGACATCATTTTTTGGTGTTAGTTCTGTAAGGTGCTGTAGGGCTTCATAGAACCGGTCAATTTCATCCTCTTCAGCACCGGTGGTTGGGGCATAGACTTGAATGGTTTGCTTTGGATTCGAACTGAGATCATTCTGTCATTTTGAGGATTGTATCCCAGTATTGCTTTTCCTACTCTTTTATTGACTATGAAGGCTACTCCATTTCTTCTTGCCCGCAGTAGTATACCTGATGGTCATCTGAATTAAATTCACCCATTCCTGTCCATTTTAGTTCGCTGATTCCTAAGATGTTGATGTTCAGTCTTGTCATCTCTTGTTTGACCACATCCAGTTTGCCTTGATTCATGGATCTTACATTCCAGGTTCCTTTGGAGAAAAAATCTTTACAGCATCGGACTTTCCTTTCACCACCAGACACATCCACAGCTGAGCGTCCTTTCAGCTTTGGCCCAGTCACTTCATTCTTTCTGGCACTACTAGTACTAGCCCTCTGCTCTTCCCCAGTAGCACATTGGACGCCTTCTGACCTGAGGGGCTCATCTTCCAGCGTCATATTGTTTTGCCTTTTGGTACTGTCCATAGGGTTTTCATGGCAAAGATACTGGAGTGGGTTGCCATTTCCTTTTCCAGTGGATCATGTTTTGTCAGAACTCTCTGTCCGTTTTGGGTGGCTCTGCATGGCATAGCTCATAGCTTCATTGAATTACGCAAGCCCCTTCACCACGACAAGGCAGTAATCCATGAAGGGGGTTAATGTTTTAACCAGTTGTAAATCACCTGATGTCAGAGGGTGGGTCAAGATGAGAGATGAGAGAGAGAGAGAGAGAGAGAGAGAGAGAGAGAGAGAGAGAGAGAGAGAGAGAGAGAGAGAGAGAACACTTAAACAAAAAGAATTGATTCCAAACACTGAGATACGCAAATAGAAGAGTGTCAACTACTACATGCAAGTGAAATACAATTCACAAAAGTCCATGGCTGATGCTGGAGTAACTTCTCCTGGCTGTTTTACAGCAAACTCCCCTTCTACCACCTGAAACTCTTTCAGTGTCACTACCCTCCTCTTCATAAACCACCCCAGGATTTCATTCCCAGTCAGTCCATCTTTCCTGGTGAGCTCCTGTCCAGCAGATGTACTGCAGCATCTGCCATGCAGCATCTGCCCCCTTTCTCTGCTTTTCCTGCTTCTCCTAGACCCAGGACATGGAAGTGCCACCATCCAGGGAGCTTCCAGTATCTTCCCCCTTCTTGCCTGGATGCTTGTGGTCTTGGAGCATCATCTGCTTTCCTTAAAAGCCATGGCCTTGGCACAGACCAGCTGCTTTCCTTAGGACAGGCACTTCAGTAGGCCACTCACAGAATCCCTGAGAGTTGGACAAAGCATAAATTTAAATTTATTTCTCTGTTTATACAATAAATTTGTTAAGCTGCCCATCTCAACAAGTGACTCTGGGTGGCAAACAATATTAAATAAAAATAAAAGCAATGACAACCATAAGAACAAAAATTAAATTATGCAAATGCAGCTTTGAAATGGGACTTGTCATGCTCAGACCCCTGGCTTGGCACAGAGCTAGGTCTTAGGACTTACAAAAGGCCAGCAGGTTGGGTGAGCTATCCTGATCTCTGGAGTGAGAATGTTCTGTAGGGTGACGTGAAGGCAGAAAAGTATTTTCTGGGCACCCCAAGTAGCACTAGCAATAGCACTTAAGACTTATATCCTGCTTCACAGTGCTTCACAGCCCTCTCTAAGCAGTTTACAGAGTCAACCTCTTGCCCCCAACAATCTGGGTCCTCATTTTACTGACCTCAGAAGGACGGAAGGCTGAGTCAACCTTGAGTCAGTGAGACTCCAACTGCCAAACTGCAGGCAGCCGGCAGTCAGCAGAAGTAGCCTGCAGTACTGCATTCTAATCCCTGCACCAGGATTAGCTGGCAGGACCCAAAGTGCTGGACTGGATTGGACAGGTCCCCAGAGAATAATATTATTTACTATTATTACTATAGTAATATTATTTACTATGTCTTATTGCTTAGCCATAGGTGCTATGCCCCAGGTATTTCATTGACAGCTAAGAATTAAAATGTTAACTATATTCTGGACAAAAAAAGGAACCTTCAATCTATGAAAAACTCTGGAGATACAGCATCTCCTTTGGTCTGTGCTATTTTCTAAGGTTGCCCCAGTGCTTACACTATGCCCCACTCCATCTGTTTGCCTGTAAAGGGCGAGATGTTAGAGGGGAGCCAGGTGGTTGATGGCTGACGGGGGGTGGGGGGGCTGTGCTTAGACAAGTGATGGTGAACCTTTTAGACACCGAGTGCCCAAAAACCGCCCCGCCGCTGTATTGTTTGGCGGGTTCCCGGTTAGAAAAAGGACAGGAGGCTTGAGTGAGATAAGCTGTTTATTCGTCTCCTCAGGAACAACTTTATCGCGTTTCAAACCCCCTTATCCTGCTGGCAGACTCCTGGCCAATCCCTGTTCGGGGATTCTCCCGCTGCTTCCGCTCAACCAATCCCTGCCGACCGCATGTAGAGCTGTCAGGTCGCAGCTGTTATCGGTAGCTGTCAGTGGTAGCCGCGTGTGCAGCTGTCAGCGGGAGCCGCGTGTGGAGCTGTCAGCTGTCAAAGAACTGTCAAACCTGCTAACTTATGTTTATAACTATTAAATCCCCTTAACAACATATATTACACCCCTTCCCCCCATAATTAAACAGTTAACAATATTTAAACATTTGTTGCCTGCTTTTTGGCCGCCTGGCCATACATAATCCTTTAAATAAGCAGGTGGTCTCTTAGCTCTGGTGGAGCGTCTGGGGGGATTGCCACCCGGACTTCCTTGGGTAGACGAGGATGTAGGAGCCGGGGGGCTTTCAGTTGTGGGGACCTGGCTGCTCTGGGGATTTAGGGTGGCACAGGGATTTTCCCCTAGGCCAGAGGTTTCAACTTGGTCTGGAAGGTTTTCAAATTCTGCCCAGGGGTTGGGGTTCACGCTGCCTGGCTCCCCAGTTGCAAGATGTTCCGCTGGTGCTGGGGTTTGGATGCTAGGTCCCCTTTTCCTCAGCTGGTCAATATGACGTCTCAATTGCCGACCCCCTTCAACAAGATATGATATTGGCCCTGTTCGAAGGATGACTACCCCAGGCAGCCACTTGTTTCCAAGTCCAAAGTTCCTGGCCCACACATGGTCTCCTATGTCGAATTGTCTGGAGGGGGCTGGCAATTCTGTCTCAGCTGCTATTCTGTCTGGATGTAGCCTGTCTAGTCTGGTGACTAGGTGGCGGCCCCAACGTAATTCAGCTGGGCTTTTGCCGGTGGTTGTGCAAGGGGTCGAGTGGTGGGCCAGAAGGAATTGAGCCAATCGTTGGTGCCAATTTCCGGCGATGATGCGTTGTAAGGCATCCTTGGTTGTCTGGACCATAACTTCAGCCAGGCCGTTAGTGAATGGCCGGAAGGGAGCCGAGGTGATATGTTTAATCAAGTTGGCCCTGGTGAAATTCTGGAAGTCAGCAGAAGTGAATTGAGGTCCATTGTCTGAAACTATAATATCGGGGAGGCCGTGTGTGGTGAAGAGCCCCCTCAGCACTTGTACTGTGCTGGCTGTGGTCAGGCTTCTGACTGGGATGACCTCCAGCCACCTGGAATAGCTGTCCACTATGATAAGGAACAGTTGCCCCTGGAAGGGTCCAGCAAAATCTATGTGGATCCTTGACCAGGGTTTGTGGGCTGACTCCCACTTGTGTAGAGGTGCGTGTGGTGGCCCTGGTCTGGCTTGTTGGCATGGCTGGCATCCGTCAACATGCTCCTCTATGTGTTTATCCAACCCCGGCCACCAAAGGTAGCTGTGAGCTAAGGCCTTCATTTTTACCACCCCTGGGTGTCCCTCATGCAGGGCTAAGAGGGCTCTTTGCCTGTGTTTTTCAGGGATGACAACTCGGCTTCCCCATAAGATGCACCCATGGTGGGTGGATAATTCATTTCTCCTATTAAAGTAGGCCTGGAATTCAGGCCCTGGGCTATGGCCCTGCCAGCCAGAGGTTACCCAACCCAGTACCCTGCTGAGGAGCCTGTCTGTGGTTGTTGCAGAAGCTATGTCCTTTACTTGCAGCGGGCAATCTGGCACTTCTTCAATGGCCAAGATCTGTCTCCCTGGGGCTGGGGCTGGATCAATATCTGCCAAAGGCTTTGCCGGGCTTGTGAAGTAATTTGAACGTATATGCTGATAAAAATGTGGACCAGCGCAGAACCCTAGGGGACAGAATTTGGGGGGGTTTGTTTGTCCACAGTGAAAAGTCCCAACAAGGGCTTGTGATCTGTAAAGATCGTAAATTCTCTGCCATATAGGTAATCATGGAATTTTTTAACCCCTGCAACAATGGCTAATGCTTCTTTATCTATTTGGGCATAATTCCTCTCTGCTTTTGTTAATGTCCGTGAGTAATATGCTATTGGGTTCTGGACCCCTCCCTCCTCCAGATGGCTCAGCACGGTGCCCACCCCATAAGGGGATGCATCACATGCGATACAAATTGGTTTATGCTCATTATAGTGGGTGATGGTAGAATTGATGGATAGCAGCTCTTTTAGGTTCCTGAAACAGTTTTCATGGAGTGTGGTCCACTCCCATGGGGCATTTTTATCTAGTAATCTATGTAAGGGTTCTGCTCTTGCAGCTTTCTGGGGAAGGAAGGTATGGTAAAAATTTAAGAGCCCCAAGAAGGCTTGAAGCTCTGCTTTATTTTTTGGAGTAGGGGCTTTTTTAATAGCCCTTACCTTGGACTCTGTTGGATGGATCCCCTGTGCATCTATCCTGTAGCCCAGGAATTCTGTGGATGTTACCCCAATTGAACATTTTTCCCTTTTTAGTTTTAACCCAGCAGTACGAAATCTGCTAAGTACTGTTTGTAGTCTCTCTGCTAGTGTCTCTTCATTTCCCCCTGCTATTAGGATGTCGTCAAAGTAAGGACACACTCCCGGAATGCCTTTCAAAGTTCGCTCCATGACTTCCTGGAAAATCCCAGGCATGGCAGAAATGCCAAACTGCAGTCTGTGAACTTTGAAAGCCCCGTGGTGTGTAACTATCGCTTGCGCGTCTGCCGTCTCCCTGGTAACAGGGAGCTGCAAGTAAGCATGCGCGAGATCTAGCTTGCAGAAGACGGCGCCGGACTGAATGGCGGAGAGAACATGCTTCACCGAAGGAACAGGGTAAGCATGTGGGTTGAGCGCATGGTTGAGGTGGCTTTATAGTCAGCGCATATGCGCACGTCCCCATTAGGTTTCACGGGGGTGACTATAGGGGTTTCCCAGGTCCCTCCTTCCATGGGTTCTAGCACCCCTAGTTTTAATAAGCACTCCAGTTCGTCCTCGATTTTTTGTTTGAGGGCGAAGGGAACTCTTCTGGCCTTAATTCTAATGGGGAGGATGTCAAGTTTAAATTTCAGGGAGATTGGGGGCCCTGTGTTCTTTCCTAGGGAACCATCGAATACATCTGCAAATTGTTTGCAGATGGATTCGAGGCTTTTGGCCTGGGTAAGGTGGATTCCTCCTAACCAAATACCCAAGGCCTCGAACCACTTTAGTCCCACTAAGCTGGCCCCCTTTCCTTGGGTGACTAGTACTTCAAGTGGGCCCTGGAATCCCCTGAATCTAACGTTTAAGGTGGCTATTCTCTTAAGCTTAATTGGGGCCTGTTGGAAGTCAGCCAATCTCATTTTAGTAGATTTTAGGGGAATTTGCTGTTTGCTAAGGCCACAGATTGTGTTATAGGTCTCCATAGAAATTATGGAGACCGAGGAGCCGGAATCCACCTCCATTTCGCAGGGAATTCCCTGTAAATGGACTTTGATTCTAATTTTGGGCCTTAACAACTGATGGACATTTAATCGGTTATCAGGTGTTCCTCTCCAGTTAGTAGTCTGAACTGAGGGCCAGGGAGGCTCTGTGCATGGGGTGTAGGGGTTTGTTGTACCTGGTAGGGCTGAATCCAGGTCATTGACATTCCCTCGGTTCTGGCTGCGACAGACAGTGCGGATGTGCCCGGTTTTGCCGCACTCATGGCATTTGGCATTCCTGAACTTGCAGGATGCCCGTGGGTGGGCTGCTCTGCAGCTGGCACATCTCTGACTATTATTCGGCGTATGGGGGTTTTGGTAGGCCGACGCCGGTGATGTTGTGATTCAGGGTCAGCCTGTGGGTTCGGCAGTTGGGTTGGACGATTCAGAGGAGGAGGAGGGGGGTGTTGGAGAGCTTGCTGAGGGTGTTGGAGAGCTTGCTGATGAGAGCCCTCAGCCAGGCCCCTCCCATCTGGTTACGACACAGACCCAGCTGTGTGAGCCTGACAGTGTGGATGAAGATGACCCACAGCTGGCCCTGTTCAAGGACGCCCTACGCAGGAGGCAGTCAATCAGGAGTAAACAGAGGAAGGCAATGGGGCACCTCGGAAGGAGGCAGAGAGAAGCCACGCCCTGAACTGTTTAAAAGGGGAATGCATGGCAGGGTTGGTTTGCTGAAGGCAACCGTTTGAATAGCTCCTGTTTCATGGTCCGTGTCTTGTTTTGCTCTGTTTGCTTTTGTGTCCATAAATTTGGCAGGCTTAGTTCCAGCCTCTTGCCGTTTGTAAAGGGGTTGTCCCTGCCTTTTCTGCAGGGCCGGTAGTAGGCTGGTACAGAACAGTTTGCCTTCAGCCTCCCACCCCTTATTATCATTATGGAGCAGCTACGTGCAGAGAATGCCCAGCTCACCCAGCAACTCGCTTTGTTGGCAGCTCAGGTGGCTCAATTGCAAGCTCAGGTCCATGCTACACCCCCACCATCACCCCCACCCAGGAGAAAATGCCAAGTTGCGATGCCAGATAAATTTACTGGCAATCCAGAACTGTTTCCTGCTTTCCTGGGACAATGCCAGCTCTTTATCAGCGTGAGAGCAGCTGATTTCCCCACTGACCGGGATAAAGTGGGCTTTGTGTTAAGCCTTCTTTCGGGAGATGCAGCTCGTTGGGGCACGCCTCTGCTGGCTCAACCTAGTCCATTGTTGGACAACTTTGTGGGGTTTTGTGATCATATGCGTCTGATGTATGAGGACCCTATAAAGACGCAGACTGCTACTCGATGCCTGAAAGCTCTGAGGCAGGGTCAATGCCCCCTACAGGGCTATATCAGCGATTTTCGGCTGCTTAAGCCAGGATTCTGCCTGGAATGAGGCTGCGCTCGTGGATGCCTTCCAGGATGGATTGTCGGAGGAGATGTTGGATGAGCTGGCCCGTGTGGATATTCCCTCAGACCTGAATGGGCTGATCCATCTCTGCCTGCGGATCGATGCTCGGTTGCAGCAGCGAAGGAGTCGCTGTGCCACCCCACAGACCCCTGCAGCCCCTGTTGTGCGTGAGACCCCAGTTCAAAGGGAGGAGCCAATGGAGCTGGGTGCCGCCAGGTCTCGTCTATCGGTGACTGAAATGAACAGACGACAATTGGGGGGGGGGTTGTGTTTTTACTGTGGGGACCCTGGGCATTTGGCTGCTTTTTGCCCAAAGAAGCGACAGCGGGCATCAGTGACTGAGTCTGCCCCGAGAAAGTCCCCTACTTTTCTGTCGGGAAACGCCCCGAGCCCGATCTAGATGGTGTGATAGATCGGGCGTCCCACAACAACACTGAGCGACGTCTTTCCGATGCTGCCTGTGGACCTCCACGGCATCTGATATTGGAGGCACGTCTGATCCTTCCTGGCAAGCCAGAGGGGATTCCACTCCATGCCTTAATTGACTCTGGGGCCACTACAAATTTTATGGACTCAGCATTTGTGGCCAAATGGGCTGTTCCCCAGTGCCCGGTGGATCCGCCCATGTTAGTGGAGACTATCGATGGTCAAGTGCTCCTGTCTGGGCCAATTACGGCCGCCACACAACCATTATGTATGGCCATCAGTTCCCATGTGGAGGCCATCCAGTTCTATATCACCTCAGATCTGCATTTCCCCATGGTCTTGGGACTGGTGTGGCTCTGGGCGCATGACCCACAGATCTATTGGTCACAGAACCTGGTCACCTTCCCAAGCTTGCAGTGCGTGGACCACTCCCGCCATATCTGTGCCGGCCAGGTGGAGGGTTCCCCAGGGGTTTCCTTGCCTCCCGAACTGTCCGACTTTGCTGATGTGTTCAGCGAGACAGAGGCGGATCAATTACCCCCGCACAGGCCCTATGACTGCCCCATTGATTTGGTCCCTGATGCGCCTCTCCCAGTGGGGCGTTTGTACTCCATGTCGGACCCCGAGTTGGCTGCATTGCGGGACTTTCTGGAGAAGAATTTGGCTCGCGGTTTCATCTGGCCCTCGTCCTCGCCAGTGTCTGCACCTGTGCTCTTCGTTAAAAAGAAGTCCGGCGAATTGTGGCTTTGCTGCGATTATAGGAAACTCAACGCCATCACGGTGCGCAATCGTTACCCACTGCCCCTCATCCCCAAACTCTTGGACCGACTCCGGGAGGCTAAGATCTTCACGAAACTGGACCTGCGTGGAGCTTACAACCTCGTCAGGGTTCGGCCGGGTGATGAGTGGAAGACGGCGTTTGGTACTCATTATGGACATTTTGAGTACACGGTGATGCCGTTTGGCCTGACCAACGCCCCTGCTGTGTTTCAGCATTTCATGAATGACATTTTCCGGGATTTGTTGGATCAGTTTGTCGTGATCTACTTGGACGACATCCTGATCTACTCCCTGTCGCGTGATGTGCACCATCAGCATCTCCATCAGGTCCTGCAGCGACTCCGAGAACATCAGCTGTTTGCCAAGTTGGAGAAGTGCCAGTTCTACCGGGTGACCATCGATTTCCTGGGTCACCGCATTTCTCCTGAGGGCATTGCCATGGAGCCGAGTAAGGTTGAGTCTTTGCAGAGTTGGCAACCCCCACGTCGTGTGAAGGATGTTCAGCGACTTCTTGGGTTCGCCAACTATTACCGAGCTTTCATCCCTGGGTTTGCTGCTTTGACAGCCCCCCTCACCCGGCTCCTGCAGAAGAAGACTCAGTTTCAGTGGAACGCTCCAGAACAACGGGCTTTCCAGACTTTGAAGGAAGCCTTCATGAAGGAGCCCATCTTGAAGCATCCTGACCCGCAACGGTCGTTCATCGTGGAGGCAGACGCCTCCAACATTGCCATTGGGGCGGTGTTACTCCAGGCAATGACGCCCAGCGGTACCCTCTTCCCTTGCGCAAAAACTGAACCCTTCGGAGCGCAATTATACAATCTGGGAGAAGAAGCTGCTGGACATCAAAGTGGCGTTCGAGGCCTGGAGGCATCATCTGGAGGGAGTGCGGCATCAAATCGAGGTCCGGATGGACCATAAGAATTTTGAAAGCCTGCAGACCGCTCAGAATTTGAACCAACGCCAGATCCGGTGGTCTCTTTTCTTTGCGAGGTTTGACTTCCGAGTTTGGTACATACCTAGCGGGCACAATCAAAGAGTGGATGCTCTGTCCAGGAAGCCCGAATATTCCCAAGTGGAAGACAAGCTTCTGCCCAGGACAGTGATCCCCGTCGAGTCTTTTGCTGCGGTGTGGGAGCCAGTTGATATACGGGCTCGGATCCGGGAGGCACAGCAGCAGGAGGTGTGGGTGGCTCAGCGGAAGGAGGAGGTGGGGCCAGATTCTCCTTGGACAGTCACGGATGGACTCTTGTATTATTGTGACCGACTCTACGTTCCGGGAGGGCCACTCAGGGGACTCATCCTCAGCCAGTGTCACGATAACCTGGCAGCGGGGCATTTTGGCCTGTTCAAGACCCTGAACCTGGTCTTCCGTACCTTCTGGTGGCCCCGAGTCCGACACGACGTCCAGTCCTATGTCACCTCCTGCATCCCATGCAGGCAGGCCAAGTCAGCGACAGGGGCCCCGCCTGGATTACTGCAGCCCTTGCCGACACCCAAAAGACCCTGGGGCTCTGTGTCCATGGACTTTTTGACGGATTTACCCCTGTCCTCTGGTTTTATGACAGTGTATGTGGTGGTGGACATGCTGACCAAGATGGCGCACTTCATCCCCTGTCGCGGCTTACCGTCAGCCCACGCCACTAGTCGTATGTTCATTCAGCAGGTGTTTCGGCTGCACGGCCTCCCTGATAGAGTCGTCTCTGATAGGGAGGCCCAGTTTACAGCCCGCTTCTGGCAGGAGTTGATGCATGCATTGGATATCAATATTTGCCTCTCGTCCGTGCATCATCCTCAAACTGACGGGGGAACCGAGAAGGTCATCGGTATCCTAGAACAATATCTGCGCTGCTACGTCAATCTGCAGCAAAACAATTGGGTGGACTATCTGGCCATAGCTGAGTTTGCATTTAACAATTCGCAGCACACCTCCACACAGATGACACCGTTCTTGGGCAATGTGGCATATCACCCCCGGTTTTTCCCCCTTTCTCCTGTGGACTCACCGGAGCTGGCAGCGAACGACTTCATGGCAGAGTTACAGGCGATCCATCGATTGGTGCGATGTCAGTTAGAGAAGGCCAAGGCCGATTACAAAAGGTTTGCTGATCGGTCAAGGCGGGATACGCCTCCACTATCGGTGGGAGATCGGGTCTGGTTGTCCACCAGGAACCTACCATCAACACGGCCAGTGAGAAAGTTAGATCACCGATATTTAGGACTGTTCCCAGTCGAGGCTGTCATCAATCCGGTTGCCTATCGCTTAACTCTGCCATGTTCCCTGCGCGTGCACCCAGTCTTTCATCGGTCTCTGTTGGTCCACTCCACCAAGCGGAACCTCCCCCATCAGGACCTCGTGATGGAGACAGCACCCCCAAGTACGAGGTCGCCAGCATCAGGGACTCCCGTTGGCTGAAAGGTCGTTTCCAGTACCTGATTGAATGGAAAGGCTACGGACCAGAGGAGTTCACCTGGGAGGACGCGACCGCCGTTCATGCCCCTGTTTTGGTGACCGCTTTTCATGAACAATTTCCATCCCGACCGCATCCGGATCGGTAGACCCAGGGGAAGGGCCTTGCGGTGCGGGATAGTGTTGTGATTCAGGGTCAGCCTGTGGGTTCGGCAGTTGGGTCGGACGATTCAGAGGAGGAGGAGGGGGGTGTTGGAGAGCTTGCTGAGGGTGTTGGAGAGCTTGCTGATGAGAGCCCTCAGCTAGGCCCCTCCCATCTGGTTATGACGCAGACCCAGCTATGTGAGCCTGACAGCGTGGATGAAGATGACCCACAGCTGGCCCTGTTCAAGGACGCCCGACGCAGGAGGCAGTCAATCAGGAGTAAACAGAGGAAGGCAATGGGGCACCTCGGAAGGAGGCAGAGAGAAGCCACGCCCTGAACTGTTTAAAAGGGGAATGCGTGGGAGGGCTGGTTTGCTGAAGGCAACCGTTTGAATAGCTCCTGTTTCATGGTTCGTGTCTTGTTTTGCTCTGTTTGCTTTTGTGTCCATAAATTTGGCAGGCTTAGTTCCAGCCTCTTGCCTTCTTGTAAAGGGGTTGTCCCTGCCTTATCTGCAGGGCTGGTAGTAGGCTGGTACAGAACAGGTGGTTTGTTTAGAAGTCTTGTGGCACCTCGCTGTGACAGAGGTTTCTTGTAGCTTTGCTGGATTACATCGATTCCGATGTCGGGGTCTGTTATTTCTTCTTCGTTGTCGGCTGAGTTGCAGATATGAATTGAGCTGTGGGGTCCGTTGGAGGGCTGGTCTAAGTTTTCCTCACGAGTCATTTCGTACACCCGGATCTCACTGATGACCTCGGCGAGACCCATGGTTGGTTTGGTGACTATTTTTCTTTGGAGCCGTTTGTTGACGAGTCCTGGGATGATCTGGTCCTGGATCCTATCTTCTAAGTCCAGAAAATGGCACCAGCGAGCGGCGTGTCTGACAGCAGCAACGAAGTCTGTTGCGGCTTCCCCTGGCCACTGAGTCCGCTGGGCGAACCGCAGTCGCCAGTAAAGCTCTGAACGAGCTGGTATGAAATGCTTGTTCAATAGGTCAGTCAGGACCGCATAAGGGACGGTGTTGACTGGGTTCGGGTTGCAGAGGCCGGCAGCGACATCGTAGATGGCAGGTCTGCTGAGGCATAGTAACGCTGCAGTCTTCGAGCGGTCTTCAGTAATTTTGTTGAATAGAAGGTACCCTTCTACCTGCCTGAAGTGTGATTCCCATCGCTCGGGATATTTGATGTCGAATTCTCTTATTTGTCCCAACGATGTCATGCTGTCCTGGTGCTTGCTGCTTCACGGGTCTTGTGGGGCTATTTCCCCAGTGACTTCAGCTCAGTCACGGTCAGCTCATGACTTCGCTCCGTATTTGGCTCCGTGAAGCAGTACCACCTTTGTCGCCAGATGTATTGTTCGGCGGGTTCCCGGTTAGAAAAAGGACAGGAGGCTTGAGTGAGATCAGCTGTTTATTCATCTCCTCAGGAACAACTTTATCACGTTTCAAACCCCCTTATATAGTCCCGCTGGCGGACTCCTGGCCAATCCATGTTCGGGGATTCTCCCGCTGCTTCCGCTCAACCAATCCCTGCCGACCGCATGTAGAGCTGTCAGGTCGCAGCTGTTATCGGTAGCTGTCAGTGGTAGCCGCGTGTGGAGCTGTCAGCGGGAGCCGCGTATGGAGCTGTCAGCTGTCAAAGAACTGTCAAACCTGCTAACTTATGTTTATAACTATTAAATCCCCTTAACAACATATATTACAGCCCCCCTGCCCACTCTATTCACGACCCTACTCTAGCCCCCCACCCGCTCTACCCTCTTCCTGCCCCTGCCCCCTGCCCCCACCCTGCCCGTCCACAGGACCACCTACCGCCTCCATGGCCCACTGCAGCAGATTGTCCAGGTGGCCCTGCAATGCCATGGTGGCCACGCCCTCCACCCATACCCCACAGTATCATCTGTGGACAATGGGGCGTGACGGCGGAGTCTTGTCCCTGCTGCCCAGCTGCCATGTCCTTGTCTGCAGTGCTCTGTGCTGGCCATGCCAGGGGCCAATTCTTCTCTGGGGGGGCTGGTGGTAAGGAGTTGGTCGCTGGGGGAGGCGGGGCTGGGGTGACGGCATGGGTGCCCACAGAGAGGGCTCTGCATGCCTCTTCAGGTTTGCCACCACTGGCTTAGACTGATCCAGGCAGCTGAGCTATGGCTGAAATATCAAGTCTGCTACTCTCCTCTTGCGTTCACCATCAAGGCCTGGCCATACAAAGTCCCCTTTGGTCCCAAGACCTGGACTTGTTCCCAGAATGAGAGAGAGAAAGGGTTGCATGTATTCAATTTGCTTATTCGTTATATTTTTATCCTACCTTTATTTTTATAAATAACTCAAAGCAGCCAATATATCCTAATATTTCTCTGTGGTTAATATTTATATACAGGTAGTCCTTAAGTTACGACCACAACTGACCCCCAAATTTCTATTGTTAAGTGAAACTGTTCCCAAAGAATATATACAGGTAGTCCTTGACTTATGACCATAATTGAGCCTGAAATTTCTGCTGTTAAGTGAGACTTTTGCTAAGTGAGTTTTGCCCCATTTTACGACCTTTCTTGCCACAGTTGTTAAGTGAATCACTGCAGGAGTTAAGTTAGTAACATGGTTGTTAATTGAATCTGGTTTCCCCATTGACTTAGCTTATCAGAAGGTTCCAAAAGGGGATCGCATGACCACAGCCGTCATAAATATGAACTAGTTTGATCACGTGACCCATGGGGATGCTGCAATAGTTATGTGAAAAACAGTCATTACTCACTTTTTTCAGGACCATTGCAACTTTTGTCACTAAACGAACTGTTGTAAGTCGAGAACTACCACCATACATAAATTTATCTCCACCATCCTAACCCCTTTCAAGGTAAGCAATGTTAAAGCAGAGTGCAGAAAAAATTAACACACCAAAGATGGAAAAGGGGCAGATTTGTGTGAATTCATTTCTACCATGTTCTGAAATAAAAATTTGGCTTGAGGCACAACAGCCTTGCCTGACCTTGTCGCAGTGTCTAGAGAGTAACAATGGAGGGCTGTTGCCAGCCTCCCTGCACTTATTACGTCCGATTGCTTGCTTGACCAGCCTGGTTACCCAGCTGCTAGTCAGCTTCTGATACCCTGCTGTGTATCCTGGCAGGATGGGACTCTCTCCTCTGGGGAACTACATCTTCCCTGATTTCTTACTTCCACACTATTTAAACGAGGGAGGGGGCAAAATGGGGACTGGGACAAGGGCAGACAACCCACCCTAGACCTCCCAAGCCATTAATCATGTGGTGCCCTCTTTTGAGGGTCAGCTGTCAATGCTGCTAACATCGAATGTTATTGCTTGACAAGAGATGAAGAAGTAGCCATTTCATATGTTAAACCTGTGTATTGCTTTAAGAGATTTAGTTTAAGGTTGGGAGGGGGGACGAGTAGGATTGCATCTCTCTAACTAAAGAAGATAAGACCTTGGCGGGTTTTCTAACCGAAGGGAAACTGATTCTTTAAATTAACTGGAGAATATAATTAATGACAAAATTAGAAAGGTGGAGAAATTTGTTTTAATATATTGTGCAAGGGGCGGAGATTTCAGATTCCAGCTTCCGTCAAGCAAGCATTTGCCAGTGTATTAGGCTAATAAAGAACTTTTAAAGTAAACAATGCCTCAGAGTCACTTGAAAAGCCCATATGCCGGAAACTTGACATCAAGTTTCAGCGTCACTAGGTAGATCAGTCCAGGAGGTCAACGGCTAGGAAAGCTAGAACTCCTTTTATTGGGATTTGCTCTTGTAAGTCAGCTTGTGCTGTACTGCCTCATCCTTCCTACAGTTGAACAAAGGAGAGGAACTGTGTCCATAATGTCATGTTGTTGTTCTGGACTTAAGAAATGCTCCATGCACCCCACCGCCCTCATTTACACCTGAAAGGGCAGGGAGAGGGTGCAGAACTTGAAAGAATGACTTCAGCCCTCTCACCCCAGCCTCTCTTAATGCTCCTGAATGAAACAGTTACAGTATTCTGTGTTTATTTTTTTTATACTGGAGTTTCTGAACTTCAACAGTTCTGCATTTTTTCTGCATTTTGTAATAGTGAAACAAGCCATTATTACTTCTGGATATACTGGCATAAGTTGTTACTCAGAAAGTAAAAGATGGAAAAAGTCACCCATGATTTTGATATTCTGGAATAACTGAACAAATGCAAGTGGTCTGCGAAGGTGAAACAGGGCCTTTCCAAGAAACTGCACAGGAGCAAGCTGGGCAGGGGCAGCTGCACTCTCTCCCCCCTCCCCCCATCTTCCCTTGGGGGTCTGGAGCCCAGCCAGGGGCCCTTGGGAGTCTTCAGCTGTGCCTGTGGTGGCTGCTCTTGGCACTGCCCTCCAGGATGGTCTGACACTTCCCGCCACGGGTGCTGCACTTGCCAACCCTTTCCTTGTGATTCTTCCCCAGCTTCGAGGTAAGATCCTGATCCTGACAGTCTGCGCGGCTGGGATTGGTGGCACTTTCCAGTATGGCTACAATCTCACGATCATCAACGCACCCACTGCAGTAAGGCAGCCCTTTTCTTACCATAGCCCTTGACCATCTCTCATTGGAAGAGGCCCCCAAGGGAGGACAGCCTCTCAGTCCGCACCCCCAGATTTTGTGATCATCTCATCTCTGAGCTCCTTGGAAGGTGCCCCCCTTTGCTTATCAAGGTGAAGGACAGGACAGGGTGGGCTTGGGCCTCTATCAGGAGAAACCTAACAATATTCCCAAACTCTTCTGACAGATACGGTAGTGGTCTCTTCTTGTGCAGAGGGTTCAGAAACTGCAGATGACCTCAGGGACAGCTGCCCTTCCAGTAAGGCACTGGCCTTCTGGATGTTTCCCAGATTTTCCTGCAATTTTTGAGGAGTTGTAGCTTGTGGAGTAACTAACCTCAGATTCCTGTAGTGAGTTTCATGGCTCCCACCCAATGCCACAGAAAGCAGACCACAGAGCAGCTGGTTTTCAGTGGGTGGGGGTTCTGTGTGATCCAGTTCTGATTTCTCTCACACAATATTTTTTTCTCCACCTTGTAGTTCATCCAGTCCTTTATTAATGAAACCTGGCTGGATCGCACTGGAGCTGCCTTGGAGGGAAAGATGATCACGCTGGTCTGGTCCTTCATTGTTGCCGTGTATCCTTTGGGGGGCCTGGTTGGAGCACTAATTGCTGCTCCCATGGCTGTGAATATGGGCAGGTGAGGGGTTTGGGAAGTCTGTGCTGGGCTAGGTCAGCCTCTCAGCAGGAGGAATATCTTTTAGTGTCTTCTAGAACCAGATTCAGCCAGGAGCATTTGAATACAGGACTTCAGATAGCTCTCTTTATCACCTACATATAATGACACCAAATGGAATGTAATTGAAGCACTTTTTGCCAGCTTAACACTATCTGATTAATTCATGGTAACCTGCTATTTTCTCCATGTTGACAGGTTCCAGTTGGATGATCCTGATCACTAGTGCAGCCTGCTCCACTAGTGAGGGGCAAGAAACCTGAGTGTTCCATACACTGCCAGATGGAGCTGGGAGCCAGGATTGTAGTCTAGCTGTGCAAGCTTTCTTCAGAGGGCTGCAAACTAAGGAGGGTGGGGGCTGGACAAGGACAGGGACAACCATCTCTTTCCTCCCTTGTGGGCTGCTTGGAGGCTGCCTTCCCTTTTGCTCAGCCAAGCAGCCCAAGGAACACAGGGATGGTAGGGCCAGCTCAGGGTCCCAGGAGAAGCCCCTGTAAGCAGAGACCCCCGAAGTTTCATTTGCATTCAGGCATGCATTGAGGCTTTCCAGTTGGCAATCCCATTTATTTATTTTTATTTATTTTATTACATTTATATACCGCCCAGATTTTCCCTGCTCTCTCAGGGTTTGGCATCTCACCTCTTGGGAAAAAAGGCTACTAACATGCCACGCCCTGTTGAAGGTCTTGGCACTGGAACCCAAGCTGTCTGCCACTCTGGCCACGCAAGGAGCCAGCAGGAGCAGCCATGATGCCAAATGATGGCCAAGAGAGGCCTAGGGAAAAGAGACACACAGAGTGAAATAAGCCTTTGAAACTTTTCTCCCTTGGTTCCCTTGAAGGAAGAAATCTTTACTGGTGAACAACGCATTTGTGGCCCTTGCTGCACTGCTGGTGGGGTTCAGCCGGGTGGCAAAATCCTTTGAAATGATCTTGCTGAGCAGATTTTTTGCTGGCATCAATTCTGGTAGGTCCAAGACATGAGCAGATACATGGCAGCTGTAGCATTTGGAAAAGCAATCTATGCTATCTGACCAGGGTTTGTTCCTTGAAGATAGGGCATGCACCTTCACCATAACATGAGCCAAATATCCATCAAAATCTGTTTTTCTTCCTTTGTCTTGGCTTTCCAATTGGGGTGGAGGTTCTTAATCTCTCAGTTGCTTTCAATACTATTGACCATCCTTCTGGGCTGGCTCTGGGGACTGGGACTGGGAAGACAGTACTTTAGGGTGGTTCTCTTTGTTCTTTTGGGGCTGGTTCCACTATTGTTGGCCAGGATACATTGATGATACCTAATTTTGTTTTTTAACATCAGAGTGGCCAGATGAGGCTGTCAAGGTTAGTTTGGAAGGGAAGGAACCATCTCTGCCTCAGTCCTCTCAATGGCTGCAGATATAAGGTCTCCTGCCTTGGACCCAAGACCTCCAAGGTCTCTTACAGTCCTATGAGAGCCACTAGATCTGAGGATACTCCATCTTTAACTTTGGATGGAGTAGCACCTCCTTATTTAAGGGTGGTGCATGATCTGGTGATCTTTATGGACTTACAGCTCCTGCTCAATATGCAGCTGATAGGTGTGGATAGGAAGGTCTTGGCACAGCAGCAACTACTGTAGCAGCTGTGTCTTTTTCTTGACCAGTAGGCTCTTCAAACAGTCAGTTATGCTGTAGAGTCCACTCTTGCAATGCACTCGAAGACCACTTAGAAGTTTTCGCTGGTCCAGGATGCAGTGGCATGGGCAATGATGGCCATGCCTTGATATGCCCTTGGGATTTCTCTAATCTACAGACTGCATTGATTGCCAGTTTTTTTAAGGTGCAATTGAGGTGCTAGAAACCCTATGTGGTATAGGGCTTGAGGTTTTTTTAAGGGACTCCCTATCTACTATGGTACCTGTTTGGGTGAGGCCAAGGAACCCCTTGGCTGGGAAACTTTCACTCATTTAGCATGAAAAGCTGTGGCTGACCAATCCCTGTCACCAGAAGTGACAGTGGCTATAATAAATGCCATAAAATAAACACATTTCTTTTCTGAGACTGGGGACTTGTCTGCACAGGAGTGGCCATGAGCATCCAGCCCATGTACTTGGGGGAAAGCGCACCCAAAGAGCTCCGAGGAGCCGTGGCCATGACTTCGGCATCCTTCACGGCCCTTGGCTTGGTGATTGGCCAGGTAGCTGGACTCAGGTAAGACACAAAGCTCTGGGGAAACCTTGGGTGTGTGTGTCATCCACAAGGCACACTTCCCTTTGCTAGAGACCTGCTGTAGATTACCAAGGGCTGGGCTATGGCTGCACCTTAAATAAAACTCTAGAAGCAGAAAGATGTTGGGTAGACAGATGCCCTGCCTTGACACCTCCTGCCCAAGTCCAGTCAGCAGTCAGTCCTGTTGTCTCTTTTTTGTATGGATTTATGGAAAGGTGTTGCTGTGATGACAATCAGCAAGTAAGTTAAAGAAATACAGTCTGTTAAGTGAGACCCTGAACCATTTGTCTGTTTCCATAAGTGACTCTGGATTTTAATGTAGGGAAATCTTGGGAGCAGAAGAGAGCTGGCCTGTCCTTCTAGCCAGCAATGCGGTGCCTGGGTTGGTCCAGTTGGTGCTTCTGCCTTGGGCTCCAGAAAGCCCCCGCTACCTCTTGATTGACAGAGGAGATCAAGATTCATGCATCTCTGGTAAGCAAGGGTGGCCTGTCTTGAGATACACCCAGAGAGCAAATCATTATAGGGGCTTGGGAGGGAAGAGAGCTGTGGGGAAATATGGGCTCATTACATGATGCCATTTTAGATTCTGTGGGGATTACAGCAATCCTTGTACCCCACAGAAGTAATGTTTTCTCCCAAAGGGAACTATGTGAGGAATCTGGCCCCATCTGGAGTAAGCAATGGAATCTGTGTTCAGACATTCAAATCCATTCAAATGATTTCTGCCATGAGATGCTGTGCAGTTATTGCACGTGTTCTGCTTTTCTCAAAGGGGGTTGGAACATGTTGAGAAGTTCTAAGGCAACCAACCCATGTTGGGCCTCCACAATGCCCAACAACATCAGGCTAACCTTTGGCTTCTTTCAGCCTTGCGGCAACTGAGAGGCAACAGCGACCTGAGCATTGAGATGAAAGAAATCCTGGCGGAGCAGGCTGCCCTACAGGGACAGGCAGCCAAGACACCCTGGGAGCTGTGGAGCAACCGGGCAGTGCGGTGGCAGATTATCACTGTGGTGGTGCTCAGCAGTGCCATGCAGCTCTGTGGCAATGATTCTGTAAGTCCAGTCACTTGGCCAAGGGGCTGCCCACTGCTATCCTGCATGCCCTTTTCCCAATAGGCCTGGGAACTGAAAAGGGGTTGACATCTGGAACAGGTGGCTTCTCCTTTAGGAGCTTGCTGGCACAATCCAGGCAGCATACTAAAATGTGTGGTGTTGGCATCCTCTGTAATCGCTTTTTGATTTGAGTTTCAAAGGGAGTTGGGAGATATATTTTTTTTTGCTGTTTAAATTGTGATATGGCTTTACATTACCATTTTCATGAGTTTCCTATCTCAGATTAGCAGATTAACCTCCCCGCTTTACATAGCAATGAAAAATAGGGGCTCAGTAACCCAGGGATAACGTGATACTTTTTCTTTATTCCTGCAGATGTACTTCTACACTTCGTATGTTTTTCGAGAGGCAGGGATTCCATACGACAAGATCCAGTACAGCGTTATTGGCACTGGGAGTTGTGAACTTATCATGTCCATGACTTGTGTGAGAATTTTATCTCCTCTTCTTCCTGCCCAATATGGTCTTCTAGACAATCAAAAGGAGTTTTGCTCCTTTGCAGAGCTGCCTTCCATTTCTGAGTAGTATTCAGGACACTTTTGTCACAGCACAGAAATCATGGGTCTGCTTTGGATCATCCTCCCTTCTCTTGTGTTACCTGTAATTTTCCACCTTCTTCTAGTGATTCTCACCTCAGCTCTTGTTCCCTGCAGGAAGGAGACCCATCAATGTCAGCCCAGAGAATTATGTGTATAGTTGTTGACACTGAATCTGGAAAGACTTTCAGATAGTGGACTGGTGCATTGGAACTCTGCCCTTTTCAGATAAGGTCCCTGAAGGCTTCACCACATTGGTCACACACACCCTGTGCTTATCTTTGGTATCAGCTAGGGCAAACTTGGTTCCTAACTCTATGGGTCACTCACAATGTAGGCAAGTATCTTGAACAGTTGGGGGTTCCATGTAATGTATCTCATGATGAGGCCTTTAACCAAGTCATGAGTGGTCAGTGTAGATGTGTAGATGTGATCAGGATGGGAGTGGCAGGGTGGGATAAACTGCAGTCCAAGTCCTAGGGCTGATAGGGAATGAGACTTCTACCTCTATGCCCTGTAGTTTCTAGCTGCAAGTGCCGTGTATCCTTTTGCTTGAAGAGTGGAAAAGATTTAAAATTAAATTGATGAAGTCAATCCTAACCCCACTGCCACTGCTGTATAAAAAGACTCAGCCCTGGTACCACTGAAGGTACTGATAAAGGAGAATATTTGTAGCTCAAGGTTGAAACATGTAGGACAAACAGGCAGAAGACTAGCAGAACACATCCACGAACACCAACTAGTAGTCAGAAGACATGATGAAAACGCTTTAATTTCACAACATATGGACAGACATAACCATAATTTTTACTGGGAAACAGTGACCATCCTAGACCAAGCCAAGTCCCAAAATTCTAGAGAATTCCTGGAAGCCTGGTAGTCTGACAGTTCAGCCATCTATAGACACATAAGCATAAACAGCATTTATATAAGCTTACAGGGACACGGTGGCTCAGTGGGTTAGGACACTGAGCTTGTCGATCAGATGGTTGGCAGTTTGGCGGGTCAAATCCCGAGTGCCGCGTAACAAGATTCAAGGTGTTAGTAATGACTTACAAAGCCCTTCATGGCATGGGTCCGGATTACCTACGGCAACACCTGCGGCCGGCGTCAACTTCCCTCCGTCCAGTGTGCTCCCACAGAGAGGGCCTCCTCAGGGTGCCTCCGATCAAAGAATGTCGATTGGTGGCCCCCAGGGGGAGAGCGTTCTCTGTGGGCACGCCAGACCTATGGAACCGCTTGCCGGTTGAGCTCCGGACGGCCCCCGACCTTCGCTCCTTCCAGCGCGATCTAAAAACGTATCTATTTGAGCAGTCTGACCTGGTCTGATGGGTTAGGGTTGGGGTTTTAAATACGTCTTAATTATTGTTTTAATCTTGGGCATTTATTTAATCGCTTTTAACTTTTGTATCCTGTTTTGTATTTATTGCCCTGTACACCACCCTGAGTCCTTCGGGAGAAGGGCGGTATAAAAATATAATAATAAATAAATAAACAGAGTGAGCGTTTGTTACTCGTCCCAGCTTCTGCCAACCTAGCAGTTCGAAAGCACGTAAAAATGCAAGTAGAAAAATAGGGACCACTACGGTGGGAAGGTAACAGTGTTCTGTGCGCCTTTGGCGTCTAGTCATGCCGGCCACATGACCACGGAGATGTCCTCAGACAAGCGCTGGCTCTTCGGCTTTGAAACGGAGATGAGCACCGGCCCCTAGAGTTGGAAATGACTAGCAAACATGTGCGGGGGAACCTTTACCTTTTATATAAGTTTGGAAGAATAAACTCTCACTAAAGCTTGGAAGAATAAACCTTTGGTCTCAATGACCGACTCAGATTGGGTTCTACAATTTCTACATACTGTGCAAAAAAGACAACACCCCAAAAGGGGAACAAAAAGACCAAAACACCTCCCCACCAGCAATCAGGACCCAGATGAGCATGGACTGATAGATTAGCATCATACCAACAATCAAAAAGTAAACAATACCCCAATCAAGAAACTGCCAAAGAAGCCAACAGTAAACAGGCCAACTAAGGAACCTCCAAGACCATCCCCACTAAAACTGACAGGGCAAGATGCTAGAATATAATCTGAGAGCAAACCACATTCCTTACTAACACTGATGATGTTACATAGTTTGGTTAATAAAATGGCCGCAAAAAAAGAACTAAGCTCAGAGTGCACCAAGGACACCTCGTCATTGGAGGTGTACCTTGACAAGACACCAGCAATTGCCCCTCAGAAAAACAACTTTGAGTGAGATCCCAAAGACAGATTCACATTCACAGTTTGTATCAGGAGCAGCATTGCTCGTGATTAGGACTGATAAACCCCAGATTTGGGCATGCACACTTAAGCCTTTAAAATCACACCATTAAGTATGAAACAATTTCCTGTTACAGTCCATTCTGCAGGCATCCGTCCATTATGTCTGAAGTTGAATCCCTGACTTCTGATTCACCTTAGCCATGTTTCTGCTTTGCTGCATGGAGCAGGTCAGCCCAACTATTGGCAAAAGGTTTAGAGCAAACTTTCTTTCTTTCCTTTCACAAGAATAGAAACTACTCTTATCACAGTCATGACCAGTGAATTCTTTGACTTGCAGGTAAATCAGCTTCATTTGATCTGGCTCTAAAACAAAATGGTCCCAGATGTCTTTTTTGTTCTGAAAATTGCTTTGTTCTTCCTTCTATCTCAAGACAATTTCTTCCCATATCTTTCCTGACCTGATCAGCTCGCTAACTTTCATTTCATGTTGCTTGGTGTGATGTCATACAAGGACTAACCATTTTGGGCTGATCATTGGCCACTGAGCAATGAGGTGGCCTCCCCCCCTCCCCCCAGGGGGCTTCTCTTCCCCGCCACCAATTGGGTTAATTGTTCCTCTTGTGCAAAAAAGTTGGCTGGGTGATATGGGGCCAGTCACTCAGTGGCGTAGCGTGGGTTGTCAGCACCCGGGGCAAGGCAAGTAATTTGCGCCCCCTAACCTGTGGATTTTAGCACTCGAGTCTCTTCCACTAGCTCAGGAATTCTGGGAGTTGAAGTCCATGAGTCATAAAAGAGCCAAGGTTGCCTACCCCTGAGTTAGGTTCAAGGCAAAAAAGGGTCTCTGGAGAAGAGGGAAAATGCTAGTTTAACACTGAAACAAGGCAACTTTAAGGTGCCTCAGCTGTGATTTAGGATGAGACAAAGAGAGGACATGGCGTTGAAAATGGTTAATGGGGCATGTTTGTTCCACTCTTAGTGGACGTCAGGATAAACCCCACGAGAGAATGACCTTACAACAGATGTGAATAGGCTTGGACTACGTTTGTAGATTGAGTGCATACATCACATGGAGCGATGATGGGCTTCATCAAGATTTATGATCCCACAATTGGCTAGTTTTCTCCATCTTGTCCTAAACCCTGGATACCAACCACGGTTTATGGCTTAGCATGTGGCGTGGGGTTGACCCAACATGTTAGGCGACAAACAATGACTTCCAACTTACAATGCCTCAGCTTCCCAAGGTTATTCCAAAGCCGGAAAAGCCAACCAACCCACCCTGCAGCTTTGCCTGCTTAGGCTGAACCCCAGGAATTCATACTTGCTGCGGCGCCCGACCTATTTTCTGCCCAGACGCTGCTTATCCAAGCCAAGCCGCCTCCTTCTCTTTTGCACCTCACCCCAAAGATTCGCCGGCCTGGCTGGAAACTCTCGCTGCTGGCGACGTGTGTCGGGGGGGGCGGTTCCGATCGCCGATGCACGGTTGGATCGGCAACCTGCCGACGCAGCTTTCGTTCCAGAACAGGGACCCCCGGAGAGACGCTGCAGCGATCCTCCCCCCGCGGGAAATCCACCCTCTTTCAAGCCCTGCTGCGCCCCCCCCGCCTTTGGCAACCCCGGGAGGGCCTTGGGAGAGCCTCCGCAGCGGAGCCCCGGGCTTGCAGGAGGGCCGCGCTCTGTGCACGCTCAGGAGCTGCCTTCTTTGCGGGGGGGGGGGAGGAGGGAGAGAAGGCTTCCGTCCAGCGCCGGAGCGAAGGCGGAGCGGCCCGAAGGAGGAGTCACGCTGTGTGGTTGTGTGTTTGTGTGTGTGTGTGTGTGTGTGTGTGTGTGGCGCGCCGTGGGGCATCAGGCCCTTCCCGGCTGGGGCTCCGGTGCCTCCGCCCTGCCGGATCCCGGCGCCGTCGAGCGCGCCCCCCCCAGAAGTTGCGCCCGGTGCGGCCGGCCCCCTCTGCACCCCCCACGCTACGCCACTGCAGTCACTCTCTCTGTTCAACCCATTTCATAAGGTTGTTGTTGTGGGGCAAACAGGAGCATAGGGCATATTGTACACCACCTTGTCTTGTAAAAACTAAAGGTGGGGTATCAATGGCTTGTAAACTTTTCAGCTCCAGGTGGTGATAAAGGCTATTCTGTGCCCCTTCTTTGCCTTATCAGGAAATTTGCATAATTCATGGGCTACTCTTTGCAAAGCATCCATAAATGGATGCAGGGGCAGCTCTTTGGGGAAGGTAAGGCCTTCTTCTCTGGAGCGCTATGCCTGCCAGTCCCATTCAAGTAAGCTCCCTGACAGAGAATCGCTCAGTGGCTTTGCGTGTCCATTGCAGGACCAGCAGTTCTGAGGACTGCAGACCCAAAATCCTTTGTGGAGGATCCTGAGCAGTCGGGCCCTAGGATCCACAAAGGTTTGCATGCATGGAGGCAGCTGTGAAGCTTTTTATGCTTTCATTACAAGAAAAGAGTCCTTCGACTTTCCATTTTGGCCATTTATTTATAGTATGCTAATAGTATGAAAAGCTTCTCCTCTGTCTGAAATGCCTCTTGGAACATCACATGACTGGGATACTGTCTTCTTTAAAGGACTGTAAAAGTTATTTGAGTGTATTGTGCGGTTCCTTTTTTTTATCAGGTGAAGTATCATATTATCCATATGGCATGTAAAAACTGAATCCCTCTCAGTAAATGGCACTTTTTGGAGCTGTTCTAATCCCAAAATGTACAGACTGAAATCAAGGGAGATGATCACTCAGTCAGTCTCTAGAAAGTACCAGCCTATTGATCTCCCCTTTTGTATCTCTTCAATGGTGAAGGGGTGGAGGTTGATCTGTTCAATGGGGAGGGGTAGGCCTCTCTGTGGAGAGCCTGGGTCGGTCACCCATTAAGGGTATTCTCTGTGATGCTTCCAGAACCTCCTCATCGAGTGTGTCGGGCGACGGATGCTGCTCATAGGGGGATACAGCCTCATGGCCACCTGGGCCATTGTGTTCATGGTAGTGTTATCTCTACAGGTAAGAGCCACTCTTTGTTCCTTTGGGTTGAAGGACCTCAGATCTTCCAATTCAGCAAGAATCACATGCTGGGCACTTCCTAGTTTGCCCATTCCCCTCCCTCCCCTCATCTGCCCCACCACTTTTTGGTCTTACAGGAACAATTCAGCTGGATGCCTTATCTCAGCATGGCCTGCATCTTTGCCTACATCCTGAGCTTTGGCATTGGACCGGGTGAGTTACAAAAGCACTGAGGGTCTCAACAGGGGCATGAAAAAATGTGCCACCACCACACATTCATTCATGTCCAGGCGATTTAGAGATTGGGGATCTTTGGGGGGGGGGTTTCTGTGGTAGATGAGGGTCATGCTAGCATTTTAGTATCTGCTTCTTTGAAAACTTTCCAATTCTTCTAATTAGGATAATAAGCAGTAAAGTAGCATCAAGCAGAAAAACAGTCTGTGGGTGGAACATCCTGACTTTGACTGCTTCCCAGGAGAAATGTCCATATTTATTCACATCCATATTTGGGGCTTCGTGGTTGTTTCCAGCTACAGGCAGCTTTTCTGCTTCCCAAGATTCATCAAGACTGCTTACCACTCTGGCATGCCTGGGCAAAACACACTGTGCACCTCAGTCTAGGAAAGGTCAGAAACTGGGCTGATATTGCCATATTTTTATCTTCCTTCTTAGAAAGTAACATTTAATTTGCCTGGTTTCTCTAGCTGGTGTGACAGGAATTATACCCACGGAGATTTTTGATCAGGTTGCCCGCCCAGCTGCTTACACAATCAGCGGTTCTCTACTCTGGATCAACTTATTTCTGGTGGGCCTAGCATTTCCTTTTGTGGTGGTAAGCTCTGTTTATATTTCTGCACAGCATCAATTAGTTCATGAGGGACACAGGAAGTAGGAGCTAGTGGTTTTGAAGCAGACATCCTTTTTGTCCATATTGATGGACAAAAGCATTGTCCTAGCTGTGGATTCAGGGAGATGGAGCCCCCACCCACTCAAGGCTAGGTGTTCCTCCTGTTCTAGATTCAGCTGTGACTCCTCCCAATTGCTATACAGTCACATGACCAAGGATCTCCTCTCCTAGCAGGTTGTTGCTGTTTTCTCCTCCAGATGGTCAGTCCAAGGAGGCCTTGCTCAAGTCTTTCTGGAGTCCTAACTTTCCTTATTTTATTTAAAGCATTTATATAGCCACCCATCTTTTGGCAACTTTGGGCAGCTCCCAGACATAAAATATTTTTTAAAAAACTATTACACTCAACCACTTAAAACATAAAATGTTAAAAAAAACTGGTAACAATCCATGATAAAGCTCCATCATCTAAAGTTCTTCTAGTACTGGGGGAAGAGCCAGGTCTTTAAAGCCTAATGGAAGGGAGGCTTGCCAAACTTCAGGGGGCAAACTATGCTGCAGGGCAGGGGCTGCCATGGAAAAAGCATGCTTCCTAACTCCATCAGATGAAAATATTAGGAGGAAGGAACCAGAACACGTCCACCCTCTCTGACCTAGTAGAATGGGTAAATCTGCTGAGGTAAAGGCAGTCTCACAGATAGGATGGTCCCAAGTTGCTGCATTCTGGACCAATTGAAGTTTCTGGGTGGTCTTCAAAGGCTGCCTCAAGCATACCACATTGCAGTAATCAGACAGGAGATGCCCAAGACATGAGTGACTATAAGTAATGCCTCCACCTCCAAGAAAGGACACAACTAGTGTACCAGATGAATCTGTGCAAAGCCTGCCCTAGTCATGGTTGCCACCTGCTCATCAAGCAGGAACAATGAGTCTAGTCCCCCCCAATTGCATACTAACTCAGCCTGGGAAAGGGCCACCCAATCCAAAGGCAAAGATAAAGAATCATCCAGTCTGTGTGGCCAAAGAACCAAAATGACTCCATCTTGCCAGAGTTGGATGGGCTGGTTCCTCCAGGTGGATGGGAGAATGGAACAGATCCAGCCATATCCAAGGTTAGAATCCTAGTTTCTAGACAATGACCATTCCTGTGTAGAGGTTTCCTTGCAGTGCTTGGTATCTTTTTCTTTCTTGGTCAATAGGAAGAGAATACAGAACAGACTTGGAAGGGACCTTGGAGGTACTTTAATCCAACCTCCTACTCAAGCAGGAGATTCTATACCATTCCAGAGAAATGGCTATCTGATTTCTTGGAAACCTCCAGTGATGGAGTACCCACAACTTCTGGAAGAAAGCCATTCCACTGGCTAATTATTCTCATTGTCAGCAAATTTCTTCTTATTTCTTGGTTTTCTCCTTGATTAGTTTCCACCCATTGCTTCTTGTCCTGCCCTCAGGTGCTTTGGTTGACCTCTTTGTGGCAGTCCCTCAAATATTGGAAGATTGCTTTTATGTCACCCCAGTCCTTCTCTTTGTTAGACTCTGGTAATTGCCAGAACCTCAGGTGAGAGTGACAATGTCATATTGGAATTCAAAATAATGCAAACACAAGCAGTAGAATATAATCCAACCAGTGTCTTAAACTTTAAAAGAGCTGATTTTAACAAACTTACAGAAAGCCTAAGCAAAATTTCATGGATAAAAATCCTAGAGGAAAATAACTCAAGAAGCAGGGGAAACTATGAAAAATATGATCATAAAAGCCCAGTTCAGCATAATACCACTAAAAAAGAAAAACAAGAAATCCAAGAAGAAACCAGCATTGTTGCATAACGATCTCTCTGATAAACAAAAAGGAAAAGTACAAACAATGGAAAGAGGGACACATAACTAAGGCAAAATATCAGCATATAGCCCAAATCTGCAAAGATGATGTCAGGAAAGCAAAGACTCAGAATGAATAAAGACTTGCAACAAAAGTCAAAGATAATAAATTTATTTCAACATATAAATAAAAAGAAAAAAAGTCAAGAGAGAAGATGGCAAAGAAGTAACAGGCAGTAGAGAGAAAGCAGAGCTGCTTAACTCATTCTTAACTCATCTTCACGCAAAAAAACATTATAGCACAACCTATCAAAAACCTAACTGTAAAAGACAGACTAGAAATAAAAATTAAAATAAAAAAACGGTAAAAGAACAGCTGTCTGACCTTGATGAATATAAATCACTGGAGATAATGGACATCCTTGTCTTGTACCTTTTCTTATCTCAAAGTTCTCTGTGTAGTCTCCATTTACAATCACTTTTGCTGTTTGTTTGTGGTATATTGTTTCAATCATATTTATAAAGTTTTGTCCAAAGTCCATAGTTTTTAGTTGTTGAGTCATAAATTGCCAGGAAACATTTTGAGCATCTAAAAATACTAGTGCCAGTTGTTTCCCTGTATTCATTTCATAATATTCAAATATGTCCATTATAACTCTTAGGTTATTTTTGATTTTTCTCTTTGGTAGGAATCCGTTTTGATCTGGATGTATAAATTCAGTTAGAAATCTTTTCAGTCTCTCCGCTGTTATTGAGATAAAAAAATTATAATCCACAATTAGTAATGATATTGGTCTGTAATTTATTATCTGTGTCAAATCTAAGCCTTCTTTTGGTATTAAATTAATATTTGCTCCTGTCCATGTATTTGGGAGTTTAACCTCCAACAAAAGTTCATTAAACAAATCTTTCAATGGTGCACTGTATCTTGTAGGCATTTATACAACACTGCTGGTAACCCATCTGGTCCCCGTGTTTTTTCATTTTTTTGTCTTCTTATAGCCTTTGTCAATTCCATCACTGTTATTTTTTCATTTAACATAATTTTAAAGTTTTCTGAAACTTTTGGTAAGTTATTTTTTCCCATATATGGAATCGTTTTCTCCCATGAATTTTTTTATATATCATACAGTTTCTCATAGTATTCTTTAATTAGCTTTTTTATTTCTTCATTTTTAAATTGTAAACAGCCTTTTTTGTCTACTAGATTATTTATCAATTTTTTCTCCTTCTGTTTTTTAAGTTTATAAGCTAACCATCTTCCTGGTTTATTTGCGTTTTCAAAAAAAATTTGTTTTGCTCTTTCAATTTGCTGTGCCAGTTTTTCTATTTCCATTAAAATTAATTTATGTTTTGTGATTTCCATTTGTTTTTTCAGTATTTTCTTTTGTGGATTTATTTGTAGTTCTAATTCTAGTTTTTTAAATTCTTCCCTTAACAATGTGTTGTTGTCTTTTTTCTTTGGGTTTTTTTTTTGCCATATATGTTATAGCTACACCTCTAAAATATGCTTTGGCTGTATCCCATACATTTTGTAATGTTGTATCTTCTTTTTTGTTTTCTTTGAAAAGTCCATTTCTTTTGTTGCTAGTTCTATAAAAATTTTTTCTTTTAATATGGATTGGTTCAAGGTCCATCTTGATTTTTTGTATTCCTTTCCATTTCATTTTTAAAGGGTTGTGATCTGCCCAAGTACCTAATTCTATCTCAATCTCCTGCATGTTGTTGTTATCTGCGAACTCGTGTCCAACCCATTGCAACCCCATGGACAATGTTCCTCCAGGCCTTCCTGTCCTCTACCATCTTCTGGAGACCATTTAAGCTCACGCCTCCTGCTTCAGGGACTCCATCCAGCCACCTCCAGTCCAACTTTCACTGCCATAGCCGTGACTATACGCACTTTTGTTGACAGGGTGATGTCTCTGCTTTTTACTGTGCTGTCTTAGATTTGCCATGGCTTTCCTCCCAAGGAGCAAGCGTTTTTTAATTTCTTGGCTACAGTTAAATAGGCAGGGCAACAGTATACAGCCTTTTTTAAAAAATCCCATTTATATCCCACCCTTCTCCGAAGACTCAGGGCGGCTTACAATCTAAGAAGCACAAATCAATGTGCTTAGCAATAGCCTTCATTCTATGAATATGCCTGCTTATTAGGGCTTTTGCCCCCCCCCCCAGCAGCATTTTTACACAGTCAGCTTACTGTCCCCAACAATCTGGGTCCTCATTTTACCTATCTCAGAAGGATGGAAGGCTGAGTCAACTTTGAGCCTGGGGGGACTTGAACCTGCACTAATTGCAGGCAGCTGGTGTTACTTAAGGAGGCATTAGCCCACTGCTCCACCAAGGCTCTTGCCAGACTCCTTTCCCAATTTTGAACCAATCAGTAGTTCCGTGTCCAGTTCTCACTGTTGCTTCTTGGCCCACCTATAGGTTTCTCAAGAGACAAATAAAATGGTCTGGTATGCCCATCTCTTTAAGAACTTGCCACAGTTTGTTATGATCCACACAATCAAAGGCTTTAGCATAGTCAATGAAGCAGAAGTAGATGTTTTTCTGGAACTCTCTAGCTTTCTCCATGATCCAGCGTATGTTAGCAATTTGATCTCTAGTTCCTCTGCCTCTTCGAAATCCTGCCTGTACTTCTGGTAGTTCTCGATCCACATACTGCTGGAGTCTAGCTTGTAGGATTTTAAGCATAACTTTACTAGCATGAGAAATGAGTGCAATGGTGCGATAGTTTGAACATTCTTTGGCACTGCCTTTCTTTGGAATTGGAATGTAAACCGATCTTTTCCAATCCTGTGGCCACTGTTGAGTTTTCCAAATTTGCTGGCAAATTGAGTGTAGCACTTTTACTGCATCGTCTTTTAAGATTTTGAATAGCTCAGCTGGAATACTGTCTCCTCCACTAGCTTTGTTGTTGCTCAGCTTTTCTAAGGCCCACTTCACTTCACATTCTAGGATGTCTGGCTCGAGGTCAGTGATCACCTCATTGTGATTATCAGGGACGTTAAGCTCATTCTTGTATAGTTCTTCTGTGTAATTTTGCCATCTCTTCTTAATCTCTTCTGCCTCTGTTAGGTCCCTGCCATTTTGGTCCTTAATCATGCCCATTTTTGCATTAAACGTTCCCTTCATCTCTCCAATTTCCTTGAAAAGATGTCTGGTCCTCCCTATTCTATTGTTTTCTTCTATTTCTTTGCACTGTTCATTTAAGAAGGCATTCTTATATCTTCTAGCTTCTTTCCTTTCCTCAGCTATTTGCAAAGCTTCCTCAGACAGCCATTTTGCTTTCTTGCATTTCTTTTTCTTTGGGATGGTTTTAGTTGCTACCTCTTGTACAATGTTGCGAACCTCTGTCCATAGTTCTTCAGGCACTCTGTCTATCAGATCTAATTCCTTAAATCTATTTGGGATATGATTTAATTCATACCTGAGTGGCCTAGTGCTTTTCCCTACTTTCTTCAGTTTAAGCCTAAACTTTGCAATGAGAAGCTCATGGTCTGAGCCACAGTCAGCTCCTGATCTTTTTTTTACTGACTCTATAGAGCTTCTCCATCTTTGGCTGCAGAGCATATAGTCAATCTGATTTCTGTGTTGACCATCTGGTGATGTCCATGTGTAGAGCCGTCTCTTGGGTTGTTGGAAAAGAGTGTTTGCTATGACCATCGTATTCTCTTGACAAAATTCTATCAGCCTGTGCCCTGCTTCATTTTGTACTCCAAGGCCAAACTTGCCTGTTATTCTGGTTATCTTTTGGCTTCCTACTTTAGCATTCCAATTCCCCATGATGATAAGGACATCATTTTTGGTGTTAGTTCTGTAAGGTGCTGTAGGGCTTCATGTTGTTGTTGTTGTTGTTGTTAGTTGCGAAGTCATGTCCGACCCATCGCGACCCTATGGACAATGTTCCTCCAGGCCTTCCTGTCTTCTACCATCTTCTGGATTCCATTTAAGCTCACGCCTACTGCTTCAGTGACTCCATCCAGCCACCTCATTCTCTGTCGTCCCCTTCTTCTATTGCCCTCAATCTTTCCCAGCATTAGGCTCTTCTCCAGTGAGTCCTTCCTCCTCATTAGGTGGCCAAAGTACACTGTACTTTGTAAGCTCTGTACACCGCCCTGAGTCCTCCGGGAGAAGGGCGGTATATAAAACAAACAAATAAATAAATAAATAAATATTTGAGTTTTAGCTTCAGGATCTGGCCTTCTAAAGAGCAGTCAGGGTTGATCTCCTCTAGGACTGACCGGTTTGATCGCCTTGCAGTCCAAGGGACTCGCAGGAGTCTTCTCCAGCACCAGAGTTCAAAGGCCTCAATTCTTTTGCGCTCAGCCTTTCTTATGGTCCAACTTTCACTGCCATACATTGCAACTGGGAAGACCATAGCCTTGACTATACGCACTTTTGTTGACAGGGTGATGTCTCTGCTTTTTAGTGTGCTGTCTAGATTTGCCATGGCTTTCCTCCCGAGGAGCAAGCGTCTTTTAATTTCTTGACTACAGTCCCCATCTGCAGTGATCTTGGAGCCCAGGAAAATAAAATCTGTCACTACCTCCATTTCTTCCCCATCTATTTGCCAGGAATTGAGAGGGCCGGATGCCATGATCTTGGTTTTCTTAATGTTTAGTTTCAACCCAACTTTTGCACTCTCCTTCTTCACTCGCAACAAGAGACTCTTCAGTTCCTCTTCACTTTCTGCCATTAGAGTGGTATCATCTGCATATCTTAGGTTGTTGATATTTCTTCCAGCAATCTTAATTCCAACTTTTGATTCATCTAGCCCTGCCTTTCTCATGATGTGCTCTGCATATAAGTTAAATAGGCAAGGCGACAGTATACAGCCTTGCCGGACTCCTTTCCCAATTTGGAACCAATCAGTGGTTCCGTGTCCAGTTCTCACTGTTGCTTCTTGGCCCGCATATAGGGCTTCATAGAACCGGTCAATTTCATCCTCTTCAGCACCGGTGGTTGGGGCATAGACTTGGACTACTGTGATATTGAATGGTTTGTCTTGGATTCGAACTGAGATCATTCTGTCATTTTGGAGATTGTATCCCAGTATTGCTTTTTCTACTCTTTTATTGACTATGAAGGCTACTCCATTTCTTCTGAGGGATTCTTGCCCGCAGTAGTATACCTGATGGTCATCTGAATTAAATTCACCCATTCCTGTCCATTTTAGTTCACTGATTCCTAAGATGTCGATGTTCAGTCTTGTCATCTCTTGTTTGACCAGGTCCAGTTTGCCTTGATTCATGGATCTTGCATTCCAGGTTCCTATGGAGAAAAAATCTTTACAGCATCGGACTTTCCTTTCACTACCAGATACATCCACAGCTGAGTGTCCTTTCGGCTTTGGCCCAGTCGCTTCATTCTTTCTGGCGCTACTAGTACTAGCCCTCTGCTCTTCCCCAGTAGCATATTGGACGCCTTCCGACCTGAGGGGCTCATCTTCCAGCATCATATCTTTTTTCCTTTTGGTACTGTCCATAGGGTTTTCATGGCAAAGATACTGGAGTGGGTTGCCATTTCCAGTGGATTACGTTTTGTCAGAACTCTCTGCTATGACCTGTCCATCTTGGGTGGCCCTGCATGGCATAGCTCATAGCTTCATTGAATTATGCAAGGCCCTTCACCACAACAAGGCAGTAATCCATGAAGGGGAATCTCCTGCATATTGGTCCTTAATTCAGGCATCATCCAAATCATATCAATTCTGGACCAAGATTTTATGGCTATTTGAATAGAATGTGTATTGTAATTTTCCTGGATTAGTTTCTCTCCAGGTATCTTGTACCCCAATTTCCTCTATCATATTAAAAATTAATCATCATCATCATCATCATCATGATTAATGATTAACCTTTCACCGCGATCTGAAAACATACTTGTTCGAGCAAGCCGGCCTGGCCTGAGGGGGGATTGGTGGGGTTTTTTACTATTTTTATTGGGTTTTTTTTTTACCATGTATTAACTGTATTTTTAATCGGGCATGTATTTAATTATCTTTTATTTTTTGTAAACTTCTGTGTTTTATTCTTGCCCTGTACACCGCCCTGAGTCCTTTGGGAGAAGGGCGGTATAGAAATATTAATAAATTAAATTAAATTAAAATCATCATCATCATCATCATCATCATCATCATCCTCATCTTAGGTAATCTTTTTCTTCCACTTTTTCCTGTTTTGCTACTTTTATAATCTAATGTCCCATCTACTGTTGCATTAAAATCTCCTACTAGACAAATATTTCTACCATTTTTCTATGAAGATTTTGATAAAATTCTTCTTGTTTATTATTTGGTGCATATACAAACACCAAAAGTGTTTGTTTTTGATTTAAAAGTATTTCTACCATCACAATTCTTCCTTCTTCATCTGAATAAATCATTTTGGTTTCTTTTGGTGTCTCTTTTTTTTCTGAATGGTATTGTGCTGGACTGGGCTTTTAATAACCCAAGTTTTCAGAGTTTTCCAAGTTTCTTGAGTTTTTTTTACTCTTACTGTAATTTTTTTCATCCATGGAATCCTTCCCAAGCTCTCTCTAAATTTATTGAAATCATCTCTTTCTAGTGTCTTCAGTTTCTAAGTCATTAGTTTGACTTTGTTCTGCATAATGTTGAATTCGAATATGACATGGTCACTCTCCCTCGTTCCATTTCTGTTAGTAAGAAATCTCAGTTAGTCACGAAACAGTTCTGGATACATAAATCAACCGAAGAGAACAAGTTAAGCATGCCAGACCTGGCATAGATCTTTGGATCCTTATCTCAGCATACAGGCCAAGGGGTATGGTGTGGGGGAGCAGGATGGTGGGGACCAGGAGTGGGGAACTGGAATTGAAGGCAGTTCTGGAGGAACACTGTCAAAAGCAGCTGCAGTTGAAGGAGTCAAACAAGGGGGTGACAGCACCCTCTTCTTTAAGGACCTCCATTTCTTGCATTTGGGAACAGTAAGTCAACATGGAAAGAAGCAGATCTGCCAATAAAAGCCACACATTACTGGACGGGGGGCAGGGGGAGGGAAGCAGGCCACTCCGAGGACCACTTTGCAGCAAAGCTTTGGCTCTGCTTGCATGTGCCTGTCAACATGTGTTTTATGTGCTGATCACTTTCTTCTCTCCTCCTCCTCTCAGGAAACTCTTGGCTATTACTGCTTCCTACCATTCTTCACCATCTGTGTTGGAACCGCTCTCTATGTCTGGTTTTTCCTCCCGGAGACAAAAGGAAAGAGCTTCCTAGAAATCTCAGAAGAGTTTGTTAAGCGTAACTTTGGAGGTCAGCCCTGTGACAATGCTTGGGTGTGTCCAGAAGAAATTAAATCCACTATGTTGTAGCTTCAAAAGAGAGAGAACAGCTCACAAAGAAGACATAATAATGGCATTCTTTTTCTTGTGAGGATAACATGGGATTCTTCTTCATGGTGTAAAAATCCTCATTTCCTCTTCTCTTTATTAAACTTAGGTATAAAAAGTGGCCTCCAGGGGCTGGAGGAAGTGCTACCTGCCAGTCCAGGCTCAGAAGGGAAGTATCCTGAGCTAAATGTACCCTTCCAATACCAGTCTTGTTTCTTCTATGGAAAAGAGAGCTTTCTTCTGTATGCCAAAGCTTATGAAAGAGAGGTGCAACCTGAAATAAGGAGAAATTTTCTGACAGTGATAGCAATCAATCAATAGAACAGCTTGCCTCCTGGGGTTGTGGGTCACTATCACTGGAGACTTTTAAGAATAGACTGGACAATCATTTGACTGGGATAGTATAAGGCTCCTACCTTGAGCAGGAAGTTGGACTAGAAGACCTCTGAGGTCTGTTCCAGCCCTATGATTCTATGATTTATTGGAGGTCAACTTAAGGACAGGGCTGGTGGATTTCCCCAGCTCCATTGCCTCTCCAAAGATATCCTGCTGAAATTCTCCCTCAAACCAGGACAGACAAATTCAGATGGATGCTTCAATAGCATTTCAGTAGCTATGATGTTGCCCAACAGGCAAGCAGAGGGAGGGAGGACAAGGAATGAACAAGGAATTCACCATCACCAACCCCACCTATCAGCTGCCAAAAGAGAAGTAAGGCTCTGTTTGAAAGGAGACCATTTGAGAGAGAGATTGAGGCTGGATGAAGCTGAGGGCTCAAGGAATTACTTGAAGGCTTCTGATTCAATGCTGGCCATGAGTGGCAGAGGAGCCAGGCCTGACTTATGGTCAGCAGCAACTCTACAAGGCTGGATGTTAGTGGTGGGCAGAATATAAGAAAGAGCATCCCCATGTTACTATGGGCCACCAAAGGGAGTCATCCCTCAGAGATAACACAGAGGAAACTAAAAAACTCCAGTCCAGGAACTGCGTCAAAGGACAAAGAGAACCTATGAGCTTTAAGGTGCCACCAACTTCCATAGGGAGGAAATACCCATTAATTTAGTCTACCATGGATCTTATACACTTGGTTTTCTAATGGTTAAATGCTGAATCTAGTCTCACCAAACAGTAGATGGCTTGTGATCTGTAAGGAGAGAAAATTGTGATTAGTCATTTGCCGTAGTCAGATTTGGAATACAGCCAGTTTGTTGTAGTGGTTGAGGCACCAGGCTAGAAACTAGGAGACTGTGAATTCTAGTCCTGCCTTAGGTTCTAAGCCGCTTGGGTGACTTTGGACCACTCACTCTCTCTCATCCCTAGAATGAAGGCAAGGGCAAACCAATTCGAAGAAAAATTTTGCCAAGAAAACTAGTGTCAAAGTTCTGAATGATGATCCCAATGAAGTAAGCGCAACTGAGACATTCCAATCTCTAAATGCAAAACTTTATTGAGCACACCATATCAGCACTAATGAATAGAAAACCAGCTCTGGCTAAATTGGCACCAGGACGGTAAATTAAAAGTATAGCAACTCCCCTTTCCCCTGACAGTGCAAGTCACATTCCCCAATTAAACACCAGACAATTGTTATGAGAGAAATCTTTCATTACTTTGTAAATAATCTGAATTACCTTGATTTTCAGACTTCACAGCTTACACCTGCAAATACACATTCCATTCAACCCCCTCATCCCTGGATCTGTAGGCAAGCTAAGAAATAGAAATGGCTGAAGCATCATGGGGTTTCTTTGTAGCTTGACACTACAGTGATTGGTCCAGGCAGTCACCAGGAATCAATGCTGAGTCAAAGATGTGTGTAGACCATGGGTCGGCAACCTTAAACACTCAAAGAGCCATGTTTCCCACAGAAAACAAAACACCGGGACCCACAAAACCCTGCTTCTCCCCCTCCCCCATGAAGTGCCCCACCACCACTGCTTTCCCCACCCCCTGACGGAGTGCTCCACTGCCACTGCTGCTTTCCCCCCAGGACGGAGCACTCTGCCACTGCTTCACCCAGTGGTGAAGGTGGCGTTTGGGAAGCAGTGGCAGGGCATAGCCTAGGCATGGCCCAGAAGCAGCAGCAAAGCTCGTCCTCCCAACTCAAGCGGCCACCAGTGGCTTGGGTGCCTCTGTTCCGTCTGAGTTGAAGAAAGCAGAGAGACAGCAGGATTGTTCTCAATAAGCTGGGCACACCTGGCTCTTATTTTTTGAAAGCAATCCTGCTGCTGCACCTCTGCTTTCTTCAACTTGGATGGAGCAGAGCCACCCAAGCTACTGGCAGCCAATTGAGTGAGGACGAGGAGGAGAAGAGCGTGAGGCTGGCCGGCCAGGTGAAGAGTAGGTAGGGCGATGGTGGCTGGCTGGAGAGGGGGAGATCAGCCAAGCCTCGGAGAGGGGGAGATCAGCCAAGCCTCATGGCAGTGGCATTGGCAGCTCCCCCCACCCGGCCCATTTCCCTGGCTCTGTACAAGATGCTTGGCAGAAAACCTACTTCATCTGAGTTGAAGAAACCAGAGGCGCAGCAGTGGGATTACTCTCAATAAGGTGGGCGCACACGAGCGAGCAGTGCACCCAGCTCTTATTGTTCGAGAGCAATCCCACTGCTCCACCTCCACTTTCTTCAGCTCGGATGGAGCAGAGCCACCAAGCTGCTGGCAGCCGGTTGAGTGGGGAGGACGAGGAGAGGAAGAGTGGTGAGATTTTGTGCCAGCTGTCTGGCCAAGTGAGGAGTAGGTCAGGTGATGGTGGCTGGCTGGCTGGGGAGGGGAGAATCATGGCCACTGGGGGGGGATCCACCAAGCCTCATGGCAGCGGCATTGGCAGGTCCCCCCACCCGGCCCATTTCCTCAGCTCCATACAAAATGCTTGGCAGAAACCCTACCCCCTGTGCCCCTGATCGACCCATGTGGCACCTTCTTTCCAGCTCCACCGCAGTCCTGTGTTACTTCCTCCACCACCACATGCAGTCCCACAAACAAAAGAAGTGGGACTAAAAAAAGTTCAATCAATTCCAACTTTGCAAGATCTTTTTTTTCTCCCGCAAGAAGTTGGAATTGATTGATTGAACTTTTTTAGTCCCACTTCTTTTGTTTGTGGGACAGCACATGGTGGTGGAGGACTGAGAGCCACAGGAGAGGGTGGCTGTTTGACGCACACTCAAACACACAAAATCTATTGTCCATATGCAACTAATTGGCACCTCTGACTCCACAAGATGGGGAAGAGATTAGGGTTATACAGATTTTTACAAGATACCCAACTTAAATACATAATTCTGGGCAGTTAATGAATGTATAAGAAAAAGAATTTAACAAAGAGAAGTTAAATAATGCAAAAAGAAAAGAAAACCAAGGCCCCCAACAGGTGTTCCTAAGGTTACAGGCACTCATTCAGCAACCATTCACAGTTATGATAGGGCTGAACAAGAGGGACCTGGTTGCAGCTTCCCAGAGGTCTCAGGATCACAATTCAGGTGTTTGGCAACCGTCACGCAATGGTTACAATGGTTGCAGCACCCTGTATCACAATTGCACAAATTCTAATGCTGGGGAGAAAACCTACTTCAGGTTGTTGAGAGTGTGGTGGTGCATCAGCTTCCTCTGTTCCTGGAGGAAACTGATTACCTTGACCTGTACCAATCGGGCTTCAGGCCCGGGTACAGCATGGAGATGGCATTGGTCGAGCTGGTGAATGATCTCTGGTGGGCTCGGGACAGGGGTTGTTCCTCTGTCCTAGTCCTATTAGATCTCTTAGCGGCTTTTGATACCATCGACCATGGTATCCTACTGCGGCGTCTCAGGGGGTTGGGAGTGGGAGGCACTGTTTTGCAGTGGTTCTCCTCCTATCTCCTGGGCCGCTTGCAGTCAGTGTTGATGGGAGGGCAGAGATCCACCCCGAGGTCTCTCGTTTGTGGAGTTCCTCAGGGGTCGGTTCTCTCTCCCCTCCTGTTCAACATCTATATGAAGCCGCTGGGCGAGATCATTCGTGGTTTCGGGGTGGGGTATCATCAGTATGCTGATGATACCCAACTTTTTTTCTCCACCCCGAACCAACCCAGTGATGCCCTCGCCGTGATGTCCCGTTCCCTGGATGCGGTGAAACAGGCTTTGTCTCAATCCTGCCAAGACTGAGTGGCTGTGCGTACCGGCATCTCGGGTTAACCAGTCTATTCCACCTTTAATGATGGGGGGTGAGGTGTTACCCCCCATTGATAGGGCTCGCAGCTTGGGCGTCCTCCTGGATTCACGGCTCAGTTTTGAAGATCATATAGGAGCTGTGACCAGGGGGGCCTTTGCCCAGGTTCGTCTGGTGTGCCAGTTGCGGCCCTATCTGGACCAAGATGCCCTACGCACAGTCACTCATGCGCTCTTGACCTCTCGGTTGGACTACTGCAACGCTTTCTACATGGGGCTGCCCTTGAGGACCACTTGGAGGCTTCAGCTGGTGCAGAATGTAGCTGCGCGAGTTGTGATGGGGGTTTCCCGATACTCCCATGTAACACCTCTTCTCCGCGAGCTGCATTGGCTTCCGGTTGCCCTCTGGGTGAGATTCAAGGTGCTGGTGATGACCTATAAAGCCCTAAATGGCTTGGGTCCGGGATATTTGAGGGAACACCTGCTGCCAGCATCAAGCTCCCTTCTTCCTGTGCACTCCCACAGGGAGGGCCTTCTCAGGGTACCTCCGGCAAAAGATTGCCGGCGGGTAACACCCAGGGGGAGGGCCTTCTCTGTGGGTGTGCCTGCCCTTTGGAACCAGCTGCCCGTAGAGCTCAGGACTGCCCCTGACCTTTGTTCATTCCCCGGGACCTGAAGACCTGGCTCTTTGAGCTTTCCGGCCAGGACTGAGAATTTTAATTGTAATTTTATTTTAACTGGGTTTTAATTGGAGTTTAACATGGGTTTTATTTTATTCAAGGACTAAATTTAATTAATTTTAATTGTTCTTAACTTTTGTAATTGTATTGCTGTATTGTTATTTTAAATTCCTTGTGAACCGCCCTGAGTCCTATGGGAGAAGGGCGGTCCAATAAACATAAACATAAACATGATGGGAGTAGCTAAGCCCTTGGGTGGTACCTAGTATTTTCAGGAATTTGTGCCAACATTGAGAGGTGAATTGAATGCCATTGCCCAAGATGTTTCATTTGGGGGCATCATGGAGTCTATATACATGTTGCCAGAAAAGTTTAGCCAGTGTGCGTGCTGAGGGGATTTGGGAGCAAGGCATGAAGTGCACCTGTTTAGAGGACAGTTCGGTAATACTATATTTCCAAAGCTTTCTAGTATCTCCACTACAGTATAAAGTCCATGGAAATTTATTTCCAAGGTGCTTGAGGTTTTGTTACTGGTTGGAGGAGCCCTGGGGTTTTCCTTAGTCATTCTTTGGCTAAAGAACAGACTTTAAGACTTTAAGACCTTATGTCCCTGTAGGCCATAAGCGAGTACTCGGAACTGGAAACATTCCAAGGAACAACTGAAAGCTGTTTTGCCAGTTGCAAAACAGTACTCCCCTATGGCCTACAGGGAGCACTCACAGGCTTCATGCAGCTGATAAATGCAGTCCTGCATGAAAATTTACTACCTGAATGACATTCTAATTTACACCAAAACTATGGCAGACCACATGCAGCTGGTCAGAACAGTACTGAAAAAAACTCCATGCCACCCAGTTATATACCAAACTTTCCCAATGTAAATTCCACAGCATAAGATCAATTATCTGGGCTATTGCTTCTCACACGAGGATGTAGAGATGGTCCTGAGAAGGTATGAGCTATACTAGAGTGGGCAATATCTGGCACCTGAAAGCAGCTCCAAAAATTCCTTGGATTTGCCCATTTCTATAGGCAATTTATCCCATCATTTGCCCAAATAGCACTGCCCATCACCAATCTTCTAAAGTCTAAAGGGGAGCGGAAACCCAAACGAAACCAATAATGGATAATGGAAGTGGCATTTGAGAAGCTCGTGTTTGCTGCCAAACCCATACTAAAACATCCAGACCCAAACACCCCGTTTGTTATCCAAGTTGATGCCACTCATGTGGCGGTCGGAGCTGTTTTACTCCAAAAGAATGAGCAAGGGGTCTTGCAACCTTGTGCTTATACCTCCAAAACTGTGGAGGTGGTCAATATGGGGAAAAGAGGCATATGCAGTGCATTTCTTAGAAGGGGGGAAAAAACCCTTTCAAAATATGGACAAGCCATAAGAACCTGGAAGCTTTAAAAACAAAAATTGTCTCTGAAACAAGTCTGTCAGCAAAGCAGGCTGAATCATATACGATGGAGGACCTGACACCAGGAGGCTTAGGACTTGTTCTCAATCACTCTGAACCAGCCTTTTCTCCTTCCCATTAATGATATTTAGGGGTTTCTAGGTGAACGGTCAATCTCAAGTGTTGCAACTATGATCAGTACTTGATCTTCAAGTCTTTTTCCTCATACTACAGAAGGACATGATCTGGGTGTTGGATTCCTACTCCTCCGTTAGCTGCCCTTTTTCACATTTCTCCCTTGAGCAGCAGTATCAGCAGCTCCCTGTTACTGATCAGCCCGAAGGACTATTAAAGTCCAGAGGGGGAAATCATCCATCTCCTGGCTTCAGGTCAGCTGCTGGCAGCATGCTGAAGAGGAGGGAGGGGTGGGGAAAATGGTGACCTCAAGCAGATTCATCTGCTTCTTGAAATTGTTAACCCAACATTGCATGCCATCCTCCAATAGCCAGCAGAGCAGAAATCACTGGGTCATAGTTCTCCTAAATATTCAGATTCAGTTAATGAAACTTGATCAGCCTGACAACTGCCAGCTGGAGACCAGCAGGATCCCCTCCAGAAAATGACAGCCAGTTTCCTCTTGGAATTTGTGAGTATCCTGCATGTTGGGGGTCAACCCTTAGGCCCCCACTCAGTCCCCACTTAGAAAGCTAACCCTAACCCTCATTCTTGATGGAAATATGCAAAAACTGTTTCTTAGGCAACAGGGCTGATTTTTTTTTAAGTTCTAAAAAACAAAATGCCATTCAGAAACAGATTGGGCAGAAGCCTCCCTGACTCACTGGGGTATACGGGGTTGGGCGGGGCGGAGGAGAGGTAGTAGCAAGATTTTATTATTATAACCAAGCTCAATAAATGTAATTCTAGTCTTTCGGTGGAACTGATTTCCTGGTCAGGTCTGTGTTGTCAGAGTTGGAAAGGATAAAAAAATCATTTAGCGCCACCCCTGCTCTGTCAGAATATATTAAAGCATTTCTGACTATGGCTGTCCAGTTTGAGGATTTCCAGCAGAGGAGAACTCCCCCCTTCAAGTGGCTGCCTGTTGCACTGGTTGATGGTTTGTTCAGTTGGGAAATTCCTACCATCTTGAACTTGCTTCTTTGTAACTTAACTCATTGACTCTAGTCCTGCCTCTGGGGCAAAAGGGAATAAGTCTACTCCCTCTTCTAGTTGATGAACTTTCAACTATTTGAAGATGGCTGTCCTATCATTGTGCAGTTGTCTTTTCTATAAGTTAAACAGCAAAGGGCCACGAACCATTCCACTTAATACTTGGTTTCCAGATCCGTCACCATTGCAACATCCTTCCTTTGAATTCATAGTCATGGGACCAGTTAGGATCTGACTAGGAGTGGAATTCTAGCTTGATACAATCTCTGTGTCTTCCTGAATGTTCCCCAGTCTGCTCATTTTAGCAATTTTCCCCCTTTTTTTTACCTTCAACTTGGAGTATACTAGAACACCCAGATGCTTTTCCCATATGCTACTCTCATATCATATATTTCTGCCTTTCCCCCCCAGGTACAGGACTGTCTTTCTTTCTGTAAAAAAAATGTCCTATTCAAGACTGTCTACAACCTTCTGAATTTTCCTTCTTTTCTAAAGTGTCAGCTTTATATTAACTGTGTCTTTCTAAGTGTCCCCTCAATTTCCTCATCCAAGTCCTTGATAAAAATGTTGAAGAGCCCAGGGCTCAGGACAGGACCACCACTCCGTACTCACCTTCAAGCTGCAGAGGTACCACGAAGGAGCATGTGTAATCCTTTAGTCAACTGCGAGTCCATCTAATATCATCTGCCCCATGTTTTACCAAGTTTATGAAAGAGAACGATAGGAGGCACTGTGTTGAAGATTTTGCTGGGGTCTTGGGAGAACATCTGTAAGGCATTCCCTTCCTCCACCAAGCTAATCACTCCATCAAAAATGGAGAAAAGCTTAGTGTTGCATACTTCAAGTCATACTTGAATTATGCAAGTCATATTTATTATAATACCACTGTCCAAGTGCTCACAAATGTACCCCAGGTTGAAAAGCCCTGTTTTAGATGACCCCAGGGCATGGTCCAAAAAATCAATATGGTGGTTGTGATAGTGCAATTAAAGCTCCACTCATTTTTTAATGTGCGTCACACATTCAAAAGTGGCCAGACCCTTGATTGTACCATTGTGACCCATCATGTTGACTTTCTTTTAACCACCCACTTCTGTGGATTTCCCTATTTATAGCAGATAGCGTGGAAGGCTGGAGATCAAAAAGAGAGGCCTTGCAGGCTGGTGTGGATTTTCTGCTGCACTGTGTGGGTGTGAGTGTGGGTGGGTGTGGGCAGGCAGGCAGTGACTTTGTAGCACAAATCCTGCTTTCTTTGCAAATGACTTCGCCTAGGCCATGGACAGACATTTTAGTTGGAGGACATCCTGACTGCCTTCTTTTGGTAGATGAACCTGTTGATCTGAAGTGTCTGGCTCTCATGCTTCTATCTCATCCTCCGCTGCACCCGCTCTGCACCTCTGCACCTGCAGAGCTTCTTCCTCTGCTGCTTCAAGAACAGAGTACGAAAGGGAACTTCTAGATGATGGAACAGAAAAGAACAGAACAGAATAGCTGGAAGGGACCTTGTAGGTCATCTACTCCAACACCCTGCCCAAGCAGGAGACCCTACAGGATTTCTGACAGATAGCAGTCCAGTCTCTTTGTTGTGACCTGTTGGCCACCAGAGAACTCAGCGGCTGATTCAGATGAGAAAGCACAGGAATGGGTGCCGAGTCCAGTGTCAGGGCCATCTGAAACCTCCAACGAAGGAATGGAGCTGTCACAGCCAGGAACAGAGGCAGAGCCTGGGCCATCTGCCAGCCTACAGTTGGAAAGGTTGAGACCTCCATGCCTTGAGGCAAGTGATTCAGGAGAGGAGGATCACATGGGGCCAGTGATTGATGTGCGGTGCGGCAGAAGCTGAGAAGAGGAGAACAGTGAGAGGCTATGGGATGGTCTTCAGGGTGGAAGAGTCACTGCTGCTAATGTATCCCCACCCTCAGTTGTGGATAAAAGGCAGGGGCGGAGATGAATAGGTGTGGCAGACAACTATTCCTTTTCCTGCTGGTCAGCCACTTGTACTTGGGACTCCTGACACTTCTCCTTGGAATTTTTGCAAGAGTTTTTCCGCAGGTCCTGTGGCACTGGAGGTCAGAGCTCCTTCTGAATGTGGGCATATCTTATATTAAACAACAGCCAGCTTGCTTGAAGGACTTTTGGCTGCAAGCATGGTGAGACCGAGAGTAACTCTGGGTATGGGGAGACCCCCTACAGGAGAAAAGGGAGCGAGCTCTGTTGTTTGGAGGCTGTGTGAAACTGCTGGTGTTTCTGAAATAAAAGGAACATTAGAGACTATTTGGTGCTGCTGTTGTGTTTTGGGAGCTGGGTCAGAACACTCTTCTTGAGAGCCTCCAGTGATGAAGCACCAACAACATCTGAAGGCAGTTTGTTCCATTGGTTGATTGTTTTCACTGTCAGGAAATTTCTCCTTATTTCCAGGTTGAATCTCCTGGATCAGTTTCCATTGTTATTCCTTGTCTGGCCTTCGGGTGTTTTGGAAAATAGGTTGACCCCCTCATCTCTGTGACAGCACTTCAAATATTGGAACACTGTTATCATGTCTCCTCTGGTCCTTCTCTTCACTAGACTAGCCATGCCCAGTTCCTGCAACAGTTCTTCATATGTTTAACCTCCAGTACCCTAATCAGCTTTGTTGCTCTTCTCTGCACTTTTTATAGAGTCTCAACATCTTTTTTATAGTGTGGGGACCAAAACTGGTTGCAGTATTCTAGGTGTGGTATTACTAAGGCTTTATAGAGTGGTATTAGTACCTCACGTGATTTTGATTGAACCCCTCTGTTAATGCAGCTTAAGGTTGTATTGGCTTTTTTGGCTGCCACTGCACACTTTTGGCTTATATTTAATTTATTGTCCACTAAGACTCCAAGATCCCTCTCACAGTTGCTGCTATTAAGCCTGGTTTCACCCACCCAATCTATATGTGTCCTTTTGGTTTTTCTTGCCTAAGTATAAGACTTTACTTTTCTCTATGTAGACAGGGTGTTGTCTTTCCAGGTGCAGTACCGGCAGCTGTTCCAAATGGTGATTGTATTAGGAATGAGTGGAACCCTCCTTATTGGCTTCCAGGTCTCTGTGATCACCTATCCATCCCAGGTAAGCCACAGAAGCTTTTGCAACTCAGTATCTGCAGTCCCAAAGCAAAATATGGCCTCAAGAATTCTGGGAAGGCCTCCCTTAGCAGACAAGGTTTTCAATCTATGCAGCTGAACACACAAATCCTAGTGCACACAGTTTTCTGGTCACTCTCCTCTCCTCTTGGTGTCCTTCTCCAGCTTCACTCTGCTGCCGGAGTCATTCACCTGGGCTACTCTGCTGGGCTAAAGATCACCTCTCGTGGGCAGCTCTATCAGCACAATACATGCCACCCATCCTCACATGACTTCTATAGGGGGGTGGAGGTTAGAAATTTCTCTGTTTATTATAAAATAAATATCCTGTGTGGTACAGAGTGAGAACCAGTGGTGGTATTTAAATATGTGAACAACTGGTCTCTGTGTGGATGCTGCTTCCAGAAGTCCATTCTGGGCCTGGGCAACAAAAAATTAGCCACTGCTTCTGCCAAAGTGGTGCAAACTTGCTGAATCCAATCACTGGTGAGAACCCCATAAAATAACAGCTGGCCAGTCACCACTCTGATAAGTCCCAGTAAGGCTGCAGCTGGCAACAGGATGTCTCCTGGGGGATCAGACTGAATTGTTACTAGAATCTTCCCTCTTCATGGACATCTGATGAGTTCAGAGAAGGGCTGGTGACACAAAACCCATAAGTTCCCTTTGATTTTATAAATAGCATCTTCACCACGATGCATTTGGTAACAGAACAACAGATTCTGAGATGAGACAGCCATATTTCTTGCCTACCTGGTATCTACAGGCAATCCTTGACCTACAGCCATTTAGTCAGCAACACTTCCAGGTTATGACAGTGCTGAACAAATGGCAGTTACAGGCCTTAGAGGTCTCGCCATTCCAACACCCCCATAATCTCATATCATGATCTGGTTGCTTGGCAACCCATGTGTGCTTTCAACTGGTTGCCAAGCGCCTCACAATCCCTCTGCAAACTTTCTGGTTGACTTCTCCAGAAAATCGGTGAGGAAGCCAGCAGGAAGCTTGCAAGTTGCTGGGGTAAATAACCCCCACCTGTGCACCCTCCCCCAGCCTTTCTGTGCTAGCTCCACAATGGATACTTGCACATCCCACACACGCCTTCACACTCCCTCATTGCACCCTTGTGTTGTGATTCAGCGTCAGCCTGTGGTTCTGGCAGCTGAGTCGGATGATTCTGAAGAGGAGGAGGAGGAGGGGTTTGGAGAGCCTTTGGTATCAGAGGAAGGTTCTGATGCACTGCAGGACTCTCAGCCTGGCCCCTCCCGTCTTGTTCTTCATCAGACTCAGCCGTATGAGCACAAGAGATTGGAAGAAGATGATCCACAGCTGGCTCTGTTCAGGGATACTAGGAGCAGGAGGCAATCTAGCAGAGCAGAACAAAGGAAGGCAATGAGGCAACTCGGGAGAAGGCAATGAGAAGCCATGCCTTGGGACTGCTGATAAAAGGGGAAGGTATGGGAGGTGTTGGTTGCTGAAGGCAACCGTTTGAAGACCTTCTGCTAGAGTCCTGGTCTGTTATTCTTGTTTAACTCTTGTTTGAACTTTTGGTTTAACTCTTGAACTTTTCGTTTAACTTTTGTTTGAACTCTTTGTAAATAAAGTTGGTTGGGTTTTTTCCAGACTATTGACTATAAAAAGGGCTTGTCCCTGACATTCAAACAGGGCCGGTCGTAGGCTGGAACAGAACACCTTGTGCAACCTCCCCAACCTGAATGGTGCCTCCTGTGCACTCCCATACACCCTCCAAGGCACATGTGGCATCTCTCACACACACCTTTGCACACTTGTGCTCTCTCTCTCTGATCTGCACAGCACCTCTCATGCACACCACATTCTTGCCTACCCTTCCTCAACCCACGCAGGACCTCTTGTGCAACCTTGTGCACTCTCATGCACCCCTGTGCACCTTATTTGACCCATACAGCACCTCTTGTGCAAGCCCTCATACTCTCAAACACAAACCCAAATTGTGCAGCACCTCTCATGCAGCCCCTCCCTCCTCTTCTCAACTCACAGGGTTCTTTTTGTACACTTCCTTGCAGCCTCATGCACTCTCCTGAACTCACACTGCAGACACTGCTGTCATTAAGGGATGCATTTTACACTGTGCCACCAATTGCTTAGCAACTGAAATTCAGATCCGAATTGTTGTTGTAAGTTGAGGACTACCTATAGTGACTTCATATATTTGTGACTCTTATAGCCAGGAAATATAGTAAAGTGAGTGTTGATGGAGTTCAGAATTCTCTTTTTTAGAGATAATATTCTGGCTTAGCTATGTGCCCTCTTTACCACTTTTTATACTTGTCCTTGTTGTCATTCAATTTATCAGAGAGTTCTTTGTGCAGCCATGCTGGTTTCTTTTGAGAGCTGTTATTTTTCTTCTTCGTTGGTATTGTAGTAGACTGGGCTTTTATAATCTCACTTTTCAAAATTTCCCAAGCTTCTTGAATTGTTTTCCCCTTGAGGATTCTCATCCATGGAATCCTTCCCAAGCTCTCTCTGAGTTTATTGAAATCAGCAGTCTTAAAGTCCAAGACTCTAGTTTGACTTGGTTCTACTGCTTGTGCTTGCATAATGTTGAACTCCAATATTGCATGATCACTCCCCCCCCCAAGGTTCCTATAGCTTTGATACTTTCTATCATTTTATCTCTGTTAGTGAGAATTAAGTCCAATATGGCTGAGCATATTGGACTTCTCTACTTTTGGGGAGACAAAGTTGTCTGCTAGGTTTGTCAGGAACCTGTTTCATCTTCCACTTGGTGCAGAGTTTGTCTCCCAGTTCATTTTTCCCCTTTTATATTGACCCAAATGCATTTAAGATGGTTTTAATCATTGTTCTGCTCTGTTTCTGTAGAGATGTATTTATTTCTTATATATAGTGCAACTCCACCTCCTTTATTTGGTCTGTTTTTTAAATAATTTAAATCCCTCTAGCTGCATATTCCATTCATGGGTTTCATCTCACCAAGTTTCCGTAATGGCAACTCAATTACTTGAATTTCTAGTTCATCATGTTTATTCTTCATACTTTGTATGTTGAGGTCTATGTATAGTATGCTCAGGGGCAATTTGGTTAAAGGCCCTTGCCATGTAGGGTACAGAATAAAAGAGTTGGAAGGGACCTTTGAGGTCTTCTAGTTGAAGCAGGAGATGTGGTCATTCCAACCCATCATCAGGGCCTCAACCTCAGTCAAACTGCACAATAGTTGCAAGCTCTCTCAGAAGTCCCACTAAGTCCCATCAGGTGCCTGGGGCAGAATAATCAGAAAGACTGCTCCTCTCTACAACAGGGGTATCCACAAAGAACTGTAGGGGTAAGAGAGAATTATGTGTCCATGACAGAGGCCAATTCTAAATAATCTTGCCACTGCCCAAGGATAAAGACCAGATCTAATCTGGGACCACTGCTTTAAGTTGGATCCATTAATTTGGATCAAGTCTATGGTTGCCGTGATCCCAAGCCCCCTCCAGCTCTGGGCCCAGAGAAGCCAAGTTGAATTTTCCCAGCATCATAACTCTAGGGAATGCCTCCATCGCTAAAGTCCAGAGTATTTTGGGGAGGGATTTCATTACCCCACAGGGAGGGAAGGAAATATGCAGCAGCCCCAATTGATCTTTATGATCCAGTTTCACAAACAGCTATGTCTAGGCAGCACTCCTAAAAGCCCCAGAGATGCTTGACCCTTAGCTACATTCCTATCCCTACCCCAGAATAATTTTTTTTTATTTTAATTCCATTTATAATGGCTGATGCCACACTTGAGCTATCCAGAAGAGCACATTTCCAAAAGAGAAACTATGAACCACGTGTCAGTAGGGTTAATCAAGTCATGGATGAGATAAGCTTTATAGCAGCTGACCCAGCTTTAAGCAGCAACAGGAGGAGTCAGGGCCTCTGAAGCGCCAGAGACCAAGTCTTGGTGTTGACCTGGTCTCTGGATATGTTATCGGTATTAAGCACCAAGTCTGCCTCCCACCGCAGACATGTCACTGCCTCAGTACTGAACATCAATTCCTACATTTTGCACAAATAGAAAATGTAATGGCTGACTAAGTCCCCGCAGTGTCATGGTTCTGACAGATGAAACTCTTCAAAAGAACTTTGAGGCATTGTTTATCTAAAGAATCTTTTATTTGAGTAGCATAATATCAACACAATAATAATAATAATAATAATAATAATAATAATAATAATAATAATAATAATAATAATAATAATAATAATAATAATAATAATAATAATAATAATAATAATAATAATAATAATGTTGGAAGGGACCTTGAAGGTCATCTAGCCCAACCCCCTGCTCAGGAAGGAAACCCTATACCATTTCAGACAAATGGCTGTCCAGTCTTTTCTTAAAAACTTCCAGTGTTGGAGCATTCACCGCTTCTGGAGGCAGGTTGTTCCACTGGTTAATTGTTCTAACTGTCAGGAAGTTTCTCCTTAGATCTAGGTTGCTTCTCTCCTTGATTAGTTTCCATCCATTCCATCTGTTGCCAAAAACTGAATTCCCCTCCCTTGGGCACATAATATCAAAGCATAATTCTCTCCTCCAATTAACAGTCATAAATCACATTCCCCAATTAAGCATGAGCTTCCTCTCCAGTTCACCAGCCCGCCAATATCAGCTCTGGGTTCAATAAACTTGATTCTCATGCTAGGTTTGGGGTTGTTATGTCTAGCTAGACTCTCATTCACATCCCCCCTCCCAGCATCATCTAACTCTAAAAGTGAAAAGGAAAAAGATCACAAATTTCTTTACCAAACTGAGGCTGACCTAATCCGATGGTTCATGTAATTCACGGTGTGGGATCGGTTAAGATCTGCATATGTGGGACTGATTGGGGTAGATTGTAAGGGCGACTCCGAAATATAATGTTATATTTTATCTATATCTTAAATTTGTATTTTATTACTATTTCATCTTAAATTGTATCTTATTTAATTCTATTTTAAATTGTATTTTATCAAATTCCATTTTGGATTGCTTTTATCAAGTTTTGGTGACAGTTTGTTGCTGGAACTTTGCACTTTGATATGGCCCAAGGGCTAATCAATAAAGTTGTTGTTGCTTATATGCCACTTCTGCGAAAGGCAGTAGGTCCGTCCAGTTTTCCTGCTGAAAATTTACATAGCATCTTAAATATTGCTCAAGTACTGCATTAGATCTTTCACATTGCCCATTAGCTTGAGGATGATGACTAGATGTCAATCCTTGGGTAGTTCCTAGCAGGGATAAAAATTCCTTCCAAGCACCCCTCTGTCAGATATGATGCATTGTGGTGCCCCGTGCAATCTGTAAATATGGTGTACAAAAAGTTTTGCTAATGCTTTTGCAGTTGGAATTTTTTGGCAAGGTATGAAATGTACTTGCTTAGAGAACAGATCTGTGACAGTCCAGACAACGGTGTTTCTATTGCTTTCTGGTAGTTCTACGATAAAGTCCATGGCTATTTCTTTCCATGGTGCTGAGGGATTCGCCACCGGTTGTAACAGTCCTAGCGATTTCCCTTGCAACCTCTTAGCCATCGCGCAAATTTGACAACTGCTCACATAGCTTTCTATGTCTTTTTTCATAGATGGCCACCAAAATTGCCTTTTAGTTAAGTGTAATGTTTTTACAAACCCGAAATGTCCTGCTGATTTTGTATCATGGCATAGTTGCATGAAATTGATCCTCTGGGTGGTAGGTATGTATAACTTCTCACCCACCCAAGGTAGCCCATCTTTAATTGTGCACACATGCCTATTTTTGTGGAACCATTCATCGCTTTCAAAGGACTTTCGGAATTCTATTCCAGTTTGGCTATCCACTTTCAGCTTCATTTTTACTTGTGCCCTGGTGGTGACTGGTGCTGCCAGTTGTTGTTCAGGCACAAGTGGTTTAGAGTCAGTTACTTGTGTGCTGTTATATTGGGGCATGCGAGATAATGCGTTTGCCAGGAAGTTCTTCCCTCCCGGCAAGTGTTTGAGAGTGAAATTGAATCGGTGAAAGTGTTGGGACCAGCGGTCTTGCTTAGGAGTGAGTTTCCTGAGCGTCTTTAGTGCTTCTAAATTTTTGTGGTCTGTCCAGACCTGGAAAGGTATTTTATTCCCTTCCAAAAATTGGCGCCATGTTAATAACGACCACCTTAATGAAAATGCTTCCTTCTCCCATATTGGCCACCGTTGTTCTGTTTCCGTGAGTTTTCTGGATGTATATGCGCAAGGTTGCAATGTCCCCTCATCATTTTCCTGTAATAATATGGCTCCGACTGCTACATCACTCGCATCTGTCTGTATTACAAAAGGTTTGTCGGGATCTGGGTGCTTTAGTACAGGTTCAGCAGAAAAGAGTCTGTTTAGCCTCTCAAATGCTGCTTGACATTCCATTGTCCATTTTAGAGGCTGGCTGGATTTCACGCCCCCCCCCCTTCATTTTCAACAAGTTTGTGAGGGGCATGGCTATTTGGCCAAATGAAAGGATGAATTGGCAGTAGAAACTTGCAAACCCCAGGAAACTTTGCAATTGCTTCTGTGTGCAGGGGGGTGCCCACTCTAATACTGCCCTGACCTTCTCAGGGTCCATTTTGATGCCCTCTGGAGATATGCGATATCCCAGGTAGTGGACTTTTTCCTGATGGAATTCACACTTTGATAATTTAGCATATAAGTGGGCAGCTTGCAACTTTTTCAGGACTGCTCTGACTAGTTTGATAGTCTTTGGTCTCTTTGGTCTCCGTGAAGATAAGAATGTCATTCAAGTAAACCAGGACCCCCTTATATAGGTGCTCTCTTAGTAAGTCATTAATTAATTGCATAAAGACTGCAGAGGCACCTTGCAGTCCGAATGGCAATACTTTGAATTGGTAGCACCCCATTGGGCAGTTGAAAGCAGTCTTCCATTCATCTCCTTCCTTAATCCTAATACAGTAATATGCTTCCCTCAGATCTAGTTTAGTAAAAATCCTTCCTTTCAATAGGTGGGATAGCATATCCTTCATTAGGGGTAGAGGGTACAGATTACATTCACTAATTGTGTTCAGATTTCTGTAATCCACACACAAACGGAAAGAACCATCTTCTCCCTGAACAGGACTGGGGCTGCCACTTTGGGTTTGGCAGGCTCGATGAACCCTCTTTCTAAGTTTTTTTTAATGAATCTTTCCATTTCTGCCATTTCCCTTGGGCTCATGGCATACATCCTGGGTTTTGGGAGTTTTGCCCCGGGTTTGAATTCTATGGCACAGTCTGTGGGGTGGGGTGGGGGAAGCTCATCTGCCCGCTCCTCACTGAAAACCTCAGCAAGGTCCCTGTATTCCTCCGGTATCTCTGGTAACCCCTTCTCTTTCCCCACTGCTGCTGTCTCCTCCCTTTGGGTTAGGGGGGGGCGCTTTGGGGGGGTTACGTTTTCCTGCTCCCCTTTTGGGAAGTTGAGTTCTGCTGTCCTCCAGTTTATCCCGGGGTTCCATTTCTTCAGCCATTCCAGTCCTAAAATCATTGGGCATTCCATGCCTGGGCCCACTACAAACATTATGAGACCCCAGGGACAGGTGAATTGGTAAAGTGGCTAGGGTAGCTGGTCCCCCCCTGCTATTGATCCATCTAATTGACTAAAAAAGATTGGTTTTTTTAGTCTCCTCACTGGGATGCTCAATCTCTCCACCAGCGTTGGGCTGATGAGGCAGCAGATGCAACCAGAGTCTATCAGAGCTTTTATTTCGAAGGCTTTAGGCATAGTGGAAGCTAACATAGTCACTGTCTTAAGTATAGGTGGAAGGGGTCCACTTACCAATGGTTCTCCCTTTGAGCTGTCTTCCGAGGTGTCTGTAGTGGTGTAGGCCGGAGTCCAATCCCAGTTCCTGGCAGGGATTGTGGACTCTACAGCCCCTGTCCCCTTCATGGAAGATTCTTTTGGGTTGCCTTGGGGTTTCCCTAGTTTCTTGGAAGGTGATGACTCTGTTTTACGCTGGAGGGGTTGAGCGGCAGAGAGAGGTGACCCTCTCTCTCGCATTTGAAACAGCCTGTTGATTTTTTAGCTGTGGGTGGTGGGTTCTCCCTCTCGTGTGTTTGCTTGGTTGGCGGGCGGCTGCATGGTTTCCCCTGACGGTGTCTCTTCAATAGGTCTATCTCCCCCTCCTCTGCCAGGACATACCAGTCGTCGAGATGGTGTGGGTCTCCTCGAGGCAGGCAAGCATCATACAGGTCATAGTTTAGCCCATCTTTGAAGTGGTTAAGGAGGATGTCTTCTGGCCAGTTCAGCTTGCTGGCAATGGCTCGAAATTCTTGGGTGTATTCAGCCACCGGCTGTCTGCCCTGCCTGACTGTTTTGATTCTATCCCGGGCTTTATGATCAGCCAAGGGATCTTTGAAATGCTGCCTCAAGGATGCCATGAACCGGTTGAAATCGTTGAGTTCTGGGGCATTGGAGTCATGTAGGTTCACCACCCAGTCTGCAGCCGGTCCGTCCAGGGCGGATTGCACAATTCGGATGCAGGTTTTGTCACTGGGGATGTCCCGTCTGTATTCTTCCATATAGCTAAGGAACCATTGTGTTTTTATCATTGTTAGCCACCCTGAGTCCTTTGGGAGATAGGGCAGCATACAAATCCCATAAATAAATAAATAAATAAATAAATAATAAATAAATAAATAAATAAATAAATAAATAAATAAATGGTAGAATAGTCCATTTCTGTAAATATAGGAACTTTGGGCCAAAAGTAGAAAGACAGTAAGTCCAATTAATCAGTATCAGCCTTTTTCTTTTCTCTCCCAATGTAGACAAAGGCCGCCATTAAGGAGGGTGGGGAAAAAAAATCCCTTCCCTCTCTCCTCACAGGGGGAAACAAATTTGGGAAGCTTTTGACAGGAAAAGTAGATGATTAGGAAAAGAAGAAGGCGGCTTCTGGTTCATTTGTGCGGCGCTTCCGGACATGCAGGAACAGCCTGCTTCCTGCCGTCCATTTCCTACTTTTTTGGAGGACCCTGAAAAGGGTCAAAAATCACCCTGGAGGGGCAATTACGAAGAAGAGGACTTTCCTGCGATTGCGGAAGGGTGGCAGCCCTCCGCTGGAATCCTGGATCAACTCCTTTGGCTTGAAGAAGAAGAGACCGGCCATAAAGATGGCCACTCCCTGCCGAAAGCCAAAGCACTACCTAGCACTAAGAAGCAATCTGGAGGACCTGGGTGACCTTTTACCTTTCTTATTCCCCAATCATCTTCCTGTGGGACTTTCCTGAAAATCTCTTTCCCCATTTTTGGAGAAAACAGTGAATATATACAAAGTTACAAAAGAATTTTAATTAATTCAGCAAAGAAATTAAGCAATTTCATCTGTATTTACTAAAAAGCTTCTATTTGTTGCTGGGAATCCACTATCCTATCTTTTCTCTAAGCTGTGAATTAAGGAAAAAAAATTGGACTAATCCTACAAAAGTTCTATATTAATTTGGAAAAAGAAAAGAAAAGAACATTCTTACATTGCATGCTATATGTTATTCATGACATCTTGTGGCGAAACCTGGTACAGCAAGTAAATTTCCTTTTGTTGTGAGAGCTGACTGAATAACAGAGCTGTCCTTGACACTAAGATAAGGGTGGGAACACCTGGCACTGAATACAACTCTTCAGGAGGTGGAAAATCTTTGACTATTATTAAAACAGCCTCTATGGAAGATTTAACTGCAAACAACAACGAAATGGATGAATACATCCCACCACTTGATTATAAACTGATACTAGACACGATTTTGGCAATGACAGAGCAAATTAAAGCCAAACTGCAAGAAAAATCTGACAACTTAAAGCCACCAAATCAAATTTTGACTTTAAATGAGAAAAAGATAACCCAAAATCAATAGAAGAAGTGGAAACTAACACTAAAATAGGAGATTTCAAAGAACAACAAAAGCAACCTACAGAAGACCTTAAAGTCCAAACTTTAATGGCAACTACAAAACTTATAACCCAAAAAGCAGCAGCACCTGACGAAAACAACACCAAGAGTGAAGACACTAAAGGCCTTCAAATAAAATATACTGAGAATTCAATTAATCAAAGGACAACCATAATACTACTTTCTACCTAACCTAGATAGAATTGGAAGAACAAAAAGATTTGACTGATTTAATGACAACTATATTATATCAACCATCAAAACCTGAATTATCAAAGCAAAAATACAATGGTTACAAAGGGGACATTTTCCTTGCAAAACTGACATTTGGATACATTCCCTGGATTCAAATAAGAGGTATAGGAAGAAAGGAAGATACATTTGTGATTTTAAAGATGCCAAGAGGGAAGCATGACTGGCACAAAAGGAAGGCAAGAGTTAGATTTAAAAAACTGAACTTGTTTCTCTTTTGGGATTCCTAAAGATAGACGATTAAAATATCTTTCTATGGATTAAGGGGAATCCCTAAAAAATATAACTGATTTTACATTTAGCTTTTAGATCTGTAAAGGAAAACAAATGTAAGCTTTTAGAATATAACTCCGAACTATATTATAGAACTCGGAATGACATATCAAAAGATAGTATTTTAATAATTGATGTACGGTCAAGATGACTTATAGAATATTCAGTGATTACTTTTGAACCATAGTATAGAATCTAGAATTTTATATATAAAAGATAGTATTTTAATAAATGTTGAATGGTTAAGCCAAAAATATATTTCTAATAACTGGTGATACAATATAACTGATCTATATTGTATAATCTCAAATGTATCTTATATTTGTTGGGGCTGTTGTAGGTCACCAATAAATAAAAAACAAAAAACCTGTTATTGAATTAAGCCATTTTCTGTACTAACACAATATACTCACTCATGAACTATCCAGGTTATCAAGATTCGTATAATAAACCAATACATTAAAAACTAACTCAGGTTGTGTTGTGCTGCAAGATTTGCAACCAGTCTGGTAGCTGAACACTCCCTCTCTTGTTTTCCCAGGACATCAAGAGTTTTATCAATGAGACGTGGCTGCAGCGACACGGTGTGGCTGTCTCGCCAGACAGGCTGGCTGTGCTGTGGTCCTTCATCATCTCCATCTACTGCCTGGGGGGTCTTCTGGGCTGCTTATGGAGTGGATCGCTGGCCATGAGATATGGAAAGTATGCCTTTTTCTCAAGAGGAAGTTTTCATGATGGCCCCTTGTCTTATAGCTGTGAGATTTTCTCGCATATGCTGATGTCAGTGACTATATAATTGTGAGAGTTCTCATTTTCCCCTCCCTCTTCACCTTAAATTAGAACTGAAAGCCTTGAAATGAACTTGAGTCCCAGAGAAATCAGTCAATAGTGGGAAATACACATGTGGCTGGAGTCTAACACCTGGTTGTGGTTTATTTCAGAAAGAAAACTTTGATTTGCAGTGATTTTATTATAATTGTGGGAGCTCTTCTTATTGGTTCCAGTAAGATGGCCAGGTCTTTTGAAATTATCCTGATGGGCCGTTTCCTTTATGGCATCAGTGCAGGTAGGATGAGGAGGAGGGCCTGGGTTTTGACCCTCAGGTAAGCCAAAAGCATCCCCTGGATCAGGAGACATGGGCATGGGGAGAGACCTTTTGATTCCTGTGATTCTTCTCTTGAAGGACTCTGCCTGAATATCCACGGTCCCTATCTCAATGAAATTTCCCCCAAGAAGTTCCGAGGCTTGGCCACCACTACGGCGGCAGTGTTTTTCTCCCTCGGAAAAGCCTTGGGGCAAATCCTGGGCTTAAGGTAAGCTCACTGCCCAGGAGCCATTCCAGCTCTGCCCTTCCCTCCTCCATTCCCATTGAAGGCCAACGATTGTGGCTGTCCTGGGCTGCGATTCTCCCACCTGCTCTGCCAAGGAGAGAGCCGGTCTTGTTGTTTCCTTTTAGACTGTATGAAAACTCCCTCTGAGGGATAATCTGCTCTCCCTCTCAGGGCTCTCAAGGGGTCCTCTGTTCAAGCTGCGCAGTGGTGGGATTTAGCTAGTTTGTACCAGTTCGGCAGAACCGGTAGCTAATTTTTTGTTGCCCAGGCCTAGAATGGACTTCCGGAAGTGGCATCCACACAGAGAACTGGTTGTTCACCTACTTGAATCTCACCACTGAAGCTGTGATGGTGGGAAGTGCACTTTGGCTCTTTTTTTTGTCAAAGAGATGGTGCTGGCTTCACCTCCTTCACTTTGGCCCCTGCTGCAACCTCTTTCCAGTCATCCAATCCTTTCAGAAAAAATAATGGTGTCTCTTTCTCTCCACCCCACCCGGGGTCTCCTCAGAGACCTTTTAGGCACCGAGGCCCTGTGGCCCCTCCTGCTGGCCCTGTGTGGCTTCCCAGCCCTGCTGCAGCTGCTGCTGCTGCCATTCTTCCCAGAATCGCCCCCCTATCTGCTGTTGCAAAGGAAGGACGCCGACGCTTGCCGAAAAGGTGACACATGTCTTCCCCTGTGGGAAAGAACCTCTTTGTGCTTAGCTAAGGGTGGCCATCTAACCATCATGCCTTCCATATAAATGTGACTAATAAATCCATAAATATGGATGATGTGGCTAAGGAGAAATTAAATAAGGCCATAAAAGAGATACTTAAAAGACAACTGTTACCACCTTCAGTGATGAACTAGCTACAGCAGGGCTCTTCAGACTTGGCCCTTTTATGATCATAATCATAATAGTAAAGTTGGAAGGGAACTTGGAGGTCATCTAGTCCAACCCCTGCTCAGGCAGGAAAGCCTATACCAGTGATGGCAAACCTTTTAGAGACCGAGTGCCCAAACTGCAACACAAAACCCACTTATGTACCGTCAGGTGCCGGGTGGGCATGGCCCATTGGGTGGGTGGGGCTGCGGTGGTAACGGCAGACTGGGTGGGACTAAAAAGTTCAATCAATTCCAACTTTGCGAGATCTTATTTTTTCGCACAAGAAGTTGAAATTGATTGATTGATTGAACCTTTTTTTTTGCACACGGCGGTGGAGGCCTAAAGTGAAAAGGTTTCATAAAACCCAGCGGACGTGCCCATAGAGAGGGCTCTGTGTGCCACCTTTGGCACCTGTGCCATAGGTTCACCTCCATGGGCCTATACCATTTCAGACAAATGGCTTTCCAGTCTCTTCTTAAAAACTTCCAGTGTTGGAGCATTCACAGCTTCTGGAGGCAGGTTGTTCCACTGGTTATTTGTTCTAACTGTCAGGAAGTTTCTCCTTAGTTCTAGGTTGCTTCTCTCCTTGATTAGTTTCCATCCGTTGCTTCTTGTCCTGCCTTCTGGTGCTCTGGAGAATAGCTTGACTCCTTCTTTGTGGCAACCCCTGAGATATTGAAACACTGCTATCATGTTACCCCTAGTCCTTACTGAAGTCCAAGTAAATTATATCCACAGCATTCCTCTGGTCCACTAATTTTGTCACTTGGTCAAAGAATGCAATAAGATTTGTCTTGCATGATCTGTTTTTGAAAACCCATGTTGGCTTTTAGTAATGATTTTGTTTGCTTCTAGGTGCTCGCTGATTCGTTGTTTGACTATCTTTTCCAGAATCTTCCCAGGTATTGAGGTCAGACTGATAGGTCTGTATCCTGGATCCATTTTTTTCCTTTTTTGAAGATGGGAACTACATCAGCTCTTTCCCAGTCCTCTGGTAGTTCCCCAGTGTTCCAGGATCTTTGAAAGATATAGTTCAGTGGTTCTGAGATCACATCTGCCAGTTCCTTGAGAACCTTGGGGTGTAATCCATCTGGTCCTGGTGATTTGAACTCGTCTAGGCTGGACAGGTGCTCACTTACCATTTTCTTGCCTATCTTAACTTGTGTTTCTATTCTGTTTTTTATGGCACTATTTTTGATAGGTTGGTCTGTTTTTTCCCTTTGTGTAAAGACAGATGCAAAAAACGAGTTAAATGTTTCTGCTTTCTCCCTGTTGCTTGTCACCTTCTTGCTACTTTCAACTACTAATTTCCTTTACTTTTTTGTTTTTTTACATGTTGAAAGAAGCTTTTTTAATATATTTTTTACTTTGGTCGCAAGCCTTAGTTCATTTTGAGCCTTAAAGCTCACTTTGTCTTTGCAGGCTCGGGCTATTTGCTGATATTCTGACTTAGTTATGTGCCCCTCTTTCCACTTTCTATACTTGTCCTTTTTATCTTTCAATTTATCAGAGAGTTCTTTATGTAGCCATGCTGGTTTCTTTTGAGAGCTGTTATTTTTCCTCTTTGTTGGTATTGTGCTAGACTGGGCTTTTATTATCTCACTTTTCAAAATTTCCCAAGCTTCTTGAGTTGTTTTCCCGTTGAGGATTCTCATCCATGGAATCCTTCCCAATCTATCTCTAAGTTTATTGAAATTAGCTCTCTTAAAGTCCAAGACTCTAGTTTGACTGTATTCTATTGCTTGTGCTTCCATAATGTTGAATTCCAATATTTCATGATCACTTCTTCCCAAGGTTCCTGTGGCTTCAACACCTTCTATCATTTCATCTCTGTTAGTGAGAATTAGATCCAAAATGGCTAATCCACTAGTTCCCTTCTCTATTTTTGGGTGACAAAGTTGTCTGCTAGGTTTGTCAGGAATCTGTTTGATCTTCCACTTGGTGCAGAGTTTGTCTCCCAGTTGATGTCAGAGTAGTTAAAGTCGCCCATTACTATTGTGATGTGCTTCCTACATACCTTGGTTAGCTGACTAGCAAAATGTTCATCTATTTCCTCTGTTTGGTTGGGTGGCCTATAGTATACACTTATGGCAATGTCATTTTTTCTCCCTTTTATATTGATCCAAACACATTCAGGTTTACAGTTTTCATCATTGTTGTGCTCTATTTCTGTAGAGATGTAGTTATTTCTTATATAGAGAGCAACTCCACCTCCTCTTTTATTTGGTCTGTTTCTTTTGAATAATTTAAATCCCTCTAGCTGTGTGTTCCATTTGTGGGCTTCATCCCAGCATGTTTCCATGATGGAGACAATATCATATCTGCCCTCAATTCTGAGAGTTGAAGTCCACAAGTTATAAAAGGACCACGTTTTAAGACCCCTGAGCTACAGCCTTTCAGTGGAGACCATGAATGTTGGTGTCTGTGATGACCCAGGGCACAGCACAGAGGCAATGCAGTCAGCTAGCAATTCAAACAGTTCTTTTATTGCTCCAAATTTTCCCCAAATGCTCCCACATTTGCTGGCAAGCCTCCAACAAAAGAACACACACACACACACACACACACACACACACACACACACCTTCAGTCAACTCTGCCTGAAAGTAGGTTCAAATACAGTCTGATTAGCATAAGAAAATACTCAAGGCCATAGAGATAACAAGGAAGAAAACATAAACTTAATGAGTCTGTTTGAATCCTAGCTTGCCTGAGCAGTTTTCAAAAGAGAGAATCCGAAATACAGTCCGAGGTCTTTAAACATTCAAGTAACGTGGTAAGTCAGTCCAATAGTCAAAGTTTCCAGGTTTCCAAATAGAAGTCACAAAACAAGAGATCAGCAACAATACACAACACTCCAAGGAATCAGCGTTTGCTCCCGACAAATGCCCCTCCCCACAGCAGCTCCTTAAATCTCAGTCTCAAGGTGTTCCTTGTGCCTGCGTTGTTCCCTCCTTCTCTCCACTCTCCATGCTCTAGGATCAGGTGGGGGTGGCCCTTGCTCATTGCCTGAACTCTGCCGCTCCTGTTCCTCCTGTTCCAATCCTGAAGGGCCCTGGCCTGCTTCGGCCTGCTCTTCCCCACATTCCTCTGAAGCCTCTCCCTCGGCCTCCATAGGGTCCCATTCCAGTTCATTTTCCTCTGCAAATTCAGGCTCAGATGGAGGCATGACAGTGTTCTTCAGTAGCCCCAGGTAGTGGGTTGACAGGAAGGACTCTCAGGCAGCCCTGCTTTCCTTATGTTTGCTTTCTTCTCTCTTGAACTGCTTATTACTGTACTGTCAATACATTGTCTTGAACTTCTTCCTAAGATGGAAATCAACAAAACATCCATGAAACTGAGTAGAGACAAATAGAATTTTACTTAGGAAACAAAAATCAGATACACAGTCTTGGGGCATGTCTTGCTTGGTAATAATGTCAGTAAAATATTGTGGAATACAATTAACAGTTGTTGATTAAAATTATTAAGTATGATCATTGTGATCATGCTATAAAAAGGCAAATAGAATTGTTGGTTGCATCCAAAGAGTTTTGAAGAAGAAAAGTAACGGTTCCACTTTATTCTGCATTGCTGACACCCCCAGCTTCTGCCTTCGGTTCTGGTATAAGAAGGACTCAGAGAAACAGGAATTTATTTATTTATTTATTTATTATTGGGACTTATATGCCGCCCTATCTCCCAAAGGACTCAGGGCGGCTAACAACAATAACATACAATAAAGTTAAGATAAAATTAAAATTAAAGGCCTCTGTACAATAAATTAAAATTAAAATTAAAATAAATTAAAAATTAGAGTTAAAAAATTAAAAACATAATTAAAATCCCTGTCAGTCCAGGTCAGCCAGGTGGAAAAGGAGTGTTTTGAGGCCGCGGTGAAAGAATTGCTTTAAAGAAGCACAAAAGGGATGATCGAGGACCTATGATTCAGTGAAGCCATGAAGAGAGAGGGAAGGAATTGGGATTTGGGTGATGAGGACAAAAATTATGATGATTGCTGACTTGCTTTTCCTGTGGGGGCTGTTGCAGTTTATGAGCAGCAACTCTCTTAATTTTTTTCTCAAACGTGACTGTGTTTTTAAGGAGGAAAGTTTAAAGTTTTTGTCAGGAATGCTTTTCAGGAAAGAAAAAATCCCCATTGATGGCAATGGATGCCAGTGATTCAGAAAGGGGGGGGGCTGCAAAGCAATTCCTGTTTGCCCCTCTGACCCCCTGGCTAAAGTAGAAAGTATGAAAGATTGTTGTATTTTTGTAACAGTTTTAGTATTGAAAATGCCTCAATATTTGGAGCAATGGGGCTCTGCAAATGAAATTGGAGACCTAGGTTAAGGGGGGGGGAGGAAATAAATAACAGCATCTTCTGCCAGAAACAAAAAGGGGGAGGGGGGAGTTTGGAACTGCCAGATGCTGGAAAAAAAGCATGAGGCCAAATCTGTGAGAATTGTCCTAATAACATTAACAGGCTGCAGTGCAAAAAGCCAAATTCCTTATATTTCTGTACATCAAGTTGATTTACTTAATCAACTTGATTAATCTAAAAAAGTCTGAATTTTTTGCCACAGAGCTAGAACTAGACCTAACCTTTTGGAGTTACAAAAATCTATATGACCACTAAATGGCAGCAGAGAGCAAACTCCAACTCTTTGCTGCCATCCAATGGTCATATAGATTTTGCAGTTGTGAAAATGACCTTAGTAGAGCTTGATGGTGATTTTGTTTTGTTTTTTTGGATGCCTTCAAGTTAGCATTGATTGCTGGTGACTCCCTGACCAATCCCTATAGTTTTCTCTCCTCCTTTTGAAAATTGAGGTGATATTTGTTCTCCTCTAGTTTTTGGGGACCTTCCTATCCAGGGTTTGTCAAAATTGCTTAAGATAAGCAAGTGAATCTGCTGGAAACCAAGAGGCCTATTGTTAGAATATGTTGTTGAAAAAATGGTTTGTTTAACAGAGTATTATTAATACACAGTGGAAGTTGTACTGGGACTTTTAGGCAAACAGTAATGCACTAACACGAGTTTTATAACTTATTTTTACTCAGACAACAAAAAGAAACACAGTAAGAAATAGTCCAAGTATCAATCCAGTATCATGCACATAAAAGTCAGTCCATAAAAAACATAGTATCAAAATACAAAAGCTGCTTACCAATATCAAAAACAATATACACTGTAGCAAGCAGTTGATTCTTGAGAGAATAAATATCAAGTTAGCAAACAAGAGAACAAGAGGTATCCAAACACTAACATCAAACACATATACAAGAGCAACTACGTGTAACATCTAACTCTCTTTTATGTGGAATAATTACAGCCACACCCTTAGGCCGTTTAACTCCTTAAAGGTGCTTTTACTCCATTATATAATATTGTCACCCAAATCAAGTTTAATCTCTAACAATCTCCCCTTTTGGGTGGCATATTATACATATATTTTTACAATCTCAAATTACACATATCACAAACAGATTTATGCTTTATAGCACCCTGAGCTTTAGTAAACTGGTCAGCAATATTATCTTCAGTTGCACAATATTCCAGTTTAATCAAATTATCTTTAACACATTGTCTGACATTTAGATACCGTAGATCCGTATGTTTTGATCTAGTTTTCACTGCAGCATTAGTTGCTAATTTTATAGCTGCTTGATTGTCTTCATACACTTTTATTGGTTCATTACAATTTAAACCCATATCAAACAATAATTGTTTCCATACCAATAGCTCAGTACATAATAAAGATAAACAAGAAAATTCGGATTCAGTTGTTGATAAGCTTATATGCTTCTGTCTGTTAGACCTCCATCCTACTAAAGCGTTTCCCAATAATACAACCAATCCTGAAGTGGATTTCCTGGTTACAGTATCAGATGCAAAACTAGCATCTGCAAATGCTTTTAGTTCCAATTCCTTTGTTGGCTCTAGATATAGAGAATAATGTATGGTGTGCTTCAAATATCTTAAAACTCTTTTCGCACCTTGCCAACATCTGGTTGTAGGATTCTCACAATATCTAGCTAAATGATTAACTGTAAATGCTATGTCAGGTCTTGACCAGTTACATAAATACATCAAGCTGCCTATTAATGATTGATATATCTTTTTATCAAAGACATTGCTGTTATCTGCTGAACTCTCAAAACCTTGAACCATAGGTGTTTTTACTGGTTTACAGTTTTCCATATTATAACGTTTCAGCAAACCATTAATTTTCTTAGCTTGAGACAGTTTAAATCCTTTACTAGTCCTGACAATATCCAGCCCTAGATAATGACTAATAGCTCCTAGATCTTTTACTCTAAATTTTCTTTTTAACCCTGAAATTATTCTTTCAGTTTCTGTTTCATCTTTTGCTATAATAGCAATATCATCAGTGAATAATAATAACAATGATAATTCACTATTTTGCTGTTTTATAAATAAACAAGGATCTGCAATACTAGCTTTAAATCCCAAACTATTTAACTCTTTTACTAAACATCTATTCCACTCATAACCTGACTGTTTTAAACCATACAAACTCTTATTCAGTTTCCAACAGTACCCTACCTTACTTTCTATTCCTGATGGAACTTTCATATATATATCATGGTTTAATGTTGCATGCAAATAAGCAGTTTCAATATCTACATGTTTTATACTATAATTCTTATTTGCTGCCCAAACTAAAGCAGCCCTAAGAGTGGAAGCTCTTAACGTTGGAGAAAATACTTCATCATAATCACTATTATTCTGTGCAAATCCTTGAGCAACTAATCTTGCTTTATGTATTACCTCTCCTGTAACACTTTCTTTCAGTTTAAAAACCCATTTACATCCAATTAACTTTTCTGTTTTAGGTATTTTAACCTCTTGATAAACATTAAGATCTTGCAAAGACTTTATTTCTTTATCCATAGCTACTTTCCAATTCTTTCTTTCATTCTCAGGATACATTTTTATTTCTTCAACATTAGAAGGTTCAATGTCTATTTGACAAATTAAACCTGCCTCGAAACGATCAGGCTGTCGTCTTTCCCTGTTAGACCTTCTGAGAATTATTGGACTTATAGGTACATTTACATTATTATCTTCTTCCTCTCCTGTCTCCACTATCAGTGGTTCTTGTTTGATCTCTCTAGCAGGTTCCTCCTCTTCTTTATCACTTTCATTTGAGGAGTTAGTTAAATCTTGTTGAGGAATATATACAATATCTTCTACCCTTTCCCAGCCTGACTGTTCTTGAAAAACAGCGCTAGAACTACAATAAATGTTTCTAGTACCTTTCTCCCAGAACCGATAAGACTTATGGTTTAACTCATAGCCAACAAAAAATAATTGTTTAGCTCTATGTTCTCCTTTATTTCTTATTGAACTTGGAACATGTACCCAAGCAGGTGTCCCAAATGTGTGAATATAACTAAGATTTGGTTTTCTCTTATACCATAAGGTATAAGGAATTTTACCTGTAGCTGAACTAACCACATTGTTTAAAATATGATTAGCACATTTTGCTGCTTCTCCCCATAAGCTATCAGGTAAACCAGAATCTTCAATCATAGATCTAATCATAGCTTGCAATGTTTGGCCCCTCTGTTCAACAAATGCATTATGCTGAGGTCTATAAGGAGCTGTACGTCTATGCTCTATTCCCTCTGAAACTAACAGCTCATTGAACTGTTTATTAACAAACTCAGTTCCATTGTCTGTTATTATGGTTTTTACATTTAACTGAGTTTTCCTTTGTACAAACTTGAGCCAATTAGATATTGTTTGTATAGTTTCAGTTTTTGACGTAAGGAGATAACAGAACCCATATCTGCTATAATGGTCTAGAATATTTAATATGTAGCAAGCACCCCCTAAACTGGGTTTCATAGGACCTATCAAATCCATAAATACCAGTTCTAATGGAGTTGTGGTTTTAAATCCATCTAACCTATTAGCTGGTGCTGCCCTGCTCTTTTCTCTACCACATACGTTACACTGCAGATATTTCTTACAAGCCTTTAACTTAAACCCATTAGACAAAGCTACAGTTCTTTTTAGTGTATTAAAATTCACATGACCCAATCTTCTATGTAATAAATGAATACATTCATCATGTGGTTTTTGATTTGTACAAGTAGTAGCCATTATAATAGGATCATTGCTAATTACAAACAAACCGTCTTTCATATTAGCTATTAAGTTCACTTCATTCTTTTGAATAAGACATTCCTCCCCTTGGAAAGTAACTTTAAAACCTGCTTCCAATAATGCCTTAACTGATAATAGATTATAATCACATCTGGGAACATATAGCATTTCCAAATTTTGTTTTAAAAATGAACAGTAAACCTTACCCTCTCCAGAGACCTTGACTCTCCAGCCATTAGCCATAGAAATATATTTTTTACTAGACCTTATATTCTCAAAATCCCTTTTTATTTTTGAAATACAGTGTGTAGCTCCACTATCTACCACCCACCAATTGTGGTTATTAGTAGTTCTATTAGCTACAGCTACATTAATCAGCTTTTTATTCTTTCTATGGCTTTCCTTTCTCTGACAATTACTATTCTGACAAAACTTAGCAATATGTCCCTTTAACCCACAATTAAAGCATTTCCTTAAAATATAAGCAGATTCAGTCTTCTTTATTTCTTGTTGCAATGGCTCTCTCAACTGTTTTCTCTCCATACGACATCTTGATTCTTCCAACAACCTTCCAGTTATTGAAGAAACAGTTAGGTCTTCTTTGGACAAAACCTCCAAGGACGATACAAAGGCATCATAGCTCTCATCCAATGATGATAAAATGATGTAAACCTGGTGAAGCTCTGAGAAAATAAGTTCTTTTTCTTGCAGTTCCAACAAAGTTGCTTTTATAAAGTTAAGGTGAGCTAACATATCGCCATTCTTTTCCAGTCTAGCTCTAAATAGCTTTCTGGTAAGATTTATATGAGCACCAACACTGTCCCGAACAAAAATCTTTTTCAACTTAGCCCAACATTTAGCAGCAGATTCTTCTCCACGCACATGGACTAGCTGTTGGTCTCCTAATGTTAGCCCAATGATAGATAAAGCCTTATCATTGTCTTTATTGAAGTCTACAATCTTCTTGTTATCTTCTTCATTAGTTGGATCCCAGGCAGTTACATCAGGAGGATTATGGACTATTTTCCAAAGACCTTGATTTTGTAATAGCAAACTACATTGTGTAGACCAAGATACGTAGTTTGACCCATTAAGCCGGGTAATGCAGAATGGATTGAATAGTCCTTGTGCCATTGTCTGAATTTGAAAACTCAGTTAGGAAATATAAATACAATACTGTGCCTGTCCTCAGCACCACACTGGATCTGGGCCCATAACCATTGTTAGAATATGTTGTTGAAAAAATGGTTTGTTTAACAGAGTATTATTAATACACAGTGGAAGTTGTACTGGGACTTTTAGGCAAACAGTAATGCACTAACACGAGTTTTATAACTTATTTTTACTCAGACAACAAAAAGAAACACAGTAAGAAATAGTCCAAGTATCAATCCAGTATCATGCACATAAAAGTCAGTCCATAAAAAACATAGTATCAAAATACAAAAGCTGCTTACCAATATCAAAAACAATATACACTGTAGCAAGCAGTTGATTCTTGAGAGAATAAATATCAAGTTAGCAAACAAGAGAACAAGAGGTATCCAAACACTAACATCAAACACATATACAAGAGCAACTACGTGTAACATCTAACTCTCTTTTATGTGGAATAATTACAGCCACACCCTTAGGCCGTTTAACTCCTTAAAGGTGCTTTTACTCCATTATATAATATTGTCACCCAAATCAAGTTTAATCTCTAACACCTATCATGAATGACATTTTGGCACAGTATCAAATATACTGCTCAAAAAAATAAAGGAAACAGAAAATAAGACATCCTACTATTAAATACAGTACATTGTGTTGTTTAAGTGTTCCCTTTATTTTTTGAGCAGTATATATAGCTCTACTTGCCAGATGATATATAGTTACAAAAAGTACAAGGAATTTTTCTTTAAAATTTTGTCATGGTTTTGATGTTTTGGTTTTTTAAAATCTGATTAATGCTGTAGGGTGTGCAAAATCTCCACAAATGTAACAGCATATAAAGTGTGCTTTTTTTAAAAAAATCCAACCATCCAGTATGATGCTATTTCAAAAATCAATTCCAATTTCTATAAACGTCAGGCACAGGAAACCTGAAATAGAAGTTTATTCAGCTACCTATACACAAATATCTGGTCTACTAATGGCCAAGCCAAATTGGCTCTAAATAAAGATAAATGGAATTCATGGGGGTCTGAACTTGGGTCTCTTGTGGCTGTGCAATGATTCCAAACTGATGACGCATTTAACCCTATCCTCCAGCTCAGCTACTTATCTCCTACCCTAAATTTCCCTAATGGGAAATTGTCCAGTTGGGTGAAAAAATGAGTACCTAAATTTCTCTTGTTGGCTCAGCTAAATGTGATTTTTTTTTGGATGAACATTTGAATTGTTCGTCTCTCCTTCCCAGCAATGAAAGACCTCTGGGGTGAAAGACATCAGCAATTGGAAATCGAGGAGGCATTGAAAGAGATGACCATTGCTGGCTCCAAGAACCTGAGTATCTGGGAAGTGATGAAGGAGCCCAGCTTGCGATGGCCATTGCTTATCGCCATTCTGCTGGTCACAAGTTTGCAGCTCTGTGGCCTGAGTGCAGTTGAGTAGAATACTATTTGGAAACAGCTAAGAAAGTGACCTTTCTTTTCCTTTTTTGATGTTGCTATTTGTAGACAAGACCAACAGGATTGTGCCTTCCTCTTTGTGCTCCATACAAAGACAGTGATACTAAGAAGGAAGAGAGGAATTGTGCAATTTGGCTCAGACCTTCTAGCCTTTTTTTTGCCCCAAGGCATTCAACAGGACCAAGGACAGTTACTAAATTTCTTGTATTTCCATTTCTAACCAAGGACCCCAAAACCTATTTCAGATCAATATATTTTCACACATCCTTTTCAAATTAGTCTTTGTCCCTAACTTTTATTATAGTGGTATTTAATCCTTGACCCAAACAATGATCTAAAGGTGCATGGGTTGTCTAGTGATGGTAATAAGATGGTAATTAAAAAAAAAGATCAGGTCCTGACCTTCTTTAAGTATTAGTGCTATATTTGCATCTGTCCAACTTTCTTGTATCCTTCCTCTATCCAGAATTGAATTTGTCATTTTTTAAAGAGATGTAATAGTTGATCTTCAAAATATTTGTAATAGGAAGCTGTTAATCCTTCTGGGCCAGGACCTTTCTCAGACTTTTCTCATAGATTTCCTTTATTATTACTATAAATCCATTCATCAGCTGCTTTAGTCATTAACTTTGGTAAATATTTATTTAAATATTTATTTTTGCCAGGGGAAATACTTCTCTGTAAAGTTTTGTATAATACTGATGGAAACCTATTTGCATATTTAAAGGTAAAGGTAAAGGTTTCCTCTGTTCAGTTATTTCCAACTCTAAAGGGAGGTGGACATCTCTGTTTCTTAGCTGAGGGAATCAGCCTTGTCTGGTGACCCATCTGGGCTCATGTGGCCAGCATGACTATACATGCATGGAACACTGTTACCTTCCCATCAAGGTGGTATCTTTTTATTCACTCACATTTGGGTGCTTTCAAACTGCTAGGTGGGCAGGAGCTGGAACAAGAATGGGAACCACCCCCACCCCCACCCCCATCATGCGGTGCTGCTAGTTTAGGGTTACAGTTAAATAGTAATAAACCAGACTTTGACCACCACCTAATAGGTGCTTATAACAAGATAGGGGCTGGTTGAGACCAATCCTTTTCAGTGGAAATTGTCCCACAGCCTGGTCTCATTTGCTTGACAATTCCACCAAGTGTCTCTTAGCCAAGATGCCTCAGACCAAAAGGCCACAAAGGGGTTAGAAAACTAGGAAAGACAGTTCTGGGGAGATCAGCTTCCCCCCCCACACACACACATACACACTTAAGTGATGGAGACAAAATAGGTAGCTATTTAAGATGGGGGCAGAGACAGTAGAAAGAGAGGGCTTAATTTGGACTTTTTGGGGTACATGTTGATTTTCTACAGCTCTGATGGGGAAGCTTGTAGGCTGTGACTGTCTAACTTCTGAGTTCAGGCATGTTCAACTTTTATATTGTAATGAACAGTTTGCCAAAAGGAAAAGGAAAACGAGCCCTGAGGAAAAGCTTTGCCATTCAGCAACACTGGACAACTGCCACCCTAAAAGGAAGACTTGATAGTAATGACAATGAGTAGCCTCTTCTTGCAAAGACAATTTATAAATAACACATTTTTTTAAAAAAAGCTAAAAACAAGCACAAAATGCAACAATGGAGCTTGAAAGTCTGCAGCTCTTGTCCACTATATACTGTATATAAAACCTTCATCTTGAAAACCTGCGGTCCATGATTCCCCTTCCTCTGCCTTCCAGATATACTTCTATGCTTTTGAAGTTTTCCGCACTGCCAGGCTGGAAGAGCTGGTCATCCCTTATGTCACTCTGGGCATTGGTCTCTGTGAATTTGCCTCTGTGCTCCTGTGCGTAAGTACAGATGAGTTGCTCACTCGTTTTGCACCATCAGCTGCAAAGAGAAAAGGCCAGGCAAGCAGCCTCCTGAGGGAGACAAGTCAGGTGGCAGCAGCTGGATCGAGGCCCTGGTGGGTTGGCATCCTCTCCTCCAGATGGATGTCTGTCAATCAGAAGTCAAGGCGGAGGGTGGCAACAAAGTCAGACCAGGCTTACTTGCCTCCTCCTGTGCAAGTGCGCATGTGGCCTGTCAGGGTCCTTTGGGGTGAGCTTCTGTTTGGAGTGACCATCTCTTTTGCCCTCAGAGCTCCATCATTGACCGCCTAGGCCGGAGAGTTCTGCTGTGGGGCGGTTTTGGGATGATGGCCCTCACATTGGCTCTCCTTGTCCTCACTCTGTCTCTCCAGGTAAGCAAGTCCCACCTGGCTAATTCCTGGCTTTGGGCAATTCTTTCATTTTAATTCACATTTCTCTAACCACAGTATTATCTTATTAGAAGGCTTCTGTTTATTGTTCCACTTGCCACAAAATGTCACAAAGGTTTTTACTCAACAGATACTAGTTTCTTCACTTTAATGTTTGTTTTTTATCTAAATTTTAATTATACTAATGCTGCTTTATATGTGTGTGTGTTTGTGTGTCTGTGTGTATAGTCTTTTTTTAGTCTTGTCATTTGCTGATTATCAAAATAGAAATGCAAGATAAAAGTTCATTAACAATTTAAAAGATGTGTAAGGATCTGCCTCAAGAAAGCAGAACCAAGAAAGCAGAACTCTTGAAACAGGAACTTTTAATGGCAGGTACAGAGCTAGGCAGGATCTGAGGTTTTTCCACCTGAATCAATAGGTTAAAGGAACAATCAAAACTCCACCCCAACTGTCTATCTGGTCGGTGTCAACTCACTGTGGGAAAGAACCGATAAGGCACCTTTTCTCAAGGTGGTTAGGTCTCCACAGCTTCTTCCCTCTGTCTGGAGATAAGGCAGATGGCCTAGAGCAGGGGTCGGCAACCTTGGCTCTTTTATGACTCGCGGACTTCAACTCCCAGAATTCCTGAGCCAGCTATGCTGGCTCAGGAATTCTGGGAGTTGAAGTCCGCGAGTCATAAAAGAGCCAAGGTTGCCTACCCCTGGCCTAGAGAGACATTCCATTCACACCCCCGAGAAGATTCATCAAAGAGGACAGAGCAAAGTGAAAGAAGTGTCCTCCCCTCCCCCCACATTAGCACAGCAAGGGCCCCGCAAATCCCCCTACCCCCAGGAGAATGGGAGAACCAAGGAGGTTATGATATGAAAATATAGGGCTCTGACAACATGAGGTAAAAAAAAGTTTGTGCTAGAAATTAAGGTTTCACTAAAATTCAAACTAAAATTCAGAATAGGGCAGTAGAGAGAATCAATGTAGCTGGAAGGGACCTTGGACGTCTTCTAGTCCAACCCCCTGCTCAAGCAGGAGACTCTGTACCACTTAAGACAAGTAGCTGTCTAGTCTCTTCTTAACAACCTCCAGTGATGGAGCACCCACAATGTCTGAAGGCAAATTGTTCCACTTATTAATCTTCTCACTGTTAGGAAGTTTCTCCTTAATTCCAGGTTGCTTCTCTCCTTGATTAGTTTTCATCCACTGTTTCTTGTCTTGCCTTCTGGTGCTTTGGAAAATAAGTTGACCCCCTCCTCTTTGTGGCAGCCCCTCAAATACTGGAACACTGCTATCATGTCACCCCTAGTCCTTCTCTTCTCCAGGATATCCATATCCATATCCATATCCTGCAACCATTCTTCATATGTTTTAGTCTCCAAGCCTTTGATCATCTTAGTTGCACTTCTCTGCACTTTTTCCAAAGTCTCAACTTCTTTTTTGTATGTGGTGACCAAAACTAGATGCAGTATTCCAGATGTGATCTTACTAAAGTTTTATAAAGCGGTATTAATATGTCATGTGATTTTGATTATAAGCCTCTGTTTATACAGCCAAGGATTGTATTAGCTTTTTTGGTTGTTGCCACACACTGCTGGTTCATATTTAAGTGATCGTCCACTAGGACTCCAAGGTCCCTCTCACAGTTACTATTTTTGAGTCAGGTTTGACCTAATTTGTACTTGTACCTTTGCCTTTTCCTGCCCAGGTGTAAAACCTTGCTTTTCTCCATATTAAATGTCATATTTTTGGATAGGGCCCATTGTTCAAGTCTGGATCCTTTCTGGATTCGGACCTTGTCTTCTGGGGTGTTGGTTATTCCTGCCACATTAGTGTCATTTGCAAATTTAATGAGTTCCCCTTCTATTTGCTCATCTAAGTGAATAATGAAGATATTGAAGAGTACTGGACCTAAGACAGAACCTTGTGGTACCTCCTTGCTTATTTCCCTCCATGTAGATATAGTACCATTAAATACTACTCGATGAGTACGGTTTGTCAGCCATGTGATGCTATCTATCTCACATTTTTCTAGCTTACCAAGAAGTAGGTTGTGGTCAACTTTGTCAACATATGAAGAACGGTTGCAGGATTTGGGAATGGCCAGTCTAGAGAAAAGAAGAACTTGGGGGGGGGGGACGGGGGACAGGATAGTAGTATTCCAGTATTTGAGAGGCTGCCACAAAGAAAAGGGGGTCAATTTATTTTCCAAAGCACTAGAAGGCAAGACAAGAAATAATGGACGATCACTTTTTTAAAAAGTAGCTAATTTCATTGTTTAATATTCTAATGCTTCTAAATATCATAAATCAATTTTCATAGTGTCCATAATGATCACTTCCATTGTATACGTACAGTGAACATTTCCTTCTTTTTTCACCTTCATAAACTGTGACATTTTTTCCTTTTTTTTATTGAAAAGTTTTTAAAATACATTTTTTAAAAACATAAACTCCCTCCATCCCCCTCCCCTCCCCCTTACCCTCCCTTACCCTCCCCCCCCCTGACTTCCCAGAGCTGAATACAGGGTATTAACTTTACAAACTTAAGCTAAAATATGCTAAATAACTAAAAAAAGACATATTAAATTCTATCACACTTTAACTCCCCTTAAACATAACTAAATTACTAACCAATAATGAATAACTAATAATACATCATATAAAACTTATACTTATTCAAATGCTAAATGAAACTTTTTAGTCCCATATTTATTCTGAATATATTCAATCCATCTTCTCCATTCCACAATATGTTGCGATTGTTCTTTCAAATATGCTGAAATCTTTGCCATTTCCGCCAGGTTTGAAACTTTCAAAGTCCACTCTTCTATAGTAGGCAGTTCCTCCTTATTCCAATATTGCGCTACTAAAAGTCTTGCTGCCGTAATTAAATTCAAGATCAATTTAGTATCTATAACAGTACAATCTGTAATAATACCCAACAGAAATAACTGTGGAGAAAACCTTATCTTTTTCTTAAATATCCTCTGAATGTTCCACCAAATTTTAATCCAAAAAACTTTGACTTTTTTACAAGTCCACCATATATGATAATACGTTGCATCCTCACAACCACACCTCCAACATTTAGGCTGGCAGTTCGGATACATACTTGCTAATATTTTAGGATCTAAATGCCATCTATAATTTAATTTAATTTAATTTAATAACATTTATATACCGCCCTTCTCCCTGAGGACTCAGGGCGGTTCACAGGGCAGAATAAAATACCAAATACAAACATTAAAAAAAAGATTAAACAGTTGCCCTAGTTAAAACAATAGAAGTACAATTCTAAAAACCCCAAGATAAAATTAAGAGACCAAAGATAAAACAACCCCACCGATCCCCATCAGGCTAGGCCAGCTTGTACAAACAAAAACGTCTTGAGATCGCGACGAAAGGAGCGAAGATCGGGCGCCATCCGGAGCTCTACCGGTAGCTGATTCCACAGCTCCGGAGCGCCCACAGAGAAGGATCTCCCCCTGGGGGCCACCAATCGACATTCTCTGATCGGTGGCACCCTGAGGAGGCCCTCTCTGTGGGAACGCACAGGGCGCAGGGAGCTTGATGCCGGCAGCAGATGTTTTTATAAAACATTTTATAAAAAATTTCTCTTAAATTTTGTGCCTGTGTAAATTTTACATTTCTGACCCATACCTTTTCCCAAGTGTCCATTGTGATAACCTCCTGAAAATTTATCATACAATCTTTAACAAGTTCCGTTTCTGAGTCTATTTCTATCAATGCATTCTATATCCCTCTTATATGCGCTTGACCTTGATCTCTAATTTGTTTTACCAAATTTCCATCAGTTATCGAAATACCAACTTTCTGATCTTCTTTCCATCTAGCTTGTAACTGCCCATACTGAAATCAAGTTTGCACAATCTTTTCTTCTTTTAAAATATTATATGGCTTTAATTGCCATACATTCCTTTCTATCCTTAAAATTTCTTTATATGTAATCTCATCATGTTTAAATCCAACATTTATATTTTCTATTGCATGTTTAGGTATTGCCCAAATTGGTATTTTATAATTTAACTTATGACGATATTTTTTCCAAACTCGCAACAGAGCATACCTTAATATATGTGTTTTAAAAACATTATCCACCTTCTTGTCATACAATAAATATGCATGCCAACCAAATAACAAATCATAACCCTCAACATTCAATAATCTCCCTTGTGTTAAATTAAACCAATCACTAATCGATGATAAAGCAGCAGCCTCATAATATAATTAAAAATTGGGCATTTTAAGACCACCTCTTTATTTTATTTTTATTTTATTAAATTTATATACCGCCCTATTCCCGGAGGACTCAGGGCGGTATACAGGGAAGATTAAAACAAACATACAAAAATTAAAATCAGATTAAAACAGTTAATTAAATAAAGTCCCCGAAATTTAAAACTAAAGCCTAATAAAAATTAAAACCCCTCAGCCTGGGCCAGACAGCTCAAAGAGCCAAGTTTTCAGGTCCCTGCGGAATGAGCGAAGGTCGGGGGCAGTCCTAAGTTCCATGGGGAGCTGGTTCCATAGGGCCAGCGTACCCACAGAGAACCCGCCGGCATTCCCTAACCGGCGGTATCCTGAGAAGGCCCTCCCTGTGGGAGCGCACGGGACGAAGGGAGCTTGATGCCAGCGGGCAGGTGTTCCCTCAGATAACCCGGACCCAAGGTCATCACCAGCACCTTGAATCTCACCCAAAGGGCAACCGGAAGCCAATGCAGCGCGCGGAGTAGAGGTGTTACATGGGAGTATCGGAAAGCCCCCATCACAACTCGCGTGGCCACATTCTGCACCAGTTGAAGCCTCCGAGTGGTCCTCAAGGGCAGCCCCATGTAGAGAGCGTTGCAGTAGTCTAAACGGGAGGTCACGAGCGCATGAGTCACGAGGTCACGAGCGCACGAGCGTAGGGCATCTCGGTCCAGATAGGGTCGCAACTGGCGCACCAGGCGAACCTGGGCAAAAGCCCCCCTGGTCACGGCTCCTATGTGATCTTCAAAATTGAGCCGTGAATCAAGGAGGGCTTGATTCACTTTTCGCTAACTCTTTTTGCTTATATTCCAGTTTACGCCTATATTTATTATTCAAGTATATTAACACTCCTCTCATATAAGCTTTACTTGCATCCCAAACCATTTCAATAGAAGTACCTTATGCATATTTATATTTAAAAAAATTTTCATCTTTTTTTACATTCTTCCACATTTTCTTGATAACTAAACAGATTTTCATTCAATCTCCAAGACCTCCTCTCTCCACTCTCTTTTTCCAGTTCCAGCCATACTGGACTATGATCTGATAGAGTTCTTGGACATATCTTCTTAATCCTAGAAAAAAAATCATTAGTAATTAATACAAAATCGATCCTAGAAAAAGATTGATGTCTATCAGAAAAAAAAGTAAAAAATTTCTTCCAAATTTCTTTCTCTCCAAACATCTCTCAATTCCAAGTCATCTTTCATCTCAAAAAAGGATTTAGGCAATCTAGCATGATTTGGTATACTTCTAAAAAGACCATTTTTGTCTTTTTGTACATCCAGGACACCATTCCAATCTCCCATCAAAATACATGATTTATAATCCCATTGAACTATCTTGTTATGTAAAAGTTTATAAAATTCTCCTTGCTGTTGATTAGGGGCATATAATCCAACCAAAAGTATTTTCTTGCCTTCTATTAACAATTCAATTATAACATATCTTCCTTGTTTGTCTGTTTCAATTAAATTAGCTGTTCAATTCTTCTTCACGTAAATAACTACTCCATTTTTCTTATCTGGAGCAGACGCATTAAACTGTGTACCCAATCTAAAGTTTATCAAATATTTTTGATCAGCTGCTCGAATATGCGTTTCCTGTAAACAAATAACATCATTTTAAAATTGTTTCAAATACTGAAATACTTTCTTTCTCTTGTGCAGGGAATTTAATCCATTAACATTCCAGGTTGGAAACTTTGTTGCCATCTTTTGCGACCTGAAGCTTTCGGAGCGCCTCTTGCAAAACCACCTGCACCTGCCTCTTCGATTTCGCTCCTCCCACTGCCTCACTATAAGTAGGTTCTTGAGATGTAATTGTAGCTTTCTGTTGTTCTTGTTCTTGTCTCATTCGTCTAATTGCAGCCCGTGTCATTCTTTGTTCTCTAACCTCTTCTGATGACATCTGGGACTGCTCAACTTCTAGAATTTGCTGAGATTCTTTATCCTTCTGCAAAGTAACTCCTTCAGCTCCTTGTATCCACTCGAATCTGACGGTCTCCTTCGTCCTTCCTTCCTTTAAATTCTGAAGATGGTGGAGAACCTGCCTTCAATATGTTAGAATAAAAATCTCGTGCCTTCAAAACTGTATTAAGATGATATCTCGTGACAGCATAATTCACCACCAAGCCTACTGGAATCTCCAATCTAAACTGAAGCTGCCGTTTCTTTAATTCCTCTACCAAAAAAGCAAATTCTTTTCTTCTCCTTAAAATTCTTGGAGGAATCTCTTTCAGAATCAAAACTTCTTGCTCAGCAACTTTAAATCTATTGTTATAAAAGGCTATAATCACATTTCTGATTGATCTCTTTGTAAAATAAACCACCACATCTCTAGGTAATTTTCTTTGTCTGGCAATCCAAGAATTAACACGAAATATTTTGTCTATATAATATCTTAATATCATAATATCTTCTGCTTGATGCTCCAAAACCGGTTCGAGGGCTTGTGCCAATAACTCTTTCAAGTTTTCCTTTGGGTCTTCCTTCAATCCTCTAATCCTCACAGCAAACTCCATATCTCTATATTGTATCATAACTACATCATCATCAATCTTTTCCATCACATTTTCAGCTCCCAACATTTTAGCATCCAATCTCAAATTATTTTTATTCAACTCTTCCATACGATCATCCATACGCTCAATACAGACTGCCAGCCCTTGAAATGCAGCTAAAATGTCTGCTCTTCTCCTCAATAAGTTCAGCTATTTGCTGGGATTTTTTTTAAAAGCATCTTGTAAAGCATCTTGTAAATCTTTTACTGTTAATGCGGGTGCGGGTGCCACAGGAGGAGGCATCAAAGCCTGTAATTAAGAATGCTGAACTGGCGAAGCACCAGCACTTCTAGGAACTTTAGTTGGTTTAGAAGCCATCTTAACACCCAGTTAATTTCTATTGCGCACTTTCACTTTCCACACCGCTTTCCACACCGCTTTTCTTTCAAAATAAACCAGAGTTAAAGTCCGAATACTTCCTGTTCCAATATTCTCCTGCACAGCTCTGCCTGCATCCAGGTAATCCAAAGTTAATTGTTGATTGCAGGGATGGTTGGAGCATCCTGCTCCACTCCAAAACCTTTAAGCAGAGGAGTCCCCGAGTCCGGAGCTAGTTCAGGCTTCGGGGGGGGGCTCTCACCCTTCAACCCCCAGAATTTAAACTCTGGGGGTCTAGGGGAGCTCTACCCCTACCTGAACACTCACCCCCCTCTTCTCCCGAGGAGAGGGTTTCCGAGCCGCAAAACAGCTGATCATCGCTGTTTTAGTGGCTCCAACGGAAAACAACAGGGCTGATGGCCGGAACGGCCGCCATCGATGGAGCCTCGTCCCTAGTGGACGATCACTTGACTATAAAGCAACAATGTGCAACAGCAGCCAAAAAAATCTAAAGTCTGTCATTGATAACCAAATGGAGGTTTATTTCTGAATTGCCCTCATACGAAGGAGAAGTCAAGAGAAGCCTGAAAAAATGGCTGTTAGGATGGAGTTGATGAGATTCTGGAAAAGAAAGAGGAGATAAAGTTGAACTTATCAATGAACAAGGTGGAAGCAAGGTGAGAAAGGCCCAGAAGCATATACTGCAGGATAAAAACTTTGGGACAGCTATGAGCTGGATGACTGAGAATCTCCATAAGCATGTAGGACAAAGCATGGTTATTCGGGAGACTTTGTGTCCCCGGGAGGCCACCATTGTCCAGATGGCCGGGAGTGAATCCCTCCTCTTGAGATGTGGTCCTCGGGTTCAGTTGGGCTTGTTGCTCACATACCTGGCGCCCAGCTGTGTGGCAACAGCCCTGCCTGAGCTGCTCGACACCCTCTCAGGGTTGGCGGTGGAGTTCCCCAGGCTTATAGTCCTGGGTGACTTCAACCTGCCGTCACTGGGGGGGTCGTCGGAGTTATCTCGGGAGTTCATGGCTTCCATGACAGCCATGGGCCTGACCCAGGTTATTGAGGGCCCTACTCACGAGGGGGATCATACTCTCGACCTGGTGTTCCTGTCTGGACAGTGGTTGGATGATCTGGGAGGGGGTTCTCCGTCCATCACCCCTCTGTCATGGTCAGATCATCACCTCCTGAGGCTGGTTTTCCGTCATGCCATCCCCCGCCGCTGGGCGGCGGAACCGACCAGGTGGTTCCGCCCCAGGCGCCTAATGGACCCGGACCAGTTCCAGAGGGCGCTTGGGCCGATACCTATCACCCTTACCCACAGCCCAGTCGATGCTCTGGTGGAGGCCTGGGAAACGGCTGCCACCAGGGCACTCGACTGTGTTGTACCCATGCGACCTCTGACTCGGCGCAGATCCCGCTGGGCTCCATGGTTCTCGGTGGAGCTCCGGGAGATGAAGCGTCGGAGACGAGGTCTAGAGAGCGGTTGGAGATCCAGCCGATCCGAATCTGACCGATTGCAGTTAAGAACCTTTATAAGGTCTTATCTTGCGGCGATAAGGACGGCGAAGTCTAACTACTTTGCCGCCCTTGTCGCGTCCGCAGATAATCGCCCGGCCGCCCTGTTTAGGGTGACTCGCTCCCTCCTTAACCAGGAGGTGAGGGAGGATCCCTTGCAGGGACGAGCCGAGGAGTTCAGTCATCATCTGACGGACAAAATCGCTCGGATCCGGACCGGCTTGGACTCTGACTGGGCAGAGTCTGATGTGGAGGAATCAGGCGGTCTTGAGCATGTTATCTGGACTGAGTTCGACCCTGTTTCCCCTGATGATGTGGACAGGATCATGGGGAGACTGAGCTCCACCACCTGTTTGTTGGATCCGTGCCCCTCCTGGCTAGCTTATGCGGCTCGGGAGGGAACACGAGGCTGGTTCCATGCAGTAATAACTGCTTCTTTGAAGGAGGGTGTCTTCCCTGCCGCCTTGAAGGAGGCGGTGGTGAGACCCCTCCTCAAGAAGCCTGCTTTGGACCCGGCTGTTTTAAACAACTATCGTCCAGTCTCCAACCTTCGCTTTCTGGCGAAGGTTGTTGAGAGTGTGGTGGCGCATCAGCTCCCTCTGTTCCTGGAGGAAACTGATTATCTGGACCCGTACCAATCGGGCTTCAGGCCCGGACACAGCACGGAGACGGCATTGGTCGCGCTGGTGAATGATCTCTGGAGGGCTAGGGACAGGGGTTGCTCCTCTGTCCTGGTCCTATTAGATCTCTCAGCGGCTTTCGATACCATCGACCATGGTATCCTGCTGCGGCGTCTCAGGGGGTTGGGAGTGGGAGGCACCGTTCTACGGTGGTTCTCCTCCTACCTCCAGGGCCGCTCGCAGTCGGTGTTGACAGGAGGGCAGAGATCCGCCCCGAGGTCTCTCATTTGTGGAGTCCCTCAGGGGTCGGTTCTCTCGCCTCTCCTGTTCAACATCTATATGAAGCCGCTGGGCGAGATCATTCGTGGTTTTGGGGTGGGGTATCACCAGTACGCTGATGATACCCAACTTTTTCTTTCCACCCCGAACCAACCCAGTGATGCCCTCTCCGTGATGTCCCGGTGCCTGGAGGCGGTTCAGGTCTGGATGGGGAGAAACAGGCTTCGTCTCAATCCCGCCAAGACTGAGTGGCTGTGCATATCGGCGTCTCGGGTTAACCAAGTTATTCCACCTCTAATGATGGGGGGGTGAGGTGTTACCCCCCGTTGATAGGGCTCGCAACTTGGGCGTCCTTCTGGATTCACGGCTCAATTTTGAAGATCACATAGGAGCCGTGACCAGGGGGGCTTTTGCACAGGTTCGCCTGGTGCGCCAGTTGCGTCCCTATCTGGACCGAGACGCCCTACGCACAGTCACTCATGCGCTTGTGACCTCCCGTTTGGACTACTGTAACGCTCTCTACATGGGGCTGCCCTTGAAGACCACTCGGAGGCTTCAACTGGTGCAGAATGCGGCCGCACGAGTTGTAATGGGGGTTTCCCGATACTCCCATGTAACACCTCTACTCCGCGAGCTGCATTGGCTTCCGGTTGCCCTCCGGGTGAAATTCAAGGTGCTGGTTATTACCTATAAAGCCCTACATGGCCTGGGTCCGGGTTATTTGAGGGAACACCTGCTGCCGTCATCAAACGCCCTTCGTCCAGTGCGCTCCCACAGGGAGGGTCTGCTCAGGGTCCCGCCGGTAAGAGATTGCCGGCGGGTGACACCCAGGGATAGGGCCTTCTCAGTGGGAGCGCCTGCCCTCTGGAACCAGCTGCCGGTGGAGCTGAGGACTGCTCCTGACCTCCGATCATTCCGCCGGGGCCTGAAGACCTGGCTCTTTGAGCTCTCGGGCCCAGGCTGAGGAGAAAATTTTAACTGGGGTTTTTAGTGTACAGGGTGAATTTAATGCTTTTAACTGGTTTTTAACTTTTGTATGTTTTGATTTTTAATTCCCTGTAAACCGCCCTGAGTCCTCAGGGAAAGGGCGGTATACAAATGCAACTAAATAAATAAATAAATAAATAAATAAAACAGTTTTCATTATGATACCTTCTTTTTGCTGTGCAATTTCTCTGGCTTCATATTTGCAATTTCTTTTCTTTGAATCACAGAGTTGGTTGTCCTGAAAGGAATGAGATGATGGGGAGGGATGGAGGTCTGCTAATTCACAGAGACATTGACTGCTAATACTCCATAGAAGTTGTTAAGATTTTCTGTTGCTAGAACCACTATCACTGCAGCAGCTAAATCCATTGTAAGCTGAATAATTTGGGTTTCCTATTTCAACAGTCCCCTCCATACACAGGCAGCAAAAGATATCGTACAGCAGGGGACAATGTCTGGTCTAAATTTTGGTTTGCTGGCAGTGGGCCCCCACTTTAATCCCACCTGCTCTTGTTCCTCCCTTTTAGGATCAGTCTTCCTGGATTTCATACAGCAGCATTGCCCTCATCTTCCTCTTCATCACTTTCTATGGAATTGGTCCATGTGAGTACAGTGAAATCAAATACGGAGAAGCCATGACACAGAACATAGAATAATAGGTTTGGAAGGGACTTTAGAAGTCTTCTAGTCCAACCCCCTGCCCATGGCTGGAGACCCTATATAATTCTGGACAAATGTCTCTTCATTCTCTTCTTGAAAACCTCTGGTGATAGACTAGAGCACCCACAGCTTTTTCCACCTATTACATCTTGTCCTGCCCTGGTGCTTTGGAGAATAGGTTCACACCCTCTTCTCTGTAGCCCCTCAAGTACTGGAAAACTGCTCTCATTATCAGCCCTAGGTCTTCCTTTTGTTAGAGTAGACATACCTAGTGTTCTCAGTTGTTCATCATTTATTAGCCTCCAGATCTTTTATCATCTTTGTTGCTCTTTTCTGCACTCTTTCTAGGGTTTCAACATCTTTTTCTGTATTCTGAATTCAATGCAATATTCAAAATGTGGTCTCACTGATAAAATAGTACTGATAAAATAGTACTATCACTTCACGTGATCTGGAAACTATCCAGATAGTCTGTGGAGTACTTTGTCAAATGCTTACTGAAGTACAAATATATTAAGTCCATAACATTTCCCTTATCTACTAATTTTGCCAGTCAGTTTGTCAAAGAATGCAATAAGATTTCTTTGGCATGATCTGTTTTTAACAACCATGTTGGCTTCTAGCAATAACTTGTTCTAGTAATAACTTGCTTGTTTTAGGTGGTTGCAGATCCATTGCTTAATTATCTTTTCCAGGATCTTCCTAGGTATTGATGTCTGACTGACTTGTCTGTTGTTTCAAGGATTGACTTTGTTGCCCTTTTTGAATGTTGGAACCACATCTGCTCTTTCCAGTCCTCTGACAGTCCTCTTATGCTCTAGGTAGGATCTTTGAAAGATTTCATTCAGTGGTTCCAAGATCACATCTGCCAGCTCTTTCAGAAATCTGAGATGTCATCCAACTGGTCCTGGTGATAGGAACTCCTCTAGGGTGGATGGGTTACTTTATCTTTTTCTTGACTATTTTGACTTGCCTTCCTATTCTGTCTGTTACAGTATTGTTTTTGATAGGTTGGACTGTTTTCCCCCCTTTTGTGTAAAAAGAGATGCAAAGAATGAATTAAGCAGTTCGGCTTTCTTTCTTCTGCTCCTTGCCATCTTCTACTAGGTGACCAATCATTTCCTTGACTTTTTTGTTTCTTACGTTACTTTGCAAATGACAAATGGCTGCTACTCAGTCCCTGAATAAAGGGGAGGCTTCCATCTTCTTTGGCAGGGGTTCTCTTGCCTCACCTCAAAGAGCCTTTTTCCTGACATTCCACCAGAACCTATGTCAGGACCCACCTCAATCCACATCTTAGGAAATAAGAACTCTTGGATGCAAGTTTAGTCCAAAAGGAAAATGTTTACTAGGATGGAATCGATTGTGGCAATACAAGACGGAATCTAACAAAGTTACATTTCAATCCTATATAAAGCATTCCCATTTCAGCCCCCTCCCATCATTTACTTAGGTGTCAGGCCCTTCCGTGGGAAAGGGAACTCTCCTTGTTTTTATTGTTATTGCTTCTTCCTTTTCAGTTGTAAATGAAGATGCGATCCAGATCTGTCTCTCCCCCTCCCTCCCCCAGTTCAAACGTTTCCCTGTTGTTTGAAGATCGCCTTAAGTAACCATCCTCTCCCCCCCCTCGGAGAGATGTGATATAAATGGATTCTGACATTTGGCTCTCCTTTCAGAAAAAAGATGAGTCCATCTGTGGGGGAAAAGAAAACATATAAATGTTAGCCTGGTTTGTTCGGATATTCTGTATGAAACCTCTTAAGCAACTTAGGTGCTTTAACATGGAGTTTGTTAACCCACTCATTTTCTGAGGAGGGGAGGTGTTTCCATGCCACTAAATATTGTATCGTTCCATGGTGTTTTCTGGAATCTAAGATTTCTTTCACTTCAAAATGTTGTTCTCCTTCCACCATGATGGGGGGTGGTGGTGGTGGGATTTTTGCTCATAGTGGTGATTGTTGTTCTCTCTTTAATAGACTGCAGTGAAAGTTTGGGTGTATTTGTCTAAGATTTTGGGGTAGTTCTAATTCAACTGTTACTGGGTTTATGATTCTTTTAATTGGAAAGGGTCCAATATATTTTGGTCCTAGTTTTTTACAGGGTTGGAGTGATTTCAGGTATTTTGTGGATAAATATACCATCTCTCCTACCCTAAATGGTGTGGGATCAGTTCTTTTTTTGTCTGCCTGTGTCTTGTATGCTTTTCTGGCATCTTCCAACGCTTTCCTAACGATTGGCCATATATTTTGTAATTGAGCAATCCATTCCTTCAGATCAGGTATGACCGGTTCTTTTGGGGTTAGTTCTGGTATTGGGTTGAAACTCTGGCCTGTAGCTACTTGAAAAGGGGTGTAACCTGTGCTTGAGTGGACTGCATTATTATATGCTACTTCTGCAAAAGGCAGTAGGTCCGTCCAGTCGGACTGCTGAAAATTAATAAAGCATCTCAGATATTGTTCAAGTATATTATTAAGTCTTTCAGAAGCTCCGTCTGTCTGAGGATGGTGACTAGATGACAGTCCTTGTGTGGTTCCTAAGAGGGATAAAAATTCTTTCCAAAATGCCGACGTAAATTGCACCCCTCTGTCAGATATGATGCGTTGTGGTACCCCGTGCAATCTGTAAATATGCTGTACAAAAAGTTTTGCTAATGCTTTTGCAGTCGGGATTTTTTGGCAAGGTATGAAATGTACTTGCTTAGAGAACAGATCTGTGACAGTCCAGACTACAGTGTTTCCATTACTTTCTGGCAGTTCTACGATAAAATCCATGGCTATTTCTTTCCATAGGGCTGAGGGGTGCGCCACCGGTTGTAACAGACCTGGCAGTTTCCCTTGCAGTCTTTTGGCCATCACGCAAATTTGACAGCTACCCACATAGCTTTCTATGTCCTTTTTCATAGATGGCCACCAAAATTGCCTTTTAGTTAAGTGTAAGGTTTTTACAAAGCCAAAGTGTCCTGCTGATTTTGTATCATGGCACAGTTGCATGAAATTGATTCTCTGTGTGGCAGGTATATATAGCTTCTCCCCCACCCATGGCAGTCCATCTTTAATTGTGCACACATGTTTATTTTTCTGGAACCATTCATCACTTTCCAAAGACTTCCTGAATTCTATTCCAGTTTGGCTATCTACCTTCGGCTTCATTTTTTCTTGTGCCCTGGTGGTGACTGGTGCTGCCAGTTGTTGTTCCGGTACAAGTGGTTTAAAGTTAGTAACTCTTGTGCTGTTATATTGGGGCATGCGGGATAATTCATCTGCCAGGATGTTCTTTCCCCCCGGTAAGTGAAATTGAATCAGTGAAAATGTTGGGACCAGCGGGCTTGCTTAGGAGTGAGCTTCCTGGGCATTTTTAGTGCTTCCAAATTCTTGTGGTCTGTCCAGACCTGGAAAGGTATTTTATTTCCTTCTAAAAATTGGCGCCATGTTAGTAATGCCCACCTCAACGAGAATGCCTCTTTTTCCCATATTGGCCAACGTTGTTCTGTTTCTGTGAGTTTTCTGGATGTGTATGCACATGGTTGCAACGTCCCCCCATCATTTTCTTTTTTTTTTTATTGAAAAGTTTTAACATACAATTTTTCTTTAAAACCCCCCCTCCCCCTCCCTTCACCCTCCCCCCCTACCTCTCCCCCCTCCCCCCCTCCCCCCCCGACTTCCCAGAGCTAAATACAAGGTATATATAAAAAAAAACAATCATAAACAATCATATACTAACAACTATAAGCTCTAAAATCCATCACTCTCTAGCTTATATAGGATAAAACAAACCTTAGTAATATTAAATATATATATAAAAAAAAAACTAAAAGAAAAAAAAAGAAGAAAAAAGAAAGAAGACTTATTCAAATGCTACATAAAACTTCTTAACCCTATACTTATTCTGGATAAACTCAATCCATTTTCTCCATTCCATAATATAGCGTTCTTGCGAGTGATCTTTCAAATAGGCCGAAATCTTCGCCATCTCTGCCAGGTCGGAAACCTTTAAAGTCCACTCTTCTATAGACGGCAATTCCTCTTTCTTCCAATACTGACCTATCAGGAGTCTTGCTGCCGTAATTAAATTCAACATCAACTTAGTGTCCACAACTGTAGCATCTGTAATTATTCCCAACAAAAAAAGTTGCGGACAAAACTTTATCCTCTGTTTAAAAATCTTCTGCATGTTCCACCAAACTTTTATCCAAAAGGCCTTAACCTTTTTACATGTCCACCATATATGAAAATATGTTGCATCTTCATCACCGCACCTCCAACATTTAGGCTGATAATTCGGATACATACTTGCGAGCTTTTTGGGATCTAAATGCCATCTATAAAACATTTTGTAAAAGTTTTCTCTTAAATTTTGAGCTTGTGTAAATTTTACGTTCCTCACCCAAATCTTTTCCCACGTGTCCATTGTAATAACTTCCTGGATGTTTTGGGCCCATTTTATCATACAATCCTTAACAAGTTCTGTTTCTGAATCAATCTCTATCAATGCAAGATATATCCGTTTAATATGTGCCGGTCCCTGATTTATAATTTGCTTTATCAAATTTTCATCAGTCATTGTAAAACCATTTTTCTGATCTTCTTTCCACCTGGCCCGTAACTGAGTATATTGGAACCAGTTTTGAACAACCTTCTCTTCTCGCAAGAGACTATATGATTTCAAACACCATACATTTCTTTCCAAACTTAGGATCTCCTTGTACGTAGTCACATCATGTTTGAAACCAGCATGTATATTTTCTATTGCGTGTTTTGGAATTGCCCACAGTGGTATCTTGCAATCTAGCTTATGTCTGTACTTCTTCCAAACTCTCAGCAATGCCTGTCTTAAAATATGCACTCTAAACACATTGTCTACCTTCTTGTCATACAACAAATATGCATGCCAGCCAAACAACAAATCATGGCCCTCAAGATTTATTAATCTCTTCTGTGTCAAATTAATCCAATCACTTATTCCTACTAATGCAGCAGCTTCATAATATAGTTTAAGATTGGGCATTTTAAGCCCGCCTCTCTCACGAGTATCCTGCATAATCTTAAGTTTAACTCGTGGCTTTTTCCCTGCCCACACAAATTTATTGATACCTCGCTGCCATTCCTCCAAATTAGAATCTTTCTTAAGAATCGGTATCATTTGAAATAGAAATAAAAATTTAGGCAGGACATTCGTTTTCACTGCTGCAATCCGTCCCAACAAAGACAATTGCAATTTTTCCCAATTCTCCAATTCTTTTTGAATTTTCCCCCATAGTTTTTCATAATTATTTTTATATAACTTTGTATTAGAGGGCGACAAAAACACCCCCAAATATTTAACCCTTTTAACAATCTCAAATCCAGTTAGTCCTTCTAAAAGAGCCTTTTGCGAAACTGTCATATTTCTGACCAAAATTTTGGTTTTCTGTGTATTAACTTTAAATCCAGAAACCTTCCCATATTGTGTTATTATCTCCATCAGGTCCACAACAGAGTTCTCTGGCTGGGTCACTGTAACAACCAGATCATCTGCGAATGCTCTCAATCTATAATCCTGATCTCTAATTTGTATCCCCTTAATTTTTTCCGAATTCCGTATTTTAACCAATAATATCTCTAATGTTAACACAAATAACAAGGGCGATAACGGACAGCCTTGCCTTGTGCCCTTCTCAATATTACATGCTTCTGTCAAGCTATTATTAACTATAATTCGGGCAGTTTGTTTTTGATATAATGCCCTAATCGGTTGCAAAAATTTTTCCCCAAAATCCATTTTGTCTAAAACTTTCAACAAAAATTGCCAATTCAATTGATCAAAAGCTTTTTCAGCATCTAAGAAAATTAGCGCCGCAGAGATCTGGTTGTTCCTTTCCAAAAACTCTAACACATCAACTATATGCCTCACATTATTTTTCATTGGTCCCCATGAATCACCTGTTGCAGAACCCTCATCAATCTATTAGCCAAAACCTTAGCAAATATCTTGTAATCTGTATTTAAAAGCGATATCGGTCTATAATTTTTAACTTGAGTAGCATCTTGGTCTTCCTTCGGAATCAAGGAAATAAAAGCTGTTCTCCAAGACGGTGGCACCTTTCCCCCCCTCTGGATTGTCTGGAACAGTTCCTTTAACGGTTTTATCATCTCTATTTGTAGATTTTTGTAGTAGGCCGCAGTCAAACCATCCGTACCTGGTGCTTTATCCACCTTCAATTCCTTAATTGCTGTAACAATTTCTTCTTCTGTAATCAATTGATTAATCCCTTCTTTTTGTACTTGCGTAAGAACCGGGATGCTAGCATTTTCCAAATATATATCAATGTCTTTTTCATTAATTTTCTCCTTAGCATATAATTTAGAATAAAAATCCACAAAAGCGTCCTTGATAAGGTCCTGTTGAAACACAACCCTTCCTTTATGCTCAATCTTGTCTATATTAGAAGCCCTTTGTTTTTTCCTCAATCTATAAGCTAACCATCTACCTGGTTTATTAGCGTTGCAAAAAGTATTATGCCTGGCAAACCGCAAATTGGTTGCCACTTGGTCAGCCATTAATTTATCAAATTGTCCTCTTAACAATTTAATAGCCTCCTTAGTTTTCACATCCTTTGAGTTCAAAATCAAAGCCTTTTCTTTTTCCTTTATTTCATTCTCCAGTTCTTTCCTCCTAGCTTCCACAGCACGTCTATGTTTATTATTCATATATATCAACACCCCTCTCATGTAGGCCTTGCTAGCATCCCACACCATATCCATAGAGGTACCTTTGTTCATATTAGTTTCAAAAAAATCCTTCATCCGCTGTTTACATTCTTCCACATTTCTCTGATTTCTAAACAAATTCTCATTTACGCGCCACGAGCGCCTGCCTCTTTTCTCCTTATCAATCTCTAACCAAACTGGACTATGATCAGAGTTAGTTCTTGCACAAATCTTCACCTTTTTAGTCCTCAAAAAAAAGTCATTAGTCACCAAAATAAAATCAATCCTCGAAAAAGATTGATGTCTATCAGAATAAAAAGTATAATCCTTTTCCTGCAAGTGTCTCTCACGCCAAATATCTCGCAGTTCCAAGTCATCCTTCATTTCAAAAAAAGATTTAGGCAGTGTAGCATGACTTGGAATGCGCTTAAAAGCTCCAGCCTTATCCATCTGTACATCCAAAACACCATTCCAGTCCCCCATAAAAATAAAAGATTTATAATCCAACTGGGTAAGCTTTGTATGAAGTAAACTAAAAAAGTCAGCCTGTTGTTGTTGATTAGGGGCGTACAGTCCAACTAAAAGTGTCTTTTTGCCTTCTAGCAACAAGTCTATCAGTACATATCTTCCATGCTTGTCTGCTTCAATTAAGTCCGCTGTTATGGCACTTTTAATATAAACAACCACTCCATTTTTCTTATTCATTGCAGAGGCAACAAAGTGCGTACCCAGTCTTGAGTTCAATAAAAGCTTTTGGTCCGTAGCCCTAATATGTGTTTCTTGCAAACATATAACATCTATCTTGAATTGTTTTAAATATTGAAAAACTTTCTTTCTCTTCTGTGGTGAATTTAGTCCATTAACGTTCCAAGTCAAAAATTTAGTTGCCATGCATATCCTCCCAAAGCTCTTGAAGCACTGCTTTGATAGGACTATCTTCTTTAGGCCGTGCTCCTCCCACTGCTTGGCTATGAGTACGTTGTGAAGATTCCGAAGACTTTTGCTGGTCTTGTTCTTTTATTTTCTTTGCTCGTTTTAAAGCAGCACGCGTTACCCTTTGCTCTCTAGGATCATCCAAAGAAGCTATAGCTTGATCTCCTCCAGCACCGTTTTCCTCTACTTCAACCTCTTGATGTTCTCCCTCTCCAGATCCCTTTGCAGCTTCCAGAAGTGTTAATGGGGTTGCTTTTAAAACGTTATTATAGAAATCACGCGCTTGCTTCACAGTAATCAGCCGGTACCTTTTGCCTTCATACATCACCATCAACCCATCTGGAATCTCCCATCTGAACCTTATATCTCGTTGCTTAAGCTCTTGCACAAGAAATGTGAAGTCTTTCCTTTTCCTTAAAATCTTTGGAGGAATTTCTTTTAAAACCAAGACTTCTTGATCAGCAATCACAACTTTAGCATCATAGGCAGCTTGTATAACTTCATCTCTAATTTCTCTTTTTGCAAAGTAGACCACCACATCTCTAGGCAGCTTTCTCTGTCTAGCAATCCATGAATTCACACGGAACACTTTATCCATAGCTCCTCTTATTTCAGATGCTGGCTGATTCAATACCACTTCGAGAGCCTCAGAAATCAGCTGCTTTAAATCTTCCTTAATATTCTCTTTTAAGCCTCTGATTCTAACAGCAAACTGCATCTGGTAATATTGAGCAAGACTTAATTCCCTTTCCATTTTATCTCTTAAATCTTCATTCTCCCGTACTTTTGCTTCTAATATGGCATTCTTTTGAGTCAAATCATCCACTTTTTCATCCAAATCATCCACACATTCCGCCACTTTATGCACTGAAGACAAAATGTCTACCTTCATCACGCTGAGCTTCTGTTCCATCCTCTCTTCTATTCTCTCCTCCAGTTTCTCCAATTTCTCCTCCATCTGTGCAAATTTATCACCCATTGATTGATTAATTGATTCCAAAAGTTTATCCAGAGCATCTCGTAAGTCCTTCGGTGTCAATACGTCAGGAGGGTGCAACGCCTGTAATGATGATTGTTGCACTGGAGAAGATCCACCACTCCGAAGAGTTTTAGGGGGAGGTTTAGCCGCCATCTTTTACTTTCACTTGTGACGCACTTTCACTTAAAGTTTAAAAAATCCATCAAGCTCGAGAGTAAAATAAAATAATCCTCTTCACCTTTTCCTCTTGTACCGCTCTGCCTGCTCCTTTTAATCCATAGTCCTTTCTTCAGGCAGGGGTGGTCGCAGACGCCTGGCTCTGCTCCAAGAAATCCGGAGCAGAGACGCCGGCCAGCTGGGAGCAACCCAGGCTTCGGGGCAGTTCAATCCTTCAGCCGCCCAAGCTCCAAACTCAGGCGGCCCCGGAGAACTCTACCCCTACCTGGGGCCTCACCCCCTCCTCTTCTCCCGAGGAGGGGGCTTCAAATTCGCCCAAACAGCTGATCAGCGCTGTTTCGGGCGAAAAAACACTCAGCTGAGCCGCGGGCAGCCCGGGAAGTCTGTCTCCGTCGCCGCGGAGCCACCGGAAGTCCCCCCCATCATTTTCTTGTAATAGTACGGCTCCTACCGCTACATCACTCGCATCTACCTGTATTACAAAAGGTTTCTCGGGATCTGGGTGTTTTAGGACAGGTTCAGCAGAAAAAAGTCTCTTTAGTCTCTCAAATGCTGCTTGACACTCCATTGTCCACTTTACAGGCTGGCTGGATTTCACGGGGGACCCCCCTTTCGTTTTCAACAAGTTTGTCAGGGGCATGGCTATTTGGCCAAATGCAGGGATGAATTGGCGGTAGAAATTTGCAAACCCCCGGAAACTTTGCAATTGCTTCCGTGTGCGGGGGGGGGGTGCCCACTCTAATACTGCCCTAACTTTCTCAGGGTCCATTTCAATGCCCTCTGGGGATATGCGATATCCCAGGTAGTCAATTTTTTCCTGGTGGAATTCGCACTTTGATAATTTAGCATATAGGTGGGCAGCTCACAACTTTTTCAGGACTGCTCTGACTAGTTTGATAGTCTTTGGTCTCTTTGGTCTCTGTGAAGATAAGAATGTCATTCAAGTAAACCAGGACCCCCTTATATAGGTGCTCTCTTAGTGAGTCATTAATTAATTGCATAAAGACTGCAGAGGCCCCTTGCAGTCCAAATGGCAATACTTTGAATTGGTAGCACCCCATTGGGCAGTTGAAAGCAGTCTTCCATTCATCTCCTTCCTTAATCCTAATACAGTAATATGCTTCCCTCAGATCTAGTTTAGTAAAAATCCTTCCTTTCAATAGGTGGGATAGCATATCCTTCATTAGGGGTAGAGGGTATATATTACATTCACTAATTGTGTTCAGATTTCTGTAATCCACACACAAACGGAAAGAACCATCTTCTCCCTGAACAGGACTGGGGCTGCCACTTGCTCGGGTGGCAGGCGGCCCCATGGTTTTCATCTGCGGTGTCTCTTCAGTAGGTCTATTTCCACTTCCTCCGCCAGGATGTACCAGTCGTCGAGATGGGGTGGGTCTCCTTGAGGCAGGCAAGCGTCATACAGGTCGTAGTTTAGACCGTCTTTGAAGTGGCTAAGGAGTATGTCTTCTGGCCAGTTCAGCTTGCTGTCAATGGCTCGGAATTCTTGGGTATATTCAGCCACTGCTCGCCTGCCCTGCCTCACCATTTTGATTCTCTCCCGGGCCTTACGGTCAGCCAAAGGATCCTCGAACCGCTGCCTCAAAGATGACATGAATCAGTTGAAGTCATCGAGTTCTGGGGCGTTGGAGTCGTGCAAGTTCACCACCCAATCTGCAGCCGATCTGTCCAGGGCGGATTGCACAATTCAGATGCGTGTTTTGTCACTAGGGATATCCCGACCGTACTCTTCCATGTAGCTGAGGACTTGGGTTAGGAAGAATCCCAGTCGTGATGGCTCCCCCTTGAATTTGACTTCCAGGGGCGGGAGTCTTTGGCTGGAGCATTGTCTGCACCGTGGCCGGTATCACTCCTCATCCTGGTCCCCGTCTGTGGTTCTGGGGGGGGGGTACTGCTGAGGCAGCAATTCCTGTTCCAACAGCCCCGGGGTTTCAGGTGCTGGATCCCCTCCGTTACCTTTCCAGTTGCGTCCCCAGGCGCTGCCTCGGTTGCGATTTTCAGCTCTCTCCTCCCTTAGTGAGCTCAGGGTTGCTTTCATCAGATCAATGGCCTTTTCGAGGATCCGCTCCTCCTCACTGGCATGCAGGGAGCTCTCCATCTCTTGCCTCCATTCTGGTTGGTGGTTACTCCGCCTCAGGGTCACTTCTCCCAAAGCCTTTTCCCACTCACTTTCCTTCCAACGCCCATCGACCACCGGGGTTTTCGGACGTACTGCTCCACCGCTTCCTCCCTGGGGAAATATGCCGCTTCAGCTTCCCATCGTCTCTGGGATTCCATTTGGGGGGAAGACTCCCCCTCCATGGGGCTTCCCTCCTCTCTTGCTTCGTCGCCAGACATTGTATTTGTTGCAAAGTCCCCCGGTAAGGTTTTCCCTTCCAGGTTGACTCTTATAGCAGATCCCGTCTACTGTCAGGACCCACCTCAATCCACATCTTAGGAAATAAGAACTCTTGGGTGCAAGTTTAGTCCAAAAGGAAAATGTTTACTAGGATGGAATCAATTGTGGCAATACAAGACGGAATCTAACAAAGTTACATTTCAATCCTATATAAAGCATTCCCATTTCAGCCCCCTCCCATCATTTACTTAGGTGTCAGGCCCTTCCGTGGGAAAGGGAACTCTCCTTGTTTTTATTGTTATTGCTTCTTCCTTTTCAGTTGTAAATGAAGATGCGATCCAGATCTGTCTCTCCCCCTCCCTCCCCCAGTTCAAATGTTTCCCTGTTGTTTGAAAATCGCCTTAAGTAACCATCCTCTCCCCCCCCCTCAGAGAGATGGCAGAATCCCCAGAATAAGCACAATGTTCTACCTATACATTTATGAAATGTGATATAAATGGATTCTGACAACCTACTTTCCTATAAGTTATACTTTTGTTCTGAGATCTTTTGTGTGACTTCCTTTTCAATATTTGAAGGACCTGTCAGACCTCCCTTCAATCTTGTCCATTTAAACAAAATGGAACTATTCATGCCCGTGATTTCATGTCTTGAATTTGCCTCTTCTTCAATATCAAGATTCTTTTTCTTTGAACAATTGCCAAGTGACATATTTCTCATCCAATACCTGTACATTTCTGTTTCCTAAACAGCAACAACTTTGCTTCTTGTTCTGATAAATATGATTGGAGTTTTTTCCAGTCCTTTTCTGCAACAGGTGATTCTGCTTGCAGAATACTGATGTAGATGACAACTGCACTTATGCTGCCCAAAGGAGGTCCAGCAGCAACTAATTTCTCCCTGGAATTCATGCTTTCTGCCACACAGGCTTTTTCCTGGCTTCTGCCCCATCACCAATCTTGGAAAAGCAGTTTTGCTCTCATCCATCCCAGGGAGTGCATTTTGTGCAACAGATTATTATTATTATCTCGCATAGTGGCACGGGGGTGATGGGGGTGATGTGTCTTTCCCTCTTCTGACTTATCTTGGGGGCAGGGGAGAAGTCCAGTGCTTGAACATGTCCACACAGAGTTCTGGGGATCAGAATCCTGACTATGAACTATGTTGTATTTTAAATTAAGTGAAAGACATACAGAGATTAGGAGCAGTCTCCACAAGCTGTTTCGTGCATTAAAGGGACCCAAGGCTGCTCAGTAGCATGGAGGGAGAGTCTTGACTTTCTAGGGCTGTCTCTTCTTTCAGCTGGCGCCATCTTCTCTGTCATGGTGGAGATTTTCCGTCCTGATGCAAGACCATCTGCCCTGGCCCTGGCCGGCTCGTTCAGCTGGGGGGGCCTCTTTATCACCGGCATAGGTTTTCCCTTTGTGGTGGTAAGTTGGACTGAAAGTCATGAGTCCACAGGGAAGGAGAAATAAATTAAAATAATTAAAATAATAACATGAATCAGGTATGTAATGGTGATTGATTTTAGAGCTGATTTCCAATTAACCATTTCAAAACAGTCTTATTGAGAACAATTGCAGAGAAATTAGAAAATATCACTTGGGTTTGCTTCTGCCGTCCTTCAAGTGTCTTAAAATGGGCAGCTCAATATACCATTTTTTATTGTTTCTTTCAATCATTTCCAAAGAAGGTTCCCTACCCACAACTCTTCTTTGCCCCAACGAATACTCTGGGCTTCCTTTCCTTCTTTCCTGTTTTAACTTTCACGCTCCAAGGCACTTTAGGGAGCATCACTCAAAAGGGACCTGACTGACCAGCATTTGAGTAGTCAAATGCCCTCGGCCTGACCTTCTTCACAGAGTGTGGCTCTAGAGATAAAGTGAAGGGCCATCTCAAAAGAAACTGCTTGGAGCTGCTAGAGAAAGGGCAGGAAATAAATATTTTAAAACCAATCGATAATTAATTAGCAGAACATAAGATTTTGACACTGAAAGGATATAAAAAGACAGAATAAAAATCTAATTATCATCATCCCCACCATCCCCACCACCATCATCATCTGGCACCCATGGGAAGATTTGCCCCAGGGAGGCTGCACCCCACTTCAACAACTTTAAGTGGCTCTTCTACTAGCATTCTGTGGGGAGAGGCAAGTGATTGTGCTCAAAGAGTTGGCACTAAAAAATCTGCTCCCCTGAGACACGAGGAAGTGAAAGCCGGAGTGATTATTGTCATACCCAGGAGTAATCACTCCCCTGGATTAACAGATTGAGAGCAGAAGACCACCAGAAGAACTTGACTTTCCCACTCTGCCTCTCTCCTCTGTTTGCTTCCCAGGTACACTCAGATGCCCTGTTCTGCTTTGTTGTTTGGAGGAAGGTTGAAAATGTCTTTAACGCTGCCTTTAGCCACCACAGGTTTCAGCCTTTAGGTTCCTGCCTCCAGAAAGGGCCTGTGCTGCTCCTGACTTTCAGCTACACGTCCACCCACGTCCAGACCTTTCTGAGCTCTCTTGAATTTGTCTGAACTTTTTAAAATTTGAGCCACTGAGCACTTTGTCCACTCCTTCTTGGAGACTATGTGATGGATAAAAAGGACTTTCTTATTGTCCATCAGAGTCACTCGGTGACTTGGATTTCATTAGATTTTCAGTTCTCCAGTTCCCCTTAGTCCCAAACAACTATGCAGGGAGATTGTGGTTCTGGGAAGGGAGCCTTTCTGGGAAAACCAGAAAGTGACTTAATTACATTCCGAAAGTCCAGAGTGGATTGAGGTTAGACAGAGAATCTGTCACCTTTACCCATGGGAAATTCTTACCCTCCCCAGAGTCCGGCAAGACCTCAGTTGCACCTCAGTCTCCTGTAAACCTCAGCCAAGAAATTCATCCTTGCCTCTGATTTTCTGTCCTCAGGAGGCCCTTGGTCACTACTGCTTTCTCATCTTCTTTGGTGTGCTCATCGGAATGGGACTTTTCACCTACCTCTTCATTCCAGAGACAAAGGGGAGGTCCATCCAAGACATCACGGAAGACCTCAACAGGATCCCTCTGGGGAAGAGGCACACATTACCTGCTCTGGAAAGCAGCTCTCCCCTCAGGAGCCATGGCCTTTGCACCAAGTTATGACCACAGCCCTGCAAGCCCTGCAAAGACAGACTTTGGTACTAACAAGGAAAAGACAGACTTTGGTACTAACAAGGAAAACCACCAGGGTGAGGGAGGAGAGGGGCGGGGAAGATGCTCCTGACGGGATCAAAGCAGCCAGAGGAGAAGGCCTTGTGCGCTTCCCTCCTTCCATCGAAGCTGGAAAGCTGAGATTCTTCCTCAGGCATGACAGGCACAACTCTGGGTCTCATGAAGCTTCTGGGGTCTAGCACAAAAGCCCTAACTTAAAAAAAACCCCAACACATAACATCACAATGTGTGTATCCTAAAATTAAATATATTTAAGATATTATTACCATGTGTTTATACAGTATTTATATTTGCTGCAATGTGTCAGAGTGGATGGGATTGCTTTGACTTAATAGATGAATTCTGACCAAGCCTTGACATGATAGAGGCATTTAATTGCAGAGATGTTGATTCTGTCCTCATAGCCTACAACCTTGCAGATGTTGATTCATAGCCTGAACCTTGCAGAGATGTTGATTCTGTCCTCATAGCCTACAACAACCTGGGTGCAGGACTAAGCAAAGAAAATTAGATATATAATTTATATTAAAGAAATTTCTGAAAGGATAAAAACAATACAAATTATGAAAGAAAAAAAGTAAGGAAAATAAATAAAATAATATGTAAATGAAAAAATGCAAATAAAAATAGAGAAGAGAAAGAAAAGAAAAAGTTATAGAGAAGTGGCTTCTGATCTTAACAGCACATAACAAGGACATTTATATTTTACCTTCTTTCTCTCTCTCTAAGGTTGCCTGACAAGTTCCTTCTTTCCATAATTTGCCATTTTTAATGATTAAATATATTAAATAAACAAGCTCATTTTTTCATGTTTCAACAAAAAGTCCGTAAGAGGTTTCCAGTCATTAATAGTAATTATTGTCCTTTCTCTAATCTAAGTCATCTCTGCTAATCCTGTCATCTTCACCAGCCATTCCTCCATTGTGGGCATTTCAGAGTCTTTCGGGGGGGGGGGGGAGAAACCAAACCACCCCCCCGAAAAGCCCTCCCCTGAGATCATAATAGGCCCTCCCTGATTTGAATCAAATTGTCATTCCCTGAGAAGATGATGATTTGCTTAAGGGGTGGGTTATGGGAAGAGGAGATGATCTTCTGATCATAACTTTACAAAAGGTGAAGACTGGTAGTAATTTCTTTATATATTTATTTTCTTTTTCTTTAGATTACTCTTTCCTTTTTTCTTTCTTTGTACTTTTTATTCTCTCTTTTTATTTTATTTTCTTTCTTTGAGTTCAGTTTGTATTAGTTTTTATTATAGTCACTAAAATCATCAGTAATAATTACATATTTTTTTAAAAAAGAAAGGAAAAGTTAGCCAAGACTTAGGCTTGGCCCATCTACTATTGATAACTGTTTCATTTTATGCCACCTAGAAAAACATGCAGCTAAGTGGGGCAAACTGTTTACCCCATCTGCAGAGTGCAGAGCACCATCTGACTGAATGAACAGGGAAACAACTGATGGCCCTCAGGCAGAGAGCCATTGGCAAGTGATACGCGACTGTCCTAGAGAAGTGGTAGCAGGGTGGAGAGGAATGAGCTGAAGCGGCAGCAGCCCCACACAAGCCCAAGAGAGAGACAGCTGGAGCTGCAGGGCTGTCCAGGCTCTGCAGAGGTGCCAAGATCAGTGCCGGGCTCCAACTGATCGGTGCTTCCAGGAGCTGGAGATGCCCGGAAGAGAAAAGGAGGAGGGTGGAGAGGAGAGGATATAAAAGGATGTGGCTTTTGCGGGAAAGGGCCAGTGAAGGGCTGCCCCACCCTGCCCCCTGGGCATGTGAAGAGGTGGTGAGTGCCCAGCATTGCTGCTGACTGTCCCTGCTGATCACTGAGAAAGGAAAAAGGTAGAAGAAGCACTTCCCTTTCCCCTGGGACGCCAGCACTCACACGTCACCGCCTTCTCCGTGCACCCCCAAGGACAGGGGAGAGATGGGGGAGGGGCCTAGCTGGCTCCAGGGCTTCCTATGGATCTAAGGCTGAGCATGTTTTGGCTTTAATGGCCACCCACTGGTGGTAGATCAGCACCATGCCCACTCGCTGACCTATCCTTGAAGCCACCAGGCTTCCATTTCATTGGGACTGCCCCTGCCTGGTTGGATGGCTATGGCCAGTGTCAGCATGGCTACCGGCAGTGTTGGCAATCTCTCCCTCTCCTGTCATCCCTTCCTGAACATGGAGGAAGGAAAGAGAAGCAGGGCAGGAAGGAGGAGGGAGGGAGGGAGGGAGGGAGGGAGGGAGGGAGGGAGGAAGGAAGGAAGGAAGGAAGGAAGGAAGGAAGGAAGGAAGGAAGGAAGGAAGGAAGGAAGGAAGGGAGAGGCAATTCAGTTGGAAATGCCCCAGTTCAAAGGAGAAAGCAATTTTGTGTTCTGTTTTGTCACAGAAAATACTTTGTTGGCAATCCAAGTTAACATTGGTATTCTTGAATTGTGAACTCTTAGGAAAGTATCCCCTCCTTGTGTGTAGCTAACAGCCTCTTCAAGTGGGGAAAACAGGACAAAGCAGAGTGGGGAAAAATTAGGGTCCCTGCAAGAGAGTCCTTCTAAGGATTATGTATTAATAGACCTGCTTGAGCAGGGTCTGTAAGATTGTCTGGGACACCAAATATCCTTTTCATGACCTGTTTTCCTTGTTACCTTCTGGGAGGAGGCTTTGTGGTATTTGTAGCAGAACATCCAGATTCAGCCATAGTTTCATTCCATACAGCATTAATTAACCTTGTGAATCTCAAGCTTCCTCCTTCCGTTATATATTCAAATAGACAGGGGTGTGGGTCTATACATATGTTGTATACAGTATGTTTAGGTGTGTGTCATGTATGTGTTTCACTTTGAGAGCGGGCAACTAAATTTCATTTTTGATGTGTGCCGTTGTGGCCACAGTAAAAAAAAAGGCAATAAAGGTTATCTTATCTTATCTTATCTTAAAAGCAACTAAGCTACCTCTGTTCCTAAATGCTAAAGCTATTGCACATAAAAAGCGGAGGATCTCTGATCAACTATCACAGCCACAATTTTGATGTTTTTCTGTACTGTTGTCTGTGGACACCCCACTAAATGCACACACAGAATAAACTGAGCCTGGTTTTTCTCAATCTTTTATTTAAGTGGGCACAAACTACTAGCAAAAGTAGCATTTGATCACAAGGCAAGGAGGCATTGAGAAATGTTTCCTCTTTTGCATCTGAGCATCCCAGAAGAGACCGGAAAGGAGAAAGGGAAAGAGGAAAGACAAAGAAAGAGAAAGAAAGAGGGGAACAGAGCAAGGAAGAAAAAAGAAGGAAATAGGGGAAGGAAGAAAAAAGAAAGGAGAATGAAGAGAGAAGGAAAAAAAGGGAAGAAGGAAGACGGAAGGAAGGAAGGAAGGAAGGAAGGAAGGAAGGAAGGAAGGAAGGAAGGAAGGAAGGAAGGAAGGAAGGAAGGAAGGAAGGAAGGAAGGAAGGAAGGAAGGAAGGAAGGATATAATGAGAGGAAGGGAGGCTCTGAGGTAAGTCTTGCCTTAGCACTTGGCCACCATCAGCCCCGCTGCCCTTTCCCCATCCCCTTGCCCTCTCCTCCTGGCCTAACGTGGTAGTTTCCCATCCTATTGCGAAGGATGCTTTGGTTACAAAGCCAGGTCTGCTCACATGGAGAGGGAGTGGGCCTCCCTCTGACCCATGCACTTTGCCCTCCTGCACCCACCATGAACAACATGGCTAAGGAGAGGGAGCACAGCAGCAGCAGCAGCCTCAAGGAGGAGGGAAGTGCAGCCAGCACCCCCTCAGGAAAGTGGGGCTAGACTGGGTTGTACTGCAGGATCCTGGTGCCCTGGGAATTCAAGGGCTTGCCTGCCATTGCCCAGGGCTCTGGGCATCCCGCACCACCATCTGGGAGTCTCCCGCATGGCCCAAGAGGGACAGTGAGGCTCCTCACCCCAGTCCAACCCCCCTCCACTGGAGACCCCTGGATCTCCCCCACAGCCTCACCTGCCCCCCCCTTTACAAGCACCCCCCAGCCATTGACTTTGCTTGTCAAAAGCTTGTGTTGCATGGGGGACTCCCAGACGGTGGTGTGGGCTGCCCAGAGCCCTGTTTGGTTTTCTATGAAAGCAAAAGTGAGGGGGAGGATGACCCAATGGTAAGTGGACCCTCCACCCCAAGTAGTGCCCCAATCAGGAGCAAGGGGCCCTGTTAGACTCAGGGTGCACCCGCTGCTTAGTCAACCTGCAGATGGTAGAAAAGTTGAGTCTAAGACTTAAGACTAAGGCAGTCTATGAAAGACTGTGAAATTCGAGCAAGGGGATGGTCGCTCGGGGTGTGGTGGGGGGAAGCAGGGTACCTGCAACCTGCCTAACAGAGCCTGTGAGCCTAAAGACAGTGAGCCATGAAGAGACTCTGGCAACTGGTTTATTTCCACTTTCGGAAGGAAAGGTGCAAAGTCCTGACAAAACATCGCTGCAACCCTGAGACAGCCTGACGTTATCAGCTGTTTCCCACAACAGACTTAACACCTGGAGATTGGCCCATTTGAACTGACCGGATGAACTATTGGGGTGGGGTTTGCTTGGGACACTTTTAACCTATTGATCTGAGCAGGAAACCCTCAGATTCTGTCTATTATGCCTGCTATCAGCTTCTCCTAATAAAAGTTCCTTTTGGAAGAAACTGCTTCCACATTCTGCTTTCTTAGGATGAGGTTTTGAAGTGGGCCCTACATTAGACAGGATCTGCATTAATAGTCAGCTCAGAAGGAAAGCCCTTACTGAGGGACTTGGCAAATCATGTCAGACAATGGAATAGAGAGAGAGGAACCTGCTACAGGGGGGGGAACCCTCCTGCCGAGCAGACCCCTGCAAATCCTCCATCTCCGGATCCTCAAGCTCTTTGGAAGATGAGGTGGTGACAGAACGCCGTCACAAGCCTAGGTGGTTAATGGGCATTGGAAGGAAGGATGGCTGGGAGAAGAAGGCCAGAAAAGTGACGCTCAGATGGGGCAGTCATCAGCCAGGCTGGAAGGAGGAGATGGAAAGGTCTCTCCATCTCAGCAAGGATGAGGAGGATCATCTGGGGCACTCCAGCCAATTGCTGGAACAGGCAATCAGCATGATGAAAATATCCCTCAACTCCATGAAGGAGTTGAAAGCTGAATCCTACCGAGGTACCATCCGCCTGGGATTCAGCAGGAGAGCCAACGAGGGGGAAACTGAATCCGAGGCTCCAGACCCATCTGACGGAGCCATCAAAATTGGTGCAGTCACTGCTGCTGCAGCCACCCCTTGTCGTGTGGAAACTACAGACAGAGAAGGGAGATGACACAAGTGGAAAAAGCGGCACTGATCCATCCAGTAGTTCCCTCCATTAGATGTGAAGTTCTGTGAGGCATCACGTCACCTGGGATTCTTCTTAAACCAGGTGCTAAACTATATGGAAGAGTACGGCCGAGACATCCCCACCGACTAAGCTAGAATTCTCATCATGCAAGCCGCCCTGGATGGCATTGCAGTGGACTGGGTTGTAGACCTCCATTCTTCCAACACCCCAAAGCTACTGAACTTCAATCAATTCATGGTCTCCCTCAGGCACTGTTTTGAAGACCCTTTGGCCAACCAGAAAGCCCTGGAATGGATAAAGATGGTGAAGCAAGGCAGGCGGCCAATGGTGGAATACACCCAGGAATTCCAAACTGAACTGGCCAGAGGACATCCTGCTCAGCCATTCCAAAGGTGGATTGAACAATGACTTCTATGCCTGCCTTCCTTGGGGAGATCCTCATTGGCTGCAAGACTGGTACATCCTAGCTGAGGAAGCTGAGATTGACCTGGCCAAGGGGGAAGTCGCCATCGGAGCCGACCCATGAGCCAACAAAGCAGCCATCGACCTCCAAAGGAACCACAGGATGCTTCAAGTGCAGAAAAGAAGGGCACTGCACTGCTGAATGCCACTCTCACACCCTGACTGGAAAATCAGACCGGACTGTGACTGGGAAGCCCAGAAAACCATCAGCAAAGCCAAAGGGGACAGCCATGAAAGGCATGGAGGCCGTCGAGTTCTCTGCCTCAGTTCCGTGAGGAAAGGGAACTCTGGCCCACACTGGAGGAGTGTTCCACTCATCTGATGACAACTCCGAGAATGAACCCCTGTTAAATGGACCCATTGCGCCCCTCACCAGGACAGTAACTTTGTTAGCCCTGGACATGCTTGAAGCCGTAGAAGTCAGGACATTAATTGACTCTGGTTGCACCCGCTGCCCTATAAGCCCAACATTAGTGGGGAATCTAGGAATGCCAGTGAGGAGGCTGAAGAAACTGATCTTGTTCGGTCAATTAGATGGGTCCATAGCAGGGGGAATGCCCGCTACCCTAGCAATGCTACCATTCAACTCACCCTAATTTCACATAGAGACTATAACGTTTGTGGTAACCCCTGGCATGGAATGTCCCATAATCCTGGGCATGGTGTGGCTTGCCAAGTGGAACCCATGGGTGGACTGGAGAATGGCAGAGCTTAGATCCCAAAAGGGAATCAAGCAAGGCACCATCCCAGCTCCCACCAAGGGAAGCCCCAGCCGAGAAAGCTGCAATAGGGGGAGAAAAAGAACTACCCAAAATAGCAGAGGAGTATAGAGACCTGGCTAAAGTATTCAGCAAGAAAAGCTCTGATGAATTGCTGCCTCATCCACCCACAGACTGTGTGATAGACCAGGCATGAAACTTCCCAAGCCTAGATTGTATTCCATGAGCCCACAAGAATTGGAAGAAATGCAGAAATTCATAGAGAAAATTTTAGAAAAAGGTTTCATTCAGCTGGCAAAGCCAGAAACAGCTGCCCCTGTATTATTCCGAGAAAAGAAAGATGGAACTCTTCGCCTCTGCATGGATTATAGAACTTTGAACGCAATAAGCGAAAGCAATCTATACCCTCTCCCCCTCATGAAAGACATGTTATCCCACCTTTCAAAGGGGAAGATTTTCACCAAACTAGACTTAAGGGAAGCTTAATTCTTAATCAGAATTAAGGAAGGGGATGAGGGGAAAACCGCCTTCAATTGTCCCTTGGGATGTTACCAATTCTGGGTTCTACCTCTTGGGTTACAGGGAGCTCCCGCTGTATTCATGCAGTTGATAAATGACATGCTAAGGGAACACTTGTACAAAGGTGTACTTGTTTACCTGGATGACATCCTTATATTCACGGAGACCATGGACGAACATGTCAAACTGGTCAGAGCAGTCCTAAACAAACTATGGGCAGCTCACCTCTATGCAAAGCTTTCTAAGGGTAAATTTCATTAGGATAAAATAGATTATCTGGGATACCACATATCCCCAGAAGGCATAGAAATGGACCCCAAGAAAGTCCAAGCAGTGTTAGAATGGGCGCTGCCCTCCACGAGGAAGCAATTGCAGAGCTTCCTGGGATTCGCTAACTTCTAACATGTCCAGTTCTCACTGTTGCTTCTTGGTCCACATATAGGTTTCTCAAGAGACAAATAAGATGGTCTGGTACTCCCATCTCTTTATGAACTTGCCACAGTTTGTTATGATCCACACAATCAAAGGCTTTAGCATAGTCAATGAAGCAAAAGTATATGTTTTTCTGGAACTCTCTAGCTTTCTCCATGATCCAGCGTATGTTGGCAATTTGATCTCTGGTTCCTCTGCCTATTCGAAATCCTGCCTGCACTTCTGGTAGTTCTCGATCCACATACTGCTGGAGTCTAGCTTGTAGGATTTTAAGCATAACTTTACTAGCATGAGAAATGAGTGCAATGGTGCGATAGTTTGAACATTCTTTGGCACTGCCTTTCTTTGGAATTGGAATGTAAACTGACCTTTTCCAATCCTGTGGCCACTGTTGAGTTTTCCAAATTTGCTGGCAAATTGAGTGTAGCACTTTTACTGCATCATCTTTTAAGATACTGTCACCTCCACTAGCTTTGTTGTTGCTCAGTTTTTCTAAGGCCAACTTCTAAGGCCATATCTGATAGAGGAGTACAATTCACATAGGAGTTCTGGAAAAAGCTCCTGGCTCTGCTTTCTTACGATGAGGGTTTTTTTTTATTGAAAAGTTTTACAATACATTTTTTAAAAACATACTCCCTCCCTCCCCCCCAACCCTCCCCTCCCCTCCCCTCCCCTCCCCCCTCCCCAACTTCCCAGAGCTGAATACAGGGTATAAACTTACAAACTTAAGCTAAATTATGCTAACAACAAAAATAAAACATTAAATTCTATCTCACTTTAACTCTCCGTAAACATAACTATATTACTAACAAATAACTAATAACTAATAATACATCGTATAAAACCACTACTTATTCAAATGCTAAATGAAACTTTTTAGTCCCATATTTATTCTGAATATATTCGATCCATCTTCTCCATTCCACAATATGTCTCTGTTGCGATTGTTCTTTCAAGGATGCTGAAATCTTTGCCATTTCCGCCAAGTTAGAAACTTTCAAAGTCCACAGGCAGTTCCTCCTTCTTCCAATATTGTGCTACTAAAAGTCTTGCTGCCGTAATTAAATTCAACATCAATTTAGTATCTGTAACAGTAAAATCTGTAATAATACCCAACAAAAACAACTGCAGGGAAAACCTTATCTTTTTCTTAAATATCTTTTGCATATTCCACCAAATTTTAATCCAAAAAGCTTTAACTTTTTTACAAGTCCACCATATGTGATAATACGTTGCATCCTCACAACCACACCTCCAACATTTGGGCTGGCAGTTCGGATACATACTTGCTAGTTTTTTAGGGTCTAAGTGCCACCTATAAAACATTTTATAAAAATTCTCTCTTAAATTTTGGGCCTGTGTAAATTTTACGTTTCTAACCCAAATCTTTTCCCAAGTATCCATTGTTATAACCTCCTGAAAATTCTGGGCCCACTTTATCATACAATCTTTAACAAGTTCCATTTCTGAGTCAATTTCTATCAATGCATTATATATTCTTCTTATATGTGCTTGACCTTGACCTCTAATTTGTTTTACCAAATTTCCATCAGATATCAAAATACCAACTTTCTGATCTTCTTTCCATCTTGCTTGTAACTGCCCATACTGAAACCAAGTTTGCACAATCTTTTCTTCTTTTAAAATATTATATGGCTTTAATTGCCATACATTCCTTTCTATCCATAAAATTTCTTTATATGTAGTCTCATCATGTTTAAATCCAACATTTATATTTTCTATTGCATGTTTAGGTATTGCCCAAATTGGTATCTTGTAATTTAACTTATGTCTATATTTTTTCCATACTCGCAACAGAGCATACCTTAATATATGTCTTAAAAACATTATCCACCTTCTTATCATACAATAAATATGCATGCCAACCAAATAACAAATCATAACCCTCAACATTCAATAATCTCCCTTGTGTTAAATTAAACCAATCACTTATTGATGATAAAGCAGCAGCCTCATAATATAGTTTAAGATTAGGCATTTTAAGACCACCTCTTTCACGTGTATCTTGCATTATCTTAAATTTGACTCGTGGCTTTTTCCCTGCCCAAACAAATTTATTAATACCTTTCTGCCATTCCTCCAAATTTAAATCCTTTTTAAGTATAGGTATCATTTGAAACAAAAATAAAAATTTTGGCAAAACATTCATTTTTACTGCTGCAATTCTTCCCAATAAAGATAATTGTATTTTTTTCCAACCATCTAGCTCTTTTTGTATTTTTAACCATAACAATCCATAATTATTTTTATATAATTTCACATTTGAGGCTGAGAGATAAACCCCCAAATATTTAGTCTTTTTAACTATTTCAAATCCTGTTAACTCTTCTAAAACAACCTTTTGTTCTATAGTCATATTTTTAGACAATATTTTAGTTTTTTTGCGTATTTATCTTAAATCCAGAAACTTTCCCATATGACGTTATTATCTCCATAAACTCTACAACTGAGTAAGTCGGTTGACTTACTGTAATAACCAGGTCATCCGCAAACGCTCTCAATCTATAATCTTGATCTCTTATTTTAATTCCCTTAATTTTATTTGAGTCTCGTATTTTAATCAATAATATTTCCAATGTTAAAACAAACAGCAAAGGTGACGACGGACACCCCTGTCTTGTACCCTTTTCAATATTACATGTTTCTGTCAAGCTACCATTAACTATTATTTGAGCTGTTTGCTTCTGATATATTGCTCTAATAGATTGTAAAAAATGTTCCCCAAACTCCATTTTCTCCAATGCCTTAAATAAAAATTGCCAATCCAATTGATCAAAAGCTTTTTCAGCATCCAAAAAGATCAGAGCTGCAGAAACCTGGTTATTTCTATCCAAAAATTCCAATAAGTCTACAATATGTCTCACATTATTCTTCATTTGTCTACCACTTATAAATTCTGTTTGGTCATTATAAATCATTTGCTGCATTACCTTCATTAATCTATTTGCTAAAATTTTTGCAAATATCTTGTAATCAGTATTTAAAAGCGATATTGGCCTATAGTTTTTAGCTTGAGTAGCATCTTGATCTTCCTTCGGAATCAGCGAAATAAAAGCTGTTTTCCACGATGGAGGCAACGATTGCCTCCATCGTTTTCCACGATGGAGGCAATTCCCAATTGAATTGTCCTAAACAATTCTCTTAAAGGTTCCACCATTTCTCACTGTAACTCTTTATAATAGACGGCAGTCAAACCGTCTATTCCTGGTACTTTACCCACCTTTAATTGCTTAATTGCTAGAATCATTTCTTCATTATTTATCAATTGATTCATCCCTTCCCTTTGTTCTTGTGTAAGAACAGGAATGTTAATTTCTTGCAGATATCTATCTATATCTACATCTTGAATCTTGTCTCTAACATACAACGTAGAGTAAAAATCAACAAAAGCCCCTTTAATAAGATTCTGCTGAAACACCACTTTACCCTTGTATATATTTCTATCTATATTACGTGACCTTTGTTTCTTCCTTAACAAGTAAGCTAACCACCTACCCGGCTTATTAGCATTGCAAAAGGTATTGTGTTTAGCATAACGTAAGTTGGTTGCCACTTGATCTGCCATCAACATATCAAACTGGCCTCTTAGTAAAGTAATTACCTCTTTAATCTTCCCATCAGATGGGTTCAAAATTAAAGCCTTCTCTTTTCTCTTAATTTCCTCCTCTAATTCTTTTCGCCTATGTTCCAGTTTACGTCTGTATTTATTATTCAAATATATTAACACTCATATAAGCTTTACTTGCATCCCAAACCATCTCAATAGAAGTACCCTTATGCATATTCATATTAAAAAATTCTTTCATCTGTTTTTTACACTCTTCCACATTTTCTTGATATCTAAACAAATTTTCATTTAGCCGCCAAGACCGTCTATCTCCACTATCTTTTTCTATTTCCAACCATACTGGACTATGATCTGATATAGTTCTTGGACATATCTTAATCTTCTTAATCCTAGAAAAAAAATCATTAGTAATTAGTACAAAATCAATCCTGGATAAAGATTGATGCCTATCGGAGAAAAAAGTAAAGTCTTTTTCTTGCAAGTGTCTTTCTCTCCAAACATCTCTCAATTCCAAGTCGTCCTTCATCTCAAAAAAAGATTTAGGCATAAAAAAGATTTAGGCATAAATATATTTTAGAATAATAATAATAATAATAATAATAATAATAATAATAATAATAATAATAATAATAATAATAACAACAACAACAACAACAATAATATAATAATAATAATAATAATAATAATAATAATAATAATAATAATAATAATAATAATAATAATAATAATAATAATAATAATAATGCTACTGCTAAGCTTGTAAGCCGCCCTGAGTCTTCGGAGAAGGGCGGGATATAAATGGAATTAAAATAAAAATAAAAAATAAAAAAATAATAATAAGTTGGAAGGGACCTTGGAGGTCATCTAGTCCAACCCCCTGCTCAGGCAGGAAACCCCATACCATTTCAGACAAATGGCTGTCCAGTCTCTTCTTAAAAACTTCCAGTGTTGGAGCATTCACCACTTCTGGAGGCAGGTGGTTCCACTGGTTAATTGTTCTGTCAGGAAGTTTCTCCTTAGTTCTAGGTTGCTTCTCTCCTTGACTAGTTTCCATCCGTTGCTTCTTGTCCTGCTTTCAGGTGCTTTGGAGAATAGCTTGACTTCCTCTTCTTTGTGGTAGCCCCTGAGATATTGGAACATTGCTATCATGTCACCCCTCACTCTTCTCTTCATTAAACTACACATACCCAATTCCAGCAACCGTTCCCTATATGTTTTTGCCTCCAGCCCCCTAATCATCTTTGTTGCTCTTCTCTGACTTTCTAGAGTCTCGACATCTTTTTTACATCATGGTGACCAAAACTGGATGCAGTATTCCAGGTGTGGCCTTACCAAAGCATTGTAAAGTGGTATTAGTACTTCACTTGATCTTCACAGCCTAGCACTGTGTTGGCTTTTTTGGCAGCTGCAGCACATTGCTGGCTCATATTGAAGTGATTGTCTACTAAGACTCCGAGATCCCTCTCACAGTTACTACTATTGAGCAAGGTACCACCTATACTATACCTATGCATTTGATTTTTCCTGCCTAAATGTAGAACCTTACTTTTTTCACCATTGAATTTCATTTTGTTAGATAGTGCCCAGTGTTCGAGTCTGTCCAGATCCTTCTGTATCTTCTGGAGTATTGGCTATTCCTGCCAGCTTGGTGTTGTCTGCAAATGACTCGGTGTACTTCCAAAAAGGCCTTTTTTATCCATTTGTACATCCAAAACTCCATTCCAATCTCCCATAAAAATACAAGATTTGTATTTTTGGATGATCACTGGATGATCACTGGATGATCTTGCTGTGTAATAATTTATAAAAATTATAAATAATTTATAAAATTCTCTTTGCTGTTGATTAGGAGCATATAATCCAACCAAAAGTATTTTCTTGCCTTCTAGTAATAGTTCAATTATAACATATCTTCCTTGTTTATCTGTTTCAATTAAACTAGCTGTTAAAGTGTTTTTAACGTAAATAACAACTCCATTTTTCTTATCAGGAATAGAGGCAATAAACTGTGTGCCCAGCCTAAAGTTTATCAAATACTTTTTTATTTTTTTTTAAATTTTTTAAATTTATTAAGTTTATTATTTAAAACATTGGACACAGTACAAATGGACTGACATACCTTCTTGTCTACAATATTCATATATGTATATATACACATAAAATACACTTAAGATACATATCAATTATATATAATAATACAATACTTAGAGCAATCAACCAATCTATAAATTCTAATAGAGACCTTCCTTTTGTTCCCGCCAAAAATAAAACTTATTCCAAATTTTGTAATAACCTGATTGATTTTTATTTTTAATTTCCAAAGTTAATTTATCCATTTCTGCGCATTCCCAAATTTTCCTTATTACCTTGTTTTCTACTGGAATTTCACTCCTTTTCCAATTCTGGGCAAATGATATTCTTGCTGCTGTAATAATATGAATCATCAGATACAACTCTTCTTTGGAGTATTTCTCTTTTGTTATGCCCAATAGAAAAAATTCTGGACTAAACTCAACTTCTTGTCTTTTAGCCAGGTCCAAATCATTTGCCAAAATCTTTGTGACTTGCTACAGGACCACCACGTATGAAAATATGTACCTAATTCTTCGGAGCATTTCCAACATTTGGGAATGTCTTATACATTTTGGCTAAACGTGCTGGGGGAAGAACATTTTGAATAGGTTTTCTTTGTAAGATGAAGCCAGTGTTATTCTTTTATTTCTGTCCCAGAGTGTTTGCCATGTATCAAGATCAATGCCATGACCCAAATTTTTAGCCCAAGTCAGCATAGGGTCCTTCACTTGTTCCTTGAACAACTTATATCTCAGGAGCAAATTATATAATTTCTTTATCTGTTTATTATCTGGGCCCAATAATATTTTATCCAAGGCCGTTTCCTGGGTGTTTATCCCCCATTCTTTTTTATCTTTCCCGAATCTTGATTGAATCTGTAAATAGGCCCACCAATCTAGTTTTATTCCTTGTAAATCTAATTCAATTCCCCCTCATCATTCATGATGTCCTTATATGAAATTATGTTGCCCAAGTTGAATAGATTTGGATAAACAATTGTTTCGAGGGTGGATAGCCAGACTGGTACTTTAGTATAGTTGTGAATTCTAATTTTGTTCCAAATGTTAAATAATGCTTGCCTAATCTGATGTTTTTGAAAATGTGAAAATAATCCTTGTTTCTCAGTCCATAAAAAGGCGTGCCAACCAAATTGTAAATCATGACCTTCTAAAGTCAGTAATCTTATATTTTTCAGAATTATCCATTCTCTAATCCAATTTAATGCCACGGCATGGTAATATAACTCCCAGACTGGCAATCCAAATCCCCCGTTTTCCTTTGTATCCTGCAAGTATTTCATTTTAATTCTTGGTTTTTTCCCTTGCCAAATAAAATTTAATGACAGTTTGTTCAGATTTCGGAAAAATTTTGAGTCAAGTTGTATTGGGATATTTTGGAACAAGAACAAGATTTTGGGCAGGACATTCATCTTGATAACCGCAATTCTCCCCAATAATGAAAGGTTCAAGTTTTTTTTAATTACATTTATATCCCGCCCTTCTCCGAAGACTCAGGGCAGCTTACAAGCTTAGCAGTAGCCTTCAGTTTCCCCATCTTTCCAAATCTCCTTTTATTTGTTTCACTGTTTTATCATAGTTATCTTCTTTAAGTGAAGTGCATCTAGCCGTAATATTGATTCCTAAGTATTTTATTTTTTGGACTATTTCTATGTCCATAATTCCAGCCAATTTTTCTTTTTGTTTGTTAGTCATATTTTTAACAATCATCTTAGTCTTATGTCTATTTATTCTCAATCCAGCAACTTCACCATATTTAATTAATTCTTCCAGTAATTTTGGTCCCGTGTGATATGGGTCCTCCATGATAAAGACCAGATCATCCGCAAATGCTTGAAGTTTAAAAGTTTCCTTTTTAATATCTAATCCTTTTATCTGTGGTTCATTTCTGATTATTCTCATTAGGACTTCTAGTGTCAATATGAACAGCAGTGGAGATAAGGGGCAACCTTGCCGTGTTCCCTTTTGTATTTGAAATTTCCTAGATGTTTCCCCATTAATAATTACTTTTGCTTCCTGGTTGGTATAGATTGCCCTAATTATGTTTATAAATTTTTCACCCATAGCCATAAAATTAAGTTGTTGATATAAAAAATGACCATTTTCATTTCATTTCATTTATTGGATTTCTATACCGCCCTTCTCCCTAGGGACTCAGGGCGGTTCACAGGGCATATATAAATAGGTATACAAAAATTAAAAGAGAATTAAACCATGCCCAATTAAAATACAGCAATAGTAAAATAATAAAACCAATTAAAAAACCCATATTCCCCTTCAGGCCAGACCAGCTAACTCGAACAAGTGGGTCTTCAACCCGCGACGGAAGGATCGGAGGTCCGATGCCATCCGGAGCTCAACCGGCAGTTGGTTCCATAGTGCCGGGGCACCCACAGAGAAGGCCCTCCCCCTGGGGGCCACCAGTCGACATTCCCTGACTGGAGGCACCCTGAGGAGGCCCTCTCTGTGGGCACGCACAGGGCGGAGGGGAGTTGACGCCGGCAGCAGGTGGTCCTCGAGGTATCTCGGACCCATGCCATGTAAGGACTTAAAGATCATAACCAAGACCTTGAACCTCACCCGGAAGACAACTGGTAACCAATGCAGCTCGCGGAGCAAAGGTGTAACATGGGAGTACCGGGAAACTCCCAAGACAACTCTCGCGGCCGCATTCTGTACCAGTTGGAGCCTCCGAGTGGTCTTCAAGGGAAGCCCCATGTAGAGAGCATTACAGTAGTCTAGGCGAGAGGTCACGAGCGCATGAGTGACCGTACACAGGGCATCCCGGTCCAGATAGGGCCGCAACTGGCGCACCAGGCGAACCTGGGCGAAAGCCCCCCTAGTCACGGCTACTATATGGTCTTCCAGGGTAAGTCGTGAATCTAGGAGGACTCCCAAGTTGCGAGCCCTATCCACGGGGGGTAAGAGCTCACCCCCCATAGAAAGCGATGGAACATTTTGAATGTCCCGGGATGCCGGAATGTACAGCCACTCAGTCTTGTCAGGGTTGAGTTGAAGTCTGTTCCTCCCCATCCAGACCCGTACCGCCTCCAGACAACGGGACATCACAGCGAGGGCATCACTGGGGTGGTTTGGGGTCGAAATGAAAAGTTGGGTATCATCAGCATATTGATGATACCCAACTCCAAAACCACGAATGATCTCACCCAGCGGTTTCATGTAGATGTTGAACAGGAGAGGCGAGAGAACCGACCCCTGAGGAACTCCACAAACGAGAGACCTAGGGGCCGATCTCTGCCCCCCTGCCAACACCGACTGCGAGCGTCCCAGGAGATAGGAGGAGAACCACTGAAGAACTGTGCCTCCCACTCCCAATCCCCTGAGACGCCGCAGCAAGATACCATGGTCGATGGTATCGAAAGCCGCCGAGAGGTCTAATAGGACTAGGACAGAGGAATATCCCCTATCCCGAGCCATTTTACATTATCAAAAGCCTTCTGGGCATCTAGAAATAGTAACGCCATCTGTTGTCCGCTGTGTAGTACATAATATTCTAACGTATCCATTATTACTCTAATATTATGTTTAGTTTGCCTCTTAGCAAGGAAACAATTCTGGTCTACATGTATGAAGTCATTCAGGAATCTTTTAAGTCGTTCAGCTATAATTGTTGTAAACATCTTATAATCCGAATTAAGTAACGATATAGGTCTGTAATTTTGAATTAATGTATGGTCAATATTACCTTTCGGGATGAGGACTATATTTGCCTCAGACCATGATTTAGGCGTTCTTGCATCTTCTAATACCACATTGAACACCTCCAGTAAAGGTTGTGCTAAAATATTTTGTTGTTCCTTATAAATTTCTATCGGAAGACCGTCAGGACCCGATGCTTTATTATTTTTTTGTTCATTAATGGCCATTATCACCTCAGACAACCTAATTTCTTCGTTCAACATATTTCTGATTTCCTCTGTAACCTTAGGTAATTTGGCTTTTTGGAAACAATCCTCCACTTTCTCCACGTTTACCTGACTATCATCTTTGTATAATTGCTCGTAAAATTCCTGGGCTATAGTTTGTCTGTTTCAATTAAATTAGCTGTTAAATTCTTCTTCACGTAAATAACTACTCCATTTTTCTTATCTCAGCCAATGATTTTTTTGATGGCCTTGATTCCCAGGCTGGCCAGCTCACAGGTGCATTGAGTACTCTAAACATCCCTCCTTCCCCTGCTACTGTTGGCAAGTTAAAGACAACTATGGATGAAGTGAAATAGGTTTCTTTGGATCTTGACAGGTGGGTGCATGAGCATTTGCCACTTATACAAATGGAGCTATGCACAAGTATGAGCATCTGCCACTCGTGCAAGTGACATTGCGTGTGCACATGCATGCTCACTTGCCACTTGAGCAGCCTGCTTCTGAATGGCCCAATAGTGAACAGCCTGCTTCTGAATGGCCCAATAGTGAGTCATGGCCCAGGGGTTCGGGACCCCTGGTTTAATGGGTTTTCTTGCATGCTGCAGAGGGCTGGACTAGATGATCCTTATAGTATGGTCCAACTCAACAATGCTGTGATTTTGTTGAATAGAATAGAATAGAATAGAATAGAATAGAATAGAATAGAATAGAATAGAATAGAATAGAATAGAATAGAATAGAATAGAATAGAATAGAATAGAATAGAATAGAATAGAATAGAATAGAATAGAATAGAATAGAATAGGAAGGGACCTTGGAGGTCTTCTAGTAAAGCTACCTGCTTAAGCAGGAGGTCCTATACCATCTCAGCCAGATGATTGTCCAGTCTCTTTTTAAAAACTTCCAATGATGGAGTGCCCATGATTTTTGGAGGCCAGCTGTTCCATTGGTTGATTATCCTCACTGTCAGGAAGTTTCTCCTTAATTCTAGATTGTTTCTCTCCTTGATCAGCTTCCAACCATTATTTCTTGTCCTTCCCTTTGGTGCTCTGGTGAACAACCTGGCCCCCTCTGCTCCCTCAGATACTGGAACACTGCTATCATGTCTCCCCTATTTCTTCTTTTCTTTAGACTGGCCAAACCCAAATTCTGCAGCCATTCTTTATACATTTTGGTCTCCAGGACTTTGATCATCTTAGTTGCTCTTCTCTGAATTTTTTCCAAACTCTCAATATCTTTTTTGTGATATGGTGACCAAACTTGGCTGCAGTATTCGAGGTAAGGTCTTACTAGGGCTTTATAAAGTGGTACTAGTACTTTGCATGATCTTGATTCTATGCCTCTGTTTATACAACCCAAGATTGTATTAGGTTTTTGGTTGCTGCTGCACACTGCTGGCTCATAGTCAAGTGATCATCCACTAGGACTCCAAAGTCCCTCTCACAGTTACTGTTTTTGAACTGGGTCTTGCCCAATCTGTATTTGTACCTTTGGTTTTTCCTGCCTAAGTGTAGGACGTTGCTTTTCTCCACATTGAAACTCATTTTGATGGATAGGGCCCATTGTTCAAGTTTGTTGAGATCTTTTTGCATTCTGAGTTTGTCTTCTGGGGTGTTGGCTACTCCTGACAGTTTGGTGTCATCTGCTAATTTGATGAGTTCCCCTTCAATTCCCTCATCTAAGTCATTGATGAAGATATTGAAGAGTCCTGGGCCTAAGACTGATCCTTGTGGTACCTCACTGGTTACTTCTCTCAATGTGTATGTAGTGCTATTGAGGACTACTTGTTGAGTACTGTTTGTCAGCCAGCTATAGATCCATCTGGTGGTGGGGTTGTCCTTTTTCTAGCTTACCAAGGTTGTGGTCTACTTTGTCAAATGCCTTACTGAAATTTAGGTATACTACGTCCACTGTGTTTTGTTGGTTGACTAGTTTAGTTACTTTAACGAAGAATGAGATCAGATTGGTCTGGCATGATCTGTTTTTAACAAACCTGTGCTGGCTGGCTGCTTATGACTTGGTTTGCTTCTAGGACAGCCCTAATGTTCTCTGCCTTCTTGAGAACCAGAATCCATATTCTACATTCAGGCAGGAGAGCATCTTGGAGCTGTGAGCCTCCCTGAACCAAATTGGCAAGGATTAGTGAGCAGATTTTATAACTAGAACAGGAAGGAGATTTATTTATAGGAAATAAAGAGAATGCTGGAGTGTGTGTCCATGCATGAGCCTGAGAAGGAAGGTGGAAGAAGGTGACATTTGGAAACACAGAAGGGGCACAGTGGAAATCCCCTCTTCAGCTGCCCCCTAAAGGTCAGTAGGACATGAGGTGGTGAGGAATCAAAAGAGGTTTGGGCTTCCAACAAATTAGAACCAAAAAGCATAGAAGGAGCACTGGCTTCGCAAGCCTGGGAATTTGCTGATAGATTTGGATTTCATGCCTAAATGAGTTTCAACTTTCTGCCATCAAGCATTCCACTTTTTTATTCTGCATATATTAATGGATGAATTATCCAACAATCCCGTCTTGCCCAATGGGCAGGAAGAACAGAAACAGGCAGGGTTAATGATTACTCTGCTCTCATGGTTTACGAGGCTCAGTGGAATGAAAACCAGCTGGCCTTCCTCACTCAAAGCTCCTTAGTGAAGAGGAATTACAGGAGGATGCAAGGGCTCTTTTCCAACCTGGTAAGTAAGCAAGCAGTAAATATGATAGTCTGTGGCTGAGGGGCATGGAGCACAAAGGTTTACTGTCCCATCCTGCACCATTAAGTCCACCTCTGGATCATCGTCTGGCTCCAAGGCCAGGATGGCACATTCTGGTGAGGCTCTGTGGCTTTACCCAGCACACTGCAGATGGCCTTATGTTTGTTTGCTTCTAAGAGAGTTTAGCTGCCATCTGCCCACCTTCCTACTTGGTTCTCTTGTCCATTCTACCTTGCTACCGTTCTTCTCTCTTGTAGGCCCTTCCTGCTGCTCAATCATTCACTTCAAAAATAATTGTAATTATAAGCCATAATCATCAAAACCCATAGAACATAGACCTTCCAGTCCAATCCTCTATCCAGCAGGAGATTCCATACTATTTCAGGCAAATGACTGTCCAGTCTCGAAAACCTCCAGTGATGGAGCACCCACAGCTTCTGGAGGGAAGCTCCTCATTGGTTAATTGTTTTCACTATCAGGAAATTTCTCCTTAGTTCTAGGTTGGATCTCTCTGTAACGATCCATCATCATTATGATATTAATGATTATTATTATTAATTATGATATTTAATGACCCATCATGTTTCCTGCCATGGAAAACAATTCTAAGCAACTTCTGAACATGATTCCTCCTAATCACAGGACTTGGGATTCTCTAGCCCAGAGTCCCCCTATGTTCTCCCCCCACCCCAGAACATATTTTTAGGGTTTCACAAGGTTGCAGGACCTTCTGAAAGAGGGCAACTTTTGTTCTGGTTTTTATCTGTGCTTTGTTCTCCCTACAGGGTCATTACCAGAAGTTCTTTCAAATGATCCTTGTCCTGGGGATTGGTGGGAACCTTGTTGTTGGCTACCAGATTTCTGTGATCAGTTACCCCTCTGTGGTAAGAGAAACCTTGTTGGTGGGTTGGGAGGCAGAGACCCCTGTGCCTCCCAACAGGGGTGCAACAGGGTTAGGGTAGGGATTCATCCAAGGCTGCTTCCTGTCTTTTCTGGATCCAGAAGGCCACCATAACTGTTTCCACAACCCACTGCCATGCTAAGACAACTCCCTTTCTGTGTGTTGAGTGGAGTCATTCTAAGTCGGAGGAAGACAGAGGAAGACAGAAATCAAGTTAAAGTGGATTGCAAGGCCTTCATCTCCATATTAATCGATGTATTTGGCTGATAGGATAAAGTGAACTCTAAGGCCAGGATAGCTTTCAATTAGCAGCTTACCCTGATAGGTCACAGCCAAAGTGCTGGGCAACCCCCCAGTCAGGAGAGAAATAAATACTCAGGAAGTGAAGGTGCAGGATTGGTCTGCATCCCTTTGAATTTACTTCCACAACCTGCCCTTTCCTTAACTTGGGCTCTTCCTCATGGCTGGATAGTGTACATTTTTCCAGGCTGTGATCTGGCAGAAAAGCTGTCCTGCCTCCCAATTATGGGCTATCTAAGTCAGCCAGATGATTTTTAATCTTTGTTTTTGCCATGAGAAGCTCATCTGCCAATCGGGTGCAGATCAGTGGCTCCCTCCCACTTCATTGGGCTCCTCCATGAAGTTCCACTGACTGTTCAGCCAGAACGCTTTGTCTGCGAATGATACACATCAATCAAGCCAGAACTTGCATGGATGTGGACCTTGCTTCATCCCTCCCGCTTCAGCTGCCAGCCAAGATTTTATTCATTTATTTTCCACATGAGTCAATCAATCTCCTCCAATAGCAGTAGTGCTTTGGCTAGATAAATACATAAATACATTCTGGGCAGATAGGCCTGTTCTGTGCAAGCCAGATGCCCTGTCTCTCTTGCGGCCAAGCCCAAACGGACTTGAGGATCTGTGCCCATCAGAAGGAAGCAGACCAAAAGAGGCTGGGACTTAGGCTCCCATGTCCTAACCAACCACCTGACAGTTGAGATATTCCTAGTTATAAGCAACAGCAACAGCAGCAACAGCAATATAGGCTGCACAAACTAAGTGTCCAGCACAATTAGCGATATGCATTGGCCATATCACCAATGCATCAATAGCCCAATATCCAGGCCAACTCTCCAGCCTCAAGTTTGACATTGTTGTGGGTTTGGGGCCTCATACTGAAATGCTACAAATTCCTTTTCAAAGGGATCATTTATTATGGCAGGTGGTCCTGTAGGTTTTTTTTTTAAAAATAGCGCCTGTTACTATGGATGTGTATTGCTTAAAAATAGTACAAGGACCATTTGGGTCTATCCCCCTCTTGCCATTGCTAAAATTAGGTTCACTTTATCTGCAAAGAGCAAAGCAGGGCTTCTTCAGACACTTTCACGTTGCATGTCCTGCTTGTAGGCTTGGTGTGCAATGCACTCAGCCACAGCTTTGGGGGGCAAAAGGCTACCTGTTCTGCTGAGGAATTCAATAGTAATTTAGTCTGGAGAAGAACTATCACTGTCATCATCACCACCATGATGCTTTTGGCTGACATCTCTTCCTCCCTCTGTTCTCAGTACATCAAGAGGTTCATGAATGAAACCTGGCTGGAGCGCTCTGGAGCCCCCCTCAGTGAAAAGACGCTGCTCTTCCTGTGGTCATTTGCTGTGTCTGTCTATGCAATAGGAGGCCTGCTGGGATGTCTCTGCAGCGGATTCCTGATCGTGAAATATGGGAAGTATGTGTGCCCTGCAAGAGCTAGAAACCCAGCAGACTCCTTGGAGAATAGCTGAGAAACAAATGTATCAACCAGTTGCAAAAGAAACTGCCAGGCTGCTGGTCCAGAGGAAACAGGGGAGCCAAAAGCCAGCAAGAGGGCCACAAAACAGCTGCAGGCCTCTTGAAACTCAGAAGCTTGAAGTTGTTTTATAGCAAATCAATGGGCTTATTCAAAATGCAAATGCAAAAGGGATTTAAAAAGGGATTTAAAAAGGGGATGTCTTGTTCATGTTTCCACAGGACCATCAGCCCTGCTGGCATTTGGGATGCTGTCTCTGTTTTAGAAAGTCACCCTGATTCACTCTTAAACCTTGTTCTCCCACACTTGTGATATAATTCCCTGCCACTTTTAGATGGGCAGGCAACTTTCCCGGCCTGCTGGCAGGAGGCCCTCGCAGCAGATGGTCCCTGGGGGTCCAGGGCTTGGAGGGAGCAGTGGATGGAGCCAGCCCCAGAAACAGGCTTGTAGGCAAGGCAGCCCAAGGCAGGGAGGCAGCTAATGTGGTTACTTTTTTTCCCTACCCCTTTTCTTGGCCCCAGAAAGAAATGCCAGCTGAGCACAGACCTCCTAGTCATCCTGACTGCCCTAGTCATGGTCTACAGCAAGAGAGCCAAGTGCTTCGAAATGGTTCTGCTTGGACGATTTGCTTATGGGATAAGTGCTGGTAAGAAGCCTTAGAAGGCTGGGCTTTAATGTGGCTTTGGATATTCTCTGGGGAAAGCCCAGGGGCCCAAAGTCAGTCTCCTGCCACATGCCAGCCAGCCTGCCAGGGAACCCCAAGAGAGAAGGCTGCTGTTGCTGTGCCCACTTCCACTGATTCTCATGGGGGACAATAACTGATCAGCCTTTGGAAGAAGAGGGCCATTGGCTGCATCTACCAGGGCTCTTCTGTCCTTCCAACGTACAGAATAATAGAGTTGGAAGGGACCTTGGAGGTCTTCTAGTCCAACCCCCTGCTCAAGCAGCAGATCCTATATCATTTCAGACAAGTGGCTGTCCAGTCTCTCCTTAACCTCAAGTGATGGAATACCCACAATGTCTGGAGGGAAGCTGTTCCACTGGTTAATTGTCTTCGCTGTTAGGAACTTTTTCCTTAATTCCAGGTTGCTTCTCTCTTTGATCAGTTTCCAACCATTGTTTCTTGTCCTTCCCTCTGGTGCTTTGCAAAATAGGTTGAGCCCCCTCTTCTTTGTGGCAGCCTCTCAAATCATGCCCCTCCCGGTTCTTTTCTCTAGACTAGACATTCCCAATTCATGCATTAAAGTGCATTGCCATCTGCCTAAGTCAGCAAACAACTCTGCTCCTGTGACTGTGTGATTATTTCAAATTTCAGTGGTTTCTGATGGTCCTTCCTTTCTCCTCCCCTTCCTTCTAGGCTTCTGCCTGGCCATTCATTCTCAGTACGTTGGAGAAATTTCCCCCAAGAAATGGAGAGGACTTGCAAATGCTACCTCGGGATTATTTTGGTCTCTGGGGAAATGCTGGGGCCAAATCTTGGGACTCAGGTACAGAAGGAGCAAAATGAGGAAAGAGGGAGGGGGCTGCTCCTCCACCCCCAACCTCCATTCTCCTATTCTCAGGGAGCTCCTGGGAACTGACCTGTCCTGGCCGCTGCTGCTGGCCTTTCCTGGTGTGGCGGCCTTCATCCAGCTGCTCCTCTTGCCCTTCTTCCCTGAATCTCCTTCTTATCTCTTAATCCAGGAGGGAGATGAGGAAGGCTGCCTGAAAGGTAAGTTGTCCTTATGATTTGCTGAGGGGGAGAAACATTGAGCTATAGGACAAAGCCAGTGCATTATGAGGCCAGCTCCCCCCCCACCCAGTGGGCTCCTTTCCCAGGGACCACTTAGAGCATGGGTGTCAATCGTGATCACATCACGTGACATATCGCAATGTATCGTGATGTTTTTTGCCTTTGCAGAGCTGGGGTGGGCTTGGCCTTTCTGGTTGTGGGGGAAAGGGTGCAGCTGACCAGCCACAACTTGGCTAATCTTTGTGACTTAGCATCTTTCCTGCTTCCCCAGCAATGCACCAGCTGTGGGGCCAAGGGGATCACCAGGAAGAGCTTGGTGAGCTGAAGAAAGAAATGGCCCCAGGAGGGCAAAAAGGCAAAGTGCTTTGGCCAGGAGAGCTGCTCCATGACGCATCGCTTCGCCAGCAACTGATCGTCCTGATGGCTATCGTTGTCACTGTCCAGCTCTGTGGCATCAATGCAGTTAAGTGTCCCTTCCTCACACAATCTCCCCAGAACGGAGGGAGAACCGGCTGGTGCCTGCAGCCTAGAAACTGCCAGGCTTCTCCAGCAAAGCCCCTTAAAGAAGAGGGCCTGGGTGGCTAGCCAGGCTAGGGAAAGAGCTGACAACATCTGGAGGGAGACAAGCTGGGGTTATAATATGAAAAAGTTAACAAAATAAATGAATTAGGAAGGCAGCACAATCTCTACCAGAACGACTGCGGGGAATTCCCAAAGTTTCACAAATCCTGTTGCCACCAGCATGACTGGAGGAACAGGAAGGGGCTGGAGAGGTCCTTCTGAGCCAGGCATCCCTCCAGGCCCCACTTTGTGCAAGAGCCCAACTACACAGTCTCTCACTTGTTTTTCACCCTGGAGTCCATGGTTTTGTCTCAGCCCGGCACAAGGCCTTCACCCGCCCATCTCCTGGGCTGCCCTCCAGCAGTTCAGGCCTAGGACAACTCACCACAATCCACTTGCCGTGGCCAATTTGCCATGGGACAACTTGCCATGGAACAAAAGTTACAAAGTATCAAATAAATGGAAGAGAATCATTAAAGAAAGGAGGCAAAAGGAAAAACAAATTGAAATGCGAATGACAAAAAAATATAATTAAATAAAAGTGTTGGATTGTCCCCCAGTGAGTTGGCCGTGGCAAGTTGGCCAGACCAATATGCTAGGCTCTTGCAACATGGCAGCTGGCTTAAAGAAGTGGCATTTTCCCCTCTTGAAATCCTTGCAAGAAGAGAAGGAGACTTTGGGGGGAAAAAACCAACTTTGTTAGCCCTGAGGCAGGACTGCTGCAGAATGGGATGATTCACCATGGCCAACTTGCTGCAGCCAACTCACTGGGGGACAATTCAACACTTGTATTTAATTATTTATTTTTTGTCGTTCAAGAATTTCAAGAGGGAGAAATGCCACTTCTTTAAACCAGCTCCTATGTTGCGAGAGCCTAGCATATTGGTCTGGGGAGGCAAGGGGTCTTTTGCCCACCAGCCACCTTGGATGGTAACAGGGATCTGCAGCACAACAACAGTGCCCTGTGGGAAGGAGGACCACTCTGGGGTAACAAGCTTTGGCACATTTGCCCTTCAGCTGCTTCCCCCCCACCACCCTGATTTCCTCCCACCCCCAACTCCTACAGTCTGAGAGTTTGAGCTGCTGCTTCCATGAAGGAGCTGGCCAGTCCCAGCCCTCTCTGGCTCTCATCTGTAGAGTCTTGTGAGCAGATTGGGGGTGGAGGTGGGCAGAAAATGACAGCAGCCACTGTTAATGCAAACCTTCACAAGAGACCGCTTCTGAGCTTCTGAGGGAGGGGCAGGTCTTCACTGCTTCTTGGCAACTATGAGCATCTTCTTTTTCCCACTTAGGTTTATTTCTATGCTTTTGAAGTGCTTCACAATGCAGGTTTAGAAGAGAGACTTATCCCCTACGTCTGCCTGGGCATTGGCTTCTCTGAGCTCTCCTCGTCTTTCCTCTGTGTAAGACCTGAATGAATGAATGAATGAATGAATGAATGAATGAATGAATGAACCTTTATTATCAAAGTACAACATGTGTACAGTGAGATTGGCTGAGCCTCCCTTCGTGCCCCCTCCACAACTCACAGTGGCAACAAACCCACCATCTTGTTACACCATGTGAGCTAATTGCACAATGTGCCAGTCCCGCAAGTGGAGTTATTTCCCATTCAGGAGGCTGACAGCCCATAGATAGAAACTGTTCTTCAGCCTGTTGGTGCAGCTGGCTATACTTCTATATCTCCTACCCGATGGTAGGAGAGTAAAGAGATACCAACCAGGGTGTGAGTCGTCCCTGAGAATCTTCCTCACTCTTCCAAGGCAGCGGGCCCTGGCAATGTCATCCAGTGGTGTCAGGGGACAGCCCACAATGTTTTGTGCTGTGCTCACCACCCTCTGTAGTATCTTCCTATCCGCGGCTGTCAAGCCAGCATACCAAACCACAATACAATGGTTAAAATAGTCCATTTTATTCTGAAAACCTCTCTTCTCCCCAAGTGTTATGTTGCCATTATGAATCTTCTTCTGTGTCAGTCTCTCTTCTTCCCACACCATCCTCCACGATTCCCCAGAGGCACAGCTTGCATCCCTGCTTGGAGCATGAGATAGCAAGCCCAAACTCTTGCCAGGACCACTTTGGGCTGCCTGTTAGGTTCAGCAAAGCCTTTGGCCAGCCTAGGTCCCCTGACGCTGGACATCCTGGCAGGGCCTGGCCCCCTTGGAGGTGGAAGCACATGCTCCTGGGCTAAACCCCAATCTGGCTTGGGCTGTCAAGCCAACTGGAACCTTCAGACTCCCATAAGGACCAGTTTGACCATGCATTTCCATGGGGTTGAGAAACCAGAGGTGCTGGGTCTACAATTCTCAAAAAGGAAAAAAAGGACCAAAATGTCATTTCTATTGTTTTGATTTTTTTTTTAATTCCATTTATATCCCACCCTTCTCCGAAGACTCAGGGCGGCTTACAAGCTTAGCAGTAGCCTTCATTCTATGTATATGCCTGCTTATTAGGGCTTTCACACACCCCCCAAGCGGCATTATTACAAAGTCAGCTTAATTGCCCCCAACAATCTGGGTCCTCATTTTACCTACCTCTGAAGGATGGAAGGCTGAGTCAACCTTGAGCCTGGCGGGATGCAAACCTGCACTAATTGCAGGCAGCTGGTGTTACTTAAGGAGGCATTAGCCCACTGCTCCACCAAGGCAGTGAATATAAAGGTTCTGCTTGATACCTATTATTTGAATCCACCCGTGTTTCCCTGACATTGGCACATTCCCTTATTTCTCCTCTTCAGATATTTACCATTGAACATTATGGACGGAGGCCGCTGCTGTGGAAAGGCTGTGGGTCGATGGCCTTGGTGCTCTTCTTCCTCACAGGAACTCTTTCTCTGCAGGTGAGAAGAAAAGCTTTGTCTGGAAATTCTCTGTTTTGGCAGAGCAGGCAGCCTAGTTAGCCTCATCCCCTGTAGGAAATGGAAGCTTAGTGCCATCAAGGGAAATTCAGTCTCTTCACTTTATGGTGAATATTTGTCTAGATTATTTTGATAGTCCCATATAATTCTAATGATCAAATCCTAAAATCTTCTTTCAATTTCTTGGAGAAAGTCCAGTATTTCTTCCAAGCAGAAATAAAACTTGCCAAAGTGTTTTCTTTCATCAAGGCTGTCAATTTTGCCATCTCTGTCAATTCCATCAGCTTCACCATCCATCTTTCCACTTTGGGCCATTTAAAGCTCTCAGTACCATTGTCATGTGTAAAAGCAAAGGTCCATGAAATAGTCATTTCATCCATTAAGCCAAAAAGAAAATCCTCTAATTTCAATTGTACCTTCACTTTAAAATCTTCTGCATCAGGAGGCAGGTTGACCCACTACTTCACCCCACAACATCTTAGTGGGATTTAGATCCAGGCTTTGACTTGGGTATTTCAGAACCCACCCATTTCTCTTTTTCCAGTCATTCCCTGCGGTATTTATACTGGAATGTTTGGGATCATAGTTATGGGAGAAGGCTGGAAAGCTGGCTGTTGCCAACCTTGCAAGGTAGACCAGACAGGAAACACAGCCACATTAACTCATCTTTTTTTTAAATTTTAATTCCATTTATATCTCACCCTTCTCCGAAGACTCAGGGCGGCTTACAAGCTTAGCAGTAGCCTTCATTCTATGTATATGCCTGCTTATTAGGGCTTTCACACACACCCCCAAGCGGCATTATTACATAGTCAGCTTAATTGCCCCCAACAATCTGGGTCCTCTTTATTGTAAGGTTACATTAACAAGAGTTGTCCTGCCAGCACTCTTACTGTCGAAGAGCTTAAGGAGAGTCCCTCCTGGACCTCTTCTCCACCCACTACTAGGCAGCTCTAGACCATGCCCTCTCTTCTGTGGCCTTTCCCGAGGCAGCATCCCTTCTCCCAAAAACTTTCCCACATACCACTTCATCACTCTGGGATGCTTGACTTTGGATTCCTGCCCAGAATAGGGTGTCAGATTTGATGGCCTAATGGCCTTTCTGAGTCTGCAGAGTTCCATCTAAGACTTTTGACCAACCCTTCCAATCGGACTCTTGTTGAGATTGAATACAGCTGCCTGGGCTGCTGATGGGAAGGAGGACTCCTGCAGCAACGGTGGGAGTGCAGGCAGCAGCTGTCCACCATTTGAACCTTCTTCCAGACAAGCTCCACAGCCTGGCCTTGCTTGGTGAAGCCTCCTGTTTTCTGAGAAGGTTGCATTGACCGGAGAGCCCCGTGCTGGGGGAGGGGCTTCTGCAAAGCTTCTAGAGTCTAGACTGCCTGTTCTTTTGTTCCCACCTCCAGAAAAACCTCTCCTGGATGTCCCTCTGCAGTGTCATCCTGATTTTCTTGCTTGTCATCCTCTTTGGAGTTGGACCAAGTGAGTATACAAGTCTTTTCACAAGTAGCCATGTGGAAAGAGAAAGAGGCCTGATTGGGGGGCGGGGGGGGGGGTCCTGCCAAGCCACAGCATTGGTGGAGAGAAATAAAGGCAGGAGCAAAGGGACTCCAAGCAGCAAAGGGGGCAGGCAGGCCTGGGTAAGAACAAAAAGCCACACATGGAACAGAAACACTTGCATCTCACAACTGAAGCTTCCAGATACTCTTCAACCTCTGTAAGGTTTTTCAGCTCAGAATCCCAATGAGACTCTGAACATGAGGCCTCTGAATCAGAACACAGCTTTATTTTCTTTGATCAAAGATATATGCTGGGCACTCCACTCTCCTTTAGACAGCAGAGAAGATGGAGAGCAGAGAGCATTTAATCAGAAAAAAATGCTTTTTATAACTAATACACATCACAAGGTTTCTGCGCATCTAAAAAGTTCCTTTGAATCTCCTTATTCTGACGATACACTTCTGCATCTCTAAGCTTGAACACAGATAGCTGGGAATTAGCTATTAACTTTGTTACTTTGCAGGCAGGTAGAGAGCTGTTACATTTTAAAGCCAAAGCAGAGAAGATTTACAATCCAAGGAGAGAGGAGCAAAGTGTTGCAATTTCTTAGCTAGGCTTTCCCTTGAAACAACACAGTTTAAAGTAACAGAAACATTTTCTTTCCTCAGTACAATTCAGAATAGAATGGAGCACAAACAGAAAGCAAGCAAAAATAAATGGACAATAGCTGTTATACACGAGAGAATATAATAAAAAAGATTATATTTTAAAAGATTATACTTGGCTTGATCTCTACACCTCATTCCAATAGTCCAAACAAGAATTGATTGGAGTGTGGGTGACTGTGAGAAGAGCACACTGGCCAGGAATGGATGTGCAAAGGCCCTTCTGGCCACAACTGCCATCTCTTCCTCACACAGGATCCATGGGTCAGGAAAAACCCCAGATTACACCCCTGGTCTGTGCAACCCCAGCCAGGAGCAAAGATGGCAAAGTGAGCTTCTTCCTCTGTGCAGTCAGGCTCACCAACAACAGCCAGTCCTCTCACACATAAAGTCTCACAAAAATAGGCACGCACAAACATATCCTCAGCCTTTCCAGAAGAAAAGGAAAAAGAGGATGGAGACATTTTCTTCTGAAGCAGCGCAGCAGACAACTGATATAATTTGCATCATTTGGACAATCATATTTTTATTTATTTATATCATGCCTTTATTATTTTTACAAATAATTCAAGGTGGTGAACATAGCCAATAGTCCTTCCTCTTCCTATTTTCCCCATAACAACCCTGTGAGGTGGGTTGGGCTGAGAGAGAGACTTTTAATGTTATCTGCATCAATTGCAGAAAATGACATAAATGGATGCAAATAAGGTAAGAATATCAATTATGGAAATGACCTATTGATAAAAGGACACCCCCTCCTCACCCCCAAGAAAAAATATCCTGGCAAATACAGGAAGATCCCAATACAAACTAGTCTGACTCAGTGACAGCCTTAGGCTGAATAAACAAACACTTCACAAACACTGGCTACAGGAAATGCAGAATGGGCTAACAGCAATTAAAATTGATAGAATTAGAATAGAAACACCAGAAGGTACACAACAATAAAGTCATTAACACCGGACCTGAAGCAAATGTTAACACCTTTTGGACAGAATTGAGAAAGAAATTAACCCAACAATAGACACTGACCAACAAATCAGAAAAGACAAATTTAAACTCACGAATCAGAAATGACAATTTTGGAAACCAAGAAAAGGTATAAGAACTCATGCTTGAGGACCATTCTGTCTAGCTAGCCGGGGATTTATGCTGAATTGTCACTCAACTTTAATCTCCGTGATTAAACCTATCTTTCCGGTAGCTGGCTTCACGTTCTATTTGTTCTCCTCTGCACTGCTAGTGAGAATCCCAGCTGCAAGAGCCTGGACAGGAGAATTCCTCCCAACACTATATAGATACAAATGATATCAAAGTTAATTATGCAGATTACCCCAATTAAGATTTGACTGCCATTGAACTATAATGGACACTCCTTGCCCCTAATACTCCATTAAATTGAACTGAACTAAATAAAAATTGCGCATCTGACAGAGTTAATGGAGATTTATTGTTTTTCTTTTCTTTTTCCATTTCTGGATACTACTGTTGATGTTTTTGTTTATAGACCCAGAGAAGATTGTGGTTTGCCTGCCACTGCTAATGGTTTTCCGGATAAATGAATTCTTGCTTATCCTGGGCTAAAAACGGTCTCTCTGGGTTTGAACATATTTCTCTTTATTGTTCCTCTTAGATGGAGCCACGTTCTCTATTATGATGGAAATTTTCAGCCAGTCCTCCAGGCCAGCAGCATTCACGGTTGGTGGTTGTCTAAACTGGGCAGGCCTCTTTGTTGTCGGAATCGCCTTTCCCTTTGCTGAGGTCAGTTTTTCCCAGCCCTCCATTTCTGTCCCCTGAGTGGCCTTCACATGGCAGCCACACTTGCTTCAGGCACTGGGTTGGGCTGCAGGTGAGGAGATGTACCGCGTAGAGACCCATCTTAGTTGGGAATGAGCCCTTCAGCCAGCCCAGGGCAGTCACAAAATGTGCCCAAAGCGGCTAGAAATAGCAATAATATACAGAACAGTAATAAAGGTGGTTATTTAGCTGGAGGCTAAACCATATGACAGATGACTGAAGGAACTAGATATGTCTAGTCTAATGAAGAGAAGGACTAGGAGTGATACAATAGCCATCTTGAGGGGCTCTTACAGAGAGCAGGGGGTCAATCTATTATACAAAGAATCTGAGTGCAGGACCAAAAGGTGGAAGATCATGAAAGAAAGATTCAACTTTTGTTGAATTTGTGTCTTCATGCAAAAAGAAATTACAGTCCAACATATCAAAAAAACTACTGCAAAAGACAAACTACAAACAAAAATTAAAATAAGCAAGAAAATGGTAGAACATCTATCCAACCTTCACAAATATAAATCACGGGGACCCGACAGATTATATCACAGAGTTCTGAAGGAGCTGGCAGATGTTATCTCAGAACCATTGCACCATATCTTTCAAAAATCCTGGAGCACCGGGGAAGTATTGGATGATTGGAAAAGACCTGGTGTGGTTCCTATGTTCAGGAAAGGGGAAAAAAATACCCAGGAAACTACAGTCTAACATCAATACCTAGGAAAATCCTAGAAAAGATAATCAAAAAACAGATCTGCGAATAACTAGAAGCAAAGTTATAACCAGTAGCCAGCATGGGTTTGTCATAAACAGATCATGCCAAACCAATCTCATCTCATTCTTCGATAAAATTAGTAGACTAGCAAAACGCTGTGGACATAGTATACTTAGACTTCAGTAGACCACAATCTGCTGCTTAGTAGGCTAGAAAAAGGTAGAATAGACAACATCACCACCAGATGGATCTGTAGCTGGCTGACAAAGGTACTCAATCAGTAGTCCTCAATGGCACTACATCCACATGGAAAGAACTAAGCAGTGGGGTACCACAAGTTTCCATCTTAGGCCCAGCACTCTTCAATATCTTCATCAATGATTTAGATGAGGGAATAGAAGGAGAGCTCATCAAATTTGCAGATGATACTAAACTGGTAGGAGTAGCCAACACTCCAGAAGACAAGCTCAGGATCCAAAAAGATCTTGACAAACTTGAAAGATCTTGACAAACTTGAACAATGAACTATCTAACAAAATGAGTTTTAATGTGGAGAAAAGCAAAGTTTTACATTTAGGCAGAAAAAAATCAAAGGTTTAAGTACAGGTTAGGCAAGGCCTGGCTTAAAAACAGTATCTGTGAGAGGGACCTTGGAGTCCTAGTGGATGATCAGTTGATCATAAGCCAGCAGTGTGCAGCAGCAGCCAAAAAAGCTAATACAAAGCTAATACAAAAGCTAATACAATTGTATTATATACAACCCCAGGAGGGTTGCATAAACAGAAGCATAGAATCAAGATCACACAAAGCATTAGTACTGCTTTATAAACTGCTTTATAAACCCCTAGTGATACCACACCTGGAATACTAGAGAAGGGCGGGATATAAATGTAATAAAAATAAATAAAATAAATAAATAATACTACAGCCAATTTTGGTCACCATACTACAAAAAAGATGTTGAGAGTCTGGAAAAAATCCAGAGAAGAACAACTAAAATGATCAAAGGCCTGGAGACTAAAACATATGAAGAATGGCTGCAGGACTTGGGTTTGCCTTGTCTAAAGAAAAGAAGAACAGGAGTCATATGATAGCAGTATTCCAGTATTTGAGGGGCTGCCACAAAGGGGTCAAATTATTCTCTAAAGCACCAGAGGGCAGGACAAGAAACAATGGTTGGAAGCTGAACAAAGAGAGAAGCAACCTGGAATTAAGGAGAATTTTCTGACAGTGAGGACAATGAACCAGTGGAAAAGCTTGCCTTCAGAAATCATGGGCACTGCCATCACTGGAGATTTTTAAGAAGAGACTAGACAGTCACTTGCCTGAAATGGTATAGGTTCTCTGGCTTGAGCAGGACTAGAAGACCTCCAAGGTCCCTTCCAGCTTCTCTTCTCTTCTCTTCTCTTCTCTTCTCTTCTCTTCTCTTCTCTTCTCTTCTCTTCTCTTCTCTTCTCTTCTCTTCTCTTCTCTTCTCTTCTATTCCATTCTATTCTATTCTATTCTATTCTATTCTATTCTATTATTCTATTCTATTCTATTATTCTATTCTATTCTATTCTATTCTATTCTACTCTACTCTACTCTACTCTACTCTGTTCTGCTCTGCTCTGCTCTACTCTACTCTACTCTACTCTACTCTACTCTATTATACTCTACTCTACTCTACTCTACTCTACTCTACTCTACTCTACTCTACTCTACTCTATTCTATTCTATTCTATTCTATTCTATTCTATTCTATTCTATTCTATTCTAACCTGGAACTAATGAAATTTCTTGACAGTGAGAACAATTAACCAATGTAATGACGTGCCTCCAGAAGATGTGGGGTTTCCAAGAAAAGATTGGACAGCCATTTGTCCAGAATTTATATGGTCTCCTGTTCAAACTAGGGGTTGGATTAGAAGACTCCAAGGCCCCTTGGAGTCTTATTTTATTCCATGTTCTGTATATTTTTAAATATATGCCCCATTGGGTCATCATTTCAGAGGTATTTCCTACCTAAGGAGCACAACTGTGGGAGGGCAAAAAAGCAGGGGAAGCAGGAGCAACTTCCAGCTTCCTGCCAGCTTCCTCATTGATTTCTGGCTGGGAGCATCAGAAATCGTCCTTCGTCCTTCCTGCCCTCCCATTCATGCTGGTTTCCCCGTTGGCTTTACTGTGATAAGCTTGCAGGGGAAAAGCCACTGAGGAAGCCTGCAGGAAGTTGCAGGTCCAAGGTCATCAGGCAGGTAAGTGGCTGCTCCAGGTAGTGAAGGGATGAGGGGATTCACTGGAGCATAGTGGAGTGCGGATGAGGAGTGAGGGGCTGTGCAGGGCAGGAAGGGTGCATGGGGGTATCCCATTTGGGTCACACAGAGCATGCAGGTGGGCAGTGTAGGTTAAGAAAGGTGCATAAGGGGTATCAGAGAGGTGTGAAAGGTGCTGCATGAGTTGAGTAGGATGCATGAAGAGGTAGCATAGATGAGGAAGGGTGTGTGGGGTCACAGAGCTATGCATGATGTGCCACGTGGATCAGGGAGGGCATGTATGGTGCAGGGAGAGAAGACTGCCTGGAATTGGATGTGAGAGATGCCATACAGATGTGTGTATAAGGGGGGTCAGGAAGGATGCATGTGAATGCACAAGAGGTTCAGGGAAGATGAAAGAATTGGGGGAGAGTGCGGGGTAACTGCATGGGCCAAGAAAGGTTCCTTCCTACCTTCCTTCCTTCCTTCCTTCCTTCCTTCCGTCCTTCCTTCCTTCCTTCCTTCCTTCCTTCCTTCCTTCCTTCCTTCCTTCCTTCCTTCCTTCCTTCCTTCCCTACCTTTCCAGCAGACAAGTAAGGGGCTGCTGCTGGGTGGGGGATAAAGCAAGGTATTGTGAGACTGGCTGAGAAAGTGTCACAAAATATTAAAAATAAAGATCACACAACCGCAGCGGTAGCCCAGAGCCAATGGCACTGAAGCAGCCACAACTTTCCCAAATTTCATTTCCTTGGGAGTCATGGGTCCCAGATTTTGGACATATTGTGTATGTTACCCTATCTGAAGTACCATGGCTCCAAAAGTGTTGCCCTGTGATGCACTGTTTTGCCCAATTAAAAAACATGAAACAAATAGTAATAGAGGCATCAGTTCAAGAGACCAAATAAAGTCACTGATGACACAATCACAAATGGGCCTGAATGTCAAAGCTCTGTCTTTAAAATGATTCTGTATACAGCAGATGAAGTAGAAAGAAGTTCAGTGGGAGCATCTAGACATGATTCTCTTGAATTTCTGCCCAAATTAGCTTCTGTGGTTGGTGACACAAAACAATTCCTTGACATTGTGAAGATTTACAGAGGAGAATAAAATCTTTCTGATAAATTCTTCCTAGCCATAGGGACTTCAGTTGTGCTCAGAAATAAAATGCAATTGATAAACCAAAGATAGCAGAGAAGTTAAAGCAAATATCAACATGCAGATAATGGATAGGCTTGAACCAGCTAAACTGTCTAAGCACCACCCAGAGCAACGTAGAAGGGATGGAATCCATACACCATCCTTAACCTTTACTGGATTATTGGATTTACTCATTTTCAGCATTCACATTAAGCTGTAAATTTGACAGCATCACACACTCTTAAAGTCAAGAAATCAAAGTCAATCTCATCAGATGCGTTCTTTTCCTTATCCTCTCCCAGAGATGCTTGTAGCTTTCTCTAGATGCAGTTTCTGATTCTTTACCATTAGACCACAATTCCAGCTTGAACTCTGGGGACAATGGAGATAATTTGTTCAATGGCTTCAGACACTAATGAGACTGTTGCTGTTTATTGTGTCCATTACAGGAAAGTCTAGGCCCCTTTTGCTTCCTTCTCTTTGCCACTGTGCTCTCTGGCTCTGGGATATTCTTCTACTTATTCCTTCCAGAGACAAAAGGCAAATCTACAGTAGAGATCACAGAAGAATTCAGCAGATCGACTTTGGGAAAGAAACGTGCTGTTCTCAGGAAAAATTTCAGTGAGGACCATTCAGTCTACTCCAGTTTCTGAGTTGCATCTGGACTGAGAGCATCTTGGAACTGAGTTACTGTCTTCTTTTTTTACATTTTTATTCTGCTGTTGGCATATTCCAAATTGCTCAGAAATAAAATGTTAGTAAAGCCCTTGGGTGTGTTATTTGTTTCAGGCTAAATACTTTTAAGTCATAAAACAGAAGGAAAGATAGAATGGATGGAGGGAAAGAATTCCAGACCACAACTCTTAAGCAACCACTTTTACACATTAACTAGCTGGCTTTGGTTGATCGAGAGCAACATCAAGATTAGCTCCAGAAGGGAACAAAAAAGAAGCTGAACTCCTAAAGCAAAGGTAAAATTTCTTGACAATGTAGACATTTAACCAGTGCAAGAGCTTGAGTTCAGAGGATGTGGGTGCCTATCACTGGATGTGTTATGTAGGTCACCTGTCCGCCGGGGGGCAGCAGCCAGGAGACCTGATTGGTCAACCTGCCCGGTGGGAACTTGAGGAACTTGAGGGTTGGGTGAACCTGTCTGGCAGGAAATCTTGAGAGATCGGGTTGGCTGGGTTCAGGTGGACGGGGAACATATATAAGAGGGTACCAATGAGGAGGGGGAAGTTCCGCCATGTTGTAGTCAATAAAGAAGGATAAAACTATACTGTCTCCATGTCTCTGTCACATGGCCACTCAGACACAACAGTGGCGATGAAGGTGGGATCCATGTAAGCACAGAGAAGCGAGCAACGAATCAATAACAGATTTCGTGGCTGCTGTAAGAGAAGCCGCGCTCCGGCGCAAATACGATAATTTGGAGGTGAGAATTCGGGACAGAGTAGTCCTCGGCCTCAGAGATGAGCAATTGCAAAATCGGATAATCGCCAAACCCATGGGGACTCTGCAAGAGGTATTGGACAAGCTGCTAACATAGGAAGTGACCGGCCAATGAGACCCCCCCAATAGCGATGGCATGGGTGGATCAATTCACCATGGGAGCCTCGTGGACGGTGGGTAGGTGGATTATGAAGTAGAAACCGACATCAATGCAGTCACCCAAAGCGTTGAGAGAGCCGCCATCAGGTCCGAATGTCGAGACAACCCCGACCGATACAGGAGAATGGCCTCGACCCCCGCAACCAGAACGCAGAAGGACGGAATAAACAAGCACAAAGACATGGAACCCAAGTGCGGCAGCTGCAGGGGAAATCACCCCAGAGCTGTGTGCCAGTTCTGGAACGCCAAATGCAGGAATTGTGGCAAGACTGGACACATCCAAGTGATCTGCAGGAGCAAACTGCGGAACAACCTCAACGACATCGAGGCCTGGGGCCCAGGTAAGGTAACCCCCCCTTAACAGTGGCATAGAGACCCGGAAGCCACAGACACGCACCTCTAACCAGGGAAGGGTTGGCTCCATTAACCAGTTGTTAAGGCCAAAACTCGGGATCGATGTCCGTCTGCAGGGCATCCCCTGCAAGATGGAGATCAATTCAGGGGCATCAGTCTCCATAATCTCTGGGGAAACACTGGCACGAATAGAAGAAAGGAGCGGGCGCCACATCCACATTAAAAGCACTCCCATCAGGCTAGCGGATTTCCAAAGGACACCCATAAAAATAATAGGGTCGGCCACCATCGATGTTTGTTTCAAACAATTTAAGGGGCCATTAGAACTATTGGTGACAGAAGGTCAGAGGACCAGTTTAATAGGATTAAACTGGTTTGAGCCGCTGGGAATATCGGTCGGGGGAATAAACGCAGTACAACATAAAACCCTCGATGCAGTCTGCAAAAGCTTTGCAGACGTTTTCGACGGGACGTTAGGGAAATATAAGGGCCCCCCAATCAATTTTAATTTGAATCCCTCAGTACTCCCGATAAGAATTAAAGCTAGAAGAGTCCCATTCACCCTCAAACAAAAAAGTGAGAGCGAATTGGACAAACTAGTGGGTCAGGGAGTACTGGAACCAGTAGAGGGTGAGCCCTGGGAAACTCCCATTGTCACCCCCCTGAAACCCAATGGCAACGTGAGGATCTGCACTGACTATAAGGCCACCCTGAACCGGGCCTTAAACCAGCATGCTTACCCCATGAAGCAGGTCCTCGCTGCCATCCAGAAGGGCGCCATCTTCGTGAAGCTTGAGTTAGCACAGGCGTATTTGCAGCTCACAGTTTCAAGGGAAGCAGCAGATGCACAAACGATAGTCACCCACAAGGGGGCGTTCCGAGTTAACAGATTACAGTTCGGTATAGCAGCAGCCCCTGGCATCTTCCAAGAGGTGATGGAAAAAACACTCAAAGGCATACCTGGAGTGTGCCCATGTTTTGATGATGTGCTAATTGCTGGAGAAAGTGAAGAAGAGCTGGCCAACAGATTAAAAGGGTATTAGAAAGATTAAGAGCTGCTGGATTAAAATTAAAAAAAGAAAAGTGTTCCATAGGTGTGACATCCACTGAGTTCTTGGGATACAGGATTGATGCTCAAGGCATCCACCCAACAGAGGAAAAAATTAAAGCAATCAAATCTGCTCCAGCACCCAAAAATAAGGCGGAGCTACAAGCATTCTTGGGGCTAATTAATTTCTACCACACGTTTCTGCCACACAAAGCAGCAATAGCAGAACCTTTACACAGGTTGCTGGATAAGAAAGCCCTATGGACGTGGCAGGAACAACACAATAGAAGTTTTGAAACTCTAAAAGAAATACTCTCTAGTAACTCAACAGTGACACATTTCATTGAAGATAAGCCTATATACTTAGCATGTGATGCATCTCCTTATGGAGTGGGGGCAGTCATTAGCCACCCGGGATATAATGGGGAGCAAAAACCCATAGCATACTATTCCAGAACCCTCTCCAAGGTGGAAAGGAATTATGCCCAAATTGACAAAGAGGCATTAGCAATCGTGGCAAGAGTTAAAAATTCCACGATTACCTATATGGGAGAAGGTTTACCATATTCATGGATCACAAACCCCTACTGGGGCTATTCACCACTGATAGACAAACACCCACAAATAATGTCCCCAAGGATGTTAAGGTGGTCAATATTCCTCTCAGCTTACACATTCACAATTGTATACAGACCAGGGAAGGAGATGGGTCACGCAGATGCTTTAAGCAGGCTACCATTACCGGAAACAGAGCAAGACCCAGCACCTGCGGGCCAAATCTTGGCATTACAAGAACTCCCTGAATGTCCCCTAACAGCAAAAGACATTGCAAACACCACAGGCAGGGACCCAATACTAAGCAGGGTGGCATTATGGGTCCAATGTGGGTGGCAAGAAAAGAATCCAGGGCCACAATTCCAGGCATACTTCATGAGAAGGAATGAGATGTCATCCCACAAGAGATGCCTCCTATGGGGAAATAGAGTAATAGTGCCTGAAAAATTTAGAGGGAAAGTCATAAGGGAATTGCATGAGGGGCACCAGGGAATAGCGCGCATGAAAGCCTTGGCACGAAGTTACCTGTGGTGGCCAGGACTAGATAAAGCCATTGAGGAACAAGTAGCGGGATGCTATCAATGTCAAAGGTCCAGACCCGAACAAGCACATGCACCGGTACATAGGTGGGAGGTAATACACAACCCATGGTCCAGAGTGCACATAGATTACGCGGGGCCATTCCAAGGACAAACATTTTTGGTTGTGGTAGACAGCTATTCCAGATGGTTAGAGGTGGTGCCTGTAAAGAGTGGTGCCTGTAAAGAGGTGGTGCCTCTTTGCCACACATGGGTTACCTGATGTGATTGTTTCTGACAATGGGCCTCAATTCACCTCTACTGAATTTCAGGACTTCCTCAAGGCCAACTTGATTAGGAACACAACGGCGGCACCATTCCACCCATCCAGCAACGGTCTTGCAGAGAGGAATGTGAGATCTACCAAGGAGGCACTGCGTAGAATCATCGTCGGGGATTGGCACCAGAGACTGGCTCAATTTTTACTAGCACAACACACCACACCGTGCACAGCAACGGGGAAAAGCCCAGCTGAAATGAGGTGGGGAAGGAGACTGATAACCAAACTAGACAGACTCCACCCTGATAGAGCGGCAGCCAAGACCGAACAGGACACAACTGCCAGGTCATTGGCTGTAGGAGACTTAGTGTGGGCTAGGAACTATGGCACGGGTGAGAAGTGGACACAAGGGGTTGTTGTGGACAAAATTGGTCCCTTATCTTACATCATTAAGGGGGAAGGGGAGCATCATGTTAAGAGACACATCGACCAGCTGAGGAAAAGAGCTCCAGAGAATACCCCGCAAGTATATAACGAGGCCCAGCAACAACACTGTGACATACCCATCGCACCATTCCAGGGGCAAACTTCACCAGTGCGGTCATACCAGCCGTCTACATCTGGATCAGCTGAACAACCAGGAACAAGGCCAGCAAAGGCACCAACAACAGGCCCGTCAGCAACAGATACAGCCAACAGGACAGTGACAAGGGAGTGTACTGCAGTTCCGGAGTTAGGGGGACAGCAGCAGAGCGGGAGACAGTCAATACCTAATGTAGAAGCCCTAGGCGGGGCAACAAGGTTGGCCACACCACCTGGAAGATACCCAACCAGGGCTCACAGAACTCCAGCATACCTGCAAGATTACATGCGTTAGGAATCGTGTTCAGAAGAGCCAAGAAAAATACAAGAAGTAGTTAGTTGAGCTCACATTGGGGGGGAAGGGGTGTTATGTAGGTCACCTGTCCACCGGGAGGCAGCAGCCAGGAGACCTGATTGGTCAACCTGCCTGGCGGGAACTTGAGGACACCGGGTTGGGTGACACCTGTCTGGTGGGAAATCTTGAGAGATTGGGTTAGCTGGGTTCAGGTGGACAGGGAACATATATAAGAGGGTACCAATGAGGAGGGGGAAGTTCAGCCATGTTGTAGTCAATAAAGAAGGATAAAACTATACTGTCTCCGTGTCTCTGTCATATGGCCACTCAGACACAACAGGATGTTTCTTTTTTTTATTGAAAAGTTTTAAAATACATTTTAAAAACATAAACTCTCTCCCTCCCCCTCCCCCTTCCCCTTCCTCCCCTTCCCCCCGACTTCCCAGAGCTGAATATAGGGTATTAACTTTTACAAACTTAAGCTAAAATATGCTAACTAACTAAAAAAAAACACTTTAAATTCTATCGCGCTTTAACTCCCCTTAAACATAACTAAATAACTAAATAATAATAACTAAATAATAATACATCTTATAATACTAATACTTATTCATATGCTAAATGAAACTTTTTAGTCCCATATTTATTCTGAATATAATCGATCCATCTTCTCCATTCTAAAATATATCTCTGTGGCGATTGTTCTTTCAAATATGCTGAGATTTTTGCCATTTCTGCCAGGTTTGAAACTTTTAAAGTCCACTCTTCTATCGTAGGCAGGTCCTCCTTCTTCCAATATTGAGATACCAAAAGTCTTGCTGCCATTATTACATTCAAAATCAATTTGGTTTCTGTAACAGTACAATCTGTAATAATACCCAACAGAAATAACTGTGGAGAAAACCTTATCTTTTTCTTAAATATTTTCTGCATATTCCACCAAATTTTAATCCAAAAAGCTTTAACTTTTTTGCAAGTCCACCATATATGATAATATGTTGCATCGTCACAACCACACCTCCAACATTTAGGCTGATAATTTGGATACATACATGCTAATTTTTTAGGATCTATATGCCATCTATAAAACATTTTATAAAAATTCTCTCTTAAATTTTGTGCCTGTGTGAATTTTACATTTCTGACCCAAATTTTTTCCCAAGTATCCATCGTTATTGGCTCCTGAAAATTCTGCGCCCATTTTATCATACAATCTTTAACAAGTTCCGTTTCTGAATCTATTTCTATCAATGCATTATATATCCTTCTTATATGCGCTTAAGGGACGTGGTGGCTCAGTGGGTTAGGACGCTGAGCTTGTCGATCAGAAGGTCGGCAGTTTGGCGGGTCGAATCCCGAGTGCAGCGTAGCAGAGTGAGCGCCTGTTACTCGTCCCAGCTTCTGCCAACCTAGCAGTTCGAAAGCATGTAAAAATGCAAGTAGAAAAATAGGGACCACTACGGTGGGAAGGTAACAGCGTTCCGTGCGCCTTTGGCGTCTAGTCATGCCGGCCACATGACCACGGAGATGTCCTCGGACAAGCGCTGGCTCTTCGGCTTTGAAACGGAGATGAGCACCGGCCCCTAGAGTTGGAAACGACTAGCACACATGTGCGGGGGAACCTTTACCTTTACCTATATGCGCTTGACTTTGATCTCTGATTTGTTTTACCAAATTTTCATCAGTTGTCGAAATGCCAATTTTCTGGTCTTCTTTCCATCTAGCTTGTAACTACCCATACTGAAACCAGGTCTGAACTATTTTTTCTTCTTTTAAAATATTAAACGACTTTAATTGCCATACATTCCTTTCCATTCTAAGAATTTCTTTATATGTAGTCACATCATGTTTAAATCCCACACTTATATTTTCTATTGCGTGTTTAGGTATTGCCCAAATTGGTATTTTATAATTTAACTTATATCGGTATTTTTTCCAAACTCGCAACAGAGCATATCTTAATATATGAGTTTTAAAGATATTATCCACCTTATCATACAACAAATATGCATGCCAACCATATAATAAATCACATCCCTCAATATTCAGTAATCTTCCTTGTGTTAAATTAAACCAATCACTAATTGATGATAAAACCGCAGCCTCATAATATAATTTAAAATTGGGCATTTTAAGACCACCTCTTTCACGTATATCTTGCATTATCTTAAGTTTTACTCTCGGTCTTTTCCCTGCCCAAACAAATTTATTAATACCTTTCTGCCATTCATCCAAATTTGAATCTTTTTTAAGTATAGGTATCATTTGAAACAAAAATAAAAATTTTGGTAAAACATTCATAAAACATTGCAATTCTTCCCAATAAAGACAATTGTAATTTTCCCCAACTATCTAAACTCTTTTTGTATTTTTAACCATAACAATTCATAATTATTTTTATATAATTTCACATTTGAAACTGAAATATATACCCCTAAATATTTAATCTTTTTAACAATTTCAAATCCTGTTAATTTTTCTAGGACTTCCTTTTGTTCTATAGTCATATTTTTAGACAGTATTTTAGTTTTTTGCCTATTTATGTTAAATCCAGAAACTTTTCCATATTGCAAAATTATCTCCATCAAGCCAATAACCGACAAAGTCAGTTGAGTTAATGTAATAACCAAGTCATCCGCAGACGCCCTTAATCTATAATCTTGATCTTTTATTTTAATTCCCTTTATTTAATTCCCTTTATCTTATTTGAATCACGTATCTTGATCTTGATATTTCCAATGTTAAAAGAAACAACAAAGGTGACAACGGACATCCCTGTCCTGTACCCTTTTCAATTTTACAAGCCTTTGTTAAACTACCATTAATTATTATTTGAGCTGTTTGTTTCTGATATATTGCCCTAATAGGTTGTAAAAACCTATCCCTAAACTCCATCTTCTCCAATACTTTAAATAAAAATTGCCAGTTCAATTGATCAAAGGCCTTTTCAGCATCCAAAAAAAATCAGCGCTGTGGGGACTTGATTATTTTTCCCCAAAAATTCTAATAAATCTACAATATGTCTCACATTATTTTTCATTTGTCTACCACTTATAAATCCTGTTTGATCACTATGAATGTTTTGCTACATAACCTTCATTAATCTATTTGCTAGGATTTTAGCAAATATCTTATAATCAGTATTTAAAAGCGATATTGGTCTGTAATTTTTAGTTTGAGTAAGATCTTGATCTTCCTTTGGAATTAACGTTTTAAAAGCTGTTTTCCACGAAGGAGGAACTTCTCCAGACTGAATTGTTCTAAATAATTCTTTTAGAGGTTCCACCATTTCTATTTGTAAGTTTTTATAATAAATGGCTGTCAAACCATCCGTTCCAGGTGCCTTACCCACTTTTAGTTGTTTAATTGGTAAAATAATTTCTTCAGCAGTTATCAATTGATTCATTCCTTCCCTTTGCTCTTGTGTAAGTACAGGAATATTCACACCTTGTAAATATCTATCTATATCTAGACCTTGAGTTACATCCCTAACATATAATTGAGAATAAAATTCAACAAAAGCCTTTTTAATAAAATTTTGCTGAAACACCTCTTTACCCTTATATTCTATCTTATCTATATTATGTAACTTTTGTTTTTTCCTTAACAGATAAGCTAACCACCTACCTGGCTTATTAGCATTGCAAAAAGTATTATGTTTAGCGGTATGTAAATTAGTTGCCACTTGGTCTGCCATCAACATATTAAACTGCCCTCTTAACAGATTAATTGCTTCTTTCACCCTCTTATTAGATGGGTTCAAAATAAAAGCCTTCTCTTTCATCTTTATTTCCTCCTCTAGCTCTTTACGCTTATATTCCAATTTATGTCTATATTTATTATTCAAATATATTAACACTTCTCTCATATAAGCTTTACTTGCATCCCAAACCATTTCAATAGAAGTACCTTTATGCATATTTGTTATAAAAAATTCTTTCATATATTTTTTACATTCTTCCACATTTTCTTCGACCATGGTATCCTACTGCGGCGTCTCAGGGGGTTGGGAGTGGGAGGCACCATTTTACGGTGGTTCTCCTCCTATCTCCTGGGCCGCTCGCAGTCGGTGTTGACAGGAGGGCAGAGATCTGCCCCGAGGCCTCTCGCTTGTGGAGTTCCTCAGGGGTTGGTTCTCTCGCCCCTCCTGTTCAACATCTATATGAAGCCGCTGGGCGAGCTCATTCGTGGTTTTGGGGTGGGGTATCATCAGTACACTGATGATACCCAACGTTTCTTCTCCACCCCGAACCAACCCAGTGATGCCCTCACCGTGATGTCCCGTTGCCTGGAGGCGGTCCGGGTTTGGATGGGGAGAAACAGGCTTCGTCTCAATCCTGCCAAGACTGAGTGGCTGTGCATACCGGCATCTCGGGTTGACCAAGTTATTCCATCGTTAACAATGGGGGGTGAGTTGTTCCCCCCCGTTGATAGGGCTCGCAACTTGGGTGTCCTCCTGGATTCACGGCTCAGTTTTGATGATCATATAGCAGCCGTGACCAGGGGGGCTTTTGCCCAGGTTCGCCTGGTGTGCCAGTTGCGACCCTATCTGGACCGAGATGCCCTACGGACAGTCACTCATGCGCTCGTGAACTCCCGTTTAGACTACTGCAATGCTCTCTACATGGGTCTGCCCTTGAGGACTTCAACTGGTACAAAATGCAGCCGCGTGAGTTGTGATGGGAGTTTCCCGTTACTCCCATGTAACACCTCTACTCTGCGAGCTGCATTGGCTTCCAGTTGCCCTCCGGGTGAGATTCAAGGTGCTGGTGATGACCTATAAAGCCCTATATGGCTTGGGTCCAGGATATTTGAGGGAACACCTGCTGCCGGCATCAAGCTCCCTTCGTCCTGTGCGACCCACAGGGAGGGTCTTCTCAGGGTGCCGCCAGTCAAAGAATGCCGGCGGATGACACCCAGGGGGAGGGCCTTCTCTGTGGGGGCGCCTGCCCTCTGGAACCAGCTGCCTGTGGAGCTTAGGACTGCCCCCGACCTTCGATCATTTCGCCGAGACCTGAAGACCTGGCTCTTCGAGCTTTCCAGCTCAGGCTGAGTTTTAATTGGGTTTTAACTGGGGTTTTACATGTTGCAGGGACTTAGTTTAATCTTTTTTAAATTGGTCTTAATTTTTGTATTAATGTTTTAAAATTATACCCTGTAAACCGCCCTGATTCCTTCGGGAAAGGGCGGTATATAAATTCAATAAATTAAATTAAATTAAATTAAATTAAATTAAATTAAATTAAATTAAATTAAATTAAATTAAATTAAATTAAATTAAATTAAATTAAATTAAATTAAACAAATTTTCATTTATCCTTCAAGACCTCCTATCTCCCTTTCCCTTGTCCAACTCCATCCATACTGGGCTATGGTCTGATAAAGTTCTTGGACATATCTTAATTTTCTTAACCTTGGAAAAAAATCATTAGTAGTCAATATAAAATCAATCCTGGAAAAGGATTGATGTCTATCAGAAAAAAAAGTAAAATCCTTTTCATCCACGTTTCGTTCTCTCCAGACATCTCTCAATTCCAAATCATCTTTCATATCAAAAAAAAAAAAAAAAGATTTAGGCAATCTAGCATGATTTGGTGTGTTTTTAAAAGGTCCTTTTTTATCTTTCTGTGTATCCAGCACTCCATTCCAGTCTCCCATCAAAATACACAATTTATAATCCATTGAATTATTTTATTATGTAAAAATTTATAAAATTCTCCTTGCTGTTGATTAGGTGCATATAGTCCAATTAAAAGTATTTTCTGCCCTTCTATTAAAAGTTCAATTACAATATATCTTCCTTGGTTATCTGCTTCAATTAAATTAGCTGATAGGTCCTTCTTCACATAGATAACTACTCTATTCTGAGTACCCAATCTAGAATTTATCAAATATTTTTGATCAGATACACGAATATGCGTCTCTTGCAAACATGTAACATCATTTTTAAATTGTTTCAAATACTGAAATATTTTCTTTCTCTTTTGCGGTGAATTTAAACCATTAACATTCCAAGTTAGAAACTTTGTCGCCATCTTTTGCGACATGAAGCTTACAGAGCGCGTCTTGCAGATCCTCACGCACCTGCGCACCTCCCACGCACCTGCGCACCTCCCACTGCTTCACTATAAGTAAATTCTTGAGTTGTGGTTATAGATTTCTGTTGTTCTTGTTCTTGTCTCACTCCTTCTTCAGATTTTTTAGTGCCAACTCTTTGAGCACCATCACTTGCCTCTCCCCACAGAATGCTAGTAGAAGAGCCACTTAAAGTTGTTGAAGTGGGGTGCAGCCTCCCTGGGGCAAATCTTCCCATGGGTGCCAGATGATGATGGTGGTGGGGATGGTGGGGATGATGATAATTAGATTTTTATTCTGTCTTTTTATATCCTTTCAGTGTCAAAATCTTATGTTCTGCTAATTAATTATCGATTGGTTTTAAAATATTTCTTTCCTGCCCTTTCTCTAGCAGCTCCAAGCAGTTTCTTTTGAGATGGCCCTTCACTTTATCTCTAGAACCACACTCTGTGAAGAAGGTCAGGCCGAGGGCATTTGACTACTCAAACAATGGTCAGTCAGGTCCCTTTTGAGTGATGCTCCCTAAAGTGCCTTGGAGCGTGAAAGTTAAAACAGGAAAGAAGGAAAGGAAGCCCAGAGTATTCGTTGGGGCAAAGAAGAGTTGTGGGTAGGGAACCTTCTTTGGAAATGATTGAAAGAAACAATAAAAAATGCTATATTTAGCTGCTCATTTTAAGACACTTGAAGGACGGCAGAAGCAAACCCAAGTGATATTTTCTAATTTCTCTGCAATTGTTCTCAATAAGACTGTTTTGAAATGGTTAATTGGAAATCAGCTCTAAAATCAATCACCATTACATACCTGATTCATGTTATTATTTTAATTATTTTAATTTATTTCTCCTTCCCTGTGGACTCATGATGTTGTGTATTAAACAAGTGGAAACCGACATAACCGCCATGTGGGAAAAGCGCAGCAAGCCCATTAACAGTTGACAGCTGTCAAAAGGGCTGCCGCTCAGCCACATGCATGCTGTTCTGTACCAGCCTGCTACCGGCCCTGCAGAAAAGGCAGGGACAACCCCTTTTACAAGAAGGCAAGAGGCTGGAACTAAGCCTGCCAAATTTATGGACACAAAAGCAAACAGAACAAGACACGAACCATGAAACAGGATCTATTCAAACGGTTGCCTTCAGCAAACCAGCCCTCCCACGCATTCCCCTTTTAAACAGTTCCGGGCGTGGCTTCTCTCTGCCTCCTTCCGAGGTGCCCCATTGCCTTCCTCTGTTTACTCCTGATTGACTGCCTCCTGTGTCGGGTGTCCTTGAACAGGGCCAGCTGTGGGCAATGTTCAGTCCGGTGCTCTCCTCAAATAAAGTTTCGAGAAACGTACCTGTGCTAGTACAGGCACGTTGTATTGCGAATTTAATTCCTTGTTGAGACACTTATTGGTCTGTTTAAGCGAATTTAGTCACATTTAACAGCCCTTTCCAGACAGTGAACTCATAAAGCACCTGGTTCATCTGAAATACCTTTATTTGCATGTAGAAGGTGGTTACAGCAGAGAAGGTGTGGTCAGTTGAATCTGGTCGGAGCTTTAAGGTCAAAAGACAGTAACAGGATTACTGTCCGCATGGCTTGTGTTCAGATGTTACAATGGAGGATGGAACACAAGGGAGCAAGGAGAAGGAGGAAGTCCAACCCAGAAGGGTACAGCATCATGAGCAGGATAGGAAATACATCACAAAGGGGAAGGTACTGGTGGACCCAATTAGCATATTGGGAATTTCCCAAGAACAGCCACGTGGTGGCAGCACACTCCCTGTCTGGTATTTCATAATACCACTATATAAATCCCATAACGGTAGTTATGTAAATGCAAAATGTTGTTGTCATGAAACACCTAAGAAATATAAGTAATACATCTGAGAAATAGACATAAAACTGAGATATAAAAATTAAACATGCATACATATAAATGTAAACTTGAGGGATATAAGAAAAAAATAAACATGATATATGAGGCATAAAAACCTGAGAGATATAAGATAAACATGCATACATATTGCAATAATAAAACTGCCATTTCAGGCTGAGGTTTTGCTTGTTGCGTTCAAGACCTGAAAGATATAAAAGAACATGCATATATATTGCAACAATAACAATTGCCTTTTCAGGCTTCAATAGTCTGGATCGGGTTGAAGGCACTTTTCTTCTAGAAGGCAGGATTCAAGAAGGAAGGCGAGTTCAGTCTTCAAGAGGCAAAAGCAGGAGAAGTTCTGCGATGGTCTGGTGAAAGTTTTGGTGTCTTTCGAGTCTTGAGCTCATTGGACGTTGAACAGAACAAGGTCTCTAACTTGAAGATCGGAGTTAAGATGAGACGTTTGTGACTGGAGCGTGACTTTGATGCTCCCCACCATGCTGCTCCCCGCCATAATTTGAAGCAGGGTTGGATACAGGTGGTTGCTGTGTATTGCCTAGAAGTGGAGCAGGATGCATAACCGTATCGTGGTTGTTGCTGCCACATTCTGTGCACTTGATGAAGGCTTTACAATTTTTAGCGAAATGGTCATATGAGGCACAGCACCTGTAGCATATTTGAAGTTTTTGGAGGACCTCTTTCCGCTCTTGTACAGTCATTGCTCTAAGCTGACGACATTTCCTGAGAGGGTGTGGTTTTTTGTGAATAGGACACTGACGATTAGGATCATCATTCCCGCTACCTGAATCACTCCATTTAGGAGGAGGTGGCACAGGAGGCAAGATGTCCGTCTTTCTTGTAAACACAGCACTATGTGCGTCACTGTGTTTAGTTGTGGTATTATCATGCTTTGATGATGATGATGGAGTAGGCACACTGGATTGAGGGTGGTTGAAACTGTGATCATTTCTTGTCCAGGTGTGTCTGCCGGTGGACCATGATGATAATGATGTAGCATGCGCACTGGATCGAGGGTGGTTAAAACTGGGATCTGTGTTCATCCAGGCGTGTTGACTTATGAATTCACAAAAAAATGGGAACGGGGGATAAGAAACATCATGGCATCGTTTGTAGTCTGTGCCCTGCCGTTTCCAGTCCATCTGCATGCTGTAGGGCAGTTTGAACACCAATGGATCGACACCGAAGGAGGAATCCAGGTGTCGTAGACCAACTAGAGGTGGGTCTTTTTTTGCCGATTCTATTTTGGTGAGAAGATCACTTAGTTTCTGAAGCTTATAATGGTCATTGTTGCTTATGTTTGGAAAGTTATATAGTCTTACGTATAAGGCAGCCTCTAACGCTTCTGGGCTTCCGTAGGTTCGGTCAAGTCTTGTCCATGCAGCAGCAAGACCTGTGTCTGGGGAGTCAACGTGTGCTACACTCAGCCCTTCCACACGATCTGCGGATTCTGGGCCTAGCCACTTTATGAGTAGTTCAAGTTCCTCTCTGGCGTTGAAGTTGAGATCAGCAATAGCAGCTTTAAAGGTTGCTTTCCAGAATCTATATTTCTCTGGATGGTCATTAAACTTTGAGAGGCTAGAGTTGAGAAGCTCTCGGCGAAGCATATATTTGGCATGATCAGAGTGTTCTGACCCTTCAGTCCATGATGCCAAGGAAGCTTGTGGGACTCCTTGGTTGTGAAGGTTCTCTGGAGAAGAAGGATGAGGTGCACTGGGATGGAAAGATGTTGCAAGAGCATTCAGCTGTGGTGTATGCCCTGCGGTTTGTGCAGGCTGTGGAGTCAACCGTTGATCTTGGTTGGGAATTACGTTGTCAGTGACAAGAGGTGATGCCGTTTGAAGTATTGGCGCACCTGTATTGTGGGGTTGACTAGGTGCAGGTGTCTGCAGGCTTGGGGTCTGGGTGCTGTTTGAAGGAAGCACGGTTGATGCACCTGTGTTGCTTAGAAGAAGTGTAGGCCCTAGCAGGCATGGGGCTTCTGTGCTGTTTGGAGGGAGCACAGCTGCCGCACCTGTGTTGCTTTGTTGAAGAGGTGTAGACCCTTGCAGGTGTGGGACTTCTGTGCTCTTTGTGGGAAGAACGGCTGACGCACTTGTGTTGCTGTGTTGAAGGAGTGCAGGCCTTTGCAGTTCTGGGATGTCTATGATTTTTGTAGGCAGTGTGGAACATCTTCCACACATGCATCGTTGCAAACATTTTGCTTTAACACATATTGACTGGTGCGCTCCATCGGAGCCTTCACTTCTATTGGGATGGAGCACTCCGCATCATTGTTTTTCTTTGCTGCTTGTTCATAGATCTTCAGCTTTGCTAAAGCAGCTGCTCGTTCCTTTTCTATTTGCTGAATTTTCATTTGGGCTTCTCCTCTGCTTGGCGGATTTTTCTCTGGTCTTTCTCCTGTGCTTGACGGGCTTTCTCCTGTGCTTGATGGACTTTTTCCTGTGCTTCCAGCTCTGCTTCCTGTTTGGCAAAGGAAGCATGTACTTTCGTTGCTTCTAGGTGTGCACGTGCCTCTGCCAACTTGTGATATATCGTTGAAGACCTGGAACGAGAGGATCTAGCAGGGTCTACTTGATGTGGACCTATGAGATCTAGTCTCTTGCAGGTCAGCAATGCGGTTTACTGTGTGTCTACTTGATGTGGACCTATGAGATCTAGTCTCTTGCAGGTCAGCAATACGGTTTTTTGCCTTATACTTTGCCCCTTGCACCAGGAGATCTCTTTGCTGGTTCAGATCCTCAATTTTAATTAATTCTGTTGAGGAATCGTCTACATTAGAGTCATTCAAAAAACCTATGTATTTTGTAGACAGCTGCTGGTAACGTTCATAAGCTACAGATAGGCGATCTATGGAGTCTATTAATTCAGTAGGATTACCATTAGGGTTGAGCAAAATTCTCATGGCGTGTGCGGTTCTGTCCCATAACTGTGACAGATTACTGGAAAATTCATCTTTCTTTGCCTCATAAATTTCTATGAGTTTCTGGGTTGGTTTTATTGTATGTTTGGGTCTTCCATATTCTTGATGCAATTCAGGGTTGTCTGGCTGAACCGGTTCTTCAAAATCAAAGAGACATTCCGCCATGGCTAAGACAGATACAGAAATTTTCTAGATATTTTCTGATTAAATTAGGTGAACTTTGCTATTTGGCCAACAGGGGGTGCCTTCTGTGTGGTCAGAAACTTCAGGGAAGTTCGCCTGTTGGCCACTAGGGGCACTTTTTGTGTGGTTAGGGACTTCAGGAAAGTTCACCCTTTGACCACTAGGGGCACTCTACACGTGCCTGAGGACAAGCCTTTTAATTGCTGAGCAGCCACTGGAATGCTGCTTGTGTAGGTGAGTACTTCAATGAACTTCACCTCTTGACCACTAGGGTCGCTGTTTGGATGCAAGCCTGGTATCTTCCCTAGCTTAAGTTGGAACATTAAGTGAAGCAACTGTTCTTCCCTATGACCACAAGTTGTGAGCCGGTTTGAAACCCTTGCAGGAACTGTCTCTCTGCCCTAACAAGCAGGCATATACATAGAATGAAGGCTACTGCTAAGCTTGTAAGCCGCCCTGAGTCTTCGGAGAAGGGCGGGATATAAATGTAATAAAAATAAATAAAAAATAAAAAATGTTAAGAGCTAAACCGTAGGCTGTAACTTGTCACTGACAGAGGTTAATTGCTCCCTCGTTCCTTTGTTTAAGCTAGTGGGCTGGGTAGGATTGATTTGCTTGCTGAATGATCTCCTTTTTGGAGATTTAAAACACCTATTTTAGGATTTTAGATCATTTGCCTATCATATAAAAATGCTTGCATAGCTTGCTATAAGTATGAATCAAAGTCTCTCTCTGTATACAAGCTTTCAGATGCGTTTCAATTTTGCAGACAGTTTAAGTGTTTCAGTTTGGCCACCAGGAGTCGCTGCTTGTTACTAGGCAACTAATTGCTTAATGGCTCTTTTATAGTTGTTTCTCAGAAATCTTTATTTTGCAAAAGAGAGAGGAAAGAAAAAAAATTGCTAACTGGCAAACTTTTTGTTGGAGCTCAACTTTAAAAAACAATGGCTAATAGCACAGGATGATCTCTGTAGAAATGCTTGCATGGCTAGTCATAGATTTCATTTGCAACTGGCAAAATTTTTGTATGAGCAAAAATTCAACTCTAAAGACAATGGCTATCAATGAATGCCTTTCTCTCTGTATAACATCCAAGCTTACAAGCTGTTGCACAGCTCGCATTCCTAAGGTGGGGTGAATCACCAAGAGCTGGTCACCAGGACAACAAATTGTTTTATTGTCTATGTTTATGACCACTAATAGCTTAGCCAGAGAAGCGGAGTTCTTTTTCAAAGGGTGAATCTCTGAAATTTCTAGAGAAAGACTATTTGAAAAAAGGGCAGGCAGGAAATTTCTTTAAACTTTCTTTTGGTTTCACAAACTTGAAGGTTGCAAACAAATAGTCATTCTAAATTGCAGGCAAGAACTGGCAAAGAGGCAATGAGATGTTTACTAGCCTTTTCAAACAAAAGTTCACAGGATGTTAACTCCAAATCCTTTGTTACCTCTGCCTTGCTCAAAAACAACATGCACATGAAGGATGCAGAGAGAAGGAATTCAGATTGCATTTCCTGACTGTTTAAACTTGATTGTAGAAACGTTACAGACTTTAAATTGCAGATTTTAGAAATTAAAACACATTTCTAACTGGACTTTAAACTTGATTGAGGTAAACACATGCAGCCAGTAAGAGTAATTGTTATCCTTGACTTCTTACTTGTAGACAACACACATAATGCAGCCAGTAAAATTGATCACTGATTTTTCACTTAAGTTTTGCAGATAACATGCATACACAATGGATTGCAGGCAGTAAAAATTAATAACTGTCTTTTGACTTTTGACTGCACGTTGTATTGCGAATTTAATTCCTTGTTGAGACACTTATTGGTCTGTTTAAGCGAATTTAGTCACATTTAACGGCCCTTTCCAGACAGTGAACTCATAAAGCACCTGGTTCATCTGAAATACCTTTATTTGCATGTAGAAGGTGGTTACAGCAGAGAAGGTGTGGTCAGTTGAATCTGGTCAGAGCTTTAAGGTCAAAAGACAGTAACAGGATTACTGTCCGCATGGCTTGTGTTCAGATGTTACAATGGAGGATGGAACACAAGGGAGCAAGGAGAAGGAGGAAGTCCAACCCAGAAGGGGTGGATCCTAGTACAGCATCATGAGCAGGATAGGAAATACATCACAAAGGGGAAGGTACTGGCGGACCCAATTAGCATATTGGTAATTTCCCAAGAACAGCCATGTGGTGGCAGCACAGTACCTGCTGCCTCTCGGTCTTTGCTTCACGCTTATTCACCTGGCGACGAGGATGGGATGAGGTCTGCTATGCTAAGCTGAAGTCACAGAGCTGAAGTCACGAGCCGAAGGAGGGAAGCCGCCCCACCAGCCGACTACCACTGAAGTCACCAGCTGGATAGGAGGAGCCCTCCATCAGATCTCCTCATAGCAGAACCGCGGACCGGACAGCATGGCCACTTGGACATATAACAGAATTCGATATTCTGCACCCAGAAGGCTGGGAGTTGCACCTAGGCTACCTCCTAGTAAACAAAATCTTCGAAGACCGTCCCAAGGCCGCTGCACTACTGTGCCTCAGTGGACCAGTGGTCTATGATGTCACCGTCGGACTCTGCAGCCCGGACCCAGTCACCACTGAATTGGTTGACCTCCTCAATCGACACTTCATGCCAAGGCGGTCAGAACTGTATTGGCATCTGAACTTTGCCTGACGATACCAATGACCAGGCGAAACAGCCACTACTTTCATTGCTGAGGTACGCCACCCAGCCCGCCATTGCCACTTCCCAGACCTCGAGGACCGCATTCGCGACCAGGTCATAGTAGGTCTGCGGAATGAATGCAAAGGAAGATCGTCGCTAAGCCAACAATGGACCTTGCTGAGGTAACGCTAGAAATAATGGCTTACAAAGATAGCCATCGAGAAGAAACGGCCACGCCGGGCAATACCCTCAACGGATCAGTCCACCAGGACTACCTGAGAAATCCCGACAACGAGGGACCAGAAGAAGAAACGGGAGTAGATGCCATCCGTCCGAGACCCAACAACCCCCAGGCATGCCGCAAAACCGACAGATGACCTGACAGACCAGGTGTTTCCGCCAAAAAATCTCCAATTAATCGAGCAAAGTATGCCAGCTGTGGCGGGAACTACGCCAGAGCCGCCTGCAGGTTCCGGAACGCTAAATGTCACGGCTGTGGAAAGACTGGACACATCCGAGCTGTCTGCCGCAGTTTGAACAGAGAGACCCTCAATGAACTGGAAGTCGCCCCGCCAGGTAGGATGTCCCCCAAAAACAGAACCAGGGTATCCCCCACGGCATCAGTCCTAACTGTCCTCTCGGACCAGGGGTCTCTAGCCATTAACCACCTCAGGCCAAAGTTAAAAATCCAGGTCAACTGAGCCCTGAACCCCCACGCTTACCCAGTCCCAGCTGTCAAAGATGTCCTGTCAGAAATTCAGTCAGGCACCATTTTCGCAAAGCTAGACCTAGCACATGCGTTCCTACAGCTGCCAGTCTCCAAGGAGACAGCAGACGCTCAGACCATCATTACTCACCGTGGGGCTTTTAAAGTGAACCGCCTGCAATTCGGCATAGCCGTGGCTCCTGGCATCTTCCAGGAAGTCATGGAGAGAACACTTAAAGGAATCCCCAGGGTTTGCCCCTATTTTGACGATGTGTTAATTGTAGGGGAAACTGAGGGGATTCTAGCTGAAAGGCTGCAGGAGGTGCTGAACAGATTTTGCACCGCTGGGTGCGAAAGGAAAAATGTTCAATTGGGGTCCCTTCCACTGAATTTCTGGGCTACAGAATCGATGCCCAAGGATGGATTCCCACAGATTCTAAAATTCTGGTCATCAAGGCAGCCCCACCCCCTATAAACAAAACCGAGCTACAAGCTTTCCTGGGGCTTCTTAACTTTTACCATGCCTTCCTCCCCCAGAAGGCAACCATCGCTGAGCCCTTACACAGATTGCTTGACAAAGGGGCCACATGGCAGTGGACTCAAACCCACGATGACAGCTTCAGGCATCTTAAACAACTCCTCTCTAACAATTCCACTGTCACCCACTATAGAGAGAAAATGACCCTGTGTGTAGCATGCAATGCCTCCCCATACGGAATAGGAGCAGTTCTGAGCCACTTACACACGGACGGGACTCAATCTCCTGTCGCGTACTATTCCAGAACTCTTTCTAAGGCAGAACGCAACTATGCACAAATAGATAAGGAAGCTTTAGCAATTGTGGCAAGCGTGAAAAAATTTCACGATTACCTATACGGCCGCCCCTTTACGATCTTTACAGATCACAAACCTCTGCTAGGGCTCTTCACATGGGACAGGCTAACACCTCAAATCCTGTCCCCAAGAATGCTGCACTGGACCACATTCTTGGCAGCTAGTACATAAACCTGGGAAGCAAATGGGCCACGCTGATGGTTTGAGCAGACTGCCCCTGCCCAGCCTGGGCTCAGACCCAGCTCCAGCAGGCCACATCCTTGCCATCCAGGAGCTAAAGACATCGCCTCAGTGACAACCAGGGACAAGGTCCTTAGCAGAGTACTTGCATGGGTTCTGTCTGGATGGCAATCCTGCAGTCCCGGCCCTGAATTCCAAGCCTACTTCGTTAGACAACATGAACTGTCTGCACATTTAGGCTGTATTCTATGGGGCAGCCGGGTTATTATTCCAGACCCTCACAGATCCCAAGCTCTACACTCACTCTATGACGGCCACCCGGGTATTATTAAAATGAAGGCACTGGCCCGCAGCTACTTCTGGTGGCCAGGCCTCGATAAAGATATCGAAAGGCACGTAGCTGGCTGCTACATGTGCCAACTAAACAAGACCCCCCCCCCGCCTCAGGCCCCCGTCCATAAATGGGAAGTGACTAGGAACCCCTGGTCCAGGGTTCACATCGACTACTCCAGCCCTTTTCAGGGCCAGGTTTTCCTTATCGTGGTTGATAGCTTCTCTAAATGGCTGGTGGTCATTCCAGTCTCTAGCACGACCTCAGCCGCCACAATCAGAGCTTTGAGGGGGTTTTTTGCTACCCATGGGCTGCCTGACGTCCTGGTCAGCCCCCAATTTACCTCTCGTGACTTCCAGATTTTCACCAGGGACAACTCAATTAGGCATACTACGTCAGCTCCCTTCCATCCATCTTCGAACAGCCTTGCAGAGGTCATGGTTAAGACCACCAAGGACTCCCTACGGAAAATCATCACCGGGGACTGGCACTGCCGCTTGGCCCAATTCCTCCTGGCCCAGCACTACCACCGGAAAATCACCTGCAGAACTCCGATGGGGCTGCCGGCTGGTTACAAAGTTGGACAGACTGCACCCGGACAGAGCAGCCACGGAAGCAGAACATCCCTCCCAGCCAAGGACCTTCGCCACGGGTCAACTCATCTGGGCACGGAACTTTGGGGCAGGGGACAAATGGCTTCAAGGCATTGTCTTAGAGCAAACCGGCCCTGTCTCCTATGTGATTGACTTGGGAGGGGCACATCAGGAGACATGTAGACCAACTCAGAAACTGGGGGGCCCAAAATCTCCCCCTTTACCCGTCCTCCAGCCCAGCCCCCAGGGAGCCACTAGGGGAAGGAAACCCTCCCATGCCTACTCCAGCACCAGAGGTTTACGGCCCTACCCCCATTCCCCCGACTTCACCACCACATGGGGACCAGAGGGCCACGGACCCTCCACTTCTTCCCATTAGGGGGAAGGGGGACCAGGTCAAAGAAACCCCCCTCCTCCGCTCCGGTAGGACCAAAAGAGCCCCTGCATACCTTGCAGATTTTGAATGGGCCGGAAACAGGTCAGGAAAGCAATAGGGAAGGAAACGCCATTACAGCCAGCAGAATCCAAGGTGGTTGAATCCAAGCAAGGGGGGGGGAAAGGGGTGTTGTGTATTAAACAAGTGGAAACCAACATAACCGCCGTGTGGGAAAAGAGTGGCAAGCCCATTGACACTTGACAGCTGTCAAAAGGGCTGCCGCTTAGCCACACGTATGCGCAGCGGCCGGCTGACAGTGACAGCTGTCAAAGGCGGCCACGCAGGCGCAGTCAAATGACAGCTGTCAAGCTGCCTGCGGCCACACACACACAATAGCTCTGAGCTGTCAAACAAGGCCGACCAGCTGGAAAAGAAGCACGGCGATTGTTCACAGCTCCCAGCTGTCAGAGCTCGCCGCCTGATTGGCCGAAGCCATGCAGTGGGAGAACTCCGCAATGTTATTGGTTGTTTGACTGTCAAAGTTATGTATAAATAGCAGGAAGCCCCGGCAATGTTCAGTCCGGTGCTCTCCTCAAATAAAGGTTCGAGAAACGTGCCTGCTGCCTCTTTGCTTCACGCTAATTCACATGACTTTCAGTCCAACTTACCACCACAAAGGGAAAACCTATGCCGGTGATAAAGAGCCCCCCCCAGCTGAACGAGCCGGCCAGGGCCAGGGCAGATGGTCTTGCATCAGGACAGAAAATCTCCACCATGACAGAGAAGATGGCACCAGCTGAAAGAAGAGACAGCCCTAGAAAGTCAAGACTCTCCCTCCATGCTACTGAGCAGCCTTGGGTCCCTAGTGCCCCTTCCTTTAGTGCACGAAACAGCTTGTGGAGACTGCTCCTAATCTCTGTATGTCTTTCACTTAATTTAAAATACAACATAGTTCATAGTCAGGATTCTGATCCCCAGAACCCTGTGTGGACATGTTCAAGCACTGGACTTCTCCCCTGCCCCCAAGATAAGTCAGAAGAGGGAAAGACACATCACCCCCATCACCCCCGTGCCACTATGTGAGATAATAATAATAATAATCTGTTGCACAAAATGCACTCCCTGGGATGGATGAGAGCAAAACTGCTTTTCCAAGATTGGTGATGGGGCAGAAGCCAGGAAAAAGCCTGTGTGGCAGAAAGCATGAATTCCAGGGAGAAATTAGTTGCTGCTGGACCCCCTTTGGGCAGCATAAGTGCAGTTGTCATCTACATCAGTATTCTGCAAGCAGAATCACCTGTTGCAGAAAAGGACTGGAAAAAACTCCAATCATATTTATCAGAACAAGAAGCAAAGTTGTTGCTGTTTAGGAAACAGAAATGCACAGGTATTGGATGAGAAATATGTCACTTGGCAATTGTTCAAAGAAAAAGAATCTTGATATTGAAGATGAGGCAAATTCAAGACATGAAATCACGGGCATGAATAGACAAGATTGAAGGGAGATCTGACAGGCCTTTCAAATATTGAAAAGGAAGTCACACAAAAGAGCCTTGGTGCAGCAGGGGGCTAATGCCTCCTTAAGTAACACCAGCTGCCTGCAATTAGTGCAGGTTCGAGTCCCACCAGGCTCAAGGTTGACTCAGCCTTCCATCCTTCCGAGGTAGGTAAAATGAGGACCCAGATTGTTGGGGGCAATTAACCTGACTTTGTAATAATGCCGCTTGGGGTGTGTGAAAGCCCTAATAAGCAGGCATATACATAGAATGAAGGCTATTGCTAAGCTTGTAAGCCGCCCTGAGTCTTCGGAGAAGGGCGGGATATAAATGGAATTAAAAAAAAAAATCTCAGCACAAAAGTATAACTTATAGGAAAGTAGGTTCTGGTGGAATGTCAGGAAAAAGGCTCTTTGAGGTGAGGCAAGAGAACCCCTGCCAAAGAAGATGGAAGCCTCCCTTTTATTCAGGGACTGAGTAGCAGCCATTTGTCACTTGCAAAATAAAGTAAGAAACAAAAAAACTCAAGGAAATGATTGGTCACCTAGTGGAAGATGGCAAGGAGGTGATGAGAAGAAGGAAGAAAGCAGAACTGCTTAATTCATTCTTTGCATCTCTTTTTACACAAAAAGGGGTGTCAGAACCCATTCCTATTTCACTTCTGCCTATCCCCTCTGACCCAAAATCAAATCTCACCTTTCCTTGGGTTCTGCCATACTCCCAAGGGAGAGGGGAGATGTGCCTGCTTCCTCTATCTGCTACAATGTAAACTTTTGCTTCGTTTATTGCCTCTGTGCCCTCTACCCACCAGCTGCAATGTAACAATTTGCTTCCTGTGTTATTTCTACCTCTGAACAATATCTTCCTAAACTGTCTGCTAGAACAAAGGAGGAAATAAGGAACGTAACCTCCATGCCTGGTTTATTTCTATGTGCTAAGAGGAAGGTGTGAAGAAGCCGCTGACCATTGCTGTGTGAGCTGAAGATGGGCCGATGTTATCTCCCCTTTTCCCACGATGGACTTAACACCTGGAGATTGGCCGTCCCACATCGGGCAGGTGGACTATGGGGTGGGATCTTCTTTGGGGATACTTTAATCTATCGCTCTACATGGGAAATCTCAGATCCTGTCTATTATGCCTGCTGTCAACTACTCTTAATAAAAGTTCCTGTTGGAAGAAATTGTTTCCAAGAGTTCTGCTTTCTTAAGATGTGGGATTGAGGTGGGTCCTGACAAGGGGGGGAAACGGTCCAACCTATCAAAAACAATACTGTAAAAGACAGAATAGGGAGGCATGTCAGAATAGGCAAGTAAAAGATAAAGCAACACCTGTCCACCCTAGACGAGTTCCTATCACCAGGACCAGTTGGATGACATCCCAGATTTCTGAAGGAGCTGGCAGATGTGATCTTGGAACCACTGAATGAAATCTTTCAAAGATCCTAGAGGACTGAAAGGCCCCAGGCAGCAAATCCCCATCTTTCACAATGGGACACAGGAAACTACAGGCTTCTCAGCTTGAAGTTGTTCTGTTACAGAAAAGGGTGAGACAATCTGTTCTCCAAAGCATTTGATTGCAGGATAAGAAGTAATGGGCGGAAGATTTAGTTATTTTTATTTTTTTAATTTTAATCCCATTTATATCCCGCCCTTCTCCGAAGACTCAGGGCGGCTTACAATCTAAGGACAAATCAATGTGCTTAGCAATAGCCTTCATTCTATGTATATGCCTGCTTATTAGGGCTTTCGCGCCCCCCCCAAGCGGCATTATTACAAAGTCAGCTTATTGCCCCCAACAATCTGGGTCCTCATTTTACCTACCTCGGAAGGATGGAAGGCTGAGACAACCTTGAGCCTGGTGGGATGCGAACCTGCAATAATTGCAGGCAGCTGGTGTTACTTAAGGAGGCATTAAAAAAAAGAATGCAATCATTAAAATATGAAGCCAGAAACCAGTTTATAGATAGCTCAGAGAATGAAAGATTCTTTAGTGAACAATATAGAATACAGTATCACAATCATGGATAATAAAATATGTGTGAAATATGAAATTCTTTAATATAGAATAATAAGTTGGAAGGACCTTGAAGGTCTTCAGGTACAACACCCTGCTCATGCAGGAGACCCTCCAGGGGTAGGCAACCTTGGCTCTTTTATGACTCATGGACTTCAACTCTCAGAATTCCTGAGCCAGCATGGCTCATTCCCCTCCCCTGCTACACTTGGCTAGCAATCACGTACCACCTGCCATGTGGTACGTGTACCACCAGTTGAAAAGCTAGGTCCCTTCCAATTCTATTATTCTATGTTCTAAGACACTGCAGGATAAATTAACAAGTTGTACATTTGTGAGCACTTGGACAGTGGTATTATAATAATTATGAATTACATAATTCAAGTATGACTTGAAGTATGCAACACTAAGCTTTTCTCCATTTTTGATGGAGTGATTAGCTTGGTGGAGGAAGGGAATGCCTTACAGATGTTCTCCCAAGACCCCAGCAAAATCTTCAACACAGTGCCTCCTATCATAAACTTGGTAAAACATGGGGCAGATGATATTAGATGGACTCGCAGTTGACTAAAGGATTACACATGCTCCTTCGTGGTACCTCTGCAGCTTGAAGGTGAGTACGGAGTGGTGGTCCTGTCCTGAGCCCTGGGCTCTTCAACATTTTTATCAAGGACTTGGATGAGGAAATTGAGGGGACACTTAGAAAGACACAGTTAATATAAAGCTGACACTTTAGAAAAGAAAGAAAATTCAGAAGGTTGTAGACAGTCTTGAATAGGACTTTTTTTACAGAAAGAAAGACAGTCTTGTACCTGGGGGGGAAAGGCAGACAGATATAAAATAAAATAAATAAATAAAATAAAATAAATAAATAAAATAAATAAAATATATGATATGAGAGTTGTTGTTGTTAGCTGCAAAGTCGTGTCTGACCCATCGTGACCCATCGTGACAACATTCCTCCAGGCCTTCCTGTCCTCTACCATCTTCTGGAGTCCATTTAGGCTCACGCTTACTGTTAAGTTTGGAGCAGTAACACAAACACGCATGAAGGCTACAATTGGTCTTTATTGGAATGGCAGACTGAAACAAAGCAAACTGGGGAAAAGAGGTTACTTGGGTCCTTTTGTACCTGTCCAGGTGAGCGCTAGCCAATGGATTCAAACCTGGTTTTCCCACCAGGCTGCCAACCAATGGGCTTGCAAGGTTTTCCCGCCGAACACGGCTCCTTACTGGAGCTGTCCAGTACAGCACCTCCTGTAGTTGTTAACCTGTATGTCAGTCACATACATTACACCCCTTCCCCCATAAGAACAGACATGCTATACATTTGTGTTCCCCCCCCCTTAACCTATAATGTATAACTATTATTGACTCTATGTTCCTCTCAAGACCACACATAATCTAAGAGGTAGCTCGGGGGTCTGTGTTCCCGGCCTGACCGCCTCAGCATCCCTCCTGAGTCCTGTGTAGTGTTGTTTCCCCGTCTGCGTTGTCTATGTGTCTGGGTCCTGCTGTTGTTGTGTCTGTGCGGGCCCTATGGTCCACAGATCAGTGTCCCCACTGTTAGCTTCTGTATCTGATTGGTCCGGATTGTCTAACCAGGTCAGGGTGTTTGAAATCTGGGCTCTCCCGCTGGTGTGTTATCAGGTGCTCTGCTCCTTACTTGGTCTACATGTCTCCTCCATTGACTGCCCCCCTCCACCCTTACTATGAATGATAATGGCCCTGTTCTATGAATCACTTCCCCTGGCACCCACACGTGTCCAGACCCATAGTTCCTAGCCCAGACCGGTTCTCCGATGTTGAATTCTCTGGGGGGTTTGGGTTTCTCTGTTTCAGCTGCAACCCTGTCAGGGTGAAGTCTGTCCAGTTTTGTGATGAGTCTTCTGCCCCAACGCAGCTCCGCTGGACTTTTTTCTGTGGATGTGCAGGGTGTGGTGTGTTGATGGAGTAAGAATTGTGCTAACCTCTGTCTCCAGTCCCCATGCAGAGCATCTTTGGTTGTGCGCACCATGTGCTCTGCCATCCCATTAGACGATGGATGGAACGGGGCAGTCATGACATGTCTAATCCCGTTGGTCTTCGCAAACACCTGGAATTCCGTAGACGTAAATTGAGGACTGTTATCCGAAACTAACACATCAGGGAGGCCATGTGTGGCAAAGAGTTCCCTGAGCACTTGGATTGTCCTTCCCGTGGTCATGCTACTTACTGGCACCACCTCCAACCACTTAGAATGGCTGTCCACTACTACTAAGAATGTCTGTCTCTGAAATAGTCCCGCAAAGTCAATATGGACTCGGGACCAAGGAGTGTGTGTAAGTTCCCACTTGTGGACTAGTGCCTGTGGCTGTACAGACCACCTCTGGCAGGTGTAACAACCAGCTACCTGTTCCTCTGTGGCCTTGTCCAGTACCAGCCACCATAGGTAGCTCCTGGCTAGGGCCTTCATTCACACAATTCTGGGGTGCCCCTCATGAAGTAAGTGTATGACCCTATTCCTCAACTTCTCTGGGATTATGACCTGGCACCCCCACAGCAAACAACCTTTGTAGGCAGACAGTTCATGTCGCCTGTTAAAGAATGCTTGGAACTCCTGGCCTGGTGATTTATCTTGCCACCCTGTGCTCACCCACGACTGTACCCTGCTCAGCAGTTTGTCAGCCAGCGTTGCTGCTGCAATGTCCCTTGCATTGATGGGACACTCAGGAAAATCCTGCAGTGACAATATTTGATGTGCAGGAGCTGGATCAGGTTCAGTGCTTGCTATGGATAGTCTGCTCAATCCGTCAGCGTGGCCCATCTCCTTGCCTGGCCTGTGTACTAGCTTGCAAGCATAAGCCGACAGGAATATGGACCACCTGGGAGATGGACCACCTGGGAGCATCCTGGGAGATGGGGTCTGCTTGTCTGTGGTGACCTAATAGGGGTTTATGGTCAGTGAAAATGATGAATTCTCTGCCATACAGATAGTCATGGAACTTCTTCATTCCTGCGACTATTGCCAGGGCCTCTTTGTGCGTAATTCCATTCCGCCGCTGACAATGTCCTGGGATAATATGCAATGGGGACTTGCTTCCCATTGTCTTCTAAATGGCTTAGGACTGCCCCCACCCCATAGGGGGATGCATCACAAGCAATACAGGTTGGCTTGGACTCTATGAAGTGAGTGATTGTGGCATCACTTGCTAAGAGATCCTTTAATGCCCTGAAACTCTTGTCATGCATGTTTGTCCACTTCCATGTAGTGTTCTTGTCCAGAAGCCTATGTAAGGGCTCTGCTATAGACGCTTTGTGGAGTAAGAAGGCATGGTAAAAATTCAATAGCCCCAGGAAAGCTTGGAGTTCTGCCTTATTCTTTGGTGTGGGAGCTCCTTTAATTGCTGCCACCTTGGATGCTGCAGGGTGGATACCCTGAGCATCTATCCTGAACCCCAGGAATTCAGTCTCTTTTACCCCAATGCTGCATTTGTCTCTTTTGAGTTTGAGACCTGCAGCCCTAAATCTTTCAAGCACAGCATGTAAACGCTCAGCCAATACCTCCTCGTTCTTACCTGCAATCAGGATGTCATCAAAGTAGGGGCATACTCCTGGAATGCCCTTGAGCGTTCGCTCCATGATCTCCTGAAAAATGGCTGGAGCTACGCTAACTCCAAATTGCAACCGGTCTACCCGGAATGCCCCCTTGTGGGTAACAATCGTCTGTGCATCTGTGGTCTCTTTGCTGACTGGCAACTGCTGATACGCTTGTGCCAGATCGAGTATTGCAAAGATTGCGCCGCCCTGAAGCGATGCAATGATGCTACTGACTGTTGGGACCGGGTAAGCATGCTGATTTAAGGCTCTATTTATAGTACATTTATAGTCCATGCAGATCCTCACCTTTCCGTTTGCCTTCAGTGGGGTGACTATAGGAGTCTCCCACTCAGCTCCATCAACTGGCTTTAGGACCCCTTGCGCGACTAATTTATCCAGCTCCCTCTCTATCTTGTGTTTGAGGGTGAACGGTACCCTCTGGGGTTTGATTTTGATTGGGGTAATGTTGGGGTTTAATTTAAATGTAATTGGTGGCCCTAGAGTCTCATCAAATACGTCTGCAAAAGCATTGCAAATGGATTCGATGTTGTGAGCTCGGGTGGTATGTATTCCTGTTATACTGATGCCCAGAGGCTTGAACCAGTTTAATACTCTGCCCTTCAACCACTAGGACATCCAATTGCCCCTGGAATCCCCCATAGCACACTGCAAGTGTTGCCTCCCCCTTAGGCGTTTGCTGAAAGTCTGTTAGTGCGAAACTAGATGGCCTCAAGGTGGACCTCTGCTTGCTCCAGCTGCAAATATGGGTAAATGTCTCATGAGACTGCTGAGACTGCTGAGCCAGAGTCAAGGTCCATGTTACATGGGATGCACATCCAGCCTGATTTTTGGAGTTAACAGCCAGCGGGTCTCCGTGTTATAAACGGCTCACCTCCTAACAGTTAACCGACGTAATTTGCTGTTCAGCCCCAGTACCTGTCGATTGAAGATCTTCCACGTCCACATCGTGTAGGCTGTTGCAGGTGCGGTTGCAGCAGACAGCCGCGCTGTGACTGGTCTTCCCGCATGCTCTGCACTTGGCCATCCAGAACTTACAGGTAGACCGGGGGTAGTTGCCTCCGCATCCTGCGCATTTCGGCTTGGTGTTGCAGCAAGAGCATCCAGAGCATTTCTTTTCTGGGTTGGCTGCTGTCGACCGTTGTCCCCTCTGGTCGTCTCGTCCCGTTTCATCTGGAGTGCATCCACTCCGGTCTGGTCGATGGTGCTGCCGCTTTTTCCGCACACGTTTGCCTGGTGAATGGCTCCCCCAGAACTGCTGGTCTGGGACTCTGATTGTTCTGATTGTTCAGCCATCTCTCGGGCCAGCACCTCATTCTGTACCTCCTGCAGTATCAACTTGGGTCATGCAAAAAGTTTCTGCTGCAGCTTTTGGTCTCAGAGACCGAAGATGATTCTGTCCCTTAGACATTCTTCCAGGTTGTCGAACTTGCACAACTGAGCCGCTTGTCGGACCCCAGCGATGAAGTTAGCAGCCGACTCACGGGGCCGCTGATCTCGCTGCACGAACTGGTATCTCCAGGCCAGCTCCGACATCCGCAGGTTAAAATGCTGGTCCAACTTGGACCAGAGATCACTGTAGTCAGCTTCGTCTGGGGAATCCGGAGCGCACAACCTTATTGCTATATCGTAAACATCTGATCTACTCGAGCAGATGTTTTAACTCTTTAACTCATCGTCCTTGATGCGGTTCATTTTCATGAATAGTTCCACTTGACCCACGTGTGACTCCCATCGTTCGGGATGCATGATGTCGAACGCAGGTATCTGACCAAATTGTGCCATCTTGTCCGATCTTGCCGTTTCTCTGCTCCTGGGTTCCGATCCTACTTCGAGCATCCGCCAGGTTGACCGGTTGAGCGTGGTTGCTTTGGCGGTCGATGCTGGGTAGACCGGTTGAGCGTAGCTGCTTCGGCGCTCTACGCTGGGTTGATCAGCTGGTTGCGGATACCTCGGCAGTTGCTTAGCGGATACCAAAACAGGATCCCACCTTCGTCACCACTGTTAGGTTTGGAGCAGTAACACAAACACACGTGAAGGCTACAATTGGTCTTTATTGGAATGGCAAACTGGAACAAAGCAAACTGGGGAAAAGAGGTTACTTGGGTCCTTTTGTACCTTTCCAGGTGAGCGCTAGCCAATGGATTCAAACCTGGTTTTCTTGCCAGGCTGTGAACCAATAGGCTTGCGAGGTTTTCCAGCCGAACGCAGCTCCTTACCGGAGCTGTCCAGCACAGTGCCTCCTGTAGTTGTTAACCTGTATGTCAATCACATACATTACACTTACTGCTTCAGTGACTCCATCCAGCCACCTCATTCCCTGTCGTCCCCTTCTTCTATTGCCCTCAATCTTTCCCAGCATTAGGCTCTTCTCCAGTGAATCCTTCCTTCTCATTAGGTGGCCAAAGTATTTGAGTTTCAACTTCAGGATCTGGCCTTCTAAAGAGCAGTCAGGGTTGATCTCCTCTAGGACTGACCGGTTTGATCGCCTTGCAGTCCAAGGGACTCGCAGGAGTCTTCTCCAGCACCATAGTTCAAAGGCTCCAATTCTTTGGCGCTCAGCCTTTTTTATGGTCCAACTTTCACAGCCATACATTGCAAATGGGAAGACCATAACCTTGACTATATGCACTTTCCTCAGCTATTTGCAGAGCTTCCTCAGACAGCCATTTTACTTTCTTGTATTTCTTTTTCTTTGGGATGGTTTTAGTTGCTACCTCTTGTACAATGTTGCGAACGTCTGTCCACAGTTCTTCAGGCAATCTGTCTATCAGATCTAATTCCTTAAATCTATTTGTCACCTCTACTGTATATTCCCCCTTCATGGATTACTGCCTTGTCGTGGCGAAGGGGCTTGTGTAATTCAATGAAGCTATGAGCTATGCCGTGCAGGGCCACCCAAGATGGACAGGACATAGCAGAGAGTTCTGACAAAACGTGATCCACTGGAGAAGGAAATGGCAACCCACTCCAGTGTCTTTGCCATGAAAACCCTATGGACAGTACCAAAAGGCAAAACGAACTATCGCACCATTGCACTCATTTCTCATGCTAGTAAAGTTATGCTTAAAATCCTACAAGCTAGACTCCAGCAGTATGTGGATCGAGAACTACCAGAAGTACAGGCAGGATTTCGAAGAGGCAGAGGAACTAGAGATCAAATTGCCAACATATGATGAATTATGGAAAAAGCTAGAGAGCTCCAGAAAAACATCTACTTCTGCTTCATTGATTATGCTAAAGCCTTTGATTGTGTGGATCATAACAAACTGTGGCAAGTTCTTAAAGAGATGGGCGTACCAGACCATCTTATTTGTCTCTTGAGAAATCTATATGTGGGCCAAGAAGCAACAGTGAGAACTGGACACGGAACCACTGATTGGTTCAAAGTTGGGAAAGGAGTCCGGCAAGGCTGTATACTGTCGCCCTGCCTATTTAACTTATATGCAGAGCACATCATGAGAAAGGCAGGGCTAGATGAATCAAAAGTTGGAATTAAGATTACCAGAAGAAATATCAACAACCTAAGATATGCAGATGATACCACTCTAATGGAAGAAAGTGAAGAAGAACTAAAGAGCCTCTTGTTGAGGGTGAAGAAGGAGAGTGCAAAAGTTGGGTTGAAACTAAACATTAAGAAAACTAAGATCATGGCATCCGGCCCTCTCAATTCCTGGCAAATAGATGGGGAAGAAATGGAGGTAGTGACAGATTTTATTTTCCTGGGCTCCAAGATCACTGCAGGTGGAGACTGTAGCCAAGAAATTAAAAGACGCTTGCTCCTCGGGAGGAAAGCCATGACAAATCTAGACAGCACACTAAAAAGCAGAGACATCACCCTGTCAACAAAAGTGCATATAGTCAAGGCTATGGTCTTCCCATTTGCAATGTATGGCAGTGAAAGTTGGACCATAAGAAAGGCCGAGCGCCAAAGAATTGAGGCCTTTGAGCTATGGTGCTGGAGAAGACTCCTGCGAGTCCCTTGGACTGCAAGGCGATCAAACCAGTCAGTCCTAGAGGAGATCAACCCTGACTGCTCTTTAGAAGGCCAGATCCTGAAGCTAAAACTCAAATACTTTGGCCACCTAATGAGAAGGAAGGAGTCACTGGAGAAGAGCCTAATGCTGGGAAAGATTGAGGGCAAGAGAAGAAGGGGACGACAGAGAATGAGGTGGCTGGATGGAGTCACTGAAGCAGTAGGTGTGAGCTTAAATGGACTCCAGAAGATGGTAGAGGACAGGAAGGCCTGGAGGAACATTGTCCATAGGGTCGCGATGGGTCGGACATGACTTCGCAGCTAACAACAACAATAACAACTGTATATTCATCAGGGATATGATTTAGTTCATACCTGAGTGGCCTAGTGCTTTTCCCTACTTTCTTCAGTTTAAGTCTAAATTTTGCAACGAGAAGCTCATGGTCTGAGCCACAGTCAGCTCAGGTCTTGTTTGCACTGACTGTATAGAGCTTCTCCATCTTTGGCTGCAGAGTACATAGTCAATCTGATTTCTGTGTTGACCGTCTGGTGATGTCCATGTGTCTTGGCAACACAATTCCTCCTCATCTGGATACCAGCATCCATCCTGACCATTTCCAGCCTGGGTTCCCCATTTCTAATTTTCACCGCTCAACAAGCCAGCTTTGTTGCTGCAGAAATCCCACATCACCTTGCTCTGCTCCAAACTCCACCTTCCAGAAAGCTTCTCACTGGAAGAGCACTGGCAATGCTCTCCTTGTTGATTTCTTCACTGGAAACAAGTCACAAGAAGCTTCTGACCCAAAGCTACATTCTGGGTGACCTGTGATCACCACAGCTTCTGACCCACTGTGGCATGACCCTTGGCTAGCCAGTCCGCACAGCACCATGAATGTAGAAAGGTGAGACTTGGGTTTGACACCAACTCTTAGCCTGACTTTACATTTCAAATTTTTGGAGGATGAGAGTCTATTGAAGCAGGTTTTGTACCCTTAACAGAAAATTGATTCCTTTATAGGAAATATACGAGGTAAGCACCATAGTTCAAAGGCTCCAATTCTTAAGTCTAAATTTTGCAACGAGAAGCTCATGGTCTGAGCCACAGTCAGCTCAGGTCTTGTTTGCACTGACTGTATAGAGCTTCTCCATCTTTGGCTGCAGAGTACATAGTCAATCTGATTTCTGTGTTGACCGTCTGGTGATGTCCATGTGTCTTGGCAACACAATTCCTCCTCATCTGGATACCAGCATCCATGCTGACCATTTCCAGCCTGGGTTCCCCATTTCTAATTTTCACTGCTCAACAAGCCAGCTTTGTTGCTGCAGAAATCCCACATCACCTTGCTCTGCTCCAAACTCCACCTTCCAGAAAGCTTCTCACTGGAAGAGCACTGGCAATGCTCTCCTTGTTGATTTCTTCACTGGAAACAAGTCACAAGAAGCTTCTGACCCAAAGCTACATTCTGGGTGACCTGTGATCACCACAGCTTCTGACCCACTGTGGCATGACCCTTGGCTAGCCAGTCCGCACAGCACCATGAATGTAGAAAGGTGAGACTTGGGTTTGACACCAACTCTTAGCCTGACTTTACATTTCAAATTTTTGGAGGATGAGAGTCTATTGAAGCAGGTTTTGTACCCTTAACATAAAATTGATTCCTTTATAGGAAATATACGAGGTAAGCACTAGATCCTAGATCCTACTAGGAGAAGATTCAACAGTGTGATGCAGCTGCAAAAAGAAAAAGCAGGTGAAAACCTAAGCTTGTAATCTGAAGTCTAATGCCCAAATAAAAAAAAGAAATTGTTCCTCCTATTCCATTCCTAAAATGTTGTCCCAGTTCTGAACTTGCATTTCTGAAAGGTCAGTGACTATCTGGAGGTGTGCAGAGGAGAGCAACCCAGATAAAAAAAGGGCTGTGGAAAGAAAACCTATGAGGGAGGTATGGGTTGTTTTTAACTGAAGAAGACTGCTGGGAGTCATGCTAGAGGTCTTTAATATTTGAACGTTATCAAGTGGAAGATGCAGCAGATTATTCAAAATTACTCCAGGACACAAGAAACAATGAGTTTAAATTATGAGGATTCGGTTTGACATCAGAAGAATTTCCTGTGGGGAAGAGTGAACTCAACAGTGAACTCAATAGCCTTGGGAGGAAGTCTTTCCCTAAAGGTGTTTAAAAGAAGATGGATGCTAGATCAGTGTATTCCTGCAAGGGGAAGGGATTGGACTCTAAGGACCTTTCCAATTCTTTTTATGGTCTATAATTCAAGAGTAGAAAAGAAATGCGTGTGGGAAGCAATCTTACAAACAAAGAGTAGGCAGAATAAAAGACAAAGAACAGACATCAAAGGAATTCCTAGTCATCTACAGCCCTTGTGCTGAACAGTGATGAGATGTTGAGAGCAGCCTCTGGTCCCCTTCTGGTGAGTCCAGAAGGAGCTGGAAATGGGAAAGTTAAAAAGGATAAGCAAATGTGGTATTACCTGTCAAACTCTTATCCTGACTCTTGACTTTGGTGGCACTGCGTCTATCCCAGTGCTACTGAGATGGCGCCCTTTGAAGTGAGGAATGTTGGGGAGAACCAGCAGCCACTGCAGGCCATGACTGCAGAAGAGTTGTCTCTGAAGCCTCTTCTTCCCACCATGCTTCATCACAGTCTATGGACAGCCTAAACCCAGCGGACAGATGCACCATTTCATCCTTTGTTCTTGAAATCATTACAGTGAATGATTAATCAGGTAATTTGGAGTTGCACCAAGAAATGAAAGAAAGAGTGCAAAGTCCAGGGCTGCCCTCTGTTAGAGACAAGATCTAGAAGAGCTCCACGCAGAGATGGCACTGATCTTCTGGGATGTGGTAAGTACAAGCCAGACAAGGCTTCCTGGCATCCCACCCCAAGGGGCTACTAAAGGCACAGCAGCAGCTACTTCCAGGACACCCAGACCCACCTGGAGCACATGCTGCACGGGCATTTTCCCTGACCTTCCATCCATGCAAGACTAAGCATGCCAGTTTTGAGAGATTCTGCACAGGCACGAAGTTGGGCTAAATCAGAGTTCCTTAAAGTGGTCAATATTGACCCCATGGGTTGATGGAACTTTCAACAGGGATCACTGACAGTAGTAGTAGTAGTAGTAGTAGTAGTAGTAGTAGTAGTAGTAATAACATTAGAAAATCAGAATAGAGCTGGAAGGGACCTTGGAGGTCTTCTAGTCCAACCCCCTGCTCAAGCAGGAGATCTTATACCATTTCAGATTGGTGGCTGTCCAGTCTTTTCCTAAAAGCCTCCAGGGATGGAGCGCCCACAATTTCTGAAGGCAAGCTGTTCCACTGGTTAATTGTCCTCACTGTTAGGCAGTTTCTCCTTAATTCCAGGTTGCTTTTCTCCTTGATTTGTTTCTATTGTTTCTTGTCCTGCCTTCAGGTGCTTTGCAGAATAGGTTGAAAACTCCTCTTCTTTGTGGCAACCTCTCAAATACTGGAATACTGCTATCATGTCACCCCTAGTCTTTCTTTTCTCTAGACTGGCCATACCCAATTCTTGCAATTGTTCTTCATAATTTTTTGTCTCCAGGCCTTTAATCATCTTAGTTGCTACTAGTAAAGTAGTATTTATTAAATTATTTTAAAAAATAATACTTGGGATGATGAGCAATCTGAAATTTCATGAAGCAATTGATGAGCTGAAGAGTTTGGGGAGCCCTGGGCTAGATGATTTTCAAAGTGCCTCCTAGCACCAAGATTCTGACTTTGTCCTTCAAAAGTTCCATTTGCCCCAATTTGCTCAGGCTGGGTATATACCACAAAATGGATGCCATGAGCTACTGCAGGTTGTGAAATAGGCACTCCACCTCCTCAAAGCTTGTGTTCCCTTGTCAGAGGACCAAATCTTCTTCTGGGAAGCCAGACCTATCACAGTGGAGCTCCAATCTCAGGAAGAAGCCTGTCCTTCTGTCATGGCCTCCCCAGCTAGGAAAGCTCTTTTTATTTATTTATTTATTTGTTTGTTTGTTTTATATACCGCCCTTCTCCCGGAGGACTCAGGGCGGTGTACAGAGCAATAAAGTAAGATACAACAAAACAATAAAACAATAGAGTGAGGAAAATTTGAAACCCAAATCCATCAGGCCAGGCCGGCTTGTTGGAATAAATACGTTTTTAGATCACGCCGGAAGGAGCGAAGGTCGGGGGCCATCCGGATTTCAGTTGGTAAGCGGTTCCAAAGTATTGGCGCACCCACCGAGAATGCTCTCCCCCTGGGGGTCACCAGCCGACATTCTCTGACTGGTGGCACCCTGAGGAGGCCCTCTCTGTGGGAGCGCACAGGACGGAGGGGTGTTGACGCTGGCAGCAGGTGCTCCCGTAGGTAATCCGGACCCACGCCATGTAGGGCTTTGTATGTCATCACTAGCACCTTGAATTTTTTTTGTAGGTTCCAGATCAATACTCACTCCTGGCAATCCTGAGAGTAGTTTCCTTTTCCCCCATCTCTTGTGGGGGGTACAGGGTTACATCTCAGGGAAGGGGGCAGTGAGCGCTGTTGGAGTCATTAGCCTGAGGAGGATCCTCCAGGATTGTTCTCAATGGGTAGATGTGGAAAGGTGAAATATGTTTTCAAATGGTATTATGCCTCTTCTAGGCTCAAGGTGATGGTTTTATAGGGACAAGTCAAAGGAAATCAGCACAAAGAGGAGTGAAAGGAAAGACTATTTTTAACTAAAAGGTTTAAAGCTACATGACTGCATGGCATTTAAAGATTCCGGCAAGGGAAGGGGGCTGAATAATAATAATAATAATAATAATAATAATAATAATAATAATAATAATAATAATAATAATAATAATAATAATAATAATAATAATAATAATAATAATAACAACAACAACAATAATAATAAATATAATAATAATAATAATAATAATAATAATAATAATAATAATAATAATAATAATAATAATAATAATAATAATAATAATAATAATAATTTTATTTGTATACCGCCCTTCTCCCGAAGGACTCAGGGCGGTGAACAGGGCAAACATATAAAAATACAAAAATACAAAAGTTAAGAAAGAATTAAACGAAATGCCCAAGTTATAGCAATAGGTTAAAATACATTTAAAACAACGATAAAATCCAAACCCATCCCCCATCAGGCCAGGCCGGCTTGTTCGAACAAATAAGTCTTCAGATCGCGTCGGAAGGAGCGAAGGTCGGGCGCCATCCGGTGCAGACAGTCTAAGCTGAGGGGTGCCCACGGGCAGCCAGCACTATGGAATGAAGATGCAAACAACTCCACCACCACCACCACCCCCAATTCTGTCCATTGACCCCTGACCTGGCCAGCAGAAGACTGCAGTCCCATTGATTCAGCATATGCCTTGCCTTGCCTTTAACTCCCACTTAGAGGCTTCCTTCCTTTGGGGAGATTTTAAGAGCTACCAGGTGCAGCTCCAAGGGGGGGAGGGTGTTGCTATGGTTACTTCTTATGCCTTTGTGTGATATTTTATTTTTATATATTTATATATTTATCAAATTTATATCTATAAAATAAAAAGTAATGCAATCCATGAAGCCATTAAAAAACCAAGCCACATATCACCCCCAGCCAGAGCCCCAGTAACCCAACATTTGACACACACACACACACACCTGGTGAAAGACAAGGTCTTCACCACCTTCCTGCTTCGTCCGCTGAAGAAGTACGCGAGACAGCTGGCTAACGAAAACCTTTTATTTGACAAGAACTGGGCGAGGAACAGTCTCGCCATGCCTCTATTTATATCCCCAGCTGGCCGACTGGCGACCAATCCGGGCTGTGCCGGTTTCCCGCTTGTCAGCACGGACCAATCGGCGATGGTGAGCTTTGACAGCTCGGAGCTGTCAAGCTGTCTCGCGCCTGCACAGTTACAGGCGGTTTTGACAGCAGAGAGCTGTCAAGCGGTAGCGCTTGCGCAGTGGCTACTGGCAGCTTTTGACAGCTGTCAAAAGCTGCCAAAGGGTTTTACCTCATAACTGTTAACAAGTGAACACAATCATTAAACATAATGTATTGATACACAACACTTCCGATAGGCCAGGGGAGGTGGGTTGCCTCAAGCAGGCCTTTCTGTAGGGAGGCACCATGACTTCAGCCAGTTCCTGCACTCCCAAGCAATGAGGTGGGGGTGGGATGCAGAGCAGGGCCAGTTGTTGACACTCACACACCCAACATTTTGGAAGAGAAAATGCATTGAAGACATGATTGCTTTGGGAAATAATGTTCAGCTCACTTCAGTTGGGTTTGAAAGCAATTGTTTACACTGGCTGGTTTAGAAAAAAATTGTTATTTCTGTGAGGAATAAAAATTCAACTCCAAGAATGTTGGAAATCAAAACAAGTTTTATTAAAGTTTTTGCAAAAGCGGTGGAACTCTTGGTAATGGCAAATCCCAGAGTCCACATCTGAATCAATTTTTGCATAGGTTTTTATACCCTGTTCATGCCACATCCTTTCAAGGTGAGCCCAGTTGATAGGCCCACCCAGTCACATGCTTTCTGACTGCCTAGTAACCATTACAATTACCAGACCCTCCTATTATTAGATCAAATGCCCTTTTTGTTCCTCTCTTATCTTCACTCCCTTTTCTGTGACATGATTTGTAACATTATAAAAGATTTATGTCTTCCCTTGTTATCTATAAGAGTGCCTGCTTTTCATGTAGAAGCTATGTGTGTATCAGAGTTCACGCTTTGGTTAAATATGGCTGCACTTTGGTTCATAGTTATACTTTAAAATACTACCTCCAGGCAGTTTTTATAAAGAATAAGCCTTATACAAATTGAATAATATATTATTTATAAGCTATATGCTATTCTACAATTCTAAAAATATTGTTCCTCTCTATTCCTTCAGCCTACTACATCTCCTTTCCTAAAAATACCTTAGCTAAGTGCCTTTGTATACCTATTTCTTTAGAGAAATGGAAAATTACAACATGTAAATTTCCTATGTACCTCAAATTTCTTTTCCTCTAAGATTCAATATCAGAGACTCCTCTTAATGGTGGTTATTCTGGGAATCGGAGGATCACTGCAAGTTGGCTTCCAAGGATCGATGATCACCTATGCGTCTGTGGTAAGCAGTTGTTGTACCCAACACGGGTCCTAGCCTGGCGCCAAAGCCAATAAAGACCACCAGCCATGAGGAATGGCATTTTCAGCTTCTTTTATTGGACAACTCCGGCAAAAGGGTCTTAGCAGCTAAAAAAGTCAATTCCTTGAACAAAGTACAAGCATGAATGCTATACAGTTGTGATTAAGGAAGTTAACATCCTAAGAATCACACATTCATTACCTTGATACATTTCTATTGATTAGATTCTTCTACCTTGCCTCCTTCTTCATACATCACATGTTTTTGTTAATAAGCTTTCTTGTCAAAAGAAGTGTGTCTTTTACTATTATAATAAGCTAGAGGTTACCAAAGTTTATATACCTATGTACCTTAGCTAGCATCCTTCTAGTGTGTCCTTCTAACCTGTAACTTTCTTGTTGCTAGGCAGCAGTGTCTCGCCATTTGTTACACTCATGGCAGCTGCAACTTTCTGTGTCTGCAATTCCTTTAACAAACTTTCCTAATTCCAACTTGAGTCTTTCATTTCTCCCCTTTTAAAACTTTGATTGAAAAGAATCATTCAATAACCTGGTCTTTGGGATCAACTCGTTGCAACAACTAATAATTGTGGGTAAGCATTGCAAGTAAGCACAGCAAATAAACCCCATCATAACTATTAACACAAGAATCATAACAATATTTCTGAGTCGTGCAAAGTTGGGAAGCCAGCTGGCAAGTCACCAGTCCTCTTCCTCCTTGACTGAACGTTTATATTCTAACCATTCTTGCCTTGTGTACTCTGATCAAGTGGGGTCTCCCTACAAAAAGGGGGAACCAGGAAAATGGCTTACGTTTGCTGTGTTGCTGTGTCTTTTTTAGGCGTCTCCTGCAATTGTGAACTGAGCGTTTTTACCATCCGTGGTGAGAAAACTATCTCTGCCTAACCACATCCCTCTTTTCCAGCACATCAAAGAGTTCATCAATGAGACGTGGTTGGAGAGGTTTGGACATTCGGTCCATCCTTCAACGCTCACCTTATTGTGGTCTTTGGTGGTATCCATCTTTGGCTTGGGGGGTCTCTTGGGCTCCATGAGCAGTGGATGCCTGGCTGCCAAATATGGAAAGTAGGTCCCCATTGAATACTTGCTTCCATCAAGGCGGCCTTGAAAGCATTAAAGAGCCATGTGCCAATAGCCAAGCCCTTTAGAGCCTTTCTGCAGCACTTTTTAGCCAGGCCTTTTCGGTTGCCCTACTAATAGGTCTGATTGGCTGGTTGTTTAATTGTTATAGTTTATTATAAGCCCCTTTAAGTATGGAAGAGGAGGAGGAGGAGATATGCAGTTGAGAATCCCGTGTGTGTGTGTGTGTGTGTGACCCAAAATCAGATGCCATAGCTTGATGCCACAGAATTAAGCAGTAGGGATAAAGATCACTGGAAGTTTATCAGAGTTTTTGTATTAGCAAGAGCTGAATGTATTTTGGAAGTTGTGTAGGGCCATTTTTTTTTAAAGTCAGTAATGCCAAATCTGCCTACAGGGCAGAAAAATACCTTCCTGACCAGATTGTGGTTAGTTGTCAGGGATTTTTTTTTCTGTCTTCCTATGAATTGGATGGATTTAGCTACAAGGCAATGGAGAAGGCTATGCTTGCCCATATCTCAAAGCCAGAGACACAGAAGAAGAAGGTGGTCAGGGCTGATTTCCTCTTCTTCTCAGCTGTAGGACCTGAATTTCAATGACAGAAAAGAGAAACCTCTGTGAAGGTTAGGAAAAAACTTCCTCCAAGGAATGAAGAACCCAGAGAGGCAACTCTTAGTGAGGCCTTATTGGACATTCCCACCATTCTGGCATTCTTCCCAGAATCGCCGTGCTGCGATTCAGTGGCGCCCTCAGAATAAACAGTCACTTCAGCCACCATGGAGATCCAAGCAACATCCTGATCTGGGGGAGGCTCGTGTTGTGCACTGGGGAAGGAGAGGGGCCATTTTGACCCCCAAAGGGGGTCTGAGAGGTTGTACAACCTGTAGATAGGACAAATCTCCTCCTCCAGTAGCTCAAATCAGGGTCCCTGTCTGCCTTAGGAGGCCCATCCCAACCAAGGTGATCCAGGTTGTTCCCTTGGTCAATCTTTCTAGTTCTCACCTCCCCCATCCCCACCCCACCCCCTGCCTGAAGACAATGGGGTGAGACGTGGCAGGCGCTCCTTTTTCTGAAGGAAGAGAAGGCTGCTGCTGGGCCTTCCATGAACAGGCTGCTCCCACTTTGAGCCAGAAACCTCCATCCTCTTCCAAGCATTGTGTACCTGAGCCATCCCTGCCTATTTTTCATAAACAGGAAGAACTGCTTCTTGGGCAGCAATGTGCTGATGGTGGCCAGCGCGCTCCTCCTAGGCTTCAGCAAGATGGCCAGGTCTGTCGAGCTCATTCTGGCAGGACGTTTTCTGTTTGGCATTGGTACAGGTATGCACCAGCCTCTCCCAACTGCTGGCCAAGACCCAAGCGGCTGCCAGAACCTATCAGGACTGAGAGGGAGCACATTATGTGAACATGCAACTGTTGGGTCATAAGGAATTTGGAAGGGCAGAGGAAGGGCCTCCGGTGGGAGCTCCAGAGGGCACCATTGTTGTGCTGACTGTGGGCTGTCCCCTCTTGTGCAAGGTGCTCTTTTGCGATCACCAAGGTTTCAGTCTAGCCATGTCAACCAATCCTTGGCCAAGTTAAGTGAAAAGCTGAGTCCCACCATGAAGTCAGGAGATGTTTGGGAGCCAGACAGAACAAGGAGCCCCACCCAGCCTACCCCACATCCTATGCAGCATGCACAGAAGGTCAAGCCAGTTTCCAATAGTTCCCCATTTTGTGCTTCTCCTCTTTGTAGCCAAACTGCTCTTACTTAGTTTGGATGGTGCAGCAAACATTCGCTACTTGTAATCCCAATAATTTTGTTCTCTGCCTTCAATTCAAGGTGTGTGTATCCTTCTTCATCCCCAGTACCTTGGGGAGGTTTCCCCCAAAAAACTCCGTGGATTTACCAGTTCAACCACTTCCATGTTTTGGTGCTTGGGGAAAGTCCTCGGTCAGGTTATGGGACTAAGGTAAAACCATGCTTTCTTCAATGCCCTGGCTTCATGTTACTTTTTCAGCATTAATGATTGTGGTCATGAAAGCACAAGATGACAATCAGAGATGTGTCTTATCCACAAGCCTTTGGAAACAACCTAGGTTTTCTATCTGCTTTCCCAGGGAGCTTTTGGGAAGCAGGGCCCTCTGGCCAGTGCTGCTGGCCTTCAGTGGGGCTGCAGCCTTGGTCCCCTTGCTCACACTACCATTCTTCCCTGAGTCACCACCTCACTTGCTGTTGCACAAAGGAGATGAAGAAGGATGTGTGAAAGGTAACAGATGACAATTCCTCCTTTCCACAAGAAACGGTAACATTAAAAAGCCTCTGAAAAGACAGAAAAGCACTGGGAAACTGGAGCAAGTCTGAGGGGGGCTACCAAGATGGGGCTGAGTTCGGAAAGGAAGCCCAGCCTAGGATAGCTGAAAGATCTGCAGGTGCTTTGTCTACAAAGACTGGAGATTGGTGCAGATGCCCAATGATCAGACATGTCAAACACAAGGTCCGGGGGCTGGATCCAGCCCGCGAAGCCATTCTGGAAACAGTGGCCCAGCCAACTGGGAGTCAATGTACAATTTCGTGGTGGCCATCTATGCTGAAATGCATTCAGTCTAGAAACAGTGAGGGACCAGCCCCTGCCGCATCGGCCCTGCACCATGGGCATGCGCTGGGGAGGTATCACCCTTTGTGAGGAATGAAGAAATGCACCATCACCTGGAAGTGGCCAGCACATGGCTTTGCCTACTTTGGGCAGGCTAGGGTTGGGCAGTGTTGTGCTTCTCTTCAGATTCATGCCACCTGGCTCAGCCTCTTGACACTGTGAGGAAAGTGCCCCACTGCCTGCCAAAACTGGGCAGGCTGGGGGCTGGGCAGCATTGTGCAGGTAACATCAACTCTCACGCTGCTCATGGCATCCCCTCCCTCAGGGCCCAAGTCGGATATGTGAAGTAGGCGAGGGCCATGTGCTGGCCACTTCCAGGCGATGGTGCAATTCTTCATTCCTCATGAAGGATGACACTTCCCCAGCTGAGTTTCTTGCCTGTTTTTCTCCCTCCCTCATCTCAAATATTTTCCCACCACAGGAAGGAAGGAAAGAAGGAAGGAAGGAAGGAAGGAAGGAAGGAAGGAAGGAAGGAAGGAAGGAAGGAAGGAAGGAAGGAAGGAAGGAATCAAGGAAGGAGAGTTTAAGTTTAAGTTTTATTTAATTTGTATACCGCCCTTCTCCTTGGTAGGGACTCAGGGCGGTTCACAGGGCATATATAAAAAGACAATACAAAAATTAAAAAAGATTAAACCCATGCCCAATTAAAACAGTAATACAAATCTAAAACAACAAATTAAAACCCATAATCCCCCGTCAGGCCAGACCAGCCATTTCAAATAGGTGGGTCTTCAGGCCACGACGGAAAGTTCAGAGGTCTGATGCCGTCCGGAGCTCTACCGGCAGTTGGTTCCATAATGCCGGAGCGCCCACAGAGAAGGCCCTCCCCCTGGGGGCCACCAGTCGGCATTCCTTGACTGGCGGCACCCTGAGGAGGCCCTCTCTGTGGGAACGCACAGGGCGGAGGGGAGTTGATGCCGGCAGCAGGTGGTCCCTGAGGTATCCCGGACCCATGCCATGTAGGGACTTAAAGATCGTAACCAAAACCTTGAACCTCACCCGAAAGACAACTGGTAACCAATGCAGCTCGCGGAGCAAAGGTGTAACATGGGAGTACCGGGAAACTCCCAAGACAACTCTCGCGGCCGCATTCTGTACCAGTTGGAGCCTCCGAGTGGTCTTCAAGGGAAGCCCCATGTAGAGAGCATTACAGTAGTCAAGGCGAGAGGTCACGGGCGCATGAGTGACCGTACACAGGGCATCCCGGTTCAGATAGGGCCGCAACTGGCGCACCAGGCGAACCTGGGCGAAAGCCCCCCTAGTCACGGCCACTATATGATCTTCCAAGGTAAGCCGTGAATCTAGGAGGACTCCCAAGTTGCGAGCCCTATCCACGGGGGGTAAGAGCTCACCCCCCATAGAAAGAGATGGAACATTTTGAATGTCCCGGGATGCCGGAATGTACAGCCACTCAGTCTTGTCAGGGTTGAGTTGAAGTCTGTTCCTCCCCATCCAGACCCGAACCGCCTCCAGGCAACGGGACATCACAGCGAGGGCATCACTGGGGTGGTTTGGGGTCGAAAAGAAAAGTTGGGTATCATCAGCATATTGATGATACCCAACTCCAAAACCACGAATGATCTCACCCAGCGGTTTCATGTAGATGTTGAACAGGAGAGGCGAGAGAACCGACCCCTGAGGAACTCCACAAACGAGAGACCTAGGGGCCGATCTCTGCCCCCCTGCCAACACCGACTGCGAGCGTCCCAGGAGATAGGAGGAGAACCACTGAAGAACTGTGCCTCCCACTCCCAATCCCCTGAGACGCCGCAGCAGGATACCATGGTCGATGGTATCGAAAGCCGCCGAGAGGTCTAATAGGACTAGGACAGAGGAATATCCCCTATCCCGAGCCCTCCAGAGATCATTCACCAGAGCGACCAATGCCGTCTCCGTGCTGTACCCGGGCCTGAAACCCGATTGGTAGGGGTCCAGATAATCCGCTTCATCCAGGACCAGAGGGAGCTGATGCGCCACCACACTCTCGACAACCTTCGCAAGAAAGCGAAGGTTGGAGACTGGACGAAAGTTGTTCAAAACAGCTGGGTCCAAGGCAGGCTTCTTGAGGAGAGGTCTCACCACCGCCTCCTTCAAGACGGTGGGGAAATAACCCTCACTCAAAGAAGCAGATATAACCGCCTGGAGCCAGCCTCGTGTCCTCTCCCTAGCTGCATAAACCAGCCAGGAAGGGCACGGGTCCAACAAACATGTGGAGGAGCTCAGCCTCCCCATAATCCTGTCCACTTCATCAGGGGTCACAGAATCAAACTCTTCCCAGGTAACATTGACAAGACCGCCCGTGTCCTGATCGCCTGACTCTGCCCAGCTGGAGTCCAAACCGGTCCGAATCCGAGCGATTTTATCCGACAGATGTTGGCTAAATTCCTCGGCACGACCCTGCAAGGGATCCTCCCTCACCTCCTGATTAAGAAGTGAGCGAGTCACCCTAAACAAGGCGGCCGGGCGATTATCTGCGGACGCGATGAGGGTGGAGAAGTAATTGCACCTCGCCACCCTCATCGCTGCGAGATAAGACCTAATGTAGGTTCTTAACCGCAACCGGTCGGGTTCGGATCGGCTAGACCTCCAGCAGCTCTCTAGGCCCCGTTTCCGACGCTTCATCTCCCGGAGCTACGCGGAAAACCATGGAGCTCGCTGGGATCTGCGCCGGGTCAGGGGCCGCAAGGGTACAACCCGGTCAAGTGCCTCAGTGGCTGCCCTTTCCCAGGCTTCCACTAAGGCATCCGCCGAGCTGTGAGCAGTGGAGGCAGGTGGGGACCCCAGCGCCGCTTGGAATCTATCAGGATCCATTAAGCGTCTGGGGCGGTACCATCTAATTGGCTCCGTGCCCCCACGGCGGGGGGTGGCAAAACGGAAGACCAGCCGCAGGAGATGATGATCGGTCCATGACAGGGGCATAATAAATGGAGAGCCCCCACCTAGATCATCCAACCACCGTCTAGATAAAAAAATCAGGTCAAGGGTGTGGCCTCCCTCATGAGTTGGCTCTGAAATTACTTGCGTCAGGTCCATGGCCGCCATGGAAGCCATGAACTCCCAAGCTAGCTCCGATGAACCTCCCAGGGATGGTAGATTGAAGTCTCCCAAAACTATAAGTTTGGGAAACTCAACCACCAAGCCCGAGAGGATATCGAGCAGCTCGGGCAGGGCTGCCGCTGTGTGACTGGGCGAAATGTACACCAGCAGCAAGCCCAGCTGCGCCCCAGGACCAAATCTCATAAAGAGAGACTCACACCCGACTATCTGAGAAACGGTGGCCTCCCGCGGACATAAGGTCTCCCTAATGGGAGGGTCTGAGGGAAGTTCTGCCTTAGTCCTGCCCTGCTGCCCTTTCACCATCCCCTTGCCCCTCCTCCTGGCCTATCCTGGGGGGTCTCCCATCCTATTGCTAAGGAAGCTTTGGATACAAAGCCAGGTCTCCTCACATGGAAAGGGAGTGGGCCTCCCTCTTGACTTTGCCCTCGTACCCATCATGAGCAACCTGGCTAAGGACGGCAAGCACAGCACAGCAGCAGCAGCCTTGAGGAGGTAAGTGCAGCTGGGCACCCCCTTGGGGAAGTGGGGTGGGCTTAGTGCCACAGGTGTTTGAGGACTGGGCTGGGCATTTGACCTCTGCGCCACCGTCCAGCCCCCCCCCCTCCCGCATGGCCTGAGAGGAACAATGAGGCTCCTCCAGTGGACCATGCCTTGGCACTTGCCCCAGTCCTATCTCCTTCTGCCAGAGACCCTCAGATCTGTCCCACTCCTGCCCTGGCCCCCATAGGCATCCTTGATGCGAACAATGTAGAGCTGGCCACGCCCACCCAGTAGGCTACATGCACTCCAGCTACATGGTCCCTCCCTGGCCACGCCCACCTGGCCCCTCTGAGGGCAACCACAATGCTGATGCGGCCCTCAATGAAATTGAGTTTCACCCTGCCCTACAATGAGGCTGCTCTCATTTGTCTTTGATCATGGTGGGAAGGCTGACCTAGCATGCACAAGGGGACTTGGTTGGGCTTGGAGGAGGTTGCTTTGCTCACAGCTCTGCCCAGACAGGTTTGGGGTACAGTATCAGCCGATAGGTGGGGGGAGCAGAAGTTTCTATCTGAGAGCCTCTGACTGCATTGTTTACCCAAGGACTGGCTAGTCCCGATTGCCATTGTTAAGTGAGGATCACTTATGGTTATATAGTTTTACTTTTTATTGTCTTAAATTGCTGTATTGTTTGGATCCTTTCCTATTGCTTTCCATGGTTTGTGAGCTGCCCTGAGTCACATATTTGAGATGGGCAGCATGACTAATAAATGTCAAAGGATTTTTCCTATGGAGCAGACTCTTCCCTGGTACCCCAGATGGGAAGGCCAGAACCACTTCAAACCACACGCAACAAGGTTCAGAGCAGGCACCAGGAACAACTTCCTGAATGTGTGTTAGCCAGTGGAACAGACTGCCACAGGAAGGGGGTTCTACCCTTTCTCAAGGTCCTCAAACTGAGGCTAAGTAAGATGACTATCAAAACTGCCCAAGCAGGACCTGCACCAAAGTGATTTTAAGATCATTTCCAACTTTGGGTCTCATTTTCTCTGATACGGGTTGCCTTCGGAAGTTGTGGGTGGTCCATCTCTGGAGTTTTTAAGAAGAGATTGGACAGCCATTTATCCAGAATGGTATGGGGTCTCCTGCTTGTGCACAGGGTTGGACTAGAAGAGCTCCGAGGTCCCTTCCAAATCTGTTTTTCTGTTCTGTTCTGTTCGAGACAGACAATCCTGGCCCTCTCCTTTTTCTACTTTCCCTTTTGTTCCTCTGTTAGCATGGTTGGTCCCCCTGCCAACTCCAAGGGTTCCCCACCTTTTTCATCCACAGAAGGAACAGCTGTTTCTGGTCTGCCACAAAGTGGAGTTGGTGTCACCAAGAAATGGGCCAGGTGGTTCTGTTGCCAGGCAGGGAGCCAGACACGCTGGGCCCAAAGTCATGTCCTGCAACAGGGATGCCCGGTGCCCATGTCCCTGCCATGCACTGTTTCTCATTCCCAGCAATGAAGACCTTTTGGGGGGAAGAGCCTCATCGGGCAGAGCTGGATGATCTGCAGAAAGAGCGAGCGGCCCTGAGCAGCAGCCAAAGCAAGAGCTTCCTGGAGCTCGTCAAGGAGCCTTCCCTGCGCTGGCAGCTCTACATGCTGTTTGTCCTGGCGGTGACCACACAGCTGAGCGGCATCCAGGCAGTTGAGTGAGGCCCTTGGTCCATTGCTTCCAGGCAGGGGGGGGGAGGCTTTCCCTTGGAGATACGGAAGCAATTTCCTTTGAACTATTTTTCCCTTGGGAGTCCAAGTGCCTCCCTTACTTGCAGAAATTTGGGGGTTTCCAAGCCAGGACTGGCTCTTCCTTCTCTTCCTCCCTAAGCCTGCTTTGATGAATGCCCTATTCTGAACTCACCACCTTCCGTTGAAAGCCTCCTCTCTCAGGACTGCTCCTGTGCAGCCGTAGCATCTTCCTCCAGTACCACAGGAGTCCTCTGATAACTTTCTCCTCCTCCTCAGATTTACTCCTACACCTTTGAAGTGCTCCAGACTGCTGGGTTTCACCTTGACCAGATCCCCTACTTGGCCCTGGGAGTGAGCCACTGTGAACTTCTTTCCACTGTTCTTTGTGTGAGTGAATAGCTCTGCAAGGGAAGGGGTGAAATGCAGCAGGAACCAGCCAGGAAGACACCCCTTCCTTCAAAAGGGGGAGAAGCCAGAACAGGACCCTGGATAGACTGCCTGCGGGGCTTTGTGGCCACAGCTTCAACCCTCTGCGAGCATCAGACTTTAATAGCACATTCCTCCTGGTGGGTTTTGCAGTTAAGGGGCTGGCCTAGAAACCAGGAGACTGTGAGTTCTAGTCAGCCTTAGGCAACAAAGCCCGCTGGGCCAGTCACTCTCAGCCCAACCCACCTCACAGGGTTGTGGTGGGGGTGAAAATAGAAGAAAGAAAGAGCATTAGGTATGTTCATCTCCTTTAATTATTTATAAAAATGATAAATGTAAAAAACCCTTTTAATTATTAAATAAATAAGGCATGGGATAACCTCACTTCCTGCTGACCCTTGGAAGAAAGAAGTAAGTCAAGTGTGGTAGCTGGAAGGCTTCAGGAGTTTCTCAAGCAGCAGCACTGCCCTCTGTGCTGGCTATGAGCAGACTTCCACAGTCTTCTTCCCAGAGCATCCTGTTGGGATCTGTTACTGAAATTTAATAAGAATAGAATAGAATAGAATAGAATAGAATAGAATAGAATAGAATAGAATAGAATAGAATAGAATAGAATAGAATAGAATAGAATAGAATAGAATAGAATAGAATAGAATAGAATAGAATAGAATAGAATGGAATGGAATGGAATGGAATGGAATGGAATGGAATGGAATGGAATGGAATGGAATGGAACGGAACGGAATGGAACGGAACGGAACGGAACGCAATGGAATGGAATGGAACGGAACGGAACGGAATGGAACGGAACAGAACAGAACAGAACAGAACAGAACAGAACAGAACAGAATAGAATAGAATAGAATAGTGCATAAACTGGTGCATAAACTCTCAGTGTTAGCCATGGGTCAAGCTGCAAGGGCATCTTCCAAGTGCTCATTCCTCTCCTCAAATCCCACAGAGCTTCATCATCGAACGATTTGGAAGAAAGGTGCTACTCTGGGCAGGCTACGGTTTGATGGGCACCGTGCTGGCTGGTATCACCTTAGCCTTCTCCCTGCAGGTGAGCAAATGCCCCATGAGCTGCTCATCGAAACAAGGGATGCCAGCTTTGAGTGATCTACTGGAGGAGGCCACTGCACTAGGTTACACTCCCCTGATCTAATAGCTCTCTGTCTCTGTCTCTGTCTCTGTCTCTGTCTCTGTCTCTGTCTCTGTCTCTGTCTCTGTCTCTGTCTCTCTCTCTCTCTCTCTCTCTCTCTCTCTCTCTCTCTCTCTCCTCAGAGAGCTGAGCAAAGTCAGAAGAGAAAGTTTCTTCTGCTGACCAGACAAGGGCCCTATAGATGGGGAGGTCAAGAATGGAGGCCAGGAACCAGGATATCTATTATTTTTAGGCTTTTGATAAAAAATCATCACCCACAAGGAACCTCTGGCTCACGAATCATAGGAAGTTGTTGGCATCCACGTTTGATCATACTAAGTTAATGAACTAAAATGCAGTTTTGTTTATTTCAGCCCTGGTTCTCCTGGATGCCTTACTGTTGCCTGTCTTTGATCTTCTGCTTTGTATTCGTCTTTGGAATGGGCCCAGGTAATTTCTTCAACACAGATTTATATGGATACCTAAAGTTACTTTTGGTTTAAATCTTTCAAAGTAAGGAGCAGAATAAAGTAGGGTGGGATGAGTGACTGCAATCAGTCAGAAGGACAAATAACTGTGGGGATGCTGCAGCTTCCGCAACTCTGAAACCTGGTCATAAGTAGCTTTGGGTAATATGTCGTAAGTTCCAGTCACAAACTGAAACTACCTGTACCTTGTCCAAATGTTGCTAAAGATGGGAAAACTGAAAAAAGTATAGGATATGCAAATACTTTGGCAATTGACAAGAGGGTTGTTGGGTACAAAGGGAGAACAGGTGAAAATATATGTTTGCAGTGTCATGATCAGGAACCCTGGCACATTCAGGAGCTGCAGCAGTTGCTAGTTGCCCATCCTAGCCATAGTTAAGTTTGGGATGCTATTGTGTCTGGATCTAGAAATCCCACTGGATGGGAAATCTCTGTAAGATTACTGGTAGAGTTGTGGTGATGGTAACAAACTCTTCTCTGCTTTCACCACAGCTGGTGCCACAGTCTCTGTCAGGATGGAAATCTTTGATCAGTCGTCCAGAGCACCTGCCTTTGCGATTAGTGGGACCCTGAGCTGGGTTGGAGTCTTTGTGGTCGGAATGGTATTTCCTTTGATGGTGGTAGGTGAATTTATTTTTTCCCCTCCAATCTGCATTATCTGCAGGAAAGTTGGGGGAATCAACTGCCAACATCTTGTGGCTGGCTGAAGCTGGCTTGCCGAATGATGCAAAGTTGGCAATACCAGCTGAATCCCAGGGCTTGATATTTAAAAACCAGCCAGGAATATGCACTGGGAATTTGCACAAGAAACAGCCTCTGTTCCACTAAGAGGTGCTTGCTTTGTTATCCTAAATAGTTGGGCTTTTTTTTCTATTCCCAGGAAAACTTCCGTCATTTCTCCTTTCTCATCTTCATGGGGAGCCTTTACACTTCAGGATTTATTATTTACTTCTTCCTGCCTGAGACAAAGAAAAAATCCATCCTAGAAATCCGAGAAGAGTTTGATAAACTTAATTTTAAGAAGAAACAAATTCCTATCTTAGAAGCCAAGCTGACCAAAGACCATGAATTGTGTACCAAACTATGACAAAGTTGGACTCTCAAATCTCAGAGCAGCATGGTCCAACCTGCAGCTTTTGAAGGTCCCTTTAGATGACCCTCCAGAAGCAGGTATCACAATGGTCTCTATTGTGACTTAAGAAGTCACCAAATTATGGTTTTTTGTGATGACAGGATCCATTAAAAATAAAGATCCTTGTATTCTTGACAATATTGCACATTTTGATACACCACACAAGGGCCTAGATGGCTCTAGCAGTCTTTTAAGAAGAAGGAAGAGAAGGCATCCAGAGTCTGTGGCACAGGATGCCAGGTTGACCTTCACTTCTACATACATCATCTGAATCTGGGAAGGTCCTGGAATTTGCCCTCTGGTACAGCACCAGAGGGCACCTCCATCATCACTGTCATCTGGATAGAGTGGCTTATAATCTTCTTGCCACAGGTGTATTTAGTCCCACTTTTAAGGAAATTCTAAAACTGGAATAGAATAGAATAGAATAGAATAGAATAGAATAGAATAGAATAGAATAGAATAGAATAGAATAGAATAGAATAGAATAGAATAGAATAGAATAGAATAGAATAGAATAGAATAGAATAGAATAGAATAGAATAGAATAGAATACTTTATTTGGCTGAGTGTATTAGTTTAGCTTCCAGTGCAGAAGCTCTCAATGTACATGCAAAGCAACAGAGTAATAATAATTATAATAATGATATCAATAAAAGGGGGTTCATTTCATTTCATTTCCAATTCATTTCTTGAGGAAATGAACTCTGTACTCTGAGGGAAAGTCCTTCTAACTCTCCTTCAGATTCACTTCTCCCTCTGCATTTTATCCACTTCCTCAGACACACCATTTGAGTGTCCAGCTACAGTTCAAAGTTTCTGAAGCTCTTTGTACCTCCTTTTTATTTTTATCCTCTACAGATTAGTTGATATTTCCAACCAATTTGGTGACCTCACTCCTTTATTTCAAAAACTGGCCATCTATTTCCACTCTTTAATCTGTTATTGCTTCACAAGCCTGAAATTCATAGATGAAGCTGACTAGATCTATTCACGTCTATAGTTCTGTGTCTTACATTTGCAAGAAAGTGCATTGCTAACTCTTATATTTAAGGAGGAGACGTGGCTGTTCAGTCCACTAAATTTCCTGATCACTCCTTCTTGGTCAAATATCTTGTTCTAGTCCTTCATGGACCAGTGTTGCTGGAAAGTGTTACAGGGACATTTGTACTGCAACTTAAACAGTGAATGATGTCATCCAAGCCTCAGACAGGACAAAACAATAACAAAAGAATGATGAAGCATAAATTGAATTGAATTGAAGCATAAAATACCTTAAAGTCTAATCACAAAGAAAACTCAAAATTCCTAATTATTTTTCCCACAATGTGACAACAATTTCTGGTGGGATTTTTTTGCCAGTTTCTGGCTTCTAGTTTATGCCAAAAAACACCAATTGAATGAACACTGCAAAAAAAGTTGCAAAATTGGATGGAGTCACACCGTGACCTGCTCAATCACTATAATAACCTATGACCATAGTTACAGGCTCAATTACAGTTGTACACTGAGGCCTACCTGTTGTCACATAGAATAACAAATCTTGCCAGAATCGTTTTCCTTTTTATATAACATAACTTCACTGGGGATTTCAGCAACTCTTTGACAAGTACCTCATAACATTCTGATTTGCAAGTCAGTTATGGTCTGCATAGCAGGGAAATCAAGTTAAGTTGGTTGAAAATCACATTCCAAGAACACTCATCGATGCTACGACATCAGAAGTCAGTCAGTGCTGGACTGAGGAATCTTCAGTATTCTTATGAATGATTGGGACAACTGGAAGGAAGAGCTGCTTCTGAAATGCCCAAGTGACCTGATCAAGTAGGCTGATGAAATTCAGAGAGATTTTGGTAAGTTAGAAAAAGCAAGACATTATTCCCCTGTGGAAAAACAAAACCCAGGCTTGCCAAGTGGACTTGGGTATCCTGGCCAGTCACAGGCCAGAAGAGATAACAGCAGTCAGAGAGATAACCTGGCTGTCAAAGCAAGCAGAGTTTTAGGCTGTATTAGGCTGTGTTTCCAAGTCAGAACACACACACACACACACAAATAATTCCATGTTATTTGTCTTGGACCATAAAAATGAAACTTTCACTTTGTTTTGTTTTTGGGAGACTCCCACCTAATCATTTGAACCTCCCACAACAACAAGAGGGTTATGCTCAGCAGCAAAAAGGGTCACCTATAGAACCACTACAGGATCTTTTAGATGGATGGCAACCATCACTCCCAGCAGCAGCAGCAGCTAATCAAGTAGCAAAGCCAACAACATCCCAATCAGGGCTGGCAATGCCATCAGGAACAGACAGTAAAACTGTACCAGAGAATCGGCCTCAGCAGGAACTCACCACAGAGCTAACACCACAGAGCTAACATGGGAGGGGGATCAGAGGGAACTCTTGAAAACGAAACAGTGGCCGGGAAGCAACCGGCCAGGACTCACAAAACCCCAGCATACCTCAAGGACTATGTGAGGCAGTGAAGGGTAGTGGGTAGGTAGGGTAGTTTAGGAATGTAACAGTAGTAGTTGTCTCGTTGGGGGGAAAGGGGTGTTGTGTATGTAGAAATGCCAGGCTAGTATAGCCACCACAACACACCACAACATTGGTTGGGCGTCCTGATTGGTCAACCTGTTCGGCGGGAAATATACAGCACCAGGTTGGGTGTTACCTGGCCGGCGGGAAAATAGAGCAACCGGGTTGGCTGGAGTCATGAAACAAGTACGCTATGAGGGCATTGGGGGGTTTGGGGATTCAGTTCCATCTTGTAATCAATAAAGGTACCTTGCACTATGTTGACTCATTCCTGTGTTCACGCGGTCGCCCATGCTACAACATCCTGTTTTCCCCACTTGAAGTGGCTGTTAGCAACACACAAGGAGGGGATACTTTCCTAAGAGCTCACAATTCAAGAATACCAATGTTAACTTGGATTGCCAACAAAGTATGGCAAAATTGCTTTCTCCTTTGAACTGGGGCATTTCCATCTGAATTGCCTCTCCCTCCCTCCCTCCCTCCCTCCCTCCCTTCCTTCCTTCCTTCCTTCCTTCCCTCCTTCCTTGCTTTTTTAAAAAAACTGCCAGAGGCTCCGGCCAGGAGTCCTTCCATTTTAACCCGTCCCCCCTCCATCTCTGTGCCTGAAGGGCCTCTGCCTGGCTCTCAGCTCACCTCTCCCAGACCCGCTCACGTCTTTGTGTGTGTGTGCGTGTGTGCGTGCGAGCATGTGTGCGGGTGGGCGCAGTATGTGTGTGTCTCTCTCACCCCTTGCAGCCCCGCGTCCTCAACAGAGACCTTCTATGATGGCAAGCTTTCAAGTGTGGTCTCACCATGCTGGTGAGACCACACTTGAAATACTGCATCCAGTTCTAGTCACCACAATACAAAAAAAGATGCTAAGACCTTAGAAAGAGTGCAGAGAAGAGCAATAAAGATGATAAAGAGTCTGGAGGATAAATTGTATGATGAATGATTGAGGGAATTAAATATGTGTACCCTGTCAAAGAGAAGGATTGGGGTAGGGTGGGGACATGAAAACTCTCTTCCAGGACTTGAGTGAATTGAATTCTTCACTAAGGCAGGACTGCCTCAACCTTTCCAGGTTGGTGTGTGTGAGAGAGTGGCAGGCACACGGGCACACTCAGAGCTCCATTTGTGCAAGCAGTGACCATGTGTGCCATTCAGTCACAGAAATGGAGCTTTGTTGCACTAGCGGATGGTGCTTGAGCTTGCACGTGAAGTTCCACTCATGCAAGCGGAGGGCGCTGGCGCTTGTGCACAAAGCTCCACTTGTGCAGAGTGCTAGCACTTGCATGCAAAACTCCACTTGTGCAAACAGAGGGTTTGTGCACAACTCCATTCACACTAATGAGCTTTGCACACAAGCACAAGTGCCCTCCACTCACACAAATGGAGCTTCACATAGTAGTGCAAGGGCCCTCTGTTCATGCGTGGAGATTCACCAAAGCACAAGAGCCCTTTGCGTGCATGAGCAAAGCTTCACATGCTTTGCAGGAGTGGAGCTTCACATGCGCACACTTTCCCATCTCTCCCATGGACCAGTTTGAACAGGCCACGGGCCAGTAGTGGGATGCAGCCCAGGGATTGGGGACCCCGCTCTAAGGCAACAGAGGACAGGAAAGTAATGAATGGAAGTTTGTTAGAAAGAGATCCAGCCTAGAAGTGAGGAATTTACTGACAGTGAGAACAATTAATTAATGGAATTAATGGAATAGATCGCCTCCCAGAGATGTGGCTGCTCCATCGCTGGAGGTTTTCAAAAATAGACTGGACAACCATTTGCCTAGGGTCATATGAGGCTCCTGGCATGGACAGGGGGTTGGACTAGAAGACCTCTGAGGTCCCTTCCTGCCCTATAATTCTATGTTCTATCTTCCCTATTCAAAGACAAAGGGATCAAGGGGGGGAGGGAGGGAGGGAGGGAGAAATATTGTTTCACTGAGAGCAAAACTGTACAGAGTTCAGTAGTGTTTTCCATCTCAACAATGATCATCCACCCCAGTAGGCTGCTTTTCTCTCCACTCTAATGAGCAGAATAAACTTCAGATTTATTGATTGAACGTAGGGTTGGAAGAGACCTTGGAGATCTTCTAGTCCAACCCCTTTAAGCATGGCAGGACATCCTATACCAATCCTGAGAAATGGCTGTCCAGTCTCATCTTGAAAATCTCTAGTGATGGAGCACCCACAATGTCTGGAGGCAAGTCATTTCACTATTGTTCTCACTGTCAGAAAATTTCTCCTTAGATCTAAGCTGGATCTCTAATGATCTTCTCCCATTACTTCTTGTCCTGCCCTCTGGTGCTTTGGAGAACAGGTTGACTCCCTCTCCTCTGTGACAGCCACTCAAGTACTAGTAGACTGCTCTCATATCACCCCTAGTCCTTCTTTTCACTAGACTAGACCAGGGATAGGCAACCTTGGCTCTTTTATGACTCTAGTCCAATCCCCTGCTTAAACAGGAAGACCCTATGCAATTCCAGACATGGCTGAATCTTTCCAGAGTCATATGAAGTACTAATACTTCATATGATTTGATTCTATCCCTCCATTAATGCAATCTCAGGTTGTGTTGGCTTTTTTAACTAGTGTCACACAACACTGGGTCATATTTATTTTTATTTATTTATTTTTATTTTATTATATTTGTATACCGCCCTTCTCCCGAAGGACTCAGGGCAGTGAACAGGGCAATACATGTTAAAAAACAAGAATACAAAAGTTAAAAAAGATTAAACTAGATGCCCAAAAACTATAACAATAAGTTAAGTTAAAATACATAAAAAACAATAAAACCCAAACCCATCACCCATCAGGCCAGGCCAGCTTGTTCGAACAGGTAAGTCTTTAGATCGCGCCGGAAGGAGCGAAGGTCGGGCACCATCCGGAGCTCAACCGGAAGATGGTTCCATAAATCCGGCGCGCCCACAGAGAATGCCCTCCCCTGGGGGCCACCAGTCGACATTCTTTGACCGGTGGCACCCTGAGGAGGCCCTCTCTGTGGGAGCGCACTGGGCAGAGGGAAGTTGATGCCGGCCGCAGGTGCTCCCTGAGGTATTCCGGACCCATGCCATGAAGGGCTTTGTAGGTCATTACCAGCACCTTGAATCTCACCCGGAAGACAACTGGGAGCCAATGCAGCTCGTGGAGCAGGGGTGTAACATGGGAGTATCGGGAGACTCCCAACACAACTCTCGCGGCTGCATTCTGTACCAGTTGGAGCCTCCGAGTGGTCCTCAAGGGCAGCCCCATGTAGAGAGCGTTGCAGTAGTCCAAACGAGAGGTCACGAGCGCGTGAGTGACCGTACGCAAGGCATCCCGGTCTAGATAGGGCCGCGACTGGCGTACCAGTTAAGTGATTGTCCACTAGGTCTCCAAGACACTCTCACAGTTACCTAAAATTTAGGTTTCACTTAAACCATTCCGAATCTTTTTTTTTTTGACAAAGAGGTAATTTCAGTCTACAGGAAAGGCCCAATTCTATAAGGAGTCTCCGTGTGAATTTTTGCAGCTTCCATAAAAAACTAGATATATACCTAAAGAGCAAGACTGATGGAAACATGTCACTTTTAGAAGAAAACAACAGCCAAGAGCAAATCCTCTATGATCTACCTTAGTCCACTCTCATGAAGCCTCTCTGGAATGGAACAATCACTCTCATAACCTCCCCCTAGAAGAAAATATACAGACACTCACAAAATCAATGGTTTCTAAAAAAAAAGAGGCACAACCCTTTTCTTCCTGGGACAGGAAGAAAAGTATTCCAGACTGCTGTAAGAAAAAAAGGAGAATATTTGTTAGATCGTGGACTCTGGACTGCATGGCCAAGATGGACGATGCAGGCCACCTGGTGGTGTCAGTGTCTATCTCTGTGAACATCTCCTATATACATATATACATAACACATACAAAAAAAAACAAATAATGATGGAAACAATAAACAACTAATGGAATAAAAACCCTGAGCTTGATGTTTTTTATAATACCCTAGCCTCAAGACCTTACATAGTCCTTGAGATACGCCGGTGGCCTATGGATCCTTGCTGACCATTTCACTGATTGCCCCGCATTCTGGTCACCCGGATCAGCAAGGGCAACTGGATCTACAATGTAGTCATCCCTTGGGACGCCATCGGGGTCCTGATTACCAGCCAGATGTTGCTCTGGAAACACATTTTGTGGCTTTTCAGGTTGTCTCTTCCTCAACTGGTCAATGTGTCTTCTCACCTCGTGACCCTCCTCCACCTCTACAATGTAAGATACAGGCCCCGTTTTGACCACTACCACCCCCTGAATCCAGGTAGGCCCTAGACCATAGTTCCGGGCCCAAACCTTTTCACCAATGTGCAATTTTCTGGTGGTGTCTGGTTGCTCCTGTTGAGCTGCCACTCTGTCTGGGTGTAGTCTGTCCAACTTAGTAATGAGTCGCCGTCCCCAACGCAACTCAGCAGTGCTCTTGCCCGTAGCTGTACATGGAGTGGTATGTTGCGCCAACAGAAACTGAGCTAACCGGTGATTCCAATCTCCACTGATGATGCGCCTCAATACGTCCTTGGTTGTCCTCACCATTCGTTCTGCCAAACCGTTAGTCGACGGGTGATGTGACATGTCTAATTGAGTTGGCTCTGGTAAATGCCTGGAAATCAGCAGATGTGAATTGTGGGCCATTATCAGAGACCAAGACATCAGGCAACCCATGAGTGGCAAATAGACCCTGAAGCACTTAAATTGTCTTTGCAGTGGTCATGCTAGAGACTGGGACTACTTCTAGCCATTTAGAGTGACTGTCAACCACTACCAGGAACGATTGTCCCTGAAAAGGCCCAGCGTAATCAATGTATAACCTAGACCATGGGGTGTGAGTTGCTTCCCATTTGTGAATGGGAGCCTGTGGCTGTTCTGACACGTGTAGCACCCTGCTACCTGCTCCTCTATAGCTTTGTCAAGACCAGGCCACCATAAGTAGCTCCTAGCTAGTGCCTTTGTCCTTACTATGCCAGGATGCCCCTCATGTAACGATTGTAAGACCCTTTCCCTCAATTTCTCTGGAATAATAACTCTACTACCCCACAGCAAACATCCTTTATGAGAAGACAACTTGTGCCTCCTCATAAAATATGCCTGGAATTCCGGCCCCGAGCTCTTGTCCTGCCACCCAGATGCTACATGAGCTGACCCTGCTCAGTACCTTGTCTGCTCTGGTGCCAGCAGCAATATCCTTCACCTGTAGAGGACAATCTGGAAGATCTTGGATGAGTAGGATCTGCTCCGCCGGTGCTGGATCAGGGTCATTGCTCATCATTGGCAATCTGCTTAATGCATCTGCATGGCCCATGTCCTTTCCCGGTTTATGAACTAGTTTGCAAGCATAAGTGGATAGAAAAATGGACCACCTCAGCATTCTTGGGGAAAGAATTTGTGGTGTTTGTTTGTCAGTTGTGAACAACCCCAACAATGGTTTGTGATCAGTAAAAATGGTGAACTCCCTGCCATATAGGTAATCATGGATTTTTTTTACTCCTGACACAATTGCCAGTGCTTCTTTGTCAATTTGTGCATAATTCCTTTCTGCTTTGGACAGGGTTCGGGAGTAATATGCAATAGGCCTTTGCTCCCCATTTTCCTCTATATGACTTAATACAGCGCCCACCCCATAAGGGGATGCATCACACGCGATGCAGATAGGCTTATTTTCTATAAAATGTGTGATGGTTGAATCACTAGATAACAGTTGTTTAAGATTTGTAAAACTCTGTTTGTGGACCTTGGTCCAGATCCATGGTGTTTTCTTATCTAACAGCCTGTGTAAAGGTTCTGCAATTGCTGCTTTGTGGGGTAAAAATGCGTGATAGAAGTTAAGTAACCCCAGAAAAGCTTGCAATTCAGCCTTATTTGTTGGGGTTGGAGTCAACTTAATTGCTTTCACCTTAGAGTCAGTGGGGTGAATACCCTTGGCATCAATCCTGAACCCTAAGAACTCAGTGGAAGCCACACCAATGCTGCACTTACTTTTTTTAAGTTTAAGCCCAGCAGAGCGAAATCTGCTTAAAACAGCTTGCAGCCTGTCAGCCAAGATCTCCTCAGATTCACCAGCAATGAGGACATCGTCAAAATAGGGACATACACCTGGAATGCCCTTCAGAGTCCTCTCCATCACTTCCTGGAAAATCCCAGGAGCTACTGAGATACCAAACTGTAACCGGTTTCTCGGAAAGCTCCTCTATGTGTCATTATTGTTTGAGCATCAGCCGCTTCCTTATTAACTGACAGCTGCTGATACGCTTGCACCAAATCAAGTTTTGCAAAGAGCGCGCTACCTTGGACAGCAGCGAGGACTTGCCGGACCGATGGAACCGGGTAAGTGTGCGGATTTAAGGCTTGGTTTACCGTAGTCTTATAATCAGCACATATTCTAATTTCTCCATTTGCCTTTAACGGAGTCACAATTAGAGTTTCCAAGTCTCCACCGTCCACCAGTTCTAACACTCCCTGTTCCACCAGTTTGTCCAGTTCACTCTCAATCTTATGTTTGAGTGCAAATGGGACTCTTCGGGGCTTGATACGAACCGGTGGAACGTTCGGGTTTAGTTTAAATTTAATGGGAGGGCTCGTGTACTTCCCCAGCCTGTCATCGAATACATCTGCAAATTCGTTACAGATGGATTCAAGACGTTTGTGCTGGATGCTATTCACTCCCCCCAACCAAATGCCCAGGGCATCAAACCAATCCAGCCCTACTAAACTAGTTCTCCACCCATCAGTCACCAAAATATCTAAGGGACCCTGAAAGTTCTTAAACCCCACAGACACGTGGCCTTTCCCCTGATTTTAATAGGGGTGTGCTGAAAACCTGACAGCTGTAAACTGGTGGGCTTTAAAGGAACCCTCTGCTTACTCCGATCGCAAATTCTTTTAAATGTCTCATAGGAAATTATTGAGACTGCAGAGCCGGAGTCCAGCTCCATCGTGCAAGGTACCCCTTGCAGATGGACCTGTATTGTTATTTTTGGCTTGAGCAACTGATGGACTTCTGTGTGAGACAAGGTCTGTCTGCTCTTTCCAGGGACTGAGGAACTGTGCCGAGGTTTGTGCCGAGGAAGAACAGTACCTTCAAGCTCCAATGCCATAGCTTGTAATTTGTTCAGGCTGTCTCTGCTCCAATTCCGGCAGACGGCTGCAATGTGCCCGGTCTTGCCGCAGGAATGACACTTTACAGATCTGAACCGGCAGGTCGCTCACAGATGGTTTCCCCCACAGCTGGCACATTTCTGGTTGGATGAGTTGGCTCCCCTCAGTTCCTTGCATCCACAGCTGCACGCTGTGCTCTTGTTGGCTGATGATTGTCTCCACTGGCCCCTGTCATTGTCCCGCCACGGTGGATGCTTTCTGGGTCTGTGCTGTACTGCATCTACCTCTGCTTCATCCAGGTCGCCACTTCCGCTGCTCGAAACACACTCATGATGTATGGTCGCTCCTGAGCTGCTGCTATTGTGGTGTGTGTGTTTGCCAGAGTCATTGGCTGCCTCGTAAGCCATCACCTTGTCTAAAACCTCCCGCAGATTCATCGGTGGTTTTGCGAGGATCCTTTGTTGGCATTGCTGGTCTCTCAGTCCAAACACTACTCGATCCCTGATCTGTCTTCAAGATCAGGAAATTTACACTGGCGAGCAGCCTGTCTCAGCGCCGAGATGAATTGCGAGGTCAGCTCACCCGGATGCTGGCTGCACTGGATGAATTTATGCCACCAATAGATTGGAGCTCTTACTGGCATGAAATGCTCCTCCAACTTCTTTTTTAAATCAACATATGAGACATTTTCAATGGGCATTAGTGAGCACAGACCAATGGCCACATCATGCACATCCTGACCACTTAAGCACAAAAGCGCTGCTGCTTTCATTTTATCTTCTGTGATCTTGTTGATCATCAGGAACCCTTTGACTCATCCCAGATGTGCTCCCCATCGCTCTGGCTCATCGATGTTGAAACGAAATTCACTGGTCGCTCCAAATGTAGCCATGTTGCACCGGTCCTAGAATGCTGCTTCATTAGGAAGGTCTCAGAAATTTTTTTTCCTGCCTTTCCCGCTTCAGAGTGACTTCAGCTCTGATTTAAACAGCATCCCACCTTCATCGCCACTGTTAGATCGTGGGCTCTGGACCGCATGGCCAAGATGGACGACGCAGGACAACAGGGTTCAGCATAACATTCTTTATTGATGTAGCACAGACTTGGCAAAAAAGGGGCAACTGCCCCTCTTATATACCTAGCCAGGTATACTTGGAACCAATCCCATTGTCCGAATTTCCCGCGAAAGACTGCCCTGCCAATCCTGACAGGGCACCCTGCCACCTTCTGGTGTCAGTGGCTATCTCTGTGAACATCTCCTATATACATATATACATAACAATATTGATGTTAGGAGATTTAATTCTTAGGGGAACAGAAACAGTCTGCAGATCAACAATCTATCTAGGGAGGTATATTGTCTCTCTGGAGCAAAAATCAAAGATGTAACTGAGTACCCTAATAAAACAACCAACCTCACAGATTACTATCCCTTTTTTCTCCTACACACAACAATGAATCTGAAAACAATAACAAGAGATTGCAACAGCTAGGGAACAAAGTTAAAGAATTAGGAGCACAAGTGATATTTTCATCTAAATTTCCAACAAAAGGCCAACATCCAATGAGACAGCAAAGGATTTTAAAAATGAACTACTGGCTTAAAAAGCTTCCTAGATCATGGTCTGCATTATCTACATGAAGGGGATAATGGAGTCAACCTCACAAGAACTGGAAAGAATATATTCGAGAAATGGCTGGTTCATCTTATCCAAAGGGCTTTAAATTAAAATTGAGTTGGGGGGGCAATCTTCATGATCTTTAGAACCTGATTCCAAGTAAAAAATCTGCAGATAACTAATGAAATAAGGAAGTAAGGAATAAAGAGAAAGAAGAAATAAAAAAAGAAAAACATAATGAAGTAGAGAGTGATGGAAAGGATGGAAATCCCAGTTTCTTACACATAAAAACATACCCAAGATCGATAAAGGACTCAAATGCCTATACACCAATACTCAAAATTTATGGAACAAACAGTGTGAACTTGAAGTACTAGTACATGAAGGCAGATATGATATAGTTAGTACGGAACAACCGTCCATTCTTCTTCCGTTTCGTCCTCGTCTTCATCATCGTCACCAGCGGCAGCATCGGTGGCTTGCGAAGACAGAACAATGGGTTGAGTAGAACTCGTGGAAGGAACATTCGCCTGTGCATCTTGACCATCAGGCTGTGTGGCATCAGCAGCATCATCTCTAGGAAAATAAACTCCAGGATTGTTAGAATGAATCCTGGACCAGTCAGCATCTTCCTCAAAAACAGCAGATTGTGAAATCACTATGACGTGATGAGAGTCAATATATTTGCTCCATTTTGAATTATCATCAATGCCCATATATCTCATCCTTTTTGCTGCAGGACCCCCTTTCTTTCTTTGGGCTAAAGGAATATTGACCATAGCATAGGAACCAAAAATATGGAGATGTGAGAGGTCAGGCTTGTGTCCATATAACATGTAATAAGGGGTCTGATTTATCACACTACTCCAAGTGCGGTTGATGATATGGTTAGCATATTTGATAGCTTCACCCCAGTATGGAAGACTGAGGTTAGCATCTTCAAGAAGGCAACGCATCATGGTTTGCAGAACTCCATTTCTGCGTTCTGCCACTCCATTCTGAGCTGGAGTGTAAGGAGCTGAGGTCTGGTGTAGTATTCCACTCTTACGCATCCAGTCCTGGAAACGCTGAGACATGAATTCAGCACCACGATCACTCTGAATTCTGGCAATGCTGACTTCGAATTGGGTATAGACAAGATTGGCAAAGTCTTTAAAGATCTGAAAGGTCTCAGATTTTTCTCTCATAGGAAATACATAACCATATCTAGAGTAATTATCAACAATTGTCAAGAAATATCTTTTACCACCAATTGTTGGTGCAAAAGGACCCACTATGTCAGTGTGTACCAAATCAAAAATGCGTGTTGACAGGCGTGTAGTGCATTTTGGAATTGCTGCTGCTTTAGATTTGGCTTTCTTGCAGACAGCACAGTCCAAGAACACCTTACACCCCTTTAGATCCAAACCTCTTGTGAACTCTGGCATCTTCTTCAGAACACAGAAACTGGCATGACCCAATCTTCTATGCCACTTATGGATACACCTGGAATGCAAAGGTTTACCTGTTAGTGAATTCTCAACATTAGCATTTTTATTAGGAACCTCAGGCTTGCTATGAGCAACCTGTGTCTTATTTGTCCTTTTATTGGCTTTAGGAGCCTTGAAGTAGTAACAGGATCTCTCTCTGGGACATCTCTCACTGGGCCTGTGCTCTCCCTTTTTGGAGCTTGTATACTTGCCTGCTCTTGCGGCTTAGACTTTGGTTTTAAGTAATAAACACCACCAATCAACATGGTTTCAGCAACAATATCTCCATCTTTGACTATATAACTTGCTTTTTCAAGATGGTGGACCTGAAAATGAGAAAACCTAGACAAATGACTCTGACTAAGCAAATTACTACTGGCAGACGGAACGTAGTAAACATCTGGAATGAGAGCACCGAGCTCTTCAATGTAGACAGTTCCTTTCCCCATGACCTGAACAGGATGATTTGAAAAAGAGTACAGTTCACGAAGTTCAGGTTCAGGCTCGTGCATCTCTGTGTAAAGCTCTTTTCTGTAGGTAACATGTAATGCTGCTCCGCTGTCCAAAGTCCAAAGTAGGCGTCTGTTGTACTCTGGTTGAGGCTGTGGATCGTTGGTTACAACCAATGTGGCAAGTGGAGCTTGAGGATCACGCCTGCGACCACGACCACGACCTTGTCGTCCGCCTCTACCTCTGCCTCCTCTGGAATCTGTTCCTCTGGGCTGGTACATGGCGGGCGCTGGAAACCGTTGGGGACAATCCCGGGTGGCATGTCCCACATGATTGCAGATGTAGCATCTTGGCATCCTTGGAACGTAGGCCCTTCCTTGGAAGGAACGCCTCGCTGAAGCTTTTGATGCAGGTGGTTCCCTTAAATATGATGCAGCTTGCATAAGTGCCTCTTCTTCGGTTAAAAGTCTGCATACATGATCCACTGTGCGTTGAGCAATAGGCACTTGATTAATCTTAGAAATAGCATCTTTCCAGTCATAATTCAAAGAGTTAATGATAATGCTGATCATTTGAAAGTCATCAATAGGATAGCCTTTTTCACCCAGTTCTTTTCTTATTCCTTTCATTTTAGTTAAGTGTTCTCCAATATGTTCACCAGGTTTTAATCTAGAACCATGGAACTTGGACAAAAGTAAACATGTAGACTCAATGGACGTAGGCTGGTAACATGCCTCTAATTGAGCCCAAATTTGTTGGGCAGTTGCATCTTGTGAAAAAGTGAGCTGCAATTCAGTGTCCATGGACATCAATAACGTTGTGCATGCTCTATTATTCAAGTCCCTTATGTCAGGAGGCCATGGCTGGGCAGGAGGATTAAACACCATCACATGGGTACCTTCTCTACGAAGCAAAAGTCCAACTTCACTGACCCATGCCCTGTAATTCTGTCCTGATCGCTTCAGTTTTGAATCAGCAGCCAGTGGTACAATAGAGGATGCCTGTTGAGGAACATGCAATTGGGGTACTGGCTGTGCAGGTTGTACAATTGGGACTTGGCCTGCAGGGGGCACCAGTAGTGCCTGTGCCAGGGCCTGTGGCAGTTGCACTGAAGCTGCTACAGATACTGGTGCTGGGGGTGGCTGTACTTGAGCTGCAATGCCACCCTGGCCAGCAGAAGGTGCTGGTGCTTGAGCTGCTACATTAAGTTGGCCTGCAGTCAGCACTGGCCTTTGTATTTGAGGAACCAGTGGAGGCTGCACTTGGGGTGAAGGCTGCTTTGCTCCATCTGAGACAGGAACTTTAATAGTAGCAGTATTAATAGGCATTCTAGCTGAAGCTCCCAATGAATGAGTAGGTGTGGCAGCTTGAAGCGATGCCTGCTGAAGGGATATCTGTGAAACTGCATTCTGCATTCTTTGAAACAGAAAACAGTCAGGCTCCCATTCGTCTGACACAAGATTCCACTGTGGGCATGCCTCTGTCTTTGAGGGAGAAGGCAAAATGGCGATCCCTTGTGGGTGTGGTTTTGCTTGTGAAGAGGGAGGCAAAATGGCCGATTCTGAAACCTGAATGCCAGCAGAGGCTCTCCCATGCTTTTCATACCATGCTGCACACAACTTTGCGTTTAGCAGCTCCTTCTCTAAAATTTCAATTTGTTCATAATAACTTTGCAAAGTCTTCTCCTGCACAGTTTGCCCAGGGCTTGAAGGATAATGGCTCACCTCCTTCCCTAGTGAAGCACCAAACCTCTCATAATTGGTCTAGCACCAAACCTCTCATAATCAGCCTGATCCCCATGAGCAGAGGTTTATTTATTTATTTATTTATTTATTTATTTTTGGGACTTATATGCCGCCCTATCTCCCAAGGGACTCAGGGCGGCTTACAACAATAAAAACAACAATACAAAAATTAAAAAACGAATTAAATAACAGCCCCAAAATAAATTAACTACAGTTAAAAATTAAAACGTATTTAAAACCCATCATCAATCCAGGTCAGCCTGATGGAAGAGAAATGTTTTGAGGTCGCAGCGAAAGGACCGGAGGTCCGGGGCCATCCGAAGCTCATGGGGAAGCTGGTTCCAAAGGGCTGGTGCTCCCACAGAGAAGGCCCTCCCCCTGGGGGTCGCCAGCCGACATTGTCTGGCTGACGGCACCCTGAGGAGGCCCTCTCTGTGTGAGCGCACTGGGCGATGGGAAGTCGTCCCCGGTAGCAGACGGTCCTGCAAGTATCCCGGGCCTAAGCCATGTAGGGCTTTAAAGGTAAGTACCAGCACCTTAAATCTCGCCTGGAAGACAACTGGTAGCCAATGCAGCTCACGCAGGAGGGGTGTAATATGGGAGTATCGGGATGCTCCCATCACTACCCGCGCGGCTACATTCTGCACCAGTTGAAGCCTCCGGATGGTCTTCAAGGGCAGCCCCATGTAGAGAGCATTGCAGTAATCTATCCGAGAGGTAACGAGTGCATGAGTGACCGTACGTAGGGCATCTCGGTCCAGATAGGGGCGCAACTGGCGCACCAGGCGAACCTGGGCAAATGCCCCCCTGGCCACGACTCCAATATGATCTTCAAAACTGAGTCGTGAGTCCAGGAGGACGCCTAAATTGTGCGCCCTATCAACGGGAGGCAACACCTCTCCTCCCATAACCAAAGATGGAACCTCTTGGACGAGTCGAGATGCCAGTACGTAAAGCCACTCAGTCTTGGCCGGGTTGAGCTGGAGCCTGTTCTTCCCCATCCAAATCCATACCGCTTCCAGGCAATGGGACATCACGTCGAGGGCATCACTGGCTTGGTTCGGGGTGGAGATAAAAAGCTGGGTATCATCGGCATATTGATGATACCTCACCCCAAAACCACGGATGATCTCACCCAGCGGCTTCATATAGATGTTGAACAGGAGGGGCGAGAGCACCGACCCCCTGAGGCACCCCACAATTAAGGGGCCTATGGGTTGACCTCTGCCCTCCTGTCAACACCGACTGCGAGCGGCCCGAGAGGTAGGAGGAGAACCACCGTAAAACGGTGCCTCCCACTCCCAACCCCGCAAGACGTCGCAGCAAGATACCATGGTCGATGGTATCAAAAGCCGCTGAGAGATCTAAAAGGACCAGGACAGAGGAATAACCCCTGTCTCGGGCCCGCCAGAGATCATCCACCAGCGCGACCAATGCCGTCTCCGTGCTGTACCCGGGCCTGAAACCCAATTGGTATGGATCAAGATACTCAGTTTCCTCCAGGACCAAAGGGAGCTGCCGTGCCACCAAGCTCTCAACAACCCCAGGTTACAACTGGGGCATCAGCTTGAGAGTCTGTAGAAACAGAAAACGGTGAAACTGACCTTGGCTCAGAGGCTGCTTCTCCAAGACGTGTAGCCGATGGCAACGGAGTCTGTAAACTTGAAGGAAGATGTCTCTGTAAAACAGCTGCCTCCTCCTCAGCAGAGGGATAACCGGCCTTCCTCTTTCTGCTTTTCCTGGGCATATTGTCAGCAATGAATCACAGCCTCCTCAGTGCCGGACTAACTGCCTGGCTAATTTTTTTTTTTTTTGCCGGCTCCAAAGATGGCAGACGTGATGGGGAGAGCTCCGTGAGCCCCAGTGGTAAGGCGTCCCCCAGGAGCCCCCAGGGATGTCGCTGGACCCCTGGGGTGGGGTCAGAGGTTTGGGCAACTGAGTTGGCAATGTGCCGCCCGCTGCCTCCCCGGACCAGCCGTAGGGGCGCCGGGGCATCTCCGGCCCGCCCCCTGGGCCGTTGACGGCCATTTTGAGTGGGTGCCAACGTCTCCGCTCTGCCTCGGCCGCCTCGATCTGCTCCTGAGCGGCGGCGGCATCTCCAAGCGGATCGACATCAAAGGAGGCGCCGCGGATCAGCTGTGCGGTGGAAGCAGCGGCAGCGAGGGCGACGGCGGCGGTGGCAGCTTCTCCAGGCCCCGGTCGACCGTTTTCCCAGGGGCCTTTGACAGCGGCGGTAGCGGCAGTGGCGTGGCGTCTCCGGCCCGCCCCCTGACCCGCTGCAGCCGTCTTGAGTGGGGCCGGCATCTCTGCTCTGTCTCGTCTCTGCTCTGCCTCGACCACCTTGGTCTGCTCCTGGGCGGCGGCGGCGTCTCCGAGGGATCGGCATCAAAGGAGGCGCCGCGGACCAGCTGTGCGGCGGAAGCGGCGGCAACGAGGGCGACGGCAGCGGTGACAGCTTCTCCGGGCCCCGGTCGACCGTTTTCCCAGGGGCCTTTGACAGCGGCAGTAGCGGCGGCGGCGGCGTGGCGTCTCCGGCCCGCCCCCTGACCCGCTGCAGCCGTCTTGAGTGGGGCCGGCGTCTCTGCTCTGTCTCGTCTCTGCTCTACCTCGACCACCTTGGTCTGCTCTTGGGCGGTGGCGGCATCTCCGAGGGATCGGCATCAAAGGAGGCACCGCGGACCAGCTGTGCGGCGGAAGCGGCGGCAACGAGGGCGACGGCGGCGGTGACAGCTTCTCTGGGCCCCAGTCGACCGTTTTCCCAGGGGCCTTTGACAACGGCGGTAGCGGCGGCGGCGTGGCGTCTCCGGCCTGCCCCCTGAGCCGCTGCAGCCGTTTTGAGTGGGGCCGGCGTCTCCGCTGTCCCTTGGCCACCTTGGTCTGCTCCTGGGCGGCGGCGGTGCCCCCGAAGGATCTACATCAAAGGAGACGCCGCGGATCCGCGGAACAGCTGTGCAATGGAGGCAACGGCGGCGAAGACGGCGGCGGCAGCTTCTCCGGGCCCCGGTCAACCGTTTTTCCCAGGGGCCTTCAGCGGCGGCAGTGGCAGAGGCGGCGTGGCGTCTCCGGCCCGCACCCTGAGCCGTTTGCAGCCGTTTCGAGTGGATGCCGACACCTCCTCTATGCCTCGGCCGCCTCAACCTTTTCCTGGGCGGCAGCGGTGTGTCCGTGCGGATCTTCATCAAAGGAGACGCCGCGGACCAGCTGATCAGTGGAGACAGCAGCGACGATGGCAGCGGCGATGGCGGCAACAACATCTCCAAGCTCCTGGGCCGCGGCACGGACCGCCTTCTTTGAGGCACTTTGAACGGAGGCGGCGACGGTGGCCACATGGCATCTGGGACTCCCGTACCTCTGGGAGGCCGCACTCTGGACGGTCCCCAACCAGTAGGGGCCTATGGAGCTGCGGCCGGGAACAACGCCCAAGGTATCAGTACGGTGAGGAAACTGTAGGGGCGACTGAACCACTGAAGCCGACGCCAGTTGAAGAACATCACCACCTTGCCTTTTGCCTACTCTCAACCTTCCTTGCCCACCCTCTCCCCACAGGACATGATGGGCCTGGGTGCAAGCCACGGTGGCAGAGTGGCTTGGCCTTACACCTGCAGTCCCATAGAGGTGGGAGCTCTATGGGGTATGCTTCACCCAGAGTGCGTTCTGGACCACCCCCGGAAACAGAGTCACAATCCATCGTGAGAGGATGAGGAGTGGCCTGCTTCTGGGGTTCACCCGGCCAAGTGGCAGTGGCTGGGTGACGGTCCAGATACCCACCTACCCGACTCGACCCTCCTGCTAATTCACCATCCAGCGGACTGCCTTCCCGGAATCCTTATGACTCTATGCTCCTTCACTACTCTAGCACAGAACTGCATGCCCTCAGGAGTTCCCCCCTCTCCTGGGTGCGACCCGCCTACGCAACCACCTCCAATCTTGATGAAGGGCCCGACCAATGGGCCTCTGAGAGATGGCCGGGCAGGGTCAGGGGCCTCCAGCATAAATCCAACAAGAGGCCCCTGGTTAAGTTCTTAGTTAAATTTTTTGTGGGGTTAGGGAGGGGGGTGGGAGTGGACTATGCTTGTTCGACGAAGGGGGGCCTTCCAACAACCATAGCGCAGGCCAGGCCTACGATCGTCCGCGAAGGGGAGGAGCGTGGTTCGGTCGCCGACGAAGCCCAGTGGCGAGCCGACGGACTACCAATTCCCAGGACGGTGGGGAACGGCAGAAGGTGCACAAGCAGAGGGCCGTATCGACACCGGGAGGGTCATCTCCGCTTTCTACAAGCGGTGAGACGCTCCGACCCTCTGTCCTTTCCCTGAGGACCCGGGAGCGAAGATGTGCAGCCTCCTGGGCTCAGGCTGGTCTACCTAAATGCCAGGTCCGTTGCTAATAAGGCTCCCCTTGTTCAAGATCTAGTTGAGGGTGAGCACGCGGACCTAGCTTGCATCACGGAAACCTGGCTGGGCCCAGAGGGTGGTGTCCCTCTGGTTGACCTCTGCCCGCCTGGTTTCCGGGTGCTGCACCAGCCTCGGCCTCATGGTAGGGGCGGAGGAGTGGCAGTAATCATCAGGGAGACCCTTAGCCCGCGGGAGACCACCGTCCCTCAGATAGTCGGGTGTGAGTCTCTCTTTCTGAGATACGGTCCTGGGGCGCAGTTGGGCCTGCTGCTGGTGTACCTTCCACCTAATCGCACAGCGGCAGCCCTGCCTAAGCTACTCGATGTCCTCTCGGGGTTGGTGGTTGAATTCCCCAAACTCATAGTTTTGGGCGACTTCAACCTACCGTCCCTAGAAGGATCGTCCGAACTAGCTCGGGAGTTCATGGCTTCCATGACGGCCATGGACCTGTTGCAAATAATTTCAGGACCGACTCATGAGGGAGGCCACACCCCCGACTTGGTTTTCTTATCTGGACGGTGGCGTGATGATATTGGTGGGGGCTCCGCAACCGTTATGCCCCTGTCATGGACCGATCATCACCTCCTATGGCTAGACTTCCGCTTTGCCACCCCCCGCCGTGGGTGCGCGGAGCCAACCAGATGGTACCGCCCCAGGTGCCTAATGGACCCTGATAGGTTCCAGGCAGCGCTTGGGATCCCACCTGCACTCCCTGCTCACAGCTCGGCTGATGCCTTAGTGGAAGCCTGGGAAAGGGCAGCCACAGAGGCACTTGACCGAGTTGTACCCTTGCGGCCCTTGACCCGGCGCAGATCCCAGCGAGCCCCATGGTTCACCGCAGAGCTCCGGGAGATGAAGCGTCAGAGACAGGGCCTAGAGAGCTGTTGGAGATCCAGTCGATCCGAATCCGACCGGTTGCGACTAAGAATCCACACCAGGTCTTATCTCGCAGCGATAAGGGCGGCGAGAACCAATTACTTTTCCGCCCTCATCACGTCCGCAGATAATCGCCTGGCTGCCCTGTTTAGAGTGACTCGCTCCCTTCTGAACCAAGAGGTGAGGGAGGAGCCCTTACAGGGTCGAGCCGAGGAATTTGGTCAATATCTGTTGGATAAAATCGCTCGGATTCGAACCGGCCTGGACTCCAACTGGGCAGAGTCTGAGGAACAGGACATGGGCAGTCTTGTCGACATCATCTGGGAGGAGTTTGATCCTGTGACTCCAAAGGAAGTGGACAGGATTATGAGGAGGTTGAGCTCCTCCACATGCTTATTGGACCCGTGCCCTTCCTGGCTGGCTTATGCAGCTCGGGAGGGGACACGAGGCTGGTTTCAGGCGGTCATCTCTGCTTCTCTGAGTGAGGGTCACTTCCCCGCCTCCTTGAAGGAGGCGGTGGTGAGACCTCTCCTCAAGAAGCCCACCTTGGGCCCAGCTTCATTGAATAACTTTCGTCCGGTCTCCAACCTTCGCTTCCTTGCGAAGGTTGTTGAGAGTGTGGTGGACCATCAGCTTCCTCAGGTCCTGGATGAAGCGGATTATCTAGACCCGTGCCAATCGGGCTTCAGGCCGGGCTACAGCACGGAGACGGCATTGGTCGCTCTGATGAATGATCTCTGGAGGGCCCGGGACAGGGGCCATTCCTTGGCCCTAGTCTTATTAGACCTTTCAGCGGCTTTCGATACCATCGACCATGGTATCTTGCTGCGGCGCCTCAGGGGATTGGGAGTGGGAGGCACGGTTCTGCGGTGGTTCTCCTACTTTCTCCTGGGACGCTCGCAGTCGGTGTTGGCAGGGGGACAGAGGTCGACTCCGAGGCCTCTCGTTTGTGGAGTCCCTCAGGGTTCGGTCCTCTTGCCTCTCCTGTTCAACATCTACATGAAACCGCTAGGTGAGATCATTCGTGGTTTTGGAGTAGGGTACCATCAGTATGCTGATGACACCCAGCTTTTCATCTCGACTCCAAACAGCATCAGTGATGCCCTCGACGTGATGTCCCGTTGCCTGGAAGCGGTTCGGGAATGGATGGGGAGGAACAGGCTTCAACTCAACCCGGACAAGACTGAATGGCTGTACATGCCAGGATACTCAGAGCATTCCATCCCTTAACATCAGGGGTGAGTTATTACCCCCTGTTGAAAGGGCCCGCAACCTGGGTGTCCTCCTAGACTCACAGCTATCCTTGGAAGATCACATAGGAGCTGTGACCAGGGGGGCCTTCACTCGGGTTCGACTGGTGCGCCAACTACGACCCTATCTCGACCTGGATGCCTTACGTACAGTCACCCATGCACTTGTAACATCTCGCCTTGACTACTGCAACGCTCTCTACATGGGGCTGCCCTTGAGATCCACTCGGAAGCTTCAGCTGGTGCAGAGTGCAGCTGCACGAACACTTTTGGGGGCTTCCCGATACTCCCATATCACACCTCTCCTCTGTGAGCTGCACTGGCTTCCAGTTGCCTTCCGAGTGAAACTCAAGATGCTAGTGATGACATACAAAGCCCTACATGGCATGGGTCCGGATTACCTACTGAGCACCTACTGCCAGCGTCAACACCCCTCCGTCCTGTGCGCTCCCACAGAGAGGCCCTCCTCAGGGTGCCACCGGTCAGAGAATGCCGGCTGGTGGCCCCCAGGGGGAGAGCATTCTCAGTGGGTGTGCCAACCCTCTGGAACTGCTTGCCTACCGAAATCCGGATGGCCCCCGACCTTCGCACCTTCCGGCGCGACTTAAAAACCTACCTGTTCCAGCAGTCCGGCCTGGCCTGATAGCTCTTGGGGTCTCATTTGTTTTTTACTATTGTTTAACTGTATACCTACCTTGCTCTGTACACCGCCCCGAGTCCCTCAGGAGAAGGGCGGTATATAAAAACAAACAAACAAACAAATAAATAAATAAATAATTGCCTATCAATAAATCTTGAAAATAAAAATAAACCATCCTCTGCTACCAAATGTCGCGGAACAATTAACAGTCCGACCAGAGGTGGATGGACCGTTGTTCATTTGCATGGTCAATATCAAAGAAAAGAAATCCAAGGCATATTCTATAGTAAAACTTTTAATGAGAAAACAAAAGACCTAGACTGACCACATTCTTTCATCAGGCAGGAGAAGAAAGTAAAACTGAAACTGAACTTTTTTAGGCCTGCGCACAAAACAGTTTAAAACCAAAACATTGGCTGGACATAGCTGGAGTCACTATGGTTACAAGATAAGATAATACACAGTTGCAGAGCAGAAAGAGATGTACAATTAGAAATGAGCGAAGCTGGCAAAACTAAAAAAAACACGCAGTGACAGGTGTTTTGGAAAATAAATTGACCCCCTCCTCTTTGTGGCAACATCTCAAATACTGGAATACTGCTATCATGTCCTTTTCTCTAGATTAGTCAATCCAAATCCTGCAACCATTCTTCAGAGAAAGCAGAGCTGCTTAACTCATTCTTTGCATCAATCTTTACACAAAAAGAAACTATAGCCTAAGCTATCAAATGCACAACTGCAAAAGACAGACTAGAAATAAACATTTAAATAAGCGAGAAAATGATAGGAGAACACTTGTCTGATCACTGGGACCTGATGGATTACATAACAGAGTTCTGAAGGAACTGGCAGATGTTATCTCAGAATCATTGTACCATATCTTTAAAAACTCCTGAAGCACTACCAGACTATTGGAAAAGAGGTATTCCATCTTCAAAAAAGTAAAAAAAACAGACTCAGGAAACTACAGAACAATCAGCCTAATATTAATACCTGGAAAAATACTGAAAAAACAAAACAAAACACCTGATCTGTGAATATCTAGAAACAAAGTTATAACTAGTAGCCAGCACAGATTTGTTAAAACACATCATGCCAAACCAATTTTATTTCATTCTTAGACAAATACTCTCCAAGAGGAAATTTATGTAATGTTACGACAGATGCAAATCACAATAGCTGTAAACCATGAGATTAAACACAACCTTGATGACATAAATGAACACATTTCTAATCTAAACTCAGTCAAAAAATATCCAGAAAATGATGGTAAAGAATGAACAAACAAATCAGATAATAGAATATAAACTAGAAAAAAATGACTTAATCAGCGAAGCTACAAATGAAGAGAATTATAATTTAATACAAACAGGAAAAAACTTACAAGACCTGGCCACAATAAAAATGAAAAAGATACCTTATTTATTAGAACGTCAAAATAAACCTGAGGATAAGAAAGAAGACTTAACAAAATGGACACTGCCAGGAGAATCATAGTTTCGCAGACAAAAAGCATATCTTTTATGTACTGTCTTCTCCACTCCCAACACTTACAAAAATACAAGAACTTCCTGGCAAGCTGAAAATTTGAAAAGCTATTTGGCAAAAGAAGAAGGCCAGAGACATATTCCAGAGATTTGACTCGCCCTACCAGAGGGAGTATTACATAAGTAAATACTTGTTTGAATATGGTTAAACGTTGGCTATAAAGGGGTTTTACAATAAGTGGGATAAGAGATATAAGTAACATTTTGTTGTTAGCTGCGAAGTCGTGTCCGACCCATCGCGACCCTATGGACAACATTCCTCCAGGCCTTCCTGTCCTCTACCATATTCTGGAGTCCATTTAAGCTCACGCCTACTGCTTCAATGACTCCATCCAGCCACCTCATTCTCCGTCGTCCCCTTCTTCTCTTGCCCTCCATCTTTCCCAGCATGAGGCTCTTCTCCAGTGAGTCCTTCCTTCTCATTAGGTGGCCAAAGTATTTGAGTTTTAGCTTCAGGATCTGGCCTTCTAAAGAGCAGTCAGGGTTGATCTCCTCTATGACTGACCGGTTTGATCGCCTTGCAGTCCAAGGGACTCGCAGGAGTCTTCTCCAGCACCACAGTTCAAAGGCCTCAATTCTTTGGCGCTCAGCCTTTCTTATGGTCCAACTTTCACTGCCATACATTGCAACTGGGAAGACCATAGCCTTGACTATACGCACTTTTGTTGACAGGGTGATGTCTCTGCTTTTTAGTGTGCTGTCTAGATTTGCCATGGCTTTCCTCCCCAGGAGCAAGCGTCTTTTAATTTCTTGGCTACAGTCCCCATTTGCAGTGATCTTGGAGCCCAGGAAAACAAAATCTGTCACTACCTCCATTTCTTCCCCATCTATTTGCCAGGAATTGAGAGGGCCAGTTGCCATGATCTTGGTTTTCTTAATGTTAAGTTTCAACCCAAGTTTTGCACTCTCCTTCTTCACCCGCAACAAGAGGCTCTTTAGTTCTTCTTCACTTTCTGCCATTAGAGTGGTATCATCTGCGTATCTTAGGTTGTTGATATTTCTTCCGGCAATCTTAATTCCAACTTTTGATTCATCTAGCCCTGCCTTTCTCATGATGTGCTCTGCATATAAGTTAAATAGGCAGGGCGACAGTATACAGCCTTGCCGGACTCCTTTCCCAATTTTGAACCAATCAGTGGTTCCGTGTCCAGTTCTCACTGTTGCTTCTTGACCCGCATATAGGTTTCTCAAGAGACAAATAAGATGGTCTGGTACTCCCATCACTTTAAGAACTTGCCACAGTTTGTTATGATCCACACAATCAAAGGCTTTAGCATAGTCAATGAAGCAGAAGTAGATGTTTTTCTGGAACTCTCTAGCTTTCTCCATGATCCAGCGTATGTTGGCAATTTGATCTCTAGTTCCTCTGCCTCTTCGAAATCCTGCCTGTACTTCTGGTAGTTCTCGATCCACATACTGCTGAAGTCTAGCTTGTAGGATTTTAAGCATGACTTTACTAGCATGAGAAATGAGTGCAATGGTGCGATAGTTTGAACATTCTTTGGCACTGCCTTTCTTTGGAATTGGAATGTAAACTGATCTTTTCCAATCCTGTGGCCACTGTTGAGTTTTCCAAATTTGCTGGCAAATTGAGTGTAGCACTTTTACTGCACTGTCTTTTAAGATTTTGAATAGCTCAGCTGGAATACTGTCACCTCCACTAGCTTTGTTGTTGCTCAGCTTTTCTAAGGCCCACTTCACCTCACATTCTAGGATGTCTGGCTCGAGGTCAGTGACCACATCATTGTGATTATCTGGGACGTTAAGCTCATTCTTGTATAGTTCTTCTGTGTAATTTTGCCACCTCTTCTTAATCTCTTCTGCCTCTGTTAGGTCCCTGCCATTTTGGTCCTTTATCATGCCCATTTTTGCATTAAACGTTCCCTTCATCTCTCCAATTTTCTTGAAAAGATCTCTGGTCCTCCCTATTCTATTGTTTTCTTCTATTTCTTTGCACTGTTCATTTAAGAAGGCATTCTTATCTCTTCTAACTATTCTCTGGAATTCTGCATTCAATTGGGCATATCTATGTTTTTCTCCCTTGCCTTTCGCTTCCCTCCTTTCCTCAGCTATTTGCAAAGCTTCCTCAGACAGCCATTTTGCTTTCTTGCATTTCTTTTTCTTTGGGATGGTTTTGGTTGCTACCTGTTGTACAATGTCGCGAACCTCTGTCCATAGTTCTTCAGGCACTCTGTCTATCAGATCTAATTCCTTAAATCTATTTGTCACCTCTACTGTATATTCAACAGGGATATGATTTAATTCATACCTGACTGGCCTAGTGCTTTTCCCTACTTTCTTCAGTTTAAGCCTAAACTTTGCAAGGAGAAGCTCATGGTCTGAGCCACAGTCAGCTCCTGGTCTTGTTTTTACCGACTGTATAGAGCTTCTCCATCTTTGGCTGCAGAGCATATAGTCAATCTGATTTCTGTGTTGACCGTCTGGTGATGTCCATGTGTAGAGCCGTCTCTTGGGTTGTTGGAAAAGAGTGTTTGCTATGACCATCGTATTCTCTTGACAAAATTCTATCAGCCTGTGCCCTGCTTCATTTTGTACTCCAAGGCCAAACTTGCCTGTTATTCCGGTTATCTTTTGGCTTCCTACTTTAGCATTCCAATCCCCCATGATGATAAGAACATCATTTTTTGGTGTTAGTTCTATAAGGTGCTGTAGAGCTTCATAGAACTGGTCAATTTCATCCTCTTCAGCACTGGTGGTTGGGGCATAGACTTGGACTACTGTGATATTGAATGGTTTGCCTTGGATTCGAACTGAGATCATTCTGTCATTTTGAGGATTGTATCCCAGTATTGCTTTTCCTACTCTTTTATTGACTATGAAGGCTACTCCATTTCTTCTGAGGGATTCTTGCCCGCAGTAGTATACCTGATGGTCATCTGAATTAAATTCACCCATTCCTGTCCATTTTAGTTCGCTGATACCTAAGATGTCGATGTTCAGTCTTGTCATCTCTTGTTTGACCACGTCCAGCTTTCCTTGATTCATGGATCTTACATTCCAGGTTCCTATGGAGAAAAAATCTTTACAGCATCGGACTTTCCTTTCACCACCAGACACATCCACAGCTGAGCGTCCTTTCGGCTTTGGCCCAGTCGCTTCATTCTTTCTGGCGCTACTAGTACTAGCCCTCTGCTCTTCCCCAGTAGCATATTGGACGCCTTCCGACCTGAGGGGCTCATCTTCCAGCGTCATATCGTTTTGCCTTTTGGTACTGTCCATAGGGTTTTCATGGCAAAGATACTGGAGTGGTTTGCCATTTCCTTCTCCAGTGGATCACGTTTTGTCAGAACTCTCTGCTATGACCTGTCCGTCTTGGGTGGCCCTGCACGGCATAGCTCATAGCTTCATTGAATTACGCAAGCCCCTTCGCCACGACAAGGCAGTAATCCATGAAGGGGATAAGTAACATAGTATTGATAATATATAAAATGTAAAAATATTGGGATGAAGTATGTGAATGAAAAGTTTGAATTTTAAAGATAAATTAAGTTTGAAGAGAATTAGGATTAAGGAATGATTGAAATATTGAGGGGAAATTAAGCTTAAATAAGAACTTTGAAAAAAGGATATATAGTGATTTAACAAATCAACTTTTACAAATATATGAAATATAAACCAATTAGAAAAGATGTTATGGGTAGATGTCATAAGCAGTATAATATTTTTATAACATATGAAATATGAAAATATTGGGATGATGTATTTAAATGGATATGACGATATGACGCTGGAAGATGAGCCCCTCAGGTCGGAAGGCGTCCAATATGCTACTGGGGAAGAGCAGAGGGCTAGTACTAGTAGCGCCAGAAAGAATGAAGCGACTGGGCCAAAGCCGAAAGGACGCTCAGCTGTGGATATGTGGTGGTGAAAGGAAAGTCCGATGCTGTAAAGATTTTTTCTCCATAGGAACCTGGAATGTAAGATCCATGAATCAAGGAAAGCTGGACGTGGTCAAACAAGAGATGACAAGACTAAACATTGACATCTTAGGTATCAGCGAACTAAAATGGACAGGAATGGGTGAATTTAATTCAGATGACCATCAGGTATACTACTGCGGGCAAGAATCCCTCAGACGAAATGGAGTAGCCTTCATAGTCAATAAAAAAATAGGAAAAGCAATACTGGGATACAATCCTCAAAATGACAGAATGATCTCAGTTCGAATCCAAGGCAAACCATTCAATATCACAGTAGTCCAAGTCTATGCCCCAACCACCGGTGCTGAAGAGGATGAAATTGACCGGTTCTATGAAGCCCTACAGCACCTTATAGAACTAACACCCAGAAATGATGTCCTTATCATCATGGGGGATTGGAATGCTAAAGTAGGAAGCCAAAAGATAACCGGAATAACAGGCAAGTTTGGCCTTGGAGTACAAAATGAAGCAGGGCACAGGCTGATAGAATTTTGCCAAGAGAATACGATGGTCATAGCAAACATTCTTTTCCAACAACCCAAGAGACGGCTTTACACATGGACATCACCAGACGGTCAACACAGAAATCAGATTGACTATGTGCTCTGCAGCCAAAGATGGAGAAGCTCTATACAGTCAGTAAAAACAAGACCAAGAGCTGACTGTGGCTCAGACCATGAGCTTCTTGTTGCAAAGTTTAGGCTTAAATTAAAGAAAGTAGGGAAAATCGCTAGGCCAGTCAGGTATGAATTAAATCATATCCCTGTTCAATATACAGTAGAGGTGACAAATAGATTTAAGGAATTAGAACTGATAGACAGAGTGCCTGAAGAACTATGGACAGAGGTTCGCAACATAGTACAACAGGTAGCAACCAAAACCATCCCAAAGAAAAAGAAATGCAAGAAAGCAAAATGGCTGTCTGAGGAAGCTTTGCAAATAGCTGAGGAAAGGAGGGAAGCGAAAGGCAAGGGAGAAAAAGAAAGATATGCCCAATTAAATGCAGAATTCCAAAGAATAGCTAGAAGAGATAAGAATGCCTTCTTAAATGAACAATGCAAAGAAATAGAAGAAAACAATAGAATAGGGAGGACCAGAGATCTTTTCAAGAAAATTGGAGAGATGAAAGGAACGTTTCATGCAAAAATGGGCATGATAAAGGACCAAAATGGCAGGAACCTAACAGAGGCAGAAGAGATTAAGAAGAGGTGGCAAAATTACACAGAAGAACTATACAAGAATGAGCTTAACATCCCTGATAATCACAATGAGGTGGTCACTGACCTCGAGCCAGACATCCTAGAATGTGAAGTGAAGTGGGCCTTAGAAAAGCTGAGCAACAACAAAGCTAGTGGAGGTGACAGTATTCCAGCTGAGCTATTCAAAATCTTAAAAGACGATGCAGTAAAAGTGCTACACTCAATTTGCCAGCAAATTTGGAAAACTCAACAGTGGCCACAGGATTGGAAAAGATCAGTTTACATTCCAATTCCAAAGAAAGGCAGTGCCAAAGAATGTTCAAACTATCGCACCATTGCACTCATTTCTCATGCTAGTAAAGTTATGCTTAAAATTCTACAAGCTAGACTCCAGCAGTATGTGGATCGAGAACTACCAGAAGTACAGGCAGGAATTCGAAGAGGCAGAGGAACTAGAGATCAAATTGCTAACATACGCTGGATCATGGAGAAAGCTAGAGAGTTCCAGAAAAACATCTACTTCTGCTTCATTGACTATGCTAAAGCCTTTGATTGTGTGGATCATAACAAACTCTGGCAAGTCCTTAAAGAGATGGGCATACCAGACCATCTTAATTGTCTCTTGAGAAATCTATATGCGGGCCAAGAAGCAACAGTGAGAACTGGACACGGAACCACTGATTGGTTCAAAATTGGGAAAGGAGTCCGGCAAGGCTGTATACTGTCGCCTTGCCTATTTAACTTATATGCAGAGCACATCATGAGAAAGGCAGGGCTAGATGAATCAAAAGTTGGAATTAAGATTGCCGGAAGAAACATCAACAACCTAAGATATGCAGATGATACCACTCTAATGGCAGAAAGTGAAGAAGAACTAAAGAGCCTCTTGTTGCGGGTGAAGAAGGAGAGTGCAAAACTTGGGTTGAAACTAAACATTAAGAAAACCAAGATCATGGCATCCGGCCCTCTCAATTCCTGGCAAATAGATGGGGAAGAAATGGAGGTAGTGACAGATTTTATTTTCCTGGGCTCCAAGATCACTGCAGATGGGGACTGTAGCCAAGAAATTAAAAGACGCTTGCTCCTCGGGAGGAAAGCCATGACAAATCTAGACAGCACACTAAAAAGCAGAGACATCACCCTGTCAACAAAAGTGCGTATAGTCAAGGCTATGGTCTTCCCAGTTGCAATGTATGGCAGTGAAACCTGGACCATAAGAAAGGCTGAGCGCCAAAGAATTGAAGCCTTTGAACTATGGTGCTGGAGAAGACTCCTGCGAGTTCCTTGGACTGCAAGGCGATCAAACCGGTCAGTCCTAGAGGAGATCAACCCTGACTGCTCTTTAGAAGGCCAGATCCTGAAGCTAAAACTCAAATACTTTGGCCACCTAATGAGAAGGAAGGAGTCACTGGAGAAGAGCCTAATGCTGGGAAAGATTGAGGGCAATAGAAGAAGGGGACGACAGAGAATGAGGTGGCTGGATGGAGTCATTGAAGCAGTAGGCGTGAGCTTAGATGGACTCCAGAAGTTGGTAGAGGATAGGAAGGCCTGGAGGAACATTGTCCATAGGGTAGCGATGGGTCGGATACGACTTCGCAACTAACAACAACAAAATTTAAATGGAAAATTTGGATATTTAGATGTTAAATACTGAGAAAATTATGACTGATAAGAATTGTTCAAATATTAAGGAGAAATTAAGTTTAAACAAGATTTATGAAAATAGGATATATGGTAAACCAATGAGATGATTTTTATAAAAATAACACTAGTTGATAAGAAAAAAAAAGTCACATATGGACATTATTATTGTTGGTATAAACATGGAAGAAAATGTTTATATTTAATCATTTATGCATTGAAAGTATTAAAAATTATATTTGTTTAAGGTTGAAGGAGAATACTATTGGGAGAAGAGAAGATCAAAGAAATATACTATTAATCAATATACTAATTATGGAAGTATAAAAATTAATTATTAATGACTGTTAATTAACTATTGCTTGTGTGTTTTTTCTAAAAAAAATATGAACTAAGACAACACACTGTACACCAGGCACTAAGGATTGTTATTGCAAAAAATAATAAAACATCTTAAAAAATTAAAAAAATGTGTGTAGTTGCTATGTTTTATCACAGTGATTCACCAGTTCTCTTGAACCAGATATTGTTTAACTGAACTGTTGGGACACTCATTCATGAGTATAGAAACTAATGAATCTGTACTTTAGACCATCATGTATCGGAGATATGAACAAATCCCTGTGATGCTCTCCAAGCCCAGCGAGATTCAGCTTTATGTGGGTATGGACTTCTTCTTGGATGCTGACCTCCTAGAAATGACCCCGGACCAGAGGGAGTTAGAGAGATGCCAACAGCTCCACACAATGACCAAGAGAAGTGCAGATGCCATCCAGATCACAGAAGTGATCCGTCATGGCCAGGGTTGTGCTGATGCAAGCCAGACATTTGTTCAAAGAAGAGGATTAGGGAAGAGTGGTTGCAGAATGTCTCTGTGTCAGGATGGGGGTGGGTGGAGGGTGACATCACATGCCTTTTTAAGCAATTGCTTAAATGTTGCCTGCTGTGATCAGTGAAGAAATGTCGATTTGAGTAAACGTCACTAACATTACATTATTTGGGTCCAAGAAAGTGAATTCATCTGGTCTACTCTAACCAACTGCTAGCAGAAAGTTTCATATCTATAACCATCTCACACATGGTTTTCAGGACTCAGTGAGGCAAGAGGAAATTTATATAACCTGATGGCAGCAAAGGGCAAATATTTCCCAGGTCTGTGGGTGTTAGCAGAAGCTAGGCAGTTTCTGATCCTTTAATTGGTCATTGTATCTACTGCTGGGTTATTTATTTAACCCCAAAGCTCCAACTTTGCAGAGAAAGCAAAATTAATAGATTAATTGGAAACTTGCATGGCAAAGTTTAACTTTAATTAAATGGGGCCAACTGCTAATTTCTGCAGTAAGAGACCTCTTTGAAAAGCAGCCCATGTGCCTTCCAGTTACAGGAAATTAGTTCCTGTTCACTCCTTAGCTAAGAGATGGCTAGCTTCCTCTCAGATCTGGTGAGTACTGGGCTACCTATCATTTACCCCCCACACCCCACACACAAACGCACGGAGAGAGGAAAAGCTCCGGATGGCAAACCTCACTGGGAGTTCTCCTTGCTTGTTTGTTCTGTTTATAGCCCACCTTTCTTAGGACTTGTGAAGGGAATTACCAGAGATGCTCGGCTACCTGAGCGAGGCATTCTCTCTCCAAATGCCTGCCACTTTTTGGAAGCTCGGCCCCAATTTCCCGGAAAGGGGTGGGGGTGCTGTGAAAGTAGCACAGGGAGAGGATGCTGCTGAGCACCAGCTGGAGCTGGGGAGAAGGCTGGGGATGTCAGGGAGAGTACTCTAAAAGACAAGAAGTGGGATTCAGCGATGGAGCTCCTTATTGCGCTGGAACATTATGGCATTTTGTGTTCTGAGCATCCGACCCTACAACATGTCTGACAAGACATAAATTAGTTTATTAGTTTAATGCAGAGTTTCTATTAAAACATCCCTTATGTGCACAATTAATCAGGAGGAGTCTGGTAGCATCCTAACATGTTTGATTAAAAGGCAAGCAACGCAATATCATTAATAGGAGAAGGGCAAGCACACCTCTTTTCTTACCCCATTAGAAATCTTGAAGTCCTCTGTCAGGTATCCCCCAAGGGTAAATTTAATCTGAATGTGATTATTTGTATATAGTGTCATGATTAAAATCAATTACTTTTTTTTCAAATTCAACCATCTAATTTAATCTACAGCTTGTTCCTATTAATAGGATCAAAAGCTGCATGAATTAGTCACAAAGAAAATAGTTTTCCATTGTCATGTTATTTATGAAATGATGCAATATAAAATCATGGTCAACTGTGGAGTAACCCTGCCTGGGACTCTGCAAGCACATGGTTATCAATGAGCTGGTCCTCTAATTTATTGTCTAGATGTTGCCCCTGACATTAATCAGGCTAATCGGTTTATAATTTTTTGCATATTGAGAACACTATGTCTGTGTTGCATCACTAAGATGTACATTAATTAGAGAATTAGCAGAAGTGGGATTCTTCTTTGGACACTCTAACATTTAGAAAGCTCTTGTCTTCACCCCAGTTGATGTTTACCACTTTCCAGAATAAGGTTGTAGGAGCAAATGACAGAGTTCTTTTCTTGTGCTTTAGGAGTGGTGGTAGGGGTGGTGGTCCCCACACCACACCAGGACCCCAAGGCCCCACCTGTGACCCCAAGGCCCGAGGTCCCCCGACCAGCCATGTTGGCTGCTGGCCAGGTCTTCCATCTGCTCCTGACCAGGGTCCTGAGGTGCTCCGGACAGGGGCCGCAGGGGGCGGGCCCTCATGTGACGTGCTGAGACTGGGCAGGCTCTGGAACCTTGGACTGGCCAATTGGAAACGGGATGGGACGGGACGGACCGACACGATTGGGTCCCAGCGAGAGACCACCGGCCCGGTTCCAGCCCGGTTCCGGCTCCTGGCCGCCAACCTCCCCAAATCTGTCTCGCAGGACGTCCATAGTTTGTCTGCCTGGGGCAGTGGAGTAACGCCACTCCTCGCCATTGTCCTCCATCAGGCACCGCTCCCTCCATTCCAACGAAGCCCCCTTCAGCCGGGTCTCCTGGCCCCAATCAGGCCCTCTGTGCCCCAGGGCAGAGCCCAGCCACCACTCCCCTCCGCGGTCACGGCTTCCGGCCTCCTGTGGCTCTACCGCAGAGTCCGCTGGCAGAGGAGGTCGCTGTTTTGGCCTTACCATTGGAAGCGCCTCCTCCCCCACTTCCACCACTTCAGAAGGCGTTGCAGCAGCCCCAGCCGCGTCCTCTGTAGCAGCTGCTGGAGCGGCCCCTTGCGTGCCTTCCGCCATGCCCGACTCACCCAAAAGGTCACACAGCAAAAGGAGGGTAAAACGCTGACTTACTCTCAGCCTCGTCCGGAAGAGCAGGAAAGAAAAACGCAGCTGGAACGAGTGCCGAGTCCACAGGAAAAGTTTATTGCAAAGCAAACAGCAGTCCAAAGGAAAATGAAGTCAGCATTGGCTGCTACCCGCAACCAACACTGCTAAATACCCACCCAAGGCAGACACCCATACTCCACCCAAATACGCCCACATCCGCCCGTCCCCTATTTACACCCTGCCCTTCCCTGTCAGTGTCTTTTGCCCCTTGCCCTGACACCCAGCGCTCTCCGCCCGCCAGGTAAGCTCCCACCCAAGCCTGAGACCACAGCCCCGTGACCCACCACCTTCATTCACCACAACCATTTCCCACCCAAGGACGGCCCCCACCCGACCCTGGACCTCGGACACCCCTCCGCCCCCCACGGACCCTGGTACCGCCAAATTCCCAGCCACGCTGGTGGGCTCAGTGGGTACAGTCCCTCGCCACGCGCTCTGGAGGATGGGAGCCAGCAGCTGCCCCTCAGCAGGCCTGCCGACACTGTGTTCTCCTGTCTGCACCAGCGTCGGCCTTGATGCAGGAAACACGGCGTGAATGAGCCCGTCCCCCGACGAGGAGGCCACGGAGCCTGCCGGCACCGGGCGGGGCCCGGAAGAGCTGTCCTGAGCATGCGCACACCTCACAGCTGACCGGGAAGCCCCGGGACGCCGTCTTGGGCGCTTTGCCGGTTGGGAGAGCGTAGGTGCCGTCCGCCGCGAGGAAGGTGCACCCGTGGTGAGACGGGTGCGGTCCGTGTCTCTTGCGAGCCGGGAGAGCACGGGAGGCATCCGTGGCATGGGAGGTGTGTCTGCGGAGAGATGGGTGGGGCCTGTGTGCCCCGCCGCGAAGAGGGCCCATGGGCGCGGTGCTGGACGTCAGGCCCCTGCTGAATGTCGGCCCTGCGGGGCGCGACACTAGGGTTACATGTGAGGAAGCTTAGGAAACCTGTGAAGTTCAAGCAGTTTGATGGCAATCTAATAGAAGGCAAAGCCGCATCCCATTTGACAGAGTCGGTGCAACTACAATTTGGGGACCACCAAGAGACTATCTGCTTTATGGTTGCCTCTAAGATAGCAGAGGATGTGATCCTGAACCTGGCTTTGTAGCCAGTGGGGTGGGAGGGGCAGATCTATTGGGAGAAAGCCTCTGAACAAATCATTATAAGGAAGTCAGGCCCAAGTCCTCCAAACAAGGGGGGAAAGCAGCCTGAGAAGGAAGGGGGGTTAAGGAAAAACCCCTGAATGCAGCAAGGGAGCATCGGGTGGGGGGGAGCAGCAATCTATCCCAAGAGAGTAACGAGACCTGAAGATGCTGCATCTTGCCAATTGTCAGTTCTAGTGGCCAAAAATGAAGAAAGACATTGAGAGTTATGTGAGGAGCTGTGCTGTTTGTGCAGCTAGCAAGAGACTGCCAGGGAAGAGTCCGGGACTGTTGCAGCAGGTGGCTGATCTGACCAGATCCTGGGAGGAGATAGCTAGGGATTTTGTAGTGGAGCTACCGGAGAGTTGGGGAAGCGCGGTGATCTGGACTGTGATAGATTTGTTTTCCAAGCAAGCCCCCTTCATCAAATGTGCTGGACTCCCTTCGGCCCAGAAGCTAGTGAAGATGTTTTTGCAACACATCTACCAGCTACATGGAACACCTAAGCACATCATTTCAGATTGTGGGGTCCAGTTTACTGCTAAGTTCTAGAGGGAGTTTGTAAGGATGATTGGGTCCTCCCAGGGGCTCAGTTCTGCTTTCCGAGTATGAATGGATCTGCAGAATGAGCTAATGCAATAGTGGATCACTACCTGTGTTGCTATGTCAACTACCAGCAAACAAACTGGGCAGAGCTTTTGCCATTTGCAGAGGTAGTGTATAACAATGCAGTACACAGCAGCATTGGTTTCACCCCATTTAAGTTAGCCACAGCGGTGGAAGTGCGAATACTAAAGTGCCCATAGAAGCCCCCCTCCTCAAGCACCCTAAGTGACTGGGTGGGTTCATGCCAATGGGTCTGGAGCAATGCTAAGACGGCTTTAATAAGGAAGTCGAAAACCAGGGGGGAAAAGCAGATAAAAAATGGGCTCCTCAGGAAATGTAGAAGATAAAGTGTACCTGTCTACTAAGTATCTTAAGTTGAGACAAACTTGTAAGACGTTAGGGGCGAAATTCCCCTTCACAAAATCATTAACCCAGTGACAGTAGACTAAAACTACCAAGGTTGTTGGGAAAAGTGCACCCGTATTCCATTGCAGTTTGCTGAAGCCATACAGGGGATCCACAATGAGACCAGTGGGGGAGGCAGCCCCAGCCTCAATAATGGTAGAAGGGGATATGCATTATGAGGTTAAGCGAATCCTTGATTCTAGAATCCACAAAGAAATTACTGTACTTAATCCAGTGGGAGGGTTATCTGATGTCAGAAGCTAGATGGGTAAAAGCCCAGCATATAAGAGTGGATTGTTTGATAAAATGATTCCATGCTAAGTGTTAGATAGCATGGGCTGGACCGTGATGGAACAGATGACAGCCAGAGGTTCAGTAACTCAGCTTTATTGTGGTAGTCACTTCATTCTCCCGGAGCCCCTTTTAGCCCTTTAAATACTCTGGCCAGCAAGCTCTTAACCAATCGTTTGCGTTGGAATGTCCCGCCAAAAGCTGGCCGGCCAATCAGAGCGTATGCTGACGCCACCTGCTGTTGCCAGGCGCCGAGCTGTCAAATACCAATAACTATGTACACAACACCCCTTCCCCCCATATAAGAACAATAACAATAAACAGAATAACTTGACATAACTTGACTTGTACTTTCTTGCTTGCCACCCATACTTTGACCTTATGCCCTTATGAAGTCTTCCAGATAAGCTGGTGCCTTGCGAGTCCTGCAAGAATGCCTTATAGGCTGCTCCACCCTGGCTGGTATCAGGTCTAGATCTTCTTCTCCCCCACTGTCCTTGAGGGCTGGGTCAATACGTTGACCACCCTGGTCCAATGTTATAGTAGCTGGTTCAGTGTTTGTAAAGGTCTCTTGCCACTCCAGTGTTTGAGAGGCTGGAAGGTACACATCCAGGGCCCTTGAAGGTGTAGGTGAGCCTGGGGGGAATGGTGCTGACTGGCGGTCTTGGGCCTGTTCAAATTGCCGGTTTTCTTGGGCCCGTTTCCTTAGCTGATCGATGTGCCGTCTAAAGTGGCGGCCCCCTTCCCCCTCTATAATGTAAGATAATGGTCCTGTTTTATCAATTACCACCCCTTGCACCCAGAGGTCCCCAGAGGCATAGTTCCTGGCCCATACTTGGTCACCAATGTTTAACTCCCTGACGGGAGTGGGCTACTCCACCTCAACAGCCACTCGATCAGGGTGCAGTCTGTCCAATTTTGTAATGAGATGCTGGCCCCAACGCAGTTCAGCGGGGCTCTTGCCAGAGGCTGTTGACGGTGTGGAATGTTGACTTAACAAGAATTGAGCCAACCTTTGGTGCCAATCACCAGAGATGATGCGTCTCAAGGCGTCTTTAGTCGTTCTTATCATTCGTTCAGCAAGGCCATTAGTCGCCGGGTGGAAGGGGGTGGACGTGATGTGCCTAATCAAGTTGGTCCTGATGAAAGCCTGGAAATCAGCAGATTTAAATTGTGGGCCATTGTCAGATACAATCACATCCGGCAGACCATGCATAGCAACGAGCCCCCTAAGCACCTGCACAGTTTTGGCAGTAGTCATGCTTGTCACTGGAACCACCTCCAACCATTTAGAATAACTGTCCACAACCACTAAAAAGAGCTGACCCTGGAAGGGGCCTGTGTAGTCTATGTGGATTCTTGACCTAGGTGTGTGTGTTGGCTCCCATTTATGAACTGGGGAGCGAGGCTGTTCTGACCGGGATTTCTGGCACTGGTAGCAGCCTGCTACCTGTTCCTCTATTGCTTTGTCGAGGCCTGGCCACCACAAATAGCTATGTGCCAATGCTTTCATCCTTACAATGCCCGGGTGCCCTTCGTGTAGGGCTTCCAGGACTCTGTTTCTCAATTTGTCTGGAATCACGACCCTGCTACCCCATAACAGACAGCCTTTATGGGAAGACAGTTCGTGCCTCCTAGTAAAATATGCCTGGAACTCATTCCCTGGGCTCTTTTCCTGCCATCCAGAGGCTACCCAAGTTAACACCCTGCATAGGATTTTATCAGCAGCAGTACTGACTGCTATGTCTTTAGCTTGGAGAGGGCCCTCAGGAAGTTCCTGGATAACTAAAATATTACTAGCTGGGGCAGGGTCTGGCTCACTCACTGCTAGGGGCAACCTACTTAGACCATCTGCGTGGCCCATCTCCTTCCCCGGTTTGTACACCAATTTGTATGTATATGCAGAAAGGAACACGGACCACCTTAAAATCCTGGGAGACAGGATTTGTGGGGTTGCTTTGTCAGTTGTAAATAAGCCTAACAGGGGCTTGTGATCCGTAAAGATGGTGAATTCCCTACCATAGAGGTAGTCATGGAACTTTTTTACGCCTGCAACGAGGGCCAATGCCTCGTTATCAATCTGGGCATAGTTCCTTTCAGCTTTTTTTTATTGAAAAGTTTTACAGTACATTTTTTAAATAAAAAACCCCTCCTTCCCCCTCCCCTCCCCCCAACTCTCCCCTACCCTACCCTCCCCCCTCCCCGACTTCCCAGAGCTGAATACAGGGTATAAACTTACAAACATAAGCTAAAATATGCTAACAACAAAAATAAAACATTAAATTCTATCGCACTTTAACTCTCCATAAACATACCGTATTTTCCGGCGTATAAGACGGCTTTTTAACCCATGAAAATCTTCTCAAAAGTCAGGGGTCATCTTATACACCGGGTGCTGAAACTTTAGGGACAGGGCTGGCTGGAAAACCTGGAGCGAATCTCCCATTTAGTCTGCGCATGGAAAGCAGGACCAATTGGAGAAGAAGCTGCAGTCTGTGATTTTTTTACAGGCTGGGGTCTGGGCGTCTTTCCTTCTAAAGTTGAAGAGCAGCTGTAGTCTATCCCAACTTGAAAGGCAGGTGGGGAATGCCACAGCCAGAGCAGCGGCTTAGCTCTAAGGACACATTTGACTCAGGAACTGGGTGGGCTGGCTGGAAAACCTGTAGTGGATCTCCCATTTGGTCTTTTTTTTTTAATCCCATTTTTATCCCACCCTTCTCCGAAGACTCAGGGCAGCTTACAATTTAAAGCACAAATCAATGTGCTTAGCAATAGCCTTCATTCTATGTATATGCCTGCTTATTAGGGCTTTCACACACACCCCAAGCAGCATTATTACAAAGTCAGCTTATTGCTCCCAACAATCTGGGTCCTCATTTTACCTACCTCGGAAGGATGGAAGGCTGAGTCAACCTTGAGCCTGGTGGGATGCGAACCTGCACTAATTGCAGGCAGCTGGTGTTACTTAAGACTCTATGCAGGGAAAGCTTTAGAGTGAATTAGGAAAAGTGAAAAAGTGAATTAGGAAAATAGGGAACGGTTGCTGGAATTGGGTATGTGTAGTTTAACGAAGAGAAGGGTGAGGGGTGACATGATAGCAGTGATCCAATATCTCAGGGGCTGCCACAAAGAAGAGGGAGCCAAGCTATTCTCCAAAGCACCTGAAAGCAGGACAAGAAGCAATGGATGGGAACTAGTCAAGGAGAGAAGCAACCTGGAACTAAGGAGAAACTTCCTGACTGTTAGAACAATTAACCAGTGGAACAACCTGCCTCCAGAAGTGGTGAATGCTCCAACACTGGAAGTTTTTAAGAAAAGACTGGATAGCCATTTGTCTGAAATGTCCTGCCTGAGCAGGGGGTTGGACTAGATGACCTCCAAGATCCCTTCCAACTTATTATTATTATTATTATTATTATTATTATTATTATTATTATTATTATTATTATTATTATTATTATTATTATTATTATTATTATTATTATTAAGTTTAATCCACTTGCACTGTTTTATGTTTACATGTTTGATGACAAACAGCCTTATGTTTATAAGTTACAGTTTTCCTACTAAGTACCTGCATGTCATAAGCATTTGAATTAAAATTACCATATTAAAATCAAATCTGATGTTTTTTAATTTTTATTTATACGGTGAGTATAGCCCAAACCCTATAATTTAACAGGAAATGTAGGGGGTCGTCTTATATGCCCAGTCGTCTTATACGCCAGAAAATATGGTAACTATATTACTAACAAATAACTAATAACTAATAATACATCGTATACCACTACTTATTCAAATGCTAAATGAAACTTCTTAGTCCCATATTTATTCTGAATATATTCAATCCATCTTCTCCATTCCACAATATATTTGTGTTTATTTATTTATTTATTTGTTTTTATAAACCGCCCTTCTCCCGAGGGACTCGGGGCGGTGTACAGAATAAGGTAGGTATACAGAATGAACAATAGTGAAAAAACAATAGTAAAAAACAAACTGGGACCCCAATTCGAGCTATCAGGCGATTGTTCTTTCAAATATGCTGAAATCTTTGACATTTCCGCCAAGTTAGAAACTTTCAAAGTCCACTCTTCTATAGTAGGCAGTTCCTCCTTCTTCCAATATTGCCCTACTAGAAGTCTTGCTGCCGTAATTAAATTCAACATCAATTTAGTATCTATAACAGTAAAATCTGTAATAATACCCAACAAAAACAACTGCGGAGAAAACCTTATCTTTTTCTTAAAATATCTTTTGCATGTTCCACCAAATTTTAATCCAAAAAGCTTTGACTTTTTTACAAGTCCACCATATGTGAAAGTACGTTGCATCCTCACAACCACACCTCCAACATTTGGGCTAGCAGTCAGTGGCGTAGCGTGGGGGGTGCAGGGGGGGCCGGCCGCACCGGGCGCAACATCTGGGGGGGCGCGCTCGCACTGAGCTGCTCAGGGAGCCCCAAGGGCTGCACAGAGTCGGCTTGGCTCCGCTCTCGAGCTGCTCTTTCTTGCAAAGCGAAACGAGTCCGGCAGGTGAGATGGGCGGCCACATAAACTGAATAAAATAAATAGAAGCGCCCAACTCTCCGCCCAGGCTCAGGCCAACCGCAAGCGCCCCGCAGGCGCCCCGGCAGGCTTGGCCGAGCGAAGACGGACCCGCCGGCCGGCTGGCCTAGCTTTGTGCGCATGCGTGGCTTTATTTAGCGGGGCTCACGTGCGAGCTTGAATGCAGCGGCTCTTGCAGGTCGGAGCCCCGCCCAGCTGCCCTCGAGAGGGACCCGGAAGCATCCCACATGCGCGCGACTCTTCTTGGAAAGTCTACGCCGCTGCGGGGCGCGTCTTTTCGGCGGTGCCATGACGTCACCGGGTTAGGGGGCGCAAATTGCCCCGGGTGCTGGCAACCCACGCTACGCCACTGCTAGCAGTTCGGATACATACTTGCTAATTTTTTAGGGTCTAAGTGCCACCTATAAAACATATTATAAAAATTCTCTCTTAAATTTTGGGCCTGTGTAAATTTTACATTACTAACCCAAATCTTTTCCCAAGTATCCATTGTTATAACCTCCTGGAAGTTCTGGGCCCACTTTATCATACAATCTTTAACAAGTTCCGTTTCTGAGTCAATTTCTATCAGTGCATTATATATCCTTCTTATATGTGCTTGACCTTGATCTCTAATTTGTTTTACCAAATTTCCATCAGTTATTGAAATACCAACTTTCTGATCTTCTTTCCATCTTGCTTGTAACTGCCCATACTGAAACCAAGTTTGCACAATCTTTTCTTCTTTTAAAATATTATATGGCTTTAATTGCCATACATTCCTTTCTATCCTTAAAATTTCTTTATATGTAATCTCATCATGTTTAAATCCAACATGTATATTTTCTATTGCATGTTTAGGTATTGCCCAAATTGGTATTTTGTAATTTAACTTATGTCTATATTTTTTCCATACTCGCAGCAGAGCATACTTTAATATATGTATCTTAAACACATTATCCACCTTCTTGTCATACAATAAATATGCATGCCAACCAAATAACAAATCATAACCCTCAAGATTTAATAATCTCCCTTGTGTTAAATTGAACCAATCACTTATTGATGATAAAGCAGCAGCCTCATAATATAATGTAAGATTAAGCATTTTAAGACCACCTCTTTCACGTATATCTTGCATTATATCTTGTCCTGGTCCTATTAGATCTCTCAGCAGCTTTTGATACCATCGACCACGGTATCTTGCTGCATCGTCTTGAGGAGTTGGGAGTGGGAGGCACCGTTCTGCGATGGTTCTCCTCCTACCTCTCGGGCCGTTCACAGACGGTGTTGGCAGGGGGGCAGAGGTCAACCCCTGGGCCCCTTAGTTGTGGGGTGCCTCAGGGGTCGGTGCTCTCGCCCCTCCTGTTCAACATCTATATATGAAGCCGCTGGGAGAGATCATCCGTGGCTTCGGGGTGAAGTATCATCAATATGCTGATGATACCCAGCTTTTCATCTCCACCCCGAACCAACCCAGTGATGCCCTCAATGTGATGTCCCGTTGCCTGGAAGCGGTACAGATTTGGATGGGAAAGAACAGGCTCCGGCTCAACCCGGCCAAGACTGAGTGGCTTTACGTAACGACTTCTTGTTTAGTCCAAGAGGTTCCATCTTTGGTTATAGGAGGAGAGATCTTACCTCCTGTTGATAGAGCACGCAATCTAGGCGTCCTCCTGGATTCACGACTCAGTTTTGAAGATCATATTGGAGTCGTGGCTAGGGGGGCATTTGCCCAGATTCGCCTGGTACACCAGTTGTGCCCCTTTCTGGACCGAGATGCCCTACGTACAGTCACCCACGCACTCGTTACCTCCCGTATAGACTACTGCAATGCTCTCTACATGGGGCTGCCCTTGAAGACCACCCGGAGGCTTCAGCTGGTGCAGAGTACAGCTGCACGGGTAGTAATGGGAGCACCCTGATATTACACCCCTCCTGCGTGAGCTGCATTGGTTACCGGTTGTCCTCCGGGTGAGATTTAAGGTGCTGGTACTTACCTTTAAAGCCCTACATGGCTTAGGCCCGGGATACTTGCAGGACCATCTGCTGCCGTGAACGACTTCCCATCGCCCTGTACGCTCACAGAGAGGGCCTCCTCAGGGTACCGTCGGCTAGACAATGTCAGCTTGCGACCCCACAGCCCCTTTTAGCCCTTTAAATACTCTGGCCGGCGAGCTCTTAACCAATCGTTTGCGTTGGAATGTCCTGCCAAAAGCTGGCCGGCCAATCAGAGCGTATGCTGATGCCACCTGCTGTTGCCAGGTGCCGAGCTGTCAAATACCAATAACTATTTACACAACACTAAGTATCCCCAGAAGCCGGGACCAGTACAAAGGAAGGATTAATAAGCAATGATGTGTATTCCTTTTTGTTTTCCAGGTTCACCCTCCTTTCTAGGGGGCCAGCCTGTCAAGCTACAAAATTTACTGTTTAAGACTGCCATTGTGCTTCTAGCTTGCCTGCAGTTAAGGGGGGAGAGGGAAGAGCTTGGGATTCACAGGTACTCCCTATCAGCATGAGAGCCGAAGCCACTGAGGAAATGTTTTGGCGAATCGAAGTTTCTTCCCATAACAATTGCTGGAAGATTAATTGGACGATGTGACCTGAACTGTCAGAGATGGAGGGAAAGTTTTACTCTTTTAATTATCTGCTTCCCACCATATTGCCAGAGCTGGTATTCTTTTTAATTTGCAGGTGTGATATGCCTAATAAAGTTTACATTAGAGATCGCAATGTCTCTGGTGGTTTGTTGGGATTTTCAGCTGGAACTTTGACATTGGCACGTGGAAGTTCAGTTCTGTATTTCTGAGCTCCCAGCGGGAAGATCCCAGAACACTTTTCTCTTTGTTCCAGAGGGGAGATTTCATTGGTGGAAGGCCTGAGAACTCTCCAGCTGGACAGAGGTTGTAAAGAGATTCAGTCTGATTTGTGGGGGGGAAGGCAGCCAGACTTGGCACCTTCCCCTGGGGACCCCCTAAAGGAAGAGTTGATCAGAGAAGCTACACATTATTCTAGGCTGCAATCCAGCCTCATGGATGTCTTTCCCCTCTCTTGAGGGGATGCAGCTTTAGTAGGAAACTGGTGTTCCCTTAATGTGTTTTCTCTTTCCAGATTCAATACCGGGGACTATTCCAAATGATCCTCGTGCTGGGAATAGGGGGCAGCTTCCCTTATGGGTTTCACATTTCTGTTATAAACTATCCTTCCAAGGTAAGTGATAGTGCCCCTTCCTTTCTATGGGCTTTTTCTTCAGTCCAAACATTGGTGCTTCAGCCAGGGGCAGAGAAGGCTGCTCATCCAGGAGTTCCGGGACCTGGGGTGCCCAGAGCGGTGGGGTGGCTGGGGCTTTGTGCTGGGGTGGCTGAGAGGTAAACTCATGTGAAAAAGTGAAGAAACTCATTAACTGTAAAATGAATGCATTTTCTTTATCCACAGCATATTAAAAAATTCATTAATGAGACCTGGCTGGAACGACATGGCTCACCACTGCCTCAAGAGAATGTTATCTTGTTGTGGTCCTTCATAGTATCCAGTTACGGGATTGGAGGACTCGTAGGGAGTGTCTGTTGTGGATACCTCACCACAAAATATAGAAAGTAACTTCTTCTCTAGTTAGATCTGTCTATAATGTGGCCCTTACTTCTTATCTCCAAGTACTAAGTATTCAAAATGTTTGAAACTGTACATTGGTTGTAGCCATTTGGCACCCTACTCAGGGTGTTCACACGGCATGGTAAAACTAAAAGTCAAGATGGTGGTCACAGTACTGCCCTGCGATACTCCTTCCTTGACGTTAAATATTTCCAGGGCCTTCAATCTCTCAATTTTCTTTCTTGTCCTTCTGTAAACCTGAGATTACAGATAGTCCTGTATCTGCACTGTCCCAGGGTCATGTGACCACCATTTGCAACCTTTCCTTCCAAAAAGGAAAGTCAATGGGGGAAGCCAGATTTGCTTAATGACTGCATGATTCACTAAACAACTATGGCAGAAAAAGGTTGTAAAATGAGGCGCGACTCACTGAGTGAGTACCTTGCTTAATAATGGGGATTTGGGGCTCATTTGTTGTTTTCAGTCAAAGACTCTGCATCTGAACCCTCCTTATGTGTAGTTCTTGATAAACAACCACTTATTCATCCACCAAAGTTACGATGCTGCTGCATGAGTGGTACTTACAAGGGGTCCTCAAAATTCTGGCCTCCCCAGCAGTCACACAGGGTGCTTGGCAACCAACTCGTACTTAGACAGTTACAGCCCCCAGCACTCATATTTCACAAGTCACTCAAGTAAGTTCCCTCCGCAGCAGCCTCCCACAGCCCCAGCAGCACTCAGGCTGCCCCTCCTCACTGGCCTCTCCTCAAGCACCCTCCTGTACCCTGCAGCAGCCACCCCAAGCCTCAACCCACTCAGATTACTCCTTGCCAGCCCTCACACCCCCTCCTGTTGTTGTTTAGTGAATCATGCAGCAGCCTCCTACCTCCGCCCATCTGCTTGTGAGCTACCTGGGATCTGCCTCTTCCTGCCAGCTCCCCACTGACCTCGCTTGTTGCAAGCCAGCAGGAAGTTGTCAGGAGATCCTCACTTAACGACTCGATCCTCACTTAATAATGGTAATGATTGCCACCGCATTTTATGACTACATTGCTCAGTGATGGAAAATCGAGTCCCAATTACAGTCATTAACCAAAGACTACCTGTATATGGTGACATCAGTTATGCTTCCATCTTGCCCCTCCATCCTGCTCTTCAACAGTTTCCCCGGGAAAGACTTGGTTTCGATCATTCCTGAAGACTAAATCCAAACAGAATTTGAATAGCACTGTTTTTTCTTTGCTGGTGGTTAGCATTCTCCTCCTTCATTTGGGAGTGCATGGATACAATCCCCTTGCATGGATACAATGTGCTGCCCTGATGAATTGCTCTGCAAATTATAAAAGTTCATATTTCAATAGAAACCGAAAACAATTTAATGTGTGCTGCTGATAGAGTTGTGCTTTGCTGGGAAACCACTGAAAATGCCTATCTCTCATGCCCCCCCCTGTTGCAGGAAGAAGTGCCAGATGTTCACCAACCTGATCATGCTGACTGCTGCCCTGTTCATGGGGTTCAGCAAGATGGCCAAATCTTTTGAGATGATTCTCCTTGGACGCCTTCTATATGGGATTGGCATTGGTAGCTATATAGGGTTGGCATATGGGCAAAATTCTGCTGTGATCCAATGTTTTAGAGGAGAGGCTGATTCAAGAGTGGTTAACTCAGAGTCCTTCTTGACACAGGCCTCTCCCCCTCTCTCTCTCTTCCCTTCTGATTCACTTGGTGTCATTGTAATCCTTCTCACTCCATTGCCCATAACTCAGTAATGCCTCTCTGCAATGTACAGTAAGATGGTTTTAATGACATGACCTCTTAGGTGACATGCTGGCCAATTCTTCAATACTCTTCTTTGCCACCCTTTTCCTTTCTGAAGGGTTTTCTTTTAATATACATCCTCAATATGTGGGAGAGATTTCGCCAAAGAAGTTGCGGGGATTTACAAATGCCACAGTTGCCGTTTTTCTGACACTCGGCAAAGTTGCAGGACAAATCATTGGTCTTGGGTAAGTAATTTTTCCAAAACACACTCAGTGAAAGCCATTTAAATCACCAGATGTTTGAAGGAAACACTTAATTTAAGCTTCAATTTCACAATTGAACTGGAGCATTGAACCTGAAGATGTGAAAATATTATGACATGAACTGGATTATTCATTATCTTGATAATTGTTGTACAATTGAAATCTGATCAGCCATCTCTTTTTTCCTCTAAAAATAAATGATCTAGATACAGATGAGGCAAAAATATTTTGAAAATGTTATGGTAAACTCAGGAACATAAATTGTAGAATCTCAAGTTTCTCACCTTCTTGGATGCAATTTCATTCCACAGAATTTCAAATAGGCCACACAGTGTGGTCTTGCATTGCTTACAATAAGAGTGACTTCCCAGTGGAAAACCTCAAATTCCCACTTTTTAAAATCACATAATAAAAATATTACCTTCACGTTGTCTGATAATTACACAGATTATTCGCTGTTTAAACAAATCTGTATTATCTATTTTAGTTTAAATTTAAATTTTAAATACCATTCAATCTCAAGAGTCTTGGAGGAGGAATTTTCTTCCATCTTTGCTTAGTGGAGGGAAGAAGATTGCATAATCCCCGCCCCCATGCTGGGTGGCTCATTGGCTCAGTGGTCAAGACACAGGGCTTGTTGGCTGGAAAGCTGTCAGCCCAGAATCAAGACCCCAAGCTCCATGTCATAGGATGAATAAATAGGTTCTGCTTTGGTGGGAAGATAGCAGTACTCTGTGATGTCATGTTGGCAACATAACTGTGAAACGTCTTTGGACAGCGCTGGCTCAATGGCCTTGAAATGGAGATGAGCACCGGTTCCTGTAGTCATCAATGAGTAGCAAAGTAAAATCCGCAGGGGGAGTCCATTATTCATGCCAAGAGATTTGCAGAGTGTGGTGAATAAAGTAGTGAGCAAATAAGGTCTGGTGGAGAAAAACCAAAGCCTTCCCTTATGTTCTTCCTTTTTCTGCAGGGAAATTTTGGGCTCCGAGTCCTTGTGGCCCCTGCTGTTGGCTTTTAGTGGGCTCACAGCCACAATCCAGTTGGTGATGCTCCCATGCTTTCCTGACTCCCCACCGTACCTTCTGATACAGAAAGGCAATGAAGAGGCTTTCCTGAAAGGTAGGATCCTCCTTCTCCAGCCCAAAAGAGAACAGGGCAGGGATATACTGCTATACTTGGAAGACTGTCAGATCAAGCAGTCCTCTGCCTTGGAGGCAAACGGGACCAATAATGCAGCTGGGGAGAGAGAGGCTGGGGATCTGCTCTTACAAAGAGAGGAAGTGGGAAGGAAACATCTACCTGTCCTCCATGATATCTGGGAGAGCTGCCAATTAAACCTGAGAGATTTATGTTTTTCCATTGCCATGCCATCTCCTGAACTGAAAATTGGTTAAAAAGTGATGGAATTAAAATGCCAGTTGAAAACCAACTAAGTCTTGCCACAGAGGATATTTATAAACATCTGGGTCTCCAACAATCAGATAGCATTAGACACTTGGAGGTCAATACAGCATAACCAAAGAATATACAGAAAGCATAAGGAAAGTCTTGAAATCGATGCTTAATGGCGGAACTACTATTAAAACCATCAACACTTGGATTAGCCCACTTCTTCAATCCTTTGCAGTAATTGTATACTGGATACAAAGTGAACTAGAAGCACTAGATCAAATGCTTGGCAAATCAACCATCAACCAGGCACTAGAGTCAGGTAGTGACCTTGATACAGAATACATAATAACAGAGTTGGAAGAGATTTTGGAGATCTCCTGCACAAGCAGGAGACCGTATACTGTTCTGAACAAATGGTTGTCCAATCTCTTCTTAAAACCTCCAGTGAGAGCACATCCACAACTTCTGGAAGGAAGCCATTCACTGGTTAATTGTTCTCACTGTCAGGAAAGTTCTAGGCTGGATCTCTCCTTGATAAATTCCCATCTGTTACTTGGTGTCCTGCCTCTCAGGGCTTTGGAAAATAGATTGACCCCCTCTTTATTGTGAAGGCAAAAATACTCGATAGCCAAAAATACATGAAATGACCTAATAAAGGAAGAAGCATTAAAAAGCAATGAAACCAAGAAAGTAGGTAAGACCAAGCAGCTGATGACAAATCCAGCACTTGCGCATATTGGACAATACCATGGCTACAAAGACTGCACTCATTACCAGTTTCTTCTTGAGTGCAATTCAACTGAGAGTCCAGGATGGAATCAACTTCACATTCAGGTTTGTCATTAACTGAAATGGGAGCAGAAGTGAAATGGAAGAATGAAAGGAAGGGAAGCAGAAGGGAACAGTGAAATATGAAACACACCTTGATAGAGTCAAGTAGCTTGACTTGGTACACAAGATTAATAACAGCTTCAATAGGAAATGGAATAATAAATTTGTCATCTAATTTTTTGGAAGAAGGAAGCATGTTGAGTAGAAGTCCAAACTTAATAAACCCATTTGTAAACTGGGATCAGGTTGAGGATGCTTGTCTGCAAATCCTTTGTCTGTTACATTGATCTTGCAAGACTTGCTAAATCACCACTAGAATAGTGGTGGAAGGGACCTTGGAGGTCTTCTAGTCCAACCCCCCCCCACGTAAGCAGGAGAACCTACACCATATCAGACAAGTGATTGTCTAGTCTCTTCTTAAAGATCTCCAGTGATGGAGCACCCATGATTTCTGGAGGCCAGCTGTTCCACTGGTTAATTGTCCGCACTGTTAGGAACTTTCCTCTTAAATCCAGGTTGCTTCTCTCTTTGATCAGTTTCCAACTATTGTTTCCTCTCCTGCACTCCGGTGCTTTATGGAATAATTTGACCCCCTCTTCTTTGTGGCAGCCTCTCAAATACTGGAATACTGCTATCATGTTGCCCCTGTTTCTTCTTTTACTTAGACTAGCCAAACTCAAGTCCTGCAGCTGTTCTTCATATGTTTCAGACTCCAGGCCTTTGATCACCTTAGTTGCTCTTCTCTGAATTTTTTCCAAACTCAACTTTTTTGTGTGATATGGTGATCAAAATTGGCTGCAGTATTCCAGGTGTGGTCTACTTCACATGATCTTGATTCTATGCCTCTGTTTATACAACCCAGGATTTTATTGGCTTTTTTGGTTGCTGCTGCACACTGCTGGCTCATAGTCAAGTGATCGTCCACTAGGACTCCAAGGTCCCTCTCACAGTTACTGTTTTTAAGCCAGGTCTTGCCCAATCTGTATTTGTGCTTTTGGTTTTTCCTGCCTAAGTGTAGGACTTTGCTTTTCTCCACATTGAAACTCATTTTGTTGGATAGGGCCCATTGTTCAAGTTTGTCGAGATCTTTTTGGATCCTGAGTTTGCTTTCTGGGGTGTTGGCTACTCCTGTCAGTTTGGTGTCATCTGCAAATTTGATAAGTTCCCCTTCAATTCCCTCATCTAAGTCTTTTATGAAGATATTGAAGAGTCCTGGGCCTAAGACAGATCCTTGTGGTACCCCACTGCTTACCTCTCTCCATGTGCATGTAGTGCCGTTGAGGACTACTCGGTGAGTGCAGTTTGTCAGCCAGCTACAGATCCATCTGGTGGTGCTGTTGTCTATTCCACCTTTTCCTAGCTTGTCAATTAGTAGGTTGTAGTCTACTTTGTCAAATGCCTTACTGAAATCTAAGTATACTACATCCAATGTGTTTCTTTGGTCTACTGGTTTAGTCACTTTGTTAAAGAATGATATAAGATCGGTTTGGCATGATCTGTTTTTAACTAATTTAATTGTCAAAGGTTGTCCACTGCTGAATTTAAAGAAGGGTCTTGTGCAAATGAGAATCAAGGCACCATACTTAGGGAAAAGAGACATACAGTATGAATTGTTGTCTGATAAGCACTGTTGTATGCATATTCTGCAATTTGCAAATGATCTACCCAATTATCTTGCTGGAAATTTAGAAAACAAGGTAGATGCTGTTCTAAAATAACATTCAGATGTTATGCAGACTTAAGTATAAGGATCCTTACACCATTGTTCTTGTAAATCCTTCAACCAGTCATCAGCTCCAACAATAACATCCTGTCTCTACTAGGAAACTTCTCAAAGGATCCTAGTGGCAAAGATTCACTTCAGAGGCTGTTTAATTAATCAATTCAGAAACAGCCCCTTTTTGGACCGAGATGCACGGTTACCCGTGCCCTCGTCACTTCTCATTTGGATTACTGCAATGCTCTTTACATGGGGCTGCCCTTGAAGAGCACCCGGAGGCTTCAACTGGTGCAGAATGCAGCCGCGTGGGTGTTTATGGGAGTATCTCGGTACTCCCATGTTACACCACTCCTGTGCGAGCTGCATTGGCTTCAGGTTGCCCCCCGGGTACGATTCAAGGTGCTGGTTATAACCTTTAAAGCCCTACATGGCTTAGGCCCGGGGTACTTGCAAGACCACTTGCTGCCATTGTCAACCTCCCATCACCCGGTTCGCTCCCAGAGTCAGCCTCCTCAGGGTGCTGTCGGCCAGACAATGCTGGCTGGTGACCCCCAGGGGAGAGCCTTCTCTGTGGGTGCGCCGACCCTCTGGAATGAACTGCCCCCAGAGCTGCAGACAGCCCCTGACCTTCAGTCCTTCCGCTGTGACCTGAAGACGTGGTTGTTCCAACAAGCAGGCCTGGACTGACTACAGTTTTAATTAGCTTTTTACTGGTTTTAAAATTGTCATATAATTATTGTATTTATTGTTTAATTCTTTTTTAAATTTTCTATTTTATGTTTTTAATTTTTATTGTTGTGCGCCGCCCTGAGTCCTTAGGGAGAAGGGCAGCATATAAATTTAATAAAATAAATAAATATATTTCATAATCTTTTCTTTTACTGTTTTTACAGTATTGTAAGAATTTATTACAGTATTGTATTCTGATTTTGTGTATTTAGTACAGCTGGCAATAGCTTATCAATAATACATAAATATTAACTCATAACTTTCCCCCATCTCCATAACAGATTCATGGATTTCTTATCCATAAATCAATCTCCTGAAGTGTATATTGACTTAGGATCACCCAAGTGGGCAAAGGGACAAGAGGGTGCCATCATGTGTGTCTTTCTTTCCACAGCCATCAAACAGCTCTGGGGTGAGGGTGACCATCAAGCTGAGATTGAGGACATCAAGAGGGAAAAGGCAGCCATGTCTTGCACGAAAAGTCTCCGAGTCCTGGAGGTGCTAAAGGCCCAATCACTGCGCTGGCAACTGTATGTGATGATCACTGTCATGAGCACTCTGCAGCTGTGTGGCATCAATGCAGTTGAGTCTTTGCTCAAAGAAATCCACACAACGGCTGCAGCCCTCTGTCACTATTGGCAGAGAGTAACGCAACCTGTGGCTCAGTCCATCACAAAACCCAGGTTTGCAAAATCATAGAACCATTTTTTAAAAAAAAATGTTTCTGGGCCTTTTTATTTGCTGCAGGCTGATTTGGACATTAATCTCCCCTACTTAAAATGAGGTGTTATTAACTGGATCCAAGGCCCCTTTCCTAAAAAAAAACACCTTTCTTCTTCTTTCCTTTTTCTTTCCTTCTAAAAACACTGCCTATACTTTCATTTTTTTATTCTTTTCTAGATATACTTCTACTCATTTGAAATTTTTCGCACAGCCCAGTTTGAAGAATCCCTCATTCCATACATTGCACTGGGTGTTGGCATCTGCGAGTGCCTCTCGTCTATCCTGTGTGTAAGTTCAAGAGGACAGGCAAGAAGGGGGAACCTTATTAAAGGTGGGGAGAACCATGTGCTCCTTTTTCTCAAGAGTCAGGTTGAAGATGGTAGGTCATGCTGGCCCCATTCGTCTTTGCTGACAGCTGGTTTTCTGTGAGACAGATGTGATTTGCATCATCTGTGAGGGTGCCATTATGCTACTGCCATTAGGCTACTGCTAAGCTTGTAAGCCGCCCTGAGTCTTCGGAGAAGGGCGGGATATAAATGGAATTAAAATAAAAAAAATAAAAAAATAAAAAATTATGCACTTTTTAAAGAGATTGGACAGCCATTTGTCTGAAATGGTCCAGGGCAGGGATGTCAAACTGCCGGCCTGTGGGGTGGATGCATCATGCAGAAGCTGCACCCACCCCAGCTCCGGCAATGGGAAAAAACCTCACAATACGTTGTGACACATCATGTGATGTGGCAAGTTTGACAACCCAAGTCTAGGGTCTCCTGTTTGAGCAGGGGGCTGGACTAGAAGACCTCCAAGGTCCCTTCCAACTCTGTTGTTCTGTTAATAGATTTTGGAAAATAATTGTTAGCATTATCACAATTAGCCCATCAAAAATATATTTTCTCTGTATTTCCTTTTCCTGCCTTTCAGAGTTCTCTGATTGAGAGTTTTGGGCGGAAAATTCTACTATGGGGAGGATATGCTGCAATGCTGCTGGTGCTGGCTGCACTTACAGTAACCCTTTCATTCCAAGTAAGGGAGATATTTTAGTTTTTTTCTGACAAAAGCAGAAGTATCTGCTTCTGGCAATGGTGAGGTATAGCAAAATAAAAATGGGATGGATGCCAAAATGAAGACCATTCAGATATGCTTTGTGGGCATATTTCTGGACCCCGTTCTAGATCAGGAGGGCCAAATGTCCCCTTAACTCAATTTGACACCTCAAATCTCCAATTGCCTTAGGAATCAGTGTGTGGTTGCTGTTACGTTTAAAGGAGCCTTTTTTCATTCTAGCATCGCTTCTTCTGGATGCACAACTTGAGTGTCATTTTCATCTTCCTCTTTGTCATCTTCTATGGAATTGGACCTTGTGAGTATCTCCACCCTGGACAGATTGCTGTACGGGCTTGGATGGGGAAGAACCATCTCCAGCCCAAGGCCAAATGGCTTTGGGGTTTGGGCCACTCAGATCTGAGGATATTCCATCTTTGATCTTGGATGGGATTGCACTCCCCTTTCAGGGGTGGTGCACAATCTGGGGGTCCTCCTGGGCTTGCAGTTCCAGTTCAAAGGAAGGTGGCAGCTGTAGTGCAAAGTGCAATTCCCTCCTCCAATAAACAGTCATAAATTACATTCCCCAATTAGCTTGAAGTGCGGGCTTTCTCCCTAGCCCTTCAGCCCGCCAAAACACTATCAGCTCTAGGCCCAATGTCCTTGGGTTCTCACAGCTAAGTTATTATTGTTATGACTAGCTGGACTCTCATCCCTATTCCCTGTCCCAGGATCAACTAATTCTAAAAGCAATAAAAAAATGGCTGCATTTCTATCTGTTGTCAAGCAAGAACATCTGATATTAGCAGTGTTGACACCAGGATTGTATTCCCTTTTTTGGCTGCTGCTGCACTCTGCTGGCTCATGGTCAAGTGATCACTAGGACTCCAAGGTCCCTCTCACAGTTGCTGTTTTTAAACCAGGTCTCGCCCAGTCTGTCTTTGTGCCTTTGATTTTTCCTGCCTAAATGTAAAACTTTGCTTTTCTCCACATTTAATTTAATTTAATTTAATAACATTTATATACCGCCCTTCTCCCTGAGGACTCAGGGCGGTTCACAGGGCAGAATAAAATACCAAATACAAACATTAAAAAAAGATTAAACAGTTGCCCTAGTTAAAACAATAGAAGTACAATTCTAAAAACCCCAAGATAAAATTAAGAGACCAAAGATAAAACAACCCCACCGATCCCCATCAGGCTAGGCCAGCTTGTACAAACAAAAACGTCTTGAGATCGCGACGAAAGGAGCGAAGATCGGGCGCCATCCGGAGCTCTACCGGTAGCTGATTCCACAGCTCCGGAGCGCCCACAGAGAAGGATCTCCCCCTGGGGGCCACCAATCGACATTCTCTGATCGGTGGCACCCTGAGGAGGCCCTCTCTGTGGGAACGCACAGGGCGCAGGGAGCTTGATGCCGGCAGCAGATGTTCCCTAAGGTACTCCGGCCCCATGCCATGGAGGGCTTTAAACACCGTTACCAGTACCTTGAATCTCACCCGGAAGACAACTGGCAACCAATGCAGCTCACGGAGCAGAGGTGTAACGTGGGAGTATCGGGAGACTCCCAACACAACTCTCGCGGCTGCATTCTGTACCAGTTGGAGCCTCCGGGTGGTCCTCAAGGGCAGCCCCATGTAGAGAGCGTTGCAGTAGTCCAGACGAGAGGACACGAGCGCATGAGTGACCGTGCACAAATCATCCCGGCTAAGATAGGGCCGCAACTGGCGCACCAGGCGAACCTGGGCGAAGGCCCCCCTAGTCACAGCTCCTATATGGTCTTCCAAGGTGAGCCGTGAATCTAGGAGGACTCCCAAGTTGCGAGCCCTATCTACGGGGGGTAATAGTTCACCCCCCATAGCCAGAGGTGGAATGTCCGAATAGACCCGGGATGAAGGTATGCAAAGCCACTCAGTCTTGTCGGGGTTGAGTTGAAGTCTGTTCCTCCCCATCCAGACCCGAACCGCCTCCAGGCAACGGGACATCACGTTGAGGGCATCACTGGGGTGGTTTGGGGTCGAAAAGAAAAGTTGGGTATCATCAGCGTACTGATGATACCCAACTCCAAAGCCACGAATGATCTCACCCAGCGGTTTCATGTAGATGTTGAACAGGAGAGGCGAGAGGACCGACCCCTGAGGAACTCCACAAATGAGAGACCTCGCGGTCGACCTCTGCCCCCCTGCCAACACCGACTGCGAACGTCCCTGGAGATAGGAGGAGAACCACTGTAAAACTGTGCCTCCCACTCCCAGTCCCCTGAGACGCCGCAGCAAGATACCATGGTCGATGGTATCGAAAGCCGCCGAGAGGTCTAATAGGACTAGAACAGAGGAATGCCCCCTGTCCCGAGCCCTCCAGAGATCATTCACCAGCGCGACCAATGCCGTCTCCGTGCTGTGCCCGGGCCTGAAACCCGATTGGTACGGGTCTAGATAATCCGCTTCATCCAGGACCAGAGGGAGCTGATGCGCCACCACACTCTCAACAACCTTCGCAAGAAAGCGAAGGTTGGAGACAGGACGAAAGTTGTTCAATACAGCTGGGTCCAAGGCAGGCTTCTTGAGGAGAGGCCTCACCACCGCCTCCTTCAAGACGGCGGGGAAGATACCCTCACTCAGAGAAGCCGATATAACTGCCTGGAACCAGCTGCGTGTCCTCTCCCGGGCTGCATAGACCAGCCAGGAAGGGCACGGGTCCAATAAACATGTGGTGGTGCTCAGCCTCCCCATGATCCTGTCCACTTCCTCCGGAGTCACAGAATCAAACTCCTCCCAGGTGATATCGACAAGACCGCCCGTGTCCTGCTCGACAGACTCTGCCCAGTCAGAGTCCAGACCGGTCCGAATCCGAGCGATTTTGTCCGACAGATGTTGGTTAAACTCCTCGGCACGACCCTGCAAGGGATCCTCCCTCACCTCCTGATTTAGGAGGGAGCGAGTCACCCTAAACAGGGTGGCCGGGCGATTATCTGCGGACGCGATAAGGGTGGCGAAGTGGTTAGACCTCGCCTCCCTTATCGCAGCGAGATAAGACCTAATGTAGGCTCTTAGTCGCAATCGGTCGGATTCGGATCGGCTGGACCTCCAACCGCTCTCTAGGCCCCGTCTCCGACGCTTCATCTCCCGGAGCTCCGCAGAGAACCATGGAGCTCGGCGGGATCTGCACCGGGTCAGGGGCCGCAGGGGTACAACTCGGTCAAGAGCCTCAGTGGCCGTCCTTTCCCAGGCTTCCACTAAGGCATCTGCCGAGCTGTGAGCAAGGGAGGCAGGTGGGGACCCCAGCGCCGCCTGGAACCTCTGGGGATCCATTAAGCGTCTGGGGCGGTACCATTTAATTGGTTCCAAACACCCACGGCGGGGGGTGGCAAAACGGAAGACCAGTCGCAGGAGATGATGATCGGTCCATGACAGGGGCATAATAATTGGAGAGCCCCCACCAAGATCATCTAACCACCGTCCAGACAAGAAAACTAGGTCAAGGGTGTGGCCTCCTTCATGAGTCGGTCCCAAAATTGAAAGGCATTGAAAGGCATTTTGTTGGATAGGGCCCATTGTTCAAGTTTGGCAAAATCTTTTGGGATCCTGAGTTTGTCTCTTGGGGTGTTGGCTACTCATGCCAATTTGGTGTCATCTGCAAATTTGATGAGTTCCCCTTTAATTCCGTCATCTAAGTCATTTATGAAGATATTGAATAGTACTAGACCTAAAACAGAACTTTGTGGTACCCCACTGCTTACTTCTCTCCATGTGAACGTAGTGCCATTGAGCACTACTCATTGAGATGGTTTGCCAGCCAGCTACAGATCCATCTGTTGGTGATGTTGTCTATTCCACCTTTTTCTAGCTTACCAAGGAGTAGTTGTGGTCTAATTTATCAAATCAGCTCTTTTGAAGTTCAAGACGGTGGTTGGATTGTTTTCTATTGCTGGTGTTTGCATTATATTAAATTCCAGTATGATGTGGTCACTTTCACCCAAGGTTCCAGCAACTTCAACTCCCTCTATCACTTCTTTTCTATTAGTAAAAATTAAGTCCAGTATGGGTTTATGTCTAATTCCCACCTCCACCTTTTGGGTGACAAAGCTGTTGGCTAGGTTGGTTAGGAATCTGTTTAATCTCCTGCTTGCTGTAGAGTTTGTCTCCCAGTTGCTATCTGGATAGTTGAAGTCTCCCATTACCAGTGCTTTTTTTGTAAAAGAAAAAGGTGCCGGAACTCACACACGTCATACAACCTGCCTTGCCTACCTTACAAGGTTCCATCCAAAAAAGGTGCCGGAACTCCGTTCTGAGCATTCTATGAGAAAAAAAGCCCTGCCCATTACTACTATGGTATGCTTCCTACATACATTTGTTAACTGGCTGGCAAAGAGTTCATCTATTTCTTCTGATTGGTTGGGTGGCCTGTAATATACACCTATGACAATGTCACTTTTTTTCTCTTTTATATTGACTCATATACATTCCAGAAAGATTTTATCTTTGATCATGTGCATTTCTGTAGATATGTAGTGTTCTCTTACATATAATTCAACTCCCCCTCCTCTTTTTGTAGACCTGTTTCTTTTGAACAATTTGTATCCATCCATCAGTCCATTCCATTCATGGGTTTCATCCCACCAGGTTTCTGTAATGCCAACTATGTCATACCCTTCCTCGTGTACTATTGCTTCTAGTTTGTCCTGTTCGTTCCCCAAGCTTTGAGCATTTGTATATAAACATTTAAGGCTTTTATGCCTGTCTGTGGGTGTGCTTCCTGCACCTACTGATTGTTGTTGGAATTTTTCTTTTTTTCTTGGGATTTGCAATGTCGCGTGGTCGCACAGAGAGAGACGGACACTTGAGCTGGGTAGTACTTCTTTATTTGGATCAGGGATGAAGCTGGGGACAAAGGGGTTTACCTGGCGTTTCTTATACCTGCCCAGGTGAATGGTGACCAATAGATTTGAACCTGGGCTTCCCGCCAGTGCAGGTGGCCAATAGGTTTAAACCCTGGCTTCCCGCCAGAGCTGACCATGCCTGGGGCTGTCAATGACTCACTCTATTCAGGCTTTCCCGCCTAAGCAGTTATAGCCTGGAGCTGTCCAGCCCCCTGCTGTGCTGGTATTTCCTGTGTATGCTTAGCAGCATACACTACACCCCTTCCCCCATAGTGAGGACTTTCCTCTGTCAAACCATCTCCATACTATATACACTTATTTACACTGTACATATTTACATACACATGGTTACAACTGATACAACTTGATTGTTCTGCCACCCCCCTACGAACGCACATAATCTGCGAGGTAGCTTGGCGCCTTGTGTGGCCTGCTTGACCTTGGTACTAGTTCTCCAGGTGGTGTGGTGATATGACTATGTTCTCCTTCTCGTTGCTCCTGTTGTGGAAGGTTGTTGTGTGTCTGTGTGTGTGATTTGCTGAGTTCTGGTGACTGCCTGATTCCTCTGTCAGTCTCCTGCCTGTGCAGAGGTTGCCACTGGGCCTCTCCAGCCACCCTCCTAGGTGAATGTGTTTGTGTTGACTCTTGTGTTGGCTCTTCCTCCTCAGCCCCCAGTGTGTCCTCTACCACCCTTTCAGGAGCCCTTTTCCTCAGCTGGTCCAGGTGCCTCTTCCACAGGAGACCCCCCTCCACCCTTACTCTGTAGGACAGGGGTCCTGTTTGTTCTAATATTTCCCCTGGCACCCATGGATGACCCATGCTGTAGTTCCTAGCCCAGATGAGGTCTCTTGAGTTGAAACGTGTTTTGATGTTGGGGGTCCCGGTGTCTGCGGCTACCCTGTCTGGGTGGAGCCTGTCTAATGTTGTTATGAGGCATCTCCCCCATCTGAGTTCCGCTGGACTTTTGCCTATGGCAGTGCAAGGTGTTGCATGTTGGTGAAGGAGGAATGTGGGTAGTCTTTGCTTCCAATTTCCCTGCACTATGCGCTTGAGAGCATCTTTTGTTGTCCTCACGAATCGTTCTGCCAATCCGTTACTGGCAGGGTGGAAGGGAGCCGAGGTGGCGTGTCTAATCCCCAAGGTCCTCAGGAACACCTGGAAATCCGAGGAAGTAAATTGTGTTCCATTATCTGACACGATTACATCAGGCAACCCATGTGTGGCAAACATCCCCCTCAATGCTTGAATGGTTCCTGCTGAGGTCATATTGCTTACAGGCACCACCTCTAGCCATTTGGAATGACTGTCTACAGCTACCAGAAATGTGTGACCTTGGAAGGGGCCAGCATAGTCTATATGCACCCTGGACCAGGGTGAGTGTGTTTCCTCCCACTTGTGGACTGGTGCATGTGGTTGTTCAGCTGTGTCCTCTGGCATGTGTAACACCCCGCTACCCGTGCTTCTATCTCCTTGTCCAACCCTGGCCACCACAGGTAGCTCCTTGCCAGGGCCTTCATTCTTACTATCCCTGGATGTCCTTCGTGTAATGATTGGAGAACTTTTTCCCTGAGCCTTGTGGGAATTATGATTTTATTTCCCCACAAGAGGCATCCTTTGTGTGTGGACAATTCATGCCTTCTGGAAAAGTAAACAGTGAACTCTTGCCCTGGCGATTTGTCTTGCCACCCACTGCTCACCCACGATTGTACCCTGCTCAGAACCTTGTCCTTTGGGGTCTCTGTGGCTATGTCCCTTGCGTTGAGGGGGCATTCTGGCAGTTCCTGAATTGCCAGTATTTGAGCAGCCGGTGCTGGATCCGGCTCACTGTCCATCAGGGGAAGTCTGCTGAGGCCATCAGCGTGCCCCATCTCCTTCCCTGGCCTGTGTATCAGTTTGCAAGAATATGCAGAGAGAAATATTGACCACCTTAACATTCTAGGTGAGAAAATCTGTGGAGTTTGCTTCTCTGTTGTGAATAATCCTAATAGTGGTTTATGGTCTGTGAAGATTAAGAATTCCCTACCATAAAGGTAATCATGAAATTTCTTTACTCCAGCAACCACTGCCAGTGCCTCTTTGTCTATCTGGGCGTAATTCCGCTCTGCAGCTGACAGGGTCCTGGAATAATAGGCGATGGGAGCCTGTGTTCCATCTTCCCTTAGATGGCTGAGCACTGCTCCAATCCCATAAGGGGATGCATCGCACGCAAGACAGATTGGCTGGTCCTCCCTGAAATGGGTGACTGTGGCATTGCTTGCTAACATGTTCTTTAGTGTTTGAAACGCTTTGGCATGTTTGTCAGTCCAGTTCCAGGGTGCTTGCTTGTCAAGCAGCCTGTGTAGGGGTTCTGCAATTGTGGCTTTGTGTGGCAGGAATGCATGGTAGAAATTGAGGAGCCCCAAGAATGCCTGCAGTTCAGGCTTGTTTTTGGGAGCAGGGGCTTCTTTGATTGCCCTAACCTTTGATGCAGATGGGTGGATGCCTTGAGCATCTATTCTGAACCCCAGGAATTCTGTCTCAGTTACCCCAATCTTGCATTTCTCCCTTTTGAGCTTCAACCCTGCCCCCCTGAACCTCTCAAGGACTGCCTTCAAACGGGCTGCTAGTACGTCCGTGGAGCTAGCTGCGATCAGGACGTCGTCAAAATAGGGCTCCAACCCCTGGTATTCCCTTGAGAGTCTTTTCCATCACCTCCTGAAAAATTCCAGGCGCTACGCTAACCCCGAACTGCAGCCAGTCTACCTGGAACGCTCCCTTGTGAGTGATGATCGTTTGCATTCTAGCAGTCCCTGGGTCTACCTGCAGTTGCTGATAAGCTTGAGCAAGGTCCAATTTAGCAAACACCGACCCGCCTTGTAGGGACGCTAGGATACTGCTGACCGCAGGGACCGGATAGGAGTGGGCACTTAAAGCTCAGTTAATGGTCCCTTTATAATCAGCGCAAATCCGAATTTCCCCATTTGCTTTGAGCGGCGTTACGATGGGAGTTTCCCATTCCACTCCATCGACTGGTGTTAACACCCCCTGGTCTACCAGCTTATCCAATTCCCGCTCTATCTTCTGCTTTAGCGCGAATGGAACTCGCCTCGCCTTCATCCTTATGGGTTGCACCTGGGGGTCTAGCCTAAATGAGATTGGGGAACCCGTGTACCTTCCCAACTGCCCATCGAACACGTCCGCAAATTCCTTGCAGACAGCTTCAAGGGAAAAACGGCTCTGCGTCTGGTGAATCCCTGTGATTCCAATGCCCAGCGCGTTGAACCACCCTAACCCCACAAGGCTAGTCCGCTGGCCCTCGACGACCAGCACACTTAATTTGCCCTCGAAGCCCTTGTACTGAACCCTCACTGACGCCTCCCCCCGGACTTTAATCGGTGAATTTTGGAAATCGGAGAGGGTCAGTCTGGATGGCCTCAAGGGAACCCGCTGGCCGCTCCGCTTGCAAATTTCCTTAAACGTTCTGGCGGAGATGATGGACACGGCTGACCCTGAGTCCAACTCCATCATGCAGGGGACCCCTTGCAGCCTCACCCTCAGTTTTATTTTGGGGGTTAACGCCGCAGGAGCCCCTGTTAGAAAAATGCCCGGCCGTCCCACCGTGTAGCTCACAGTCAGTCCCGGCGACCGCTTCCCGGTACCTGTAGCATACTGGAACTCGGCTTCCACCTCGTGCAGGCTGTCCCGCTGTTTGCTCCTGCAGACCGCCGCGATGTGCCCTGTTTTTCCGCACGACCGACACTTCGCTGACTTGAATCGGCAGGTAGACCGGGGATGCTGTCCTCCGCAGCTCACGCAACGGGTAGACCGGGAGCTGTTCGTGCCGCAGCCGGAGCACTGGGTAGACCGGGGTTGTCCGCAGCCGCTGTTCTGGGTAGACCGGGGGCAATTCGCGCTGTGGCCGTGGAGCTGGGTAGACTGGGGGCCGTTCGCTCTGCATCTGTACTCCTGGGCTCTCTTGTCCGCCGTGGCTGGTCTCGGTTCCCTCAAGTTGTCTCGGTTGGGGTTGAAGGGTTGCTGTGGCCGGTTGATGGCGTCCACTTCCAGCTCTGCCTCGTCTGCGTCGCTGTACCCTCTCAGCTGGTGGATCGATCCGCCTTCCCTCGCATCAGACTCCTCAGCCTCGTCCCAGGCTAGGAATTCTTCTTGGACATCCCTCAGGGTCAGTTTCTGTTTGGCAAAAATTTTCTGGCGCAGCTTCCTGTCCCTCAACCCACAGACAATCCGATCCCGCAGTCGGATTTCTAAGTTTTCAAAGTTGCAGAGGCGAGCTGCCTGCCTCAGGGCTGCCATGTATTGTTTGGCAGACTCACCTGGCCGCTGGTCCCGTTTCTCGAACCGATACCGCCAGGCGATCTCAGACATCTCGGGCTTGAAATGTTCGCTCAGCTTCGCCAGCAACTCGTTGTACCCAACGGAGTGGATGTCATCGGGAGCGCAGAGACCGACTGCCAGCTTGTACGTTTCCGTGCCGCAGCTGCAGAGTAGCACTGCCGCTCTCTGCCGGTCTTCCTTCACCCCGTTCGCTCGTAGGTAGCATTCGAGCTGCCCCACGAACGCTTCCCACTCCTCGGGGCGGCCGCTATTGAAAAGGGGATACTGACCCAGTTGTGTCATTCTGCCATCTCGGTCGTCCTGCGTCTGGATCCGGGGCTGCCAATTGGATTCCGTCCGCGACTAGCGTTGTCCGGTGCAGGATCCCATCCTCGTCGCCAGTGCAATGTTGCGTGGTCGCACAGAGAGAGACGGACACTTGAGCTGGGTAGTACTTCTTTATTTGGATCAGGGATGAAGCTGGGGACAAAGGGGTTTACCTGGCGTTTCTTATACCTGCCCAGGTGAATGGTGACCAATAGATTTGAACCTGGGCTTCCCGCCAGTGCAGGTGGCCAATAGGTTTAAACCCTGGCTTCCCGCCAGAGCTGACCATGCCTGGGGCTGTCAATGACTCACTCTATTCAGGCTTTCCCGCCTAAGCAGTTATAGCCCCCTGCTGTGCTGGTATTTCCTGTGTATGCTTAGCAGCATACACTACAGGATTTATGATTGGGTTCTAGAGATTCTAAAGATTGGTCACCCTTCCTCCTCAGTTTTGTTTTAAAGCTCTCCTGAGGAGTTGTGCCAGTGTTTTTCTGAGTACACTTTTGCCTGTTTTTGTGAGGTGCAGCCCATCCCTTGCCAAGAGTCATTCGCATAGAAAATGCAGTCTGTGATCCAGAAAACCAAAGTTTTCTTGGCGACACCAACCCTTTAGCCAATGGTGTCATGGTTCCAATAAATGAAACCCAATAAAGAACTTCAAGGCAAGGATTCTCCCTTAAAGAACATTTTATTCAGAAGACAAAGTATCGGCACTACATAGTTGAACCCAAAACTAGTTTCCCTTCCCCCGGATACAAAGTAACAAGTTGCAATTTCCACCCCTAATAAGCAGTCATAAATCACATTCTCCAATTAGCCTGAAATGTGGGCTTTCACTCCAGCTCCTCAGCCCGCCAAAACGTTATCAAGTTGTCCTTGGGTTCCCACAAAGCAGCGTTTATTATTATGGCTAGTTAAGCTCAAGCATTCATCCAACCCCCCCTCCCCAATTCTACACCTGATTCTAAATAGAAGAAAGATCATGTAAAAAGCAAAGCAGAGAAAATGGCTGCGATAGCCACTAGTTGTCGGAACTGGAACATCCAATGTTAACAGCAACACCAAACCTGCAAAGGACTCCTGTCAGCCCAGAGACTCACTAAAATGTTTCTTGAGCACATTTACAGACTGCGGTGGCAGCATTCCCAGCTGTTGCAGGGCCCCCTGCGGCTGTGGAGCCCCTACCTGTCATTGTCTGTCCAACAGTTGCCAAGTTGTTTGTACTCAGGTTCTTAGTTGTGTTATTTGTCCCAATGTGGAGGAGGAGGAAAGGGTAGTAATCTGTAGGCCTAATTATTTTGGTTAGGTTCTCAGCCACATCTTTGATTTTTGCTCCAGGGAGACCACATACCTCCCTGGTTTGTGTATCCTGTCTGCAGATGGATGATTCTGTTCCTTTGAGGATAGAATTTATTACCAACACTCGCCTTCCTTTTTGGGGGGCTGCAGTCTGGGGTCCTTTTCTGTTTATCTCAGGTGTGTTGTTGATGTGACATTTTTAGGGATATTTGAAGTTGTTTCTTTGCTAGGTGTCTGCATGTTTTCTTTGAGGGGTGGGTCTGTGTGTTTCCATCTAAGGGGAGAAATTGATTGCTCAGTTTTAATGGGGCTGCTTCTGACTGGGTTGGACTGGGCAGAAGGGGTTTGTTAGTTGTGTGCTGCTTCTTTCTTTGAGTATTGTGTTTCCTTCTATGTGGGACATACCTCCATTTGTCTTCCTCCAAGGGTTTATCACTAGGGTCAAATCCTCTGGGAGTTATTTGTTCATTATTTGGTTGGTTTGGGTATAGCGTTTTTATCGTAGATTGGGGTTTGGCTAGAGTTGCCTCTAAGTGCATTACTTTTTCCTCTAATAGTTCACATAGTTTACATCTAATGCATGTATAATTTGGGTGTTCTTTGGACATAAGCACATACATGGAACATGTATTGCATACCACTGAGACTCACCTGGCATACAAGTTTGACACATAAATAAATGGAGTTTATAATCAAGGACCTTATAGCTCTGCCCTAAGCAATCTGCCTTTCTGTTGTTAGGCACTCAACACCTGAGCTGAGGTGCGTCTCTTAATCCTCCCCAGAACAATAATGGTTCCTGGAATGATGGAAGAATGTAATAAGGCTGCTCACCTGATTTTAGGAATGAAGAGCAGGAGCCCAAGAAGACTTTTTCTTGCTGCCCTCAGAAATGCATCTAACCTTGCCCAGGATGACCATGGCTACAAAAAAACCTTTCTCTTTGCTCTTCCCACACCTGGAGGCCTCACATGAGCACTGACTGTCATATTACGGTTTCTTTCTCTCCCTCTTTGCTAGCTGGTGCCACAATATCAGTTATGGTGGAAATCTTCAATCAAACATACCGTCCATCTGCCTTTGTAATTGTGGGATTTATCAACTGGATGGGGCTCTTTCTGCTTGGGATGATCTTCCCATTCATTGTGGTAAGAGTAACTTGATTTAGCCAAGTCACAAAAGAACCAGGTGTTATATACACATTAAGCATATTTCTGTCATGGCTTAACTGACAACAATATGAAATAAAAAAGAACAGGGCTTATTTAATGAACCAGATCCAGCCCTGTCCTCAAAGAAGAATGCAACACTGTTGCTTTTTTTAAGTTTTAATTTTCTTTCTCTCTGTTTTCAGGAATATCTTGGTCCCTTCTGCTTTCTGATTTTTATGGGGATCCTGGCCATTTCAAGTGTAATCATCTACTTATATCTTCCAGAAACAAAGGGGAAATCTATTCTTGAAATTACAATGGAGTTTAATAAGCTAAATTATGCAAAGAAACAAGTTTTTCTCACAGAAAATAATTCTCCAAAGGAAACTGTACTTTGTACCAAACTTTAACTCTTCAACTGCAAAATCTCTGTATTTTGAGAATTGTACAGCACATAAAATTTACTATTCACAACACTATAGTATTTGTTCTGAAATTTTATATAGCTTCACAAACAGCAAAATCCACCTCTTTACATTTGAAAAACATTTGATGTGTCCTATTGCACCCTGCACTGCAAAGCCTGTCTTCTAAGTCCCAGTGTCCAGAGAACATAAACATATTAACTGGCTGCCATCTTTATATTTTTGACCATACCCTGCAGACACCCTATAGTTCTTAAACTATTTGACCCAATTACCAATTAAAAAACCATTTTGCACAAATGTATCAGCAATGGTAGTTCAGAACTGGATCCCTGACTCACAAACAAGTAATCACAAATTACTCCATTACCCCCAATTTATGCCCAAATTACTCTCTTGGGTAATTACACCCAGAACTACTCCAGACAAGTATAGAGAGAACACAAGAAATTCTGTGGTTCCTGCACAATCTGGCTGAGTACAAAAGCTAATTTAGATATATAACAAGTGGTGGCTAAGAAAGGAGACTTCTTAAGAAAGAAAGACTTCTTTCTGAGACTTGTCAGGGAGAAATAGACTTTGTAAATTCGATCTCTTGGTCCGTCCATCAAAGATCATTTTTGTTAAACTAAGAATCTTCAAGCGGCCTCCCACTAGATTCTTTGCTTGAAGCTAAGAATATACAATTTGTCTGAGCAAATGGCTGTGCTTTGACAGTTTTATACCAAGGATTATTTTGCAAAAGGTTGACATGGATAAGACAAATATAAACAGGGTCAGGACAAAAATCTAAACATAATAAATACCGTAAATAAAAATAAACAATCACCAGGTAAAGCTTCCAAGAGAAAACCATGGTAATTTATTTGTACTCCTTTGCAAAGGGGGTGCTCCTTGTGCATGCAAGTACACAGTGGACACATCCTAAATCTTCAGTATTCATTCTTCATATTCTCCATTACTGTTACAAATTTATCTCCCACCTCTTCTTCATTGGCTTAGTGTTGTGTCCATAGTTAATGGGAGTGGTTTCCCATGGCGGGAAAACCGGGTGCAGTTATTGGTTGTTACATTCTCGGCGGGAGATTCTGGGCCGGGGATTGGTTATGTTTAAAGGCACCTTAGTATATAAGATAGGGCTCAACGGCTGTTAAATAGTTGACCCATGTGCATTCAATAAACGTTCTCTTGTTCAACCTCGCTGTCTACGCTCGTCATTCCGGACTTAACAGTGGTGACGAAGGTGGAACAGCGAAGGAGCCGCGGAAGCCAGCTGAGCGAAAAGCGGGAAATTTGAATCGCAGTCAACCGAACTACTGCCACGTCTAACTCACAGAATGGCACAAGTCGGATCCCTGAAGGAGTTCGGCCCGAACTACCCCGAAGACTGGGAGGAGTACGTCGGCCAAGTCGAGGGGTTCATGCTGGTCAACGGAATAACGGAGGACCGAAAGAAAGCGGCGGCTCTTCTCACCATTAGCGGCACGCCGGTTTACCGGGTTGCCGTTGGCCTGTGCCAGCCCTTGCCGGTCTCCAGCTTATCGTACGCCGACCTGTTGGCCAAGCTAAAGGTCCACTTTACTCCAAAAAGGTCCGAACTGTTTTGGCGAAGGATATTCGAAAAACGGAACCAACGGCCGGGCGAATCCATCACACAGTTTGTGGCAGCAGTCAGAGAAGCGGCCCTGCGTTGCAAATACGACAACCTCGAGATTCGCATCAGGGACCGAGTAGTTTTGGGACTGCGAGATGAACACTTGCAAAACCGGATAATCGCAAAGCCCACAGGCACGCTGCAAGAAGTCTTAGACGAGCTACTCACGTACAAGTCTACAGGCAGACGCGACCCCCCCCCCCTACAACAGCATGGCTGCCTCGGCCGAAATAAACCTCGAGAGCCATGTGGACGGTGGGGAGGTGGACTACCAGTGGGAAGCCGACGTTGCAGAGATCGCCCGAAGGTTCGGAAAAATGGTGCCGAGACCTCCACGCTACGACGGACCCGACCAAGGAAGAAGACAGCAGACCCCAGCACCACAACGACCCCAGAGGGACAACCAACCCAGGCCTCGCGACCCCGAAGCGAGGTGCGGCAGCTGCGGCGGAAACCACCTCCGAGCAACTTGCAGGTTCCGAAACGCGAAATGCCGAGGGTGCGGAAAAACGGGCCACATCCAGGCCATTTGCAGAAGCCGACCGCGCGACAACCGCCTCCACGAGCTCGACGCATGGGCCACAGGTGAGGTAACCCCCGAAGGGAGCGGCGGAGAGACCCCAAGACCTAAGGCACGCACTTCCAACCCAGGGCCGGGGGTGGGGGTCAACCACGTGGGAACCCCTAGGATTAATCACATTCTGAGGCCTAAATTAAAAATTGGAGTCCAACTACAGGGCATTCCCTGCAAGATGGAAGTGGACTCAGGGACCTCAGTATCTATAATTTCTAGTGACACCCTCAAACACATTGAGAGGAAAAGTGGCCGTAGAATTCCCCTAAAACCCACTAAACTACAGTTAGCCGACTTCCAAAAAACCCCCATTGAATTAAAGGGCGAGGCCACGATTAAAGTAAAATATAAGGGGTTTGATGGATTTCTAGACCTCTTAGTCACTGAGGGCCAGAGAACCAGCCTAGTAGGCCTCAATTGGTTCCCGGCCCTGGGGATTTGGGTAGGGGGAATTAACACAATTACCAGCAAGACCCTCAAGACTGTCTGCGATAACTTCACAGACGTGTTCGATGGGTCGTTAGGGAGGTACATTACATTTAATTTAGACCCCGCTGTTAGGCCCATCAGGCTTAAGGCCCGGATGCCTTTCGCCCTTAAACAAAAAATCGAGGCCGAACTAGATAAGCTAGTAGGCCAGGGCGTCCTAGAACCCGTAGAGGGAGGCCTCTGGGAGACACCAATCGTCACACCCCTTAAACCGAATGGGGATGTGAGGATTTGTGCCGACTATAAAGCCACCCTGAACTTAGCAATGAAAAAACATGCTTACCCAGTCCCGACGGTGAAGCAGGTCCTCGCGACGATCCAGGACGGCGCCATTTTCGCCAAGCTCGACTTGGCGCAGGCGTATTTGCAACTCACTGTGTCTAAGGAAGCCGCCGAGGCTCAAACGATAGTTACCCACAAGGGGGCGTTCCGCGTTCACAGACTTCAATTCGGAATAGCAGCAGCTCCAGGCATCTTCCAGGAGGTGATGGAGAGGACCTTAAAGGGCATACCAGGTGTATGCCCTTACTTCGATGATGTCCTAATCGCTGGAAAAACTGAAGACATCCTAGCAGACAGGCTGGAACAGGTACTGGGGAAATTCAGGAATGCAGGGCTTAAACTAAAAAAAGACAAGTGTTGTATAGGGGTAAAATCAACTGAATTCTTAGGATTCAGAATTGATGCCCAGGGTATTCACCCTACTGAGGGAAAAATTAAGGCAATCAAATTGGCACCTGAACCCAAAAATAAGGCGGAACTACAAGCCTTCCTAGGTTTAATCAATTTCTACCACACCTTTTTGCCTCACAAAGCAGCCATTGCTGAACCTTTACACAGGTTGTTAGATAGGCAGACACCTTGGCAGTGGCAGGACAAGCACAGAATCAGTTTTCAAACATTAAAGGACATCTTGTCCAGTAACTCCACAGTCACTCACTTCATTGAAAACAAACCAATCTTCCTAGTATGTGACGCCTCTCCTTATGGAGTAGGGGCAGTCATAAGCCACATGGACGACCAGGGTCAACAGAGGCCTATTGCGTACTATTCCAGGACTTTGACTAAAGCAGAACGGAATTATGCACAAATTGACAGGGAAGCCTTGGCCATCGTGGCCGACGTAAAAAAGTTCCACGATTACCTATATGGTAGGAACTTTACAATTTACACAGACCATAAACCCCTCCTAGGGGCACGCAGATGCCCTTAGCAGATTGCCACTAGCAGACACTGGCACTGACCCAGCACCTGTGGGCCAAATCATGTCTCTACAGGAACTCTCAGAATGCCCTCTGACTGCCAAAGACATTGCAGCAGCTACCAGAAAAGACCACATCCTTAGCAGAATAGCAGCGTGGGTACAGGGGGGGTGGCCTAACAAGAATCCTGACCCCAAATTCACGCCATATTTTAGAAGGAAGGATGAATTGTCTTCACACCTGGGATGTATTCTGTGGGGAAATAGGGTTGTCATTCCAGAGGGCCATAGGAACACAGTGATGGGGGAATTGCATGAGGGACATCCAGGGATTGTCTGAATGAAAGCCCTGGCAAGGAGTCATTTATGGTGGCCTGGGTTAGACACAGCAATCAAGGACAGAGTAGCCGGGTGCTATCAGTGTCAACGGTCTAGATCAGAACAAGCACACACACCTGTACATAAGTGGGAAGTGGCTAGGAACCCTTGGTCTCGCATTCATATTGATTTTGCAGGCCCATTCCAAGGCCTCACATTCCTAGTTGTCGTGGATAGCTACTCCCGGTGGTTGGAGGTCGTGCCTGTTAAGTCCATGACTTCAGCCAAAACCATACAGGTCTTGCAGGGACTCTTTGCCACCCATGGGTTACCTGACGTGATTGTTTCTGACAATGGGCCCCAATTCACATCCAATGAATTTCAGGACTTCCTCAAGGCCAACTGGATTAGGCACGCGACATCGGCACCTTTCCGCCCCTCCTCCAACGGATTGGCTGAACGGAACGTCAGGACAACCAAAGACGCCTTAAGAAGAATCATCCAGGGGAATTGGCATCAGAGACTGGCTCAGTTCCTGTTGGCCCAACACACAACACCTTGCACGGCCACAGGGAAAAGCCCAGCTGAAATGAGGTGGGGCAGACGGCTAACGACCAAATTGGACAGATTACACCCTGACAGGCTTCCAGCGGAACCTGAAAGAGACATTCCAACCCGGTCTTTAAATATTGGGGACACAGTCTGGGTGAGGAACTATGTGTTGTGACTCAGGGCCAGCCTGTGGGTCCGACAGCCGGCTCCGATGTATCGGATGACTCAGATGAGGGGGAGGAGGGAGACGAACCGGCTGATGATGGTTTGGAGGCTTTGCAGAGCCCTCAGCCGGGGACCTCTTCTCAGCTGCGTGAGCCCGATAGTGCGGAGGATGATGACCCACAGCTGGCCCTGTTCAAGGACGCCCGACGCAGGAGGCAGTCGAGCAGGAACAAACAAAGAAAGGCTGTGGGACTCCTCGGGAGGAGGCTCAGGGAGACCACGCCCTGAGCTCTCAATAAAAGGAGTGTTTGGGGAGGGGCTGGTTGCTGAAAGCAACCCTTCCGCTTGAGGATTCAAGTTCCTGTGTTTTTGTTTCTTGTTTTGTTAATTGACTAATAAATCTTGGCAGACGCTTTTCAGCCTTGGACGCTCTCCAGTCTCTTCTGTTAGAATAGGGGTTTGCCTTACTACAAGGCCGGAAGAGGGCTGGTTCAGAACAGTTTGCTTTCAGCCTTCCACCCCTTACTACTACGATGGAGCAGCTTCTTGCCGAGAATGCTCAGCTCACTCAGCAACTCACTTTGCTGGCAGCTCAGGTGGCTCAACTGCAAGCTCAGGTACATGCTGCACCCCCACCCAGGAGGAAATGTCAGATAGCTATGCCGGATAAATTTGCTGGCAATCCAGAACTGTTTCCTGCCTTCCTGGGACAATGCCAGCTTTTTATCAGCGTGAGAGCAGCTGATTTCCCCACTGACCGAGATAAGGTGGGATTCGTGTTGAGCCTTCTGTCGGGAGATGCAGCTCGTTGGGGCACGCCTCTGTTGGCACAGCCTAGCCCTTTGTTGGATAACTTTGGGGGGTTTTGTGACCATATGCGCCTCATGTACAAGGACCCGATTAAGGCGCAGACTGCCACCCGACGTCTGAAAGCTTTGAGGCAGGGTCAGCGCCCCCTACAGGCCTATATCAGCGATTTCCGGCTGCTTAGCCAGGATTCCGCCTGGAATGAGGCTGCGCTCGTGGATGCCTTTCAGGATGGCTTGTCAGAGGAGATGTTGGATGAGCTGGCCCGCGTGGACATTCCCTCAGACCTGAATGGGCTGATCCATCTTTGTCTGCGGATCGATGCCCGGCTGCAGCAGCGAAAGAGTCGCCGTGCCACCCCACAGACCCCTGCCGCTTCTGTTGAGCGTGTGCCCCCAGTCCAGAGGGAGGAGCCAATGGAGCTGGGTGCCGCCCGGTCCCGTCTATCGGTGACGGAAATGGACAGACGACGATCGGAGGGGTTGTGTTTTTACTGTGGGGACCCTGGACATTTGGCTGCTTCTTGCCCAAAGAAGTGTCAGCGGGCATCAGTGACCAAGCCGGCCCCGAGAAAGTCCCCTGCTTTGCTGTCGGGAAACGGCCCGAGCCCGATCTAGACGGTGTGATAGATCGGGCGACCCACCACGACCACGCCGAGCGACGCCATGCCGACGGTGCCTGTGAACCTCCACGGCATTTGATCTTGGAGGCACGTCTGATCCTTCCTGGCAAGCCAGAGGGGATTCCGGTCCATGCCTTAATTGACTCTGGGGCTACCACTAACTTCATGGACTCGGCCTTCGTGGCCAAATGGGCTGTTCCCCAGTGTCCGGTGGATCCGCCCATGCTAGTGGAGACTATTGATGGTCGAGTGCTCCTGTCCGGGCCTATTACGGCCGCCACGCAACCAGTGTGTATGGCCATCAGTTCCCATGTGGAGGCCATCCAGTTCTACATCACTTCGGATCTGCACTTCCCCGTGGTCTTGGGACTGGCGTGGCTCCGGGCGCATGATCCACAGATCTATTGGTCTCAGAACTTGGTCACCTTCCCAAGTTTGCAGTGCGTGGACCACACCCGCCATATCTGTGCCGGCCAGGTGGAGGGTTCCTCAGGGGTTTCCTTGCCTCCCGAACTGTCTGACTTTGCTGATGTGTTCAGCGAGTCAGAGGCGGACCAATTACCCCCGCACAGGCCCTATGACTGTTCCATTGATCTAGTTCCTGATGCGCCTCTCCCAGTGGGGCGTTTGTACTCCATGTCGGAGCCCGAGTTGGCTGCATTGCGGGACTTCCTGACAAAGAATTTGGCTCGTGGTTTCATCCGGCCCTCGTCCTCGCCAGTGTCTGCGCCCGTGCTCTTCGTCAAAAAGAAGTCGGGCGAGTTACGGCTCTGCTGTGACTACCGGAAACTCAACGCCATCACGGTGCGTAACCGCTACCCGCTGCCCCTCATCCCCGAGCTCTTGGACCGACTCCGGGAGGCTAAGATCTTCACGAAACTGGACCTGCGTGGAGCTTACAACCTCGTCAGGGTTCGGCCGGGTGATGAGTGGAAGACGGCGTTTGGTACTCGCTATGGACATTTCGAGTACACGGTGATGCCGTTTGGCCTGACCAACGCCCCCGCTGTGTTTCAGCATTTTATGAACGACATCTTTCGAGATCTGTTGGACCAGTTTGTCGTGATTTACCTGGACGACATCCTGATTTACTCCCCGTCGCGTGAAGCGCATCATCAGCATCTCCGTCAGGTCCTGCAGCGCCTCCGGAAACATCGGCTGTTTGCCAAGTTGGAGAAGTGCCAGTTCTACCAGGTGACCATCGATTTCCTGGGTCACCGCATTTCTCCTGAGGGCATCGCCATGGAACCGAGTAAAGTTGAGTCGTTGCAGAGTTGGCAACCCCCACGTCGCGTGAAGGATGTTCAGCGACTTCTTGGATTCGCCAACTACTATCGAACATTCATCCCTGGCTTTGCTGCCTTGACAGCCCCCCTCACCCGGCTCCTGCAGAAGAAGACTCGGTTCCAGTGGAACGCCCCCGAACAACAGGCGTTCCAAGCTTTGAAGGACGCCTTCATGAAGGAGCCCATCTTGAAGCATCCCGACCCGCAACGGCCATTTGTCGTGGAGGCGGACGCCTCCGACATTGCCATTGGGGCCGTGTTACTCCAGGCAGCGACGCCCAACGGTACCCTTTTCCCTTGCGCGTATCACTCGCGGAAATTGAACCCCTCGGAGCGCAACTATACCATCTGGGAGAAGGAGCTGCTGGCCATCAAGGCGGCGTTCGAGGCTTGGAGGCATCATCTGGAGGGGGCGCGGCATCAAATCGAGGTCCGGACGGACCACAAGAATCTGGAAAGCCTGCAGACCGCTCGGAATTTGAACCAACGCCAGATCCGGTGGTCCCTCTTCTTTGCGAGGTTTGACTTCCGGGTGCGGTACATACCAAGCGGGCACAACCAGAGAGCGGATGCTCTGTCCAGGAAGCCCGAGTACACCCGAGTGGAAGACAAGCTTCCGCCCAGGACAGTGATCCCCGTCGAGTCTTTTGCTGCGGTGCGGGAGCCGGTGGATATACGGGCTCGGATCCGGGAGGCGCAACAGCAGGAGGCGTGGGTGGCTCAGCGGAAGGAAGAGGTGGGGCCAGATTCGCCTTGGTCGGTCACGGATGGACTCCTGTATTATCGTGACCGGCTCTATGTTCCAGGAGGGCCACTCAGGGGACTCGTCCTCAGCCAGTGTCATGATAACCCGGCTGCGGGGCATTTTGGCCTGTTCAAGACTCTGAACCTGGTTTCCCGTACCTTCTGGTGGCCCCGAGTCCGACACGATGTCCAGTCTTATGTCACCTCCTGCATCCCATGCAGGCAGGCCAAGTCAGCGACAGGGGCCCCGCCTGGTTTACTGCAGCCTTTGCCAACACCCAAGAGACCCTGGGGGGCTGTGTCCATGGACTTTTTGACAGATCTACCCCCATCCTCCGGCTTCACGACAGTGTTTGTGGTGGTGGACATGTTGACCAAGATGGCGCACTTCATCCCCTGTCGCGGCTTACCGTCAGCTCGCGCCACTAGTCGCATGTTCATCCAACAGGTGTTCCGGCTGCACGGCCTTCCCGATAGGGTCGTCTCCGATAGGGGGGCCCAGTTTACAGCCCGCTTCTGGCAGGAGTTGATGCGGGCGTTGGACATCAAGGTTTGCCTCTCGTCCGCGCATCATCCTCAGACCGACGGGGGTACCGAGAAGGTCATCGGCATCTTAGAGCAGTATCTGCGCTGCTACGTTAACCTGCAGCAGGACAATTGGGTGGACTATTTGGCCATAGCCGAGTTTGCCTTTAACAACTCGCAGCACACCTCCACGCAGATGACACCATTCTTGGCCAACGTGGGTTATCACCCCCGGTTTTTCCCCCTTTCGCCCGTGGACTCACCGGAGCCGGCAGCGAACGAATTCATGGCGGAATTACAGGCGATCCATCGGTTGGTGCGACGGCAGCTGGAGAAGGCCAAGGCCGACTACAAGAGGTTCGCCGATTGGTCGAGAAGGGATACGCCTCCACTATCGGTGGGGAATCGGGTCTGGCTGTCCACCAGGAACCTACCATCCACTTGGCCGGCGAGGAAGCTGGACCACCGTTACCTTGGACCGTTCCCAGTCGAGGCCGTCATCAACCCGGTCGCCTATCGTTTAACTCTGCCACGTTCCCTGCGCGTGCACCCCGTCTTCCATCGGTCCTTGTTGGTCCCCGAACAACCGGCTTGTCCACTTCGCCAAGCGGAACCTCCCCCATCAGAACCTCGTGATGGCGACAGCACCCCCGAGTACGAGGTCGCCAGCATCAGGGATTCCCGCTGGCTGAAAGGTCGCTTCCAGTACCTGATCGAGTGGAAAGGGTACGGGCCGGAGGACTTCACATGGGAAGACGCGACCGCCGTTCATGCCCCTGCGTTGGTGACTGCTTTTCACGAACAGTTCCCATCCCGACCGCATCCGGATCGGCAGACCCGGGGGAAGGGCCCTGCGGTGCGGGATAGTGTTGTGACTCAGGGCCAGCCTGTGGGTCCGACAGCCGGCTCCGATGTATCGGATGACTCAGATGAGGGGGAGGAGGGAGACGAACCGGCTGATGATGGTTTGGAGGCTTTGCAGAGCCCTCAGCCGGGGACCTCTTCTCAGCTGCGTGAGCCCGATAGTGTGGAGGATGATGACCCACAGCTGGCCCTGTTCAAGGACGCCCGACGCAGGAGGCAGTCGAGCAGGAACAAACAAAGAAAGGCTGTGGGACTCCTCGGGAGGAGGCTCAGGGAGACCACGCCCTGAGCTCTCAATAAAAGGAGTGTTTGGGGAGGGGCTGGTTGCTGAAAGCAACCCTTCCGCTTGAGGATTCAAGTTCCTGTGTTTTTGTTTCTTGTTTTGTTAATTGACTAATAAATCTTGGCAGACGCTTTTCAGCCTTGGACGCTCTCCAGTCTCTTCTGTTAGAATAGGGGTTTGCCTTACTACAAGGCCGGAAGAGGGCTGGTTCAGAACACTATGGGCAGGGGGACAAATGGTCACAAGGGGTAGTCATTGACATAACTGGACCATTATCGTACTTAATTGAGGGGGAAGGGAATCAGCTGATCAGGAGACACATCGATCAGCTAAGAAAAAGGTCCCCTGAAATTGTACAGACCAACAATGACAGGAGCATCACTACACCAGACAATGCATTCAGTCATGACCAGTTAAGGGCAACATCAGGGGGTGAGGGAATGGGAATACAAATCAGTGCAGCTGAAGCAAACCCCCTTAGTAGCAGGGCAGAAACTGAACCACGTTCCCAGGGCAGCCCAACAGAGTCCCTTGAACAGCCCAGTGTACCCCAACAACCCATAAGTGCGGCCTTGCCAGAGCCAGTGCCACAAACCACAGGGCCTGAAGCAGAGTCTAACAGCAGAACAGTAGACACCCCAGTTGTCGGCACAGCTGGCAGATACCCAGCCAGGAATCATAAGCCACCAAGTTACCTAAAAGACTATGTTAAGTAATTAACATTTATCTGGGGGGGAAGGGGTGTTGTGTCCATAGTTAATGGGAGTGGTTTCCCATGGCGGAAAAACCGGGTGCAGTTATTGGTTGTTACATTCTCAGCGGGAGATTCTGGGCCGGGGATTGGTTATGTTTAAAGGCACCTTAGTATATAAGATAGGGCTCAACGGCTGTTAAGTAGTTGACCCATGTGCATTCAATAAACGTTCTCTTGTTCAACCTCGCTGTCTACGCTCGTCATTCCGGACTTAACACTTAGTAATCATACTGTAATTATGCCGTCACAACCTATCCAAAGCTTCTAAAGTGAATACATTATCGCCACCCCATTACATCCCCCACTCCTCTAATTTGATTGCCCCCTGCCCTTATTTACAAATTACCTTTTATGCTTGTTCATTCCTAGGGGTTGTCTCTAATGTTGCTATCATATCAGTAAATTCTGGTTAGGACCAGTTTTCAGAGTAGCAGAGACCTTCTGTAAAGACCCACTTCAATCTACATCTTAAGAAAACAGAACTCTTGGAAACGGACTCTTCCAACAGGATTTTTTATTAAGAGAAATTGATAGTAGGCATGCTAGACAGGATCTGAGGGATCCTCCCCACTATTCAATGTTTTAAAGTGTTCCCAAGCAGCCCCCCACCCCGCAGTTCTTCCAGGCAATTCAAACTGGCAGAATTCTAGGTGTTACTCCAGGAAAAATAACATCAGTCTGACTCTGTCGGCACGATCATTCAATCCCAGGTCCCAGGCATTGCATCTTTCCCCACCCCCTTTTCCCTCGCTGCCGGTAAAGAGAAGTTCAGAGGGGCATAGGGTGAAAGGCAGATGGCCACATTGTTATGGTTAGCAGACGGCTCAGGTGGTGAGCGGTTCCATTGTTTTCCTCGGCTTCCTCTGCCAGGACATACCATTTGTCAAGTTGGTGTGGGCCCCACTTGGGTAGGCAAGGGTCATATAGGTCGTAATTCAGGCTGTCTTTGAAATGGCTAAGGAGGATGTCTTCCAGCCAGTTCAGCTTGCTGGTGACCGGGCATCTGCCTTGCCTCATCGTTTTGATTCTTTTTTTTAACAACAAATATTATATATCCTTTATTTCAGACATGTCAAACACAAGGCCCGGGGGCCGGATCCGGCCCGCGAAGTGGTTTCATGCGGCCCGCGAAGCCATCCTGGAAACAGTGAGGGAACGGCCCCCACTGCCTTGGCCCTGGCCCAGAGACCCTCCTTCTGCCAGAGACCGCCAGATCTGTCCCACTCCTGCCCGGGCCCCCATAGGCACCCTTGATGTGAATGATATAGAGCTGGCCACGCCCACCCAGTAGGCCATATGCACTCTAGCCACACCCACCCAGTAGGCCACACCCACCCTGGCCACGCCCACCCGTCCCCCTGAGGGCAACCACAATGCTGATGCGGCCCTCAATGAAATTGAGTTTGACACCCCTGCTTTATTTAGAAGATCAATTAATTGTGAGCAATTAAAACAGGTTCAGCAATAACACTGTAGGCAAAGTTAGTGTAGGATAAAAATTATTTCTAGTTTAGAGGCAGATGAACAAATCTCTCCCAGTCTTCAATATAGAAAGATTGGCATAAGAACCTTGAATGTTGTTCCTTTCTTTTCTATAGTTTACACAACTTATCTTTTTTTTAATTAGAGTTTTACAGATACATTTTAAACATAAAAACCCATCCCCCCACCCCCACCCAGTTCCCCCTCCCTCTCCCCCCCCCTGACTTCCCAGTGCAAATACAGGGTATTGACCCTAACAATCTTAAACTATAATATGCAAACTAACTATAATAACACTTTGAATCCTATCGCACTTTAACTCTCCTTAAAAATAACTAAATAATAACAAATTCTAATACTCATTCAAATGCTAAATGAAACTTTTTAGTCCCATATTTATTCTGGATATAATCAATCCATCTTCTCCATTCCAAAATATATCTTTGTTGCGAATGGTCTTTCAAATATGCTGAGATTTTTGCCATTTCTGCTAGGTTCAAAACTTTTGAAGTCCATTCTTCTATAGTAGGCAAATACTCCTTCTTCCAATATTGCGCTACCAAAAGTCTTGCTGCCATTATTAAATTCAGCATCAATTTAGTTTCTATAGCAGTAGAGTCTATAGTAATACCCAGCAAAAATAATTGTGGAGAAAATTTTATCTTTTTCTAAAATATCTTCTGCATATTCCACCAAATTTTAATCCAAAAAGCTTTTACTTTTTTACAAGTCCACCATATATGATAATACGTTGCATCATCACAACCACACTTCCAGCATTTAGGCTGATAATTTGAATACATAGATGCCAATTTCTTAGGATCTAAATGCCATCTATAAAACATCTTATAAAAATTCTCTCTTAAATTTTGTGCCTGTGTAAATTTTACATTTCTGACCCATATTGTTTCGCAAGTATCCATCGTTATTGGTTCTTGAATATTCTGGGCCCATTTTATCATACAATCTTTAACAAGTTCCGTTTCTGAATCTAATTCTATCAATGCATTATATATCCTTCTTATATGTGCAGGACTTTGATCTCTAATTTGTTTAACCAAATTTTCATCTACTATAGAAATACCAATTTTCTGATCCTGTTTCCATCTAGCTTGTAACTGCCCATACTGAAACCAAGTTTCTACTATCTTTCCTTCTTTTAAAATATTAAATGGCTTTAATTGCCACACATTTCTTTTCAATCTAAGAATTTCTTTATATGTAGTCACATCATGCTTAAATCCCACATTTATATTTTCTATTGCATGTTTAGGTATTGCCCAAATTGGAATTTTAAGGTTCAACTTATAACGATATTTTTTCCAAACTCGCAACAGGGCATATCTTAATATATGTGTCTTAAAAACATTATCCACTTTTTTATCATACAATAAATAAGCATGCCAACCATATAACAAATCATATCCTTCAATATTCAATAATCTCCCTTGTGTTGAATTGAACCAATTACTAATTAATGATAATACCGCAGCTTCATAGTATAATTTAAAATTGGACATTTTAAGACCACCTCTTTCACGTATATCTTGCATTATCTTAAGTTTAACTCTCGGTCTCTTCCCTGCCCAAACAAATTTATTAATACCTCTCTGCCATTCCTCCAAATTTGAATCTTTTTTAACTATAGGTATCATTTGAAACAAAAATAAGAATTTAGGTAAAACATTCATTTTCACAGCTGCAATTCTTCCCAATAAAGACAATTGTAATTTTTGTCAGCTATCTAATTCTTTTTGTATTTTTAACCATAAAAATTCATAATTATTTTTATATAATTTCACATTTGAAACTGAAAGATATACCCCCAAGTATTTGACCTTCTTAACTATTTCAAATCCCATTAGTTTTCCTAAAACCTCCTTTTGTTCTTTGGTCATATTTTTAGACAATATTTTAGTTTTTTGCCTATTTACCTTAAATCCAGAGACTTGTCCATATTGTAAAATTATTTCCATTAAATCTATAACCGATTGAGTTGGTTGACCTAATGTAATAACCAAGTCATCCACAAACGCTTTCAATCTATAATCTTGATCTTTAATTTTAATTCCCTTTATTTTCTTTGATTCACGTATCTTAATCAACAATATTTCCAATGTTAAAACAAACAATAATGGCGACAACGGACAACCCTGTCTTGTACCCTTTTCAATTTTACAAACTACCATTATTATTTGAGCTGTTTGTTTTTGATATATTGCCCTAATAGATTGTAAAAACTTATCACCAAACTCCATCTTCTCCAAAACTTTAAATAAAAATTGCCAATTCAATTGATCAAATGCTTTTTCAGCATCCAAAAAAATCAGTGCTGCAGGGACTTATTTCTTTCCAAATATTCTAATAAATTTACAATATGTCTCACATTATTTTTCATTTGCCTACCACTTATAAATCCTGTTTGATCAGAATAAATCATTTGCTGCATAACCCCCATTAATCTATTTGCTAAAATCTTTGCAAATATTTTATAATCATTATTTAAAAGCGATATAGGCCTATCATTTTTAAGTTGAACAAGATCTTGATTTTCCTTCGGAATCAATGTTATAAATATTCAAGAGCCCATAATAATAATAAAATAAGAAACCTTTATTGTCAAAGTACAACATGTGTACATTGAGATTAGCTGAGGCTCCCCCCATGCTCTCTCCCCCCAACACACAGTGACAACAAACCCTCCATCCCACCACACTATGTGAACCAACTACACCACACACTGGCCTCCCAAGTCAATTCTGCATAAGATTATGTCCTATTTAAAAGCCTAACAGCCCACGGATAAAAGCTATTTTTCAGCCTGTTGGTACGGCTGGCTATATTCCTATATCTCCTACTGGATGGTAGGAGAGTAAAGAGATACTGTCCAGGGTGTGAGTCATCCCTGAGAATCTTCCTCACTCTTCCAAGGCAACGAGCCCTGGCGATGTCATCCAGTGGTGTCAGGGAACAGCCCACAATGTCTTGTGCTGTGCTCACTACCCTCTGTAATACTTTCCTATCCGCGGCTGTCAGACCAGCATACCAAACCACAATACCATACGAGAGGACGCTCTCTATAGTAGACCGGTAAAAGAGGGTCATTAGCTGTTGTTCTACCCTGTTCTTCCCCAAGACCCTAAGAAAGTGAAGCCTCTGTTGGGCCTTTCTATCCACCTGAGTTGTGTTAACTTTCCAGGTCAGATCTTCACAGAGGTAGACTCCCAGAAATTTAAAGGAGGAAACTCTCTCTACACCGTTCTCTCCAATGTAAAGTGGGGCAGGTTCCTCCTTTTTTCTCCGGAAGTCTAACACCATCTCTTTCATCTTGCCGATGTTTAGGTGCAAGTTGTTGTTACTACACCATATGGATAGTTTTTCTACCTCCGCCCTATATGCTGTCTCATCCCCACCTGTAATAAGACCCACCACAGTTGTATCATCTGCGAACTTGATTATCGCAGTGGATGGGTCAGATGATACACAATCATAAGTGTATAAAGAGTACAGGTAGGGGCTAAGCACACAGCCCTGTGGCGTGCCGGTGCAAAGCTTCAGGGGGGTGGACAAAGCAGAGCCGACCCTCACTGTTTGTAACCGATCCCTAAGAAAGTCTTGAATCCAATTGCAGATGGCGGGGGAGAATTTCAAGTCAGTCAGCTTCTCGATGAGAATGCTCGGCAAAATGGGTGTTGAAAGCCGAGCTGTAGTCAACAAAAAGCATCCTGACGTAACTTCCAGGCTTCTCGAGATGACTTGTTACAGAGTGTAAAGCAGTAGCTATGGCATCGTCTGTCGACCTATTTCCCCTGTAGGCAAATTGATGTTTATCAAAGTCCAGTGGGAGGCATGTCCTAAGATGTTAGAGAACCAATCTTTCGAAGCATTTCATGACTACAGACGTTAATGCAATAGGTCTGTAGTCATTCAGGCACTCAACTGCAGTTTTCTTGGGGACTGGGACAATGGTAGCTGCTTTCAAGCTTGATGGTACACATGCCGTTTGCCAAGGAGATGTTAAAAATCCTTGTCAGGACCCCTGCTAATTGATCGGCACAATTCCTGACCACTATCCCCAGCACCCCATCTGGGCCTGCGGCTTTGCTGGGATTCACAGCCTTCAATACAGCTCTCACTTGGTGTTCACACAGGGTGAGTGGCTGAGAGTCAGAAGGCTGGCCAGCAAAGGCTACGGGGTCTGGTCTTTTAACCTCGTAGCGGGCGAAGAAGATATTCAGCTCCTCAGCCAATGAGGCATTGCTGTTTGCCATGCTCCTTGTGCTGCCCTTATAGTTGGCTAAGTGCTGCAGTCCCTGCCATACTTGCCTCGGATCGTTGTTCGCTAAATATCTAATGATAGATACTTGGGAAAAATTTGGGTTAGAAATGTAAAATTGATGCAAGCACAAAACCTAAGAGAGAATTTTTACAAGATGTTTTATAGATGGCATTTAGATCCTAAAAAGTTACCATGTATGTATCCAAATCAACCACCTAAGTGTTGGTAGTGAAGAGGCAACTTATTATCATATATGGTGGACATGTAAAAATTTTAAAACCTTTTGGATAAAAATATGGTGGATTTTTCAGAAAGTTTTTAAGAAAAAAATAAGATTTACTCCGCAGCTATTCTTATTGGGGATTATTTCGGATTGTACTGTTATAGAAACTAAATTAATGTTACACTTAATAACAGCAGCCAGACTTTTGGTGGCGCAACATTGGAAGAAAGATGATTTACCTACAATAGAACAATGGATACTTAAAGTAATGGACATAGCTGAAATGGCAAAAGTTTCAGCATATTTGAAAGAACAGTCACAAGAAAAATATATTTTGGAATGGAAAAGATGGACTGATTATATTCAGAACAAATATGGGACTAAAAATTTCAAATAGCATATGAATAATTTTTACAATTATAGAAGTGTTATTATAATTACTTTAGTTTTGTTATAAGGGAGTTAAAGGGTGGAAGGTTTGTTAACGTTGTAATAGATATTTAGCATATGTTTGCATAAGATTGCTATATGTAATACCCTGTATTCTGCTTTGGGAAGTCCAGGGGGGGAGGGAAGGGGGGTTGATGGGGAGGGGGGTTTATTATTAAAAATTTTGTAAAACTTTTCAATTAAAAAAAAGTTATAAATGCTGTTTTCCATGATGGAGGCACTTCTCCTCCAGATTGTATTGTTCTAAATAATTCTTTTAAAGGCTCCACCATTTCTGATTGTAAATTTTTATAATAAATACCGTATTTTCCGGCGTATAAGACGACTGGGCGTATAAGACGACCCCCTACATTTCCTGTTAAATTATAGGGTTTGGGCTATACTCGCCGTATAAGACTACCCCTCTTCCAACGCACACCAAATAAAAATTAAAAAACATCAGATTTGATTTTAATATGGTAATTTTAATTCAAATGCTTATGACATGCAGGTGCTTAGTAGGAAAACTGTCACTTATAAACATAAGGCTGTTTGTCATCAAACATGTAAACATAAAACAGTGCAAGTGGATTAAATAATAAATAATAATAATAATAATAATAATAATAATAATAATAATAATAATAATAAGTTGGAGGGGACCTTGGAGGTCATCTAGTCCAACCCCCTGCTAAGGCAGGAAACCCTATAAACCCTGTAAAAAATCACAGACTGCAGCTTCTTCTCCAATTGGTCCCGCTTTCCCTGCGCAGACTAAATGGGAGATCCGCTCCAGGTTTTCCAGCCAGCCCTGTCCCTAAATTTTCAGCACCCGGCGTATAAGACGACCCCTGACTTTTGAGAAGATTTTCATGGGTTAAAAAGTAGTCTTATACGCCAGAAAATACAGTAGCTGATAAACCATCTGTTCCAGGTGCCTTACCCACTTTTGTTTAATTGCTAAAATAATTTCTTCAGCAGTTATCAATTGATTCATTCCTTCCCGTTGCTCTTGTGTAAGTATTGGGATATTCACATCCTGTAAATAACTATCCATATCTAAATCTTGCTTTATATCCCTAGCATATAATTTAGAATAAAATTCAACAAAAGCCTTTTTAATAAGATCTTACTGAAACACCTCTTTGCCCTTATATTCTATCTTATCTATATTACATGATCTTTGTTTTTTCCTTAATAAATAAGCTAACCACCTACCCGGCTTATTAGCATTGTTGAAAGTATTATGTTTGGCATATCATAAATTAATTGCTACTTGATCTGCCATTAACATATCAAACTGTCCTCTTAGCAAATTAATTACTTCTTTCAACCTCTTGTCAGATGGGTTCAAAATAAGAGCTTTCTCTTTCATCTTTATTTCCTCCTCTATTTCTTTACACTTATATTCCATTCTATGTCTATGTTTATTATTCAAATATATTAACACTCCTCTAATATAAGCTTTACTTGCATCCCAAACCATTTCAATCGGAGTACCCTTATGCATATTCATAATAAAAAATTATCTCATCTGCTTTTTACATTCTTCCACATTCTCTTCATATCTAAATAAATTTTCATTTAGCCTCCATGATCTTCTTTCCCCCTTGCCCTTGTCCAATTCCATCCAGACTGGACTATGATCTGATAGAGTTCTTGGACATATCTTTCTTAATCCTAGAAAAAAAACCATTAGTAGTTAATACAAAATCAATCCTAGAAAAAGATTGATGTCTATCAGAAAAAAAGTAAAATCCTTTTCTTCCAAATTTCGTTCATTCCAGACATCTCGCAGTTCCAAGTCATCTTTCAAATCAAAAAAAGATTTTGGCAATCTAGTGTGGCTTGGAGTATTTTTAAAAAACCCTTTTTTATCTTTCTGAGTGTCAAACACTCCATTCCAATCTCCCATCAAAATGCACGATTTATAATCCCATTGAGTTATTTTATTATGTAGCAGTTTGTAAAATTCTCCTTGCTGTTGATTAGGTGCATATACTCCAGTTAAAAGTGTTTTCTTCCCTTCTATTAATAGTTCAATTATAATATATCTGCTTCAATTAAATTGGCTGTTATGTCTTTCTTTACATAAATAACTACTCCATTTTTCTTCTCTGGAGCAGATGGAATAAATTGTATACCCAGTCTAGAATTTATCAAATATTTTTGATCAGATGCACGAATATTTATTTATTTATTAGTTGAATTTATATACCGCCCTATTCCCGAAGGACTCAGGGTGGTTCACAGGGCAATTAAAACAGTACAAAAAAGAATAAAATGGAATTAAATTAGTACAGGCCCACAATTCCTAATAACAATAAAAGTAAAATTTTAAAATTAATTTAATATAATTTAATATAATATAACATCATTTTTAAATTGTTTCAAGTACTGAAATACTTTCTTTCTCTTTTGTGGTGAATTTAATCCATTAACATTCCAAGTTAGAAACTTTGTCACCATCTTTTGCGACTTGAAGCTTTCGGAGTGTTTCATGCAGATCCACAAGCATCTGCCTCTTTGACCTAGCTCCTCCCACTGCTTCACTAGAAATAGATTCCTGACTTGTAGTTATAGAACACTGTTGCTGTTGTTGTTGTTGTTCCTTACGTCTAGATGCAGCCCGTGTCACTGAAGTGAATCAACAAAAGGTTACTTTGTAGTGAATGAGGAAGTGCAGTGCTTTTTTTGTAAAAGAAAAAGGTGCCGGAACTCACACGTCATACAACCTGACTTGCCTAACTTATAAGGTTCCATCCAAAAAAGGTGCCGGAACTCCGTTCTGAGCATTCTATGAGAAAAAAAGCCCTGAGGAAGTGAAAGTAGTATAAACCCTATGCATACCTGCCTCCCCCTTAGTAGTATGACGGAATCCAGGAGGTAGTAAGAATTGGGTTTTTATATCAGAGAAGATAGATAGAAATGAAATAAACTGGAATCTGACACCTTCCTAGATACAATTCTCAAGCTTCAAGCTAGGCTCATGAGATTAAAATGTATGCAATGTATTTGCTCCACAGGCTAGCATGTCCTCTCACAGTTCTGTAAAACTAATAAACTCTTTTTCCCACAATCCCTCCTTTTTCTTTTCACAATCAATATTTTACACTCATATTTCTCAAATTGTCTCAACATTCTTTCAACTTCTTCAGTCTTATCTTTCATTTTCCATCCAACCAAGCTATCTTTACAACACATCATCATCATTGGTCCAAGCTGCATACAACAACAAACCATCATTCCAGTTATCAATATTAAAATTTCCAACATTATTGTTTTAACCATCCAGCCAAGTTAGAGATCCAATCGCTGAGTCCTTTCAGGGGATTCCAACCATCCCTCCTTATGGCCCCAGCTGTTTCTTGTAATTTATTTACTTGTTCATAATGTTTCTCAATTAGTTCAGATTAATCAGGTACTTCTTCACTAGTATTATATATCCAACAACTACAATCAATTTGCTCTGCACATAGTTCACTCACAGCTGCTGCTAAACTCTGTTTGTAACTGTTAACAATGTAGTCCTCACTATTTTTAAATCTTCACTTAGTAACATGTCACTTTGAGTTGTTTATTATTTCATACATAATATTGGTGAAATTATTTATTCTTTTCATTATTTTCCATCCTCATCCTGTAAATGAAGGGGCTAAAGTCCACCATCTGACCTCAGCTTCATACAAGTTATCTTTTTTTCTTCTTCTGTTTAACAAATACCTGGGATGTTCTGGTGTGAATACATATGTCTCATCCTGCACCTCCATTACCAGCATCAACTTAGCAAGGTAACACCATCCAACTCTCCTTGTGTTCATATATTGGAAACATTTGTTTTCACAACAATGAATGTTATTTCCTGCACTAGGCATTAGCAACACCATTGTGCCTTTCTGATGCTACATCCTGGCATTGTTCACAGCCTCCAAAGCGTGGAACCACTGATGTGGCGGATCATGTCTAGTCCAATTCAGATAAGCCTCATACAAAGATTTATTCTTGGATGATTGAAACAAACCTCTGGTGATACCTTGAACATTGAACTTATCAAAGGTGCCCGGAGTCATGGTGACACTGACTACAGTATTTCCACACCAGCCATCTCCAGTGGTTAAATTTCCTCTGACATAAAAACTTCCCATTATCTCTTGTACCTGTATTTCTCCCAACTCTCTCTCACAACAAAGTTTCCATAATGGATACACTTGGAGTAGTCATTAAAATCTGTGAGATATTAATAGGAATCACTACTGTTGGAATCTTTGTTGTCTTCTCATTCGAATGAGAACACACCCAACAACTGGAGTGTCCTGATTTTCTAGCATAAAGATATTTCAAAGCTAGCCAGGTATTGGTTGGTTTGGTATCCATAACTTCCATATCCACATCATGAAAGGATTCAGTATTTTTTCTAATGGCAGTAGCAGGTATAGCAGAAGGAGCAGGAGTGGCTTGCAAAGCACTTTTTAATTTGTTGCCATCTTCATCCTTCATCTGAATGCAGACTTTAACCTGCTGATTCAATTTATTGCTGGTAGTAATAATCACATCATCCCACGGACATATCAATATACACTGATGGGGCCACTGTTTTTTCAATTTATTAACTGTTAACTGAAAACTCTAGAAATTGGTGCTTTACCTTTAACTTCTGAGCTGCATTGTGTTCCAGAACTCGCTGGAAGTATCAGGACTGGATTGAAAAGTAGGCCACACAATAACAACAGCAATATCCCCATCTTTCTACTGTATAAGCAAGGAATATTACAACAACCAACAGTTAACATGACGATAACAGCAACAACAATCAGTGATACAATTACAATGGCAAAAGACACACATCATGAACCAATGTTTCTTCTGACTTCTTTCTTCCAAACACACAAGGTATTTCTTTCCTGAAACAGTAGAAAATTAGAATTCCAAGTGCAATTAACAAACCTCAAGTTACCCCCAAATGCCAAGATTCTAGCATCAGTTGTGACTTTTTCAGGATCTTCAGCTGGTTGAACAGTCCAGATGGCTGGTTCTTCCACTGGTCCCTTCACTCGGGTGTCAGGTGTCCACCCTTCTCTCGGGTTCTCACAGCAGTTTCAGTGGTTAACAGCACCTGGTATGGTCCCTCCCAGTTTGGCTGTAACTTCTCCTCTTTCTGAGTTTTGATTAAGACCCAATTTCCAGCTCTATAAAAATGCACCGCAAAGTCCAAAGTGGGGTTTGTGCTAGGAGTCCTTCGTTCCTAAGATAAAGAATAAGACAGTATATAGTTCTTTATAAACATATCCTTAGTTTCATATTGTGGAATTTCCCCCACTTGAGGTAATTCAGTAAAATCAACTTCAATGCATTGAAATGGTCTCACAGCTATGTCGCCCCTCCTTTTCATTTACATACCATGCATTTGTCACAAACTTACTTAACCACTGTATACAACCCACAGCATCCCCAATGACTACCCTGATGTAGTACTTCCAAAATTTCCCTAGTTATCAATTCATTAAGCATTTGCCTTCCATCAGGTAATGCACACTTTCCTTTTTCTGTTTTCACTGCCCCTACTTTCTCTAACTCTGTCTCCTCATCTATAGTGAACATTGGATTACTACTTGGTTTTTCCACTATAGGAGTTCAACTTAACATTAAACATTCAGTTCCTTCTTCAGCTGCCACCTTGACTTCCAAGTCAGCTAAATTATTGCCACAGACTTCAAAAGAATTTCCTTTCTGATGCCCTTCCACATGTACCATAGCAATCACTTCACGCAACATGAAATTGTCCAATACCTGTGTAATCCGTTCCCCATGAACTGAATCCTTCCCTTTGCTATTAATCAACTCTCGTTCTTCCCAAATCTTTCCAAAAGTGTGCACTATTACAAAAGCATAGTCCCTCTGTTCCTCCAACAATTTTAAAGCTTGATTTAATGCATACAATTCACAAGTCTGTGCAGACCAATTTAAAGGCAACTTTCCTGCTTCTACCAAAACTTCTTCTTTTCCTTCTACTATTGCATATCCATTTCTCCTCTTCCCTTCTACCACTCTGGAGGACCCATCTATAAACAAATTAGCATGTTTTCCCACAGCAACATCTGTTGAGTCAGCTCTAACTCTAGTCTGTAATTCAATTACTTCAACACAATAATGATCAATATCTGTTCCTACTTCTAAGTCTCCTCTTAAAAACTGGACTAGATACAAACTAACATCAGTAGTCAATACTAGATCATTCTGTTCCATAAGTATACTCTCATATATTAAAACCCCTGAGTCTGTCAGCCATCGGCTGGCTTTCTGGTTCAAGATTGCCCTCACTTGATGGGGGAGGGAGGGTGCTAACCACCAAAGTTCCCCCAAATGTCAGTTTTCTAACACTGTTGTGGCTGCCACAAGTTGAACACAATCTGGCTGTCCTCGACACAGGATCTAACATTTTTGACAAAAATGCCACTGGCTGCTTCTTTCCTCCCCACTTCTGAGTCAAAACCCCCAAAGCTATTCCTTCAATTCTCAGGTGTTATTCTTCTAATTCTTTCACTAATCAATAAATCAGTATGTCCTGTACACAAATATAAAAACATAAAAGGAAAAAAGGGAAAAAAAGCAACTTCATACACACATGAAGTGTGTGAGATTCTCAAATCATCCAGGTCATGGTTGTCCCAAAGATGCTTTTTCAGGAGGCAACTTGACTTTCTTGCGTTTCTTTTGAAGATGTTTGGCTTCTCATCCAAGAAGCTTCTTCAGCTGTGACTGGATGGTGGGGAATCGCAGGATTTATATTGCTTGAGTCTAATTGCCTCCTGAAAAAGCGGAATAATTTTTATACCCTTCTTTGCTTTTGTGATTAAGATGCCTGATGGGGATCTTTGGTATTTTGATTGCCCCGCCAGATTTTCTCGGGTGGTGAAAGAGGTTAAGTCTCGCCTTGGGGAGGGGAGGAGAACGTAAATTCGGTGGTCTTTTGTTTTTATTGGCTTAATTCTGTTTGTAGTGACTGAAGCGCGGACGCCGCTTCTCGCTCCATTCCTGCTGCAATGGATCCACTTGCAGAGCGCTCCTAGCCGCTCGCCCTGCCTTCCTCTTCCCGCCTGGTGAGGGCGCGGAGGGCGCAGCCCCGCCCGCCGCAGGAGGGGCCGAGCGGGGAGGAGCGGGCACGAGGACCCCGGGGTGTGGCCAGCATCAGCAGCGCCGCCGCTCCTTCCTCCAGGCGACTGCAGCAGCCATGCCGGCCTTCGTGGTCTCCACCAACGTCCCGCGGGAGGCGCTGCCCGAGGGGCTGCTGGCCGAGCTCACCGAGGAGCTGGCCAAGGCCACGGGCAAGCCGGCGCAGGTGAGGGGCGGGCGGGGCACGCGGGGGCTCTGGGCGCGGGATCAGCGCCCCGTCCCTCCGTCATTCTCTCTCTCCTCCCCCCAGTACGTCTCCGTGCAGGTGAACCCGGACCAGGTGATGTCCTTCGGGGGCTCCAGCGCGCCCTGCGCCATCTGCAGCCTCCACAGCATCGGCAAAATCAGCGCGCCGCAGAACAAGGCCTACAGCGCCACGCTGAGCGCGCTCCTGGCCAAGCGCCTGCGCGTGCCCGCCGACAGGTAAGGGGCGGGGCGGTGGGCGGAGCTCCCACCGTCTCTCCCTCTCTCTCACTCGATCCCGCTTCTTCCCCCCCCCCTTCGCAGGGTCTACATCAACTTCTACGACATGGCCCCGGCCAACGTGGGATGGAACGGCTCCACCTTCGCGTAGCGCCGCCGTCACGGCTGCCGGGGGGGGGGTGCGGGGGTGGCAATAAAGGCTTCCGAACAGTCGCTCTGGGTCTGTCTTTACTCTCGCGCGCGCGCGGGCGGGCGGGCGGGGAGAGGGGGCGGGGCCCTGGGCGTCTTGTGACCTCATCGGGACGCGCCGCCGGCTGAAATGGCGCTCTTCGCGGTGCGCAGGTGAGGCCGCGTGGTTTGGGCTCCGCGCCGGAGCGCCTGGCCGAACGGAACAGGGTGGGAGGGGGCTGCTGGGGCTCCGGAGCGGGTTTCTCAGGCAAATGTTCTGGGTCCTATCAGTAGCTCCTGGGGGGGGGGCTGGTAGCCGTCCTCTGAGCGGGCCGCACCGGCGGCGCTTGTTCGTTTACTCGGCAATTGGCGCCCACCGAATTGAGCGCGGGAACAACCCTGTGAGCCCTCGGACGTACGCCATTTCACATCCCTTGAGGGCAGGTTAAAAGGTTTAAAGCGCTGGAGGTCGGAAACGGTAACCCCAAAGGCGCCCTGCCTGTGCCGGGCTCCAGAGAGTGAGAAACGGGCGACGCCTTCACAATCTCCGGTGGAGGGGCGGTGAAAACGGTGTAAGCAAAAGCCCGAACATGGGTCACTAAGCGAGTGAGTTAGGGCAAGCTTTAGAAGCAAATCCACTTGGTTAACGGAGGAAGCGATTGACATATAAGAATATTCAGATGTTCTGCAGTAACATCTGTAACAGCGTTTTTAAAGTGCCGCTATCACACCTCGGGTCTCCGAGCGCTAATAAAATCTATCTTAAGAGTTACAAAATTTCCATCGGTCAATTGCAAAAGGCCGCACGGCTGGATCCGCGCATGTAATACGCCCGTTACATTACGACCTTCGAGGTTCTTGGGAGGATCTCGATGCAAATGAGGGCTGGCAGCAGCAATTACGTGCTATGTACAGTTGCAAGAAAAAGTATGTGAACCCTTTGGGATTATGTGGAGTTTTGCATGAATTGGCCATAAAATGCGCTCTAAACGTCATGTAAGTCACAACAATAGAAAAACACAGTCTGCTTGAACTAATACTACACAAACGTTGTTAGTCGCGAAGTCGTGTCCGACCCATCACGACCCTATGGACCAGGGGGTCTTCAAACTTGGCCCTTTTATGACTTGTGGACTTCAATTCCCAGAATTCCTCAGCCAGGCATGCTGGCTGAGGAATTCTGGGAATTGAAGTCCACAAGTCATAAAAGAGACAAGTTTGAAGACCCCTGCTATGGACAATGTTCCTCCAGGCCTTCCGGTCCTCTACCATCTGGAGTCCATTTAAGCTCACGCCTACTGCTTCAGTGACTCCATCCATCCTCATTCTCTGTCGTCCCCTTCTTCTATTGCCCTCAATCTTTCCCAGCATTAGGCTCTTCTCCAGTGAGTCCTTCCTTCTCATTAGGTGGCCAAAGTATTTGAGTTTTAGCTTCAGGATCTGGCCTTCTAAAGAGCAGTCAGGGTTGATCTCCTCTAGGACTGACCGGTTTGATCGCCCTGCAGTCCAAGGAACTTGCAGGAGTCTTTTCCAGCACCATAGTTCAAAGGCTTCAATTCTTTGGCGCTCTGCCTTTCTTATGGTCCAGCTTTCACTGCCATACATTGCAACTGGGAAGACCATAGAGTTGACTATATGCACTTTTGTTGACAGGGTGATGTCTCTGCTTTTTAGTGTGCTGTCTAGATTTGCCATGGCTTTCCTCCCGAGGAGCAAGCGTCTTTTAATTTCTTGGCTACAGTCCCCATCTGCAGTGATCTTGGAGCCCAGGAAAATAAAATCTGTCACTACCTCCATTTCTTCCCCATCTATTTGCCAGGAATTGAGAGGGCCAGATGCCATGATCTTGGTTTTCTTAATGTTTAGTTTCAACCCAAGTTTTGCACTCTCCTTCTTCACTCGCAACAAGAGGCTCTTTAGTTCCTCTTCACTTTCTGCCATTAGAGTGGTATCATCTGGCATATCTTAGGTTGTTGATGTTTCTTCCGGCAATCTTAATTCCCACTTTTGATTCATCTAGCCCTGCCTTTCTCATGATGTGCTCTGCATATAAGTTAAATAGGCAAGGCGACAGTATACAGCCTTGCCGGACTCCTTTCCCAATTTTGAACCAATCAGTGGTTCCGTGTCCAGTTCTCACTGTTGCTTCTTGGCCCGCATATAGGTTTCTCAAGAGACAAATAAGATGGTCTGGTATGCCCATCTCTTTAAGGACTTGCCACAGTTTGTTATGATCCACACAATCAAAGGCTTTAGCATAGTCAATGAAGCAGAAGTAGATGTTTTTCTGGAACTCTCTAGCTTTCTCCATGATTGCGTATGTTAGCAATTTGATCTCTAGTTCCTCTACCTCTTCGAAATCCTGCCTGTACTTCTGGTAGTTCTCGATCCACATAGTGCTGGAGTCTAGCTTGTAGAATTTTAAGCATAACTTTACTAGCATGAGAAATGAGTGCAATGGTGCAATAGTTTGAACATTCTTTGGCACTGCCTTTCTTTGGAATTGGAATGTAAACTGATCTTTCCCAATCCTGTGGCCACTGTTGAGTTTTCCAAATTTGCTGGCAAATTGAGTGTAGCACTTTTACTCCATCGTCTTTTAAGATTTTGAATAGCTCAGCTGGAATACTGTCACCTCCACTAGCTTTGTTGTTGCTCAGCTTTTTTAAGGCCCACTTCACTTCACATTCTAGGATGTCTGGCTCGAGGTCAGTGACCACCTCATTGTGATTATCAGGGACGTTAAGCTCATTCTTGTATAGTTCTTCTGTGTAATTTTGCCACCTCTTCTTAATCTCTTCTGCCTCTGATAGGTCCCTGCCATTTTGGTCCTTTATCATGCCCATTTTTGCATGAAACGTTCCTTTCATCTCTCCAATTTTCTTGAAAAGATCTCTGGTCCTCCCTATTCTATTGTTTTCTTCTATTTCTTTGCATTGTTCATTTAAGAAGGCATTCTTATCTCTTCTAGCTATTCTTTGGAATTCTGCATTTAATTGGGCATATCTTTCTTTTTCTCCCTTGCCTTTCGCTTCCCTCCTTTTCTCAGCTATTTGCAAAGCTTCCTCAGACAGCCATTTTGCTTTCTTGCATTTCTTTTCCTTTGGGATGGTTTTGGTTGCTACCTGTTGTACAATGTTGTGAACCTCTGTCCATAGTTCTTCAGGCACTCTGTCTATCAGATTAATTCCGTAAATTTATTTGTCACCTCTACTGTATATTGAACAGGGATATGATTTAATTCATACCTGACTGGCCTAGCGCTTTTCCCTACTTTCTTTAATTTAAGCCTAAACTTTGCAACAAGAAGCTCATGGTCTGAGCCACAGTCAGCTCCTGGTCTTGTTTTTACTGACTGTATAGAGCTTCTCCATCTTTGGCTGCAGAGCATATAATCAATCTGATTTCTGTGTTGACCGTCTGGTGATGTCCATGTGTAAAGCTGTCTCTTGGGTTGTTGGAAAAGAGTGTTTGCTATGACCATCATATTCTCTTGACAAAATTCTATCAGCCTGTGCCCTGCTTCATTTTGTACTCCAAGGCCAAACTTGCCTGTTATTCCAGTTATCTTTTGGCTTCCTACTTTAGCATTCTAATCCCCCATGATGATAAGGACATCATTTCTGGGTGTTAGTTCTATAAGGTGCTGTAGGTCTTCATAAAACCGGTCAATTTCATCCTCTTCAGCACCGGTGGTTGGGGCATAGACTTGGACTACTGTGATATTGAATGGTTTGCTTTGGATTCGAACTGAGATCATTCTGTCATTTTGAAGATTGTATCCCAGTATTGCTTTTCCTACTCTTTTATTGACTATGAAGGCTACTCCATTTCTTCTGAGGGATTCTTGCCTGCAGTAGTATACCTGATGGTCATCTGAATTAAATTCACCCATTCCTGTCCATTTTAGTTCACTGATACCTAAGATGTCGATGTTTAGTCTTGTCATCTCTTGTTTGACCACGTCCAGCTTTCCTTGATTCATGGATCTTACATTCCAGGTTCCTATGGAGAAAAAATCTTTACAGCATCGGACTTTCCTTTCACCACCAGACATATCCACAGCTGAGCGTCCTTTCAGCTTTGGCCCAGTCGCTTCATTCTTTCTGGCGCTACTAGTACTAGCCCTCTGCTCTTCCCCAGTAGCATATTGGACGCCTTCCGACCTGAGGGGCTCATCTTCCAGCGTCATATCGTTTTGCCTTTTGGTACTGTCCATAGGGTTTTCATGGCAAAGATACTGGAGTGGTTTGCCATTTCCTTCTCCAGTGGATCACGTTTTGTCAGAACTCTCTACTATGACCTTTCCGTCTTGGGTGGCCCTGCATGGCATAGCTCATAGCTTCATTGAATTACGCAAGCCCCTTCGCCACGACAAGGCAGTAATCCATGAAGGGGACACAAACATTAGCTGTTGTCATGTTTTAATTGAACATAAGATGGAAACATTCACAGTGCAGAGTGGAAAAAGTATGTGAACCTTTGGACTTAATAACTGGTTGACCCTCCTTTGGCAGCAATAACCTCAACCAAACGTTTCCTGTAGTTGCAGATCAGACCTGCACAACGATCTGGAGTAATTTTGGACCACTCCTTTTCACAAAACTGTTTCAGTGTAGCAATATTCTTGGGATGTCTGGTGTGAATCGCTCTCGTAAGGCCATGCCACAGCATTTCAATCGGGTTGAGGTCAGGACTCTGACTGGGCCACTCCAGAAGGCGTATTCTGTTTTGTTGAAGCCATTGTTTTGTTGAATTACTTGTATGCTTTGGGTCATTGTCCTGTTGTATCACCCATCCTCTGCGGAGCTTCAGTTGGCGGACAGATGGTCGTACGTTTTCCTGCAAAATGTCCTGATGAACTCTGGAATTCATTTTCCCATCAATGACAACAATCCGTCCAGGCCCTGAGGCAGCAAAGCAGCCCCAAACCATGATGCTTCCTCTGACATCTTTTACAGTGGGGATGAGGTTTTGATGTTGGTGTGCTGTGCCTTTTTTTCTCCACACATAGTGTTGTGTGTTTTTCCCAAACAACTCAATTTTGGTTTCATCTGTCCACAGTATATTTTGCCAGTAGTGCTGTGGAACATCCAGGTGCTCTTGCAAACTTCAAACGTGCTGCAATATTTTTTTTGGACAGCAATGGCTTCCTCCGTGGTGTCCTCCCATGTACTCCATTCTTGTTTAATGTTTTCCTTATTGTAGATGTGTCAACAAAAACGTTATCATGTGCCAGAGTTTAAGATTCTTCTTTACCTCATTAAGCATTATGCGCTGTGCTCTTGCAGTCATTTTTACAGGACGACCACGCCTAGGGAGAGTAGCAACAGTGCTAAACTTTCTCCATTTGTAGACAGTCTGTCTTACCATGGACACATGAATATCAAGGCTTTTGGAGATACTTTGGTAACCCTTTCCAGCTTCATGCAAGTCAACAATTCTTGATCGTAGGTCTTCTGAGAGCTCTTTTCTGTGAGGCATGGTTCACATCAGACAGTGCTTCTTGAGACCAGTAAACCCCAAACAGGTGTGTGTTTTTAAAGGGCAGGACAGCTGTCAGCAACACATCCAATATCATCACACTGATTGGAGTCAAGGTTGGCTCACTCCTGGCTCCAATTAGCTCTTGGAGAAGTCATTAGGCTAGGGCAGGGGTCGGCAACCTTGGCTCTTTTATGACTCGTGGACTTCAACTCCCAGAATTCCTGAGCCAGCTATGCTGGCTCAGGAATTCTGGGAGTTGAAGTCCGCGAGTCATAAAAGAGCCAAGGTTGCCTACCCCTGGGCTAGGGGTTCACATACTTTTTCCACCCTGCACTGTGAATGTTTCCATCTTATGTTCAATTAAAACATGACAACAGCTAATGTTTGTGTAGTATTATTTTAAGCAGACTGTGTTTTTCTATTGTTGTGACTTACATGACGTTTAGAGCGCATTTTATGGCCAATTCATGCAAAACTCCACGTAATCCCAAAGGGTTCACATACCTTTTCTTGCAACTGTACATAGCACGTAATCACTGCTGCCAGCCCTCATGGAACAGCTCTGTCATGGAACACATAACATAATAGGGTTGGAAGGGAGCTTGGAGGTCTTCTAATTCAAGGCTTTTCAACTGGTGATATGCCTACCACCTGTGGTAATGCCAAAGCGGTGCAGCGCAGGACTTGCCGTGAGCAAGTCTACAGGAGCTGCAGGGCTACTTGGGGCGAGGCAAAGGCCCCAGGATCGGCACTTCTGGCATCCCCGGAAGAGAAAGAGGGGGCAGAGACATGAAGGGATATAAAAACTGGCAGTTTGGGTGGGAGAGAGAGAGGGAAAAAAAGACTCAGCCTTGGGGAGAGGAGGAGGAAGAGTCAGCTGGAGCTGCACTGAAGGTAAAAGGAGGAGGAGGGGCGAGAGAGGAGAGGACAAAAAACAGGCCGGGTGCGCACACGCGTGGCAGTAACAAACAGGCAAGAAGCGCAGCTGGGGAAGGGTTGTGGCATGAGAGTCCTTCCCTCCCTCTTCACCCCAGAGTGGCTGAGCCAAGTGAGGTGAACCGCATGGAGTGGCAGGGCAAACCTGCCTGTGTGCGCGCAGAGGCTGAGGCTTATGCGCTCTCCTCTGCCTCTGTGAGCCACGGGCAGGTTTGGCATGTCGCCGGTTTGCCTCACCCGGCCACTCCACACAGTGAGGAGAATGTGCTGCTGCCTGCCGAAAGCATAGAGCAGGTAGCGTGGACTGTCATGCCGCTCACAGTGTCCCCTCCCCCGGAGTCCACAGGTGTGCGAAGAGGTGTTTTTTCTTCCTCCCTCATTACAAATACCTTCCTGCCGCTCTGCTCTTAATTCTGTGCAGCTCTTGTCAAGCAATTTACAGTGGCCTTTCAAGCCATGGCCACTGACAGCCTGCTCCCCTCCCCTTGTGCCTTCCTGGGCACGGAGGGAGGGAGGGAAGGAAAAAAGGAAGGGACAAAGAGGGAAGGAAGGAAGGGAGGGAGGGAAGGCACCCACCCCCCTCCACCAGAGACCCACGGATCCCCCCACAGCCCTGCCCGCACACCCCACAGGTGCCGTGCAAACTGAGTGATGAGCTGGCCATGCCCCCCCCCCGCTATTGACTTTGCTTGTCAAAAAGTTGCAATTGGTGATCACATGACTCTGGACACTGTCAAGCATCTGAATGTAAATCACATGACCCTGGGGTTGCTGCAACAATCATAAGTGTGAAAAATGGTCATGTCACTTTTTCAGTGCCATTGTAACTTCGAACAGTCACTATGCGAATTGTTGTAAGTTGAGGACTGCCTGTACTTTATCATTTTGTTCCTTTTCTTTTTTTGTTTTTTTGGTCATCAAGTTTTTGACACCTTGGTAGGCGACTGGTGGTACTCAGATATTGCCTTATCCTAAAAGTGGCAGAATGGGTGAAAAGGTTGAAAAGGCCTGTTCTAGTCCAACTCCCATGGCAGGATACCATTCTGCACTAGCTATGCCCATTCGTGGACCAGGAGGCCCTATACCTGGTCCTTCCTGCCCTGGTCACCTGTTGCAAAACTGTAATACATTCTGCATCAGGTTACCTTTGAAGAACAACTGGAAGCTTCAGGGGTGCAAAAGGTGCACACTTCAGTCTACTCTGCGAGGTGCCAGTTTGCTTCTGGGTTCAATTCAAGATGCTGGTGATGGCCTATAAAGCTCTATTTGGCTTTGTGTTTTACCAGCCTTTCAAAAAGTTCTCAAATGTTTAAATTATAAATGGTCAAAAATTAAAGTACCAGTTCGGAAAAACAAACATACTAATTGATATGATATCTATTTTTTGATTATGTCTGAGTCTCTGTGATTTATGTGGGCTAACTCTCCACATTTTTTTAACTTGTATGGCTTCTTTCAGTTGTTTCATGCTCTGACTGGCGTCGGCTTCGATGGTGTCTAGCCACTGTGGCTTTTGGCAGCCCCATTTCCTTTTACCATTGATCGTTCTGAGCATAACTGCATAACTATCTAATAACTAATAAAACAAGGAAACTCTTCAGTTGAGATTCCGCCTCAGAAAATTCTTTTCACTTGCAATCAGTAGCCCTAAAGTAGCGTATGCTGCTCTAAAGCAAAAGCAAACATGAAAACTGAGGGAAGGTAGCTAAAAAGTAGAATATTCAACTGAACATTAAAGATACTACTACTTGGTTTTCTCTCCTGTCAAACCTCCAAGGAGGAATAACTTGTCTATGTGTTAAAATGACTTTTCCCCGGGAAATCCCCAGGTACATTAGTGATGAAGAGGATGGTCCAGAATGTAAGTCCCAGTTGCTCTTACATCGGCTGCAGGAGCAAGCAAAGACTCGGCAGCTGCAAAAACAGGAGCAGAACTGGCCCACTTCTGGGCAGCAAAAGCGATTGGCATCTGGAACACTTGAAGAAGAGACCAACAAGAAATTAAAGCAAACAAGCAAAAAGAAGAAGGCAACTCAAGAATTTCTTGCAACCCAAAGTCACAGAGAAAAGAACCCAAGACAACATACTTGTGGGGCAGAACGTTTGCCCGAGAAAGGAGATGACTCAAGCAAAAGTAAGAGTGGTGGGAATTCTAGAGCACCTCAAGGAAAGATAAAAGCAGTCCAAGGTAAAACAAATTTTGATTTTGGCTGGGTCCTGGGAGTTTTGCCTGGGCAGGTTTCATTTGGGAACCAATCACTCTAGGAAGGACTGTTGGAGCTGTTTTTCAGACCGTTGAGCAGAGCACTTATCCCATAGTGGCAGTTTCCCTAGGCAAAATGCAACAAACTTTGGGGTTTTACTTCTCTTAGCACAATCTCCGCTCACCTGTTTTGGTGTGTTCAGTGAATTATTTTCTTGCTTGCATCGTGTGGCTGTTAATGCAGGCACCTCATTGGTATCAATATTTCTGTTACCAACAGACGGCAAGAACCCATACCAGCACAGAGTAGCCACCTGCTTTGTTCTTCCTTTAGCTTTTTGGTACTTTTTGAAAAGGGTGCTTGACAGTCCACCATCAGGTCCAGCAGGAAGGGCATGTTGCAGAACCTGTCTGTGAAGGAATATCATCTGACAGGGCCCTGGAGGTTAGACTGAACCTGACCTTACTGTCCTTCTGGAAAACCTGAGCTTTGCCATGTGGTAGGGGTGGTGCAGAACTGCAAAATGGCCGTTAGTGAGTTTGGGGGTGCTTGCCCACCGATTATGGGTTTTTTTAATGGTTTTAATTGTCTTCCTTGTTTTATTTTGGTTGTTTTTGTTTTTGTTTTCATTCTCCAGGCTGCTCAGAGTCACATATGTGAGATGGGTGCCCCTAGAAATTAAACAAGCCAACAAATACTATTAGAAAATATCATTTCTGATATTATTACAAAATGTTCTCTATATGGAGCCCCTTTCTGCCTAAAAAGACATGCCTTAAGATCAGCCACTTTCTTCCATAAAATGTTTCTTGAAAACCAAGTTATTTGTGTTATATCTGTTCCTTTTATCAGGAGATGAAAGCATGTTGGAGAATCATCCAGAAAACCAAGCTACCCCAGCAGAAGAACGAATGGGAGATTTTGGAGACAAAGAGAGCCAAGCCGGAGAGGATCGGATGATGCTGACACCAATTTCAAGAACAGCTTCTCCATCCTCTAGCCTGACCGTCCTCAGCCCTTGTGATCAAAAGAATCTTCTCAAGGTGACACGATGATTAACCAACATCAAATCAAATCTTTACTGTGGCCGTAGACCAAAAGGAGGTTGGGATGTAGTCAGTTAAAAAGCCCAGAAGCTACTTCAGTCTAAAACTGTGAAAGCAAGAGCCACCCCAAAACACCGGCTCCCTCAGACCAACCCCCCTCATCCTTCACCTAGCCACTTCAGCAAGGAACCTTTCTACTCACCATGGTTCCTGGCAGCTCGTATTTAATGAAAAGTCTGGCTTTTTAATTTGCAGCACTGCTGCCTTCTTGGCCCTGGCTTAGGGCAGATTACTGGAGTGTCAGAAATGGAAACCTTGACCGAAGCTGTTGAGAGGGGCGGCAGGGGGCTTCCCTTCAGTGGGTGGGTCCAGAGCAGAGGCTGGACAATCCCTGTCTTCTAGGGGTTCCTGCCTAGGCTGGGGGGGTTGAACTCCCAGGTTGAGGACTCTGTATTTAACGCTCAGGTGCCGCCTTTCGTGCCGCGTTGGTTCAGTCAGCCGCACCTCTTCCGGAGGGAGATCAGAGAGAACCTCGTCCCTCTCCAGGACGTCCCAGCCCTCCACCCTAAGATGAGGAAGAAGCTGCACGCCAGTGGCATAGCGTCTCTCTTTCCAGGTATCAGAATGAGGAGGAGAGCCGGCTACATATTCCTGAAGTTCCTTCCCCAAGTTTTCATATTGGAAGTGATGTAATAATAAAATGCTACTTTCACTTTTTGTATATTAAATGTTGCAGTTAGCAGACAACCTTGGGGAAATAATAGTTTTGATCAACTAACGTTTTTTGCTTGAAGCACAGTATTTTTGGTGAGTGTCATTTGAGGCCATTGTAATGAGCGAGCGGTGAAGATGCTTACCTCCCATTCGGAAAGTTGAGAGTTCAATCCTAGGTAGCAGCAGATGTTTCTCTGTCAGGACGCAAAGAAAAAATATCTCCATGAACACCGTGTGGCGTCAGGAAGGGCATCCGGCCAGAAAATGATCAGCTCCATCCAGTCACCCCAACTCTACCCTGAATTAACGGATTACAGGGTTGTAAAAAAAGGGTTTATTTAAGGCCACTATAGCCTCCTTTTAATATTTAATTTGAGAGATGTTATGCAGGACACTTTTCTTATGCTTGCTACAGAATTCAAGAAATGAAATTTTATGTGCAACATATCTTTGAGCTACATTAGAATTATCTAAAAATAGACACAGACGTGGACAAAGGCCTCTTTGGTATCTCTTTGTTCTTCAACTTTCTGCCCAAATTCATGACTTGGTTTACTTGTGAATGAGGAACGAGGAGCCCACTTTGTGTGAACACACCTGTCGCATGGATGCCCTTGCCAAACAAGCTCACGGTGAACAGCCCAACCAAAGAACCGCCAAGGCCGCCCCCACCAGTACCAACAGGGAGCCACTAGAACATCAACTGAGAGCAAACCCCCCACTCCTTACTAGTAGTGAAACATCTGCAAGGAAACGAGCAAGCTCAGCACCCAGGATCTCTCAACCAGGTGTTTGAGTTTTTTTACTGCCTGTGGCAAACACATAAAATATTTCAAGGTTTTCTTCATATCAATGGACATTTGAGACTTTTTTACCGTTTTTGTGTGAAACTCTTCTCAAGTGTTCTGTTGGGTGGCAATCCACTAATTCTTTCCACTCTCCTCTAGTTCAGGCTGAGGTGATTCCTGCCATCTTGGATTGTGGGCCCAATGGTGCCTTAGCTGGCAGGGGTGGCCACCCCCCAAGCGACATCTGTGTTTCAGCCCCCACCGGCAGTGGCAAGACGTTGGCCTTCGTCATTCCGGTGGTGCAGGTGAGCTTCCGCTGGAATCAAGCCCTGCTGGTTGTGTCAGGGGGTGTGCAGGGCACCATCCAGGACCAAAGTGTTCCTCCTCCCCCCCTCAGGATCCACAGCCTGTGCTGCGAAGCATATGATACGCCAGAGGTGATCAGTGGAAGCATCCGAAGAGAACTGGATCCCAGCTTCTCTAGGATTTCTATGTTTTGCGTATTTAGTCCAAAGATTTAATTTAATTGCAAAGATTTGATTTTCTTACCTTAAAACTGAAAGTTTTGTAGAGAGTTTTAAGTACCTTTGAAAGATGAAATAGAAGAACTGGAGTGAAAGGAATATTGCAGCTCATCTGAAGGGATAATAGCAACTGATAATGTGGTCAGTGCTCTGGCAGCTCTCAGCCCTCAGGACAATATTTGTGTACCTGTGTTTCCTCTGAAGAGGGAGTTGGAGGGTTTTGCACTTGTTTGGGAGGATGTAACAAACCCCAAGTCTGTTTCTGATCTCCTGTTTTCGTTTTGGCAGGCCCTGTTGGACCGCGTTGTCTGCCACGTACGGGCTCTGGCAGTCTTGCCCACCAAAGAGCTGGCCCAGCAGGTATCATCTGACGGGAGGAGGGTCTTTATGGCCCCTGTTTTTTCTCTCCACGCAGAGGAATATTGGAGTGGGTTACCTTGAGAGTGGTCCTGGGTGAGAGACAGACCCCAGGAAATGAAGGCGTTGCTACAACCCTGTGCTCACATTGTGTTAGCGCATCTGCAGCGGAGCCTCATAAAACTGGCAGACAGACTTGTGGCTTGTCATGGTTGCCATGTATTTTGTAGAGCCGTGAGAGCCGCCTGCAGGTGACCAAAGCGTAGTGGGAGATGCCGTTGTTATTACTAATGCTCCAATAGAAGAGAATAGGAGGAGCTCAGGACAGTTGAGTTCTTGGTGCTCTCTGAGCTTCTTGATTTCCTCCAGATATTTCATTTCCAGGCTAGGTAATGTCATCAGACCCCTCACACTAAGAGGTTTCCTACGAGATCAGTAAAAACAAATAATACTTAAAAAATAAATGCAACAAATGCTCATTTTTAGAAAGAAAAAAAACTACAATCAAGTTGTCCCTAGAGAGCCTGATTTCCATACACCCCTGGCAGGTCTTCCTTTATTTCATAAAGAAGGCAGTGCAGGATCAGGGAACCTGCCTTGGAGAGAATCCCACTCCAGTGTCTCCCGTGGAGAAGCTCTGCTTTGGCTGCTTTACTGCCAAACCACCCCCCCCCCGGGGGGAATCAGAAGCTGGGCTCCCAGATGACTTTGAGGCACAGAGTCTCCTGACCCTCAAGCAGAGTGTGCAGAACAACAGCAGCTCTCCTGGCTGCTGGTGATCGTAATGGGAGACAGATGACCTCTCTGCAGAGCCTTTGGGTATTCTTAATGTTGGGTCTCCCTCTGGCTAAGGATACGTTGGAAGGATGGGATGTGGAGATGCTACTCCCTTTACTGTGTTCCCTCCCTGATGTTCACATGCTCATCTTCTCCCTGTTCATCTCTCTCCCAACATTGACTTCTTTTGATAGGTGACTAAAATATTCAACATTTACACTGATGGGACTGGGCTGAAAGTTGTCCAGCTTACTGGACAGAAATCTTTCGTGAGAGAACAAGAGTCCCTTGTTGAGACAACGTAAGTCCACGTTCTCCTGGACCCGTGCGTTGATTTAATCTTGTTGCCTTGGCCTGTTATCTTTGAATAAAGAGATGCAAAATTTGTCACCATCCTAAGAAGGAGTCAACTGCAGCTGTTCTGACCCTGAAAAGAGGACTGTCTGCAAGCGGTAACTAAGGTCCAAGTCTGCTGTATATTTGCATTTGTGAATCCTTAATCCTGACACGACCTTGAATGTGGTGTGATCTTTGTTGCCCAATTATGTGCTATTTTGTGCAATCTCATAGCTGATTGTCCTGTCAATTCCCCATTTGCTCGATGCTTTCTGATTCCTAGAAGGAGCTGGGAAAGCAGCCAAGGTCTAGGATGAATCAACATCTGGATGGGACCCAGAGCAGCATTCCCAAGGGTGCTGCTACTAATTTTTCTGCTTTCTTGTTTTGGGGCAGGCTAATGGGATTTCGTAGTCTGGCAGACATTGTTGTGGCCACCCCAGGACGCCTGGTGGACCATCTCCAGCAAAGTCCCCAGTTCAGCTTGCGAGAGCTTCGTTTTCTGGTGAGGGCGACTCCCAAAAGGGGATCCTAAATCAAAACCGGGCCTTTGAGCAGCCACCATTGAGAGCACCAGCATTCCTCCTGTGCTCCAAGGCAAAAGGGCTTTCAGTTTACTTCTGCATATTCACATTTTAGTACGAAACACGTGAGTTCAGCAGCTGCCAGCATGTTTCTGCTGCTATCTTCCTTTGATTGTGCCTGTAAATTGGGAGCGAGGATGTGGCTGGCTGGGCTCTTGTTAGCTCAGCGAGCTGCCGGCAGGAGCAATGAATACCTGGAATCACAGCTGACGCATCACAAGCTTTGTGCCTAAAGATCCTGCCCTCAAGGAGGAGCAAGCAGCCCAGCCTAAGTTCTTGGCAAGACACACTCACCACGGTTGCTGGCCTGCCAGACCAGAGTCATGTGTCTGAAAAGGTTTCCCCCCTTATTTCTGAGTGCAGATCATTGACGAAGCAGATCGCATGATTGACAACATGCACCAGGATTGGCTGCAGCAAGTGATAGAGGCTATGCACCGGGCTGAAAGGGGCTCTGGTCCCGCCGGGCTGTTCAGAAGGGTGCAGCCAATTCCCTCCACAGCAGCCAGGTAAGAAGCTTCTGCGGGGAGTGTGCATTGAACCAGAGGCCTCGCATCCTGCCACAGAGACCCCCTTGAGGGGAGAGGGGACTGAGCCTGAAGGAAGCAACCCAGAGGGTGGCTGGCTTTTCAGGAGGAAGGTTCTCCCTTTCCTGTTTCCCTTTTCAGAGCTTGCTGCCCCCGGCTCCCTCTGCAGAGGCTCCTCTTCTCGGCCACTCTGACGCAGGACCCTGAGAAGCTGCAGCGGTTGGGCCTCTACCAGCCTCGCCTCTTCACGCCAGCTCAGTCTGGAAAAGGGGCCGATGTGCTTGGCTCTCAGCCGTGCATCCGGGAAAAGTACATTCTCCCTGAGGGGCTCTCAGTAAGTGTCCCTTCCCTGTATCTTGCCCATGTGCTTTGTGCCCAGGAAAATATGTTTATTTGCTTAACATTGATTCCACACTGTCAGTATTTCTTGTTGTTGTTAGCTGCAAAGTCATGTCCGACCCATCGCGACCCCATGGACAACATTCCTCCAGGCCTTCCTGTCCTCTACCATCTTCTGGAGTCCATTTAAGCTCACGCCTACTGCTTCAGTGACTCCATCCAGCCACCTCATTCTCTGTCGTCCCCTTCTTCTATTGCCCTCAATCTTTCCCAGCAGTAGGCTCTTCTCCAGTGAGTCCTTCCTTCTCATTAGGTGGCCAAAGTATTTGAGTTTTAGCTTCAGGATCTGGCCTTCTAAAGAGCAGTCGGGATTGATCTCCTCTAGGACTGACCGGTTTGATCGCCTTGCAGTCCAAGGGACTCGCAGGAGTCTTCTCCAGCACCACAGTTCAAAGGCCTCAATTCTTTGGCACTCAGCCTTTTTTATGGTCCAGCTTTCACAGCCATACATTGCAACTGGGAAGACCATAACCTTGACTATACGCACTTTTGCTTTTTAGTGTGCTGTCTAGATTTGCCATGGCTTTCCTCCCCAGGAGCAAGCGTCTTTTAATTTCTTGGCTGCAGTCCCCGTCTGCGGTGATCTTGGAGCCCAGGAAAATAAAATCTGTCACTACCTCCATTTCTTCCCCATCTATTTCCCAGGAATTGAGAGGGCTGGATGCCCTGATCTTGGTACTGTCAATATAACTGTCCTCAAAATAGTTACTCTAGGATGCCACCCAAAGGAAACTAATAGGGCAGGAACTGGAAACATCTCTTTCGCTCAGGCTGGTTTTGGAGACCAAACACCCGTTTTCCAGCTTTGAGGGTGGAATAGATACCTGATCAGCTGCTGCAAGAGTTGATAACTAATGGATAATTCATAAAAGGATTAAATCATTAAAGCCTATTACCGTAAAAGAGGTATTTTCATAGTGTCAGGTCCCACCCCAATCCACGTCTTAGGAAAGAAGAACTCTTGGAGACAGAATTGTCCAAGCAGGAACTTTTACTAAAACATGATTGTCAGTGGAAAATCTAGACAGGATCTGGAAACTGTGTTGCAGATTGATACTTTTAAAGTGTCCCCGAGTAAAAAAAAAAGCCCCTCCCCTCAGTCCATTTGGTCAGTCCCGGATCAATTAAGGTTCAGGTGTCAAAACCTTCCATGGGAAGAGGGATCTTCCATGCCTTTACGACATTTACTTCCTCCCTTTCAGATTCTAATCGGAGATACAAACCAGAATCTCTTTCCCCCACCTTTCTTTGTTCTTCTCAGTTCAAAGGTTCTCTCCCTGGTCTTTGATGATGGTCTCCAGGCAGGCTGAATAAACAACCTTACAATTAATGGATAGGGATGGCCAATTAACATCTTATCTTCTCCTCCTTGGAAATGGCAGAATCCAGTGATTTTTGGGAGTATACAGATAGGGATTTAGGAATGGGATATAAATGGATTCTGACACATAGATTTGTACACGAAGCAGAACTGCCAAACATTTGCCCTGGTGGCTGCTGCCTGGCCTGAGTAAGCTCTTCAGAACATTCTACTCTCAAGTGACTCGCAGGCAAATGCTGCCTTTCCTTCTCTCTAGCAATACTATGTCCCGTGCAGCCTGAATTGGAAACCGCTCTTCCTCCTGCATTTCCTGGTAAGGCTGAAATTCTCCCAAGTGCTGTGCTTCACCAACAGCAAGGAAACCTCGCACAGGTGAGATTTTGCGGCAAGGCTGCTCTTGCATCGGATCGGGGCCCTGCTTGTGGGTCCCAGGTTCCTATTGCCTGACCTGACTGTCAACAACTCTGTGGGTTTTCCAGCAAGGATCTTTGCCGGCTGTACTGACCGTCCTTGTGCAAAAACCTTACCTTCCACCCAGCCGGTTCCCCCTCCCCCAACGGTCACTTCTCTCTGTCTTCAGACTCTTCCTGCTAATCCAGGCCTTCGGTGGAGTGAAGGTAGCTGAGTTTTCTTCAAAGCTGAGCCCAAGCCAAAGGAAGGTGACCTTGAAGGAGTTTGAGCAAGGCAAGATCCAGCTGTGAGTCTCTCCAAAAGGAGTTTTGGCGTCCATTTGCTCTGAAATGTTACCGTGCCCTGCTGATCTCATCTGTACCAGGGCCTCTTTGCATCAGGATTTAGAGGCTGTGGCCCTAACTAGGGCAGTGCTTCTCTTTGAGGCTCCCTCCCTGCTCAGGCCTTCGACAGTGAGGTCTTCTCGGCCAGTTTTGCTAGCAAAATCTTGCCAACTTGCCTTTGCAATATAGTCTGCTCTTAATGCTACATATTTCTGATTCTAATTTCTAACACTCAGATTTATCCATCAGTGCTTTGACTAGCACAAATACATTTTTTTGGTGGTGCAGTGTACTGCAGTCTACTTCTGCTGTCTGCCAGCTACCAGCAGTTTGGCAGTTCAGTTCTGACCGGCTGAAGGTTGGCTCAGCCTTCCATTCTTCCGAGGTTGATAAAATGAAGAACCAAATTGTTGGGGGCATGAGGCTGACTCTGTAAACCGCCTAGAAAGGGCTGTAAAACACTGTGAAGCGGTATATAAGTCTTTAAGTGCTATTGCTATTTTGAGTGCCTTCAAGTCAGCCTCAATTCCTGGTGACTGCCTGGATCAATGTCTGCAGTTTTCTTGGCAAGATTCCAGGAGTGCTTTGTTATTGCCTCCTTCCTTGGGCTGAGAGAGCGTGACTGGCCCAAGGTCTCCCAGCTTGCTTTGTGTCGAAAGTGGGACTAAAAGTGACCATCTCCCGGTCCTAGCCCTCACCACCAACATACAAAACAGGTTCTCACAGCTGGAGCCTGGTCATGCTTGAATTGTGTCATGGGCAAAGGAGTTAATTGCTCTGTGTCTCTTCCGGAACAGCTTGGTAAGCACGGATGCCACGGCTCGAGGGATCGATTTCGGTGGTGCGAAATGTGTCATTAGCTACGATGCCCCTCAGTTCATCAGAACCTACATTCACCGGTACTTTTCTCGAGGAATGTGGGGAGGGGGCTTGGGGAATGGGGGTGGGGCTGTTCATCTCCTCACCAGATGCCTTTTGTGTTTAGGGTGGGCAGAACCGCTCGTGCTGGGAAGGCAGGCCTGGCTTTCTGCCTGCTCCTCAAGCGGCAGGTAGGAGTGGAGACCCTCCTCGGAAGGTGTTCTGCAGCCCCCAGGTGCAGCGGGGCCATGTATTGCATGCCACTTAAGAGTGGTGCGTGTCAGTGGCATATTCAAGGCTGGGTCAGCACAAGGGCCCAGGAAAGTGCAGGGCCTGATGTCTGGGCACCCAGGGACTACCTCTTCAGGAGACTAGTTGCACCTCCACGGAACCTGCTGGTGGCTGGAGAAGGCCACCGTTGCTGCAGTGTGGAGAAGTCGTGATGTTAACCCACTTTCCTTCTCTAGGAGCACAGGTTCCTAAAGATGCTGAAGGATGCAGGTCTTCCAGAATTGCAGCCACATCTGATCCAGAGCGCCTCCATTCAGCCTCTCCTCCAGCAGTATGAAGCAGCCCTGGCTGAACTCGCACGGACTGTCAAGGTAGCCTGGCTTGAGGAGGGAGGGAAGCTCACGTATTGGAGGGTCCACTGGAGTAAATATTCAAGCAGCTGTAAAGCTAGTGTATGTCCCTATGTCTTTAGAAGCAAATTCTGTATACCAACTCACAGTATACACAATTATGGGAAAGTTCTATTTTTATTTTTCAAATCTGTCATTGAGGCAGTTCACATAAAATGTAAAAGGAGTGACCAATGAACAAGGTGCTGAGTCCGGCATTGCTGATTGCAGCCGTTGACTTCTCTTATAAGCAGGCATTATTAGCAAGCCAAGGATGCCGCCTTCATGGACTGATTAGCATGTGGCCAGGACGATGGGTTTCAGGTGTGAGGCCAAGTCTGTGCTTAGTTTGTATCTCCTTTTTGATAATTACCTCAACAAACTGGATGAACAATTTATCTGGTTTGCTCATAGGAGCGGCCTTGGTAGCTACAATTATTATGGGACCCTTGTGATGCCTGCTCCTACTGGAGACGTCCCCTGTTGTGGCACCTTGTCTGCAGTTGTTCTGTGGCTCATCCGCTTTCTGAAGTTCAGTGGTGGGGAAGGGGCGAGAGGCAGCTGGGAGAAAAGCAGCATCCAGGCACAAAGGGGGCTGGCTCTGATTCAGGCGATGCTTCGGACTCTCAGCTCCCGTTTCTCAGGCTGGGGCTTAGCCAGAGCAAAAGTGAATTGGCTGCTCTTGTCTCTCTCTGAGTGAAAATGTGCAGAAGACTGAAGAACGAAAGTTCTGAGGCTAATCTCTTCCACAGTGGAGGAGGGATAACTGTCCAAACTGCTGGTCCAAGTGCCGAATGAATTAAATAGGCTTAACCTCCTCTTTATTTCAACAGGAGGAGCAGCTTGGAAAGCGATCTTAAGGCAGTCCAGAGAAATGCTTTGTGTATGGCCCAAGATCCTGCGAACCAGCAGAACTGGAACTCAGCTCCATGGGCACAGTGCCCGGAAGCTGATTGGAATTGTGAAGAGCAACTTGAAGACCAAAGAACGAAGGACACAGCCTGCTCTTCACTGCAAAGCAGGAAGAATAATTCTTGGTTCTTGAAAAGCAGATTAATAAAAGCCTTTCTGGGCAGAGTGCACAGTGCCCCTTTCATGAGCAACCCCAAACAAGTGTGCGGTCGCACAAATTAATATTTGAAATGGCTGAATTGCATCTCCAAAATGTGACAAACAAGTTGTGGCTAAGATGTCCTTGTTGATGAAATAGCAGTTTGCTAATTCTTGATATCCAATCTGTTTCTAGCTTGTCTGCAGTTACAAAAATTGCACTACTTGAGTTTATACATTCTGCTAAGCTGTACGGCAGGCCTTTGGGTTCAAAAGAGACACACCGTGGTACAGATTTTCTGTGGACATGGAGGTCAGTCTGCAGTCCCAGTGGAAGCAGTCTAGGGGCACTAGAGGTCCACTGTTGTAACTGGAGATGTTATTTTGCAATGCCGTTCATAGCTTTCTGTCGGCTTTTCATGTGGCCTGGCTTCAAGGCCAGTGGAGGTTTCATAGCCCAGAGCTCACCAATGGGTTAAGTCAAAAGCTGCAGCTTTTGGTTCCCTTGGCTGGATGTCCGAGGGTTGCAGGGTTTCTTGCCCAGCATCTTCGTAGCCCTTGTGTGGTTGACCTTCCCAGATTCCAGTGTCCTACAGGACAACAGGCGAGGCCAATGTAGTCATCCATTCTGACCTACTCTCTGGTCATCAATGCTGGTGGACTCTGCATAATCCAAGACCTCCAGGTTGGAGACATGGACTTGCCAACAGATGCCCAGATGGAGCAGCAGCAAGCGTGCATGTGAGATTTCTATTACTTAATTAATTTATTAAGCCTCCTGCTTAAAAGTGAAGGAGGACTGACTCCAAAGGAAATCTCAGCATCAAAACTGTGCTGCAGTGGCAAGGATGGCAAAGCTCGCCTGCTTTGCATTGTGTCCCTAGAAAGCTCCCCCAACTCATTTAACCCTTTAATGGAAGTCTGAGGTAGAAGACTGTCTACTGGCCACTGTGGTGAACTTGTGCATCCTTTGCAGAATAAAACGACTCACGTTTGATTGATTGAATGTCATGTTCAGGTGAGGTGATTTTTTAAAATTCCTTTGTTTAAAAAAACAGAACAAAAAAAATATAACCAAAAAAAGGAAAATGAGGTAGTATTTAAAATTATCTATATGGGCTTTTCATACATGTATATGAAATTTTACATATAGTCATCCTTTATTTTCTCAGTCTCAAACCCTGGACAGGTGACATAAAAGCAACCAATTAAAAAAATCTCAGTCAAACCAGAATAACCAAAAACCAAAATGAACCTGGTCATGCAGATATTCAGCAAAAAACAACTCATCCCAATTGAGCAGTGCCAAATTCTGGGCAATGCCACCTCAGACAGCAGGTGCCATCAAGCAGGTGTACTTCCTGGGACCCTGACAGTAGAGGTCATTGTTTCAAAGATGAGCTTGTTTACTCTTGCAGGTCTTCCAGGACAGAGAAAAGTAATTAGGCTTTATGCCTGGGGGGGGGAACCTCTGTATAGGTTCCCAAATATGTTGAATTGCATCCAGAAGCTCATCAGTCGCGAATGCAGTTTGCACCACAGAGGTGTCCTGTGTGTGGCGGGATCTTCCCAATGCTTCACCCTGGACCAGCTGCAGCCTCCGATCTTCAACTTAGGTGGAGCATGTTGCAGTTCTCCAAATGGGATCCAGGTCTCAGGAAGGGGCAATGGGGCCCCAGGCAAATCTGGGTAGAAGCCATCCCAGCTGTAGCTGCTGCCCAAACAGGCTTTGTTTTAGGACTCTTGATATTAGGAGAGCTGAAATCCCACAACCCCTCTCTCTTTCATTTATTAAATATTTATGCTGCCCATCTTCCCCATAAGGCAACTCTGAGCAGTTTACAGATTTTTTTTAAAAAAAAGTAATTAAAATATTGGAATTATTCAAAATTTAAAATTATGTGAAAACTAGGGCTGAGAGGGATGGCATGGGGATGAGGTCTTGTCAACCACCTTCAGCCATAAGCCCCCTTCCTCTGGGCCCACTTACGGTAGGCTCAAAGCCTGTTCTTCCCATCCAGATCTTCACAGCCTCCAGGCAATGTCACAAGTTTTTTTTAACTATAAATAATACTGATCCAAAGTCAATAAAAATACAAGTCACCAAAAACAGATGTTTGGTTTCTGTTTGGACCCTAGTCTCCCAGAGGCTAAACTCTCTAAAGCCTGCCATCTTGTAGTCTCATGAGGAGCAACTGCCTGGAGCACTTTTGGGCAATCTCAGTTCCTCTCCTTGTGTGGCATCCCATCATTTTTAGCAGAGCCTTTTTTTCTTTTCTTTATTATATTCCAATGTTTCTTTTTCTTTGCTCTGTTTTTCTGCACCTTTTTTCTTTTACCTTTTTTTAGTTTGTATTAGTTTTTAGGGTTATAAATAGTAATTTCTAATAAAATTATCATTCCCATCTAACAATTTGCATCTTTTTTTTCACTTCAAGCTATTTGCCAAGATCTTACTAAGTCTTCCATTTGATGCAAGCATATTAACCCAAATCCAGTACCGTGTGAGGACAAATATTCAGTTCATGTTTATTTTCTTGTAACAACCATTGTGAATTGGGGCTTAAAGTATGTGGATTTATAAGGCCAACTAAGCACTGGCACTTTGAACAGCACGTAATATTTGCCACAAACGAGAAAGATGACACCCCCCCAACCTCACAGTGAGTCATCGTGGGCTGCTTTCCCCAGACGTCCCTCTCCTCTGCCCCCCGTTAGTATTCCCTTGTCCCCACAAGAGTTTTGGTCTTTGCTTTTTCCAAAAGGAAGCAGAAGTTCCTGCCTGCCCCTGAGGGCGGAACCTGGTCTGGCCCGGCTCCCAGTTTTCAGCTCTTTGCCCTGCTCTCCCTTCAGGGAGAGCCTTTCGCCGAAGGAGGCATGTGAGAACGGGCCTCCCTTCCTAGTGCTCGGCCACTCCATCTGTCCATCTGGCAGAAGAATGGGGCTGGAGCTCTACCTGGACCTTCTCTCCCAGCCCTGCCGGGCGGTTTACATCTTTGCCAAGAAGAACCACATTCCCTTTGAGCTGAAAAATGTGGAGCTGTTCAAAGGTGAGGAGAGCCCCCCACGGGGACACGTGGGGAGGGACTTTTCTCAGTGGGGGGGTGGAATGGAGAAGGAGCCTCCTTCAGGGACACCTCTTGACACTCTCTGGGCAACAGCTGGGTGGGCCTTGCCTTCATGGGGCCCATCAGAAACAGGAGGATTCTCCCACATGGTGATAGGAGAGCAGCCTGAGGGGGGTGGGGGGTGGGCAAACTGGAGGGAAAATCTTGCACTGGAAACCTTTTGCTATAGTGGTGCCTCCCTCTTGCCAGATTCTATCCTGGGGACCAAGATGCCTGGAGCAGAGGCAGAAGGGGGGGCAACAGCCCCATCAGGTAAGAGTTGCTCAGGCTTTATACAAATGGAAAACTGAGGCATGGTCTGCCGGTACAGCTGTTTCATTGCCTTGGAATCTGGCACTCTCGGATTATTTTTCCCCAAAATGAGTGGAATGAATTTCAGTTTATTCCCCAGGCAGAACTGTGAACTAGGACACCTCTTGACTTCTCAGCAGAGGAAAGAACATGGGGGGTGTTCACCTTCAGAGTAATCATTGAGCAGCTGTTCACAAAATGTGATATTGTCAGGAATCTTCCCCTGCAGAGTTGCCTTAACCATCAGAAATCTGACAGGATCTTCCCACCAGCAGCTGCTGGAAATGCCTGCCACCATTTTCCTCCTTCGGGGCTTCAGGTGTGCATGGCGTGTCCCAACAGAGCCAGGATGACGCACCTGGGAAAAGAGGAGGGATGTAAACAACTGCCTGCCTCCGACAATTTCACTGAAACCTGTCCTGCAGCGGTGCTGCGTTCCCTGTTTGCTGTGTAAATACAGCTTCAAAAGTCCAAAGGGCCATTGAAGTTGCAGAAAGAGCTTTTTTCTGCAACCAAACTGGACAGGGTTCTCCCTCCGATAAGATAAGCGACCTGGTGCTTGTACTTTGCCTCCATGGCTGCTCCGAGCACCTTTGAGTGTCTTATTCAGCATAGTCTTTCTGTAACTAATCCCAGTCCAGGGCATTCTGGATCTCTTGTGCCACAGCAGTTTATAAACATATCTTTACCATCTTTTCAATGCTACCTGTTGCTTCTGGAGAGATTAGAGATGCACAGAAATAAATTACAACATTCATTATTCATTTTCCAAAGTAAACCTGCAGTGGTTTCCTCATTCCCATCTTGCTTACCTGCCCTCTCAGCTTGGGTTCCAAAGTCAGCTTGGGTTCCAAAAAACTGAGGCAGGAGAAGCCCTTCACACCTAGTTGTTGTTCTTGTGGTGGTTTCAACATCATTCCCTGCCCCATAATTTCCAGCAAGTTTGATGGGCCCCAGAGTGAGCCCTCTTCTCATCCCTATTTCTTCACTCGGGTGCCAATGCCTCAACCGGTTCGCACAGAATTTCTCTTTTGGAGCTTTCATTCTGGTATTTTCCCACATGTTGCCATCCCCAGATCCAACCGTCTGTGGATAGCTACGAAGTCTGGAATACGATGCCGCACCCACATTGTGCTGTCTGTTCAACCACTTCCCTGGCTGGAGAAAGGATTACCCCCCCCCGCCGCATCCATTTTTTATTCATATCAGATTTGCCAGAAGTATCTGAGATTATCTAACAGCACCCACAATTTTCTAGTCAATTTCAGCTGCAGAAAGCAGAGCTCACTTTATAATATCAGAGAGACACAAGTGCAATTTATTAGCAATCCATCTTTCTAGCTGTAATTCAGAGAATACTTGGGTGGAAGGAGATTTCTGTTCTGCACCCCAGACAGTTGTAGCCAGGAAATAAGGAGAGGGGGTCTTCTCTGCTTTTAGCCTCTCCCAGACCTCATGGTGGAATATCTGCCTTGACTTCAAGGGTCGCAGTGCAAGGAGAGTGCAAGGGTGAAGAAAGTCCCTGTCTTGAAGGACGAGACCTTCGTCTTGGCAGAAGGGTAAGGAAAGTTTCCCCACCCGTTTCTCCATGTCTAGAGCCATGTTTGGAGAGAACTGTCAGAAGAGGCCCAGCGGAGAACAAAGTAGCTGGGAGCATCTGCAGGTTTGGGGTCAGGGGACACAATGGAATTACAGCTAAAAACATTAATTCTGGAAGTCTCTTCTCATTTATGCCAGATGACACCAGATAACAAGGTATTCACTCCTGAGTTAGACAGGACACTGAGAGGGTGGGAATCCATCAGAAATGGAGCAGTACCTGCGTACCTCTCTCTGTGGTACCTTATTTTACATGAGACATTTGGAAATGTTCTGGAGAACTTCAGTAGACCAAATGGACAACTGAAAGCCCAGAATACTTTTGCTTATCTCAGTTGTTTCACCTTTGACAATCCTCATTCCGAAGTGCTTTGATTAGCCCCATGCTCAGCTGTGTTTGCTCACCAGCTCCTCCTCTGCAGAAACTAACTCCTGCCTTCCTTTTGTGATCCTGTCCTCCTCTTTGATTTCCATGAATCTGTGGCCAGCACTGCCATCCTTTTGTATCTGAGTCGCAAGTACAACACCCCAGATCACTGGTACCCATCTGACCTACAGAAGCGAGCAAAAGTAGACGAATACCTGTCGTGGCATCAGGCTAACATCAGATCCAATGCTCCCAAGACAATGTGGATTAAGGTGAGGATTTGAGGAGGATCTGGAGATTTGGGAAGCCTCAGCTTGACCCAGAAGTTTTAAGATCTGTTCCCAACACTTGAAACCTCCAGTCTGTCTTCATGATATAGTTTGCCCAATACTTTCCTTTTTCTACTTCACTTGTTTTTACCTTTGTGCTTTCGAGATGTTGCAGCTGCCTTGCTTCTCTGCTCAAGGTCTTACGGGCAGAAGCGCTTCACTGGATGGGCCAGGAGAGGAATCCCCCCCATCTTTCTGTAAATGAGGTGGAGGCAGCTCTCCTCCTTTGAGCCCCAAAGCAATGCTGTCTAGGGGAAGGAAAGGATTTGTGCTCAGCATCCAGGTAGCTGCGCAAAGGGTTTATAGCTGCGCAAAGGCTATATAGAGCTCTCTCAATGCTTTCAAAGGCTGGGCAGTCCAGTTTCCAACAGCAGGTCTTGGGAGAACAAGTTCCATAGTTTACCCACTAGCTGAAAAATTAGCTCCCTTCCTATTTTCCCCTCATTCAGCTTGATTGGTTACTTTTGCTACTATTAAGGGAAAAAGCATTTGAAGCCCCAAATGTAGGTGATTCATTTACTCATGAGGTTTTTCTTGCTTAAAAGAGCAAAGAATCCACAGGGAGGGTATATACACCTCTTGGATAGACTTTGGGCACAGTTGGATTACAGAAGGAGCAAGAGGCGTTTACTTTCCTAAGCCAAAACAAACGCAGCAAGTGAGGTGTGTATAGAACCACCTGGGAGGAGTGTAAGATCTTTTCCTTGGGTGGGTGGGGGAATCCTCAAATGCCCAAGCATTGTCATGACAGGTGAAGGCCAGGAGCTTCACTTTGCCCTAACTAGGAAAGGGGAGGGAAGGGAAGGAAAAAGGGAAGGGAAGGGAAGGGAAGGGAAGGGAAGGGAAGGAAAAAGGGAAGGGAAGGGAAGGAAAGGAAGGGAAAAAGGAAAGGAAAGGAAAGGAAAGGAAAAAGAAAAGGGAAGGGAAGGGAAGGGGCAGGCAAAAAGGGAAAGGAAAGAGGGCTTTTGGGGAAAAGAGAAGAGGATTACTTTCCTAGAATCCTGCACACTATTCAGTCTTTACCTTGTGTCCCAGTGTCTTACTTTTTATCCCATTTTGGTTGCCCTTTTCCAGATGAGATTCTCTCCCACACGAAGACTCTCTCCCAAATGACAGAAGGGCATTGCAATAGGGCAGTTTTAGTATGTTTGGATTCATTTCCAAATGTTTCTGATAAGGAATTTGCTAGTGTTTCTATGGACTGTCTTCTTGGTCAGTCTCCTCCACATTGAGGGGAAATTAAAGGGTCCTTGGTTTCTCTGAGAAGGCCCATCTGATCCTTCCCTTGATGCCCTGACCTGACCCCCATCTTCCCCTTCCCAAGTGGGCCTGGGCTGCTCTTCAGTAGGAATCACCAGTCTCCTCCCTCTGATGTAGGTGCTGATCCCGCTCTTCACGGGCCAGCCGCTCCCGCCAGAGAAACTGCAGGAGGTGATGGACGGGCTGGCCGCAGCCTTGGATCAGTTTGAGGGCTTGTTTCTCCAGGACAAGCCCTTCCTGGTGGGCAGCGAAGTCTCTCTTGCGGACCTGGTGGCTATCGTGGATCTCATGCAGGTGACCCTGAGAGTGCTAGGCCCTCGTTCCCCACCCCCGCATCTGATTCCTCCCTCTCTAAGATGCAATAGGGCTTCCCCAGGTGCACATTGCCTGCCTTCCAGGTAGACCAGACTAGGAAATCCAAGCCCTGCTTGCTGAGACCATTTTTATTGCAAGGCCAGAGGAGCGGAACTTGGCAAGTCTGAATGAGCTTCCCTCTACCTCCCTTTATCTTCATGACATCCCAGAAGGGTCCTGTCTGATCGGGTTATAATCCTAGTTTGGGCTAGCCAGGTTTCTTCTGGCCATTTTCTTGGTAGGGGCTCTTTCTCCTCTTCCTCTGCCCGTTGCCCTCCTTGACTTCTGAAGGAGCATCACCAGCTGCCCTCAGAGGGGGTCCCCTCCCTTCCCCACAGCAGGAGCAGCCTCCAGGCACCGAGGTTCACATCAGAGCCATCCCGGAGGCGCTTCTGTCCCAGAATCAGCTCCACTAGGACAAGAAGTGGGGGCAGGCACCCTGGGGGAACCAGAGGCAGGGCCACAGCCTGTGGGGCCTGAGCAGACCTCTGATCTGATGCTGCTGTTTGCCAACCTCTGCATTTCCTTCTTTGTTTCTGCAGCCTGTGGGCGTCGGATGCGACATTTTCAAGGACAGGCCCAGACTGGCCGAATGGCGCAAAAGGACGGAAGATGTGATTGGGAAGGAGCTCTTCCTGCAAGCACATGAATTGATCCTGAACATTAGTAAACTGAGCACCATCCAGATCAGTCCAGAGCTGAAGGAGCAACTGGCCCCCGTTTTGTTAAAGATGATGAGATGAGTAAAAGAATTTCAAGAGAGAGGCTAGCGTGGCTGGTCACCTCTCCATCTCTGGACTTGTTAACTTTTCATTTAGAATTGTGCCCACCAGAGGCTCTCCTGGCATCCAGAAGGCACCCCACGGCCTTTGCAAAAGCTCCACTGTTACGCTGGAGTTGTCCTGGCCACTGGAGATTCTGCCTGCCAGGATGAGCCACGGGCCCCTTTTAACCACCTCCAGGAAAACGCATGGCTAAACAACGGGCAGCAGGGCAGCGAGTCCTCTCCTCTGCCCAGACGAAGGAAGCTGGTGGAGCTGAGAGGCTCCTGGGCTTGTGAGGTTTGTGCCCCACCCAAGTCAGAAAGGGGCAGGGGCCACCAGGTCTCCTTCTGGAGAGCCTCCAGTGATCACCTGCTCCAAAGCCGCCTCCCTCTTATCTCTCCTCCTGCCCTGAGATGCTCGATGACAAGGGCAATGGGTCCTGGAAAGATGGTTGTCCCTGGAGCCCTCCTAAACCCCGCCCCCCCATGCCTTCTCCCTATGCCTGGCCCTGTCTAGGCTCTGCTCAGCTAGCTCACCTTCCTTGCCAATTCCACCTTGGCAGCAGCTTTGCGGTCCAGAAGTAAACAATTCCTATTTCTACTTGGAGAAGCAGTGTGGTATAGTGGTTAAGGCACTGGACTGGGTGCAGGGAAACCCAGGTTCTGCTCCTGCTTAGGCAGGGAGGCCAGGTGGGTGACCTTGAGCCAGTCTCTCTCCACCCCCAGTTCTGTTTAGCCTGGCTGATGAGAAAAGTCCTCTTCAGATGCACCTGGATAGCTTTGCGGTAAGAGCCATGCCAAGTCCGTGCAAAGGCAAGCAGACACGCAACCATACAACAAACACTCAGACGTAACAACCACATAACATTTTTTCCACTTGACCTGAAGTTACATGCAGCGTTGGATGTTACAAGGCATTTGGAGGCAAAAGGGGATTTGATGCCAACAGGGACAGGGGGCATTCCTCAATTTACAACAATTCAACATTCAAAGTTACAACATCACTGAAAAAACTGACCTATGACCTGACAAGCAAGTCAGTGGGGAAGCCAGATTCACTTAATGACCGTGTTATTAACTTTAACAACTGCAGTGATTCACTTAACTCTGGCAAAAAAAGTCATTAAATGGGGCAAAATTCATTTAACTGTCTCAACTAGCAACAGAAATTTTAGGCACAATTGTGGTCGTAGGCTGAGGACTCGCTGTGTACTTTTCACTCTGCTGCCTGTTCCAACTGCTGCTGACGCCTCCCCCTCCTCCAAAATGGGCTTCCACCCCGAATGGCACCTTGGGGGAGGGTGGCAACATGTGAAGATTGGAGTTTTGCAGCCTTCCAACTGACAAAACAGCCTCGTTTCCACACTGCAGAGGAACAGGCTTAACAGATTGGTTAAATTAACTCATTTTCACAGCATTGGTTAGTGTTAACCTGGGTTTAAATGTTTTGGTTTAGTGTGTCATGTGAACCCAGAAAAACAGGTCCAGCCCGGTTAGCTATGAAACTAAGCTTTCAGGTTGATTGAAAACATGGTTTAAACTGATGGCTGGAGAGGAATTTGCTTTAGGAGAGCTGAGAGCCCCAAACACTTCAGTAAAGCCGCCATTTCCACTGTCGGTTTGCCACTTTTTGTGGGAAGATGAAAGTGACAAGCTTCCTCTCCTGTGTCACACACATGGCTCAGTGGACCTGGCAGCAGAAGGGCCCAAATTGGGCACTGCTGCCACATCCACTGGACTCCATCCCACCCTGGACAAGGAGGGGTGCCAAGCCCCCAAACCTCTCACACCCTCGGCCATGAGAGCGGCTGCAGACGTGGCCATCTAAGGGCTGCCCACCAGGTGGCTCAGGCAAAGGCCTGGCCCGATTGGCCACAGGGCCGCTTGTTCCGTCAGCCAATCGGATGCCTGAGGTTTCCGTTGGTGCCGACCACCTTGCGGCTGGTCCTCAGGATGGTGCTGGAGCTCTACCTGGACCTGCTTTCCCAACCTTGCAGGGCAGTCTACATCTTCGCCAAAAAGAACAACATCCCTTTCATGATGAAGCCTGTTGATATGCTTAAAGGTGGAGGGGGGGAAAGTTCCCCTGTAACCCCCTTTTCTCCTGCCCTCTCTTCCCCAATCTTCTGGAGGTTCCCCGCCTCCAGGAAGTTTCAGAGGTGACCAGCAGGACAGGAGGGACATCTGTAGGCCTCTTCCCAATTGGGGGAACCAGGCTTTGTGCCTTGACCAGGCTGGGGGAGGCCACATCCTGTCCTGCCCATGGAGCAGATTCCAGCTGCCCCTTCCTGAGGCACCAGAGGGGTGGACAAGCAGCTCAAAAGTTCTGAGATCTTGGAGCCATCGGAGGTCTTTCAGCCCTGGTGTTTTCAGAGTCCTCTTGAGCACAGATATCACGGTGGAGGCCACAGAGAAAGGGGTTCCTCCCAACAGTCTCCCCAGCACCTCTGGAGAGCCTGGAGGCTTTGGGGAGGGAAACAGTGGGAGGAGGCCTGTCTGGGATTTGGACCCTCAACCCACCTGGAGCCCCTGCTACATCCACTCCTGGCACCGGGGCTGTGAGCTGTTAGTTTTGGGGACTGAGCTTAGCTGAGAAGCAGAGGGATGTGTGTGGAAAGCCCATTTTACTTTGGGTTGTGGAGTTTTCTTTTTGGCTGACGTGGTTTATCAATGTTAGGGCAACACTTCACTGAGGAATTTAACAAGGTGAACATCCTAAGAAAAGTGCCTGTCCTGAAGGATGGAGATTTCATCCTAGAAGAGAGGTGAGGACTCCTGATGAGGAGGGGGGAAAGCCTTAGGAGCTAGGAAGAGCAGCCACATCCACTTGGACCAGTTGAAAGCCAGTTGCCTTCATATCCCCAGGAGAACAAAGCACCATTATTGGCTCAGTGGAAAAGCAACTGGATCTGCACCCTCCAGCTGGAATAAAAAATTCCTTTCAGTTGCAGCTGGGCTGGTGACGGCGACACCTGCAGGTTGAGTCAGAAGCCTAAGAGGCTCCCTCTGATTCAAGGTTCCCTGCTGGCCTCCTGGACACCCAGCCAAAGGCCCGGTTCCCGGTCCTAGCTGCATGCTCACCGGGTTCCAGCCAACCAAAAGCTAGACCGAGGCCAAAGGGATGAAATCCTGGTCTGCTTCTGCTAATTCCAAGGAGGGGTTGAGATGTACGGGAGGGGAGATGACACCTGCACACAGCAGCAGGTGAGCATGCAAACCAGGCAGAAATGCTGGGAGCTGAGTCAAGCCTGTTTGGCTTTGCCTTAGCAAGGCTGGGGTACATGCATGAAAGTCATGCTTGGAAAACCACCACCACCCAAAAAAAAGAAAGAGGAGTGGTGTGTGACTGCATCCCACTGGGGCAATTGTGCTGACCCAACTTCCCAAAGAGAACAAAGACAGCCAAGAGGAGTGGGGGCAGTGCCTGGAAGCGCTCTGGGATGGCTCTCCTCTTGGAGGCCAAATCCAGTGGATGGAGCTGAGGGGACAGTGGCCGAGCTTGTAAGGGGGCTAGTCCTGAAGAAGGAAGAGAGTCCAAATGTCTGGCTGAATATAATTGATGGAATTTTACACAGAGGAGTGGCAGGTTCTGCATTAATGACAATGGCCTGGCACCCAAGCAAGCCCTCAATCCCATGCTCAGCATGTGTCGCCACAGCTTGATGACCTCTTAAGTGCCTCAAAGCAAGGTTTTTTCTTGCCTTGGCTCTTTGTTTTCTGCCCACCAGCACAGCCATCCTTCTCTACCTAACCCGGAAATACAACACTCCTAGCTACTGGTACCCACCCGATATGAAGAAGAGGGCCCGTGTGGATGAGTACTTGGCCTGGCAGATCAGCACCATTCGGGCCGGCACATCCAAGATCCTCTGGCTCAAGGTATGATCAGGCCTCCTGCTCACTGGTGGTGTAGCCCCCCCCCCTGCCCATGCTGGCCCTGCACAACCTCCAATGTCCCAAGAGAAGGGGGGGCTGGCTCGGGGGCACCTGGAGATGCTGCTTTTCCCACCAAATCCGCTGGAGGGGCATGAGAGGCAGAGACCGGGGGGGGGGGGGGAGGAGGAACAGCCCCTCATAGGAGAAGACAGGGAGCCACAGGGTGGCAGCAGAGAAGCAACCTCCATGTGACCCAGCCAGTTCAGGGATGACTGGCAACTCATGGATATAATGAAGCTTCTTCCAGAGGACACAGTCATTCCTTCTATATGGCATGGGCATAAAGCAAGTCATGCTGCCCTTGAGGGAGGCTGCTGGTAGTAATGTCCAGGCCACCCCCAACTCTGCCAGGTAAACATGCCAGCTCTGGCTTTAACTGAGCAAGCCACTAGCCTCCAGAGTGACCCACTTCCCAGCAGTAATCATTTGCGGGCGTTGCATGTCCCCCCCCCCCCAGCGCACCTCGCTGCAGACATGCCAATGCAAGGACCAGGTCAGCCGGGGCCAATCTCCTTCTGGCAGCAACTCCTCAGATCCCCTGGCACTGTCTTCACATAAGTCATAAGTCAAACAGTCAACCTGGCAAGAGCCACCTCACGGGTCCCCAGCCCCAGCTCAGGGCCTCCACAGCCAGGCTCCACTCTTCTCTCCCTCTCTTCTGCACGTCTCTGTGGGGCAGGTGGTGATCCCGCTCTTTGTGGGCCATCAAGTGTCCCCAGAGAAGCTCTATGAAGCAATGGAGGAACTGAACCTCGCCATCCAGAAGCTGGAGGACAAGTTCCTGCAGGACAAGCCCTTCCTCATCGGCCCAGAAATCTCCCTGGCAGACCTGGTGGCCATTGTGGAGCTGATGCAAGTAAGGCCCCTGCCCCAGCAGCTGCCCTCTGGGAGGAGAGCCCGGGGTCTGCCAAAACAGAGCCCTGCCAACCGCTGTGCCTCCCCCAGCCCTTGGGAGCCGGCTGCGACATCCTGGAGGGCCGCCCCAAACTCCAGGAGTGGCGCAAAAGGGTGGAGCTGACGCTGGGGAAGGACCTCTTCACGGAAGCCCACAGCCGGATCCTGAACCCCCAGGAATTGAAGAGCATCATCATCGACCCCCCCCTGAAAGCACAGATGAAGCCCCTGCTCTTGAAGATGCTGAAATAAACACGCAACTGGATCAGTGGGGCCTCCACTCCCTTCGGTCTCTCCTTGCATCCTGCCCCCCCTTCCAATGATCCTTCCTCCAAGCCCCTTTCCTTTTGGCCGGCTCACCTCAACCAGGGGTGGCCCTGGAATATTTTCGCTTGGCATAAGCATACTGACATCATCAGGGGCTTCTGACCAACTGCCCCCCCCTTCCCCCTGCCCGTGCAAGCCCAGATTCTGAACGAAGTCTGCAACATAGGTTGAGAAGGAATCAAGCACTTTTGCCAACAATGGATAGATGTTGGAACTGCAGATTATTCATTCTCAATTGTCCAGTGTCCACAGTTCTTTAGGAAATGTGTATCGTAAAAGCGTAATAAAGAATAAATCCAATCATGAATATATTAAATATACACCACATAGAATCACAGTGGAACAAGTAGCTCCAAAAGATTTTTGCAACATCGACTGGCCCAGGAAGACTCTCCAGGAGAGCCTCCGTCAGTGGGCAAGGAGCTCCTTCTCTCTCGGGGTGGGGGCATCTGGAGGGGTGCAGAGGCCCTGAGCCCAAGGCAGCTTTCAAGGCTTGGTGCTGGGCCAGGGAATGATCTGGTCTGATTTCCCGTGTGATCAGATTGGCCACATCTCTGCGAAGCTGTTTAGACGAAAGGATATTTCCTATCGAGTGGCAGCGATCCAATGAGAGATTAAGGTGGCAATGGAGCCTCAGCCCAGCCAGGCCCTTGAGGAAATACGTGGTGTAGAACAATCTGGCCCACTTCAAAGAAGGCCAAACTGAACCTTTAAGGCAGGAGAGGGCAATCTATACCCCCATTGCACAAGCTCCTAGAGTTTGATGCAACCTTGATTCCTGGCAAACATTATGATTTCTCAAAAATGGTGGATGGTTTAGCAACCAGTCTACAGCAGGAAACAAATGAAAATTAAAAATGCAACCCTCAGCTCTCATCTGTGGCCTTAGAAAACACTGAAAAATCCCTGCCCACCAATCTCACCCACAGTGCAGCCTCCCCCACTTTCCATCATCTCCCCCCCCCCAAGTGTGTGTGCATTCATCCAAGCTATTAAACCTCCTGTTCTGCTGTGGTAGGGCAAGGTAGGCAACAGTATACAGGTGAAGAAGCAAGGATCTTTACAGGCCCTAGGAGGTATGGTGAAGCTGATGAAAACAACACGATGTTTCTTCCACAACTTTGCCCAGAGCTCAGGCCTGCTCTCGGCTAGGACCTTCCCTTGAATCTCTGCCTCAGTTGTTCACTCTGGAAGGTAGAGACCTGAAGCAAAGCTTGTCAAAAAGGGTGTCTGAACAGGGGAGTCACAGAGAGCCAACAAATTCTTCAGTTTATTTTTAATTTAGCAGTAAGGCCACCACCAGGTCTGCATGGCGCTCTGCTTGGAGTTCTTATAGATCAAATATGAAGTTGCTGGTCCTGGGGGGCGGGGAGATGTTCCTTGCCTTTAAACTACCTCTATGGAAGAGACATGGAAAGGCACTTCACTGATTAAGCAGGAATCCAAGTATGACTGATGGAAAAAGGTGAAATTTTTATCAAGCTAAAAAGTCACTGGCTCCTGCAGTTAGATCTAACTCAGTAAACTTTTAGCATTATTTTTAGAGCACCCAAGTGCAACCCAAGAGACATTATTGAATTAATTTCAAAGTCCTTTACCAAAGGTTCTTGAACAAACTTAGGAGTCACTGGGCAACAGGGAAAATACTTTGGTGAATCAGTAACTATAAAAGCAGAAACTAGCGACAGAAAAAGCCAATTCTTGCAAGGGAGCAAAATGGAGCTACAAAGCCAGGTTGTTGCTGCTGCTGCTGTTTTTAAATTGCATGTTGTTTAGTTTAGGCTCAGGGTTGCTACGAGGGCAGGTAATCGGTCCCAGTTTCTCTCTCCTCCTGAAACTGGAAAACAGGCAAGTGAAGAAGCTGGGCACTCTTTGCATTCTGTTACACAGAGAGGAAAAGAGAACTGCTTTTAACTGTAGACTTCAAGGGATCAGAGGGATTTTTGATGGCTAAAACCCATAATAAATGAAATTGATTTGTCAAAGAGGATCCACACAGACACACACACCCTTTTCTCCTGATGAACTAGCCAAGGGCGGCTCTTCTTTGGGGTAATCGCGAGTTGTCCCAAGAGGGAAGAGCAGAAGAGCCTCGAGGGCAGCTCAGAAGCCGCCGGGCCTGCCGGAGAGGGCAAAGGCTGAGGGGAGACCCGCGCCCCTCCTCGGGCAGTGGGGTCCCGGCCACACCTGCAACGGGGCATCCGACCCGCCCTTTCCAGGCCTGGCCCCTGGCCCACCGCCCGCCTCTGCGCGGGGCACCCGGGGGCGAGAGGCCGTTCCACCCCCGGGAATCCCCGCCTTCTTTTCAGACCCCGGCCGGCTGTCACCGGATGAACGGGGCCCGGCCCCCCGAGACCCCGGTGCCCCAGGCTTCTCGGGGCTCTGGAAGGCGAGGAGGGTCCAGATAGGCCGAGGCCTCTTCCCGGCCTCCTTTTCCAGGGGAAGCCCGCCCGCCCGGCCCGGCCCCAGCGGCCCCCCCGGGGGGTCCGGGAGAGTCGCCCAGGGACGGGGACCCTCCCCGGCCCGGCCCCGGTCCTTTCCGAGGCCGGGGGACGGCAGGGCGGCCCCGGCGGGAAGGCGGCGTGCCTCGGCGACCTCCCCGCCCGGCGCGGCCCCGAGGAAGAGGCGGAGACGCGGTGGGCGCAGCGCTTTATTGCCGGCTCTCACAGGAAGGTCAGCACCGTCCCCTGCCTGCCCACCTGCCAGGGCTCCAGCGGCTGGAAGCGGATCAGGATCCTGCGGGGGGAGCGCAGAGTCAGGCCGGAGCCCCTCGCCCGCCCGCCCGCCCGCCCGCCCGGCTCACCTGTCGGCGCCCAGCCCCAGCTCGCGGCCCAGGAACTCGGCGAAGCGCGCGCTGTGCCTCCGGTTCTGCTCGGCCGAGCCCACCGCGCCCACCGCCCAGACGGAGAGCAGCGCGCCCGGCGCCGCCGAGCCGCCCATCGCCATCGCCAGCTCGGCCCGCACCGTCGCCGCCACGCGCTGCGGGGGAAGCGGGCGGGCGGTCAGCCGGGGGGAGGGGCGAGCCCTCCGCCCCCCCCCGCCCCCCGGCCCCCCCCGGCCCCCCCCCGGCCCCCGCACCTCCTCCGGCTTGCCCAGGATGTCGGCGGCGGCGGCGCTCAGCCGGGCGGGCAGGTCGCGGGGCAGCTGCGCCGCCGGCACGTTGGTCTCCAGCTCCACGAAGGGCATCTTGTGCGGAGGAGCCTCCCTCTCCGGGGGAGGGGCTCGGCTAGCTCCGCCTTCCGTCTTTATCATAAGCCATTCCGAGTATCTGGAATACCTAACCTTTCATTGCTTGAATAAAATAGGAACGTCTATTTCGTGCTTTATTAATAACACTCAACACGTCCAACTCGACGCCGCGAGTGGCGCCTCCGAAGAGCCGAACGCGGCGGGGCAGTCGAGAGGCGCGGCGAGAGCGGCCGAGACCGGAAGGGGCGGGCCACCCGGGGCCCGGCCGCGTCCCTGGCACCGCGGTTGGGTAGCCGGCAGCCAATAGGCGGCCGCTTTGCTGCCCGGTGGCGCGCCGGTGGCTGTGGGGTCCCGGCTCCGGCCAGCATGGTCCGTGTCTCCCGGGGCCGCGGGGCGGGGCGGGCGGGGCGGGGGGGTCCGAAGGGGCTCCGGGGTGGCCCCGCGGCTGAGCGCTGCTCTCTCTCCGCAGATCCGGATCGCCGCGCTCAACGCCAGCTCGGCCGTGGAGGACGACGACGCCGAGGGGACCCTCAAGAGCCACAAGTCGCAAACCAAGGAGGCGCAGGTGACTCGGCCGGCGCCCCCCGCCCCCCCTCGCCGCTGCCTGGCCCGGGCCGGCCTCGGAGGCAGCCGGGCAGCCGGTCGCGGGGAAATGGAAGTCGTGGCCCTCCCGGGCAGGCTCCGGGCTGAGGGGCGCCCCTTTATTTGGGGTGGCGGATTCTTTCTCGCAGGCAGCCCGGGTCCTTCTCTGGCCTTGCTGGGTGGCGCGTCTGGGCGCTCAGGGAAGCCGTGCGGGTTGAATGCCAGGAAACCTCTGCTGAGGTCTTGCCCTGGTGAACCTTAGAAGATACGTTGTATCGATTGTATAATGATTGCTGCCTATAAAATATGTAGAGATTTGGATATTTTCCCTATGCCCCCAAGTGCGGTCAGCCAGAAGCTACTTTTATGGACACGCCGAGTATTGCTCCGGTTATTCATTGTTGTTAGCTGCGAAGTCCTGTCTGACCCATCGCGACCCTATGGACAATCTTCCTCCAGGCCTTCCTGTCCTCCACCATCTTCTGGAGTTTATTTAGGCTCACACCTCCTGCTTCAGGGACTCCATCCAGTCACCTCCTTCTCTCTCGTCCCCTTCTTCTCTTGCCCTCAACCTTTCCCAGCATTAGGCTCTTCTCCAGTGAGTCCTTCCTTCTCATTAGGTGGCCAAAGTATTTGAGTTTTAGCTTCAGGATCTGGCCTTCTAAAGAACAGTCAGGTTTGATCTCCTCTAGGACTGACCGGTTTGATCGCCTTGGAGGCCAAGGGACTCGCAGGATTCTTCTCTAGCACCATAGTTCAAAGGCCTCAATTCTTTGGCGCTCAGCCTTTTTTATGGTCCAACTTTCACTGCCATACATTGCAACTGGGAAGACCATAGCCTTGACTATACGCACTTTTGCTGACAGGGTGATGTCTCTGCTTTTTAGTGTGCTGTCTAGATTTGCCATGGCTTTCCTCCCCAGGAGCAAGCAACTTTTAATTTCTTGGCTGCAGTCCCTGTCTGCGGTGATCTTGGAGCCCAGGAAAATAAAATCGGTCACTACCTCCATTTCTTCCCCATCTATTTGCCAGGAATTGAGAGGGCTAGATGCCATGATCTTGGTTTTCTTAATGTTTAGTTTCAACCCAAGTTTTACACTCTCCTTCTTCACTCGCAACAAGAGGCTCTTTAGTTCCTCTTCACTTTCTGCCATTAGAGTGGTATCATCTGCATATCTTAGGTTGTTGATGTTTCTTCCGGCAATCTTAATTCCCACTTTTGATTCATCTAGCCCTGCCTTTCTCATGATGTGCTCTGCATATAAGTTAAATAGGCAGGGCGACAGTAGGCCTTGCTAGACTCCTTTCCCAATTTTGAACCAATCTGTAGTTCCGTGTCCAGTTCTCACTGTTGCTTCTTGACCCGCATATAGGTTTCTCAAGAGACAAATAAGATGGACTGGTAATCACATCTCTTTAAGAACTTGCCACAGTTTGTTGTGATCCACACAATCAAATGCTTTAGCATAGTCAATGAAACAGAAGTAGATGTTTTTCTGGAACTCCCTAGCTTTCTCCGTGATCCAGCGTACGTTGGCAATTTGATCTCTAGTTCCTCTGCCTCTTCGAAATCCTGCCTGTACTCATGGATTACTGCCTTGTCGTGGCGAAGGGGCTTGCGTAATTCAATGAAGCTATGAGCTATGCCGTGCAGGGCCACCCAAGACGGACAGGTCATAGCAGAGACTTCTGACAAAACGTGATCCACTGGAGAAGGAAATGGCAACCCACTCCAGTATCTTTGCCATGAAAACCCTATGGACAGTACCAAAAGGCAAAACGATATGACGCTGGAAGATGAGCCCCTCAGGTCGGAAGGCGTCCAATATGCTACTGGGGAAGAGCAGAGGGCTAGTACTAGTAGCGCCAGAAAGAATGAAGCGACTGGGCCAAAGCCGAAAGGACGCTCAGCTGTGGATACGTCTGGTGGTGAAAGGAAAGTCCGATGCTGTAAAGATTTTTTCTCCATAGGAACCTGGAATGTAAGATCCATGAATCAAGGAAAGCTGGACGTGGTCAAACAAGAGATGACAAGACTAAACATTGACATCTTAGGTATCAGCGAACTAAAATGGACAGGAATGGGTGAATTTAATTCAGATGACCATCAGGTATACTACTGCGGGCAAGAATCCCTCAGAAGAAATGGAGTAGCCTTCATAGTCAATAAAAAAATAGGAAAAGCAATACTGGGATACAATCCTCAAAATGACAGAATGATCTCAGTTCGAATCCAAGGCAAACCATTCAATATCACAGTAGTCCAAGTCTATGCCCCAACCACCGGTGCTGAAGAGGATGAAATTGACCGGTTCTATGAAGCCCTACAGCACCTTATAGAACTAACACCCAGAAATGATGTCCTTATCATCATGGGGGATTGGAATGCTAAAGTAGGAAGCCAAAATATAACCAGAATAACAGGCAAGTTTGGCCTTGGAGTACAAAATGAAGCAGGGCACAGGCTGATAGAATTTTGTCAAGAGAATACGATGGTCATAGCAAACACTCTTTTCCAACAACCCAAGAGACGGCTTTACACATGGACATCACCAGATGGTCAACACAGAAATCAGATCGACTATATGCTCTGCAGCCAAAGATGGAGAAGCTCTATACAGTCAGTAAAAACAAGACCAGGAGCTGACTGTGGCTCAGACCATGAGCTGTTGCAAAGTTTAGGCTTAAATTAAAGAAAGTAGGGAAAAGCGCTAGGCCAGTCAGGTATGAATTAAATCGTATCCCTGTTGAATATACAGTAGAGGTGACAAATAGATTTAAGGAATTAGATCTGATAGACAGAGTACCTGAAGAACTATGGACAGAGGTTCACAACATTGTACAAGAGGTAGCAACCAAAACCATCCCAAAGAAAAAGAAATGCAAGAAAGCAAAATGGCTGTCTGAGGAAGCTTTGCAAATAGCTGAGGAAAGGAGGGAAGCGAAAGGCAAGGGAGAAAAAGAAAGATATGCCCAATTAAATGCAGAATTCCAAAGAATAGCTAGAAGAGATAAGAATGCCTTCTTAAATGAACAATGCAAAGAAATAGAAGAAAACAATAGAATAGGGAGGACCAGAGATCTTTTCAAGAAAATTGGAGAGATGAAAGGAACGTTTCATGCAAAAATGGGCATGATAAAGGACCAAAACGGCAGGGACCTAACAGGCAGAAGAGATTAAGAAGAGGTGGCAAAATTACACAGAAGAACTATACAAGAATGAGCTTAACGTCCCTGATAATCACAATGAGGTGGTCACTGACCTCATGCTAACTTTACTAGCATGAGAAATGAGTGCAATGGTGCGATAGTTTGAACATTCTTTGGCATTGCCTTTTTTGGAATTGGAATGTAAACTGATCTTTTCCAATCCTGTGGCCACTGTTGAGTTTTCCAAATTTTCTGGCAAATTGAGTGTAGCACTTTTACTGCATCGTCTTTTAAGATTTTGAATAGCTCAGCTGGAATACTGTCTCCTCCACTAGCTTTGTTGTTGCTCAGCTTTCCTAAGGCCCACTTCACTTCACATTCTAGGATGTCTGGTTCGAGGTCAGTGACCACCTCATCGTGGTTATCAGGGACGTTAAGCTCATTCTTGTATAGTTCTTCTGTGTAATTTTTCCACCTCTTCTTATCACTTCTGCCTCTGTTAGGTACCTGCCATTTTGGTCCTTTTATCGTGCCCATTTTTGCATGAAACGTTCCCTTCATCTCTCCAATTTTCTTGAAGAGATCTCTGGTCCTCCCTATTCTATTGTTTTCTTCTATTTCTTTGCACTGTTCATTTAAGAAGGCATTCTTATCTCTTCTAGCTATTCTCTGGAATTCTGCATTCAATTGGGCGTATCTTTTTCTCCCTTGCCTTTCGCTTCCCTCCTTTCCTCAGCTATTTGCAAAGCTTCCTCAGACAGCCATTTTGCTTTCTTGCATTTCTTTTCCTTTGGGATGGTTTTAGTTGCTACCTCTTGTACAATGTTGCGAACCTCTGTCCATAGTTCTTCAGGTACTCTGTCTATCAGATCTAATTCCTTAAATCTATTTGTCACCTCTATTGTATATTCAACAGGGATATATTTAATTCATACCTGAGTGGCCTAGTGCTTTTCCCTACTTTCTTCAGTTTAAGCCTAAACTTTGCAACAAGAAGCTCATGGTCTGAGCCACAGTCAGCTCCTGGTCTTGTTTTTACTGACTGTATAGAGCTTCTCCATCTTTGGCTGCAGAGCACATAGTCAATCTGATTTCTGTGTTGACCGTCTGGTGATGGATGTCCATGTGTAGAGCCGTCTCTTGGGTTGTTGGAAAAGAGTGTTTGCTATGACCATCATATTCTCTTGACAAAATTCTATCAGTCTGTGCCCTGCTTCATTTTGTACTCCAAGGCCAAACTTGCCTGTTATTCTGGTTATCTTTTGGTTTCCTACTTTAGCATTCCAATCCCCCATTATGATAAGGACATCATTTTTTGGTGTTAGTTCTATAAGGTGCTGTAGGGCTTCATAGAACCGGTCAATTTCATCCTCTTCAGCACTGGTGGTTGGGGCATAGACGTGGACTACTGTGATATTGAATGGTTTGCCTTGGATTCGAACTGAAATCATTCTGTCATTTGGGGGATTGTATCCCCGTATTGCTTTTCCTACTCTTTTATTGACTATGAAGGCTACTCCATTTCTTCTGAGGGATTCTTGCCCGCAGTAGTATACCTGATGGTCATCTGAATTAAATTCACCCATTTTAGTTCGTTGATACCTAAGATGTCGATGTTCAGTCTTGTCATCTCTTGTTTGACCACCTCCAGCTTTCCTTGATTCATGGATCTTACATTCCAGGTTCCTATGGAGAAAAAAGCTTTACAGCATCGGACTTTCCTTTCACCACCAGACACAGCCACAGCTGAGCATCCTTTCGGCTTTGGCCCAGTCGCTTCATTCTTTCTGGCACTACTAGTACTAGCCCTCTGCTCTTCCACAGTAGCATATTGAACGCCTTCCAACCTGAGGGGCTCATCTTCCAGCGTCATATCATTTTGCCTTTTGGTACTGTCCATAGGATTTTCATGGCAAAGATACTGGAGTGGGTTGCCATTTCCTTCTCCAGTGGAACAAGTTTTGTCAGAACTCTGCTATGACCTGTCCGTCTTGGGTGGCCCTGCACAGTATAGCTCATAGCTTCATTGAATTACGCAAGCCCCTTCGCCACGACAAGGCAGTAATCCATGAAGGGGGGTTATTCGTTAGCTTCTCTGATTACATGTTACTGTAGTGGCTGGATGTGGGGAGAATGTCTTCCAAACCATGGATCATGGCTCTCAATTTATTTCCAAGATCAAATGTTTCAGATTAGAACCTAAAAGGTTTTACTCTAGCTAAAAACCTGATCCAGAAAGTTGTGTGGTCTCCTAAAAATAATAAATATTGAATAAAATGAGCCATTTTGGTAAACAAATGCACTGTTGCAAAAGTGATCCTGGTGGAAGATCAATGATAAAATCAGTAGAGAGCATATCCCAGGGTCTGAGAGGGGAGGGAATGGCTGCTTTAGCCCCGATAGCCATGGCCTGGTGACAGATATGATAGGATGAGACTTGGTCATCTGCTTGCCACCACAACTCTCTGCGCATATCCATTGGACTCTCTAGAGATGGTTTTAAATGAGCCTATTGATTTAGTTATGCTGGAAATATAAAATGAATGAGAAAGTATGTATTCATATGATATTGATTTGTTTTAGTAATGATTTGTAGATAATCCTCAACTTAAGACCATAATGGGGCCTGCCCATCGCGATTATAAGTCGTGATGGTTCCAAAACAGGATGGTCATGTGACTGACCAGATTTTTCCAACCATTTTTGTGGCAATTGTTAAGTGAATGTTGCAGTCACAAAGTAGGTCCCTTGCAAGGCCAGTAAGTCCAGGACTGTAGGAGATGAACAGGCTGAGCCTGGTGTGTGTGTGTGTGTGTGTGTGTGTGTGTGTGTGTGTGTGTGTGTGTGTGAGAGAGAGAGAGAGAGAGAGAGAGAGAGAGAGAGAGAGAGAGAGAGAAACCCATCATCTGTTTGGCATCTACGCCCCTGTAAAAGACCTGAGTCCAGCCAGACTCTTATCTGGCACCAAATTGCCTTGTCTTTAGTCCTTTAGATTCTTGTGTACAGGTAGCATACAATAAACATATAGTACATTTGAACTCTATCCTGGTTCCTGATTTCTCATCCCTGACAAGGACCACCCGTATAGCAGTGCTGGAAAGTTTGTGAAAGTTTTTGAATTTTCCATCTTTCTGTATAAATATAATTTTAAATGTGATCCTAAAACTACATATAGAGAACTAATTAAACAAGCCAAAAACATATTTTGCTCAAGAAATGAACAAGTAAAATGCTTTTGCCTCATTTGTTTAATTGGATTCTGTTTATCTAGTTTAAGATGTGTGGCGAACAGACCATGTCATGTGTTAGGTCATATTTAAGCAGAAAAAAATGAAAATTCAAAAGGATCTCTGCAAACTTTTAACCACATCTGTATTCTGATTTACTGTCTATAACAGAGGTCCCCAACCCCCAGGCTGTTGACCAGTACTGGTTTGCTGCACACCAGAAACCCAGCTGCGCAAATGAGCAAAGCCCCATCTGTGCACACACGGGATGCAGGCAGCGCATGAAACCATGCCCCATCTGGTCCATGGAAAAATCTCTCTCCATGGAACCAGTCCCTGGTGTCCAAAAGTCTATAAGGTTGTTAATATGGTGATACTAAGATAATTCGGTTTAGATATATACCGGTAAATGTACTTTTGAACTGTGTACCCCAGATTTGGAATTTACCCCTATGGATTTATCCAACTTGGAGCAAGTGAAGCAGATCATTGTTCTCTGTTGGAAAAACGGAGCTCAGATGGTTTCTGTTTATAAGCTGGTTCTTTATTAAATGTAGGAAATTATTTTGTCTAGTCAATGTTTACTTTCTTTACAATTAGTCTTAATTCTAAGTAACGTAGTGTGGTTTTTACTTTCTTATGTTTTATTTTTTATATTATTAGTTAACTGGTATATCATGCCATCTGATGGTGTCCACACTCTGTGTGGCTTGTGGGTTGCTATTGTGCCATTTTTCTGCTATGCCAGAAAAAACATTTTTAGATTTTTCAAGTTTTTGAGCTGAGGTCCTGATACTGAAGAACATATAAAACTCATGTTCATATGTTGGATGTAGTTTGTTCCCTTTGATCTGAGGACTCTGAACAAAAGAATCTCCTTAGCGTACGTATCTTGTCTGTACATCTTCTATCTTCTGAGGCTGGAGAATTTAAAATTTATCCTACATAAAATGCAACAGCATTGCATTTTATTAATAAGATGTTGTTTTAATAAAAAGGGTTAACATATATCTGTTTGCCTTCCTTAGTTTATTGGTAAGCTAACAAATATATCTCTCATACCAACATCCTGAATTTGGGATTTTTTGTCAAATTAACCGTAAGTACAATAGATTAGTGATTAATAGTGAAAGTAAGAGCTGTGCAGAAAACAGAAAAGGGGGTTTGTTTCAACTTAAAAACAAAACATCCTGCCTAGGATATTCTATTGAAACATTTTGGTTGCCTGTGTGCAGCACCACACTTTCAGGCATTCCATGTTTGGTCAAAGACAGCTCCAAACATTTTGATGTGACAGCCATGAAAAAGTCTCTTGCTCCCCCTCCCCCGCTTTTGCCACAGGATCCCGATGATAGGCAGGGGGCCCACCTACAAAGAGAGCTTTGAATGCAAGGGTGTCCCTCTGCCTTTGTGGAGATGCTGTGCCTCAGGGGTCCCCAGCCCCCAGTCCGTGGACCGGTAGCAACAACCAGTCCACACAAACAAGCAAAGCCCTATCCGTGGATGCAGGCAGCACACAAAACCAGGCCCCCTCTGGTCAGCGGAAAAACCTCTTTCCACGTGCCCAAAAGGTTGGGAGCCTCTGCTGTTTGCTAACGAGCTTTTTTTCTTTCCAAAGGAACCCAGACACCACCTTCTGACAACGCATTCCCTGCAAGTCAGTTAATTCCTCCATGAAGGACAGGAGAGCAGACAATATATTTCAGACCTTCCAAAAACACAACTGTGATTTCTTTAAAAATATTTTACGGAAAGTTGTGTAAATCTTCTCAACCTAACATTGAAGGCAGCCAAGAAGATGGGCTGTTTCCTTCCTTCTTCTCTAGTATTTTAACACAAACTCTCTTTTTCCCTGGCTGGTAGCACATACAGTCTCAGCGCACAGAAATAAAATACTAATAATAAATTACACACATCATCTGCCCAGCAAAATGACTCATTGTTTTTCTTAAAATACTAAGAACTTGAATGGCGGCAAGCAACTCGAACCGACAAATTCAATCATGCATTGTTGCACTGTGCACATTGACTGAACTGGTAGCATGGACATCCCCCCCCCCAAGCTGGCCAACAAAGAATCATATGGCACTTTAAAATGCACTCTGAAATTCCAGAAACAAAAGGGGGGAATGAGTGAAGATGTAGAGTATCATAGTCATAAACCCACCAACCCAGAAGAAATACCTTTCTACTTTCTCAGCTGCATTCGAAGAAAGAAAAAAACTTATAAAAGTTACCAGTATGGTGTGATTTGTGCAGGGGGAGTGGGGGCTGTTGTATTTCTCTCTTGCTAAACACGGGGAGATCTGGAAGAAAATTCAGAAGAGGTCCAGCAGTTGAAAGAAGCAATCCCAGCTTCCCAGGCACCTTCTCTGAAACAGAGCGGAGCCCTGAAATAATTCCACTCAAAATAGCCCTCTTGCCTTTCATCGCTGAGCAAGACTCACAAAAGTGTGTGTTTGTTTTGAGCAGGTGTGCATCTTGCAAAGCTGCTTAAATTAATGTCTTCCTAAAATTTCAGAATTGCAGGAGCCTTGTTCCTTTTTTTTGGAGTGCAGTATTTAATCAAGCACACTGTGTCTCTGGCTCTCTAGGAAGCAGAAGCCTTTGCCCTCTATCACCAAGCGCTGGACCTTCAGAAACATGACCTCTTTGAGGAGTCAGCCAAGGCCTACCACGAACTGCTGGAGACTCGGCTGTTGCGCGAAGTGAGTGAAGCAGGGACGTCCCTCTTGCTTCAGCTTGATGCGGGGGTGGGGGGAAGCTTCTTGCTGTCTTTGCTGCCCGTGAAGATCTCTTAGTGCAGCAGTCCCCAACTTTCCGACTTGGTGGCCCGGCAGGGGGAGAGAGGGATGGTTCTGTGAGAGTGGCAGACGCTCACGCTGCTCCATTTGTGCAAGTGGCAGGTGCACACATCCCCTGATCGCACAAATGGAGCTGCAAGTGTCCGCCGCTTGTGCAAGTGGAGCTTGGTTCTGGATGCATCTTCAAGCTAAAACTACTTCAGTGATTCCCTACATGGGAAGGTCAGAGAAAGTTGTCTTTTGGAGTATTTTTCTTCCTAGGCTAATCTCGAATTTGCTGTTGATTTTTTTTTAACATAAGCCAAGACCACATGGCTTCTTTTACCCAAAGGGACTGTGTGTTTATGAGAGAGAGAGAGAGAGAGAGAGAGAGAGAGAGAGAGAGAGAGAGAGAGAGATATGCTTACAGTTTCCACAATTTCCATGAGCAGGAAGGGGTCAGTCAGCAACACATTAATCTGCTGCTTCTTCCCTGGGGATCCCTTGTTTTATATCTTGGATTCAGGGAGCAACCATGAAAGGTCATTTGGTGATCATTTAAGTCATCATTACAGACAAAACATTTTCCTCTACTTCCAATTTTCAGGCAGTTGCATCTGGAGATGAGAGAGAGGGGTTGAAGCATCCAGGCTTGATGCTGAAGTATTCAACCTACAAGAACCTGGCCCAGCTGGCTGCCCAACGAGACAACATCGAGACGGCTATGGAGTTCTACCTGGAGGTAGGCCGTTCTCCTTCTCCCCTCCATTCCGCACGGGCTGACGCTGGAGCAGAAGATGACTTGGGGGGATCTCACCTGCTGCAATGGCTTCAGCCTTCCAGGGTTCTTTGCTTGGGTCCCACTCCTTTGTGTAAGGCCTGTTGTAGTTGCCCCCCCCCCTCCGTTTTGGGTTTTTTTTTTTCATTTTTGTCTACAGTGTTTGTCTCAAGCATAGATATTCTGCTGACATTGCTTTTTGACATGGAAGTCTTTTCCATCCGTGTGAAGTTTTTATACCAAAGTAGTTCTTGTTCCATGTGTTGTTTATTTCAATTATTATTGAGTAAGAGAGGTTTAGTGGATCAGTAGCTTAAAGACACTGGAGATGGTCTTTGTTTGTACATTAGTCCCCTGGCTAATGTAACATCTAACTGAATGAATGAATGAATGAATGAATGATAAGACAGATATGATTCTGCACTTTGAAATGTTGCTTTTCTTCTTGGTGGTGGGGACAGGTGTGATACCTCTGGAGAGGATGGAGGAACAATTTTCAGCTTTCCTCTGGGAAGGTTAGAGTGGGTCAGTGCACTGAACAGAGGCCTGGAACACTTACTTTAGTTTCCGTCCCTCTACAAAAGGACAGCTGAAGCTACCCAGCAAAATTAACCCTTTGCCGTGAACTGGGCGATCCTGGGCTGCCATCTGCTCAGTGCCCTAGACCCTTGGGGGGCAAGCAGTGGGCAGCTTCCAGCTTCTGATAGTCCAGTTTACCTGAGAAACCTCGTCTGCTCTGTTTCCCAGGCTGTGATGCTTGACTCCACGGATGTCAACCTATGGTATAAAATTGGCCACGTGGCTCTCCGGCTTACTCGCCTACCCCTGGCCCGGCATGCTTTCGAAGAAGGGCTTGCCTGCAATCCGGATCACTGGCCTTGCTTAGATAACCTCATCACCGTCCTCTACACCCTCAGCGACTACACAAGTAGGTCCTTTCTGCTTTTCTTAACTTAGAATCCCCTCCAGTGTTGGAGTCAAACAGTCTTGGAAACTGCAAGTTGGGTGAGGGTTGATTAGGACTAGTACATAGCAGCCATGCGGGCCTCCCAGTTATGAAACGATGGTGTTTTGTTTTTAAACTTTTTTATATACTAATTCCACAGTTAGATGAGGCTCATGCAGAAGATGCTTGTGTTATTTCTTTATTTTTTCTGCTATTGCCACCTCAGTCTCAAGGAAATCTAGGCTGCTTACAAAGACAACCATCATAAACATCTTGTTCAAATTTGCAAGTGTTGAAAAATGTGACTTAAAACTGTCACAGTGTCCCTGCGGTCACATGATCAACATTGAGATGCTTGGCAACCATCATGTATTTACGACCATTTTTCATTATTTGGGGCCTTCCCAAGGGGTTTCCAAGGGGAAAAGCTGAATTTACTTAATAATTACAAGGGGAAAGCTTGTACAATTGAGCATGACTCAATGAAAGTATTCCTCAGCGATGCATGTTCTGATCCCAACTGTGGTTGTAAGTCAAGGATCAGGAGGGTTACCGTGTTTGGGTCTCAACAATATGAACAAGCTTATTTTGTAACTTCTGTAAAGAGCTAGCACAAAGCAATCTAGAATGCATTAACAGATGTCCTCTTTCTTTGTTGATGTCCTCAGCATGCTTATATTTTATTTGCAAAGCACTGGAAAGAGATAACTGTTACAGCAAAGGACTTGTTATTAAGGAGAAGATCTTTGAGGAACAGCCATGCCTCAGAAAGGACTCCTTAAGGATGTTTCTGAAAGGGTAAATGACTTTTTTATTTTCACCTGTAGTGTTACGCTGGAAGTCCTCACAAGTTACCATTGTGGGACTGGCAAACAGCGTGGCTGGTTTGGTTGAGGAGGTGTTTATAGCAGCTTTCTAGAACCTTGCAGATTGGCGTCTGGTGTGTTCTGTTCTATAGAGGATTAAATTTGTGCTCAAGATTGCAATATTTATCCTGTCTGTATTCAGAAATAGATTGGGTGTGAATTTGCAAATAAATCATGTACAGGTAAAGAAAGGCTAGTGGTTACTTCAGAAATTTGATATTAAGGAAAGTATTTGGTAGGTAAATAAGCAACTTTTATTGATTCAGAAACCAGTAGCTTTATGTTTAATTATACATCTCTAATTCATTCACATGTGTCTCATCAAATTCATTAATCTGTTTCATGCTGTATTTTATTTCAAGATAATGATTCGATTAATATAATACAATTAAAATAATCCAGGCATTGTACATGGCCTAGTAAATTGAACATCTGCAAGGTTTTGCTTGGGTCTTCTACAAATTTCAACTAGAAAGGAATAAATTCTGTTCTCCTTGGAGAATTTGTGAAGTGGATGGTTAACTTTTTTCTTTCTTTCCGTTAGCCAGAGCAGAGCAGTAGACATGGGTTGTGTTTTCAGAAGCCTAATTTATGGAAGAAAGACATCATTGGCTAAGTAGGCAGCAAATTGAATGCAAATCTCCAATCCCCAACTTGTGCTGTGACCTCCGTTCTCACACCAAAGACATGTAGTTATGAATGTGAACGGTGTATTAGAATAGAGTAGAGTAGAGTAGAATAGAGCAGAGCAGAGCTGGAAGGGACTTGGAGGTCTTGTAGTCCAGCCTCCTACTCAAGCAGAAGAACCTATACCATCTCAGGTGATTGTCCAGTCTCCTCTTAAAAATCTCCATTGATGGAGCGCCCACGATTTCTGCCTCCTTTTCCTGGACCACAGCAGTGGTGGAGAGGGTCAGGATAAATGTTGTTTCAAGCTGTTTATAGAATAACAGAATCACCCAACACTGGACATTTTAAAGAAAAGTTTAGCTTTTGTGAAGTGTAGCAGCAATGAAGGGCTGGCCACACCAGCACAAGGGCAAAAGATTGGCAGTGATGCAAGTCACCATTTTTTTGGCCCCTGCTCAGTACCAATGTCAGATAGAGATTGTGACTACCAGGCTGGTTTGCACCTGTAAACCGTTGCCTAAAGCTGATTCTTCTATACAGCCACCTAAACTAATGCCAGTGGGGTTGGTTGATGCTCGAACTGCAGCAAAACTAACTAACATGTTGAAATCTTGATTCTTTTTCAGTGACTTGTCAGTGTGTGATGTGCCTGTGAGTGCATCAGAAACACAGACAATCCTGGAGGAAGCCCTGGAGCTGCGCAGGAAAAGGCAGGCTTTGATAGCACAGAAGACTGAGCCAGATCTCAAGCTTGCCCAGCCCATCTCTCTGTTCACGTATGTTTCTGCTCAGTGTCAGCTTATTACAGAGATACAAGGTTTTGATAACAAGCCGGGCGGAATGCTATTTCCTCCTAGCACTTCCCCAATCAGTTCTTAAAATTAGCGCTTCATAGTCATCCTAGCAGAATGAGAGGGAGTTTGTTCCAAACAGATTTTGAAGGCCCAGGTGAACTTCAGAATCTCAACAGTTAGTCCTTCTTTTCTCCACAGCACTTTTCCAATACAGAAAGTACGAAACCTGCACCTACGTACGGCAATGTGCCCTTGCACGTAGATATATTGATATGGGTGGATACATACCCTAAAATTACCAAATAGGACAGCCAAAGAATTTACCCTTTTTAGCCAGATGTGCTTGTCCACTGCAGGATTTTAACTGCTATCAGAAAATTAGCAATGGACTCTGCCAAACTGTTGTTCCTGCGAAAACATTAAATATCAAGCCAAAGTTCCTCCTGGGGACTTAACTAATAAATTATTAATCATGAGATAATCCAAGAATTTTGGATTAACAAATTAAAAGAAAACCATTTTTATTTTATTAATTGCAAATGACCATTTTAAGGTGAGCAATGCATCATGCGTGGCGTAAAAGGTGAGAATGATTCTGTTTCAGGATTCCATCTGGGTCGATCATCAAGACCAGGGGCTTTGCCTTCCAGGCTTTCGTGCTGGATCCCCCATCCTCGGGGAACTTCTGTCTATCAGAGTGTGGGCTGTTCTGCATTGGTAGCAACAGCACTTAGACCAGACGTGTCAAACACATCCGGCCCAGGGACCTGCTCTGAAAAGAGCGAAGGACTGGCCCGCTGCACCTGGACAAGCCAAAAGGAGCGAGAGCGAGGTAGGAAGTTTATTCTTTGGAGAGAGAATAAAAAACCTTTTTGCCTTCCTACCTCGCTCTCCCTCCTTCTGGCTTGTCTCTCTGGAAAAGAGAAACTAAAATTTTCTTCCCCCAGTCAATCTCCTCTTCCCCTTTAGAAATCCCTCCCCAAGAGCCCCACCCTGCCCCCAGCCTCCGCGGAGGCCTCTGGAGCTCCCGATCTCTGCTGAATCCTCAGAGATCTGGCAAAGCCTCCCAGCCAATTCCCCTCTCCGCTACACTTCCTTCCTTCCTTCCTTCTCTCCTTCTCTTCTTTCCTTCCTCAATGCTCAGGAAGGGGTGATGGGAGGGGAAGAGATTGCCAGCGCTGCCATGTTGCTGCTGGTCTTGCTATCCTGTGTGGGGGTCTGTGCCAATGAAAGCGATGCCTTGTGGCTGCAAGAGTGGAGGTGCTAGTGGGGTTGGCGCTGATCTGCAACTTGATTGCATCCATCAAAGCCAGAATACACTCAGCCTTAAATCCACAGGGTAACCCCACCCCACCCCCTGGGTGTGCACACAAGTAGAGTCTGGCATCCCTGCTGGCTGTCTTGCCCTGCAGGCTGACTTCAGCCAGGATGCCAGCACTGGCCATCTCCTGTGCACACACCTGGGGGCCAGGACAGAGGTGGCGGGGCAGCTCCTTGCTGGTTCCAGTCGATCTTAGGCTGAGTGTCTTCTGGCTTTGATGGATGCAACCAGGTTGTAGATCAGCACCCCCCACCAGCAGCTCCAGCCTTGCAGTCACGAAGCATCCCTTTCAACGGGACCGCCCCCACCCACCCACATATATAGGAATGGCCAGCAGCAGCATATTAGTGCTGGCAATCCCTCCCTCTCCCATCACCCCTTCCCGAGTGCAGGGGGAAGGAAAGAAGAGAAGGCAAAGAAAGGATGGGAGGGAAAAAGGGAGAGAGGAAGGAATGGAGAGTGGGAGGGAAGAAGGAAGGAACAGAGGAAGGAAGGAATGGAGGGTGGGAAGGAAGAAGGAAAGAACAGAGGATGGAAGGGAGGGAGGGACCATGTCCCGGCACTCGCCCCAGTCCCACCCTCCTCTGCTGGAGACCCTCAGATCTGCCCCAGACCTACCCAGGAACCCCTGAAGCAAGTGATATCGAGCTGGCCACGCCCACCCAGTAGGCCATGCCCATCCTAGCCACACCCACCCAGTAGGCCACACCCACATAGCCACACTCACCCCCCCCCCCGAGGGCAACCACAATGCTGATGTGGCCCTCGTCTTCTAAGTACTTCATAGACTGGTGGTAAATCAGCAGTCCTGTGCACTGACAAAGGGCCTGTTTCCCAGGCTGTTTTTGTGCCTGCTCGTCCAACAATCACGCAAAGTATTAGTATCGCTTTATAAAACCTTAGTAAGACCACACCTGGAGTACTGCAGGCAATTTTGGCCACCATATCACAAAAAAGATGTTGAGAGTTTGGAAAAAATTCAGAGGAGCAACTAAGATAATCAAAGGCCTGGAGACTAAAACATACAAAGAACAGCTGCAGGACTTGCATCTGGCTAGTCTAAAGAAAAGAAGAAACAGGGGAGACATGGTAGCAGTATTCCAGTATTTGAGGGGTTACCACCAAGAAGAGGGGGTCACATTATTCTCCAAAGCACCAGAGGGCAGGACAAGAAACAACGGTTGGAAACTGAGGAGAAACTTCCTAACAGCGAGGACAATTAACCAGTGGAACAGCTTACCTCCAGAAATTGTGGGCGCTCCACACTGGAGATTTTTAAGAAGAGGCTAGACAGTCACTTGTCTGAGATGGTATAGATCCTCCTGCTTGAGCAGGGGGCTGGACTAGAAGACCTCCAAGGTCCCTTCCAGCGCTGTTCTATTCTTAGTAGCTGCAGAATTGAATGTGTGTCCTTGTTCATTGCAATGTGAGGCTACCAATGAGTTCGAATCTCCTCGTCTGACTGCTCGCTTGTGTTTTGGCAATCTGGTGGTTAACCTCCCTGTCTGTCCTATATAGTCACGGGCAATCCACGCAGAGAATTGAGTAGATTACATTGGAAGTATCTCCCATCTCCAAGCGATCTTTATCATGCATAATTTGTTCTCGTATGGTAGTCTCTGGACGGTGGATGATGCCCACTTGCAGATCTCGAAAGCTGCATTCTACAGCTTCCGAAAGGTTTTTGATGTCTGGCAAAGTGTGCCATGTGGTTTGGTCTTGCACCTTGTTTCTTCCCTTCTCTCCCCACCATGTTGTCTGGACATCCTGTGACAAATGATTGTGGGTACCCATTATGTTTGAATACTTCATGTAGGCTCCTGCTCTGCAGCTGTTTGGCTTGCTGGGTACTGCAGTGGGTTCTCACCCTGCCATATAGTGTTCTGATGCAACTCTTTGTGTGTAACAGTGGAGGGTTGCTGTTGAAATTCAGAATGTGTGGAATATTGGTGGCCTTGCAATAAACTGTGGTTTCTAGGCCTTCTGTCCTCTTGTCTGTTGTCAAATACATCTAAAAATGGTAATTGCCTAGCTGTTTCCTCTATTGTGAACTGTATGTTGGGGAAGATGGAGTTCAGTATGGTATGAAAGTCTTTTAAGTGCATTTGTCTTGATGATGACAAATGTGTCATCCAGGTAGTGGCACCAGAATTTAGGTGGTGTAAGGACCCGCCTCCGTTTCTCTACCAAGAAAGCAGAACTCTTGAAACTGGCATCATTTGAAAAGGAACAGGTACAGAAAGCAGGAAAGCTAGGCAGGATTTGAGGGCTTCCCGCCCAAATCAGTAGGTTAAACCTGCAAAACAATAATCCTACCCCAGCTGTCCATCCGGTCAGTTCAAACAGGCCAATCCACAGGGGATGACGGTTGCTGGAAAGCAGCCAACAAAGTTGTTAGGTCTTCTCCAATTCCTCCCTGTGCGCTGAGATAAGGCAGATGGCCCCGAGGCATTCCTTTCGCACCCCGTAGAGGATACATCAAAGCAGATGGAGGAAAAGGAGAATGGCAGAACACGAATAACCTAAGCCCAGAGAACTGCATGAGTAATAATAATTGAGGGTTCTGACAAGTGTGTAGTTCTGAAATACACGGTGTTCAAGTCCACACAGTACTGTTTCTGCAGTGATTCCTGATATTGGGGATCCCATGGGTGTCTCTTTTATTTGTTCACACATTTCACTTTTGAATGTGAAGAAAGTGCATTGAGTAGCTTCATGATTTGTCATCGTGACAGACCCAGATTGGATCCTGCAACATTATCCCGGGACACACATATTTGCCTTCATTCATGCTTTTGTTTCCCTGTTTTCCATGCAGGTGGAAAACTCTAGGAGAGAGTCTGATGGCCACTTACCTGCACCTCACAACTTGTGAGCTGCCTCGTCCAAGCTTGGGCAAGCGAATTGATCTCTTGGAGTACCAAGATCTGAACCAGCACCTGGAGAGCCATGCAGATTCAGCCCCCGTCAGTGTTCTTCACCCCAGCCCTGTCAGTTCCAACCCACTGGTGCCTTTGACTGAACCCCTTGTCACGTACACACCACTGACTCCCAACTTCCCCAGTTTGACTGTACTGGAATCGGTAAACTCTGCAGGTGAGGAAGATCTTTGCAAGAGGCATCACATGAATGAGAAGTCCTTCCTCTTGCTGAATAGGCTGTCCTTCACTGAATAATACATTGCTAATCTCAATGTACACATGTTGTACTTTGAAAATAAAGGTTTATTATTACAATAAGCTGCAGAAGAAAAAAGTTGGCCACTTAGTCTTGACCTTCACCTGGATGCAGTTAGGGTAGTATTTTATTATTTATTTTATTTTATTTTATTATTTTTATTTTATTGTTTTATTTTATTTTATTATTTTATTTTTATTTATTTTATTTTATTTTATAAAATTTATATGGCTGCCAACTCAATCATAGTGACTCTGGATGGCTTACGGAAGCAAAACCCCAAGTACAAAACCCAGTGCGCCCCCAACAATTCATAACAAGTTTATATAAGTTGTAGTAGCAGAAAGCTTGCAAATAAACCAGACTGTTACAGACTGATTGTTGGACATTAATCGTGGGGGAATTATCATATACACAAAAATGAGTGTGTGTGTGTGTGTGTGTGTATGTATGTGTATAAAATCCCAGCTGCCAACTCTAGCTAGTGTTGACTTTCATGCACCTCGAGTTTTTCCCAAGAACCCAGGACAGCGATGGCGAGCCTTGGACCCATGTTTGCAGGGCCCAGTCAGACATACTTGACCACACAGAAACATTGACATTGTCAATAAAAAAGTCAGGGAAAATAATTCGATAGAGGCTGCTTGTTAATCCAAAACTCCTTGGCTCTTCTCAGGTGATCCTTCTGTGGGTGACAAATCTAAGAAAGGGTTAAAACGGAAGAAAATCACAGAAGAGAGTGGTGAAACAGCAAAGAGGAGATCAGCTCGAGTCAGGAACACCAAGTGTAAAAAAGAAGAAAAAGTTGATTTCCAGGAGCTGCTAGTAAAATTCCTTCCTTCTCGGTACGCGTCCCCATTCCTGAATGTGTGCTGGTTCTGGGGAAAAGGCCAGGGGTGGGTGGGTGTTTCATCTTGAGGGGGCTTCTGAGGGGAGGGCAGAGCCACGCAGCCGGGGATCAGACTGCCTGGCTACCTTGGCCCTGCCTCCGGGTCCTCCAGTTTGCTGCTTCAGTGCTTTTCTGGTGTGCTTTCAGCCTGAGGAAGCTGGATCTGGAAGAAGAAGGCCCGTTCAACCACTATGAGATCCAAAGCACAGCAAAGGAAGAGAACTCCCAGCCCCTGGGCTCCCATCGGATCTCCCTTGAGCTGACAGTCTGCATGGAATCTGGTAGGATTTTTTTTCTGGCTCATCTTGTTCTGTAGATGGGATCCCTGTAAAGAATGATCTCTTACTTGGTTTTCTTAAACATTAGCTTCATCTGTTGATTCATTCATTCCCTGAAAATCAACTTGTGATGCACTCACACCCAGGAGGGGGCGATTTTTCTTCCAGAGAAGCAGGATGTTCATAAATTCCTCTTGGCTAATTTGAACAACGGAGGCATCCTTGAACTGATGATGAGATACCTGAAAGTCATCAGCCAGAAGTTTCTGGTCAAGTGGCCACCAGGCTTGCCTGAGGTTGTCCTGAATATCTACAACAACTGGAGAAAGCACAGCAGCAGCCTTCCCAACCCACTATTAAGGGACTGCCGCAATCAACACATCAGGGTAGGGATTAACTTCGAATGATATCTCTCTCTCTCTCTCTCTCTCTCTCTCTCTCTCTCTCTCTCTCTCTCTCTCTCTCACACACACACACACACACACACACACACACACACACACACACACGCTGCTCTCTGAGCATTTCTACCTGCAGTTGCGTAACCCAGGATTTAGCAGGCTCTGCAACAAGCTCCCTTTTGCCTGTCAGCTCCCAGAGCAAAGGAAGAGGGAACGGGGGCTCCATGGGCACCGTGCAGCACAGTGTCTGCTCTATTTAAACCAATCTGCACAGCGTTGTGTGTACAGAAGAAGTAGGAGAGATCAGAAAAGTCAGGTGGTTTTATGAGTTTCTACAGCCGAGGAAGCTCTGCCTCTTCAGGCTTTCAGCCACCAGAAAGAAACCGGCCTCTGAATTCCATTCATTTCCTTCGAGAAGGACAGCTCTGTGGTCAGTTTCACATCCAGCTTTATTGGAGAAGCCAGTCGCAGTCATAGGATGGAACCCAAGTCCAAAATGTTTTGTTCTAAACACAGCTCCATTGGATGGTGTGGTCTCTGCCCGGGAGAACATGGGAATTAGCCTCACCAACTCAGGAACTCAGAGAATCGCACGCCTTGATTAAGAAATATGTTTTAGTAGCCTCTGCAGACAGCCAGGTTAAACTGAACTGAAAAACTGGCTTAGAAGCCCCACCGGATGCTCTGTTCCTTTTCAGTGAGGAGCAGCCAGGCCCCCTTCTGCCTTCTAAGCAACGAAAGTCCACGTCTTCTCTACATGCAGGCATGGCAGATGCGTGCATGTAGAGAAAAGAATAGACAAAAATCAACCCTGAGCACCCAGATTGTCCAGCACCCCTTTCTTTCTGTCATGCTTTGCCAATATTTCAGGAAATGATGCTGATGAGTCTGTCCTGCATGGAATTGCAGCTGGATCAATGGTTGCTGGCCAAAGGGAAGAGCTCCATGGGTGAGTGAGGGCTGGAAATTCAGCAGACGCTTTTAGGGGCAGGGTATCTTTGCTTACCAGCCGGCTGGATCTCTAGGCTGGCTTTGGAGGAGAGCTGGGCAACGCTTTGCATGCCTGGCCGAAATGAGTCCCCAGGCTCACAAGAATGGGAGCAGACAAGGGGGCTGCTGCCATTGGCCATCCAGACCCTTGCAAGGGGCTGCCCAGGAGTCTGCCTGCAGAAGTGGGCTTCCTTTGCGTTCCCACTTCAAGGTGCTAATCAAGGGAAATGCTTCTTCCAGTATCCCCCAGGAATGGTCCCTCAGCCAGCTCGGCGAGTGGCAGATTTGGCCCAGACTTTCCAGGCACCCACTTCTTGGGGGATCTGCTGCAGCTCTCATTCGCTTCTTCCCAGCGGGACCTCTTTGAGGAGAGTTGGTTGCAGTTTGCCGTCCGAGTGTATTGGCTGAAAGCTCGGTTTCTGGCTCTGCAGGTTTGTATTTTGCTGCAGCCAAAGGGTCTTGATGCTCAATTTATATTCCTTGCAAGACAAGTTTAGAAAGGGTGTTTGCTCCTGATCAGAGCAAATGTGTGTTATGTAAACATCCCTTAAGATGGAACCAGGATGTGGCCCTTGAGGTACGTGCTTGATGAATGCCCCGCTTGGCCTGTGGGGTTGATGATGGAACTGGATGAAGAGGGAGCTGAAAGCCACGTTGCTCCTGCAGGGTGAAATGGAGCAGGCCCTGGAAAACTACGACGTCTGCACAGAGATGCTTCAGCATTCTGCCGCCATGGAAGCTGTGCCTGACAGCGACAAGAGGGTGGTGATCAGGTTGCCCAACCTCCATGTTGACTCTGTGGTTTCTTTGGAAGAGGTAACGTCATCTGGTGGAATTTTTTGTCATCTTGTTTGCTCCAAGCCATGCTTATCACCTCCCCTTCGCAGCTGGTTTCACACCAGGTTTTTTGAACTCTGGAACATTGAGACTTATCTTGCCATAAGGGTCTCCTCTGAAACCTCCGCACTTGCATTTGAGTCGGCATTTTGCGGTTTGGTGGGTCCTGGTTTTATCCAATATTAAAAGCATTATCTCTATGTTGGAGACAATGCTTGATTCAAATACTCTATTTATGGTTCTAGTTTTAAGAAAAAAGGAGTGGTTTTTAAAAATGAAATAAAACGCTGCTCTTAGAATGTCTTTCCACCTCAGCTGTCGGTCATCTTTCCACTGTGCATTCTCTGGAGTTCCTCGGACGTAAGGGAAAGAGGGAACAGGAGTTCTCTGTATGTCGTGGTTGACTTTCCGTAGTAGAATAAACACCACTAAAAGACTGATTGTGAGCCAGCCTGCTGTGGGGCTCCAGCCACTGTCTTGTTTGGTCATTGGGGTAAGGGGTTGTTTTTAACCCCAAGTAGACATTAGATTGGAGTGTGACCCAGCCAGTGTTTAATTTTTGCAGATTGATAAGAATCTGAAGTCCCTGGAAAGATGCCAGTCTTTGGAGGAGCTCCAGCGCTTGTATGAGGCTGGGGACTACAGGGCTGTGGTTCAGCTGCTCCGCCCCACATTGTGCCTCAGTGGGGACAGCAGGACGGGGCACTTGGAGTTTGTCATCTCCATTCCAGAGAGGCCAGCTCAACTTCTCTTGCTACAGGTGAGCTTGATTTTTTTTCTTTCAGGTTAATTGGTGTAAATTAGCCTAAAAATATGAGGAAGAATTAGCCTAAAGATATGAGGAAGAATTGCTGAAGAAAGACAAACGTGGCCTCACAGCATTAATGCCGTTTCACTCCTTTTGTAGAGTGTAGTGAATTTAATGTCTGCCAGGATATCAGATTATAATAATTGGCAGAGAAGATACAGCTAGAATAGTCAAGCTGGAAAAGGCCCATAAATTAAAATTATACAGTGAGGAGAAAAAATATTTTGATCCCCTGCTGATTTTCTACATTTGCCCACTGACAAAGAAATGATCAGTCTGTAATTTTAATGGTAGGTTTATTTTAACAGTGAGAGACAGAATAACAACAAAGAAATCCAGAAAATGCATTTCAAAAAAGTTATAAACTGATTTGCATTTTAATGAGTGAAATAAGTATTTGACCCCTTTGCAAAACATGACTTAGTACTTGGTGGCAAAATCTTTGTTGGCAATCACAGAGGTCAGACATTTCTTGTAGTTGGCCACCAGATTTGTACACATTTCAGGCGGGATTTGTTTGCAGATCCTCTCCAAGTCATTAAGGTTTTGAGGCTGATGTTTGGTAGCTTGAACCTTCAGCTCCCTCCACAGATTTTCTATGTGATTAAGTTCTGGAGATTGGCTAAGCCACTCCAGGACCTACCAATCCTTTGTTGCTTTGGCCGTGTCTTTTGGGTCATTGTCATGCTGGAATACCTATCTACGACCCATTTTCAATGCCCTGGCTGAGGGAAGGTGGTTCTCACCCACGATTTGACAGTACATCCATCGTCCCTTTGATGTGGTGAAATTATTCTGTCCTCTTAGCGAAAAACACCCCCAAAGCATAATGTTTCCACCTCCATGTTTGACGGTGGGGATGGTGTTCTTGGGGTCATAGGCAGCATTCCTCCTCCTCCAAACACAGCAAGTTGATGCCAAAGAGCTCGATTTTGGTCTGACCACAACACCTTCACTCAGTTCTCCTCTGAATCATTCAGGTGTTCATTGGCAAACTTCAGACAGGCCTGAACATGTGCTTTCTTGAGTAGGGGGACCTTGCAGGCGCTGCAGGATTTCAGTCCTTTATGGCGTAGTGTGTTACCAATTGTTTTCTTGGAGACTCTGGTCCCAGCTGCTTTGAGATCATTGGCAAGATCATTCCTTGTAGTTCTGGGCTGATTTCTCATCGTACTCATGATCATTGAAACTCCACAAGGTAAGATCTTGCACAGAACCCCAGACCGAGGAAGATTGACAGTTATTTTGTGTTTCTTCCATTTGTGAATAATCGCACCAACTGTTGTCACCTTCTCACCAAGATGCTTGGCGATAGTCTTGTAGCCCATTCCAGCCTTGTGTAGGTCTACAATCTTGTCTCTGACATCCTTGGACAGCTCTTTGGTCTTGGCCATGGTGGAGAGTTTAGAGTCTGATTGATTGATTGCTTCTGTGGACAGGTGTCTTTTATACAGGTAATGAGCTGAGATTAGGAGCACTCCCTTTAAGAGATCACTCCTAATCTCAGCTCATTACCTGTATAAAAGACACCTGGGAGCCAGAAGTCTTGCTGATTGATAGGGGATCAAATACTTATTTCACTCATTAAAATGCAAATTGGTATATAAAATGCAACAAATAACAGGGTTTAATAAAAAATATTAAGCCTTTTGTATAAACAATGAAGACTTATTCAAAAATAATTATATATCTGGAAAAAATTCATAACATGGGAAAATTATTTTTTTATGGTAAGGAAGAATATCTGTATTAAGAAGGAATATGTTATCATGGATTATAGCAGTGGTGGCACTCAGAGCCCTCTCCGTGGGCACGTTCACCATCGCCTCAGCCCCGCCTCCCCCTGCAGCCCCCTCCTCATCGGCAGCCCCCCCCAGAGAGTCACTCCTGAGCGCAGCCTGCACGGAGCAGGGCAGCCAAGGACATGGCAGCCAGGCAGCGGAGACAAGACTGCCCTCACACACTGCGGCATGCAGTTGATGCTGCAGGGTGCGGGCAGAGAGTCTAGCTGCCATGGTGCTGGGCAATCTGTGCAATCTGTGGCGGGCTGTGGAGGCAGTGGGTGGCCCTGCGGGTGAGCAGAGCAGGGGGCGGAGCGGGCTGAGGGGCAGCGTGGGGGTGCAAGGTGGAGGCGGGGGCAGGTTTTGGGCACTCGGTCTCTAAAATGTTCGCCATCACTGTATTATAGTTTCATTTCAAATGATCCCAAGAGGAATCAAAGAAAGGTCATTCACTCTCCATGGAATGGTCAGAAACTGCCAGAAGTTTCTTTTCAGCATCCTCAAATCAGTATGCAAATACAAAAATTAGGTGGCACAACATTTTTGACCAAATTTGAAAGGCTTACGGCACAGGATTCAGAGCATCTTTGGGGATTTAGATATACAGTTGGAAGAAAAAGTATGTGAACCCTTTGGGATTATGTGGAGTTTTGCATGAATTGGCCATAAAATGCGCTCTAAACGTCATGTAAGTCACAACAATAGAAAAACACAGTCTGCTTAAAATAATACTACACAAACATTAGCTGTTGTCATGTTTTAATTGAACATAACATGTAAACATTCACAGTGCAGGGTGGAAAAAGTATGTGAACCCCTAGCCCACGGGTCGGCAACCCGTGGCTCCGGAGCCGCATGCGGCTCTTAGAGCCGTCTCCTGCGGCTCCCAGCCGCCTGGTGCGCACGCACCTCTTCGAATGGGCAGTGGTGCGCGCGCACCTCTCCAAATGGAGAGTGGCACCGCCCGTTTGGAATGGGCGGAGGTGCACGCGCACCTCCGCGCGAACGGGCAGCGGCGCCGCTCTGGGAAAGCTGCCGTGGCACGTTTGCAGGCTGCCGAAGGCGGCAGCTCTGCAAACGGGCCGTCACTGTCGCGCAACTGGTTCCATCATACATTAAAAAAATGGCAACCGCGCGCGTCCACGCATGCGCAAGAAAAAACATTCTGCGCATGCGCAAAGCATTTTTTGCACGTGCGCGTGCATGGACGCACACACGCGGCTCCCACTTTTTTGTGTGTGTGATGGAACCGGTTCCCAGTGGCTCTTTTCCTTTTTCAGGTTGCCGACCCCTGCCCTAGCCTAATGACTTTTCCAAGAGCTAATTGGAGCCAGGAGTGAGCCAACCTTGACTCCAATCAGTGTGATGATATTGGATGTGTTGCTGACAGCTGTCCTGCCCTTTAAAAACACACACCTGTTTGGGGTTTACTGGTCTCAAGAAGCACTGTCTGATGTGAACCATGCCTCGCAGAAAAGAGCTCTCAGAAGACCTACAATCAAGAATTGTTGACTTGCATGAAGCTGGAAAGGGTTACAAAAGTATCTCCAAAAGGCTTGATGTTCATGTGTCCACGGTAAGACAGACTGTCTACAAATGGAGAAAGTTTAGCACTGTTGCTACTCTCCCTAGGTGTGGTCGTCCTGTAAAAATGACTTCAGGTGCACAGCGCATAATGCTTAATGAGGTAAAGAAGAATCCTAGAGTGTCAGCTAAAGACCTACAGAAATCTCTGGCACATGCTAACATTTTTGTTGACACATCTACAATAAGGAAAACATTAAACAAGAATGGAGTACATGGGAGGACAACACGGAGGAAGCCATTGCTGTCCAAAAAAAATATTGCAGCACGTTTGAAGTTTGCAAAAGAGCACCTGGATGTTCCACAGCACTACTGGCAAAATATACTGTGGACAGATGAAACCAAAATTGAGTTGTTTGGGAAAAACACACAACACTATGTGTGGAGAAAAAAAGGCACAGCACACCAACATCAAAACCTCATCCCCACTGTAAAACATGTCGGAGGGAGCATCATGGTTTGGGGCTGCTTTGCTGCCTCAGGGCATGGACGGATTGTTGTCATTGATGGGAAAATGAATTCCAGTTTATCAGGACATTTTGCAGGAAAATGTACAACCATCTGTCCACCAACTGAAGCTCCGCAGAGGATGGGTGATGCAACAGGACAATGACCCAAAGCATACAAGTAATTCAACAAAACAATGGCTTCAACAGAACAGAATACGCCTTCTGGAGTGGCCCAGTCAGAGTCCTGACCTCACCCCGATTGAAATGTTGTAGCATGACCTTAAGAGAGCGATTCACACCAGACATCCCAAGAATATTGCTACACTGAAACAGTTTTGTGAAGAGGAGTGGTCCAAAATTACTCCAGATCGTTGTGCAGGTCTGATCTGCAACTACAGGAAACGTTTGGTTGAGGTTATTGCTGCCAAAGGAGGGTCAACCAGTTATTAAGTCCAAAGGTTCACATACTTTTTCCACTCTGCACTGTGAATGTTTCCATCTTATGTTCAATTAAAACATGACAACAGCTAATGTTTGTGTAGTATTATTTTAAGCAGACTGTGTTTTTCTATTGTTGTGACTTACATGACGTTTAGAGCGCATTTTATGGCCAATTCATGCAAAACTCCATGTAATCCCAAAGGGTTCACATACTTTTTCTTGCAACTGTAGGTTACTATTGAAATAAGATTCAGAAACTGAAGAAGTGAAACTTTGCATGATGAAACAGATGCCAAATTTTATCCATTCAACATATATTCTTGGAAGAAAAATATCAATTTACTGTGAATATTGCACTTACAGAAAATTAGCATATATATATTTTTTTACTATTAGTATATTATTCCAGTTACAACTTTCAAATGGATAGTCCATATTTTAAAAAATCCTGCTGCAAATGTAATAAGTTGGATCTTTCTTTATATTTGGCAATAGTCTCAAAAAGCTCAGCAATTCTGGAAAATGATTGGCCATAGGATGAAATAAATTTTAAGAAGCGGGTTTCCATTCTTGCCAAGGATTTTTCTGTTAAGAAGCACCGAGCCATATATTCCTAGAAAGTACACCAAGTGGGCCTTCCCCGTGATGGCCCCTGCTTCTGGCAATTGAATTCACTTCCTTCTTTAGAGGATTGGCAGATTAAGTTTGGAGAGTGCAATACTTTTGTTAAATTTAAAATTTGATACAATCCTACTTTAATCTGAAGTAATCTGTTTATGGACTGCAATTTTATCTGAACCCTTCTGCCTTATTTGAAATTCAGATTTCTTTTAACATAAGTTTGTAAAGGACTAGATTTCATTTAATTTGGTACTAGTGCAAAGCCGATGTGTGAGTTTAGTGTTTCCTGTGAAAATAAGGGTGGTTTTCTTTTTTTCTTTTAACATGCAACTTGTATAATCTGTAAATGTTTTTTTTACGCTAAAATATTTTAGAAAGTCCAGGATTGTGTTCCAGACAACGTAAATTGGTGTGCCTTAGGTTCTTGTGAGTGCATGTGAAAATGAGAAGGCATACGTTGGTGATAGTTCATATTATGTTTAAATGAAAAGTAATAATGGCAAATTGGAGGTGAAATTAAGGGGGAGTTCTGCAACATTCTGAACAAATTGTCTGGAGGGAATTTCTCTTTTATATGACATGAATGGTTGGCTGACAGTGAAACAAGAAAGATTTTGGCCCACCTGGAAATGGAGAATGGCTGAAATGGATGACTGCTTGAAAGGGGATTCGTCAGTCTGTATCTCCTGATGGAAAAGAAACGAATGTCCATTGTGTACCTGAACAAATGATGGTGAAGATGGGAGGAGGGGTGCCTCAGTGTTTAGACATTGTGTTGGTGGCATTGGTGTTGTCAGTTGCAGGGAACAGACATTTGTCTGAAAACTGGCTGTGTATAAGAGGAGGCTTCTGCCCACTTGGTTATCTGGAAGAGAAAGTGGAGACATCAGGAGCAACCTTGAGAGTGGGGACACTTCAGGAGCAGGATTGAGATATGACTGTATTTCTTTTTCTACCTCTTTCCCTGACAATATTTCTTGTTCTTTTATGTGTGTGTATGCTTTTCACAAAACTGTGGGCCCTCAAAAGGAAGGGTGAGATAGGGTTATGTATAACCTTTCTGGCCTTGCTCTCCAGCGTGAAGGAAGCAGCTTTTATGTCTCATGCAACGCTTCCTTCTCTTCCCTGTGGGGTTTTTTTTTTGTCTTCTGCCCCCTTCCTGATATTCCCTAGGATTCCCTCCTTCGGCTGAAGGACTACCAGCAGTGCTTAGAATGCTCTGAAGTGGCCTTGAACGAAGCTTTCCAGCAGATGATCAATATGACAGCCCCCTCGGCCAAGGAGGAGTGGGTAGCCACTGTGACCCAGCTGCTCCAGGGTATCAGTCACTCCCTCTCCACAGACTGCAGCAGCCTGAGCGAAGCTTCTCTGCTGAATCTCACCAGATTAAGTCACAACCTCATCCAGGTAAGGGGGTGTGGGGGAGGTCTGCCCTTGATCCCGCAGCTGCTGTTGTCAATGCTGCTAACATGGGATGTTCCTGCTTGACAACAGAGGGAGATGTAGCCTTTTTCTTTAACCTGTTTGTTACTCTTAGAGTTAGAATTAGTGGAGGCTGGGGGGGGAGTAGGGAGAATGTATCTCAAGACTGTTTGTAATAAAGAGAAGATAAGAATTGGGGGTTGACAAAGGCAGGGAAAGTTTGCATTTTAAACTAATTGGAGAATGTGATTTATGACGTTTAATTAAGGGAGGGAATTGTTCTTTGGTATCTTGGCTTCCAACATGTTTGTGCTGAAGCTATGCTACTCTATTAAAAGATTCTTTAAGGTAAACAATGCCTTGAAGTTCTTTGAAGTACTGCATTTGTCGGAACCATGACAGCTACAGCTTTCATCCTAAGAGCTCCATTTGGAGCAGCAGCCAGCTGTGTACTTCAGAGAGGGAGAAGAAAAAAGCACCCTTATGTTCACAGGACCACAGGTTTTATAGAGATATAGCTTACATACTGTGATAAAATTTTGTAACATTTCATATCGGGCCTCCAGATATTGGTTGCAGGGAAAACCAGAGCAAAAAGGGACACATCTCCGTGAAAAGCGACAAGACTCCCACCAGAGGTCTGTAAATGTTCGTCTGGTTGGCTGGCAGCTCAACAATCATCTTTTAGGTAGTCCTCACTTAATGACCACAATTGGCCCGACAACTCTGTCACAATTCTTGAGCAATGTCACAGCACTGGACTTCCAGTGTCAGTTCTGCTGTGACTGTTAAATGAATTACCCGTGATAGTTAAGGAGACATCATGTGACCACGAGTTGCAATTTTACTCCTAGCTTCTCCATAGACTTTGTCAGAGGCCGGCTATGAGACTCACAAACATCGATTACATGTCCATGGGATACCGCAATGCTTGTGAATGTGCACTGGGTGTGAATAACAGAATTAGAGAGTTGGAAGGTACCTTGGAGGTCATCTAGTCCAACCCCCTGCTCAGGCAGGAAACCCTATATCATTTCAGACAAATGGCTGTCCAGTCTCTTCTTAAAAACCTCCATGTTGGAGTATCCACAATTTCTGGAGGCAAGTCGTTCCACTGATTAATTGTTCTAATTATTTATTTATTTAGAAAATTTATATTGTCTCCTACTCAAAGCAGCTTACATGGATATTAAAACACCAGAGTCTCAACATACTTTTACATCGTGGTGACCAAAACTGGGTGCAGTATTCCAAGTGTGGCCTTACCAAGGGATTGTAAAGTGGTATTAGTACTTCACATGATCTTGATTCTATCCCTCTGTTAATGCAGCCTAGCACTGTGTTGGCTTTTTTGGCAGCTGCTGCACACTGCCAGCTCGTATTTAAGTGATTGTCCACTAGGACTCCGAGATCCCTTTCACAGTTGATACTATTGAGCCAGGTACCACCTATACCAGTGCCCAAATTGTAATCATGTGACCATGGAGATACTGTCACAGTTATAACGGTCCTGAAGTAACTTTTTCAGTGCCTCTGTAACTTTGAATGGTCACTGAACAGGGCACTCGTTAACTGAGGACTACCTGTTCTTGACTCTGCAGCCCAGTTCTGCAGAGCTCCCACAGTGCTTAGATGTACGTCCCATGAGACCATACGGGGGGGCGGGGGTGGGGAGGGGTGAGCACTGACAACAAAGGTTTGCCTCGGTGCCTTTAGTAATGCTCTCTTTTTGTCTTGTTTTGCATCTCGAACATCTGAACTAGAGGACTGACTCTCGATTTGTGACTTTAATTTTCTTGGTTTCTCTCTCTGGCGTTTAGATTATCGACTGCAGCATGGTAGTCCAGGAGGAACCCAAAGAGCCATTTGTGTCCTCGGTGCTTCCCTGGATTATTCTTCATCGGATCATTCAGCATGAAGAAGAAAACGTCCAGCCCCTTTGCTGCCAACACGAGGAGCAGCTGCAGAATCCACAGGAAGGAGGTGAGTCCTGGCATTTCTTTTCCTTTCTTCAGGGTCTTTTTTTCCTCCTTCCCATCCTTCTGTAGTCCTCTGTCCCTAGGCCTGTCCTCTGCAAAGGATCCCAAAAGGGGATGCAAGGTGGCATCTCTAAGTGCCCGAGACTCTCGGGTGTATTGATCTGAGCGTATCAGAATGGCATCGGGCTCTTCATCCGGCGGTTTTCTAGTGACAAGGTGCATCAGGTCTGCAGCCAAGGTTCCCAAACTTTTTCAGTTCTCAGCACTCTTAGTGTCTCAGTAATTTTGCCTGTCACCCCACAATTCTCAAATTGTGCCACAATGCCGAAGGTACTGCAGTGAACTCACAGGAGCCTGCAGCATACAGTTTGACAACCAGAGTCTGCTGTATTGCTGTTAAGGAAGTTGCCTGATCAAGTCATTCTCTAACTTTGGTTAATCCATGCTGACCTCATAATTCCTTATCTGATACCTGGAAGCCACAAGGCCTAATGGAACATAGCAAATTGAGGCTTAACTCTAGCATGATTGACTAGCTGTTTGACTGGTAACCAGAGTGTGATTGACTGACTCCTCTCCTTGATCTTGAGGCTCTGCCTTAAGGAGAAGTTCCCCAACTTGGTTTCTCAGCTCCTTCAAAATCAGCAGGCCTCATGGCCAGGGATGGATTTATCCACCTTCAGGATGACCCTTCTTGGAACCAGAAGCTCTCGTGAAAGTTTCTGATACCCTCATTATCTCCAAATTGGTGCTGTTAGTGCAAAATGCAGCAGCAGCTGCATGCTGAGGAGGGCAAGGTGATCAAGCAATTTGGCAGACTATTCTGAGTGAGTCCTTTGAGTGACTTGTCCCTTGCTTTGGAAGACTTTGTTAGAGCAGAAAGATGTCTAAAATACTCTATTAAGTGTGTAAAATGAGAAACTGCTCTCTGAAGTTTGTCACCCATCCTTCTAAAATTGATGAGAGTTCTACTTGTTTCTCATCTTACTCTCAGTGTCTCCCATTCAAGACACGCCTATGCTGCCTTCTTCCCTTATGCTGCTGAACACAGCCCATGAATACCTTGGAAGGAGATCCTGGTGCTGCAACTCAGATGGAGCTCTGCTTAAATTTTACGTGAGTAGAAATGTCAATTTCTCATAGTATTAGTTGCTTTTGATCTCCCCCCTTGATATAACGAGGGTAATAATTGTTCTGCATCTTGCATTGTTCAAAAAATGTAAGCTGATATCTCCCCGTTTACATCTAAAGCTTGACATCCAACCTTTTTTGAATATCTTTAGAAAAGTCCAATATAAATGAAAGAGAATTTTTCTGTTGAATTAATCTCATATTGAGACCATAGAAAATGACATTTCTTAAGATACTATTCCATTGGTTTATAGAATATTCCAACTCTCTTTACCAAGCTCTTGCAAATTACCAATATGTCCCTCAATGATATTGCTTGGTTTTCTATAAAAATAAATTGTTTGCTTAGCATTCAGCAAACATAAATAAATGTAGCATTTAGGAAGAACGTCTTCCTTCAATGTTTTCTTTCCATGAGGTATTTCTTATGAACATTGGTCTTCCTAAAATCTATGTTTTGTCTTAAAATTACATTCCGTAATCCCTCACCCCAAAGTTCTCAGCACTTTAATATCCTAGGGTTTCACAGGGAGAAAGACAGTAAGAAAAGTGGAGACGTTTGTGCCAATTGCACTTTAGGCTCTTGATTTGTCTGCTTAATTTCTGAAATTTTATTTTCTTGCCTTTACTTCCTTACCAATAGTTACAAGGTATTAAAGTATATAAATGCAATATCACATGTAAGTTTCTTCCATATCTATTGATTCCTTTTTACTTAATTCAAGAAAATATTTCATTTCTCTGCTCAGAGGATTATTCTTGGTATGTTGTTTGCATTTCTTTGATATAGTTGCTATGGTATTCTGCTTTAGTCTCTAGTTTGTCATATTTATCACTGAGGTCAACCTTTAAGGCAGGGGTCAGCAACCTGAAACAGTGAAAGAGCCACTCGGAACCGGTTCCCTCACAAAAGGAAAAACTGGGAGCCTCAAAAAATGTGTGCGCATGCGCGTACACGCACGCATGCGCAGAACAGGGTTTGACTGAAGAGTGGAGCCAAGGCGAGATATGCACCTACTCTGCATATTTGAATTGATTGGTTGAACTTTTTTAGTCCCACTTTTTTTTTGGACTGCACATGGCAGAGGACTGGGAGCCGCAGGAGACAGCTGAAAGAGCCACATGCGGCTCCAGAGCCGCGGGTTGCAGACCTATGCTTTAAGGGAATCCAGTTTAGCTTCTAAGTCTAGTTTCTTTTAATTAGCCCAGTAATAGTATTTTATTTTATTTTTGTTTTGATCACATTTTTATTGAAAGCTGCACATATCCCCCATGAATAAGTCCATAATTTATGGAAAAGCAACAAAAGAATGTGTTGTTAGATTTTCCCCATTCTTGTCAATTCACTGTTCTGCTTCTTGTTAGTCATTTTGAACAAAAAAGGAACAGATTAAAATTCCTTTTCATAAATTTTCATAATCCTTCGTATTCAGAAGAGAATATTATGTTGTTAAGAATAATAATTACCGTATATACTTGAGTACTGGATCCCCACTGGATCCGTGCTCCACAAGCCTCTGCCGCCGGCTGGATCCGCGCTCCGGAAGCCTCTGCCGCCGGCGGAGGCTGGATCCGCGCTCCACAAGCCTCTGCCGCCGGCTGGATCCGCGCTCCGGAAGCCTCTGGCGCCGGCGGAGGCTGGATCCGTGCTCCACAAGCCTCTGCCGCCGGCTGGATCCGCGCTCCGGAAGCCTCTGCTGCCGGCGGAGGCTGGATCCGTGCTCCACAAGCCTCTGCCGCCGGCTGGATCCACGCCCCGCAAGCCTCTGCCGCCGGCAGAGGCTTGCGGAGCGCGGATCCAGCCTCCGCCGGCAGCAGAGGCTTCCGGAGCGCGGATCCAGCCGGCGGCAGAGGCTTGTGGAGCACGGATCCAGCCTCCGCCGGCGGCAGAGGCTTGCGGAGCGCGGATCCAGTGGGGGGGAAAAGCCCTTTAGCAGGATTTGCCTGCATGTCTCAAGTGCTACCTAATGTGCTTTCAGCCTCAGTCGGCCACTCCACATTGTAATCACGAAGGTAGCTCTCTAACGGAAAGGAAAGGGAAGGAAAGGAAAGGAAAGGAGGAAAGGAAAGGAAAGGAAAGGAAAGGAAAGGAAAGGAGGAAAGGAAAGGAAAGGAAAGGAAAGGCCACCATCTCTCCTCTGCCGCTCGCTCTCGCCGCTCCAGCCCTGGCAAGCCAAAGAGACAAAAGGCCCCGAGCGATAGGAAGGGGATCTCTGCCCTAGAGCGGGAGGGGGGAGGGAAAGGGGGGGGAGGAAAGGCCCGATCGCTTTGTGTTGAGCTGGTTCAGCTCAGCCGGACTAGGCGGGGCTGCGGCTCCCAGCTGATGCCGCTGCCGCCATCCAAGTCCGGCCGGCAAGAACTTTTTTTCTCCCCGCCCCGCAGTGACGAGTAAAGCGCGACTTACTTCCTCCTCCGTGCCTTCTCGCCCAACAATCCCAAGTAAGGGGCGGCCTCAGAAAGGGGCTCTAACTTTCCCCTACCGCTCGAACATATCTTGGAGAGGAAGGCAAAATCGGGAGAGGGAAGAAGAGCGAGGACTGGAGCAGCGCTTGCCCGGCTTCTCTCCCCTGCAGGGAGCGGCGGGGTCGGTTCCGCCTCCACCATGTTCTCTCTCGAGAGCCTTGTCCCACCCGCAAAGCGCCAGCGCCGCCGCCGCCGCCCCCTTCCTAGCCAGCCCTCAGCCGCTTCACAAGCACCCGTTGCCGGCCCAGTTCTATCAGACCCGCGCGGTGCCGCACGTACTCCGTTTACACGGCCCCCGTACTTCCCCCACACGTCCCTTCTCCCGCCTCCTTCCCATAACGGCCTCTACCTACCGGACGGCGCCTCAGCTCCCCGTGTCCGCCGCCGCCACCCTGACCAAACCCTCTCTGCCTGCGCGCGCCCTCCCTCCCTCCTCTCTGTCTCTAGCTGGGCGAGGCTTCCAGCCGTCGCCGTGACGCTGCACGCCCAGCTTCTCTCTGATTTCCCTGGCCCAGTCCAGTGATGCTTGAGAGGGAAAAAAAAGCGAGCGGGCGGGCAAGGGGGGGAGGGAAAGGCGAGAATGACCGCTTTGTGTTACCTGCCATGAAACCAGTCCTTGCAGGCGTCGCACTCTATCATGAAGCGGGTTACATCGTAGGGCAGCCAGGCAGCGGAAAGAAGCAGGCAGGCAGGGCGCGGAGCTCCGGAGACCTGCCGACGTTTGGGGAGGTTTGGGGAGGTGCGCGCGCACCTCCCCAAACCTCCCCAAACTTCGGCAGGTCTCCGGACGGCGGCGGCTTGGGAGAGGTGCGCGCGATCCCGGAAGCACCGAAGCCTCGGCCGCGCGCAAGTCCTCGGTAAGTTCTTTTTTTTTTTGTTCGCTGGAGTATAAGCTGAAGTGGATTTTTTCAGCCCCAAAAGTGGGCTGAAAAATTCGGCTTATACTCAAGTATATACGGTAAGTAATAGTTTCCTTAATGGTTATATGTAATACAACATTAAAAAAACATTTGAAATATTACTTCACAAAGTTAATTAAATTGATATTTCTAGAACAATCAAAACAAGTATTGTAATGGTCTTGTTAAATTATCTGTAAAACCATATTTAAAAATAATTATGGGAGTCCCAAGTAATTATATTTATACTTGAGTATTCTCTTATAATAGCAGCATATCGAGTTCAGTAATTAAAGTCAGAAAAAGAAAATATCATTACAGGTTAATGAGGTCTACTCTTGTCAATCTGAATATCTAAATTTTGCTTTCTCACATCAAAGCAAAGTTATGTCAAGAATGCATACTTTTGATATAAATCAAAAATATTTCTTTAGTTTATGTATTATTGTTGTATAAAACTAGTTTAGTGATTGGAGAAGGAAAAACCACCGAACCTCGCTGCGTGAGCTGGAGATGGGCCAATGTTATCTCCCCGTTTCCCACAATGGACTTAACACTTGGGGATTGGCTATCCCACATCAGGCGGTCGATCTATGGGGTGGGGTCCTGTTTGGGAATATTATAATCTACTGCATTGCATGGGAAATCTCAGATCCTGTCTATTATGCCTGCTATCTCCTATTCTTAATAAAAGTTCCTGCTTGGAAGAAATTGTTTCCAAGAGTTCTGCTTTCTTCAGATGTGGGCATGAAGTAGCTCCTGACATTAGACAGGATCTGCAGTAATAGTCAACCTGGAAGGAAGACCTTTACCAGGGGACTTTGCAAAAGCTATGTCAGACACGGAGGCAGGGAAAAAGGAACCCACCACAAAGGGGGAGCCCTCCCTCCGGCCGGGACCCTGCCAGCTGTCGGGATCCGAGATGTCCTACTGCTCAGAAGAAGGGGGAGATACGCACAGCCACAAACCTCAGTGGTCGATGGGCGTTGGGAAGAAAGACGAGTGGGAGAAGAGATCAAGGAAGTTGACCCTGAGATGTGGCAGCCACCAACCCGGATGGAAGCAAGAAATAGAGAGATCCCTTCACCTTAGCAAAGAGGAACGAGATCACACACAGCACTCGAATTGGATCGTAGAGAAAGCTATTGACCTGATGAGGAAAACCCTCGGCACACTTGGGAATGAGAAACCTGAACCCTGCGGCCACCCCACTACCTTGGACCGCAGCCAGAGAGACACTGAGGGGGAATCGAAAGTTGAAGTCCTGGGGACGTTCACTGGACGCGGAATTCAGGAGGGAGTCGCAGCACTTGGGGTTCTTCCTAACCGAAGTCCTGAGCTACATGGAAGAGTACGGACAAGACATCCCCAGCGACAAAGCCTGGATCCGTATCGTGCAATCCAGTCTGGATGGGGCGGCTGCAGCCTGGATGGTGAACCTGCACGATTCCAATGCCCCAGAGCTCCACAACTTCAACTACTTCATGTTCTCTCTGAGAAGGCGGTTCGAGGACCCCCTGGCTGACCGAAAAGCCTGCGAAAGAATCAAAACGGTGAGGCAGGGCAAACGCCCAGTGGCCGAATACACACAAGAATTCCGGGTCATCACCAACAAGCTGAATTGACCGGAAGACATCCTCCTTAGCCATTTCAAAGATGGTCTAAACTACGAACTGTATGTTGCTTGCCTGCCTAGAGGAGACCCACGCCGACTTGGATGAATGGTATGTCCTAGCATAGGAAGCAGAAATCAATCTACTGAAGAGACACCTCTGAGGAAAACCATGGGGCCACTCACCTCCTGAGCTGTCGCGCAAACCAGCAAAACCACTGGCCACGGCCAAGAAATCAACAGGCTGTTTCAAATGCGGGAGACGGGCATCGCGCCACAGAGTGCCGCTCAAAGGTCCCTCCATGCAACCCAGACCAATCACCAGCCAGAAAGTCTTGGAAGTCCCCAGCCAAACACAAGAACCCACCGTAGGGGCAATAGAGGCTGTAGAGTCCCCACCATTTGCCAAGTGTGGGCAGGGAACTCCAGCCTACACTGCAGGGGTGGCGGATACCTTGGACGACAAATCAAAAGGTGAACCCCTGGTAAGTGGACCCATTGTGCCCATCCTCAAGACAGTGACTGTATTAGCCCCCTTCATGCCCGAAGCTGTCAAAATAAAAGCCTTAATAGACTCTGGCTGCACCTGCTGCCTCATTAGCCTGAGGATGTCAAGGTAAAAATCACCTTTGTAGAGGGCGACGGACCGTGCTTCAGAGAATGCATGATATGCTTGCAGGAAGGCAATAAAAACACGACGCATAATCTTACTAAATACCTTTTACTTACAAAAATATAAAAACTAAATATATATTATACAGAGCTAGCTGGGCTACATCCTAACGTAACAGACAGTAACAGCAAAGTGAAACAAACAATACAGATAACAACTCAGAACTTTCTCTAGACATGCGCACTAAACAGACTGAAACCATAACATAGCTAGTCATATGGGATTCACTATGGTTACCAGATAAGTTATCACAACAGGTGCAGAGAGCAGGGGAAAATGTACAGTTAGAAATGAACTTTCTGACGAACAAAAAAAAACGTGCAGTGACATTCCCCTTCTTTCGTCAGCAAAGTGAAGACTCAAGTAAGGCACATCTTCTCACGCAGATACTCATGCTGGGCTGTAGGAAGTGGTTTGTTCAGCATGTCAGCAATTTGATCACGTGTAGGCACATACTGTAATGTCACAAAACCTTGTTTAACCAGTTGCCTTATGTTTTGATATCGGATGTCAATGTGTCTGGACCTTGAACCTGTAAAACGTGTTTCAGAAATATAAACCACAGATTCATTATCTTCCATCACTGTGATTGGTCGAATCGGATGTGTCCAGATATCTGTGATTAAAGCATCAAACCAGGTTAAAGAATTGCATGCATCAGACACACAAGCATACTCAGCTTCTGTAGAGGAACAAGAAACAAGATTCTGTTTACGCACATGCCAGTAAACAGGACATCCATTTAAAAACATCATGTAACCTGATGTACTTTTCCGTGACTTCTTATCACTCGCCCAATCTGAATCTGCAAAACAACATAACTCTGCATAGTCAGTATGTGTGGGTTCCAACAACAACTTCATGTCTTTGGTGTGTTTTAGATACCTCAATAACTTTTTAACACATGTCCAATGAAACTGTTTTGCCTTGCCTACGTGTCGTGATAAAAGATTAACACTAAGTGCAATGTCGGGTCTAGTCCAACTACTAATATACAGCAGTGACCCAATGACTGAGCGATATAGTGTTTGATCTTCGAACTCAGGACTTGGTTCATGTGCCAAAATGTGAAAGTCAGTTTGCATGGGTATACTCACAGGCTTAGCGTCCTCCATGTTACAGTGATGTAACAGTTGTTCAATCTTCTCTTCTTGTGTGAGACTAAACCCCTTCTGAGTTTTGGCAATTTGAACACCTAAATAAGTGTTAATACATCCTAAACACTTCAGTGTGAAGAACCTTTGTAAAGCTTTAGCAAAAACCTCACTCATCTGCTTATTTGGACCAATATAAACAATATCATCGACATAAACAAGAATTATCTCATACCTATTACCGGATCTTTTAGTAAACACGCATTCATCTGTTTCGGACTTAATAAAGCCCATTGAATTTAGTTTGTCAGAAAGACATAAGTACCACATTAAACCAGACTGTTTCAGACCATAAAGACTTTTGTGTAGAAACCAGGTATCCCCTTCTTGCTGTCTGAAACCTGGAGGACCTTTGACGTAGATGTCTTCATCAAGATCAGCGTGAAGATAAGCCGTTTCAACGTCGAACTGGAACACTTCCAGGCCAAGGATAGTTGCAGTGGCTAAAGCAATTTTCACACTTTCAGTCCGCACCGTGGGTGAGTATGTATTTGTATAGTCCTCAGGATAACGTTGAGCGAAACCCTGGGCTACGAGTCTGGCCTTGTACAACGACTCACCATTCGGCTTCTTTTTGATCCTGTAGACCCATCGAGTACCAATAACTTTCTTGTTTGCTGGAGGGCTTGCAGGCATAAACACTTGAAGTTTCTTTAGACTGTCCATTTCAGCCTGCATTGCCTCAAACCATTTATCTTGTTCTGATTCAGGAAGATGTTTGATCTGTGTGAACTTCTCAGGTGGAAGTGTAACATTACAAATCAAAGGTACAGGTGTTTTTGTTACTTGCCACGAATACCGTTTTGGAGGGATTCCCTTTGTGGACCTCTTGGAACGTCTCGGGCCAACCGTCCATTCTTCTTCTGTGTCGTCCTCGTCTTCATCGTCGCCAGCAGCAACATCAGCGGCTTGCGAAGACGGAACAGTAGGTTGAGAAGAACTCGTGGAAGGAACATTATCCTGTGAATCTTGATCATCAGGTTGTGTGGCATCAGCAACATCATCTCTAGGAAAATAAACTCCAGGATCGTTAGAATGAATCCTGGACCAGTCAGCATCTTCCTCAAAAGTAGCAGATTGTGAAACCACGATAACATGATGAGAGTCAATGTATTTGCTCCATTTTGAATTATCATCAATGCCCATAAATCTCATCCTTTTTGCTGCAGTACCCCCTTTCTTTCTTTGGGCTAAAGGAATATTCACCATAGCATAGGAACCAAAAATATGGAGATGTGAGAGATCAGGCTTGTGTCCATACAACATGAAATAAGGGGTCTGATTTATCACACTACTCCAAGTACAGTTGATGATATGGTTAGCATATTTGATAGCTTCACCCCAGTATGGAAGACTGAGGTTAGCATCTTCAAGGAGGCAACGCATCATGGTTTGCAAAACTCCATTTCTGCGTTCTGCCACCCCATTTTCAGCTGGAGTATAAGGAGCAGATGTCTGATGTACTATCCCATTCTCACGCATCCAGTCCTGGAAACGCTGAGACATGAATTCAGCACCGCGATCACTCTGGATTCTGGCAATGTTGACGTCGAATTGGGTATAGACAAGACTAGCAAAGTCTTTAAAGATCTGAAAAGTCTCAGATTTTTCTTTCATAGGATATACATATCCATATCTAGAATAATTATCAACGATTGTCAAGAAATATCTTTTACCACCAAGTGTGGGTTCAAAAGGACCAACTATGTCAGTGTGTACCAAATCAAGAATGCGTGTTGACAGGCGTGTAGCGCGTTTTGGAATTGCTGCTGCTTTGGATTTGGCTTTCTTGCAGACAGCACAGTCCAAAAACACCTTACACCCCTTTAGATCCAAACCTCTTGCGAACTCTGGCATCTTCTTCAGAACACGGAAACTGGCATGACCCAATCTTCTGTGCCACTTATGGATACACCTGGAATGCAAAGGTTTACCTGTTAGTGAATTCTCAACATTAGCATTTTTATTAGGAACCCCAGGCTTGCTGTGAGCAACCTGTGTCTTTTTTGTATTTTTATCATTATTAGGAACCTTTGGAGTAGCAACAGGATCTCTCTCTGGGACGTCTCTCTCTGGGCCTGTGCTTTCCCTTTTTGGAGCTTGTATACTTGCCTGCTCTTGCTGCTTAGGCTTTGGTTTTAAATAATAAACACCACCAATCAACATGGTTTCAGCAACAATATCTCCGTCTTTGACTATATAACTTGCCTTTTCAAGATGGTGGACCTGAAAATGAGAAAACCTAGACAAATGACTCTGACTAAGCAAATTACTACTGGCAGACGGAACGTAGTAAACATCTGGAATGAGAGCATCAAGCTCTTCAATGTAGACAGTTCCTTTTCCCATGACCTGAACAGGATGATTGGAAAAAGAGTAAAGTTCACGAAGTTCAGGTTCAGGCTCGTGCATCTCTGTGTAAAGCTCTTTTCTGTAGGTAACATGTAATGCTGCTCCACTGTCCAAAGTCCAAAGAAGTCGTCTGTCGTACTCTGGTTGAGGCTGTGGATCGTTGGTCACAACCAATGTGGCAAGTGGAGCTTGTGGATCACGCCTGGAACCACGACCACGACCTTGTCGTCCGCCTCTACCTCTGCCTCCTCTGGAATCTGTTCCTCTGGGCTGGTATGTGACGGGCGCTGGAACTCGTTGGGGACAATCCCGGGTGGCATGTCCCACACAATTACAGATGTAGCATCTTGGCATTCTTGGAACGTAGGTCCTTCCACGGAAGGCACGCCTCGCTGAAGCTCTTGATGCAGGTGGTTCCCTTAAATGTGGTGCAGCTTGCATAAGTGCCTCTTCTTCGGCTAAGATCCTGCATACATGATCCACTGTGCGTTGAGCAATAGGCACTTGATTGATCTTGGAAATAGCATCTTTCCACTCATGATTCAAAGAATTGATGATAATGCTGATCATTTGAAAATCATCAATAGGATAGCCTTTTTCACCCAGTTCTTTTCTAATACCTTTCATTTTAGTCAAATGTGCTCCAATATGTTCACCAGGTTTTAATCTGGAACCATGGAACTCAGACAAAAGCAAACATGTAGACTCAATTGATGTAGGTCGATAACATGCCTCTAACTGAGTCCAAATTTGTTGGGCAGTTGCATCTTGTGAAAACGTGAGCTGCAATTCAGTGTCCATTGACATCAATAATGTTGTGCATGCTCTATTATCCAAGTCCCATATGTCAGGAGTCCATGGCTGGGCAGGAGGATTAAACACCATCATGTGAGTACCTTCTCTGCGTAACAAAAGTCCAACCTCACTGACCCATGCCCTGTAATTCTGTCCTGACTTCTTTAATTTTGAATCACCAGCCAGTGGTACAATGGAAGGTGTTTGATGAGGAATATACAATTGAGGTACTGGCTGTGCAGGTTGTGCAATCCGACCATAACCTGCAGGGGGCACCAGTGGCGTCTGTGCCTGGACATGCGGCAGTTGCATTGAAGCTGCCGGTAGTCTTGGTGCTGGCTGTGCCTGTCTTTGAGCTGCTATTCCACCCTGGCCAGCAGGAGGCGCTGGCGCTGGGGCTGGTGCAGTAGCATAATCTGCAGATGACACTGGCCTTCGCATATAAGAACCCGGTGGCAATTGCATGTGGGTTAAATATGGCTGTGCTCTGCCAGGTAGAGGGGCTTGCATAGAAGCAATATTAACAGGAGAAGCAACAGTAACAGGAATCCTAGCACCATCAAGGGCTGGAGCCTCAGATAACGGCAGAAATCTTGTATCTCTGAGCAAAGACTCCTCCATAGACAATTGCGAGAGTGAGAGCTCCAATTCATGTCTTAATGCAGCTTCACCAGTAGATGGTGCTATAACATTTGCTTCAGGCATCACTGTGGCTCTGTATGTCCTTTGGGACAGCCCATAATCATGTGACATAGGAGCCTCCGGTTCCCATTCGTCTTGCATGACACTCAATGATGGGCGTGACTTTGGCTTTGGGGAAGAAGGAGGCAATATGGCTTCTCCTTGTGGGTGTGGCAATATGGCCGGTTCATGCTCATAATTCCTCTCATATTGCTGAACCATTGACACATATTTCTTTGCCTGCTGCAAACGCCTTTCAAAAACCCCAATTTGTTCACAGTAGCCTTGCATAGCCCTATCTCGCATAGTTTGCTTGAGGCTTGAAGGAGCAGAAGGAATTTTCTTCGGCTGGACTTTAGGTTTCGCTCCAAGCCTTTGAAATTCATCTTGAGCCCCTGGAGTGTGAACATTTTCAAAAACAGCTGCCAGGGAGCTTGGAAAAGTAGAAAAAGGAGTGACTGACCTTGCATCGTAGACAGGAGCAGGTGCGTCTTCTCCAAGGCATGTGGCCGAAGCTATCGGTGGTCTCAAAGTTGAAGGGAGATGCCCAACAGACAAACTCCTGGCCTCCCGTTTCAGCCGTGGCTTCCTTCCTGACATGTTTCAGCAGTTAATCACCGCTGCCTCACTAGCACTAACTAACTGATAACAGCCGCAGAAACATGCATCTCCAAAAACATAAATCAAACCATCCTCGATACCAAAATGTCAAGGTAAAAATCACCTTTGTAGAGGGCGACGGACCGTGCTTCAGAGAATGCATGATATGCTTGCAGGAAGGCAATAAAAACACGACGCATAATCTTACTAAATACCTTTTACTTACAAAAATATAAAAACTAAATATATATTATACAGAGCTAGCTGGGCTACATCCTAACGTAACAGACAGTAACAGCAAAGTGAAACAAACAATACAGATAACAACTCAGAACTTTCTCTAGACATGCGCACTAAACAGACTGAAACCATAACATAGCTAGTCATATGGGATTCACTATGGTTACCAGATAAGTTATCACAACAGGTGCAGAGAGCAGGGGAAAATGTACAGTTAGAAATGAACTTTCTGACGAACAAAAAAAAACGTGCAGTGACAGAGGAGGCTGAAACAGCTGATCTCGTTTGGTCAGTTAGATGGGTCCATAGCAAGGGGAGGCGCCAGCTCCCCTAGCCACTTTACCAATCCATCCCTGGGGGACCACAAAGAAGACATATTTGTAGTGACCCCAGGCATGGAGTTCCCGATGATCATGGGGTTGGAGTGGCTAAAGAGATGGAACCCCTGGGTAAATTGGAGGACGGCAGAGCTCAATTTCCCAGAGGGGGATCGTGCAAACGTATCACCCCAAAGGGCCCCACCAATCCTAGGAGCGGAGAAAGCGTCAGTGGGAGAAGAGAAGGGGTTACCAGAAATACCGGACGAATACCGAGACCTTGCTGAAGTTGGAAATCTCAGATCCTGTCTGTTATACCTGCTATCACCTACTCTTAATAAAAGTTCCTGCTTGGAAGAAATTGTTTCCAAGAGTTCTGCTTTCTTAAGATGTGGGCTTAAAGTGGGTCCTGACAGCCAGTAAGTCTCAAATTTGTAAAGAGCATGAAATACAAAGGAGTATTACAAAGAAAGTGATTAAGTACTTGATAAGAAATATAGTAAAATAAAAGTCTTAATCTATTTACTGCTGGATCTGCTTATAGAGAAAGATGATACAATTCATAATCTACAAGGTTTATTCAACTTCAGGCTATCCCTGCGAGACAATTTGCTACTCTGCTGTCTGTCTCAGTAAGAGTCTTTGCCCATCTATTTATTTATTTATTTTATTAAATTTATATGCCGCCCTTCTCCCTAAGGACTCAGGGCGGCGCACAACAATAAAAATTAAAAACATAAAATAGAAAATTTAAAAAAGAATTAAACAATAAAATAAATACAATAATTATATGACAATTTAAAAACCAGTAAAAAGCTAATTAAAACCGTAGTCAGTCCAGGCCCGCTTGTTGGAACAACCACGTCTTCAGGTCACGGCGGAAGGACCGAAGGTCGGGCCGTCCGCAGCTCCGGGGGCAATTCATTCTAGAGGGTCGGCGCACCCACAGAGACGGCACCCTGAGGAGGCCGACTCTGTGGGAGCGAACCGGGCGATGGGAGGTTGACAATGGCAGCAAGTGGTCTCTAGTAAGATCCCACAGGTTGCCTCTTGTATAATCGGCTAAATAGTGATGGCTCCAGTGTTTGAGAATACCGTCCACATGGCTGGACCCTGCAAGTCAAAAGGAATCTCAGATAATGTGACCTGGCAGTGCCCAGTCATAGCCTTAGATTACTCCCATCTGAGCAGCTTAGATGCCGAGCAGAAGGGCCATGGCAACCGTGGGAGATCTGCCCGGCAATCAGTCTGGCTTCAGCTCTCTTATTGCCATATTTAACCTGAGTTCACAAGTGGGTTTGGTCAGAATCACTTTCAGAATTTCTCCATGAGGGCTCTGTGTCCTGGAGTATCAGCTCTAGACCAGGGTAAAAAACCAATGCCATACAGGTCAGGACTAATTTTATTGGAGCAGGTCTAGTAATAGAATCTTTCAAGTCTGAATTTGCTGTAACTGCATGGGAATTAGGGAGATCGTCTTCGGAGATGGGATGAACTTTCTCCCAGCCAGTTCCAGCCTGACTTCAAGGTCGCTGCACCATGAGAATAACCCGTTACCTCTTCTGTACCTCAGCACTGTCAAAACAACCTGGCGGCACTTCTTTTGGCTGCCTGTGGACTAGTGTGTGTGTGTGTGGGGGGGGGGGGTTGGGTTTTGAAGGGGAAGAATAGATTGGTGCTTTGCACAGGAAAGTTATAGCCACTGTCTTTTCAGTAAAAGTTCTGTTGATTAGCCTCATGGTGTCAAGAGTCGTGCTTTCCTGAGAGGCCTGTTGGGGCAGGTCCTTACACCGTCTCTTGGCCTGGGCTCAAGCCCTGCTTACCTGACTCCTCCCTTTCAAGGCCATTCCTGTGACCTCAGTAAACCAAGGGATATGTCAGGAGTATAAGAGCTGTTCCTGCTGTCACCTGGCAACCAGTCAGTGAGTTTGGCTACCCACCTGCTGTAGTGCCCCAGCTTCCGGAGACCCTCTGAAGCCTGGACGGACCCTTCTAATAGGCCTGACAGCCCTGTGGAGGTCTTGGGTCACAGTCAGTGGCAACTGGATTAGAAGTGATGTAACCACAACCAACATCTACATGTGACTCCTCTGTATCCAGATCGCTGTTGCTCAGAGACAACAGTGAGGTCCAGTATGTGTTTTCCTGCATCTGTTGGGCCAAAGATTGATTAAGGGAAGCCCATGGAGACCATGAATTGCCTGTCTTTCCCTGAGGAGTTCCCTCACCAACTCTGAGAACAGATCAGAAAGGGAAACAGCTGAGCACTAGGACGGCTGCCCTTCCCCAGATGGACCTTACTACCTTGTACTTACAGAAAGACTTTGCACATTTGTCATGGTCGTTATCTTAAGTAGCTCAGGATACAGATACTTATGGAACCACCTTTTTCCAACTTATGTCTTTGCCCATAAGATCCAGGGTGATTGGCATGCTTGGATCCCACCTATCAAACAGTGTTATTTATAGGACTCAGAAGATGGGCCTTTTCCCTCACCATGCCTGCCCTCTGGAATAGGGCTCCTCCCAAGGTCCGTAGAGTCTGATCCTGCTGCCCTTTAAGAGGACTGGTGTCAGCTGGGTTTCCTGCTTGCCGTTTGCTGCTTGTTTGCCCTTGGCTGCCATGGAAAGGAGGGGGTGGAGGAGGTGGTATTTGAGTTGGGGAGGTGAGCTGGGGTGAGGTGTGAGAATTGGAGAGGAGGATCGCTCCCCATCATCGGAGTGGCGATGGGTAGACTTCATCAAGGCCAACCGCCCTGGACCTCCAGAGGTGCACACTGTCTGCTGAAGAGACTTTCTCATAACATCATGCTTGACGTTGATTGCCTGCAGGGGCTGGACTTATGTGGGGAGGGCTGTGGGGGAGACTTGGGTAACTTTCGCACGGTTTTACTCAGATCTTGCCTTGCATTCACTGCTATCGGTTCATTCTTAGTAAAAGTATCTCTTCTCTAAATCATTGGAGTTGGGGGGTTTTCTTTCTTAGGACTTGAACGGAGGCAGACCTGACAACCTGGCTTTTCCAGCAGGTAGTGGGTAGGACACGGTGTGAATCTGCCACTTTAGTTTCTATTAACTGTTCTCATTTCTTCCTACCTGGCACAGCACCCTGTCAATACCAGTTGGAGTTGGCCACAGAGAAAGGAAGGGAACCACTACTAAATCTTGCCTCCTACTCCCAACAGCTAAAGCCAGCCAATACCTCTGCTCAGTGGTACTGAAAGCCACAGAGAGGTGAAGGTCCACAAGATGGACGCACTGCCACCATGCCATCTCTGCCACTGTTCAACAAGCACAACCAGTGCCGTCTTTGTACTGAACCATAGCTCGAAACCCAACTGAAGCAGGACTGGACGATCCGCTTCCTCTGGGGTCTTCAGGAGCTGCAACCTATCCACCCTCTCCACCACTCTCCCCTAGAAGCAGAAGTTGGAGTCTAGCAAGATCCCATCTTCTTAAGAAGGGGGCGCAGCATAGCCCCTTCAGGGCAGGGAGAGCCCCCTTCTGTAGAGAGTCAGACAGCCCTGCACAGTTCCCATTCCCTCTTCTGTTTTTTCCCCAGAGCTTCTGCTGGCTGCCATTTCTTCCTTGTTAAAATTGTTCTCCTTTCCCCATCTTGGCCTTTGCTTCCCATTTGCACCACTCGCTGTGGCTATGTGCGCTGCATATTTGTTAAAGCCCACTTTCCTGAACACCCAAATGAGGTCTTTGCTTGCCCTTAGCTGTGCATTTCTTAACCTAAACTTTTGTTTCTGTTCTAGGTGCGGGTTCTGCAAAAAGAGCTTTTAGCCTCCACCTCTGAAGACACCCACCCTTATAAAGAGGAGCTGGAGACGGCCCTGGAGCAGTGTTTTTATTGCCTGTATGGCTTCCCAAGCAAAAAGAGCAAGGCCCGGTACTTGGAAGAGCATTCTGCCCAGCAGGTGAGGCTGCCTGGGGCTCAGGAGCAGAGAGGCCTCTTGGCCAGAGATCCCTCCAGCATTTATGACGCCGCCATGTGAAAAGCTTTTGTCTATCCTCTTTCTTTTCTCATTCTCTCATGTGTGTGTGTGTGTGTGTGTGTGTGATTATTTTAGAGGGGGAGGGGGGACTGTTAAAGAGAAAATGTATGTTAAAACTTTTCAATAAAAAAAAAACAATTCCATTTCTATATTGAACAGTGTGTTGTCTAGGTATACAAGTATTAAAATATAATAATCATCACATTCATAATAATCTTATCAAGATACAATCATATACTAAGAAATAGCAATCAAAATATTAAAAATAGTATTACCCACATTAACATTAGTTATATAACAATCCACATATTCTTATATTTCCAACTTTCTAACCTCTGTTTTTGTCAACTAACTATTGGTAAAATAAATCCTATGCCATGTACTGTAATATTCTGTTTCTTCTTTTTCTTTAATTAACCTATCCATTTCTGCACATTCCAGTATTTTTTTAATTATATTCTCTTCTGTAGGAGTTTCTTCACTTTTCCAAAATTGTGCATATACTATCCTAGCTGCTATTAAAATATGTAAAACTAAATAAGTATTGCCTTTATTGTAATTTCCTGGTAACATGCCCAATAAGAATATCTCTGGTTTTAAATCTCTACGTTGTTTTATCATTGCTTCCAACCATGCATGTATTTTATTCCAATATTTTTTTTGCTTTGGGACATGTCCACCGTATGTGATAGCATGAACCTGGTATTTGATTACATTTCCAACATTTAACAGATTTCTCTTTGTACATCTTTGCTAGTCTCACAGGTGAAAGGTGCTATCTTTCTGACAATGGTCAGCCACAGGTTTCTAAGACACCTTCCTGATGTTCATCTTTTTTCCCCAAATTGTGTCTCAAAATGTAACCAAAAGGGTTTAATCACAAATAGTGAAAACAAACTCATGATATTGTCAGTAAAATTAACCTTAGAGCAGCTCTGTCTGTTCAGGACCGTGAAAGATTATCGCACAACTGTTCCTTAGAATCCTAGAAGGTAACAAATCATACAGGTTATGAAATCCAACCCTGTCAACCTGGCACACAGTACAGGGATCCAAAGTGATCTCTTCTCAACAGATGCTGAAATGAATTGAGCAAGGAGGAGCCTCCTGGGTAATTCTCATTGCACACGTTGGTTTGATTTAAAATCTCTCTCATTCTTTCCAAGGTGGAATTGATCTGGGAAGATGCCCTGTTCATGTTTGAATATTTTAAGCCCAAGACCCTTCCTGAGTTTGACAGCTATAAAACCAGCACCGTCTCTGCTGACCTAGCCAACCTTCTGAAGAAGATGGCCACTATTGTCCCTCAAACAGACAAGCCTATGCTGAGATTGGAAGAAGTGTCAAGCTACATTGAAGGGACCTTGAGCAAGGTATGAATTATTTTGCTTCTGGGAATGCTTAATATGAGTCACAAGTACTTTATTTTCAGACTTCAGAAGAGATCTGGCTGGAGCTATTGGATGAGAACGAGGGGAAAGGTTGTGGTGCACACGGAAACAGCTCTCCTTTTCTTGCACTTAAGAAGGTCCTACAAGGAATGAGATTAAACTCTGAGTGCTGCTGGTGCTGCTCTGCTAATGAAATCTCTGCAAGAACAGAGAAGCTCAGAGAGCACCAATTAAACCCTGAGCTCACAGATTCTCTTCTGTTGCGTCCAACTCAGTTTAAGCATCCCTGTAAGAAACCTGCATAAAAAGGTAAAGGTTCCCCCGCACATGTGTGCTAGTCGTTTCCGACTCTAGGGGCCGGTGCTCATCTCCGTTTCAAAGCCGAAGACGTCCGAGGACGTCTCCGTGGTCATGTGGCCGGCATGACTAGACGCCAAAGGTGCACGGAACGCTGTTACCTTCCCACCGGAGTGGTCCCTATTTTTCTACTTGCATTTTACGTGCTTTCGAACTGCTAGGTTGGCAGAAGCTGGGACGAGTAACAGGCGCTGACTCTGTTACGCGGCACTCGGGATTCGACCCGCCAAACTGCCAACCATCTGATCAACATGCTCAGCGTCCTAACCCACTGAGCCACCGCGTCCCTTAAGAAACCTGTATAGTCCCTGCTTTAAGAAAGCCACCATTAAGTCCCATTATCCATCTGATTTTACAACTTCTGAGATTCAATTAGAATCCAGTTTCCAACATCTGTTATCTGTTATCCCCTGTCCTGCATTCTGACTTTCTTTTGTGAGATGGAGTTTAAGGTGTTTGAAGTATGTTAACTTATATCATCTCAGCTACCTTTTCTCACGACTAAACATATCCAGCTCATTGAATTTCTTTCAGTTTTCTATCATCAGATAGTTGTCATTACTGTTCTTTGTACATATTTCAATTTCATAGAATTACAGGATGTAAAAACTGGAAAGGACCTTGATTAAATTCAATCCCTTGCCCAAGAAAAATATCCACTATTACATTATCCCTGGCATTCAACTTCTATTTAAGGGTCCTTCATCACCCAAGGAAGTCTGTTCCATTGTTGAACATGTCTTACCATTAGAATGTTCTTCCTGATGTTCAGTCAAAATCTGCCTCCTTGTAATTTAGCTCCCTTGTTTGGTCATCTGTTTATTCTTTGCAACCACTTTCAACAAATTGATTCAGAGTGGTTGAGATCACTTTAGTGCCTCACCTGATGGCCTCTCAGAAACTAGCTAAAACAGCTTTTCTGGAGACCATTTTGGGAATGCCAAATGTTGTCTTGGATTTAGTATGATTTTACTGGGGTAAACTGCCAGTGTAGATTATACGAGCATATAAAGACAGAAATGCCCACTGACGCGCTGGAGGTGTCAGCCCATCCTTAGACAACAGTTGCCTGTTGCTTTCTCTTCTTTTGGCCCTTTCTGGACCTCCAGATGGCCAGGAACCTAGGAGGTGGTCCGGACAGCCCTCCCCACCGAGCCAGAAGCTGCCCCGATCCCTGAACCAAAGACGGGTGCCTGATGTGTTTCTCTTTGTTGCCAGGTGCCTGCCCTCCCAGAAGGCGCTGATTTCTCTCCTCCAGTGGTGACTGAGCTGTACTACCTCCTGGCTGACTACCACTTCAAGAATAAGGAACAGTCCAAGGCCATCAAGTTCTACATGCACGACATCTGCATCTGCCCAAACAGGTCAGGCTGGCCGGCTGCTCAGACAGGAGCCTTTGCCCAGTTGCTTCCTTTGACCCTGCCCACCAGCTGTGTTCCACGGGCACCAGGGCCCCCAGGAAATGGCTGCTGCTGCTGCAGATGTTGTCGATCCTGGCAGGAGCAGCAGCAGCTTCTCTCCTGAGCAAAGCCCTTCAGTGGGAAGTGGGTGATGGCGATGCCGCAGGAGGGAACGAGGGCCACCTCCCCCCCTCCACCGTGGAGAGAGGCATCTCTTCTTTGATCTGTTCTGCCCTTGAAATGGGAGCAGCATGAAAATGCCTGATGTGAGCACAGGTCGAAACATGGATGGATGTCTACTCTGTTATTTTTACATCCGTTACATGGTTTTGATATTTGTTAACAGTACATGTTTGTGTTCATTGAATTGCAGCCTTCCAAAATCAATCCCATTGCTATACTTTGACATTGAAACCATGAAAGATTTTCATGGTTCACAAGATTCTTAGAGCCAACAGAGGATATTAAATTCATAAAAGAATAGGGAATGAGCCAGGGAGGACAGCCAGGTAGGACTCCGGGGTCTGGGACTGCAGCCTTGGGACATTCTTTCAGCTGCCTGAAAATGCTCTCAGAGCAGCTTCTAACTAGAAATTATACCAGATGCTTTAATTTGGATCCTGAATTGAGCATAAGGTTGGGTGTAAATTGCCCCTTTCAGCTCTTTAATTAATTAGTACTTCACTGGATCTCCTTTCATTTTTAACTTCACAACAACAATCTTCTCAGGTTGATTGGACACTGAAACAAAACAGTTTATATTTCCTTTGCTGATTGAGAGCTTAGAATAGGCTTTAGTTTAGATTCTCAAAGGACTTAGTTCTCGTAGGAAAATGAATTTTTTTTTGTTTAATCCCATTTATATCCTGCCCTTCTCCGAAGACTCAGGGCAGCTTACAATCTAAAGCACAAATCAATGTGCTTAGCAATAGTGTTATTAGTGTGGCATTAGAGACATAGATTTAAGCACTATCATAACTTGAGGCTTGGGAATGGAGGACATGGCAGCTAAAAAGGATTTGGACAGCAAACTGCTGGTGAAGATGGGCTACAGGCTTTAATGTAGGACCAGGAAGGGCTGGCAAAACTGTTACATTGGGCAGAGTTTGCACCACTGAAGAGAATTGTTTGGCTCTGTCTGAAGACCAAAAGAGTAGTAACAATACCATAGGACAATTGCAAACCAGCATGGAGGGCACATACAGAGTTGCAGGCGCTCAGGTCTTCTGCTAGAGGAAAGGTAGTAGGCAACAGTTCCTAGCCAGACTGAAGAGAGAACTGCCATTAATGTGTGACAGCCCCCCCCCAACTTAACCTCTAACATAAGGTTTAAAAAAATAGACTGGTGCGCACACACATTAAGCTTGTATCAAAATCCGGACACCTATATACATGGTTAGGATTGCTATGGAAGGTCAGGCAATTAGCCAACTAATTGTATGTTGCATTTACAAAGCTTAGCTGGAAAAGCAGCTACTATAGAAGCTGGAATAAACCCCCAAACACTCTTTGATTCCTCTCTTTGGGTCAAGGTCCCTGAGTCTGTATGCCCAACCTCTGGCAGTTCCCTTGAGCAGACCTTGGTGAGAAGCCAGGTGCCCTGGGGGACCTCAATGCTCGGCCCTGCTGGTTTCTTGCGTGCGCAGAGTGGGACTGTGGCAGTGTGTTCTCTTTCAGGTTTGACTCGTGGGCAGGGATGGCTCTGGCCCGGGCCAGCCGCATTCAGGATAAGCTGAACTCCAACGAACTGAAGAGCGACAGCCTCATCTGGAAGCACTCCAGCCCAGTGCTGAGTTGCTTCAAACGAGCCCTTGAGATCGATGGCTCCAACCTCTCGCTCTGGATAGAGTATGGCACCATTTCCTACGCTCTGCACTCATTTGCCTCCCGGCAGCTGAAGCAGTGGAAAGCGGAGCTGCCCTCGGAGGTGGTGCAGCAGGTGGGCACCAGTGTCACAGCGCGAAGGGCTCACCGCCCTGCTCATGAGCCGCTGCTGAGCCGGCTTCCTCTTTCAGATGGAAGAGCGGCGCAACAGCATGTTGGAAACAGCCCAGCACTGCTTCACGTCGGCGTCCCACTGCGAGGGTGACGGAGACGAAGAAGAATGGCTGATCCACTACATGCTGGGGAAGATTGCAGAGAAGCAGAAGCAGCCCCCGGGATTCTACCTCTTTCACTACAAGCAGGCGGGTCACTTCCTGCACGAAGAGGCAGCGCGGTACCCCAAGAAGATCCATTATCATAACCCCCCAGAGCTTGCCATGGAGGCCCTGGAGGTAAGGCAAGGCCCAGACCCTCCAGTCATGCTGCCAACCCCCGGGTGACCCATAGGTAGCAGCTGGGCCAATGCCACCTTCGCATAAATTTGGCCCGTGGTTCAGGTGAAGTCCAGCTGCTCTTCCACTTTGGCCTTCAGTTGATGAGGGCCTTGCAAGTTGCATCAACCTGATGGAGGAGGCTGGCCGAGCTTGAGCCTCCTTTCCCCTGGGGGCTACAGCAGACAAGGGGTTTGATGTCTGTCCTGGACTGTGTCATCTTCAAAAAATGATGAAACTTGGGATTTTGAGAAAGGTTGCATTCCTGTGCATCTCCCCAATCTGGTTCCTACTTCCAGCCCCTTCTAGTCCTAACTGGGGGTGAGGGAGGTGCAAGAGAAGCCTGTCTGCCATTCCTCTAATTTAACCTCGAGCCCCTTTGGCTGGATGATTCCACTTTTTAAATATATAATTCAATGCAGCAGACATAGCCGACACTCCTTCCTTCTACTTTGGTCACCACCACCACCACCCAGTTTGGCTGAACAAGAACGATTGGCCAAAAGTCACCCAGCCGCCTTTCCTGCCAAAGGAGAAGATGGAATCTTGTTTGGCAGGTGCACCCCAGCACCAGACGCTAGAAGGGCCCCCAAAGAAAGTGAACTGGGTGGGACGTAGCAACTTTGGGGAAAAGCTGACTAATGTAATACAAGTATCAGCTGACTAATGTAATACAAGTATTCCTCACATAACAACCATTTGTTCAGTGGTCATTTAAAGTTATTGCAGTGCTGAATGGTACATACACCTAGGCCTGAGGTTAGAGCAGACACCCCCCCCGGGTCATGTGATCAAAACGTGGTTGCTTGGCAGGCCACCCATACTACAACCCTGGGGCACTTCAATTCCTCCCACCCCCTATCTTCCCCCCCTTCATCTCAACCCTTTCAGCCATCCTCTGGGACAGGGCATGGGTGGCCCAGTGGTTAGAATGCAGCACTGCAGGCTACTTCTGCTGACTGCCGGCTGCCTACAGTTTGATTCTCAGGGGCTCAGGGTTGACTCAGCCTCCCATCATTCTGAAGTCAGTAAAATGAGGACCCAGATTGTTGGGGGCAACAGGCTGACTCTATAAATGGCTTAGAGAGGCTGCAAAGCACTGTGAAGCGGTATATAAGTCTAAGGGCTATTGCAATGGGGCTGAAGGAGAGGCCTGTGGCTTCAGTGGTCTCGGCCAGCCACACCATCCTTGGGCCTGTTTCAGTCCCAGCACAACCACCTCAGGCCCCATGCCGTAAATAGCACCTTAGCAAAAAGGCCAGACACACACACACCCTGCCCTGCCCTCTGCAAGCCATGCTGCACCCAGCTGCCCTTCACCATCTTCCTCCAGTGGCCAATGGGTTGTGCTTGGCCTTAGGCAAGGCAGCTGCTGGTCGTGTCCACACCATTTTCCAAATAGAATAGGATAGGATGAGGTGGAATAGAAATGGGATACTTTATTTGGCCAAGTGTGATTAGACATGCAAGGAATTTGTTTTTGGTGCAGAAACTGTCAGTGTACAGTACATTGCAAAGCAACAGAGAAATAATACTCATAATAATGATAACAATAAGAGGGGTAGTAAAGGTAGTAGTAGAGGCTGTGTGTGAGGCTCTCTCCCCGCTCTCCTCAAACACTGAGAATAGCCCCTCCACAACTGAGAGGAAGAGGAAGGAAACTGCCCTGAGCTGCTGAATGAAAACCAGTCAGTCAAAGTCCACCTGAAGTCTGGCGGCCTCCTCGGCCACCTTGCAGGCAGCGGCCTCTGCACAGGGTGGCAGGTTGGTTGGCTTTATTAGACTGCCTCCTCAGGCACAATAAGAGGAATGGGAACACTCAACTGCCATGCTGGGCACCACAAAAGACACGAAAGGCCTCCTTGTCCAGTGACCTGAAGGGCTTCAGCCGCCCCGAGAGGTGCAGCATGGTCCTGCCAGTTGGACACTGCCAAGAAAGCGGACTCCAGACCCCTTTAAGACGGACCTGGCTTGCATTGCTTTTCATTCTCTCTCCGGTATGGATTTTGTAAGATGACCAGATTCAAAGAAGCTTTTGCCACAGTGAGTTTCTTTCTGGTAGGTCTACTTTCGGCTCCACGCATCAATTCTAAAACTGGTGGGAAGACCTGACTCGGGAGCAGATGCTGAGCTGCTGGTGACTTTTATGAAGGAGGCAGCCGAGGGGCCCTTTGCCAGGGGAGAGGAAAAACACACCCCCAAGCTCTCTGAAAAGTGAGTCCCTTCTGTTGCCGGCTTCAACCCACGGGGAGGGAGATGGGCAGAGTTTGCTGGGGCGAGGGGGGGAAGCAAACCTTAGAAGGCGTATTACGGCATTTGGCATTCTGACATTTTGAATTGCCCAGTTTATACCTTCTGTCTGAAGTTTTAGCCCTGAAGGGGAGAGATGGACGATAAATGAAAAGCCTTGCTGAAATCTTCCTAGGCCTCTGGACAGCCAGCTAGACATAAGAAGGACCATCCTCTGTTTCACTAGAAGCCTCTCGGGACTTTGGTTTGCAGAGCCGCCAGCTGGGCACCTCCAAGAGACGCAGTCTTCCCCACCCCCCGGGGTCCCAGAATGAGGATCCAGGCAGCGTGCCCAAGGCAGGGAATCCTGGCAGGGAAGGGCGGAGGGCCCACCTAGTTCCCCCCTTCAAGGGCTGGGGCCCAGTCTTGAGACGGGTGTGGGGCAGGGCTGGGAGAGCAGGAGTGGCTGCTTCTCCACCTGTAAAAATCATGGCCCTGAGTGTGTGTGTGTGTGTGTTAGGGTGTGGCTCATCACCCTTGAAGCCAGGCGGGGTCAGGGATGGGATTGGGACTCCATGAAAATTCCTCACTGACAACAACAGGACACACTTGCTCTGAATGCTGGGGACCCTCACTAAGGGCTAAGCAGACATTCTGGCTGTCCCTGCAATTAATTTTATTCCCACAAAGATCAAAAAAATTCAAAAGCAACATTCCTCTTTTTTTCACATTTTAAGATTTATTTCGAGCAGAAGATTGGTTTTGCTCTCCCACCCAGTTGTCACCAGGTAACACAAGGCTGTTCAGGAGTTTTACACAAGCCTTGTGCTTGCTGGATTGTCCTCTGCACAGCTGGGCAAACGGGTGCTAAGCAGCAGCTGCCATCCTTATGCCCCTTTTCCAGTCTGGGTAAGTCAGGGTTTAGGTGATCCAGAAGCTGGCAGAGTTTTGCAACTTTTATCAATGGCAGTGACCGATCAGCGTTCCAGAACAATCACCTCAGAGGTGCCTACAGTTTTGGTGCCAGATCTCAACCACGTAGGAAGACAGAAATGTTCCTTTACGTTCTTTTCAGACCACATTAAAATGTGCGGTAGTGTTCCTTGAGAATTTAGAATTGGAAAATATTGAAATAACTTGCATAAAAACAAAAGTGGAATTTATAACTGCAGAGGAAAGGCTCCAAAAGTAACTCAGCAGAACATAAATTATTTATCACCAAAATAAACCAGATTGATTGTAATAAATCAGTCTAAAAATAACTGATGTAATTTTCAACATGATTTATTAGGGCTGCAGCGTTTCAATACAGGTAGTCCTTGACTTACAACCATTCGTTTGGTGACCATTTGAAGTTATAACAGCACTGAAAAAAGTGATTTATGTCCACTTTTCACACTTACGACCGTTGCAGCATCCCCAGGGTCACGTGATCAAAATTTGGGTGTTTGGCAACTGGTGTGTATTTATGAGGGTTGCAGTGTTTCAGGTTTACATGACCTTCTGACAAATTCAGTGGGGAAGCCAGATTGACTTAACAAACCATGTCAGGGAATTGCGTAGCTGGTGTCCAAATGAAGTCATAGACGCTGACATGAACTTGTAGTTTTATATAAATAACTGTATTTACATCAAACAAAATAGTCAGGTAAACAGCATAGTCAGGTAAATCAACACAGCAGGAACATCATGAAGTAAATTACAGAGCCCCCACAGGAAAAAAGGTGTGTGTGTGGGGGGGGAAATTCCCTTTCTACACACATAGCAACCAATCACAGCACAGAGTGCCTCACACAGGAGCCAGCAATCTACAACCAATTAACCACAACTGTGGTCTGGCTCATTGCACAACCCCACTGCACCAGCTATTAAATTTAAATATCTTAAACCTAGTTACTAACTTAACAACTGCAGTGATTCACTTAACAATTGTGGCAAGAAAGGTCATAAAATGGAGCAAAATTCACTTAACTGTCTTGCTTAGCAACAGATATTTTAGACTCAACTGTGGTCGTAAGTTGAGGACTTCCTATGTTTTGATTCCTGAAAAGTGCATTGAGTTACAAGTATGTAGCATTTTTCCACAGGAGCCTCCTATGCAGACCTCCTGCATAAGAAGGGAAGGTCAGGGAGCATCTGCAAGTGTAGCTGCCGGCATCTGTCACAACGCAGTGTAGTGCATGCGGCTGCACCACCACAATTCTTAAATGACTGGAATCTGGGCCTGAATATGAGAGTTTTCAAAAAATGCCAAAATGATGATATGTTAGTTAGAAGGGCAACAAATCCTGAAAAAGCTGCCAGTCTAGGTCTTTGGTTGAGGGAAAGAAAGAAGTAGCTGCCTGCAGTGCATTAACTGCCAGGTGGGGAGGGGGCTGTAAACATTTGGGCGCATTCCCTTGGCAGAAGCCAGAAAGTGGGCATGGGGCACTCAGAGGGACTGTGGGCAGCACCAGGGGAAGGGAGTAGTCTTTGGGGCTATGGAATCGGAAAAAAGGCCAGGCCTCTGCTCCTTGGCCCTGAAGAATCCAGATGTTGGCATTGAGTTCTGTCTCCTTGTCCAGCTGTGACAGTGGTCCTGCACCAGGCCCCTTCCCCCCCCCTCCCCCATGAGCCACCGTGTTCTTTTCCTTTCTTCACGGTCTCTTCCTCTTCTGCCCCCAGGGAAAAGCTTTGCATGGCAGATGAGGACTCGCATTCTTCTGCAGGAACTCTGCCAGGCCCCGGGACTTCCCTGCTCTCTTCCTCCGGTCCAGGTCTGACTTCCCCACCCTACACAGCCACTCCAGTTGACCACGATTACGTCAAATGTAAAAAAAGCCATCAGCAGGCAACACCGGATGGTACAGTCCCTGTTCTCAATACTGTCGGCACTTGGAGGTGCTGGACTCCTGGCGGGCGGGCGGGCTCAATTGGCAGCTTCCAGGAGGGTGAGGGGTCCAGGGTAACACGGGCAATATTGTCACTCATTAACCCTTTCAGTTTGCCACTACCTCCCCTCTGGCCTAAACGAGTAGGTGGGTCTAGTTAAGGCACTTTCCCGAGGTCCCAGGCTCGGGGTATTTCCCAGAGCCCCTTGAAAAATCCAAACTTCTGCCCTTGTCTCGAGCACCCCACATGGATGACTTCAACTCCCAGGATTCCTGGCTGTCACAGCACGGGTGCTCCACTCCACACCGCTTGTTTCTCCTCACAGGCCGGCTCAGTGCCACAGTATGTAGGGGGCTTGTCCTGCTGCAGCTGGATGGGAAGTGGCTGCCTGTTGGGATGGGCCCCGATCCACCGGGTAACCTAGCAAGGGTCTGGCTCTGTGATGGAAAGTTCTGCCGTCTATTCCAGGGAGCACAGGAAGAGTCTGCTCTCCAGTCCTCCCAGTGTTCCCAAAGAGGAGACTGGAAGGGGCTCTGCTCAACCACTGCCTGCTTGCTTTGCGGGGCTTCAGTTGGGCATTTAGATGGAGACCGCTGCTTTCCTTGTCTGGAAAAAGCAAAAACAGCCTCACCGTCAGGCTGTTTCCTGGCCTCTGTAGGCAAAGCAGGGCTTAAGGCTGAGCATGCAAATATGGCCTTTCCTATCAGTCAAGAGCCAGGCCAACATTTGCAGGCTCCCCTCCTGTCTTCTGTTGCAGCCCTCGAGGTCGCTTGTTTGTTCTTGGCTTTCAGTCATAGCCAGAGCAGATGCCCTCAACCCACTAATGAAAGATGACTGATTAGGAGCCTTCTTGCAAACATTCCCCATGAGGATTTGGGTGACCATTTCATCCTTTTGGAATAATTTATCCCGAAGAGCTGGATCTTTGATGAACCTGGACCCATTCGCCAGGATGCATCCCCTGCTCCGCTTCCCTTTGAGAGGAGCTTCAGCATTGTTTTGTTGGCATCATTTTTCATTTCTCTGCTCATAGTCATCTCTTAAAGCTGCTTTTCTGAGAAGCCTTCTCTTCTGGAACATGATACTTGTCTCTCTTGCCCTTTTTGAAAGGGTGGGCTATGACTCCCCAAATCCAAGCAGCACATGCTAGAAGCAACAGCAGATGAGTGACCACTTTAACTCAGAAGACAGTGAGAGTTTCCCAGGGCTGCCCTTGGGGGACCCTCTCCAAGTAGGACCAGAGGAGAAGTGAATTGTGGCACAGTTGGGAGGCAGCGGTGCAAGAGAAGTCATGATGAGCAAGCCAAAGGGGAGAAAGGGAACCGCTTCAGTTGGCCATTCAGTATTTAGGAGTATTTATGGGACATAGCAGCCTTTGTAGAAGATCTTTAGGAGCCCTTGACCCTGTTGGGGCTCTGTGTGTGGGGTGTGTGTTTGTGTGTGTGTGTGTGTGTGCTCTTCTCAGCTGGTCCTTTATATGAGCAGAGAGGCCAGGGATGGCAAGGGTTTGGACTCGAGAAAGTTAAGTTTATCTCCTGCATTTTGTGCTGGAGCTCACCAAGACATACAGAGCACGCCTCCTCTAATTTCCCCCCATGAAAGGTTTATGATGTAGGTTACGCTGAGAGAGAGAGATTGGCCCAAAATCACCAAAGGCCTCCATAGAAATGGAGGATAGAAAGTGCTCCGGGAAATCAGAGAGACCCCATTAAGAACTGATCACATGTTGTCTGTAATCCACATGGAATTTGGGTGCTGCTCAGAAGACAGAATGAAAGCTGGTTTCTTGACTGGCTGCAGATATGATTCAGCAGCTCCATAACTTTACCTGGGCTTTGTGCCTAAAGTACATGGCCTTTAACTCCCATGGCCACCAGCCAGCTGAAAAACTTAACTTGGTTGTTTCATGCTGTTACTCTCCATTGCCTTGTAAGCCAGTTCACTCAGCAGTGTGTCCTAGCAGGCTTAAGGGCTAATATACTTAGTGCACGTTCTAGTGCACGTTCTCCAACATGAGAAAAGCCATTTCTGTGGCATCAGAATTTCAGTGAGGGGTTTTCAACTAAACAGATCAAGTAGGATACATCAGCTTTGAGTTCCAGGAAAGGAGGCTGACCTGCTCTTTCCAAGGGATGGGCTGGTAATGCCAAGAGTTGTTCCAGTGTCTTTGAATCTTTGATGAAGGAGAATAGGGAGGGTGGGGTGGGGTGGGGTGGAGAACTCCTCTGTCCTTGCCTCTGCAATGTTCCTCCCTGCTTTGAGCACAGAAAGGCTCTTGACTGTCAGACCAGTCACTTCCTTATGGCAATGTCCACAAGATTTGGCTTCTCTCCTTCATCCTGACTGTCATTCAGATCAGATTGGCTTAAAAAAAAATCACTTGTTAGCCCAGCTCCTTGGTTAAGGCTGGGGCACAGGAATGGATTCCTGCAGACAGAAGCAGCTTGACTTGGCCAAAATCCTATTGGATTTCCAGTGACGCAGCCAGAGAAGCACGAAAGAATGCCTGCTTTCTTTTACGGCAGAATAAGAAAAGCCATAGGGACATGGTGGCTCAGTGGGTTGGGACGCTGAGCTTGTCGATCAGAAGGTCGGCAGTTTGGCGGGTCGAATCCCGAGTGCCGCGTAACAGAGTGAGCGCCTGTTACTCGTCCCAGCTTCTGCCAACCTAGCAGTTCGAAAGCACGTAAAAATGCAAGTAGAAAAATAGGGACCACTCCGGTGGGAAGGTAACAGCGTTCCGTGCACCTTTGGCGTCTAGTCATGCCGGCCACATGACCACGGAGACGTCCTCGGACAAGCGCTGGCTCTTCGGCTTTGAAACAGAGATGAGCACCGGCCCCTAGAGTCGGAAACGACTAGCACGCGTGTGCGGGGGAAGCTTTACCTTAAGAGAAGACAACTAGGGAAAGCGCCTCGTTAAAGAGAGACCTATCTTGGGCCCGCTTTTGATCAGCGCAGTCCGTTCTGTAGAAAGGAATGGGAAGTGTCTAAATTGAAATTGGTTACCCATGGCCAGATATTTGCCTGCTTCCCCCCCCCCCGGCTGCCCTGCTGTCCAGCTGCCTTCATCGGTCAGTAGGGTCCTGCTTCCCCTGGGCCTTGAAGGTACAGAAGACATTCCAGGAGAGCAGGTGTCATTTTTGTCACTCTGTGCCTTTGTCCACTCAATCATGGCTGTTTTTGTTCGTTTCTGCTGTTTTTATATATTCATGCTTTTGTAATCAATATTGCCTGTGTTGCCCTAACCCGGTTAAAAACAGTTCATAGACTTTCCTTACCTGCTTGTTGCCCATCACGGCTTGCTTGAACATCAGAGCTGCAACTGACGAGTCTGTTAGCTGTGCAAATGTTGGAGACGCCCATAACAGCAACAGCCTCCTAAGTTCAGCTGCTGCACCCTGCATTGGCTTGACGATGGCTGGATAGACTTGGGGCCCCTCTCGCTTTTCTGCTGAATCCATTTCTGTTTATTCCTTATCTAATCAGTTGTTTTGAATATTGCATGGGTTAGCTACATTTCTGGAAAAAAGGACTGTTGGTGGGTAACAGACAAGTCCATTTGCAGAATTAATTCCATCCACCTCACCGCAGTGTTTCTCAATCTTGGCCGCTTGAAAATGAGTTTTGCTGGCTGGGGAATTCTGGGAGTTGAAGTCCACCCATCTTCAAGCGGCCATGGTTGAGAAACACTGTGTTAAGGTGGCTAGGCCTGACTTATTCCTGAACCGGGCTTGCTGTTGTATTGAAATGGTGTGGCAATCTGCTTCAAGAAACCTTGAAGCTGAATCAAAATTAGACATTCACTCTTGGTGCCCCCAAATTGAAGAACTGGGACTGATGGATCCAGATCAGGATGGTCTAAAGCCTGACTGTTTTAACTATCAGTTAGATGTTTTTGTCCCATTTTTCACCCACGAAAAAGCCCACCATGGCTGAAACAGAGGGCCTGGCAAGGCCAGAACAGCTATTCTTCTTTGCTTCATTGCGGGGGGGGGGGGGGGGGAGAAACATGCCTCTCCTGCTCCCAAACTGACATCACATCAAAACTGTATTATGGTCACTAATCGAAAAGACAAGATCATAAATAAAACCGAACACATAATAAAACATTCAATAAATTCTCCTGTGTAAGTGAGCTTCCCTCTGCAGGTAGTCATTCCATGGTGCCCTTCTTGTGGCATTTCCATGTTGCTCAGCGCAGTTTCACCACAAGGACGAGACTTAGGGATTTCTGCCACTATATGAGGCTCACATAAAATTGTTCAGTACAGCTGGGAAGATTTTTTTAAAAAATGGATGGAAGACTGTCACACACATGGAGGATGTGCAAAAATACAAACACTTTGCAGGCACCAATCCATAGGATTGGTGAGTATCTAATGCCAGGGCCTACCTCACTAGTATTGTGACAGGCCTGTGAACCCAGTAATAGTCTAATTGACTAGGCAGAAAAAGCAACACCTACTGTTTAGTGGCCTTTTCTATAGCATATTCTATCTGACCCATGATTTATGATGTTGATGCCGTGGTGCTCAGCCATGTCACTCTTTTTTTCCTAATTTTCTAGAGCCCTGATAACTTTCTCAACTTCTCCTCAAGTTTGTAGTTGCTATCCTTATGCTAATATAAATTATTCTGCTTTCATTCTTCGTTGCTTTGATTTCCCGGATGAACACTTTTGTAATATAACTTTTCCTAATGTGTATACAAAGCTTTCTGTTTGTATGCAAATTTCAAAGGGATGAAGCCTTTCTCCTAGGTTTTATTTACTGCCACTGCACTCTGATGAGCTGCTAGAGGGAGCAAATGGCTTCAGAGTGGATTCCTTCTTAAAGGAAGTGTTTTTCCAAAGAAAGCTCCATCAGAACCAGCTTACCACTTACTAAATTTCCCTGTTTCTTAATTATCCTTTTCTCATCTGTTTTGATCAGCAAGAAATGGCAGAGCCAAAGCAGACAATTAGCAGACACTTCCACTTTCCAGACTCACAGGAAATAAAAGATATACATCGTAAATGGGTCAGCAGTTGTCAAAAATGACAGAATAAGATGAGGTCTGCTGAAATCTCCAATGTAATTCTCAGCAAAATGTTACTTTGAGTTACAACAGGCTTCCAAATCCATTTCCCCTAGTTTTTAATTCTTATGGCAGCAATGGGGTTTTGTTGTGTGAATGTGATTGTGACAAAAAAGTAAGACTTCATCCCTTAATATGGGCTCTATCCTGTGTTGGACTGGATTGGCTTTCTCCTCTGGGATTAAATTGGTTTTTCACTTCTCCCTCCAAATTTTCTGGGCAGATGGGGGTGGGAGGACAGAGTCGCCAGCTCTCTCCTCAATGTCCGAGGACATTCAGCTGACAGACCACCCATTTTTAGTAAAACCACCCCTCTGAAATGGCGGGAGTGGCCCTTCCCCCCCCTCCAGAATGGGGTGTCCAGGGTACCTTCACTCCTACAAAGGTTGGACAAGTCTAAACCCAGCCAGGCATCCATACGTCTGTTTCAATATAGCAGGTACTTTCCAAAACACTGTCCTCCAGTCTTGCAGAAAAAGCAGCCCACATTGGCAATGGAAGTCACAGGCCCTTCGCTGCCAGGCAGGTTCTGCATGAGAACACTTTCCATGCCACCCTTGAGGCCACCTCAAATAACTTAGGTTGGGTATTAGTACCTCATTCTGCCCCCCAATTACTAAAAGATTGATAGGAGCCAGATCAAGCTGCCACCTCCTGCCCTTTCAAAGGGACATCCTGCTGTGGGACCTTCCTCCCATTCTATAATACTTTCTGGGCAAACAGAGCCAATCTTTTATTTTCTAGTCTTAGAACAGACCAAATGAATTTTCACTGGGAAAAGTAACTTATGGAGAATACTCCTATTCATATCTATATATGTGTATTTAGTTTAGCCACAACTAAAAATATTCATTTCCCTGAAGTACCCTGCCAAAAAAAGAATGGGAAGTTGGCTGCAATCAGCTGTTGCTACAAAATTTCCCCTTATGCCGAGCATCAGTGTTGCTTGCTTCCTACTATCCTGCATTTAAGATTAGTTTTGGAAGATTTTTTTTATTGAAAAGTTTTAAAATACATTTTTGAAACATATACCCCATCTACCCCACCCCTCTCCCCATCCCTCCCATTCCAACACACACACCCCGACTTCCCAGAGCCGAATACAGGGTATTACATCATACAATCTTACTGTAAAATATTCTAATTACTATAATTACTCTTTAAACCCTATCGCACTTTAACTCTCCTTAACCATAGAAGAAAAAAATAATATAGCCTCTAATTACAATAACTAATAACTATTCAAATGCTAAATAATACTTTGTAGTCCCATATTTGTTCTGAATAAAATCAATCCATCTTTTCCATTCCACTATATATCTCTGTTGCAAGTGACTTTCACATATGCCGAGATTTTAGCCATTTCTGCCAAGTTCGAAACTTTCAAAGTCCATTCTTCAATACTGTACAGTCACTCATGCACTTGTGACCTCTCTAGACTACTGCAATGCTCTCTACATGGGGCTGCCCTTGAGAACCACTCAGAAGCTTCAGCTGGTACAGAATGCAGCCGCGCGAGTTCTTTTGGGGGTCTCCCGATACTCCCATGTTACCTCTGCTCCGTGAGCTGCATTGGCTTCCAGTTGCCTTCCGGGTGAAATTCAAGGTGGTGGTGATGACATACAAAGCCCTACATGGTCCGGATTACCTACGGGAGCACCTACTGCCGGCGTCAACTTCCCTCCATCCTGTACGCTCCCACAGAGAGGGCCTCCTCAGGGTACCACCGGTCAGAGAATGTCGGCTGGTGACCCCCAGGGGGAGAGCATTCTCAGTGGGTGCACCAATCCTTTGGAACCGCTTACCGGCTGAACTCCGGATGGCCCCCGACCTTCGCTCCTTCCGGCGTGATCTAAAAACCTATCTATTCGAACAAGCCGGCCTGGCCTGATGGGTTTGGGGTTTTAACATTATTTTAACTAACTTACTACATTGGGCACAATCATTTAACTTTAAATCTTGTATCCTGTATTCTTATTTTTATTGCCTTGTACACCGCCCTGAGTCCTTCGGGAGAAGGGCGGTATATAAATCAAATAAATAAATAAATAAATACTAGGCAGGTCCTCCTTCTTCCAGTATTGCGCTACCAAAAGTCTTGCAGCTGTTATTAAATTCAGCATCAATTTGGTTTCTATAGCAGTACAATCAGTGATAATGCCCAACAAAAACAATTGTGGTAAAAATCTTATCTTTTTCTTAAAAATCTTCTGCATGTTCCACCAAATTTTAATCCAAAAAGCTTTAACTTTTTTACAATTCCACCATACATGATAATACGTTGCATCATCACAACCACATCTCCAACATTTTGGCTGACAATTTGGATACATACATGCTAATTTTTTGGGATCTAAATGCCATCTATAAAACATTTTGTAAAAATTCTCCCTTAAATTTTGTGCCTGTGTGAATTTAACATTCCTAACCCATATTTCCTCCCAAGTATCCATTATTATTGGTTCTTGAAAGTTCTGGGCCCATTTTATCATACAATCCTTAACCAATTCCGCTTCTGAGTCAATTTCTATCAATGCATTATATATCCTTCTTATATGCGCTCGACTTTGATCTCTAATTTGCTTTACCAAATTCCCATCTGATATTGAAATACCAATTTTCTGATCTTCTTTCCATCTAGCCTGTAACTGCCCATACTGAAACCAAGTTTATACTATTTTTTCTTCTTTTAAAATATTGAAAGACTTCAGTTGCCATTCATTCTTTTCCATCTAAGAATTTCTTTATATGTTATCACATCATGTTTAAATCCCACATTTATATTTTCTATTTCATGTTTAGATATTGCCCAAATAGGAATTTTATAATTCAACTTGTATCGATATTTTTTCCAAACTCTCAACAAGGCAGATGTTTGTGTTTTCACTGTTCCTTGTAGGAGGGAAATCTAATCCTAGACTTCTTTTAGCTTTTTGAAAACTAAGGATTATTCACTAAAATGCTAGGAAGATTTGTTAGATATTTCGGGCTAAAGCTGCATGTATCCTTGTCGAGGGTGGTGTGGGGAACAGAGAATATGTCTGCCTGGTGGGCTCAGCATTTCCAGAGCTTAGCGCTTGATGCCTCTTGTTTCTGAATGTTAGCCATTTATGAGTTCCTCTGGTTTGTCAGGACAGCCTCCCATTCTCTAGCTTCTCAGCCATCCTCAGATGAGTTCTCAATTTACCCTTTCATTATAATCATTTCCTTGTAAGTTTTAAATGTCACTCTCATTGCTTGTTGTACTGTGCACGTCTGTATTTAGGTTACTAATTGAGGATATCTGATAAAAAGGAGTATCTTCCCCAAAAGCTTATGATGCAACAGCTGCTTCCACATTTAAGGAGCCTTTGGCTTTGCTGAGATGGACTGCCAGTGTCACCTGAACACAAGAGCTTTAAAATAGCCCTGCAGTCTTGTGTGCAGATTTTGTTACAGTACACAATTACTTCCAGCCGAAAGTTTTAAACTGATGTACAAAAGGAAGAAGTGTCAGTAGGCTGCAAGAGGAGAGGCTGCATGCTGAAACCAATGAGTGGATGTGTTGCTCCTTGCGCTTATTAGAAACCAGATGCTGAAATGGAGGAGGGGGGGCGGCAGTAGCCGCTGTCTGGAAAAGGGGGGGGATGTTGCCGCCAAAGCACCGTCTCACTTGTGTCCCTGTTTCTCCTATGCAGACAGGAGTCAGGACAGCTCGGCAGTGGGGCTCTCGGACTCCAACTCCACCCAGGACATCTTTATGGAGCTTGGCAGCCCTCCGGACAGCACCAAAAAGACACCTCCTGAGGGGAGACCCTTGGCTTCCTGCTCGGACCTCACAGCACCTGGAAAAGAGAGCCTGGCACCCACAGAGGACAGGGGTAGGTTGGGCAAGGCTGGAGCCTTCAGGCCTTGTGCCAGGCTGCATGCCTGTTCCTTCCTGGGCTTCTGCTGCAAGAGGTGAAAAGGCAAAGCTGGGACTTGGGGGGGGGGGCGCTCTCTGCTCTTCTCCTGCCTGCCTACGAGGCAGTTGAGGATTTGGGTGAGCTGGGTCAAAGGGAGGGTGACGTTGCCTATTTTCTGGAATTCCCTCTAGAGAAGCCTGAAGACCTCCTGGAGAGCCCTGATACCTGCCGTGCTGCGGAGCAGAAGCCCCCTCCCCAGGGGCCTTCCAAAGCCTCTGCTCTCCCCCTCCCCCAGGGTGACCCCAAGAGACCAGCCGAGCCCCTCTGCACCAGCCAGTTTGCCGAGGGCCTCCCCACAGACCTGGAGGAGCAGCGCACCTTCCTGACCGAGCGCTGCATCGCTGCATTCCACCTCTGCCTTAGCCGCTTCCCCCAGCACTACAAGAGTCTCTACCGGCTGGCCTGCCTCTACGCCTGCAGCCCCACCCATAAGGTAGCAGGGGAGCAGGGGTCTGCATAATTACCCTTTCACAGAAGGAGAAAACAGGCCGGGACCTTTGGCCATATACCTTGGACGGCTGCACCTATAGAAGGAACCTTGGTAACAGAGTTGGATTCAGCTCCAAAAGAAGGTGGGGGGTCCCCAGGACTCTGTGAGGGGCAGCACCACACAGAGGGTAGGGAGAAGCTTTTTACACTCAGGGCTGCCTTGCTCTTGAATCAAAGATGGATTTTAATTTTAAAATGTAACGGGAGTCTCATACTTGGGTACCAGTGTACAGAAAGAGAGCTCACCATGTAAATCAAGAGTACATGACAATCTCAAACGTGACGATTCAGACTAACCGGGTAAGATGCCTTCCCAGCCACAGGAGGCTTAGCCCCCATGCAGAGTTGCTCTTTCTGGAAAGGGTCCCGCAACCTGACTCCCCCATCCCCATTGCTGGCTGCCTTAATTAAAACCAGTATTGGGCCTAGAAGGGAGAGCTGTGGACACCCTGCATCCCTCTCCAGGCTACAAAAGGAGGCAGTGCCCAGCCTGGCACATGCGCAACCCCATAAGAGAGGCTAGGCCCATCACAGAATATGGAAACAGGCTCCCCACGTTGCCCCTTCCCACTTTGCTCCCATTCCAGGCAGAGGAGGGAAGTGGGGCAAGAGACTTGGTATGGGAAGAAAACCCGCCTTAGCAGTCAGAGGCAGGACTGAGAGTGCTGAGCATCTCTGGGATGCCTGATCACCAGGAGAAAGACCATCTCCAGCAGAGGATGGAGACTCTGCTGCACCCGGTTCTCCCAGTGAGGAAAGAAGACTGAATTTTGTCCCTGGGAATCCCAGTTACCTCCTCCACCCACCCCCGCCTTTCAGCTTTGCCCAGGGATGGGAAACATGTGCATTAGGTCAAGAAGTGGCACTTTGGGCAACTTGGAAGGAGGGAGCGGTGGAAAGAGGGGCCACAGCAGCTGCCACCATTCTGGTTTCTCCTTCCTTCCTTCCTTCCTACCAACCAATTTGTTCTTTTCTTGCACTCTGTTCTATATAGAATCTGCCGTGGGCGCGCGATGTGCTGCTAGGCAGCAGTCTCCCCTGGCAGCAGCTGAAGCACATGCCAGCACAGGGTCTCTTCTGTGAGAGGAACAAGACCAACTTCTTCAACGTAAGTGGGCTGCCTGAGCTGCAAACAGGGTGCTTTCTCTGGCTTTCCCCAGGTACCCGTCTCCTTTGCATCAGGTGAGAGTCTAGGCAGGCGGGCCAGGATCCAGCAGGACCTCTCTGCCCTGGACGGCTGCCCCCTTGTCCCACCTGCAGCTCTGGAGCTGCTCCTTCCCTGTTGGGCAGCAGGAGGGAGGGCCTTGGGCAGCTCTATCCAGCCTCTGACCATGCTGAGCACAGGAGCTTTGCTCCAGAGAATAGGTTCCTTTAGTCAGAGCAGCACCTGTTCCCCACCCCCAAGAACATATGAATTCACACACACACACACCCCACAAAACCATCCCTTCTTTCCCTCCTCCCCCCCACTTCGGGCCACCAATCCCAAAAGATTGGGGAACTCTGAACTAATGGCAGGATCCTGGAAGCATTTCAGCCCCTTCCATGGACTGCAAAGAATTATTAAAGTTTTATGAGGATGCTCTCCAAGTCATGGCCTTGAGAGCAGTTGGTATGAATGTAGTCCAGTTCCTAAAAACATAATTGTTGGAGGAGAGCTGTGGACCTTCAAACCTTCTCATGGACCTTTGCCCTTTAGAGGAGTATAGACGGGGTGTTAGCCCCAGCAGCTCTCCAGGCCCTGGTGCGGAGAGCTGGCAGAAAGGAAGAGGGGCTGGCAGAAGCACTCTCGGAATGGAATTGAGTTCTCTGTGACATAAAGGGGTCTGCCATGTGGGAAAGGGAGCCGCAAGGAAGAGGGGCTGCAGAGGCCTCCCGCTCAGAGGTGGCCATGGGGCACAAGTGTGAACTGCAAAAGAAAGAGCTCCCGATACACCCAAATTGACCACAATAGGGAACAAACAGCTTCTGAAAAAAGTTACTGTATACACCGTATGAACCCCAAGAGGAAGACCGATGGAAACATGTCACTTTTAGAAGAAAACAGCAACCAAGAGCAAAGCCCCTAGCCCACTCCACTGAAGACCCTCTGGAGCTAACCAATCGCTTTCCTACCCTCCCCCTGGAAGAAAATGTGCAGACACCTATAAAAGAGCAGTCACCACTAGTTTCTAAAAAGGAGACACAATCCAGCATTCCTGCGACAGGAAGAATAGTATCCCACACTTTCCTAGGGGGGAAAAAGGTGAATATTAGTGATAGGAGATTCAATGCTTTGGGGAATAGAAACTATAGTCTGCAGATCGTGCAGTCAATCTAGGGAGGTATATTGTATCGCTGGAGCAAAAATCAAAGAAGTAACTGAGAAACGTAGTAAAATAATCAACCCCACAGATTACTACCCGTTTCTTCTCCTACACGTGGGGACCAATGAACACAACAACGAATCTAATGAGATTATGAACAGCTAAGGAAGAAAGTTAAAGAATTAGGAGCATAAATGGTGTTTTCATCTATATTTCCAACAAAAGACCAACATCCAATAAGGGAGCAAAGGATTTTAGAAACAAATCACTGGCTTAGAAACTGGTGTCATCGAGAGAACTTCGGTTTCCTAGACCATGGTCTGAATTACCTACATGAAGGGCTACTGGCAAGGGATGGAGTCACCCTCACAAGAACTGGAAAGTATATATTCAGAAAACGACCATCTTATCAGAAGGGCTTTAAACTAAAAATCAGGGGGTGGGGCAATCTTCAAGACCTTTAGAACCTGATTCCAAGCAAAAACCACTAGATAACCAATCACATAAGGAGGCAGGGAGTGAATAGAAAGAAGAAGAAGAAAAAGGGAAAACACAATGAAGTAGAGAGTGATGGAAAGAAAACCTATATATAAACTATGAAATATAAGAAACACACTCAAGATCCATAAAGGACTCAAGTGCCTATACACAAACACTCCTTTGTTTAAGGAACAAACAGGGTGAACTTGAAGTTTTAGTACATGAAGGCAGATGTGATAGATTTGCCATTACTGAAACTTGGTGGGATGAAACTCATGACTGGAATGTACTGATAGAAGGATACAAACTATTCAAAAGAAACAGACCCAACAAAAGAGGAGGTATAAAAGATCACTACATCTCTAGAGAAATACACAAAACCAAGAATGGAAACCTGGAATCCATATGGGTCAATATAGAAGGAAATAAGGATGACATTGTTATAGCCATATACTACAGGCCGCCCAGCCAAACAGAAAAAATAGATGAACTTTTTGCTAAATATGGATGAACTTTTTGCTAAACAATTAACAAATGTATGTAGGAAATACACCACAGTACAATGGGAGACTTTAACTACCCTGAAATCAACTGGGAAACTCTGCAGCAAGTGGGAGATCAAACAGATTCCTAACCAACTTAGCTGACAACTTTGTCATCCAAAAGGTAGAGGAGGGAACTAGAGGAAAAGCCATAAAGTGGACCTAATTCTTAGTAAGAGAAGAAGTGATAGAAGGAGTTGAAATTGCCGGACCTTTGGGTGAGAGTGATCACATCATATTAGTTGTAATGTAAACGCAAGCAATAGCACATAATCCAGCCAGTGTCTTAAACTTTAAAAGAGCTTATTTTAACAAACTCAGAGAGAGCCTAAGAAAAATTCCATAGATGAAAATCCTAAAGGGGAATACAACTCAAGAAGCGTGGGAAAATATGATCATAAAAGCCCAATCCAGCACAATACCAGTGAAAAAGAAAAACAAGAAATCAAAGAAGAAACCAGCATAGTTGCACAAAGTTCTCTGATAAACTGAAAGACAAAAAGGACAATTACAAAAAAAATGGAAAGAGCAACACAACTAAGGCCAAATACCTGTCAAGTTTCCGACATATGGGCTTTTCAATTGACTCTGAGGCATTGTTTACCTTAAAAGTCCTTTATTAGCCTAATACACCGGCAAATGCTTGCTTGAAGGAAGCTGGAATCTGAAATCTCCGCCCCTTGCACAATATATTAAAACACAATTCTCCACCTTTCTAATTTTGTCATTAATCATATTCTCCAATTAATTTAAAGAATCAGTTTCCCTTCCGTTAGAAAACCCACCAAGGCCTTATCTTCTTAGTTAGAGATGGCCTTGAAAGGTGCAATCCTACTCATCCCCCCTCCTAACCTTAACTAAAACAATACACAAATCTAACATATGAAATAGCTACTTCTTCATTTCTTGTCAAGCAATAACATTTGATGTTAGCAGCGTTGACAATACCAGCATACAGCTCGAATTGCAAAGATGAAGTCAGGAAAAAGCTAAGGCGCAGAATAAACAAAGGCAACAAAAGTCAAAACCGTTGTACCATATCTTAAAAAAATTCTAGAACACCGGGGAATTAGAAAAGAGCTGATGTGGTTTCCATCTTCAAGAAAGGGGGGGAAAACAGACCCAGGAAACTACAGACAAATCAGCCAAACATCAATACCTGGGAAGATACTGGAAAAGATAATCAAAAAACAGATCTGTGAACATCTAGAAACAAAGTTTTAACTAGTAGCCAACATGGTTTGTTAAAAACAGATCATGCCAAACCAATCTTATTTCATTCTTTGACAAAGTGACTAAATTAGTAGACCGATGAAATGCTGTAGACATAGTGAACTTAGGCTTCAGCAAGGCATTGGACAAAGTAGACCACAACCTACTTCTTGGTAAGCTAGAAAAATGTGGGATAGACAACATGACCACCGAATGGATTTGTAACTGGCTGACAAACCGTACTCAACGAGTAATCCTTAATGGTACCAGATCTACATGGAGGGAAGTAAGCAATGGGATGCCACAGGTTTCTGTCTTAAGCCCAGTACTCTTCAATATCTTCATAAGTGACTTAGATGAGGAAGGGGAAGAAGAAGAAGACCATAGAAGGGGAACTCATCAAATTTGCAAATAACACTAACCTGGCAGGAATAGCCAACACCCCAGAAGACAAGCTCCAGATCCAAAAAGATCTTGACAGACTTGAACAAGCTAATACAATCCTTTGTTGTACAAACAGGCATAGACCAAAATCCTGTGCAATGGCCAGCTTCCCCATCTGGTCAAACTGGGAGTGTTAAATTCAGTTGAAACCACTCCTTCCCTCCCGAAAGGGGAAAAAACCAGAGCCCCATCACCCTTAAGTACAGGAAGTTGGGCGGGGGCAGTCCTTTTCCTTGGGAGCAAGTAGAGTCTTCTTCAGACGTTCCCAGTGCTCTCCCGTGCGCGGCTGCTGCCCTGAGAACCAGGCGCTGGGCTGGGTTGTTGAACCCTTGGGGGGGGGGGTACGTTGTGTTTGCAGAGGAGCCCCTGCTCGGCTCCTCTTTCCAACCTTGCTTGTGGCCTGGAGGGTGGCGCTCGCTTGGTTGTGTTTTTGACACGCCTCGGTTTGCGCTGCAGGCTGGGTTTTGTTTTGTTTTTTGGGGGGTGTCTCCTGGGGGCCAGGCTGCCCTTGGCAGAGATGAATCCAAGCGAGCAGGGCAAGAGGAGCAGAGGGCGATGGGCTTCTTCCTGGCGCTGCTTTATTATTGCACGCTAAGAGGCTTTAGAGCCGGAGGACCCTGCCGCGGGGGAGGGGGGGTCATTTCTCTTAAAAGCGTATCTTTTCCCTGCCTGAATGTACAACCTCCCCCCCCCCGGCCGCCGTTTAAAGGCGCCTCCTTCGGGGGACCCATCTTGGACCGGCGAGATCGGGGGAAGCTTCTCCCCTCGATTCCCGCCTGCGGCACCTGTGCGCTATGGGGTCTCCAGGCTCTATTTTGGGGCGGCTGCTGGGGGTCGAGGGGGCTGCAAAACCGGGAAGCTCGCAGCGAGAGCGGCCCCTGCGTCGTCCGGCACTGGGATGGCACCGGCCTTGGGAGGCGCAGGCTGGGTCGGCATCAGTAAAGTGGGGTTTTGTGTGCTGCACGGCTCCCTTCCCTCCACGGAGGTGGCCGGAGGGACCCGGGGAAAGGGGCCGTGGGGAGCGGACACGGATCCGCTTCTGCCGCCGTGGCAGGAGGTGCCGCGCGGGTGGGGGAGGGCTTCGGGAAGGCGCCGCGTTTCCCCGGGGCGCTCCAGGCAAGCGGCGGCCTTGCAGCTGCGGGCAGGAGCGGCGCCACCCTGCTCTCGGCTCCCGCGTGGGCGGCGGGCCGGGCGGCGCTGCTCCGCCGGGGAGGTAGGCGGCGCGGGCAACGCGCAGGAGGGGCCGGGCAGCGACGCGTCGCTTCGAGGGCCGGGCCGGCAAAGGACGGGCGGGGCGAGGCCGCGGGCGCGGCGGCTCCGTCCTCCGCGCGCCCGCGGAGCCACGCACGGGCACGGCCCGGGAACAGTCGCGGCGGGGCCGGAGGCAGCGGCGGTGCCACGATCCTCGCCCCGACCGCTGCCGCCGCTCGGGAACTGGCGGGGCGGCGGGCCGCTGCTTGCGCCCGTCCGAAATGGTGAGCCGCCGGGCGGGCGTCGTCGGGAAGGGAGGGGCTGCGCGGCCGCTCCCGACAAGGAAGGCGGGCCTCGGGGGTCAGGCGGGGTCGGCGTTGAAGGGCCAGAAGGCCGATCTGCCGCCGCCGCCGCGCTGACTTCCTTCCTGGGCGGCTCCGCTTTGAATTCCCACCGGGAGGAGAGGCGGGCGGCGGCGGCGCTCCCGGGCGCGCTCTGTGGAGGCTTCCCGGTGCCAGGGGATGCTGGCGCAGCCGCCGAGCCCGACTCGGGCATCCCGAGTCGCCCGCCGTGGAGCGGGCCTGCCTTGCCTTTTTCACGTGCAAGCCGGATTTCAATGCGCGGAGGTAGACCGGCCCGCGAGACCGAGGAGCCCGGGTGTCGGGGGAGGCCTGCTGGGGGACGGGGAAGGTTCCCCATGACCGAGGCCTTTCAATTATTGGAGCCTCAGGCGTGCAGCCTCCAGTCGGGTGAATAGTCTCTGGGGGCCCCTTGGAACAGCCAGCAGGTATCCTGGCCCTTAAGAGACCCTCAAAGGCAACCGCGGCCCTTCAAAAGCATCCCAGTCCTGACCTTTTAAGGACTCGAAGGGCCTCCTCTGGATCCTTAGCCGCCCATGCCCACCTCCAGAGGCAGGTCCTTCCGTTATTTCCCCTGAATTAGGTAAAAGAAGACATGACCCTGGTTTTGCCTCAGTACTGTTAGCAGCTTAACCAACATCTGCGGATGTCTCTCTTGCCTGTTTCTTCCACAACTGACCACAGTTAGCCAGGAGCCAAATAATCATAAAAGTTCTCTCTCTTTATCTCTTTAAGCTTGAATAGCTGAGTTCAAACCAGAAGTGTAGATTTCTGCAAGCACACATGCCTTGTGCTGGGTAAAGTGATTAGCGGTGAGCAAGTTTTCTCTGATGGCCTTCTCAGCCGTGGCTGGAGACTAGACGGGGAAGTCGGCATATCCAAGAGGCAAAGTCGAAGGGGGAAGAACTGTCCAGTTTGTGACTTGTCTCCTCCTCTTGCTTTCTGCACAGGGAATTTGGCGCATCCCCGTGGATGAAATTGACCGTCCCGGTAGCTTCGCCTCTCACATGAACCGCTCCATCGTCCTGCTGCTGAACGTGCTGTCCCAACTCAGAGATTACCCCACCTTGCTGAAAATCTCCTCTATGCTGCAGAGGACCCCTGAGCAGGGAAAGTGAGTGCCGGAGGCTTCGCTTCCCTGTTCCCTCCATGAGGGGAGGGTGGAACTTCCCAGGCTTTGCTGATGGGGGAGGGGGAGGTTTCTCCTCCCTGTGCAAATGGCCTCCCCAGTCCTAGAGCTACCCCCACGATAAGGGAAGGAGGCCCTCCTTGATAGCACTCACAAAACCAAAGATGGCTTTCCTTGTGTCACCAGTGCCTTCCTGAGCTGGGCGTTGAGCTTCAGGGCTGGGAACCCCAAAGAAGAAGAAACCTGGGGATCAGAGCTTAGCACCCCCAAAGGCTTCTGTGCTTCATCCCAGTTATCTTGTTTCTGCCTCTGATTAAGGAGTTGCTCATTGACGCTACTGGGGCTTTTTCAAGTTGTCAAAAGAATTTTGAATACACGACACTGGTTTAACTGAAGCTTTTTGGAGGGAAAAGGGGGCAATTGGATCAAGCAGAAGAGAGTGTTTGCAGCCTTTGCAAGTTGACAGCATAAAGATTTTTTTTTATTTTGATGGAAATGGAGCCCTGTTAAGGGATCATGTCCTGTAGTGAGGGCAAAGTTTCATCATAAAATTCTGACGGGCAAGGCCAGCTCCAGAAAGAGGAACACGAACGATCCTCCTTTGGTCCTCCTGTTGTTGGGATGAAAAGAGGACAGAAATTGTTCCTTCAAGGCTTTTAGACTTCCAGGCTCTGTTGCCACTTGGAGTTGTGTGGTTTTAACTTCAGCCAGGCAACTCCATAAGTGGGTCTGTGGCTAAGGATACAATGTCTCGCTGGATATAAAATTTATGGAATGTTTTACTACACCCACGGCTGAGCCTGAGTAGCCACTGCCCTGTAAGATGGGCCTGGGAGAACACGATGGTGCAGCATGGTGTGTGGCGGATGGCTTGGATCCCCTTAAAATGATGGGCAGTTTCTGCCTCTAACCTGTACGGCTCTTCCTTTCCTGACTACAGGAAATACTTGAGGGATGCGGATCGCCAGGTTCTTGCCCAGCGCGCCTTTGTTCTCACCGTGATGGTGCTAGAGGACACGTTGCATGAGCTCACCGAGGTAAGTCTTCCCACACTGCCCACAATGCAGACTCTCATGGAAATTCAGCCAGCTAACTCTGTTTGCCTTGAAGGTCTCTGAAGATCAAAGTGGACAGTGCAGTGACATTTTGGAGACAAGAATGACTACTGATGTCTTTCGCAAGGCAAGTGCAGAGGAGGGCCAAGAACACCTGCCCCCAAAGACAGCCTTGTCCAAAGAGGAGGGAACATCTTACGGCATTGAAGATGTGGCCCGAGAAGAGGGCCAGGACCAGCTTCTCACTGCCATGGAACCAGCCAAGGGCAAGCCGGAGAAAGAAATGAAAGGAGTGTCTCCATCAGGCACGGCCGAGCCCATGGAGTGTGGCCACTTTGCTGCTGAGCCTGAAAAAATGGAGGCCTCTTCTCTTTATCCTGAGCTGGCCCAAGCACCCTCTGGCAAGGTCTGCAAGGACAAGGTTCCCGAGAGCCGAACCACGGCAGAGCTATCCCTGGAGGATTTGAGCATCAGCTCAAAGCACCAGCAGCTGGAGGCAGGGAAGGCCCAGGGCCCGGCCTGCCCCCCAGAAGAGACCAGCCAGAAGCCCAACCGGAAGAGGAAGCTGGCCGGGGACACAGAGTCGGGGAAGACCCTTCTTCTGGACGCCTACCGCGTGTGGCAGCAAGGGCAGAAGGTCATGACCTACGACCTAGGCAAAATTGAGAAGATCATGTCTGAGACCTACATGCTCATTAAGCAAGTGAGTAGAGGGCTCGTGAGGTGCTGACTGGCGGCGGCCCCCACAGCTGGGCTCGTTTCCCTCTTGGCATCCGGGGATGGGTGAGGAAAGGGAGGCTGAAAACGACAGCAGCAGATTCTTATTAATTTCGCCTCAGGGTGATTCACAAAAGGATACATTTTAAAAATAAATGACCCAAATCGGCCTTAAATAAAACAAGCAAGCACTTCCCCAACTAAAACAAAAAGTCATTATGAAAAGGAAGCACCATAGCCAGCCATGAGAAGGATCGTCCCCGAGGCAAGCCCAGTTTGTCTCTCAAGAGAACACACACACACCACCCCCGGTAACCAGCCAAGCCCCTCTTGGGAGAGACCTGTTCTGGGGGGGATCTTGAGTGGGACCTTCCCAGACAGGAAGTGTCTTCTGACTGCTTTTCTGCCCGCAGGTTGATGAAGCGGCAGCTCTGGAGCAGGCCGTCAAATTTTGCCAAGTGCACATTGGTGCTTCTGCCCAAAAACAGGTAAGTCCTCGGCTGGTTTCCTCAGCCAGCGTGAGAGCTGCTGTGTGGCTGCTGCCGGGAAGGAGGGGAGAGCCATGCCTGGTCCTGCCAGCCCCTGGAGTGGCCCCGCCGGGCTTCAGTTCGGCCCTTCCCTTTCCTCTGCGCCAGAGTCGGCTTGCTCTGCTGTGATGCGCCTTTTCCCCTTGGATAGAGCCCTGAGTGCTCTCTGAGGGAGTCCAGCAAGAGGTGCAGAGCATCCAGTCTACCAATAGCTCCGTGCACTGAGCTGCTGCTTGTTTGCATGGTCCATGACTACGTTATCTGTGTTCAGGGTGTTTTGGTGGAGAACAAAGCAGGTTTGTTGGACTGCCTGCCTGCCTGCCTGCCTGCCTCTGCTTCAGTCTGGGGGTCAGAAATGGAGAGATTCAGGTTGGGTCTCCTCCTTGGGCTCAGCCTACCATGTTACATTTGTATCTGGCACATTTTCCTGTCCTTTATTTCTTTACGTGTGTTTCCTATTTCTTAAGCACCCTCAGAGAGCTGGCGTGGGGCCAGCAGCTCTGAGCAAGGGTGGGAAGTCTCTTGGCTACACTCCGTGGAAGGTGGCCCGTTGAGACTGATTCCGTGGGTCAGGATGCCTCGGTCTGACATGTCCCCTCCCAAGAAAAAGCTTCTCTCTTCTTTTGCTGTTGCATTTCTTTCTGGAGGAATTTCAGTTCATATCTTCTAAAATACATCATTTAGGAAAAGGCAAGTTCTGTGCCTGGATTCTGGAAGCTGCTTTAGCCTGACGCACAGAGGCCTTTAGGGTCAAGGGTGCAGCTGGGGGGGGAGTTAATTAAATGCACTCAGGAGAATTTGCCAGTGGGGTGGAGTTGGGCCCTGCGTGCAGTTATGAACCCCCCCCCGACCTGTCACACTGTTTTTCCTTTTTTTTTCTAGTCAGCCGGAGATGCTCCTGCCACCCCAAAGCACCCCAGAGATAGCAGGGACCACTTCTTCGCTGCTGCCCCCAAGTCTCTGACGCCCCCCCTGGGGACTGCTGCAGACGCTGCCTCCTCGGTTGCAGAAGTCCCACCCAGACCGGAGGACCAGCAGAGCAAGCCCAAGGCAGCCTCGCCCTCCTCCTCCTCTTCTTCCTCCTCCTCCTCCTCCTCCTCCTCCTCCTCCTCTTCTGCCACCAGTGGTCTCCTCTTGCCACCACAGGAGCCGGCAGGGGTGGAGAACGTCCAGGACATGCCTCCTACGTCCAGTCTGAGGCCTGGTGAGCTTTTCTCTTGTAAAGACCTGGTTCTCGACTGCTCGGTCTCCTCCTCCTCTGAGAGTCTCTTTCTTCCTGTGGTTGGTGGCAGTTGCTTCCTTTTCAGAATTGGCCTCTTTGAAGTAGACAAAGCATCCCTTTGCACTGGGTACTAAAACCCAGCTAAATTCCAAGCAGAGCAATACATCTATGCAGGAGGAAGGCTTGAGAGCATAAATTGCTCTCCGGGCTTTTTAAAAGCTGGCCTGGAAGGGCTGATGGGCCCCAGGGGTGGAGAGCTTCTCTCCGTGGCAAGTGGGGGTGGAGGGGAGGCATTTCTCTTGCGGATCCTCGGTGGTGAAAGCAGCCTTTAGGCAATATGGTATCAAACCGGCTGAGTCTTTCAAGATAACTGAGAAACTGATTCAGAAATGCATTAGTAGCTGGAAGAGAATGCATCTCTCCCCCTCCCTCCCTCCCCCCCTCTCTCTCTGTCCCTCCCTCTCGTGTGTGTGTGTGTGTGTGTGTGTGTGTGTGTGTGTGTGTGTGTGTGTGTGTATTAGAAATCAGGATTAACAGAGAGTGGTTTAGGGACTGCACAAGCAAAATCCTCTTTTGAAATGCTTGGTCCAAGAAGGAGCAGAAGCACTATGAAATGATGTCTTCTAAACTCACAAAACATATGAAGAACAGCTGCAGGATTTGGGTTTGGCTAGTCTAAAGAAAAAAAGAAATAGGGGAGACATGATAGCAGTGTTCCAGTATTTGAGGGGCTGCCACAGAGAAGAGGGGGGTCACATTATTCTCCAAAGCACCAGAGGGCAGGACAAGAAACAACGGTTGGAAATTGATCAAAGAGAGAAGCAGCCTGGAATTAAGGAGAAACTTCCTGACAGTGAGGATAATTACCCCCAGAAATTGTGGGCGCTCCATCACTAGAGATTTTAAAGAAGAGGCTAGACCAGACATGTCAAACACAAGGCCTGGGGGCCAGATCCGGCCTGCGAAGTGGTTTCATGTGGCCCACGAAGCCATCCTGGAAACTGTGAGGGAACGGCCCCCACTGCCTTGGCCCTGGCCCAGAGACCCTCCTTCTGCCAGAGACCCTCAGATCTGTCCCACTCCTGCCCAAGGCCCCATAGGCACCCTTGATGCGAACGATGTAGAGCTGGCCACGCCCACCCAGTAGGCCACGCCCACCTGGCCCCCTGAGGGCAACTGCAATGCGGATGCGGCCCTCAATGAAATTGTGTTTGACACCCCTGGGCTAGACAGTCACTTTTCTGAGATGGTCTAGGTCTTCCTGCTTGAGCAGTGGGCTGGACTAGAAGACCTCCAGGGTCGCTTCCAGCTCTATTCTATTCTAAATGCCACTCTTGATGTATCATGGCTTAAGAAGTGCAGAAAAGCTGCTTGGAGCATCGTCTGGATCATCGCTCAGCAGGCAGGCATCCATGGTTTCCTTACCATGACCAGGTCTGAAGCCTAATTGAAACGGGTCTCTACAATCGGGATCACCCGGCACCCATATCATGCTCCAGGATGGAAGGGTTCCCATTGGGAATTATTACTGAAATCAAGGAATCTCTGTGCAGTTTCTTCAGCAGCTGCCTCTCCACGGTTTTCCCATTTGGATCGTCTGCATGCTCAGAGTCTTGAGAGCCGAAAGATGCTGAAATAGCCTGAGTCAGAATGACTTTTGGGGGACCTAAGCCATAAAGTATGTAGGATAGAACAGGTGATCCAGGAACAAGACTAAAGAGAGCCCCCCTCCCTCACATACACACACCCTTTGCTCTTGCCCTATCCCAGGACGGACACATACACACACACCCCTTTCAGGTCCAGCCTCTGTTTTCCTGCCTTCTTCCCCCCCCCCCCCCGCATTGAATCCTCTTTGAAAGGAGTGCTGCTTCCGAAGTGCTGGCCCTCCTGTTCCTGCTGTGTTCTGGTGCTTCTGTGGCCTGTTCCCTGCTGCCCAGATGGCTACCAGAGAAGGCCTCCACTCATTCCGAGTCTGGCCTTCCTTGCAATCTCTGAATACCTCACTGGCTGCTCATCCTAAGGTCTCTTTTCTCTTGGAGTCAGCAGACAAAACAGCCCCTCATCCATCTCACAAAGAGTTGCAAGATCCTGGTCTGGATGGGTGTCTCTCTGCTCAAGCAGGGGTCTGGAGTAGAAGACCTCCAAGGTCCCTTCCAGCTCTATCATGTCACTAGTAGGTTGGAGACGGTATTTAGTCCAGTAACGGGTCACAACAGAAAGGGAGCACAGAGAATTTAGTGAAAATTCTGGTTCCTTATCTACTTAAATGCTGCTTGGAATTTGTCCAGTGCCCACCCACACACCTTAACTGTCCACAGCTTGGGAATGATCCATCATGTTGTCCAGTACCAAGATCCGAGAATCATGTGTCATCAACATGTATCATCTGCTGTCTAGGGATTGTATCTTCCTGTCCCGGGTTCATCTTCCTGAGACATATTTTACACCCCCTGAAATGCTGATTGTCTTTGGTTTAATAGCTCCAGAGAAGCACACTAGCCATGTTACAGTAGCTGAACATTGGAGGACTGGGTTGCACTGTGCGTTTGGGAAAGAGATTTCTGGCATCTAGACATGGATCCTCCAGTTTGCAGAGACACATGGACCACACAACCTACGGGAGAAAGACCACGAAAAGTTGTTAATGCAGCAAATAACATGAGACCTTGGATTCTCTCCATCTCTCTAACCATAATGGAGCTCAGCTGACTAGACTCAGTCTGATGTCCTGTGTGCATGAATCTGTCCACTTGGTGTCTTGTTCAAAGCTCCCTGGAGGTGCTTTGAGATCCCTCAGAAATTAGGATGATTTCTTAATAGCAGCCTCTGCAAACGAGACATAAAGGCAGCATTTCAAATAATTTCAGCATGAGAACTGAGCCCAAGTTTCACTCCAAAGCTTGAATCTGAGCTTTCGTGCCTAATTTTAGCTTTATTTGGTGCAGTGAAGTTAGCCACCATTTTGGATATTTCCATCTCAGTTTTTCACAAAAGGCCAGACATTGTTTAGTGCTCTGTAGCTAAAATCCTCAGTCTTCCAATATAGGGGAGACATGATATCAGCGTTCCAGTACTTGAGGTGCTGCCATCAAGAAGAGGGGGGTCACATTATTCTCCAAAGCACCAGAGGGCAGGTCAAGAAACAACGGTTGGAAACTGATCAAAGAGAGAAGCAACCTGGAATTAAGGAAAAACTTCCTGACAGTGAGGACAATTAACCAGTGAAACCGCTTGCCTCCAGAAATTGGGGGCTCTCCATCACTGGAGATTTTAAAGAAGAGGTTAGACAGTCACTTGTCTGAGACGGTATAGGTTCTCCTGCTTAAGCAATGGGTTGGACTAGAAGACCTCCAAGGTCCCTTCTACTCCAAATTGAAAATTAAATAAAAAGGATTGTGTGACCTGGGGCTGAAGGATGAGAAGGTCTTGAACCTGAAGCCAGGAGAGCATAAATGAGCCTTGGTGGAGCAGTGGGCTAATGCCTCCTTAAGTAACACCAGCTGCCTGCCATTAGTGCAGGTTCGAGTCCCACCAGGCTCAAGGTTGACTCAGCCTTCCATCCTTCTGAGGTAGGTAAAATGAGGACCCAGATTGTTGGGGGCAATAAGCTGACTTTGTAATAATGCCGCTTGGGGGGGGCAAAAGCCCTAATAAGCAGGCATATACATAGAATGAAGGCTATTGCTAAGCACATTGATTTGTGCTTAGATTGTAAGCTGCCCTGAGTCTTCGGAGAGGGGCAGGATATAAATGGGAATAATAAGTCTTAAGAGTTTTGGTGCTCATCTGCCAGATTTTTTTTAGGAAGTGTGGGTTGAGGAATTGGAGGGAATAGGCCAGTGTGAGGCACCAGCAGATGAGTACCACCCTCTGCTGTCAGCATCTGCAAACAGGTTGCCCTGGCAACAAGGGAAGAGCAGTCAGCAGTAGGAGCGGGGTGGCAGCCTGATGTTGGCAGCCTGATGTTTCCACAATAAACGGAAAAGTATTGGAGGGCATGATGTCTCTTTTCTGTTGTGCATCTGCGATTCTGTCTCTGAGGTTGATTTCTGGAGTTCTTGTGTAGAGACGTGCTTAGAGCAGGGCCTCGGGTTCCATGGAGATACAGGTTTGCTTGCGAGCAAACTATCTCTTTACTTGGGCCAGGGCTGTATCTTCTGTGGATCCAAGCAAAAAGGGTTTCAGCAGAACTTCTAAGAATGGCTGAGGGACTTCCCTACCCACCCTCTGGCCCCTCATTCTGTTCGACAACCTTTGCTTCATTCAGGTCCTTAACCCTGCCATGTATCTTGACCTCTGGAGCAGCCCCATGGGCATCCCACGTTTCCCAATTCCTCTTGGGATGCTCTACCTGTGGCCCACAAACTCACATCTCCCAAGACAGGGAAAAGTTTACAGCCATTGGGGCATGAAATGCTGAAATCCCCCTATATGTGGTCGCCTGAATATAGCCCCACTTTCCTTGACTTCTCTTTGGTTTGTACTTGGGGGGTTCCCTTGCTTGGCCATAGAAACCAGTTCTCTCCAGTAAACCCCAGTATCCTAACCACTGTGCTAATGGTCAGCAGCTCAACACACACTCTTGATCTGCAGAAAGATCAGCTTAAGGAATGTTCCCCAAGAGCTTCCAACAAGCTTGGAGAAATCTCTTGTAGGGGTTCCCAGGGCTGGGGGAGGCAGTTTACACCTGTAAGAGTAACCCTGCTGGATCTCTCTGCACAGACAAAGAAGAGGAGAGCAGATCGGAGTCACGCCTAGCGGGACCACAGCAGGAATCCCCCCTCTGCCACCAGATGAAAATGGCTGCTGTCATCCCCTCTTCTGGTCTGCCACCCTGGCAAGTGGAGCTGGAGTCAGCAGGACAGACAGTGGATTCAGGTGAGGAAAGCCTCGATCCTCATTTGGTTCCATTTGGGGTGCAGGAAGGATCTCCTGGGTACCCCCATTTTTGCACTCTGCCCTCCAGGCCTCAAAGGAGGCTGAAAGTCCTCCAGAATACGTTGCAGATCCAAAAGGGGCCAGTCACACCAAGGTGCCCCCCGTGCCTTCAAAGATCCTTGGGGCTCACTTCCGTTTCTACTGGGGGGGGGGGCTTAGCATCCAGTTCCAGGACAGAACTCACGGCAGATGCGCATCACCTGGGGAGGCAGGTCAGCAAAGCCAGCAGCAGCCGAGTGAAGTCCCGCACCTTGCCCAGCGTACCAAAGCTCTTCATCCCTTCGTCCGTCTCCAAATTCCCGCCTGAGATCACTGTCACTCCGCCAACACCCACCCTCCTGTCCCCAAAGGGCAGCATCTCGGAAGAGACCAAGCAGAAGCTCAAGGTACGTTACATCGGGGGAGGGGGGGGAGTAATGCGAAGGTCCTCTCCCTCTGAACCATGTGGTAACAGCTGATTCCCCCCCTCCCCATACGGAAGAGCCGCCATGCCTGCTCTGTGCCTAGGGCTAATCCAACCAGGAGGGCTGTGCTTTTCCTCTGCGGGTTGAAGGGCCCATTTCTGATGGGCTTGGACTAGTAACTGACCCCCCCCCTCCATTCCTTCTTCCGGAACAGTCTGCAATACTTTCAGCCCAGTCAGCAGCCAATGTGAAGAAGGAGACCCTCTGCCAGCCTGCCCTGGAGGTGGTGGAGACCTCCAGCCAAGAGTCTTCTCTGGAGAGCGACTCGGAGGAGGAGGAAGAAGAGGGTGAGGAAGAGGAGGAGGAGGAGAACGACTGCATGGACATCTGAAGCATCTGGGCTGCTCCCATGCGGGTGGGGGGGGAGCAGGCCGTGATGGACAGAGAGCCCCCTTTTGCTTGCCTTGCCTCTGTCTCTGCCTTTGCCACTGCTGCTCCCACCCACCCCCAGGCTGGCACTGCCCCCTCACCCTCTCTCCCTCCACTGCGCCAGTAAACTCTGCCCTTGCAGCCCTCAGCATGTTCCTGCTCCTGGCACACCTGCCTGGCTTTGACTGGGTGGGGGGGAAGGAGCCTTTGGCCATAGCAGGGCCAAGAAGCAGCTCTGCCCGTTGTCCTCGCCTGCTTCTTTCGCTGTTGCCTGAAAAGAGCCCCCCCCCCCAGCCAAGGTCTGCTGCTGCCGGCCGCTTGCATGAGGAGGCACCAGTCGGGGCATCACTGACCGAGAAATGGAATGGTTTTCAGTACCATTTTGATAATGTCTGTTTTTTTACAGAATGACGTAAAAGTGTATATGCTTTGTTTTTTTAAGTCACTGTGGGAAGATTGGTCACATTCCTATGGGAGACAATAAAGAAGACCAAGAATTTTTCTACCGAATGTTGTAATTTGTAGCATAATTACTGCAATCCTGCACAGGAACCAGGATGTGTATCACTTATGTGGGGTTCATCAGGCTGGGCTTCAGTCTGTTGGGAGAGCCGTTGTATAAAGGGTGCAATACAGAGCCTTGTATAAATAGGCATTTTTCTAATAAAGTCAAGCATGTCTCCCCTGTGCCTCCCAATTCTTTCTATCCTCAAGTTGAAAAATTGGCATCTCTCTCTCTCTCTCTCTCTCTCTCTCTCTCTCTCTCACACACACACACACACACACACACACACAGCTACAAGCACACATGTTGCTGTAGATCACCTCTGTGTTGTTGGGGGGCCAGGGACTCCTTGGGTTGGCGGTCTGTGATCCCTGTCCAGAGCTGGCTTCTGAGGCAGACTTTCTCTTGTTCCACAATTGTTTTGGGGTCTTTATCTACTCTTTAGGGACGCGGTGGCTCAGTGGGTTAGGACACTGAGCTTGTCAATCAGATGGTGGGCAGTTTGGCCAGCCTAGCAGTTTGAAAGCACGTAAAAAATGCAAGTAGAAAAATAGGGACCACTACAGTGGGAAGGTAACAGCGTTCCGTGCGCCTTTGGCATCTAGTCATGCCGGCCACATGACCACGGAGACGTCCTTGGACAAGCGCTGGCTCTTCGGCTTTGAAACGGAGATGAGCATCGGCCCCTAGAGTCGGAAACGACTAGCACGCATGTGCGGGGGAAGCTTTACCCTTTACCTTTATCTACTCTTTACAGGAGCAAATATAGAAAATCTTGATAGCAGCTCCTTCTTGTGGTCGTGTAGGTATACCTTTTGCATGTAGGTGTACTTTTTAACTTTGAATTGAAACACACAGTTCTTTAATGGGCAGAGTCCACAAATGATTTTATATTAGGAAAAATATTAAATAGAATTTAAACTGAGTGGTGTTTACTTTTAAAGAACAATATTCTTGAGATGACTTCCCATAGAAATGGTTGTATCATTTAATTTGCATTTCACCTAATTTACTTTGTAGTTTTTTGTAATAAATTTTTTGATGTTTCTTAAAAATAATCACAATTTTTCAAGCCCAAACTACTATTGGTGTTAGCCATTTAATTAGCAAAATTAAAGTCTTATCACATACTGATGATATAGGTGAATTTGAATTCATAAAATCTGAGATAGGGCTAAGAGCCATGCTTTGAAACTTGGGAAATCATGATTTTTATTATGCAAATTTTCACATGCTTCCTTTCAGTGAAAATACCTGAATACTTCACAATCACCCCAAAAAACAAAATAACAAGGTAAGCAGTAACAAAATAGCAACATAAGATCCACCAAAACCTGCATTAGAGGAACCAAGTAAACCTCCTGTTCAGCTGCCCGTCTGGTACTGGGCTGTATTCCACAGTTGGGTGCCATGTTTTGAAACTCAGCCTTCACAGAGTGGCTATATAGAACATAGAATAACAAGATTGGAAGAGGCGGTGGAGGTCTTCTAATCTAAGCCTCTGCCTGTCCAGGAGACCTTATACCATTCCAGACAAATGACTGTCCAATCTTATTGAAAACCTTCAGTGATGAGAGTACCCACAAGCCATTCCACTGATTAATTGTTCTCACTCTAAGGAAATTTCTCCTTTTGTCAAAACCCATTCCTATTTTATTTCATTTCATTTCAATTTCATTCCACCTCTCCTAGGTTTTGCCATGCTTCCAAGGGGGAGGGGGGAATGTGCCTGCAAGTCATTGCTTTCACTTCCCTTGCTACAATGTAATCCCTTTGTTTATTGGGTCTGTATCCTGTTTCCTGCATTATCTCTCTCTCTGAACTCTGTCAATTAAGAACAAAAGAGGAGATAGGAATTTAACCTAATGCCTGGATTTTGTCTGCACTCCCAGAGAAGGTGTGAAGCAGCCGCCAACCTTTGCGTGAGCTGGAGACAGGCTCACGCAAAAGATATTATCTCCTCGGTTCCCACAACGGACTTAACACTTGGGGATTGGCTATCCCACATGGGGGGGTTCGATCTATGGGGTGGGGTCCTGCTTGGGGACACTATAATCTTTTGCGTTGCATGGGAAATCTCAGATCCTGTCTATTATGCCTGCTATCTCCTATTCTTAATAAAAGTTCCTGCTTGGAAGAAATTGTTTCCAAGAGTTTTGCTTTCTTCAGATGTGGGCATGAAGTAGCTCCTGACATTAGACAGGATCTGCAGTAATAGTCAACCTGGAAGGAAGACCTTTACCAGGGGACTTTGCAAAAGCTATGTCAGACACGGAGGCAGGGAAAAAGGAACTCACCACAAAGGGGGAGCCCTCCCTCCGGCCGGGACCCTGCCAGCTGTCGGGATCCGAGACGTCCTACTGATCAGAAGAAGGGGGAGATACGCACAGCCACAAACCTCAGTGGTCGATGGGCATTGGGAAGAAAGACGAGTGGGAGAAGAGATCAAGGAAGGTGACCCTGAGATGTGGCAGCCACCAACCCGGATGGAAGCAAGAAATAGAGAGATCCCTTCACCTTAGCAAAGAGGAATGAGATCACACACAGCACTCGAATTGGATCGTAGAGAAAGCTATTGACCTGATGAGGAAAACCCTCGGCACACCTGGGGATGAGAAACCTGAACCCTGCAGCCGCTCCACTACCTTGGACCACAGCCAGAGAGACACTGAGGGGGAATTGGATGCTGAAGTGCCAGGAACATCTGTTGAGGCAGCAGCCCCTGCTTTGGCAGCCCCCACTCCCCACCAGCCCACAACTGCCGGTCGGGATGGGAGACAACACCATCAGGGGCAAAGATACCAGTCCATTGAAAGATTCCTATCGCTGGACGCAAATTTCAGGGGTGAGTTGCAGCGCTTGCGGTTCTTCCTAACCGAAGTCCTGAGCTACATGGAAGAGTACGGACGAGACATCCCCAGCGACAAAGCCTGGATCCGTATTGTACAAGCCACTCTGGACTAGGTGGCCGCAGACTGGATGGTGAAACTGCATGATTCCGACGCCCCAGAGCTCCACAACTTCAACCAATATTTGAGGACCCCCTGGCTGACTGGAAAGCCCATGACAGAATCAAAACGGTGAGGCAGGGCAGACGCCCAGTGGCCGAATACACACAAGAATTCCGGGCCATCGCCAACAAGTTGAACTGGCTGGAAGACATCCTCCTTAGCCATTTCAAAGATGAGCTAAACTACGAATTGTATGTTGCTTGCCTGCCTAGAGGAGACCCACGCCGACTTGTTGAATGATGCTGTACGTCCTAGCGGAGGAAGCAGAAATCGATCTACTGAAGAGACACCGCCGAGGAAAACTGTGGGGCTGCTCGCCTCCTGAGCCGTCGCATGAACCAGCAAAACCACCGGCCACGGCCAAGAAATCAACAGGCTATTTCAAATGTGGGAGAGAGCGGCATTGTGCCTTAGAGTGCCGCTTGAAAGTCCCTCCATGCAACCCAGACCGATCACCAGCCAGGAAGTCAAGGAAGTCCCCAGCCAAGCCAAGAGAGCCCGCCATGAGGGCAACAGAGGCTGTAGAGTCCCCTCCATCTGCCACGCATGTCCAGGGAACTCTGGCCTACACTGCAGGAGTGGCGGATACCTCAGATGACAACTCAGAAGGTGAACCCCTGGTAAGGACCCATCGCTCCTATCCTCAAGACAGTGACTATATTAGCCCCCTCCACGTCCAAAGCTGTCAAAGTAAAAGCCTTAATAGACTCCAGCTGCACCTGCTGCCTCATTAGTCCAACACTAGTGGGGAACTAGTGAGGAGGCTGAGACAACCAATCTCATTTGGCCAGTTAGATGGGTCCATAGCAGGGGAGAGTGTACCAGCTACCCTAGCCACCTTACCAATTCACCTGTCCCTGGGGACTCACGAGGAAGACAATAACGTTTGTAGTGACCCCAGGCATGGAATGCCCAATGATCCTAGGGCTGGAATGGTTAAAGAAATGGAACCCCTGGGTAAATTGGAGGATGGCAGAGCTCAATTTCCCAAAGGGGGATCGTGCGAACTTAACACCCCAAAGGGCCCCACCAATCTCAGGAGCGGAGAAAGCGTCAGTGGGAGAGGAGAAGGGGTTACCAGAAATACCGGAAGAATACCGAGACCTTGCTGACATTTTCAGTGAGGAACGGGCTGATGAGCTCCCTCCTTACTGACCCACAGACTGTGCTATAGAAATCAAACCCGGAGCAAAACTCCCGAAGCCCAGGTTGTACTCCATGAGCCGTAAAGAAACAGAGGAGATGGAAAGATTCATAAATAAAACCCTAGAAAGGGGATTTATCGAAACTGCCAAACCCAAAGTGGCCGTCCCGGTCCTCTTTAGGGAGAAGAAGTACGGCACTTTGCGTTTGTGCGTAGATTACCATGCCCTGAATGCAATCAGTGAAAGTAACCTGTATCCCCTACCCCTCATGAAGGACATGTTATCCCACCTATTGAAAGGAAGGATTTTTACCAAACTAGACCTAATCCTACTGCTTTAGGATTAGGGAAGGGGACAAATGGAAGACTGCATTTAATTGTTCAATGGGATGCTACCAATTCAAAGTTTTGCCATTCGGACTACAAGGGGCCTCCACAGTATTAATGCAATTAATCAATGAAGTGCTAAGGGAGCACCTATTTAAGGGGGTCCTGGTTTATTTAGATGACATCCTTATCTTCACCGAGTCCAAAGAGGAGCATGTCAACCTAGTCAGAGCGGTTTAAAAAAACCTGCGAGCTGCCCACCTATATGCCAAACTATCAAAATGCAAATTCCACCAGGAAAGAATAGACTACCTGGGTTATTGCATATACCCACAGGGCATCGAAATGGACCCCGAGAATGTCAGGGCAGTACTAGAATGGGCACCACCTCGCACAAGGAAGCAATTACAAAGTTTCCTGGGTTTTGCAAATTTCTACCACCAGTTCATCCCTTCATTCGCCCAAATAGCCCTGCCCCTCATGAACTTGTTAAAAACAAAGGGGCTCAGTGAAACCCAGCCAGCCACTGAATTGAACAATGGAATGCCAAGCAGCATTCGAACCCGTGCTGAGGCACCCGGACCCGTATAAATCTTTCATAATACAGGCAGACACAAGCAATGTGGTGGTGGGGGGGCTGTATTATTACAGGAAAATGACGATGGGGCACTGCAACCATGTGTGTATACATACAGGAAACTCACTGAGACAGAACAACGCTGGGCTGTGTGGGAGAAGAAAGCGTATGCTGTGAGGTGGTCATTACGTACGTGGCGTCATTTCCTTGAAGGGAATAAAATCCCCTTCCAACTCTGGACGGACCACAAAAACTTGGAAGCACTAAAAACACTTAGAAAACTCACTCCTAAGCAAGCCCGCTGGTCCCACATTTTTACCAATTCCGTTTCACGCTCAAACACTTGCCAGGGAGAAAGAACTTCCTGGCAGATGCACTGTCTCACATGTCCCAATATAACAGCATGCGAGCCACCAATTCTAAACCACTAATGTCAGAACCACAACTGGCAGCGCCAGTAACCACCAGGGCCTAAGCCAAAATAAAGCCGCAACTGAATAGCCAAACCGGAATCAAATTCCGGAATACTTTAGAAACAGATGAATGGTTCCAGAAAAATAGACACATGTGCACGATCAAGGATGGGCTGCCATGGATGGGGGAGAAGTTATATATACCAGCCACCCAGAGGGTCAATTTCATGCAGCTGTGCTATGATACAAAATCAGCAGGGCATTTTGGATTTGTAAAAACTTTACATTTAATTAAAAGGCAATTTTGGTGGCCATCCATGAAAAAAGGACATAGAAAGCTACGTGGCCAGCTGTCCAACTTGAGCAGCCGCCAAGAGGTTGCAAGGGAAATCGCCCAAGACTGCTACAACCAGTGGTGAATCCCTCAGCTCCATGGAAGGAAATATCCATGGATATAAAAAAGTGGAATTACCAGAAAGTAACAGAAACACTGTCATCAGGGTGGTTATGGACCTGTTCTCAAAACAAGGGCATTTTATTCCTTGCCAAAAGATCCCCACTGCAAAAACTTTAGTGAAACTATTCATGCAGCACATCTACAGACTGCATGGGGCACCCCAATGCATGGACTGAGGTTTTATAGGTCTTGTCATGGGATCTCCCCTTCATGGATTACTGCCTTGTCGTGGCGAAGGGGCTTGCGTAATTCAATGAAGCTATGAGCTATGCCGTGCAGGGCCACCCAAGACAGGTCATAGCAGAGAGTTCTGACAAAACGTGATCCACTGGAGAAGGAAATGGCAACCCACTCCAGTATCTTTGCCATGAAAATCCTATGGACAGTACCAAAAGGCAAAACGATATGACGCTGGAAGATGAGCCCCTCAGGTCAGAAGGCGTCCAATATGCTACTGGGGAAGAGCAGAGGGCTAGTACTAGTAGTGCCAGAAAGAATGAAGCGACTGGGCCAAAGCCGAAAGGATGCTCAGCTGTGGCTGTGTCTGGTGGTGAAAGGAAAGTCCGATGCTGTAAAGATTTTTTCTCCATAGGAACCTGGAATGTAAGATCCATGAATCAAGGAAAGCTGGACGTCGTCAAACAAGAGATGACAAGACTGAACATCAACATCTTAGGTATCAACGAACTAAAATGGACAGGAATGGGTGAATTTAATTCAGATGACCATCAGGTACACTACTGCGGGCAAGAATCCCTCAGAAGAAATGGAGTAGCCTTCATAGTCAATAAAAGAGTAGGAAAAGCAATACTGGGATACAATCCCCAAAATGACAGAATGATCTCAGTTCGAATCCAAGGCAAACCATTCAATATCACAGTAGTCCAAGTCTATGCCCCAACCACCAGTGCTGAAGAGGATGAAATTGACCGGTTCTATGAAGCCCTACAGCACCTTATAGAACTAACACCCAGAAATGATGTCCTTATCATCATGGGGGATTGGAATGCTAAAGTAGGAAACCAAAAGATAACCAGAATAACAGGCAAGTTTGGCCTTGGAGTACAAAATGAAGCAGGGCACAGGCTGATAGAATTTTGTCAAGAGAATATGATGGTCATAGCAAACACTCTTTTCCAACAACCCAAGAGACGGCTTTACACATGGACATCCATCACCAGACGGTCAACACAGAAATCAGATTGACTATGTGCTCTGCAGCCAAAGATGGAGAAGCTCTATACAGTCAGTAAAAACAAGACCAGGAGCTGACTGTGGCTCAGACCATGAGCTTCTTGTTGCAAAGTTTAGGCTTAAACTGAAGAAAGTAGGGAAAAGCACTAGGCCACTCAGGTATGAATTAAATATATCCCTGTTGAATATACAATAGAGGTGACAAATAGATTTAAGGAATTATATCTGATAGACGGAGTACCTGAAGAACTATGGACAGAGGTTCGCAACATTGTACAAGAGGTAGCAACTAAAACCATCCCAAAGGAAAAGAAATGCAAGAAAGCAAAATGGCTGTCTGAGGAAGCTTTGCAAATAGCTGAGGAAAGGAGGGAAGCGAAAGGCAAGGGAGAAAAAGATACGCCCAATTGAATGCAGAATTCCAGAGAATAGCTAAAAGAGATAAGAATGCCTTCTTAAATGAACAGTGCAAAGAAATAGAAGAAAACAATAGAATAGGGAGGACCAGAGATCTCTTCAAGAAAATTGGAGAGATGAAGGGAATGTTTCATGCAAAAATGGGCACGATAAAAGGACCAAAATGGCAGGTACCTAACAGAGGCAGAAGAGATAAGAAGAGGTGGAAAAATTACACAGAAGAACTATACAAGAATGAGCTTAACGTTCCTGATAACCACGATGAGGTGGTCACTGACCTCGAGCCAGACATCCTAGAATGTGAAGTGGGCCTTAGGAAAGCTGAGCAACAACAAAGCTAGTGGAGGAGACAGTATTCCAGCTGAGCTATTCAAAATCTTAAAAAACGATGCAGTAAAAGTGCTACACTCAATTTGCCAGCAAATTTGGAAAACTCAACAGTGGCCACAGGATTGGAAAAGATCAGTTTACATTCCAATTCCAAAGAAAGGCAGTGCCAAAGAATGTTCAAACTATCGCACCATTGCACTCATTTCTCATGCTAGTAAAGTTATGCTTAAAATCCTACAAGCTAGACTCCAGTAGTATGTGGATCGAGAACTACCAGAAGTACAGGCAGGATTTCGAAGAGGCAGAGGAACTAGAGTTCAAATTGCCAACATACGCTGGATCATGGATAAAGCTAGAGAGTTCCAGAAAAACATCTACTTCTGCTTCATTGACTATGCTAAAGCCTTTGATTGTGTGGATCACAACAAACTGTGGCAAGTTCTTAAAGAGATGGGCATACCAGACCATCTTATTTGTCTCTTGAAAAACCTATATGTGGGCCAAGAAGCAACAGTGAGAACTGGACACGGAACCACTGATTGGTTCAAAATTGGGAAAGGAGTCCAGCAAGGCTGTATACTGTCGCCCTGCCTATTTAACTTATATGCAGAGCACATCATGAGAAAGGCAGGGCTAGATGAATCAAAAGTTGGAATTAAGATTGCCGGAAGAAATATCAACAACCTAAGATATGCAGATGATACCACTCTAATGGCAGAAAGTGAAAAAGAACTAAAGAGCCTCTTGTTGCGGGTGAAGAAGGAGAGTGCAAAAGTTGGGTTGAAACTAAACATTAAGAAAACTAAGATCATGGCATCCAGCCCTCTCAATTCCTGGCAAATAGATGGGGAAGAAATGGAGGTAGTGACAGATTTTATTTTCCTGGACTCCAAGATCACTGCAGATGGGGACTGTAGCCAAGAAATTAAAAGACCCTTGCTTCTCGGGAGGAAAGCCATGACAAATCTAGACAGCACACTAAAAAGCAGAGACATCACCCTACCAACAAAAGTGCGTATAGTCAAGGCTATGGTTTTCCCAGTTGCAATGTATGGCAGTGAAAGTTGGACCATAAGAAAGGCCGAGCGCCAAAGAATTGAGGCCTTTGAGCCATGGTGCTGGAGAAGACTCCTGCAAGTCCCTTGGACTGCAAGGCGATCAAACCAGTCAGTCCTAGAGGAGATCAACCCTGACTGCTCTTTAGAAGGCCAGATCCTGAAGCTAAAACTAAAATACTTTGGCCACCTAATGAGAAGGAAGGACTCACTGGAGAAGAGCCTAATGCTGGGAAAGATTGAGGGCAAGAGAAGAAGGGGACGACAGAGAATGAGGTGGCTGGATGGAGTCACTGAAGCAGGAGGCATGAGCCTAAATGGACTCCAGAAGATGGTAGAGGACAGGAAGACCTGGAGGAAGATTGTCCATAGGGTCGCGATGGGTCGGACACGACTTCGCAGCTAACAACAACATGGGATCTAGATTCCTAATTCTTTTATTTTGGGAGCTGCTTTGCCTGAAGAAGCAATGGTAAAATAACCACATATAATTTCAGGTTAAAGGTAGCCTGAAGCGCACTGGGAACATTTCTAATAGGATCCATGTTAGAATATTTGCATGGTTGTTAAGCAAAAGATAGATGTCTTCTTTCACTTTGACTCCCTGTAAATACCTCTCTGCTCCAAAGGGTTATATGGGCAATTAGAGAGACCTGAGCTTGTAGGGGCTCAATTAAATGGTCAGGGAATTAACTCCTGGGCTAAGTACCTCTTAAGAAAGCTTACATTAAAGGGAGACAGGCTATCAATATGCACCACATCGATAGGTATTGAGCAAATTAAATGCTGTTTTCTTGCACACATTAGTTCACTTTGCTATTTAAAAACAAAAAACAAATTGAAAAGCTAAACTCTCAGGTGGGGGAGGAAAGATTTTTCCCACAGCAATTCTCATCTTCTTCTCATCTTATGACTTAAATGAAGGAACTGAAGGGGAACTCATGAAATTTGCAAATGACACCAAACTGGCAGGAGTAGCCAACACACCAAAAGACAAAACTCAGGATCCAAAAAGATCTTGATAAACTTGAACAATGGGCCCTGTCCAACAAAATGAGTTTCAATATGGAGAAAAGCGAAGTCTTACATTGAGGCAGGAAAAAGGTACAAATACAGATTGGGCAAGACCTGGCTTAAAAACAGCAACTGTGAGAGGGACCTTGGAGTCCTAGTGGACGATCACTTAACTATGAGCCAGCAGTGTGCAGCAGCAGCCAAAAAAGCTAATACAATCCTGGGTTGTATAAACAGAGGCATAGAATCAAGATGGAATACTACACCTGGAATACTGCAGCCAATTTTGGTCACCTTATCACAAAAAAGATGTTGAGAATTTAGAAAAAAAATAGAAAACAGCAACTAAGATGATCAAAGGCCTGGAGACTAAAACTTACGAAGAACCGCTACGGGACTTGGGTTTGGCCAGTCTAAAGAAAAGAAGAAATAGGGGAGACATGATAGCAGCATTCCAGTATCTGAGGGGCTGCCACAAGGCAGAGGGGGTCACATTGTTCACCAGAGCACCAAAGGGAAGGACAAGAAACAATGGTTGGAAGCTAATCAAGGAGAGAAGCAACCTAGAATTAAGGAGAAACTTCCTGACAGTGAGGACAATCAACCAGTGGAACAGCCTGCCTCCCGAAATTGTGGGTGCTCCATCACTGGAGATTTTTAAGAGGAGACTGGACAATCACCTGTCTGAGATGGTATAGGTTCTCCTGCTTGAGCAGGAGGCTGGACTAGAAGACCTCCAAGGTCCCTTCCAGCTCTATTCTATTCTATTCTATTTTTTTTCCTCCCACCCCTACTTCAACCTCCAGGCAGCCATTTCTACTTGGTTGCACACCTCCTCACAACATCTATAGAGATTCTCAGTCATCCAGGTCATGGTTGTCCCAAAGGTGCTTTTTCACGAGGCAACTGGACTTCCTTTTCTTTTTGAAGACGTTTCGCTTCTTAGAACAAACCCATCAGGACAAGATTCAGCCGTCCATAGCCGTCTATCTTTAGTCTACAGTCCTTTCAACAGTTCCAAGATGGCTCCACACCCATTTGCACTGTTCAGGTGACCCTGATGACACAGGTAAACCTCCAGGTGGCATCAATGACTCTCTAAAAGAATGCAAAAATGACCACCCTTCTGCAAGGAGTATAAATCCTTCCATTCCTCACCATTCAGTGAAAGCTGAAGAAACCTTTTGGATAAGAAGCGAAACGTCTTCAAAGAGAAAAAAGGAAGTCCAGTTACCTCATGAAAAAAGCACCTTTGGGAATTCCTCACAATGGAATAGAATCACTTGACCTTCCAGCTCATAGGCTCTGCCCCTACTGCTGCAAGCAAGATGAAAAACAAGTCCCTGCATTCTTGGAATGTTCGCAATATACTCTTACTCATTCAAATTTCAGTCAGAAGGGAGAATGGAAATCCTTCCTAAAAAGATAAGTATTTGGCCTGCAAGATCTCCTCATTTCTCTGTCCATGTAAACCACTGAAAAAGTATCTTCGGTATTTGGCCTTGGTGATGTGGCACACACAATTTTAAAAGCTTGCTTAAACGGCACATACACATTTACCCCCATTATATTAGCAAAAGCAAGAAAGGGGAGAAACTCACAGGGTTAATTCAACCCCCAAACAGACTTGTCCTCACATTCCTGTTTTTAGAAGAGAAGTCCCTGTGCAGCCTTGGCCTCATTCAAGTCCACCCTGCAAGCAGCCTAAATTCATCCTTTGGTTGTAAGATTGGAATTGGGTTTTCTGGCTTCTTCAACAGAAGATTTAGCGCACGAATGATCACGCATCACTCGTGATCTTGGTAATAATGCAGTGAGTCCAGTGTTTGCCCAGGTCCTGTCAGCCTGTGGAGGCTGCTGTGGGCAGAACCTTCTCCATTTCTGTCACTGGTCACTCTTTGTCTGCCAAGGAGGCCAGTGCCCTGATCTGCATGGAGACATCTGCCTGGGTTTTCTTTGACCAGAATTTCATAACATGCCTTTCTGGCATTAAATGGACTGCTAAATTAGTTACTAAAATTCTGGTCTTTTCCCAAAACAGCCATTCTGTCTGTCAAAGAGTATAAATCATCTTGCTGATTTATTCTATGAAAGAGAAATGTTCCTGGTTCAGTCCCCTATGAGGGCGTTACAGGCTGCTTCTGATGACAAGGTTCCTTCCCACTGGGAGGGAGGAGCCATTTTGCCAACTCCGGGGTCCCCTTTATTATCCATCACAGGATATTTCCAACACTGCCCACTGGGATCACTTGCTGCAACATGAATTGATCTGGAATGTTTGGGAAATGGGTGCAATCAACAAAGGCACCAGCATTTCCCCTTGTGACTCAAGTGATAGGAAGCATGCCTCAGTCAACCACTAACAGCTCATAGGTCAGGGTAGGTAAACTGTCAGAGAAGGAGGACCATGCTTGATGCCCTGCATGAGCCCCCTCCCCCACCCACTTCTCAGCTGGTTTATGTTTGGATGTTGCTGGAAGACCATTAAGCCTGTGTCCAGAGTCAAAGTGGCACAGTGGTTAGAATGCAGTACTGCAGGCTCCTTCTGCTGATTGCCGGCTGTCAGCAGTTCAAGTATCACCAGCTCAGGGTTGACTCAGCCTTCCATACTTCCGAGGTCAGTAAAATGAGGACCCAGATTGTTGGGGGCAAGAGGCTGACTCTATAAATTGCTTAGAGAAGGCTGTGAAGCACTGTAAAGTGGTATATAAGTCTAAGTGGAAATTAGAATTAACTTTGCTGGGGAAAAGCTCAGATATGCCAACCATATTAAATGCAAAGATGTCACACTGACAACAGGGATACATACTACGAATGCCTCCATTTCACCATGTGTAATATATGGCTTCGAAAGCTGAACCATCAGAAGGTTGATCCTTCCAAAGGGTGGTGCTGGAGAAACGAGGAGAAAGTCACTGAGGGTCTGTTGGCCGGTAAATCCTTCAATGTCTACAACTCCAAGGGCTGGAAGAGATCCTGGAGGTCTTCTAGTCCAGGCCTTTTCAACCTTTTCACCCACTGTACCACTTTTAGGATATGGCAACATCCGAGTACCACCAGTCACCTAGCAAGGTGTCAAAAACTTGACCAAAAAAAGCAAAAAAGTGATGAAGTACAGGTAGTCCTCGATTTACAACAGTTCACTTAGTGACTATTTGAAGTTACAATGGCACTGAAAAAAGTGCCCCCCAAGCCACAGCTGAGCAAGACATCTGCCTGCCCGCCAGGCAGCGCTCTTCCTCCTGTCCGAGGTTTTCATTGCTGTGAGCATTTCTGTTGAGGATTGGCAGCGGGGGTGGGGTGGGGGGTGTTCTCCCCGTCTGTTGTGTGGTTGCAGCAGGTCTTGGTTACTTCACATGGCCCTGGGACACTGTGACCGTCATAAATATGAATCAGTTGCCAAGCATCTGAATGTAAATCACAAGACCCTGGAGATGCTACAACATTCCAGCTGATTGGCGCTTCTTCTGGGCTCAGCAGAAGCACCAGGATCAGCACTGAGCTCCAGCTGGATCCTGGCGCTGATCCTGCAGCTTCAGCTGAGCCCTGACAGCCCTGCAGCTCCAGCTGTCTCTCGCTCAGGCTTCTGCGGTGCTGCCACCGGTTCAGCTCATTCCCCTCCCCCGCTACCACTTTTCTAGGATGGCTGCGTACCACCTGCCAGGTGCCAATGTACCACAGGTGGTACCCATACTACTGGTTGAAAAGCCCTGTTCTAGTCCAACCCCCTGCTCATGGCAGGAACCTCATACCATCCAGGCAAATAGGCTGTCCAGTCTTTTTTGTCCCCAGCTCTGGGAGACAAGCTGTTCCACTGATCAATTGTCCTTGCTGTCTGTAAATTTATCTTAAATTCTAGGTTGGAACTCTAACAAACTTCCAGCCATTACTTCTTGTCCAGCCCTTTGGTGCCCTAGAAAATAAGTCAATCCCCTCTTTTCTGTGACAGCCCCTCAAGTACCTGAAGACAGCTGTAGCATATAGCATCAATGTAGATAAGGATATCATCAAGATACACCAGGACCCCTTTGTACAAATGTTCATGGAATACCTCATTTATTAGTTGCATAAATACCATGGGTGCTCCTTGCAGGCCTTGTAAGGACCTGCCTCAGCTATTCCCCCAGGAAAGCACACTCAGGAAACAGGCATTGTTTCAAAGAGGATCTTTTACTGAGAGAAGGTGATTGCAGAGTAAAAAAGGCGGAATCTGACCGCTGGTGTGAAGATATTATGAGAACTTCTGGCTGAAAACGTGATAAGGCGCAGGCTTCCCAGGCACCTATGAAACCAGATGGCCCCCAAAGGCATTTCCCCCCTCAATTGCCATGTGAATACATCAAAGCAAAAGCAGCAACAAAGGTTAGAGTAGGGGAACATCCTCAATCCACACTCATATGTGCTCCCCCTCCCCTTTCTTATGGCAGCATTCCAGGGGGAACCGACATAGTCATTTGTTGGCCTTTTTTGCCAAGTGCCAAATTACAGTGTTTCCCGGAGCTCTACAATAAAATCCATGGAAATCTCTCTCCAGGGTGCTGAAGGTTCGGCTATTGTTTGGAGTAGCCCTGGCGTTCTTCCCTGCACAGATGGGGCAGCTGGAAACATAACTTTCAATGTCTTTCTTGAGCAAGGGCCACCAGGATTGTCTTTCGAGAAGGTGTAAGGTTTTTACGAACCCAAAATGTCCCCTAATTTCAAGTCGTGGTACATATGTATAGTCTTTGGTTAGCAGGCACCTATAGTTTTCCCCTTCATGGATTACTGCCTTGTCGTGGCGAAGGGGCTTGCGTAATTCAATGAAGCTATGAGCTATGCCGTGCAGGGCCACCCAACATGGACAGGTCATAGCAGAGAGTTCTGACAAAACGTGTTCCACTGGAGAAGGAAATGGCAACCCACTCCAGTATCTTTGCCATGAAAACCCTATGGACAGTACCAAAAGGCAAAACGATATGACGCTGGAAGATGAGCCCCTCAGGTCGGAAGGCGTCCAATATGCTACTGGGGAAGAGCAGAGGGCTAGTACTAGTAGCGCCAGAAAGAATGAAGCGACTGGGCCAAAGCCGAAAGGACGCTCAGCTGTGGATATGTCTGGTGGTGAAAGGAAAGTCCGATGCTGTAAAGATTTTTTCTCCATAGGAACCGGGAATGTAAGATCCATGAATCAAGGAAAGCTGGACGTCGTCAAACAAGAGATGACAAGACTAAACATTGACATCTTAGGTATCAGCGAACTAAAATGGACAGGAATGGGTGAATTTAATTCAGATGACCATCAGGTATACTACTGCGGGCAAGAATCCCTCAGAAGAAATGGAGTAGCCTTCATAGTCAATAAAAAAATAGGAAAAGCAATACTGGGATACAATCCTCAAAATGACAGAATGATCTCAGTTCGAATCCAAGGCAAACCATTCAATATCACAGTAGTCCAAGTCTATGCCCCAACCACCGGTGCTGAAGAGGATGAAATTGACCGGTTCTATGAAGCCCTACAGCACCTTATAGAACTAACACCCAGAAATGATGTCCTTATCATCATGGGGGATTGGAATGCTAAAGTAGGAAGCCAAAAGATAACTGGAATAACAGGCAAGTTTGGCCTTGGAGTACAAAATGAAGCAGGGCACAGGCTGATAGAATTTTGTCAAGAGAATACGATGGTCATAGCAAACACTCTTTTCCAACAACCCAAGAGACGGCTTTACACATGGACATCACCAGACGGTCAACACAGAAATCAGATTGACTATGTGCTCTGCAGCCAAAGATGGAGAAGCTCTATACAGTCAGTAAAAACAAGACCAGGAGCTGACTGTGGCTCAGACCATGAGCTTCTTGTTGCAAAGTTTAGGCTTAAATTAAAGAAAGTAGGGAAAAGCGCTAGGCCAGTCAGGTATGAATTAAATCATATCCCTGTTGAATATACAGTAGAGGTGACAAATAGATTTAAGGAATTAGATCTGATAGACAGAGTGCCTAAAGAACTATGGACAGAGGTTCGCAACATTGTACAACAGGTAGCAACCAAAACCATCCCAAAGAAAAAGAAATGCAAGAAAGCAAAATGGCTGTCTGAGGAAGCTTTGCAAATAGCTGAGGAAAGGAGGGAAGCGAAAGGCAAGGGAGAAAAAGAAAGATATGCCCAATTAAATGCAGAATTCCAGAGAATAGCTAGAAGAGATAAGAATGCCTTCTTAAATGAACAATGCAAAGAAATAGAAGAAAACAATAGAATAGGGAGGACCAGAGATCTTTTCAAGAAAATTGGAGAGATGAAAGGAACGTTTCATGCAAAAATGGGCATGATAAAGGACCAAAATGGCAGGGACCTAACAGAGGCAGAAGAGATTAAGAAGAGGTGGCAAAATTACACAGAAGAACTATACAAGAATGAGCTTAATGTCCCTGATAATCACAATGAGGTGGTCACTGACCTCGAGCCAGACATCCTAGAATGTGAAGTGAAGTGGGCCTTAGAAAAGCTGAGCAACAACAAAGCTAGTGGAGGTGACAGTATTCCAGCTGAGCTATTCAAAATCTTAAAAGACGATGCAGTAAAAGTGCTACACTCAATTTGCCAGCAAATTTGGAAAACTCAACAGTGGCCACAGGATTGGAAAAGATCAGTTTACATTCCAATTCCAAAGAAAGGCAGTGCCAAAGAATGTTCAAACTATCGCACCATTGCTCTCATTTCTCATGCTAGTAAAGTTATGCTTAAAATTCTACAAGCTAGACTCCAGCAGTATGTGGATCGAGAACTACCAGAAGTACAGGCAGGATTTCGAAGAGGCAGAGGAACTAGAGATCAAATTGCTAACATACACTGGATCATGGAGAAAGCTAGAGAGTTCCAGAAAAACATCTACTTCTGCTTCATTGACTATGCTAAAGCCTTTGATTGTGTGGATCATAACAAACTCTGGCAAGTCCTTAAAGAGATGGGCATACCAGACCATCTTATTTGTCTCTTGAGAAATCTATATGCGGGCCAAGAAGCAACAGTGAGAACTGGACACGGAACCACTGATTGGTTCAAAATTGGGAAAGGAGTCCGGCAAGGCTGTATACTGTCGCCTTGCCTATTTAACTTATATGCAGAGCACATCATGAGAAAGGCAGGGCTAGATGAATCAAAAGTTGGAATTAAGATTGCCGGAAGAAACATCAACAACCTAAGATATGCAGATGATACCACTCTAATGGCAGAAAGTGAAGAAGAACTAAAGAGCCTCTTGTTGCGGGTGAAGAAGGAGAGTGCAAAACCTGGGTTGAAACTAAACATTAAGAAAACCAAGATCATGGCATCTGGCCCTCTCAATTCCTGGCAAATAGATGGGGAAGAAATGGAGGTAGTGACAGATTTTATTTTCCTGGGCTCCAAGATCACTGCAGATGGGGACTGTAGCCAAGAAATTAAAAGACGCTTGCTCCTGGGGAGGAAAGCCATGGCAAATCTAGACAGCACACTAAAAAGCAGAGACATCACCCTGTCAACAAAAGTGTGTATAGTCAAGGCTATGGTCTTCCCAGTTGCAATGTATGGCAGTGAAAGCTGGACCATAAGAAAGGCAGAGCGCCAAAGAATTGAAGCCTTTGAACTATGGTGCTGGAGAAGAATCCTGCGAGTCCCTTGGACTGCAAGGCGATCAAACCGGTCAGTCCTAGAGGAGATCAACCCTGACTGCTCTTTAGAAGGCCAGATCCTGAAGCTAAAACTCAAATCCTTTGGCCACCTAATGAGAAGTAAGGACTCATTGGAGAAGAGCCTAATGCTGGGAAAGATCGAGGGCAATAGAAGAAGGGGACGACAGAGAATGAGGTGGCTGGATGGAGTCATTGAAGCAGTAGGCGTGAGCTTAGATGGACTCCAGAAGATGGTAGAGGACAGGAAGGCCTGGAGGAACATTGTCCATAGGGTCGCGAGGGGTCGGACACGACTTCGCAACTAACAACAACAACAACATAGTTTTCCACCTACCTGCTCGACCCTAGATGAGTCTAGCTGACATGAAACAGACTGCTCAGTGAAAGAAACAATAATGAAGCTAAAGTTACTGGCAGGAAGCCGCCATCAAGGTGTAAGGACTTGATGGTTTTCTCTGCTTAATAGCAGAGAAAACCTCCATCCCGCTCTGCCCCTGCTCTGTTCTGTCCTGGCCCAATACTGCTCTTCGGTGCTCTCCTAAGTGACTCAGACCATTGGCAGGCAAGCCAACGTTGCAGCTACAGCCAACACCTCAGAAGGCAGGCTCAGGATTCAGAAAGACAGACTTGAACATCAGGCCCTTTTCTCAAAAATGTATTCAGGAGACAGGCAAGTAGGATGCCCCACTTAGGCAGGAAAAACTGGGTGCACAAATACAGAACAAGCAGAATGCTGGGGAGAAGAATCACCAGGGGTTTGCAGCTGCCAAAATAGCTAATGCAATCCTGGGCTGGAGCAATGTTTGGGGTAGAGCATTGAGAGCATGGAAGGTGATAGTTCCATTCTATGCCCTGGAACCCTGGGCTTGGTTCTGGTTGTCACAAATAAGGAAAAACACTGAAGACCAGATAAAAGAATCCAGTAAGTTTAGCCTAAAGAAGAGAAGGCTGAGGAAAGATATCAGTGTTGTCTTTCAATCTTTGAAGGGTCTGCATTTTTTATTTATTTTTTTATTTTAATTACATTTATATCCCGCCCTTCTCCGAAGACTCAGGGCAGCTTACAAGCTTAGCAGTAAGCTTATTCTCCACAGCTCTTGAGGGCAGCAGAAGAACTGATGGGTGGAAGCTTCCTGAGGGAGATCTAGATCTGAGATCGGGAGAGCCTTGTTGCAGGGGGAGAACTTGGCTCCTGGAGGGTTTCAACCAAAGGCTGGCAGGCCATTTGTCGGGATGGTTTCAGGATTCCTGCCCTGGACAGAGGGCTGGACTAGAAGAACTCTGAGCCATTTCCAGCCCCAGGGGGCTTGAGTCCATGAGTCTGGATGGGGAGACTCTTAGGCCTCTCTGGCAATCTGCACAGCCATGCTGGTCCTGTCCTTGTCTCTCTCCAGTGGCCAAACCAAAACAGTTGTGAAAGGACGTTGGCAGCAATGGTGTGGGAGGGAGCAGCCTGCAACTGACGAAGGCAGCCCAGAGCTGGGCAGATCCGGCCTTGCCATGGACATGCCAATTGCACGGGGGGGGGGAGGAGTGGAACAAGGTGGAGCCCACCACTTCCCCTTTGGATCAAGCCAGCTTGCCTGCTCTGGGCAGGGGCCGTGTGGGGGGACAGGGGCTCCCTCCCGCACCCAGCCTAGCTCAGGGGCCCCGAGAACCTTAAAGAAGAATCCAGTGAAGGGCGCCTGTGCAGGTGCCCTTAGTAACAATTCCTTTAAAAGAGTCCCTGGATTGTCACAGCTCTATTAAGTGAAGCAATTAAGCAAAGCTAAAGTGATCACTGGGTGCAATTAACGAGGAGGTCCACTTGCATATTAATGGGAGATGGGGTGGGGGAGCCTGCCTTTCCCATTCAGGGCAATGGAGATCAAGTGGTGCAAAAGTGCCAAATAATGAACAGCCTCCTGCTTCCTCCAAACAGGGTGCAGGTTCCCATGCCTTAGAAAGGAAGCCTCTGCCCTTGGTGCCCCCCACCCTCACCTGAGATGAGATTCTCCAGTCTGAAGAGTTGTGGGGGGAGTGTGCAGAAAACTGGCCGTGCTTCTTTCCTTCTTCCTTTCTTTATTCTCCCTCCCTCACTTCTTTGCTTCCTCTCATTCCCATTTCCTTCCTTCCTTTTCCCCTCCCTCCCTCCCTCCCCTCTTTTCCCTTCCTCTCCAGACCTTCCTTCTTCTCTCCCTCCTTCCTTTCCTTCCTCTTAAACGCCAGGCCTTTTTTCTTTCGTTCCTTCTTCACGCATGTTTCTGCCGAGACGCCCGGAACGAAAAAACAAACCTGACAGTTTCGCAGAAGGCTCTCCTAGAAGGATTAACTGGATTTGAGATTGTTAAAAGGGTTAAATATTTGGGGGTGATTTTGTCGCCCTCTAATACAAAGCTATATAAAAATAATTATGAAAAGTTATGGGGGAAAATTCAAAAAGAACTGGAGAGTTGGGAAAAATTGCAATTGTCTTTGTTGGGACGGATTGCAGCAGTGAAAATGAATGTCCTGCCCAAATTTTTATTCTTATTTCAAATGATACCGATTCTTAAGAAAGACTCTAACTTGGAGGAATGGCAGCGTGGTATCAATAAATTTGTGTGGGCAGGGAAAAAGCCACGAGTTAAACTTAAGATTATGCAGGATACTCGTGAGAGAGGTGGCCTTAAAATGCCTAATTTTAAATTATATTATGAAGCTGCTGCACTAGTAGGAATAAGTGATTGGATTAATTTGACACAATCGAGGTTATTAAATCTTGAGGGCCATGATCTGTTGTTTGGCTGGCATGCATATTTGTTGTATGATAAGAAGGTAGATACTGTGTTTAGGATGCATATTTTAAGACAGGCATTGCTGAGAGTTTGGAAGAAGTATAGACATAAGTTAAGCAGCAAGATACCATTGTGGGCAATCCCAAAACACGCAATAGAAAATATACATGCTGGTTTCAAACATGATGAGACTACTTACAAGGAAATTTTAAGTTTGGAAAGGAATATTTGGTGCTTGAAATCATATAGTTTCTTGCGAGAAGAGAAGGTTGTTCAGACTTGGTTTCAATATATTCAGTTACAGGCCAGGTGGAAAGAAGATCAAAAAAATGGATTTGCAACGACTGATGAAAATTTGATAAAGCAAATTAGAAATCAAGGACCAGCACATATTAAACGGATATATCTTGCATTGATAGAGATCGATTCAGAAACAGAGCTTGTTAAGGATTGTATGATAAAATGGGCCCAAAACATTCAGGAAGTTATTACAATGGACACGTGGGAAAAGATCTGGGTGAGGAATGTAAAATTCACTCAAGCTCAAAGTTTAAGAGAGAACTTTTACAAAATGTTTTATAGATGGCATCTAGATCCTAAAAAGCTTGCAAGTATGTATCCGAATTATCAGCCTAAATGTTGGAGGTGTGGTGATGAAGAGGCAACATATTTTCACATATGGTGGACATGTAAAAAGGTCAAGGCTTTTTGGATAAAAGTCTGGTGGAATATGCAGAAGATTTTTAAACGGAGGATAAAGTTTTGTCCGCAATTTTTTTTGTTGGGAATAATTGTTGACGCTACAGTTGTGGACTCTAAGTTGATGTTGAATTTAGTTACGGCAGCAAGACTTTTGATAGGTCAATATTGGAAGAAAGAGGAACTGCCGACTATACAAGAGTGGATTTTAAAGGTTTCCGACTTGGCAGAGATGGCGAAGATTTCGGCCTATTTGAAAGATTACTCGCAAGAACATTATATTATGGAATGGAGAAAATGGATTGAGTTTATCCAGAATAAGTATAGGGTCAAGAAGTTTTATCTAGCATTTGAATAAGTCTTCTTTCGTTTTCTTTTTTCTTTTTTTATTTTGTCTTCTATATATATTTAATAATGCTAAGTTTTGTTTGATCCTATATAAGTTAGAGAGTGATGGATTTTAGAATTTATAGTTGTTAGTATATGGTTGTTTATGATTGCTTTTTTATATATATATACCTTGTATTTAGCTCTGGGAAGTCCGGGGGGGGGGAGGGGGGTTAGGGGGAGGTGGGGGGGGAGGAGGGAGGGGGGGAGGGGGGGGAAGGGGGGAGGTAGGGAGGGGAGGAGGGAGGGGGAAGGGGGTTTTTTAAAGGAAAACTGTATTTTTAAAACTTTTCAATAAAAAAAAAAAAGAAAAAAAAAGAAAAAACAAACCTGGCCGGGGAAGCGGGTAGCAGCGAGCCCTCCTGGCCGCCGCCCAAAATAAGGGGGCAGCCCGCTCCGTCCGGGTGGGAAGCAAGGGCTGGGCCGAGCCTCGGAAGGGATTCGGAGCGCCTGCCCGGAGTCGGCTGAGAGCAACCAGGCCGGCAATCCCGCCCGCCCCCTTTCCCCGTCCGGGGCAGCCCGAACAACCGGCCTGGAGCGCCGCTTCCCGGAAGGTGGCGGGCGAGGCTTTCACGCCTCTCCTCTGGCTTCCCCGACGGGGCCGTTTCCGCGGCTGCTCACAGCCGGCACGGCGAGATTCCTGGGGCACAGGCGGCACTGCGGCGGCGGAGCCTCGCAGCGGCGCCCGCAGGTCCTCTCTGCCTCCGCTCCGCGGTGGAGACCCCGGGAGCCGGAGCGGGGACGTCGAGCAGGGCAGGTCCCCGAGGAAGTCCGCCGGAGAAGCCGCGGGGTCCGGCTGGGAAGAAGCGCGACGGCAGCCCCGGGCGAACGAGGCGGGAGAGCCCGGGAGGCGGCAGAGGAGCTCCGCAGAGCCCCGAGGGAAGAGCCGGCGTGGGTAGTGGGGGAGCGAAGGCAAGCCGCCCCTCGCACTCCCAGGTCGGACGTAGCGCAGCAGCCGCGCCTCTCGTCGGCCCCGGAGGCGCGCCGCCCGCTCCGCCGAGACCCACCCAGCCACGCTCGAGTCCGGGCTGCCCGCGACCGGCCCGATTCCCAGCGCGCTTCTCCAGCTTCAAGCGTCGTCCGCCCGCCCAGCTGATGGCACCGGGAGCCGCGGGCGCCCCCTCCGCAGGCAACCTCGGGGCCCTGCGCTGCCTGCCGCCTTTGCGCCGAGCCGTCCCCGAGCCCCGCGGGGCAAGCCGAGGGCGCCGCCGAAAGAGCGCCTTCCTCGCCGGGCAGCCACAAGGCACCGGGAGAGCGGAGCCCTCTCCCTCTGCGAGCCCCGGCTGCTCCTTCTCCGTCGGGGCGGACGGCGGGCGGCGGGGGAGGTGCCCGAGAGCCGCCCTTCCGCCGCGCCTCGCTCCAGAAGCCGAGCGGAGTCCCCCGCCGGGCAAGAAGCCCCGACGCCGCGCCCGCTGGAGCCTGCAGCCCCGGGACGGGCAGCTTCTCCGGGCGCGCGGCTGGCGGGGCCGCCCTCGGGGCCGGTGCTCTTCCGGGGGGGCTCGCAGGGGGGGCGCTTTTCGGCTCCGACGAGCTCCCCCACCCCCGGGACTCTGCCGAGCCGCCCGGATTGGCCGCCGCCTTCCCTGCTTGCGCGGCGACCCGCCTCCCGCGTCCTTTGGGGACAGGCCGGATGCCCTCGCGGGGGGGCACCCCGCCACCGCTCGCCTTCATAAGGCCGAGGGTCTCGGTGTCCGGCGGAGCTGTGTGAGGAGAGTGGCCGCGTCCGCTTCTCCGCCGGGGCCTCTCCGTGGAGGACTGTCCCCGCCCGCCTCCCTCGGTACCAGCTGGGCTTGGCAAGATGCAGGTGGGATCGGGTAGGGTCGCTCGGCGTGCTCTAAGCGCGCGGCGGGGGTTCTGATCCAGGGAAGCCCGGGCGGGGGTGAAGAGTGCGCGGGGAGGCGGCGGGAGATCTTTCGAGTCTCCTCTGCAAATCAGGCGGTCCAAAGGAGATCGCCAAGAACTTTTGTGGTCTGATCTGCTTGCCTTGCTGGAAAATGTCCTTTTGTGGGGCGGGGGGGGGCGATTCTTGGTTTGAGGTTCGGGAAGGCACCGCAGCAACGCCTGGATGAGAGAGGTAACTGACATATGGGGTCTTGGGCAAGAAGTTGGAGACTTATTGGTGGGGGTCTCCAGGTCCCAGGGGAGGCCTTTGAGTTGAAGGAGGACCTCTCTCTCCTCTTGGCTACAGTGATCCCGATGTAGCCCCTTGGCACACACAATCCCCTTTTTCTTCTTTAGCTCTAAGGCCAATGATTCGTTCTTCTCCTGCAAGTCCTTTGACCACTGGCCATGTCTCCTTTCCGACCCAAATGCTGCTGGCCGTGCTGAGCCTCTTGCTGCCCCATGAATGTCTAATCAGGCGCCTGTTCAAGGCCCAGATGTCTCCCTTGATTGCCCCTGACCTTGTGGTATCTCGGATTCTCCTTTTATTGGACACCGTTCGGGGAACTCTCACTTATTACTTGTTTGCTTGTTTCATTGATCAAATTCTGTGCCACACATCACACTTGCGTATCTTGGTTTACAAGTAAAAGCTCCCCACTTAGGCAGGCAGGCAGGTAGGCTGGCTTTGTAGTGGCCAGACATGCTGGAGGACCTGGCAAGCTTGGCGGGGGAGGGTGGCAGGGTGGCTGCCCTCCTCTGGCTGCCTTATTCTGTCCTGGAGCTTGTCCTGAACCTGGCGGCATTTCTGGGCAGAGCGGAGGGGGGGAGGCACCCTCAGGTGTTCCAGCAAGCTCTGCTTGGTCAGCCTCCCAGCCTCCTCCCAGGTGCTCATCCACAACACTGGGTCCACTTGCAGAAGCTCTGTGCAGCTGAAAGCAGATCTGTGACTGGCACAGGTGACCGGAGGGGGAGGGCGATTCTCTTCCGCATCTCCACCAACTGCCCTGCCAGGGAGAGCCCAGTGGAGGACTTGGTCTGAGCTGGAGGCAGGAGGGGTGGGTGGCACATGCCCCCCAAATTGGAGGAACATATTTTTCTCAGAGGAAGTGGAGCTGGAAAGAAAAGAATCCCTCAATTTAAAATCTAATGCTACCTACGAATTGCTTCCCCCTGCCCCGAAAAAAAAAACTGAATCACATTTTGGAAAATTCTGAAATTCCTGCTACATGTTATGTTAAATTCTTACTTTAATTTTTTTTATAAATTCTTTCAATTTCTCATGTTCATACATTATTTAATTTCATACATATTTAATTTTAGAAATAGTTTTTAAAAATCAGTGTTTGGAGACTATGTTAAAACAGAAATGATGGGGAACATCATTCCTGACCCAACCACATTCCCTAGTCGTGGAGGGTGCAGGTTATTCACAGCCGCGTTTCTCAGCCTTGGCAATTTGAAGATGTATGGACGACTTCAACTGCCATGCTGGCTGGGGATTCTGTGGCCAAGAAGCTCTGCTGCGCAGACAGAATCTATAGGGGGGTGAAAGTGGGAGGGAGGCTGGGGGCTGCTGCTGAAGGCAGTTTTGCAGGGGAGGGATGGGCTGCCCCCCAGTAGGAATTGCTCTTGTTCCCTTGTTCCTTTGAAGACTTCCAGGCTCAACCTGCCCCATTGGGGACCTCCGCCACCCCTCCTCCTCTAGCTGTCACTCTTGAAGAGCCGGACCTTTGGGCCAAGTTTCACCATGCAGGGACAGAGATGATCATTACCAAAACTGGTCGGTGAGCAAAGCTTTTTAAAATCTTGTGTTGCGAGATTATTTGGGGCGAGAGTAGAGCACAACAGTCCAGCCTCTCTGCTCAGCTTCTCCCACGAACCCTTGGCATCTGAACGTGGCTGGGGAATGGCCAACTTTCCTGGAAATTTCTTTGCTTGGCATTTGCCATCACCCAATTCTGAATTCCGAATGACACTTTATTCTTCTGTAGCAATGCACAGCTGCTGTTGGCTGACCAACCTCCCCGAACTCAGCACTGTGTAAAAATCAGAGGAAATTTCTACCCCATAAAAATGATTCTAGATGTGAAGTGTATTTAATATCAGTCGTACAAGACTAAGGACCCAAAAACAAAACAAAGGTTTGTCCCTAGTGCCAGAAGTGGAAAATTCAAAGAAGACTCACCTGCCTGCTTTCTTTTCCCTCTTTTGGAGTTACGAACCACCCCATCTCTTCTGAGGTGCCGCAAGGGATGCAACCTGGCGTCACAACAACTAGCATGACCTCCAAGCTCACTGGGGCTTTGGGGCCCTCAGAGACCCTGGGAAACAGGCCTTGAGGGGGTCCTAGTGGCAACTCCAAAAGGGACTTTCCTCCCTAAACTTCAGCATCACTCTATATTTATTGAGGCCCTTGAAATAAATACCAAACCCCACCCCCACTAAGATGTCCAAACAAACAGGGGCCTCTGCAGGTGGCCAAAGCCGCCTGAGGCTGCCGCTGGCCTAATCAATCAAGAGCCATCATGGTCTTTTCTGGGATGGGGAAAGCTGAGCCACAGCCCCACTGGTCCTTGTTCCACTGGGGAGAAGGAGAAGGAACAAAACGTCATCACGTGGCCTGCTCCCCCCCCCAGGAGAGAAAAGATCAGAATAGAATTGAAGCCAGCCATTAAAAGAATGGAGAGGGAAAGGGTGGTGTCTTTGCTATCTCCTCTTTGCATGGGGAGGGGAACCAAGCTGTGGAGAGCCAGGTTGGCCTCCTCAGGGAGGGGGGCAGAGGGTGCACTGGACCTGGTTGTGAAGGCCTGCTGTGTCCCCCTCCCCGAAAACTCAGCAATGGCTGTGAGTCCCAAAGCATTTCCTCCTCTGGTGGAGCAAAGCCTTCCCAAAACGGGCTCTGCCTCAGTCCCTGAGCCCACTTTTTTCCTCCATCTTGTCCAGCTTCGACTTCATCTTGTCCTTGGCCCTCCAGCCGACTGAGATTAGGAATGGTTTGTAGGACTGATTGCTTTCTGGGTGTTAGAAGGGTGGGAGCAATGTAGAAGACCCAGCTGCCTTCAGCCTACTGAGGACTCTCCACCCCAAAACCCCAGCCAGCAGTTTGGTCAGAAACAAGACAGTCCCTGTGTTGGTGGCCAATGCTGGCACTTCAGCACAGCCTTCTGGGCATGTCCAGAAAGGACCGGGACCCTACAAAACAACCTCTCTGGAGTTTAATCTTGCAGATAGCTCAGAGAAACACTAGATGGCTGATGGTATAAGATTTTAGTTTGAAATATCTAGTGTTCCTACAATCAACAAAAAAAGAAAACAACACGTACTCAATATGCAGGTGTACAACTTTTTTAAAGGGATGCTTATTTTATTTTTTATATCTTTTTAAAAAAATATATATTTATATAGCTATCCATCTCGACAAATGTGATTCACCAAAAGCTTGCAGCTTTTGAAAAAGTCTCCCTGCCTCTGCTGTGTCTTCTGGTGCATCAAGAGGGCCATTTTGCCTTTGTTCCCAGGAGAGCTGGGTACAATCCTGGCCTCTCTTGCGCCCAGAGCCCCCTTGTAATGCTTTACAAGCTGATGGCTCTTCTCTGCTCACCGGGTGCATCTCTGCCTTGGGACCCTCTCCAGGGAGGGGGGACAGGGAGGGGGGACAGAGAGGGCCAGCTGAGCAGTACCTGGTTTGAAGAAGGAGCTTGCTCCTGGGGGGGGGAGCAGGCCACGTGATGACGTTTTGTTCCTTCTCCTTCTCCCCAGTGGAACAAGGACCAGTGGGAGATTGCAGGGAAAGCTGAGCCACAGCCCCCATGCCGGACATACGTCCACCCAGAATCTCCTGCCTTGGGTAGCCACTGGATGAAGGAGCCTGTTTCCTTCCAGAAGCTCAAGCTGACAAACAACACCTTAGACCAGCAGGGGCATGTACGGGTCTTTTGCCATTTTCTTCCTTTTTAACTGCAAGCCATCCAGTGGACAGTCAGTGGCCTGCAAATTGCACATATCTATCAATGCATAACAGGTCTGACCTGGGAGGGCACAAAAATGTGAAGATCTAGACAAGTTCGAGAGAACTTTGCATCGACTACATCATCATATCCTCCAGAACTTCTCTGACAATTCCTGAGTCCTCTATACACTGACCAATTTTCTAATTTTGCATGCTTTGCGTGTCCCTTCCCTAGGCTGCCTTTGCTGCTCAGAGTTACGTCCCTCCTGTCAGACAGCCCCTGCATCCCCTGGTCATGAGAAGATGCTCCAACCTCTGATGCACCACCCACCTCTTGCAATAGTTTCCATGCAGATGCTGATCTCCAGGCCCAAATTGAAGTCTCTTTTGCAGAACTGTAGATCAGCCTTAGAGTCCTCCTTCTCCTATAACAGCTTTAGCTTTTCTCTTCATTTATTTATCTAAAAGATTGTTACGGCCACCCCTCTTAAGCAACTCCCTCCAGAGTTCCAGTTCTTCTCTCCAGGGCTTCCATCATAGGGCAGATTGCTGGTGGTCTCAGTCCAGAAGAGAAAAACCATTCAGATCTTCCTTAAAACGTTCCTGTAGTTTCTTTTCTCTTGAATCCTTCTGAATTCAACTTTTAAAAAATTGTCAACATGTTTCTAGTGGCGTTTGCTAATATTTAAGCATTAGCATTTATAAAATCCAAACTCTTTTATGTCTCAGAATTATATAGGTAGCAGGAGCTAATTTAATTAAATTAATGAGACAAATGAAGGTGAATGTACGTGTCCCAGGATAATGTTGCAGGATCCAATCTTGGTCGGCCACCGGGACCCGCAGTTTACAGTAGTTTTCCGTGCTGTCGGACTTGTGCTGGAGCCCCTCCTCAGGGAATTTCTCCCTCGCCATTGGGCTACTCTATGCATAGTATTTAAGTGGTGCCTAGTTGTGTGTGTCTTTTTAGTTGTTGATTGGGATGTTGATGGCCAGTTGTTAAGTCATTGTGGGGTCAGGAAGTTTAAGCTTTGTGCCAGCCATTTAGCCAGGTTGTAGGTAGGAGTATCTTGTAGCTTTACAATAGGGGTCTCCTATTTTGTGTATCTTGGGAGTCCAATCTTGCTGGGGCGGCATCTGTTCCTCTCATTTTCCATTCCTCCTTTTTTCATTATACAGTTGTTTTGCTTGAGTTCAATTGTGCGATTATCATTCTCATCTCTGATGTCTTTGCTGGTCTAAAGGATATGCTGAGGAATCGTTGAGCAGGTCGAATGCCTTCGTTTCATACCCTGTGCTGTTCATCACCACCATTGAGTGGTGTAAGGAAAACAGCCTAGTATTAAATACCGGAAAAACCAAAGAGATTGTTGTCGATTTCAGAAAAGGCAGGCCCAGCCACACTTCTCTGTGCATTAATGATTCACCTGTGGAAATGGTTACCAGCATCAAATTCCTGGGTGTGCAGCTAATGAGTAGGCTGGCTTGGTCGCTCAACAGCGAGACACTGGTGAAGCGGACACAGCAGCGGCTGCATTTTCTCCATCGCATGAGAAAAGCACATCTTCATTCTCCTGTTCTGACCACTTTCTACAGGGGGATGATCGAGAGCATCCTGTCATACAGCATCACAGTCTGGTTTGGAAGCATCACTGCTTCAGACAGGAAGGCGGTGCAGAGAGTGGTGAGGATGGCCGAAAAGATCATTGGCAGTTCCCTCCCTCCCATCCGGGACATAGCACAGAAGCGTTGCTTGAGCAGGGTCCGTAAGATTGTCTGGGACACTACTCATCCTCTTCACGACCTGTTTTCCTTGTTACCTTCTGGGAGGAGGGGGCTTCGTGGTATCCGTAGCAGAACATCCAGATTCAGCCATAGTTTCATTCCATACAGCATTAATTAACGTTGTGAACTCTCAGGCTTCCTCCTTCCGTTATATATTCAAGATGGACAATATTTAATATTTATTTGTTATGTATGTGTAGGGGTGTGGGTCTATACATATGTTGTACTGTATATAGTATGTTTAGGTGTGTGTCATGTATGTGTTTCACTTTGAGAGCGGGCAACTAAGTTTCATTTTTGATGTGTGCCGTTGTGCACAGTAAAAAATGACAATAAAGATTAACTTATCTTTGTCAGTAAAATAATAATCTGATAATTAATGAGTTCCCGTGTTAAAGCCTTTGGGATGGATGGTTCAACTCGCATCTTGTAAAGATGAACCCATCATCTTGCTGGACAGCTGTGCTGCTGTGGTGCTGCGGTTCTTCTTCAGGCTTTCCTACAGCTGCTCCAGTGGCCTCTTCCTCCTTTGAGCCTCACCTGTCATTATGTCTCTTGCAGGCAGCATGCAGAAAAGATGCTGAGCCCTTCATGGAGTATGGCAGACACAGTACTTAAAGAGGGGACCCTGCAGGAAAAGCAAACGGAGAACTGCTCTACTTCTGTTGATGCCACCCAACATTTCATTTGCCTTGGGGTTTTTGAGGATCGTTTCTTGCTCTATGGCATCCATGGTGATATTGTTGCAGCTGGTCCTGTCAGTACCTGTTCCCAGATGTGATAACAGGAATTAACTTTTGAAGGAGTACCTGAGTGTTCTTGAAAGCTTTTGTGGCATCCCTGAGGTGTGGTCCTAGCCAACAGCACCTTCAGAAACCAATGGTTTCATTGGCACCATTTCCTCCAGTAGCTCATGGAGTGAATTGCCCCCTTCTGCCTTCTCTCTTTGTTTTCTGGCTGGATGCAAAAGCCCCTCCCCCGTCCTTTGGGAACCCAGCATCTGCCTTCTTTCTCTTGAAAGCCCAGGGTCTTCTAGGGCGGCCCCCAGGCGTTCCTTCTGCCTTGGCTTTTTGGCTTCTGACAGTCACTGTGGTCTGGGTGGGCAGGGCTTTTCTTGCTTTGCCTTCCTTGTGGGCAGTTCCTTCCTCTGCCGGCTCCGGCTCCTGCCACAGTGCTATTTTTCTTTAACTGGCTGTTCTTAATCCTCTTTTCTCATCTAATGTGCGGTTACTTATTGCTCCAATATTTTTCAAGCATAACTGGACCTCGTAACAAATATATAACAGAATAACAGCGTTGGAAGGAATCTTGGAAGTCTTCTAGTCCAATCCCCTACTCAGGCAGGCGACCCTATATCAGTTCAGACAAATGGTTGTCCCATCATTTCTTGAAAACCTCCAGGGATGGAGCACCCACAACTTCCGGAGGCAACTCCCATTGTTTATGTATTTGAGATCAGGTCTGTGGAGGTCCATTCATCTTCATTTTTGGTTTTTTTTAGTCATGACTATTTAAAGGTTTTCACTTCTTATTTCCATTGAAAATGATCAGGCTAGCCAAAGGAAAATTATTTTAGGGACTGCCCTTATCTGGCTACCTTAAATCCCTTGTGCACTTTCTGCTTACTCATCGGGTAGCACTCACAGGGTCTCCCATTCTCTGGACATATTAGCTGCTATTTTGGATATGAGCTTTCCACCTCTTTGATGTTATGCTTCTGAGTGCACAGCTTCTATGGCAATTCCTCTCTTTCTTGTCTCTTTCTCCTTCTGAACTCCACTGGTAAGGGTTTCCTGATGCTTACAGTATCGCTGCCACTCCTCCACCTTAAGGGTTCTTTCTCCATCCCACCCCCTACTCTTTTGAGGAATCATTTCCTGCTGGTTCATTCCCCCACTGCCCATTTTGCCAGTCCCACCTGGTTCCCTTATTCCTCTTCGTCTCAACCAGATGGAAGCCCCATCCTTAAAAGGCTTGAACAACATCCTGTTCCTCTGCTCTGCTCTGTCCTGTGGAAAAGAACTTGGCGGATCTCGGATGATCTTGATGCCCTTTTCCTGGACTCCCATTGCTGCTTTCTTTACCCAGCACACAGACTGTTTTGCCCCCAGCCTCGGAATCCTAGCAGCTCAGCACCTCATCCAGATAGTGGTCTCTCAGGTCCCAGAGAAAGTCCCCTCACCCCACACAAGGTCTTCCTGAATCAACTTCCTTGGGATGAACGCAGGGTGCCTTCCCAGGGTGGCGCGGGCCTTTTTTTTAAGTTTGGGATCCGGGTTTGTGATTCTGGCAACTAGCAATTGAGTCTTGGTGGCCACTGGTGAGGAAAGAGTTTGGCATCCCAAGAAGTCCACAAGTCAAGTTGTGCAGGCCTGTCAGGATACACTTTCTGAGTTGTCTGTCCTCCTCCCTGGCTCTCCTCTCCCAGGTCATCCTTCACTCCATGCATCGCTATAAGCCGCGTTTCCACGTCATGCAGGCAGACGGCCTCTTCAGCACCCGCTGCATCTTCCATTCCTTCAGCTTCCCAGAGACCGTCTTCACCTCCGTGACCGCCTATCAGAATGAAAAGGTGGAGCAATATGTGTGTCAACAGAAGGCCGCTCATGAAGATGGCCCAGGGCCAGGCCTTGGGAAGGAGGATCTCTTTGGCTTGGTCCCCGGAGAAGCCACTTTCCTGGGCTGCTGCTAGTCCACTGGTGGGCCTGCATCTGAAACCAAGTCCAGTTTTCAGGGCGTGGATTGCGAGCATGCCTCCTCCTGCTCCTGCTGACGGGCTGTTCATAGCTGGCAGTCATGAAAAGATGGGGAAGGCAGCAGGAGGCCCCGTAGCAGCCCTCTGGCCCTTGTCCCACCCCATGGCTGTCTAAGCCAAGCCTTTTAACCCTAGCCCCTCCCCAGAGGAGAGAAGCGGATCATTTGTGGCGCCTTCAAACAGGCCTTGCTTTGCAACTGGGGTTGTAGCTACTAGGAGCAGAGTAGTGCCCAGCGGGGATGGGGTGCCAGGCAAAGAACAGTGAGCCTTGAAGGCACCTGGTTCTGTAGCATTTATTGGCAAATCACCAGACAGGAAAAGAGTTGCAAATACAGTGTTTAGCACAGGTGCTGACTGCCTCTCTTTCTCTGAAGGTCACGAAACTGAAGATCTACAACAATCCGTTTGCCAAAGGCTTCAGAGAACATGGGAAGAATGTCTGTCGCTGGTAGGTCTGCTGACTCCTCTGACGACCGGTCGGTTGATTGCGGTGGTGCTTGCCCAGAAAAACTTGATGTGGGGCAGGGCCTTGCTTAATGGGGGCAGCACTAGTGGGCCTCCCTCTTAGGGCGAGCGGTCTTCTGAAGGGCTCGCAGTGAGATGGGGGGGTTCTGGCCTAAGGGTGTCTAGGCCAGCCCCCCCTCTTGAGGTACTCCAGAGAGTCTGCCAACTGCTCCTCTTCTGCTCTTCCCCAGGGAAAAGATCGGTCGGGGAAGAAGTCCAGCCAAAGTAGCCAAGAAGGCCCCCCAGCTTTCTGCAGAGGAAGGTAGTTTGGGTGCAGAGGCAAAGTGGGGCCAATCCAGGAACTTAAAACATGAATGCTGAACCTCTTTTAAGTTTGGAAAACACACTTGTGACAAATTTGGCCATTAATTATTTCTTATTAGTTAGAAATAGCTGTTCAAATATTTAAGTACGTACACTCCCCTCCCCCCATTTAAGAAGCTTGTTGCTTATTCCCTTACAAAATGGCCCAGAATTGGGCTCACCTATGGTGGGAGTCCGGTCAGGGCGGGCAGTTCCATGCCAGGGAGAAGCCGGGCAGCCAGGAATGGCCTTGGAGTGGAAAGGCCACCCAGGGGCTCTGTGGGGCTGCTGTGCTGCAAGTCACCAGGCTGTGACTCCAGCTCAGCTCTGCCTGGAAGCCAGATTTGGGGGGGGGCGGTTGCAGGAGGGAAAGAGAACCCCCCCTGCCTTCCTTCAGAAGGGGACGAGCCCACCCTTAAAGCCACCCCAGGAAATGAAGGGCTTGTTCCCCCCCTGCCTTTTGGCTAGGGGGGGGGGTCCAGCAGGGGCTTTCAGGGAAGGCCAGAAGAGGGGGGGCATCTCACAGCCCCCTCAAAACCCCCCCACCCATGCACCGGGACTTGCTCCTCGTTCTTTCTGTGCTTCAGCAGGTGCCACCGAGGGGAGCCTCGCCACTCCCAGGAGCCGCAGTGGGCCTGCTTGGCTTTGTTGTCCCAGCGGCCCCTTGCCCGGCCCTGTGAAGATCCCTGCCTGGGGGGCATCGGGGGAGCAGCAAGGAGGGCCGCCCCCCGCCTCCTCTTCCTCACAAGCCGCCTTACCTGAAGAAACCTCCAGGTAAGCACGGGGGAGGGGTCGGGCGCTGGCTTGGGATCGGGGCCCCCATGGAGGTCTAGTGGGGGGGCACCTGAGGAGTGAACCCATCATTGCCCCAAGATTGGAGGAAATGCTGCTGTTTCTCGGCGGCAATGCAACTCGGGGACTCTGATGGGAAGGGGCTGCTGTGTCCCCTTTGCAAAGAAAGGCCGACCTGCACTTCCCCAGGCAGACGCAGGGCAGAGCGCACCGGAGCCTCTTCCTGGGCAAGAGGAGCAAAACCAAAGAGGAAAAAGCACCCAAGTCCTAGGAAAGGTTCATTTACAGATAGAAGATAAGTAGATGTATTCTAGATGCAGACCTCAGATACCAACATTATGTAATGTTTTTCTAATTTTGAGTCAATTCAAGTTTTATACCATGAATTGAATCTAACCATGGGGGAGGGGGGGTAGGTTGCAGGCTGCCTCTCTATAAATGCAAAACTATTTCAGGGGCTGAAACATTTCATGAAGCCAACATTTAGGGTCTAGAATGCAAATATTCGTTTATGTGCATAATCACTTTTTTGCCACTGTCAAAACACTGTGTATCCATGTTGTAGAATTTAAAAACTTTGGAATACAATTTAAAAATATTGCCATCTATAATCATTATCTGCCTTCAAAAACCTGGTTCACTTATAGCCAGTATAGCCAGTCCATAACATATGGACCGGTTCTATGAAGCCCTACAGCACCTTATAGAACTAACACCAAAAAACGATGTCCTTATCATCATGGGGGATTGGAATGCTAAAGTAGGAAGCCAAAAGATAACTGGAATAACAGGCAAGTTTGGCCTTGGAGTACAAAATGAAGCAGGGCACAGGCTGATAGAATTTTGTCAAGAGAATACGATGGTCATAGCAAACACTCTTTTCCAACAACCCAAGAGACGGCTCTACACATGGACATCACCAGACGGTCAACACAGAAATCAGATTGACTATATGCTCTGCAGCCAAAGATGGAGAAGCTCTATACAGTCAGTAAAAACAAGACCAGGAGCTGACTGTGGCTCAGACCATGAGCTTCTCCTTGCAAAGTTTAGGCTTAAACTGAAGAAAGTAGGGAAAAGCACTAGGCCACTCAGGTATGAATTAAATCATATCCCTGTCGAATATACAGTAGAGGTGACAAATAGATTTAAGGAATTAGATCTGATAGACAGAGTGCCTGAAGAACTATGGACAGAGGTTCGCGACATTGTACAACAGGTAGCAACCAAAACCATCCCAAAGAAAAAGAAATGCAAGAAAGCAAAATGGCTGTCTGAGGAAGCTTTGCAAATAGCTGAGGAAAGGAGGGAAGCGAAAGGCAAGGGAGAAAAAGAAAGATACGCCCAATTGAATGCAGAATTCCAGAGAATAGCTAGAAGAGATAAGAATGCCTTCTTAAATGAACAGTGCAAAGAAATAGAAGAAAACAATAGAATAGGGAGGACCAGAGATCTTTTCAAGAAAATTGGAGAGATGAAGGGAACGTTTAATGCAAAAATGGGCATGATAAAGGACCAAAATGGCAGGGACCTAACAGAGGCAGAAGAGATTAAGAAGAGGTGGCAAAATTACACAGAAGAACTATACAAGAATGAGCTTAACGTCCCTGATAATCACAATGAGGTGGTCACTGACCTCGAGCCAGACATCCTAGAATGTGAAGTGAAGTGGGCCTTAGAAAAGCTGAGCAACAACAAAGCTAGTGGAGGTGACAGTATTCCAGCTGAGCTATTCAAAATCTTAAAAGACAATGCAGTAAAAGTGCTACACTCAATTTGCAAGCAAATTTGGAAAACTCAACAGTGGCCACAGGATTGGAAAAGATCAGTTTACATTCCAATTCCAAAAAAAGGCAATGCCAAAGAATGTTCAAACTATCGCACCATTGCACTCATTTCTCATGCTAGCAAAGTCATGCTTAAAATCCTACAAGCTAGACTTCAGCAGTATGTGGATCGAGAACTACCAGAAGTACAGGCAGGATTTCGAAGAGGCAGAGGAACTAGAGATCAAATTGCCAACATACGCTGGATCATGGAGAAAGCTAGAGAGTTCCAGAAAAACATCTACTTCTGCTTCATTGACTATGCTAAAGCCTTTGATTGTGTGGATCATAACAAACTGTGGCAAGTTCTTAAAGAGATGGGAGTACCAGACCATCTTATTTGTCTCTTGAGAAACCTATATGCGGGTCAAGAAGCAACAGTGAGAACTGGACACGGAATCACTGATTGGTTCAAAATTGGGAAAGGAGTCCGGCAAGGCTGTATACTGTCGCCCTGCCTATTTAACTTATATGCAGAGCACATCATGAGAAAGGCAGGGCTAGATGAATCAAAAGTTGGAATTAAGATTGCCGGAAGAAATATCAACAACCTAAGATACGCAGATGATACCACTCTAATGGCAGAAAGTGAAGAAGAACTAAAGAGCCTCTTGTTGCAGGTGAAGAAGGAGAGTGCAAAACTTGGGTTGAAACTTAACATTAAGAAAACCAAGATCATGGCATCTGGCCCTCTCAATTCCTGGCAAATAGATGGGGAAGAAATGGAGGTAGTGACAGATTTTATTTTCCTGGGCTCCAAGATCACTGCAGATGGGGACTGTAGCCAAGAAATTAAAAGACGCTTGCTCCTTGGGAGGAAAGCCATGGCAAATCTAGACAGCACACTAAAAAGCAGAGACATCACCCTGTCAACAAAAGTGCGTATAGTCAAGGCTATGGTCTTCCCAGTTGCAATGTATGGCTGTGAAAGTTGGACCATAAGAAAGGCTGAGCGCCAAAGAATTGAGGCCTTTGAACTATGGTGCTGGAGAAGACTCCTGCGAGTCCCTTGGACTGCAAGGCGATCAAACCGGTCAGTCCTAGAGGAGATCAATCCTGACTGCTCTTTAGAAGGCCAGATCCTGAAGCTAAAACTCAAATACTTTGGCCACCTAATGAGAAGGAAGGACTCACTGGAGAAGAGCCTAATGCTGGGAAAGATCGAGGGCAATAGAAGAAGGGGACGACAGAGAATGAGGTGGCTGGATGGAGTCACTGAAGCAGTAGGCGTGAGCTTAAATGGACTCCAGAAGATGGTAGAGGACAGGAAGGCCTGGAGGAATGTTGTCCATAGGGTCGCGATGGGTCGGACACGACTTCGCAGCTAACAACAACAACAACATATGGACTCGTTCCTTCAAAGTAATTTTACCTCCAGGGTAAAAACAATGAGACACAACCTTTTTCAATCATTCTTTAAGGCAGCCAATAGATTTTGGAGAGTATTTTTTTTGTCAGACTAGTTGGGTTTTAAGTCATGACAGGCATTTGATTAAATAAATAAGAAAACCAGTAGTCCTTGAAATCTGAAGTTACTAATATAGGATACTCCAATTCTCTACTTGAAATTTCTCATGGATTCTCCACATTTATTTTGTGAGGTTGGGTTTATTGTTTTGTAATAATACATTGTTGGCTTATTTTCAATGAAGGTTTTTTTTAAAAGAAAAGTAACAGCCCTGATGGTTTTTTTGAGCTGAAAGGGCACCAGGGCCAGTGTGGATAACAAGCGAACAGCCAACAACTGTGTGTGACTATTCAGCCTCTCTAGCTATTCTATTCTAGCTATTCAGCTATTCAGCCTTTCTTTTATAAAGTGTTAAAAAGAATTGCTCATAGCTGATTAAAGCTGTGTGGACATGTTTTCAGAAACAAATATTACTAACTTATTTTAAAATGGAAAACTGATTAAATGGCTTTTAAATGTTTAAATTACTTTAAAATGATTAAGCCAAAGTGTCACTTTCTCATTTCAAAGTATCACATTTACATTTTCTATCCAATAAGGCCAGATTTCTACTGTTATTAGTACCTGCAAGGAAATAATGCCCAAGTAGGCCCAAAATGGTACATATTTAATATTATTTCACTTTACTACATGCCTGAGATTAACAAATAAGCCCAAACGATCTTATTCAAAATCAATAAAGTCAGGTGATGTCATCACATCCTTGAACAAGGACCCCCCCCAAACCTGGCCATAAAAGCCTGGGTCTAATCCTTGCCCTGTGCCCCGTTTTGAGCCACTTTCCCTGCTCAGCTGACCCTGGGCTCCTTTCTCTACCCACCCGGGGAGTGCCGGAAGAGCAGGATTAAGGTGGGGGCTGGGGGAGGCTAGGAGAGGATCAGAGACAGGCGGTGCCTTGTGGTTTCTTGAACTTTGGAGGGCACAATCTGCTTAGATTCCTACTACAACTACATCAGTCTTGGAAAGGATTTTTTCTGCAGATCAGAGATGAATGAAGCACTTCCTTTTTTCATACTAAAGGAGACTCCCAAGCTTCTTCACTGCAGTTGACTTTTGTTCCAGTTTTTTAATGTTTTTTTATGTTCCTGTTTTCCAATTCATGTTTCTATGAGAAAAACGCTGAACTGCTAGAAATCATTGAGTGATTGTCTCTTTCTCTGGACGGGAGCAGGCTTGAAAAATTCATTTAGTGATTCTGCTACTGCTGTTGGAGGGTCTCTAAAAGGAGGCTGATGGGGCAATTAGCTCCTCACTGGCCTCCCCCTTCCCCAGGGAAACCTTTATGGTATCTCCTGTATAGCACAGCACCAGGGCGATGCTTGAGCAGAAAGCCCTGGAACCAAGCTGGAGCCAGCTGGGAGGAGTCTGCTGCTTCTCCAAAATCCCCCAATTCACAAGTGGTTACAGCAAAAGCGAACGCATGCAAAGAATAGGGAGAGAAAGAAAACATGGGATTAATGTATACACTCATTTAGGTTTATTGGGGTATTGGTTATGAAAATATTTTACAAGTCTAGGAGCCCTGAGGTGACAGTGATTCACCCACTCATGCTCAGCTTTGGGGAAATCCTTCCATGAAACTACATATTGGAGTTCTCCCCGATGCCTGCAGGAATAAAAAATCTCACATATTTCAAAATGCTGCTCCCCCTTGACCATTAGTGGTGCAGGAGGTAGTGGAAGGCTTGGTCTAAAAGGAAAAACATCCTCAATTTTTAACAATGGAGCACAGGGTGGACCCTACGCAGGAATTTTGGCAAGTCTAGCTCTACAGTCACAGGATTGATGATACGCTTAATGGGAAAAGGCCCCACGAACTTGGGTCCCAGCAGAGTAGGTAAAACGTGGAGAGGTAGACATGATCACCAATTTTGAATGGTTTGGGTTCTGTACGTTTCTTGTCTGCTTTCTTGAGTTTTGTAAACTTCTTGGGCATCTGCAAGGGCTTTCTCACAACAAACCATGTGTTTTGTAATTGGGAAGCCACTGGAGGGTCTTTCAGGGGTAGTTCCGGCATAGGAGTAAAGTCTTGACTAGTGGCCACCCTGAAAGGGGTGGATCTGGTGCTACTATGTACAGAATTGTTGTAAGCCACTTCTGCAATAGGCAACAGATCAGTCCAATCATCTTGCTGATAATTAATAAAGCATTGGAGATATTGTTCCAATACTGAATTCACATGTTAAAGCCCCATTCGTTTGGGGGTGATGACTGGAACTGAGCCAAAACTTAGAAATGAATTGCACACCCCTATCTGAAATGATGCCTTGAGATGCCCCATGAAATCGGTAAATATGATGCAAAAATAATTTGGCTAGGCCCTACACTGATGGGATTTTTGGACATGGAATAAAGTATAGTTTATACAATAAATCAGTTATGACCCATATAATGGTGTTTCCTGAGCTCTCCGGAAGTTCCGCAATGAAATCCATAGAAATTTCTCTCCAGGGTGCTGAAGGCTCAGCTACAATTTGAAGAAGTCCTAGAGTTTTCCCCTGTCTTCATTTAGCCACAGCACATACAGGGCGGTTTGCCACATAGCCCTCAGTGTCCTTCCTGAGAGACGGCCACCAGAATTGTCTTTTTATCAAGTGCAAAGCCTTTGCAAACCAAAGTGTCCCACCACTTTGGAATCACGGCCTTTTCCCAAAACCATCAGCCTTTGAGTTTCTGGGATACATAAAGCTTACCCCCTACTCAATGTCTCCAAATTTTTGTGAACAGTCCACACCTCAAAAGGTATCTTGCTCCCCTCTAGGAAGTGCCTCCAAGCAGGAGTGCCCATCTCACAGCATATGCCTCCTTCTCCCAAATGGCACACCTTTGCTCAGTCTCTTGATAGTTTCTTAGAAACGACAGTGTCCATGAGCTAGCATCGACTTGAATAACAAATAATAATAATAAATAACAAATAATATAGAGCCTTGGTGGAGCAGAGGGCTAATGCCTCCTTAAGTAACACCAGCTGCCTGCAATTAGTGCAGGTTCGCATCCCACCAGGCTCAAGGTTGACTCAGCCTTCCATCCTTCCGAGGTAGGTAAAATGAGGACCCAGATTGTTGGGGGCAATAAGCTGACTTTGTAATAATGCCGCTTGGGGTGTGTGTGAAAGCCCTAACAAGCAGAATGAAGGCTACTGCTAAGCTTGTAAGCTGCCCTGAGTCTTCGGAGAAGGGCGGGATATAAATGTAATAAAAATAAAATAAATAAAAAATAAATGGGTCAGGATGCTTTAGGACTGATTCAGCTGCAAACAATTGCTTAAGCTTCTCGAAAGCCACCTGGCATTTCCTCATCCATTTTAGAGGTTGACTGGGTTTAGGTTTGTCCCCCCCCACCTTTGATTTTTAACAGATTTGTGATGGGGAGGGCTATTTGGGCAAACGATGGAATGAACTGGGTGATTTCTTCCATGGCTGCGTGGCGTGGTACTTGTTGCATGCTTGGTCAATTTACACCTCCTCTGCTAGGACATACCAGTTATGGTACTCACCGCCCTGAGTCCTTCGGGAGAAGGGCGGTATAGAAATATTAATAAATTAAATTAAATTAAATTAAATGGAGGGTTGCAGGGGGCGCCCTCGAGACGCAGGGGTTGTACAGGTCGTTGTTCAATCTGTCTTTGAAGCAGCTGATGAGGATGTCCTCTGGCCAGTCGTTGAGTCGACATACCAGATCACAAAACTCCTTGGTGTACTCTGCCACAGCTTGGTGACCTTGCCTCACGGTCTTGATGCGATCCCTCGCTTTGCAGTCAGCCAGGGGATCCTCGAATCTGTCATGAAGCGGTTGAAGTTTCTCAGCTCGGGTGCATTCAGGCTGTGGAGTGTCACTATCCAGTGAGACACAGCCCCTTCCAGTGCCAGGGTGACACTGGAAGATCCATGGGGATCTCTGGCCCATATTCTTGCATGTAAATTAAGAGAACGGATCTTCTCTAGTTTCTCAAGCTATAAAAGGGGGGAGGGAGATGTACTTATAGATGCTACAATAAAGTAGCATTAGTTCATCTGATTGTTTCCTATTGGATCTATCTTGTAAGGCTGACAGTTGTGAAACATTGGACCTAAACAACATGGAATGGCACGCACTGCTTCTGCTTTGCTTTGGGGCCAAATAGGCTGATTTGTTCCAAATTTGGGTTTTATCTAGACTTGGAACACTCAGTAATGACTATTCTGAGCATTAAATTTTGTGTTCAGAATATTTCAATTTTTTCTGTCAAATGTATTTTTACAAAATGTATTTGGACAAACAAGAATTATCACAGGAAGCAAGGTCTTATCAGTTGCCCTGCGAGCAAAGAACCTGGGTCATTAACCCACTTTTCCCTTCTGTACAAAGTTTCGACCAAAAATTTCAGAACTTCAGTTTGGATGATTGTGTCTACAGGTTTTCAATAGCTAGGTTTCTTGCCAAGCCATCTTTATGTGGATAGACAGCTATTATTAAAGTATGAAATTAAAAGGACAAATATGTGTGGAACTGAAGGAAGCCAAGAAACTTCAGTGGAGCAATTGAAGGGAGGGAGAAATGAGATGATTTTAATTTTGGCAAAGAAGACTCAGCTGCTCCATCTTCATCTGCAACAGCTATCAGTAATTTCTTACCATAGTTGTCACCTGCCCCCTCCCCTGCTACAACCAATTGGCTGCTTCTTCAAATATTTGCAACTCTGTCTTCTCCATCCCTCAGGTTTCCTGCAGTTGGCGAGATATCTCTGCCAGTCCCTTTCAAGGACTTGAGCACGTTCAATGAATTCTGGGCCAGGCCTCATCAGCTGGACTTCCCCATGGCTCCTGAGCAAGACCCCAAACTTCATGAAAGCTTGGCTGCCACTCTGCCCCTTCCACTCTGGCAGGACAACGCTGAGGTGACTGGACATGCCGAAAAGCCGGCTGGCAAACCCAGATCCCAGGGGCTAATGTGTCTGCCCTATGCTCTGGATCAAAGCTTTAGCCAGCGGGTGATTCCCCCACCCAGTGAATACAGGTCTAGAAGTTATGCTGCCTTCTCTGCAGGGAGCTCAGGATCCACCGCTGGGGGCAAGGCAGACTGGAGCCAGTGCTCTCTGTTCCCTTACGCAGGTTGGTGAGAAGGCACCTTTCCTCTGAGGGGTGCAGAATATGGCCAGGAGGCACCACAAATATGCCTTCTGCAAAGGTGACAAGGCCTTTTGCTAACAGGCATCACCGGAGGACTACTGGGAAATCGCTATCATTTGAACACTGTACATGAAATTCCATGTTTTGGGAGTGACTTGCCACTCACTTTAGGGCTGGATTCGCTCGGCATCTGAGAAGACTCTAATCTTTTTCCTTGGCCACCTTTTTGAACACAAGATCCGAGGTCCCCACAAAGTGTTGCTTTCCATGCACACAACTTGCCCCCTGCAGGCAGCAACATTTCAAGGCCTCCTAGAGCATCACCACACACTTGCCACATTCTGGAAGGGAGTAACTAGTTTGTCAGTCTATGAAATGGCTGTTCCATTATTCTGGTCGTGCAGAAGGGTGTGCAACCCTTCTCACCACCTTTCCAATGTGAAGAGTAACAAAATAACTCCTCTCTTCCAATGTTCTGTCCAGCTATTCTCTGGTGATGGGAGTTCATAAAATACATTTTAAAATGTTCCACCTGCATTTCTGTGGTTCCTTGGGATGAGCTCAGGACAAGAACTAATTCAATCCATATGTAAATCAAATTGCCTGGACTGCACCAAGGCTTTGGGGGAGGGGCAGGTAGTGGATGGGGTCCTTTGCCTTTGAGCCCCCTGCCCCTAAGAGAGAAGCGGCCAGCAGGGAGAGCTCTGCTGCCCAGGCCACTAAAACCCCTCCTTCTTTACCTTTTACTCAGAGCCAGGTGACAGGTTTGCCAAGGAAAGAAACGGAACAAGAATTCTGCAAACAGGATGCATGTTTTATTGAAAGTAATACAAACAGGGCACTGAACTCCTTTGCTCGATGTGGGACCAGTAGTGAAATATATTAAGAAAACAAAAAGGCACTACTTTTAACACATTTCACCTGTTCTAAAAATATACTTAATACTGTTAATTTGTAGCATAAAATAAAAAGCCATGACAAGCCCTCAAAGTCCACCAATCCCAGGAGCCTCGGTCCATCTCATTCGGCCCAAAGAAGTGGACTGGCAGCCTGCCCTGGTGTGTGAGAAAGACCTTGGGGCACGACGGGGAGGAGAGGCAGCCCAGGGCAGGGTCAGGGAATAGAGGGCAGAGCAAGAGGCCCAGGAGGGACTCTCCCTTGGCCTGCAAAGATTGCAAGATTGATGTCAGCAGACCAGGCAGGAACCATGACCAAATAAGCTAATCCTACCTTTGTGACGGAATGTGTGCCTGGAGAAGCAGAGCTTTGCCAGGCAGGTGGTTCAGAGGATCCACACCTAGAATCTCTCAAGATAGATAAGCGAGTTGGAAGGAACCTTGGAGGTCTTCTAGTCCAGGGGTCCCCAACCCCCACTCCGTGGTCTGCACAAACAAAGCCCCACCCACAAGATGCAGGCAGCACACAAAACCAGGCCCCCTCTGGTTCGTGGAAAAACCTCTCTCCATGGAACCGGTCCCTGGTGCCCAAAAGATTGGGGACCTCTGTTCTAGTCCATCCACCCTAATGACATCTATTAAGGTAGAAAGTCACTGCTTTAGTTTGGCAAGATTCTGCCATTAGAAGTAGACTAATAAAGGACTGGAGTTGATAGGATTTCACTGTATTGTCTCTGGGTTTGGGCCTAATAACTTTATTGCAAGTCTGAAAGTAAAAATATTCCACTGTGTCCTTTACAGACTGATAAATTAGGGAGGGGGCCCTTCTGAACCTCTTGGTCCACCCATAGGCAGCATCTCTCTCACACCCCTTTCCCACATAACTTTACACTGCCTATTTCAGCTAGGCATCCCCCAAATCTTCCTGGAGAGGCCAGAGCCCCCTCCCAACATCTAACTGCCCAGAATTCAAATGATGCTTCACTGACTTAAAAAGGTGTGTGAGCTTCAGGCTACCCTTTCCCACCATAGAATGGCAACCAACTATCACATTCAGCTGGAGACATCAGAAAAATTTATTACTGACGGGGCAGCCAAACCAGTCTCCAGATATTCTCATTCTATATTTCATTTCAATTCCACACCCAAACGCACCCAGCAAAGTAAAATAAAAACCCACATGAAATATCAGAACAAATGCTTTTCACTCCTTAATATGACAACCCTTGATCTCAGTCAGGACTTGCCTGGTGAGGGACAGACAGCTTTTAGGACTTGCCTGCTAATCCGAGGCATCAGTTGTGGCAATGAAGAAACGGAAGACCTTCCACAGCCAATGGGCACAATTTGAAGGTTTGCCCCTGCAAACTCCTGCTCAATTAGCGAACTAATTTCTGAGTCACCCGACAAGGATTCCATTTCAAAGGTTTTAATACCTTACATGAAAATGCAGACTGAAAAAATCATCACAATTATGCAGAGAAGCTGGTTTCCACAGGAAGGCCTCTGAACACACCAGTCATAAGGAAACAGCAAGGACAGTTTACCCTTTGTGACATTCACAATCAAGAGCACATCCAGCTTCTCTAGGTAGGAAAGAACAAAACAGAGAAAAAAGCAGTAAAGTAGCCAACATTTGGATGCCATTGAAATGTACCATCAAATTAATTTAGTATGCTGTGCCTGAACTGCCTTTACCAGCTCTGATCAAAGTGTCCCAAGTCTACTTCAGATGGGTGTGAATGAATGAACCTTTATTGTCAAAGTACAACCATGTATACATTGAGATTGACTGAGCCTCCCTTCGTGCCCCCACCCCCAACTTACAAACCCTCCATCTTATTACACTGACTGCCACTTCTCTTCCTGTAGCCTTTGACAATGGCTTGAGACTCACTTGCATAGCTGTCTATGAAACTCCAAACTCTGTTTACCAAGAAAGCAACTGAGGGTGGAGCTAATCAAAGAAAAAGGAAAGTGTTGGCTGTTCTACCAGTAGCCTAGCAGAACCACAAGTAGCTCAATTCCAGGTGTCTGCTCACTCTGCAGCTCATCAAGCCAAAACATTTATACACAGCTTAGATACTGCCCTGAAGAACTATTCATAGAATTAGGCCAGCTGTACGGCAGAATTATTGAACGGCAGACTGATATTTAGTGCAGCTTAAATATTCCTAACACAAAGCTCAGTAGTACAACAATCATTCGAACGTGCCCAGGTACTTAAATAGAACAGCCACATGATGGTTGATTACGAAGCATCCAGGTGAATCTAATTCACAGTCCTTTCCCCAGACCATCAGCCACTTGCCGAGCACTGCTGGGGATCTGAAAAGGTTTCTCTCTAGACCAAACTGCTCCAACTGCCCCCTTTGGCACCTGTCATCCTCGGATTAAGGCACTTGAATACTAAGTTGGACACGTCACTCCTGAGGTCCAGCGGCTTAAGAGACCAGCACCAGTGAACTTTCAAAAACATCACTCAGGGAGTCAAGGTCTTCACGTGCTATAACCAACATTCAAGTTTCTTAATTATCATATTTTATTGTGTTTAAACTTAGCACAGAGAAATGACTTTATAGAGACTTTGTACTCCTGTGCTTCTATGCAGAAAACAAAGGCTCAGGAGTATCCTTTGAGTTATTGTTGCATTCTCTGTAACTGATTATCAATGCTTAGGTTTTGCTTAAAGAAAAAACTTTTGATTTTAAAGGGGTAAGTGTAGTTTCATCAAGGTTTGTGTAGGTTTCTTCTAAAAAGTTGTATTTAGTGCCTGAAGTATCATTTCAGATCTAAATAAATCTGAATCAAACAGGTTTAGGCAGGTATATGGCAAATGAATCAATTATATACATAAGTTATAAAAAGATGACAATGAGGAAATGTAGTTTTCAAAAGAGTTTGCTACAATTTATTCTAAATCAATGGCAAACTCAAAAAACCCTCTTAGTGGCACAGAAGCATCAGTAATTCCCTAAAGGCATAATTATTCTAATTGTTTAACATGATTATATGCTCTCATCTTCCATGCCTAATAAAAAATGCATGTTATTATTGTTTGGAGTTAGACAAAACTGTTTAGAATTCTCTTTCTGAGCAAAATATCCATTTCAGCGAAGAAACTGGATGTCTCAATCCCTCCCCCTCTGCCTAGATAGCACCACAATCAGCTCACAGTTCAAAAACCTTCTAGGAGAAACTGCAAATGCCAGACCACCAGGTGCGTTCCCAAGAAAGGCGTGGTCGGGCTGTGAAATCACTGCAAGATGGAAAGATGGGCGACTGGCAATCCTTAGGATGCGCCATCAGCAACCATCGCACTTCAAATGATGCTCAAGATAGCCAGAAAAAGGAAGCAGCAATGCAGAGATGGGCCAGCAGGTCATTCATTTTCATCAGGATTCTGAGGGTCAATTATTTTGACGTGTGTGAAGGGGAAGAGCCCTTTTCTACCATGCACTTCTCCTTCCCACTGACCATTGATATTCATCCTTGTGACCTTCACAATGTCACCAACCTGCAAAAAAGAAAAAGAAAAAGAAAAAAATAAATACAGCTGCAGGATACAGCAGGAATACAGGATGAAGTTGGAAAGGTTCAAGTTATTTCTTCCTACAAGAATTGCATTTCAAGAACACTCTTACATTCCTTCAAGTGATCTGCATACCCCTCCCCCAAAAGACAAGGCACCTCCGATCAGGACCTCAGCCAGTCTGCGTGGTCATCAGTGGGTGCATTTGGGAAGCTCATCATCAGAGCAGCCTCTTGCCCTGGGGTCCCAGGCAGCCCTACTCGAAGTAGGCTGTCTTCGAAGCAGAAGGTCAACGGCCTTGGCAGCAACTAGAGTGGCTTTCTCCTTCTCTCCTGAAACTGCCCAAACTGGCTGGCAGCCAATTCCATACTCTGATCATGTGCAAACTGCTTCTCCTTCTGTAGATTTCAATGGATGGTCTCAAATTCTAACATCACATATGAGGGAAGAAAAACTTTTCTCTTTCCATGTTGTTCATAAAGTTGCCATTTTTAACCAAATTTCCACTCCTCCATATTAGGTGTCTGGTAGCACCTTTTGTGGTGCTCCTTTCTTTTCTCGTCTTGACTTTTGGCTGCCATAGACTATCCTGGCTCTCCCCTGCAATGCCTTCCCAGGTCTTTCTTGGAGGCCTCCATTAATGTACAAATAATATTCGGGCTTCCAGTTTTGCGCAGTTAGTGCAACAGCCAAGGCAGTGCGGGGCTCCGCACCCTACGGCTGATTTCTTTCTATATGGGGACCCTAAATGGGCCAAAAGCCACCTCGAAGAGGTGGCAAAGAAAAAGAGAAGCCCCGCCAGTTGTGGAGAGACAGCAGTCAATCCAGGCGTCCAGGGGAAAGCTCTCCAGAAACCAGCAGAAGAAAAACTAGCTTCATTTGTGAGTCTAGCCAAAGCTACATGCAGCCGAAGCCAAAAAGTACTAAATTAAGCGTGATCGTAAACAGCGTAATTGAACTGGGTAAGAATACTCTCTCTCTTCTACCTGACTGATTTCCTGAAAAACAAAACAAAACCCAGAAGTAAAAATCCTCCAAAAGTGAGGGGGGGATTTCTGCTCCACCCTCCTCTAAACAGAAATGGTAAATCAAATTTATGGGGAATAGAATTATACAGAAATGAAATCAAGATTTAAACTTGGAAAGTGTGAAATTGATGGATTATGTTAAGATTCTCCTGAGAAAAGATGATTTGTTTTGAAAACTGAAAAATGAACTGCTGCTGACATCTAGTGGTGGATGAAAATACTGCCCTAAATATACAGCCCAGAAAAAACTTGTCAGTGTGACCTTCAAAGCTTTAACTAAACAAAGAACAGCTGCAATAAAAGAAAACATTGTGGACTATCACAAAGCGAGAACTATAAAATCTAGAGGGAAAAAAATGACCTTCCTGGATTATAAATACTTTTTAAACTGTGACTTTAAAGCGGTTGGCAGAGAAAGGAAAACTTTGATTTTTGGTCATTATGGAGCATCAGAGGTCTACAGAAAGAACATATCAAAGAAAAAATAAATACTTCCCAGAAGGAAATATATGTTATGTTACAACAAATACAAATGACATTAATTTCAAACCATGAGGAAATTAAAAATAAATTTGAAAATTTAAATGAATACATTCTCAATTTAACTTCACAACAAACAAATGACCAGAAAACAAAAAGAGAGAGAGATCAAGTAAAGCAGATAACTGAACGTAAACTAGTGGAGACTTAGAGATGGAATTTAATAATGGAAGGAACTGTGATGTAATCCAGATGGAGAAAAGCTTCCAGGAAATACTGGACATGGAAAAGATAACCTATACGTCAAGATTCCAAGAACTTGAGAGAAAAAAGGTAATGGGAGAAACTAAGAAAGAAAAAAAGAAAAAGATCTCTGAGGAAAACACTCTAATTGACTTATCATTTGTACTGACAACAACATCTACAAAACCTGGGAAGATCTTGGGGTTCAATGGAACATACTGATTAGGAAAAAGGTTTGGGGGAAAAAAAGGGCTAAAGCCAGAATTAAGAAGTTAGATGACGGGACTTCTTGATGGAATACTTAAAGACTAAGCACTTGTTTGAATATGGTCAAAGAAATAAAATTTTGAATATAAATTAATCTTAGCTTAGGAGGGATAGGCTCCTTAAGCAATACCGTATTTTTGCCTATGATATGAGAAATAAAAAAAAGGTTTGGAATGATTTATAGGAGGGAAATGTACTATACTTAAATATAATGGATTTTGAAGACTTGAATATGCTTAAAAATGAAATATTGATTATAAATGTATTCTAGTTTAAGAGGGATATTTTTTTAGACAATATATTATTTCTGTCCTGTGTTCTTTCTGTTTCAAGATATGAAAAATATGTGTTGGTATGGTTCATATGAGGAAAAAGACTTCAATATATAAGTATAATTAACTAGGAAAATTTTAACAGGTAAAAATGTTCTCTTTTGAATATTGAGGGGAAAATAAAGTTTAAATGAGAACTCTAAAAACAGGATCTATGATAAGGTGATCTAGATGATTAATTAGAAAAGAAGCTTAATAACGAGGTAGAGGATATTCGTAGATATTTAATTGTTATCTTTTAAAACATCAAGAAATGTACTAATTTAAGGTTGATAAAAGAGAACATTATTGGAAGAAGAGAGAATCAAGGAAAGCTACTATGTGGAATATGGAATTATAGAAACTGTTATTTGTAAATACAAACCCAGACAACATACTGTTTACCAAATATTGATGGTGATATGTAAAAATAAAACCAATAAAACATTTTTTTAAAAAAATAATTTACAAGTAACATTTGGATTTTTGAGCTAATGTAAACAATGAAATCTTCTCTAATTTAAATTATAAAATGTTTTAATATAAATTCATCAGCAGAATAAAAAATGAAAAGGCCTGGAAAATTGTTAGTTGGGTAATTAAAATATCTGGCTAATGTTTTTCCATGTGCCTTTATTATTAAAAAAGAATTAGCAGAATGTTGACCAAGATGCTGTATAAATAACTGGGGTAATTTCAGGACTGATTCCTCCTCCCAGCTCTGTGTATGGGTAGCCTTTGAGTTACGTGTTTTAACAACTATTCAAAGTTTCAAAAACACTAAAAATGTGGCTTACAAGTACCCCAGCATCTCCACAGTCACATGACCAGAATTCAGGCACTTGGCAACTAGTGTGTATCTACAACGATGGTAGCATCATCCCAGGGTCATACAATTGGCATTTGTGATCTTCCCAGTTCACTTCCAACAGGCAGTCAACGGGGCGCGGGGGGGGGGGGGGGGGAGGGGGAGAAAGCCAGATTTGCTTAACGACCACAATTCACTTGACAACTGCAGTGTTTTGCTTAACAATCGTGGCAAAAAAAGTCATAAAATAAGGGTGCAACTTCCTTAACAACTGCCTTGCTTAGCAACAGAAATTCTGGGCCCAGCTGTGGTCATAAATCAAGGACTATCAGTTATTCTGTACTGAGTCATGTTAACAATCCAGGGATTTTGGCCCTCACACGGTAAGGAGAAACCCAGCAGTTAACACTCCACCTGTGCACTTTCATAGTGAGTGGGCTCCAATCAACCTGAGATATCAAACATACACAAAGGAATAGGAAATTAATTTCATGTTATTTAAAACAATTCTCCACTAGTTTAGCAGGATGGGACATTCAAGCTTGCTCTTTCTTAAAAAGAGGGTTTCCTGGCTTAGAAGCCACATTTGATTACTTCCAACTATCTGCAAATGTGGAACTAAGAAGCAGTAATGCTATCAGGATTATGCAGATTAATAATTAGAATTAAACAGAAGCTTGAAAGTAAATACTTTTTACTTTTTATGTGAAAATTTTACAAGTCAATTTCTTAGAACTGTTAATTCAAAGTATATTTTATTATGAGGCAGCTGGTTTAATGTCATTCTCCCAAAAAATTACCCATTTTTTTAAAAAAATCTGAACTATCCCACAACCTAAGTATCTCCTTCATCAGCAAAAGAACCAACATTGTACTTGCAACTCAGGATTTCCATATGTATCCGATGGCATTAAGTGCAGGTAACAAGGATCTCCTTCCCCACTAAAACGTCAATGGGAATCAAATAATTCATTTTATTTATAATTGACTTCTAAGCCCTTTCCTGGGCCGTCCACTGGCTAATGACTTTGGATGGTTTACAGTGGATTAAGAAGACTAATAAACAGCAATAAAAGGCTTCTGTGCCAGGGAGTTACAGAACAGCAATTAGCAGGACCATCCCAAGGAGATCTGTTAAGTCTCCATCCCATCTTTCACTCAGCAGCCACAAGGTCCACTCAAGCTGAGATCAAAGAGAAGCTAACCAGATAAACTCTCTTGGTGGATGATGATGATGGATCAGTTCATTCCTTGCTAGCAGCTCTGCTGCCTTCAAGCCAGCAAACCTGGTCTACTTCTCTATGAATCAATTCAAATGATGTATATGTAAAAAATGACCACTTGAAAGTGAGTTCACCTTTGGAAAAGCAAAGTACATCAGAGACCTCAGGAAAAGTTCCTTTTGACTCATCCTGGGGACTGCCTGCCTGCCCTGTGGTTTTCTTGGGAAGATTTTGGAAGTGGTTTGCCATTGGCTCTTTCCTAGGGCTGAGACTGACTGGCCCAAGGTCTCTCAGCTAGTTTTGTATAGGTGGGACTAGTGCAGGGATCTTCAAACTTGGCCCTTTTATGTCTTGTGAATTTCAACTCCCAGAATTCCTCAGTCAGGCACGCAGGATGGGGAACAGAAGTCCAGAATTGAAAAGGAGCAGCTCCCCATCATCCCCTTGATGGCGCACCTTGATTTTTAAGATTCAACTTGGTCAATGTGGATTCAACTTAAATACTTTTGCAGCTGCAGGTAATACCTAAATGGCATTCAACTCCAATATGAATGGTGTGCATGTGTGTGTGTCTATAACCCTGAGCTGCGATTATTACATCTAACAGCCACATCTCATTTAGCAATTCCTTTAGATAGCGACTGTTTCAAAGAAGCAGTGACAAACATTTTTGGCTTCCTCCTGGTGCAAGATTTTGATGGAGGTCTGTTGCAGTTTTGGCTGCCGGAGACCCCCACGGGGTTCAGCCTCCACGCAGCTGCTCTGTCCAATGTGGGAGGAACTGTCCCCAGGCCAAGGGGTTGCTCACTGCCATCTCTTTCTCTGTCCCACTCCTTCAGGGACACATGAGGCTGGCAGGGAGGCTCCTGCCGAGCCTCCCAAGTTGGCTGCAGCACAAAGGCAAATTTAACTTTGGGAGAGGGTTCCCAGGCAGGGTAGGAGGAAGGAGTAGAATGGACTTTAAGGTCAGGTAGGGCCTCTTCGTTCTGCTGGCCTTAAAAAAAAAAGCTGGGCTAAGCTGGGGGGGGGGGGCTACAGTGTTAGCCTGCCTCTCTCTCCAAGCCGTCTCTTAGGGAGGAGGAATGTGCTACGGAATACTAAGGGCTCAGCCACCTCCCTCATGTGCCAAAGGGGCAAGGGAGCAGCGCCTGAGATTCTGCCTGGCATTCTAAACTGTGGCTCAGGAGGCAGGTCCAAGGCAGTCTTGGGAGACCGGGCTGAATGGACAAAGGCTCTTTGGTCCTTTGCAACTCAGGTTTGGGAAAAAAAGTCCTAGCCTTCATTAAGGTGTTGCTATTAATAAAGAAAAAGATTTATTTGAGAAGTGAAGGCAGAATTCACAGACTTCCTTCTATTTTCTCCCAAGAGTCCGCCAAGCCTTATAAATATCAGAAATCCATCCATATAGGCAACCCTTTGAGATTGAACTAATACGTTACAACCCCTCTAAGTTCACTGAATTTTGCAGAAGAAATAAGGGGAACTGACTTGTCTACTTCTAACGTTTGATAAGCCTGATGATGCTCCAATTAGCAGCATCAAAGTTATTTGAAGACCCAGCAACAGTTAGGTGAAAATAAACCAGGCTGGCCTCCATGGAAAAATACCTCCTCCCCTGCATACTACATCATCTAAGTAAAGGAATGCAAAATATCCTTGAGGCTGAGCTCAATTCACGGACACATCTGTGTGGTGTTCTGGGCAGGAAGCAGGAAGTGGTTGGCCACCGCTGTCATCCGAGATTTTTCGTCAATCTCCTGCTCTGCAGTTTACAGCCTTAAGGTTTCTTTGTGGGGGAAGGGGTTCCTATCTTATTAAATTAGTACCAAATCAGGCCATGTTTAGCTTCCCATTATAAACCCAGCACCCCAAATCTCCAGCCACAAGCCACTGACAGTGATTAAATACCACCTCTTCGGAAACATCCCCAGACAGATATGCCAAGGGAAATTCATATGAAAAACGAGGGAGAGCTGAAGGCTCCTCTGGTCAAGAATTGGTTCTTGGGGCCACACCGCACACCCAGAGGCCTGATTTGGCTGCCGCTTCTCTCTCATGCTTCCACCCTTTCTAACTCCCTCTGTTTACGGCATTCAACTCCCTTTAATACAAAGCCCATCGTCTATGAAATGCCAGCTACTCAGTCCCATCCAATCTTTCAGGCTTCCAGATGTTGACCAAGACACAGGAAGAGCCTGGTGGAATCAGGCCCTGATCTAGCCCAGCACTCCACCTCACACAATTGGCAACTGTGCCTCTTTGGGAAGCTGCTCAGCCTGGCCTGGGGGATGAAAGAGCCCTTCCCTGCTGCTTCCTAGCAACTGATATCATGAGCAATTTCAAAGAGGAGGAGCACCAAATGAGAAGAGGACAATCTTGGCAGCATTCCGGATGCTCTGCTCAGGAGCCATCCGGAGATGCCAGGAAATGCTCCCCAGTTCTGCAGCTGATGCATCGTGAAGATGCTTAGTTCCAACTGTTGGCGATATGGAGATTTAGAAGCAATATGGACCTCCTTTAGAAAAGATATAACTGGGCACTAGAAGAACAATTCAAGTATGAATGGAAAAACATCAGTTTTGACATTTTATTTTTTAAAACTGAATTTTAATATCAAACCACCCACAAGCCTAGGCACCATCTCCTGCGGAAATTCCAAATTGTCATTTGGAAAATAATGTTTTCATTATCCAACTCCTTTCTCTGTAAAACGCTTCTAAATTCAATTGCCCACTTCTAAAGCAACTGAATAGGAGACACAGTTAATTGTTTGGAGGGTTTCAATGCACCAAATAGTAGAGGACTAAGTCCCACCACAAGAGAAGTGGTTGACATTTGGGGTGTCCCTTTTCCTGAGCATTAGAGAAGGAATGGGAACAGGAAGCTATCATTACTATCTGCCTATCACAAAATAGTCATTGCAAGTTGGACAGGCATATATGTTGATTAATAAATGGGTTTTCCTGCTGAGTGTTGGTAAGAGTTCGACCCTGTTTCCCCTGATGATGTGGACAGGATCATGGGGAGACTGAGCTCCACCACCTGTTTGTTGGATCCGTGCCCCTCCTGGCTAGCTTATGCGGCTCGGGAGGGAACACGAGGCTGGTTCCATGCAGTGATAACTGCTTCTTTGAAGGAGGGTGTCTTCCCTGCCGCCTTGAAGGAGGCGGTGGTGAGACCCCTCCTCAAGAAGCCTGCTTTGGACCCGGCTGTTTTAAACAACTATCGTCCAGTCTCCAACCTTCGCTTCCTGGCGAAGGTTGTTGAGAGTGTGGTGGCGCATCAGCTCCCTCTGTTCCTGGAGGAAACTGATTATCTGGACCCGTACCAATCGGGCTTCAGGCCCGGACACAGCACGGAGACGGCATTGGTCGCGCTGGTGAATGATCTCTGGAGGGCTAGGGACAGGGGTTGCTCCTCTGTCCTGGTCCTATTAGATCTCTCAGCGGCTTTCGATACCATCGACCATGGTATCCTGCTGCGGCGTCTCAGGGGGTTGGGAGTGGGAGGCACCGTCTTACGGTGGTTCTCCTCCTACCTCCAGGGCCGCTCGCAGTCGGTGTTGACAGGAGGGCAGAGATCCGCCCCGAGGTCTCTCATTTGTGGAGTCCCTCAGGGGTCGGTTCTCTCGCCCCTCCTGTTCAACATCTACATGAAGCCGCTGGGCGAGATCATTCGTGGTTTTGGGGTGGGGTATCACCAGTATGCTGATGATACCCAACTTTTTCTTTCCACCCCGAACCAACCCAGTGATGCCCTCTCCGTGATGTCCCGGTGCCTGGAGGCGGTCCAGGTCTGGATGGGGAGAAACAGGCTTCGTCTCAATCCCGCCAAGACTGAGTGGCTGTGCATATCGGCGTCTCGGGTTAACCAAGTTATTCCACCTCTAATGATGGGGGGTGAGGTGTTACCCCCCGTTGATAGGGCTCGCAACTTGGGCGTCCTCCTGGATTCACGGCTCAATTTTGAAGATCACATAGGAGCCGTGACCAGGGGGGCTTTTGCACAGGTTCGCCTGGTGCGCCAGTTGCGTCCCTATCTGGACCGAGACGCCCTACGCACAGTCACTCATGCGCTTGTGACCTCCCGTTTGGACTACTGTAACGCTCTCTACATGGGGCTGCCCTTGAAGACCACTCGGAGGCTTCAACTGGTGCAGAATGCGGCCGCGCGAGTTGTAATGGGGGTTTCCCGATACTCCCATGTAACACCTCTACTCCGCGAGCTGCATTGGCTTCCGGTTGCCCTCCGGGTGAAATTCAAGGTGCTGGTTATCACCTATAAAGCCCTATATGGCCTGGGTCCGGGTTATTTGAGGGAACACCTGCTGCCGGCATCAAACGCCCTTCGCCCAGTGCGCTCCCACAGGGAGGGTCTGCTCAGGGTTCCGCCGGTGAGAGATTGCCGGCGGGTGACACCCAGGGATAGGGCCTTCTCAGTGGGAGCGCCTGCCCTCTGGAACCAGCTGCCAGTAGAGCTGAGGACTGCTCCCGACCTCCGATCATTCCGCCGGGGCCTGAAGACCTGGCTCTTTGAGCTCTCGGGCCCAGGCTGAGGGGAAAATTTTAACTGGGGTTTTAATGTACAGGGTGAATTTAATGCTTTTTAAATTGGTTTTAACTTTTGTATGTTTTGATTTTAATTCCCTGTAAACCGCCCTGAGTCCTCAGGGAAAGGGCGGTATACAAATGCAAATATTAAATTAAATTAAATTAAATATAATCTCAGGATACTGGGGTGCTGCATGCTGCTTGCAATTCTTTACTCCCTCATAAAAAGTATCAAAAGGAAATTCTGAAGAAATATTTTAAATCTCTTGAAACGTAAGAGAATAAAATGTTGGCTAAGATTACTATCTGTAAAGGCCAAATTCTAGCCATATCAATCAACTGAAAACAACACAGTTTAGTAATACCTTGAATAAAAAAGGAAGCAGAAGTATCTTAACATTTATGAAGTGGACCACAAAGAAAAGCATTTTCTATAATTGCCCAATCAGGATGAAATTTTTTAAGCTCTTTTGGTAGAATTCAAAATACTGGCAATTGTTCAATGAGGCCATGGCAACAGTAATCAGGTGTAAGAAAGAGTAAAAGCATATGATAAAAACAACTGGGAAACATGACCACAGAGTTACACAAAGAGGGTAAGTGCCTGGGGCTTTTACTGTATTTTTCAAGAAAAAATGGAAAGGATGAAGAAACACAACTGTGAAAGAAAGCTTAGGCTTTCTGGCACAGTGGGAGATCACTTCAGACTAAACTTGCTCAAAACAAAATTGTTAAAGATATAATGAGAAAATAAGGCTGAACAAAATAGTATATACAATAAGATAACTGGATATTTACACTGAGAACAGTCTGAGAAAAATTAACCAATAAATATATACAGAGAATGAATGTATCATGCAGCTGTGGAATGGGGAAAGAGGGAAGTATCAAAGGCTTATTTATTACAAGCCCTAAAAACTTAACTATAAGGCGCTTTCAAAATTTCTAAGTGAAACACTTTTTGTTCTGAAGACATGACTTTATGCTTCTATTGAACCTCACTTGTGATTCACCTAATCTGGAGAAATGTTAAATCTACCCCATCCTGAGTAACACAGAACCTTACAGCTGAGGTTCAACAGAAGGAATGAACGTGGAGTACTTATAGAAGAGTATTTTAAATATTTAGAACGTGAGCAGTCATCCTTTCATAACATTCAAGGATTTTTAATATTCTGCAGTAGAGAAGCAGGTTCACTAACAGCTGAAAGGCCTCCATGGATGGCAAAACCTGAATATGTCAGCTGCACCCCCCACGTCGTCTAATCACTAAGCCTAACCACAGAGGCACAGAGTTTTACCAGGGGCTCCACATTGAAGAGTGACTGTGGGAGGCAGGATCAGAACATTCAGTCATTTATCAGTCCATGAAAACCAGAGCAGCTAAATTCCTGCTTGAGACAGGCCCTTTCAACTGGATGAGGAAACTGAACTAAGCTGCATGGAGCCTGCTCCAGCTGAACGGCTTACCTCCAATGCCAAGGCAGTCTTGTCATAAGCACAGGGGACCCTCTTTTGAATGGCTTTGGCATAAACTGGTCCATTCTGGGTTGAAGGCAAGGGACTGATGACAGGAGTATGGGTAGCAGTGGGAAGAGGACTCGAGGTCTGAGGCTGAGCATAGGCGTGAGCGGGCTCGGGAATCCCATAGCTATTGGAATTCCTGCCACCATGTTTCCCGTGAGGAGATGATCTCACAAGCTTCTCAACATAAGGGACAGGGATCATCCCGATGCGCCCATCTTTGTTTCTGGCACTCCACCACTGGTCTTCAGGTTTTTCTATGATGACAAGTATCTCCCCCTTTTTAAATGGCAGATCCTCCGCATCGTTACCAGGAAAGTCATAAAGAGTCCGAACATATTCCACATTCTCCTCTGCAGCTGATGCACCAGAGCCAGTACCAGAACCCATCAGTGGATACCTGAAGGCGACATGGGAATTACTTAAACTCTTATGAAACAATGACATCCTCGTAACGTTATCTTTTGTTCTCTAGTCACCTCACTGCTCAACTATTCTAAAGTGCTTACATGGAGCTGGCCTTGAAGACACCTGCAAGCCGCAAGTAGTCCAGCATCTGGTGATGTGAGCAATAATAGAAACACCTTTGTATGCACACGTGACACCATTACGCTGGCCACCTGTTTCCTTCCGAGTGCAATTCAGGGTGCTGGTTGCCAATAAAGCCCTACATGGCATAGTGCTGGTTTCTACTCAGATAACATGAGACAACAAGGTTGATGCCCTTGAAATCCCTTCCATTAGACAGTATCATCTTTTGGGACTCAGGGCATGCCTTCCGTTTTAGTGCCTACCACCTGTAATGAAATCCCACCTCACCCTGATGGCATTCTGCAGGGCCACAAAGGCCTGGCTCTTATGGTTGACTTGCTCCAAAGCCCCACTCGCAACCAGAAAACTGTAACGGGAGGTGGGAGGGAAGGCATTGGAATGTAAGGGAAGTTTGGGAGGAAAATTTGGAATGCAAGCGTGCCAACTGGAAGCCTGAGACAGACCCAACACCTCAAGGTTACCAGCTGGGGAAGTTGTTCCCAAAACAAAGAGAGTGCAAATGATGGGTGGACGACGGGTGGTCCAAGGGGGAAAGTGTTCTACTTCTGTACGCACGTGGAAACTTCAGTAGTTATACTCGCGGTAAAAAGATACCCCAGACATTTCTTCTGCTGTCTGGCCCGGCCGTGGGCAGGGTGGCTGGAGCGCCTTGTGAGTTTTATCGACACCTGAATTTTATGTGGTTAGCCGATCTGCCATCTTGTTCTCTATTTTGTCTTTTTTGAACTGTACGGCCTTTTATTCTCTCTGTTGTCTGCCCAGAATCCTCCTAGAGTCTGGCAGCATCTCGATCAAATGCACTCAGTTAAAGACAGGCCAGTCTCGGGAAGCCTTCGGGCCTAAATGGGGGGGGGGAGGCTTGGATGCTATTATCCCCGCTTCCCTGAAAAGCTGCTCACGCCGGGAGCCTTTTGAAAGCAACCCGTCGAAAGCCAAGCCCCCCCCTCGGGGCCCCGGGCGGCGGCTGACCTGGGCGCGGGCTCCAGCAGGGTGGTGGTGTCCAGGTAGTGGACCTTGTAGAACTCCAGCAGGGCCGGCAGGTGCTCGAACTCCTGGTCGCCGATCTTGAAGCGCCGCCCGGGCAGCGAGTTGATGATGTAGTGCGAGACGCGCGCGTTCTCCGACACCGACAGCACGTAGTCGCCCGGGCAGGTGGACGAGTCGCGCACCAGGAAGGTCCCGTGCCGCTGGCCCTGCAGCCGGCCCTGCGCCTCCGCGCGCGACAGCGGGCCCGCGTACCACGACGCCCGGTCCGACGCGTCGAAGCGGCGCGCTGAGGGCCCCGCCGAGCAGGACGAGGCCGGCGGCGGCGGCGGCGGCGACGACATCATGGCGGGCGGGGCTCTCGCGCCGCTGCTCCGGCCTTGCCGCCGCGCCCGCCGGAGCCCGCGCCAAAATGGCGCTGCAGCGGAGAAGGACGCGCGCGACACGCTCGCCGCGCCCGGCCTCTTCCTCCTGGGCGGGCGGGGCTTCCGGCCCGAGGGGCTCCTCGCGACGAGGGGAGGCGGGCTTTCCCGCGAGGGCGAGGCCCCGCCCTGTGCCCGGAGGGAGGCTCTCCGAGCCCGGCTCCCGCTCGCCCTCGGCAGGGCCGGAAGCGGCGCCCCAGCGCTGCCCCTTCCGCCGGGCGGGCCCCCCCGCGCCCCCGCTCCGGCCCGGGGGCGGGCCAGGCTACGAAAGGGAGCTCGGGCGCGGAAGGTCGAGAGCTGCTCCTGGGAGGGACCCGCGGCGGGGCTCCCGGCTTCGGTTCTGGCGACGAGCAGCCGCAGGCCGCCCTTTTCACCCCGTCGGTGCCAGGATGGTCGGTCGGTCGGTCATTGTCCAGCGCCGGAGGAAAAATTAAACATACGGAAAGCAAGCGTGCAAAGGAGGCATTGGGGGCTGCACTCGGAGTCTTAAACCAGCAATTTATTTATTAAGAGGAATAACAACCAATGTTCCAGAAAGTAAGAAAGATGGCAGGACAGCTGAGCTGTTGCTTTCTGAGACCCAGAGCAGATTCTGATGGAGAAACGACTGAACAGAAGGAGCAATTCTTTACAAATACGTGTTTTTCACTAAGGAGGCAAAGAAAACATCTGAGAAGGGTGGATTGAAACCACCATCCTCCTGCAGAGACCTTAAGCAGCATTTTAATTCCTTTATTTTTCAGGATCCTTTGACTTATCCCGGCAGATTCCTCCTCCGATTTAACTAGGCACAAGTTTACTCCGGAGGAAAGGCCGCTTTGATAAATGGGAAACCTGATGCAGCAATTTAAAAATAAATAAATATTGAAAAAAATAGACAGGTTGTTTTTCTTTCCATCTGTATGAAATGCAGTGATGATCATGAGCAGTTCAAAGATAATGAAGTCATGGTTGTGTGCAACAAAGCCAGAATATGCCAAACTGAATCTTTAATGCAGATTCTGTGATGAATTAAGCAGCACAGTAAGCTTTTAGTATCTAGTTAATTTGATGCATCTGTTTTACTGTTAAACTTCTGAGGTATGTTCTAGTCAGCAAATAATTTGAAGACTGACTGACTGATCAAGACATATACTGCATTTTTGGGGAAGTTTTCCACTGGCCAAGCAACGAGTTGTACATCTGTGAAGATTCGCAGTCATCCAGGTCACGGTTGTCTCAAAAGTGCTTTTGCAAAAGGCAATTGGACTATGTTTCGCTTCTCGTCAAAGAATCTTGCATCAGTTTAAAGAACTATACCTTAAAATGCTTCTTAAATGGCTCAACTACTGTACTACTAGATGGCATCAGGCTTCCTCCAGCTTGACGGAGCTCTGATGGCAGCCCAAATAAGAAAAGCCAACCCCAAAGTAATAGCTAATTATCATTCGTGTTATCAAATTCCTCCCAATCTAATATTCTCAGGACCTCAGCAGACACACCTGAGTAATCCTGGACTCTCTTCTGCTGCCCGTCAGACACACCCATTTCGCCCTCTGTGAGAATCGCCCTTGGTAAAGTAAGGACGCAGGCTGCCATCCCGGAAATATCATCCTCCAACTGAGGACCCTCTTCCCAGCAGTCTCTCTCGGCATCATAGATGTGGACATAGTCCATGCAGATCCCACGGTTATGAGATCTCCCCCCCAAGACGTAAATCCTGTGGCCCAGGACAGCAATGCCGGGCTCACCATGCCCAGCATGAAGAGGACGGACACTTGTCCACTGAGAAGTGCTTGGGGTATAGTAAGCAACCTGGTAGAAAACAACATTAAAAGAATGGTCATTTTAGGAAGAACATTTGGGAGCAGCTCTCTGAGCTTGAGAATAAGCACCCTTGGGGGTCAGGGTTACTGGAAACACCCTGCAAAGTTGTCAAACCAGTTCTGAAAGCAGGAACTTGCTTTACTATGGACTACAGATAAGTAAACATGACTTTCATTGGGCACCACTCTGGTCTTTGGACTGGTGCTGGAGATTTTGGCACTGGATAACCAATTCCACACCCTGCGTTTGGGAAAGCTACAGAATGCTTGGCCTCTGTGTGGCTGTAGGCTTGCCCCAAGGTTTGACGTTGGCAGATGATCATGTCTGCTCTGGAGCAGGGTGTGTGTGTCTTGTGCCTGGCTGCCTAAATCCCAATATTTGTGTTCCCCCCCCCTTTCATAAAATTTCCTCCCTTGCATAGGGGAAAGATTGTTTAAATCAGTATTTCTCAAACTTGGCCACTTGAAGACTGGCTGGGGAATTTGGGGAGTTTAAGTCCACCCATCTTCAAGGAGCCAAGGTTGAAAAACACTGACTTAAACTATCTAAACAGCTTTAAGCACTTCCGTAAAAGGTGCTCATCACAGGTTAACACCTTGTTCATCTTTGCAACCTTCAGTCAGCTTGCCCTGCTCTTTGACATAGAATAAAACAATAGAATCTGGAAGGAACCTTGGAGATCTTCTAGTCCAGTCCCCTGCTCAAGCAGGAGAACCTATACCATCTCAGACAAGTGACTGTCTAGCCTCTTCTTAAAAATCTCCAGTGATGAAGCGCCCACAATTTCTGGGAGTAAGCTGTTTCACTGGTTGATTGTCCTCATTGTCAGGAAGTTTCTTCTTAATTCCAGCTTGCTTCTCTCTTTGATCAGTTTCCAACCGTTGTTTCTTGTCCTGCCCTCTGGTGCTTTGGAGAATAATGTGACCCCCTCTTCTTGGTGGCACCCGCTCAGATACTAGAATACTGCTATCATGTCTCCCCTATCTCTTCTTTTCTTTAGACTAGCCAAACCCAAGTCCTGTAGCCGTTCTTCGTATGTTTTAGTCTCAGGCCTTTGATCATCTTAGTTACTCTTCTCTGAATTTTTTCTAAATTCTCAACATCTTTTTTGTGATATGGTGACCAAAATTGGTTGCAGTATTCCAGGTGTGATCTTACTAGGGTTTTATAAAGCAGTACTAATACTTCGCGTGATCTTGATCCTATGCCCGTTTATACAACCCAGGATTGTATTAGCTTTTTTGGTTGCTGCTGCGCACGGCTGGCTCATGATCAACTAATCGTCCACTAGGACTCCAAGGTCCCTCTCACAGTTACTGTTTTTAAGCCAAGTCTTGCCCAGTCTATACTTGTGCCTTTGATTTTTCCTACCTAAATGTAAAACTGCTTTTCTCCACATTGAAACTCGTTTTGTTAGATAGAGCCCATTGTTCAAGTTTGTAAAGATCTTTTTGGATCCTGAACTTGTCTTCTGAGGTGTTGGCTATTCCTGCGTTTGGTGTCATCTGCACATTTGATGAGTTCCCCTCAATTCCCTCATCTAAGTCATTTATGAAGATATCGAAGACTACTGGGCCTAAGACGGAACCTTGTGGTACCCCCTTACTTCTCTCCATGTGAATGTAGTGCCATTGAGGACTACTCGTTGAGTACGGTTTGTCAGCCAGCTACAGATCCGTGGTCTACCTTATCAAATGCCTTACTGAAATCTAAGTATACTACGTCCACAGCGTTTCGCTGGTCTATTACTTTAGTCACTTTATCAAAGAATGAAATAAGATAAGCCTGGCATGATCTGTTTTTGACAAACCCGTGCTGGCTACTGGTTATAACTTTGTTTGCTTCTAGTTGTTTGCAGATCTGTTTTTTGATTATCAGTTTCCCCCAAAGGCTTTCTTTTGGCTTCTAAGATGGGGGCCAAGGCATTCCTTTCAAAGCCTATTCTCCACTGTGTGCTTGCTTATTCTCTTGTAATCTCTTCCTTTCCAATGATTGTAAATGGATCTCCCCTTGCTAATTATCCCCGAACAGAGATTCCAAACGATGGGGAGTGGGGAAAAAGGTCTAGCAGATGGACCTCTTTTTCCCAGCTTCCTCCTGAATCCACTTCCTGAAGATGAACTTTTCTCGTTAGGGCTCAGCTGGCTGACCGGGGTCGTATCTACTCATGTGGTATTTAATAAACCTTTAAAAAGATTTATTAAAATTCTGACATCTCTTTTGGTATTCTTGTTTAATATTCTTCTTGCATATTCTAAATGTAAGTCTGACACACAGATTAATAGATACTGGGTGATACCAATATGGCAAGCATTGCTTTTTTGTGGTCAAACTGCCATAAACTGCCGAGTACTCTGGAACCTATTAGGCGGGTCCAGCTCAGCCCGATGGATCTGGAGGGCTCCTGAAGAGCACCTAGGGACAAATGCGCTTCCTTTGTGCCCACCTGATCTCTTAGCTACTTTTGATACCGTTAACCATCCATCAGAATAGAGCTGGAAGGGGCCTTGGAGGTCTTCTAGTCCAAAACCCCTGCTCAAGCAGGAGGCCCTGTCCAGTCTCTTCTTAAAAAACCTCCAGTGGTTTTCACTGGTTAATTGTTCTCACTGTTAGGAAGTTTCTCCTTAACTCCAGGTTGCTTCTCCATCTCCAATTGCCTCATAGGGCTGGGATTTGGGGTCATGGGGCTACAGTGTCTCCATTCCTATTTCAGTTGCAAATTTGGCAAGGAAGGAAAGTCCATAGGATTCACTCCTCCCCTCCCTTCCCCCCCATCCCCGTTTAGCTGGAGGTGCTGTCCTGTCCTCAAGTTTCGATGGGACAAAACAGGTTTGAAGCTGAAGCTGGCAAGAAGTTCTCTGCCAGCTCCATTTCTGTGACTTTTATACCTGAAACCAGAACACGTGTTCTTCAGGCACGGCTTCTTTACCTCGGAGGGTTCCCTGTGGAAGCGAGACTGATCTTCCAGCAGTTAAGCAATTTCTTAAAGGGCACTTGGGGAATGACGAGGTGCTATGGGGACTGGATGATGATGTATTGGCACTATATTTGGTTAACAGTTTCAAGTAACGTATGCAAGTATTTTGTATTTTGGGGGTGCATGGTGTTTCTATCCGGTCGTTAAGCTACCACAAGTCTTCTAAATAGCAGCAGCATGCAATAAAAAGGCCATTAGCCAAGCCAAAGGCTGCCTCACCTCATGAACATCTCTTCTGTAGCCGGAGTCATTGTTACTGCCTCCAATCACGTAGAGCCTTCCCAACAGTGCAGCCATCCCGTGCCAGGCTCTCCTGATGGGACTGTCACTTAAGATGTCCCAGCGATTGATGGCTGGGTCGTAGCACTGCAGCTCTTTTATGTAGTCTTCTCCTCGCCTCCCGCAAGTGATGTAGATCTTGCCTTCCAGTTCTGCTCCTGCATGGGCATAGACCTGCATCAATGGGACAGAAAGCAAGAAGTAGCAGAGAGGGAGACTGCGCTCTTGGTTTTCTCTCCTCCACCACACCCCTTGCAAAGTTCCTTAATTTTCACGATTTTCAGCAGCAATGCCCTCAATGGACCTTTAGCTACTCTGGGAAAACACTGGAGGAGGACATCCACGTTAGCCTTGGTAGCAAAAAATCAGGAGTCTGGTAGCGCCTTTTCTGACTGACGTGTTACTAAAAGGCATAAGTTTAGAAGGTCTCAATCACTGGATTTTTAACACATCATAATTGTCAATTGATAAGAGTTGTAATCTATCTCAAGTGCAACCGGCATCTGCATAGCCCATCTCCCTTCTGCACCCCAGTTTACATCCTACAGTAGTCTAGCCAATGTGCATTGAAGTAAGATGCAGCTCAGTACCGCCAGGGTTCTCTGCAGGGTTCTCTGTACTTCATCACTTTTTTCCTTTTTGGGGGGGTGTCATCAAGTTTTTGACACCTTGCTAGGCGACTGGTGGTACTTGGATGTTGCCATATCCTAAAAGTGGTACAATGGGTGAAAAGGTTGAAAAGCCCTGGGCTATTGGTTGTCCTGGAGACCATGAACATCTGAGCTACCCTGAAATCAACAAAGCTGGGGGATCAAATCATGAATGAGGGCAAGCCAAATATTTGTTTTATGAGTACTTTGATTTTGATGTTGTAGATATTGTAGACTTTTTACCATTAATAGTGCATACTTACACAGACATAGTTCAAAATGAATTAGAAACAAATCTGTTTGCATGAGTTCTTCCACCCCACTTTAATGAATTGGTACAGATCTGGGTTTTTTTCTTTTTTCTCTGTATATTTATAGGGATTACAGTATTTATTAATAAAATAATTGAATACAAATTTTGTATATATTAAATGTTCCTGAGAAAACGGAGTGATCATTTTAAAAAGTTGTTACAACTATCACCAGATAGTTATAACTATTGCCCTGGGCTGCAATTATCACTCTACCCTCTTTTGTGGATTACAAATGATCAGAGACAGCAATATTTTTACAATATTTTTAAATATTCTTATGGACTATTTTTATAACACACACACACAGAGACCCTTTTTTACAACGTCCTGTCCTGCGCAGCAGCGCAGCAGTCGAGGGGTTCAGGACTCCGTGCCTTTCGGCTGAGTTTCTTCCTGTTAGGGGACCCTAAATGGGCCAGAAGTCGCCCCGAAGAGGCGGCAAAGAAGGAAGTAAGTCCCGGGGACCTTGGAGAGATGGCGGTCGACCCAATTGGTTCAGGAGAAGCCTTCCAGAAACCAACAGGAGAAAAGCTAGCCGAACTTTGGAGTCTAGCCCAAGCTGCAAGCAACCAAAGTCAAAAACACTATTTTAAGCTGATTGTAAACAGCGCCTTTCAATCTGGGTAGGAACATCAATTTTCTCTATCCTACTTATCAACTTTCCTCAAGGAAAAAAAAATCCCCCAAAGCCAAAAACCTCTGAAAATGAATTTGAGGATAAGAAAAAAGATTGGACAAAATGGACTGCAGAGATGCCAGAAAAAACACTAGAACTGGAGAGACAAAAAATGATAAGAGAAGCAGAGAGAAAATGAAAGAAAAAGATTTTCAAGAAAAGTGAATGGGCAAATGCCTCTCACAAAGATATTGTACTTGACTTGCCTTTTATATCTACAGTAACACCTACAAGAATATGGAAAGATTCTTTGACTCAGTAGAACATATTGATTAAGAAAGATACTGGGCAAAAGAAAAAGGCTAAAGTGAAAATTAAAAAAATTAGACGATGGAGCCTATCAGAGAGAATATTTAAAAAAGAAACACCTTTTCGAATATGGTTAAAGAAATAGAAAAATTTTGGATGTGAATTTGACTTTAAGAGGGAAGAGCCCCTCAAGTAACATAGTACTTCCCTTTTCTTCTTTATTTTATTTTATTTTTTGATATGAGTAATATAAAAGAATTGGAATGGCTTATATAAAGGAAATGTTTTAGGTATCTAAAGGTGATTGACTTTAAGAAAATTACAATAGATTAAAAATGTTTTGAATAAGAGTTAAAAGACTAGAGAACTAGATTTATTAAATGGAATATTTAAATATATTTTTAATTATGGTAAAGAAGAAATTTTTTTTGGAAATAAATATGTATTAGCTTATAGGAAATAGGGATTTTAAGTAGCATACTATCTTTTAATTTTTTTCTTATTCTTATTTCTTTTTTTAGTCTTATTTATTCCTTAAGAAAGGTAAAAGTATTGGGTTGGCTTACATGAGAAAAAAATAGACTTAAATATTTAAATATAATTAACTTTGAGAAAATCTTAACCCGTAAGAATGTTTTGAACATTGTGGGAAAAACAAATGTAAACAAGAACTGTAAACAGGATCTATGATGAGACAACCAGAATGACTAGATAGAAAAGGAATATTATATTGATGCGATTAATATCTGTAAAAATATTAGAAAACTTTTATACTCAATCATCATTCATTAAAACAACAAGAATTGTATTAACTTAAGGTTGGTAAAAGAGAACATTATGGGAAAAAGAGGAAATCAAGTGAAGTTATTATGTGGATTATAGATTATAGAAATCAATTGTTAGTGAATGTTTCTTAAATGTAAACCTAGACAAACACAGTTTACTGAATATTAAGGTGATTACGTTAAAAGTTAATAAAACATATTTTTAAAAAACTTTTTTACACTAACAACAAGCTGACATTCCATTTTTTTTACTCTCAGCTGGGATATTTTTTTCCCTTTTCAAATTTTATTCATCTTTCATTTTTTAATACATCTGTGGATTTCAAACTAAATCAACAGGGCAACATCAACATTGCCAAAGAAGGGACCAAAAGAAGAATTTAGAACCCCAAGAACTCCCGATAGTGTAAATAATTAGAACGGCTTGACTACAGAGGTGCAGGTGCCGTATCACTGGAGGTTTTTCAGAAGAAATTGGACAGCCATTTGTCCAAAATAGTATAGCTCCCTTCAACTCTGTTGCTCTATTATTCTAGAAGGCTAACATCTAAGAACAGAAATTTCAGTTTAAATTTTCTTTTAAAAAAATCTTCTAAATTTTGGGATTTATGAAAATAAACTTCTAGAATTCTTAAAATTTTGGGGAAAAAAGTTCTTTAATGAGGCAGCCAGATGTTCCAACTGAGAGACGGCACAGCTGAGAGGTGACCCTGCTATGAGGTGGCCCAGTGCCCCAGCTGAGAGCCCAGCAGCCCAGCCCAGCTGAGAGGCGGAGAGGAAACCTAGCAACCCAGCCTGGCAGCTGAGCAGAGGCAGTCAGGTGCAAATGGGGGTCACTGGGCAGAGGTGAAACAGAGCTAGGTGGCAGCAGACCGAGGGCTGAGAGCAGCACGGTGGACTCTTGAGCAGCAGCTGTGCAGAGCTAAGTGGCAAAGGAGCAGAGTGCCCAAGAAGCAACTGAGAGCGGCGCAGCGGACCAGCAGTGGCTGAGAGCAGCGTGGCGGACCAACTGAGTAGCGGCAGTACAGAGCTAAGTATGACAGCAGGCTGGAGTGCCCAAACAATAGTGGCTGAGAGCACCGCGGTGGATCAGCAGCAGCTGAGAGCAGCGCAGCAGCTAAGCACCAAGATCAGCACATCGCACCTAAAAACCCCAGCAGTGGCCAAGCAATTGAAGGGCAAGAAGGCAGAGAGGAAAAGGATAAGTACATTACACTTGTGGACAGAGAGGAAAGGGATAAACTTTAAAGGCAGAGTGTAGAGGGTGAAGAGCTAAGCATCTCCTAGAAAAAAGTCTGAGAATTCCAACATAAAAAAGTGACTAACACTTCATAAAGGGCTAAGAACTTTTGTAAATTCTTAATTTTTTAAAATTTCTGAAGGTTGTTTAAAATCTTTTTTCAAATTTTCAAATTTCTTTTTTAAATTTTCATTTTTTAAGTTTTTATTTTTTAATTTTTCAAGTTTTAAATTTCTTTTTAATTTTAAATCCCATTTTCAATTTGTAAATCTTTTTTCAATTTTTTAAATAAAATTATTTTTTTCAATTTTTTCAATTTTTCAATTTCTTTTTTTAAATAAACATTTGAAAAAAGTTTACTTATCTTAATTCTTTAGACATTTTTAAATTCTTGATGATCTAAAGAGGAAAAGAAATTTTAAAAAATCACAGAAAAAGAGAGGTACTTAAAGCAGGGAAGATAGTGATGAATTCAAGACAGAGAACAAAGGGTCAAGAACTTTTGTAAACTATTGTAAACTGACACTTCACAACAAGGAAAATAAATTTTTAGAAATTTTTAATTTTTTAACAAACAAAAAAATCATGGACATAGAGACTGACATTATAGTGACTTGCAAAATATATCATGTTTGAGCTTATGCTCCAAATTGACCCAAACTATATATGTATCAAATGTAAATCATATGAATTACGGTACTAGAAGAAAATATAAAAGGTCTAGAAGCAGCTCTAACCACTCTGAAACTTAATGAACAAAGCAAAAATCTCCAACCTAAACAAGAAGACTACACCAAAATTAAAAACATTAGGGAGCGAACAGCTTCTAAAAAATGACCCCATATATGAACAAAAAGAAGAAAATCGATACACCAAAATTGACCACAATAGGGAACAAACAGCTTCTGAAAAAAGTTACTGTATACACCGTATGAACCCCAAGAGGAAAACCGATGGAAACATGTCACTTTTAGAAGAAAACAGCAACCAAGAGCAAAGCCCCTAGCCCACTCCACTGAAGACCCTCTGGAGCTGACCAATCGCTTTCCTAGCCTCCCCCTGGAAGAAAATGTGCAGACTGTCAGCGATTGAGAAACTGTAGCCATTTTACCTTTTGCTTTCCTTGTGCTGTTTGTGTGGTTTGGGATTCTCAGATGTGGAAGGGGGGAAGGGGGCAATGCTTGAGCGTTTTCTGCTAGCCATAACATTTGTAGCTGGGTGAGAATCAAGGTCAATTCTAGATAAAGTTTTGGCGGGCTGAAAAGTAGGGAGGAGAGCCCGCATTTTAAAATAATTGGTGAATATGATTTATGACAGCCTTTCTGGGGTGGGAATTGCAACTTGTTACATTGCATGGAGGGGGAGGGAACTTTTAGTCTTGGGTTCAACTATGTAAGTGCTGATACTTTGTTTCCTGAATAAAATGTTCTTTAAGGAAGAAATCTTTGCCTTGAAGTTCTTTTAATTGGCTTCATCTATCGGAACCATGACATTAACCCAAGACTCCCTTTTATCTTAAACCTACGGGGTCCTGAGTTCCAGTCACCTACCCAAGGCAGAAGGGAGGCTGACAAAGACTCAGGGAAGATCCCAAAATGAAGAAGAAACCTGTTACCAGCACCGTAACCATGGCTACTACATCAGTGGATGGAGCGCAGGCTATCACACTGATAGAAAGTGTGGTTTTGGAGACTCCAGTGGTGGGGGCGAGACCAAAGACACAACAGCACATCTGGTCATCAGAACGGACCCTGCCTAGCGGAGACTCGTGGCGTTCGGAGGCAGTCCAACATAAAGAGAGTTCTTCAAAGTCCGCTGAAGCTGAATTTCTACTGACTACCTCCCACAAGTCGCGCTCTCCTGACAGAAGAGGGGCTAAGTGTGTAGCACCGTTGGAGGAGTCAGGTGAGTGGAAATACCTGACGGCAATCTGAAGCCAGTCAGTTGAATGTTTGAGGGAGAAATCTGAGGGGCTAGATGTGGGAAGCAAGGTCACCCGTCAGCTACTGACCATCGAGCGGGATGACAAGCATCTCCGACATCGTCCCCAGTCTAGAAGAAGTCCAAGTCCCATAATCAGGGCCAGGGCTGCCTCCCTGCGTCAGAGGCCACCTGCTTTAACCTCAAGCCCAGTTGGGAGGAGAAGCCCAGAACATCGCCAGTAGCATGCTAGCCCCGACTGTCATCGGCAACAGCTGAGACCTGACCATCATCGACGTTGTGACAGCCCTGGGCGAGAACGGTAGGTCAGCCCCGAGCAGCGCCGCCCCTATGCGAGCCCCAACCGCCACACGTCACCTTCGTCCAGACTGCCATTGACACAGGGAGAGCCCTGATACTTACTGATACCAGGCCAGCCCAGAGCGCCACTATCACTAACGGAGCACAGAGCCTCGCCATTGGTGTCACAGCCCTGAATACTGCCACTGACGCTACACCAGCCCAGGGCCCATGCCAAGGTTTGATCGGGCAGAGGGCATCCAATGTGACCTGATGCAACAGTATGGATGGCTGCACGCTTTACTGGAGAGGCAGCAACCCATAACGGCTCCTTTCAAACCCACGTTTGATGTGAGACCCTGAAAGTTAGCCTTCTTTCTGAACCAAGTGTGTTCCTACATGAACCGTAATGCCAACACCTACCTGGACCCTGCCGCTGTGGTCAATGTCATAGCAGCAAACCTAGAGGGGGAGGCATCAGAATGGCTGAATAGCTTGCACAATGAGCAAGTGCCCGAGCTATGGGACTACGACCTATTCATCCAAGGGCTGAGAGCCAGGTTTGAGGATAAATCCATAGCTCTGCAGGCCGAGAAGGACATTCATGAAGTAAAACAGGTAGGCAGACCAGCAAAGGAATATGTGCACGAATTCTGGAGAGTGGCGGGTCGAACTGAGCGGTAGCCAGAAAGATCCCTGGTACACCATTTCAAGAATGGCCTGGACCGTAATCTATTCCAAGCCTGTGTTTACCATGGAATTCCTGACCAGCTACAGGAGTGGTACCAGGTGGCAGTGAAGATGGACATTGAGTTGACCCGTTAGAAGAAGCCAGTGACTCCTGGACCTGGACTGAGGTCAGAACAGGCTAGATGACCACCTGCCCAACGAGCCCCAGCGACAGGAGCAGCGGAACCTCCCAAACCATCCTTGGGCCCACCAATCAAATGGTTTAGATGTGGCCAGCTGGGTCACCGAGCAGCAGTTTGCCCTGTCCCGTTCCCACAGCAGAAAAGCAGCTCAGCCCCACCAGAGAAAAGAAAAGTAAGCCAGCCGTCTGCCAGAGAAAAATCAAATTGGTTCACTCAGGAACCAGTTGCCCAGGTTACCTCGCCTACTCAAGAAAAGGTCGAGACCCCCACTGACCCGGCTACTGCACTGGTTCCTTATGACAGCAATGATGAGGGGGAGAGCGACCCGATGGTGAGTCAACCTATTCCATCTTTTTCCCCCTCGGCCAAACTTATAGTTCCTAAGACAGGAGCTCAAATGGACTTAGGGGTACTGGTAGACTGAAGGTGCTGACGATGCATTACCAGCCTGCCGATTGCTCTCAAACTGGGCATTCAGGCGAGGTTACTCTCTAAACCCATGAAATTTGAGCAGGCAGATGGGTCTTTAATGGGAGGAACTTTAATCACCCACGTAACGGAGCTGGTGCAGCTAGAAATAAGTGAACATTGGGAATTCATCGGACTTGTGGTGGCTCCAAAAATGACTGAAGCAGTGATACTAGGTCTAGCTTGGTTACACAACTGGAAACCCTTTATCTGGTGGGAAAAGGACCATGAGATTGCCCATCGGGCCATCTCCCTCCAGTTCCTCCTTTGACATTAGCGGTGAGATGGAGACACCAGCAGATACAATAAAAACTGCCACCATCCCCCTGCCAGGAGAGCCACCCATTCCCAGCAAATACCAAGACTTGGCAGAAGCGTTCAGTGAAAAGGAATGTGATGTTCTGCCACCCCACAGGCCGAATGACTGCGCCACTGAAATTCTACCAGGAGCCAAACTGCCAAACCCGAAAATGTATGCCATGACCCCCCTCGAGGTGAAGGATATGCGGCAATACATCGACAAGAATTTGGCCAGAGGATTCATAGAGCCTGCCAAATCCAAAGTAGCAGCCCCAGTATTGTTCAGGGAAAAGAAAGATCGGTTTCTCAGGCTCTCTGTGGATTTTAAGGGGCTCCGTTGTGTGAGTGTGGAGAATATGTATCCCCTTCCTCTAATGAAGGACTTATTAACCCACCTGCCAAAGGGACAGATTTTTACCAAATAAGATCTAAGAGAGGCGTACTATCACGTGAGAATAAAAGAAGGCGATACATGGAAAACTGCTTTTAACAGCGCGTTGGGTAGCGATCAGTTCAAGGTTATGCTGTTTGGACTACTAGGTGCTCCTGCTGTGTTCAAGCAGCTGATTAACCAGGTGTTACACGATCATCTGTACAAAGGTATTTTTGTGTATCTTGATGACATCTTAATCTATACAGAGACTATGACAGAACATGTAAGCTTAGTGCAAGACAAGCTGTCAAACTGTGAATTTCATCAAACGTGCTTGGATTACTTAGGCTATTGAATTTCCAGCAAAGGCATCAAGATGGATCCAATAAAAGTGAAGGCTGTTATTGAATGGCAACCTCCAAAAACTCGAAAGCAGCTACAGAGCTTTTTGGGATTTGCAAATTTCTACCATCAATTCATCCCTTTGTTTACTTAGATCGCTTTACCCCTGACAGAACTGTTAAAAACGGGCAAAGAAGGGGGGAAGCCGCTACCTGGTCAGCCACTGCAATGGATTATGGAATGTCAAACCGCTTTTGAGAACTTAAAAAGACTTTTTGCTGCTGAGCCAGTCCTAAAGCACCCTTACCCAGAGCAACCATTCGTGATTCAAGCCGATGCCAGTGATGTAGCTGTAGGGGCTCTTACAAAAAAAATTGTAGCGGGATTTTACAGCGCTGTGCTTACATTTCAAAAAATTTCACTGACACAGGGGACTTCCGGTGGCGACGCGGCGCCGAAGACAGCCGCCTCGGGGCTGTCCGCTCCACAGCTGTGTTTTTCCATCGTAAACAGCGCCGATCAGCTGTTTAGATGGATTTGAAGCCCCCTCCTCGGGAGAAGAGGAGGGGGTGAGGCCCCAGGTAGGGGTTGAGCTCTCCGGGGCCGCCTGAACTGAGAGTTTGGGCGGCTGAAGGATTGAGCCCCCCCGAAGCCTGGGTTGCTCCGAGCTGCGCAGTGTCTCTGCTCCGTGATTTTTGGAGCAGAGCCAGGCGTTAGCAACCACCCCTGCCAGAAGGAATACTTTTGAGTATAAAGATGCAGGCAGAGCGGTACAGGAGGTCAAGGTGATGTGGACTTTTATTTTTACTCTCTAGCTCAACGGATTTTATAGCTTTAAAGTGAAAGTGCGCAATAAGTGAAAGTGACGAAAGATGGCGGCCAAAACTTCTAAAGCTCTTCGGAATGCGGGGTTTTCCCCGGTGCAACAGACCTCGTTGCAAGCTTTGCTTCCTCCTGTACCTCCTCCGGCGTTGACGCCTAAGGATTTACAAGATGCCCTTGAAAAGCATTCACAATTAATATCTGATATGATGGATGAAAAGTTGAAAAAGCTGGAGGAGAAGTTGGAGAAGAAGATGGAAGAGAAGTTTAGAGCAATGAGGGTAGACATGTTGTCTATGATTGAAAGTGTAGCTGAATGTGTGCAACAGCTGGATGCAAAAGTGGAAGATCTCAGTCAAAAGAACTCTATATTAGAAGCAAAGGTATTAGAGAATGAAAATATAAGGGATAAAGTGGACGGAGAATTGAGCCTCGCTCAGTATCATCAGATGCAGTATGCTATTAGAATTAGGGGCTTAAAGGAGAATTCTAAAGAAGATTTAAAGCAGCTGATCTCTGAAGCTTTGGAAGCGGTATTGGGCCAGCCAGCATCTGAAATTGAGGGAAGTATGGATAAAATTTTTCGTGTTAATTCATGGATTGCAAGACAGAGGAAGTTACCCAGAGATGTGGTGGTCTATTTTACAAAGAGAGTAATTAGAGATGAAGTCATTCAAGCTGCTTATGATACTAAATTGGTAGTTGCTGAGCAAGAAGTCTTGGTTTTAAAAGAGATTCCTCCAAAGATTTTAAAGAGAAGGAAAGATTTTGCATTTCTTGTACAGGAACTTAAGAAATGTGATATTAAGTTCAGATGGGAGATTCCAGTTGGACTGGTGGTGATGCATGAAGGTAAAAGACATCGTTTGGTTACTGTGGCTCAGGCACGTGATTTTTATAGCAATGTGTTAAAAGCAATCCCCCTACCACTTCTGGAAGCTGCAAAGGGATATGGTGAGGGAAAGCTTCAAGAAGTTGCAGATAGACAGACAGAGGAGAATGGTGCTGGAGGGGATCAAGTTACAGTCTCATCGGTTGCTGCAGGAGAGCAGAGGATGACGCGTGCCGCCCTAAAACGAGCGAGACGAGAGCAAGAGCAAGACCAGCAGAAAGTTATGGAACCTCCAAAGCGTACTTACAGTGAAGCTGTGGGAGGGGCGCGGTCTAAAGAAGTTGAAGGGGTCATTTCAGATATGCTCCAAAAGCTTTGGAGTGTCAAGATTGGTGACTAAATTTCTAATTAGAATGTCAACGGATTGAATTCATCATAGAGGAGAAAGAAAGCTTTTTAATATTTAAAACAATTTAAGACTGATGTTATCTGTTTGTAAGAAACGTATATTAGGGTTGTGGACTAAAAGTATTTGTACGCAAGCTTCTAATCAACAACAAGTTGATTTTTCTTAACTTACTATAAACAAAGGTTACCTAATTGGATTATAATTTTTTTAAATTTTTTATTTTATTCTTATTGGAGATTGGAATGGTGTCCTAGACGTATAGATGGATGATCTGGAACTGCGAGATATTTGGCGTGATATATGCAAGAACTATTTTTGATTATAGTTCAGTTTGGTTGGAGATTAATAAGGTTAATAGAGATAGGCGCTTTTGGTGCGTAATTGAGAATTTGTCTAGAGATTAGAGAAATGTGGGAGAATGTAAATAGTAGATGAAAGTTTTTTCTTTGAAATTAATATGAATAAGGATTGGGATTAAGAAATTTTATTTAGCATTTGAGTAAAATTCCTTTTCTGTTTTCTTCCTTTTTTTTCTTATCTGTAATATTATTACTGTTTGTAATCATTTTACATGAGCCAGAGGGTGATAGAATTAATAGTTTATTATTGATAGCATATGGATGCTTATGTTTGTTTTTCATTTTTATACCCTGTATTTAGCTCTGGGAAGTCGGGGGGGGGGAGGTGGGAATGGGGGAGAGGGATAGGGAGGGTTAGATGGGGGTGGGGGACGGGGGGATTAAAGTTAAAATGTATTGTAAAACTTTTTAAATAAAAAAAAAGTGGTAGGAGCAATAGGGTTGGGCAAGAATATACTTAATAATATACTTAATTTGTAATAGTAAACTGAAAAATTAAGGCATTAGAAATTCACATTATTTTGCCCAATAAATGAAAATCTGCTTCATTTTGTGTTAGTTCTATTGTGTGTAGATTGTAAATCCTGCATTCCTATGAATCATTAACAGGAAAGCAAATTTCCTAAAATGAAAATATACTATAAGAAGCTTGCAAAAAAAATTCACTGACACAGAGGAGATGGGCCATTTGGGAGAAAGAAGCCTTTGCAATTAGATGGGCTTTACTGACATGGCGCCATTTCCTAGAGGGGAGCAAGGTGCTTTTTGAAGTATGGACTGATCACAAAAACCTAGAAGCATTGAAAACTCCCCATAAACTATCCCCCAAACAAGTACGCTGGGCACAGTACTTTAATCATTTTAATTTCACCCTTAAGTATATACCGGAGGGGAAGAATTTCTTGGCTGATGCCCTATCCAGATTACCCCAATAAAAAAGCCAGTGCAAGCAGGTTATTGATTCCATTATGTTAGCACCACAGTTTATTTCTCAGATAACCCCACAGAGACCCAAATCTGTAAAAACTCCTAACCCCGACGATCTGTTAACAAAGAAGTTAAAACAAGAACTGATCAATGATCAATGGTTTAAAGACAATCAAACCCTCCTTACCCATAAGGATGTGTTGGCTTACAAGGGGGGAAAATTATATTTGCCTGATCACTCAGACTCCAAGCGCTCCAGTGCAGCCATGATGTAAAACAGGCTGGCCAGTTCGGTTACTTGAAAATCCTGCATTTAATTTGGCGGTAATTTTCGTTGCCAGGGTTAAAGAAAGATGTGGAGAACTATGTAAAAAGCTTATACTTGAAATCATATTGGCACACACTGAAAAACTTAAAGCTAACTTGAAAGAAAAAGGTGCCATCTTACCTCCAGAAAGCAAAATCCTGATTGCAGCTAGAAAACGATTAACTCAAAAAACAACAGGAGTGGAACAAGTGTATCCAGAGGACTTTACAGAGCAACAAGCACAGTCTACTGAAAATCCAGACAACGAAACAATAATTCCAAAACTGGAAGTCACCTTCTATGCAAACCAGAAGAAATTTGAGAAAATTTGAATTGTAGACAACTATATCAGAACAAACACGGGGATCTGGGGTATCAGGGCGACACCCTAAAGATTGTAAATGGGCCATATTTTTCAGAAAGTTAGCAATGAGATGGTCTCCCTTAATTCAAACAATACATACAAGAATGAAGGGAGATCTATTTGATGATTTAAAACACTGGTATGGAAGCCTGGTTGGCAAAAGAAGCTAGAACAAAAGAGCATTCATTGATGGTTTCTAAAAAAGAGGCACAACCCAGCATTCCTGTGACAGGAAGAATAGTATCCCACACTTTCCTAGGGGAAAAAAGGTGAATATTGGAGATAGAAGATTCAATGCTTTAGGGAATAGAAACTATAGTATGCAGATCTTGCAGTCAATCTAGGGAGGTATATTGTATCGCTGGAGCAAAAATCAAAGAAGTAACTGAGAAACGTAGTAAAATAATCAACCCCACAGATTACTACCCATTTCTTCTCCTACACGTGGGGACCAATGAACACAACAACGAATCTAATGAGATTATGAACAGCTAAGGAAGAAAGTTAAAGAATTAGGAGCATAAATGGTGTTTTCATCTATATTTCCAACAAAAGACCAACATCCAATAAGGGAGCAAAGGATTTTAGAAACAAATCACTGGCTTAAAAACTGGTGTCATCGAGAGAACTTCGGTTTCCTAGACCATGGTCTGAATTACCTACATGAAGGGCTACTGGCAAGGGATGGAGTTACCCTCACAAGAACTGGAAAGTATATATTCAGAAAACGACCATCTTATCAAAAGGACTTTAAACTAAAAATCAGGGGGTGGGGCAATCTTCAAGACCTTTAGAACCTGATTCCAAGCAAAAACCACTAGATAACCAATCACATAAGGAGGCAGGGAGTGAATAGAAAGAAGAAGAAAAAGGAAAAACACAATGAAGTAGAATGATGGAAAGGATGGAAAACAAATACAAAGTAGGAGTTATAAGAAACATATCTAAGAAGATTCATAAAGGACTCAAATGCCTATACATGAACGCTCAAAGTTTAGGGAAAGAAACAGGATGAACATGAAGTATTAGTACATGAAGGCAGATATGATACAGTTGCCATTACTCAAACTTGGTGGGATGAAACTCATGACTGGAATGTTCTGATGGAAAGATACAAACTATTCAAAAGAAACAGACTCAACATAAGACTGTCCTGCTAATACTTCAACAATGCATCAACGATGTTGTGGGAAGGGTGGCATTTTGCAAACAGCTGTCTTAAACCAGGAGTTTCTAATAGTTGATGAAGTACGTATAATCCACTAACTTCTATAACCCACAAATAGTTCATAAATTCACACCACCCACCTTCCACATTTTGCATTTACTTGCGTCCAGGAACTTACTGGAAAACTTTCCCTCCAGAAAAGTTTTAAGGCTGCAGGACTGGTGGGGGAAGCAGGCAGGGATCGCAGAGGAGACCCCCTCCTTTCTTCACCCTTCCCCAGCCCAGTTCAGGAGAAGTTCCTCAGGGCAGGAAAACTGGGGTGGGGCGGAGGGGAGAGTAGTAGTTTAGGAGGCTGCTTATATCAGCAAGCAGGAGCTCTGCCTGTGAACCCAGCCAGCTGGCCAAAGATATACAAGAGGAGTGGGGGGCATTTCCCCTCCGCTTCTGCAATTGTCATTATCGGAGAGGTGGCTGCCACCAGTAGCCTGGCTTATCCACGAAGAGGTCCACTTCTTTGCCACTTCACAGGAAATTTATCAAGAAGAAACTGAGTAAGTTTCTGCCCTAAGGTATTTCAGAGGTAAATCAGCTTTTTTCTAACAGAAATTCAGTTGCTGAAATTCCTATAGCTTTATGCTTTTCTGTTCAATAAATCATATCAAGTAAGGCTCTTCTGAGAAGTTCCCAAAAGATTACATTCTCAGTAGCTGCTATCTGATGTGAAATACCACCCAACTATTCCAGAGGATTAGAAAAACTTACTTTTCCCAGTAAGTTAAGCCTCCCAGAGCTATGGTTTTGTCTACCTTTCCACCAAATTTCTTCTTGCCAGGGAGTGTCCAAAAAGCCAGAGGCCAGTGTTATTGCACATAGTGACTAGCTAACATTCTCACTTACTGAGCCCTGCTCTTTTGCTTAACATGGCTATTGGAAGAGCCAGAATTTCCTTCACAAAGCAGCCTGGTCACATGACATCCTGGTTTACAATCGTATCACTTAGCGAGGAAAACTCTGGTCCTTACTGTCATTATTAAACGAGGACTATCTGTAACCTGGCCCTGCTACACAGTGCTACCTTTAGGTACCAGGCAAAAGCCTGATTTGTCCTAAGAAAGTCAGTTTATCTTTTTGAAATTGGCAGGTGATTTAACTCTGTTCTCGGTTCATGTTAACAGCTTGTTTTATATCCCTTCGGTGTGTTTAATGCACTTTGGCTTTATTCCAAGCCCCCTGGGAGCCAGGAAAGGGCAAAGAATCACAACTCTCCATAAAGAGCACAGAAGCAGTTTTGCATTTGGTCATGCAAATTATCCTGGGACATCAGGTGAGTGTCAGCACTTAACCTCTGAGAGGCAAATACCCCAGGATTGCTTTTGCACCCAGAATTGGTCCTCCACTAATAGAGTGTGGCTTGAAGGGAAGTTTCACAAAGTGGGCAGGGCTGAGGAATCCAAAGCTTTTCCCTCCCTCCTGGATACCTCTAGCGAGGGCCTTGTTCACATCAGGGACACAGCCACATTTAGTGGGGCCACTCCAAGACGCAGCGGGATCGACTTCTGATCCCCAGGACCAGCTTTGGGGAGCTTTTTGGCAAGACTCCCACCAAACTGCCTTGGTGTTCTCAGATGGGTCAGCCTGCCAGCCTAACAAGGTGTGGCACTCATCTCCGGGGGCCACTTCAGGCCAAAGACCTGCCTGCCCTCACTCGTCTGCCTCTCCCTCCTTACCTCCCTCTGGAGAGGAGCCACGTACTCCCAGCTGTTGGTTTGGGGGTCATATTTTTCCACTTCCCGAAGGTCCTCTCGGTAGTTGCGCCCAGCCACTGCATAGATCGCCCCGCCCACCATGCAGACACAGAGATCGGCGTGCTCCTGCTGCAAGGGCTGGATCTGAAGCCACGTATTGTGTCTTGGGTCATACCTTGCAAAGAAACAGGACAGATAGCTCTACAAGAGGTACAGGGGTGGGGTCTCAAGCAAATCCCACTACAAGGTTAATGGTTGTTGCCCCACGAGTGGGGGCCACCAGCATTTCTTGGACTCTGCCTGTGCAAATCACAACTGTCTCCCACTGAGTAACTGAGCAGCGGTACGTTGTCATTATGTGCTCTTCTGCTCTCACCCATCTGGTTAGTCACCATCATCAGCTGCTTCCAAACCATTTCTGTTCCACTTTTTGCTCTGTTGAAACGACACAGGACTAAAACAGTTGTGCTTGCAATCTTTCCATTGCCAAAACGGATCTGCTCATCTTTCCCACCCCGAAAGGAAGGTGTGTTGAAGAACCAAGCTGAAGTAACTGAGCCATGCTTCAAGGTGGCTCTGGGATTGTTGGGAGGGCTCTGGGCCCATTTGTCCCGAAGCTGAACACACCACAGGCACTGGGAATGTTGGCAATTTATACATTTCTGAAAGGGATTCTCTTACCTCCAACATCTGGACTCTGCTCGAAAACCTCGAACATTGTTATCTCCGCCAATCAGATATACAAAATTGTTGAGAACAGCTATTCCCTGATTGGACATTGTTGGGGACAAGGCTGTTGTGAAATGCCGCCATTCTCCCAAAAGTGGATTCAAGTACCGGGCTTGGTTGCTGAGGGCAGTAGAGGGGGTTGAATGCATCCCCCCAAAGCCTACCACACAGTGGAACTCAGACCTCAGTTGTGTATGCCTGTTCTGAAGCACCGGCTGGAGGCACTCGTTCTTATGGTACATTAGGGCATTAGCTACCGTCTCCTTTAACGGACAGGAGCTTAACTTGTTGTAAAGTCTCTGCAGAATTTGGAACTCAATCAGAGGAAAACGGACTGTCTCCAGCAGCTTAGGAGGCTCCATCAGCGAAACCTGATCCGTCTCCAGTTGTTCTGGTGTGTAATGGTAAAGGAGGGCCCCTTCGTAGACCTCATTCTCAGAGTTCACCTCCAAGAGGTTACTGTTGAGGAGCGTGTAGACCTTCTCCAGGGGAAGTTGGCGGTACGTTTCTGTCTTTGAGAGGGTAACAAAGTTTTTCAGAAAGTAGGAATCCAGCTTCTCTGTCAGGTAACACAAATCAAAGAGATCAGCCAGTCTATACATATCCACAATGTTCTCATCATCCACCCAAAGCATCAGGAAATCACAGCAGAACTTGATGATCTCAGAGATCTACAAAGGAGAAAGGCACGAATGGATAGGAATGTGACAGGAGAGGAAGCAATTCTGGGCTTTCAAAATGATATACCTAATCTTTGTAATTGCATGTTTCTGGTAAGTTCATAGATTGGATCAAAATAAACTTAAACTGTAAATATCACTATTGCAAAAATTATTTGTTTGATGGATTGAGACCAGACTAATGACAACATGGAACATTCATGCAAGAAAGGGACAATATATCCTTTTCCCCAAGAAGTGACCATTTCAAGCATCAGGATAGTGCAAGAGGAGAACATCTTGGATCCAACCCAAGAGGAGGTTTCCATGGGGTTGATTCTCTGGTTTCTATAGTAACACTAAACACATCGCAAGATTATTACCAAAAGGTTGGATAATAAACATGCCAAATACTAAATTTATAGGAGAAAACAAATGCAAATGTAACCCAGATTCTGAATACTGCTGGGAAGTCAACTAATCTGAAATATGGTGAAGAAGTTACCTTGTTGTATGGCATCTCTCGCCTTTTGAAAGTAACAATTTTCTGTTATCAGTTGCCAGGCAACTCTGGATCGGTAACACAGATTAAAATTATCCAGTGTAAGGAACTTGTTAATAAAAGTAATAAAGGAAAAAAGCAAACATATAAATCATATTGTACAGCAGGCTCATCTCTCTTCCTGGCTACAAAACAATCTGATATCTCTTAATAAATGAAGAAGCTGTCTTCCCCAACCCACCTCACATCTTTTAGATCTGCCAAAGCTCACCTGAAGCTGACAGGATGCAGCTAGAATTTCTTGCACATTGTTTAAGCCAAGTTCCAGGTCCGAAGTATATATGAAGTTCAGGATTTTGCACATGGCATTATAAGATATGCCCTGAATATGAATTTCTTCCTGTTCCATTTCTCTGAGTCCCCCAGCAAACATTCCCCTACAAAAGGAAAGATCTTTCAGTTACTCCTCCTAATGAAAAATATAATGGACAACATCCCCTAAGGCAGTTTTTAAACTCATCTTTGTGCTGCCCTGTTTCCTCCAGAGATGGCAAGGTGAGATGCGCTGACAGTAGGAACCAACTTTTATGGTCCACTCAGGCATGCATGAGATGACTCGCCAAGCTGGGATCCACATCACCACCACCTCTGTACACAACCAGCATGCCACATCTGAGATTTCTCTCTGAACCATCATAGCAATAGCACTTAGACTTATATACCCTCACAGCCCTCTCTAAGCAGTATACAGAGTCAGCCTCTTGCCCCCAACAATCTGGGTCCTCATTTTATCGACCTTGGAAGGATGGAAGGCTGAGTCAACCTTGAGCCACTGAGAATCTTGAGCCTGCAGTACTGCATTCTAACCACTGTGCCACCAAGGCTCATCTTTAAGTGATAGCAGAGAGCCTGAGTGAGATCAGGATGACTGGCAGAGACACAGCACAAAGGAATGGAATCTGTGGCCATAGTAAGTGACAAAGAGAACCTGAACCAGGAACTCAATTCAGATTTGTAAAAAGCCAGGTTGCATTAACAGATGCACAATGCTCCAGTTAGAGGAAACAAAAGCTTGTCTTTGTGCAGGTGAGGGTCTCAAGAATCTGGAATCCCACCCCCCTCACATTTTAAGGGTGACAGAATGTGGCACATAAGAGAAGAACTTCCAGGATTGTGATGGGGAGAGAAGACCTGGAGACCAAGTCATGGGAGGAAGGGAGCATATTTAGTCTACAGATTAAAAGGTAAAGGTTTCCTCTATCCAGTCATATCCAACTCTAGGGGTGGTGCTCACCTCCATTTCTTGGCCAAGGGAGCCAGCAGTTCCATGGTCATGTGACCAGCATGACTATACGCTGCGGTGCATGGAATGCTGTTACTTTCCCACCGAAGTGGCACCTATTTATCTACTTGCATTTGCATGCTTTTGAAGTGCTAGATGGCAGGAACTGGGGCAAGTAACAGGAGCTCACCGCATAGTGCGGCACTCAAGTCTCGAACCCAGCTGTCAGTTTTCCAACTGACAAGCTCAGCATCTTTAACCACTGAGCCACCACACACCCAAGCTATCCATTAAAGGGAGGCACAATTAGTCCTCACAGCTGGAGATGGAAGACAGCAAACACTCTGTTTCCTCCAGGGAATTATGCTACAACTAACTTCAGGAAAGCGCACTGCAATTTTAGATGCCCATTATCAGAGCTGTTTATATAAGTCAAAACACTGATTTAGTTACTTGAGGATCTTTCTAGGTAAAGCTGAGCAGCCATGTCAGCATTCTGCACTGAAAAGAGAATGGGCTTCTTAATGCTCCCTTTGGCTGATTCTATTGCAGAATTTTGTAAAGAAGGATACAAACAAAACAATGGGCCAAGCAACATCCATGTTTTGCAAATACTTTTAAACAGGCAGAACTTGCTGTGTGCATTACAAGTCAGAAGTGGGAAGACAAATGCTAAATTTTGTTTGATTAAATTTGATTAAATCTAATGATTAAATTAGATGCAGCTTTGCTTAATCATCAAGCATACAAAAGTCAGTGTTTGCCAGCTCAAACAGCCGGGTTTTACTTTTTCACTGCTCAGGATCCAGCAATTTCAGATTTTAGTTTTGTTACAGGCACAGACCTGAAGTAATCACACGATGCTGCTAGGAGAATGCGATGAGCATCAATGGTCTTCCCCTCTACATGCAGAACAACATCAAAGAGGATGCCGCAGTCCCGGAGAGACCCCAGGCCACTCAGCAGCGTCTGGGAGTGCCCAGTGCTATGGTAGGTCTTGCTGGAGCACTTCTTGGTGAAAGGCTCCAGAGGGATCTTGAGGGGCTCCATTTCCTCCTGCTGACCCGCCATCTTGGGCAGAATCTCCTCGGGAATCAGAGGGCAGAGCAACTGGTGTTTCCTGAGGAGCAACTGGTTTCAGTTAGGTTGATTTCCTCATTCAAAACCCATTGCCACGAACACAAATTGCAGGTTCTTACCTACAAGAAAGAGATGAATGGAATCCAATCATTTTGGCACAAAAAGGCAACCCAAGGCAAACCCCTAACTGACACATCAACGGGCTTTGTGGCTTTGAAATGCATGGAAGGCAGGTGGCTCATCACAAAGAAGACACTGCCTGTCACTTGTATGGTCTTTGGTTTGCCCCATCCTGCCTCAGAGACAGCCTAAACTCCTCTTTAGCTGTTCTGGTGTCATTTTCCCCCTTCTACCAATGCAAGTCTTGTAGTACAACCTAGGACATCTCACTGGTGATGGAGTCTGGAGATGACATTAGGCTGCTTTCATCTTCAGTCAATGGACTCTTCCACCTGCCCCCAGCCATTTTGGTCTTCAGGACCAAAGACAGAGGCCCAATCAGCATTTTGTAACAGCCATTTAGGTGTAGCTCTCTTCTGGAAGAGCACTAAACTATTTTAAATAGTTTTTAGATGGATTATCTGGACCCTTTTCAGTCAGGCTTCAGGTCTGGACATGGGACCAAAATGGCATTGTTCACACTCATGGATGATCTCTGGTAGGAGCAGGATAGAGGTGCTGCTCCATCCTTTTTCTTCTTGATTTCTCCGTGGCTTTTGATACCATCAACTAGGATAGCCTTGTGGGCTGATTTAGGGAGTTTGGGGTGGGATGCATAGTTCTTTCCTCCAACGTCAATTCCAGTTAAGCCAGCTCTCAGCCCCTGCTTTGTGGGGTGCCATGGGGCTCCCTCTACTCCTTTTTAACATCTACATGAAACCACTGTGCAAGATCATCCGTCAACACGGGATGAGGTGTCACCCATATGCCGATGATACCCAGCTCTATATACTGTACCTCCGTCCCAGGTGAACTGAGTAATGCAGTGGATGCCCTTTTGGAGGCCTGGATGGAGAACAACAAATTTCAGCTAAAGCCTGGTAAGATGTACTGGCTCTGGGTGGGCCCCTCTGCATCCAGGAGTTTATCAACTTTGGTCTTAGATGGGGTTGCACTAGCCCATACCGACCTGGTGCCAGGTCCCCTTTTTGGGGACCCCTGCTATTCTGGTGGAGCGGGGAGAAGGGCGCCTTGGGAAAGCATTCTTTGCATTCTTTCAATTTTGCTGCAACCCTATAGCTGCTTGAGAGTTAGGAAGGGGGATCATCTCTGGAGATGGAACGGACTCTCTCCCAGCTGGTTCCAGCCTGACTCCAAGGTTGCTGCACCCTGAAGATGACCTGTTGTTTGTCGTTTCAGTGTTCTCAAAACAACCTTGTGGCAACTGTGTTGGCTGCCGGTGGACTGCTCAGGGAGAGGGCTGGGGGCCTGGGGGGGTGAAGTGGGAAGAATAGCTTGGCCGGTGAAAGTGCTCCCACCCCATTGCCAGCAATGGGGGAAAAGTTGCGATACGTCACATGTCATGTGATGTTGCGAGTTTGGCACCCCTGGCTTACTGCTTTGCATGGGAATGTTAGATTCCACTTGACTTTGCTGCCACCACTGTCTCTCAGTAAAATTTCTTTTGATTAACCATATAGAGTCAAGAGTCGTACTTTCCTGAGAGGGCCAACTGGGGCAAGTCCTTACGTTAAGCGGAATCTGCAATTATGGTCAACCTGGAGAAGCACCAACCTCTACCGTGGGGACTGTCAAGGAATGTCTGCACAAGGTAGCGACCAAGAGGAAGCTGAGTGCTTGGGAGAAGCCTCTGCCAAGTGTTCTGACCCAGCCTTTACAAATAATGAGAAACTGTTTACTCATGAGTAAACCCCTTTTATTAAACCAGCAGGAACAACCTTTGTTCACGTTGGGGAGACAAAAAAAAAATAGTCCCAAAGGAAAGTCTTTTCCCCTTCTGAAACAGGGCAAGGACCGTCTCTGTTCACATGAGAACTCCAGATAACAAGTCTTTCAATGATTAACCAAGCACAAACAGTCCCTGTTCACACTGGCTGAGGCAAATTCCCAGAAAGATGACTCAGTTGGCACTTCAAATACAGAGCAAGTAGTCCCGACAAACCTGGGTCCTGGCAAAGGAATCTGACTTGATTGATGTATCCTAGAAAACGAATGGTTGTCTGAGACAACAGGCCATTCCCAAACCCCTCTTTATTTCCCAACCAGGGGGGTGCTGGCTAATGTCTCCTTCTTCTTTTCCTTGAGAGCCAGCTTATTACCTTCCTCTCCTCTCTACGCATACACACCTGAGACGGGCCTCATCTGTTCCTCTCCCTCACTCGGTAGAGGCCCTGAAGACAGCGGCCTCTCCACCTGCATGCGAACTGATGGCCCAGCTCTGCCTCCGATTCTGCTTCCTCATCAGAGCCTTCCAAAGGCTCTGAAGTTGACCCAGGCTGCCCCTGCCCCTGCCCCTCCTTGTCTGACTCTGCTGCTAGCTCTGCTGGCAGCCGACAGACCACAACACCAAGGCTAAGCCTAGGACAGACCTCTCCAGATGGATGAGAGAGGCCACCAGCCTGGGAGACTGGTCCAAACCCAGGTGGTCCACTGGCGTCGGAAAGAAAGATGACTGGGAAGGGAGAACTAAAAGGCAGAAGTGACTCTCACCAGGGGCAGCTGATGACGCGAGTGGCAAGCAGAGCTGGAAGAGTTTGAAGTTGAACAGGAAGAAAGCAGTGAAGTCCATCACGCTGCTGAAGCAACATCTGATGAAGCAAGCTAAGCGCAAGATGATGGAAGCATTCCAGAGTCTTAAGGCATGCGAGACACTAACCGGAACGATCTCTACGGATACTCATCAAACCCAAGAGGAAGATGCCAGTGGGAGAGCCTCGCCCTTAGACACCATGGAGACCCCCTCTGCGACATCAGCCACAGCAGCTGCAACTGCAGGGGTCGTGCCAGAACCACTGGAGCCTCTAATCCACAAAGAAGAAAAGCTCCACTGCTGGGAGTGAAATTTGACAGGGACTCCCAACAACTGGAATTCTTCCTGGCCCACGTCTTGGCCTACGTACAAGAGTATGGGCCAGATTTCCCTACAAAAGGTGCCAAAGTGGGGGTTGTTACATTGGCTCTGGAAGGAGCAGAACCTGCTGGATGGTAATCCTCCACAATGCAAACACTCTTGAATTGAGGAACTTCGACCGTTTTATGACTATGCTTCATTGTTGGTTTGCGGACCCCCTCGCTGACCAAAAAATTAGATTGCGTCAAACCGTGAGGCAAGAGCTGTGGCAGAGTACACCAAAGTGTTCCGCAACTTGGCATGCCGACTCAACTGGCAGGAAGACATCTTCATCAGCTGTTTTAAAGATGGACTGAACGACGGCCTATACAATGCTTGTGTGGCCAGAGGGGCCTTGGCAACCCCACACAACTGGTGTGTGCTTGTTGAGGTGGTGGAAATTGACGAAGCCCATAACAAATACTGCACAGCGAGGTCCTGGAAGAAATCCCCTTGAGAAGAGAGAAACAGCAAAACCTCAACCTTCGCAAGCCAGATCAACCACCTACTTTAAATGTGGCCAAAGGGGGCATTGGGCTGCAGAATGCAAACCTGGCCAAGAAGGCCAGCCCGAATCACACGGGGAAACCTACCAAGGTGCCATCACAGGCCAAAGAGACGGTGCTGAAGGGGGTGGTCGTGTAGTTCACCACCTAAAAGTACTGAGGGAACTCCGACCTCATCAGATGATGGCCAGGGGTTCACAGACACCGACTCTTCCCCCCTAGTAACTGATCCAGTCATGCCAGTGATGGTTCCTATAGAACTGAGCCTCCCTGTGTTAAAGGCTAATCTCAGAGCCCAGTTAGATTCGGGATGCACCAGTTGCTTAGTAAATCCAACACTGGTTGAGAAGTTGGGAATTTGACTGAGGCGGTTAAAAGTCCCAGTGGCCTTTTGTCAATTGGACCATTTGGTTATGTGGGGCATCCCAGCCACTTTTGCCACTGAACCCACAGGAATGCAAATGGGAGCACATTCAGAAGTTATGAGCTTCGTAGTAGCACTCGGGATGGAGAGACCACTAGTTCTAGGGCTAGCTTAGTTAAAAAAGTGGAACCCTTATGTGAACTGGAGAAAAAAAAACTGCTAAAAGTTCTGGATAAACCATGCCTCCCAAACCCGAAAGGAACCTAAAGTGAATATCCTGAAGTGCAAATTAGGGGCAGTCATGCAAGGAAAGGACCTTCCTGTCATCCCCAAAGAGTATCAACACCTCCGAGAGATGTTTAGCGAGAAGGGCTCGGATGCCCTTCATAAACCTATTGACTCTGCTATAGAAATCCTGCCAAATTGCCAAACCCAAGCCTATACTCAATGACCCCCAGAGAGCTGGAAGAACTTCAGTTATTCATTGAAAAAAACCTAGCTCGAGGCTTCATTCGGCCAGCACAGCCATGGATGCTGGCTCCAGTCCTGTTCCGGGAAAAGATAGGACCCTTTGTCTATGCATAGACTATAGAGGGTTAAATGAGGTATGTGGGGAGAATGTTTATCCCCTTTCTCTGAAGATATGCTGGCCCATCTTGCCAAAGGAAAAATATTTACTAAACTGGATTTGAAGGAGGTATATTACCGCGTGAGAATCAAGGAGGGGTTGAATAGAAAACTGCTTTCAATTACCCGCTGGGTTGTTTCCAATTCAAAGTACTCCCATTTGGACTGCAGGGAGCCCCAGCTGTATTTATGCAATTGATCAATGAGGTCCTGCATCTGTACAAAGGAGTGCTTGTGTATTTGGATCACATTTTAATCTACACTGAAACTAAAGTGGAGCATCTGAAGCTTGTGAAGGCGGTTCTCTAAAAACTATGAGCTGTCAAGCTGTATGCCAAACTTTCCAAATGCGAGTTCCACCAAAGTAAAATAGACTACCTTAGCTACCGCATCTTGCATGAAGGAACTGAGATGGACCCTGAAAAGTCAGAGCTGTGTTGGACTGAGCGCCACTCCGCATTAGGAAGCAATTTTTTACCAGCAATTTATCCCTTCGTTCGCCCAGATAGTTCTCCCCATCATGAACTTACTTGACAAAAGGGGAGACAAGCCCAAACCCAGTCAGCCGCTTAAGTGGTCGATGGAATGCCAAGCCGCATTTGAGAAGCTCAAGCGCTTCTTTGCAGCCAAGCCAGTTTTGAAGCACCCTGACCCAACAAAGCCATTTGCTATACAAGCCAATGAGAGTGACGTAGCTATCAGAGCAGTCCTGCTGCAGGAAAATGAAAGTGGGCAGCTGCAGCCCTGTGCTTACAACTTTCTGAGACTCAGCAACGATGGGTGGTGTGGGCAGAAGAAGCATACGCCGTGAGATGGGCACTCCTGTCCTGGAGGCATTTTCTAGAAGGGAGTAAAATACCTTTTGAGATCTGGACTGATCATAAAAACCTAGAGGCACTGAAAACCTCTTCGCAAGCTCTCTCCTAAAGGAGGTACAGTACTTTAACCACTTTGATTTCTCCCTATGCTACTTCCCTGAGGGAAAGAATTTCCTGGCCGACACAGTCACATATGCCACAGTAAAGGTAAAGGTTCCCCCGCACATGCGTGCTAGTCGTTTCCAACTCTAGGGGCCGGTGCTCATCTCCGTTTCAAAGCCGAAGAGCCAGCGCTTGTCCGAGGACGTCTCAGTGGTCATGTGGCCATCATGACTAATGCCAAAGGCGCACGGAACGCTGTTACCTTCCCACCGGAGTGGTCCCTATTTTTCTACTTGTATTTTTACGTGCTTTCGAACTGCTAGGTTGGCAGAAGCTGGGACGAGTAACAGACGCTCACTCTGTTATGCGGCACTCGGGATTCGACCCGCCAAACTGCCGACCTTCTGATCGACAAGCTCAGCGTCCTAACCCGCTGAGCAACCGCGTACAACTGCTCAAATGTGGAAGTAGTCAAACCAGTGCTTCCATCCCATCAACTAGCTGCTCAGGTGACCACTCAAGCCCAGGGAAGAGAAAAAATTCAAATTTCAAAAGACGTGACCTTGGTCCTAAAAGCAGCACTAAGGAATGATAAATGGTTCCAGACTCACAGCAACGTTTGCTCAATCCGAGATGGACTATTTTCAGTGTGGGCGAAGCTCTATGTTCCAGACAGCCAGAAACTCATGGTCTTGAGGAGTTGTCATGACTCAAAGACGGCAGGACATTTTGGTTTTGTGAAAACATTATACCTTGTCAAGACAGTTCTGGTGACTGTCCCTCAAAAAAGATGTTGATAGCTATGTTGCTAGCTGTCCAGTACATGCCTAGGCAAAATGGCAGCAAGGGAAAACTCCAAGGCTTCTTCAAACAGTAGCTGAGCTGTTAGCACCTTGGAGAGATTTCTATAGATTTGATCGTAGAATTTGCCCAAAGCTCAGGAAACACAGTGATTTGAGTGGTGACTGATTTATTCTCCAAGCAAGTGCATTTTATCCCTTGTCAAAATCACTTCTACCTGGGGCCTGGCAAAACTGTTCCTGCATCACATCTATTGAGTACATGGAGCACCCCAGAGCATTATCTCACATTGGGGGGTACAATTCACATCCAAGTTTTGGCGAGCCTTTCTGGACTTATTGGGGAGCGTCCAAGGACTTAGTTCTAGTCATCACCCCCAAACAAATTGGGATGGTGGTGGTGAACGTAAAAACTCAGTACTGGAACAATACCTTAAATGCTTTATTATCAACAAGATAATTGGACTGACCTCCTGCTGATTGCAGAAGTGGCCTACAATTTTTTTTAAAAATCCATTTATATCCTGCCCTTCTCCGAAGACTCAGGGCGGCTTACAAGTTTAGCAGTAGCCTTCATTCTATGTATATGCCTGCTTATTAGGGCTTTCACACACACCCCAGCGGCATTATTACAAAGTCAGCTTAATTGCCCCCAACAATCTGGGTCCTCATTTTACCTACCTCGGAAGGATGGAAGGCTGAGTCAACCTTGAGCCTGGTGGGACTCGAACCTGCACTAATTGCAGGCAGCTGGTGTTACTTAAGGAGGCATTAGCCCACTGCTCCACCAAGGCTCTATACCTCTGTACATACTGGTTTTACCCCTTTTTGAGTGGCTACTTGGCAAGACTTCAAACCTATGCCCCTCTGCATCCAGGAATTTATCAACTTTGGTCTTAGATGGGGTTGCACTAACACGTATAGAGCTAGTGAGTAACCTGCGGGTCCTCCTAGACTGATAGTTCCTGCTCAAAGAGCTGGTGGCAGCTGTGGCCAAGAGGGCCTTTGCTCAGCTTCCTGTGGTGTGCTAATTACACCCTTTCCTGGATAGGGAGGACCTCCACTCAATCACCAATCACTCATGCCCTGGACTACTGCAACATGCTCTATATGCGGCTACCCCATGGACATTTTAGCTGTGGCCATGCAGCCAATTTTAGGTACCCAAAAAGTGTACCTGTGCTCTTTGAGCTGCATTGGGTGCCAGTTTGTTTCCAGGTCCAATTCAAGGTGTTGGTTGTGACCTACAAAGCCCTACGTTGACATTGGCCTAGCCTACCAATGAAAATGCCTTTGTCCAATTACACCAGCCCATCCCACTGGTCAGGCAGGGAAGGTATATTGCAGGCCCTGTCAGTTAAAGAGCCCCCACTGGTGGGGTTTAGGAAGACGGCCTTCTCTGTGGAATATTCTTCCCCCAGAGGTGAGGCAGCCCCCAACTCCCTTGGCTTTCCAAAAAGGAGCTTAGGCATGGTGCTGCGGCCTCGCAGAAGCCCTGGAGAATAGTCACCGGTGGGGCTGGTTAATCCTCCCTTCACCTTCCAGCTAATTTTAATCTCTTGCCTCCCCTTAATTTGTATACACTCTTTGAGGGAGACAATACGATCCTCTGAAACAGAACTACTCCACTCTTACCCCAAAGATCTTGCCTGGATTTGCAGCCAAAGCTTTGGGCGCCTGGACTTTCCACGCAGCGCCGGTATGTTACCCACCCCAACACCCTCTGGGGATTCCCCTGGGCTATGCCCAGCGGCCTCCTCCCAGGCACCGACTCGGGGGGGGGGGGCGGGGAAGAGGCAGCAGCAACGGCGAACCTCCCCCCGGCCGCCCCCCTTCAGTCCAAGGGGAGACGGCGGGAGCCGAAGAGCCCCCAGACTGAAGGGAAACGGCCCAGCCTGAGGGAGGGGAGCAGGGAACCCCGTGAATGGGGGGGGCGCTTACCCAGCGGAGACCCCCTGACAGCCCCCTCTGGCTCCCCACCTGTCGGCGGGGCTTCTCGGGGCCCCTGCTCGCCCGTCGGTCTCTGCCCCGGGCAGGCTCCACGCGAAGGAGCCGCCGACCGGCCCCGCGGGGAGACCGCGGGTTCAGGCTCGGGGCCTCTCCGGGGCAGGGGCCGGCCTCGCTCACGCCCGCCTCCCCCCGAGGCCGGCCGCGGGCCCCCGCCGCCCCTACCTGGCCGCAGACGAGGCTCGGCGAGGCCCGCCCAGCGCCGCAGGAGGCTCCGCCCGCGCCTGCTTTGGCGGCCTCCCAGCCCGCGGAATCGGCCGGGGCGGAAGCAGGAAGCGCGGGTGCGGAACTGCATTTCCCGGCGTGCCGCGCGCCGCCACCCACTTCCGTCGGGCCTGCGGAGGCGCTCTGGCTCGGGCGGCAGCGGCGGCGGCGGCGGGATGGAGGACGGCGACTGGCGCAGCGCCAACTTCCGGCAGAAGCTGGTCAGCCAGATGTGAGTGGCGGGGCGGGGAGCCCCGCGGGGTCGGCGGGCGGGGGGGCCTCGCCTGCGGAGCTGCTCGGCGGGGGGCCCGCGTGGCCGGACATCTGCGCCAAGGGAAGGGCTGCCCGGGCGGGCTCGGGGCGGGGAGAAGGCGCCAGCGGGTGTCCGGCCTGAGGCCGAAGCTGGGCGCTGGGCAAGAGCCCCGCGGAGGCCGCAGTCGCCCCGCCGTCCCCGGAGGCGGGCGGAAGCTCTGCCCCGTCCGAGGAACAGCCAGGCCGGGTGCCGCCCGCGATGCAGCCCCCTGCTGGGCCCGGCTGGGCGGGAAGGAGGGGCCCGGCCAGGTGGGCCGCCTTGCCTGGGGGGTGGTGGCAGGTGAGGTTTGGCCTGCAGGGATACCTGAAAAGGTCACCCCTCCCTCAAATTCAAATGAGGGGCTGTTGCGAATTCTTGCTAGAATTCAGGGCATAGAACCTCTTTTGATCTCATGGTAACCCAAAGATTTATTCATACCTCTTCTGTACAAACACTGTGCGATCTGTATCTACCATAACAAATTATTTTACAATTTAGTAAAATTAAACTTCCCTAGCCATTTGTTCCTTAGATACATGTAAAGCTTTTGATTCCCTGGAAATACTATTTTTTAAACCAATATTAAATTTTGGGACCAGTTTTCTTAAGATGATTGAACATATTTATAGACTAAACTCAGATATGACTCAACAGCTATGATTCATATCCCCTTACTTTTTTAAAAATGGTTCCAAGCAAATGCCTCTTTTATCACCTTTGTTAGTTAACATAGCCATACAAGCATTGTAATAGTACTCCGATCCTATAATCAGATTTGTGGGGTGGAAATGGGAGATAAGATGTATCTTTTAAATTTAGTTGCAGATGATATGATTTTAACTCTTAAATGCTTATTCAGCTAGCTATACTAAGAAGGAGTTAGACATGTCAAGACTCCAGTTAATTTTTATAAATCACATTTGATATTTTTCATATTCCCCTCAAAACACAAAAAAGGGCTACTCTGAGTGGCTAACAATAAAACAGAAAAAAAATATAAAAAATGTTTACGTTTCCCCTTGGAAGCTGATGCAACACATAAAAGAAAAGCACATTTGTGCTACATCTTTGGTAGTGTAGTAGAAGTGGGTATTTTATGCTTCAGTTGCTGGGACCCAATTCTAACTGAGAGTTCACTGAATCTTGTCAGACAGAATCTTTTCTCTTGTAGTAGCCAAACAAGAGTGGCAGTAATTAAACTGATTCTGGCCTTTGATGTAAAATTTAGGGTTTTTTCCCCTTCTGTTGTTTCATGTCTGATTCTCAGAGACTGCCCCAAAGTCTCCCAGTTGACTTCTTCCTCAGGCAGGACTATAACTCACCATCTCTGTTTCTAGCCTGATGCCTTCATTATGACACCAAAGCGGGCTATAAATATTTATATCAGGGTGATTGTGTTAACGTGCTCGATTTCAGTTAAGTCAGCCAGCAGCGTAAACATATCTCTGCAAAGCTTTCTGATTTACTCTACCCAAAGAGCAGGAGTACCTGTGACACGCGGATGTTTTCTACTTGGGATCCTAGAAAACTAAGTCGGTTATTCAAGATTTTGTCATTAGCAAACATTTTCTGGGCTTACAATTGATCTTCCGACTAACTTTCTTTGCACTTAATGCCTGGAAATGGATTATTTCAAAGCTTTTAGTTAGCATTGCAAGATTTTTAGTATATTAGCCCCAATTCCTTTCCTGGCTTTGGTTTTGTGGGCGATGGGGAAGCAGCTAATGATTTTTCTTGCCTCAATGTAAGACTTTGCTTTTTTCCACATTGAAATTCATTTTGTTGGATAGTTGTCAACGCTGCTAACATCAGATGTTCTTGCTTTGACAACAGATGGAAATGCAGCCATTTTCTCTATTGCTTTTAGAATTAGTTGCTGCTGGGAGGAGGAATAGGGATGAGAGTCCAGCTAGTCATAACAATAATAATTTAGTCATGGTAACCGAAGAACATTGGGCTCAGAGCTGATAGCATTTTGGCAGGCTGGAGAGCTAGGGAGAAAGCCCGCGCTTCAAGCTAATTGGGGAATGTGATTTATGACTGTTTATTGGAGGAGGGGATTGCACTTTGTTACTTTGTATCCAGGGGAGGGGAATTTAGTTTCTGGTTTCTACTATGTAGTGCCAGTACGTTGTTTCTCAAATAAAAGATTCTTTAAGGTAAGATTCTTTATCGGCTTAAAATGTCCTTTATTTATTGTTTAATTCTTTTTTAATCTTTGTATTCTATGTTTTTTATTTTTTTATTGTTGTGAGCCGCCCTGAGTCCTTAGGGAGAAGGGCGGCATATAAATTTAATAAATAATAATAATAAATAATAATAATAACAATCCCTCGAAGTTCTTTTGAAGAGTTTCATCTGTTGAAACCATGACAGATTCTGATTCTCCAGTAGTCAGCAGTTATTTCTTTTTTCAGGGTTTTTTTTCCAATCAAAAAGTTATTTTTGTTATATATTTTTATAATTCCATCAAAAACTCTTTAGGGTATAATCTTGACAGTTTTTTTAGTTCCTAAATTTATGCAGACTGTAGTATTTTAAATCAAATTTTAGTATATCTCTTTCCTCCTTAATATTAATTCGCCACTTCCATCTGTAAGGGAATGGGTATATAGTCCCCTCCCTTCACTTTCGGAGTTTTTCTTGCTGTGGGGATCTTTCTCAAGGATTCAATTAGTAGATAGAAGAAATAAGATCAGTACTGTCACCAATTCCAAGCAGGCTGTTCACCGATGTTCAGGTTCGTGCTCTGGGACTTCGGCTGCAAGTAGCTTGGGCGAGATGCTGATCTCACGCTAGCCTTTCTCCTGTCAGGTTCGGAGGGCTTCTCTTGGATCAGACGAAGCGATTGCTGTCGCTTCATGATCAGTGGGGTGCCCCTCCTTCACAGTCACCTCTTCAGGGAGACTTCAGACCTATCTAGGGTCCCCCTGGCAGGACAAAACTAGCTGTAAGAAGTGGAGTCCGCTCTCGCACAGCCATTCGCTACGGGCGCAAAACCGGAAGTCCCTAAAAGTCTTTTCCCCCTCAATGGGTGTTGGCTTTTCGTTGGGAGCACTGATGAGAACACTGTTTGTGCTCCTAGCTGCTTAACTCTGTTGCCTAGTTGTTTGTAGTCCCTCACTATTGCACTCAGGTTGTTTATTGTGTCGTTAGTCCCAATGTTGAGGAGGAGGAAGGGGTAGTAATCTGTAGCCTAATTATTTTGGTTAGGTTGTCAGCCACAACTTTGTTATTGCTTGACAAGAGATGAAGAAGTAGCTATTTCATATGTTAAACTTGTGTATTGCTTTAAGACTTGTGTATTGCTTTAGTTTAAGATTAGGAGGGGGGATGAGTAGGATTGCACCTTTCAAGGCCATCTCTAACTAAGATAAGGCCTTGGTGGGTTTTCTAACGGAAGGGAAACTGATTCTTTAAATTAATTGGAGAATATAATTAATGACAAAATTAGAAAGGTGGAGAATTGTGTTTTAATATATTGTGCAAGGGGCGGAGATTTCAGATTCCAGCTTCCTTCGAGCAAGCATTTGCCGGTGTATTAGGCTAATAAAGGACTTTTAAGGTAAACAATGCCTCAGAGTCACTTGAAAAGCCCATACTTCGGAAGCTTGACATCAAGCTGGAATCTTCCTACTTTTTAAACTAATTAGGGAGTCCCGACCTCCCGTCACTGTCTCTAAGTTTGGGAGGCAGTCTGGCAAAGAGTTGGAAAAGATCCCACAATGGAGGAAGAAAAATTGTCTAGCTCCCCGGCACCAGCAGCCTCCCCAGTGGGGGAAGGGCCAACAAAGTAGCTGGCAGAGAAAGAGTTTCAGCAATCCTCCCAGCTGGGAGCTAGACCCAAACAACCAGGAGGATTGGTCTGGTCGTCAGAGTGGATTAAGCCCAGTGGAGACTCGGAGCAGCCAGGCCATCCCCAAGGGCTTCAAAGGCAGAGGAGGTGGGACGGCAACAAAGAGAATCCTGCACATCATATTCCCCAGACCGGTGGGGAGCAGCCAGGCCAGCTGAGATTGAAGACTCGGGTGAGTGGAAATATCCGTCTGCAACCCAAAGCCAATCAGTTGACAATTTAGCAGAAAAGTTTGAAGAACTAGGAGTGAGAAGCTCAGAACAGCTCCTACCAAAAGAGGCCCCCAGCCCCCTTTACACAGAGCTAACGGCCCTCCAACCCCTGGAGTTCCCTGCTAGGGCCTCCAGTCCCACAGAAGAAGAGGAACTAGGGGCCCCTCAGCAGTGGGCAGTGTGGCAGCCCCCACAGAAGGAGGGGCAGCAACCTCTGAGCCTAAATCAGCTGATAGAGGCCTTGCAGCAGATTGGGGTATTGCAGAAGCCTGGAGGGAAACAGCCAATTGGGGAACAACCATCCCATGGAGACTGGTCACCACCCCCGAGTGCCAAGCAGCCACTGAGGGGCCCGCAAGTGAGGGAGACACCACAACCTTTGAGACTTACCATGACTGTTAGTAGATCAGCAGCAGAGGGCGCTGCCATTCCCTGCAGCCAAAATCCAGAGCAGACAACAGCAACCCCCACCCATCCAACAACCATTGAGGGTCCTACAACAGGAGATGGTGCCACAACGTCCAGCCGACCAACAGCATCCTCCCCACAGACAACCACAGCAGGGGAGGCAGCAGCAGGGCCCAAACGTGCAACCCCTGGGTCTACAACAGCACCAATGGGGTAGACAGCATTTGGGAGTCCAACAGCAGCAGTGGGGGCCTTGGCAGCCAGTGAATCAACAACCAGGAGGGGGCCAGCAGCACCTGGGGGCACAACAACAGCAGTGGGGGCCCCAACAACTGTTGATCCAACAGCCAAGGTGGGGCCAGCAGCAATGGGGGCCCCAGCAAGCGATGAGCCCACTCTTCAAAGCAACCTTTGATGGGGACCCAGAGAAACTGATTTTTTCCTCAACCAAGTACGCTCTCACTTGAATCGCTGGGGTCACACTTACCCGGACCCGGGTGCGATGCTTGATGTGATTGCATCCAACCTAGAGGGAGAAGCGTCTGAACAATTTATATAACGAGCAGGACCCCCACCTTTTCCTCCTGGGGCTGAGGGAAAGATTTGAGGACCCATCCATTGCCCTCAAAGCAGAAGAACAAATCCATAAGATAAAGGAAGCTGACCGGCCTGCCCTAGATTACGTGCGGGAGTTTCGAAAGATGGCAGGTCGGATAGAGAGATGGCCTGAGCAATCAATAATTCATCTTTTTAGAGAAGGGTTAGATGACCACCTCTCTCAGTCATGTATCTACTGAGCTGTACCTGACCAGCTGTGTGAATGGTACCAGGCAGCGGTGAAATTAGATGTCCAGCTCGCCCACTATAAAAAGCCTCCCCCACCTAAAACTGTGCCAAAACCAGGATCCAGATGGCTACCACCCCCTCGAAAACCCCCAACAACTGCTACTGCCGAAAGACCTAGACCACCTACAGGTCTGCCAATCAAGTGCTTTCGATGTGGACAGCAGGGACATCGAGCAGCAACCTGCCCAGTTCCTTACCCGCAACAGCAGAGTAGACCAGATCCAACAACAAGGAAGAAACCTGCACAACAGCCACTGAGAGAAAAGTCCAACTGGGTCACCCAGGAGCCTGTTATCCAGGTTACGTGCCCCACCCAGGAGAACGCTGGCCCACTGACCGGACCCACCCCCACTTTACCCGGTGTTGACAGCGACGATGGAGGGGAGAACGACCCGATGGTGGGTGGACGTATCCTACCTTTTTTATTATCAGCTAAACTCATAGTCCCTAAGTCAGGGACACAAGTAGACCTGAAAGTGCTAGTCGATATTGGTTGTTCCCGATGCATCATTAGCCGTCATGCGCCTTGAGACTGGGCATACGGGCTAAGCCGTTGTCCAAACCTGTGAGGCTTGAACAAGCTGATGGCTCCCTAATGGGAGGGACTTTAGTCACATAATTAACGGAGCCCTTACGCCTAGAAATAGGCGAGCAGTGGGAATTTATTCGCTTCCTGGTAGCTCCAAAGATGTCTGAAACTGTGATTGTAGGACTAGCCTGGCTAGACAAATGGAAGCCATTGATCTGGTGGGAAAAGGGAATGAGAACTGTGACACTACCCATAGGGCCCGATCCCCCCATTGATTCAACTGATGTTGCAGGAGAATTTAGCCCACCCAATGAGCGAGTGCACATGGCTGCCTTATGGCCACCTGGCAAGCTGCTCATCCCCAGCGAGTACCAGGGCCTAGCGGAGGCATTTACTGAAAAAGAATGCAACACCTTGCCTCCTCACCGTCCCAATGATTGTTCCATTGAACTATTACCAGGGGCCAAACTCCCCCGACCAAGAATGTACACTATGTCCCCCCTTGAAACGGAGGAGATGCAGCGATATGTGGATACAAACCTAGTGAGGGGATTCATCGAACGGGCCAAGTCTACTGTGGGAGCCCCTGTGTTGTTCAAAGAGAAAAAAGATGGGTCTCTACGTCTCTGCGTGGACTATAAAGGCCTAAACGCTGTGAGTGTGGGAAATAAATACCCTCTCCCCTACTGAAAGACTTGCTAACCCACCTGGTGAAGGGGAGCATCTTCACCAAGTTAGACCTGAGAGAAGCATATTACCAGGTAAGAATAAAAGAGGGGGATGAGTGGAAGACAGCCTTCAACTGCCCCTTGGGGAGCTACCAATTCAAAGTCATGCCATTTGGACTGCAAGGGGCCCTAGCTGTATTTATGCAGTTGATTAATGAGGTCCTACATGAACACCTATACAAAGGGGTCCTAGTATACCTTGATGACATCCTGATATACAGCACGAATATGACTGACCACATAAAACTGGTCAGAGAAGTGTTAAAGAAACTATTGAATGCCAAACTTTATGTCAAATTGTCGAAATGTGAATTTCACCAAACCCGATTAGATTATCTTGGCTATAGAATCTCCAATGAGGGTATCGAAATGGACCCAGCCAAAGTAAAAACCATAATTGAATGGCAGCCCCCAAAAACCTGCAAACAGCTCCAGAGCTTCCTAGGGTTTTGCCAACTTCTACCATCAATCTCTTTTGCCGAGATTGCTCTACCTCTTACAGAACTACTCAAAACGGGCAAGGGAGGGGGGAAACCGCGACCTGGCCAACCGCTAGCATGGACTATGAGTTATCAGAAAGCTTTTGAGAATTTAAAAAGACTTATTTGCGGCTTAACCAGTCCTAAAGCACCCCTACCCAGGGGAGCCCTTAGTAATTCAGGCAGACGCCAGGGACATGGCAGTCGGAGTGGTGTTATTGCAAAAGAATAAAAGTGGGTCCTGCTAAGAAATTTACTAAAAGCGAGAGAAGATGGACAGTCTGGGAGAAAAAGGCCTTCGCTATTAGGTGGGGGCTATTAACCTGGTGGCACTACTTAGAAGGGAGCAAGGTGCCTTTTGAAGTATGGACAGATCACAAAAATTTAGAGGCACTAAAAACCCCCCGCAAATTGTCCCCAAAACAAGTACGATGGGCACAGTACCTCAGTCGTTTCAACTTTACTCTAAAGTACATACCAGGAAGAAAATCTTCCTAGCTGATGCGCTCTCCCGATTGCCACAATACAAAAGCGAATGCGAAGAAGTTCACGAGGCAATTATTTCCAGTCCACAAACTGTGTCCCAACTCACACCTCGCAGGACCCCTATTCCTGATGACCCCGGGGTAAACAAAATAAAGCGAGAATTCCTCACTGATCAATGGTTTAAAGACAATCAGACATCCCTAACATGCAGGGATGGTCTGGCTTACAAGGGGGGAAAATTGTACTTGCCTGAAGGTCTTCGTCTTAATGCCCTCAAACACAGCCATGATGTCAAACAGGCTGGACATTTTGGATATCTAAAAACTGTACATCTCACTCGCCGGCAATTTTGGTGGCCAGGACTAAAATGAGATGTAGAATACTATGTCAAGAGCTGTACTGTATGTGCCACCATGAAAAGAATCTCAGGAAAGACCCCTGTGTTACTGCAACCGGTGGCCGAACCTTCTCAACCATGGGAAGAAATAGCTACGGACTTTATAGTAGACCTACCCGACAGTAGAGGAAATACTGTCATTTGGACTGTGATAGACCTATTTTCAAACAGGCTCAATGCCTGACTACATTGTTCCTAAAACATATCTATCGACTACATGGTGCCTCTAAGCGAATAATTCGGACAGAGGGGTATAGTTCACAGCAAAATTTTGGAGAAACTTTCTTAAATTAATTGGATCATCTCAAGGCCTATCAGCTGCTTTTCACCCGGCTACTAACGGAGCTGCAAAATCCGCCAACAAAATGGTGGAACAATACCTTAGATGCTACGTCTCTTACCAACAAACAAACTGGACCGACCTCCTCCCTTTTTCAGAGGTGGCTTACAATAATTCAGTACTTAGCAGCACCGGCTACACTCCTTTCCGTGTAGCCACAGGGAAAGATTTCAACCCCATACCGGAATACCCTCAGTTACCCTCCGCTTCCCAGACTCTCGATCAGTGGGTGAGGGGTTGGGAAGAAGTTTGGAAAAATACAAAAGTGGCCTTAAAAAAGACTTTTGAGACCTACGAAAAGCAAGCTGACAAAAAGAGAGCTCCCCAAAAATCATTCCAAGTTGGGGAAAAGGTCTATTTGTCGACCAAATACTTATGCCTGAAACTACCCAATAAGAAATTGGGACCGAAATTCTTGGGGCCTTTCCCCATTGGGAAAATCATCAACCCGGTCACAGTAAAGTTGAAACTACCCAGACTTTTGGGGGAAATTCACCGGGTGTTCCATTGTAGCTTGCTGAAACCTTTTCGAACCTCCACTTTAAGACCTCCCCCTAAGAAAGCACCTAGACCCCTCATGGTAGCAGGTCAGACCCGTATTCTTGACTCTAGAACAGACATGTCAAACACAAGGCCCAGGGGCCGGATCCGGCCCGCGAAGTGGTTTCATGTGGCCCACGAAGCCATCCTGGAAACAGTGAGGGAACGGCCCCCACTGCCTTGGCCCTGGCCCAGAGACCCTCCTCCTGCCAGAGACCCTCAGATTTGTCCCACTCCTTCCCAGGCCCCCATAGGCACCCTTGATGTGAACGATGTAGAGCTGGCCATGCTCACCCAGTAGGCCATACGCGCTCTAGCCACGCCCACCCAGTAGGCCACACTCACCCTGGCCATACCCACCCGGCCCCCTAAGGGCAACCGCAATGCTGATGTGGCCCTCAATGAAATTGAGTTTGATACCCCTGCTCTAGAATCTTTAAGGGAAAATTGCAATACCTAGTACAATGGAAAGGAAGCCATTTGGGTGAAATCTACTGATGTGAAAGCTGACAGACCTATCAAAAGGTTTTATGAGAAACACCCCAACAAACCAAAAGCCAGTTCCTAGCTTGTGTTTTGTTTACATTACAAGATCTGTCCTTTTTCTAAGGGGGGGGTGGATGTCAACGCTGCTAACATCGAATGTTATTGCTTGACAAGAGATGAAGAAGTAGCTATTTTATATGTTAAACTTGAGTATTGCTTTAAGACTTTGCATTGCTTTAGTTTAAGGTTAGGAGGGGGGATGAGTAGGATTGCACCTTTCAAGGCCATCTGTAACTAAGAGATGTGCAAGGGGCGGAGATTTCAGATTCCAACTTCCTTCGAGCAAGCATTTGCCGGTGTATTAGGCTAACAAAGGACTTTTAAGGTAAACAATGCCTCAGAGTCACTTGAAAAGCCCATATGTCGGAAACCTGACAGCAAAGCTCCCTGATTGTATGTCTGGTCTGCAGATGGATGGTTCTGTTCCTTTGAGGATGGAGTCTCCTATTAAGAACACTCTCCTTTCTTATTTTTGGTGGGGGGGCTGCAGTCTGGGGTGCTTTTCTGTTTATCTCAGGTGTGTTTGTTGAAGTGACTTTTTTAGGGATATTTGAAGTGACCTTTTTAGGGATGTTTCAAGTTGTCTTTTTGCTAGGTCTCTGCATGTCTTCTGGGGGGTGGGGTTGTGTGTCTGCGTGTTTCCGTCTAAGGGGAGAAATTGATTGATCAGTTTTAGTGGGGCTGTTTCTGGTTGGGCAAGGTTGGGCAGAGGGGATTTGTTGTATGCTGTTTCTTTGGGTATTGTGTTTTCTTCTGTGTGTGTCTTCCTCCGAGGGTTTTATCGCTGGGGTCAAGTCCTCTAGGAGTTATTTGTTGTTTGGTTCTGTTTGGGTGGAACTGGGGTTTGGCTAGAGTTGCTTCTAAGTTCCTAACCTTTTCCTGTAGTAGTTCACATAATTTACATTTGATGCATGTATATTGGGGTGTTCTTTGGGCATCAGTGCATACATGGAACATGTATTGCATACCACAATAGCCTCAGTTGTCTGTTCCATGAGTTTGGTGTTTGGTCTTGCCTCCTTGCTGCCACCTGTAGGCCTCTGGTCCGCTGCTGCTTCACTGCTGCTGCCTACAGGCCTCCCGGTCTGCTGCTGCTGCCTTGCCTTCACTTGCAGGCCTCCCGGTCCGCCACTGCTGCCTTCCCTCCACCTGCAGGCTTCCTGGTTTGCTGCTGCTATCTCACTTCTGCCTGCAGGCCTGCCAGTCCTCAGAAAAGGATGCCATCGCCTGCAGGCCTCTGGTTTGCTGCTGCTGCCTCACCACCATCTGTAGTCCTCCCGGCTCATTGCTGCTGCATGTCCATCGCCCACGAGCCTCCCAGTCACCTGCTGCCGCCGCCTGCCACCTCTGTGCTGTCCCCAGCCACCTCACCAGTCCGCTGCCTCACATTTCCGCTGGCCATCTCCTTTTCGCTTCCCCAGCCATCCCACCAGCGGTCTGCCTCGCGCTGCCGTCAGCTGCCTCCTTTCCACCTATATACTGTAGATGTAGTACCATTAAGGATTACTCATTGAGTACGGTTTGAGTTACAAATCCATCTGATGGTGATGCTGTCTGTCCCACATTTTTCTAGCTTATCAAGAAGTATGTTGTGGTCTACTTTGTCAAATGCCTTGCTGAAGTCTAAATATACTAAATATGCTATGTTTACAGATCTGTTCAAAAGGGAAGATCCCTTTTGATTTAGATATTCAAAAGGGAAGATCCTTTCTAACAGCTCAAGGGTGGACAGTCCAGGGATCTCTCTTATCCTCCCAATATAACCACCAGAGTTCCTATTCCCTGTATTGAATGGGTCCAAAATATTGCAAAGCAGGTGGGTTAAGGAGTAAAATGTTTTCCTTAATTATTTAAGACACATTCCTTCCAATTCCATGAAGAATCTAAAGGTTCCTACCCCTGTTTTGGACTGGCATGTTTTTGAGGCATGTTGGAATCAGCCAGAGGTGTAAGAAAGGGTGTAGAAGCAGGAGGGCCTGATGCTACAGGGGGCAAGATCCTTGAGAGGGGTGCCTGCTAATTGTAGGGAAAACTTCAGAACTTCCAGTCTGGTTAATCGAAGCTGGCTATTGCCTGTTTTCTGGGAAGAGTTTGAGTCTGTAACCCTTGAGGAACTGGAGTAGAGTAGGAACTGCAAATGTGACCAAATGAATGTTAGATCCATGCCCCTCCTGACTGGGTTAAGGCCTCCTGGGAAGTGGGATATGGAGGGTCCAAGTGGTGGTAAATTTGTTCTTGAGTTAAGGGGATGGTCCATTGATGGAGAAGTGCACCTTAAAACATCTCTGGACCCAACAGTGTTCATCCATCCAGTCTCCAGCCTTCCCTTTTGGGGGAAGGTTGTTGAGATATTAGGCATTCACTTTGCAGCTCCGGGAGGGCGGGGGGCTAGAAGAAGTGGATTAGCTGCCTTTTTTCAGTCCAGTTTCAATCCTGGTTGTAGGATGGAGAGGGAGATGGCATTCACAGCCTGAAGACTGGGGAGTTTTACGCTGGAGGGTGCTGCTGGATTGATGGCAGACTCCACTTCCCCCCTTCTGCTTTCCACCCATCCATCTTTTGGTTATCATATTGATGTATTCTTATTGTGTTCTTTTTCTTTGCTTTATTGTTCTGTTTTACTTCTGTTTATACTTTTTTTGTTTCTTTTTATTATTGTAAGCTGCCTAAAGTAGCCCCATGGCGAGATAGGTGACAAATAAATTTAACAAATAAATAAATAGATTGCATTTGTAGATTCACGTCAAATTCAGATCTCTTAGCAGCCTTGGAGACTATCAATCATGGTATCCATCTGGATCAAATATAGTGTGGTCAGAATATCTCAGTTTCTAGAGGCTGTTCAGGTCTGGATGGGAAGGAATAAATTGAAACTGAACTAGAGCAAGATCATCTAGTTCAAGGAATTTATTAATCCCATTTTTCAATGGAGCTGCATTTCACCATGTTACAGTGTGCAATTTGGTTTTCTTTCTGGAATGATAGCTGTTGCTTGAGGAAGAGATAGCAGCTACAGCCAAGAAAGGCTTTGCACACATTGTACTAATTGTGCCTTTTATTGGATCATGGTACCCTGTTCATGGCCACTCATGGCTCAGTCAGCCTTGTATATGAATTATGACATGTACCTATAGAAGAGGACAGAGGTTACAGTGGATGAAGCTGCCCTTGGAGACGACCTCAAAACCACAGCCCTATTCAGAATACAGTGGTGTGAGCTGCAGTGGTTATGGGCTGGCTTCCAGATGTGATCCAGCATGCTGGTTGCCATCTGTATAACCTGTTTTCAGGATCACCCATCTTCCGTTGAATCTGCCTGACCAATAAGACTTGAGTAGGTGGGTTGTTTGGTCTTCCAGCACAAGGAAGGCATGCCTTCTGGAATGTTCTTCCCCCTCAGACCTTCAGGAAGGCCTTGGAAGGCCTCGTGCCAGGATGTCCATGAGCTTGCTGTTGAGTCTGAATGGCTTGTTCGTAGGTGTACAGGCCTTTCTGCTCCTGTGTTAATTTGTCTATATTTTTGTTTCCCACTCTTGGAAGCTGGCTATAATTGTATATGGAAATCACAAACTGAAATGATAAATGAAGATAAATGAATAGTAAAGCCCTCCATATAACTGGAGGAGTCTAGTTTCCTCAGCTTTCAAATGGGGGTGGGTTTCCTCTGATACCCCCTCCCAATTCGGACCCATTTAGATGCCCTGACTCAGAATTCCTCCTTCAAGAGAAGTATTTCAGCAGACGATGGCGAGTGCCATGGCTCCTTGGCCCAAGTGAGCCCATGCAGCTGTGGTTCCTTGCGCTGTCCCTGCCCCTGGTGGCTTATAGGCAAGGAAGTGTCCTGCATGGCAACCAAGCTCAATCCAGATTGTGGGGCTGGTGCAGGAGAAGCCCCAGCATCCCTTCAAGAAAGAGCCACCTGACCGGCGGCGAAGAGGCTTTGTCCACCAAATTTCCCAGGAGTTCATTATTGGTAGAAAAACACTACTAAACAAAATCCATACTGTCAGGACCCACCTCAATCCACATCTTAGGAAATAAGAACTCTTGGATGCAAGTTTAGTCCAAAAGGAAAATGTTTACTAGGATGGAATCGATTGTGGCAATACAAGATGGAATCTAACAAAGTTACATTTCAATCCTATATAAAGCATTCCCATTTCAGCCCCCTCCCCTCATCCATTTGGTCAGGCTCCCATCATTTACTTAGGTGTCAGGCCCTTCCGTGGGAAAGGGAACTCTCTTTGGTTTTATTGTTATTGCTTCTTCCTTTTCAGTTGTAAATGAAGATGGATCCAGATCCGTCTCTCCTCCTCCCTCCCCTTCCCTGTTGTTTGAAGATCGCCTATTTCAATCTAAGTAACCATCCTCTCCCCCCCCCTCGGAGAGATGGCAGAATCCCCAGAATAAGCACAATGTTCTACCTATACATTTATGAAATGTGATATAAATGGATTCTGACACATACCTCTTTTCACGAAGAGGAGCCAGCCGAAGCACCGGGCTCATTCATAAGAGACGTGCCATAAATATTGGAAAGTTTTCTCAGGCTGCCCCAGTTGAGCCTGAGCAGACTCTTCTTTCTTGCAGTGAAGATGCCATGAGAAAGGCTGGCGTTGCTCACAGTAAGACCAGCAAAGAAATGGAAAACCATGTTTTCATGAAGGCCAAGACGCGGGTAAGAAGTTCCTTTCCTGGCTGGAGGAGTCGGGTGGGAGGGAGCCCCTTGCAAGGAGAAGTGGCTGACCGGTGGCCCCGCAGGCGAGGCGGCCTCCGCACACGTTCCCCTGCCTGCCAGGGGTTCTGTCCTGTCCAGGGCTCCATCCCCACCTGGCAGATTACGTCATGCGGGCACCTTGCCGAGCAGCACCGCAAGAAAGCCGAAGGGGCTGCTCCCTGCGCTCTGGACATTGTGTGGCCCAGCTGGGCTGCTCCCGCCCCCCACCAAGCCCCTTCCCTTCCTCCCCATGGGGCACTTCTGCGGGCCCAAGCAGGAGGCACCAGAAGATGCCCAACCAGCTGCGTCAAGAAAGCAGCTTGAGATGGCACATTATTCGCTTCGTGTGAGCGAAAGGCATCCAGACCCAGTAGGTGAGAGGTACTTTCCGGTGAAGGTGCTTAGAATCTGGGTTCCTGCCGCCGCCTCCTCGAGATGTTCTCTCAGGAAGGCTCTGACCCCTCTCTCCAGGGGGGAGGAGCCCTGAGCAGGATGGGACTTAGGTTTCAGAAAAGGAGGTTCTGCTTGTAGGCTGGAAACTCTTCCTGAGGGGAGGAGGTTCCCCTCCCCCCTGGGCCAAAAGGAAGGGTGTCCTAGTGGCTAAGGTGCCAGACTAGGAGCAGGGAGACTGCTTGCTTGGGAAGGGCCCAGGCGAGTGGAAGCAGCTGAGAAGTCGAAGGGTCAGAGCAGGGACGGCGCCCCCCCTCCGCCCCCCAGAGTTCAGCCGGCTCCCCCCCACCCCGTCACTGTAACCTGAAGTGAACTGGTAATCCGCTCTTCCCAGCTCTGTGGCCCCAGGTGTCCCAGACTGCATGGTATGCAATACAGTGCAGGAGGGGTTTGTGAAGCTGTGGCCGTGAGTTTCTGAGCCCCACGGATCGAGGAGATCGGTTCCACTGGATCCAAGGAGAGATCCCTGGAACCCGCCAAGTCCTTTTGCTCCGGTGGTGGCTGGCTGGCCTTTCTCCCCTGCTCCGCAAAGACCGGCAGCCCCAGCCTGATGGGGCAACAAGTTGCATCAGCCCTGGCCTGCCTCCCTGCTGCCTTCCACAGTGTGTTTTCCTAATTTCCTAATTTCAGGACGAATATCTCTCTCTCGTGGCAAGACTCATCATCCATTTCCGGGATATTCGTAAGTAGCCCTTTTTGTTCCTGTGGGTTGGCTTAAGGCCATTTTTCCTGGCTGCCTTGTCCTGGGGTGGGAAGGAGCCAGATTGGGGAGCTCGCATCAAGTCTTAAACACCCCCCCCCAAGCTGGAATTTGGAGCCAGGTTCCCAACAGTGGAGAAAGCGCTCGAGCTGGGCCTGGTCTCGGAAATCCAAGGAGAATTGTTTGTGTGATGCTGAGCTCTTGGAAGGAAGGAAGGAGGAGGGAAGGGGAAGCGGGGGAGGAAGGAAAGAGGAGGGAGGGAGGGAGCTGAAAATGAGGGATGAGAAAGCCAAGCCCAGCATCCAAGTCCTCCCGTTGAAGGGCTTGAGCAGCTCTCGGGGGAAGGAGTCTCCTTTGCATTTGAGGATCCTATGCAATAATAATAGTGAGAATATAATTACTCATCTTGTTTCAGGTGGCCTAATTATATTTCTGGAAAATGAGTCTTTTCCAGGGAATGAGGGATATTGGCATTAACTCTGAGCCCCCAAACATCCTCAGAAATGACACTTTGTTTTGGGCCTAAAGCCCATTGGAGGGAGAGCCAAAGATTTTAGGGGCTCCAGAGCCCCACTTCTCATTTCCAGCTACAAATTTGAAAAGACCTTAAAGGAAAAACCCATGTTCCCCAGCAGAAGCCCGATTGGCCCAGTTGGGTCATTCCCTAAATCTTTGTGTACAACTGTTACCCCCTTTTGTTTCCTAGACAACAAGAAGTCCCTGGCCTCTGTCAGCGGTAAGGAGCCCCTCTTTGTCCCCTTCCTTTGTAGTGACGCTTCCGAAAGCGAAGGCCAGGCTGGAGGGGTGGGTATCCTGGGCTGCCCGAGGCTGCTGGATGGAAAGAGGAAGTGACACCGCTTCAGCCTCTTCCAAGGTTGCCAGAATCAGCACGGAAGACGGGTTGGCGCTGGGGGAAGGGGGGGCACGGCTACATCTTCGTCTGAGTTGAGGGAGCAGAGCAGATGCAGCTGTCTGTTTATTCTCCCCAGACCCTATGAATGCGCTGCAGAACCTGACTGGTGGTCCTCCAGCAGGACCAGGGGCCATGGGGATGACTTCTCGTCCTCAGGGGGCCTCCCTGGCCGGGTTGAGTGGGCTCGGGCCCCCCATGGGGCAGCCGATGAATCTCCCAGGACAGCAGCCTCCTGGACCTGCCGGGATGGCCCCTCACGGCATCCCCAACATCCCTGCTGCCAGCCAGCCGAGTAAGTACTTGGGGCAGGTTCCCTCTCATGGGTTCGGAATTGTGGGGAAGCCTCCCCCGGGACAGCAAACGCTTTGTCTCAGTAGACGATCGCAAGGGGGTCTTTTTGAACACGAGATGGCAGCCAAGTAGGAGGGCCGCTCTTGTGCAGAATCAGGGACCTTCACTCCAAAACGTCTCTTGGTGCACATTCAGCATGTGGCCCTTTGTGACACTTCAGCCCAGCTCCAGCTGCAGCAGATGGCTGCGCAGCAGCAGCAGCAGCAGCAGTTCCAGCAGCAGCAGCAGCAGGCTGCCCTGCAGCAGCAGCAGTTCCAGGCCCAGCAGTCAGCAATGCAGCAGCAGCAGTTCCAGGTGCAGCAGCAGCAGCAAGCAGCAGCAGTAGCTCAGCAGCAAATGCAGGTGGCCCAGCAGCAGCAGCAGCAGCAAATGCTCAAGTTGCAGCTGCATCAACAAAGCCAGCAGCAGGTGAGAGCAAAAGCTTCATAGTCTCCAGCAGCAGGAGAGGGAGGCAGGCTCTGGTGGCCAAGGGCTGGCCAGTTACTGTGGGCATACTGAGAAGGGGCTGGGCTGGCTCCCCAGAGGCCATCAGTCTGCTCCACTTGGGGCCCGAGGGAAAGAGAGCCTGCATTTACATAGCTGGGTCTCTGAATCTGCTCCCAAGTGCAGAAAAAGGAATCCAGGTGGACTTTGGTGCAGCTCCCGAGGCCTCCAGCACCTGGGGCAGCGGAGCCTCCCCAGGGCCTTTCTGCTAGCACTTCCTTCTCTTCCACTTCTGACTTCAGATGCAGCAGCAGCAGCAGCAGCAACTGCAGCGAATTGCTCAGATGCAGCAACAGCTGCAACAGCAGGCTGCTCAGGCTGTTCAGGCCCAGCAGCAGCAGCAGCAGCAGCAGCAGCAGCAGCAGCCTCAGCCCCCACCGCCGCAACCGATGCAGCAGCAGCAGCAGGTGGCCCAGGCCCCTCCCCAGCCCCTGGTCTCTCAGGCACAGACCGTTCCGGGACAGATCCCTGGCCAGGTCATGTCCATGGCCATCCTGCCCCAGCAGTTAAAAGCCATGCAGGTAAGTGCTCAGAATGGCTGCCTCTGATTGCCCACCTCCGTTTTCCCTCTGGCCCCTAAAGCCAGTAATATAGAATAGTCAAAGAAAGCAAGGAAATGGCTAAGATTAACAAAATGCAGAACAGTTTTGATGGAAATAATAATTAATTTTGAAACTAGAAAAAAGGCTAAGCAAGAAGTCTTCAACAGAGAGAATGGAATTGAAACTAAAACTCAGGAAATTATTTGCTGTGCAGCTCCAGTCAGAGATACCTGGCGATAATATTTTGGAACTCGTAGAGAAATGCTGTTGATGTCAAGAGGTGGATACTATAATGATATAAATGTTAGGATTAAACAATGATGAAAAGTAAGTGTAAAAATGTTGAACAATTGTAAGGCGGTGAATTTAGATGGTGTATATTTAGAGATGTTAAAGCATGATAGAGTGAATAAATGTGAATTGAGAGAGAGTTGCAGGAATGTGCAGTTTAAGATGTGTTGCTGAATGTAATTAAGAGTGGCATTTCTTGAAAGTAAAGTTTATGTAAATGTAGATGAAATGCCTAGCAGTGTTTCGCACTGAGATGATCTCCCCTTGCTCAGAAAAATATATTTGTGGATTAAAAGTATATGAAATGCTTGTGGTGATAGAAGTGTAGAGAGACAGAAATGCATAGCTTGTTGATTAAAACCTGGTCTTCAGCAAATCTTTAATAGATAATGCGATACAACAAGGAATAAAATATATGAAAGTTAATGTATCAAAGCAGGATCAATGTGTTTGTCGGTGAAAATGGAGTGAACAGTTGCAAGTTGTATTTATCTATATATCAATTTATTACAAAAATAGATGAGAAAATCTTGGATCTTGGAGTCCTGGTGGACAATCACTTAGATATGAGCCAGCAGTGTGCAGCAGCATCCAAAAAAGCCAACACAGTGCTAGGCTGCATTAACAGAGGGATAGAATCAAGATCACATGAAGTGATAATACCACTTTATGATGCCTTGGTAAGGCCACACTTGGAATACTGCATCCAGTTTTGGTCATCACAATGTAAAAAAGATGTTGATGATTAGGGGACTGGAGGCTAAAACATATAAGGAATGGTTGCTTGAATTGGATATGTCTAGTTTAATGAAGAGAAAGACGAGGGGGCACTTCTTCTGGGCTCAGCAGAAGCACCGGGATCAGCGCCGAGCTCCAGTGCTGATCCTGGCACTTCCACTGAGCCCTGACAGCCCTGCAGCTCCAGCCATCTGTCGCTCAGGCTTGTGTGGTGCTGCCATTCCCCTCCCCCACTACAACTTCTCTAGGATGGTCGCGTACCACCTGCCAGGTGCCAACATACCACAGGTGGTACCCGTACCACTGGTTGAAAAGCCCTGGACTAGATGACCTCCAAAGTCCCTTCCAACTTTATTATAATTTTTGAAATGTTTTCTAAGTATGGCTAAATGAAGAAATGCAAATACTGGCCAAAAAAACTGATAGTATATAATCTATTTTTTTTAAAAAAACTATAAAGTAGCTAGATATAAGATTATGCTTCTGTCCTGTAAGGACCCACCTCAGCTAATAAGAAAGCAGAACTCTTGAAACAGGCATCGTCTCAAAAGGCACTTTTATTGGGGGTTAGTGACAGTAGAGAAGTCAAGGCGAGATCTGGGGGAAAACCGGCATAAACGGTATAATTCAAGAGGCATTCTTCCTCCTCCTGCCAAAGTCATAAAGTTCATTTGAAATCCAGCCAATCCACAGGTCGCAGAATGTTTGGGTAACTGGTACAGTTGGCTCGCTTCTCAAGGTCTTTTCCAGTTTCGTTTCTTCCCTTCCCAGGAGGATAGGGGAAGGAGGAAGGGTTAGGACTAAGCATAGATAGAGAAAGTAGAAAGTGAAAGTTGCCCCAAGTGAAAGTATTCTCCCTCCCCTCACCAGAATGGCAGGCCCCAAAGTATAGCTAAATAAGCAGGGATATAATAGGGATTTGGGGACCTGACATACAACCCCCCCTAGAACGGGAAATCCACCTAGAAGACATTAAAAATGGAGAGGGAAACAGAGCCAAAATATTTACATTATTTAGGTTTATCAGGATATTTAGAATGGAAATGCCCTAACGTGTTTCTTATACACCCACTTGTTTTGAGAGGAAGGAAGGTCCTTCCAGGCTACCCAGTATTGTGTGTCCCCATGGTGTTTGTGAGAATTTAAAATGTCTTTAATTTCAAAATGTTGTTCCCCTTCCATCATGATAGGTGTGGGCACCTGGGGTGCTGGAGGCAACCTCCGGTTTGAGTAAGCTGCAGAGGAAATTAGATGAACTGGGAAAGTTCATCAAAAAGAATTTAGAACGGGGTTTTATAGAGGCAGTAAAATCAAAGTGGTGAAAGTGTTGGGACCATCTTGCTTGTCTAGGAGAGAGTTTCCTAGAAGTTTTCATCGCTTCAAGATTCTTATGATTGGTTCATACTTGAAATGGTATTTCACTTCCTTCTATGAAATGTCTCCAGGTGAGGAGAGCCCTTCGCACAGCCTAAGCTTCCTTCACCCAAGCCGCCCACCTCTGTTCAGTCTCAGATAATTTCCTAGAGGTATAAGCGCAGGGTTGCAATTGTCCCTCTTTATTTCTCTGTAATAGAACTGCTCCCACAGCCACAGTGCTGGCATCAGCTTGAATTATAAACGGCTGTTCTGGTTCCGGATGCTTCAAAACCAGCTCCATGGAAAAAAAGTATTTTAAGTTTCTCGAAAGCAGCTTGGCTGTCCCCCGTCCACTTTAATGGTTGACTTTGACCTTGGTTCCCACGGGACAGTAGTCTGTTTTGACTAGCAAAGCACCTGGGAAACTCCCCCCCCCCGCTCCATTCCATGTGGCAACTTCAAATGAGATGAAAATGGCTGCAGTCAGGCTCATTTGCAAAGAGGAATACAAAAGCGAGTGACTGTATGAAATAAGTATGTTGTGATAGTTCGATTATATATAAATAATTAACAAAATTAAGGAAGACCAAGAAAATTGGTTTTGTGGAAAAATAACACATTTGAACAGTACAATTATGAGGTAATGTATAGTATAAGCAAGATAGCTTTGCGAGATAGAGAGCTATTGAGGAATTCAGTAACCAGCGCTGATATTGCTGAATTTTCTTTTCTTCTATCTCCTGCCTTTTGATTTTTTCCTTTGTGTCTTCATACTCTTGGTATAATACTTCTTACCCTGAAAGGTAATTGTTGTGAAATTACGTGCCTGCTCTTTAATATTGGATTCATGTTTGTGGGCAACAGTTTCTGGGCGTGCAGTTCACAAACCCGGGTGATTCTCAGTCTTTTAAAGTCTAGCAGACCAGAGGAGGCCCTGCTAGGCTTCCCCTGGCAGCGTTGGCATTTCTGTGCATGGACTCAGCATGCTCTCCATTCAGGCTCCCACTGGGGGGTTCCCAAATTTGTAGCAGGCCTGAAAGAAATCCTTCAGTTGGACCTTGGAAGCGGCTGCCAGGCTGCCCAGGAATCGGGCTGCGTCTGGGCCTCAGGACACAGATGGGAAAGAGGCAGGCAGGAATCCCTGCACGCTTGAGAGACGATGGCCCTGAGATTGAGCGCTATAGAACCCACTCTTGGTTCTGTTCCTTAAGGTCAGAGCTTTGCAGCAGCAGCAGCAGCAGCAGCAACAGCAGCAGCAGCAACAGCAGCAGCAGCAGCAGCAGCAGCAGCAGCAGCAGCAGCAGCAGCAGGCTTCCCAAGTCCAGGCTGCTCAGATGGGAGCATCCAGCCAGGTAAGCTGCTACCCCAGAAGCTGCAGGCTGGGTAGGACCTCTTTCCTAGTCCTGGGGGGAGGAGGGGGGCATTTCAGTTCTGCCCCTCTTTCGAGTGCAGTTTCTGCCTCCTGCAGTGGGGGAACCCGGCATCATTGCCCTGTGCTTGGCGAGGCCTCCAGGCCGCTTTAGAGGGGCTTCCTGGCTCTTTCTGAAAGAGGTTTTATCCCTTTCTCCTACCAGAAGGCTTGGTTGGATACGCCTCCCTTCCTCTTCTCTCGTCTGGGTCACCTGAACTTTTGGGTGCCGCCTTGTTTCAAGGAGCCAGTTCCATGTGGCCCTGATCGTGGCCCTGTCATGCTGGGCTGGCGACTCATTTCCAGCCCGCTGCCTGATTGCCTGCTGTTCTTCCAGGAAAAAAGTGCTAAGGAAAGATCCCTGGAACTGATCCCTGTGCAGCCTTTCCCTTCCTGGCTCACTTGGAGCTGTTCCTGCAGGAGCCCTGGAAGCCCTTGGCCCCAGGAGGCTGCCCTAGGGAGGCTCCGTTTCCTTCTCAGCATCCTGGCTGGGCGCCCTCGGTAGGAGAGTTCAGTCTTGCTGGCATTGGGAAAAGTCTGTTATCTCTGCCTAGCCCTCGAAGCCTCTTCGAGAGAGAGCCTCTCTGCTATTGTCAGGGATCCCTTGGAAGAGTGGAAGGCAAGTCGGGAGCAGACTGAGGATAGGGCCAAGCAGTGGAGGGCTGCATCTCTCTTGCGCAGAGTGAAGAGCAGGGGAGGGTGAATGTTTTGGGATCTTCAGAGCTCTGCAGAAATCTGACTTAAAAGAGAGAACTCGAATGGCTTCCATTGGAAATTTAGCATAAAATCCCTAATTCAGCGTTTCTCAGACTTGGCAACTTGGAAGCCACGCTGGCTGGAAAATTCTTAGATTTGCTGAGATTGAGAAACGCTGCCCCACTTAAATAAACATGTGGGAGGAAGAATAAGAGGCTGGCTGCTCTTTGAATGCTGTGAGCAAAGATCTTGCAGCAGATTTGAATTGGAGGCGTTGCCATTTCAGAGAGATGTGAGTTCCCCTTCTGGGTTGGGGGCTGCAGCTAGTCCTTGACTTACAACCACGATAGAGCCCAAAATTTCCATTGCTAAGCAAGACAGTTGTTAAGTGAATTTGCACCTCATTTTACAATTTTTTTGCCACAGTTGTTAAGCAAATCAGTGCGTTAAAGGAATCGTTCATTCATTAAGCAAATCTGGCTTTCCCCCATTGACTTTGCTTGTCTGAAGCCAGCTGGACATTAACAAATATAAAACTCTTCAGCTCATAATTTGGTGAGGTGTGTATAGGCAAATCCAATAAATAACATCTTCTCTAACCCAGTTGTCAGCAAGAAGTCCAAACTGGGCCCTAAAATAATAACTTCAGTTAACAAATGTAAAAGTCATTGTTCCCTGTCTCGACTCTAAGCAGAGCCACACTTAGAAGACCTTGGGGGGGTCCCAGGGCCCCAAGGCATCGCAGCCGGAGGGTGACGGGGAACCAGTGCAACAGAGACAAACCTCCACATCCCGGAGCAGCTGAAGCTTCCGGCCCCAAGTGGAGAGCATTGCTGTAGTTTAGTTGGGAAGTAACTTAAGACCCGAGTGATGCTGCGCAGCGGCTCCCAATCCTGGAAGGGACAGAACTGACATTTTTGCACTGGGTGCCCCCTGAGGAGCCCCAGACTGTCCTTGGCTCCATCCTGTCGAGCGTCAGAGATGGTGACTCGATTCATCTCACTAGGCTGAGTTGCAGCCAGCTCTTCCTCGTCCAGATGCCCGCAGCCTGACGTGTCTGGGGGAGCCCCTGAATGGCACCACATGCCTGGCTTGGGGGGGGGGAATGGAGAGTCGAATATCACCAGCAAAGTAAGGATCCTGCCCCCAGTGCCAAGGAATGGCCTTGCCCATCCCAAACTCTCCAGCTCAGCCCATTCAGTGTGAGAGACACAAAGGCCAGCCGGCCTTTGGGGCCTTTGGCTTGGGCAACCCATCCCACATTCTAGCTCACCTCGTCTCCAGCCTCTCCCTCTGAGGCCCTGCTCTCTCCCGACACATTCTCCTCTCTCCCCCAGAGGGATAAGTTCAGTTCAGCTTCGCCCTGTCCCAGTTGGGATCCCAAGCCGCCAGACTCCCAGCACCCAGCGGCAGCAGCAGTCCTGGTCCTTCCAGGTCCTGAGTGCTAGGAAGGCAGAGGGCCACAGCCGTGGCTGCTGCATGTGGCCAGTGAAACAGCAGCTCTGAAAGATCTGCGGTGCCCCCGGCTCCCCTGCAGGAAAGGTTCCCTGATCTTTGTAGAATGTCTCAAAGTCTGGGGCAGGAAAGAGGAGAAAGGCCTATTGGAGCATATTGGACCGTTTCTCTCCTGCCTTTCTCAGCTGTTCTTTTCTGGGCTTGTCTTTCTGCCATATCATGCCCAAAGCGTTTGTGTGTGGGGGGGGGAGATGTCTCTCCTGCCCCCCCGAAACCCCATTGGAACTTTTTGGCCTTTGCAGCAAGTGAGAGTGAGACGCCATCTGAAAAGTGAGCCTTCCCAGGGATCCCTCTCCTTGCTGGAGGGTCCAGGGTGGGGGCTTGGGGCAGACTGGGCTGTCCCCACTGGGGGAAGAGAGGCTGCGGGGGGGGGGGGCTCAGAAGATCAGGAATGGCTCAGAGAAAACAAGAAGCTCATAGTGGCTGAGTGGTTGCTGCATCTTGTGCGGTGTAGGAAAGGGTCTCAAAAGAAGGGGCTTGGCAGAGGCCCAGGGGCTGCTTGCATCTAAAACTTTGTAGATGGGATGAAGGATAATGCAAAGTCCTCATGGATTAAAATGAGAGGTTTCTGGGAGCTGAACGGCTGGCCCTGCTCCCACATCCAGCTTGCATCATTTGGGTTTGTCCCAGGCACTTTTTGAAACCTTTTTTGCGAGCGATCCCATTCTCCGCCACTGCTGTCTTTGGGTGGCTTTTCGTGTTCTGTGGTCTTTCTTGGAAACTTGGGTTGTGACATGGAGCTGGGAGTCTCTCTGAGCTTTTTCCATGCCGTTGACCCTTTCCAAGGAAGCCTGTCTGGTTAGAGGCCGCCCCGGCTGTGGCACCGGGTCCTAAGGGCCTTGGCAGTGGGAGGCTGGGAGAAGAAGTGCCTCAGCTGGTGACAAGAGCTGCAGCTCCAGAAATAACTGATGACCTTAAGACGGGGCTCCCCGGATCGTCAAGGAGAGGGAGAGTGCGAGAGGACGACCGCGGGCCGACCTTGACCTCCAGCTGCCAGCAGGTGCCACACTTGGTGCCTCACCGCCTCTGTTCCTTTCTTTTACCTGCATTCCTAAAATGAGCAGGAGGCAGACTGGCACACCGCAGAGCGAGTATAGCCCCTCTAGTGTGCATCGCCTTGTTTAAGAAAGCCTCTTTGGCATGCTTAGGGAAGGAAAGGGGGGCAGCTACAGTCTCTCCCCCCCCCGCGCCTTTAGACACATCTCGGGGAGAAAAGGGCAGGAGCTGGAGGGGTAGAAAGTTATCTGGGTAGCTACACTAGAGACTCAGTTTGGGGAGGGAGCCGCGAATCTGCTGAAAATTCCAGGGCGCCCAGCTGGCTCCAAAATGGCCTCCACCTGGATGAGAAGACCCCTCTGGGACAGCCAGTTTGGTGCCTCTTTGAAAGTGGTAAAAGGGGATGCGCTCCTGTCTCACTTTTGATAATTCCAGCTCTTCGGCTCCCCAGGGGTGATTCTGGCCGTGCAGTGGAATCTCAGGGGGGGGGGGCAGAGAAGAGTTGCTTGAGGCTCTGTCTTGATGGGCTACTGGCCCTGCAGTTCACTTGAGCACATTCTGGTGGACTGAAGCCGGTAACAGGCGCTTCTGTCCACATCGGAGAACACCTGGAGTGGCTCTTCCCTTCCGGAAGGCTTTCTAGGACAAGCACACGACTCTTTGTGCATTGTCTTGCCCAGTCTTCCAGTCAGGTTGGCCGTTCATAACTCCATTTGGGAGGGGGCAGAATTAGGCAGTTGCTCCTGGGCCGCTGTCCCGGCTTCACTCTCTCAGCTTCTTTGTTCAGAGGCAGCATCTTCGCCCATCGTTCCTCTTGGCCTCTGTAAGAGAGAAAAGCAGGCCTTACCTTCCCCGGGCCTGGCTGGAGCACAAGGGCCCTCTGAGCCTGCCTCTCCTTTGGGCTGCCTGTTCCTGCCCTGAGCGATTCAGCAGCTTCTCTCCCGGGTCAGGCGCCACTCACGAACGAGGGCAGATTTGACGAATTGCCTTTTTTGAAGCTGCGGGGTGGCTGCCTTGCTGGAGCCTCCCCTCGGACGGAGGCTGCTGCCCGCGGGGGTCCCTGTTGGTGCTGACGGTGGTGGTGGTGCTCCTGCTCCGGGTCAGGGCTGCCTTCTGGCTCCCGCTGGGTTTCCTTTGGCGGTGTGGCAGAAGGCAAGGCCAAGGCAGCCCGCTTGGTTGAGCCACAGTGTTCTTGCAGCATTGCATCCATGCTAGGCCTCCTGTGTGGCTCAGAATGTGGAGGAATGCCTGGAGGGAGTCCATCTGCCGCTGCCCCCCTTGTCTTGCTGGCGCTGCCTCCCATCATCCCTCTGCCTTTGCTTGGAAGCTGGAGTTGCACAGCACTGCCCTTCTCGTCCTTCTGGCCTTCCTCTGCATGTGGTGGATGTTACGCGTGTGCATGTGATCTGTGTCTCATCCCCATTGTGGCTTCTGAATGACTCTTCCCAACCCATGCTGGGAACGGAGCTTTCTTGTTCCCCATGAACTCACCATGACGCTCCATTTGATGCTCCTAAGCTGTGGCCTTTTTCCCCTTTGGTTGTGACGCTCGCATGCTTCTGTTTTGCAGTGGTGGTTGCCAGCACTGATCTCCTGAAATGTGTGCTAGGCTGCTGCAGTCTCCGACTTAGTGGCGATTCCCCAAAGAGGCTGTCAAATTGGTGCCAACACATTAATGCTTTTTTGCTTGCTTAGTTGAGTGCTTGTCAGGCACTGATCCAGCCACAGATAGTGACTGAGCTGTGGGTGGCCTGTCCATCTGTGTCTGGACCCCGGCTTGTGTCCCAGTCCAAGCCTGGGCCACCTTTCTGGAAGGAGGCAAGCCCAGGGCTAGTGGCCTCCAGGCTCCCACCTAGATGTGACACACACGCCCATCACACCTGGGCAATGGTGTGTCTCTCTCCTGCAACTGGACCGCAGCCGCCCCCTCCCACCGCATTAACCATAGCTACTTTGGTAAGCCGGCTGCTGCCAGGCGCCTTCCTTGGATGAGTGCGCTTGGCTTCCAGCTGCCCAGATGCTGCATGTGCTTCTTATCCTGCCAATGTGCTGCATTTCTCGTGTTGCGATTACTTTTGTCTGTCCCTCTGTCCTCCCAAGATGATCACCGCAAGTATGGCCCGAGGTGGGATGCCAATAAGACCACGGTTCCCGCCCACCACCGCTGTCTCTGCCACGCCTCCAAGCACCATGCCTTTGGGTGGACCACAAATGCCTCAGGTACTTCGTGGAACGGAGTGGGTTGTGGCTGGGGGCTTGTGCGAGGGCTCATTGTCTGGTCTTGGTCGTCTCCCACCTTTGACCTACACTTGGAGCAGCTGCTGCTCGGGGGCCACGTCGGACCGATGGCAGATGGTGCCCGGGGGCCGAGACAGGGATGCAGGTGAGGTCTCTCGAACTGGAAGGAGACACCACACCTGCTCCGGTGTGAGATGTACCTGACACATCCTCAATGACAGGTCTGGACAGTGTGGGGTTGAGTCCTGGGGGAGATTTCCATCGAGGGGTGTGACTGAATTCCACCCCAACCGCCATTCAGATGGTTCCTCTGCTCCAGATTCCCTCCTGCCTCTTCTCTTAAACCCTGGAATTGCGCCCGTCCACAGAGATCAGTGGCGGCCCTGGGCTCCACTGTGCAAGTCTTAATAAGGTGGAAGGTAAACGGAAGAGAACTTTACACATCAGACTTATTTCCAGTTCCTGGAGCTAAAAGAGTAATTTTCTCAGTTTTTTATCATTTTTGCAGGCTTTCTGCTGTACTGTCCAAATCTTCACTGAACTTGCATCTAAGAGGTTCATTTTTTCCACTGCCTTGATCTCTGGGGGTGTCAGGGTGGGGGCAAGAAAGAGCTCCAAGGATGATCGCCCAATAACAGCCTCCAGGTTGCTGGCTTGGCTTCAGCTTGGCTTCCTCTTATCTATCTTTACTCTTGGTTGGCCATGTCCTGTGAATTAAGTCATTAAAGAACTGGGAAGGGTCCTGTTAATTGGGCTGTTTCTGGGTAGGTTTCTCCCCCGTGCCCCAGGCTGCTTTGGGTCAGAATAGCCACACCCTCCTTTCCCTTCTGCTTTTCCTGCCTTTTATTTGTGCCGGTGGCCTCCTTGGAGGAGTTCCCACCAGCTGATTGTAGGGGTTGCCTCTGTCCTCATTCGGGCAGCCATCGGGTTGTGACCAGTTTGGCTAGGTCTGCCCGGTACCCCCCACCCCCACCCCCTTGCAGCAGCTGCCCTTCTCTCTTCCTCTGGCTATTCCCATTCCACCAGTCGGAACTGAACCTGGAGATTAAGCAATAAATCTCTGGCTTCATTGCTCTGGACTGGTGGTGAAAGTGGCTCCAACACAGAACAAGTCTAGGAAAAGGTGAGACCACGTTCAGGTTTAGTCATCTTTTGCTGGCAAGATAGAGACGGGTCTTGAAAGCCATTTTTGGTCTGCAGCAAAGCTTGCACTTGACTTAGCTGGCAGCACATCAACCCGAAACAGTGTGGCCCTGAGTCAGCTCAGGGCTCTTTGTGGCAAGAGGGGACTTGGGTTTATAGCAGCACCCCTGTTGCACTTCCGTTCTTCTGGCTCTCTTGGCGTGCCCTAGGGCCTCCCATCAGCTCTGCTTGCAGAATTTCCTGCCGGGCCGGCCCAGCCCTCCTTCCTCTTCAGTGCTGTAGCATCTCTGCCAAGTGCGATTTCTGGAAACTCCATTCTGTTCTTTGGGGCTGAGAAAAGGCTGCAACCCTCTAAATTCCATTGTCTCGTCTTTGAGAGTTTTCCTTCACACAGCAGCTCCTGACTAAAGGCGTTGTTGTGTGGTGAGGATGGAGGACAGATCTGATCAGGCTTTGGGTCACGAAATTTGCTTTCTGCAAAGGCAGCTGAGAGCTTAAATAAAGAAGCTTCTAATTTTAACATACTTTACGCTCAAAACAACCAAGGGAAACATCTGCTGCCAAGTAGTGGGTCAATCCTGAGAGGAAAGAGTTAACATTGGCATGTTTGTAACTCCAGGCTGGAGGTCCCTAGTTAAGGTTTATGGAAAGCTGAGCCCTGGCAGAACCCAGCCATTGTGCTCTGGTAGAAATAGGGGTTGGTGGGCACTGGCAGAGACCTGCTGGGCTTTCTCTGGCTGGCTGACCTTGTCCCCGAGCGTCTTTAAGGCTCCCTTAGTTGTCAGTGAGCCTCAGTGTTGCTGGCGTGGCATCTTTTTCAATTGTGGATTATGAGGGAAGTGGATAGGATTTGGGGACCTTAGGCTAAGGTGAGCTAATTCTGCACCTGAGGAGTTGCAGTTTGTGAACTGGGCAGCCATATATTAATCAGCTAACCGAAGGCCCCTATTTTCTGATGCCAGTTTATCCTAGTCCCTCTTGAATTAATTACTCAGAGCCGCTCAGACCCAGGAAGCGCGGTGGAGTCATAGGAGACACAAATCGGCCAACTTCTCTGCGAGGATTTTCAGTCTTTGTGTTATGGACTTGCTTTGTGCAGCTGAGGAAATGGCTCGGGGTCCCCTAGGAATGTTGGGGTTCAGCTGAGATGGTGCCTCCCTGTGGACCTCTGGCACAGATTTCCAAAGATTCCCAAGGGCTCCTTGGGCCCCTTCCCTGCTGGCCTGAGCGTGGGGCCCGAAGGCTGCCTGCTCTGCTGAGGCCTCTCTTTCCAAAGACCGTCTTTCTCTTCCAGGTCAGCCAGAGCAGCATCACCCTGATGTCTTCTCCGTCGCCTGTCCAGCAAGCCCAGACACCCCAGCCAATGCCTCCCCCACCTCAGCCACAGCCTTCTCCTCAGTCTGGGCAGCCCAACTCCCAGCCCAACTCCAACGTCAGGTGCGGGCCAGTCTCTCGATGGGCAGCTCCTCTTGAGGAAAGTGGAAGCCGCTGGCCCATCTCTGCTGCGGGCCTGAAACCTCTTCCTCCTCTTCCAGTTCTGGCCCAGCCCCGTCTCCCAGCAGCTTCCTTCCCAGTCCATCTCCACAACCTTCGCAGAGCCCAGCAGCTGCCCGGACCCCGCAGAATTTCAGCGTCCCATCTCCAGGGCCACTCAACACGCCCGGTAACTGGCATCCCTCAGGCTTCTAAAACAAGGGTGGTGTCCGTGGTGGATCCCTCCAGAAGGAGCTATCTTGGCAGCATGGCCAGGTCAGAGAAGGAGGCCCAGTGCCTTCCTTTGGGAGCCGATTAACAGAATGACAGAGTTGGAAGAGGTCTTCTATCTCCTGCTCAAGCAGGAGACCCTCTGTCATTCCAGAGATTAATTCCACTGGTTAATTGTTCTCATTGATAGGAAATTTCTCCTTAGTTCTAGGTTGCTTCTCTCTCTGGTTAGTTTCCAGCTCCTATAAACTGCCTGAAGTTACAGCTAAACTGTATTTTAACATGATAAGGGGAGGAAAGTATTACCTAGTAACAGGAGACTAATCTTACTTTGACTGAAAGTAAAGGAAACTCAGTTTAATTTTCTGCCTGGTGCCTCTCCTTGTGTGGTGGGGAGCTCTTTTGCCTGCACTCGATGGAATGAATGTTGCAAACGGGCCCTGTTTCAGGATGAGGTCAGCCCCTTCCTGTTAAGCCAACCCTCCCACCACTGAACATGCTGCTTTTTCTTCCCCCAAGGCAACCCCGGCTCTGTCATGAGCCCAGCCAGCTCCAGCCAGTCTGAGGAGCAGCAGTACCTGGAGAAGCTCAAGCAGCTGTCCAAATACATTGAGCCTCTGCGCCGAATGATCAACAAGATCGACAAAAATGAAGGTCTGGGTCCTTTGGGGGAGAGGGGGTGTTTGTCCTTTCACACACACACACTCCCTCTCCCTCTTCCCTCTCCCTCTCCCTCTCTCTCCACATACACTTTATTGAATTTGTACAAAAGAAAAAAAATTGAAAGAAATGGAGAGTGCAAGGAATAAAGAAAATAGAATAACTTCTGAGTTCCTTCAGTACAGTTACAAATATAAAAAAACATTAACCTTTTGCTAGAAAGTTCAATGCTACACAGTATTTCTGTAATCAAAAACAGTTTTAATAATCTAATCCCCAAATTAAAGTTTCATTCATTCCAGTTTCAAGCAAAAAGTGCAAAAGTGGTTTCCACTATTTTCTAAAAAGTTCACCCTGTCATTCTTCCTTAGTATCATCAATAATTTTACTCACTTTGTCATTTTGCTTTGCCAAAGTCTCAAATTTAGGCTTTATAAACTTTGTCACTTTAAATGTAACTTCATCATACCTGGATCTAAAAAAATCATTTTCATCCAATCCTTGATGCTGTGATTTAATTTCGCAGCCGTAGTGAATAGCACACTCTTTGCGTGTAAATCCATGACCGTCAACACACGTTAGTCAAGGGCCCCCCTCTTCAAGGTTCAAAACATACATTTCAGCTAGCAATGCCACTGGAAGCAGAGAAAAAGGAAGAAGCAATCGGAAACTTCCCTACTTACCTTTGTGTTATTGATTCAGACCACTCAGCGCAGGGGAGATGGCGGAGGGGAGGGTGGAACGGGACCCCAGTGTTCCTGCAAGGTCACTATTGGGAATTCCAGGCTCCAGTGCCACCTGTGGCAAATCTGTGGTTGTGGTATTGGAGCCTGGGATTAACCTGCCGTAGATGAGCTCCATCCATTAAAAACAAGTTCCCTCATAAAGGCAGTAATCCAACTTTTTTTTTCTTTTTTACTAAATGTGCAAATCCCAACATCCATGTCCAGTTTTTATATCATAGCCACAAAAACACTGGAAAACTCCCAGCAGAAATGCTTACCTGTATCTGAAGAAAGTCTCTCTTCTGCTTAAAGGGGATAAAACTGTAGGAAGTGCTTTAGAAAAGGGGAGATCGGCTCTCGGGTCCTGTCTCATTTGGCCACGCCACCATAGCTCCACGTACGTTGGGAGCACCACTCAGTTTGCCAGCTGATTGCAGATCAACTCCCCAGGGGTAGTTCCCTGGATTCTCATTTGATTCCAGAGAATTCTTCAGACTGCGAGAGTCCTACCTTGAGCCCCGGGTCAGCTTTGGGGGCGTGGGGGGAAGAGACCTCTCCCTTTTCAAGGGAGCCACTCAGTCTGACATTTCTCCACTAGAAGTCCAGAAGGATGGGAGAAGAACAGCGGAAACCCCCCCCCCACCCCACCCCACATGTGTGGGTTGGAGTCAGTCAGTTGTCATAGGAGTCTCTGGGCAGGATGTGTGGCTGCTCCTCCACAGCCACTGAAGGGTCCCTGGGTGCACACGGGCCTTGAGAGCATCTGTCAGTGATCTGAGATCCCAGGTTCTTACTTAGGATCTTGTAGAACCAGGCATGTCCTGTTTCATTGTCAGATATTGTTCAGCTTGGGAAGTTAAGAGGAAGAAGTTGGGCAATAGTTACTTGGTGAGCTGCAGGGGTGCATTCTGGGACTGTGAATGTGCACAAGGTCCCACGAAGGAGCCACCAGCCTCTTGCAGCCATCTTGGCCCCGGCGTGGCAGGGAGGACTTTTGTGCCAGCTGCTACTGAAAGAGTCATAAAGAAGGCAGCACTCTTGGTTGCTTTGTCTGATCTGGAAACTGGTTTATGTAAGATTCTGTTGACTGGTGTTCAGCCACCTCTTTGTCAGAATCTTTTACAATTTTATTATGATGGCATTCTTGCAGTTGGGCCCTCACAAACTTGGGTATTAAATTTGGCTTCTTCACCATCTTGGCCGGCAGCAAAGGAGGTCTCCTCAGTCCCCTTGAAGAACTGATCTTTTGAGGTGGCTTAGCTGGTGGGTTTTCTCTTTAAAGCCAGGCCTTCAAGGGTGGGATTGTGTTTTGACTGCTGTTTTTTCTGACTGTTGTGTTTGGGGTAATTTTACATTTTCTTTCTGAGTTCCTCAGTGAAGGAAAAGCACTAAACGGCCACTAAATAGATCACGCATGGTCCCCCTTGCTTTCTTCTGACCGGCCTGGGCCTCCCTGCCTTTTTCCATTCAGACAGGAAGAAGGACCTAAGCAAGATGAAGAGTCTGCTGGACATTCTGACAGATCCTAAGAAGCGGTAAATTCTTGGCGGTTGCATGTTTCCCTCTGTGAGTCTCTGCTGCTTTCCTCTTGCAATGAAGGGGGGGGGGGAAACCTCTATTCTTCTGCTGGGCCTCTCACCTGCTCCTCATCACCACCACCAGCCTCCACTCTACGGTCGGGCACAGCATCACACAGGTGTTCTCAGCAACTAGCAGCCCCATTGTAGCCTTTGTTCTTCCCGGCCCCACCTGCATGCTGAGAAGCAGGGACCGCATTCACTTCCTTGGAGATGGCCAGCCAAGCATCCTGGTAGTGGCTTTGGCCAAGCTGATCCGAGGAATGTCTGTGCGGTCCTGTTTTCCCCAAGAGGGAAGTCTGAGAGTCCCTTCTTCCCTTCTTAGCTGTCCTCTGAAAACTTTGCAGAAATGTGAAATTGCTCTGGAGAAGCTCAAGAACGACATGGCCGTGGTAAGTGAAGGGAGGAGGATTTTTCTCACCTTTCTAATATCCCGTAATATGCCAGCCTGCACGTTCCTCAGAGCCTTGGATTCTGCACTTCAGTGGGGACCTGAAGTTGCAGGTGAAAAAATGCTGGCTAAGCAGGGTCTGAATCTTGAGTTCTCGATGCTGAGCAGGGAGCAGATTGTGCAGGAGACAGCAGGTAAGGGGAGCCAGGCTGGCAGTGATGGGTCAGCCCAGAGCCGAGCCGAGAAGGGCCGGCAGCTGGGGCAACCAGTGGAAAAGCACCGGATTGGAAAGACTCCCGTTCTGATCCTAGTTACTCTCTTTTGTGTTGATGAGGGTGGGAAAAACGGGTCTCCAGAGAGTGTCTGAACTTAAATCACTAGAAAGATGGTCAAGAAACAGACTTGGCATTTCAAGTGCCATCTTCTTTGTGACTTTTTGCCAAGTTTAGGACCTGAGCAGATAGAGGTAGCCACAAAGGTGCTTGGTTCATGCGCAGGTAATTGGTGTCTCTGTTGTATGCCAGCCCACCCCTCCCCCCCCTGCAGTGCCTCCCACAAAGCAGCAGTACTTGTGCCAACCGTTGCTGGATGCTGTCCTTGCCAATATCCGCTCGCCAGTCTTCAATCATTCCCTGTATCGAACCTTCATGCCGGCCGTGACCGCTATCCATGGGCCCCCAATCACGTAGGTGTTGCTGTTGGACTCTTGAGGGACGGAGCAAGCAGGTCTCAAATGGGGGGAGGTTTTGGGAAGCGCAGCGGGGCTGAAGTGTTTGGGGATTTGCCATAGTTTTGCATAAATGGGATCTAAAACATGTCCTGTTACGCCTTCCCTTGTCTTAATTAAAAATAAGAAAAATAAAAAATCAAGTTTGCTTAATTGTGTTTACAGATGGTCCTCAACTTACATCCACAATTGAACCAAACATTTCTGTTGCTAAGTGAGACAGTTGTGAGTTTTGCCTCATTTTATGACCTTTCTAGTCATAGTTGTTGAGTGAATCATTGCAGTTGTTAAATTAGCATGGTTGTTAAGTGAATCCGGCTTTCCCATCGACTTTGTCAGGAGGTCGCAAAAGGGGATCACACAACCCCAGGATCCTGCAACCATCATAAATATGTTGCCAAGCATCCGAATTTAGATCACATGAACCTGGGGAGGCTGCTTTGGTCATAAGTGTGAAGAAAGGTCCTGAGTCACTTTTCTCAGTGCTGTTGCAACCTAGAAAGGTCACTAAATGAACTGTTGTAAGTTGAGGACTACCCGGATATCCTGAGGCAGTCATAAACGCTTGGCTGCCTGGATGGCCTCTCGTTGCCCAGGGCTCCGGCGCCGTCTCCTCGGAAGCGGAAATACGAAGAGGATGAAAGGCAGACCATCCCAAATGTGCTGCAAGGGGAGGTGGCGAGATTAAACCCCAAGTTCCTAGTCAACCTTGACCCCGCCCACTGCAGCAACAATGGCACAGTCCATCTCATATGCAAGATAGGTGAGTGGCGAAGACGGCGGCCTCCAGGGTGGACCCACTGCAGGGTCTGGCCCCCCCAAGTGCCAGTCGGTGCCTGGCAGGGGCGGCAGCTGAGGCCAAAGGGGACTTGGGGACCTTTGGAATAGGAAAGAAGGGTTGGCACTTTTGATTGATGTGCAAAAAAGCTTTCAGGTGGTTTTTGCAAGATTCCCCCCCAAAAACAAATGGCACATCTGGTTCCAGATGACAAGAACCTTCCGAACGTTCCTCCGCTGCAGCTCAGCGTCCCGGCCGACTACCCGGACCAGAGCCCCCTCTGGATTGACAACCCTCAGCAATACGGTAGGTCGCTGGGGGCCGGCCCTTCTGTGCCCAGCCGCTCTCTCCTGTCCTCCCCTAAGCCGGTGGGGGAAAATCCTGGAATCACACCGCTAAGCCAAAGACCTTTCAGGATCTGTATGATTGGAGGGGGGGAAATTGCTTCCAGAGATTAATGCTTCATTTTTAAAGAAGGAAGCGATAAGAGGAAGAACAGCCTTTCTCTCCTGATTATTCAGGGTATTGCGACGCACACAGCCTGTCATTGTGCCTCTTCTTGTAATGTTGTCTCCCTTCGCAGAAGCAAACCCTTTCCTGCAGTCGGTGTATCGCTACATGATGTCTAAATTGTTGCAGCTGCCGGACAAGCACTCGGTCACCGCCCTCCTCCACACCTGGGCCCAGAGCATCCGGCAGGCCTGCTTGTCTGCTGCTTGACCGGCTGGTCAGGCACCGGAATTGAGAGCCTCTGTGGGCTCAGAGCTGGCCTTTCTGCTTGCGCTGCTTCTGCCTTGGCGCCTGGCCAGGCTCTTGAGGCCTACGGGAATGTCTAGTTTTCAGGGGAGGGTTAAAAATGCCTTTGCAGAGAAGAGTTTGCGGAAAGCGAACTGAGTCCTGGGAGCCCCCCCCCCATGGAAAGACGGGCAGCCGGTCCAGTGCCAGCCCTGCCCTCAATCGGCAAGACCACCTCTGCGCTGTGCTTCTCACAAGGCATCGTGGGGGCCGGTGGGTGTCTACCAGGGATTGGACTGTTTGGACCCCCCATTCTCCGCCTTGGCAGCCTTTCTGAATGTTGGCATTGTTATGAAGGCATCCTGGATGCTGCCTCTTCTGTCAATCTCTGCGCACTCTGCCATTTTGAAGATTTTCAAGTAATTACTTTGCAGGATGCTAATTAATTGTAGTACAACAGGTGCAACCTTTCAGACACGAATCATTGCATTTGTTTTATTGTAATAAATCTATTGTTACAGTACTTAACATCCAGGCTTTTTTGCCAACCCATGCTTGTATTTTCACAAATCCCTTTGATCTAAGCAGGCTTGCCTGTATTTGGCCTCCAAGCTCCAACTGTGGCATTAAAGGCAGAGTAAACCGCTGCTTTTGAAGGCAAACCCGTCTTAGCAGTTAAGCACTATAACAGTGGCTTTCTGCAGTGTAGTGAGCACGAAAGCCGGCATACATACAAAGTCTAACAAAAATCAGGTGAGGGGAAAAGGCCTCAGAAACAGCCTGAGGGGCTCTGAACGGCGGTGCCAGGGGCAGGCGGCTGTGGAGTTTTCTGGCTACAAGGCGGTCCTGTGCAGCCTGTTCCTCTGAACGGCTTGTGCTCGCTTCTGCCTCTCGGCAAAGGCGTTCCCTAGCGTCTGCTTCAGGGCGGGCAGCACGGCTCTCTCAGCAGCAGGCAGCGGGGTCAGGATCCGGCTGGAAAACAAAGCGTGCCGAGGGGAGACTTCAAGGGGGACGCCTTTCCTTAAGGGCTTGTAAGGGACTCAATTTTCAAGCAAAAGCTATTCTCTGGTTGCAGCCAACAAAGGGAAAATGCTCAAAAATACATTTTTATTGGGGTTACATCAAGAATAATGGGTTGATGTCAGTATTAACATGTTTTGGAATATGCTGGTCAAAAGCTGCTTTCAGCCGTGCAGACCAAGCGCACAACTGCATACAGGTACACTTCCAAACAAGCAACCCAGCTTCATTTCAAATTTTAAGGTCTGAAGTTCTTTAAAAGTTCCAAATTATTATTTTCAAGAGGTAGAAGGCAAAGCACCATGTTTTGTCTTGCCCAGATGTAGGCAAAACATATTTGGATGTTTTTCTATGATCTTAATTGTCTGCATTTGGTATTTTTCTACAAGTAAAACCAGAACCTGGAAGCATTTCTGTTGCTGAACTGAGATATTTCAAGGTGCACAGTGCAGAATGTTAATTTCATAATACTAATTAAGGGGAATATTAAAAGGGGCCTGTGTAAAGCCAGAAAGCCTGCTTACCATTTCTTTGGGGCGTTCCTCACTCTGGGTAACTTGGTGCTCTCCTGGCTCCTAAATGAAAGGGCTCGGATAAGTTCCCCAAAGGGTTTGGCCCAGAAACCTTGCCTGGCCCCTTGACAGAGAGTGCCAGCCAGCCAGCTGAAGGGAGCCTGCGGTCAGCCTTGGCTCTTGGTCAAAGAGCCAGCAAAGAGAATGCCAGAGACCAAGGGGCTGCAGAGGCTCAGGTGGGCTGGGGAGGGGGCATGCTCTTCCCTCAACCACAACTTCATAATCACTAACAAGACAACAAGCTAACAATCATGGAGTGTCCTTTACAAATAAGCCCATGGATTGTGTGTGTGTCCTGCCCTGAACCTGGCATCAGAGTGGGCAGAACCCAATCTTTGCCTTTTCACCCCACTATCACCAAACCAATCCCAGGAAGAGTATTCCGTGGCTGTATTTTTCCAATGGAAATTACCAAGAGCGCCAGCATGATCCAGTGGGATCCTTTAACAACTGGAGCTCACAAGATGTGTCTCGGCTGCTCTGCTCCAACACAAGAGCCAGGTGGTAAGGGTAGTGGTGAAGAGGGTGGGCTAGGAGGGTGGATCCAGTTCCAGCCTCTCCTTGGCCATGGATTTCCCTGACTGGGGCCGGGGGGTGGGCGGCATAGGCCAGCTTCTCCCTCCCAGTCCAAGAACGAGAGTCCTGAAGTAGGACCAGAGAGGGTTGAATTGGCCAGAACATAAGCAAATCAGGTCGATTCTGTGGGACTCGGTGAAGCAGAGCGGAATCAGTTACGAGGCCAGTAGATGTGGCATCTTAACTTTTCTTGCTTGAGAAGTGATCCCATTTTCTTCAGTGCCACATTCAGGACCCTGGAAGCCCCCCTGGAGAGTCAAGACCACAGAGGTCTTCTTAAAACCCGAGACTGTGAGGAAAACACGTATTTTCTAAAATTTGAGAAGGCAATTGACATTTACCAATCAGCCCTCTTAGTTGGGGGGGAAATAATTGCACAATGCTCATTTCAGACTCTCGGCTCCAGAAAAAAGTGTGCTGGACCTTTCAACCTTCAGCTCTGAAACCAGCTTACCCAAGTTGACCAGCTAACATGTAATCTTCAGGAATTCTTTTGGTCTTGTGTATATCATCCAGGCATGATCTCAAGTACATCAGCTGCGGGAAGAGAGCAGAAAATGGCTCTTGCAGAGCCCTCCATGAGTCCGGCCCAGGGCATCTTGGGCACCCCCAGTGAGCAAAGGCCTCACCTCTTGCATCTGCATGTGGTTAATGTTCCACAGCTGGCGAATCACCACCTCACATTCCTCCAGGCTGGGGGGCTTCCGCATGTAGGAAGGCAGCACATTCACCAAGAAGGGGTTGGACGAGGCAGCTGGGATTCTCACGTCTCCAGCCCTGCTCTGGCTTGCTGAGGGACGAGGCAGAGACAGCGGTGACATCCTCCGCTCGCAGACATCCACAATGTCTCTGCAATGCCAGGCAGGGCAGGATTAGCACTGGAAAGAGTCCAGCACAGCCTCCACAAGGCTCTCAAAGTCAGGACTCTGAAAAGTAGACCCTCTAAAAGGAATGCTGGTCACTATCACAAAAAGCTCAAGTCATTACAAATGTGGACAACAGAACAACACAGTTGTGTTAAACTGTAAAAACTAAAGGTTAATAACACTCCGACATTAAAAAAACCAGGAGCTTAAATAAATACAATTATTTCTCAGTTTTTTTGTATCACCAGAAAAGCGGGCTTAAATTAAAAATTAAATCTTATCAAATTTAGATGAGAACCAATAAGAATGATCTAGGTAGAATGTGACTCCAATCCCCCAATACACAAAATCATTTAATAATTTAAAATATGAATACAGTACATCAGAGATGTCAGTCTTTAAACCTTGGGGCAAGTTTAGTAGAATGTATTCCCTAGAATACTATATACCTGACATGCAAGTCGTTTGTGTGTGTGTGTGTGTGTGTGTGTATACATACACACATACATAATATACTTTCAAATTTAAATTCAGATATTTAATATGTTTCATAAATTCCAGTGAGGAACTAAGATGCACCTATTAGATGTTTCAAAATCTTGTCAATTAGATTTTTTCAAATCTTACTGTATATCAAATCTTACTGTATATTTGTTAGCCGCATCTGTTGGCTAGGACTAAATTTGGGACAATCTGCTTAGTTGAAATATTTCTTCTGGGCCTCCTCCAGAACATTCATATGTGGCATGTTAAATAGACTCTTGGAATGCAAATATAATGGGTTTCAAAAGTTCTCTTAGCATTGCAATGATTTAATGACTTCCAGAAAAGCACTTTTGATCTTCTTTTCCCAACCTAAGTTGATGCTACAGGCGAACTAAGCTACGTTTCAGAAATAATTTTAAAAATGAATACATGGAAAATCTGGATAGAAGGTGGGATTAAGTTATGGATTGATTTTGAGAACGATTGTGCTTTTCTTATTTTCTGCTGCAAAGGACAAATGTTTGCCCGCTATTGGCCATTGCAACATCTCCAGGCACCTTAATTGGAATATGCATAATTTTCAGCCTTACCAAAAGCCTAATCTACTCCAAATGGCAATTAAATCCTTTAACAACCTACAATTACCCTTCAGAAGAATCTGTGGGAGAAATAGAGCTTTTAATGGCTGGAATGAAAAATGAGGGATTCCTATTTTGCCTGCACAGTGGAAAAGTGTTAACAAAACACTGATGGTAGCAAAAACTTTAGTAGAGAGTAGTCTACTTGGACAAAAGGTATCTTGGAGTTGCTTAGCTCCAGGCTCGAGCAGTTTGTCAAATTGTTGGAAATCAGTGGAAGTCAGTCCTTCTTATCCTGTAGTTACTCCATTTCTGCATAATATTCCATGCATTTATTCAATATAGGAAGAGATTCATCTCCAGGCAGTTGTTCCCTTGCAGTTGTTGGGAGAAAAGGTGTGATTGCTCCTGTCTGTGGAATGGAAGCCTACAGTGAGAGTTTAAGCAACGTGCCAGGATTGGATGTCGGAGCGCCCCCAACTAAAATTCATCACTGAATGCAGGTTGCTTATGGTGAGGACATGAATCCACTTCCCCTCTGAGCCAAGACAGCAAAGATGGTGAACCAAGAATTTGTTGGTTTGAAAAAGGATGAAATAATTTGTGACAGCAACTTATCAGTTTCACATGAGAAAGGGTCATGAACTGATTCAGAAAATCATTCAAAGGGAATCTGTTCTCAAGCTTGGGATTTCATGGGAATTTACAGGTCATTATTAATGTTCTTCAGTATTGGGAGGTTTGTGCATTTGAGTTGCTTCCACATAAATGACAGAAATGAAAGCTTGAAGCCAGCAATTGTGACATTATAAAAATGAAGGTGAGGAATTTCTTCACAGCATCATAACAGCCAAAAAAACAAGGGATCGTTGTTTGGACCCACAAAGTGCAAGTCCATGGAATTTCATCACAAAACTTCATGTAAGGGGGGGAAAGAATTCAAAGTTCAGGAAATTTGGCAGGAAAATTCAGGATTATACTTTTTGAGAATGTAGACGGTGTTTATCACATGAATTTCCTAAATCTGACCTCTTTATCAGCTCAGAGTTCTATATGTAAGGCTCAAAACTTTGAAATAATGGTTAAGAGGAGTTTGCAAAGGAAAGTTAATTTTGCTGCCACACAATGCCAGGCCTCACACCTGGTGAGCCACCAAAGACACAAACTTGCATTTCACTGGCTTCCTCCACCCACCACACAGCTCAAACTTGGCACCATGAGACTTCCATCTGTTCTCAAAATGGAAGGAAACCTTCCTGGGTGTCTACTGAATGAACAAAAGGAAAGAGGCTGATTAAGAAGAGAAACAAAAGGAAAGATGCTGGTTGAAAAGACAAAGGGTGGAGTTCCTTTGTGATGGTTTTAAGGGACCTGACCATCAGTGGCAGAAATGTGTAGTGAATGGAGGTGACTCTACAAAGAAATAAATGCAAGGAAAAAAGCTAATTTATAAGGGCTATTTTCCTGTTTATATATTAAAATATTTCTGATTAAGATAATAATGGCAGTAGAGGGAATATTTTTCAATCAACCCTAGTACATTGTTCCAATTACTCAACTGCCTGCAGAATGTGTTGGATCAGCTGTGGATGATTATGATGAACTATGACTTCCATTCACTGAAATGCCTTTATATGTGAATATGTGTTTCTCTGTTTCTTCGTTGTAACTTTGTGTATATTTCTCTTTTTCATAATCCAAAAAGGCAAAAACAAAAACACCCTCCTGGAATTACCAGTCGGCCATCCTCCCTCCCCAGCTCCACTCGAAGAGCCGGAAACAGCCGGGGGGGGGGCGCTTTTCTGCCAGCCGAGGGAAAGCGCGGTCAGCTCTTGCGAACACATCTTGACCAGCAGCCTACTCAAGGCTTGCACGGAAGCCTCGGTTCACACGTACAAAGCCGGACTTCAGAAGTTCATCAACACGGAACAAGAGCTCTCTTACGACTGCCCGGCCACCCGGGTCAGCTAGTAGTGCAAAGCCGATTCGAGGGCTTGGGGGACTCCGGAGGGGCAGCGGGGCCAATTCCCCCCCCTCCCCAGGGAGGATCGCGGGAATCTAATCGGCTCCGGACCGGCCAGCAGAGCCTCTCCCCTTCCTCTGCTCATCGGCGCACGGGGAGAGGCGGCCGCTTTTGCACCGGGGCAGAAGCTGCGCGGCCGGCTGGGCTCTCCCACCTGCCCGGGGCTGCTGCTGCTGCCGTCGCCGCCGCCGCCTGAGGCTCCGGACCGAGGCCGTCGGCATCCCTCTCCCACTCGGGGCTCCCCTCCGGGGCCGCCTCCTCTTCGGCCAGGCGCTCGCCTTTGCCGGCCTTCTGCTCCGGGGGCTCCGCATCTGCAACAGGAGGGAGACGCCGCGGCGCCCGCTCGCAAACCCGGGCAGGGGCGGCAACCGAGGCCGCTGCCCGTCAAGCCCTCTGCGGCCTCCGGCGGCACCGACCCTTCCTTCCACCGGTCAGCCGGCCGGCCCGGCTCCGGGCGCGAAGGCACCCGACCGACCGGAGCTCTTGGGCGGCCCGTCCCGAGGAAGGCCGAGCGGTGGAGAGCCTGAAGGGGGGCTGCTCCTTCGCCAGCTGCCCGCCAGGCCGAGTCAGAACCCGGAGCGACGCTGTTCCGCGGCGGCTTCTCTCGCGGCGTCCGGCCGAGCGGGCTGCCCCGGGAGTCCCTCGAGGGAGCCGCCGCCGCCGCCAGACGCTCCAGCCGAGTCGCCTCGCTCGTTCCGGCGGGCCGGCTCTGGGCCCAGGCGCCCCCCGTCGCCCCTCCGAGCTACTTCCCGGCGGCGCCCGACCCCCAAGGAGCCCCTCCCGGGTAACCGCCCGCCTACCTTCCGGGCGCCCCGCCAACTCGCCGCGGCCGCCGCCGGCCCGCTTCGCCTCGTCCCGGCGAGCAGAGGCGCCTTCGCTGCCCGCGGAGAGGAAGCCTGGCGAGAGGGCGCTCCGGAAGGCCCCGCCCCGCCCCCGCCCCCGCCCCCGGCCCGCTCGCCCACCTGCCTGCTGGAGCAGCGGCTGCATGATGAGCCGGTACTGCAGATCTGCGAGGAGAGAGAGCGGAGAGGGCGGAGTCAGGGCGGGGGGGGTCGAGGCGGCCCCGCCCCGCCCCCTCCACCCCCCGCCCGCACCCTGGTTGCGCCGCTTCAGCCGGTCGATCTCCTGGTGCAGCAGCCGGAGCGTCTCGCCGTGTTGCTGCTGCAGGAACTGCAGGCTGCGCTCCAGCTCGGGGGCCGCCCGTCTCGGGGGGGGCGCGGGCGGCGGGGCGTCGTCGGGCGGGCCGGGCGCGAAGGGCCGGCCGGGCCGCTCCGCCTGCCCCGCGCGCGGCCAGTGCGGCAGGTGGCCCAGCGGCGGGAAGCCCGAGCCCTGCATGCGCTACCAGCGCCCGGGGCGCATCGCGGGCAAGCCGAGCGGGGCCGCTCGAGCCTCTCTCGCTCGCTCGACCGCCGCCGCGTCCCCGTCGCCAAGGAGACCGGACGCGCGGCCGAGGGCCGGGGGCGCGCGCGGGGTCTCCGGGGAGGGGCCGCCCCCCCCCGCGCGCTCTCCTCCCGAGAGAGCCCAGCCGAGGCCGCCGCGCGCTGGAGGAGGGAGAGGCGGCTCTGGGCAGGCCGCGGCGGTGGGAGCCAGGCCGGCGGCCCTCGGCTTCCCCGCTCCGAAACCTCCTGGCGGGACTGCGCGAGGCGGCGGCGGCGGCGGCCCGGGCGTCCATCTGCACCCTCGGCCCGACGGAAGCCGGGAGCGGGCCCGGGCGGAGGGCGCTTGGCTTTAGCCCCCCCGAAGGGAAAAAGGGGCTGCTCAGAAACCCCCCCGCTCTTCGGAAGCCCCCCTCAGGCCCCGGTGCCCCCCCCCCCCGAAGGGCCGCTCCACCTGGACGCTCCTGACTCTGCTCCTCCCTGGCCTCTTTCAGCCCGACATCCAGCCCTTCCTTTGAGCAGCCCCTTTGGAGACCCCCCTTAATGCAGGTGTGGCCAGGTGCGGATGGGAAGGCGGAGGCCGACTCCACAGTCGCCCCTCATCACGGAGTTGGCGGCTATTGTGGCTGCTTAGCCCTTTGGGATGCCCTGCTCCAGGTAGAATTGTTGGGAAGGTACTTTGTGCAACTTCCATGGAACTAACAGGGCAGGGATGGGGGGGGGGGGGCAGGAAGCTTTCTTTCCCTGGGGTGTGCCCTGTAAGAGGCCTTTAGACAGGAGAACAAGACTCTCCTTAAATTTCTCTACATGTGGGGGTGCAGGGGGGGGTGCTGTTGTCACACCTTGCCCACTGGCCTTAGGCTACAAAGAGAAGCCTAGAAATTAGGTAATAAATGATCACTTATGACCAGTTTTGCATCCACCTGGTCCTCAGAACCGTGGTTTGCCACTTTTTCAGTCACTATTTTCTGTCCGTTCAGCCCCCTCCCCTTACGATGCATGAGGGCTGGTGTCAGGGTGCCCTTACTAGCTGCATCTTGCTTGCTGTTGCAGCCTGCCATTAAAAGGGGGAGGGCATTGCGTGTATGAGGGAGGGTTGCCAGGGGATAGCCTGAGGAAATGAAACCAAGCCTTGGACCGTCCCATGAGAAAGTCCAGGGACAGGGACTGTTTCCCAAAACCATTTGTTAGCACCTAACTGGACACTTCTTGATAGTGGGGGGTAGAGAGGGACACGGAAAGATTAGCCATATACTTTGGGCAGGAAAACCTGAGATCCAGCTTTGCTTCTTCCGTAACTGCTTGGCTTTAGTAAAGTGTACCTATGGGCCTAAGAGTTTTTCTTTTCTAACTAACCAAGTTGGGGCAGCCGACAGCTGGACCCCACAATTCAGTAAAGCACCCCCACATTATATTGCAATCCAAGGCACTGCTTGCACAAGTGAACGGGTCCTCAAACTGCAAAATGAAGCCTGCTAAGCTGGAAAGCTGCAAGGAGACTGATGCAACGGCTGGCTACCCTGGGCACTGGATTGGGACCCAGGTGCAGAAGCCGGCACAGCCCAAGCAGCCTTGCCACACCGGGGACGCCAGAGTGGCTCAGAGGCCCTGCTTCTTTCGGCTTCCCCGTGCCACCAGGAATCTCCCAAGGCTGTGCTGTTGGTTTTTTTTTTTTAAAAAAAAACTTTATCAAAATAGAATGTATACATAGCAACAGTCTGACAGATAGAATTACACCCTCTGGATGTGCAGTGAGAGACTTCTTCAGCAGCCAGGAGAGTCTGCACACCCAGCTGAAAGTAGGGCTTACTTGGGCCTTCTCTGTCAATGAAGCTGCGTTCTCTCAGTCCAAATGGTCATCCCGCAGGCAAAGAGAAGGTATCCCAGGAGGAGGAGGAAGGTGCAGGCCGCTGGCCCAAGGCAGAACCAGGATGCCACCAAGTAAACTATCAGCGTGGAGAAGAGAGCCCTGTAGCTGGCCAGAAACCTCAGGCTGACTCTCGGCCGCTGAATCTGCCCCACGTGCCACTGGGTCTGTGGGCTGCGCTGGGCCTTGGTCGCCAGGGAGGGGTTGGTGAGGTGATAGCGGCAGAAACTGCCAAGGAAGTCTCCTCTGGCACAGAGCCTCTCCATCCGGCTTCCAAACTAGAAGGGAGCAAGGTGAAAGCAATGCAAGATGAGGGAAATGAGACGGAGGAGCCCTTAATCACAAGCGTGAAAGCCAAAGGGACAACCCCCCCCCCCGCCTGAGGGACGGCTAATCACAGAGTTTGCTGCCACGGCAAATTGCTTAGCCAAAAAGAGCGCTGTCCTAGTCCCCTGTGGCCTTGTCCAACACGCCACGGGCTTCTAGTCCTCATGAGGCGATGCCAGCCAGATCTAGATCTACTCTGGCATCTAGACCCTGGTGGTGAGAAGAGGCCAGTCTGGAGGCGCTCGGAATGTGAAGGCAAAGGGAAGAAAGGCCGCTCACTTACGCGCTCGTTAATGGCCAAAGACAGCCGGAAGAACAGCCGGACGAGGGTGGTGCTTTCGTAACTTCGGATTGGCTGAAGCTCCGGGTCTCCCTGGTACTCTATCTGGAACCTGCGCAGGCCATTGATGATCTAGCGCAAGAAGGAAAGCCCTGGATCGTGAGACCCATCGCCTATCTCAGAGAGAACCTGCAGGAGAGCTGCTGCAATCTAGCCTTCCAGCTGAGCTGGACAACCGGGTGAATTGCATCCCCCTCAAATCTCCAAGAGCCTTGGATCCAAGGGCGTGGCTCAGTGACCCGCTGCCTCCCCCCACCACGGGAAACAGCCGGCTGGCCTCCCAGAGGAGCAGCCTTTCTTGGGGCCAGCTGATCCCCCGGCAAGGCGGTCTTCTCTCCCACAGCAAAGCTCTCTAGCTCATCATAATCCACGATGTTTGGGGTTTTTTTTAACTATCTCCTGCTTTCTTCAGCCTTCAACAGTGTGGTGTGTGTGTGTGTGCGCACAGATATGTGTACCAGCAGAAGTGTGAAAATACTCAGTTCCAAGATGATATTGAGCTTTGATGAAAGTTATTGTAAACCACAGAAGCTTAACAGTTTGTGGAGTGTATACTGATTTGAGACAAATCTTTATTTATATAATGTTTTTCAACCAGAATGTTTAAACTATGTATATTCAAGGGTTCTCTCAGCTGACTTTGGGCTCCTGCTATTTCTGGTGGTAGCCAAATTTCTGGCTGACACGATTATATGCTGGAAAACTTTTCTGAATAATTGGTTTCCCATGAAATGTCAAAATGCATGTCATTTTCTTCTTTCTTACATTTGTTCCTGAGCCACCTACTTCCTTACCAATAAATGTATTAATTTTAGCAGCAACATAAAACAATCATTTTTGAAAAAAGGAAACGTGACTCCATCCTCAGGGACGGAATCAGAGGAACTGAGCCGCAGAGTGCAACAAGAGGTGACAAACTGAAGGCCACCAACACCTCAGCAGGCTCTGAAGGCCCCACTAAGAGTTGTTAAGAATCGTTAAAGCCGAGACTGTGGGCTTCTCAACTGACACACGCAACCCGCCTCTACACTCAGCCTCTCTAATTGAAGACCAGAAGGGAAATCAAACTTTTAAGAATTGGCTCATGGGCAGGCACAAAGTTTTTTAGGCATGTTTGATTAACATCTGTTCCAAGAACATAGTGGAAATTGCTACAAACAATAAATTACTAAATACAGAATAATAGAGTTGGAAGGGACCTTGGAGATCTTCTAGTTCCAAGCTCCAAGCTAGACCATTTCAGACAAATGACTGTCCAATCTTTTCTTAAAATTTTTGTATTGTAATGTTGTTTTAATTGCCTTGTGAGCCGCCCTGGGTCCTACGGGAGAAGGGGGGTATATAAGTTTAATAAATAAATAAATAAATATCATCTATCTATCATCTATCTATCTATCTATCTATCTATCTATCTATCTATCTATCATCTATCTATCTATCTATCTATCTATCTATCTATCTATCTATCTATCTATCATCTATCTATCTATCCATCCATCCTCTTTCTCTCTCTCTCTCTCTCTCTCTCTCTCTCTCTCTCTCATATCAGAGCCCTGCCTATATTCTTATCTGCTACTTTACATAACTTCCTGAGCAGGTCACTGGCCTACCTGGTATCTCCCAAGCGGCGTGAGCATCAGCCCATTTTCGCCCTCAACGCAGTCTGGCAGCAACTTCTTGCCGTTCTCCTCGGGAGCCGCTCCCCTGTTCAGGATCAGCTGGCTCAGCTGGGCTTCGTTCAACTGGCAAAAATGAAACAAGACACCCCCATCTATTAGGCACATTAATTGCCCTGTTACATGAGAAAATGTGAGAGGCCTCTAATCGCAAGGCTTAATGGTTCTCACATCTCAGAAGAATTTGGGGAATTTGGACCCCAAATCATTCCGTCTCTAGAACAGAGGCCCCCAACCTTTTGGGTACCAGGGACCGGTTCTGTGGACAAAGATTCTTCCACGGACCAGAGCACGCGTGGTTTTGTGTGCTGCCTGCATCCCACAAATGGGGCTTCGTTTGTGCGGACTGGTTGCTGGCATGCCACGGACCGAGGATTGGGGACCCCAGCTCTAGAAGATATATGCTGGCAACTTTAAAGGTGTTCTTGCTCAAAATCCCTTAATTAAACTGAAAAAGCTGCCAGAAAAACCAAATGCAGCCCAAGGGAGGCTTCGCGTGGCTGGCACGTTTTAGCCAGCTGCAGCCTGTGTCCGTGGCCTGGCGAAACAGCCGCCCTTCTTCACTTGCAGAGGAGGGGCGGCCCTCCCCCTCCCAAGGCAGCACAGAAGCCCGAGAGGTCTCTTGTTCCGCTGACCTCTCCAGCCCGGACCTCTCCAGCAACGCCCACAAACCCAGGGCTAGAACAGGTGAGCCGGGCTCAACCGCAGGCCAGGAGCCAGGCTGGATTCCTAGCACTGACTGGGGCTGTCGCCGGAGCCTGGAGAGCCCCAATTCCTACCCGGAATATCTGGCATAAATACTCCAGCGCTTTCTCCAGGTATTCATCCGTTTTCCTTATATGCTCTTGCCCCATGTCGTCCATGTCGTTCCCCAGATAGGAGCCGTTCAGGTCGCTTGAGCCAAAGCAGAGCCAGGAGAGGAAGGACTGGCCGGAGCTGGCCTCCGCCGAGCGGTCCGAGAGGGATCTGGCCGCCTGCTGGGCCTGGTCGATTAGCTGGGCTAGTCGCAGCACCTGGACAGGAGAGCAGCTGAGTCAGGGCAGCTCAGAAGACGGCCGGCCTGAGGCCCAGCCAAGAGCAAGGGACCCCCTTCGCTAGGAAACCGGGAGGCAGCACCTCTCCCCAAACAACCAGTTAAGCAATGATTCATTTCTGCACGTCTTTATCTATATTATTATTATTGTTGTTGTTGTTGTTGTTGTTGTTGTTGTTGTTATTATTATTATTATTATTATTATTATTTGTTGCCCGTCTTGCCATGGGGCTACTCTGGGCGGCTTACAATAAAACAGAAAAAAATGTAAAAATAACAATACTAAAGGAATAAAACAAAAAAGTGAACTGGAAGTGCAATAATATGAAATTAAAGAAGACGGGGGGGGAGCAGGGCGCACCAGGGAGGGGTGGGGGTCAGCAGCCTCCTCCGGTGATGGACTCCCCTGCGGCCCCCCCAGACCTTCAGGCTCGTCTGGAAGGACGGGGGGGTGGAAGCAAACATCACCCGGGGAGGGCCGGATATCCCAGAGGGCCAACACTGCAGCAGAGGCGGCTCCCCTCCCAGATCCTCTCATCCTTGACGAGCGGGATCCTCGGCAGGTAGGGAGCAGGGCAGGCTCAGCGGACGAGGGAGGGGTTCACCCAGTAATCCGGCGCTGTGCCGGGGCGGGGGGCTTTGGTGCCACAGTTCTGCTGCTGGAGGGGCTTCCCAGTCCGCTCAGCAGCGCCAAGCAACCTACCAGGTTCCTGGCTTCTGTCCCAAACATCTGCTTGTACTGGAAGTCCTGTCCTTCGAGGCTGAAGACGTGGCTCTTCACTTTGAAGGAGGCGTCTGTGACGGTGGGAGCCCGGCCCGACAGGAAGCTGCCTCCAAGCGAGGGGCTCACGAAGAGGCGGTGCTGGCGGGGGGGCAGGCTCAGGTCGGCCTCCAGGAAGAGCTGCTCTGCTGCAGAGAGAGACGGCAACGGCCGGCCGGCCTCAGGCCTGGGCAAGCTCCTTCTGGCCGCCATGAAGGGGGCCGCGTCCCAGGACCAAGCAGCTGGCGGGGGCTCAGGCTCTTGCCTGGCCTTCTGGGATACACTGACCGGAAAAGGGTCTAGAAGAGCCCCCAAAGCGCCCTCCCCCAAGGCTGCACCCAGAGAGAAGGTGGGGTGGGGGTGTTTCTTTACCTCTCTGGATCATCTCAGCCAGGTGGGGCTGAGCAAAAACCTTGGCCACCCTGAACACCATCAGGGCATTCTTGGGGCTGACCAGGTCTGTGCGGAGAGCTCGGTTCAGGAAGCTGACAAAGAGCTTCGTGTACAACAGCAGATTCTCCTGGACAAAAGGCTCCCTTTAAGAAAAGAGCCAGCGGAGGGCCTGGTCAGTCAGAGGAGAGAGTTTCTCTCCTGCCCGGGTCAGAGACACCCAGGACAATCAGCTCCAGCAAATCCGGGTTACAGCATGCGGGGCACTTCCTGGCACTGGAGAGAAGGCTGCGGAAAGACCGTCACACCAGAGGGACATTTCCATGGGCCCCAATGCCCCCGTGTAAGCAGCAACGGCCAGGGCTGGAGAGAAGAGGGGCCAGAAAAACACCCCAACTCCCCCCTGCCCCACATGCTCATGCTGCAGCCACACCCATTGCTGCCTCCAGCCACCTCGAATGAGCTCACCCAGGCAAACCTCCTCCCTCCTGTACCCAACCCGCCCTATGCCTGGAGCAAAGGCAGCCGGCCAGATTTGTAGGGGCCCCGAGGTCCCCAGCCCAGGACACACCATTTCTCCGACACGCTACGAAGTGGGGCCTCTGCGCTTGGCGGTTGTTTTTCTGGTGCATATCTCCAAGGCTGTAAGTAGCTTAACCACATTTCCAGAACCTGCAGGAACAAATGTGGTGTTTAAATGTACATCTGCACTTAAAACTTTCTTCATCAACCATATTGTGAACTTATGGTTAAGGATACCAACATCCATCCCAGAGTGGATGGGGCGACAAGGTAGACCAGATGTGAACACCAAAAGTTATGAATACCGAAACTACTTTTATTACATGTAGAATTATGGTAATATGGAACGAGGCAACTCGCCATGGTCAACTCACCACAGGACAATTCAACAATGCAATTTAATTAAAATAATTTTACAAATATTCTAATTTTTGTCATTCCCGTTTCATTTTGTCCCTTTAGCATCCTTTCTTTAGTTATTCTATTCCATCATTTCTTCAATATTCAATCTTGCCCCACGGCTAGTTGGCCGTGGCAAGTTGGCCACGTGCTTTGTCCTGGACCCACAGAAATAGAGCCTTGGGACTTTGGATGTGCCACCTTCCTCTGCTACCTTTACCCTAAAGAGAACGAAGGAGATCCAGTGAAATGCATTCTCCAACTTCCTGCTTTGGCCCAAGATTTCTCCCATCTGTTGTCTTCCTCTTCCTAAGGGTTATCCTCATAGCCCATTTCAACTGCCTTACGTCAGATGATTATCTCATCGTAGTAAACCAGGCTCTTGAAAATCATTTGAATATGTCGATACCTTGTTCAATTATATTCCCAACATTGGAATTTATCTCTCTCTTAATAAATTTGGACTTACCATACCTATAGAATTGCTAAAAAGGTCCCTGGAAGCCCAACTGTTCCATTTGAAAATGATGCTGTGAACTCTGCCTTTTAAGGGACACTTTGCTAATGTAAAGACTCCACACTGTCCTTCCGTAGGGTCAAGATTTAATTAACTGTTTAAATCTGGGTTGTAAATTTTATATGCCATAATTGTTATTGCATTTACTTGGGTCCCTTTCTTGTTTTGTTCACTGTTAGCTGCATTTTCAAGAGTAATTTCTCTCATTCCATCATCTTAATTTCCAATACAAAACTTGCTAGTTGTCTCTTTTTTTGGCCCTTTCGATTACATTACAGATCACATATTATTACTTTAATGAATAATCAGCTGATATTATGTAATTTAATTCCTATTTGTGTGATAAATATCAGTAAATATGCTATTATTATTATTATTATGTAGAATAATTTCTCTGTAGAAGGTAAGAGTGAGATTTTTAATAATCTTGAGATTTTTTTTAAGCACCACTATTATTTTACTGATTGAGGCTGTGCAACTTGATCCTTCTTTACAAGACATGGCAGGATTTCCAAGACTTCCTAGAAATTAGTGGTACTACTTCCATCAATGCTCTGAAATTCAAATCCTCACCCTGAAAGGATGCATACAAGCACAACCAACATCCAAACGGTACCTACGGCTCTGAAAGACGCATCCAGAGGCCAGTGACCAAAGCAGTGCTGAAGGAATATGTAGAGTTTCTGCTGAACAAACCGAGGGATCACAATCCTGCAAAGACATCTCACAAAGTTAGTCAATGGTCCCTATAAGGAAAAAAGCACTCTGTCCCAGTTAAATGTGATGCAAAGGAGACAGCTATGCTCCATAGATACAAAACCTGTTCAACTTTCATGACAACTTTCTACAAGTACCACATTTGACATCATACACAGGAAGTGTAAGGCCTTTTGTAATAGCACAGGAAACAGTGATGCCAGTTAGAGCAGAGGTCCCCAACCTTTTGGGCTCCAGGGACCGGTTCCATGGAGAAAGGTTCTTCCACAGACCGGAGGAGGCCTGGTTTCGGATGCTGGGACTTGGCTTGTTTGCGCGGACCGATTGCTGGCATGCTGTGGACTGGTGCCGGTCCACGGATCAGGGGTTGGAGACCTCTGAGTTAGAGGAAGGAAGATTCCGACACTTTCTTTAAGTGTTAAGGCAGTTTGACAAGGAGCCAACTACCCCAAAAGGTGGAGGCCCTCCTTTGCCGGAGCAATTAAGGAGCCTTGGTGGAGCAGTGGGCTAATGCCTCCTTAAGTAACACCAGCTGCCTGCAATTAGTGCAGGTTCGAGTCCCACCAGGCTCAAGGTTGACTCAGCCTTCCATCCTTCCAAGGTAGGTAAAATGAGGACCCAGATTGTTGGGGGCAATAAGCTGACTTTGTAATAATGCCGCTGGGGGGGGGGGCGAAAGCCCTAATAAGCAGGCATATACATAGAATGTAGGCTATTGCTAAGCACATTGGTTTGTGCTTAAATTGTAAGCTGCCCTGAGTCTTCGGAGAAGGGCGGGATATAAATAGGATTAAAATAAAATAAATAAAAAATTCTAGCAGCAACTGGACAGTCAACTGCCTGCAGGGCTTTAACTGGGATGGTTCTAGTGACTCGAGGCCTCAATGCTTCCTCCTGCCAACTCTGATTTCCTGCCAAGCCATCTGAGCAAGTATCTTATCAGGCTAGTTGAAAGCTTCAGCTCCAGAGTTCCTGGAAAAATAAAAAACCAAAACGTTCTAATTAACCTTTTGGTTTATGCTGAAAATTTCAGGGGGTAAAGGAAGTTGGAAAAGAGAGCTTTACAAGTTGGGGTGTGTGTGACCTTTTTCTTCTCTTCAAAGAGCAAAATTGAGTTTTGCAGAATACTGAATCAGGGAGCTGCTACTTTAGACTATTGGCTCAAGACAACAGCAGGACGAGAATTTGTTCACACCTTCCAGAGCCCAGAATTTCCTCAGTCCAGAGCTCACTTCTTAGACTTCTTAAGACTAAAAAAACCCAACAAGCTCTCGACCAGGCTGTGTGCCCAGGCAGTTCGATTTATTAGACCAGAGATCTTTTACGTGTCAATATCTTGTAGAGAAGCCACATGTGCCCCACCTCTCATCTTAAATGCTTCAGACAAAATACACCCAATAACTTCCAATTTTTGGTTAGCTTCCACAATCCCTGAAATTTGTTCCTCCAATCTGTCTACATTTTCTGTGGCATCCAAAACAACACAGCATCCCAGAAGTTTGACCACAGGAAAGCCAAATAGAAGGAATACACCCTCCCTCTTATTTATAGCAATACAACATCCTAATATATTATTATTATTATAGTTCTTGTTGTTGATTTAGTCTTCAATTTGATTCACAGTCTAGAACTGGCAAAAACTTAACAAGGACCTAAGAGCTATTGTTCTTCTTGTTGTTATTAATTTTCAGGTTCAGGTTCAACTTGCAGTAAATTTTTATTTTTCAAAATGACTTTTTTCCTGAAACTAAGGCAAAACATTTCCCAAAACTGCTAAATTAATAATGTACACAAAATAGGCAAAGTGGTCTGGCTGCACAGAAATAAACTATGCTTGCTGAAGTACGGAGTATTCTAGCTTCCACATTGTTAAGCTCATTTGCCATCACCACTGAAGAAGAGGCACCATTTGTGAGAACAAGAAGAGGGCCCTGGCAGTACAGAAAACAGTGTTATTTTGTTGAATGCACACATTTTTTTATTCAAGGAAAACCAGTGTTTCTAGCCCAGCATTTCTCAACCTCGGCAGCTTGAAGATGGGTGGACTTCAACTGCCAGAATTCCCCTGCCAGGCTAGCGAGGTTGAGAAACACTGTTTGAGCCAACCCCCCAACAAACCCAGGTTTTATTTTCTCTGTTAAGTACAGACCTTTTGAATTCCTCTAGTGAACTGGCAGTGTGGGAATGCCCTGAAGGAGAAATTGGTTCTGACTTTATGCTGTTGCTGAAAGTGTGTAGGTGTTTCAGAAGCAACCGGATAACCAAGACGTGTTCCTCGGTGGGTTTGAAGGACTCCTAGATTGAAAGCAACAGCAGAACACAAAGACAAAGAAAACGAAGAAGAAGGAGAGAAGTAAAGTTAGGTCCCCATCACAAAGGAAGTCCAGAAGAGGCACAGAAAAGGCACCTGAACCAAGAACATCTACACACGCACAACTAATGGGGCCAACTAATTCCATGGCTCAGAAGTAAAATACACTTGACAACTTGAGCTCAGAAAGCAAAATTGGTTGCTACTAAGGAGGGAGCAATTAAAGTGGTTGTCCAAGGGAGAGTGGATTTGGCCAGCTTTCTCCGCTTCCTAGACACACGAGCCCCAGTGGATGAATAGACGGGGGAGGGGGGTGTCACCGGGAAGGATCAAATACAATCTCTGTAGAGCAAATACAAGTAAGGAGGACATGTTTCCTCACAAGCGCTCTCTCTTGGCTCTCACCCGCCTTCTATGTGAACGTGAGCTTGGACAGCCAAGGATAAGGGGGAACATGGTTCAAAGCACCCCATGCAAAAGTCCCCCATCCTCCCTGCCACTCCTGGGGCCCTTGGAATTCTGCCAATTAGCACAAGCCAACTGACGGAATTCATTTGGATACCTTCTCATGGATCAAAATATTGTACCTACAAACTATTTTTAGGAGGGGAAATTTACCCTGTGAAGAATTCACACAAATGGGGGGAGGGGGGGAACTGAATAATAGTTCGTGCAGAAGAACTTATCTGGGTCAGATGAGTTCAGGCTTATAGATTACTGCTATCATATCACCCTAAAACACAGGACGTTTGAGACAGACCGTTTCTTTTAAATACACAGCCAAGATGCAAAATGTTATCAAAGCCTCCCTAGAACATTTATGGGCCAACAGAGTGAAGAGACTTCAAAATCTAAAAAAAAAATCTGCATGACTCAAACTGGCCCTTTCAGCATAAGAACCGGTTTGGTCTAAGAGCAGGAGGTGGTGAGTTCAAGTCCCGCCTTAGGCAAGACAGCCGGGGTACTTTAGGCCAGTCACTCCTTCTGAGCCAAACTCACCTCACAGGGTTGTTGTGGGGGAAACAGGAGGGGGAAGGGTATTTGATATGTTAGCCGCCTTGAATTATTTATAAAAATATGGAAGATGAGATAAAAAAAATATAAGCAAAAATTCATTAAGACTGTGGTGGAAGGGTAATAATAGGGCTCCACACAGAACAGATGCTAAACAGTTTGGATCACTGCTAACTTGCTACCTCTCGACTGGGGCACCTCACAAGGAGGGCTGGTGGTCTTTCCCCACCTGCCTCTGAGCCGCAGGGACTCGGGCGTAAAGAATAAAAGGCCCCCAGCACTCAGAATGGCTGGGCCAAGATGAACCTGGTTTGATTGTGGCTCAGCAGGAGTGTGTGTGTGTGAAAGAGCTATGTGGCAGGTAAGGGGACAGAGCCCAGTCTAGCACAAGTCATGAATCAGAACTCATGGCACAGAGTGACAGGTAAAATGCTCATTCTCAAGAGAGCCATTAATCTCTTGGCCGCAGATGTTACAAAGGAAGAACGAAAGGATGCAGAAAATCTGATCCCAGCAGGACCGGCTGTGCAGAACTTACAGGGCTTCCTCCTCAATTGATTTGTGAGCAGCTGATTTTGGCTAGAAGTGAACTGGTGTCCCTCCTGTGGATACATCTCTCAAACCCCGAGGCCTGAGGCACTCGCCTTCATGAGGGACATGGTCACGTGGAGCCTTCCGCAAAGCCAAGACCGGCAGGACCCATTTCTTAGCTCTGAGCTTCTCCTTAGCTGCGCTGACTCCGGAGACTTCTTGCTGTGGCTGGGCTGCTGCCTCCACACTGCCCCAATTCTCCTGGCCTTTAATCTTGCTGGGTGGTTATCTAACACCACAGCAGCAATGATCAGTGCAGTGGGGGCTGAAGACCCTGGCCACAGGCTCCCGAGAGTCCCTGGAGAGCTACCCCCCCCCCCGTGGGGAAAGGGGAGAGTTATTTAGCTCCTTTCTGCCCTGCAGGTTTTATGTGCTTCCATTTCAACGGGTGTTTTGTTTAAAATACAAAGAAAATGAAATGAAATGAAAAGATGGAAATACTTGGTATGTATGGAGGGCCTGGTGGCTGGATTGGGCAGGATGGATGCTGGATAAAGAGAGCCGGTAGTGGAGAACCTCCAGCTGAGAGACAAGAGAAGGATGTAAAAGAGGATAGGGGAGGGAGGGAGGGAGGGAGGGAGGGAGGGAGGGAGGAGAGAGAGAGAGAGAGAGAGAGAGAGAGAGAGAGAGAGAGAGAGAGAGAGAGAGAGAGAGAGAGATGAAAAAGAAACAAAAAAAAAAACCCAGTGAGAACGGACCCAGGAAGATGGGGATGAAAGACAAGGTCCCAGAGAGTCAATCATCACAATGCCACAGCCCCCTTGGCAGCTGTGCCTGCAGAGGATCGCCCTATGACACACCCCATGTTTCTACCATAACCAGCCCTAACCAAGTTCTGGCCCCATGTTCAATCTGCATTGTCCTTGCCTAGAAATTAATTCTGGCTCGCTTCCTGACTCTGAATATGGGTGTAATATGGGAGTATCGGGATGCTCCCATCACAACCCGCGCAGCTGCATTCTGCACCAGTTGAAGCCTTCGGGTGGTCTTCAAGGGCAGCCCCATGTAGAGAGCATTGCAGTAGTCTATACGGGAGGTAACGAGCACGAGTGACCGTACGCAGGGCATCTCGGTCCAGATAGGGGTGCAACTGGCGCACCAGGCGAACCTGGGCAAATGCCCCCCTGGCCACGACTCCTATATGATCTTCTAAACTGAGTCGTGCATCCAGGAGGACACCTAAGTTGCGCACCCTTTCAATGGGGGGTAACACCTCTCCCCCCATAACCAAAGATGGAATATCCTGGATTACCCAAGATGCCAGCACATATAGCCACTCGGTCTTGGCCGGGTTGAGTGGGAGCCTGTTCTTCCCCATCCAGACTTGTACCGCTTCCAGGCAACATTTCTTCCCCTTCCTCCGTAGTTTCCCCGCCCGTAAACTATACATGTCTCAGGGCACACATGATATAAATGATATGAAAAAGTAACAACAAAGAACACTCCAGAAAGGCTTAATTTGAACCAAAGGGCTTTCAGATCTTTTCTATCCAGAGCTCTTGCCCAATATTTTATTATTTTCAGGTCCAGAACCGGCAAGTCCTACAGACCACAGATAAGTGCTACCAGCCACCAAGGGTGGACTTCCCATAGGTTATCCAGTTCTGGAAGGAACCCAGGACGGGAGAGAAAAGCACGGCTCTGTTCACAGGACACCTGAGGTTGTAGGCTGTGCTATGGCAAGGAGTTAACAGCCAGCTCAGGCATTTCCCCCCTGTATCATAGCATATAAAATTGTGGTCCCATCACCTAGAAATACTCTGAAAATGAGAAAACCAAGTCCCAAAATTACTGCACAGAACTTTCACATATAGTAAAGAACCGAGACTGTAATATTTCACTTTTGCAGAAACAAACCTATGTCCATCTGGTGGCTCGTTTGTCCCCTCCACCTCGCCTACTCAAACCAGTCAGAGCTCTTCTACGCCTCCAGCTGTTCACCTCCAACTTATGAGGATCAGCAGCATTTAAGAATTCAGCAAATTAAACTCTCAAGTGCCAACAGGATGCAGAAGGGCATCAGCACTTGCCCTGCTCAGCTGGCCAAGAACCCAGCAGAGTGGCAAACAAGCGTGCTGCTCACGGGGGGGGGGGGGAAGAGTTCTCAAGGAAAGGAACCACCCAAGAAGATAAACTCTGGGGAAAGTCTTTTGGGCGCTATCGAAAAGAAACAAACAAACCAACCAATCAATCCCCTGATCTGCTTCTGGACTCCACCCTTACTGCAACTCCGTCTTCGTTCGAGGGAAGAGGCCAAAAACTGGGTTCCGTTGCCAACTCCCAGCCGGGGCCCATAGAAATGAAGGGGACCTTTCTGGGATTCTGAGCTGGCAGATCACGTAAATGACAGCGGCCTCCCAGAGCAGCAGGGCCACCAGTCAGGACAGGCAGCCAGGGACTGCAGCCGGGGCAGCACAAATAACAAGCCGGCTGAAGCCGCTGGCAAGGAGTAAGCAAGCGGCGCCACCACTCCAGGTGCAGAGGGGAAGCGGGTCTGCCAAAAGCTCCCCTTCACTTAGCAAGGGGTCGGCCGGAGGCCCAACCAGGCAGCCCCCCGGCTCCTCCATCTCCCTCTTTCAGGGGGCAGGGAGACGGGACGCAGCCGCTAAGGAGCTTCACTGAGAGAGCGCCTTTCCAAGGGAGCCCCGATCCAGCTTTCCTCCATTTAATGACAGCAACACCCGGGCACGACACACAACGGGAACTGCGCTTCCAATGGCCTCTGCTGGCTGGGAAACCCTGGGAGTGAGGAGCAAGGTGAGACTCCAAAGAATTCTGTATTTTTGGCAGTATTTCAACACGTTTGTTGAAAACATTCTGAGATCTAAAATTTTAGAACAGCTTCTCTAAGCTTTGTTGCTGTTATATGGATCGAGAGAGAGAGAGATTCACGCTCTCAGCCTCCATTGCAGGTTATGGATAAGACGGGGCTGTGTGGATCATTACAAGGGCTGATCATGCTGAATCCTCAAGGGCAAGGGAAATTCTGTTTCTTATTAGCAAGAGAGAGGAGAATGTTGTTGTTACATCAGGAAACCTGGAGGCAATTCCATTTGCCAGGCTTTCACTGAGCAATCCTATTTTAACTCAACAGAGAGAGTACAGCGGTTCCACACCGACCAGTTCCTGCATCAGGTTAGCTTGTGATTCCCAAGCCTCTTCGCAGCTGTCCAAATACCGGATTGGCCCTAGTGGCTCCGTCCGTCCTAAGCTCTTCACCAGCTTTTATCTAGCTCAGGTTAGGGTTGCGTGAAAAGGCTGAGCAGTAGCCACACTGGCCCTGCCTGCACTTCCTGATTCTAATGGCTATGCAAAGTCTAATGAGATTAGAGGCCCACATCTGTCCGACCCAAGGCCAGCGCTCTTCCCCGTGGTCAAGCAGCTGCCTCTGGAGAGCCCAACAGGACGGCCAGAGCCTCTTGTCCCTCTGAAGGCTGCTGCCAGTCAGAAAGGCCTCCTCCCCCACGACTTTCTAGGACCTCTTGTCAAACCCATTCGCCAGCAAGAGCTTCTGGTAGTGAACTCCAGTGGCTACAGCAGCCAAAGCCCTTCCTCTGAGTAATCCATGCCACCCAGCCTTACCAAATCGTTTCCTAATTCCAGGAAAACCTCCACCTTTTCCAACTCCTTAAGTCCTCATGAAGGTGGCCGCTGTTTATCACCCTGCTGCAGAGGAGCTCCCTCCATTCCCTGCCTCTGCCCAGGTCTAGCAGCTCCTTCCCTCCCCAAAGGAAGCACCGTCCCTCTGCTTACCTTGATGTGGGGAGACTGCATCTTCTGATACATGTCCAGCGAATAGTGGTGGAGCCACATCTCCACAAAGACCTGAGGGAGAAGGGGCTCAATCAGCAGCCGAAGGGAACCCCAAAACGAGCCACTCAGGGAGGGACAAGGAGGCATCGACCTGCCAGATCATGCCCCATCTTTCCAAGGTTATGACTATTTATTCCATTATTAATCATACAATTTGAGGCACTCTTATGCAACACGTGCCACTAAAATCTTTTTTTACTCTTTTTACCAGATATTAATTATCTGCCCTAATAAGCTGAACCATACGCCCTCAAAGGACAGCTGTGTTTCAATCCACGGGCCCCGTTCGACTAAGATCAGCTCCCCATGAAGGAGCAAGGGGCCTCTCAGCTCCAGAAGAAATGCTGCATAACCAGCCACAGGGCCCCTTCCAAGGCCCAGGCACAGCCCTTGCAAGGAGGGCTCTCTCCCCTCGTCAACGAAAGAGCCCTCACAGCCGCCGCCAAGCTGGAGGGCAGCTCTCTTGAGGGCACAAGCACCTGCCAGCCACACACACCTGAAGCAACGTTTCAGACCTCCAGATCTCTTGGGAAGCAGGGTCTGCATTCACCGAAGTCTGGTGAGCGACGTGCCTTTTCAGAAGACTGGTGGGATGCATCCCGTAGGAGGTGAAAGGCATTGTGGGAGAGCTTTGAAAAGGGAGAAGGCCACGTCAAAAGAGATAATCCAGACACGCCAGAAGAAGGACATGCAAGGCCGGAGCAAGCTAGCCATTTCTCAGTGTGCAGCTTCAAACCTGATCGGGACAGCTCTTCTGACACGGAGCAGAGCAGCTTGATCGCCCGAAGCCTCCACTTTTACTCTATGAAGAATACACCCATTTTTGCTCCCCCCCCTTTTTTTGCAAATGCTTTGCTAAATATCTAGTCAGCATTACTGAAAAAGGCCAAAGAGGTTAATGTCTTTAGTGTGCTGCTAAGTCAGTTTCTTGAATACATTTTAGTCAATTAATTTATTCCTATTTGCAGAAAATGAAAACAGGAACTATTTCAGAAATTGCATTTTGTAGCACTGTTCCTGTTGCTGCCACTTATTAGATTTTATCCTACCTGTATTACCTTATTGGTAACTTAAAGCGGCAAACATACATAATACACTTGCTACACATGGCAATTTGCCAACTGTTAGCATCCCAGCTTATAAATTCCTGGCGTCCTGAAAAGCCACTGGAGGCTTCTTCTTTGCAGAGTCCTAATTTGCAACTCCTTCCACATATTCCCCCCATCCCACCTCCCAGTGCTGCCTTTTCTACAGCTGCAACCAGCAGAGGAGGAGAGCAGGACAGCAAGCACCCACCGGGGAGCAGGTGAAGGGACCACCCCTCCAGGCTCTGAGGAAGGGATGGGAGGGACACTCCCTTCTGTGGGCAAGAACCACTTCAAGTACCGGTCCACCAGGATGAAGTAAGCGCTGTTTGACATGCTGATGGGACAGGTGGTGGAGATGCTCTGAAGCACAAACAGAAAGAGTCATCTTAGGGTTTCACAGTCCAATCTACAGGAGGCCAAGACTTCAACTCAAGATGCTTAAAGCTTCCTTGCCACCTAGGAAGGCTCAGATAACTTTCCATCTGGAGCAACAAGCCACTATTTCATCTCCATATAACCTAATATGGCACAATGCACACACAAGCTTATTACCCCATCTGGTATTCACGAACAACCACCAAATGGCAACTTTGGCAAACAACAGGCCAGTGCTAAAAGTGATCAACTCCTGCAGATTAACAAAAATGAAAACTTTCCTTTGATGAGCAGAACTGGCTCAAACTGGAAACCCCACAAAGGGTTTGGATGAGCAATGAAACAATAACGGACCTGAATGGCAGAGACAGCTGCAATATTTCCAGCACTTTAAAACAGTAGTTGCCCTGTTTTGTAAAACAGATCAAAGATCAAACTCGAGTGCATATAGAGAATTTATAATGCTTTAATAGAACTGGACTCGGAAATGGAATTGGTGAAAGATTGCATGGTAAAGTGGGCTCAAAATATTCAAGAACCGATTCCATTGGATGTGTGGGAGGTAATTTGGGTTAGAAATGTAAAATTTACTCAAGCCCAAAACTTAAGAGAAAATTTTTATAAAATGTTTTATAAAATGTTTTATAGATGGCATTTGGATCCTAAAAAGCTGTCTTGTATGTATTCCAATTTACAGCCCAAATGTTGGAGATGTGGTAATTTGGATGCTACCTATTTTCATATTTGGTGGATTTGTAGAAATATAAAAGCTTTTTGGATTAAAATTTGGTGGAACGAAGATTTTTAAGAGAAAGATAAAAGTTTACTCCACAATTATTTCTATTGGGTGTTATTACAGACTGTGACACTAAAGAAATTAATTTGATGTTGAATTTGATAACAGCTGCAAGGTTATTGGTAGGGCAATATTGGAAGAAGGATTGTCTGCCTACTATAGAGGAGTGGACGCTTAAAGTGTCAAATCTAGCAGAAACGGCTAAGATTTCTGCTTACTTGAAAGATCATTCACAAGAGAGATACATTTTGGTTTGGAGAAGATGGATAGATTATATTCAGAAAAAACATGGGACTAAAAAGTTCCATTTAGCTTATGAGTAAATTTTAGATTGTTATTGTTATAATTTAAATTGTTCCTAGAAGTTGGGTATTTTAGAGTGTTGGTAATTATGTTAAAGGCAGGTTAAAGTGCATTATGTATTTGTTTTTTTATATAGTTGATTAATGTTAGTTAGATTATGATTACTATATATTTGTAACCTGTAATCAGCTTTGGGAAGTGGGGGAGGGGGGCTTAGGGAAGAGGATAATATTGTAACTTTTAATAAAACTTTTCAATAAAAAAAACAGTAGTTGCCAATCTTTCCAGCTCTCGCAACGGTGGGGGTGGGGGTAGGAAGGGATGGGTCTGCGTGCACGCCTGCCACTTGCACAACCCAGTTCCCAGCAGGCCACGGACCAGTACCTGGCTGCAGACTGGGCCTTGGGGAGCCCTGCTTTAGAAAGTAGAGCTGATTAATAACAAAGTGGCTTAAAAGCACTGGGGGTAAATAAACGGCACTTCAGCTTATTCTCCCTTCCTCTGTCAACAAGGAGAGTGGCCTCAGCAAGGAAGGCCAAGGTGTACTCACCCTCTGGGTAAGGAGGCTGATGGCAAAGTAGAACATGTAGTATTCATATGGATCTGGCAGGAGTGAGTCAAGGGGGCAACTTCCTCCAAGCAAGAAGAAAAGCAGGCTGGCTAAGACTCCCTGACCCCAGTTTTACACAGTCCTTCAGATTACGACGACTTCATTCATAGCACAAAGATTCCCACGCAACTGAAGTAGCAGGAGGAACCTCCAAGAGTGTCGATCTTGCTTGCCACACCTCGACTCGCAGGAAAGTTCATGCCTTGCAAGCCGCACCCACCCAAAGAATTTCCTCCCCATGAAAGCAGGGAAGGGGGAAGGCTCCCCATCCATTCAGCGGGGAGCGAGAGCTAGTGGCTTCACAGCAGGCAACTCAACTGTAATGGCCTTCTCTAAAGTGACAACAGCACAGGGGTTTGCAGGCTGCTGCAAGCACAGGACAGTTGTACATTCTTCCTTTATCAGGAGAGCAGGCAGCCATCTCCTCAATGCATTAGCAGGTGGTTAGCAAGAGATCAAGAAAGCACATTATAAACTTAGAAAAAATTAAGCACTAAACATTTGCCAAGATTGCTATAGAACACGGGTGTCAAACTCGCCGTGTCATGTGACGTGACTTTTTCCACTTTGCTGGAGCTGGGGTGGGTGCAGCCTCTGCATGATGCAACCGGCTTGCGGGCCGGCAGTTTGACACCCCTGCTGTAGAATAATCCCTTTTCCCCTTCAATAAACCGGGTGAAAGGAATGGTGGGAAACTGCTTTGTGGTTCAAAGCAGCTGCCAATTGTCTTCCTGGTCACAGCATGCAACCACCTGGTCTGCAAACCACATCCTTGGAAGAGCAAACGGACTGCCGAGCTCCATGGTCAAAGCAGCAGTGAGAGCAGCATGGTTCCCAATTCGAGGGTGCCAGCCAAGTGCAGGGGAGAAAGCGGGGGGCCTCTCTTCCATTCATTACTGGGGGCAGCTGCTGCCTGTGTTCTGCTGGTTCCCTCCAGCCCCTCTCTGACAATCAACTCACTCACTCACCCCTCTGCAGGGAAACCACTCCACACTCACAAGGCCAAAGGATACTAAGAATCAAGTTCAAACTCAGGCCCCCGGTGGGAGAAAACTGGACTTTGTTGTGATATAAAGAACATTCTGGTAAAATCCGTTCTTGAATCGAAGTTTTCACTGGGCCCTGAAAGGGTAAACAGGGACATGTCTCATAAGATGCAACATAATGAAAACACATCAAATATAGGCTAAGAATTGCCCTTAATTGTACTGGTAGTCCTCAGTTAACGATGGTAACTGAGACCAGCATTTCTACCGCTAGGCAAAGCAAAGCACAATGTCATGTGACCACATCACTTACTGACAGCCGTTCCTGTTGCCAATCGTATCCCACTGGTTGTTAGGTGAGGACCTACACCGATCCTACCATTCCCGGTGTGGTCCCTCTGAGCCCCAAGCCTTGGGAAGGGATGGGACTGCCTCCTCCTGAATTCCCCTACCCACCTTATCCTCCCTCCCCCCATCTCTGCCCTTTTGGCTGCCCTGCACAGCATCACGGTTCAGCCACGGTGACTGCGCCAGCGTTGGAATAGTGGCTCAGGGGCAGCTGCAGCTGGCCGAGGCTGCTACTTCAGCCCCCAGTACCACTGGCATCACCACTGCTGCCAGGTGGCACTGTGCAGGGTGGCCAAAAGGGGGCTGGGAGAAAGGCAGGTGGGGGAGTTGAAGAGCAACTCAGAAAGTTCATAGCCGAATAGAATTTCCATGCAAGGAATTAAGACTGCCAAGCTCTGTCCCTCTCATGTCATTTCCTTTCCAGGCACTAACGGGAAGGTAGGAGACGGGGAACTCATGTCTGTATTCCTCAGCTTGCAGCTTGTAGACCAACTTCATCATTGGGCCTCTGCAAAGAAAGGAAGAAAGAAAAGAAAAAAGTTAATGAAGCACCCTGGGGATCTCCCACAGCCAGCTTTGTTTTTATGTTGTTATTATTTAACGTGAACGTTTGTGTGTATTCGATGAGCATTATCATCTAACCAAACCACTGGATGATTTCGGTCACAGATCTAATAAACTAGTGCACAATTCTCCAGAAAGGGCTCCAAACGGCACTGGCGCAGGACTGAGCCAACTCACCCGGGGGACAGGAAGTCCAGAGCGACGTTGTACTCGGTGTAGTTTGTTCTGGCTTGCAGGCAGCGGAGGTTCCACCCTGCAATGATGCCATCCAAACTGCCAAAAATGTTCTCTACCAGCCAAGGAAAGATGGCGTGCAGCTCCTTTGCAGAAGAGAAAAGCCGTGGCTGGAATCAGAAGAGAGCCTCGCGCCCCCTGGGCCATTTCCGGCTCCCGGGAGAGCCAGGCTTTCCTTGCCGGTGGACAGAAGAGCCACTTCAATCTTTGGCTTAATTTTTATTTATAATTATAATCACACATACGCGCATGCGGGGGTCCTCACCTAATGACATACGGGATTCGGTTAACAGCAACAGTGACTGCTGAGATTGCTGTTGCTAAGCGATATGGTCACACGATGTCAAGCTTTACAACCACATTGCTTAGTGATAGGAAATCTGGTCCCAATTAGCATAGTAACTCGAGGACTACCTGCCCGGGTCCACGTTTGTCTTTAGAGCTTCACTAGGCTCTTTCCTGGCTTCTTCTGCTGCCTTCCCTCTTTTCTCCTCCACTGTTTGCAACTCTGCTCTTAGCATCCCCTTATTTCAGCATTCCGCCTCTCCTGGGCTCCTTTTCCCATGGGATCCTCTGCTCTGGGTCTACTAAAATCCACTTCTTTGAAGCCCACTTCACCTGCCTGCATCGCTTCCGTCTGCCTTACTAGGAGAATCTGAAGCACCGCAGAGGTCCTTTTCTTTCAAGTCCCTGCTACTTCCACTCCCACAAACATTTCTCATATCGATTTGTATCACTTCAAGGACAGTTGATCCTTGTGACTTCCTCAGCCTTCTGAAAAGCCCTCTTGGCAGCTTCAAGTGGACCATAATTTTCAGAATTAATTTTTCAGATTTATTTATTTTTTTTAAAAAACCCCTTTCTGGTTCTTTTTCAGGGACTGGAAGGCAGATGAGAATACCACTCATGCCCACAGACTCTTGGGCTTATTTCGGATTCCTTGTAGTACCACGTGTCTCTGCATGCCTCTAGAAGCGCTTCTGTCAAATCCCTGACCTGCTTCCCTTGCTAAGCCAGAGGGCTCACAGGCCAGAGGGCGCAATCAGCCTAACTTACAGAGAATTGCTTCCGAGATCAGTTTCCGTTCTTGTCAGCCTTGCGAGGTAGCCCAGACGAAAAGCATCCCCGGAAGAACTAGTAATACCAGTAACTTTACTGTGAGGTTACATTAACAGAAGCAAGTCTGAAAGGAATATCCTCTCCTCTTGCCTTTATAGTCCAAGAAACTAGGAAGATGTTTGCCTGAGATGTTTGTCATGCCCCCCACCACCACTTCTGCAGGCTTAGCTGCCTCTTACCTGACCATTATCTAGTCTGCAGCTCTTCCTCCTGTGTCCAAGGTCATTTCCACACACAATTATAGTTTTACACCTAATGAACAATTGCCCTTTCTACTGGCTGAAGCACAGCCACTCACTGCTTTTCCAGAGCTGCTGAGAGTTTGTGCTTGTTAGAAAAAGAGGCCAGGTTGCTTTCAAGCAGGAAAAAACCCATGGCACAAGCAGTGTAGGTCACTATTAGAGACTCCTGACTATTCATCTTTTACTTTTTCTATTTAGAGCCCCAGAGTTTTATTTCTTCTTCTGGTCCTTTCTCAGTCTAATTAGCCTGGTTAAAAATCTTGATTTCAAGGTAAAATATGAAAAGGCCTCCTCTTTCCAGCCACTTCTTCCTGTCCATACCTTGCCTTAGCCTGAAAGCAATAAGGCCTCTTCCCTTGAAAGAAGAAAAAATAAGTTATCAAAGGCCCTGACTAGGGGCAAACTTCCTACCTTGGCAGGAAAATCTTCAATGATTGTCATGAGATCATGACACCTCTGAGCGAAAGGCTTGTTCAGACAGTCAGCCTTTAAATTAGCCTGTTTCAAACAGAAAAGCGTATCAATCAATCAATCAGCATAGAGCTGGGACTTTGGAGGTCTTCTAGTCCAACCCCCTGCTCAAGCAGGAGAACCTGTCAATTCACCTTTCTGAAACAAAGCAATGAAACTCTATTTAAATGTTTGGCAAATGTTTCCTTCATATCAACACAATTACCATATTGATTGATTTCAACATTTAAGCAACCTAGAACCAGAGCAAATATGAATTGGATGAGAACTGTAGCAGCAATTCTGTTTCTCTTAATTCAAACAGAATTTTACACAGAATTATGTTTTAATTCCAATTATCTACAAGAAACCACTTAAGCTAGTGGTAAATAAACTCGGAATATGCTGTTGGAATATGACTTAAGTCACAGGTCTGCAACCTGCAGCTCCGGAGCCGCATGCGGCTCTTTCAGCCGTCTCCTGCGGCTCCCAGTCCTCTGCCATGTGCAGTCCAAAAAAAAAAGTGGGACTAAAAAAGTTCAACCAATCAATTCAAATATGCAGGGTAGGTGCATATCTCACATTGGCTCCACTCTTCAGTCAAACCCTGTTCTGCGCATGTGCGCATGTACGTACATGTGCACACATTTTTTGCAGCTCCCAGTTTATCCTTTTGTGAGGGAACCGGTTCCGAGTGGCTCTTTCACTGTTTCAGGTTGCTCACCCCTGACATAAGTCTTAATAGAGACTTATAATACCCTTTCTTTCAGGCCTGGTTTAAGGCTGTATTGGGCCTGGCAATGAGGGGGCATATAAACCTCAAAAATTCCTGCTGATGATCCTCTGCTCGAGACCCATGTTCACTCTCCTTGTGAGTCAACAAATGCATAGACTTCTGTCTCCCTTTTTACAGAGTAGAAAAGAAACACTTTAAAGTGTGCCGCTGACTTTGCCTGAAAGTAAAAGAAGAGGTGCGACCCAATATTTTGCCAGAGACCCAAGACAAATTTTGCTAGAAGTGGTACTTATTAGCTAGCTTATCCAAATGCCAAATAAAAGGCTGCATACAATTCAGGGGGGGAATTCTGATCAAGATTTATTATTTATTTATTTATTTATTTATTTATTTATTTATTTATTTATTTATTGATTTGATTTGATTTGATTTGATTTGTATACCGCCCTTCTCCCGAAGGACTCAGGGCGGTGAACAGGGACATAAATACCAAAATACCCAAAATACAGAAATTAAAAACAAATTAAACCCTAGTGCCCAATGCAGAAAATAAATTACATTAAAACAATAATTAAAACAAAACCCATCAGACCAGGCCGGCTTGTTCAAACAAATAGGTTTTTAGGTCGCGTCGGAAGGAGCGAAGGTCGGGAGCCATCCGGAGCTCAACCGGTAAATGGTTCCACAGGTCAGGCGCACCCAAATTTATAATAAACATAGAAATGACTACTCTGTAGTCAATATCCAGCGTCACTGCAATGTGGGCATCAGCAGAGTTTTATTTTTCCTTTTAGTCCTTTCTCATGCTAAGTCTAGGCCGCATTATGACCTGCTTTTGGCCCTAGGCACTTTTGTCTTTGTGGACCTTTTCCTTCAAAAAAGTAATAGTATTAAAAATTTAATGTAATGTTCACAATTTTCTTGGCGGCATTAATATATGACTTAACTTTTATTTTAAAAAGCAGATATGTTTTATTAGTATTTTATGCGTATGAATTCTATTAATTGTGTACATTTTTAAGGCGGAGAAGGCAAGGCTGCTTCCTTTTTACTCTATCTGACTTTTGAAAATATGTTTTGTGGGTCCCAGGCTGCGGGTCTTCGGGGTGAATGGGTGGGCGGGTCGGTGCTGGGGAAAGAGCAAAAGCCGAGTCGTGGGAAGAGCAGCGGAGGGAACCGGCTCCTTTCACCGAAGCCCTCCTGCTCGGAGGAGGAGAGGGGACGCCGCGATGATTTCAGGGCCCCAACAGCCTCCTTCCCCAGGGAGCCCCCTCCGGCCCGCCCGCCCCGCCGGGCTCCGCTCAGGGAGGGAGGGAGGGAGGGGGCCGCCCCCCAGCCCGCTCCCCCCCAAACGCAGCCAGCCATCCGGGGCCCCTTCGCGCTCTTCGGGCCCGGCTTACCAGAAGGTAGCTGGGCAGAGGGAAAGGCGACGCGGCCGGCTCGGGGCTCTTGGCGCGGCCCGGCGCGGCCCTCATGGCGGAGGAAACGTCGCTGCCGCGCGCCCCGATGACGTCACTGACCGCCGCGCTGCTTCCGGCGCTGAGGCCCGTCAGAGCAGAGAGGCCGCTTCGGCGCGGCGACTCCCCGCGGCTCTGCTGTGGAGGACGAGGCCGGGCCAGGGGCCGAAGGAGGCCTGGAGACCCCCAGACGGGCCTCCCTTGGGCGGGGATCGGGTTTCTCATGGCGCGACGGTGGCTGTGCGGACGGCGGGTGCCCGGAGGGGGGTCTGCTCCCTCTGCAAGCTCCTTTCTCCTGAAGGAGAGGTTCGCGTTTCAGCATGGCCGGCGCTGCTCCTTCTGGAGTTTGGGAAACTTTGTTTTCGTCTATCCAAAGCCGTTTGTAGGAATCCGGGAAGTCTGCTTTTCAGCAACAGCAGGGAGCGTATTCTGGCACTAAGCAACTAAAGAATAAAATAGAATAATAGAATAGAATAAAAACGTTATTGTCACTTTAAGTGTACGCTAATGAAAATATAATAGAATAAACAATAGAATGGAATGGAATATGGAATGGAATGGAGTAGAATAGGATAATAGAATAGAGCTGGAAGGGACCTTGGAGGTCTTCTAGTCCAACCCCCTGCTCAAGCAGGGGAAACTATAACGTCTCAGACAGGTGATTGTCTAGTCTCTTCTTGAAAACCTCCAGTGATGGAGCACCCACGATTTCTGGAGGCAAGCTGTTCCACTGGTTGATTGTCCTCACTGTCAGGAAGTTTCTTCTTAATTCCAGGTTGCTTCTCTTTGTTCAGTTTCCAACCATTGTTTCTTGACCTGCCCTCTGGTGCTTTGGTGAACAACCTGTCCCCCTCTTCTTTGTGGCAGCCCCTCAAATACTGGAACACTTGCACCTGAACATTGGCAAGACGAAAGAGATGGTGCTAGACTTCTGGAGAAAAAAGGAGGAACCTGCCCCACTTTACATCAGGGAGGACTGTGTGGAGAGAGTTTCCTCCTTTAAATTTCTGGGAGTCTACCTCTGTGAAGATCTGACCTGGAAAGTTAATACAACCCAGGTGGCTAGAAAGGCCCAACAGAGGCTTCACTTTCTCAGGGTCTTGCAGAAGAACAGGGTAGAACAACGGCTAATGACCCTGTTTTATCGGTCTACTATAGAGAGTGTCCTCTCGTATGGTATTGTGGTTTGGTATGCTCATCTGACAGCCGTGGATAGGAAAGTATTACAGAGGGTGGTGAGCACAGCACAAGACATTGTGGGCTGTCCCCTGACACCACTGGATGTCATTGCCAGGGCTCGTTGCCTTGGAAGAGTGAGGAAAATTCTCAGGGATGACTCTCACCCTGGACGGTATCTCTTTACTCTCCTACCATAGGGTAGGAGATATAGGAGTATAGCCAGCCGCACCAACAGGCTGAAAAACAGCTTCTATCCGTGAGCTGTTAGGCTTTTGAATGAGAAATAACTTTTGTGAACTTTATGCAGAATTGACTTGAGGCCGGTGTCTGGTGTAGTTGGTTCACATGGTGTAGTAAGATGGAGGGTTTGTTGTCACTGTGTGTTGTGGGGTGGGAGCACAAAGGGAGCCTCAGCTAATCTCAATGTACACATAGTTGTACTTTCACAATAAAGGTTCATTTCATTTTTTCATTTCATATCATGTCCCCCCTATTTCTTCTTTTCTTTAGACTAGCCAGACCTAAGTCCCGCAGCCGTTCTTCATACGTTTTAGCCTCCAGGCCTTTGATCATCTCAGTTGCTCTTCTCTGAATTTTTTCCAAAGTCTCAACTTTTTTTTGTATGGTGACCAAAATTGGTTGCAGTATTCCAGGTGTGGTCTCACTAGGGGTTTATAAAGCGGTACTAATACTTTCTGTGATCTTGATTCTATGTATAGTATGCATTAGCATACATTAAAATGAAATTTTGTTGCATTCACCTCTCAAATACCATTATACATACACAGACACACATGACACAGAAACATCATAGTCTAGTTTGAATGTATACATATATCTGGCCAAAAAAAATCCGAGAAATTTACAAGACGGTGTAACAAAACAAAGCTGTTCCTAGTGGACAATCACTTAAATATGAGCCAGCAGTGTGCTGCAGCTGCCAAAAAAGCCAATACAGTGCTAGGCTGCATTAACAGGGATAGAATCAAGATCATGTGAAGTATTAATACCACTTTACAATGCCTGGGTAAGGCCACACTTGGAATACTGCATCCAGTTTTGGTCACCACGATGTAAAAAAGATGTTGAGACTAGAAAGAGTGCAGAGAAGAGCAACAAAGATGATCAGGGGACTGGAGGCTAAAACATATAAGGAACAGCTGCTGGAATTGGGTATGTCTAGTTTAATGAAGAGAAGGGTAAGGGGTGACATGATAGCAGCGTTCCAATATCTCAGGGGTTGCCACAAAGAAGAGGGAGTCAAGCTATTCTCCAAAGCGCCTGAAGGCAGGACAAGAAATAACAGATGGAAACTAGTCAAGGAGAGAAGCAACCTAGAACTAAGAAGAAACTTCCTGATAGAACAATTAACCAGTGGAACAACTTGCCTCCAGAAGCCGTGAATGCTCCAACACTGGAAGTTTTTAAGGAGAGACTGAACAGCCATTTGTCTGAAATGGTATAGGGTCTCCTGCCTGAGCAGGGGGTTGGACTAGATGACCTCCAAGGTATCTTCCGACTTTATTATTATTATTAGAATCTAGTAGTTCCGCTATAAATACTTCGAAACTTCATCCCAGGGGGGAGCAACAGAAGCAGACCGTGAAGTGACTGGATTTCTAACAATGCGTCAAGCTCTAAGCACATAGTGCTTATAAGCAGTATCCTTATGTGCTCCTGACTACCTTCACAACCAATGGCAAGTTCGTCTGACTTATAACCAGCCAAGACACAGGGAAGCCCTTTTGTTTCGTTTATTGCTATAGGTAGGAAGAAGCCATCAAGGCTTGGTTCTCCAAAATTCATCATCTCAGATGATCATCTTTATACATTCCCTGCACTGGTTGTCCATTCCTCCTCATTCCCCACTGGCTGAGGTACTATGAAGTTACACTCTTCCCGACCACCTTCTAAATATTTCCTCCTACGTACTAAATCATACATCACATGTACATTAAAATTAGGAGACAATATATGCAAGATGTGTCAAATAATATTCAATAAGATATTAGACATGCTCAGTTGCCTGTTTTGAGTTCTGGGGATATTTTATGGCTCCTTAGAACAATAGGTTCTTTCCTATTTTTCAGTTTAGTTTGATTTTCCCGTTATCCCATTCAGCTAGTTTTCCTGTTACCCAATTCAGTTTTATCTTTCAGCTACCTATTTCCTCTTGAAGCTACTTTCTCTTACAGTTAATTCCTCTTACTATTTTAAATTTTTTTATTATTTTTTCCAACTTTTCCCCCATAAAGGTAAAGGTAAAGGTTCCCCCGCACATGCGTGCTAGTCGTTCCCGACTCTAGGGGCCGGTGCTCATCTCCGTTTCAAAGCCGAAGAGCCAGCGATTGTCCGAGGACGTCTCCGTGGTCATGTGGCCGGCATGACTAGACGCCAAAGGCGCACGGAACGCTGTTACCTTCCCACCGTAGTGGTCCCTATTTTTCTACTTGCATTTTTACGTGCTTTCGAACTGCTAGGTGGGCAGAAGCTGGGACGAGTAACAGGCGCTCACTCTGTTACGCGGCACTCGGGATTTGATCCACCAAACTGCCGACCTTCTGATCGACAAGCTCAGTGTCCTAACCCACTGAGCCACCGCGTCCCTTTTTCCCCCATACACATCAACAAATATACTGTAATACATAAATACATAAACTAAACATTAAGAAAACCAAGATCATGGCATCCGGCCCTCTCAATTCCTGGCAAATAGATGGGGAAGAAATGGAGGTAGTGACAGATTTTATTTTCCTGGGCTCCAAGATCACTGCAGACAGGGACTGCAGCCAAGAAATTAAAAGACATTTGCTCCTGGGGAGGAAAGCCATGGCAAATCTAGACAGCACCCTAAAAAGCAGAGACATCACCCTGCCAACAAAAGTGCGTATAGTCAAGGCTATGGTCTTCCCAGTTGCAATGTATGGCAGTGAAAGCTGGACCATAAGAAAGGCTGAGCGCCAAAGAATTGAAGCCTTTGAACTATGGTGCTGGAGAAGACTCCTGTGAGTCCCTTGGACTGCAAGGCGATCAAACCGGTCAGTCCTAGAGGAGATCAACCCTAACTGCTCTTTGGAAGGCCAGATCCTGAAGCTGAAACTCAAATACTTTGGCCACCTAATGAGAAGGAAGGACTCACTGGAGAAGAGCCTCATGCTGGGAAAGGTTGAGGCCAAGAGAAGAAGGGGACAACAGAGAACGAGGTGGCTGGATGGAGTCCCTGAAGCAGGAGACGTGAGCTTAAATGGACTCCAGAAGATGGTAGAGGACAGGAAGGCCTGGAGGAACGTTGTCCATAGGGTCGCGATGGGTCAGACACGACTTCACAGCTAACAACAACAGCATAAATACATACACGTAAATTTTGGTATTGTTTGTCCATTTCCCCTTTCACTGTATCTACACTCCTTATCTCTCTTTTCTCTTCTCTACCTTCTTTCTCCCTTTCTTCTCTCTCTTTCCTATTTCCCTCTTGTTCCTCTCCTCTCCTCTTTCCTTCACCGCTCCCCTCCCGTTTCTACCCACTTATCCTCCTCTTTTCCTCCAACCTTCTTACTTCCTTCCCCCTCCTCTACTCTTTCCCTCTCTCCTCTCCTTTCTTCCCTCTCATCCCTCTTCAGATACAATTCAGGGGTGATGTCTGAGCAACTCCTCTCCCTAGATTTTCAATATCTATATTAGGTATAATAACATTAATTTTCTATTACGCTAATACTTCTATAAATCTGACCTTCTTGGTATATACTTTAAATATTTATACTATCTCTGGTTATCCAATACTGTGTCGCCTGGGTCTCCCTCCTTATCTCCTCCTTTTTCTTCCATCTAAATTAGTGTTAGCTATCTTTTAGGCATATTCTCTTTTTTACCCAATCGTACAAATTTTCCCAAATTTCATAATACTCTTGACTCTATCTTATGTTTATCATTGTTAATCTATTCATTTCCACACATTCTTATATTTTCCCAATCACCTCTCCCTCTTGGGGGGGGGGGCTTTCAGTGCCTTCCAGTTTTGTGCAAACACAATCCTAGCTGCAGTGGTTATATGAATAATCAAATATGTTTTCTCTTTTCTGTATTTCTCTGGAAAAATACCCAACAGGAATATTTCTGGTCTTAGTTCAATATGTTGTTGTATCATCTTTTCTATCCATGTTCTGATTATATTCCAATAAGTTTTATCTTCTACACACGTCCACCACATATGATAAAAAGAGCCTGGTATTTGATATTTCCAACATTTCATAGATCTGTCCTTAAACATTTTAGCTAGTCTTTCTGGAGACATGTGCCATCTATAAAACATTTTGTACATATTTTCTTTATACGCTGTTGCCATTGTCAGTTTATAGTTTCTTTCCCGTAATTCCTGCCATCTATCTAATTCAATCGTATATCCAAAATTTCTTGTCCATTTTATCATTGACTCTTTCACTTGCTCCTCCTCTAATTCCCTATGTAGTAAGTAGCTATACATTTTTTATCCATTTTTCTTCAGTTCCCGTGAGTATTTCATCTAACTCTGTTGTCCCCAAATTAAAACCATCTATTTTAACATCTTTTTCGTATCTAGATTGTATTTGCGTTCTCATGTACCAATCCCATCTTTATTCCTTGTTCCTAATTGTTTGGTTTTCAGTTCCCCCATGTCTGTTAGTAAGTCTTTATATCTTATAATACTTCCCATATTAAACATATTGGGGTGTATTAGCACTTCCACAGTTGAGAGCCAATCTGCAATCCTCAAATAATGCTTTCTCTTTATTTTCTCCCAAACTACCAATAAAGAATTCCTTATATGATGTCTCTGAAAATAGCTATGTAATCTATTTTTCCCATACCATATGAAAGTGTGTCATCCCAACTGTAAATCATGTCCCTCTAATGTCAATAATCTCATGTTTCTCAGTAAGGTCCATTCTCTCATCCATGATAATGCTGCAGCCTGATAATATAATTCACAATTAGGTAAACCAAACCCACCTCTGAGTCTTGCATCTTGTAACATTTTTAGATTAATCCTTGCCTTTTTTCCCTGCCAAATATATTTCAAAATTATTTTATTAAGCCCCTCAAAATATTTCTTTTCCAATCTTATTGGTATTGTTGAAAACAAAAACAACAATCGTGGTAGTATATTCATTTTGATTATCGCAATCCTTCCCATTAATGATAGTTGCACATTTTTCCATTTATTCAAATCTACTTCGATTTGTCTTTTCAATTTGTGATAGTTATCTTCTTTAATTGTTGTGCATCTTGCTGTCAGGTGAATCCCCAGATATTTTACCTTCTTTATTATCTGTGTATCTAGCTTTCCCATCAATTCTTTTTTTCCCCAGTAATATTTCTCACTAGCATTTTTGTTTGTGTCCCAGTTTATAACAGGGTAGTGTCAGGACCCACCTCAATCCACATCTTAGGAAATAAGAACTCTTGGATGCAAGTTTAGTCCAAAAGGAAAATGTTTACTAGGATGGAATCGATTGTGGGAATACAAGACGGAATCTGACAAAAGTTACATTTCAATCCTATATAAACCATTCCCATTTCAGCCCCTCCCCTCATCCATTTGGTCAGGCTGTCATCAGTTGCTAGGTGTCAGGTCCTTCCATGGGAAAGGGAACTCTCCTTGGTTTTATGGTTATTGCTTTTCTTTTCAGTTGTAAATGAAGATACAATCCAGACCTGTCTGTCCCCCTCCCTTCCCCCGTTAAAACATCCCCTGTTGTTTGAAAATCGCTTTAGTAACCATCCTTTCCCCCCCCCTCGGAGAGATGGCAGAATCCCCAGAAATAGCACGTTGTTCTACCTATACAATTATGAAATGTGATATAAATGGATTCTGACATTCGGCTCTCCTTTCAGAAAAAGGATGAGTCCATCTGTGGGGAAAGAAAACATATAAATGTTAGCCTGGTTTGTTCGGATATTCTGTATGAAACCTCTTAAGCAACTTAGGTGCTTTAACATGGAGTTTGTTAACCCACTCATTTTCTGAGGAGGGGAGGTGTTTCCATGCCACTAAATATTGTATCGTTCCATGGTGTTTTCTGGAATCTAAGATTTCTTTCACTTCAAAATGTTGTTCTCCTTCCACCATGATGGGGGGTGGTGGTGGTGGGATTTTTTCTCGTAGTGGTGATTGTTGTTCTCTCTTTAATAGACTGCAGTGGAAGGTTGGTTGTATTCGTCTAAGATTTTTGGGTAGTTCTAATTCAACTGTTACTGGGTTTATGATTCTTTTAATTGGAAAGGGTCCAATATATTTTGGTCCTAGTTTTTTACAGGGTTGGAGTGATTTCAGGTATTTTGTGGATAAATATACCATCTCTCCTACCCTAAATGGTGTGGGATCGGTTCTTTTTTTGTCTGCCTGTGTCTTGTATGCTTTTCTGGCATCTTCCAACACTTTCCTAACGATTGGCCATGTATTTTGTAATTGAGCAATCCATTCCTTCAGATCAGGGATAACCGGTTCTTTTGGGGTTAGTTCTGGTATTGGGTTGAAACTCTGGCATGTAGCTACTTGAAAAGGAGTGTAACCTGTGCTTGAGTGGACTGCATTATTATATGCTACTTCTGCAAAAGGCAGTAGGTCCGTCCAGTCGGACTGCTGAAAATTAATATAGCATCTCAGATATTGTTCAAGTATATTATTAAGTCTTTCAGAAGCTCCGTCTGTCTGAGGATGGTGACTAGATGACAGTCCATGGGTGGTTCCTAAGAGGGATAAAAATTCTTTCCAAAATGCTGACGTAAATTGCACCCCTCTGTCGGATATGATGCGTTGTGGTACCCCATGCAATCTGTAAATATGCTGTACAAAAAGTTTTGCTAATGCTTTTGCAGTCGGGATTTTTTGGCAAGGTATGAAATGTACTTGCTTAGAGAACAGATCTGTGACAGTCCAGACTACGGTGTTTCCATTACTTTCTGGCAGTTCTACGATAAAATCCATGGCTATTTCTTTCCATGGGGCTGAGGGGTTTGCCACCGGTTGTAACAGACCTGGCGGTTTCCCTTGCAGTCTCTTGGCCATTGCGCAAATTTGACAGCTACCCACATAGCTTTCTATGTCCTTTTTCATAGATGGCCACCAAAATTGCCTTTTAGTTAAGTGTAAGGTTTTTACAAAGCCAAAGTGTCCTGCTGATTTTGTATCATGGCACAGTTGCATGAAATTGATTCTCTGTGTGGCAGGTATATATAGCTTCTCCCCCACCCACGGCAGTCCATCTTTAATTGTGCACACATGTTTATTTTTCTGGAACCATTCATCACTTTCCAAAGATTTCCTGAATTCTATTCCAGTTTGGCTATCTACCTTCGGCTTCATTTTTTCTTGTGCCCTGGTGGTGACTGGTGCTGCCAGTTGTTGTTCCGGTACAAGTGGTTTAAAGTCAGTAACTCTTGTGCTGTTATATTGGGGCATGTGGGATAATGCATCTGCCAGGAAGTTCTTCCCCCCCGGTAAGTGTTTGAGAGTGAAATTGAATCGGTGAAAATGTTGGGACCAGCGGGCTTGCTTAGGAGTGAGTTTCCTGGGCGTTTTTAGTGCTTCCAAATTTTTGTGGTCTGTCCAGACCTGGAAAGGTATTTTATTTCCTTCTAAAAATTGGCGCCATGTTAGTAATGCCCACCTCAACGAGAATGCCTCTTTTTCCCATATTGGCCAGCGTTGTTCTGTTTCTGTGAGTTTTCTGGATGTGTATGCGCATGGTTGCAATGTCCCCCCATCATTTTCTTGTAATAGTACGGCTCCTACCGCTACATCACTCGCATCTGCCTGTATTACAAAAGGTTTGTCGGGATCTGGGTGTTTTAGGACAGGTTCAGCAGAAAAAAGTCTCTTTAGCCTCTCAAATGATGCTTGACATTCCATTGACCATTTCAGAGGCTGGCTGGGTTTCACGGGTGACCCCCCCTTCGTTTTCAACAAATTTGTGAGGGGCATGGCTATTTGGCCAAATGCGGGGATGAATTGGCGGTAGAAGTTTGCAAACCCCAGGAAGCTTTGCAATTGCTTCCGTGTGCGGGGGGGTGCCCACTCTAGTACTGCCCTGACCTTCTCAGGGTCCATTTCGATGCCCTCTGGAGATATGCGATATCCCAGGTAGTCGATTTTTTCCTGATGGAATTCACACTTCGATAATTTAGCATATAAGTGGGCAGCTCGCAACTTCTTCAGGACTGCTCTGACTAGTTTGATATGTTCCTCTTTGGTTTCTGTGAAGATAAGGATGTCATCGAGGTAAACCAGGACCCCCTTATATAGGTGCTCTCTCAGCACGTCATTAATTAATTGCATAAAGACTGCGGGGGCCCCTTGCAGTCCGAATGGCAATACTTTGAATTGATAGCACCCCATTGGGCAGTTGAATGCAGTCTTCCATTCGTCTCCTTCCTTAATCCTAATACGGTAGTATGCTTCCCTCAGGTCTAGTTTGGTAAAAATCTTTCCTTTCGATAGGTGGGATAACATATCCTTCATTAGGGGAAGGGGGTACAGATTACATTCACTAATTGTGTTCAAATTTCTATAGTCCACAACCAAACGAAAGGACCCATCCTTCTTCTCCCTGAACAGAACCGGGGCGGCCACTTTGGGTTTGGCAGGCTCAATAAATCCTCTTTCTAAGTTTTTCTTTATGAATCTCTCCATTTCTGCCATTTCCCTTGGGCTCATGGCATACATCCTGGGTTTTGGGAGTTTTGCCCCCGGTTTGAATTCTATGGTGCAGTCTGTGGGGCGGTGGGGGGGAAGCTCATCTGCTCTTTCCTCACTGAAAACCTCAGCCAGGTCCCTGTATTCCTCCGGTATCTCTGGTAATCCCTTCTCTTTCCCCACCGCTGCTGTCTCCTCCCTCTGGGTTGGGGGGGTGCTTTTGGAGTCTAAGTTCTTCTGCCCCCCCTTTGGGAAATTGAGTTCTGCTGTCCTCCAGTTTATCCCGGGGTTCCATTTCTTCAGCCATTCCAGTCCTAGGATCATTGGGCATTCCATGCCTGGGGCCACTATAAACGTTATGTCCTCCTCATGGGACCCCAGTGATAGGTGGATTGGTAAAGTGGCTAGGGTGGCTGGTCCTCCCCCTGCTATTGTCCCATCTAATTGACTAAAAGAGATTGGTTGTTTTAGCCTCCTCACTGGGATGCTCAATCTCTCCACCAGCGTTGGGCTGATAAGGCAGCGGATGCACCCAGAGTCTATCAGAGCTTTTATTTTGGCTGCTTCAGGCATAGGGGAAGCTAATATAGTCACTGTCTTAAGTATGGGTGGAAGGGGTCCACTTACCAATGGTTCTCCCTCTGAGCTGTCTTCCGAGTTGTCCACCGTCCCTGCGGTGCAGGCCGGAGTCCAGTCCCAGTTCCTGGCAGGAATTGTGGACTCTACAGCCTCTGTCCCCTTCATGGAAGATTCTTTTGTGTTGCCTTGGGGCTTCCCCGGCTTCTTGGAGGATGATGCCTCTGGTTTTCGTGGGGGGGCTTTTGAACGACATTCTGCAGCACGGTGGCCCTCTCTCCCGCAGTTGAAGCAACTTGTTGATTTTTTGGCTGTGGCTGGTGGTTTTTCCCCCTCGCGTGTTTGCTCGGGTGGCAGGCGGCCCCATGGTTTTCCTCTGCAGTGTCTCTTCAGTAGGTCTATTTCCACTTCCTCCGCCAGGATGTACCAGTCGTCGAGGTGGGGTGGGTCTCCTCGAGGCAGGCAAGCGTCATACAGGTCGTAGTTCAGACCGTCTTTGAAGTGGCTAAGGAGGATGTCTTCTGGCCAGTTCAGCTTGCTGGCAATGGCTCGGAATTCTTGGGTATAATCAGCCACTGCTCGCCTGCCCTGCCTCACCGTTTTGATTCTCTCCCGGGCCTTACGGTCAGCCAAAGGATCCTCGAACCGTCGCCTCAAAGATGACATGAATCGGTTGAAGTCGTTGAGTTCTGGGGCGTTGGAGTCATGCAAGTTCACCACCCAGTCTGCAGCCGTCCCGTCCAGGGCATATTGCACAATTCGGATGCGTGTTTTGTCACTGGGGATGTCCCGTCCGTACTCTTCCATGTAGCTGAGGACTTGGGTTAGGAAAAATCCCAGTCGTGATGGCTCCCCCTTGAATTTGACTTCCAGGGGCGGGAGTCTTTGGCTGGAGCGTTGTCTGCGCCGTGGCCGGTATCGCTCCTCATCCTGGTCCCCGTCTGTGGTTCTGGGGTGGGTGGGTACTGCTGAGGCAGCAATTCCTGTTCCATTGGACGGCCCCGGGGTTTCAGGTGTTGGATCCCCTCCGTTACCTTTCCAGTTGCATCCCCAGGCGCTGCCTCGGTTGCGATTTTCAGCTCTCTCCTCCCTCAGTGAACTCAGGGTTGCTTTCATCAGATCAATGGCCTTTTCCAGGATCCGCTCCTCCTCGCTGGCGTGCAGGGAACTCTCCATCTCTTGCCTCCATTCCGGTTGGTGGTTACTACGCCTCAGGGTCGTTTCTCCCGAAGCCTTTTCCCACTCACTTTTCCTTCCAACGCCCATCAACCACCGGGGTTTTCGGTCGTACTGCTCCACCGCTTCTTCCCCGGGGGAATATGCTGCTTCAGCTTCCCATTGTCTCTGGGATTCCATTGGGGGGGAAGATTCCCCCTCCATGGGGCTTCCCTCCTCTCTTGCTTCGTCGCGAGACATTTTTTTTTTGTTGCAAAGTCCCCCGGTAAGGTTTTCCCTTCCAGGTTGACTCTTAAAGCAGATTCCGTCTACTGTCAGGACCCACCTCAATCCACATCTTAGGAAATAAGAACTCTTGGATGCAAGTTTAGTCCAAAAGGAAAATGTTTACTAGGATGGAATCGATTGTGGGAATACAAGACGGAATCTAACAAAGTTACATTTCAATCCTATATAAACCATTCCCATTCCAGCCCCTCCCCTCATCCATTTGGTCAGGCTGTCATCAGTTGCTAGGTGTCAGGTCCTTCCATGGGAAAGGGAACTCTCCTTGGTTTTATGGTTATTGCTTTTCTTTTCAGTTGTAAATGAAGATACAATCCAGACCTGTCTGTCCCCCTCCCTCCCCCAGTTAAAACATCCCCTGTTGTTTGAAAATCGCTTTAGTAACCATCCTCTCTCCCCCCCCCTCGGAGAGATGGCAGAATCCCCAGAAATAGCACGTTGTTCTACCTATACAATTATGAAATGTGATATAAATGGATTCTGACAGGTAGTTAAAGTCTCACATTACTACTGTGGTGTATTTCCTACATACATTCGTTAATTGATTAGCAAAGAGTTCATCTATTTCTTCTGCTTGATGGATGGCCTGTAGTATACGGCTATAGCAATGTCATTTTCCCCCCTTTTACATTGACCCATATGGATTCTAGGAGATTTTCATGCTTGGTTTTGTGTATTTCTATAGGGATGTAGTGATATTTTATATAAATAATGCAACTTCACCTGCTCTTTTGTTGGGTCTATTTCTTTTGAATAGTTTGTATCCTTCAATCACTACATTCCAGTCATGAGTTTCATCCCACCAGGTTTCAGTAATGGCAACTATATCGTATCTACCTTCATGTATTAATACTTTAAGGTCACCCTGTTTCTTTCCCTAAACTTTCAGCATTCATGTATAGCCATTAGAGTCCTTTATGTATCTTGAGTATGTTTCTTGTATCTTCTACTTTGTAACTGGGATATCCATCCTTTCCATCACTATTTCATTATGTTTTCCTTCTTTTACTTTCTTTTTTCTCTTTGCTCCCTTCCTTCTTATGTGATTGGTTATCTAGTGGTTTTTGCTTGGAACTAGGTTCTATAGGTCAGTGGTGGCGAACCTATGGCACGCAAGCCAGAGGCAGCACTCAGAGCCCTCTCTATGGGCACACATGCCGTCGCCCCAGCCCTGCCTCCCCCCGCGGCTCCCTCCTTACCAGCAGCCCCCCCCCAGGAGAGTCACCCCTGAGCGCGGCCCGTGCATTGCAGCACAGCCAAGGACATGGCAGCCGGGCAGCGGGGACAAGACTGCCCTCGCGCCCCATCGCATGCAAAGAGCCTTGGTGGAGCAGTGGGCTAATGCCTCCTTAAGTAACACCAGCTGTGTGTGAAAGCCCTAATAAGCAGGCATATGCATAGAATGAAGGCTACTGCTAAGCTTGTAAGCCGCCCTGAGTCTTCAGAGAAGGGTGGGATATAAATGGAATTTTTTAAAAAAATTATGCTCTAGGGTGCAGGCGGAGGCTGTGGCTGCCATGGCACTGTTGGGCTGCCTGGGCGATCTACAGTGGGCTGTGGAGGTGGTGAGTGGCCCTGCGGGGGGGTGTAGGGCGGGATGGGGGGCAGGGCGGTGGCGGTTTGGGAGCACTCGGTCTCTAAAAGGTTCGCCATCACTGCTATAGGTCGTGAAGTTTGCCCCCCTTCCCCTTCATTTTTAGTTTAAAGCCCTTTTGATAAGATGAGCCAGTCAGTTTCCAAATATATTCTTTCTAGTTCTTGTGAGGTGCGGTCCATCCCTTCCCAGTAGCCCTTCATGTAGGTAATGCAAACCATAGTCTAGGAAACTGAAGTTCTCTTTTTTTAATTGAAAAGTTTTACAAAATTTAAAAAACATATAAATTGAACTCCCCTCCCCATCACCCCTCCCCCCCAGACTTCCCAAAGCAGAATACAGGGTATTGTGTATAACAATCTTATACAAACTGAAGTTCTCTTGATGACACCAGTTTTTAATCTAGTGATTTGTTTCTAAAATCCTTTGCTCCCTTATTGGATGTTGGCCTGTTGTTGGAAGTATAGATGAAAACACCACTTGTGCTCCTAATTCTTTAAATTTCTTCCTTAGCTATTCATAATCTCTTCTTATTGTTTTCAGAGTCATTGTTGTGTCATTGGTCACCACGTGTAGGAAAAGAAAGGGTAGTAATCCATGGGATTATTTTACTAAGTTTCTCAGTTACAGCTTTGATTTTTGCTCCAGGGAGACAACATACCTCCCTAGATTGACTGCCTGGAATGCAGACTATAGTTTCTATTCCCCAAAGCATTGAATCTCCTATCACCAATATTCACCTTTTTTTCCTTAGAGAAGTCTGGAATACTTTTCTTCCTGTCGCAGGAATGCTGGGTTGTGTCTGATTTTTAGAAACTATCGATGAGTGCCCTTTTGTGAGTGTCTGCACATTTTCTTCCAGGAGGAGGCTAGGAAAGCGATCGTTCAGTTCCAGAGGGGCTTCACTGGAGTGGGCCGGGGTAGATAGTAGGGGCTTTGCTCTTGGTTGCTGTTTTCTTCGAAGTTCTTCTTGTTCCTACATTCCTCATTTGCTAATGAAATATTGGCAGAAAATGGTTGTTCTGGTGCTGAAAGGGGGGAGATACAGCCGGATGTTGAACCAAAATGGAAAATGCTTTCTTTTGCTCCTGAAGGAAAGGAAGGCTATACTTCTAAAAAGTAGCTTCAAAATGGCCAGCCCAAGCTCAAGCATCAGCCTGTGTCAAATGCTGGGTTTGTTCCAAGGGGTCTGCTGCCCATGCTGCCCCCCCCACTGCCTGGCAGCTGAGCACAGAAGGGGAGGAGAGAGCCCCACCCGTCACTCCAGATCACCATAAGAGGCAATTCTGGGTCTCCGGCCTGGGTGCAGCCAAAGGAAAGAAGGCTGGCAGGGGGAAATGCAGAAAGTGTGAGAAGAGATGCAGCAGAACCCCAGTAGAATGGTGCACCCTGGTTGCCCTTCTCGAGATCCTGGCATGATGCCAACACTACATGAATGCTACTCTGGTCCAATAGTCAGGAGAGAACATCTCAAAAAAAGTGCCAACTTTGCATACTCAACATGAAAGCTGGCAGAGTTCCCCAGTGATTGCAATCAATTAAGACTTAAATGAAGAACAGCTGGAATCAGTTGGAGAAATAGCTTTCTCTCTTTGGCATCTGTAATCTGTACATTTTATTCCCTATTGGAAATTAATATGTTGCAATTGTGCATTGCTTAACAAGCCATAAATTCTGGAATAAGCAGGACAATGTAATAATAATAAATAATAATAATAATAAACCTTTATTGTCAAAGTACAACATGTGTACATTGAGATTAGCTGAGCCTCCCCCCGTGCTCTCTCCCCCCAACACACAGTGACAACAAACCCTCCCTCCTACCACACTATGTGAACCAACAACACCACACACCGGCCTCCCAAGTCAATTCTACATAAGATTATGTCCCATTTAAAAGCCTAACAGCCCACGGATAAAAGCTGTTTTTCAGCCTGTTGGTGCGGATGGCTATACTCCTATATCTCCTACCCGATGGTAGGAGAGTAAAGAGATACCGTCCAGGGTGTGAGTCATCCCTGAGAATCTTCCTCACTCTTCCAAGGCAACGAGCCCTGGTGATGTCATCCAGTGTTGTCAGGGAACAGCCCACAATGTCTTGTGCTGTGCTCACTACCCTCTGTAATACTTTCCTGTCCACGGCTGTCAGACCAGCATACCAAACCACAATACCATACGAGACGACGCTCTCTATAGTAGACCGGTAAAAGAGGGTCATAAGCTGTTGTTCTACCCTGTTCTTCCGCAAGACCCTAAGAAAGTGAAGCCTCTGTTGGGCCTTTCTAGCCACCTGAGTTGTGTTAACTTTCCAGGTCAGATCTTCACAGAGGTAGACTCCCAGAAATTTAAAGGAGGAAACTCTCTCTACACAGTTCTCTCCGATGTGAAGTGGGGCAGGTTCCTCCTTTTTTCTCCGGAAGTCTAACACCATCTCTTTCATCTTGCCGATGTTTAGGTGCAAGTTGTTGTTAGATCTTTAGATCTTGTGGCCCTCTCTGTGGGAAAAGTCTTTAAGTGCACAAAGGAAGCCATTGCTGGCTGTATGAGACAGAAGCAAATTCTGGTTGCTTTCAAACAAAAATCTCAAATCTAATTTCTATCTCTGCCAAAACAACAGGCACAGTGGGCACCATCGAGAAGACAATGGGCTGTGGTTCAGTCCAAGGCCAGGCATTTTGTTCTTCACAGTGGCCATCCAGTTGTTTCTGGGTGCTTACAAGCAGGAGCTAAGCAGTGGTGGGATTCAAATATGTGAACAACCAATTCTCTGTGTGGATGCTGCTTCCGGAAGTCCATTCTGGGCCTGGGCAACAAAAAATTAGCTACTGATTCTTCCAAAGTGGTGCAAACTGGCTGAATCCCACCACTGGAGCTAAGACCTAGGACTCCCCCCATAATTCTTGCCTGCCATCATTATGGGATTTGGTATTGTGATTCCTTGCCAGGCAGTGGATCCGGCAGCTGAGTCTGAGGAATCAGATGAGGAGGAGGGGCCTGGAGTGACATCAGAGTCAGAGGAAGGCTCTGAGGAGCTCCAAGACTTACAGTCTGACGAGGAGCCTGGCTCCTCTACTCGCCCTCAGGCTGAGACACAGCTATGCTGGGAGTCTGAGTTGGACAGCGATGAAGCACAGCTGGGAAATATTCAGGATGCAGGAAAACACTGGCAAGAAAAGAGAGTAGGACAGAGGAATACAATGGGGTGGCTCCAACAGCAAAAAACAAGGCATTAGGAAGCCATGCCCTGGCTGAATTATAAAAGGGAAGGTGTGGGAGGTGCCAGTTGCCAAAGGCAACCGTTCCTGTTGAGGATCGAGTTTCTGTGGACTGTGTTTGTTTGCCTTGGACATTGACTCAGGTCTGTGAATAATAAAAGGGATTTTGGTTTTTTCCTGCGGTTCCTGCCTGCTTGTTGGAAGAGGGATTTCTCCTTGTGAGCATAACAAGGACTCACGTACGCTGGGACAGAACATTTGGAGACTTGCTGACCAGGGAACATCTGGTTCTTGGGTGTCATGCCTCCATCGGAGCCTGAATCTGCTGGACAGGACCCTATGGAAGTCGAGGGAGAGGTGTCTGTGGCTTCAGAGGAACGTGGGGAAGAGCAGGCCGAGGCAGGCCAGGGCTTTTCAGGATTGGGAGAGGATGAACAGGAGAGACAGAGTTCAGGCAATGAGCAAGGGTCACCCCTTCCTGATCCTAAAGCATAGAGAGTGGAGAGAAGGAGGGAACAACGCAGGCAGGCTCAACTACTCGGGAGGAGAGCATCCCGCCCTCTCTACAAGGCACACCTGGAGACTGAGACTTAAGGAGACGCTGTGGGGAGAGGCATTTGTCGGGAACAAACGCTGATTCCTTGGAGTTTTGTGCTGATCTCTTGTTCTGTGTTGTGATTTCTGCTTGGAAACCCTGAAACTCTGACCATTGGACTGACTGACAATGTTGCTTGGATGTTCAAAGGCCTCAGACTGTATTTTGGCTTCTCTTCTGAAACTGCTCAGGCAAGCTTGTATTTCCACAGACTTGTTAGATTTTGGATCTATGTTTCATTCCTGGTTATCTACGTGACCTTGAGTAAATTATTCTTCTAATCAAATTGTATGTGAAACTACTTGCAGCCAGAGGCAGCTGAAAGTGTTTGTGACTTCCCTTGTTCTGAGGCTTGCCAGAAACGTGGGAGCATTTGGGGAAAATTTGGAACAATTAAAGGGCGGTTTGAATTGCCAGCTGACTGCATTGCCTCTGTGCTGTGCCCTGGGTCATCACATTGGGTTTGAAATATTTGCTCTTATCCAATTAGCAAAATGTTTCAAACCAAAACAGAAAAGAAGTCCAGTTGCCATAACTCAATTTCCAGACAAGTCTACCTGGATGCCTGAGAATCTTCTTCGATCTCCGCTACAGGCTCTAATTTTGAGCCTGTAGTACCAACAGTTCTTCAGCCTCTTCTCTATGCCTTTATGCAGTCCCCTTTGAGGCCATCCAAGCTATGCAAAAATTACTTCCACAGACTAGTGATGTGCTTCATTTTCTTCAACGTTATATCTCCCACTTGGCTTTGTTGACTGATCCCCGGCAGTGTATTGCAGATCCCCTTCTTCCACAAAAGACAGTCCACCACAGTGTGGAAATAGATCTCCATGTGTAAAGTCTTGTGAAGTTCCACAACTCCCCCCGCCCCCTCCTATGGAGCAAATAACCACAACTCAACAGATTCATCATGGAAACAGAAGACAGTCCGGCAATGAGGAAATTCACTCCCTCTCAGTCCCTCAGCACCTGCTGTCTCTGGGGGTGCAGAGGGAGGGTTTTTCCCTACCTAGCCCCCCCCCTTCCTCTGCTTCCAGACTGTTGCTCTTGCCCACCACTTGCTTCCAGTATAGCCAGGGCACCTCTGCCTTCTAGTCCACACATTTTCCCTTCTGGGGAACAGTCTCCTGCTTGCCACTTTGGGCACTTTGGCAAAGCACCTTCCTACCGCCATGGTCTCAGGATGTGTAGCATCCCCACCAAATGACCTCCCTCCAGGGCCCATCTGCACTTCTTCTGATCTTAATTCCTTTTCCCTTCCTTCCTGCTGTGCCACGCCCCCAGCAATATTGCTTTATGCTGCTTTAGGACTTTACTTCACTGCTCCTCTTCCCATTTACTCTCTTTACTGTCCCCCATTCATGCCAGGCAAAGAAAGAGATTAGCCTGAAAAGACAGTAACAAATCCTTAAAGCTACCCGAAGATCTGGTGCTGACTTAACCTTAAACCTCCTTTTTCTGGAGGCAAGTCAGGTGGCTGCTGCAATTTGAAACAGTGATGAAGGAAGCGGTGGCAACAGGGACATGTCCCATGTGAGATTAATTTTCTGCTGACTCTGGGATAGACAGAGAGCAATGGTGCAGTAGGAAAGGTCCTTTAAGTCCCTCCTGGAGATCCTGCTTACAAAAGGAGTCCATAATTAAGTATGTCTACAGCTATGAATCAACCAGTTTGAATTACATAACAAGTAGGGCTCATCCACACAGCAGACTTCAACTACTCTGTATCCTTATACACTGGCTGGAAATATGCCAGGGTAAAATCTTGTACCTATTAAATGGAGGCAGAGTAAGAGCCATACAGATCTCTGAGGAATGTCGTTCCAGAGAGCAGGTGCAGTGACAGAGAAAGCCTGCTTTGGGGGTCCCATCATGTGACATTGTTTGATTGATGGGACCTGGAGCATGCCAACACTTGGGCCAGAAATGACTTGATGGTCCCTCAGATAGCTATGTCCAATGCCACGAAGAGTTTTAGATGTGGTAACCAGTAGCTTGAATTGCACCGAGACACTGACTGGCAACCAGTACAGCTAGCAAAGCAGAGGTGTTACCTACTCCTGCATTCTGCACACAAGATGGAGCTTCTGAATGGTCTTCAAGGGCAGCCCCATGTAGAATGCATTATGATCAACTACTGTCAGGACCCACTTCAACTCCACATCTTAAGCAAGCAGAACTCTTGGAAACAGTTTCTTCCAATAGGAACTTTTATTAAGAGTAGTTGATAGCAGGCATAATAGACAGGATCTGAGATTTCCTGCACAGCGCTGTAGATTATAGTATCCCCAAACAAGACCCCACCCCACAGATCGACCGCCCAATGTGGGATGGCCAATCCCCAAGTGTTAAGTCCGTTGTGGGAACTTTGGGAGATAACATTGGCCTATTTCCAGCTCACGCAGTGAGGATTGGCAGCTTCTTCACACCCTCCTCTGAGAGCGTAGATATAAACCAGGCACTGAGGTGACATTCCTTATTCCCACCTTTGTTCTTCTGACAGTTTAAAAGATAAGAGTTCAGAGAGAGAGAGATAACGCAGGAAACAAGTTGTTACATTTCAGTGGGCTGGTTGAGGATACAGACCCAATAAATGAAGTAAAGGATTACATTCTAGTGAATAGAGGAAGTGAAAGTAATAGCCCTGCAGGAACATCCCCCCTCCCCCTTGGGAGAATGGCAGAACCCATGGAAAGGTGGGATTTGGTTTTAGATGGTAGATAGAAATGAAATGAAATAGGAATGGGTTCTGACAACTACTCTTGAGGAAACTGTGGCATGAGGAGGTGTTTGGAAGGGCTCCCAGTCCAGGAACAAGGGCAACTGAAGTTCAAGGCCTTCCTCGCCACAAATGCCACCTGTTCTTTCAGCTGTGAATTCAGAGAAGCTACCACACTGAAGTGTTATTCTATTCAAGACTAAAGATTTTATGTGTTTACTTATTACATCAATTTATATGCCCCACCCTAAAATACACGATCTGGGCAGCTTATAATCATTTTAAAAAATACTGTATATCAAAGAACAAAAAGCAATATAAATCCCTGAGTCCAATATTTGATTCAAAGGGTTCAAGAGGAGTTGCCATCTAGAACAATCCAACCCCCCTCTCCGGTAATTGTAATGGTATATGGGAATGACCTTGGGGGACAGAAGGAAGAGCCACAGCCGAGACAGCAGCCTGATAAAAGAAAATTGAGTCTGAAAAAGAAGGGATGGAGAAAGCACCTCAGAAGGGACCCTTCCCAGAGTGGGGAGGTGGCCTGTCCTGGTGGTGGTTCTTATCTGGACCAGCTTGCAGGGCAAACACCAGCCTTGCAAAGATGGAATTTTTCTCTGTCCAATACTGCAGTTTCTGGAGCAAGAATTTTGCAATTTTCTTTTGAGGCTCCGATTGAATTAATTAGCCTGTACTTGCATCCACAATTGAGCCCAATATTTATGTTGCTAAGTGAGAAATCTGTTAAATGAGTTTTGCCTCATTTTATGATCTTTCTTGCCACAGTTCTTAAGTGAATCACTGCACTTGTTAAGTTAGTAACACGGTTATTAAGCGACTCCAGCTTTCCCATTGACTTTGCTTGTCAGAAGGTCGCAAAAGGGGATCACGTGACCCCGGGACCCTGCAACCATCATAAATGTGAGTCAGTTGTCTGAATTTTGATCATGTGACCCTGGGGAGGCTGCAACGGTTGTAGGTGTGAAAAACGGTTATAAGTCACTTTTTTCAGTGGCGTAACCAAGCGAACAGTTGTAAGTTGAAGACTACCATAGTTTTTAAGATCTGCCCAGTTCCCTTTCTTAAACAATGGAACTCTTAAACTTCCATTCTTTGGGATTGTACTCTGAATTATTTATGGAATGGCCTGTTGTGATTCAGCATCAGCCTGTGGTTTCGACAGCTGAATCGGACAATTCTGAGGAGGAGGAGGAGGAGGAGGGGTTTGGAGAGCCTTTGGTTGCAGATGCATCGCAGAGCTCTCAGCCAGGCCCCTCCCATCTTGTTCCTCCTCAGACCCAGCTGTGTGAGCCTGAAAGATTAGACGAAGACGATCCTCAGCTGGCTTTGTTCAAGGATGCTCGAAGCAGGAGGCAGACAAGCAGAAGTGAACAAAGAAAAGCAATGAGGCACCTCGGGAGGAGGCAAAGAGAAGCCACGCCCTGAGACTGTTGTTTAAAAGGGGAATGTGTGGGAGGTGTTGGTTGCTGAAGGCAACCGTTTGCAGAGCTTCTGATATAGTCTCGGTCTGTATTTGTTTTACTCTGTTTTGAACTGTTTTGTTTAGTTTTTGTAAATAAATTTGGTTGGCTTAAATCCAGCCTCTTGAATATAACAAAGGGGTTGTCCCCGACATTTCTGCAGGGCCGGTTGTAGGCTGGAACAGAACATGGCCAATATGATAACCCACCAATCCACATTGTCTTTAAAAAGCTCTGGGAGCATAAAATCTTCTCTGGACTTTATTATTTTAATGACTTAATTATTTTATTTTCTGTGCAATAATAAGTGGTCATTTGGCAGAGCAACAAAAGCCCTTTCCTGACAAACAGAATGGCTGCATAAAATCTCCCGAAGCAGGAGCCTACACATGGATTCAAGACCGTTTCATGAAGCTCTTAGTCCAGCTTCAACTAAACCCCGCAAATGTGTTAGGTTTTCTATTTTGAGTCCTGTTCCAATTTTGTCAAGCTTCCTCCAAATAGGCAGCTTTTTTATTAGAACTCTTTTTTGATACTTGTCCAAGATCAAGCATAAATTTTAAGATTTTGTAGTTTAAAGAATTATGTTCTCTTTTCATTTGTTTCTTCCCAAGCCTTCTCAAATCTCTGTATTTGGTATCAGACCACGTGGATTTTGAATTCCTTCTATTAGTGAAGATCTAATTTGGGAACAGACCGGGAAGCAATACAGAATTAATATTTGAGTCTGTAGAAGATACAGGTTTGTTCAGAACTTTTCTACCTTTATGGTCAGGAAAGATTTAAGATTGAACATTTGCTGCAATCTAAGTTTAAGTTTATTGAATTTATATACTGCCCTTTTCCCGTAGGACTCAGGGCGGTTTACAAAGTATTTAAAAACATCAATACAATACAAGAGTTAAAAACAGTTAAAAAAACTCTCAGCCTGGGCCGGAAAGCTCAAAGAGCCAGGTCTTCAGGTCCCGGTGGAATGACCGAAGGTCGGGGGCAGTCCTAAGCTCCACGGGCAGCTGGTTCCAAAGGGCAGGCGCACCCACTGAGAAGGCCCTCCCCCTGGGTGTTATCCGCCAGCAGTCTTTTACAGGCGGCACCCTGAGAAGGCCTTCCAAGTGGGAGCGCACAGGACAAAGGGAACTTGATGTCGGCAGTAGGTGTTCCCTCAAATATCCCGGACCCAAGCCATTTAGGGCTTTATAGGTCATCACCAGCACCTTGAATCTCACCCAGAGGGCAACCAGAAGCCAATGTAGCTCACGGAGTAGAGGTGTTACATGGGAGTATCGGGAAACCCCCATCACAACTCGCACAGCAGCATTCTGCACCAGCTGAGGGCAGCCCCATATAGAGAGCGTTGCAGTAGTCCAACCGGGAGGTCACGAGTGCATGGGTGACTGTGCGTAGGGAATCTCGGTCCAGATAGGGTCGCAACTGGCGCACCAGGTGAACCTGGGCAAAAGCCCCTCTGGTCACGGATCCTATGTGATCTTCAAAATTGAGCCGTGAATCCAGGAGGACGCCCAAGTTGCAAGCCCTATCGACGGGGGGTAACACCTCACTCCCCATCGTTAAAGATGGAATAGTCTGGTTAATCCAAGATGCCGGTATGCATAGCCACTCAGTCTTGGCAGGATTGAGACGAAGCTTGTTTCTTCCCATCCATACCTGGACCGCCTCCAGGCAACGGGACATCACGGCGAGGGCATCACTAGGTTGGTTCGGGGTGGAGAAAAAAAAGTTGGGTATCATCAGCATACTGATGATACCCCACCCCGAAACCACAAATGATCTCACCCAGCGGCTTCATATAGATGTTGAACAGGAGGGGAGAGAGAACCGACCCCTGAGGAACTCCATAAACGAGAGGCCTCGGGGCGGATCTCTGCCCTCCTGTCAACACCGACTGCTAGCGGCCCAGGAGATAGGAGGAGAACCACTGTAAAACGGTGCCTCCCACTCCCAAACCCCTGAGACGCCGCAGTAGGATACCATGGTCGATGGTATCAAAAGCCGCTGAGAGGTCTAATAGGACTAGGACAGAGAAACAACCCCTGTCCCGAGCCCTCCAGAGATCATTCACCAGCACGACCAATGCCGTCTCCGTGCTGTATCCGGGCCTGAAACCCGATTGGTACGGGCCCAGATAATCAGTTTCCTCCAGGAACAGAGGAAGCTGATGCGCCACCACACTCTCAACAACCTTCGCCAGAAAGCGAAGGTTGGAGACCGGACAATAGTTATTTAAAACAGCCGGGTCCAGGGCAGGCTTCTTGAGGAGGGGCCTCACCACCGCCTCCTTCAAGGTGGAGGGGAAGATACCCTCCTTCAAGGAAGCAGTTATTACTGCCTGGAACCAGCCTCATGTCTCCTCCCGGGCCGCATAAACCAGCCATTAGGGGCACGGGTCCAACAAACAGGTGGTGGAGCTCAGCTTCCCCATAATCCTGTCCACATCATCAGGGGAAACAGGATCAAACTCAGTCCAGATAACCTGCTCAAGACTGTCCGATTCCTCCATGTTAGATTCCGCCCAGTCAGAGTCTAAGCCGGCCCGGATCTGAGCGATTTTGTCTGTCAGATGATGACTAAATTCCTCAGCCCGCCCCTGTAAGGGGTCCTCTCTCACCTCTTGGTTAAGAAGGGAGCAAGTTACCCTAAACAGGGCGGCTGAGCGATTATCTGCGGACGCGATGAGGGCAGTGAAGTAGTTAGCTTTCGCTGTCCTCATCGCAGCAAGATAAGACCTTATAAAGGTTCTTAACTGCAATCTGTCAGATTCAGATCGGCTGGACCTCCAACCGCTCTCTAGACCCCATCTCCGACGCTTCATCTCCCGGAGCTCCACAGAAAACCATGGAGCCCAGCGGGATCTGTGCTGGGTCAGGGGTCGCAAGGGTACAACACGGTCGAGTGCCTCGGTGGCCGCCCTTTCCCAGGCATCCACCAAGGCATCGGCCGGGCTGTGAGTGAGGGTGATGGGTATAGACCCAAGCGCCATATGGAACCGTTCTGGGTCCATTAGGCACCTGGGGTGGAACCACCTAGTCGGTTCCTCAGCCCAGCGGCGGGGGGTGGCATAATGGAAAACCAGCCGCAGGAGATGATGATCGGACCATGATAGGGGGACAATAGCTGGCAAATCCCCTCCCAGATCATCCAACCACTGTGCAGATAAAAACACCAGGTCGAGAGTGTGACCCCCCACATGAGTTGAGCCATGAATTACTTGGGTCAGGTCCATGGCCATCATGGAAGCCATGAACTCCCGAGCTAACTCTGATGACCTACCCAAGGCCTGGGGAATTCCACCGCCAACCCTGAGAGGGTGTTGAACAGTCTGGGCAGGGCTGTTGCCACACAGCTGGGCGTCAGGTATGTGAGCAACAAGCCCATCTGAACCCCGAGAGCCGAAACTCAGGAGGACAGACTCACTCCCGCCTATCTGGACAATGGTGGTCTCCCACGGACATAAAGTTTCCCGAATAACCACCGCCACCCCACCACCCCTACCCTGAGTCTATGTTTTGCTTAGACCTGTATCTGTAATCAGCTGCACTTCCTGCTTTTATAAAGAAAATATGTATAAGGCTATGTGACTTCGATAAATAAATAAATAAATGATAGATAGATAGATAGATAGATAGATAGATAGATAGATAGATAGATAGATAGATAGATAGATAGATACAGAGCTTTTTTCCTCATAGAACGCTCAGAACGGAGTTCTGGCACCTTTTTTGGATGGAACCTTGTAGGGTAGGCAAGGTGGGTTGTATGACACGTGTGAGTTCCAGCACCTTTTTCTTTTACAAAAAAGCACTGGATAGATAGATAGATAGATAGATAGATAGATAGATAGATAGATAGATAGATAGATTCACTGAAGCCAGCTGATTTCATGACTTTATCCAGGAATTGAAATGGGGATCAAAAATCCCTTCCTTCCTTCCTTCCTTCCTTCCTTCCTTCCTTCCTTCCTTCCTTCCTTCCTTCCTTCCTTCCTTCCTTCCTTCCTTCTTTCCTTTCCAATTGTTTCAAGTACAGAAAGGAAAAGAGAGCCCAATTTTAAAAGAGACCACTGTTAAATATCTCTAAATCTTTTCACTTTTCCCCAGTCTAACATATTAGAATTGCAATCTAAATCTCTGGAAAATTGCAAGACCTGGGAATTGCAAGACCTGGGAACACGGAGTCCTGGAGAACTGGAGCTGTGCCAAAGGATGGGGAAGAACAAAAGTGGCAAATTTCTTGCTTTTAAAAAACAGGATCCTGATCATTTTTGACCTTTGAGCCAAACTTCAATCCCAGGAAAGATGTTCCAGCAGATAATGAAACAGGACATTTGTAAGGATACTGAAAACAATGTCATGACTTCAAATAGTTGGTCTGACTTGGCCAAAAACAAATCACGGGAGACAATTTTTGCTCCTTTGATTCTAGTGGACAAGGATGTATTCTCTCCTGATTTCAACAAAAGTTTTGACAAAGTTCCAAACAACATTTTCCTTAACAACCGTTAAAGAGTATTTTGGATCACACTATAGTACAGTAGTTTTACATCAAGCTGCAGTACAGTCAACTATTTTATAGGTTCTGTGGCATTAGTCTTGCAGCCAGTATTGTTCAGCATTTTCATTAATAATCAGATGGACGATCTTTATATATTGCAGTTGATAAAAACCTGGGAGGTTTGGCTAATACATATGACAGACTGAGATTGCAGCCCGAACTGGGCCTGAGAGGAGCAAGAAGGACCTGGGTGTGGCCTTTGACAACAAGTGTCTTCCCAGGCGCAGCAGAACTGGGGGGGGGGGCAGCTCTGGGTCATCCCCCTGTCTACAGCGTCCCAACTTTCCTTAGCCAGCTTGAGTGTGCGGAGCAGTCGAGATGGGGCTGGTTTGCCTGTTCACTTCCTCCATTTCCACTGACCAGAACCTTCCTCTGCAATCTCCTGGCTCCTTGTTCCTGCTCCCCTGGGGCAGTTCAAGGGAAGGCCAAGTGCTTCTTTCTCCTTCGGGCAGCAAGGAAAGGGTGGGGAACGTGCAGCGGAGGGAGGACTGGGCTGTCACATGGATCCAAACTAAGCCATATCCCCAGGGGAGAAAAGCAGCATCGTATCACCAGGTCTGCCTCTTTGGGGCATGCAGATGACACCGCAAAAAAAACAACAACAACGCATAGGGAAGCCGAGGAATTAGCACCATGATGCTACGTACATTGTTCTGATTCTCCTCCCTCCCTCCCTCCCCCCATCCTGCTGCACATTCCTCCCTGCTTATTCCTGTCTCCATTCCCCCTGAGCCTTTCCTTAATCAGTACTGCCATTGTTCCTCTTATGTGCTGTGAAATGCTGATAATTGTACCAATATGGGTGCAAAGCAAACATTAAACGGGGAGGTGTTGGCAGTGATTTCAAGCTTTCCCCCCCCCTTATTAGAGCTGTGTAAAGACAGGGCAACTAACTGGGTTCTGCTGAGTGGGAGGAGGAAACTGACTAGTAGTTGGGCAACTAGGATGTGGTTGAAACTGACAAGTACTGGAAACCAGACAAACAGGCAATTAAAGCCAGCTACTTTTTTGCTTTTTTGCTATTCTCTGGAAATTGTAGTGAAGCTGCATCTTGAACTGACTCTAAACAGTTCTTCAGAGAATGGTATTATTTCAGGGGATTCACACACTCCCCCCCCAGAGGCAAAATAGCAGAGTTCTGCTCTCCACTTCCTTGTTGGAAAACAGGAGAGAGACTGCTGTCTGAAGCGGGCAGAGGAGGAGAGGTTATGAGAGGGGCTCAGAAACCAGTAGGCGTGAGCTTAGATGGACTCCAGAAGATGGTAGAGGACAGGAAGGCCTGGAGGAACGTGGTCCAGGGGGTCGCGATGGGTCGGACACGACTTCGCAACTAACAACCACAACAGAAACCGAGGACTGCTGGAGAGGGCAAAGGCTTTGGCCCCTCCCCAATGATCCCCCAACAAACTTGGGATCTCTCCTGGGCGTTCAGGGTTCCCAAACTTGGCAACTTTAAGGCTTGTAGACTTCAACTCCCAGCGTTGCTGGCTGGGAAATTCTGGGAGTTGAAGTCCACAAGTCTTAAATTTGCCAGGTTTGGAGACTCCTGCTCTAAAGGAACGAGCAATAAAGTGGCCCAAATCCAACTCGGCTCGAAGGTTTGCGGAAGGGTCCTTCGGCAGGGTCCCCTCCGGCAGCCTGGTAAGGTGGGCTCCCCATTCACAGGCCTTGCCGGGAGATGGAAGTCACGCTGAGGGTCCCAGGAGGAACGTGAGTCTTAGGTTGGGCGTATGTGTACATGGGGAGTGGGCTGCAAGCACAATTCTTATTTTTATTCTTTATGATGTTTATTAAAGAGGTTTTCAACAGAATAAATGCAATACACATTTTGAATTGAAGAGAAGAATAGGGAAAGGTAATGGGAAAAAAATAAAGAAAAAGGAACAGAGAAGAAAGAAAAAGAAGCAGTAAAGAAGCGGCTTCCGGTCTTTCTAATCCAAGTAGGCTTATATCTTACCCTTAAAAGAAATTGCAGCCAAAGATAAGATAGATAAGATAAGATGACCTTGATTGTCATTTTTTTTACCGTGGGCACAACGGCACACATCAAAAATGAAATTTAGTTGCCCGCTCTCAAAGTGAAAGACATACATGACACACACCTAACCATACTATATACACATATGTATAGACCCACACCCCTACATTTACATAACAAATGAATATTAAATACTGTCCATCTTGAATAGAAGAGCCTCATGCTGGGAAAGATCGAGGGCAATAGAAGAAGGGGACGACAGAGAATGAGGTGGCTGAAGCAGTAGGCGTGAGCTTAAATGGACTCCAGCAGATGGTAGAGGACAGGAAGGCCTGGAGGAACGTTGTCCATAGGGTCGCGATGGGTCGGACACGACTTCGCAGCTAACAACAACAACAATCTTGAATATATAACGGAAGGAGGAAGCCTGAGAGTTCACAAGGTTAATGCTGTATGGAATGAAACTGTGGCTGAATCTGGATGTTCTGCTACGGATACCACGAAGCCCCCTCCTCCTAGAAGGGAACAAGGAAAACAGGTTGTGAAGAGGATGAGTAGTGTCCCAGACAATCTTACGGACCCTCCTCAAGCAACGCTTCTGTGCTATGTCCCGGATGGGAGGGAGGGAACTGCCAATGATCTTTTCGGCCATCCTCACCACTCTCTGCACCGCCTTCCTGTCTGAAGCAGTGATGCTTCCAAACCAGACTGTGATGCTGTATGACAGGATGCTCTCGATTGTTCCCCTGTAGAAAGTGGTCAGAACAGGGGAAGGAAGATGTGCTTTTCTCAAATAATAATAATAATAATAATAATAATAATAATAATAATAATAATAATAATAATAATAATAATAAAGTTGGAAGGGACCTTGGAGGTCATCTAGTCCAAACCCCCCCTGCTCGGGCAGGAAACCCTATAGCATTTCAGACAAATGTCTGTCCAGTATCTTCTTAAAAACTTCCAGTGTTGGAGCATTCATAGCTTCTGGAGGCAGGCTGTTCCACTGGTTAATTGTTCTAACTGTCAGGAAGTTTCTCCTTAGTTCTAGGTTGCTTCTCTCCTTGACTAGTTTCCATCTGTTGCTTCTTGTCCTGCTTTCAGGTGACGCAGAAAGTGCAGAAAGTGCAGGCGCTGCTGTGCCCGTTTCACCAGTGTCTCGCTGTTTCCTTCTTTCCATAATCTATGGTTTCTAATCATCAAACTCATAAATCACAAGTTCATTTTTTTCTTTTTTCAGCAAAAAGTCCACCAGGGGTTTCCAGCCACTAATAAATGTAGTTATTGTACTTCCTCTAATCAAATAAGGCCATTTTGCCATCTCTGCTAATCCTGTCATCTTCACCAGCCCTTCCTCCACGGTGAGCATGGCAGAGTCTGTCCATTTTTGTACATGTGATTATCTTGCAGCAGTGGCTGTGTGTAACAGTGTCACATAACTAAATTATCAGTCCATTAGTCCCAACAAGAAGACTTCTGCTTTCAGCTGAATATTAATATTTAAAATGCTTTATATCACTGTATGTATTTGAACCCAAAATGTTCTGATTTGTTGCAAATCTACCAGGCATGAAATTAGGTTCCTTCATGTTATCCATATTCCCAACATAAATTTGAATTACCGCTATACGTTCTGGATAGGGAGTCTTGTACCTATAATTCATTCTTTTATAAATATTCTCTTTAATTACAACATAATTTATTGCATGCCAAAACAACTACACACAAGGACAGTTTTTCCCCCCATGTCATCACTGTGCTGACACCTAATTCCCACAGAGTTCTTATGTCTAAGTACATTTACCCACATGGTATGGCTGTAGCATTATTATTATCTTTCTCATCTTTCCTATTGCTTTCTCCTATTGGTATCTTATGACTATCACTATCATCCTATTGTATCTTATGATTTATGATAGTATTTTAAGATTTGTGATTTATCACTTTGTTACTTGCATGTACACTGAGAGCTGATGCTCCATAGATAAATTCCTTGTGTGTCTAATCACATTTGGCCAAATAAAGTATTGTATTGTATTGTGTTGTGTTCTACTCTACTTTATTCTGTTTTATACTATTCCCTATTGCACTCTACTCTACTCTACTCTACTCTACTCTACTCTACTCTACTCTACTCTACTCTACTCTACTCTATTCTATTCTATTCTATTCTATTCTATTCTATTCTATTCTATTCTATTCTATTCTATTCTATTCTATTCTATTCTAAACATAAATTTCACTACATTCAGCCATATATTTTCCCATGGTGCCATCAGGATATTTTGTCCAAAGTTCTTAGTCTAATCTTATCATACAATGACTTACTGTTCTTCCATTTCAAATTTCAACAAATGTTTATGCATTTTAGCAGTTACCGGTAGACCTTGATCTATGACCTCAATTGAGCCCAAACTTTCTTTTGCTAAGGAAGAAAGTTGTTGCATGAGTTTTGCCCCATTTTATGATCTTTCCTGGATGGTTCTTAAGTGAATCACTGCAGTTGTTAAGTTAGTAACAAGGTTGTTAATTGAATTGGCTTCCCCATTGACTTTGCTTGTGGGACGGTTGCAAAAGGCAATCACATGACCCCGGGACACTGCAACCATCATAAATATGGATCAGTTGCCAAGTGTCTGAATTTTGATCACATAACCAGGGGATGTTGCAATGGCCATAAGTGTGAAAAAAGAACGTAAATCACTTTTTCATTGCCAATGTAATTTTGAACAGTCCACTTGGCCCCTCCCTCGAGCTCTGCCTGCTCATCTCCTACATAATATATTTATGTGTTTTTCTAGAGCTACTCTATAAACAGTGTTTTACAACAGCTGAATCCCTCATTTGTCCTTCTCATATGAAGATTGGATGTTAATTCTTTCACTTCAATGAAAGAACGTCTGCAACAAATAGCATCTGTAGGGAAGTGAATAGATGTTGCAGGAAGAGCACCGGGTTAATCTTGTGGTAGCCAAATCAGAAGCCTTGTGGGTCCATCTTTTCCGACCAAAACATTTCATTCAAAAGGCATCTGCTTTTGTGAGCAGCAGCTCGTGTCATCAGATGCATGGATTGGCTGCCTCCAGCATTTCCTTTTAACAAGAAACCCTTTGCTTAAAAATAAAAATGGGAGATGTCTGCAGGCCAAAGATCTGTTGAGGAAGGAGCCTGCCTGCCTGAGAAGAGAAGTGTGTCCTGGGGCAGTCAAGAGCATCCCAGCAATGGGGTGGAATGGATGGCCAGCATCAGCATCGCCTCTTGGGCCCCTTTGCAGCCCAGGACTGGGACGCACTGTGGAGACCAACACGGCTGGCTTTGCTCTTTCTTTCCAGGTGAGAAGGAGCAATCTCTTTAGATTCTGCCCTCTACTTCAGCCAGAGCTTCTCCTCTGGCTGTTGAATGGCTTCCCAGTATCAGTGCAGGGGCCTGGTGATCCCAATCCTAGACTCTGCCCAAACTGTGATGGCAACAGCTTTTTCGGGGCAGAGCGAGGGCTGGCTGTCTTGCTGAGGAAGGCTCCGTTTCTCCCCTTTGCACTATTTTAAAGGACCGCATCTCGCTCTGTCTTTAGAGCCAGAGCAACGCATCTGCCAGGTTCTCTGGCATTGATGTCGAAACAGGAGGGCGATGATGTTTAAGCTTTTCTTGGCAAAGATCCTGGAAATTCTTGGACTGCTTGACATTATTGTTTTCTTTAAGCAAGAGTTGGAGAATGGGATCAGGGGCCAGAGGGGGAATAAAACTTTGGCTCATCGTGCTGATGTCTTTGGTCCCCTACTAAGAAAGGGCTTCGGGGTAAAGCGGGCTATGATCAAGAACACTCTCCTCCAAGGCGAACTCAAGCAACAGCTCAGCTTTCCCTCGTTGCACAACGTTGGTGTAACCGTGTAATTGTTAAGCCAGGGAAGAACTGCAGAAACATCAGTTTGCTTCCTGAGTGGTTGTTTTCGATTCAACATAAGTCTCTCTTCAGTGTGTGTGGGGGGTCACAATACGAGGGTGTAGCTGCACAAGAAGACTGCTATCATGTCACCCCTAGTCCTTCTCTTTGTTAGACTAGTCATACTGAATTCCAGCAACCGTTCTTCATATGTTTTAGCCTCCAATCTATTAATCATCTTTGTTGCTCTTCTCTGCACTCTTTCCAGAGTCTCAACCTCTTTTTTTATCATGGTGAGCTGAACTCGATGCAGTAGACCAAACTTGCAATACTGCATCCAGTTCTGGTCACCACAATACAAAAAAGACATTGAAACTCTACAAAGAAGAGAAGAGCAACAAAGGTTATTAAGGGGCTGGAAGCTAAAACAGGATAAACAGTTGCAGGAACTGGGTGTGTCTAATCTAAATAAGAGAAGGACTAAAGGTGATGTGATAGTAGTGTTCCAATATTTGAGGGGCTGCCAGAAAGAAGAGGAGGTTAACCTATTCTCCAAAGCATGTAAGGGCAGGACAAAAAATAATGGATGGAAATTTATTGAGGAGAGATACAACCTAGAACTAAGGAGAAATTTCCTGACAGTGAGAACAATTAACCAGCGGAACAACCTGCCTCCAGAAGCTGTGGGTTCTCCAACACTGGAGGCTTTTAAGAAAAGACTGGACGGCCATTTGTCCAGAGTAATATAGGGTCTTCTGTTTATGCAGGGTGTTGAACTAGAAGACCTCTGAGGTCCCTTCTAACTCTGTTATTCTGTATTCTGGCAGGAATGGGAAAAAGCCCAAGAGACAGAATTGACTATTGATTCCCCTCCCAACCACAAATCATCTCTTTCCCTACTTTCCTCATTCTCGGAAGAATGAAATATTTGTTTACTCTGTAAAACCAGCTAAATGCAGCCTGGTCTCTTTCAGCTGCTGTCTGCAAGCGTGGTGGGAGGAGAGGTGAAGGGGGTTTGCAAAGAACTACAATAGATTTCACTAAACCCATCTAGACAGCTGTAGAAATGCTTTCTGCATTCTGCCACGTGGCCCCAACAGCAAAGCTTGCTACCTCAGTAACAAGGCCAGCAAAACTGAGAGCTTTGTGAAGGGTCTTGCTAAGAACAGCAATGACTGGTTTTGCGAAGATTTGCAGACTGGGGTCAGGACTCCCCCATCCTCTTCCTAATATGGGTTGAGGAGGGAAACGTTGCAGATAACTAGAGCTGCCAGTGCATCCTGGTGCAGAGGCCAGGAGGGGCTACCCAGTGAAACAAGAGCATCACCTGCAGGCAGCCTCAACATTATCCCCCCCCCAGAGGCTCTGTCCATGAGGTAGGTAGGGGTTTACCAGGACAGCCCAGAGACCCTCCTCCTGCTCACCTCGTGGATCACCTGTGGGGATGGAGGCTATCTGAAACACCCAGCTGGCCACCTCTGTTAGCCACCTCCCTCCACTTCTCTCCCTTCCCTGCCAGACCCACCTAATTGCAAGCATTTGAGAGGCTGCCAGAAAGAAGAGGGGCTCAACTTATTTTCCAAAGCACCAGAAGGCAGGACAAGAAACAATGGATGGAAACTGACCAAAGAGAGAATTAAGGAAAACGTGGAATTAAGGAAAAACTTCCTAACAGGGAAGACCATTCACCAGTGGAACAGCTTGCCATAAGAAGTTGTGGGTGCTTCATCACTGGAGGTTTTTAAAAAGAGACTGGACAGTTACTTGTCTGAAATGGTATAGGGTCTCCTGCTTGAGCTGGACTAGACTAGGCTGGACTAGAAGACCTCCAAGGTCCCTTCCAGCTCTGTTCTGATTCTGATTTCCTTCCCTCTCTCACATGCAGATCAGGGAAATGCAAAAAGCACTGAAATATCACCTCACTCGTGCAGGTTCACCCGTCACTGTGGCCCAAGTTTAAAGCTCTCCTAAACCAGCAGCCAGTCAGGGCCACCCCAAGGTTGGAGAGAGGCAGATCCCACACAATGACCTGTTTGCTGACAGAACCTGCACCATGCCAGGCCCTGCCAGGGGGCCAGAAGCAGCCGAGAGAGGTGGTTGCCAGCCCTGAGCCATGAAGGGTTTCTGAAGGACACCCAGCACCTGCAATCACACCGAGAAGCCAGCTGGCACCCAACTGCCCCCACTGCCTTCTCCTGACCCAGCCACGGCTTGGTATAATGTACCAGTGCAGACCCACGCAGAGCACATTGCAGTCGTCCAGACAAGAGATGAATGGTTGTGAGAAGGTCTAAAGTAAATTTCTATAAATAAGTAATATTCAGCTTCTCCCTCATAAAGATTTGTTTTGTATATAAGCAAACAAATGTGGAACTATATGAAACAAAGACATGGATGGGAGGAGTTTGCAAGAAACATTTTATATCCCTTTTGGTGTTACAGACATGTTTCTGCACCCCCCCCCCTCCATTGGCAGCTCTCTCGGCTCCTTGTTCTCAGCATTCTGAGGGGGGCCAAATGGAAGATCCATCATCCATCTTCCAGTTTTAGAGGGAAAGGCCTGTTGTGTGGACACGGTCTGTTTATAAAGATTTACTTCTGATTGATTGTCAGACTTCATACCAGCACAGCTATAACTAAGAACATATTGATATGTACACTGCTGCATCAGACCCCTGGTCCACCCAGTCCAGCCATCTGTTCTTCTACAGCCCACCCCCCACCCTAGGAAGCCCACCTATTTCCCAGAAGTTGGCCTTCAGAGGATAAGGATAAGGCCAAGGATAAGGGCCCTCAACCCCCAGGACTCCCAAGAATTGACCCAACCCTTCTTTGAAGCCAGCAAAGCTGGTAACCAGGAAATGTATCTCATGGTAACGAATTCCAAATTGAATGACGTTGTGTAAAAAATGTTCTTGTCTATCCTGCTTCTTCCAGGATTCCATGTCATTGGATGACCTCCTGGAAGGGAACGTGGCTTCTCCTCCTTAGTTCTGCTCCTCTTGGCCTTCTCTCGCTCTACCAAACCCCTTCTGAGGTGCGGCAACCACAACCGCACACAGACGCGCTGCACCAGGGATTCCTGCAAGGGCATTGTGACACTGGCCTGTCTGCCTGCAGCCCTGTTTCTTATCCCTCCCATGTGGGGGCCCTTTCCTGACAGCAGGTGCACCCCTGGATCAGCACTGAAGTGTTTACTGTTGCTTCTTTGTTGTTGTTGTTTACTGTTTTGTTCGTGGCTGAGAGACCAGCAAGAAGCAAATGATGGGGGATTAACTTGATGGAGATATCGGAAGGCATGTGCTAAACTGCTTGGGTCTGTATTTCTATCCGTGTTGGAATCACTGTTCACTTCATCTCGTTCTGTCCTTCAAGAAAGATAAGCCAGGAATTCTACCCACTTCAGGCATGGAGCTGTAGTTATACCAGACTCTAGTCAGATTTCTTTGGCAATCACTGGCAGGCAGCTCTAATAAGTCAGGCATTTTATGAGAAGAGTTCAGGATTTCTGACACCATCTGGAGGAAGGCATTTGTGAGGCTTACACAACTGCTCTCTGACAACAAGACAGGGATGGGTGGGTGTTCCAGGAACTTTACATGGCTCTCACTTTTTAACCACACGTGCTCTCCAGATCATCAGTCCTAGCAGTGTGTCCAGTGCGAAAACAACTTCAGAAGAGAAAGTCCCAAGGCAAGCAAGAGATGCAGATGCCTTCTGGACAAGGAGGACAGGAAAAGGAGACGATTTGCCTCTCCCCAGAAGCAGCCGTGTGAAGAGGGAGGAATCCAGCCGAGTTCCAGCAACGGCCCTTCAAGGAGACATGGAGGAGGAAAGAGCCTGGAAGCTCATCCTGGCAGTGAAGCAGCTGCCACCACCACTGCCAAGGCCCAGGCTGGGCAAAAGAAGCCAGGAGGAGCTCACCAGCCTCAAGTCCCTGCCAGCGGGGGCAAAAATTGGGAGAGCTGATGGGGCAAGTTGCAGCTTCTCAGGGCCTCAGGGCAGTCAAGCTGTGTCCCACAGGGGGTTGGAAGGAAGCTGCCTCTTCAGCTTGGTGTCAAGGTAGCTGTGGATTATGCCAAAGATGCTTTTTCACGAGGTGCCTTGTGAAAAAGCATCTTTGGGATAACTATGACCTGGATGACTGAGAATCTCCATAGACTTTTAGCTATGGATTTTGCCTCATTCTGGGTAAAATGTCCTCAGATCTGCCAAATAAGGGCATGTTTCTGAATAAGAGAATAGTTTTGTCCTGAGACAGCAACACACCAAGAATGTTTTCCCCCAATAACAAGTTTATCACCAGAACAAAGAAATTGGGGGGGGGGGAGGTTGGGCTGTGTGAGACCTCATTTGCTAAGCTGTTGAATTGGGAAGGGAGGGAGAGAGGGAGGAACTAAGTTCTTATGTGCAATCAGCACATTATCTTCTAGCCAGGTCATCAGTATGAAGCTCCAGCTGCATTGGGGGAAATAGCCAAGCCATAGGGTACTTTCCCAGAGCACCTGGTGAGTGCCAAGACACCCCCACCCCCTTTGCCACACCTTAAAGTGACCAACTGGTGCTGCTTTTCCACTGGATGCTGGTGTGGGTGGGAAGAGAATCAAAGCTGCCCCTCACTGGTCCCCAGAGGCAAGGAGGTGGCCATGGAGAAAGCATCCACAGGTAGGTGCAGAAGAAGCTTGAGAAGCCGGGGATGGGGGGTGGGCAGGAGAGTGTTGGGAAAAGGAGGAAACTGGCTCCTCCATGACTCCCTGACATATAAGAGAGAGGGAGGAAAAACACAGGCAGACTTACTTGCAAGATTTTCTTACTAGAACCTTTCCCAATAAAGTTGACTTCAAGTCTACCTTTTAGGACTGACAACAGCCAAACTGATGCCAACATGTTTTTATGCTGCCTCAAGGACCAGAGGAATGCTCACTTACTAGGCCTTGAAGAAGAGCCCAGAAGAGCAAATGATGGGGCTTAAATCAGTAAGCTACAACTACAACACAGCTTACCAACTGCATGATCAGTGAGATACCACAATCTGCACATGTCTGAAATTAAAACCCAAGTAAATTTGCTTCCCTGTAATTAGAATAAAGGTAAAGGTAAAGGTAAAGGTTCCCCCGCACATGCGTGCTAGTCATTTCCAACTCTAGGGGCCGGTGCTCATCTCCGTTTCAAAGCCGAAGAGCCAGCGCTTGTCCAAGGACATCTCCGTGGTCATGTGGCCAGCATGACTAGACGCCAAAGGCGCACGGAACGCTGTTACCTTCCCACCATAGTGGTCCCTATTTTTCTACTTGCATTTTTACATGCTTTCGAACTGCTAGGTTGGCAGAAGCTGGGACGAGTAACAGGCGCTCACTCTGTTACGCGGCACTCGGGATTTGACCTGCCAAACTGCCGACATTCTGATCGACAAGCTCAGCGTCCTAACACACTGAGCCACCGCGTCCCTGTAATTAGAATACAGAATAACAAAGTTAGAAGGTATCTTGGAAGTCTTCTAGTCCAACCCCCTGCTTACTAAATGGTATACTAAAGCATTAGTAAACCATTCTGGACAAATGGCTGTGCAGCCTCTTCTTTAAAACCTCCAGTGATGGAGCACCCACAACTTCCAAAGGCAAGCTGTTCCACTGATTAATTGTTCTCACTGTCAGGAAATTTCTCCTTAGTTCAAGGCTGGATTTCTCCTTGATAAATTCCCATCCATTACTTCTTGTCCTGCCCTCGGGGGCTTTGGAGAATAGGTTGAACCCCTCTTTGTGGCAGCCCCTCAACTACTGGAAGATGCTATCATGTCTCAATTCTCTCCCCTTGAACTATTGCAGTGGAGAGATGGGGGCCTTCCACATCACACTTGTGCCTGTCAAAATAGAGGCTGAACCTTCGTGTTCTCCTGACATCATTCATACTCCAGGCACAGCCCAGGTCTTGGTGGCTTTGATGGCGTTTGCACCACTCAGTTCTGTCTCTAGCCGTTTTTTTCTTGCACAAGCTGAGTATTTGATCTGCTGTTTCTTCCACCTCTTTGCACAATCTGCACTCTGAATCATTTGATGATTTTTCAGTTCTGGTCTTGATTGCACTAGTTTGAATAACTTGCTCTTGAGTAACCAGAACCAGCCCATTTCTTTTTTTTTAAATAGGCATCTGGACTTTCTTGGGGTTTTTTGTTTTTGTTTTTAAGATATTTCACTTCTCATCCAGGAAGCTTCTTCAGCTCTGACTAGATGGTGGGGAATGGAAGGATTTATATTCCTTACAGACAGCTGATCATTTGCATTCTTTTAGAGAGTCGTTGAGGCCACTTGGAGATTTGTCTGTGTCCTCAGGGTCACCTGAGAAATGCATATGGGTTGAAGTCAGAGCTGAAGAAGCTTCTTGGATGAGAAGCAAAATGTCTTCAAAGAAAAACAAGAAAGTCCAGTTGCCTCTTGAAAAACCTCCTTTGGGACAGCCATGACCTGGATGACTGAGAATCTCCAAAGACGTTTAGCTATGCACCTCAGGATGAACACCCTTTGATTGGCGCAGGGGTATGAACAGATTTCCAAAAATTGCAGAATATAGGAACCATTTGCACTTCAGTCTGCTATGCAGACAACACAGACTCATCCCCAACAGCCTGCACCTATGCTCAACAGTGAAGGGACACAGGGCAGAAAACCTCCTGTAGAAAGCACAGCTCCACACACACAGTCCTTTCAGCAGTTCCCATTTGCACCACTCAGGTGATCCTGACGACACAGCTAAACCTCCAGGTGGCCTTAATGGCTCTCTAAAAGAATGCAAATGACCAGCTGTCTCCAAGGTATATAAATCCTTCGATTCCCTGCCATCCAGTCAGAGCTGAAGAAGCTTTTTGGATGAGAAGTGAAATGTCTTCAGACAAACAAGAAAGTCCAGTTGCCTCTTGAAAAAGCACCTTTGGGACAACCGTGAGCTGGGTGACTGAGAATCTCCATAGTCCAACCAAAAGGAAACAATCCAGTTTTGGAAGGATCTATGAGAAACTCAACAGGTCTATAAGAAAAAAATTGGATGGATAAAAGAATTTGAATTTGCTAAAATCAAATAGAATAATATTTTAATAATATTAATATAACAGCAGAAATGATTAACAATTGAGTGGGGGGAAAAATTGGACATCTGGAAATGATCAACTGCATGGCTTTTGGCTCAAATATCAAACATCCAGTTATAGCTAAAAAGCTTAATGAAGTATTCAGAAAAGAGATTTCGGCAACTGGTTAATTGCTGGCAGATCTTATCTGATTCAAAAAGACCCAACAAAGGGGACAATATCAGGAAACAATAGGCCGACAACATTCTTGCCTAGAAGGCTTAAATTAATTGCAGGCATAATAGGAGACAACATCCAAGATTATTTAGAAGAAAAAAAGAGGCAGATTGTAGGCAACTCATTCTTGAGAGGCATAAAAACTTTAATTTGATTACCAGACCTTTGGTCTCTCTCTATGCCTGTCTCCCAGGTGTCTGAAATTCAGATGAGACCAAAGACTAACAAAACTCCTTGTATCTACTGATCACAGGCCATTCTTACGTGGTTCTAAAATCAACAATTGTGCCATATAAAGGTAGATTAGGTTGGAGGTGGTTTTTTCTGCCAGATGGTGCAATACAGTCAAATTGCCGGCAGAAGATTTTCAGAGTCACCATTCACATGGACGTCCAGCATGTGACTTACAGCTGATACTTAAGACTGATAAGTGTATGGATTTTGGAGCCAGCGTTCTCTCACCTTTCCTGAGGTGAGACAATTGAAGTGAGAAATACATTGAAATATTATTACGCTTCCCCCCAACTTTAGGAACACGTGTGGTGCAGTCAATGAAAGGTAAAAACACACGCCAGAATGGCAGGCTGCCTTTCCAGGCTGCTCCTGGCTGATGTTATGTCCCGGGTCCCCTGGGGGAGAGCCCACTTCTAAATCGAATGGGACAATGGTTGTGTTCCTCCTAAACTGCTGCAGGAATTGAACCGAGGGGCTTCTGCCATGAATGAGATGCAATCATGTGCCAGAAAAGTGCCGAATGTTTGGACTGGGCTGCAGTGATCAGTTGCTGTCATGCCGTCCTCCTAGCCTCCCTCTCTCCACTGTGGACTGGTATTTCTACTGGGAGGTTTGGATGCAGGAAGCTCTGCAGAAGGGAGCAGTAGGGATCTTCTCCTCCTGCTTGGGAGACATTGATAAGGGCTCTTGTGTCACTGGCAGCCACAGAACCTTCCTCAGTGGGGCTCTCTGGGGTCACTGGCAAACTTGAATCGAGGGGGCAGTCTTCCAAACTGATGGGTCCTGCAGGAATCTGGAGGAGAGGAAGGAGCAGTGATCCAGAAGAAGCGCTCATAAGGATCTGCTGATCCATCAGTCCTTCTGCTGCTGCCTGCAAGAATAGTCTAGCCTGGAATAATTAAAATGTGGTACAGGGTCTCCTGCTTGAGCAGAAGGTTGGACTAGAAGACCTCCAAGATTCCTTCCAGCTCTTTGTTCTGTTGTCATTTTCTCTCCTCTATGTCTGAGACAAAGAAGGATCTTCTTTGCTTGATAAATCTGAGGTTAAAGAGAGATCACCTTTGCTATGGTGACATCTCCTGGATTAGTCTGGTCTTTATAAGTCATCAGATTTTCTGGACATTTCACAAGGTTTCCGATGCAGCATGTTGCTGTATCTCTGCAGCCCCACATGCCAATGGGAAGGAACCTTTCTATGTGAGTTGATGAAACAGCAAGATGAGTCAGCAAAGATGGCATTCTCCAGGCCGAACAGCTTATCTTTCCCAGCAGGCTTCTTATCTCCCACTGCAGGTTGAGAAACTGTTTTCAGCGCTGAATTTGCCGCCTTCTCGGAGCAGAGCCAGCCTTAGCAAGCAATGGTATCTCTTGCTGAGGGAAAGGTTTAATAGGGAAATTCTGAAAGCCTCTTTGTGATGTTCATAATTGGTGCATTGCGATGGTAAATTGGTGAAAGGTAATCAGAATAACAGAATAACCGATTTGGAATGGACTTTGGAGATCCTCTAGTCCAACCCACTGCACAAGCAGGAGACCCTATTTCACTCTGGACAAATGGCTGTCCTATCTCTGCTTAAGAACCTCCAGTGATGGAGCACCCACACCTTCCGGAGGCAAGCCGTTCCACTGGTTCTCACTGTCAGGAAATTTCTCTTTATTCTAAGATGGTTCTCTCCTTTTTTAGTTTCCATCCTTTGCTTCTTGTCCTCCCTTCAGGGGCTTTGGAGAATGGGTTGACCCCTCTCTTCTTTGCTGCAGCCCCTTAGGTATTGGAAGACTGCTATCAGGTCCCCTCTAGTCCTTCTTTTCATTAAACTAGACATACCCAATTCCTGCAACCGTTCTTCATATGTTTTAGCCTCCAGCCCCCTAATCCAGTGATGGCAAACCTTTTAGAGACCGAGTGCCCAAACTGCAACCCAAAACCCACTTATGTATTGTCGGGTGCCAGGTAGGTGTGGCCCACTGGGTGGGTGTGGCCCACTGGGTGGGCGTAGCTGTGGTGGCAATGGCAGACTGGGTGGGACTAAAAAGTTCAATCAATCAATTCCAACTTTGCAAGATCTTTTTCCCCCCTGCAAGTTGAAATTGATTGATTGTTTGATTGAACCTAAAGGCCTAAAGCGAAAAGGTTTTATAAAACCCAGCTAAAGGCCTAGGATTGGGACGGCGGCACGCGTGCCCACAGAGAGGGCGCTGCGTGCCACCTGTGGCACGTGTGCCATAGGTTCGCCACCACGGCCTTAATCCAAAGTCTTTTGGTGGGTGATCTGCTGGGAAGAGCTTCATAATGAGAGAAATTGATATTCTGCAGAGGATAACACAAAACCTGAGAGAGGGAGGGGTTGTTTCTCCAGTGCCACCTCACCACCACCATGTGGCCTGTTGGCCAAATTGGCTTCGGTGGCAAAGCATTCTTGGTCTTGCTGTGTGGGAGGAGGCATCCTGAGACCATCTGGGCAGCTGGTTTTCTGCTCTGCCTGGTCGCCTGTGTCGGAGCAGAGTTGGAAGAGCTACCCCAATCTTTCTCCTTTCTCTGATTTCTCTTGCTAACGTCCTTTAACAATATTTGTCTGTTCTTCAGAAATTGCCATTAATCTCTATAAGACTGTTATGACTGAGCTGTAAATAAACAGGAATTGGCAACGGCATCTACTGTTTGTTCAGCAGAACTGAAAAGTCAACTTTTAAGGATCCTGTAATCAAATCCAAAGAATGTGAATGGTGTCATCCCAAGACCAGTATCCAAATTTGCAGCCAATGGAGACAGCCAGCTTCCCTTGCCTGATTTCTGGTGGCAACACGGTTTGGTTTAGCATCGCCTCATTAGAGCAGCCAGCCTAAGGGTGAATTGGGCTCCTCCAAGGAAGTCCATCAGTGGCTTGTGTGAAGAGGAGTGGTCAGCCTTGGGTTTCCCTGAAGGTTTCTGCACCTCCAAGGCCATTTCCTCACCTGGACTGTTTCTTCATCTCTTTTGCTTCCTCCCATTAAAGCTCCGTGAAGTCAGGAATCCGAGGCAGAGCTCGGCAGAGGGGAGGTTGCTTCTTGCCATCCTCCTCCTTTCCAGCTGTGGGAATCTCTTGTTTGTTTATTCACTAAACTTGGATGCTGCCTGCCTTGCCAGAGGCACCTCACGGTGGCTTACAGACATTCAGTTAAAATGCACTATAAAATATTGCAACAACAAATAAAGATTATAAGTTTAAAATTCAATTAAAATAAAACTAAGCCGGATGGGAGCACACGGCTAAGCCTGGGTGGATTTACTTTTCTCCTCCCCCCACCATGCTAGGCACAGCTTCTGCTGCTTCCCCTCCCAGAGATTCTCCCTAGACCTCCCTCAACACAGCTGGCAAGGGGGCTCCACCAGAGCAAGCCCCCAGAGAAGAAGAGCCATCCTGAAGAGCAATGAGACCTCTAACTTGTCCTGTGATCCAACGGAAGCATTCACAGCTGCCACTTCAGAGACAGAGACGCTGCCCCCCAGCCCCCACTTCCCTGGCCTGACCTCCAGGCTGATGCAGAAGCCCACAAAGCTTCTTTTTCCATTCGTTCTTGACGACTCCACGCTGACTTCTAGTAATTACAATTCCATCTATGTCCTTATAAGCTGGGGTTTTTAAAAATGATCAGCCCTAGAAACTTTCATATGTGAGATGTTTGCTGCTCTCTTAAGGTAATGTGGTGTAATGGGTAGGGTATTGGTCCAATTGAGCCTCCACTATGGAAGCTCATTGTATGATTTTAGACCAATCTACTCTGCAGGACTGTTGCCGGGGGGCGGTGGGGGGGGGAGGAGAGATGTAGATGGGGACCCATTTTCTGCCTTGTGCTGCTAAAGGATAGGCAGAATATAAAGCTAATAGAAACAGAAATCTTTGCTTTCTTCTGGCACTTCCATTTGCAAAGGAAGATTATGCTGAATGGGGAGTCCTTCCTTCCTGTCTAATTTTTAAAACCTGCACTCTTATGCATCCTTGCATGGATATCCTCTATTTCCCAGGTAGGAAATTCGCCAGTCCAAAGGATCATTCCAAGATGAAAGTTCTCCTCTTCCCAATTTGTGCTCCAAGGACCCCTGAAATGGTTTGCAGTTGGGTCAAGCAGCAAGTTCTCCCCTCAGAGGTTTGATTGGCACCTGTCAGTTCTGGACATACTTCCCTTCTATCTACGGCTGCATCATTCTCCCAGACAGAACAGCTTGTGTCAGCTAACCACCCAAGAAAGCAGAACTCTTGAAACAGGCATCGTCTCAAAAGGAAACATTTATTAGGGGCTACTGACAGTAGGAAAGGGAAGGCGAGATCTGGGGAAAATCCCACTCAAATGGTATAGTTAAACGAGCAATATTCCTCCTCCCACCAAGTCATAATGTCCATTTGAAATCCAGCCAATCCACAGGTGGCACAGTTGGTGCGCATCTCAAGGTCTTCTCCAGTTTCATTTCTGTGTAACTCTCTCCTGATAAGGGAGGCACTTTCTTCTCTCAAATGGATAGAGGCGGGAGAGGAAAGGTAGAAAGCAAAAGTTATTCCAAGCGGAAGGAAATCTCCCCTCCTCCCTGCAGAATGGCAGGCCCCAAACAATAGCATATATGCAAGAGGGAAAACAATAAGGGTTTGGGGATCTGACATACGCCCCCCCCTAGAAGAATGGGAAATCCACCTAGAAAACAGAAAGGAGGAGGGGGGAAAGGAAAAAAAACAATACAGATATATCAATCAGCTTCATCAGGGTATTTAGCATGGAATCGTTTGAGAAGTCTAGGGGCCCTAACATGTTTCTTGTACACCCACTCATTCTGGGCAGAAGGGAGATTCTTCCAAGCTACTAGGTACTGTGTAACCCCATGATGTGTTCGAAAGTCTAAAATTTCTTTGAGTGTTGTTCACCCTCAACCATGATAGGTGTGGGCACCTGAAGTGCAGGAGGCCCAAGGTTAGAAGTAACCTCCAATTTGAGTACGATGCAGTGGAAAACAGGGTGGATTTTCCGTAGGTTCTTTGGCAAGTCCAATTCAACAGGATTGATGATGCATTTGACAGGAAAAGCTCCTACAAATTTAGGTTCTAATTTCTTTGAAGGTTGTAAAGATTAGAAATACTTAGTAGAGACGTATACCCTGTCTCCAACTTTATATGGTTTTTGTTTCACCCTCCGTTTATCCAGAGCTTTCCTAACTACTGGCCAGGTAATCTGTAACTGTTTAATCCAATCCTTGAAAGAGGGGATTTCAGGTTCTTTGGTAGGGAGTTCAGGCATGGTCACAAATGTTTGACCATTAGCTACTTGAAATGAAGTGAAACCTGTACTGGAGTGTACAGCATTATTATAAGCAACTTCAGCAAATGGTAACAAGTTGGACCAATTGTCCTGCTGATAATTAATAAAACATCTCAGGTATTGTTCTAGAACCGAGTTCAGTCTCTCTGTCCCCCCATTTGTTTGAGGATGAAGGGAAGATGACAACCCTTGACTAGAACCCATTAAGTCCAGAAAGGCTTTCCAGAATTTAGAGGTGAATTGAAACTCTCTGTCTGAGATTATGCATTGTGGGGCTCCATGAAATAGATATACGTTTTGCACAAAGAGTTTAGCTAAGGTCTTTGAAGTTGGGATCTTAGGGCATGGAATGAAATGAACTTGTCTAGAGAACAAATTCGTTATGACCCAAATTACAGTGTTTCCAGCACTTCCAAGCAGTTCCACAATGAAATCCATAGAGATCGCTCTCCAGGGTGTGGACAGACTCGCCACCGGTTGAAGCAGTCCTGGAGATTTCCCTTGCCACCGTTTAGCTGCTGCACATGTGGGGCAGCTGGCTACATAGCTTTCTATGTCCTTTTTCAATACAGGCCACAAAAATTGTAAGGTTTTTACAAATCCAAAATGTCCAGCAGTTTTAGATTCATGCCCAGCTTGCATTACTTTAAGTCTTAAGGCTGCTGGGACATAAAGTTTTTCTCCAATCCAGGCTAATCCATCTTTTAACACACACCGGTTATTAAGATTTCAAAACCACTCATCGGTTTTTAACACAGTCTTAAAATCCTGCCACAAACTTTTTTCCACAGGGGCCACAGGTTTTGACTGGGCCCTGGTGGTTACAGGGGCTGCTAACTGATGAGGATATAAAAATGGTTTAGTCACTTCTGTTTTCTTGCTGTTATATTGTTGTAGTCTGGACAATGCATCAGCCAGAAAATTCTTTCCCCCAGGGAGGTAATGGATAGTGAAATCAAAACAATGAAAATGTTGGAACCACCTTGCCTGTTTGAAAGAGAGTTTCCTGGGAGTTTTCATCACTTCAAGATTCTTATGATCAGTCCATACTTGAAATGGTATTTTATTCCCTTCCAGGAAATGCCTCCAAGTGAGGAGAGCCCATCGTACAGCATAGGCCTCCTTTTCCCAAGCTGCCCACCTCTGCTCAGTCTCTGATAATTTCCTAGAGGTGTAAGTGCAAGGTTGCAACTGTCCTTCTTTATTTCTTTGTAATAAAACTGCTCCTATAGCCAGATTGCTGGCATCAGCTTGGATTATAAATGGCTGCTCTAGGTCCGTATGTTTCAAAACTGGCTCCACATAGAAAAGTCTCTAAAGTTCCTCAAAAGCTGCTTGACACTCTCCTGTCCATTTTAATGGTTGATTGGGCTTTGGCTTATCCCCGACCTCAGGTTTTTAATAAGTTTGTGATTGGGAGGGGAATCTGTGCAAAAGATGGGATGAATTGTCTATAAATGTTTGCAAATCCTAAGAAACTTTGGTGTTGTTTCCTGGTTTTTGGAGGAGCCCAGTCCAAGACTGCTCTCACTTTCTCTGGGTCCATCTCTATCCCTTCTCTGGATATACATTAGCTGAAGTAAACAATATGATCTTTGTGGAATTCACACTTTTGACAGTTTGGCATATAGTTTGGCAGAGGGCAGCTTTTTTAGTACTGCTCTGACTAGCTTAATGTGTTCATCTATGGTTTCAGTGTAAATAAGGATATCATCCAGATAAACCAAAGCCCCTTTATACAGGTGCTCATGCAGAACTTCACTGATCAATTGCATGAATACTGCAGGGGCCCCTTTAGTCCAAAAGGAGGGCTTTAAATTGGAAGCAACCCAATGGGCAGTTGAAGGCAGTTTTCCATTCATCCCCTTTCTTTATTTGAATGCAGTAATAAGCTTCTCTCAAGTCTAACTTGGAAAAAAATCCTTTTGACAAATGCGCTAACATGTCTTTCGTTAAAGGTAGTGGGTATATGTTTTCCACACACACAGCGTTCAGACTCCTATAATCCACACACAGACGAGAGCCATCTTTCTTTTCTCTGAATAATATAGGGGCTGCTACCCAGGGTCTAGCTGGCTCTATAAAACCCCATTCTAAATTCTTTTTGATGAACTTTCCCAGTTCGTCTAATTCCCTGGGAGTCATAGAGTACATTTTTGGTTTGGGCAGTTTCACCCCTGGAATGATTTCAATAGCATAGTCTGTGGGCCGGTGAGGGGGGAGTTTATCTGCTCTCTGAATGCCTCAGCCAAATCTAGGTATTCCATTAGGAGGTTTTGCTGGTCTGACTCACTGAGAGCAGAGGCAAAATCATGGCACAATCCACATCTCCCACCGTTTTCTTTAGAGACGGAAGGGGGTTGCCCTTGCAGGAATTTTAACCATCCTTCCCTCCAGCTGATCATGGGGTTCCACTTCTTTAGCCAAGCCAGTCCCAAAACTAATGGCTGCTCCATCCCTGGTGCCACAATAAATGCTAGAGTCTCTGCATGGTCCCCCAGGTCAATATGTAAAGGTCTGGTGGCAAAATGACAGGCACTCCCTCTCCAACCGAGCCATCCAATTGACAAAAGGTAATTGGAGTTTTTAGCCTCCTGAGGGGTATCCCCAATTTCCCCACTAGTTCTGGGCTAATCATGCTTCAGGTACACCCCATGTCCAGCAAGGCAGCTAATTTTACTGTTCTCCCAGTGCCTGGTATGGAAAGTTCTAGGGGCACTTTTATGGGGTCAATTGGCCCACTCACCAATGGGACATTTTCATAGTCGCTCTCCATCCCCTCTGGGTCATTGTAGTGAGGAGTTGGAGCTCAACCCTCCTGGTCGTGGTCACAGGGGAGCTCTATGACTTCTTTGGACCTCATCGCAGTTTCCCTGGGGTGCGGTGAGGCTCTCGGAGGTCTTCCAGCCAGACATCTCTTGGCAGCAATCCACAGCTCAATGTCCCTCTTTACCACACTTGAAGTAGGCGGTGCTGTGAGATGGGGCAGGTGAACCTGGTGTGGTCTCCCCTCGCTTCTCTGACTGCGGTTGGTCTCACCACACAATGTAGGTGCTTGTGTTGATCGATCTCTACTTCTTCAGCTAGCAGGCACCAGTCGTACAGCTGTCCCCGGGCTCCGTGAGCTACGCAGGCATTATACAGCTCTTCGTTGAGCCCATTCTGGAAACAGCTTACCAGGATATCTTCTGGCCAGCAAAGATGGCTGGCCAATTCTCTGAACTCTTCAGTATACTCAGAGACTGGTCTTCCTTGCTTCACTGTCTTTATGCGCTTCTGGGCTTTCTTGTCTTCCAGCCAGTGTTCGAAACTTCTGCGAATTGAAATTCAGCTTCATTGCAATTGTATAGGGTCACCATCCAGTCAGCAACTCCACCTTCCAGAGCTATGGTAACCACCTGCACCTTCTCAAAATCGGTAGGCATGTAGGTGAACACTTGTGCCAGGAAATACCCCAATCGCTTCAGATCTCCATCAAACTTCGCTCCGATTGGGATCAGTTTCACCTCAGCTGGTTGGAGTGGTCTGCCTCTGGTTCCTTGAGACAGATGGCCTCACCATGGTACTGCCTCTTGGGCTCCAGCCGCTGCTGTCTCTCAGACCTCTGATTCCTCCTCCTCAGATTTGCCCTCCGACTCTTCCTCCAATTGGGGGGTTCTTTCAGTTGCATCTTAAACTCATCGAGGGACTTTTTCATGTACTCCATCACTGCTTCCATCGACCCTGATTTTGATCTTCCTTTTCTCCATCTTTATCCAGAGGGGCAGGTTCTAGATTTTTTTTCTTTGCCTTTTTCTTCCCTCCACCTCGAGTAAGGGTGACTTTCAGGGCTTTTTCTTCCATCCTTCTTTTTCCCCAACCCCGAGTGACCATCTGGCTTGATCTTCTTCACCAGAAGGCCCAGCTTCTTCCAGGTCCCTGGAGAGGCTTTCATCTGGTTTCAAGCAGAGATCTTTGGACCATTTCTCCGCCTGGAACTCCTCCATGTGGGATTCAGTTGCAACTCCCTGGCAGAGCAGCAGTTTCTCTGGGTTGATTACTATGCAGATCTCGCCTTATATAAGGACCCACCTCAGCTAACCACCCAAGAAAGCAGAACTCTACTGCCCGAATAATAGTTAACAATAGTTTGACTGAAGCATGTAATATTGAGAAGGGCACAAGGCAAGGGTGTCCGTTATCGCCTTTATTATTTGTGTTAACATTGGAGATATTATTGGTAAAAATACGGAATTCGGAAAGAATTAAGGGTATACAAATTAGAGATCAGGATTATAGATTGAGAGCGTTCGCAGATGATCTGGTTGTTACGGTGACCCAGCCGGAGAACTCTGTTGTGGACCTGATGGAGATAATAATGCAATATGGGAAGGTTTCTGGATTTAAAGTTAATGCACAAAAAACTAAAATTCTGGCCAAAAATATGACAGTATCGCAAAAGGCCCTTTTAGAAGGATTAACTGGATTTGAGATTGCTAAAAGGGTCAAATATTTGGGGGTGTTTTTGTCACCCTCTAATACAAAGTTATATAAAAATAACTATGAAAAATTATGGGGGAAAATTCAAAAAGAAATGGAGAGTTGGGAAAAATTGCAATTGTCTTTGCTGGGAAGAATCGCAGCAGTGAAAATGAATGTCCTGCCTAAATTTCTATTTTTATTTCAAATGATTGTTGTTGTTGTTGTTGTTAGCTGCGAAGTCGTGTCCGACCCATCGCGACCCTATGGACAACATTCCTCCAGGCCTTCCTGTCCTCTACCATCTTCTGGAGTCCATTTAAGCTCACGCCTACTGCTTCAGTGACTCCATCCAGCCACCTCATTCTCTGTCGTCCCCTTCTTCTATTGCCCTCGATCTTTCCCAGCATTAGGCTCTTCTCCAGTGAGTCCTTCCTTCTCATTAGGTGGCCAAAGTACTTGAGTTTTAGCTTCAGGATCTGGCCTTCTAAAGAGCAGTCAGGATTGATCTCCTCTAGGACTGACCGGTTTGATCGCCTTGCGGTCCAAGGGACTCGCAGGAGTCTTCTCCAGCACCACAGTTCAAAGGCCTCAATTCTTTGGCGCTCAGCCTTTCTTATGGTCCAACTTTCACTGCCATACGTTGCAACTGGGAAGACCATAGCCTTGACTATACGCACTTTTGTTGACAGGGTGATGTCTCTGCTTTTTAGTGTGCTGTCTAGATTTGCCATGGCTTTCCTCCCCAGGAGCAAGCGTCTTTTAATTTCTTGGCTACAGTCCCCATCTGCAGTGATCTTGGAGCCCAGGAAAATAAAATCTGTCACTACCTCCATTTCTTCCCCATCTATTTGCCAGGAATTGAGAGGGCCAGATGCCATGATCTTGGTTTTCTTAATGTTAAGTTTCAACCCAAGTTTTGCACTCTCCTTCTTCACCTGCAACAAGAGGCTCTTTAGTTCTTCTTCACTTTCTGCTATTAGAGTGGTATCATCTGCGTATCTTAGGTTGTTGATATTTCTTCCGGCAATCTTAATTCCAACTTTTGATTCATCTAGCCCTGCCTTTCTCATGATGTGCTCTGCATATAAGTTAAATAGGCAGGGCGACAGTATACAGCCTTGCCGGACTCCTTTCCCAATTTTGAACCAATCAGTGGTTCCGTGTCCCGTTCTCACTGTTGCTTCTTGACCCGCATATAGGTTTCTCAAGAGACAAATAAGATGGTCTGGTACTCCCATCTCTTTAAGAACTTGCCACAGTTTGTTATGATCCACACAATCAAAGGCTTTAGCATAGTCAATGAAGCAGAAGTAGATGTTTTTCTGGAACTCCCTAGCTTTCTCCATGATCCAGCGTATGTTGGCAATTTGATCTCTAGTTCCTCTGCCTCTTCGAAATCCTGCCTGCACTTCTGGTAGTTCTCGATCCACATACTGCTGAAGTCTAGCTTGTAGGATTTTAAGCATGACTTTACTAGCATGAGAAATGAGTGCAATGGTGCGATAGTTTGAACATTCTTTGGCACTGCCTTTCTTTGGAATTGGAATGTAAACTGATCTTTTCCAATCCTGTGGCCATTGTTGAGTTTTCCAAATTTGCTGGCAAATTGAGTGTAGCACTTTTACTGCATTGTCTTTTAAGATTTTGAATAGCTCAGCTGGAATACTGTCACTTCCACTAGCTTTGTTGTTGCTCAGCTTTTCTAAGGCCCACTTCACTTCACATTCTAGGATGTCTGGCTCGAGGTCAGTGACCACCTCATTGTGATTATCAGGGACGTTAAGCTCATTCTTGTATAGTTCTTCTGTGTAATTTTGCCACCTCTTCTTAATCTCTTCTGCCTCTGTTAGGTCCCTGCCATTTTGGTCCTTTATCATGCCCATTTTTGCATTAAACGTTCCCTTCATTTCTCCAATTTTCTTGAAAAGATCTCTGGTCCTCCCTATTCTATTATTTTCTTCTATTTCTTTGCACTGTTCATTTAAGAAGGCATTCTTATCTCTTCTAGCTATTCTCTGGAATTTTGCATTCAATTGGGTGTATCTTTCTTTTTCTCCCTTGCCTTTCGCTTCCCTCCTTTCCTCAGCTATTTGCAAAGCTTCCTCAGACAGCCATTTTGCTTTCTTGCATTTCTTTTTCTTTGGGATGGTTTTGGTTGCTACCTGTTGTACAATGTCGCGAACCTCTGTCCATAGTTCTTCAGGCACTCTGTCTATCAGATCTAATTCCTTAAATCTATTTGTCACCTCTACTGTATATTCAACAGGGATATGATTTAATTCATACCTGAGTGGCCTAGTGCTTTTCCCTACTTTCTTCAGTTTAAGCCTAAACTTTGCAAGGAGCTCATGGTCTGAGCCACAGTCAGCTCCTGGTCTTGTTTTTACTGACTGTATAGAGCTTCTCCATCTTTGGCTGCAGAGCATATAGTCAATCTGATTTCTGTGTTGACCATCTGGTGATGTCCATGTGTAGAGCCGTCTCTTGGGTTGTTGGAAAAGAGTGTTTGCTATGACCATTGTATTCTCTTGACAGAATTCTATCAGCCTGTGCCCTGCTTCATTTTGCACTCCAAGGCCAAACTTGCCTGTTATTCCAGTTATCTTTTGGCTTCCTACTTTAGCATTCCAATCCCCCATGATGATAAGAACATCATTTTTTGGTGTTAGTTCTATAAGGTGCTGTAGTGCTTCATAGAACTGGTCAATTTCATCCTCTTCAGCACTGGTGGTTGGGGCATAGACCTGGACTACTGTGATATTGAATGGTTTGCCTTGGATTCGAACTGAGATCATTCTGTCATTTTGAGGATTGTATCCCAGTATTGCTTTTCCTACTCTTTTATTGACTATGAAGGCTACTCCATTTCTTCTGAAGGATTCTTGCCCACAGTAGTATACCTGATGGTCATCTGAATTAAATTCACCCATTCCTGTCCATTTTAGTTCGCTGATACCTAAGATGTCAATGTTCAGTCTTGTCATCTCTTCTTTGACCACGTCCAGTTTTCCTTGATTCATGGATCTTACATTCCAGGTTCCTATGGAGAAAAAATCTTTACAGCATCGGACTTTCCTTTCACCACCAGACATATCCACAGCTGAGCGTCCTTTCGGCTTTGGCCCAGTCGCTTCATTCTTTCTGGCGCTACTAGTACTAGCCCTCTGCTCTTCCCCAGTAGCATATTGGACACCTTCCGACCTGAGGGGCTCATCTTCCAGCGTCATATCGTTTTGCCTTTTGGTACTGTCCATAGGGTTTTCATGGCAAAGATACTGGAGTGGTTTGCCATTTCCTTCTCCAGTGGATCACGTTTTGTCAGAACTCTCTGCTATGACCTGTCCGTCTTGGGTGGCCCTGCACGGCATAGCTCATAGCTTCATTGAATTACGCAAGCCCCTTCGCCACGACAAGGCAGTAATCCATGAAGGGGATTTCAAATGATACCGGTTCTTAAAAAAGATTCTAATTTGGAAGAATGGCAACGGGGTATCAATAAATTTGTTTGGGCAGGGAAAAGGCCACGAGTTAAACTTAAGATTATGCAGGATACTCGTGAAAGAGGTCGTCTCAAAATGCCTAATCTTAAATTATATTATGAAGCTGCTGCGTTATCAGGAATAAGTGATTGGATTAATTTGACACAAGAGAGATTATTAAATCTTGAGGGCCACGACTTGTTATTTGGCTGGCATGCATATTTGTTGTATGATAAGAAGGTAGATAATGTATTTAAAGTGCATATTTTAAGACAGGCATTGTTGAGAGTTTGGAAGAAGTATAGACATAAGTTAGACTGCAAGATGCCGTTGTGGGCAATTCCAAAACACGCAATAGAAAATATAAATGTTGGTTTCAAACATGATGTGACTACGTATAAGGAGATTTTAAGCTTGGAAAGAAGTGTCTGGTGTTTAAAGCCGTATAACCTCTTGTGAGATGAGAAGATTGTTCAAACTTGGTTTCAATATACTCAGTTATGGGCCAGGTGGAAAGAAGATCAGAAAACTGGTTTTGCAATGACTGACGAAAATTTGATAAAGCAAATTAGAAATCAGGGTCCAGCACATATCAAACGGATATATCTTGCATTGATAGAAATTGACTCAGAAACAGAACTTGTTAAAGATTGTATGATAAAATGGGCCCAGAATATCCAAGAAGTTATTACAATGGACACGTGGGAAAAGATCTGGGTGAGGAACGTAAAATTTACACAAGCTCAAAACCTAAGAGAGAACTTTTATAAAATGTTTTATAGATGGCATTTATATCCTAAAAAGCTTGCAAGTATGTATCCGAATTATCAGCCAAAATGCTGGAGGTGTGGTGGCGAAGATGCAACATATTTTCACATATGGTGGACCTGCAAAAAGGTTAAGGCTTTTTGGATAAAAATTTGGTGGAATATGCAGAAGATCTTCAAGCAAAGGATAAAGTTTTGTCCGCAATTGTTTTTGTTGGGTATAATTACAGATGCTACTGTTGTGGACACTAAGCTGATGTTGAATTTAATTACAGCAGCAAGACTTTTAATAGGTCAATATTGGAAGAAGGAGGAACTGCCGACTATAGAAGAATGGACTTTAAAGGTTTCTGACCTGGCGGAAATGGCAAAGATCTCGGCTTATTTGAAAGATCATTCGCAAGAACGTTATATTATGGAGTGGAAAAAATGGATTGAATATATCCAGAACAAATATGGGACTAAAAAGTTTCATTTAGCATTTGAATAAGTCTTCCTTTCTTTTTTCTTTTTTTTTCTTTTTATATGTAATATTAGTATTGCTTGTAGTTATCTTATCTGAGCTAGAGAGTGATAGATTTAAGAATTTATTGTTGGTAGCATATGGATGTTTATGATTGTTCTTTGTTTTTATACCTTGTACTTAGCTCTGGGAAGTTGGGGGGGGGAGGGGGAAAGGGGGGGAGGGGTAGGGAGGGATAGGTAGGGGTGGGGGGAGGGGGGATTGTTAAAGATAAAATGTATTCTAAAACTTTTCAATAAAAAAAAAAAGAAAGAAAGCAGAACTCTTGAAACAGGCATTGTCTCAAAAGGAAACTTTTATTAAGGGCTAGTGACAGTAGGGAAGGGAAGGCGAGATCTGGGGAAAATCCCGCTCAAACGGTATAGTTAAACGAGCAATATTCCTCCTCCCACCAAAGTCATAATGTCCATTTGAAATCCAGCCAATCCACAGGTGGCACAGTCGGTGTGCATCTCAAGGTCTTCTCCAGTTTCATTTCTGCATAACTCTCTCCTGATAAGGGAGGCACTTTCTTCTCTCAAATGGATAGAGGCGGGAGAGGAAAGGTAGAAAGCAAAAGTTATCCCAAGCGGAAGGAAATCCTCCCTCCTCCCAGCAGAATGGCAGGCCCCAAACAATAGCATATATGCAAGAGGGAAAACAATAAGGGTTTGAGGATCTGACAACCGGTTTATATCTCAGTTCAGGCCAATCTCAGCTTCTGCTTAAAATGTTATTTTTAGCCCCTAGCTCTATGCCCTTCGTTGGGTCTGATATTCTGTCTTCTGTATGACTGGGAGGGAAATCCGGGCTGGCCGGCCTTTCCTGTTTCTGCCCTGCTTTTGAGGTAGCCCCTGCTTTTGGTCAAAGATATGGCCGGTGTCCCCCTCCCCACAAGAGTCCTGCTGCTGGAAGGACACCTCCCACAGTGCCCCCCCAATAGCCCTCAGAGTCTTTTATTCTGGGCACAGGCAGCCAGGACCTCGGAAAGCCTGTTGCTGCCTATTTAGTTTAGTTTAGTTTAGTTTATTAATATTTCTATACCACCCTTCTCCCGAAGGACTCAGGGCGGTGTACAGGGCAAGAATAAAACATAAAGTTACAAAAATTAAAAAGTTATTAAATACATGCCCATAAAAAACAATAAATACATTAATAAAACCCCCAATAAAATGATAATAAAAACCCCAGCAATCCCACCCTCAGGCCAGGCCGGCTTGTTCGAACAGGTATGTTTTCAGATCGCGGCGAAAGGAGCGAAGATCCGGCGCCGTCCGGAGCTCAACCGGTAACTGGTTCCATAGCTCCGGAGCGCCCACAGAGAAAGATCTCCCCCTGGGGGCCACCAGTCTACATTCTCTGACCGGTGGCACCCTGAGGAGTCCCTCTCTGTGGGAACGCACAGGGCGAAGGGAAGTTGACGCCGGCAGCAGGTGTTCCCTAAGGTACTCCGGCCCCCTGCCATGTAGGGCTTTAAATACCATAACTAGTACCTTGAATCTCACCCGGAAGACAACTGGCAGCCAATGCAGCTCACGGAGCAGAGGTGTGACATGGGAGTATCGGGAAACTCCCAACACAACTCTCGCGGCTGCATTCTGTGCCAGCTGGAGCTTCCGGGTGGTCCTCAAGGGCAGCCCCATGTAGAGAGCGTTGCAGTAGTCTAGTCGTGAGGTCACGAGCGCGTGAGTGACCGTGCATAGATCATCCCGGCTTAGATAGGGCCGCAACTGGCGCACCAGGCGAACCTGGGCGAAAGCCCCCCTAGTCACAGCTCCTATATGGTCTTCCAGGGTGAGCCGTGAATCTAGGAGGACTCCCAAGTTGCGAGCCCTATCTACGGGGGGTAATAATTCGCCCCCATAACGAGAGGTGGAATGTCCGAATAAACCCGGGATGAAGGTATGCAAAGCCACTCGGTCTTGTCGGGGTTGAGTTGAAGTCTGTTCCTCCCCATCCAGACCCGAACCGCCTCCAGGCAACGGGACATCACGGTGAGGGCATCACTGGGGTGGTTTGGGGTCGAAAAGAAAAGCTGGGTATCATCAGCATACTGATGATACCCAACTCCAAAACCACGAATGATCTCACCCAGCGGTTTCATATAGATGTTGAACAGGAGAGGCGAGAGGACCGACCCCTGAGGAACTCCACAAATGAGAGACCTCGCGGTCGACCTCTGCCCTCCTGCCAACACCGACTGCGAGCGTCCCCGGAGATAGGAGGAGAACCACTGCAAAACCGTGCCTCCCACTCCCAACCCCCGGAGACGCCGCAGCAAGATACCATGGTCGATGGTATCGAAAGCCGCTGAGAGGTCTAATAGGACCAGAACAGAGGAATGCCCCCTGTCCCGAGCCCTCCAGAGATCATTCACCAGCGCGACCAATGCCGTCTCCGTGCTGTACCCGGGCCTGAAACCCGATTGGCACGGGTCTAGATAATCCGCTTCATCCAGGACCAGAGGGAGCTGATGTGCCACCACACTCTCAACAACCTTCGCAAGAAAGCGAAGGTTGGAGACAGGACGAAAGTTGTTCAATATAGCTGGGTCCAAGGCAGGCTTCTTGAGGAGAGGCCTCACCACCGCCTCTTTCAAGACGGCGGGGAAGCTACCCTCACTCAAAGAGGCCGATATAACTGCCTGGAACCAGCTTCGTGTCCTCTCCCGGGTTGCATAAACCAGCCAGGAAGGGCACGGGTCCAATAAACATGTGGTGGTGCTCAGCCTCCCCATGATCCTGTCCACTTCCTCCGGAGTCACAGAGTCAAACTCCTCCCAGGTGATATCGACAAGACCACCCGTGTCCTGCTCGACAGACTCTGCCCAGTCAGAGTCCAGACCGGTCCGAATCCGAGCGATTTTGTCCGACAGATGCTGGTTAAACTCCTCGGCACGACCCTGCAAGGGATCCTCCCTCACCTCCTGATTCAGGAGGGAGCGAGTCACCCTAAACAGGGTGGCCGGGCGATTATCTGCGGACGCGATAAGGGCGGCGAAGTGGTTAGACCTCGCCTCCCTTATCGCAGCGAGATAAGACCTAGTATAGGTTCTTAGTCGCAATCGATCGGATTCGGATCGGCTGGATCTCCAACCGCTCTCTAGGCCCCGTCTCCGACGCTTCATCTCCCGGAGCTCCACGGAGAACCATGGGGCTCGACGGGATCTGCACCGGGTCAGGGGCCGCAGGGGTACAACTCGGTCAAGAGCCTCAGTGGCTGCCCTTTCCCAGGCTTCCACTAAGGTATCTGCCGAGCTGTGAGCAAGGGAGGCAGGTGGGGACCCCAGCGCTGCCTGGAACCACTGGGGATCCATTAAGCGTCTGGGGCGGTACCATTTAATAGGTTCCACACACCCACGGCGGGGGGTGGCAAAACGGAAGACCAGCCGCAGGAGATGATGATCGGTCCATGACAGGGGCATAACAATTGGGGAGCCCCCACCAAGATCATCTAACCACCTATTAGCCTATGCTAATTGCTATCTATTTATCCATCAAATTTGTATCTCACCACAATTGCAAATGGATTCTTGGCAGCCAATGCCTGGCAATAGTGAGTACTCAGAATAAACCGCAGAAAGTTTATCTACTGTACAAACTGTATGCCATGCAACTTAAAACCTGGCATTGGCATCCAAACAGCTTCTGGAAAAGCTCCATCTTCAGATGCTTCTGGAAGGCAGACAATTTTTTATTTTTATTTTTAATCCCATTTATATCCCGCCCTTCTCCGAAGACTCAGGGCAGCTTACAATTTAAAGCACAAATCAATGTGCTTAGCAATAGCCTTCATTCTATGTATATGCCTGCTTATTAGGGCTTTTGCCCCCCCCCCAAGTGGCATTATTACAAAGTCAGCTTATTGCCCCCAACAATCTGGGTCCTCATTTTACCTACCTCGGAAGGATGGAAGGCTGAGTCAACCTTGAGCCTGGTGGGATGCGAACCTGCACTAATTGCAGGCAGCTGGTGTTACTTAAGGAGGCATTAGCCCACTGCTCCACCAAGGCTCATTGATCCTCCCTCCTGTGGGATGCCCTCACAGGCAAGCAATGACTCTGGGCTTTCCCCCCCCCCACAACAAGCTCCCCAAAATGGGACCAGCCAGGCTGACTCAGCTGGAGAGTGCCAATCAGACTTTATTTTACCCACATCTCCCTCTAAAGTTGCCCTCATGGCTCTACAGAGGAGGCCCTTTAGGGTACTGGTAGCTTTCAGGATGCCCTGTTCTCAATCAGGCCCCTCCCAGTCCCAGACCAGAGGGAAGAAGGCTGTGCAGAGACCCTCCAGCTGCCCAAGCAGGCCCCTTCAGAAGAGGTGCTGCCATGGAGGGCAGGAAGATGTCAGAGATGTGGCTGGGGGCAGTGTGACCCCTAGGTTGGTGGATATGGGGGAGCTGCAGGGAAAGGGGGGGCAGAGGTGGCAGCCTGTGGCTCGTGGCGTGGTAGAGAGCTGGTGAGGCCGGCATGATGGGACTTGAGACCAAGGAGGCAAGACCACTTTTGAGAGAAATGGAGGCACTCACGGTGTGGCATTGTGGGGGAAGCACACTCACCTTGTCTTTGCTGCCCTGGACTTGGGCAGGCAAGCAGGTGTGGCATCTCCTGGGATGCTTTTGGCCTATGGCTGAGGAACCAGGGGTTGACCTCAGACCAGAGGCAGCCTGGAGTCTGGTGCTGTGGGAGTGCCAAGCTGGGGGGCTCTCAGTATGGCTGGGGATACTTTTTCTTCTGGAATTGCAGACCTGGAGGGTGGGCTGTGGGATATCACACACACCCCAGGACCTTCCCCTGGAGCCTGCCTTGGGGGCCTGGTCTGGTATTTTGATCACCAGCCTGATCCAGAGGGGAGGGAAGAGGGCTAGAGTGGCCCCCTGATAGGACCAAAGTTGCCTGCTCCCCAGGAAGGCCCAGGAAGCCCATCCCCCACCCAGGCATCCCCTTGTCCAGACCCGCTCCATGCATCGCACAAGCCATGATTAAGCGGATCAGTATGGAATACGGTATTGAATAAGCCACACCTGAGTAAGCCAAAGCTAAGTTATCAGCCAGAAATGCAGGTCTAGAGATGTTCTTAAAATTTTATGGATGCTTCAGAGTTGCACTTCTAAAAGAAACGGGTGCAACCAGACCAAAGAACTGATTTCATGGACAGTTTGTAAGGAAATTGAAAATACAGTCCAGCCCGACACATACGTGGTTACTGTGGGAAAACAGGAGGAAGGAGCACAAAGTTGCATAAAATGCAAGTCAGACAATAGTAAGAACAGTAAATGAAATACTTTCAGATCATGGATTTAATGTCTCCCAGCAGTCACATTAAAATGGCAATTTGGGAACTGCAGTGGCAGATCTGCGGGGTGGCTGTCAGGGTGTCAATGGCTGCCACTTTTGCCAGAAACCAAGTTTGATACTAACTCAGAGGCCCATAAGCCCCTTTAGGGCTTAATGGACATCTGAGTCCAGCACTAATGAATGCTGACATTCAGAATTCACACAATGGTTTCTGTTCTCTTTATTTTTTAGCAGTTCTTCCCTATAAGAGTCCCAGACAGGGGAAGGACAAACCTCAGCTGAGGCCGATTAGTTTGGGAGCTCACATTCCCACCCTGTGATGAGTGAGGAGGGGCTGGAAAACAGCCGGCAACGACTGAGTGAACTAGCAAGCAGCCCAGCCAACACCCAAGAGAAAGGCCAGGCCTGCCCCGCCCCACGTACACCCTGACCTGACCTGCTAACAGGCAGCAAAGTGTCACAACTTCGAAGCGTTGGGTGGAGGGTGCCAGGAAAAGACTGTTTTCAAACTAGCATGGCTGATTATGACCCAAACCTACTTGCCTCAGTTGTGGGCTTTTAAAAATGCATTGTGTCCCATTAAGCCAATGTTGATTTTTAGCAACCACAAAGAGAGATTTTCTCCAGGAGGCTCAGTACCCAGCCTGGCTCTGGGGGGTCTTCCAGAGATGCCCCCATCTCTGCTCTAACAAGCCCTTCCCCCTTGCTGCTAGTCGTCCTCTTCTGTTTCCTTCTGTCTCTCCCAGCATCAGGGACCCCTTTAGAGAACTGGGTGTTTGCATTATGAATCCAAGGGATCATCTGAGCTGGTCATTTGTGCCTTGAGTCAGAACTCTGGGCTGATTTCTTCCGTGATCCATCAGCTGTTTCCTTGCCTGTCCATGCTCTTCCCAGGATGCTTCTCCAAAGCCAAAAGGCATCAATACTCTTCCTATCCTGCTTCTCTAAAGTCTGACCTTGGCTTCCATAGAGGGTCACAGGGAATGCCATGGCTTCGTAGGTATAGAGCATTTGAATATCTTCTCCAAGACCTTCCGGCTGCTCTGCCAAGCACTTGACTGAGGTGTATTTCTTGATGGCTTGATCCTCTACTGTTGATGATTGGTCTTGAAGGGCAGAAGCTCTCCACTACTTCAGTATCTCTTCCTTGTCAATTCAAAGGCTGGCGGTTCTGCTTGCTGTCCTTAGTCTGGTCTCTATATTTAATTTAATCCTGGTCTTTCACTGTACTGCGTGACTTTGACTACTGAGGCTTGTGGATGCTTTGCATTTTCAGCTACCTAGCCAGAGTCATCAGCACAGTGCAGCTTACTGACGTTTTCCCCCTCAGTTTTGAATCCAGGCTCCTCCCAATGCTGCTCCCCTTAATACATTGTCAGTATTGTGTAGTGGGTCCGACGCAAGGAAGAGGCGCCAGCCGGTGTGTGAGTTCAGCTCTTTATTGGAGGGGGGCAGCGAACTGGGGAATGAGGGTTACCTGGCCTCCTTAAATACCTAGCCAGGTAAGCGGACAGCCAATGGGGTTGGCCCTAGGTTTCCCGCCGAAACTGGGTTTCCCGCCAAAACCGTTCAGGCCAACGCCCCTTGGTGGCTGTTGCTATGCAGGTGCCTGCATACATAACACCCCTCCCCCCTTAGAGAAGAACCACATAACAATGAACAACTTGCAACTAACTATAACTATATACACTGTGTGTCAATGAAAAAAAACCAATGCAACTGTGTAAGGGTCATTTGCACACATAGTCCGACAGGTAGGCAGGTGTCCTGTGAGGCCGGGTGGACCGTCTGGGTGTGGCCTGGCCCTGGGCTTGGACGGCGAGTTCCTGGGGCCTCTGTACTGGGTTGAACAGAACTGGGTTCAGGAGGCCCTCCTCCTCTGGCTCCTGCTCTGTGTTGCTTCTGGTTGGGCTGGCCTCTCCTGGGGTGTGGCTCTCCGGTTGGACTCTTCCTCTGAGCTGGTCGATGTGTCGCCTTATGTGTCTGTCCCCCTCCACCCAGACAATGTAGGAGAGGGGTCCAGTTATTTCAACCACTGTTCCTGGAACCCATAGGTGCCCTGCCCCGTAGTTCCTTGCCCAGACCAGGTCCCCCACGTTGAGAACTCTGTGTGCTGGTGATGATGACGATGAAGAGGGTGATGATGCTGATGCTGATGGTGGTGGTGACCTAACCGTCTCGGCTGCTACCCGGTCTGGGTGTAAACGGTCCAGCTTGGTAATGAGGTGCCGTCCCCATCGCAGCTCTGCTGGGCTCTCCCCGGTAGCAACGCATGGTGTAGTGTGCTGGGCGAGTAGGAATTTGGCCAGTCTGTGGTGCCAGTCCCCGCTAATGATGCGCCGGAGTGCATCTTTGGTCGTCCTTACCATCCGTTCGGCTTGCCCGTTGGTCGATGGATGGAAAGGTGCGGAGGTGGCGTGCCTAATCCAGTTCGCCTTCAAGAATGCCTGGAAATCAGTAGCGGTAAACTGAGGCCCATTGTCAGACACAATTACGTCAGGGAGGCCGTGTGTGGCAAAGAGAGCTCTGAGCACCTGGATTGTCCTCCCCGAGGTCATGTTGGGCACTGGGACTACCTCCAACCACTTGGAGTGGCTGTCCACCACTACTAAGAATAGCTGGCCCTGGAATGGCCCTGCATAGACAATGTGGATGTGGGACCAGGGTGTGTGTGTGGCCTCCCACCTGTGCACGGGTGCGTGTGGCATTTCCGGTCTGGATCTCTGGCACGTGTAACAGGCCTTGACCCGTTCCTCAATGTCCTTGTCCAGCCCTGGTCACCAGAGGTAGCTTCTGGCCAGGGCCTTCATCCTAACCACCCCCGGGTGTCCCTCATGTAAGGAGTCCAATACCCTGCCCCGTACTGCGGTGGGAATGATGACTCTGCTTCCCCAGAGGAGGCAGCCCCTGTGTGTGGAGATCTCGTTGCGCCTGGTGAAATAGGCCTGGAACTCAGCTCCCAGGGACTTGTCCTGCCACCCTGTGCAAACCCAGGAATGTACCCTGCTCATGATGTTGTATGTGGCTGTGTGGCTGGCAATGTCCTTGGCATGAACTGGGCACTCTGGCAGCTCCTGCAGTGCTAGGATCTGTGTGGCTGGGGCTGGGTCTGGATCAGGGGTGTCTATGGGTAGCCTACTTAGACCGTCTGCGTGGCCCATCTCCTTCCCTGGCTTATGTACCAGCTTGCAATTGTAGGCTGCAAGGAAGATGGACCACCGGAGCATTCTGGGGGACAGGATTTGTGGGGTCTCCCTGTCCGTTGTGAACAGGCCCAGGAGTGGTTTGTGGTCCGTGTAAACAGTGAACTCCCTGCCATACAGATAATCGTGGAATTTTTTGATACCTGCCACGATTGCCAGGGCTTCTCTGTCGATTTGGGCATAGTTTCTTTCTGCTCCAGACAGCGTCCTGGAATAATAGGCTATGGGGATTTGCGCCCCATTGGGCTCAAGGTGGCTGAGTACTGCGCCCACACCATAAGGGGATGCATTGCATGTGATGCAAATGGGCTTGGACTCGATGAAATGGGTTACTGTGGACTTATCTGACAGTAGTGCTTTCAAGGCCTTGAAGCTATGGTCGTGGGCAGCAGTCCAGACCCATGCTGCCTGCTTGTCTAGTAGCCTGTGGAGTGGCTCTGCAATGGCTGCCTTGTGTGGGAGGAATGCATGGTAGAAATTCAACAGGCCCAGGAATGCCTGTAGCTCTGTCTTGTTCTTGGGTGTGGGTGCTAGCTTGATGGCCCTCACCTTGGATTCTGTGGGGTGAATTCCCCTGGCATCTACTCTGAACCCCAGGAATTCTGTGGAGGGCACCCCTATGCTGCATTTCTCCCTTTTGAGTTTAAGTCCAGCTGTGCGTAGCCTGGACAGTACCTCCCTGAGCCTACTTGCTAGTTCTTCTGCTGACGCTCCTGCAATCAGGATGTCATCAAAATAGGGGCAGACTCCTGGGATGCCCTTGAGTGTCTTCTCCATGACTTCCTGAAAAATGCCAGGAGCCACGCTAACTCCAAACTGCAGCCTGTTCACCTGGAACGCCCCCCTGTGTGTTACTATGGTTTGAATGTCAGCTGTAGCCCGCGTGACCGTGAGTTGCTGGTACGCCTGCGCAAGATCGAGCCTTGCAAAGATGGCACCGCCTTGGAGGGAAGCGAGAACGTGGCTGACCGTGGGGACCGGGTAAGCGTGCGGGTTTAGGGCGCGGTTCACCGAACACTTGTAGTCGGCGCAGATCCTAATTTCCCCATTGGATTTGAGGGGGTGACGATTGGGGTTTCCCACTCCCCCCCATCGACGGGCTCTAAGATTCCCTGGGCCACTAGCTTATCTAATTCGCGCTCTATTTTTTGTTTGAGCGCGAAGGGGACTCGCCGCGGCCGGACCCTAATTGGGGGAATGTTCGAGTTAAGCTTGAACGATATGAGGGGCCCTGTGTACCTGCCCAGTGTCCCGTCGAAGACGTCTGCGAACTCCTTGCAGACGGTCTCGATGGGGTTCCCCTGGATCCGGTGGATCCCGGTGACTGCGATTCCCAGGGCCTCAAACCAGTCTAGGCCGACTAGGCTGGCTCTCCGGCCCTCCACTACTACAACCCCCAGGTGCTCTTCGCGACCCTTAAACCCCACCGAGACGGTGGCCTCCCCTCTTACCTTGACCGGTGAGTTCTGGAAATTGGTCAGGGTTAAATTTGTAGGCCGTAATTTAATCCGCTGCTTGCTCCGGCTATTTATGTAGTTAAGGGTCTCGTCCGAAATGATCGAGACCGCTGATCCGGAGTCAAGCTCCATGCTGCAAGGGATGCCTTGCAAGCAGATTGTTAATCTAATTTTAGGCTTGAGTAGCCGGCGGCTACCCGTGTGATTAATGGCCAGCCAGCTCTCAACATAGCCAATTCGCGTTTTGGTCGGGGCCCCAGTACCTTCGAATGGTGATTCCTCCGGCTGCAGCTCGTGGATCTCCTCTTGGGGGCGGCGGCTCCGGCAGACCGCGGCTATGTGGCCTGTTTTCTTGCAGGCCCGGCACGTGGCTGACCGGAACTTGCAGAGGCTGCGCACATGGTTCCCACCACACCCTGCGCACTTCTGAGGGTTAGCGGCGTTGCTGGGAGGCCTGGGCTTGTCTGGCTGTCTGGCTCGCTGGTCTGGGGTCGACTTCCGCTGGAGGAGGTCGATGCTCTGGTCGTCCTCCTCCAAGGCAAATTGCCGGTGAACGCTGGTCGCCTGGTTGCCGGACCGGGTTTCCTGGCAGGTTTGGATGGCCCCGCAGGCCGCTTCGTGGGCGAGGATGGCGTCCTCGGCTTCCTGGAGTGAAACCTCCTCTCGAACAGGCGCTCTTGCAGCCGCCTGTCACGTAGGCCGCAGATCAGCCGGTCCTGTAGCCGCTCCTCCAAGTTCGACAACCTGCAGGCGACGGCGGCTTCTCGTAGGGCGGCAAGGAAATCAGCACCAGTCTCGTTGGGGCGCTGGTCCCTTTTTTCGAATTGTGACCGTGCGGCCACCTTGAAGTGCCGGGGCTTGAAATGGGTGTTGAGTCTGGCCACGAGGTCCTGGTACGCGACGGTGTTGATGGCCTCCTGGGGGAACAGGTTCGTGGCAATCTCCAACAGTGCTGGCCCCCCGAGGCAAAGCAGTGCTGCCGCCTTCGCACCATCCTCTGATATCTGGTTGAACCACATGTACAGTTCAACGTGAGCCAGGTAACGGGCCCAGGTCTCGGGGTGGCGGGTGTCGAACTCGTGGGGTTGTCCGGCTCTTGCCATGGCGGTGCATTGTGCGGTCTGGGTTTCGGATGCAGCGACCGGCGTGGTCCGGTCAGCTGGTCGGCTGGCGGTCGAGGGGGGGAGAAGGAAGGAAAATGCCTTTCCCTTCAGCTTGCGGAGCGTTCCCCCAGTGACTTCAGCTCTTGGTCGGCAGCAATCCCACCTTCTTCGCCACTATTGTGTAGTGGGTCTGACGCAAGGAAGAGGCGCCAGCCGGTGTGTGAGTTCAGCTCTTTATTGGAGGGGGCAGCGAACTGGGGAATGAGGGTTACCTGGCCTCCTTAAATACCTAGCCAGGTAAGCGGACAGCCAATGGGGTTGGCCCTAGGTTTCCCGCCGAAACTGGGTTTCCTGCCGAAACCGTTCAGGCCAATGCCCCCTGGTGGCTGTTGCTATGCAGGTGCCTGCATACATAACAGTCAGCATGCAGGCTGAAATAACAAACGGAGAACACCTAGCCTCGTTGCACCCCTTTGTCAGCCCAGAACTGGTCTGGTTCCCCAAGTTCTCTGCCTGGGGCTTCCTGACTTGCTAGTAAGTTTCTCGGGAGGGTAAAGCAGCGTTCTGGAGGGATTCCTGTTTTTCTGAGCAGTTTTCGCACCTTGGCATGTGTTATGTATTGATGTAAATTGCTTGGAAACAGTAATAGTTAACTGCTGTGTCTGTTTAAACTCCAGACTGCTTGTCTCCAGAATTGTTAGCTTGTGTTTTAAGCAGGAAATACTGCTTTAATTCCATTGGCTGCTGCCTATTGGTGGTCTGTATAAATAGAAGTTAAGCGGCAGTTCGTGCCGCTTCTGTGTTAACTTAATAAACGTGTTGTTGTTTTTCACCACCACCTTGTCAATGCCTCACCGATCCCGATACTTAACAATGGCAACGAAGGTGGGATGTGCTGCTAAGGAAGAGAGAGCTAAGAGTCACTAAGGGGTAAGACCAGGCATCAGCGCCCTGGTAGGAACCATGTTCCCCCCTCTGCCTGCCAGCAAGCCCATCCTAAGGGACCCATCCCTAGGATTAACACAGAAGCCTTTAGCAGCACAAGGCATTGAGAGGTCGTTAACAGCTAACCATGGCAAGCTGTCGGAGTTTGACCTGTTGCATCTCGAGAGGTGGAGCTTGTATGTTTCATGAGTCGAGAACTATCTGCGGGCTAATCAAGTTAGCGAAGATGGCTTAAAGGCCACAATGCTACTGTGTGTGTGTGTGTGGCCAGGCGACATTCAATATAGCTGAAAACCTAGTTACTCCAGCTACACGAGAGTCGATCGCCTACTCCAAGCTTAAGAAGAAGCTCAAGGAACATTTTGAGCCGAAGCTCTCCATCATTGCATGGAGACATGCATTCGAGCAACAGGAGTAGCAACCAGGAGAGTCTGCTGCTGAATTTATAGCCACACTACGACAGGCATCCCGGCTCTGCAATTTCACAGACCTCGAAGGGAGACTGACAGACCATTTGGTATGCAGGTTGAGGAACAGGGACCTTCAGCAGAAGCTGTTTGCAAAGGAAACCCTGACGTTCCAAGATGCCCTGAAAGAGATAATGGCCGAAGAAGCTTCTGGGTGAGCTGTTAAAGCCTTACGGCCCTCCAAGAACAATCCCAGCCCAGAAACCGTCCACCATGAGGATGCAGAAAGAGCCGATGACTCAGACATGGACAATGAGATTGACTGGCTGCGGAAGATGCCAGAAAGAGGACAGCGGCCATTTGAAAAGGCAGTTCCCTTCACTCAATGTGTGGGGTGTGGAGGCAGACACAGGCATTCGGAGTGCAGGTTCTGTATAGCAATGTGCCGGGCATGTGGCAAACAAGGCCACATAACCACCGTCTGTAAAGGTCGCCAGAGGGACGTTCCACAAGAAGAATTCCCCAGGAAAGGTACAGGGGCCCTGGGGCAGAACAGAGTTGTCTATTGCTCCAGTAAAAGGAGCGTCTTTAGAACAGGTGCCCATCACCACCTAAAAGAAAAGCTTAGGCTTAAAGTCAAGCTTCAAGGAATTCCCTGCCGCATGGAACTGGACACAGGGTCAGCTCTGTCCATAATTTCTCAAAGAACTTTTAACAACATATGCAACTGCAGCGGCAAAAGAGTTAAACTCAAGCCATCAAATCTGCTCTTAATGGATTTACAAAATTCCTGTGTAGCAGTTAAGGGAGAAGCTACACTCAAAGTGCCTTTTGTTCTCAAACCAAAAATAGATGCAGAGCTGGACAAGCTGGTGCAACAAGGCATGTTGCAGCCAGTAGATAGCAGTGTGTGGGAGACCCCCATAGTTACACCCAGGGCTTTTTTTCTCATAGAATGCTCAGAATGGTGTGCCGGCACCTTTTTTGCAAAAAAAAGAGCTCCCTCTGAAAGCCTATTGCAGGGCTAGGCAATCTTGGCCCTTTTTTTATGACTCGTGGACTTCAACTCCCAGAAATCCTGAGCCAGCCATGCTGAGGGGAAAGGGAGAGGTTTCCAAGCTCAGCCATGCTGGCTCAGGAATTCTGGGAGTTGAAGTCCTTGAGTCATAAAAGAGCCTGCACTAGAGGAGGACATTAAAATTATTTACAGGGTTACTTATTTAGGAACAAAACTTTTAGAATCTAAAACAGCTAATTCAAAAAAGCCAACAGGAAAGAACCTCACATTTTTCATCTGCTTCTGTCTTTTGGAAGGTAAAATTAGATAACAAAATAATCTATTTCCTATGTTAACATCTCTGCAATGAAATCAATAAAGGTAACAGGAAAGAAATGAGAAACATTTTTCTCAATGTAATATGTCTTATTCTGGATCAAGCTGTTGTATAATGATTTCTCCCCTTGCTAAGATCCCTGTGCTGGTCTGTATAGGTGGATTCTATCATTGATAACAGCTCTTGCCAGATAGTAGAACTCATGAAAATATCTTTTATCATCCAGAAATACCTTTATTTGCATGCAGAGTAGATTACAGCAGATGAAGTGAATTAGATGATAACGCATGATATTTCCAAGGTCAAAAGACAGTATCAACTCACAGTGTCTGTGCGTGTGTCTGCCGGTTATGGAGGAGCACGTGTATCTGCCGGTTATGGAGGAGAGTCCCCAGGGAGAAGAAGGAGGAAGTCAATCCCAGAAAGGGGAGGGGTGAGAGGCACATGATCAGGAGAAGGAGGAAATATGTCATAGGGAAGGAGGAGTTGGCTGACCAGGTCAAGATAGCATATTATAATTTCCCCAAACAACCACGTGGTGGTAGCACACTCCCCATCTGGTATTTCATAATACCACTATAAACTTGATACCGGTAGGTATGCAAATACAAATAAATGGTTGCGATTTGCTTGTTGTCTTAAAAACCTGAGAGATATAAGAAATAAATCTGAGATATATAAGACATAAAAACCTGAGAGATATAAGAAATAAACATGCATACATATTGCAATAATAAGAATTGCCATTACAGGCCTAAAACAGTCTAATTTAAAGTTCAAATCACTTTTCTTCTTGGAGTCAGGATCCAACCAGGAAAGGTGATGAATTCAGTCTTCAAGAGGCAGAGGCAGGACAAGCTCTGTGATGGGTCTGATGAAAGTTTTGGTGCCTTTCAATTCTTGAGCTTGTTGGTCCTTGAGCAGAACAAGGTTTCTAACTTGGAGATTGGGGTGAAGATGAGACATTTGAGACTGGAACATGATTTTGTTGCTCCCCGCCATACTGCTCCCCGCCATAATTCAAAGCAGGGTTGGATGCAGGTGGTTGCTGTGAATTGCCTAGAAGTGGAGCAGGATGCATAGCTGTAGCGTGCTTGTCACTATCGCATTCTGTGCACTTGACAAAGGCAAAATGATCATATGAAGCACAGCACCTGTAGCATATTCCAAGTTTTTGGAGAACCTCTTTCCGCTCTTGTACAGTCATTGCTCTAAGCTCACGACATTTTCTAAGAAGGTGAGGTTTTTTGTGAATAGGACACTGACGATTAGGATCTTCATCCCCACCACCTGAATCACTCCATTGAGGAGGAGATGGTACAGGAGGTGAGATGTCCGTTTTTCTTGTAAGCACAACTCCACGTGAGTCTCTGTGTTGAGCTGCTGTGAAACATGCCTTGGTGATGATGATGGAGCAGGCACACTGGGTTCACCGTAGTTGAAGCTGGGATCATTTCTTCTCCAGGCTTGGTGGCTGATGAACCTGCAAAAATATGAGAATGGGGGGAAAGAAACACCATATTGTTCTTTGTAGTCTGAGCCTTGCTGTGTCCATTTCTCCTGCAGGCTGTATGGCAGTTTTGACACCACTGGATTGACACCATGGGAGGTGTCCAGGTAGCTTAGACCAGGTAGACGTGGGTCTGTTTTTGCCAATTCTATCTCCATGAGGAGATCACTTAGTTCCTGGAGCTTGTGATTGTCTTTGTTGCCTATCTTCGGAAAGTTTTGTAGTTGTTTGAATAGAGCATTCTCTGATGCTTCTGGGCTTCCGAAGGCTTGTTCAAGTCTTGCCCACGCAGCGGTGAGACCTGCGTCTGGAGAGTCAACATGCACTGATCTTAGTCTTTTAACATGATCTGCAGATTCTGGCCCCAGCCACTTTATGAGTAGATCGAGTTCCTCCTTGGCGGTAAGGTTCAGATCAGCAATAACAAGTTTGAAGGTTGATCTCCAGGATCTGTAGTTCTCTGGACAGTCATCAAACTTTGAGAGGCTAGTGGAGATGAGCTCTCGACGGGTCATATGTCTGGCGTAGTCAGAATGGTCTGATCTCTTACTCCTTGATGCCAAAGAAACTTGTGGGACCCCTTGGGCGTGAAAGTTCTCTGGTGAATAAGGGTGAGGTATATCAGGATAGAATGATGTTGCAAGAGCGTTCGGCTGTGGTGTAGTCCCTAAGGCTTGTGCTGGCTGTCAATTCAACCGTTGTTCATTGCTGGAAGTTACGTTGTCATTGGCAAGAGGTGATGCAGTTTGTTGGCGTACCTGTGTTGTGGCGTTGAAGAGGTGCAGGCTTTTGCAGGCTTGGGATCTGTGTGCTGTTCGTAGGAAGCACAGTTGATGCACCTATGTTGTAGTGTTGAGGAGGTGCAGGCTTTCACAAGCTTGGGGTCTTTGTGATGTTCATGGGAAGTACAGTTGATGCACTTGTGTTGTGGTGTTGAGGAGGTGCAGGCTTTCGGAGTTCTGGGGTCTCTGTGTGGTGAGTCAGGACAGCGTTGTTCGTAGAAGGTACAGCAGATGGCACTGCATCATTGCAAACATTATGCTTTAGCACATATTGACTGGTGCATTCCATCGGATCTTCCACTTCTATTGGAATGGAACAATCTACATCGGTGCTTTCCTGCATTGCCTGTTCATAGACCTTCAGTTTTGCTTGGGCAGCTGCCTCCTCCCTTTCCATTCACAGAATCCTTATTTTGGATTCTGACTCTGCTTGGCAGGCTTTGCTTTGAGCTTCCATCTGTGCTTGGTGGGTTTGCTCTGAGCTTCCATCTGTGCTTGGTGGGCTTTCTCCTCTGCTTGGCGGGCTTTGCTCTGAGCTTCCATCTGTGCTTGGTGGGCTTTGCTCTGAGCTTCTATTTCAGCTTCCTTTCTGGCAAAAGAAACATGCACTTTCTTTGCTTCTAGGTGTGCACGGGCCTCTACCAACTTGTCATGTATCCTTGAAGCCCTGGAGCGAGAGGATCTAGCAGAGCGTACTGTGACTTTAGTTGATGTGGATCTATGAGATCTCGTCTCCTGCAGTTCAGCAATACGGATTTCTGCCTTATACTTTGCATCTTGCACTACGGAATCTCTTTGCTGGTTTAGTTCATCAATCGTAGTTAGCTCTGCTGAGGAATCATCTACATTAGAGTCATTCAAAAAACCTGTGTATTTTGCAGACAGCCACTGGTAACGTTCATAAGCTGCAGATAGGCGATTAATTGTTGTTGTTAGTTGCGAAGTCGTGTCCGACCCATCGCGACCCTATGGACAACGTTCCTCGAGGCTTTCCTGTCCTCTACCATCTTCTGGAGTCCATTTAAGCTCACACCTACTGCTTCAGTGACTCCATCCAGCCACCTCACTTTCTGTCGTCCCCTTCTTCTCTTGCCCTCAATCTTTCCCAGCATTAGGCTCTTCTCCAGTGAGTCCTTCCTTCTCAATAGGTGGCCAAAGTATTTGAGTTTTAGCTTCAGGATCTGGCCTTCTAAACAGCAGTCAGGGTTGATCTCCTCTAGGACTGACCGGTTTGATCGCCTTGCAATCCAAGGGACTCGCAGGAGTCTTCTCCAGCACCATAGTTCAAAGGCCTCAATTCTTTGGCGCTCGGCCTTTCTTATGGTCCAACTTTCACTGCCATACATTGCAACTGGGAAGGCCATAGCCATAACTATACACACTTTTGTTGACAGGGTAATGTCTCTGCTTTTTAGTGTGCTGTCTAGATTTGTCATGGCTTTCCTCCCGAGGAGCAAGCGTCTTTTAATTTCTTGGCTACAGTTCCCATCTGCAGTGGTCTTGGAGCCCAGGAAAATAAAATCTGTCACTACCTCCATTTCTTCCCCATCTATTTGCCAGGAATTGAGAGGGCCGGATGCCATGATCTTAGTTTTCTTAATGTTAAGTTTCAACCCAAGTTTTGCACTCTCCTTCTTCACTCGCAACAAGAGGCTCTTTAGTTCTTCTTCACTTTCTTCCATTAGAGTGGTATCATCTGCATATCTTAGGTTGTTGATATTTCTTCCGGCAATCTTAATTCCAACTTTTGATTCATCTAGCCCTGCCTTTCTCATGATGTGCTCTGCATATAAGTTAAATAGGCAGGGCGACAGTATACAGCCTTGCCAGACTCCTTTCCCAATTTTGAACCAATCAGTGGTTCCGTGTCCAGTTCTCACTGTTGCTTCTTGGCCCACATATAGGTTTCTCAAGAGACAAATAGGATGGACTGGTACTCACATCTCTTTAAGAACTTGTCACACTTTGTTGTGATCCACACAATCAAATGCTTTAGCATAGTCAATGAAGCAGAAGTAGATGTTTTTCTGGAACTCACTAGCTTTCTCCGTGATCCAGCGTATGTTGGCAATTTGATCTCTAGTTCCTCTGCCTCTTCGAAATCCTGCCTGTACTTCTGGTAGTTCCTGATCCACATACTGCTGGAGTCTAGCTTGTAGGCTTTTAAGCATAACTTTACTAGCATGAGAAATGAGTGCAATGGTGCGATAGTTTGAACATTCTTTGGCACTGCCTTTCTTTGGAATTGGAATGTAAACTGATCTTTTCCAATCCTGTGGCCACTGTTGAGTTTTCCAAATTTGCTGGCAAATTGAGTGTAGCACTTTTACTGCATCGTCTTTTAAGATTTTGAATAGCTCAGTTGGAATACTGTCACCTCCACTAGCTTTGTTGTTGCTCAGCTTTTCTAATGCCCACTTCACTTCACATTCTAGGATGTCTGGCTCAAGGTCAGTGACCACCTCATTGTGATTATCAGGGACATTAAGCTCATTCTTGTATAGTTCTTCTGTGTAATTTTGCCACCTCTTCTTAATCTCTTCTGCCTCTGTTAGGTCCCTGCCATTTTGGTCCTTTATCATGCCCATATTTGCATTAAACGTTCCCTTCATCTCTCCAATTTTCTTGAAAAGATCTCTGGTCCTCCCTATTCTATTGTTTTCTTCTATTTCTTTGCACTGTTCATTTAAGAAGGCATTCTTATCTCTTCTAGCTATTCTCTGGAATTCTGCATTCAATTGGACGTATCTTTCTTTTTCTCCCTTGCCTTTCGCTTCCCTCCTTTCCTCAGCTATTTGCAAAGCATCCTCAGACAGCCATTTTGCTTTTTTGCATTTCTTTTTCTTTGGGATGGTTTTAGTTGCTACTTCTTGTACAATGTTGCGAACCTCTGTCCATAGTTCTTCAGGCACTCTATCAGATCTAATTCCTTAAATCTATTTGTCACCTCTACTGTATATTCATCAGGGATATGATTTAGTTCATACCTGTCAGCTCACAAAGGCTGCATTCTTTGGGATAGTAGGGTCGTAGTTCCAAACTCTTTGAGGACTAGGATCTTAGAATCTCTGCACGAGGGACATCCTGGAATTGTCAGGATGAAAGCACTCACAAGAAGTTACCTGTGGTGGCCAGGGTTATATAAGGATATTGAGGCCCAAGTACAAAGTTGCCACGTTTGCTAGCAATCCAGACCCGAAATGCCTCAAGCCCAAGTTCACCGCTGGGAAACCACACAAGCCCTGTGGTCAAGAATCGACATAGATTTTGCGGGACCATTCCAGGGACAGCTGTTCCTCAATGTCATGGACAGTCACTCTAAGTGGTTAGAGGTCGCACCTGTCCCAACTATGACTACTGCCAGGACCATCCAGGAACTGCGCAGAATCTTTGCGGGTTGTCTGACATTTTAGTGTCCAACAATGGGGCTCAATTTACCGCTGGAGAATTGCAGTCCTTTTTGAGGGCTGACATGATCAGGGACGCCACTTCGGCTCTCTTTCACTCAGCCTCAAATGGTGAAGCAGAACGCATGGTCTGGACAACCAAAGAATCGTTAAAGAGGATCGTAACTGGCGATTGGCAGCATCGGTTGGCAGACTTTTTACTTTGCCAATGCACGACTCCCTGCACTTCCATGGGCAGAAGCCCAGCAGAACTTAGATGGGGTTGGTGCTTAATCACTCAGTTGGATCGTCTGCATCCAGACCGAGTTGCCTCAGACACAGCACAGCCAAAACCACCATGAAGCTTGCAAGTTGGCAACCAGGTTTGGGCACGAAACTACAGTCCAGGGGCACTGTGGGTGGTAGCTGTGGTTTGTAAGGTGTCAGGGCCTTACTCTTACGAAGTGGTCCTAGAAGTTGGTCGAGTGCTACACCAGCACATCGACCAACTGTGCAGGAGGCTAGTGAACCAGTCACAGGATAATGACTCCCGTGAAAGTCAAACCCAGGGTCAACACGACAGTGGCCTGGCATTGGCATCTTTGAGCACTGGCGAGGCTCCCAGAAGAGAGGATGGGGCACTAGTGGACAGTGAGTCTCTCCGGAACTCAGAAACTGCACCCACTGAGCAAAACCAGCAGACGGCCCTGACTTCCAGCTCTGCAGAAACTGTTCCACCAATGGACATTGGCTCAGGTCTACCCGGACAGACCAGCCAGAGATACGAGTCTACCCATAGCGAATGGGTCCCACAATTCCAGTCTACCCAGCCTGGCAGGTGAGCTGGTAGATTGGGAACCTCCAGAGGTATTTGCAGGATTAAGTTCAAAATTTGACATTGTGAAGTATTTAGGGGGAAGGGGTATTATGTATAGATGTAAATTGTGACTGCTTGTCTCCAAAATTGTTAGCTTGTGTTTTTAAGCGGGAAATACTGCTTTGATTCCATTGGCCGCTACCTATCAGTGGTCCGTATAAATAGAAGTTAAGCGGCAGTTCGCACCGCTTCTGTGTTAACTTAATAAACGTGTTGTTGTTTTTCACCACCACCACGTCAATGCCTCACCGATCTGATACTTAACAGCATGATTGAACCAGTCCAAAGCCTCTCTGCAATCAGCGAGGCCCACCCTGCCTGTTTTTTTTGTATTCTTTGGCTTTCTCCCTTATCCAGCAGGCATGAGAAATAGTGCCTCCTGTTGCTCAGCCATTCTTCTGCTGGCTGGAGCATCTGGCAACTTTTTCCATGCTGGGCCTTTTATCTGGTAGATGATCCTAAGCACAATTTGGTTAGGATATGAAACTAAGGCACTTGTACGGTAGTTGGTCTCTTCCAATCTGTTGGCCACTGTGTAATTCTCCAGATTTGCTATTTAAGACATTTATGGCCTGAGGAGAAGATAAAGGGTGGGGGGATAAGCTGAAGATGGACTGGGTGGGATTAAAATGGAAACCTCAAGGACCCCACTTCCCATTTCTCCGAATTCCTAGGACTCTCCTCCTATCCCCCCCCACCCTGGCTGCAGCAAAGGAGGGGAAGGGAAGGAGGCCGGAGGGGCCCTTTGCAGCCAGCTCGGGAGAGGGACAGGTGTGGGTGTGTGTGCTGCAAGAGGGTCACCGACAGAGGTGGGGTCAGGCTTAGGCTCAGCCCGTTTTTCCTTCCCAAGCAGAGAATTAGCAGCTGGGATTTTTTTCCTCCTTTCGAGAAACTCCAAGGTCCTTTGCTTGTCTTCCCGGACAGTGAGGCAGTTCGCCAAGCGCGCGCGGAGCCGTCGAAGTCCGGGCGAGGAAGGAACGTGGAGGGCTGCGGCCCCCAGCCCGGTGCGCGTCTCCCCGTCCGACGGCCGCCGGCAGGGGCGGGGCGGGGGCGCGCTTCGAAGGGGCGGGGCGGGGGCGCGGGCCTGCCCGTCCCTCCTCCCTGCCCAGCCCCCGAAGGGCCGCCCGGCCCTGGCGCTACTCCGAAGGGCGCCTGGTCGGGGGTGGCAGCCGAGCGGGCGGGCCACGGCGGCGGTATGGGGCTCTCGAGGCGGGCGGGCTGCTGCGCGGGGCTGCTGCTGGCGGCCGTCGCGGCGGCGGGCGCGGGGCTGCTGCTGCACTTCCTCGGCCGTTCCGGGTGCGACCCTCCCCGCTACTGGCACGCGGCTGTAGCCGCGGACACCCGCAGATGCTCGGAGGTCGGCAGGTAGGAAGGAAGGCCGCCAAATAGGGACGGGCGGGAGGCGCCGTCGGCGGCCGCGAGCGGGGCGGCCGGCGGAGCGGGGGATGAACCGCGGTGCTCCTTGCCCGCTTTTCGCCGCCGCCGCCACCGCCACCGGGCTGCTACGGCGGCGGGGCGGCTGCAGACGGAGCGGGAGGGGGGAGAAAACCGACGGGGCTTTTTCAGCGCTTCTCGAGCGCCTCGCGAGCCCGGAGCTGAGCAGGGAAGGAGGCGGGTGGCTCCGTCTGCCGCCCGGCCGTTTGGGTCGCCTCGCCTAAGCTCAGCTCCCAGGCAGACCGAGAGGCGCCCAGGGAGCAAGACACCGCTTCGGAGCCTCCCGCCTTTGATCCGTTTCATTGTGCAGGCTCACTGCTTGAGATGGCAACCTTATACAGCGTTTAAATAAATGTCCAATAATTGTTGGAACTTTTCCTAGAGCATGTCATATACCGTACAGTCATGTCATTTGCTGTTATCTCTTCAATAAGTCCTTAACTTTTAAAACTTAGCTTCCCTCATTCTTCGCACTTACCCATTTCTTACCCATTTCTTTCGTTTTGTCTCAACATAGTGTCTAAATGCACGCAATTATGATTTAACAAACTAATTGAGAGGGGTTTACTGTAAGATGTGAAGCCAGATCCTCTATTTTGCTTGTTTCCTAGAAAAGAGGAGTTCAGGAGAGGTGGCGTCTTTAAAAAAGAAAACCTCTGTAACTAGACTGGTTAGAGTTCTCTCTGGATGGATTTCAGTTCTGTTGCAACTTTTCTTGCAAGACCAGGAGGGTCTTTAGAGACCTTAGTTGTCATTATCTTTCTACTCCGATGGCATTGTCAAATAGCCCAGTGGTTATCACCTCTGGGGTGCCATGCATTGTGGTCAATGAGTTTTAACTCAGTTGGGAAGATTGACTTCAGCTACACTGTATTACTTCTTACTTCCCTCCATGTAGATGTAGACTCATTGAGTAGCGTTTGTCAGCCAGTTACAAATCCATCTGGTGGTGATGCTGTCTATCACACAATTTTCTAGCTTTCCAAGAAGTAGGTTGTGGTCTATGTGGTTGAATGCCTTGCTGAGGTTAAAGTATACTATGCCCACAGCATTTCACTGGTCTACTAAATTAATCACTTTGACAAAGAATGAAGTAAGATTTGTCTGGCATGATCTGTTTTTGACAAACCCATGTTGGCTGCTAGTTATAACTTTGCTTTCTTCGAGGTGTTCAAGCAAAAAGTTATAAATCATACCTGTTTTAACATAATTTTTATTAAAGATGTGAATTGCAGTAATAAAAGCTAATACAAACTCAGAAAGAGAAAGAAAATAAAAAGTGCAAACAAAAGAAAAAGAAAAAATGAAATAAAGCAAAAGAAAAATATAGAAAGAAGTGATTTCCAATCTTCCTCACAAGTTTGGTAGCTCTTCACCCCATAAAGTTACAAGCAAAGCTCTTTTTCCCTATTCCATCTCTTGTTGTTGTTGTTAGCTGCGAAGTTGTGTCCGACTCATCGCGACCCTATGGACAATGTTCCTCCAGGCTTTCCTGTCCTCTACCATCATCTGGAGTCCATTTAAGCTCACGCCTACTGCTTCAGTGACTCCATCCAGCCACCTCCTCCTCTGTCGTCCCCTTCTTCTATTGCCCTCAATCTTTCCCAGCATTAGGCTCTTCTCCAGTGAGTCCTTCCTTCTCATTAGGTGGCCATCTCTTATCTATAAACAAATCCATAAAACATAAGACATCAGTTTTTCAATCCCGATATCAGCAAAAAGTCTGTAAAGAGTTCCCAGAATTTCATAAAAATATATCTTACCTTGATCAAATAAACCAACTTTATAATTTCTTCCTTTTATCTCTGAAAATCTTAATTTTTAATTAGTTCAAATATTGTCATAGGATTTGATCTCTCTTCCATTCTTTATCCCATCACATAAATCCTCTCCCATTCTTCAAGGCTTCAGCAAACCTCTTTTGAAAATCCAATGAAAAGACATTATCCAAGTCATTCTTGCGGTATGTCATTCGTATTTCCCCTTTAAGTTTTAAAACTGCAGCCTGCTCCTTTTGTATATCCAAACCCCATCTGGATCATTCCCTTGGCTAGTCACTTGTTCCACTTTAAATGCCTTCTCTGTCTTATAATCTACATTTTTTTTTAATCCCATTTATATCCCGCCCTTCTCCGAAGACTCAGGGCGGCTTACAATCTAAGAAGCACAAATCAATGTGCTTAGCAGTAGCCTTCATTCTATGTATATGCCTGCTTATTAGGGCTTTCGCCCCCCCCCCCAAGCGGCATTATTACAAAGTCAGCTTATTGCCCCCAACAATCTGGGTCCTCATTTTACCTACCTCGGAAGGATGGAAGGCTGAGTCAACCTTGAGCCTGGTGGGATGCGAACCTGCACTAATTGCAGGCAGCTGGTGTTACTTAAGGAGGCATTAGCCCACTGCTCCACCAAAAAACATTGTTTTTAATCCAATGTTTATGATACTATTATTTCTGTAGGATTAGTTTCACATCTGTCATTCCTTCATTAACAACCATCACACTTAGTCGATCCTTAGAAGCAAATATTTAGCAATATTGTTGATATTGTGGCTACTAATTTTTCACTCCATTCTTCAAAATTTAGATTAGACTAGAATCATGGAGTTGGAAGGAATCTTTGAGGTCTCCTACCCCATTTAAAGCAGGAGATCTTATACCATTCAGACAAATGTTTGTCCAGTGTCTTCTTGAAAACCTCCAGCAATCTCTGTTAATACTTCAAACATTTAAGATAGAATAGAACTGGAAGGGACCTTGGAGGTCTTCTAGTCCAGCCCCCCCCTCCTCTGCTCCAGCAGGAGAACCTATGCCTTCTCAGACAAGTGATTGTCCAGTCTTTTCTTAAAAACCTCCAGTGATGGAGCGTCCATGATTTCTGGAGGCAAGCTGTTCCCCTGGTTAATTGTCTTCACTGTTAGGAATTTTCTCCTTAATTCCAGGTTGCTTCTCTCTTTGATCAGTTTACAGCCATTGTTTCTTGTCCTGCCCTCTAGTGCTTTGGTGAATAACGTGACCCCCCTCTTCTTTGTGGCAGCACCTCAAATACTGGAATACTACTATCATCTCTCCCCTATTTCTTCTTTTCATTAGAGTAGCCAGACCCAAGTCCTGGAGCCGTTCTTCATATAGCCTTTGATCATCTCAGTTGCTCTTCTCTGAACTTTTTCCAAGGTCTCAACATCTTTTTTGTAGTATGGTGACCAAAATTGGTTGCAGTATTCTAGGTGTGGCCTTACTAGGGTTTTATAAAGTGGTACTGATACTTCGCGTGATCTTGATTCTCTGCCTCTGTTTATTTAACCCAGGATTGTGTTAGCTTTTTTGGCTGCTGCTGCACACTGCTGACTCATAGTCAAGTGATCGTCCACTAGGACTCCAAGGTCCCTCTCACAGTTTTTGAGCCAGGTCTCACCTAATCTGTATTTATATCTTTAATTTTTCCTGCCTAAATGTAAATACATTTGCTTTTCTCCACATTGAAACTCATTTTGTTGGATAGGGTTCAAGTTTGTCAAGATGTTTTTGAATCCTGAGCTTGTCTTCTGGGGTGTTGGGTATTCCTGCCAGTTTAGTGTCATCTGCAAATTTGATGAGAAACATAGTATTTGTATCATTTTGCAAACTTGAATCCTAAGGCAAAGGCCAAGTTATTTTTTCCCCTTTTTCCCTGGAATCTTTAATCTCTTGAAGTGCCCAATTTAAGTTGTCAGATCTCTAATATGACTAAACAAAATAAGTTAGGTTGCCACACAAAGCTGTTTCTTTTGTATAGTTATTTCTAAAATCTTATGGTAAAGGTGCAATTCTTGTCTGGACCCTTAATTTATTTATAATTTTCTTGGTTCCAAATTTTATTTAGCTTTTTGTCATTTATTTCGAATTCTTCAAGTTCTTAAATTTATAGGTAATTTTTGCTATATTTTCTAATTTTCTCATTTTTTATTCAAAAATGAAGATAGACTCACCAGATTTGTCATTTCAAACCTCTCTAGTACTTTTAAAATGATTAGATAAGCCATTTCTGAAAGCGGCCTTTAAAAGTCTCCCCCGTTACCATGAGCTTGATGGCTGATTGCTTCATCTGTGGGCACTGAACCCCACCCGAGAGACCCCTGCCCTGAGGTCTCCTCACAAGGTGCATCCGTCTGTGGACAATTTCCTCTCCTCTCTTCACCGAAAGAGGTTCTGAAAGACAGGTCTTTGGACTTTGCTGTGGGCACGTTCTTGGTTCCAAATTTTATTTAGCTTTTTGTCATTTATTTCGAATTCTTCAAGTTCTTAAATTTATAGGTAATTTTTGCTATATTTTCTAATTTTCTCATTTTTTATTCAAAAATGAAGATAGACTCACCAGATTTGTCATTTCAAACCTCTCTAGTACTTTTAAAATGATTAGATAAGCCATTTCTGAAAGCGGCCTTTAAAAGTCTCCCCCGTTACCATGAGCTTGATGGCTGATTGCTTCATCTGTGGGCACTGAACCCCACCCGAGAGACCCCTGCCCTGAGGTCTCCTCACAAGGTGCATCCGTCTGTGGGCAATTTCCTCTCCTCTCTTCACCGAAAGAGGTTCTGAAAGACAGGTCTTTGGACTTTGCTGTGGGCACGTTCAGCTCATCATGGAAGTCTACACAACATACTTTAGCTTTTCTGAGATTCTAGTCTCTCTTTCTTAAGTAAGTTTTGGACAACCAGGTTTGCCTGAATGGAAACATTCTGCATTTAAGACACTTCCTCACACAATGGAGGGGTTGAGAAAGTGGTGAACCCACAAGCAAAGATCCTGTGCAGTGCCCAGATTCCCTGCCCTCCGCCAGTAAGCCACAGGGTTGCCATTCTGCAGAGGTCAACTAGGATCTCTCACCTGCGGAGACCCCCCCCCAGCACTTTGCCCTCCATCTCACCGGTTGAAAAAGCCAAGGGAGGAGCAGGATGGAGATGGGGAGGGGCAAGGGGGGAGAGAAGGAGAGAGACACAGAGCAGCCAGAGAAAGGGAGATGTGAGCAGAGTCTCCCTCAAAGGGTGGCAAGACACCTGCCAAGCAAGCGCTGCCCTTCATGCCACCCTTTGCCTCACCTCTTCTTCTCCCTCAGGAGGGGCCCCCATCAGGAAGAGCTGGCAGCCCCTCCCAGCCTTTGGTTGCCAGGCACTGGCTGGTGTGGGATGCAGCTGAGCCTCACAATAGCATTTGTTAGCCTTAAAAGGGGATACCAGCTCCTTCCCATTCTTCTCAGAAAATACAAGAAGACCCTTCCCCACCATTTAAATATTGGGGGAAGGTGGACCAGGGTTACTGGAGGCAGCAATTCAGGAGCATCTCTTAGGGACCTATGCAGATGATTCTCTCTCTCTCTCTCCCTCTCCCTCCTTCCTATCTATCTATCTATCTATCTATCTATCTATCTATCTATCTATCTATCTATCTATCTATCTATCTATCTATCATTATTATCATTATCATCATCATTTTCAGAGGGCAGGACCTGTATGCTTGGTTTCTTTTAACAAATAACTCTTTCAAACATTCTCTTATCTTCAAGCCATTTCATTAACTTAAAAGGATTGAATGTTTGAATATTATTTCTGTAAGGGGTTTCCTCCGCCTTCCGGGTCCACCTTCAGGCGCTGCAGGATATCCTCTTCTTCCTCCTTGGTGTGTCCCTAAAAGTTGTTTCTGATTTCTAGAGATGCAGAAGGCCTCTGTGCCCTTTGCTCATTCTCATTTCCCTGAACTTCCTCCTCTTTGGTTTGTTCCTTGTTGCTTGTCAACGCTACTGACATCAAATGTTAGCTCCTTTCAGCTTCAGGGCCTTTTTGGTCCGGGGAATAATCTTTCATTTTCCTCACCAGTGGTAATGGGGCCATTCAGTGTTCCAATCTTTGGACTTTCTTTCCTCTAGCGCCAATTTGTCCTTGCTGCAAATATAAGTCAATTTGTTTTGAGAGAGGAGAGCAAACACACCATAGACGTCTGAATTATGTCGGTTCCTCTTCTGTTTTTTAGGCAGCACTAGTAGAAAGACACACAGGGAAAATTGAGTACAGTCGTTGAACACGCTGTCTTCACAAACTTTGTTCCAACTTTGGGCCAGTCACTCTCTTTCAGCCCAACACAGGGGGTTATAGCTGTGGGAAAGAAGGTGGGAGTGTATTAGGTATGTTCTCCACCTTTAGTGAGCTATAAAAATAACAACGGTGGAATACAAATGAACAAACAAATTAACAAACATTGTATTAGCTGCCTCTGTAGCATATGTTTGCCCAGTGAATTGCCTCTCCAAAATCTGGTTGCCTTATATTCCTAGGCTGCAACTCTGCTTACTCAAGCAGGCATTCACTCCCTCACAATCAGCAATTATCATCAGCAACTCTCAGGACACATTTCTTGTAACAGCAACTGTTTGTGAGCTGTCTTTTTCCCCACAATAGCTGAGCGTGCAATTCCTCAGAATCCCTGGCTGTCTAGACATTCTCTATCCTTCCCTGCCCCTTCCTGCTGATGGATTGTGTTGCAAGTCTCCTTTGAGCTCTGCTGTTTGCTTAACCAGTGAGGACAAACAAGCGCACCAGAGCTGGAAGGGAGAACTGCATGCACTTTGTGGGTTCATCTGCATCCTCAGAGATGGTCCGCGGTCTTCAGGTGAAGTCCTGCTCCCCACTACAGTTAGATCAGCAGCCACCGGTCACTAGCCTCTGCCTGCTGAAGGGCACCATTGAACCTTTCAGGCAGCTGTTCTGGTCCAATCTGCCTTCCAGAGGCAGAGGCCGGTGACCCCATTGTGCCGGATTTCCCCGGAGAAGCTCTTCAGCTGCCGCTGGGTTTTTGATGTTTCACGCTCTGTCCTCTCCATGCCCCACAGGGACATCTTGAAACGTGGCGGCTCCGCTGTGGATGCTGCTATTGCAGCCTTGATCTGCACGTCAGTCCTGAATCCGCAGAGCATGGGCCTGGGCGGAGGCCTTATTTTCACCATCTACGATGCACCCACAGGTAGGCTCATCCAAGCTCAGGAAGAAGAGTCCTCCGGTGGGACCATTAATGTAGCAGCAGGCACTGCTCCTCAGAGGGCTGGTCACTTTTGACTACTTTGAATTGTGTTTTTTAAGGCCCTAAGGAAATTAAGAAAGTGTAGGCTACCAACAAACCATAGCTTTAAATGTCGATTGAACACGGGGTTTGTGAGTGAAAGAAGAGATTTAAGATTGAAATCTAGGTAAGCTTTGTCAGGACAAAGCTAGATGTTATTCATCACCTCCACAGAAGCTGTGTGGATTTTTCAATGTGTTCTTTGGACTGCAGGAAAAATTGAGGTGCTCAATGCTCGTGAAAGGGCTCCCCAAAACATCACTGAAGGTTTGCTGAAAAAGTGTACAGACACTTTGCTTCCAGGTAAGTGTACAATTCAATAATGCCATGGTTTGTATCAGTGGGGCTGGGGAGGAAATGCATGCTTGGGGGATTGGAGACCCTGTTCTTTGATCTATTTGGGAGAATCAGCCCGGCAGGTGTTACCTTGACCAAGATATGAACTCATTTCCACCGGAAGAAACATGAAGCTACCTTGGGATAAGAGCCACACACACCCCCCCCCAGAGGTGGTTTCACCATAGAGGCAGGTTGTGTAAGATGGCATCGACACATTGGCTGGCCTCACACACACACCCCAAACCATTATAAGTGTCTTCAGTCCAGTGTGTGAATCAAGTTGAGCTTTGCAACCCATGATTAATGGCTTAGGGTTTTGTGTGAATTAGACCATTGTAGTGTATTCAGCAATGTTTAATTAAAAGAATGCATGGCTTACAGTGATGCATTGTGCCACTTAGATGCCCTAAGACTTTTAGAATTTCACATGTCAATCAATCAATCAATCAATCAATCAATCAATTAGTCAATCAGAATAGGAAAGGGACCTTGGAAATCTTCTATCTAGTTCAACCCCATGATTAAATAGGAGATCCTATACCATTTCAGACAAGCGACTGTCCAGTGACTTTAAATACCTTAAAGACTTAAAATGTGGAGGAATTTAGCCTCTTTAATCCCAAAGAGGATTCCTTAAGCAAACATACAGGTGGGCATTCATATCAACAGCCATTCTCTTCTGACTTATGACCCTTAAGAACATCAACCATACTTGCATCTGAAAGGGTTTTGCTAGAATGAGTGATCAGCTAGGCTAGTGTTTCTCAACCTTACTGATTTTAAGATGTGTGGCTGGCTGGCTGGGGAATTCTGGGAGATGGTCCACACACCTTATCAAGGTTGCTAGGGTTGAGAAACACTGAGGTAAACACTCAGATTTTTCTACTCATAATTTTGGTACTTTTTTACAAGTCACAAGGGAGTTCTGGAACTAACCCAAGCAATCTAATAGTGAAATTGGGGTGATATATAGAAAACTAATTTGAGAAGACTCTGCATTAACTATAATGCCTTCCTTCGACAGGATCTGAATGGATTGCTGTTCCTGGGGAACTTCGTGGCTATGAACAAGCTCACCTACGCTACGGCAGATTGCCATGGAAGGACCTTTTCGAACCCACCATTGAGATGCTTGGCCTTGGAATCCAGATACCAGAGGTTTTGAGCCAGTTTCTGAAATTCCTGGAGTCACCTTTGAAGAACTCGTCCTTATGGTGAGATCAAACTTTTAAATGTGGGATTGGCCAATGGCAGGCCACTATCCTGTTTGGATTCTTTACAGCAACGTTGAAAATAGCCAGGCTAAGAAAGTTTTCTATAATCCTTTTGCCATCACAAAATAATGCTTGCTACTTGGGAGAAGATTCTTAGAAATATGAAACTATCTTCAAGGTTCTCTAGTATGAACCTTCCTATTCAGCTTCTATGAGTCAAGTCTTTTCATACCTCTTGATACCAACTGGACTTATACGTGTACATTTGATTTCTGTCTTCTAAGTGATGAACGGAGTCTCTTATTTTCAGCCAGCTTCTTTAATCCTTGAGCATTTTTAAATGCTGTTTCTGTCTTTTAAGCATTCTATATCTCACCGAATACTATATGATCTGCAAATCTGATGTCTATCCCCTCCACTTTTTTATCCTAAACCTTGTGGTACCCCTTAGTACAACCCTCCAATTTGATTAGGAACTAAGGATATTTGAGTATAATAAAGTCAACAGTTGACCATGTATTAATTAAGTTGCTAATTAAAATATGGGATACACTATCAACTGCTGTGCCCAAATAAGTTACATTGTGATAATATTCCTCTTACTTCCCTAATCTGATTTATATAGCTGTCCATCTGGCACAAGTGACTCTGAGGTGGCTTACAGCAATAAAACACACAAACCCACCACATGTAGCCCCTCCCCCACTTCCCAAGGATAAGGCAGGACCCTGCTCAGCATCAATAAGAACCAGCCATCTGACCTTAGTAGTTGAGGGGTGGGGAGAGACAGTCAGATCGTCAATTGCAAAAACACTGTCCATAAAATTACTCAGTAAAAAGAGGAAGGTCGTTGTATAAAGCATGTAATTCACAAATCTCTGCTGACACCTAGGTAGTATCGCTGTGTTTCCAGGTTGTGCCCAGGCTGATCATCTCTAATCCCTCCCAGGCCTCCATTGTTTGACTGGCATGCCCTCCCCCTCCCCTTTGGAAAAGAGGGACCTTGGCCTTATCCTTCCAGCTCCCCAAGAAGGATAAGGATAGATAGGGAAATAGCACCACAGCCCCACTTTCAGGGAAGGGGCAGTGGGGGAACCTGCCCTCCTACCCCTTGGCCCTCAGGAGCTTCAGCCGCTCCCACCCGCAGAACCTTCAGTCCGACACAAAGGGAGAAGACCCGCACATCAAGGCAATATCTGGAAAGGGTGGAAACCGTGCTCGCCCAGAGTGATCCTAAATGCAGTACCAAGAGAAATGGACAGGGAGTCCTTGCCTTATGACCACAGTTAAGCCCAAAGTTTCTGCTGCTAAGCGAGACAGCTGTTAAGTGAGTTTTGCCCCACTTTTCAACCTTTCTTGCCACAGTTGTTAAGGGAATCCCTGCAGTTGTTAAGTTAGTAACATGGTTGTTAAGTGAACCTGGCTTTCCCATTGACTTTGCTTGTCAGAAGATCAAAAAAAGTGATCACATAACTCCGGGACACTCCAACCGTCATAAATATGAGTAAGTTGCCAGGTTTCTGAATTTTGATCACATGACCACGAGTTAAGTGAAAACTGGTCATAAGTCACTTGTTTCACTGCTGTTGTAATTTCGAATGATCTCTAAATTTAAATGAAGTCGCGGATTACCTTTATTTAAAGGAAAGTCATATCTGGCCACAGATTAGAGACTCGCCTCCATTCTTGGGTGTTAACCAGAGCTGGTTGTATCTAGAGGCTAAACTGGGGCTTACACAAAGAGGTCCCAAGAGCAGGAACCGCTGACTGGCGCCCTTCTTGGCCTCCCTTTCAGCCAACTGCTTTGCAGTGACCGAGGAGCCGTCCTGAGCCACGGAGAGGACTTACACTGGGCAGCCCTAGAGAAGACCCTCAAGGCCGTGGCAGAAAATGGGGCTGAAGAATTCTACACCGGGAAGACGGCAGAAAAGTTAGTGCAAGATGTCAGAGCTGAAGGTAGGGCTAAGTTGCACGGTTCCTTCTGATGTTCCGGCCAGTCACAAAGTGAATAACCTGCAGTTGTTTCATGCTGGGGTGATCTCTGAGCAATGCAGCCACTCAGGTTCTGTGCACTGGGGCAGTGCCGGACCCTCGGCTGAGAGAGGGTGAGCCTGTGCCTGTGGGGAGAAGAGGCTCTTGCTTGGCCTGTCTGACCTCCCTTGTGCTCTTCCTGTCCCCTTCAAAGGGGCTTGGGAGATGCTGGAGTAGAGAGAAAAGGCTCTCCGTGGGCATGGTAGCTCCTTCCAGCAAGCCTTGGAGGCCTGGTCAGGCGGGCTCCTCTTGCCCAGAGGCCTTCCAGAGGCCTCACTGGTAGTTGGGGCATGAGTCCCCTCGGCTCTCGTCACAGCCAGAGAACAGGAAGTAAACAGGGAGAATTAATGGATAACTGGTAGGAGTGCAGAGAAGGCAAAATCGGGTCTTGCTCTGTCCTGCTTTTCACAACCAGATAAAGAATAAGAGGAAGCAGTGAGTTACACAGGTTTGTAAATATGTCCTATGGCTTCTAGAAAATTTCCCCCTTTTGTAACACTCCAGTCAACAATCCGGGAGGACAAACGTCATACTGTTTTTTGCTGAACTCTTGGCTCTGATAATATTTCAGAGAAGCCCCCTGCATCCCCAGCTGCTGCAAGCTCTTTAGGTCAAAATGGGAGCATTGCTGAATATTGAAATTGCAGCTAGCAGTTTGCGTGACATAAATGGGTCGACCACGGGCTCTTCCCCAAAGCCATCCACGAGTTCTTAAGGCAGTAGAAAACAGCAGCAGCATTTTTTGTTGCCCCCTCGGGTGATCCTCTCCTCCCACAGGTACAGAGCCTGCCAAGGGTGCGGTTCTTACTTCTGGAATGTGGACACATGAAAGTCAGGTTCATTTCACATACAGATTTTGCGCTACCTCCACAGCATGCTAAGCCCATGTTCAAAACCAGCCCAAACCAGCCAAAAGACATCAGGAGATTTGCTCTCCTTCTTACCCCCACCTCCCTTTGGGGGCCCCTCCACTACTCCTGCTGGTCGGCAGCTGTTTGGACTGCTCCAAGTCCTGGTCTACAGAGGAGAAAGTCTCAGTGAAGAGAGCCCAAGACTCCCAGTGCCCAAAGCAGAGGGAAACGAGAGGGGAAGAGATGCTGACCCAGCCCAGCTCTAGGACAACTCGCCACAGCCAACTCGCTGTGGGACAATTCAACACTGTATTAATTGTTTCATTCAGTTCTTTTTATTACTGGTGACCATGTTTTTCTTGAAACATTTGTAACTTTTGACTTTATTATTATTGGCCACGGTCCCATTGAAATAAATTTAACTTTTGTATTTGTTGAATTGTCCCTTGGTGACTTGTCCCATTCCGGCCTGGAACAGCCAAGAGGTGCCAGGATCCGTCCAACCTGCAGGGATCTCTGCACCTGTGAGGTCACAGCCATGCAGAATGGATGTTGGGGTAAGGGAAAAGCAGTACTTTCTCACCAGCACAGCGAGGGATGCTGTAAAGTTGACTGAGACTTGGGCTGCAGATAAGAAAAAGAAAAATGCGATACATCCATATTTGTACCACAGTTTGGTTCAAGTGGGGAAGGGCTCTGCAATGGCTAAGATAGCCAGTGGTTCTCCCAATGGTCTCACTTTTCCAAAATGGCTCTCACATGTAGTTGCACAGAAGTCCACTTTAATTATGGATACGGAATCAAAGATCTTCTCTCCAGAAAAAGGGGCAGAGAAGAGTGAGCTGCTGATAGTTTTGAAGGCTGTCTGTTGGTCACCACGGCAGCTCTCAGGCTCAAATCTGCTCCTAGTCTGCAGACTTCAAGGAGAGAGAGAGAGAGAGGGGGGGGGGATCACCACGCAGCTCCTTTCTGAAAATTATCCCCACCTAGGAGGATTGAAAGATTCACTCTCTTTTGCCGTCATTGTTTAGGTGGCACTTTGACATTGGAGGACCTCAAGAATTACCATGTTGAACTGGTGAAACCCTTGAATATGTCACTGGATAAATATACCATATTCTCAGCCCCAAGGCCAGCAGCCGGAGCAGTCCTTTTCTTCATTCTCAATGTCCTAAAAGGTAAACGAGCAAAGGGCAGCTCTTGGGCCCCAGGGGCCTCTTGATTAGCCAAGGTAGGGGCCCAGCTGGGGAAGAATCACAGCTGGCTTTTGGGTGGTGAGGTTCTTGTGATACCAGATGGGGAAAGGCTCTTCTTGGAGAACTAGCTTGGAAATTCATCCTCGGTGATAGTCCTTTAGCTGGGCTGGCAGTAAAAAAAATGTATGGTCCATTGCAACTTATTCCATAAGTCAAGCACCAGGCTTCTGCAACAGGCTTTGAGCCTTCCCAAAGAGGGCTGCCCTTCCTCCTAAGACACGGTTTCTCCACCTTTAAGACATGTGGGCTCAACTACCTGGCTGGGGAATTCTGGGAGTTGTCAAGATGGAGAAACCCTGTCCTTGGGACTTGCTCAAGGCTTGGGTTTTTCACCTAGGAACCCAGAATTCTACCTGCCCGGAACTGAGGGGGATGGGACCTGTATCTGGGTCTTTACTGGCATTAACAGGGACTTGGGGTGATTGCTGTCTGAGCACAGGGCACTGCTGCAGCATTTATTCAAGACCAAACAATTGCACAGAAGCTTTTTTTCCAAAAGCAGAATTGTTAACTCATGGCATAAAGCAGATGATTCTGGAGGAAACCCAGCATGGTGCTGCCTGCCAGATTCAAATTAATGTGGTATTGCAGCATCTATTCAAGATACAAATGAGGGCTGCGCAGAGGCTTCAGCAAGAGAAGAGGGAATAGAGGGTTTGAGTTTTCTTTTGTTTACAGAACTCGAGTTCTTTTCGTACAACAATTTTCTATGGTTAATTTGGCTACTTGCTCTTCACCTCCAATAACTGTCATTACAATTATTCTGTGATGTTGAAAGCCACTCCTTGCCCAGATGGTTTTCCAGAATATTAATAGTATATAAGCTGTGGTGGCCCAGTGGTTAGAATGCAGCACTGCAGGCTACTTCTGCCGACTGCCAGCAGTTCGGCAGTTTGACTCTCACCGGCTCAGGGTTATCTCAGCCTTCCATCCTTCTGAGGTCAGATTGTGGGGGTCAATGTGCTGACTCTGTAAACCATCTACAGAGGGCTGTAAAGCACTGTGAAGTGGTATATAAATTTAAGTGCTATTGTTATTGCTGTATTGATCTTTTTTTGTTTTTCGTTTTTCTTCGATAGGAATAAGTTTTTTCCCAAAGCCACCCACATTACTTTAGTTTTAATGAGGCAAGTTATTCTTGAGCTGAGCATGAATTCCACTGTAATTATTATAAATTGTAGCATTCATATTTATGAAGTAATTTTGCTTGATAAATAAGAATGCTACAATTTCAACAGCTTTGGCTGGTTGATTAAATTAGAGTATATAATTATATGGCAATGGATTTTTGATTCATTGTTGTTTCTTTTTTTTTATTAAAGAGTTTTACAAAAAAGGTTTTGCAAAACATATCCCAAAAACCCACCCGCCGAAAACCACCCCTCCCCCCCCACTTCCCAGAGCTGAATACAGGGTCATAAATATAATAATCATATTCTAACTAAAATTATCCATTATAAAATTACCGTAACCAAATTCATAACGTGCTTTAACTCCCCTTTAACATTGATACATTCAAATTATTAAAAACATAATAATAATAACTTAAACAAAAATATAATCAATACTAATACTAAAGTTAATAAAAATCTAAAATCTACTCATAAGCTAAATGAAACTTTTTAGTCCCATATTTATTCTGAATATAATCTATCCATCTCCTCCAAACTGAAATATATCTTTCTTGCGAATGATCCTTCAAATAAGCAGAAATCTTAGACATTTCTGCAAGATTCGATACCTTAAGTACCCATTCTTCTATAGTAGGCAAACTATCCTTCTTCCAGTATTGTCCCACCAGTAACCGTGCTGCTGTTATCAAGTTCAACATCAAATTGATTTCTTTAATATCACAATCTACAACAATACCCAATAAAAACAATTGTGGAGAAAACTTTATCTTTCTCTTAAAAATCTTTTGAATGTTCCACCAAATTTTAATCCAAAAAGCTTTTATATTTCTACAAGTCCACCACATATGAAAATAGGTGGCATCTAAACTATCACATCTCCAGCATTTAGACTGTAGGTTAGGATACATGTTAGACAACTTTTTGGGATCCAAATGCCATCTATAAAACATTTTATAAAAATTTTCTCTCAAATTTTGAGCCTGAGTAAATTTAACATTTCTGACCCAAATTATCTCCCAGGTGTCCAACGAAATTGGTTCCTGAATATTTTGTGCCCACTTTATCATACAATCTTTAACTAATTCCGTTTCCGAGTCCAATTCAATTAAAACATTATATATCCTCTTTATATGTGCACGATTTAAATCTCTAATTTGTTTTACTAAGTTTTCATCTGTAATTGTAATGCCAACCTTTTGATCTAACTTCCACCTAGCTTTCAGTTGGGTGTATTGGAACCAAGAGTAACTTATGTTTTCCTGTTTTAACTCATCTAATGATTTAAGTTGCCAATTATTCCCTTCCAATCTAAGTAATTCCTTAAAGGAAAACATATCCAAACTCACTCCCATAGATACGCCTTCTATCGCATGTCCGGGAATTCCCCAAATCGGTATTTTATAATTTAGATTCATTGTTGTTTCTGATACTGTATTTTAATGATGTTCTTGTTTCCTCAAATTAGAAAAGATATGAGTTAATTTCTTTGCATGCTCTGATAGAATTCCTTGATATTTTAAAATGTTTTTTGACTCAAAAGTCCCCAAAGTTTTCATATTGTGGATTGATACATTTTATTTAACCCTTAGGTAATGAGTTAGTGAATGGTTTGCCATATAAGGATGGCTTTCTTTTTGTAATTTGCCTTTAAACCTTTGACCTGTATAAGCAGAAATTCTGAATATAGACTTGGTCTTTTTGTGGCCACTTTGAGCTCCACAATTCTATGATTTTATGATAACAGAATTGAGTAAAGAGCCAAACATAAGATTTTACTATATGCTTTCTTAAATTTTATACTCCTAATCTCATTTAATGTCATTTTGGATTCTGTCTATAGATTTGAATAAATCAGCTTCAATACTCTTGTATTATAACTGTAGAAACAATCAAGATTTTAGGCTGAATTTGTTTATCTTGGGCTAAGGATTTCCAGGAATTCTTCTCAGCCAGGACATGGAAGGGAAGATAAATGTAACTAGGAGGAATTTAATTCCAGAGTTAATTGACATCATGCAAAGCCTTCCTGTAAAGACCGTGACATTATTTATTTTATTTATTTTATTTTATTAGATTTATATACCGCCCTTTCCCGAAGGACTCAGGGCGGTATATATATTATGTTAAACTAATTCCCAAGACATCTAATACATTTCCTTGGTAGGAACATCTTACAAGATTTTACCTTTTGAGAAAGGGAGTTTTACCCATTTCCTGTCTTCCAGCTGGGCCTCCATCAGAGGTTGTTGGTCAGTGGGAGGAACAGGGAAATTCATTGTTTAGGTCTTTAGGCTCACTTTGAGACTTACTACCTGGAGATCTGGGCAGGAACGGGAATCCTACTGGGACGGGGATTTCAGTGCAATGCTGCAAGAAGGCAGAAGCCTGGGGCCCTTCCCCATGAAAACTTTGTTTATGGGATAATTCGATTTGAAAACAAGATCCAGATATTTGTTTTTAGTGAAGTGAGACTTTAATAACATTATTGTTTTTCTAACCATTCAGTTCAAAGAGAGCTGTTTTGAAAACTTTGGCAGACATGAAAATAAGCTTGATCTATCTCAGTGTTTTATTCAATGTAAAATTTTATTTTTTGGGTCCAGTGGTTGGCCAACACCACCCTGGAACGAGGAAGGTCATTTTCCAGCTGTTTGTTTCTGCAGAAACAGAGATCCCGACTCTTGGAACAGAGTTCCAAATGAATTGCCCTGAGTAAAAGCTGGCTCAGGTATTTATATACAAGGTTTATTATTTAAAGCATTTCAATCGATGTGACTTTTTTCTCAAGGCTAGTGTTCACACTTGGTTGATTACATTTGTCATTTCTGCTCCAAGATTACATTTGTCATATTTAGTACAAGATTACTCACAATGGGTTCTTGTGAAACCTTCCTAATCCTATCTCTTTATCAGGACTTGTCTGCCTGTCTGTGGATTGTTTGTTAGTTTCTCAGCTGGCAAAATGAAGCTTAGATAGTCCAGTGCATAATTTAATCAGTTCTAACTTTTGGTGGCTCATTTCTACAGAGTGTGATTGATTCCTGCCTGATGCTGTTTAAAGCTCACCGGGAATAGCTGTCTACAACTATTAAGAATGTCTGGCCCTGGAAGGGCCCCCCATAATCTATATGTATCCGGGACCAGGGGTTGTGTGTCGCCTCCCACCTGTATACTGGTGTGTGAGCTTGTTCTGGCCTTGACTTCTGGCATTGGTAACTCCCTGCTACCCTTTCCTCGATTGCCTTGTCTAACCCAGGCCACCACAGGTGACTCCTGGCCAGAGCTTTCATGCGTACGATCCCCGGGTGCCCTTCGTGTAATTCGCAGACGACCTTGTCTCTAAGTTTCTCTGGCATTACTACCCTGTTTCCCCATAGTAAACACCCTAAGTGTGATGACATTTCGTCCCTTCTCCTGAAGTATGGCTGGAATTGTGGTCTGGGCTTTCCCTTGACCACCCTCCTTGGACCCATGCTGCTACCCTGCTTAGTACTGGATCCTTGCTGGTGGCAGTGGCAATGTCTTTGGCTGTTAGGGGGCATTCTGGGAGTTCTTGTAATGTGAGGATTTGACCCACTGGTGCTGGATCTGTGTCTGTGTCTGGTAGGGGTAGCCTGCTTAAGGCATCTGCATGGCCCATTTCTTTCCCCGGTCTGTAATTTATGGAAAATGTATATGCTGATAGGAATATTGACCATCTCAACATCCTAGGTGACATTATCTGGGGGGTCTGTTTGTCGGTTGTGAAAAGACCTAAGAGAGGTTTGTGGTCCATGAATATTGTGAAGCTCCTGCCATGCAGGTAATCGTGGAATTTCTTCACACCTGCCACGATTGCTAATGCTTCTTTGTCAATTTGTGCATAATTCCGCTCTGCCTTGGTCAGAGTTCTGGAATAATATGCTATGGGCCTTTGTTCCCCCTTGCTGTCCATATGACTGATCTCTGCCCCCACCCCATATGGTGATGCATCACATGCCAGGTATATTGGCTCACCCTCTATGAAGTGGGTGACTGTGGACCTGCTGGACAGTATCTCCTTTAGTGTTTGGAAACTTCGTTTGTGTTGTTTCTGCCACTGCCAGGTGGTTTTCTTGTCAAGTAGCCTGTGTAGTGGTTCTGCTACTTTATGTGGTAGGAATGTATGATAAAAGTTTATGAGACCTAAGAATGCTTGCAGCTCTGCTTTATTTTTGGGTGCTGGGGCTGATTTAATTGCTTTTATTTTTTCTTCAGTTGGATGTATGCCTTGAGCATCAATCCTGTATCCTAAAAATTCAGTGGATTTTACCCCAATAGAGCATTTTTCCTTTTTTAATTTCAGCCCTGCAGCTCTAAATCTCCCCAGTACCTTTTCCAACCTCTCAGCTAGGACTCCCTCGGTTTTCCCTGCTATTAATACATCATCAAAGTAAGGGCATACCCCAGGTATACCCTTTAAGGTCCTCTCCATCACTTCTTGGAAAATGCCTGGGGCTGTAGCAATGCCAAATTGCAATCTGTGGACTCGGAACGCCCCCTTGTGGGTAACTATCGTCTGTGCGTCTGCCGCTTCCCGGGAAACTGTGAGTTGCAAATACGCCTGCGCCAAATCGAGCTTGGCAAAGATGGCGCCGTTCTGGATCGTCGTGAGGACCTGCTTCACTGTGGGGACCGGGTAAGCATGCTGTTTCATCGCTCAGTTTAGTGTCGCTTTATAGTCGGCACATATTCTCACGTCCCCGTTAGGTTTAAGGGGGGTGACGATGGGTGTCTCCCAGGGGCCCCCTTCTACCGGTTCCAGTACCCCCTGGCCTACTAACTTGTCTAACTCCGCCTCAATTTTTTGTTTGAGTGCCTTAAGCCTTATGGGGGTTACTGCTGGATCGAGATTAAAGTTAATGGGTGGCCCCCTGTACTTCCCCAATGTGCCATCGAAGATGTCTGCGTAGCTGTCGCAGACGGATTTTAGGGTTCGCTGTTGTATGGTGTTTATTCCCCCGACCCATATGCCTAACGGACCGAACCAGTTGAGGCCGATTAAGCTGGTTCTTTGGCCCTCAGTGACTAGGAGGTCTAACAGCCCTTTGAACCCCTTGAAACAGACATCAAGGGTGACTCTTCCCTTCACTTTGATGGGTGTCCTCTGGAAGTCTGCTAACTGTATTTGTGTGTGTTTGATGGGTACTCGCTGCCCACTTCTGGCTTCGATGTGCCTCAGCATGTCCCCAGATATGATGGACACTGCTGCCCCCAAGTCCACTTCCATTTTACAGGGGATGCCCTGGAGCCTGACCTCGATCTTTAGTTTGGGGCTTAGTAGCTGGTTGATGACCACCCCCTCCCCCTGGCTAGGGCCCTGTGCCTGTGGCCTGTGGGTCTCTTTGCCACTTTTGCGGGGGGTTACCTTACCTGCGGCCCAGGCGTCAATGTCATGGAGGTTGTTGCGGGGTCTGCCTCTGCAGATTATTTGGATGTGGCCGGTTTTCCCACAGTTTCGGCATTTTGCGTTCCAGAATCTGCAGCTGGCACGGGGATGGTTTCCCCCGCAGCTTCCGCATTTGGCTTCGGGGTCTCTTTGTCTGCTTGGGCCTTCTCTCGGCGATCTGTGCAGTTGCGGTGGTGGTGGTCTCCTGGGACGGTCGGTGCCTTCCGCTCGATTGGTCCTCGCCGGGATTTTTCCGATTTTCCGGGTGATCTTGTCAATGTCCGTCTCCCACAGGTAGTCCTCCACCCCACCGTCCACAAGGCACTCTTGGTTGATGGCTTCAGCCGCGCCGTTGCTGTTATGGGGGGGTCGCGTTGCCTCGTGGTTTCGTACGTGAGTAGTTCGTCCAGAACTTCTTGCAAGTTCCCCGTGGGCTTTGCGATGATTCTGTTTTGTAGTTGTTCATCGCGTAGGCCTAGGACCACTCTGTCCCTAATTTGCACCTCCAGATTGTCATATTTACAACGGAGTGCGGCTTCCCTCACTGCAGCCACAAATTCTGTTATGGATTCCCCCGGCTTCTGGTTCCTTTTCTCGAAGATTCTTCTCCAGAAAAGCTCCGATCGTTTGGGGGTAAAGTGCTCTTTGAGTTTTGCTACGAGCTCGGCATAAGACACGCTGGCAACGGCGGCCGGCTGGCACAATCCAACGGCGACCCGGTAGACCGGTGTACCGCTGATTGTTAGTAGCGCGGCAGCCTTCTTCCGGTCTTCTGTTATGCCGTTCACTAACATGTACCCCTCGACCTGGCCGACGTACTCATCCCAGTCCTCCAGATATTTGGGGTCGAATTCTCTCACTGAGCCGACTTGAGCCATTCTTGCTTCCCGTCCGCGATTCTGTACCGCTGGGCTGAAGACTCGTTGTGCTGCTGACGGCTATTTGAATTTCCCGCTCCGCGCGCTTTCTGTTCACGTGCCCTTTTCTCCGCTGTTCTGCCACAATCCCATCCTCGTCGCCACTGTTGTGTCCGGCTGGGTAACAGATAACACGGAGACGGATCTGGGTATAGTCTGTTTATTAAGCTGCACGTGGTAGAACTGGCCTCACATGGCCCCGTGTTGCTTATATGTCCGGCAAGTGCCGGACGCTAGCCAACCACCCGGCTGGAATCTCCCGCCTTGCCTCAGGTACCCAACCCGGTGCCCAGGAATTCCCGCTGGCTGGATTAGCCAATCACAAGGCTGTGCAGTTGTGTACAGAACAAAAGCCATGAGTTGAAACCTTTTCTTGTAAAAGCCGTTCCTTTCCTAGGGAACTTATGGCTTTTGCTAATTGAGAAGAAAACCGCAGACAGTGGCAGCTTCTTCTCCAGGTCCTCACTTGTCCAGACACTTCCTGGGTTTTTTCGGAGGGTGCTTTTGTGTTGCTGTCTCTAGAATTTAAAGGGGAATCTCCCTATTTGTAGGATTTCTTTACTTTATATTCATCATTTTATATTCTTATGCTATCAGGCTATTACAAATGCCTCCTTAAGTAACACCAGCTGCCTGCAATTAGTGCAGGTTCGCATCCCACCAGGCTCAAGGTTGACTCAGCCTTCCATCCTTCCGAGGTAGGTAAAATGAGGACCCAGATTGTTGGGGGCAATTAAGCTGACTTTGTAATAATGCCTCTTGGGGGATGTGTGTGAAAGCCCTAACAAGCAGGCATATACATAGAATGAAGGCTACTGCTAAAGCTTGTAAGCCGCCCTGAGTCTTCGGAGAAGGGCGGGATATAAATGGAATTTAAAAAAAATATCGTCACTGGTTTTGAAGTTCCACAGCTCTGGAGGACTTAAATGCCTTATAAGTCAATAAACTTTCTTCATAGTAAACTCGAGCTGGTGAAATTTATATTAGTTTTTACATGGCTTCTAGAATAACAAGCCTGAAACACAGTTAAAGAATGGGAAATCAGTTTCCTGTGAACTGCAGGTAATATAGCAACAACCAAACATGAATCTAAGGAACATTTAATGTTGCGATCACCTTGCTGCTGGAGATCGGAATATTAACTCTTTTTGATTTCTTCTTGTCCTATTACCTCATCTGAGGCTCTCATCAATGGGATTATCAATGTGTTGGGCTCAATTGCTGCATCTTAAGAATGCAAATGTTCTTCTTACTTGCATCCATGGTGTTTGGAGTAAAGATATCAAGAGCTGACATGGAAACAATATTGTTTCGTCTACAGAATTTTGTTATTTAGTTGAGCATAACAAAAGTACAGGTAGTGCTCAACTTACAACCATTTGTTTAATGACTGTTCAAAGTTATGTGGTGCTGAAAAATGTGAATTATCACTGCACTTAAGACCGTTGCAGTGACCCCAGTCACATGATCAAAATTAGGCTCCTTGACAACCGGCATGTATTTACAATACTTGCAGCATCCCAGGGTACCATTTATGACCTTCCTACAGGGTTTCCAACAAGAAAAATCAACGGTGGAAGCCAGATTCACTTAACAAAAGTGTGATTCACTTAATGACCATGGCAAAAAATTGTTAAAATCAGTCACAACTCACTTGATGATCACATCAATTAGTGATAGAAATTCTGGTCTCAGTTCTGGTCGTAGCAATAACAGTAGCCCTTAGACTTATACACCGCTTCACAGTGCTTCACTGCCTTCTCTAAGTGGTTTACAGAGTCGGCCTGTTGCCCCCCACAATCCGGGTCCTCATTTTACCAACACTGGAAGGATGGAAGGCTGAGTCAACCGTGAGCTGGTCAGGATCAAACTGCTGGCAGTGGAATGCAGAGTCAGCCTGCAATACTGCACTCCAACCACTGCGCCACCACGGCTCATAAATCCTTGTAAGTTGAGCGCTTCCTGTAAACATTTTTTTAAGTCTGTTGATGGGTAGGTCATTCACAACTCTCCTTGTCTTTCAGGGTTCAATTTCACCAAAGTGGATCTGGAAGAACCAAAGGGAAGAGCAAGGGCCTATCACTACATCGCAGAGACCTTGAAGTTTGCCAATGGCCAAAGAGCAAAATTAGATGACCCCAAATTTTCTAAAATAAATGAGGTGGGTCTTTCCTGGAGCTCTCCTTCAGATTTTTGGAATTACATTAGGGTCAGCAGGTCAGTGCTCAGAGCCATCCTGGTGCCCACTTGCATGTGTAGTAGGTGTGTGTTAAAAACTGGTACTTCGCTCCCAGGATCTTTCATCTCAGATGACAAGGGCAACGTTATTACTGTTTTTTAAACTTCCAGATGAGTGGAAGTTAATATCTATTTTATTCTTTACTTATTTACCATTCATAGCCTGTATTTCCAAACCATTCTTTGCAAGGTAGGTCTTAACTGTCCCCTAAACATTATAAAATGAGCTCGATATTTTTATTTTGAAGGGAGCAAATGGCCCAGAGAACATTCTGATGCCGTTCACAGCACAGAAAAAGATGTGCCAACTGTTGGGTAACATCATGAAATCAGCATTTAAAGGCGGAGTGCCTCACCTTTCGGTCCTCACCACTGCTTGCATGTGATATGAAAAGAGAGTCCTGAATTTCTAAACTGCTTTTTGCAACAGCTCAGAGAAGTCAAATAAAGATAAAAGTTCAAATCTACAAGCAGAATAAGGAAAATATAAAAGTTTTTCTGATTTCATATTGTATGAAGATGCTGGAAGGATAAGAGGGCAGCTATTTAATTTACAGCGGCTCTGACTGAGGCATCGGCACATCCTGTGTGCTAATGCAGCAAAGAGAGTCTTTCTTTTCCTGGGTGCCCCACCCCTCGTTCTGCACACAGAGCCCCGTAAAAGGGCACAGCTTTCTCTGCAATGGGCTGTGTGGCTCAGTTGCTGGGAAAGCAGCTCTGAGCCTTCAGCTTCCCTTGCTCCACTGTCCAGAAACTCCAGTTTCTGTTCACAGCCTTCCTGGCTTGTGAGCATTTTGGAAAGTGGTCTCAGGGCCACCCATGGCAGTCTCTTTCCCTGACTGGAATGCCCGCCCTTTCAGGAGGTCCTCCACGAGATGATGTCAGATGCCTTTGCTGACCACATCAGGCAGTTGATCGACAGCCGGGGTGACCACCCAGCCAGCCACTATGACTCTGCCTATCTGAGAACGGCCCCCTTTGGCACCTCCCACGTGGCTGTTTTGGCAGAAGATGGGAGTGCTGTGTCAGCCACCAGCACCATCAACCACCCGTAAGTGGGGGCAGCTGTGGACCTGTGATGCTGAGGGCAGCCTTGACTGTTTGGCCCTCCATGTCCAGGAGGTCTCACCCTTGGTTTTTTTGCTAACTGCCACCTCCTTCCAGTTAGAGTCTCTGCAGAAGCACCTGTGGTCACTCCATTGAAAGCCACTCCCAGTTGCCGAGTCCACCCACAATTCCATGTGTGAAGCTGACCCAGGGGGGCTTGTGCTCCTCATGGCCTTCGCTTCCAGGAACAATTCTGCTCCTCCTTTGTTAACTGAAGGTCCCACAGGCAAAACCTGTAAAATGTTGGGGAGGTTGCTCGCCACCTTCCCCGGACTAAGTCAAGGCCTGTCCCTCCAGAGTCCCCTCCCAAGAGCTTCTCAGCCAGCAGAGGAGCTTTGCCTCCTTAAGGAGAGGCCTTCCTTCCTCGCAGACATGCCAAGAACGCCCAGTCTGAGAGGGAGGCTATTGCTGAGGCTGGCAGGAAAAGGGTTCTCTGAGGACACGTGACACAAGCCAGAGAAAAGAGCAATAGCACTTAAGACTTATATACCGCTTCACAGTGCTTCTACAGCCCTTTCTAAGCGGTTTACAGAGCCAGCATTTTGTCCCCAACAATCTGGGTCCCCATTTTACTGTTCTCGGGATGGAAGGCTGTCAACCTTGGGCTGGTCAGGATCGAACATCCCCATCTGAGGATGCCTCTGGGGCCTATGATCCTTGCAGGACCTGCCCATCTCTGTACCAGGAGGTGGGTAAGGTACCAGCTGAGCCCCCTGGAGCCCCATTCAGAGGGGGTACCTGAGGCCACACAGCCAGATTCACAACAGCCTCTTGATCAATGTGTTCCCAACCCTGTTCTCCCCTCCCCCGTCTGCTTTCTCTCTGCTTAGGTTTGGCTCAATGGTCTATTCGCAGCAAACTGGGATCATCTTAAACAATGAGCTGGCTGATTTTTGCATGAAGCAGTCTAGTGAAAGCATTTCTCCAGGTAAAGACCACTGCTTCCCCCCCCCCCAAAAAAAAAAAGAATCACACTGAACTCTCTGGGTCTTCCTCGGAGGCTAGAATTGCTGCTACCTTATGTGTGGGTGTTGGGTTTCCGAAGAGATGAATCCTGTAGGAAGCCAATACTTTGGGGTCCTTGGTGCTCTCTGAGCTCGGTTGATTTATTACAGACATTTCATTACTTGATGATGGTGATGTTACCTAGTTTGATAATTAAAAGTTTGCAAGACAACCACCAAGCCCAGAGAGCACCACGGACCCCACAGTTCAACTCTGTGCTACAAAGATTCTCTTCTATCAGCTAACACTTTATCCTGTTCTCTCCCCAGGAGAGATGCCTCCCTCCTCCATGACACCATCCATTCTTCTTTCTAAAAATGGGAAGTCCAAGCTAATAATAGGCGGCTCAGGTGGGCCCCTCATTATCCCTGCTGTAGCCCAGGTAAGCCATGGGAAGCCCACTGCCATACACGAGAGCCGCCCTTGAGGATGGCCCAGAAGCTTTCATTAATAAACCCCACCCTGCAGAGTCCAGTTCAAAGCCTTGTTCCGGAGCTGCCGCCACCCCCCACCCCCTGAGTGTTTTCCTCTAGTTCTGGGATTTTCCTGGAAGAAGCTGTTCTTCTCCTCAGCTGAGAGCTAGCCAGGGGTTTCCCTTCACAGCAGCCTGGTGGGATTATTTTTCCCATGAAGAGTCAAGTTTTAGTCATGTTTCTATGCAGTCAAATCCCTTTCATTTACAGGAATAGGCAAACTCCTGTGGGAGCCCTTGACCTTCTGTGGCTGGATAGATGTTGCAGTTCAAGTGATGAGAGAGCTTGGGGCAAAAGACTACCTTGATATAATTTAATTTAATTGCATCCACTGAATGCTCCCCATGACTATTCCTTAGCTTCCATGAGGATGCTCCTGGCCAGACGTCTTTTTCATGGGTTTATCAAAGGACTCTCTGTTGCAGGCCATCGTCAATAAGTTATGGTTTGGGTACGATCTGGATCAAGCCATTAGAGCGCCCATCCTCTATGCCACCGGGGATGGCTCCATTCTAGTGGAGAAGCGGTTTCCACAGGTGAGATGCAGACCTGATTCTGGGCTTTTCTCTTTCTCCCTCCACCCACCCCCCCTAAATTGGTGGTGGGGATCTCGTGTCCTGCACACATGTTCACAGCAGCAAGGCTGGGTGAAAAAGTCCTCCTTGAGGAGAGCCACCTCCGTTACTTCCCAGGCTTGGTCAGGTTCTTACTCCATGAAGCCTGTCTGGGATTCCTTCCCCTGTCTCATTGTGGGAGGCATTTGTTGGGGGGGGATGCTCACGGAGCTCAGCTACTTTGCCAACTTTCCAATAAAGGAAAAGAAATAGAACAGGCAATCCCATCCCTTCTGCCTGCCCCCATCCCTCAGCAGGGCATTCTCTCCATCTTCTCCTAGGTGAACAAGAAAATGGAAGGTCAGTCATTTGCTTTAGGAAGGGTGGGGGTGAAAGGGTGAAAGGGACAGAACCGAGAGAAGAGGGGTCCAGCTGGAGACTTGGAGGAAGACGTTTCCAGAATAGCTCCCTTGTCTGTTACTCGGATGGAAAAGTCCCCAATAACTTCAGAAACTTATTTTGAGGTACTTTGGGCAGCTCTGCAGTGTCTTCCTGTCCTGGAATTCCCTGCCCAGCTGATCTTCCCAGAAATGGACTTTAGATTGTCCAAGTCCTGATTCTGGGATTCACCTCAGTGGGTCGGACAGCCATCCAGTCTCTGAAGACCCCCAAGAAAGCAGAACTCGCCACTTCATGGGGCAGTCTGTTCTACTGGCTTACGACTTGTAGTGTCAGGAAGTTCCTCCTATGCCTAGCCTGAGCCTGCTGCTACCTGCTAGTTGTAATCCACTCACTCTGGTCCTGCCCTGTGAGTCAGTGGAGAGAATGAGGCTCGTGTACCCTGAATTAGAGCAGCCTGTTCTGCATCTGCCCAGGTCTGGCCAGCCCAGCCTTCTCCCGAGGGGTCTTCCGGCTGCCTCGTCTCATTGCCCAGGCCCCCCTTCCTGACCTGGTGGCCCAGAGAGCCCTGCAGGAAGTCTTTGAAGGGGGCATGGGGGGCATACTGTTGCTTTTTTCTCTCTCTGCAGAACCTCACGACCGCTTTGATCACCCTGGGGCACTCAGTCCGCACCGCACCGCATGCCCTGAATGTGGTGCAAGGCATCTCCCAGGAGGGCACCTGCATCTTCCCTTACTCTGACTGGAGGAAGCGAGGAGAAGCCTCCGGCTACTAGAAGCCGTGAGAAGCACCGCAAAACTCTGAGGCAACTGTTCTTCTTCTCTGGCGGTTCTGCCATCAGCCTCTGGATGCATTCCTGTGCAAACCCCCCCCACACACACACACAGAGCCCAAACTGTGTTCTACATTTCTCCTCTGTCAGACCTAACTTCCTGCTGCAAGTTGCCCCGAACTGGACTTTATATCTGCACACTCGAGACGTTCGTCCTGCAGCAAGAGAGAAGCTGAGTGACGAGTCTGTCTCCTGCGAGTCCAGAAGTTGAGGGCAAGGGGTGCGGGGCTGAAGTGGCCTCTTCTCTCTCCTGAGGTAATGTCCTCCTGGAACCATTGAGTGTCTGTGGCTGATGGAAGCCGAGGATGCCCAGCGAGGAAGATTGAGACTGGGACGGGTGGGAAATTACGTGACGGAGCCTGAATTTGGTAGGAACGCGGAATCCTGATGGACACCCCCTTCGGGACTGAAGAGAGCAGAAATGCTGCAGCCTGCGTGGCAGAAGCTCTTCCAAGCTCCAGGCTTTGGAGGAAGCTTTTGCTCAGGGGAAAAATGAGCAAGGAGCCTGGCAAGCGAATGAGCCAATGCCCAGGGGGCCTGAGGCAGCCCCTCCCCCAGGGGTTGAGTAGGGTCTGCTGCCAAAGCCCTGCAGAACCCAGGAGCCATTAACCTTTGATGCAGAGGCCTTTCGTGGACCGAGGTCTCAGGCTGGGGGGGGGGGCAGGAACTTTTCCTGTTCTTATTGCTGAAAGTGAAAGTTGTATTCCCAGCTGCTGAGCCTTCAATCAAAGCTGCAATTCTGCCGACTGTTCCTGTGTTGGTAACAAGCGGGGAGGCGAGACATGGGGGAGCTCCACTAGGAATGGGGGAGTCATTCTGGATTATGAGCTTTTTTTATTTCTTCATGCACACATTTGCTCTATAGAAAGTTTAAAGTATATTTTCACAAATTATTTCCAGGTCTGTTTCTTTTCAAATCTCATGGCCTTCAGAGCTTCCCAATACAGAAACATTTTATTTTAGGCTGGGAATTGTTTGTGGAGGATTTTCAAGGATTTCATTTTTTCCCTTTGGCCATGGCACCTCTTAACCAGCCCACTCCAGCCACCCTCCTTGGGGTCAGCAGTGCAACATGGGCAGCTTTCCCTTCGGCTTGTCCTCAGTGGGACACCAAGGGTGGGGGGCAATGGGCAGCTTCCCCTCTGGGGTCCAGTGGGCCAGCCTGCTCATTGCCTTGGTTCCACATACACGTCCACCCACTATCGTGCTGGGAATTGCCTGGATTGTGCTCGCTTTTTAAAATTGGTTTCCTTGATCCAAAATGGGTGCTCAGTTTCCAGAAAGCCCAGTTTCTAGGTGGCTGCCCTTCCTGGTGCCAAAGGAGAAATTGGAGAGCATGAAAAACCCTGTAAGTGTAATCAGAAGAAACTGGTTATCCGTCTCCTGCACAGCCACATAATTTTTGGTCTCTTTCAGGTAACTGAAGAAACTTCGCTTGTTTTATTCCCCCAACCAAATTCCGTGGATTTGAATTATCTTTAGCAAGCTTTCCTCTAAAGAAAATCTCTGAATTAACCTCACCTCATTTTTAAGGAAGAGGAGGATAATTAAATATGAGCTACACGATATGAAAAACAAACCAGAGAGCCAGCTCTGCCATCCTTAGTAAAAGAACCCATCCCTTCAACCAAATGGAGCTGAGGGTCTTTCTAGCTGGGGCAAGCCTGGCACAGAGTCTCACTGAGGTCTCCTCATCACCCTGGAGAGAGGCATTGTTAAGTGACAGGTCACACGTTCCAAACTGGACCTCCCAGCTTATCTGATTAATGGTGAACCAGCGGCAGGAAGGGTTATATGACACACAAAAACCTTTTGAAAGAAAAAACTTAAAATGATGCAGAGAAATAGATGAAATGCAGCAGCCACGAAGCTCCTTACTTAGAAAATGATCTATCAGATGCCCGGCGTGGGACAGGGAAATACCTTGTTGGCCACAGACTTGCCAAAAAGATGTTGAAGCTTGACTAGAATCTTTACATAACACTTGAGAAAGGATGAAAATATTAGGAACAGCCTTTTTATAGTTAGCTATTTTGAAGTAATTTCTGCTTGACCCTGGCCCCATTTTGGTTGGCACCCCACTAACCCGTTGGCTTCTTGCTCCGGGTGGGCGATGCCTTGTGCTGGGAATGGCCTGGTGCCTGTTGGCCCCTCAAGAGCGCGGGGTGGGTGGGTGGGGGCTCTGATCTGTGGGAGCTGCCTTCCAGCCCACTCTGGTTTGCTGGGGCAGCAGAAGGGGGCATGGCTGGCAAAGGGGCGAGAGAGCGCTCTCCGTCTCCCAAGGCCCATGTCTTCTCCCAGTCCTCTGTCTTCTGAACCTGGGTCAAAAACCAGCCCAATTATCAGGTTTCCTTGCACCTGGACGAGGCACACTTGGGTTTGCTGACAGCCCATGTGGAGGCTACCCCCTCTCCCTCCCTCCCTTCCGAGGGAAGGGAATCTCCTTCTGCTCTATGTTTGCCAGTGCAGAGCGCCATCTGCTGACCTGTCTGGGAAAGGGACCCGTGGGAGCAGCTGGGATGCCTTTTCTGCTGCCAGAGACACAAAGCCACAAAAGGCACTTTGGGTTGTCTGGCTTTCTCCAGGAGGCCTTGCTAGCAATTCCTGCATCCAGTAGGGGATCCACCGAGGAACCAATGGCCAGATTCTGTGGATCCTTAAAAAATGCCAAGGCCAAGCGGATGCCAACTCTGGATTTTCCCCCCATATCTCTACATATATATAGTATTTGTCAATGAAGCAGTGTCCCATGGTCATCTCATCATCCTATGTTCATTATAAATCTATCCCACAGTCTGCATTGGTGAGATGCAGAATCACTTGCTCCAGAGAGCTGTAGAAGGTGGTGAGCCGGCCAGTCTCAGCCTCCTGAGCTCTGTGTAGCTGGCCAGCTCAGTATCCTGCCGGGAATCCCCCTTTCCGGGAATCGGAGGCTGCAGCCCAGCCACTTTCAGTCCAGAGAATGGCCTGCACCACAGCGCCTTCATCAGTCCTCTTCACCTCGTGTTTCCTTCTCACCAGGTCTTCTTCTATTTCCTAGGAAGGAAAAAGCAGGTGACGCGCCCTCATCTTCAACAGATCCAAAAGCATTTCTTACCTCAGACTCTTTTGCCTTGGGGGCCAGAGATGACTGCACTCAGTCAAGAGACAGCTGCTCCCAGCTGTGGTCTCAGGGATGTTCTGTCACAAGTTACCTGTCAGCTGGATTGGACAATGCTACTATTTGGGAAGCCCCTTGAGCTAAAGGGAGCAACTTCACCCAACCTGAGACTCTGCGTGTTTTAGAATTGTAGCCCTCTGATTCCCAGGCAGCCTAACTGCACAACACTATGACAGAAGTGGGAAAGCCAATCCTGAAAGAGAACCCTTCAGCTCTTAGCCCTCTTTGGGTTAAACCTTTCCCCTGATCATTCCATTATTGAACAGACCTTTATCACATCCTTCTCCAGAAGCGTAGCTGAGGGGAACAACTGGTTATGAACTCGCGGCTCCTCCACAGCAGTCTTAACATCATAGCCAAACCACAAGGCATTGATGATTGTCTGCACGAAAGAAGAGGTACGGGATTAGGTCTCCAAGCATCTCCTGACAGGATTGAAGCTGATGTTCTTTCCAGGGATCCATGAAGCCAGGATGAATTGTGAGAGACCCCAGAGAGACTTTAGCTGCTCAGTAAAATGTCTGCCTTGCCAAGGAGCTTTGAGATGTACTTGACAATCGCTTTAGCCAACAACAGTTTTCCCCAAGGGGCTGAGTGTGGTGCTGGCCATCCCTCCCTCCCCCTCCCCCCAATTACGTGAAATAGATAATAATGGAAAGCTCAGAGCCACCGAGGAATTTCAACATGGAGCGATTTGAAACTTTCCTTCACTTTTTCTGGGATTCCAATTTTACTGTTCAAACTGTAAATTTTGAGGGGCTTGCAAATCCAAATGTAACTTTATATGAGAGACATCCACCAACCTTTTCTCTCCATCTTCCTTTCAACTCCCCCAATCCAAAGCTGTAGCTAAACCCATTCTATGGCAAAGAGTACAAAATTGATATAACTATGTGGGTTAAACCTCCTTTTTCCCCAGAAAGACAAAATCTAGACAGCTTCAAAACTAGTCTGTTCAAGAACCTGAAAGGAAAACCTGGTGAGGCTTTGGAAGCCACTTCTGTCTTTTTCTGTCAAGTATCACACGCACATCCCCTTCACTGGGCTGATTCAGCCCTGTTTGCAGATCTCGGTCTTAGCTCAGACTTCCCTCCTTAGGGGTCTCCATAGTTGACCTAGCAACATCTCTGGTCCTGGGAGGCACACTGGTATCCCCAGAGCAGAACAGAGATGCCCACCACTTGCCCTGCTGCCCGTGAGTGCTGCCCGTCCCACCCCACAGAGAGCCCACGGGGTCCAGGGCTTCTTGACGGAGCAAGACGAGGTGGTCTCCAGAAGCATTCCTCAGCCTACCCAGCGTGACCCACCAGGGCTGTTGCTGTTGTGATTTTTGTCCCTCCAGAAGCACCGACCACCATCCTGACTTTGTTCTTCTCATCCACCAGGATAGTCGGACACATGGATGAGAAAGGTTGTTTACCTGTTGGGGATGGAGCCAGGTGAGATGCATTGCTGGACACGATCCTCGAACATGCCACTTAAACCACTAGCCAGTATAGTTGTAGTAGTAAATATCCTGTGAACTATGTGCTGGTTCCCATCATCCCTTCCTTTGCTCCTGTACAGGTGAGAGAGCATGGGAGGGGTTGGCCAGCCAGCATCTTACAAAGGTAACTTCTCCCTGTGCAAGAACGGCTGAGCCTTTCATCATCCTGGCCAGAGTCCTTGCTGCGTTTTTACAAACCTGCCAGGGCTGTCTTCTCTCAGGCCTGTCATGGAGCTTCCCAGGGGCCCCCCGAGTGGGGCTCCACCGTGCTTGTTTGGGTGGCGGGACCAAGGCTGAATTACACAGATGGGGCTCGCCCTTCTCTGCCTACGGTCACCCCAGATTCTGAGGCAGGAGTTGGGTGATTGGGTAAGAGCTGATCATACAGGCTCAAGGGGAAAATATCCTCAGCACTAAATCCTAGGAGAAATGGGGGACTCCTTCCCACAATCATCCCCTTGGTAAGCTGCTTTCTAGGCAATTTCACAGTGCTGTTATCCCTCATGGTTAGCCTCAGGTACAAGTTGGATTTTCCTGTTTTGTAAACAACACAACTTATAGGGAGTCAGGGCTTTTCAACCGGTGGAACATGTACCACTAGTGGTACATTGGCACCTGGCAGGTGCTATGCATATGACGGGTTGAACAGCACTGTAAAAAAAAAGTGTAAAAGTGGATGAGGTGAAGTGGCAGCAGCACCGCCCAGGATCAAAGCGTGGAGCTCCAGCTGATTGGCGGTGGCCTTGGGGGTGGCAGGCAGCCTCACATCATCTTCGGCTGGAGATTCAGCTAGAGCTGCTTGAGGCATTGCCTGCCTGGGTCCTGCTGAGAGCCCAGGATTGGCACGCGCAGCTCCAGATGATTGGGGGTGGCAGGCAGCCTCACGCAGTCTTCAGGCAGAGATTCAGCTGGAACTGCGTGAGCCATTGCCTGGGTCCTACTGAGGAGGAGAGAAGAGAGGATATAAAGGGGGTGAGAGAACAGAGGATATAAAGGGGGGTGAGGACTACCTGTACTTTATCACTTTTCCCCCAATTTTTTTGGTCATCAAGTTTTTGACACTTTGCTAGGCAACTGGTGGTACTTGAAGATTGCCATATTCTAAAAGTGGTACAGTCGGTGAAAAGGTTGAAAAACCCAGCTCTAGAGGGCATCACAATCAACACAGGAAAGCAGTTGCTGCCCCCAAATCAGGGAGAATCTCCACTGCCCAAAACGGAGAAGACACAATTCCCATGCTAGAGCGACAAGGGAAGCAGGGAAGGGGGTTGGTCTGTGTGTCCAGGGGGTTCCAATGGAGGACATGGAGGGTCACCAACTGGAACTGGAGATCAAGGATGGCCTCACCCCACCCACCCCCCCGCTTGGGAGTCTGTGCTGCAAGTGGGGTTCAGACAGGATAGCAGTCTTCCAATGTATCTCAGGGGCTGCCACAAAGAAGAGGGAGCCAAGCTATTCTCCAAAGCCCCTGAACGCAGGACAAGAAGCAACAGATGGAAACTAACTAAAGAGAGAAGCAACCTAGAACTAAGGATAAATTTCCTGACAGTGAGAACAATTACTCAGTGGAACAACCTGCCTCCAGAAGTGGTGAATGCTCCAACACTGGAAGTTTGTAAAAAAAAAAAGACTGGACAACCATTTGTCTGAAATGGTATAGGGTTTCCTGCCTGAGCAGGTATAGGGGTTGGACTAGATGACCTCCAAGGTCCCTTCCAACTTTACTACTACTACTACTACTACTACTACTACTACTACTACTGTTAACAGCATTTGCATGATCTGTGAAAAGCATCATTGCCAGAACACTGGGAAGGAAAAATAAAGCTCAGAATGAGTGCATCAGCCATGAGGGCCTGAAAGAAAATGTCTGGAGCTCACATCTAAGAACGTCTAAGAACAATGTCTCCAAACATCTTTTTCTACCATATTATTCTAATCTGTAGAAAATAGATGAATATCTTTGAAAGCAAAAGGGCTACAGGTGAACAGAGACCGTTTCTGTACAGACCTATAACGACCAGGGAAGTCTCAGAAGCAACTACAAAGAACAAACCATGAAGGATGCCTGGTCCCGGAGTCTCTGCTATTGCCAGGCTCCAGAAACCAAGAAACACCCATCGTGGCTCTTCTAAACAGCCTCCTTTATCGTTCCTCACCTGTAGACAGGTAAGCGGGGCAGCCTACAAATATTATGAATAAATAAATAAATCTTGCCCAACTCCAGCTGTCTCCTTGCACCATCCAAGAGTTCCTCTGGGAGTTCCCAGGGAGGAGTTGCTCTGTCCAGTTCTCTTCCTCCCTCTCAACCTCTCTCCACTCTGTCTGGAATGCAGCCCCTCCCAGCTGGGAAGCCGGGCTACATTCCTCCCCCAGGAACTCAGATAACCTTTGCAGGGCCCAAGGACCTCTCTTGTCAGGGACTTGGAAAGAGGCCAGGATAACCTTAATAGCTAAATAAGGACGAAGATTGACTTCAGTCAGAAATTACAGACCAAAATCAATAATGAATTACCTTGAGTTATCTTGAGGCAAGATGGGTGGCCTATAAATTTAATAAACAAACAAACAAACAATGATTATAAGTTGTTCACAATGATTTTAGCTGAAAGGTTGAAAATAATAGATGCAGAGAAGGCTTTTGATCATTTGAACTGAACTTCGTTTGTTGAAGGTTTTGGAAGATATGAATTTTGGAGAGAATATATATTTTGCAGATAGCGCAAATCATTGCTAATGAAGATTTAGCTAAACCATGTGAGTTTAGTCCTTGAAATTCCTCTTTTAGTCCCTGAAATATTAAATAGAGATGTGAGACAAGATGAGAGGGTCACCGGTGAAAAGATGAAGAAAGAGTCGTAACAAGTTAAGAGCTGTTGTAGATGACTTGATTTTGATTTTGGCAGATTCTTCAAAGGGAACTGAACTTTGAATGAGTAAATTAATAGAATTTGGATGATTAATCAACAGAACACAAACATGTTAATTAAAATATATAGTGTGTTTTGTGCAGTAGCGCAGAAGCCAAGGGATCGCGGGGCTCCGCACCCTATGGCAGATTTCTGCCTGCTAATTGGGCCTGAAGTCGCCCCAAAGAGGTGACATAGAAGGAAGGAAGTCCTTCAGATTGAGGAGAGATGGCGGTCGATCCAATTAGTTTGGGAAAAGCCCTCCAGAAACCAGTAGGAGAAAGACTAGCTTAACTTCAGAGCCTAGCCCAACCTACAAGCAGCCGAAGCCCAAAAACACTATTTTAAGTTGATTGTAAACAACGTGTTTGGAACTGGGTAAGAACAGTGATTTTCTCTCTTCTACTTGATAATTGGTTTTCTGGAAAAAAAACAACCAAGAAGCAAAAAGCCTCCGAAAGTGAGAAGGAGGGGGATCTTTGCCCCACCCTCCTACAGACAGAAGCGGCGAATTAAACCATTTAGGGGGAACAGAAATGTACTGAAATGAAATTAATATAAGACTTAAATCAGGATAAGTTTGGTGGAATTTCCTAAGACTTCCCTTTCAAATCATGAAAATAAAAAGAAAATAATTGCCTATTACTGAAAAACGAACTGGTGCTGACATCTAGTGGTGGATAAAAATATACAACAGCAGTTGTTCTATAACAGGAACTGGCAAAGCCCAGGAAAAGATAAATTTGTTTCTGGTGACCTTCAATGTCTTAATAACAGATAACAGCTGTGAAGAAAAAAGAAAGAAAACATTTTGGACTATCTACAAAGCAAGGATTATAAACTTTAGAAAAAAATTTGACCTTTCTGGATTACAAATACCTAGTTAACTGTGACTCTAAAGCTGTTTGCAGAGGAAGGAAAACCCTGATTTTTTGCTATCATGGAAAACCAGAGATCTGCAGAAAGAATGTACCAAGAAAAAACAAACACTTTCCAGGAGGAGATATATGCTATGTTGCAACTAATTCAAACAACAATGATCTCAATCCATGAGGAAAGTAAAAATAACTTTGAAAATATAAATGAACACATCTCCAATTTAACTTTAGAACACAAAAATTCTCAGAAAATAAAAATAGAGAGTGAGCAGATAAAATAAACAACTCAGTATGAGCCAGAGGAAAGAGATTTAAAGATGAAACCTAACAACAGAAAGAAGTATGACTTAACTCAGGTGGAAAAAAAATCTACAGGAAAGATAACTTATACTCTAAGATTGATTACAAAATAAGCCTGAGGACAAGAAAAATGATTTGACAAAATGGATTACAAAGCTGCCAGGAGAACTACGAGAACTTGAGAGACAAAAAATGATAAGTGAAATTAAGAGAGAAAGAAAGGAAAAGATCTTCAATGAATATGAAGAGGTGAAACCTTCCTATAAAAACATCTTATCTGTTTTGTCCTTTGTACCTGTAACAACTATAGGAAGACTCTTTGATTCAGCGAAGCTTATTGATCAGGAAAGATGTTTGGCAAAAACAAAAGGCTAAAGTGAGAATTAAAAAATTAGATGATGGTATTTATCAGAGGGAATATTTAAAAAATAAACATTTGTTTGAATATGGTTAAAGAAATAGAAAGAATTTGGATATAAATGAATTTTAGTCTAAGAGAGATGAGCCCCTCAAGTAACAATATTTTTTCTTTCTTTTTTCCTTTGTGTTTTGTTTTTTGACATGAGAAATATAAAAATGTTGGGATGGTTTATATAAAGGACAAGTTTTAGATACTTAAGTGTAATCGATCTTGAGAAAATTTCAAATGGACAAAACTGTTTCAGATAGATTCAAAAGATTAGATAATTGAATTCATTAAATGGAATATTTAAGTAGTATACTATTTTATTTTATTTTTCTTTCTTTCTTTCTTTCTTTCTTTCTTTCTTTCTTTCTTTCTTTCTTTCTTTCTTTCTTTCTTTCTTTCTTTCTTTCTTTCTTTCTTTCTTTCTTTCTTTCTTTCTTTCTTTCTTTCTTTCTTTCTTTCCTGTTCTTGAGATGGTCTGTATGAGGAAAAAGACTTAAGTGTAATCAATTTTGAGAAAATCTTAACCTGTAAGAATGTTTTGAATATGGTGGGGAAAACAAATTTAAATAAGAATTTTGTAAACAGGATCTATGATGAGACAATCAAGACGATCAGTTAGAAAAGAAGCTTTATATTGATATGTTTATTATTTGCAGAAACATTAGAAATGTCTAAAGTTAATTGTCATTCATTTAAATAATAAGAATTGTATTAATTCAAGGTTGGGAAAAGAGAACATTATTGCAAGAAGAGAAAATCAAGCAAAGCCAGTATGTGGACTATAGAATTAAACTAATTGTATGGAATAAATATAAACTCAGGTTTTGCCCCAAAATGCCTTTGTGGCTTTTAGCACAAGAAGCATTTTACAGACCATATATTATAAGTAAACATAAATGGATCACCTATCAAGATGTACTAAAATAAGTGCAATTAAAGCCAGATACTTTTCTTTTGGGACCTATGGACAAAAGTTGTGGAATTCTGCAACTGCAGCAAGATTATTCCATGCTCAATAGAAGAGCTAGATTTTATCCACAGCAGAGGAAGGTTGATGGAGGGGATGGAAATTGCAGAGAACCAAGCTCAGCTGGCCTGCCTGGTTACAGAGAAGGCAACATCTCTACTTATGGTTGACCTGAAAAACAGCAACCCCCCCCCCAACTTTTTGCATGAAACAAAAAAGGCACTTCCGATTTGTGGTTTTAAAAATTAGAATTATGATTTTTTAGAATCATAGGGTAAGAGTTTTTTTAAATTATATGTATAATTGCTGCAAAGGAAATTGAAAATTTCTGTATCTTTTTGATCCTTCTTTCCTTCCTTCCTTTTTTCATCCACTGCTCTTTATTAGTTTGTATTGGTTTTTATGTGTTTTGTAAAACTTTAATAAAAATTTATTTTTAAAAACGAGATAGGGCTAAGAAGCAGGCCTTAAGGCACAGACCACAGAGAAGAGTATCTGCAGTAGATGGTCAAAAAAAGGCAATCTGAGCAAAGCTTCACACAAAAGAATGTGGCTGCCATCTTGACTTTTTTGACCACCCACTGCAGATATCCCTGAGTTGCGTGAGAAGTGGCAGCCCACTCCCTGGAAGCAGCGGGGGCTTTCCACGGATTGCCTCTCCCTCCGTGGCTGCAGAGGCACCTGGCGCTCAGGGAACCGAGGGGGTCCTGGGGAGGGGGAAGACAGAGGCTTCCTGGAGGAGACCCTCCCCAGAGGGGCCCGGAGGGGGCCGGGTGATTTGCTCAAGCAGCAGGCGGAGAAGTGCGCAAGCAAAGCCTTACCTGGGGCAATGAAGTTGGCCACCGAAGGGGGGACCCCAAAGCCATTCACTATGTGGGGGGAGCTGAAGTCGTCCATCTCATTGTTGAAGATGATGCCATTCACAAGGGAACGGAGGTCGGAACCGAAGCTACAGAGGCAGGCAAGAGAAATATGTGAACCCAGCAGCTCCACTTTGCACCCAGCTTTCCTGCCAGCCATTCCTGGAAATGCCGAAGCTCCAAGGCCACAGGAGTCCTGTTGCCCCTGCGCAGAGCCCGGGCATCATCAGCCCTCTTCCCAGAAGGCCAGTGCAGAAGCCAGACTGACCAGCAGGCAAAGGCCAGGGGAACACAGGTGTTTCCCTATTTCAGGGCTGTCTAGAGGGGGAAGGAAGGCAGCAGAGGGGCTGGGGCAGTGCCAGGACATATCTGGGGAAGAAGCATGTTGTACACCCAGCCAATTCAGCAGGAGGGTCAGGGAAGAGATTGTGGGGAGCAATGGCAGGTGGCACAATGGAAGTGAGGCTGTGTAGAGTTGGGAGTGATAGCTACTTAGCTGATAAGGGAGTGGCAAGCAGCTCTGTTGGGGGCTCTTGGGGAAAAACAGACACAATTTGCTCTCATTAACAACAAAACAACAGAACAACACTCCTGCTTGTGCTCATGTGTGTGTGTGTGCGCGCATGCACACACACACACACACACACACACACACACACACACACAAACACACCCCATCCAGAAAGATCAACGCTTAGATCAAGACTAGGGTGGGCAAGCGTCCAGGCACTATGGGGCCAGTTCCCTTGGCTTCTCTCCACCGGCCACTCCCCCTTCTCAGCTTTGGGAGCCTGGGGCTTGTGGGGGGAAAGCCACGATTTGGGGAAGGGTCCTCCAGAGCACCTCAGCCCTGACCCTGCTGGGAAGGGCCTGGCTGAGCCCTTGCCCTGGAATCTCACTAGTGGTTGATGGTGCTGGTGGCCGATACCGCGCTGCCATCCTCAGCTACGACCGAGACATGGGATGTCCCAGCATGCTCTGGGGTGTAGTAATCTGGTTCATAGTAGTTGATGTTATGGGTAGTGTTGGTGATTTTGCCCCGCAAACTGTCAGCAAAGGACTCTGATGTCATGTTTCTCATCACCTAGACAGAAGAATGGAAGGAAAAAGGAAAAGACAAGCGATAATTCACAGGCCAATGATCTTCCTTGTGTTTCTCCTGAGCAACTAATGCGATGGCCAGCTTGTCTCTTGGCTCAGCCCCCAACAAAATGCAGCTGAGTCACATGGTTCTGTTCAGCCAGGGGCAATGGGAAAGGGGTGTAGGAAAGAGGCAAAGGAGCAGAGCAGGGCACGGAGTTACCTCGGTGAGGTTAACAAATGCAGGGTCTCCAAGTAAACTCCTCTTGGCGTAGGCAAAGCGGAAAGCCTCCAAGATGCGGTGGTACGTCAAGCCCTTCTCTTCTGGAGTCAGGGTGCTGTTCTTAGAGAACCGGAAGCCTGCCGTGAGAATCGAGCACAAACATCAGGCACGTTAGGGACCATCAGGCACCAAGGCCAGAGGTTAGATTGAACAAGCGCTGCTGCTGGTATTCAAACTTGGATGAAGATATAAGTTGATGCAAGTTTTCCATGAGATGGTAGGAAATGATGGCTGTGGCAAGGATTATCTGAAGCAAACCGTCAGAGAAAGATGGGTGGGGAGGGGGAGGTTTATTTATTTATTTTAATCCCATTTATATCCTGCCCTTCTCTGAAGACTCAGGGCGGCTTACAATCTAAGAAGCACAAATCAATGTGCTTAGCAATAGCCTTCATTCTATGTATGTTGTTAGTTGCGAAGTCGTGTCCGACCCATCGCGACCCTATGGACAATGTTCCTCCAGGCCTTCCTGTCCTCTACCATCTTCTGGAGTCCATTTAAGCTCACGCCTACTGCTTCAGTGACTCCATCCAGCCACCTCATTCTCTGTCGACCCCTTCTTCTATTGCCCTCAATCTTTCCCAGCATTAGGCTCTTCTCCAGTGAGTCCTTCCTTCTCATTAGATGGCCAAAGTATTTGAGTTTTAGCTTCAGGATCTGGCCTTCTAAAGAGCAGTCAGGGTTGATCTCCTCTAGGACTGACCGGTTTGATCGCCTTGCAGTCCAAGGGACTCGCAGGAGTCTTCTCCAGCACCATAGTTCAAAGGCTTCAATTCTTTGGCGCTCAGCCTTTCTTATGGTCCAGCTTTCACTGCCATACATTGCAACTGGGAAGACCATAGCCTTGACTATACGCACTTTTGTTGACAGGGTGATGTCTCTGCTTTTTAGTGTGCTGTCTAGATTTGCCATGGCTTTCCTCCCAAGGAGCAAGCGTCTTTTAATTTCTTGGCTACGGTCCCCATCTGCAGTGATCTTGGAGCCCAGGAAAATAAAATCTGTCACTACCTCCATTTCTTCCCCATCTATTTGCCAGGAATTGAGAGGGCCAGATGCCATGATCTTGGTTTTCTTAATGTTTAGTTTCAACCCAAGTTTTGCACTCTCCTTCTTCACTCGCAACAAGAGGCTCTTTAGTTCCTCTTCACTTTCTGCCATTAGAGTGGTATCATCTGCATATCTTAGGTTGTTGATGTTTCTTCCGGCAATCTTAATTCCAACTTTTGATTCATCTAGCCCTGCCTTTCTCATGATGTGCTCTGCATATAAGTTAAATAGGCAAGGCGACAGTATACAGCCTTGCCGGACTCCTTTCCCAATTTTTAACCAATCAGTGGTTCCGTGTCCAGTTCTCACTGTTGCTTCTTGGCCTGCATATAGGTTTCTCAAGAGACAAATAAGATGGTCTGGTATGCCCATCTCTTTAAGGACTTGCCAGAGTTTGTTATGATCCACACAATCAAAGGCTTTAGCATAGTCAATGAAGCAGAAGTAGATGTTTTTCTGGAACTCTCTAGCTTTCTCCATGATCCAGCGTATGTTAGCAATTTGATCTCTAGTTCCTCTGCCTCTTCGAAATCCTGCCTGTACTTCTGGTAGTTCTCGATCCACATACTGCTGGAGTCTAGCTTGTAGAATTTTAAGCATAACTTTACTAGCATGAGAAATGAGTGCAATGGTGCGATAGTTTGAACATTCTTTGGCACTGCCTTTCTTTGGAATTGGAATGTAAACTGATCTTTTCCAATCCTGTGGCCACTGTTGAGTTTTCCAAATTTGCTGGCAAATTGAGTGTAGCATTTTTACTGCATCGTCTTTTAAGATTTTGAATAGCTCAGCTGGAATACTGTCACCTCCACTAGCTTTGTTGTTGCTCAGCTTTTCTAAGGCCCACTTCACTTCACATTCTAGGATGTCTGGCTCGAGCTCAGTGACCACCTCATTGTGATTATCAGGGACATTAAGCTCATTCTTGTATAGTTCTTCTGTGTAATTTTTCCACCTCTTCTTAATCTCTTCTGCCTCTGTTAGGTCCCTGCCATTTTGGTCCTTTATCATGCCCATTTTTGCATGAAACGTTCGCTTCAACTCTCCAATTTTCTTGAAAAGATCTCTGGTCCTCCCTATTCTATTGTTTTTTTCTATTTCTTTGCATTGTTCATTTAAGAAGGCATTCTTATCTCTTCTAGCTATTCTTTGGAATTCTGCATTTAATTGGTCATATCTTTCTTTTTCTCCCTTGCCTTTCGCTTCCCTCCTTTCCTCAGCTATTTGCAAAGCTTCCTCAGACAGCCATTTTGCTTTCTTGCATTTCTTTTTCTTTGGGATGGTTTTGGTTGCTACCTGTTGTACAATGTTGCGAACCTCTGTCCATAGTTCTTCAGGCACTCTGTCTATCAGATCTAATTCCTTAAATCTATTTGTCACCTCTACTGTATATTGAACAGGGATATGATTTAATTCATACCTGACTGGCCTAGCACTTTTCCCTACTTTCTTTAATTTAAGCCTAAACTTTGCAACAAGAAGCTCATGGTCTGAGCCACAGTCAGCTCCTGGTCTTGTTTTTACTGACTGTATAGAGCTTCTCCATCTTTGGCTGCAGAGCATATAGTCAATCTGATTTCTGTGTTGACCGTCTGGTGTCCATGTGTAAAGCCGTCTCTTGGGTTGTTGTAAAAGAGTGTTTGCTATGACCATCGTATTCTCTTGACAAAATTCTATCAGCCTGTGCCCTGCTTCATTTTGTACTCCAAGGCCAAACTTGCCTGTTATTCCAGTTATCTTTTGGCTTCCTACTTTAGCATTCCAATCTCCCATGATGATAAGGACATCATTTTTGGGTGTTAGTTCTATAAGGTGCTGTAGGGCTTCATAGAACCGGTCAATTTCATCCTCTATGTATATGCCTGCTTATTAGGGCTTTCGGGTCCCCCCCAGTGGCATTGAAGAGGAGTGTTGCTGTAGTCATTGGGGAAACCTAGGGAAATTCTGGAAAGACCATATTAGTGACTTGGGGTTTTCCTGGACTCACAATTCCTGCTATAACATCAAATTGGAGCCACAGCTGGGAGCTGTCTTCATTCAGCTCGGACATAAAGTGAAAAGTAGCAACAGTGAATGCAAAGGTGGATTTGTGAGGCCTCTGACCTGAAAAGGCACAGGTAGAAATGAATAACATTTGGGAAGTGCAGTACTGCTTTGTGTTGCCCAAGCAGAACAGATTCTTCCTGCCCTACATTCACTAAGGAAGGCATGAATGTCTATTATACCTTCTTTGATTTAGAAAACATAGGCAATATATGTGAATTATGGAACGCTTTATGTGAATATGGAGATTGGTGGCTATAGGGAATAAGTGGAATGAAAGGAAATGCCAGAGTTTCAGCACGGAGTGGCACGCGGGGATAAAAACACAAGGAATAATAAGCGTGTGAAAGAGCTTTTGGGGGGGCAAGATGTGGGGGGAGGTGAAGGCAAATGGGTGTGCCACAGAAAAGAAGGGGTCAGTAGGTCAAACATCAGAGGGGCCTGGATGGAAGCAAGACCAGCAGGAGTGCACAGTGCCAGCCTCTGCTGAATAGAAGCCATACCTTGCAAAAGATTTCTGAAGGAATCCAAGGAAGAGCCTGCGGGGCAAGATTGGTGGAATTGAGCGGAAACCCCCCTGGAATTGGAACATTTCTCACACGGGGGTCTGGGGGGTTTCAAGAGGATCATGGGGTAGAAACCTCTTGAAGTACCAGTTTCACTTGGACCGTTTCTCCCTGATTGGAGAGCAAAAATGGTGCAAGACCTTGCAGGTAAACCCCCCAAGCAGAAGTGCAAAAAATGCCAAATAATTTGGTCCTTGTGATTTGCTTCTTTTCTATGTTTCTGCCTTTGGAGGAGAGTAGCTTTGAAAAACCATTAGGGCCATCTAAAGTTATAATAAAATGTGATTAAAACTAACACGAACCAATGCTCCATACATCTGAAAAATCAAGGGAAAATAATGAAAGGGGAAATGCCCTCAAAAGGGTGCAGGTGAGGAAGGACACCTTGCCTGGCAGAGACAGAAACACCAATGAAGAGGGAGGTGAAGCTGCCACACGTATCCACTGTCTTCTCATGGTGCAAACAGTTCCCACCATGGGGGGGGGGAGGACATTTCTGATGGCAGCCAAACAAAGCCCAACGATACAGTCCCCTACCTAACCCTCTTCCCCAAACTGTCCTGCATTTCAGGACTCGCTGTCCTTGTCCTTAGTCCCCCCCCCTGCCCCAGGAGGGGCTGGGAGAGTCAAGCCACCTTAGCAGAACTTCTGAGAGACTGAAGCTCCCTGTGAGGCCCTTTAGCTGCCCAGATGAAAGAGGAAACGGCACAAGCTGACTAAAGGGCACCCACCAGGGAGAGAGGTGGGCAGAGAGACAAGCTTAAAGTATCTGGCAGGCTATCCAGTTGAGGGACACCCTAAAAACTGCAAAACAGTTCAGCCAAAGAAAACTGCCTGTCCCTGGATCAGAAGGGGGCCCCTTTAACCCATTGGGGTGGAATGGAGGGGCCTCTGGCTGAACCCAACTCAACGGGGTGCCATTGCTTGGGGTGATCCTGCTGCAGCATTTTTCATAGCTCACAGTCCCATCCCGTTTCCCCCCCCCCCCCACCCTTACTCTGTTGAAGCTGAGTTGACGTTCTGGTTCTGGGGCAATTTTGCAACCCTCATGAAAAGCGAATGTCCCAATGAAACCCTCTGAATATTAAAGAAGCGGAGGAGTCCTTACCTTTCAGGATGTTGAGAATCAGGGCCAGCACAGGACCACTTAGAGGCGCACTGGGCACATACATGCTGAACTGGCCAAGGTGCACTTTTAAAGGGTTTTCTTCCAGGGTTGGTCGGTAATCCCTCAGATCCTCCATGGTAAGGATCCCACCTGGAACAGAAGGAAGGTAGTCCTGACAACTGATCACGTGGAAATGATGCATCCCCCCCCCAGCTCTGGCTCCCCCACTGCCAGGAGCACCGTCTTGCTCCCGGGGGAAGGTCACTCACATGGCGCCCAGATAATGGGAGAAGCGTTGGGCATCCTCTCCTAATATTTAACAATAAAAGCACATCTTCTAAGCTTTATCGACTCTTGTAGTATGCAAGCAACTACATTCCCCAGTGCAACTTCTTGGCGGGCTTTTCACGAAACGCCCAGCCTGCAGTCTCAGGAGCAGCTGATGACCTTGGTTCCCACTGGATAAAAGTTTCTTTAGACTAGCAAAGCACCTGACAACCCCCCTCCTTCCTTTCTATGCATCAACTGAAAATGAATATGGAAAATGGCCACAGCCATGCTCGTTTTTAAAGTTGACACAGGTGTTATGATGACCCAGAAGGTGGTTGAGGGCCAGTTAGAAAACCAAGGATGTCCATAGACAGAGTCCATTTCTCTTCTTGAGCTGAAGAAGGCTGGAGGAAGGGCTGCCTTCCCCTTCCCCACTCAGAAGTAGAACAAAATATAGTGACTGGAAGGATGAGAAATAGGTCCCGTGTTTTAGAACTACCCCTGCATGAAGCTCGAGAAAGGTACCATGTTTCCCCAAAAGTAAGACACTGTCTTACTTTCTTTTGGGCTCTGAAGTAAGCACAGGGTTTTACTTTAGGGGAGGGCTTACTTTTTGCCCATACTGACACCAGTAGGCCTGTGTAGACACCATGCAGGGTAAGGTTGCCACGCCCACCCCCGCCCAGATGCCCTCGCCTCCCCCAAGTTTTTTTTTTTACTAGTCTACCTTTCAGCTGCATTCCGTTTCTCCGTTCACTTCTCAGCCTTTGCCACGTGTTTGTGGGACAAAAAAAATAATCAGTCAGACTTTCTAACTTCTCGCAAGATCTCAAGGAGTTAGAAAGTCTGACTGAACTTTTTTTCCCAGTAGTCCCACAAAAACGTGGCGAAGGCTGAGAAGCGAATGGAGAAACGGAATGCAGCTGAAAGGCAGGTTAGCACCTGCCGCTTTGGTGGCTCTGTGGGCAGAGCTGCGAAGTTCTCTTCCCTGACACAGAAGAGAATGGACAGGTAAGGGGGGAACCTGCCCCACTTGTTCTGCGGCCACTTTCGGCTAAGCCGCATTGCTCTCGCCAATGGCACGGCCGTGTGGGTGGAACAATCCGGGTGGTGGTAAAGAACCGGTATAATGGCATGTGGCTCAGAAGGGGAGAGGATCCGCCAGGCCTCATGGCAGCAGCATTGGGTGTGACGTGGAAGGCGGCAAATGGCCACGTCGTGCCAGAAATGCCAGAAACCTCCTGCTCAATGCCGCTGCCATGAGGCCACGGAACAAGCCAGGCGACGGTAAGGAGCCAGTATACCGGATCCCCCTTCCCCCATCAGCTTCACCTCGTCACAGCAGGCCATTCGTGCAGGCCCTTAAGTAGGGCTTATGTTCAGGGGAGGGCTTATATTAGACCCACCCCTGAAAATCAGCTGGGGCTTACTTTCGGGGGCGGGTTTACTTTCAGGGAAACACGGTAGCAATAAACAGGCAAATGAAATATTTTAACAAAGGTGTACCCCTCTGACTGAAAAGGAGGACCCAGGTTTAGTTCTAAGGACCCAGCACACCCAATGGACCCTGTGGATGAGTCTCCATGTTGTGTACATTAGGTAGGAATTCAGAGGCTGTTCACACTAAGTGTATGTGTCCCCAAACCCTGCTTCTTGCTTACACACAATTTACAAGACATGCAGATTCTGGATGGCCATTCATTGTTTGCACCAGAGATGTTAACAGCCTGCATCCATCACTGCAAAACTATACATTTCTTTCTCTTAACTATGGCATTTAGCATGATTTCCACAGGGCAGTATAATCTTAAATTGTGTAAATGTGATCACTCCCAGATTCTTGTGTCTTCCACAGAATTCCCTCACCTACAACACCTAGTTCTTTCTGCCTGCCCTTCTGTGGGTGCCTGCCTTGCCCCCCATCATTGGTTCACCCAAGAATTCTGCAACTCAGCAGTATGCTTTGGCCACACAACGCTGGGCTCTTGTCAGCCCTCCTAGCTAACCAGACAGGAAGCACAACCTGATGAGCTAAAGCTCCTTTACTGTAAGGCTGCATTAACAAAATCTTGCAAGTCTGAAGACAGAAGCTTCCCTCGGCTACAAAAGTACTTGATCCATTAGTGCAGATCCATTTCTAAGTTTCTTCCTCTGTCCGTTTAGCCACTTAGGGACTCCGGCCTCTCTTGCCTGGTTGCTTCCTAGGCAGCTTCTCTTCCCCTCGTCCCCCAAGGTCACCCACACAGCCCATTACAGTTCTGTAGCAAGGCCACCTTTGCAGAGTGCCTCCCGCTCCCCACCCCGAGATAAACTATGGGGCAGTGTTCTCAGCAGGGTTTGAAACACCATCAGCTCTTTTGGAGCAAATATCCTCATTTATTATAATTTGCCATGGAACAAGTTTTGCTAAGTGGCTAGCAGAAAAAGCCCCCCTCCCCCGCAGAGAGAGGGTCCTTGGTATGTGTATGCAGACCTTCCAGCAGGGCAGACCCTGCCCTGGACTGGCTGCTGAGTGCAGGGATGCAACCCCCCCTCAGAGCCAGGACAGGACACAGCAGCACAGGACCAGCTGTTTTGCTGAACCAGAATGGAGGAGGAACAGCCAACGAGCCTCTCTTGGCTGCCTGAACTGTGGAATGCTCCCCGAGCAGACAACGACAACTGAGACCCTGCTTGGCCGATAGTTTGTGGTGCTCACCTGCGTCTTGGACCTCGGCCACCATCTGCTGTGCCAGGCTGCCGGTGTAGAAGGCGTCTGCACCCTGCTTGGCAATGGTCTCGTAGGTGCTGGCCAGTTTGGGCAGGCGGAGCAGCTGCTTCTCCCGCAGCACCTTCCCACTTTTGCAGAAGACCTGACTGAGGACAAAGGCATTACTGGAGAGAGAGCTGCAAGCTCTGCCAGAGTGTCTCAAAGAGGCGACACCTTCATCTCCCAGATTTCCCCAGCCAGAATTGCAACTGAACAGGACAAGTACAGAGTTCAATGGATAGTGAGGACTACAGAAAAAGCAATTGCTCCCATTGAGGACTGTATACTACATGAGCCAGAAAGAGGGCTGTGGAAGGGAAGGGAACAACGCGCCATGGGACAACTCACTGTGAAACAATTTAACAATTCTATTTAATTATTTAAAATAAATAAAAAAATATTTAAATTTTTGTCGATTATATTTCATTCTGTCCCTTCTTTTACACCCTTTCTTTAATGATTCTATCCCACCATTTCTTTGTTATTAGTGTAACTTTTGTCCTGCAATGAGTTGTCCTGTGGTGAGTTGGCCATGGTGAGTTGGCCGTGGTGAATTGTCAATAGACCCCTGTGAAAATATCTATGGACCCCTCACATTCTGGACATGAACTGTTTCAATTTCTGTCCTCTGGATGCCACAATAGGGCATTGCATTCCAAAATAATTAGACACAAAGATACTTTTTCTTCCGTCCCATCACTCTGCTGAACACAGCACCATCTTAGGCCTGAAGATACTTTACCCATGTAGTAGGGCTGTATTTATTTATTTATTTATTTTTATTTTAATTCCATTTATATCCCGCCCTTCTCCGAAGACTCAGGGTGGCTTACAAGCTTAGCAGTAGCCTTCATTCTATGTATATGCCTGCTTATTAGGGCTTTCACACACACACCCAAGCGGCATTATTACAAAGTCAGCTTAATTGCCCCCAACAATCTGGGTCCTCATTTTACCTACCTCGGAAGGATGGAAGGCTGAGTCAACCTTGAGCCTGGTGGGATGCTTATACTTATCTTCTCATCTTTCTCATCTTCCTTCTCCCATTGGTATCTATGATTTATCACTTGTTGTTATGTATTATGATTAATGATTGTAATTATGATCTATGATATATTTATTTTATTGAATTTATTGAATTTATATACCGCCCTTTCATTTGTTGTTTGTATAGATACTAAGAGCTTATGCACTGGAGACAAATTCTTTGTGTGCCCAATCACACTTGGTCAATAAAAAATTATTCTATTCTATTCCATTCCATTCCATTCCATTCCATATTTTCTATTCTATTCTATTCTATTCTATTCTATTCTATTCTATTCTATTCTATTCTATTCTATTCTATTCTATTCTATTCTATTCTATTCTATTCTATTCTATTCTTTCTGTTATTCTACATTCTATTCTATTCTATTTTCTCTTCTCTTCTCTTCTCTTCTCTTCTCTTCTCTTCTCTTCTCTTCTCTTCTCTTCTCTTCTCTTCTCTTCTCTTCTCTTCTCTTCCATTCACTATACAACACAGTCCCTGCCCTGGTGCATGTCTGCTTAAAATCTGGTACCTGCTGGGCTACATAAACTACATGGTGGGCTCTACTCTCCTGCTCCTAGGAACATTGGGGGTCCCTAACTTGGTGTGCCCCACTCAGTTAGGTTACCCCGGATAGAGAGATCTTTTAAAGCTTTTTTTCTGTTCAGAAAAAAGATGTTTGAGGGTAAACCACAAAGTGAGCGCAACCCCCCCCCTTTTTTTTTTAAGGTCAGTTTTATACTTTTTCCAAAGCATGTCCTGTCTTAGGGTGGTTTCTTGTGTGGAAACAAAATTCGAGGAAAAGAAAGTCATGACTCAGTATCAGGTATCCTGCTGCTCCTCGTTCTCCCCATAAAATTTAGCAGGAACCTACTTACGAAGCACATATAATTAGCTCAATCTCAGCCTCTCTCTTTCCTGCACCTCTTGCCTGTTGATTTCTAATCATCCTGCTCCATCACAGGCAGAGTCTCTCCCTGCCACGTATCCTCTTCTCGGTCAGCCACGTTCCAAGGGCCTCTCGTTAGCCTCCCTCACCCCAATTAGCTGAGCTGAGCTGCTGGCTGGGAAACCTCGCTGGCTGGAGCAAAGATAAGGAGGCCGCCTCACCCTTCTGCGCTTCAAGGAATCTGAGGAAAGGGATGCTGTTGAGGAGACCCGAACACGGCCCCATCCATCAACCTGGAACGTCCCGTCTATTTCTGTACTTTTTAACGCTACTTTCATATTTAGGCACCAAACCCTAAGGATGCCCTCGTGAAGCAGCAGAAGCAGCCAGATACACAGGGAACTGACTGGTCGCCTTAACCTGCCTAGGCAAAGAGGAAGGTTTGACCTGCTGATAAAAGGCCATGGGGCCAACACTAGGGTGGTTCTATGGGGAGTGCTGCAGGAGATTTTCCCCAAATCGCACTGTTAGATGTTTAGTGCCAGCCATTGGCAGTTCCCCAAAAGGGTCATCAGATGGAGGCAAAGAGGTTTCTTTGCTTCCACTGATGAGCCAAGGGTCCCAGACCCACAGCCCCATTGGCGAGAGAGTTTTATGGTCAAGGAGGGGCCAAGACCCCCCATAAATACCTCTGCACGAGGGGCTGCTTTTTGTTCTCCATTTTTCAGTCTCCAGTTCTATCTCTACTCCTAACCTCTATTTTAGTCATGTAATCCTAGCTTGTTTTGTTTTATTTTATTTCTCTCTCACATGCAGGCATGAATGCTTTCATGCCAAGTATTTCTTTCTCTTTGATCTATCTTGAATAAAACTAATATGATTGCATCTCTGCGTGATGCCTTTGCTTGGGAGCTCCTTTAACGATTCATTGTGAGAACACCTCACAAGTTGGTAGCAGAGGATGGTTTAAAGGAAAGCTTCCAAGCCAGCCAGGAACTAGCCAACGAGATGTCTGAAAGGCCCGGCACCAATCCATTTATAACAGATGGCAGGACTTCTACTATCGTGACCAGGAGTCATCGATCAAAGACAGCCTCCCTGCCTACATCCAAGACTTCAGTCCCTGAAGCAACCTCAGCTGCAGATGAAAGCACAAATGGCCTTCATCCCGTCAGAGGATCCAGCAGAGCGTCTAGGACCCCTTCACATGCCTCTCTACAACTGAACGCCACAGAGGAGAGCATAGAAGGATTACAGACTGTCCAAGGCTGCTCAGATGCTGCAGAGACGGACCTGGCTGAGACCAAACGCCGCGTGAGTAAACTGACTGCACAGGAACGTGAAGAGCTGCTTAAAGATATCCTTGCAATGCAGGAGGAGGGAGGGGCAGCCCAGGGAACAGCTCAGAAAGCCTTAGAACCCCTGGTGAGCCTCTCCCTAGAGACCACGAGGCCCCCAAATATGGCGCCCGCCTCCCTTAGTGACCCCGGGACCCCAAGGCTTTTGGCGCGAACCCGCCCCCCCAGCTGTGAGCTACAGCTTCCTGGGGCAAGCGGAAACAAGATGGCTCCGCCCACGTGGTCTGGCACAGGAAACAAGATGGCGGCCCCCACTATATCTAACAAAGACTTGATTTCTTTAAGTCTGGAAAGCCAGCAATCCGTGGCTTCCAACCAGAATAGCCTGCAGTCCCTGGCATACAGCAGAAATGACATGCAATCCCTGGCTTCCGAGCAAGACAGCATGTATATTACTGATTTCTCCCCCCCACAAAGCCTAAAATGCTATGATAGCAATGATGTCTGTCCAGCCAAAACTGTTACAACGGCTCTCCAGACAGCAATGCAAGCTCTGGCCACTGCCTTAGAGGCTAGCAAGACAGCGGCCAAGCAGACGTCGGGGGTGCCCACCCCCCCTCCAAGGCCTCCCATCCTCTCCCCAGGGCCCAACTGCCGGGGGGAATCCAGCCTGCAGCCTCCCAACAATCAACCCCCGAGGCCTCCCACCTTCTCTTCAGGTCTTCATGACCAGCGAGGGCAAAGAGAAACAGACAATGATGAAAATCCATGTGCTTGCAGCAACAAGAAAGAGATGCCGGCCGGCAAATCTGGGCTCCGCCCCCCCAATGCCTCATGGGAAGAAGGGAGAAACCCTGAACAACGCCCTCCCCCGGGTCACATGGTTCCCGGGCACGCCCACCTGGAGTCAATAAGTACTCAAGAAAGGATTCCCTCCTCGACCACTAGAGGGAACCCTTTCACTGAAGGACTCACTTCAGACTTAAGCATTTTTCCGCTTCCTTTTACATCAATGGACATATCAAAAAATTTTGAAAGTGGGTCTGATAAGGACTCTATTCCTGTAACAAATTTGCCAAATGATTTTAAAAAACTACAGCTGGATGGGGAGAATTATAGCAGTTGGAGTAAAGATATACAGCTACATCTCTTAAAGAATGGGATTCTACAAATGGTTCGGAACACCCCCCCTCCCCCATGGGGACGTCAAGAAGAGCTGCGACACTTGCAGGCTTATTCTGCTCTACTCAGTTCTCTGGACAATAACTTGTTCCCTAGCATTCCAGCTGGTCTCAGAGCTGCTGAGGTCTGGAAACTGTTATACAATTTATTCAACAGCAATACCATTGGTTCCATCACCAGATATACAACTGAGCTTTATACAACCAAACTGAAGTTTGGTGCCAGCATGCCTGAACATCTTGCAAAATTAAAGGCACTCAGGACTGTGACGTGTTTCTGGACTGTGCCATTTGCAAGAAAACAAAGAGAAAGGCTGCTCCTATATCAAAGGTGTCATCCCGTAAGACTCAACACCCTTACCAACTAGTACATGTTGATTTGGTTGGGCCTTTTACACCATCCCTAGGAAAGAAAAGGTATTTTCTCACTGCCGTTGATGATTTTTCACGTTACGGTCATGTGTATACTCTCACAGAGAAATCTGAAGCCTTTGACGCCATAAAGTCGCTGTACAACTTCGTAGAGACTCAGTACAAGACCAAGATCGCACAGTTGCAGAGCGATCGCGGGGCTGAGTTCATGTCTCAGAAGTTCCAGGACTGGGTAAGGCGTAAGGGCATCCGCCATTTTCTAACTGCACCGTTCACCCCGTCGCAAAATGGTGTAGCTGAGAAAAGGAATGGAATCCTGCAAACCATGATGCGTAGTCTGATTGCAGACGCGGGTGTCGCAGAGTCATACTGGGGGGAGGCAATTCATTATGCCAATTACATTTTAAACCGCACCTGGAGCAGTGTCGTGAACCAGACCCCATATTTCCTGGTTCACGGTAGGAAACCAAATCTGGCACATTTGCGTGTGTTTGGCTCCTATGCATGGGTACACATCCCCAAGCAGCTGCGGAAGAAGGGGAGATCTGTTTCCCAGAGACTAAGGTTCTTGGGCTATGCTCCTGGCTCCAAGGCCTATCGTTTCCTGGGAGAAGGGGGCAGGCCTGTGACTTCCCAATCTGCCTCTTTCGAAGAGGACTCCAATTGGACTCAGATCCACTCAAATGATCTGAGCCCATATGCCAACCGACCCAGCAAGGACACCCCGACCGCGACATCGCCAGAGGCGACCTCGTACCCTGCCACCGACGAAAGTGAGGAACAAGACGAAGATGCGTCCAGTCCCATGGAGGAAGACACACCGTCTTCACCCCCAGCGACACCTCAGAAACCCGCGGAAGAAAAGAGCGGTGAGTGGCAAAAGGTAAGGAGGTCAAAGCGGTCCAACAAGGGGGTCCCGCCAAAGAGAATTGACATTGGCCACATCGCGTCTGTCAACAGCGTTGTGGTCACCCCAAAATCCTTCTCTGACATCCAGGAGCTGCCCATCGAGGAGCAGGAGAGATGGCAGCTCGCGATGGAGAAGGAAATGCAGAGCTTAAAACAACTTAAGGTCTTCACCCCCCAGCAACCTCCAAAGGAGAGGAAAGTCATTGGCACAAGGTGGGTTTACAAGGCCAAACCACTTGCCAATGGCCTCTACCTATACAAGGCCCGTTTGGTAGCCCAGGGCTTCGCTCAACGTTATATGGAGGACTACTCGGAGACTTACTCTCCAACCGTCCGGGCAGAGAGCGTCAAGGCCGCCCTCGTGACTGCAGCCGCTCTGGGAGAAGAAGTCTTCCAATTTGACATCCAGACGGCTTACCTCCACGCCAACTTGGACCGGCAGATCTACGTGAAGGCTCCTCCTGGCTACCAGCAAGAAGGGGGAAATACATGGTTGCTTCACAAAGGGTTATATGGTCTTAAGCAGTCAGGGAAATTATGGTATGACTGTCTTAGAAAGAGTTTAGAACGAGTTGGTTTCTCAGAATCTCATGCAGATCAATGTGTTTTCACACGCAATTCCAAGGGAACCACAGAACGGGTGTTAGTTTATGTGGACGACCTATTATATGTAGGGCCTAACAAGGAAAGGTGTGATGAATTTGCAAAGGCCCTGGAAGAAAAGTTTACTCTGAAGTCTTTGGGGCGGGTTGACAAGTACTTGGGTGTGCATATTTTGGCCACTAAAGGGGGGTTCGCTCTATCTCAAAAAGAAAAGATAGAGGAATTACTGGCCAAATGCAAAATGACAGAATCTAATCCTACGCATAGCCCAATGCAAACTGACTTTTACAACCTCACCCATAAGGACGGTCCTGAGTTCACAGATAACACGCTCTACAGATCTGTGATTGGCTCCTTGCTATACATCAGCAATTGGAGCAGACCTGACATAGCTTTAGCTGTGAATCTATTGTCCAGGCACGTGGAACACCCAAAGGAATTCCACTGGACTGCTGTCAAAAGGGTGCTCAGATACCTAAAGGGCACAGCTGATGCTCTTCTCATGCTAGAACCAGAGAAGGGGAAGACGGCCCAGCTCTCCGCTTACTCAGACGCAGACTGGGCTGGCGACTCCAAAAGTAGACGGAGCACTTCTGGTTTCCTCATATTGCTAAATGGCTGCCCAATACATTGGCATGTTAGGCAGCAAAAATTTATTTCTTGCTCCACGGCCGAGGCTGAATTTGCTAGTCTGTCAGACACGGCCAATGATTTGACTTGGTTCAATGAGCTGATAACAAACATCTGGGCATCTCCCCCTCTGCCCATCCAAATTCTAGAGGACAACACTGCTGCAATTGCAATCTCGGAGGCTTATGCAGTAGGCTCCAGATCTCGCCATATAGACATACGCTATAAAAATGTCAGGCACCTTGCGAAAGAGGGTTTTATACATGTTGAGCACTGTAATACAGCTGACCAGATAGCTGATCTGTTTACCAAGCCTGTTCCCGTTGACCGGCACAACCTTCTGTGTAAGCGTTTGTGTTTGGCCTTCTGAATGTTTTCATACATGTCTATGACACCTGCTCGCCCCTTACATACATTCACTGGTCCCTGTCATTGGCTGGCAAGAAGGGGAATTGTTAGATGTTTAGTGCCAGCCATTGGCAGTTCCCCAAAAGGGTCATCAGATGGAGGCAAAGAGGTTTCTTTGCTTCCACTGATGAGCCAAGGGTCCCAGACCCACAGCCCCATTGGCGAGAGAGTTTTATGGTCAAGGAGGGGCCAAGACCCCCCATAAATACCTCTGCACGAGGGGCTGCTTTTTGTTCTCCATTTTTCAGTCTCCAGTTCTATCTCTACTCCTAACCTCTATTTTAGTCATGTAATCCTAGCTTGTTTTGTTTTATTTTATTTCTCTCTCACATGCAGGCATGAATGCTTTCATGCCAAGTATTTCTTTCTCTTTGATCTATCTTGAATAAAACTAATATGATTGCATCTCTGCGTGATGCCTTTGCTTGGGAGCTCCTTTAACGATTCATGAGGTGTTCTCACACGCACAATGGTCTTGAAAGGGCCTTCCCTTCTGATTTTGGATTCCAAGCCAAAAAGAAATATTCCTTTAACAAGATCCTGACCAACAGTTGCCATGGTTGAGAAGCCTTCCTTGCTTCCTTCCTTGCTTCCTTCCTTGCTTCCTTCCTTGCTTCCTTCCTTGCTTCCTTCCTTCCTTCCTTCCTTCCTTCCTTCCTCCCTCCCTCCCTCCCTCCCTCCCAGCTGGCCCCTGAGCCACCGCCTGCAACCCCCCTGTTGAGAAGAGGACACGTCTCCCCCCACCCCACCCCCAGCAGGGCATGACCTGCCTTGAGCCGAGGTGCTCCCCTGCCGCCTACCACAAGGATGGGACGCTTTCCACTTCACTGCTCCTGGACTCCAGGGCTTTGGCCAGGCCTTTACCAACAGGGAAGCCTCCTCTGGCTAACTGGATGCTGGGCTGAAACAGCTCCTTCCAAGGCAGTTTGCCATGCCGTTGGTGGGCCATTTCGTAGCCACGGATTTCTCCTGGAACCGCAATGGACAATCCACCTGAGCAGGCAAAAGACACAGAGATCAGGACTCTGGCCAGCCCACTCCCCTCTCATCCAGGACCATCAACATCATTTTGGTTTCCGCCCATAATCTGTTTTCTGCTTCACTATAAACTGAGTGCCCAGAGATAGTTTGCAAGAGTCATTGACTTAGGCAATGCATTCTTCCTGTTGGCCTCTGTTCTCCACCGGGTTTTGTGAGTGTTCAAGAAAGAAACACTCATTTTGAGTAGAGTTTTTAAGTAGCATGTAGTTTGTAGGTAGACATCTTTATTACTTGTACAATCAATAATTACTCTTAATCTTACCTGCAAAGTCTTTGCAGTTTCAAGGCCAAGAATCATAGGGCTAGAAGTGACCGTAAGGGGACCAACCCTGATGTGCAGGATCCCTAGAGTGTCTCTGATGACCATTCAGCTCAGATCACAGGCAGGAAGGTAAAGGTGGGTGAGTAGATGCACAAGACCACAGAAGACATGAGACACTCAGTGAATCTTCTTGCACAGTGGGTGGTCCTGGCCAGCCAAACCATCCCACACTTTCCTGAGCCTAGTCACCTTCAGACTCTCTTGCGGTCCATGGACCCTTGATCCCAAGCTCATGAGGAGGGGCCCCTATGTGCTGCCAGCTACCTCTGGCGGTGCCTGCCCCTTGCTTTACCTTTCTGGGACAGAGCGGTGTTGTTGCCAAACATGTCTCGGGATGCATTCTTGGGTGCCACTTCTCTGGCGTTAATGATTTCCACTTTCCCTTGGAAGGTAAGGAAAAAGGTAAGTTCTGCTGCCTCCCTTTGGGAGAGTTAATGCATAACCTATCCAAGCTTTCTGAGCCACATCTTCAAGGCATAATTCAAAGAAAGGTCAGGGATCGGCTTCAACTGTTTCTTTGCAAAGGTTTTGCACTTCAAGAACAAAAGTCATTATGGATGCCCTGCCTCTGTGCCGGTTCAGCAGTCAGTCACCAGCTACTTCTCTGTATATCATTTGACATTGACCTCATGCCTATTTTTTGAAACAGAAGCGTTACTTTTCAAGAGCTAAGTAACAACGTTTGGTTGAGCAGGCATATCTGAAATTTGAAAGCATTTTATGGGCAATATCGCCAAACAGGAGTAGGGGAGGTCTGTCAACAAAATCTCATTTAGCAGAAAAGAAGGAGGCCAGGCTGCTCTACTCCTCATGACCCCAGCCCCAGCTGTACCCCCATCTCGTTCCCAGAAGGCTATTTCATGTTCCAGATAACCTTTTGCGTGTGTGTGTCTCTGTGAAAAGTCAGACAACTTTCTAAGCTGAGTAGGGGTTGAATCACCCAAGTTTTCTCCCCATACCTGTGGAAGCAATGTGTATTTTTGGAGCATCCTTGGAAATATTTAAACATAGATAGACTCTGGCACTTTGCTGGCAGCATGCCAAGTTTCCCTTATCTTGGTGAATATTAACCCAAATGAGGAAAAGTCTCCAAGGTATCTGAGGCTGCTTATGTGAGCTCGTATGCTGTGCTACAAGCTCACAAATCCCTTCCATTTCTAATTATTAGGGTGGTGTACACAACCTATTTTAACACGTTGAACAAGTCAACCATTCCTTCAAGAGATCTCGTACAAGATCTTAGCATCTCTCTCTCTCTCTCTCTCTCTCTCTCTCTCTCTCTCTCTCTCTCTCTCTCTCTCTCTCTCTCTCTCTCTCTGTGTGTGTGTGTGTGTGTGTGTGTGCGTGCGTGTGCATGTGTGTGTGTGTATTGACTTATCACTCCCACTTGTTTTCACAACATAATGGTCTTACTCCCAGTGCCAAAAGTAGGCAAAGGCCCACTGATCAGCAGAGCTGGGAACACCATCCCTGTCTTCCGTGCACATTTTCCAGAATCCCCACACAAGGCCACCACAGCTCCTGCCCTCCTTACCCTCTGCTGAGAAGATGGTGAAAAAAAGGCCCCCTCCGATGCCCATGCTGTGGGGGTTCATCAGGCCCACACACAGGAGACTGGCAATGGCAGCATCCACAGCGGACCCCCCCTTCTGAAGGATGTCCCTGCATGGGGTGAAAGATGAACATTGGGTGGATTTTCCCAGGACACAGCTCAAGGCCTGGGCAGCAAGGAGAGAGAAGGAGATCACAGCTGGCCAAAGGAGTTCCCCAAAATTAGGAGAAGAAGATCAACTAAGGTGATTAAGGGCCTGGAGACCAAAACGTATGAAGAACGGTTGCTGGAATTGGATATGTCTTGTCTAGAAAAAAAGAAGGATTGGGGGTGACACGATAGCAATGTTTCAAAAACTAAGGAGCTGCCATGAAAAAAAGGGGGGCTGTCAACCTATTTTTTGAAGCACCAGAAGGCAAGTCAAGAAGCAATGGATGGAAACTAACTAAGGAGAGAAGCAACCTAGGATGAATTTCCTGACATAGCAATCAACCAATGGGAAAGCTTGCCTCCAGTTGTGGGTGCTCCATCACTTGAGATTTTTAAGACGAGACTGGACAGCCATTTATCCAGAATAGTATAGAGTCTCCTGCTTGAGCAGGGGGTTGGACTAGAAGACCTCCAAGGTCCCTTCCAACTCTGTTATTCCATTCTGTTCTGCTGCTTAAGGACTTCTGAGGCTGCATCTAGCCAGATGCTGGTGCTAAAGCAAGCCAGAAATTTTTTAGTTTTCTTAGGGCTGCAGGTCCCAGATCCAGAAGTGACTGGTGGAAGAAGCCAACATCATTTATAATTGGAATTAGGGTTAGGGTTAGAATTAGACGGGTGGGGAAGGCAGCTGGCCAGCCGATTGGTATCTACTGATAGATTTGTAATAAATGAGAAATGACTTTTTACACTCAATTATTTATTGAAGGACACGGAAACATCTTCATACCCCTAAATTATACTTCTGAAACAAAAGGGGTAACCAGGAGCAGTGAATGCTGTTCTGTGGGAGGGTTTTTGTTTATTCGTTTGTTGTTTGTTGTGCCTCCAAGTCAGTGTTGAGCCTTTGAAGTGCAGTTTTTTTGGCAAAGTTTTTCAGAGGTGATTTGCCCTGCTTCCTTCCTAGGGCTTAGAGAGAGTGACTGGCCCAAGGGGTGTCAACTGGCTGTGTGGCCAAGGTGGGGCTGAACTCACAGCTTCCCGGTTTCTAGCCTGTGGTCTTAACCACAACACCACAGCGGTTCTCTTTTATTTGCTGAAAAAGCAAATTCCTGTGGCAGATTTTACTTCAGATGTCATTTGGAGGCTGTCTGGATTGTGGATTTTGAAAAAATGAAGACTTGAAGCTTTTTCCTGCCACCTACCAGCAACACTTACCTCCCGATGACCGAACAGGGGCCTGCATCGGTAGCCACTGCTGCCTTTGCATAGATGTGCTTCTGTGGCTGTGGGCGCAGCCCAAAGAACAACCCAACCCCAATTGCAATGGCCAAGAGCACCGCCGTCAGGGTCCCGATCTTCAAGAGCTTCGTGTTCATATTTCTTGAGAAATAAAAGGAGAGGCGGATTAGCAGAACTGCCAGAGCAGTCAAGGCAGAAACAAGGACAGTTCACGCCGCAGAGGCAACCCTCCCCGAATGGCCAATCATCGGGGGGGGGGGAGCTCTGGCTAAGGGGTGGGTGAAGCTTCTTGTGATCAGTGGTTTCAGCTGGTGCACTGGCCTCAAAGGCTTCCTATGTTCTCATTCAGTTTCTAGAAATGTGACACTGCTGGGAGTCCCAGAAGACAGAAACACCACCGATTATTTCAAATAAGTAAGCACCGCTATAGATAACGGCTGCAAACCTCATATTGTCATCAAGGCTGGTAACAAAGATGGGTCCTGTGAACAAATAGGAAATCATGCTTCCCCCTGACCAAATCATCTAGTCCTCCTGCCCCCCACTGCCCGTCCTCTTCTGAGTTTCACCAGAGAGGAAGACCTCCAAAAAAGCCAGGGGAGCCTCAAGGCATGACAGGAACAGATTGTGCAGTCCATTGAGTGGTGCCTCCCGAACAAGGCACAAGCAGCATGACCTGATACCAGTACGGAGCCCCCCCCACCTGCAACCTGAAATTCAAAGCCTCCCTGCCCTCCCCCTCCCCAGTGTGCTGGAGGTGGGGTGAGATGAGGGACAGGAGATGTGTTCTTGGCACCATTACCTGCTGTTATATGGAGCAACGTCTGGAAGCAGGGCTCCTTCTGATCCCAAAGCAATCTATGGGGATTCCTTCCTTTCCTCCTTTGTGGAATCTCTCTGGAAAGAAGCAGCTGGGGAAGATCAAAGGCTTTCAGCTGTGGGACAATCTTTGTGCCCCAACTGCCCCCACCAAACAATTGCCCTGGTTGCAGTTCTCCGTGGATGAAGCCCTTGCATTCCAACTTGGGGGTCATTGGGAGAGGTCTCCAGCAGTTGTGGGGAAGACTCCATCCTGGACCACCAGACGAAGACTCTGAAGTCCTGATTTCCTGCTCCCAGCTGCTGCTGCTGCTGCTGCTGTTCAAGGTGAGAGCAGCAGGTCCCCACCAGCCCCATTGTTCCCTGCCTTGAGCGCCTATGGGGCTCGGCAGGCCTGCCTTCACCCAGGCCTGGTTCAGAGGGGCCCTGGCTTCCTGCAGCTTCTCCCTTCCAGAGGCTCCGAATGAATCAGCATCGGCAGGTCACCGACTTGCTGGCTGTGGGCACGGCCCCATCGGCCAACCCATCCCCCTGCCAGGGTGGGCTCCTGCTCCTCCTGGCTGGCCTTGCAGAGGACGAGAGGCTGCCTGAGTGGCCTCTGTCTCGTCTCTCTCCTGAAAAGGGTAGCACCGTGAGGGGGTCTTTCACAACCCTTCCCCACTACTTTTGTGAAAAGTGAGATTTTATTTCACTACAAAATGCTCTATTTGGCACCTGGGCATCCCTCCTCTTGAATTCCTGGTGTTTGAGTCTTAGTAAAAACATCTCAGATTATGCTCTTCATTGATTTAATGTTTGGAAAAATGGATCACAGGATGTTATCCAAAAGTGGAGATTGGCTTCTGAACATAACAGTTTTAGGCATTTGGGTTGTCATCATGTACTTTGGCAAACATTCAATTTCAACATCAAAGCGAAAGCTAAATTTGTGTATTTATTAAATTTCTAGACTGCCCATCACCCTTGCCTGACTGGTCTCAACTTGACAAGAGGCTAAGACTAAAAATATTTTCTTATGATAGTGTTTGCTATGAATTTCCTTTTTGTTACTTCAATCACTTAATATTTGTTTAATATTAGCTAGTTCAACCGCTAACTCTAACCTTTCTTCAAATGGAGATTTTATGAAATCATGGAAGGGACCTTGAAGATCTTCTAGTCCAGGGCTTTTCAACCAGTGGTACAGGTACCACCTGTGGTACATTGGCACCTGGCAGGTGGTACACAACCATCCTAGAAAAGTAGTAGCGAGGGAAGGGAATGAGCTGAACCAGTGGCAGCACCGCACAAGCCTGAGTGAGAGACGGCTGGAGCTGCAGGGCTGTCAGGGCTCAGCGGAAGCACCAGGATCAGCACCAGGCTCCAGCTGGAGCTCAGCACTAATCCTAGCGCTTTTGCTGAGCCCAGAAGAAGCACCAATCAGTTGGAATGTTACAGCATCTCCAGGGTCTTGTGATTTACATTCAGATGCTTGGCAACTGATTCATATTTATGACGGTGACACTGTCCCAGGGTCGTGTGAAGTGACCAAAACCTGCTACAACCACCCAACAGACAGGGAGAATAAAAACCAAACACACCCCCACCCCACCCCCGCTGCCAATCCTCAACAGAAATGCTCACAACAATGAAAACCTCAGACAGGAGGAAGAGCGCCGGCGGGCAGGCAGGCAGGTGTCTTGCTTGGCTGTGGCTTGGGGGGCATTTTTTTCAGTGCCATTGAAACTTTGAACAGTCACTAAGCGAACTGTTGTAAGTCGAGGACTACCTGTACTTCATCACTTTTTTCCTTTTTTTTTTGGTCAAGTTTTTGAGACCTTGCTAGGTGACTGGTGATACTCGGATGTCGCCATATCCTAAAAGTGATACAATGGGTGAAAAGGTTGAAAAGCCCTGGTCCAGTCCAGCCCTCTACCCAGGGCAGGGGTCCCCAAGCCATTGTTGACAAATGGCCGTCCCGCCTCTGCTGGAAACCCTGCACAACCCTCCAGCAGCCAAGCTCTTCCCCCGCATCAAAGCTCTCCCAGCCAGGCAGGTCCCTCCCTCCTCTTCTGCCCACCGGTTCTTCTGCTGCCAGCAAGAGCTGTGGAGAAGACATCCACACCCTCTTGCTTGTAACAGCCCTTCCAGTACTGCAAGATTGCCAGTTTCACAGGGCAGCTCTGGAACAAAACCCTGAATGAGTGAGTTGTGTTCTGGGCACGAGAGGTGCTCATCCTCCTGCTTGTCTGGGCGTGAGACACGCCTCAGAATAGCTGATTGCGTCAGGACCAGAATCCCGGCTAGTCATTTCCACAACCCTTCAGCTTAACTCCCCCCTTGCCTTACGTGGCCTCCCTGTTCAGAGACGTCATGGGGTCCAGAGAGAAACTGAGCTCCTGGGGCCGAGGCGGCCTCGCTTCCCAGCATTCGTGGCTCAGGAAATCCCTCCATGCAAAATGGAAGGCTGCAAACATGGAAGAATTTTGGGTGCAGTGATTTCTTTTAAGCTTACTAAGGACATTTCTTGTTAGTTCAAACTCTTCTTTTAATGGAAATCACAGCACTGAGCACCAAGCACATCTAGTATTCCCCAGCTGATATGATTTAACCTTTTCTTTCATTTAACTTGAAATGTTTTGAAAAAGGTTATTTCCCTATTAGTATGGCTTTATATTGAATTTATAATAATATTCTTATCTTGTAAATCTTTCTTAACAGATACATATTATCAGTCGGATTCTGATAACTGGAAATATGGAAGAAAAGTAGCTGAAGGTTAATCTCTCAGCCAGAGATTCTTTGAAGTGTGATCTGGACCCTTTAGGAGCTCCTAAAAACATTTGGCTCACAATTCCTGTCCCTCCGCCTCCCACCCCCGACATTAGTCTGAGTCAAGGACTTCCTTGTTGCAGGCATTTCATAACATCTGTGGTTTTTTTCAACCACCATAATTGTTTGCTTACACACCTTTTACCACATTTCCCAGAAAATCTAAGAGCAGTGCTGTCCTACCTGCCCTTCCAGTCCATAATCTCTCAGGTTGGCCAACCAGAACTTGGCATCATGCCACCGCCAGAGAAAGGGGGATGTGCAAACAGGGCAATGACCTTTGGGGGCCTATTGAGGGATGCATCTTGATCCATTTTCCCCAAGGCTTATTAGCAATCTTTCTCTGTGTTAAAGGGATTTGCCCATGTGCTCAACAATTAATTTTTGACCATAGAAACAGGAAATGTTCTTCATATAGAGCTGACCGGACAAGTGTTCCCAACAAGTTTACATCGCTGGTTCCTCCCAGCCCTTCAAATCCAGTGATTTGAATGCTCTGCTTTCACATAGTAAGCCAAATATAACCTAACCAAAGTGGCTGGATTTGCACAAACATATTAAGCCACCATCTGACTATGGCTAATGTTAACCAAGTTTAGGACATGCCAATGGATCCACTAATCTTTACGTGTGAACAGAGTGGGAGTCCATGTGGGTTGAGGATAGACCCCCCACAAGAACTGAACCAATATTAACCTTTCTTCCCCTTCTCCATCAAGAGCCTTCATACAAGGGAGACCCCGAGGAGCAAAGGTGGAAGCCTGCAGAGAAACTGACTTGGGGCTGGCTAGTGGGAGGCTTTCATCCCCGCTTCAAGGATGACTCTGGGTTCGAGCTTTGCGACTCTGACTTTGCATCGTTCTGAAATAGACACCTTATTAAATAGTGCATTGAAGTAAACATGGCAAAGTTGAGCAATGTGGTGCCTCAATCCCAAAGAGCTGCAAGTCGACTCAGCATTGAAAATGCTGCTCCAGATCTGATGCAACCGCAGGTGTGCTGATGAATTTTGTTATTTATTTGTTTGATTTTTTAAATAATATTTTATTAATTTTCCAATTTTACATTTAAGTATTTAAAAAGCCCCCTTCATGGATTACTGCCTTGTCATGGTGAAGGGGCTTGCGTAATTCAATGAATCTATGAGCTATGCCGTGCAGGGCCACCCAAGACGGACAGGTCATAGCAGAGAGTTCTGACAAAACGTGATCCACTGGAAATGGCAACCCACTCCAGTATCTTTGCCATGAAAACCCCATGGACAGTACCAAAAGGAAAAATGATATGACGCTGGAAGATGAGCCCCTCAGGTCGGAAGGCGTCCAGTATGCTACTGGGGAAGAGCAGAGGGCTAGTACTAGTAATGCCAGAAAGAACGAAGCGACTGGGCCAAAGCCGAAAGGACGCTCAGCTGTGGATGTGTCTGGTGGTGAAAGGAAAGTCCGATGCTGTAAAGATTTTTTTTCCATAGAACCTGGAATGTAAGATCCATGAATCAAGGAAAGCTGGACGTGGTCAAACGAGATGACAAGACTGAACATCAACATCTTAGGAATCAGCAAACTAAAATGGACAGGAATGGGTGAATTTAATTTAAAAAGCATTAGGCCACTCAGGTATGAACTACATCATATCCCTGATGAATATACAGTAGAGGTGACAAATAGATTTAGATATGATACACAGAGTGCCCGAGTCCTTCGGGAGAGGGGCGGTATAGAAATCCAAATAATAAATAAATAAATAAATAAACTAAGGATGGAGGTTCGCAACATTGTACAACAGGTAGCAACCAAAACCATCCCAAAGAAAAAGAAATGCAAGAAAGCAAAATGGCTGTGTGAGGAAGCTTTGCAAATAGCTGAGGACAGGAGGAAAGTGAAAGGCAAGGGAGAAAAAGAAAGATACGCCCAATTAAATGCAGAATTCCAGAGAATAGCTAGAAGAGATAAGAATGCCTTCTTAAATGAACTGTGCAAAGAAATAGAAGAAAACAATAGAATAGGGAGGACCAGAGATCTCTTCAAGAAAATTGGAGAGTTGAAGGGAACGTTTCATGCAAAAATGGGCATGATAAAGGACCAAAATGGCAGGAACCTAACAGAGGCAGAAGAGGTGGAAAAATTACATAGAAGAACTATACAAGAACGAGCTTAACGTCCCTGATAACCACGATGAGGTGGTCACTGACCTCCAGCCAGACATCCTAGAATGTGAAGTGAAGTGAGCCTTACGAAAGCTGAGCAACAACAAAGCTAGTGGAGGTGACAGTATTCCAGCTGAGCTATTCAAAATCTTAAAAGACGATGCAGTAAAAGTGCTACACTCAATTTGCCAGAAAATTTGGAAAACTCAAGAGTGGCCACAGGATTGGAAAAGATCAGTTTACATTCCAATTCCAAAGAAAGGCAGTGCCAAAGAATGTTCAAACTATCGCACCATTGTATTCATTTCACATGCTAGTAAAGTTATGCTTAAAATTCTACAAGCTAGACTCCAGCAGTATGTGGATTGAGAACTACCAGAAGTACAGGCAGGATTTGAAGAGACAGAGGAACTAGAGATCAAATTGCCAACATATGCTGGATCATGGAGAAAGCTAGGGAGTTCCAGAAAAACATCTACTTCTGCTTCATTGACTATGCTAAAGCATTTGAATGTGTGGATCACAACAAACTGTGGCAAGTTCTTAAAGAGATGGGCGTACCAGACCATCTTATTTGTCTCTTGAAAAACCTATATGCAGGTCAAGAAGCAACAGTGAGAACTGGACACGGAACCACTGATTGGTTCAAAATTGGGAAAGGAGTCCAGCAAGGCTGTATACTGTCACCCTCCTATTTAACTTATATGTAGAGTACATCATGAGAAAGGCAGGGCTAGGAACTAAAGAGCCTCTTGTTGCGGGTGAAGGAGAGTGTAGAATTTGGCTTGAAACTTAACATTAAGAAAACCAAGATCATGGCATCTGGCCCTCTCAATTCCTGGCAAATAGATGGGGAAGAAATGGAGGTAGTGACAGATTTTATTTTTCTGGGCTCCAAGATCACCGCAGACAGGGACTGCAGCCAAGAAATTAAAAGATGCTTGCTCCTGGGAAGGAAAGCCATGGCAAATCTAGACAGCACACTAAAAAGCAGAGACATTACCCTGTCAACAAAAGTGCGTATAGTCAAGGCTATGGTCTTCCCAGTTGCAATGTATGGCTGTGAAAGTTGGACCATAAAAAAGGCTGAGTGCCAAAGAATTGAGGCCTTTGAACTATGGTGCAGGAGAAGACTCCTGCGAGTCCCTTGGACTGCAAGGCGATCAAACCAGTCAGTCCTAGAGGAGATCAACCCTGACTGTTCTTTAGAAGGCCAGATCCTGAAGCTGAAACTCAAATACTTTGGCCACCTAATGAGAAGGAAGGAGTCACTGGAGAAGAGCCTAATGCTGGGAAAGATTGAGGGAAAGAGAAGAAGGGGACGACAGAGAATGAGGTGGCTGGATGGAGTCACTGAAGCAGTAGGCGTGAGCTTAAATGGACTCCAGAAGATGGTAGAGGACAGGAAGGCCTGGAGGAACGTTGTCCATGGGGTCGCGATGGATCAGACACAACTTTGCAACTAATAACAAATTTAAAAAGCAATGTGGTGGCTGGGTTAGTCAATAGTTTGATAACAAAATCTTTAGTACAAATCTCAAGTTATAACATCAAATATTTCCTCTCTTTTTCCCTTAACATTTACAGTCTCATATTTAAGCTGATACAGTTCTTATTATATCAACTCAGTAAAAACAACATTATTACATTTATTAATAAAATTTTAGCTTATACATATCTAATTATTTTTACATTCAATCTTCATAAACAATCCATATCCTGTTATTAATTTTTCCCAATTTTTTGTTTCCCATCAATATTCCAATTTCATCTTTGATATTTATAATTTTCAGGTAATCAAGATTTCCCTTATCTCAATTCATAACAAAATCTAATATCAAAAATACATATTTTATCTATTTGAATATAATCTTGTTCTATTTCCTACATGTTATCTATTTCCCACCATATTAAATCATCTACTTAATAATACAAGATCCCCTTTAATAAATCAAAACCATTGTATATATTACCTGGGTTAATCAATAAATCAAACATATTCATAATATTTTTTTCTTTTAGGTGTAATTTTTAAATATTAAACAGATAAAATCCTAATTTTCAACTAATTTCAAAATATTTTAAATCTAATGACCAGAATTCCCCTTATCTCAACTTCTCCCTCTAACCCTCTAATTAATAATATGAAATCCCCTCTAATAAATCAAAACCCCAAGTTGTCTCCCTATTATTCCAATTCCTCATAATTGCCCTGATATGTATATCTGTTTGATTTTTTACGCTGTCTTTATAGGTAGCTCAAGGCATAAATATATTTAATACTCCTTCCACCTCCTATTTTCCTCACAACAACAACCCTGCAAGGTGGGTTGGGCCAAGGGAGAAGGATTGGCCCAAAGTCACCCAGCCAGTTTTCACACCTAAGGCAGGACTAGAACTCAAGATCTCCTGGTTTGTAGCCTGGTGCCTTAACCAGAAGACCAGACTGGCTCTCTAATCATCATCCATTATTATTTCAGTTTTGAAACTAGGATATCTAGCTCAACAAGGCTGTTTGAAGTCAAGGTGGCTTCATTTAACCTCAGAAAAGTACTTCTTTCAGCAAAGGGAAAGTTCTGATTAGAATGGGCCAGTAAAGCTCTGCCTAGGTTGAGAAAGAACTTGAGGCAATTGGACAAGCTGAGTAGGCTTAACAAGGACCAAATTTTCCATCTCCCAGCACAACACGCACAAAAGACTGTTCTGACCTCTGTTCCCCATCTGACCTTCTCTGCAAATCTCTTTCTCTTGTGTTACTTGGGAAAAATAAGGGCAAAAGATTGCCGCTCCACGCCTTCTCGTGTTGGGCTCTGTAATTTTGTTTCTGGCTACATCCTTCCCATTCCTCCTGTTTTTAGAAATGAAAATGTAGTCCCCTGGTTGCAAAAAGTTGGCTCTCCCCTTCAAATATAAGACTCTTTTTCAGGATAAAATTGTATCTTGCCTGTATCCATTTCATGTTCCACGGTATATGCACTGACTCTTCCATGTTGTTTCTTTCTATTATCTATCTTTATCTGTCTAAGAGACCCTACATCATTTCAGATTGGTGGCTGTCCAGTCTTTTCTTGAAAACCTAAAGTGATGAAGCACCTACAGATTCTGACAGCAAGCTGTTCCACTGGTTAATTGTCCTCACTGTTAGGAAGTTTCTCCTTAATTCCAGGTTGCTTCTCTCTTTGATCAGTTTCCATCCGTTTCTTCTTGTCCTGCGTTCAGGTCCTTTGGAAAATAGGTTCTTTGTAGGAGCCCGCTGCTATCTTATCCCCCTAGTCTTTCTTTTCTCTAGACTAGCCAAACCCAAATACTGCAACTGTTCTTCATATGTTTTGTCTCCAGGCCTTTAATCAGTTGTTCTTCTTTGCAGTTTTTCCAAAGTCTCAACAGCTTTTTTGAAATGGGATGACCAAAATTGGATGCAGTATTGCAGGTATTACTTATTTTCTATCTATCATCTATCATCAATTTATCATCTATCCATCTTTCAATGGATCCATGATCTATCAATCATCTCTGTCATCTGTTTATCTGTCTGTCATCAATCATCTATCAGCTATCACCTAGCTATCATCTATAATATCTCCCTCAATCTCTCTCTCATCTATCCAATTTGCAAAACCATCTGACTTCCAGCTGCAAACCAGTTTTGTTGCCATTTCAGTTGCCAAATGTTCATGCAAGGCAGCAGCCAAAAGCAGCAAAGCATTGGTATGATTTTGAAGCACCTTCCCCAAATTCTGCAGTGCAGAGTCTGCCACCCTCCCTTCCTTTAAGGCTCTGAAGGGAAGCCCAGCTGGTCACAGGATTTTCCAACCCCTGGGAAGCATCTGCGGGAGGGATCTGGCAGCCACCACCATCTTGTGGGTCTGGCGGGGTTGCCATTGGTCTTGCGGGAAAGACCTGCAGGTACCACCTCACCCACGTCATTCTTTCCTGCTGCCCTCCCTTGTTTGGGGGAGGGGGTTCCTCCCAGGACATCCATATTCCAACTGCCCCCTCTTCGGCTTCACTTTGGACTGGCCCTGCAGGGCACCCAACACTGGCACACATGTGCACTGTGCAGGGCATGAGAACATGGAGGGCAGACGGGCTCGGCCACCTCCTACCCAAAGGGAAACATCTGGAAAAGGAAGGCCCATCACCTGACCTCTGAGGCTGCACAAAGCCACTCTGGCATTGAGCCAAGATCATGTGAACTATTAGTACCGCTTTATAAAGCCTTAGTAAGACCGCACTTGGAATACTGCTGCCTGTTTTGATCAGTATATTGTGAAAAAGATGTTCAGATTCTGAAAAGAGCACAGAGAAGAGCAACAAAGATTATTAGGGGGCTGGAAGCTAAAACATATGCAGAACAGTTGCAGGAATTGGGTATTTCTAATCTAGTGAAAAGACGGACTAGGGGGAGACATGACAGCAGTGCTCCAATATCTGAGGGGCTGACATAAAGAAGCGGGGTAGGTCAACTTATTTTCCAAAGCACCAGAACGCAAGACAAGAAACAATGGATGGAAACTAATCAAGGATAGGAGCAACCTAGAACTAAGGAGGAATTTCCTGACAGTGAGAACAATTAATCAGTGGAACAGAAGTTGCCTCCAGAAGTTGTGGGTGCTCCATCACTGGAGGCTTTTAAGAAGAGACTGGACAGCCATTTGTCTGGAATGGTATAGGGTCTCCTGCTAGAGCAGAGGGCTGGACTAGAAGACCTCCAAGGTCCCTTCCAACTCTATTACTCCATTCTGTTCTTTCTGATGTCTGATGTCCATCAGGTTATGAGAGAATCTGCCCAGAACAATGGGCTCCAGACTCAGAATGCCACTCTGGGACAGTCTGGATGCTGCTACCTGCCAAGCATTGATGGAACTCCAGAAATTCAATGGCTGAGGAAGGGACCCCACCCCACATGTGACTCTGACCTCTGAAGCTGAAAGAACTTGGACTTCAATTAGTGCAGGTTCGAGTCCCACCGGGCTCAAGGTTGACTCAGCCTTCCATCCTTCCGAGGTAGGTAAAATGAGGACCCAGATTGTTGGGGGCAATAAGCTGACTTTGTAATAATGCCGCTGGGGGGGGGGGCAAAAGCCCTAATAAGCAGGCATATACATAGAATGAAGGCTACTGCTAAGCACATTGATTTGTGCTTTAAATTGTAAGCAGCCCTGAGTCTTTGGAGAAGGGTGGGATATAAATGGGATTTAAAAAAAAATCCTTTTCCCCCCCACTGCGGATTGTCCTCGACTTACAACTGACTGCTCAGTGATCGCTTAAAGTTCCAACAGCCACACACCCCTGGTGGTCACACATTCTGGACAATGAATCTGCTTAATAAGTGCCATCAAAAAAGGCGGTAAAATCAGGCTAAGTCGCATAGTCACCTGCTTATCAACCAACACGACTTCCAGGCTTAATCACTCTCATAAATTGCAGACTCCCTATATAGGTAATCCTCAATGAGGACCCAGATTGTTGGAGGCAATTAAGCTGACTTTGTAATAATGCCGCTTGGGGGGTGTATGAAAGCCCTAATAAGCAGGCATATACATAGAATGAAGGCTACTGCTAAGCTTGTAAGCCGCCCTGAGTCTTCGGAGAAGGGCGGGATATAAATGGAATTTAAAAAAAAAAGCCCCAGCACACTTTGTGCAACTGAAATGACCAGCAAATCTTGGTGCTTCCTTTCCATAGGGAAGAGCTGCACCAGTTGTTATGCAAGAGGGATTGAGAAAGATAGAGATAGAGATAGAGGAGATAGATAGAGACAGAGACAGAGACAGAGACAGAGACAGAGACAGAGACAGAGACAAGGATGGAGAAAGAGAGGGAGGGAGGGAGAGGGAGGGAAAGAAAAAGGGGGAGACAGAGAGGGAGGGAGGGATGGTGTGTGTGTGTGTGTGTGTGTGTGTGTGTGTGTGTGAGAGAGAGAGAGAGAGAGAGAGAGAGAGAGAGAGAGAGAGAGAGAGAGAGAGAGAGAGAGGGAGGGAGGGAGGGAAGGAAGGAGACACCACCTCGCTTTGCCTAGCTTATGGCTCAACATTGTTCTGTGTCCAGAGGGTGACAAACCTCCCCCCATCAAGCTGGACCCTTTGCACGGCCAGGCAGCCCCTCCCCTCCACATTCCTACCTTTCTGCCCTGCCAGGGCCCTGGGCTCAAAGTGCCAAGACGCTCCCCTGCAGTTGCCTCTCCTGGTGGCCTTTGGTTTGCCAGGGAAGGAGCCGTGTGGCAGCAGCCGCCGCCGCCACAGGTGAACTTTATAAAGGGGAGGGGCAAGGAGGAAGGGAGCCAATGGCCTGGGCAGAAGACAGGCTGAAAGAACGTGGACTTCACGCCCTGCTTCTGGGGCTCTGCCTCACAGGGAAAGGCCAGAAGGGCAGCTCCACCGTTTGGAAACAGGCAGGCTAAGCCCTTGAGGTGCCTGGAGGAGCATCCCTGCCAGACGCAAGGCAAGCGGTTGCCTGCTTTCCGCTCCCCTCCTGCCTGGCTGCAGCAGAGCAGCAAAGCCACCCTGCAGAGAAGGACAGCTGGGCCACTTCCGAGGGCCCTTCCCAGCCTATGAAAGGAGACCCCGAGCCGTGTGCTGCAGGCTGGCAGGAGGCTGGAGCTGAAAAGACGTCTCTTCTCACCAGATTGGGATCCAAGAGAGATTCTCTTCAGTTCAGCGAAGGATGCTCTCCCTGCCCCGGGTCCATTGAAATCCATTACGATCACATACGAAAGCTATTTAGGCCTGAGTGAAGCTGCTTAGCACGCAAATTCAAACGAAAGGTGAGCCTTGCCCGCTTTCTTCTACCTGCGGAATGAAGGGGGGCCATCAGCCTCTTTCTGCCACCTCCCTTTGCTGGGGAGGCGGCTCAGGTCCTCTGTAGCTGCTGCCCCAGCACTCACCACCTCCTCGCAGCCCACCTCGCAGTCTGCCAGGGGCTGAAGGAGAAAAAACCCTGGCATTCTGTCTCTGCCCCACTGGCAAGCCCCGGGCCTGCAGAGGCACCAGGTTGACAAATTGTGCCAGCCTCATTCTCAGGCATCGGCCAAGTCGAGCAGAGGGCTTGGGGCATCCCTCAACCTTTCTCCCCCCCCTTTTCTAAAAACTGTCAGCTGGCAGGGAAACACCTGCCCATCAGCCTCCTTCGCCCTGCCTGGGAGTGGCAGGTGGTGGGTGTCAAGTGGCTTCACGTGGGTCACTCTGGCCCCGAACACAGGAGTCCGGAAGGGGGCGGGAAGGGTTAGGGTCTGGTGGCCAAAAAGGGTGTGTCTGTGTATCTGTGTAAACCAACGTGGGGTGGCCAACGGAACCAGCAGGCTCACTGACCACAACAGAGACCAAAGGGTTGGTGGTGTGTAGATTGCCTCCAGAGCGCAAACCAGAACAGCTAAGAGCGACTCGAGGCTGCCCTGGCATGGGCTGCAGACCAGAGGAAGGGGACCCACATGGCTGCAGCATGAGAAAGAGGCAGGTATGCTCAGCCGTTATGGGCCAGTGAGAAAAGCCACAGTGAGAAAAAGTAGCATCTTTTCCCCTCTTCCAACACCGGCTTGGGTGGCCTCAAAGGGGGAGGAAGAGCTTTGTGGAGGGAAGTCAGCAACTGTGGCGACTGGAAATGGGGGGGCAGGAGAAAGGTCAGCAGTGGGGCAATCCGAGAGGGCTTCTTCCGGTCAGATTCTGCACTTCCCATAAATGCTCCACTTGCCTTCCAAGCACCCTGAAGGGATGTGCCAAAGAGCCAGCTGGTGCTGGGCTTCACAGACTCAAAGTGGGGAGGGGGCACCCACGAGAGACATTTGGCAAATGACACTTCTTCACACATATGTAAAGTCTTTGTCTAAGCACATCTGCACTGACCGGTCAAATAACAGACTTTATTCTTGGCTTGGAGAAGTCCAAATTCAGTTTTATCCCACCAGTGGATGCTCTCTCCCCCGCGTGCTGCAAAGGGGCTTTCTGCCACCCAACGCAGGGACCAGCCACGTCTGAGCGGCTCTTGGTTTAGGCCGACTGGGAGGAGGTGGGATGGAGGTGGAAGATGGAGAGGAAACCAGCAAATAGGTGTTTACAGAAACAAGAGGATGGCAGCTTACCTAGTTTCCAAAACAGCAACAGCTTTGCTATGAGGAAGTTTGCTTCATGTGGGAGAGAGGATGGGCGAGATCCTTATGCAACATGGAGCGTTGTGATGTGCCAAGCAACCAGGTGAAGCCTGATCCTAGACAAAATGCCAGTTGGACTCTGGCCAACAGAAGCAAAACATTGACTGACCTTGTTTTGGCAGTTGTTACTGTAATTCTTTGGGACATTTTGCACCAGTCTCAGCTGAAGTATCCCATAATAACCAGTAAGATGAGACCCTGCTGAAATACATCCTGCCAAAGGGGTGGATGAGTTGGGAAGGGCTTGCTCCGAGGGATCTCGGAGTCCTAGTGGATAATCACTTAGATATGAGCCAGCAGTGTGCTGCAGCTGCCAAAAAAGCCAACACAGTGCTAGGCTGCATTAACAAAGGGACAGATTCAAGATCACGTGAAGTACTAATACCACTTTACAATGCCTTGGTAAGGCCACACCTGGAATACTGCATCCAGTTTTGGTCACCATGATGTAAAAAAGATGTTGAGACTCTAGAAAGAGTACAGAGAAGAGCAACAAAGATGGTCAGGGGACTGGAGGTTAAAACATACAGTATAAGGAACAGCTGCTGGAATTGGGTATGTCTAGTTTAACGAAGAGAAGGGTTAGGGGTGACATGATAGCAGCGTTCCAATATCTCAGGGGCTGCCACAAAGAAGAGGGAGTCAAACTATTCTCCAAAGCGCCCGAAGGCAGGACAAGAAGCAACAGATGGAAACTAATCAAGGAGAGAAGCAACCTGGAACTAAGGAGAAACTTCCTGACAGTTAGAACAATTAACCAGTGGAACAACCTGCCTCCAGAAGTTGTGAATGCTCCAGCACTGGAAGATTTTAAGAAGAGACTGGACAGCCATTTGTCCGAAATGATATAGGGTTTCCTGCCTGAGCAAAGGGTTGGACTAGATGACCTCCAAGGGTCCCTTCCAACATTATTATTATTATTATTATTATTATTATTATTATTATTATTATTATTATTATTATTATTATTATTATTATTATTATTATTCATCGCAGTCAGCCAGATGTTCAGACTGGATTTGGCATTTTTGTCTACCTATCGAGTCCTTACCAAGGACCTGGGATAGGCAGATGTGGATGTTTGATGCTATTACAGATATCGTCGCAGGATGGAAGCAGTTCCTAGTAAGGCTGCCTTTTGCAATTGACTGATGGCGAATTTGTCAATGCCGATGATGGTGTCCAAGTGGTGCTCCAGTTGTTTTGCAATTGCACCCAAGGGGCCTGTTACTATTGGTACTACCCTTGCTTGCCTTTGCCACAGTCTTTCTATTTCTATTTGTAGGTCTTTGTATGTTGTTGTTGTTGTTGCTGTTGTTGTTGTTGTTGTTGTTGTTGTTGTTATTATTATTATTATTATTATTATTATTATTATTATTATTATTATTATTATTATTATTTCTTGCATTAAGAGTGGCTGGGTTCAGATCTACTTGGCCAGAACAGTCCCCGCTGGGCATCTGTGCGGTGGGCACAGCCGGCATCTCCCTTAGGGCTGAATTGATCCAGACAAACTGAACCTGAAGGGGAGGAGGTCAAAATGCACCAGCCTTTTGATGGAAAGCTTCTTGTGAGCCCCGACAGTTGATAGGTGACTAATTTCTCTTTCCATTTGCTATGAGGGCCCGGCCTTCCTTTCATGTGGTAAAAGTCCACTCTGGCCTGGCTTCTTTCTTTGATCCCTCTGGGGTGCCACCTGGGCAGCCAGCCCAGGGCTCCAAGGTGAAGCCTACAATGGGACTAGGTTCTGCTCTGGCCCACCACCTTCAACCCAGGGCAAAGGTTGGGAAGAGAGGGAGTTCACAGTCAGTTCACAGATTGGCTCAGAAGGACATCTCAACAACGTCTTGAGGCCACTAGAATGCCAGCCAGCTCATCGGGGTGGGGGTGGGGGAAACATGCCTGACTGAGCTGGACAATGGCCCTTGAGAGATGCTATCTTCTAAACGAGTCTTTGGCTTGAGCTGACCCAAGATCTTCCTGTTTTACCAGTAGAACAACCTTCAGGCAGGGATGGAAGAAGCCTCTGCAGGTAAGACGATAGTGCTTTATAAGTAAAAGGTACCCCAGAACTGGCCCAAATCCCTTATGATGTAAAGGAAAGCAATCCGGGCCAACCCAACATTTCCCACCTAAAGGAGGAGATCTGCAGAATTGAATGGGCACTTGCCTGGCTAAGTTCTGAGCGGCTGGCACTCAGAGAAGGCAGCTGTAGCATGAAATCACCACCACATTTTGCCAATGACGACAAAGGATGAAGGTGATAACAGCGCTGCTCAACTCACCTCTTGCAAGAAGCCAGCCCTGGTTGCCTCTACTTCATCCTTCACTGGCCTTGGTGAAGGATCTGCCCAGGAGCTCCCTGGCCAATTCCATCACTCTCCACACGATGCTGGCCCTGAAGCTCCCACCCACTGAGGCCCCTGCTGCATCTCAGTCCTGAGTTCACTCTTTCTGACCTCCAATGATGGAGGAGGGGGTCACCAGGTGGGTTGAGGAGCACAGACTTCTGCTGCAGGCCAGATGTGGTCCTGGGCTCAGAGAAGCCCCTCCTGCTTTTCAAGCTGCTGTTTGGGTTGCTAACTTCCATCAGCACCCTGTTCTTTGGGGCTGCCGTGGGGTACCTGGTGCCCCTCAGCCAAGGTGGAACTGGGGCTGCAGCACTGAGACAGGCGAGCTGTGTGGTCGGGCAGCTGAAATTCCCAAAGTGTTTTTCCTAAAATATGGAGGATTTTCCTTCCCGGCTCAGCTCCCTTGCATGCTGGTCTTCATTATCTTGAGGCATTGTTTACTGCCTAGAAAGGCAGAGTGGAAATTTTGTGACATTTGTACACACCATTCAAGGCCTACGTTACGTGTCAACGCTGCTAACATTGGATGGAAACAATGCCTCGATGTTCCTTGAAGAGTTTCATCTGTCGGAACCATGACAGTATGGCACACTTAAGCACACGGCTGATACGTTCCAGATGTTCTGAGTGGCCACCCGCTAGTTTACAGTGCTCAAACCAGAGGGAGCATCTTTATCCCAGCAACTCAGAGACGAGGAACCAAGACCCCCTCCGTGGTGCTGAAGAAAAGCAGGAAAGGACGCCAGAATCCCAAAGGGTTGGGCCTCTCTGCGGGGACAGGCTACAGCGGCGACCCTCAGCTTATGCCCAGCAAACTGAGCAAAAGGGGTCCACGCAACGCAAGAGACGGGAGGGACCTTCGGGATCGTTACGTCCAACCTTGCCAGAAGCAGGAATCCAGGATCTCCAACGGGTGCACCACACAGACTGTTTAAACCCCCATCGCCCTTACCTTCAAACCAAAATATCAAACCAAAATCCTTTTCTTTTTTACACCGGAGATTCTTCTGTTGCACCTATCAAGCACAAGGGGGGGCGCATGGGAGGCTCTCTTCCTGCACGACAGCCTGACTTTGCGCCCCCAACCCCAACGCCCCCACCTGTCTAGCGGGCTGGCTTAAGTCGTGCCGGGTCCCAGACCGAGCCCCCGGTTGCTGGCCGGCAGAGCAGGCGGGGCGCTCCGTCTCAGGTCCGTTTTGTTGGCCTCTGAGGGTCCCAAGGGACGCTCTACTCTGCCTCGAGGGGGGTTCGGCGGAGACCGGGCAGCCTACGCGAAGTTTCCTGGCGCAGAGGAGCGGGCCGCGTCTCCCCGGACCAGAGACGCGGCCGAAGATCGGCTCTCCCCGGCCGCGCGCCGCGCGCCCGTGCCCAGAAAAGCAGAGCCGCCTCCCGCGAGCCGAGGGCGGAGGGCGGGCAGGAGCCGGAGGGGCCGCGCGGGCAGCGCCAGCCGGGCAGGAGGGCGCCGTCTGCTGCACGGCGCCGCCCGATTCCCCCCGGCCTCCCGGCGCGACGGGCGACGCGTCTCGGGCGGCGATGGGCTCCCGGCTGAGCCGGCAGAGCGGCGCGGAGGCGCCGGGCGTCCCCGCCCGCTCCAAGGGGCCGCTCCGCGGCAGGAGCCGCCCAGAGGAGCAGCTGCGCCGCCGCGGCCCGGACTGCCGGCTGGCCTCGCTGCTGCTCGGCTCGGAGAAGCGGCCGGCGGGGCTGCGCAAGAGCCGCCCGGCGGCGCCCTACGTGCGGCGGGTGGGCTGGATCCGCGAGATCCAGGCCACCCTCCGCGAGCACCGGCACGAGCAGGCGGGGCAGCTGCTGCGGCTGCTGCGGAAGGTAAGGGGGGCGGGACGGCGGCCCCGGCGCTTTTCTTCCCTCCGGCGGGCGAGGCAGACGCGCGGAGCCCTCTTCGGCAGAGCGAGCCGGGCGGGCGCGTCTCCGGCGAGAAGCTTCGCTCGGAGCGCGGCTGTCGGGCGGGCCGGCGGCTGGGAAAGGGCGCCGCGGCGGGGATGGGGAGAAAGCGCGGCGAAGGGGGGGGGGGGGCGGGGAGCGGCGCTTCCTAACGGCACGGCCGTTGGAAGCCTCTCCAGCTCGGTGGGTGCAGGCAGCCCCCAAAGACCAGCCGGGCAAAGACGTGGAGGCTCCAATCACACACACACACACACACACACACACACACACCCCGCGGGATTTTGTACTAGCTGACATTTTGGGATTTCCCCCCTCCCCCGCAACACCGAAAGAGTCCCCTGACCTGGAGGCAGAAATGCGGCAGACCTGGGGCCGGTTACAAGAGGCTGCCCGGGGCAGTGCCAAGCAAAAGACACCCTCCCCTGGCAGCCCTGCTGGGATGGCAGGTTTCCCCAGGTGTGGATTGTCCCAGCCTTTCCAGGCCCAGTTCCAAGGGCAGGCCAGCCTTTGTGTGACTGCTGGAGAGCAATTGTGTTGCCCAGTCCGTTGTTGACTCTGTCAGTTGTGGGTGCTGTGAGTTTGCTGTAGCTTCTGCTCCTTAGTCAAAAGTGTCCTCCTGATCCAGAGAGACCCTGCACCTAGCAGGAGAGCAGGAGGGGTGGTCAGTGGTGCCAGGCAGGTGAAGACGAGTGCCCACTCGAACACCAGGGTTGGAAGAGATGCTAGAAGAAGCAGCTTTGTCAAACAAGCTCTGATGGGGGTGGGGAGCAGTTGCTCTTGGACCTTTTTTTCTATCAAAAAATTCAGTTGGTTCATCTGCCCAAGAGCTGCTGCCAGCAATTTTGCAGCTGGGGATTGCATTGAAAGAGTTTTAAGGACCTCAGCTACAAGGATGCAATCTTTCCAGCCTCTGGAGCTGCCCAGCACCTGAGTGATGAGATCTGCACCCTCACCCTCCAGAGGCCTGGCTTGCTTGCTGGCCAGTGGCATGGCTGGGGGGCTTCCTCTTCAGTGCCCACCCAGTTCTTAGCCACTTTTGCTCTCTGCTCATAGGACCTTGGCCTGGAGGGGACGTTCCTCAGTGAAGTGCTCTACAAGAAGGCCACCTTCCTCAACCTGGTGGACCCCATCTCCCACGACCTCCTCATGAGCCTGGCCAGAGACCTGCAGTGCCCCAAAAAGGTAAGGGCCACTGGGCCCCTTGGGGGGGAGCACGTGCCCTAAGGCACCATGGCACGTAGGTCTCTGGGTGGGGAAAGAGGCCACTGTCTGGGGGGCCCTGCTGGCACCTCCTCCAGAAAAGCTTGGCTGCCTGGGGGCTGCATCTGCGGAAAGGGCAGACCAGGGGGCCAAAAGGCCTGATGGCCACCATACAGGGGCCAGTTCCTATCCAACCGCTAGGAGAGCTGGTCTTCCTCCTCAGCAGGGTAAAGGGCACGTGCGGCCTTTCCCTCCCACTTCGGCCTGGCCGAGGAACTCCAGGCCTCAGGCACCCTCAGGTCCTCCTGCCTTGGGAAGAAGGACAGAAGCAAGTTGCGGTATCCAGCCACCGTCACCCCCGTTGGGTGTAGCTGTGAGGAAAGGGGCAGCTTCATGTTGCACACTCCTTGCCGGGAGCCCAGAGATGCCTCCTCCTCTTTCTTCCCCTGCTGTGGGCTAAGTTAGGGAGGGGAGTTTCAGCTAGGAAAGATTGGAGGGGCTTCCCAGGCCCTCGGCCACCCTTGCCCTGGCCCCCAGCCTGCCTCTGCCCTGAGGGGGGGGGATGGGCCTTGATCTTGTCAGCTGGCCCTGCCTCCCATGGTTATCCATGTCTCCCCACGTCCTCCTCTGCAGAGACCTCACAGGATCCCCTCTCCAAAAGAGCAGCCTCTGCAGCGATCCAGTCACCTCAGTCCAGAAGTGCCAGTGGGAATCCCAGGAACCTGCCAGAGAAGCCGGGTCTTTGGGCCGTGGCTCTTCTGGCCCTGCTCTGTGTTCCTGCCCTGGATGAAATGGGGGCAGAGGCAGGACAGGCTGGCAGATGGAAAGGAGAGGTTTTTAGGCTGGCCTCCAGTAGAGACACTTGCTGGGTTTTTTAGATTTAAAAATGTTCAGATTATGCTGCTCTTCTTTTAAGAGGTACAAAAGTTCTATTATGTTAGGGACTCCCAAAATTGAGATCTCTGGATTTCTGAGCAGAGCCTAGGTGGAAGAACAAAAATGATCCAGTAGAATCACAGGAGAGGATCGGCATGTCCCCCAATGGCTGCATGGTCTCCTCTGATTCCTGGCTGATAGTCACCGGAGCCTTTGGAAAGGCAAAGCTGCTGGCTGGAGCCAGGCATCTCCCAGGGCAGAGCTCAGACCCTGAGCGCTTGGAAAGGAGGCAGATGTGGGACTGGCAGCTCTGAAACTGAGAGGGGCCCCGGCCCCTGCCCACGGCTGCCACTTCCCTGCTTTCAGGAATACGATCCGTGGAAATCCTCCGACCGGATCTGCCGGCAGCTGATCTACCACTTGACTCCACACTCCAAATGGCATTGGTCTGGGCTGCCCCATCGCAAGTCCCACAGCAGGTGAGCAGAAATGGTGTGCCACAGAAATCCTTCTGTGGATGGTCGGGGGTTGCAGGAACCAGGAGGAAAAGCAGTATTAGAGGGTGTGACACGAGCTCAGTTTCCACAGCAGATGAAATCCAAAGTAACAAAACAAGCAGCATTCCAAACAAATTATAATATAATAATGCGATAGCCTAGTTCACACAATGTGATTAGACAAGGCCCAGATTTCCATCCACAAAAGTCTGTTTAGGGCATAAGGTGCAAGGACAACAGCTGAGCCAAAGACGCCCCTCCCCCTTGTCCTTCTGCTCCTCTTCCGGCCAAGGCAAGCCCCCTTACCCAGCGCCATTCCCCGGCAGCCAGAACACAAAGCAGCCGTAGCTCACCGCACTCGCTCCAGCTCCCCCCCTCCCCACAGACACACAGCAGGAGGATGGGAAATTAGATCCAGTGGATGGAAGGGTTGCAAGCGCTTATTTGGGGTCTAATGCTGCAATCCCCTCCCCCACCATGATCTTGGGTGTGGGACCTCCACACAAAACTTACTCAAACTCCTTGACTGAGGATCAACCAATGGAAAGGGATGGCTTGGCCAAAATAGCTGGCTCAAGCTAGGCCCCTGCAGCAAACAACGGTGGTGCCAGACTAGACCAGCCTACGGTAACGCCGTCATGCACTGCCTCAGTGCACTTGCACCCCAAATGGAACCCAAGCAGGCCAGGTGGAGCATTTGTGTGATGTGGCCCATTTTGGATTGTCCCCCTCCCCCTCTCCAGACACCCAGTTTTCTGAAGGGAGCAGCCCTTCCTTCTGAAGCCCCTGGCCTCTCTTTTTCTCCTTCTTCAGCCTGAAGTGGAGCCTGCACAAGAAGCCCAGCCAAGAAGCCCTCGATCTCTCTGGGGTCTCTCTCTCCACACGTGACCTCCAGCGTCTGGCCAGCTACCTGCAGAGCAGCAGTGGCCACCTTTTCACCATAGACCTGAGTTTCACTGACCTGAAGGATGAGGAGATGCGCTTCCTGATGCCTTTCCTGTGGTCGTTGCCCAGCCTCACTCACCTCTCCCTTAACGGGAACCAGCTGACCCGAGCCACTGTGAAGGACCTCACCGACGCCATGAAGGACATGGCCAAGTTCCCCTCCTTAGCCTGGATCGATCTGGGCAACAACGTGGACGTCTCTTCCATGCCACAGCCTCTGCTTGTTGGCCTGCGGAAGCGGCTCAGCCAGCAGACAACCCTGCCCACCATTTACGAGTCCTTGGACTGTGCTTCTGAGGCACCCAGTGGGCCTGAGACCAGCTTGCTGGAGGAGGAGGAGGAGGAGGAGGAGGAGGAGGAGGAGGAGGAGGAGGAGGAGGTGCTGCTGCAAGGGGAAGAGGGTATCCCACCAGTGACCAAGCGCCGCTTCCGCCAGCAGTCATGTGAAAGATGACTGGACATGGAGGTGTCCTCTGGAAGACTAAAGCCATGCCTGCAGAAGCTCTGATGGAAGAGAGGCCGCACCAGGCCTCATCTGCCCACTTCCTTGAGCCTTTCCAATCCTGACTTGCTCCCCTTGCCCCATCCTCTTCCTCCTCATGGGGCTTTCTAATGTGCACCAAACCAGGCTAGTCACTTACCATGTTGCCGCAAACCTGGCGAGCTAGAGAAATGGAGACCATCTGGAGATGCAGAAGGTGGGCAATTGTTGTTGTGGGGAGGCGCATGGAGCAAGCAGGCCCCAGGCCCATCCTTTCCCAGATGTGCCGGGTCCACAGGTCGAGAGAGCTGTGTGAGAGTGGCATGGAAAGACTGGATAGGGGCCGAGACGGCACCAGGATGGCACAGCCTGCCTCCTCCCCCTCTTCCCCGCTGAACAAAGGGTGGCGGAATGCGAGGCATGTGGTGTCTGCAGCCCAGACACGTGACCGGTGGCATTGCAGGGATCGTGGGGAGCTGAAGTGGGTTGCACAGGTGCTTGTCTGGGGGGGGCTGTTTGGAGCATCCCTTTTCCCACTAGTGTTTCTGCTGTTTGGGCTGCATTCCGACGCCTCTGTGCTTTCTGCTCTGAGTCAGGTAGTGATGGTGGCCCTGCCTTATGCCCAGGAGGAAAGAGTAACCTGGGCAAGGCCAGTTCAGCAGAAGAACCTTGTGACGTGTGATCTGATAGTAAATGACTTTCCTGGAGAGAGGATGAAAACATTGGTCAGCACTTCGCTGGGCAATCATTGGGAGTTGCAGAAGCATCTCTAGAAACACCTGTTGAGATGTTCCCAACTGTTTCTTCATAATGGGGGTTTCCTTGCTTTGCCACCACTTGGCTTTTCCCTCAAAAGGAAGAATGTGCAGATTTTCAGCTGTGCCTTGAGGGGGGGCGGCGATGTTCCTTCGTGGAGAAATTGCCTCTCCTCAGTTTAATTACAGAAAAAGCCTCCCCACCAATCAATTTAGGGCGTACAAAATAGTGATGACATCTAAGCCACAGCTGAAAGGTCAGAGCTAGACATGAGGCTGCTAAGCCATTAATAAGTGGGTTTGCAGAATGCATCGCTTGATTAGGGTTTATCCTGTGGCTCAGACTGAAGAATCTTTTAAGATGACAAAAACTCGGAGAACTTGAGCCACTGATGATGATCCAAAGGTGTTCCCAGGTGGCTTAGTTTCAAAGTGTGGCCATTTATGTGCACCTTTGGGTTTCATTCCATACAAGCCCATTTTTTTGGAACCCAAATCCTGTACAGATAAAAACTTAAGATGCAAATAAATTCTCCCCCCCCCCCAATGCAGTCCCCTAAGCCTTGGGCAGCCCCTCTTGAACACCTGCGGCCCACTTATTAGAAGCCTCTGATAATAACCAAAGCTAAGAGTTCTGCTGGTAAGACTTGCAGGCTTTGCAATGAAGAAGCTCCCTGGTTGAGAGACCTCCAGGCAGCAGAGGAAAGGTTGTCCAAATGGATTGAGAGAGCAGGATCACTGGTCATCTTCAATCGGAGGAAGTCAAAACCTTTTCTCAATATGTAATATGATACTTTCCCTTACAATAAAATTCCCAATTCTGGTCCAAAAGGTTTTTGTTAACCTCTGAGACCAAACCAAACACATCATCCTCTACTACAGGGGTCCCCAACCCCCGGTCCGTGGATTAGTACTGGGCCGTGGCATGCCAGCAACTGGTCCACAGAAACAAGTAAAGCCCCATCCGCAGGATGCAGGCAGCACACACAACCAGGCCCACTCCGGTCCACGCAAAAACCTCTCCCCACAGAACAGGTCCCTGGTGCCCAAAAGGTTGGGGGACCTCTGCTCTATATAACTCTCCAAATCCACCAACGCATGCTCACAGATAATTAAAATTTTAGAATCATATGAGTGAACACAAGTATAAAGATACTTGCTAGATAAACATTTTAAAGTTTTATTCTGCATTTTGCAAAGATAGGGAAAAAATCAAAACTTAAAAACATTTAAGCACTAATAAGAGCTCTTATACCTTGCCATGATTTAGATTTTATGGGCCTGTGTTTTTATTTTATGCATTACCCATCTGTCCACGTTTGAAGTTTGCAAAAGAGCACCTGGATGTTCCACAGCACTACTGGCAAAATATACTGTGGACAAATGAAACCAAAATTGAGTTGTTTGGGAAAAACACACAACACTATGTGTGGAGAAAAAAAGGCACAGCACACCAACATCAAAACCTCATCCCCACTGTAAAACATGGCGGAGGGAGCATCATGGTTTGGGGCTGCTTTGCTGCCTCAGGGCCTGGACGGATTGTTGTCATTGTTGGGAAAATGAATTCCAGAGTTTATCAGGACATTTTGCAGGAAAACGTACGACCATCTGTCCACCAACTGAAGCTCCGCAGAGGATGGGTGATGCAACAGGACAATGACCCAAAGCATACAAGTAATTCAACAAAACAATGGCTTCAACAGAACAGAATACGCCTTCTGGAGTGGCCCAGTCAGAGTCCTGACCTCAACCCGATTGAAATGCTGTGGCATGACCTTAAGAGAGCGATTCACACCACATCCCAAGAATATTGCTACACTGAAACAGTTCTGTGCAGAGGAGTGGTCCAAAATTACTCGATTGTTGTGCAGGTCTGATCTGCAACTACAGGAAACGTTTGGTTGAGGTTATTGCTGCCAAAGGAGGGTCAACCAGTTATTAAGTCCAAAGGTTCACATACTTTTTCCACCCTGCACTGTGAATGTTTCCATCTTATGTTCAATTAAAACATGACAATAGCTAATGTTTGTGTAGTATTATTTTAAGCAGACTGTTTTTCTATTGTTGTGACTTACATGACGTTTAGAGCACATTTTATGGCCAATTCATGCAAAAAACCACATAATCCCAAAGGGTTCACATACTTTTTCTTGCAACTGTATATCTCAGTTAAGTCAACGACACACAGCAGATGCTTTCTTCCTATTTTGTAAGAAACATATTTATTAAAGTACACGCAAATTTAGCACACTTTTCTCTTCAGCAAAGCAGGGTTTGATCCCAAGTTATCGCCGCTTCTGGAAAATGTTGCCACGCCCCATTCCACGTCCCCTTCCTCTTGCAGCCACTGGAGAAAAGAAACAGAACACAAAAATCAGCAGCAAAGGACAAACAGGAAGACACCCAGTCGTGCTGGATTTGGAATCCACAGATGTTGCTGAGAAGACTAAAAAGAAGCGAGAAAGCAGCAGGTGGAAGTAGTTGCTCTGACATTTTAAAGCCAATAAAACAAAAGCCCTTCTCAAGTTGTGAACTCCACAATAGGCAACACAAATCTCTGTCCGTCCTACTCTCTCCACTTCTGGAGCTGCATTTGCAGCCTTTCCTGGCGGGGAAGGAGGATGCAAAAGCTGGCGCAGAGGAGGCGGGAGCCCTCCCTCCCTCCCCTCTCCCGCCGGTGTCCTCTGGGCAGGGCAGTTCTCAAAACTTCCCCCCCCCCGGGCGGGCCAGGGGTCCCGGCCCCCTCGGAGGAGGGTCACGATCGGGGCGAGGCTGAATCGTCCGAGACCGGATCTGGTGCCATTTATCGACGGGCGCCCGGTGGTGTCGAAGGGGCCTTTCAGATGTTGGGGGTCCTTGGTGCAAAACGGAGGGTGGGGGGGCGTCCACGGAACCCCCCCCGCATTCCCCGAAAGAGGCTCGTCGGAGCGACCCCGGCCTCCCTGGCCCCTTCGCCAGCCGGGCCACCCGCCCCCGCCCCGCCTCCCCGCCCGGCCGGGGGGCGCCGCTCACCCTGCGCCTTGAGGATGGCGGCCTTGCCGCGCCCGGCGCCGGAGCCCTGGTTCTTGTTCTTCATGCTCTTCAGCATCGGCGCGTTCTTCAGCATGTCGGGCAGGATCAGGAAGCGGATCTTGCTGCCGCGGATGTAGACCTGCTCCAGCTGCGCCACCCGCCCGTCGCGGTAGGTCACCGTGATGTTGGACATCTGCCGGGCGGGAGGAGGAGGAGGAGGCGGTGAGCCCCGAGACCCCCCACACACCCCCCCGGCGCCCCCCGCCCGCCCGCGCCCTGCCTGGCAGTTCATGTTGTCCTCGGCCTCGATGAGCTTCCCGCGGTAGACCTCGCCCGTGTTGGTCTCGCAGGTGACGATGTGGCCCTCGGCCTCGTGCAGCACCTTGATCGGCACCCCGATGGACATGGCGGCGGCCCGCGGAGGAGGAGGGCGATCCCGGCCTGCCCCGCGCGCGCCGCTCTGCCCCGCCGCCTCTATGGCGCGCCCCTCTCCGCGGAGGAGGAGGAGGAGGAGGAGCGGCGACGCCCCGCCCCCCGCCCCCCCAGCGCCATGAAGAGCCCGGCCGAGGAGGCCGCCGCGGCGCCGCCCGCGGGTGGGTGGTCCGGGCCGGGGGCGGCCGGGAGAGGAGCGGCGGAGCTCCGGGCCCCGCTGGCCTCGCCCGGCCCTGCCGAGGCGGCGGCGGCGGCGGAGGGCGGCGGGGAGGCGGTGCAGCTGAAGGTGCCGGCGCTGCAGCAGCTCTCCCACTGGGACTGCGGGCTGGCCTGCTCCAGGATGGCGCTGCGGTGAGTGGCCGGCTCCGTCTGGGGCAGGGCGGGAGCGGCTCTTCCCGGCCGCCCTGCCCTCCGAGGAGCCGAGAGACGAAGCCTCGCCGATGGGGAGGAGCGGCGCCGAGCGAGGCCGGCCGGGAGGCCAGGCGGGGGCGGCGAGGAAGGCCGAGGGGCCGTATCGGGTGTGGACCCCGCTCTGCCCGCGCCTTGGCCTTTCCGACCTCTGCCTGAGCCTTGCCGTGGGAAGCCTCGCTGGTCTCCAGAAGGAAACGGTCGCCTTTTTCTGCCCTCCCCATCTGACCTGGCCTCAGGTACCTGAACCTGCTGAACGACGAAGACTTCCAGAGAGCCGTCCGGGACCTCCAGTTGACCAAAAGCATCTGGACGATTGACTTGGCCTACCTGATGCGTCACTTTGGGGTGAAGCACCTGTTCTGCACCCAGACGCTGGGCGTGGACAAGGGCTACAAGAACCAGGTAGCTGGCCCGGCTGCTGCTGCTGCTCCAGACACGAAGGGCTTCTAGGTTCTTGCACGCTCGAAGAGGCGTAGCGGTATTCACGCTGCCCGATAACATTTGGCGCCGTCTACTAGAAATCCCTGGGCTGCCTCAATGAGAGGCTTGCCCTTTGCTCACAGGATGCCTCAAAGCCTCTTTTGAAGCCTTCCAAGATGATCTTCATTGGCAGGCTTGGTTCAAGAGGGCTGCCCCACCTGTGTTCTCTTGGGGGAAGCGGAGGGGGGCTTCCTAGCAGTCGCTTCTTAGGCTTTCCACCGGGAGAAGGGTTTGTCATCTAACGTTTGCTCCTTGTCTTCTTTAGTCTTTTTATAGAAAACACTTTGACACAGAGGAGAACCGGGTAAACCAACTATTTGCCCAAGCAAAAGCCTGCAAGGTGCTGGTGGATAAACGGTGAGCTCCGGGCTGATGCTTTGCCTTTCTTCTTCTAGCAGGTGATCCAACTGTATATCCAGTTGTGCAGGGTCTGTTATAAGCCAGAGTACCTAAACAAGACTGCACCACCTTCCTGTGTAGCCGTGAGAACTAACAGTCCTTTGGTGCTGGGAAATAAATCTACCTAGGATGAGTGGGATACGCTGAGCAAAAGGGTCCGGTGTGACTGAGGCCACTTTTTTCTAGCTTTTTTCCTCTCGTTAAAAGTGCTAGAGATAATAAAGGATGGCGTTCCGAATCTGCTTGTGCATGGACCAGGTGTGCCAGTTAGCGAAAGATGATCAGCTTCAGCTGAAGTGCTCTCCCTACTGCTTGCAGTTTTTCCCACATCCTCATTTCTCACGGGTTGTGGTTCCCCTGCAATGGGTAATAATATTCCATGGGCAATCCTAAGGGACCTCCCAAGGCATAGTGTGGCTGTTAGTTTGAAGGGAAAAGTTGGAGAAGGGGTGACGCTGATGGACCAATTTGTTCCTTCTCCTTGAGGACAGGAAGGGAAGGATGGAGAGCCCACTTAATAGCCGGTTTCAAGTAACTTCAGCTCAAATAGAGATGTGAATTGCAGATGTTTGGGTGCATGCCCAGACTGAAAGGAGGCTTTTGAGAGGAGTTGAGCGGGTAAGAGCAGGAGGAAGACTTGTCAGTGGCAGTGACTCAGGGAAGGATCATGCAGGCCACGGATGAGCTGTTGAGACCTTGGCGTTGGCCTAGAGGAGGGGGGAAAGTGCTGGGGGGGATTGGAGGGCAGAGAGACAGGTGGATATTCCACCCTAGGAACTACTCAGGGGACTGAACCACACCTGCCCTGTTCTACTTTTTTCTCATAAAATTCCTCTGGCTTCTGCTTTTATGTTTATTTAATCCTGCTTCATTACTTTTACAAATAAGGTGGCAAGTATGCTTAATACCTACAGAATACAGAGTAACAGAGTTGGAAGGGAACTTGTAGGTCATCTAGTCCAACCCACCCACTCCCACCCACCCCTGCTCAAGCAGGAGACTCTGTACCATTCCTGCCACTTTCTCCTCTTATTTTCCCCACGACAACCCTGTGAGGTGGGTTGGGCCAAAAGAGAGGGACCGACTCAAAGTCACCCAGCCGGCTTTCATGGCTGATGCAGGACTTGCACTCCTGACCGCCTGCTTTCTAGCCTTCACCACTAGACCAGGCTGACTTTGTTCTAAATGTGGAAACTGCCAAAATGTTCCAGGTTTTGTTTTTCCCCCAAATCTTACATTTGGCAGAAGTTCTGGAGCAGTTGTGGCTTTGAAATAAAACGTCCCTTGGGCTCCTGCAAGATGTCTTGAGATTGGCTCATTTTGACGGTAGCAGCCGGTCGGTTTCTCTGACCAGAAGCAGGAGGGAGCAACAGGCTGGACTCGGTTGGGGTTGACTCCTTTTGCAAGGGGGTATCCTCAGAGGCAGGATTGGCCCCGCTTGCTGTTGGGGTTCTACCCAAAATATGGGAACTCTGAGTGAGCCTTACTAAAGTCGGATGAAAAGGTGCAAAGAAAGTGGGCTATGCTGCCTTTGAGGATACCAGCCGCAGGCATGCCCAGGATGGGATGCACAAGTTTCACGTAGGGAAGATCCTGCTGGTTCTTTAAGTGGTCGTCTGCGGATTCCCCTGGAGCGGCTTCCCGCCTGTGTTGACATTGGAAAGCTGTCGGGGCCTAACTCGGCCTTTGGGCAGGGGGCCATTGTGGAACAGCTGCATCTGTCCGAGGAAGTTCCCTACCTTTATCTCCGGCTTGTGAACTAACACGGTGGTCTTTTACTCGCAGAACTTTCTTGGCAAGGGGATGGCAGATGGCCACTCAAAGAACCACAGTTACAGGTAAGCAACCTGTTCTTCTGCCTTGCGGTCTCACACAGAGGAGAGAGGAGCAGGCTGTGCGCCCTGGAAGTGGGGCAGGGTCCTAGCCGAGTAGATCAGGGCTAGAAGCTGCTTCCTGTGCAAATGAAAAATCCTCCTTGTGCTTAATGGAACCTGGGAATGGAGGACGTGCTCTGGCCACCGTGCCGGTGGTAGACCTAGTTACATTACTGATGGGAAATATTTGTATCTCAGGGTTGAAATGAGGGGTCCTTGGTGCTCTCTGAGCTTGCTTGTTTCTTTGCAGACATTTCGTTATCCTAACTAGGTAACATCATCAGTGTTAGTTACATTAAATTATTATGTGCTTTTATCCTGCTGTTTAAAAAAATGTAAATAGTTGCTTGCAAAAAGGAGTGTGTGTAAATAACCGTTCAAACTGCCGACATCTATGAAATAATATTGTGGAGCCGAGGATGTGCGGTGAGAGATATGCACATTTGAAACTCTTCAGAAAATGCTTTGCAAGAGAGATGTAGGAAAATTGAGGATGAGAATGCTAAATTCACTTCCAGGGCAAAGGAAATCTTGGGCCATAGAAGCAGGGAAGATATGAAGAAAAAGATCCAGAGGCAAATCCTTAGATTTGCATACAAAAGGTAATTCCTTTCAGCCAAAGATCCCGGCTCTGGTAGGGAGTCCCTGGAGGCTTCACCCTTCCCTATCTGGGCTGGGAACCCCCCCACCCATTTGGGGGGAGGGGAATGGTGCTCTTGATCCCTGTGCCTGGAAGATCCCAAGAGAGCTGGGGCACAGCTCCAGCCAGGGGGGAGGTCCTACCGGGAGGTCCCCTTTCTGATGCCAACAAGACCTCTGTCGGTGGGCATGGTGGCAGTGAGAAGAGGTTGGTTTCTGTTTTGCTTGGAGTTGTGTTTTGGGAGGTGAGGAATAAGAGAAGGCGCTCATTTTAAGTTCATGTGTGTGTATGAAAATCCGTCAGCTGTATAATTTATACTAATGAATTGGGACTATTTAATTAGATTTTAGTTTCTCCCTTTTACTTCTTTTTATGCGGCCTCAACCCTTTGAAGCCCCCGGCAGGCAGCTCTAACCTCGGCGTGGTCTTTGGGCCAGAGAATGGCGTTGGGCGTCCTTTCTCTCGAGGAAGGCGGCACGTGCTCTGAGGCGAAATGCCAAGACGGAAAATGGGCCGAGCGGGGGAATGGTGGAGGCCCTGTTAAGGCTGCTGCTAAAGTAGGCCAAAAGGAATCGGGGCCCACGGGATCCTCTCCTTGGGCAGGTGGGGGGAGTGGTTCTCGTTTGCCCTGGTCCCACTTACTGGCTGGGCCCCCTCCAGTGCCGGATCCACAAGGGCCTTTGTTTTCAGCCGCTGTCGCAGTGCACCCACAAGAAGACTGTGCAGATTCTCTCTTGGAGGCCGATTTGGTACTTTTATTTTAGCAGCATATAGATAAAATTGATAATTGGTGTTTTTGTAGAAGGGGGCAGCACTGTGTATAGCACCCGATCTGTATCAAGTTCTGGTTTGTGGGATAGAATCACAAACAAACAAACCAGATTTCACTCATTTTCTTTACCTAAATCTCTGCCCATGAGTTGACCCTTCTGGGGCTAGCGGGTGATTTCAGTGCTGGACGGCAGGAGGTCTAGCTGAGAAGCTGCTTTGGGGAGGGGGCGAACACAGAAAGGACAGTTCACTCTCGGTTAGCCAAAGTTGTTTTTCTTAAGTAGTTGATTTTCCCCACTCAGACCTGTGGGATTCCCTCAGTTTCCAGCCTGGAGGAGAGCTTTAACTCAATCAACTCAGAGCCCAGTTTAGTGCTCTGCTCTCCACTGCAGGTATAAATAAAGGTGACCGGATTTGCCTTGTGGCAGCGATGTGGAGGGATCTGCCGCCCCTCCTGGGATTCCAAATGCGTTTCACTTCCCCCGTGCAGCCAAGTTTCTCCAGCACTCGGAGTCCCTTTGCGTGCGCACGCCTCACTCCCATCAGGCTCTCGTGCTGGGAGGTTGCTGGATTCTGCCACACAACCGTCCACACTGGGTGGCAGCCGACATCGGAGCAGAAGGTGGAGCGTTTTCCCTGCAGCTGCCTCTGCCCCTTTGGCCCGGGGGGGGGGCTCCTTTCACCCTCAGCGCCCGGCCGGCTGCCTTGAAGTCGAGGGGAGGGGGTGGGCCGGATCCAGTTCAGAGGCTGCTTCCAGATCCTTTTCAGGCCCCTGAGAGTGAGAAAAACTGTGGAAAAGCTGCTCCTGTGTGGCAGATGAGAGAGGAGCTGCCTGCTAAGCCCCTCCCTCCCCCCCCCTGTGGCTTTGACTGCAAAGGTGTCAGCTGGAGGGCCAGGAGAATCCAGGCTCTTTTGGTTGCCCTGGCTGGTGTCCTCCTGCCTTTTCTCCAAAGGCTCAGGCTGGCCTCCCAACGGCTCCCTCCTTACGTCCCCCAAGAGCCTGCCGAGGGGATTGTGCAGAAATTGTAGCCCAAGAGGAGTGGGGGGGACTCGGGCCTGGGTCTCCCTTTGTCTGGAGGCTCTGCCTGCTTCTGTGAGGGGGCTTGGGGAGAGGCTGCCGGGCGTCTTTCCCTGGCCCTTGTCAAGTCGTGGCTGGGCCTCAGTGGGAACCCGTAAGTAGCCTCCCCAGTGGGGCTCCCTGTGAGAAACAGTGATGGAAGACCCCTGAGGAGGAGCCCTTAACTTTGGGGGTCAGGAAGTGCTTCTCCTTCCTTGCTTTTAGCTTTCAGGAGAAAAAGTAGAAAATGTTACATCTGTCTGTGGATACAAGAAACGTTTCATTGTAATTTTCTTCCTTTAGTTTGCTCTTCTTCTGCCTTATTAAATAAAGCCAAAACATTCCTTTGAGGTCAGAAGGGTTATACTAATTGCTGCTTCTGATGGGAGAGCCACTTTTACACAAGAGGAGATACTGTATCCTGTACATACTTTATTTTTACGCTGTCCAGAGTCCCTCTAGGAGGGAGATGGGCAGATGATAAATAACTATTCCTGAAGTAAGACGTTTTGGCCCGGAGTACTCCAGTTCCCCCGGGTCCCCCTTTGCCCCAAAGGGCTCTTCTCTTCCTCGGGGCTCCTGGCGTGGGAGATCCTCTTGAACCCAGGTTTCCTCCTTCCCTTCTCCGGCAGCACGGTGACCATCCGGGACATCCAGGAGCACCTCTCGCAGGGCCACATCGCCATCGTGCTGGTCAACGCCGTCTTGCTGCTGTGCGACCTCTGCTCCAGCCCGGTGAAGTACTGCTGCTTCCTGCCCATCGGCCAGAAGTGCTTCTGCCGCAGCCCCGACTACCAGGGCCACTTCATTGTCTTGTGTGGCTACAACAGAGCTTTGGGGTGCATTTATTACAACAACCCTGCCTACGCGGACCGTGAGTAACTGCGCTCTCGCCCAGGTGTCGGCCTCCCCACCCCCACCCCGCGGGAGCCCTGTGGGTCTCTGGGCGCCTCGTTTCTCATGCAGTGTGGTGGGGGTCAGGCGATCCCTCCGCAAGGGGGCTGCGCGTAGGCTGGGTGCTCTCTTGCCGCTGCCCGTGTCTGACTCTGGTCCCACTCCACAGGAACATGCAGCACCAGCATCCATAACTTTGAAGAAGCCAGGACCAGTTACGGCACAGACGAGGACATCCTGTTCATTTACCGAAACAGCTGACCCTCCGGCTGAGCTCCCAGCTCACTGCCATCTTGGCAGCCATCTCAGGACTCCTGGACTGCACCGGGCTGCAAGCAAAGGAGGAGAGTGTATTTATGCCACCTTACAGCAGAAGGTCCGTTGCAGTCATAATAAATTACAGAATGTGGTTTCCAGTTGGGGTCTGTCTGGGGACCCCAGGTGATTTTGCCACGGGGGTATGTGTGCCAACTCTGGCCCCAGACCAAAATGTGGCCGATTCCCCCCTCCCTAAAGAAAACTAAACTGGGCTCTCTTCTGATGCTGCAAGAGGATCCGGTGTGGTCGCCCAATCTGAAGTCTGCATCCCTCCGAGCCTTTCCAAGTCCACCTCTCTTTCTGCTCCGGCCAGGCTGCTGCCCTAGGAAAAAGCAAATCTGTAGATCTTTGCACATTTGAAGTCTTGAGATGCGGAATGTCCTTTCACAGGAATAAAACTCTCAAAGGCAATCCAGCCCCCTGAATTCCGTAGGAGCAGCTCCTATCCTAAGTATCATTCACAGTTTTCGAGTCTTCTGATAAAAATCAAGCAAATAAAAAGTAATAGAGGGAGAAGGCAGAAAGGAAAGAAAGGAATTGGTGTCTTCTTTAGAGCCACTGATTGCGATTACTGGGGGTGTTTGTGTCTCCTTCTGGGAAAGGGGGACTTCCCAGAAGGAGACACAAACACCCCCAGTAATCGCAATCAGTGGCTCCTTCTGAAGCCTCATTCCCGCTTACAGGGACTTTTTAGGTGAGACAGAGTTTTGCAGTGTTGGCAGAAGGAAAATGTTTTTTTTTCAGAGGACTAAAATCCTTTATGTCTACAGGTTTTCAATTGTGTGAATCAGCACTTTGTCAATCTATCATTTTGAATAATGGCCATTTAATTAATACTCTCTGGTTAGATAATTTGTGAAAGGCTGCCAGTTCTGATTGTGCTTAATTTCGTCTTTTAAAAAGAGCAGCTGCGTCCTTGTGCTAGTTCAGCAGCCGCAGTTCATCAGCATTCTCCTCGTTGAGCTCGGCCAAGACTCACGTTTGCCCGGAAGTCGGCTTGGCTAGATCCAGTCAGTTTTTCCTCCCAGCTAAGCCAGGATAAGCCTGCTGTCTGGACACAATCACTCTTAAGGGGCTGCCCTTCTAGCCGTCCTTAACTCCTGCCACCTAAGCGAAGCTGTGGACCTGCCTCCCACCCTTTGCTCCAAACTAGCCACCTGGGTAACGGCCACTCTGGACCTCGGCCTCGCTTTGCCAGTTTTAAAGTGGCCACAGCAAGTCCAAATACGATCCGTTCGGGCCCTGAGAAGGGCTGAAGCCCTTCAGGAGAAGGGCAGGGCCTTGTGTCCGGCAGAGAGGCCCAGCTCCTTGGTGCTGCCTGCTGGGTGGGGAGGAGAGCTGTGCCCCTCGGGGAGGCCCAGGTTTCTACCTCATCAGACCATATTTGTCTGCTCTCAGTTGAGGTGGGGCGGGGAAGGCCCTTCTCTGGTGGCTTGAAATAGCTTTGTGCTGTACGTCTGCACTGTGGTCAAACTCTCGTAAGTGCCTATTAACGGCAGAGAATTCTGGGCAGTATCTTTGAAGTTATCCAAGTGAAGATACCGCTTCCTAATTCTAGCCCAAAGAAAGCGAGTCGGATGAGGAGCGGATGGAAGTGGGCAAGGGTGACATTTTATCAAATGGGACCCTTGTTGCTCCCACCTAGACCGTCTGTGTCCCTTTGGATTTTCTGCAGTTCTTGCCAAGGGAGGAGCCCAGCTTTCAGAACCTTTGCTTGGGGCTCTTTCTGTCTTGCCCCGCTCTTAGTACTGGGTTTGTTCGTAAATAGTAAAGAATGTGCTGCTTCTAGTCTCCAGTTTAGGGGTGCTGCTTTTCAGGGGCTCCCTCTGAACAAAGCCCAGCAGAAACAGCAGCTGTTTTCATAAGCAAACTCATTAACAAGGCTGAGGATGTGTCTCCATCTGTCGGAAAGGTTGCTTGGTTACAAGGTGCTATCCTCACAAAGGAAACATTCACGCAGCTGAGGTTGGCCATCTGTCCTGGCATTCCACAGATACGGGTGATGCGCCTGCCGCCTTAGAGGCCAATGGTGGGGGGGGGGGCTTCCCAGTCTTGGTGCAGAACCTGCAAAGGGGCAAGGAGAGCTCTGGGTTTTGCCTTCCTGGCCAAGAGGGCAAAGCTGTTTCTGGCGGAGCGGCTGGTGCAAGGGAAGGGGCTGGGGGCCGCCACTCTTGGGAGGGAGGCCAAGGCATTGGGGCAGTCAGAATGAAGCCTGGGCCCTGCAAGTTTCTCTTCGTTTGGGTGCTTTGGACAAGGAAATGTTTATGCAAACGTCGTGATCACATGAGAGTAAAAGGGAAGAAAATCTGTAAAATAAGTTTTATATACAAAAGTATTTGTAAATCACTCAATAAAGCCTGCTTTCTTGAACACACTTAGACTTTTTTTTAAATGGAATGGGTGAGGTGGCTAAATCAGGAAAAATTCACTGATTTTTTCCCCCCAGATATTTCTGCTACTCTTTCTAGGTTGATGCTTTGCTGGTTCCCAGAGGATGGAAAGAAAATCCGTCTTTCAAGGAAGATGCAGTTTGATTCCTTTAGGTGCACGGGTGTCAAACTCGCCACATCACGTGATGTTTCGTGACATATTGCAACTTTTTTTTTGCATTGCCAGAGCTGGGGTTGGCGCGGCCTCCACATGATGCAACCGGACCATGGGCCAGCAGTTTGACACCCCTGCGAGAGATGGTTTCATTCCTCAAAACAGTACAAATTGCTGGCCACTGCAAAGCGCTGCAAGGGAGTGCTTGGTCCTTCAGCAGCGCCGCTCCTTGCGTGGAAAGTGGCTTTGGGAGCTCATAGGCTGTGATGGAGCACAAACACCCCCCCCAAGTGTCTACTTTAGAGGGAGTCCCAGTGTGGAAGGGTGCTCAAGAGTGAAATTGGAAAATGAAAGAGAGACTCCCAAAGCCACAGGACAAAGCCTGCCCAATAGGCACCCTCGTGCCTGGTTGTCAATCCACCTTGGGAGTGCAGGAGGGCCTTATCACTCCTCTCAAGGCAGATGAGGAGGGGTCCCTGGAGGAGAGCTGCCAGCCTCTGAAGGAACTGGTTCTTGAGGTGGGAGAGAGGGAACAACAGGTAGGAACCCTTAGAGAAGGCTGGACTCTAAGGAGGCCAGTGAGACCTTGGGGGGAGGGGGGCAACCTGCTTCTCCATGCAGAAAGACAAATTTATTTTTATTTTAATTCCATTTATATCCCGCCCTTCTCCGAAGACTCAGGGCGGCTTTACAAACTTAGCACCCCCCTTCCCCCAATCCTGCCCTTCCTTGAATGCAGTCCACCATCCTTCTCGCGGTTGGGGTGGTCCTGTGATTCTGTGTCTGCCTTCGGGAGCGAGAGCCCCATCTTGACCTGTGCAATTCCCTCGGGGAGTTGAGCAGTGCCACCGGTCACTAGTCTAAGCTCAATGCAGCCAGCGGTCTGCGCAGTAGCATCTCTTCCCACCCCCCCCACCCCCAACAGTCTTGGCTGTCCTTTGGCTCAGGTTTTTCTGACTTCTTAAATACTGCACAAAGAACTGAACACAATACTGGAGGTGCAGTTTGGCATTAATACAAAATAAAATGGAACAAGCAACTTCCAAGTAGGAAGCTACTTTTCTATGGCTTGTGCCTAAAATTCTTCTGCCTCCCTTTCAGCCATTATTTTTCTTTCCTCCTTGGACCAAGCGAGGCCTTTGGCCTGAAGCCTCCTTTGGGCTGGAGGAGGGGGAGGGGCTGGTTCCCTTAGCCTCCTTTTTGTTCTTAAATGTTTTAAGCAGTTTGCAAACCACCTGGTGTTGCAGGGCCTTGGGAGGCTAATACATTTCATTAATGCCCCAAAGGTGTTTTTCCCAAAAGCAATTGGCCTTTTTCTTTCCTTCAAGACATTTTGCCTCTCATCCAAAAAGTTTACTCAGTTCTGACCAGATGGTGGAGGATGGAAGGATTTATATTCTTTGCAGTCAGCTGGTCATTAGCACTCTCTGAGGCCAACTGGAGGTTCATTTGTGCCCTCAGGGTCACCTGAATAGGGCACAATATCGCATATTTCATTAATAATCCCCATCGTGTTCTGTGTGTTTCGTGCTCATTCCCTCAATGAAACCTGCCCTTGTCTCTCTGAAGTTTGACTGTTGAACTTCCAGTCTACTTCTGCAACACTATTAAGATACTGCGCTGAAGTGGTCTTCTGGATTCCATCCAGGTGTTCATCACCACTTGGCTCTCCCTCCACCTCTCTAGTAAAGGAGAAGACCCTGGTTTGCCCTGCTCTCTTCCTCGTGGGCATCGTCCACCAGTTCTTTATCATCTGATAATTTGCCTTTCTGAACTAAGAACTTCTCTTGAGTATATCTCACCTTCATCAAAGGCACTTTATAATTGTTTTTAGGATAGGATAGGACCAAATATTTCCATTCAATGGGGAGACTCTAGGTTGATGCTTGTCTCCATGCCCCATTTACAACACAACTTTTGCAGCTGAGAAGGTATCAGGGCAGCTTTTAATATAGGGGAGCAGATCAGTCAGGAAGAAACAGTTCGGAAAGCAGAGGCCATTCCTGTAAAGATGGAACTATTTGGAGAAGACCCTTCTCCCTCTGGGCAGAGAAGTCACATCAGGTCCCGGTCATAATGCTGCTATTCTGAGGGGAATGTTACTTCGGGACTGAAGAATTTGTGTCAAGCAGCGAAGCCTCCTGTCTCTGGGACCGCTGCCTGCTTCCAGCTTGCCAACAGTGCAGGAGGGGAAGAGGGGAAAGCTTTGAATCCACAGGTGTTCCTTATCAACCTGAGAGGTGAGGAGTTGTTTTGGCAGCTAAAGTTTCTTCTCATAATAATTACGGGAAGGTATATTGGACAATGACCTGAACTGTCAGGGATCGGAAAGTTTTACTCTTTTAATTATCTCTTTCCCGCCATAGTTTCAGAGTTAGCTTTTCTTCAAACTTGCTGGATTGTTTTATGCCTAATAAAGTTAACATTGGAGTTCATCAGTTATAGTAGAGTTGGAGTTGCCTAAGTCACTGAGAAAGATCCACCCCGTATTCCACTGTAGTCTGTTAAAAAATGTAACGGTTTTCCCACTTAAGGCCAATGCCCCCACCTGTACCTGAACCATTGATGGTAGAAGGGGAACACCATTTTGAAATTAAAGAAATCCTTGACTCAGGCACACAGAGAGGAACCACTTAATACGTAGTAGCACGGAAAGGTTTCCCTTCAGCCCAGGACAAATGGGTAAACAAGAAGCACATTAAGGCCCCTAGAATACTTAAATGCTTCCACAATCGGTACCCAGATAAACCAAAATGAGTATAACCTTTGTTTTCTTGTTCTCCATTTATTAATTTCTCTCCTGCAGGTACAAAGCTTTTAGGCAGTGTTTTTCTTCTAAAAAAAAAAAAGTGCCGGAACTCTCATCTTGGCGGGCGCAGGAGGTGGGGGCGGCGCTGCTGCAGTCACGGGTGCGAGGGGTGTTGGTGGCGGGCTGCCCCCCGGGGCCAGAGCCAGCACAGCTAGTGCTGTGGGAGCAGCGGGGCCCACTCTATATCGCAGGGCTGCACAGGGCGGGCGGCAGAGGTGGGGCAGGCCAGGCGATGCAGGGCGGCCACTTAGGCACGCAGAGCGAGGCGATGGTGGCACAGGCCCAGTACCAGGTAGGCCACCAGCCTGGCTGACATGGGTGAGCACAAGGAAGGAGTGCACATGGACTCTGCAGAACCCACCTCCCACTCCTTGTCCACTCTTACCTAGGTGAGATGGTGTAGTTGGGCAGCAGGGAGGGATACAAAGTTCCTGCCAACTTGCCTTCACTGAAGACAACTTGCCAGTGCAACGTTTGCCGGTCAGGTCTTTTGGCATGCTCAGCAGCAATTCCTATTGGCTTTAGAAAGCCAATAGGCTTTAGAAAGCCAATAGAGGGAGTAGCATAGCTTGTGCAAAAGCTTTTTTTGTGAAAAAAAGGGTGCCAGAACGCCATTCTGAGCGTTCTATGAGAAAAAAAGCCCTGCTTTTATGTTTTAATCTTATGATTTTAAAAATATTGTAAGTTGCCCCAAACCTCGCCATGTGGATTGCATACAAATATTATATAATTGGTAAATAAAGGTAGAACATATGTTAAACATACATCAAATGATAATATGCTTCCCTACAAAGTCAATTCTTGCTCAATGACAGACCAAGGAGTTAACTCGGAAAGGCAAGAGGAAAATCTAGAAGAGGTCTGTGCAACTTGTAGAAGGGAAAGGCCAACACTGAAAAATTAAAAATCTTTGTGGTCTGCAAAGGAATGCTGGTGGGCTAATCAATGATTTGGTGACTAGAGGAGCATCTACAGTGTTAGAGTTCATGGTCATGGTAAGCCATGGAGGCACTAGGCAACATGACTTTCAGGGCAGTGGTGGTGATTTTATTACTTCTTTTTTTTAAAAAAAAAAAAGTCTGTGCTCTGTCCAAGGGTGCTTGGTAGGCTGCATGTACAGGCCTGGTCTACAATTTATTTTGGAGCATTCAACTATCTAGAGCAGGCATGTCAAACTCATTTTGTTTGAGCAACTTCTCATAAAAGAATTGCCATTAATTTGTTTTAATAAAATAATTTAAATCAATTTTTCACTTGATTTCAAATTAAATGAATTGTATTTGGTTGACAATGAGATTTTTTTAGTACAATTGCCAAATGCAATAAACTGGTTTTAGGTATATGTGTGCACTAATTATTTCAACACCAATACATTTTAACAACATATTCTATTTGTAAATGAATGCAAATGCAAATTATACAATTTTTTGTGCAAAAATAAAACAAAATAACAGATTTAAGAGCTGTTATCATTAGTTATCCTTAGATAATTCCATCATCCAAAACTTTGTTATACTGTATTTAACGAAAAGATGCTTTGGGATTAAAAAAAAAGACTGACTACATTTGATTGTGTATCACCATGGCATTAAAACAAAATTCGAACAGTGTATGAAAAATAAAGGTTCCCTAAACATCTGCCGGCTATATCTATACATTTTCCTTGATAGCACTCTATTCCCTTCTTTTTAGCCTTTTTTTCCCAACTTCCCAGCTTAAAAAAGGCAAGGCACCGGGAGCTGAAAGTTACAGAAACTGTTTAAGCAGGTTGCTAAGCAACCTGTTCACACTCGGCCCTTAAAACCCTCCCACTTTTAAATTAGCCTGTACGGATCGCATTTCCTTCGATTTGAGCCATCTGAAGGCCTGTCACTGCAATGCATTCTGCTGCTCTGCAACCTGGCTGCCTGAGGAGAATTTGGCTGTCTGGAACAGTTTCCTTCAGCTTTTGTGTGTGTGTGTGTGTGTGTGTGTGTGTGTGTGTGCAAAAAAAGGTGCCGGAACGCTGTTCTGAGCATTCTATGGGGAAAAAAGCCCTGGATATATCACATATAATTGAAGATTGTAATTAGTTGCGTGTGCATGTTCAGCAAGTGTGATGTATTTGTGCTGGCATTTCTAGGCCTCTTTCCAACCACATCCAGAAAAATTTGTAACAAACACTGGAATTCTTAAGGCCATGTTTGGTATTTCCCAGCAATCTGTTACTGGAAGGAAAAAACAATCCCTGCTGTGTTACTGATCCCAGAGAAGCATTTGCAGGTATCCTTAGGGTGCCATAGTTATGGATGAGAAATATTGGTTGCAAAGTTGGCATTTCTGGATGCAATACAGATATTTTGGACTTATTTTTGTTTCTTTGCATGTTTGATATTTTTAAAAAGGCATATGCTACTGACTACGCTTATGCACATATGTAACATCTTTTGCTAGGATACATGACCACTGCTTTTCCAGAATGTGAAAAGTGAAAGATTGTGACTAAACAAAATTTTAATGTACAGATAATACCACCAGAAATTATTTTAGCCTTTTTAATAAAATGGAAAATATCATATATAGTTACGTATATACTAGTTTAATTATTTAAAGACTGAAGTGCAACATAACTAGATTCTAAATAATCTATTTTTCAAAACACACAACAGTCTAAACAATAAAAGTAAAGTCCAAATTAAGAATATTTCATTCTTAAGAATTGTTTAATTTAAAGTGGTTTAGTTGTAATAGATGGTTAGATTCAAAACGGTTTTCAAGAATATGTACAAAAGATTTTTTTTCTAGCATCAGCTAATTAGACATATTACATTGAGAAAAATGTTTCTCATTTCTTTCGTTACCTTTATTGATTTCATTGCAGAGATGTTAACATAGGAAATAGATTATTTTGTTATCTAATTTTACCTTCCAAAAGACAGAAGCAGATGAAAAATGTGAGGTTCTTTCCTGTTGGCTTTTTTGAATTAGCTGTTTTAGATTCTAAAAGTTTAGTTCCTAAAGAAGTAACCCTGTAAATAATTTTAATGTCCTCCTCTAGTGCAGGCTCTTTTATGACTCAAGGACTTCAACTCCCAGAATTCCTGAGCCAACATGGCTCAGCTTGGAAATCTCTCCCTTTCCCCTCAGCATGGCTGGCTCAGGATTTCTGGGAGTTGAAGTCCACGAGTGATAAAAAGGGCCAAGATTGCCTAGCCCTGCAATAGGCTTTCAGAGGGAGCTTTTTTTTGTGCAAAAAAAGGTGCCAGAACACCATTCTGAGTGTTCTATGAGAATGAAAGCTCTGCTTTTAGGGGGGCACCATATCAGGTCCCTGTCAGAATGCTGCCATTCCGAGGGAAGGGGGGAATGTTACTTTGGGATTGAAGAATTTGATGCTTTTGCTTTGAGGAATCTGTGTGGGAATTAGGCGCTCCTTTCAGACCAGCTCCCGCCTGTTACCAAGGTGTCAGTGCCAGAGAATGATTTGTTATTACCTTCTCATCTTGGAGCTTTCACACCTTCACGCAAGCGGATTGGCTCCTGATGGACTGTGGCATTGGGTTGGGGTTCGAATAATGGGTAATTAGCTTAACGTTTCACGCGGCAACTTCATATTCCGTCTGGCTTCTCTACAATCACTTTCTCTCAGTAAAAGATCCTTTTGAAATAACGCCTGTTTCAAGAGTCCTGCTTTCCTGAGAAGAGAGCCGAGGCAGGACCTTACAGGTCACTCTCGGATGACGTTGGGCACAAAGTTGGGCTGGGCAAATGCAGCAAGTGCCTCGGCATACATCTTGTACCTTCCAGTCATCTGGAAAAGGGAGAAAAAGAAACCACTATTTTCACACACCAGCTCTTGCTGCAAACATTTCCAGAATGGTATTTCAAGCCTAGGGGCTAAGTTGTTTTTTAAGCAATCACGGTTAGCATCCCCTAACAAATATTCACATTAGTGATGGAAAAGGAGGTCCAATTTTCCAGGATTAACTTACCAAATGCTTCATAAAATGAATTACTCCATCATTATATATCTGAACACGGCAACAGCCTGCTCAGATGCTATAAAACTACAGAATCTGACAAGAAACGTTCTGTTCAGGGCAGGTTGTGTTACCTGCACTCTGCAGAGACTCTCGGCCTATGATGGGCAGCTACAGGTCAGGGCCAGAAGGCAACCAGGTTGGTGGTCAATCAGTGCTTCCTGGGGTCTCATGATTGGCTCTCACCGGTCCCCAAAGCTACTTTCCAATAGCTCTCAGTGGGGCCACACTGGTCCACAGCTCCAGCGGCATCACGGGAACACTGAATGTGTGTGGAAACCTTTATATCAACTCTCCTGAGGGGGCAGTCTCCCATTTTATACGCTGGAGAATCACTCGAAGGATGGAGGGGACATATCCAGATAAAAATATTTTGCCCAGAGGAACAAGAGAACCCTAGCCCTCATGCAGGAAGTCCAGGAAGGAAGGAAAGAGGCTTCTGCTGTCCAGCCAGCAATGTTCTGGGAGAGATCATGATCCTGCAGGACTCCATCAGCATCAGAGATCTCAACTGCGCTCTCTGTGTGTGTGTGTGTGTGTGTGTGTGTGTACGCGCTAAATCCTTGGGGGAGGGCAAAGGTCATCCTAACAATTGATCTGTTTGGCCTGTAAAATCTTCTATTAATAGACATGAAGATGAAACAGAGATCTGAAAAAGGCCCCAGGACAAGTACTACAAAACTGATCCTCCTGAGATCCTTCCTTGCAATGCAGGATGTTGATATGGGAAGAGCTGCATCCTGCCAACTTTTTCCCCACCATCGCTGGCCTCCAAATTGTTTCCAGTCACAATAAATAGGGCTAGCGTAAAATGTTGTTGTTTTTTAGTTGCGAAGTCATGTCCGACCCATCGCGACCCCATGGACAACGTTCCTCCAGGCCTTCCTGACCTCTACCATCTGCTGGAGTCCATTTAAGCTCACGCCTACTGCTTCAGTGACTCCATCCAGCCACTTCATTCTCTGTCGTCCCCTTCTTCTATTGCCCTCAATCTTTTCCCAGCATTAGGCTCTTCTCCAGTGAGTCCTTCCTTCTCATTAGGTGGCCAAAGGATTTGAGGTTTAGCTTCAGGATCTGGCCTTCTAAAGAGCAGTCAGGGTTGATCTCCTCTAGGACTGACCGGTTTGATCGCCTTGCAGTCCAAGGGACTCGCAGGAGTCTTCTCCAGCACCATAGTTCAAAGGCCTCAATTCTTTGGCGCTCGGCCTTTCTTATGGTCCAGCTTTCACTGCCATACATTGCAACTGGGAAGACCATAGCCTTGACTATACGCACTTTTGTTGGCAGGGTGATGTCTCTGCTTTTTAGTGTGCTGTCTAGATTTGCCATGGCTTTCCTCCCAAGGAGCAAGCGTCTTTTAATTTCTTGGCTACAGTCCCCATCTGCAGTGATCTTGGAGCCCAGGAAAATAAAATCTGTCACTACCTCCATTTCTTCCCCATCTATTTGCCAGGAATTGAGAGGGCCGGATGCCATGATCTTGGTTTTCTTAATGTTAAGTTTCAACCCAAGTTTTGCACTCTCCTTCTTCACTCGCAAGAAGTGTTACATGTTTTGTGCCAGCCCATGGCAGTTCCCCAAACAGGTCATCAGATGGAGCAAAGAGGCTTCTTTGCTCCCCTGCAGCAGCCCCATTGGCGAGAGAGTTTTATGGCTAGGGAGGGGCCGAGACCCCCCATAAATACCTCTGCCCAGGGGCTGCTCCTTTGTTCTGCTTCTCTTTTCTATCTTCTCACTTGCATGCATTCTCTATCATACAAGCATGGATGCTTCCATGCCATATAGCTCTTTTTATATAACCTGTCGATGAATAAAGCTTCATAATGACTGCATTTCTGCATTCTGCCTATTTTACTTGGAAGCACCTTAACGTCCCATCGATCTCTTGTGAGAGCTGTTTCACAAGAAGAGGCTCTTTAGTTCTTCTTCACTTTCTTCCATTAGAGTGGTATCATCTGCATATCTTAGGTTGTTGATATTTCTTCCGGCAATCTTAATTCCAACTTTTGATTCATCTAGCCCTGCCTTTCTCATGATGTGCTCTGCATATAAGTTAAATAGGCAGGGCGACAGTATACAGGCTTGCCAGACTCCTTTCCCAATTTTGAACCAATCAGTGGTTCCGTGTCCAGTTCTCACTGTTGCTTCTTGGCCCACATATAGGTTTCTCAAGAGACAAATAAGATGGTCTGGTACGCCCATCTCTTTAAGAACTTGCCACACAATCAAAGGCTTTAGCATAGTCAATGAAGCAGAAGTAGATGTTTTTCTGGAACTCCCTAGCTTTCTCCATGATCCAACGTATGTTGGCAATTTGATCTCTAGTTCCTCTGCCTCTTCGAAATCCTGCCTAGCATAAAATACAGGTCAGCAAGACCTGGTTGTAATTCTTTGAGCCATGGTGGCGCAGTGGTTAGAATGCAGCATCACAGGCTAATTTTGCCAACTGCCAGTAGTTCGATTCTGACTGGCTCAAGGTGGACTCAGCCTTCCATCCTTCCGAAGTGGGTAAAATGAGGACCCAGATTGTTGGGGTCAATAGGCAGACTCTGTAAACCGCTTAGGGCTGTAATGCACTATGAAGCAATATATAGGTTTAAGTGCTATTGCTACTGCTTTCGACCCTCCCAGACACGTTTTGCACCAGGTGAAGGTTCTGGGTTTCTTCTGAGATAATGCAAGATGGCTGCAGCTAAGCAACTCACTGCTGAAGCTGAGACTGGTCAGAGGTGTTTGGGCCAGAGAAGCTGCTCAAGGCCGTAATGACCGATCTGGGGTCCCATACAGCAAAGGCCATTCCGGGTTGGGGGTCCTGTTCGTCTGCCCTGCCTCTGGGCTCAGAGGGGATTCTTGCCCCTGAGAAGCAGCCACAGCACTGCTGAAGTACTTAAGGACACAGTGGCTCTTAAATAAGTAAGAACCGTGGGCAATTCTTGAAAATATCTTCTTAGGTAATCCTTTTAAGAAGTGTCAGATATGACTAACTTGGATCATCATGATGAAATTATTCACATTTAAATTACAGTACTTGTTTTTCAAAAGAAAGGATAATGAATATTTCTCCAATCTGTAATAGTCTAGTCTTGGTCACTCAGAATAAAATATTATTTTCTAATTGTTGATGACCATATTTTGCAGGTCCTACAAAATATTAACCTTCCCTGAACAGATGCATTTTTCTGGAACACAAATATAAAAGATGATATTCAGAAGAATAAAAGCCACCAGAGTTCAAAATTCCCAGATCTGAAATGTGCATTGAAGAGTTTGAGAGATGAAAAAAGTCTTACCTTGAAATTCCATTCATCATTAACTTGTCTGCAAAGATTTAGATCCATCTCTGCCACCAAGAGTCCATCTCGGGTTCTTGACAGTCCTGGGGTCCGACTTCCATTTGGAGCGGCTATATAACTTGAGCCATAAAAATAGCCCAAGTCACGATGGGCTTCATAAATTAATACAGAACAGGATTTTATTAATAGTCAACAAAGAGATTCACCAAAGCAGAGCGACGATAGCATGTGATCAGGGCCCTATTATTCTCCTGTTGGAGATAATTTAGATCATCCCTTGCCCATCAGGTTCCAATTCAAGTACCCCAGAGAGAAGATGGAGAGAGCCCCCCAGCTTCCCAAGTGCTCTATTGGTTAGGCTTTTCATTACCCTCCATCGGAATCTGCCTTCCCGTTAATCCTGCTCTCTGGCAAGAGTGGGACACCTTGATTCTTGCTGATGTGCCATCTCCCCAGCTGCTATCTTCTCTTCAGGAATCTTTCCCCAGGATTCTCTTTGCCCATCTACCTAACCACCCATTAGACTCATATGGGGCCTTTTCTTCAGCTCGAGGGATATAAACAGCCGCCCCCCAGTTCCAATTCTCAGAGGGGGGGAGGGGAGAGCTTAGCCACCTAGTGAATTTCCATAGTTGAGGATGGACTTCGACCTGCTCTACTCCGGTGCTCTAATCTGTTCTCCTGACACATTTCTTGGCTGCCTGTTCACCCTCCCTCTCCTTCACAGAAGCCTTTCCAATTTGTCTGAATCCTTTTCAGAAGCCCAGTGTTCAACACTGGCCACAGTTAGTTCACGGAGAACAGAGTGAAATTTTGTTCTAGTTTGTGACCAATTACAACTCTAGATTCTTGTCATGTTCACTTTTCCAAGCAATAATGTGTTTGACTCTTTTTTCCTTAGTGCAGCATTTCAGTCTAACGTACTTCCGTTGTTGTTTCCCAGCTACCATCAATATCACTTTCCTAGGAAGGAAAAGGGCAGGTGGACGGAGGCAGTGCCCAGGCTGGCATCCTCCCACTCCTGCCAGATTTCAGCCCTCAAAGACTTTGGGGAGACAGTGGGGGAAGAGCTCCTGCAGTTGCCAGCCAGTCAGCCAACCCCCCCCCCCCCAAGGAAAAAACCATACGCACCCGGTTTTCCATCTCCAGATGTAAAGGGATTTGGGAAAAATTCCTGTAAGAAGCCAAAAGGTACAAACTTACTTTAAATCAGGGGTGGGGAATATGGCCCTTTTATGACTTGTGGACTTCAACTCCCAGAATTCCTGAGTCATTCATGCTGGGTCAGGAATTCTGGGAGCTGAAGTCCACAAGTTACAAAGGGGCCACGGTTCCCCATCTCTGCTCTAAAAAAACCAGGAGGCCACATTAGCCAGCAATCCTTGTCCATCCAACAGCTTCTGTCTGCCTTGGAAGAATTTATTGCATCTTCTCAAGCGGTTGTTGGCTTTGAGAAGGGAACATGGAAAGCAGAGATGCCTGTACCTTCCGCCCCACCTCCCCGGGGCAGGTACCTGATGACCAGACCCCCAGGAACACTGGAGGTGCCTGGAGCTTCCAGGGGCAGGATCCCCCTCGGGGCAACAAGCAGAATTGTGGTTGGCATTCAGCATGTCTAGGTGTTGGGGAAGGAAGGGAAGGGTAAGACTCCTTAGCAGGAGGGGGCACTTCCCTCCCCGGAAACGGTGGGAAGAAGGCAGCTAAGAACACAGGGAGAGTTTGAATGTTCCCCCCACACATCCCTTATGGACTTAAGCATACACACAGGTGTCTTTATCAGCTTCTATATCAAGTGTTTATTAAATATTTGTTATAGAGAGAATTCTGTTAAATCAACCATGTTTCATGTTAAACTGCTCCATATTTAGTGCAGAGAGAGACTTTTAGCCACAGTATAGCTAAGAAGCACCTGACTAGCTGAGAATTGATTCATGGCACGAGCCCCTCTCCCCCATGCTCCTCAGAATGGGGATTATGTACTTGACACACAAGACAACCTCGCAAAGACTATTTTCTCTAAAGTGAAGGTTTCTAAAGTCAAATCTTTGGCCAAGGAGAGCCGAAAGGCCTTACCGTCCCCACGCGGTTGATGGCACAAGTGAAGCAGTGGTTGGCAATGGCGGCATTTCTTGCCTCGATGGGCCACATGGATTCACTGTAAAGGCCACCAAGAAAATTATATTCTGCAGACAAACTTTCTCTCCCACCCACGTGGCTTGTTTTGTCATGAAATGGGCACAGGGCACCTGCTGCCCACTGGGCACCCTGATAGACATGCAATGAAATGCAGCAAACATCTCGTAAGACCATGAATAACCAGGGATGAAAAATGAACCTGCCCAGGAGCTACAGAAGAGGGTTAGACTTGGTGAAGGAGCCACTCTGAGAGGGCCACCACGTGGTCCCCTGGGCACGGGGCGTTCAGCAAAGCAGAGCGCTATGGGAAGAGGGCCCTTGTTGCATTTGACTTACGCCTCAAGGCAAACTGAAAGCCAATGAAACACTTTCTGATAAAACCCAGTGCCACGTTTTGCACCAGTTGAACATTTCTCCAGCACGTTTCAAGGAAAGTCCAATTTACAAAGTCTCACTGTTTGAATGACAGACCAGCTAAGAGCGGGTGCCGGAACTTCACCTTGATTTTCCCAAGGTAGTGGTGAACTGAGGACCATCTGAAACACCTGATGCCAAAGTTTTAGAGGCAGCATGACCCAACCAACCAACACAGCTGTCTCCCCGATTCTACCGATCACAGGACCTCTGTTGGGTCTGTTTGGACTGAAGCAGCGTTTGCTTATTTTCATCCTATCCTTCTTTGCATCCAAACCATGATTGAAGAAGTTGAAGAAAAGATGTGGAAAAATTATGGGGAAAACCCAACTTCCAAACTCCATTTGGGGGGGGTCTGGCTCCTTTGGATCTCCTTAAAGGAAACATGATGGTCTAAAAAATCTGTCATCTGAAACAGCATCCAGTATATAAACTTAATAAAACCTAATCAGGAGGAACCTGCCTGCGACTAGTTATTTGTGGTTATGGGTGAACTCGTGCACACAGATTACCTGCTTATGAAGCATTCCTTTACGTTTCCTACGTAATCTTGGACTGCTCCATTACCCGGTAGTGGGTGAAATAATAAGGGTTGTATCTTGGCTCTATCACTGTTTTACTTTTTGCATTCATGTAACCTAGGTTCCTTACATGAAAAAGATTCCACCTCTAAAACTTGAAAATCGGTCTTCTGTATCTGTGCAGCTATGCACTGATGCAGAGAGACAGAGACAGAGATAAGGGTGGAGGTTCGTTCTCTGAGCTTGTGGGTTGGTTTCTGAATATTTTGTTACCAGGCTAGGTAAAATCTTCAGGGGACTTTAGGGGGTGTCGATGTTGGCGGTCCTGTTTATAAGGGCTTCCTGTGATCAGTAGGTCTTGTAATAGGGAATCACTTCGGATGAGAGTCTTGTGATGGGTCTTGTGTGGGCCAAATCAGGTGAGGATCTTGTAATGGGGAGGGAAACATTAGGTGAGGGTCACTGGGAAGTGAAGGGCTGGTTGAGAGGTGGTTGGGGGTTGCGTGAGTTGGTTGAGGGTCCTGCTGTTGCTGGTTGGCTGTGCGGCTGATTTGACTTCTGAGGAGTTCGTAGGCTAGTTGTAGGCTGCCATCTATTGATGGAATTATTTGTGGAGTGCCAGGCTTCAATAAACTCGCGAACATGACGATAGTGTAGCCGATGATCCTTGTATAGCTCCAATTGATCCAACTGAATCAAAGGCCCATCGCAAGACCCTCACCTGACGTGACCTCCCCATCACAAGAGCAACTGACCGCACAAAACCCTTATAAAGAGAGAAACACTGACACCTGCTAAACTCCGCTAGAGATGTTACCTAACCTGGTAACAAAAGCTCGGGGGAGAACAAATCCACACCGGAGCTACAGATATCTGCCACCACTGCAAGAGAGAGAGAGAATCGAGGGAGGGAGAGGAAGAGAACAGAGAACTTAAGCTGGCAAGTCTGCACTGCTGACTGCTTGGGAAAAGGCTCCCAGACTTCTCAACAGCGCAAGCAGCAGATCTCAGAGAAGCTGGTTCGGGTTCCTCCAGGCACTTCTGATGAGGAGAAAAGGGAAGGCCACGGCCTCCTTTTGGCTCTCCTGGCTGAAGGGGCAGACCCAAACATGCCGTCCTCTTGGCAAACCAGGACGTGCTGCAAAATGGATGGAAGGATCTGAGCTTCTGGAGACAAGGTTTTCATTAAAGACAGGTAAGTCACAGACCTGAATCCAGATCAAGAGACCATCTGAATGCCTTCTCATTAGGAAGCTGCCAAATCCTGCTATTCGTGGGATCTATCCAGCTATTTCATTCCATTTTTCTGCAACAAAATGATGGTTACTATACCTGAGTTTGCCAATAGTGGCCGAAGGGTTAAAGATGATCTCTGCTCCATTCAAACTGTACATGAGCCAGTTGAGGGGATGATGGCGACCAAAGCAAATATTCACCGCAATCTTCCCAAATTGGGTCTCGAACACTGGGTGTCCTCGGTCCCCTTCCAGGTAATATCTTGACTGCAAAAGAGATGATCCGCCACCTCAGGACTAAATCACGGTTAGAACTCTGGAGCCTCTTCTACTCCCACCCTGAACGGCTGCTCTCCACCTTCTTCTCACAGATTTCAAGATGGAGAACCCACTAGCCTCTGCAGATAGGCCACTAGAGCAGCACGTACTGCCAAAAGCTTTGTTCTTACATTTAAATGAAACCTAGGTGGCTGCAACTTATATCCCTTATTTCTGGCCCTAGATTCTGTGGCCTGGGAAACCGTTCCTCTAGGACCCCCTTTTATGTAACTGGACCCTGGCACCACTTCTCCCTTCCATCGCTCTTCTGCAGACCATCCTCAAGGCCTGGGTCATTGCTGTCCTCTGAATGTCTTCTGACCTGCGAAAAGCATCTGAAATGTAGTGCCCAGAATCACCCACGATGCTCCAGGGCTGAGGGAGGGGTGGGTGAAATCTTCCCCTTCTTTAACGCGGTGCTTTTTCCACCATGGCTCTGAAGTGCTTCGCTCTTGGGTGCGAGAGCTTCCGACAATCCTCTCGCACCCAAGACGTTCTCCAACATCGTGTTTCAAGCATGAATCCATCACCATGTGCATCCCGTATTTTACCCCTCTAAATATAATACCTGGCATTTTTCTCTGTTGAGGAACATTTTGTCCTGCTGATCCCAGACGTCTACATTATCCAGATGAGACTGCAATCTCCGTCGCTCTTCCGGGTGTGAGCCAGACCTCCCAGCTTTGTGAATGAGTCTTCCAACAGATGTCTGGGTAATGGAAATATCCCATCACAGCCACTTCAGGGTGTTTTGAAGCTTCCATTATTGCTTTAATAAATATTCCGACCGGTTGGTGGTCTGCAACAGACTCCCAGCGAGACGTCTTTCCTATAAGATTTCCCTTTTATCTTAACCCAGAGGCCTTCTAGGCTTGTATTACCATCGATGTTGGGCCAATCCAGGACTTCAACACCTCTCTCCCCTTTTGTGCTCCACTTTCCTCTGATTCAAGGTGTCCACATCAAATCCAACGTTTCTCTGGGGGGGGAAATCTTGTAATCCTTGATAGGTCTTTGTGCCTCATGATACTCAGCTCATGTTGTTACCTGTATTTCAAACTTCAGTGCAGGAACAGTGAAGATAATAAATTTGATTCTGCCACTTCAGTCTCCCCTTTGCTTTATTTCCTTAGTTTCTTTATTAAACTTGTAGCCTCCAACACATTTTATTTACCTATTGTGTTTAATTCATTACCTACAAGATCACTACTTGCAAATGATTCTCTAGAATCTCTCTAGTTGCATTCAGTTCTTTGAAGTTCCCTTCCTTGAAAAAAAAGTTAATTAGCAGGAAAATAACCCAAGTCAGGACACAGAACAACCAGAGGGGCTCATTTCAGCCCGTCTCGTCCATTTGACCTCTGTTGCTACTACCTAGCTGTAAGCTGGTGGTAAAAGCTCTGTGGCCAATCTGAAGGTATTCAGAATAGCTAAAGAAAGCTTTACCCATTTCTTCCAAGAGCAATTTCAGTTGTTTTGCTGGACTTTGCACAAATAAATTCCTATCTAGTCTACGTCCAGCCCCATCTAGAGGACACCCCACCAGGACTGAGCTGTTCACAAGGCCGACCTCCACGCGTGTCCTCTTCCCGCAGACCCCTCCCTCCCCAGTCCTCTCTCGCTTCCACATGAAACCTGGATTGCTGCTCCGCACCTTGGTTTTCAGAATGCTTGGCTTGACCCAAGGCCCAATTCTTCAGAAGACATTTTGAGCGCTCCCACATTCCCAGGAAGTCCCGGCGGTCAAGGGGCAGTGACTGGTGATGCTTGGCAGTGTCTGGAGGGGGGGAGGGGAGGGAAGCTGGATGTTTGGCTATGCCAAATGTCTGCTTGCACCCAGAGCCGCTTGGTGGGTTGGCTCCCCAATCGCTTACAGATTTGCAGCAATGCTCAGGTGACTGGAGGCTTTGTCCTTTGCCTGGGATTATTCCACTATCACAGTCTGACCGTGGATAAAAATAAACCTGCAGTAGAAAGTAAATTTTCTGTACGGCTAGTAAAAAACAACATGTGGAATATTCCAGGGAAGGAATTATTCTGATTGCGTCGCTGGTTGCTTGGGGGGGATTAGGGTATACACGTCTCCTCACTAGAAACCCGGTGGCCATTTGTTCTTTCCTTTGTCGTTTGTCCACTTGGTTAGGAGAGGGAGACCTAATGGAATCTGTTCCAGAGAACCTTTGCCCCAGAGGAGATACGGGCCTTCACCCCTCTGCTGGCACACTGACATCTTCCTGGCTTCGCTGAACCTTGATGAGGCAATTGCAGGTCCCAGAACAGGTTGCAAAACTCCAGGGCTCCAACCCTGAAGAGCCCCTCCTGGGGCAGTCCCACAATGCAGCTCCTCCACCTTGAATCTCAGATCCTCAAAACAGCCCATTTCGCCCTTGAACCCGCAGTTTTGCCGTCGAAATGGGATCCAGCGTGGATGTTTGCCCTGGAACGCTTTCAAAACCAAACGCTTTACATCCTCTATCCTTCACCAAGCAGCCAGGCCTGGAGAGGCTCTCCTGCCCTGCCTGGCCGAAGAGAGGAAGGGGGCCCTGGCCTCACCCCTGCTTGCTGGGTGTCCATTTTTTTCTTTGGGCTGCTCAGCTGGATCATCCAACTTTGCCTGCTCCGAGGTCTCTGCCTTTCCATCAGCTGCTGTCCCTTGTGGGGATTAAGCCAGGAATTCTTCCCTCTCAGTGCCGTGGGAAGGATCAGCCACCATTTCCAGTCCAGGGAGCGCTTTTCTGCCACCTCCAGACCCCAAAGCTCCAGCCCTGCAGAGACAGCTGAGGTCCCCGTGCTCCCCCCCCGGCCATCCCACACTCACCTCATTGAAGTCGCCCACCCGGGGGATGTGATTCTTCCTGCTCTTCCCCAGCACAGAACCGGAGCTGGAAATGACCACGGCTGAATTCCACAGGGTTCCTCCATGGGCAGCGTCCCTTTCCAGGATGGGAGAGACCACAACCAGATTGTGTTTCTTAGCCAGCTGCAAACAGAATTATGCCACGTTGTATTCAGCACTTTGGGTGGGGGGGTTGTTCATTCAGACAGGTGGCTGCACCAGAAAGGGCAATGGAGGAGCAGAACTGCCCTTTTGCAGAGCACCTCTAAGATCATCCAGGAGCACCATGTTCAGCGTTCATTTTCTAGAAACACAGCAATTATCCTCTCTGTGCAACTTAAAGTGAATGATTACATTATTGCCCTTTCTGGAAAGAGCGTTTTGTATTATATTTCAACCTTGATAGGTTATGTCTTTCTTGATCCAATTACCTACTCTCTTCCTTCCCCTTGGATCATCTTGTGATCCCATATGTCTGAATGTTACCACAACATCCCCCAGGATGCAATTAATCTCACATTAATAGTCACCCATTCTTGAACTTACACTTTAGTGAAAATAGTCGAGATGCTAACCAGAGCATTTTTGTCCCTTTGGAGTCAGCAAATCACTTCACAGAACAAGATGCTTCTCACTCAAGAAGGGAAGATGAACTTTCAGGCAAGTTTACTTGGATGCACAAAGCTGCAAAGATGCAGCCTCCTCCTCCTCCTCATCAGAGACCCAATCCTCCCATTTTGATTGAAACAATAAATGGAGCCAAACAGGACCACCCAGACTATACATTTCTCACTGTTAATTCCTTCCCAACACAATCTCATAACAAACAAATGTCCGATTTAGCTAAATGGGTCTGACTCCAAAATGGCGGTGTACACAATCACAAGCATGATCAGTCATAGCCTCCTTCTGGCAGAGTGGCTGGCTCCTGCAGTAAAAGATATTCATAGTCCTCCCAATTTACAGAAGGATGAGAATGTATAGAGGAAATGCAGGATATGAATGCAAAACAATATTATGCAGAGCCAAACTGTGTGCCACAAACAATGTTAAAAGAACAGCATGCGTGTCAACCCAGGGCTCCATTCTGGGCTGCAGAGGCCTCTGCAGATGAATGGATGCCGAGGCTGATGTGTGTGAGTGGTGGCAAGCGACTGCAGAAGAAGTGGGCCGGTGGTGGCCACGTGGGCTCCTGCTGGACGGGAGTGTGGGTGCCGCTGCCATGAGGCAAGGCAAATGTTGGGGCATGGGAAGCCTGGCTGCAGGAGCCCTGAGGTAAACAGGCGCGTGGGGCAGCTCCACATCTCCCCGTCTGCCTTACCTCACCTCACGGCAGTGGCACTGCAAACAACCAGACGGAACGTGCGGGCAGCCAGCTGCACAGGCTCTTAACTAGGGCTTATTTGGGGGGTATGGCTTATATTAGGCACAAACGTAAAAATCAAGCTAGGGTTTATTTTCAGGATAGGTCTTATTTTTGGGAAAACATGGTGTTTGCAGGGGGGGAGCAAAAAAGGACTTCTCTACCATTTGGCAGAATCTTGTGGTGGGTCCGTCTTCTGCTGATTCAGCAAATTCAGTCCATGGCAGTTTCTCTTGAGTGCAGAAAGCAAACGGCATGGCTGGTGAAATAGCATAAAAAAATGAGCACCAACTTTGCTCTGGTTAAACAAAACGGTGTTTAACCTGGTCAGGAAGCCTGTAAATATTGACTGACTCGCTCTCTGCCACTAATGCAATCATCTCTGCAAAGATGGAAATCTAAACCAGGTGAGCGGGGTTGACTTTGCTGTTTTATATTCCTTAAAATCAAAGTCAAGTATTTGCAAAATAGTCTTCCATTTTATTTTAAAACTCGATTTCCTAAGAGAAAATATTACAACAAATTTCAGAGGAATACTGATATGGGCCTTATATTAGGTCAAGCTATTTTCCCCCATCCAGGCTGTTCTGTCCCCTCTGCTGAAGCCAATCAGGATCGATCTATCTATCTATCTATCTATCTATCTATCTATCTATCTATCTATCTATCACCAATTTTTGGCAAATCCTGCCAAAAAACCCAGTCCCACCAAGCCCTCCCCCCTCCCCCATCACTGCCTCTCCTCTGCCCACAAGAATGAAGGAGGGAGAACTTCCAGAAGACCCTAATCCTCCACATCAGGGTCAGTCACCTCACCTCTCCCCCCAGGCCCCTCCCTCGGGGCTCTGGCCAGGAGCTGCAACCTGGGAGGAATTTATGATCTAGCCCAGGCCGAGAACCTCTCCCTCCGGCCTCTTCCTATTTTCTTGGTCCTGCCTCCCGACTGATCTTTTAGCTTTGCCTTCTGGCCGTCTCCTCTCCACTAGCTGCCAAATAGCCCTCGCCCTCTTCATCCAAGATGGCTTATGCCGTAACAAGTATATTTCCCTTCACAGAGTTATTTTGCAGCACAGTGAAACCTACCCAACAAGGTTATTTCATGCCCCCCCTCCCCATGAATGCTAGCTGAGTGCAGTCCTTCCGCTCCAGACCTCTCCGTAAGGCCAACGTTTGTCTGATTGCTGAATTATTCTACAAATCCGAGCTTTGAGACCACCTGCGACTTACTCCAAGCCTCTTGGAAACAGATCACATTTACTCCACATATTTCAGCCACTTCCACAATCTCTTGTATGCGTCTGTGCAGTGCAGCTACCTAGGCAGAAGCAGCATTGACGGTTAAAGCAACGTAGTGTGAATAAATTACTATTACACTCCCCCCCCGAAAGACAGGTAAATGCCAGGTGAGGAAAGGGGTTGATGCTGAAGGATTGCGAAGGAGGCTCTTTAGTGAGTTCCACACTCAAAGCTTCTTAAAAGAGGTAAAGGAGCATCTCCTCTTTGAGAGAACAAGAGCCAGCAGTTCTTTGGAGAATAAGACCAATAATATTTAACTTTTAAGCCCAGCAAAAGGGGCAGCATCCCCCCAGGTCAAAGGGGCCGTCAGATGTCTTACTGCTGCCAGGGACATCCTGGAATCACAAGCAGCTTCTGCTTCTTCTCCCCAAGAAGGGCTTCCTTCGCCCCTGGCTGCACAAGGGGGGCCCTGCCAGTGCTCAGAGCCAGGGTGGCATCCCTGTGGCCATAGGACCTTCATGCCCCAAAGTCACACGCGTGCCCCGAGCTAAAGTCTTGAGTAACGAGACGGTTGAGTTGTCTTATGGCCACCACTTTGAGTTGTGTACTTCATCAAAATGAGTTTTGTATACTTTACTGTAATGAAGGCAATTGCATGATGTACAACAGTGGCAGGCGGCCAAACCTTCCTTGTGGCCTTGTGAAGGAGGAGACATCCTTTGGGGACTGCATCTGAGCATCTCTATCTGCAGTCTCATTGTCCTAGAGCCCACCCCAAAACCATCCCACAGCCCTGCCTCTGAACTTGCAAAGCAGGGAGCTGGCAGCAGCTGCCCCACCTGATAAACACGCGGAGGGTGCAGCGGGCAGGAGAATTTTCACCCTCCCGGCCACTACATGTCCATGTCCCCACCAAGCCCTCAGTGGTTTCCGCCTGCCCCAATGTGCTGGTTCCTATCTCCCTTCCGGGCTCCGAGGGCCCCTGCAGACCAACAGTGAATGCCGAGGCTGCAACAAGAACCCCCACAGCTCCTACCTGCTCAGCGACAGGCGCGTCTGTGGCCAGAGGAATCTTGTTCTGGATCAGCCCCACTCGGACCAGGCATGGCTGCCGCAGCTGCTCTGGTGCCGCCTCAAACTTGTGGCCCTGCAGCTCAAAGTCCCTCTCTGCAGCAGCCGAGAGAGCCTCCTTGGGCAGATCCAGTGGCCTGAAATAAGTTGAAGAAAAGGAGGGAAGCCTCTCTTTTTTTTCTGCAATTGCCAACCAAATAATAAAGGCATCTTCAGACTTTTTATATCCAAATGAAATGTGGAAAACATATTAATTGGGCGGAAAAGTAAAATACAATCATAGAATGCCAGTAAGTAATCACGGGATCTAAAATGTCATGGAGGTTAGTTTTTCAATGTACCCTTAACTACGTGTAAAGTTGGGACAGATGATACCTCACACACAAAAGGAACTTCTAAAAGTCTCCCTTTGTGTGAGCACTTTTTATTCACTTGAAGACCACAACTGACTTTTGAGCACAGCCAGAACCAAATATTTACTTCCTTTCATTTTTAACGGATCCTGCACACAAAGTGAACCTGGAGATTAACAGCTGAACAGTAATCCCTGGACAATGGGGGGGGGGGGGCTGCGTGTGCCAGGGGCTGCGCCTCCACCTCCTCCCAGCGCCTGGAAGGGAAGGGGGTCCCAAAGGCAGGCCAACGGGGGGGGGCAGCTGGAAATTCCACGGAGATCCCCTTTCCATCCCGCGGGGGATCAGGGCCGGCTCGGCGCAGCGCCAGAAGCCCATCAGGAAGGCAGGGGAGCCTCTGGCGGGGCCTTTCCCGGGGCCGCGGAAGCGGAGCAGGGTCACGCAGCCTCGAGGAGGGGGGGTACCCGGCCAAGGGCTCCTGCATGGCTGGGTGGGGCTCAGGTGGGCCGGCTGGAAGGCCAGTCCAGGCTGCGGCCCTCCCCCTCCCCTCCGCCGTTGCCAGGGCCGGGGCCCCGGGAGGCTCCCCTCTTCCGCAGGGCCCGGCGCGGGTCTCGGGGGGGATTGCTCGGATCGGGGCTAAGTGGCAGAGGGGCCCCCCGAAGCCCCGCCGGCCCCCTGCGCACCTGAGGGGGTCCCCGAGGAGGAGCCGCTTCGCCTCGGCCAGCTCGGCGGCGGGCAGGTGCCGCTCCAGGCAGCGCTCCAGCGAGTCCAGCCGCGCCGCCATCTCCGCAGCTCCGCTCCGCTCCTCTGCCCGGACGGCGCGGCTGCCGTGCGCGGGAGGCGGCGCCAGTTAACCATTAAGCCAGCCTGGCAGCTCTTTAACCCGCGGGAGGCGCCCAGGAAGGGCCCCGCGCAGGTGCAGCCGCGGGCGCCTCGGGCCCCGCGTGGGAAGCCCCCTCTCCTGCGCCGCCCCGACCGCTCTTTCGCGGGAGCCTCTCCGGGCCCCGAAGGCCGGATCCCACCGGGCGGGGGGCCCCAGAGCTCCCGGGCCAAGCTCCGCGCCCAGCCGTGGGCGCAGCGGGGAGGGGCGCCTGGGAAGCGGAGCCGGAGGGCGCCTGGGCTGTAAGGGTTCGCCCTCCCTGCCCTCCAGCCCATCTCCGAGCCGCGGGAGCGACCGGGCCCGAACTGCCCGGCTCCTGTCCTGCCTCCCCCTGCCCGTCCCGGGTCCCCCAGGTGGGTCCCTGCGGGGCCTCCCCCGGCCGGCTGCACTCAGCCCCAGGAAGCGCTCGGTGGGAATCGGCCCTGGGGAGAGCGATGCGCCCCCCCCCCGGCACCAGAGAGCAGACCTGCTTCCCACGCTCCCTGAGACGCCTCTTCTGGGCGGGGCTGATCTCCAGCCGCCCTCCCCTCCCCACCCCACCCCGCTTGGCGACAAAGGGCGGGAGGGGCTAATGCAGAGGCCGCTGATTTTGTTCCCCTTCCCCACTTTTGAATTCAGCAGCAGGCTTGGAGTCTCATCCCTGGAGGGGCCTCGAAGAGGGATGAGCAGAGTGCGCAGGAGTTTCAGTTCACCGCTCGGCAGCCGTGTCCACCTGTTGTGGTGCACATCTGGCGACCAAGCAGCTGCCTTCCCCGTCGCTGTGGTCCAAGCCAGCCCCTCAGTACCAGGACTCATCTGGCTCCCCTGCCAGCCCGTTTCCCAGTTGTCTCTGGATGGCATCCTAGACCTGCAGTTTGATCACCCTCAATGGGACCGATTGCTCCGTGGACATTGTCTTGTGGAGGCTGGACACAGGCCCCACCCTGGGAAAACCGAGGCTTTCAGTCCCAAGAGGGAAGATGCTGAGAAAGAAGCTGCAAGTACCCCACTCTGAAACCCCACTTAAAAGGGGTCAATCAATCAATGAGTAGTAGTAGACTTTATAGTAGAGAGTAGTAGACTTTATTGTCATTTCAACAATATACAGTACAGTACACAGTGAAATGAAACGTTTCCCCAGGACCAAGGTGCTACATCAGACGACAGGAATCCAAAAAAGAACAGAACACAAACTACACATAACTCTAAACTAAAAACTAAAAAAACTACAAATACAAGTATTTATAGTTCCAGTGTCTTTGTGTTGAGAATTCTAATGGCTTGTAGGAAGAAACTTACACAATCTGGATGTCTGAGCCCAATGCTCCTGTACCTCTTTCCAGATGGCAAAAGAGTGAAGAGTGTGTATGAGGGGTGTGTGTAATCAGCCACAATGTTTCTGGCTTTACGGCTGCAACGCGTGATGTAAATATCCATGACGGAGGGAAGAGCAACCCCCATGATCTTCTCTGCCATCCTCACTATTCGCTGTAGGGTTTTTGCGATCCGAAACGGTGCAGTTTCCAAAGCAGGCAGTAATGCAACTACTCAGGGTGCTCTCAATAGTCCCTCTGTAGAAGATTGTGAGGATGTGTGGTGGAAGCTGTGCCTTCCTCGGTTTCCTCAGAAAGTAAAGACGCTGATGGGCCTTCCTTGTTATGGAACAGGTGTTGAGGGACCAAGTGAGATTCTCCGCCAAGTGAACACCAAGAAATTTGGTGCTCCTTACGATCTCCATGAAGGAGCCATCGATGTTCATCAGAGAGCGGTCGTATTTTGTCCTCTTGAAGTCAACAACCATCTCTTTTGTTTTGTCTACATTCAGAGACAGGTTGTTGGCTTTGCACCAGTCTATTAGCTTCTCCACCTCCTCTCTATATGCTGACTCATCGTTCTTGCTGATGAGACCCACCACGGTCGTGTCACCAGCGAACTTAATGATGTGTTTCGAACTGTGCATTGCTACACAGTCGTGTGTCAGCAAGGTGAACAACTGTTGTGACTCAGGGCCAGCCTGTGGTTTCGGCAGCCGGCTCAGATGTGTCGGAGGACTCAGATGAGGGGGAGGAGGACCGTGTGGGAGACGAACCGGTTGATGATAGCGTGGAGGCTTGGCAGAGTTCCCAGCCGGGGCCCTCTTCTCAGCTGCGTGAGCCCGATAGTGCGGAAGATGATGACCCACAGCTGGCCCTGTTCAAGGACGCCCGACGCAGGAGGCAGTCGAGCAGGAACAAACAAAGAAAGAATGTGGGACTCCTCGGGAGGAGGCACAGGGAGACCACGCCCTGAGCTCTCTATAAAAGGAGTGTTTGGGGAGGGGCTGGTTGCTGAAAGCAACTTTTCCGCTTGAGAAGACAAGCTCTAGTGTTTTTGTTAACTGCGTAATTAAATCTTGGCAGAAGCCTTTTAGCCTTGGACGCTCTCCAGTCTCTTCTTTTGAATAGGGGTTTGCTAGAAGAGGGCTGGTTCAGAACAACAACAGGGGACTGAGCACACAGCCCTGAGGGGCCCCAGTGTTCAGTATGATGATGTTAGAAATGTTATTCGCGATCCGGAGATTTTCCAGTCAAAAAGTCCAGGATCCAGTTACAGAGGGAGGTGTTCAGGCCCAACAGGGCCAGCTTCCCCATCAGGTGTTGGGGAATAATAGTGTTGAATGCTGAACTAAAGTCTATGAACAGCACAGAGCCTTGGTGGAGCAGTGGGCTAATGCCTCCTTAAGTAACACCAGCTGCCTGCAATTAGTGCAGGTTCGCGTCCCACCAGGCTCAAGGTTGACTCAGCCTTCCATCCTTCCGAGGTAGGTAAAATGAGGACCCAGATTGTTGGGGGCAATTAAGCTTTGTAAAAATGCCGCTGGGGGGGGGCGAAAGCCCTAATAAGCAGGCAAATACATAGAATGAAGGCTATTGCTAAGCACATTGATTTGTGCTTTAGATTGTAAGCCGCCCTGAGTCTTTGGAGAAGGGCGGGATATAAATGGGATTTAAAAAAAACGGGTAGAAACTGTTCAACACATCTGGAAGTGAGCCATCGCTCTCACAGGCAGATGGTAATATTCTGTAATTAGTGATGGCTTGGATGCCCTGCCACATACGCCATGTGTCGCCGCTGTCTGTGAAGTATTGGTGGATACTCTGAGCATGTGCACGCTTTGCTCCTCTGATGGCCCGGGACAATTTGGCTCTCGCTATTCTTAGAGCTGCTATATCGCCTGCTCTGAATGCAGAGTCTCGAGTTTTCAATAGAGCACGCACCTCTCCAGTTATCCATAGCTTCTGATTGGGGTGTAAGATAATTTTCCTGGAGACTGTAACATCGTCAATGCACTTGCTGATATAGCTGGTCACTGACGATGCATACTCCTCCAAGTCAATGGAGTCGCCCTTGGTTGCAGCCTCCCTAAACGTGTCCCAGTCAGTGCATTGAAAGCAGTCCTGAAGAGCAGAGATGGCTCCTGCTGGCCAGGTCCTCACCTGCTTCCGTAATAGCCTTGAACGCCTGATGAGTGGTCTGTGTGCTGGAATTAGCATAACAGAGATGTGGTCTGAATAACCGAGGTGGGGGCGGGGCTTTGCCCGATATGCACCCAGGATGTTTGTATAAACAACATCCAGCATGTTTTCCCCTCTGGTTGCAAAGTCCACATTTTGATGAAATTTAGGGAGCACAGTTCTGAGATTTGCATGATTGAAATCTCCGGCAACAATAAATAATCCGTCCGGGTGTGTGTTCCGCAGTTTGTTGATAGTCCGGTAAAGTACACAGAGCGCTTCCTTAGCATTAGCGCTAGGTGGAATATACACTCTGAGTATCAAAGCAGTGGTAAATCAATCAATCAATCAATCAATCAATCAATCAATCAATCAGAATAGAGCTTTGAGGTCTTCTAGTCCAACCCCTGCTCAAGCAGGAGACACTATACCCAGTGGTGGGATTCAGATAGGTGACCAACCGGTTCTCTGTGTGGAAGCCGCTTCCAGAAGTCCATTCTGGGCCTGGGCAACAAAAAATTAGCTACTGGTTTTGCCGAAGGGGTGCGAACCGGCTGAATCCCACCACTGCCTCTACCATTTCAGACAGGCAGCTGTCCAGCCTCTTCTTCAACACCTCCAGTGATGAAGCACCCACAACTTCTGGAGGGAAGGCGTTCCACTGGTTATTCATTTTCAAAGTTAGGAAGTTTTTCCTAAATTCCAGGTTGCTTTTCTCCATTGCTTCTTGTTCTGCCTTCTGGTGCTTTGGAAAATAAGTTGACCCCCTCCTCTTTGTGGCAGCACCTCAAATACTGGAAGACTCCTCCTCCTTTTCTCCAGACTAGTTATACCCATTTCCTGCAACTGTTCTTCATATATTTTTGTCTCCAGGCCTTTAATCATGTTGGTTGCTCTTTTTTGTGTGTGTAAACACAGCCAGCTGGGTCCAGCAGGAGCCTCTCTTCGGCCCTGGCTGTGCGGGCCTGGTCCCAGGATGGCTTCCAGCCTGGTTGACTCTGCTGTGGGATTCATGCTCTGTCTCTACCCATGGAGGCTTCAGCGCTCCAGGAAGACGCCTGGCCTTGTTCTGGTGTCCACGGGGTTGCCTAGCTGAACTTTTGCTTTTCTATTCTTAGTCTGAACTTCCAGCATCACACACACACACACACACACACTCCACACACACACCACGGCTTGTTTGTTTGCAAAGCCCTCTTGGCCAAACTCTGTACGTGCACAAGGAGCTGACTTGGCGGTGGTTGGGATGAAGACTGGAAAGCTGATCCCACGAAAGGAAAGATAACTTGAAAAAAGAACTTTAGCAATTTTCTATATTTCTTTTCTAATTCTTTGTCCATGAAATCCAGTAGAAATAATTCTGCTAAATGTTGCCATTTGCTGTGGATTGAAGGTTAAAAAAGATGACCGTTCCCAGAATCAATCTGTAATTTTCTCAGGGACAGTGTGGAAAGGCGCAGTCACTGACCCCTTCTAGAAGGCTTATTAATTATGCCTTGATGAGGAAATACTTTTCTTAAGTCCATGGAACTTGTCAGATCTATATGTTTTCAGAATACTGTATAGCAACTAGCCAGAAGTCAACTACAAAGCAGGCTAAAAAAAGCGCAAAATAAATAGAAGTCAACTAAACAACATTCCTGGGGGCGAGCAGTGAAGTAACGATGGTGGAGAACTTCTCTGGCACCAGAGGGCCTCCTTGCCCACACTTAGGAAGCCCTGGAGATGGCCGGTGTCTGGCCTGCCAGAACAAAGTCCGGCCAGGGAAAGCATTGGAGCCAGTTCTCTGGCCAGACTCTGCAGGCAGTGCAGGATGACCAAGGAAAGTCCACCTCCTTTTTGCATTTTTTGCTGGCCCATTTTTGAAATGGAGCAAAGTTCTGAGGGTGAGGAGAGATGAAACCGAAGAGCACCAAACATATCTCAGAGCCCAGAAAGCAATTCCCAAAGCCTCACGCAGCTCGCTGTGGAATAAGACCCGGCACATGAAATGTTTTAGCCCCGAGATCCTGGGCTGGACCTGGGAGGTGACCTTGGCTCATGGCAACCAGTCCTGTGGGGTTTCTACCACGAACCTTGGTGGTCTTGAGGCAGAAGGTTCACTCCTTCAGACCAGTGAAAGTTTTTGCGTTTCTTTTTCTCTCTTTTTTGCCTAGAGCAGGACTGCCTCTCAGCAGGACAGAAGCTTGACACCTGCTCTTCCTTCTTCTGCCCCATCTGGGGAGTTGAGAGGACACGGAGCTCTTGAGCACGGAGGACATCACCCGTGGGGAGGCCAGCAAAGCCAAGTTGTTCAAGGTATCCTTTGAAAACCTGGTCCCAGAAGAGGCAGATGTTCTTACATGTCTCAGTGGCCGTATCCTTGCTTAGGAAAAGCCAAGAATAATATTAATGGTGCTCAAAACTGCGTGCAAGTGAGACCATTTTTATTAACCCAAACCCCAGTAAAATTAGGCAACACTACAAGGACGGGCTCACTATTGTGCTCTTTTCTGTCATGACTGGGCTACGTGGTTGGAGTTTGACCCCTCCAAACCATTGTGCTAATGTTGTACTACCATTGTTTAGTTATTATTTATTCCTGTTCTCTTCATTTTTAAGCTCGTATTTGCTGTCCAGAGTGGTGAGTATGAGATGGGTGGCTATATGAATTGATAAAATATATGCATACATAGTTACAAACACCTATCGGCTCATTTGAAGTAATTTAAAGTAATTTATTCAGGGTCCAGAACAAGCAGGTAGCCGTCTCTGGAAGGCAGAGATAAATGGCGTTGCCGGGTATTAATCACCCGTCAATTGTGCCCTCTTTTCGGTGCTGTGTTCCCCCCCACCCCCCAGCGCTCCTGTCTGCTTGACAAGCCTGTGCTTCGGTCGACTGAGGGCCCAGCCTTCGATCCTCAGCTACTTTGGCAGGGAAGGAAAGCCTCTTCTGCTGAGTCAGGGCTCAGTGTACACTTTAATAGCTTTTAAAACTCTTTTTAGTACACGTGCCAAAATAGCACAAAGGGTGGATGTCTAGCATATACAATCCATTTATATCACATTTCATAAATGTATAGGTAGAACAATGTGCTTATTCTGGGGATTCTGCCATCTCTCCGAAGGGGGGGGGGAGAGGATAGACTTTAGGCATCTTCAAACAACAGGGAACATTTGAACAAAAAAGGAAGCAATAACCATAAAACCAAGGAGAGTTCCCTTTCCCATGGAAGGGCCTGACATCTGACCAAATGGATGAGGGGAGTGGCTGAAATGGGAATGCTTTATATAGGATTGAAATGTAACTTTGTTAGATTCCATCTTGTATTGCCACAATTGATTCCATCCTAGTAAACATTTTCCTTTTGGACTAAACTTGCATCCAAGAGTTCTTATTTCCTAAGATGTGGATTGAGGTGGGTCCTGACAGTAGACGGGATCTGCTATAAGAGTCAACCTGGAAGGGAAAACCTTACCGGGGGACTTTGCAACAAATACAATGTCTGGCGACGAAGCAAGAGAGGAGGGAAGCCCCATGGAGGGGGAGTCTTCCCCCCAAATGGAATCCCAGAGACGATGGGAAGCTGAAGCGGCATATTCCCCCGGGGAAGAAGCGGTGGAGCAGTACGACCGAAACCCCCGATGGTCGATGGGCGTTGGAAGGAAAAGTGAGTGGGAAAAGGCTTCGGGAGAAGCGACCCTGAGGCAGAGTAACCACCAACCGGAATGGAGGCAAGAGATGGAGAGTTCCCTGCACGCCAGTGAGGAGGAGTGGATCCTGGAAAAGGCCATTGATCTGATGAAAGCAACCCTGAGCTCACTGAGGGAGGAGAGAGCTGAAAATCGCAACCGAGGTAGCGCCTGGGGACGCAACTGGAAAGGTAACGGAGGGGATCCAACACCTGAAACCCCGGGGCCGTCCAATGGAACAGGAATTGCTGCCTCAGCAGTACCCACCCACCCCAGAACCACAGACGGGGACCAGGATGAGGAGCGATACCAGCCCCGGCGCAGACAACGCTCCAGCAAAAGACTCCCGCCCCTGGAAGTCAAATTCAAGGGGGAGCCATCACGACTGGGATTTTTCCTAACCCAAGTCCTCAGCTACATGGAAGAGTACGGACGGGACATCCCCAGTGACAAAGCACGCATCCGAATTGTGCAATCTGCCCTGGACGGGACGGCTGCAGACTGGGTGGTGAACTTGCATGACTCCAACGCCCCAGAACTCAACGACTTCAAACGATTCATGTCATCTTTGAGGCGGAGGTTCGAGGATCCTTTGGCTGACCGTAAGGCCCGGGAGAGAATCAAAACGGTGAGGCAGGGAAGGCGAGCAGTGGCTGATTATACCCAAGAATTCCGAGCCATTGCCAGCAAGCTGAACTGGCCAGAAGACATCCTCCTCAGCCATTTCAAAGATGGTCTAAACTACGACCTGTATGACACTTGCCTGCCTCGAGGAGACCCACCCCATCTCGACGACTGGTACATCCTGGCGGAGGAAGTGGAAATAGACCTACTGAAGAGACACCGCAGAGGAAAACCATGGGGCCGCCTGCCACCCGAGCGAACACGCGAGGGGGAAAAACCACCAGCCACAGCCAAAAAATCAACAGGTTGCTTCAACTGCGGGAGAGAGGGCCACCGTGCTGCAGAATGTCGTTCAAAAGCCCCCCCCACGAAAACCAGAGGCATCATCCTCCAAGAAGCCGGGGAAGCCCCAAGGCAACACAAAAGAATCTTCCATGAAGGGGACAGAGGCTGTAGAGTCCACAATTCCTGCCAGGAACTGGGATTGGACTCCGGCCTGCACCGCAGGGATGGTGGACAACTCGGAAGACAGCTCAGAGGGAGAACCATTGGTAAGTGGACCCCTTCCACCCATACTTAAGACAGTGACTATATTAGCTTCCCCTATGCCTGAAGCAGCCAAAATAAAAGCTCTGATAGACTCTGGGTGCATCCGCTGCCTTATCAGCCCAACGCTGGTGGAGAGATTGAGCATCCCAGTGAGGAAGCTAAAACAACCAATCTCTTTTAGTCAATTAGATGGGACAATAGCAGGGGGAGGACCAGCCACCCTAGCCACTTTACCAATCCACCTATCACTGGGGCCCCATGAGGAGGACATAACGTTTATAGTGGCCCCAGGCATGGAATGCCCAATGATCCTAGGACTGGAATGGCTGAAGAAATGGAACCCCGGGATAAACTGGAGGACAGCAGAACTCAATTTCCCAAAGGGGGGGGCAGAAGAACTTAGACTCCAAAAGCACCCCCCCAACCCAGAGGGAGGAGACAGCAGCGGTGGGGAAAGAGAAGGGGTTACCAGAGATACCGGAAGAATACAGGGACCTGGCTGAGGTTTTCAGTGAGGAAAGAGCAGATGAGCTTCCCCCCCACCGCCCCACAGACTGCACCATAGAATTCAAACCTGGGGCAAAACTCCCAAAACCCATGATGTATGCCATGAGCCCAAGGGAAATGGCAGAAATGGAAAGATTCATAAAGAAAAACTTAGAAAGAGGATTTATTGAGCCTGCAAAACCCAAAGTGACCGCCCCGGTTCTGTTCAGGGAGAAGAAGGATGGGTCTTTTCGCTTGGTTGTGGACTATAGAAATTTGAACACAATTAGTGAATGTAATCTGTACCCCCTTCCCCTAATGAAGGATATGCTATCCCACCTATCGAAAGGAAAGATTTTTACCAAACTAGACCTGAGGGAAGCATACTACCGTATTAGGATTAAGGAAGGAGACGAATGGAAGACTGCATTCAACTGCCCAATGGGGTGCTATCAATTCAAAGTATTGCCATTCGGACTGCAAGGGGCCCCCGCAGTCTTTATGCAATTAATTAATGACGTGCTGAGAGAGCACCTATATAAGGGGGTCCTGGTTTACCTCGATGACATCCTTATCTTCACAGAAACCAAAGAGGAACATATCAAACTAGTCAGAGCAGTCCTGAAGAAGTTGCGAGCTGCCCATTTATATGCTAAATTATCGAAGTGTGAATTCCATCAGGAAAAAATCGACTACCTGGCGTATCGCATATCTCCAGAGGGCATCGAAATGGACCCTGAGAAGGTCAGGGCAGTACTAGAGTGGGCACACCCCCCCCCGCACACGAAAGCAATTACAAAGTTTCCTGGGGTTTGCAAATTTCTACCGCCAATTCATTCCCGCATTTGGCCAAATAGCCATGCCCATCACAAATTTGTTGAAAACGAAGGGGGGGGGGTCACCCGTGAAACCCAGCCAGCCTCTGAAATGGTCAATGGAATGTCAAGCAGCATTTGAGAGGATAAAGAGACTTTTTTCTGCTGAACCTGTCCTAAAACACCCAGATCCCGACAAACCTTTTGTAATACAGGCAGATGCAAGTGATGTAGCGGTAGGAGCCGTACTATTACAAGAAAATGATGGGGGGGACGTTGCAACCATGCGCATACACATCCAGAAAACTCACAGAAACAGAACAACGCTGGCCAATATGGGAAAAAGAGGCATTCTCGTTGAGGTGGGCATTACTAACATGGCGCCAATTTTTAGAAGGAAATAAAATACCTTTCCAGGTCTGGACAGACCACAAAAATTTGGAAGCACTAAAAACGCCCAGGAAGCTCACTCCTAAGCAAGCCCGCTGGTCCCAACATTTTCACCGATTCAATTTCACTCTCAAGCACTTACCAGGGGGGAAGAACTTCCTGGCAGATGCATTATCCCACATGCCCCAATATAACAGCACAAGAGTTACTGACTTTAAACCACTTGTTTAAACTAGCAGCACCAGTCACCACCAGGGCACAAGAAAAAATGAAGCCGAAGGTAGATAGCCAAACTGGAATAGAATTCAGGAAATCTTTGGAAAGTGATGAATGGTTCCAGAAAAATAGACGTGTGCACAATTAAAGATGGACTGCCATGGGTGGGGGAGAAGCTATATATACCTGCCACACAGAGAATCAATTTCATGCAACTGTGCCATGATACAAAATCAGCAGGACACTTTGGCTTTGTAAAAACCCTACACTTAACTAAAAGGCAATTTTGGTGGCCATCTATGAAAAAGGACATAGAAAGATATGTGGGTAGCTGTCAAATTTGCGCGATGGCCAAAAGACTGCAAGGGAAACCGCCAGGTCTGTTACAACCGGTGGCAAACCCCTCAGCCCCATGGAAAGAAATAGCCATGGATTTTATTGTAGAACTGCCAGAAAGTAATGGAAACACCGTAGTCTGGACTGTCACAGATCTGTTCTCTAAGCAAGTACATTTCATACCTTGCCAAAAAATCCCGACCGCAAAAGCATTAGCAAAACTTTTTGTACAGCATATTTACAGATTGCACGGGGTACCACAACGCATCATATCTGACAGAGGGGTGCAATTTACGTTGGCATTTTGGAAAGAATCATAAACCCAGTAACAGTTGAATTAGAACTACCCAAAAATCTTAGACGAATACACCCAACCTTCCACTGCAGTCTATTAAAGAGAGAACAACAATCACCACTACGAGCAAAAATCCCACCACCACCACCACCCATCATGGTGGAAGGAGAACAACATTTTGAAGTGAAAGAAATCTTAGATTCCAGAAAACACCATGGAACGATACAATATTTAGTGGCATGGAAACACCTCCCCTCCTCAGAAAATGAGTGGGTTAACAAACTCCATGTTAAAGCACCTAAATTGCTTAAGAGGTTTCATACAGAATATCCGAACAAACCAGGCTAACATTTATATGTTTTCTTTCCCCACAGATGGACTCATCTTTTTTCTGAAAGGAGAGCCGAATGTCAGAATCCATTTATATCACATTTCATAAATGTATAGGTAGAACAATGTGCTTATTCTGGGGATTCTGCCATCTCTCCGAAGGGGGGGGGGAGAGGATAGACTTTAGGCATCTTCAAACAACAGGGAACATTTGAACAAAAAAGGAAGCAATAACCATAAAACCAAGGAGAGTTCCCTTTCCCATGGAAGGGCCTGACATCTGACCAAATGGATGAGGGGAGGGGCTGAAATGGGAATGCTTTATATAGGATTGAAATGTAACTTTGTTAGATTCCGTCTTGTATTGCCACAATCGATTCCATCCTAGTAAACATTTTCCTTTTGGACTAAACTTGCATCCAAGAGTTCTTATTTCCTAAGATGTGGATTGAGGTGGGTCCTGACAATTGCTTTCTTGGTGATTACACCCATCTTCTGTTTTTTTATACATGTCCCTGTTAAATCTTAGATTTGGCCTAGTGGCCCACTAAAAGAGATGACATTTCTCCATCTTCCCTGCTTGCATAGTGACCCATTGTAGTCATTTTTGTTTTTAAAGAAAGTTTTTGGCAGACTTGGCCGATCCAACAAATTTTCTTTCAGTGGTGAGAAAAGCAAGGTTTTGCACTTAGGCAAGAAAAATCAAATGTACACTAATAGGCTGGGTGGTACTTGGCTCAACAGCAATATGTGTGAGAGGGATTTCGGAGTCCTAGTAAACAATCACTTAAATATGAGCCGGCCATGTGCTGCAGCTGCCAAAAAGTTGCCAGCGGAGTCCTAGGCTGCATCAATGGAGGGACGGAATCAAGATCATGTGAAGTGTTTATAATGCCCTAATAAGACCACACTTGGAATATTGTATCCAGTTTTGGTCCACACAATATAAAAAATACGTTGAGACTCTAGCAAAAGTGCAAAGAAGAGCAACAAAGATGATTAGGGGCCTGGAGGCTAAAACATATGAAGAAGGGTTGCTGGAATTGGATTTGTCTAGTGAAAAGAAGGACCAGGGGTGGTACTTGAGGAGCTATCACAGAGAAGAGGAGGGCAACCTAATCTCTGAAGCCCCTGGAAGCAAGACACAAAGTAATGGATAGAAACTCATCAAGAAGAGATCCAACTTAGAATTTAGGAGAAATTTCCGGACGGCGAGAACAATTAATGTGAGAAATGGCTTCCTTCCAGAAGTTGTGGGTGCTCCTACATTGGAGGTCTTTAAGAAGAGACTAGACAGCCATTTGTCCAGAGAGGGCCTTCTGCTTGGGCAGCGGGTTGGACTAGAAGACCTCCAAGTTCCCTTCCAACTCTGGTATTCTGTGGAAAGGCTTTGCTTCACTTTGATTTTTCCCCACTCTTTCCATCATTGTAGAGCAATGTTTCTCAATTTTGGCAGCTTTAAGATGTGTGGACATCACTTCCGGTGGCGACGCGGCGCCGAAGACAGCCGCCTCCGGGCTGTCCACTCCGCAGCTGTGTTTTTCCATCGTAAACAGCGCCGATCAGCTGTTTAGATGGATTTGAAGCCCCCTCCTCGGGAGAAGAGGAGGGGGTAAGGCCCCAGGTAGGGGTTGAGCTCTCCGGGGCCGCCTGAACTGAGAGTTTGGGCGGCTGAAGGATTGAGCCCCCCCGAAGCCTGGGTTGCTCCGAGCTGCGCAGTGTCTCTGCTCCGTGATTTTTGGAGCAGAGCCAGGCGTTAGCAACCACCCCTGCCAGAAGGAATACTTTTGAGTATAAAGATGCAGGCAGAGCGGTACAGGAGGTCAAGGTGATGTGGACTTTTATTTTTACTCTCTAGCTCAACGGATTTTATAGCTTTAAAGTGAAAGTGCGCAATAAGTGAAAGTGACGAAAGATGGCGGCCAAAACTTCTAAAGCTCTTCGGAATGCGGGGTTTTCCCCGGTGCAACAGACCTCGTTGCAAGCTTTGCTTCCTCCTGTACCTCCTCCGGCGTTGACGCCTAAGGATTTACAAGATGCCCTTGAAAAGCATTCACAATTAATATCTGATATGATGGATGAAAAGTTGAAAAAGCTGGAGGAGAAGTTGGAGAAGAAGATGGAAGAGAAGTTTAGAGCAATGAGGGTAGACATGTTGTCTATGATTGAAAGTGTAGCTGAATGTGTGCAACAGCTGGATGCAAAAGTGGAGGATCTCAGTCAAAAGAACTCTATATTAGAAGCAAAGGTATTAGAGAATGAAAATATAAGGGATAAAGTGGACGGAGAATTGAGCCTCGCTCAGTATCATCAGATGCAGTATGCTATTAGAATTAGGGGCTTAAAGGAGAATTCTAAAGAAGATTTAAAGCAGCTGATCTCTGAAGCTTTGGAAACGGTATTGGGCCAGCCAGCATCTGAAATTGAGGGAAGTATGTGTTAGAGATTAAACTTGATTTGGGTGACAATATTATATAATGGAGTAAAAGCACCTTTAAGGAGTTAAATTTTTCGTGTTAATTCATGGATTGCAAGACAGAGGAAGTTACCCAGAGATGTGGTGGTCTATTTTACAAAGAGAGTAATTAGAGATGAAGTCATTCAAGCTGCTTATGATACTAAATTGGTAGTTGCTGAGCAAGAAGTTTTGGTTTTAAAAGAGATTCCTCCAAAGATTTTAAAGAGAAGGAAAGATTTTGCATTTCTTGTACAGGAACTTAAGAAATGTGATATTAAGTTCAGATGGGAGATTCCAGTTGGACTGGTGGTGATGCATGAAGGTAAAAGATATCGTTTGGTTACTGTGGCTCAGGCACGTGATTTTTATAGCAATGTGTTAAAAGCAATCCCCCTACCACTTCTGGAAGCTGCAAAGGGATATGGTGAGGGAAAGCTTCAAGAAGTTGCAGATAGACAGACAGAGGAGAATGGTGCTGGAGGGGATCAAGTTACAGTCTCATCGGTTGCTGCAGGAGAGCAGAGGATGACGCATGCCGCCCTAAGACGAGCGAGACGAGAGCAAGAGCAAGACCAGCAGAAAGTTATGGAACCTCCAAAGCGTACTTACAGTGAAGCTGTGGGAGGGGCGCGGTCTAAAGAAGTTGAAGGGGTCATTTCAGATATGCTCCAAAAGCTTTGGAGTGTCAAGATTGGTGACTAAATTTCTAATTAGAATGTCAATGGATTGAATTCATCATAGAGGAGAAAGAAAGCTTTTTAATATTTAAAACAATTTAAGACTGATGTTATCTGTTTGCAAGAAACGTATATTAGGGTTGTGGACTAAAAGTATTTGTACGCAAGCTTCTAATCAACAACAAGTTGATTTTTCTTAACTTACTATAAACAAAGGTTACCTAATTGGATTATAATTTTTTTTAAATTTTTTATTTTATTCTTATTGGAGATTGGAATGGTGTCCTAGACGTATAGATGGATGATCTGGAACTGCGAGATATTTGGCGTGATATATGCAAGAACTATTTTTGATTATAGTTCAGTTTGGTTGGAGATTAATAAGGTTAATAGAGATAGGCGCTTTTGGTGCGTAATTGAGAATTTGTCTAGAGATTAGAGAAATGTGGGAGAATGTAAATAGTAGATGAAAGTTTTTTCTTTGAAATTAATATGAATAAGGATTGGGATTAAGAAATTTTATTTAGCATTTGAGTAAAATTCCTTTTCTGTTTTCTTCCTTTTTTTTCTTATCTGTAATATTATTACTGTTTGTAATCATTTTACATGAGCCAGAGGGTGATAGAATTAATAGTTTATTGTTGATAGCATATGGATGCTTATGTTTGTTTTTCGTTTTTATACCCTGTATTTAGCTCTGGGAAGTCGGGGGGGGAGGTGGGAATGGGGGAGAGGGATAGGGAGGGTTAGATGGGGGTGGGGGAGGGGGGGATTAAAGTTAAAATGTATTGTAAAACTTTTTAAATAAAAAAAAAAAGATGTGTGGACATCAGTTCCCAGAATTCCCCAACCAGCCATGCTGATTGCATGATTTGATGCGTAGTTGCAACACAGTTGCATGCTGGCTGGAGAATTCTGGGAATTGAAGTCCACACATCTTAAAGCTGCCAAAGTTGAGAAAGACTGCTGGAGTATACTGTATTTTATTCCTGTAAAAACATGTGATTGTGTTCTTTGCCAAGGGTTTAGAGTACAGACAGCATGCAAAGAACTGAGACTGGGAGTCTGTCTATTCCTTCGAATGCTTCGGCAGTCTGACTGCCAGGAGCCCCATCTGGCAGCCTGTTCCTCTGTTGACCCTTGCAGGATCACCTGCATCACGGTTGAGGTGAAGGATGCCTGGCCTCAGCGCGGCTGTGCTAGCACAGCGATGGGGTGGCTCAAAAATACTTGGCGCTTCGCTAAGTGCTCTCCATCCAGCTGGAGCTGGCAGAAAGTTTCACTGGCATGCAGTGGGGTGCCTCCATTGCCAGTCCCTGCCTTGCCTCGGGCCTCACCGTCGCTGCTGCCCCACTGATCCCCTTGCAGGCCAAGCTAAGCAAAGGGCTTTGGTTGAATCCTCCAGCTTTATTTCCCTTCCCTGCTCTGAAGGGCACCAACTGGCAGGAAACCGTCCCCCAGTCCAAACCAGATGCTGGAGTGAGGGGAGTCTGGTGGCTGGGAGCTTCTGCAGCCTTTTCCCCCCTGATAAATAAAACCTAAGGAAGCATAAGAGTCCTTGGGCATCAAGGTGGCATGTAAATTCATTGTGAGTTCGATGCTGTTGATGATTGGATCACAAAGGGAGCTCAGTCTCACACATTCATACAAAGCTTTTGCACAAATAAAAAGGTAAAGGTTCCCCCGCACATGCGTGCTAGTCATTTCCAACTCTAGGGGCCGGTGCTCATCTCCCTTTCAAAGCCGAAGAGCCAGCGCTTGTCCGAGGATGTCTCCGTGGTCATGTGGCCGGCATGACACGTAAAAATGCAAGTAGAAAAATAGGGACCACTATGGTGGGAAGGTAAGGTTTGCACAAATACAGGTGTGTTAAAGCTTCAGGATGCAATTTTAGTGCTGCCTTGCACACCACATAAACAGATATACAGCCTCTTTCCATGGATTACCTCAAGTGCCTCATTGGCGGGTGGGGGGTGGAGCAGCCCAAACAAGCCTGTCCATTTCTACTCCCCCCCCTCCAAGAGAGTAGAATGAGCTGCAGCCAGCAGGCCTGAGACCTTCACCTCCCTAGCTCAGAAGAGATGCTACAGTCACCCTCATGGGGAGCCGGGCATAACCATTGATGACCCACCAGCCAACTCAAGAGACAGTACAGCCCTTGGTCTGTGAGCATTTCAACCAGAAGGCATCGCTTGGCAGTATTATGTGCTCCTGGCCACATTCCTTCGTGATCACAGGCAACCTCGCCTGACCAATAACCAGCCAAGACACAGTGAAGGCCTTTCGTTTCGTTTATTGCAATAAGCGGGGAGAGAAGATATCAAAGCTTGGTTCTCTCCAAAGTTTCAACCCAAAATATTCCCTTCTTTATACAGCCCTGTCCCAGCCGCCACATCCCTCCTCTTTCCCCATTGGCTGAGGTAATATGAGGTTACACTCTTTCCAGCCACCTGCTTCCTATTCCCTGATACATACTAAATCATACATCACATGTACATTAATAATATAAACTATAAGACATATTCAATTGTTGGTTTTGAGTTCTGGGCCCCTTAAAACAATAGGTTCTTTCCTGTTTTTCAGTTTAGTTAAGTTTTCCTGGCCAGCCATTTCCTCTTACAGAGGTTTTTATAGCTTGCCTTCTTCCCTTCCCACTCCAAGACTAATTTTTGCCTACGTATTTATCTTACATCCTGCCTTTATGCTATCCTTTCCTTTTTCCCAGCCATTTTAGTTTTTGGTAAGCTTGTTTGTCCAGGCAGTAAGTTTCCACTGCAGCAAATTCAATTTTAAATTTCTCTTTCAATATTAAATTTTGAAGACCTTTCCTTTACTTCTATCAAAACCCCCTTTAATTTTTATTACACTGAAAGGTCTTCATTATCATGCTTAGAAAATCTTATAACCGTTAACTGTATAATTTCTTCTTTTCCTAAGTCTTTCTTAAAAGCTTTTCCTACAGCTTTGGTTAAAGTAGATGATGATAACTTTATTGTCACTTTGAATGTACACCAATCGGCAAACATCAAAATGAAATTTCGTTGCATACAGCTCTCAAAGGGTCGCCACCTCCGATATATACTCCTTGCTCGTGGCCCGCTCAAATTTCACATTGTCCATTTTAGTCTCTAGGGAGTGAACGATGGCAAACAGGACAGATGGAAATGGGGCTCCATGTGGATTAGCCCTCAGGTTAGCTTGTATTCTGACAACCTCGCCTTCTTTCCTTTTTCTGATCCTGACTCTTCCACCCTTTCCTTAAAGAGGCCTTGCTTCTTTTTGCCCCTGGAGCACACCAACTCCTCCAAAAGCCTCTCTCTCTTCCTCTGGGCCTGCCAACAGCCTCATCCAGTTCCTTCACTCCATAAGCTCCAGGTCCTCTCTGCCTCCTCTGGAAACAGCCCTGATTTGCAGTAGAATCCATCACTGGGCCAGCAGTCAGATCTTGCTGCTGGCAGAACAAATTCAAACAGCGCCAACGACTTTTAACGGTCTCACCAACAGTTCCAAAACAACTAGAAACTCGCCATGCCAGCAAAGATTGTCGGTCGTATGTTACCTTAGTTCCACCATGTTGCTCAAACACATTAAAATCTTCCTGATCATGTGGCCTATAGCCTTTACTATCCCTCCCAAAACTATTCACCTTCAAGAGCCAATGCAGCCGCAGCCATTCCAGGCGCCGCCATCTTAGAACTTAGATACACATAGAGAAATAATTGCAAGCATGCACAACACATAAGTCCTACAAATATTTGTTTTAGCCATCCAAAATTGAGAAGCCAGTTAGTTATCCAACTCCAATCACTCCACATATTTTGATACTTATGTTCAGGAGCTTTAGCCACTTTCCTGATTCCTTTTGCAATATCCATTATTGCTTCATGATTGTCGTCTTACCTTTAAATCCCACAAACAAATTTTTAGCTTTATTTCACAGGCTGCTCTGGTGTGTTGTCTTCAGTAATATTAGAATTAGAATCCACCCCTCATGATTATTTCACAGTATTTCACACCCACAAATTGATCCACAGTCACAACAGCAATAACAGCAACAGCAATCACACTGACAATAACAAAAAATATACATTTACCACCTAATTCTTACAATTTACAATTCTACATGTTCAGTTTCTAATGGTGTGACTTCTGTCTCAGTTATTGGTTTTATTTGTAACAAACCACTTTTACTTCTCTCCTGATCATCACCAACACCTTTGTTCTTTGTCTGGGGTCACCTGGAATTCTAATAGAGATGTTCAAAACAGGTGGGGGGGGTTCTGGTCCACCACCCATTCAAGTCCTTTTAAGCGTGGCTTTCAGTCCTTGTCCTGGAATGACCGTCCAGCCTCTTTCAGGTCCAGTCACCACCTTTGCTCGTGGGTAGTGAGTCCAGCTCTTCTCAACTCCGGACAGCAGACTCCATACGAGGGACTTCCCTTCTTCGGTTCTAGAAGTTCCTCCTTCCATTGACGAATCAGCACCCACTGTCCCGGCTGGATCTTATGGACTGGAAATTCCAAAGGAGCTGTTTGTGCCACCAAGCCTTCCTGTCAAGGAGAAGACAGAGACCCCAGTACTTGTTCCACCTATAGCAATTGGTCTCCCTCCTTCGGGAGCCTTAATCCTTTATTAACCCTTTTTATATATCAAACATCCCTCTGTAGCCCTTTGGGCTATCCCATAAATTCCAAGAGTAGCATAGAATTTCAAATACATTTCTACTTAGGCTTTAATTACAGAATGGCTCCCTCATATAGTTTTTGGATCGCCATTCTTGCAGTATCTTGTGATAACCACAGAATTCCCTTAATGCCATTTTTATTGTTTGATAAATATAAATCTACTATAGCCTCAGTCCTTTTACTATCCATTTTCCTTTCCCCTTCAACTATAATGTATCCTAGATATTTTACCTCCTTTCATACCAATTGGGCTTCATTTGCTACACACCCTCAATCCTTTCTTGTGCCAAAAAGTTGCTTTCCCATTTCTTGATACTTCCCAGAATAAGATTTTATAAAACTGGGAAGCTACATAAGAATGTATTTTCTTCCACAGCTAAAAGTGAAGGGGGAAAAAATCATTTCTCTTGTCTCAGATAGACTATACTTGTCTATGGAAGCTCTATCAAATATTGTCAAATTTTTCTTTCTCCTCCCCCTGTCACCCTGATTAGATACCATGTTACAAAATAATATAACTCAGTAAATAACACATTCAGGATTTTAAAAGGTAAAGCACATAGGCTCACCGATCAGCATTGAGTCAACATTTTCTGGAATGCCCTTTGTCTCAGGCAGATAATATTCAAATCACTCTTGTGGCAGCTCATCAAAGAACAACAGGATAGCTGAGAAGACAAAAGATTGTCTCCCCCTTCCCCCATTCACCAAACTAGAGTAAAAATTTATACAAAACTTTTGCTTTCAGAGAACTGTCCTCAAAGTGTTAAACAGAAGGAAAATTGCCATAACAATTGCAGAAATGGCTTGTCAAAATCTCCCTCCTCGGGCTGAACAAAAATAAACCAGCCCCAAAACACTCAGCCATCCCTCATGGCCAAAGCAGGATTTGAATTCACAGTTCTTCAAACTTGTAGCCTGTGGCTATAACCCTGAAACCAAATTGGTTTTCTATAAAGATTTTCCTTCCCCTCCTTGGCTCCAAGGAAAAGGAAAACAAATTGAACACACACAGTATGCAGCAATTAATCATCTCTTTTGCAGTAACAAGGAGCCCCAAAGACAAATATTTATTAGATATTAAATAAAACATCATAGGATTGTTCCTTTGACAAGAATAACCTCAAATGCATTATTAAGGATAAATCCAAACTAAAATGCAAAGGAAAATCACTGAAACATTCCACACATACAAAAACAAAATATCAGAGTTGGATGGGACATTAGAGGTCCTCTAGTCCAACCCCTTACTGAAACAAGAAACTCTATACATTTCAGACCCTATCAATTTCTAACCTCCTCCCAAAAACCTCCAATAATGAAGCATCCACAGTTTCTGGAGACAATTATCCCACTGATTAATTATTCTTACTGTTAAATAGCGGGTTCTTTGGCGCAGGAATGAAGACGAGGTAGCTGAGTACAGGGAAACTCATATTTTATTTCGTGCAGAATCTGTACTGAGCAAATGGCTGCAACTAGCTGCAATATATAGTCTAGTCCCTAGGCGGCAGCCAATAGGTTTGAAACAACCATTTGCCGCCTAGGGCAGGGGTCGGCAACCTAAAAAAGGAAAAGAGCCACCGGGAACCGGTTCCATCACAAATTAAAAAAACTGGGAGCCGCACGCGTGTGTCCATGCACGCGCATGCGCAAAAAACGTTTTGCGCATGCGCGGACGCACGCGGTGGCCATTTTTTAAAAAAGTGAGATGGAACCGGTTCCCGGTTGCCCGATGGCGACGGCCCGTCTGCAAAGCTGCCGCTTTTGGCAGCTTTGCAGACGGGCCGCGGCAGCTTCCTCAAAGAGCGGCACCGCTGCCCGTTCGCCCGGAGGTACGCGCGCACCTCTCCAAAGGTTTGGGGAGGTGCGCGCGCACCTCCGGTCGTTCGGAGAGGTGCGCGCGCACCTCTCGGAACGGGCCGCGGCGTCGCTCTTTGAGGAAGCTGCCGTGGCCCATCTGCAAAGCTGCCGCTTTCGGCAGCTTTGCAGACGGGCCACGGCAGCTTCCTCAAAGAGCGACACCGCGGCCCGTTCGCGCGGAGGTACGCGCGCACCTCTCCAAAGGTTTGGGGAGGTGCGCACGCAGCTCCGCCCATTCGGGGAGGTGCGCGCGCACCTCTCGAAACGGGTCGCGGCGTCGCTCTTTGAGGAAGCTGCTGTGGCCCATCTGCAAAGCTGCCGCTTTCGGCAGCTTTGCAGACGGGCCGCGGCAGCTTCCTCAAAGAACGACGCCGCGGCCCGTTCGCGCGGAGGTACGCGCACACCTCTCCAAAGGTTTGGGGAGGTGTGCGCGCACCTCCGGTCGTTCGGAGAGGTGCGCGCGCACCTCTCGGAACGGGCCGCGGCGTCGCTCTTTGAGGAAGCTGCCGTGGCCCATCTGCAAAGCTGCCGCTTTCGGCAGCTTTGCAGACGGGCCGCGGCAGCTTCCTCAAAGAGCGACACCGCGGCCCGTTCGCGCGGAGGTACGCACGCACCTCTCCAAAGGTTTGGGGAGGTGCGCACGCAGCTCCGCCCATTCGGGGAGGTGCGCGCGCACCTCTCGGAACGGGCCGCGGCATCGCTCTTTGAGGAAGCTGCCGTGGCCCATCTGCAAAGCTGCCGCTTTCGGCAGCTTTGCAGACGGGCCGCGGCAGCTTCCTCAAAGAGCGACGCTGCGGCCCGTTCCCGTGGAGGTACGCGCACACCTCTCCAAATGGGCGGTGCCACTCTCCATTTGGAGAGGTGCGCGCGCACCGGGCGGCTGGGAGCCGCAGAAGACGGCTCAAAGAGCCGCATGCGGCTCCGGAGCCGCGGGTTGCCGACCTGTGGCCTAGGGATAGCCAGTTGTAGCGCTGGAGACTTGTAGTCTGGGTTGCTGGAGAGCCGTTAGCTGCTCTAGCAACCCACGTGGTATTACTATGAGCCCAATACATAACACCCCTCCCCTCTTAGATCAGACAATATTAACATAAGTTAGTCTCAATGCAATTATCAAGACCCATTATCAAAACACACTAAAATAAAAGTAATAGAACAACAAAAAACCCATATAGGTTACAACGTGATTAAACAACGTCTGAATGAATAGGCTTCATGGATAGCATACTTAGACAGTTACAACATAGCACTAGTTTCTGTAGTATAGTGGCATACAGCAATACACAATATTATAGCTCTTTATTTTACAACATAGTCAGCAAGGTATGAAGGAGGCTTGTATGCCCTAGTGGAACGTCTCGGAGTCCCAATCACTTTGTGGTCTACCAGCTTACCCAGTGGGCTGGGTAAACTTGTGTCCCTTTATGCTCCTGAGTCAAGGGGATTAGATGCTCTCTGGCTGGCCTCTCCAGGTTGGCCCACCCCAGAGTCAGACTGATCAGCAGAGTAGGCGCAGTGGTTGCTGAAGTTCGGATGGCTTGCTCCTTCAGAGGATCCATGTTGCATTCCAGGACTACCCACTTCTCCCTCTGGTTTCACCTCAGTTATGAAGGAAAAGTCCTGAGAGTCCATGTGAGGACTGGCTTGGCTGCAAGTTTGAGGACCTTGGGAGGGACTTATGATGCAGTCCTCACTTAGTGGCCGTTCTGGAAACCGTTTCCTGAGCTGATCAATGTGTCATCTGACAACTCGCCCTCCCTCCAACCCCACTTCATAAGACAGGGGTCCGGATGCTTTGGTAATTTGACCAGGAACCCACAAATTCCCATGACCATAGTTCCTGGCCCAAACCCAATTGCCCATGTGCAGCCCCCTTGGGGGTTTTGGTTGAGAGGCTTCTGCTGCCACTCTATCTGGATGCAACCTGTCCAGTTTAGTGATTAAACGCCTCCCCCAGCGTAGTTCAGCAGGACTTTTATCTGTAGCAGTGCAGGGCATGGAATGCTGGCAGAGTAGAAAATCTGCCAATCTGTGATGCCAGTCACCTGTGACAATGCGCTTGAGTGATTCCTTCATTGTTCTCACCATGCGTTCAGCTTGACCATTAGAAGATGGATGAAAAGGCGCAGACGTTGCATGTCTGATAAGATTAGCTCTAAGGAAGGCCTGAAATTCAGCAGCAGTGAATTGGGCCCCATTGTCTGAAACTAAGACATCTGGCAACCCATGTGTGGCAAAGAGTTTTCTCAGCACCTGGATGGTCCTAGCAGTAGTCATGTTAGGAACTGGAATTACTTCCAGCCATTTGGAGTGGCTATCCACTACTATAAGGAAGAGCTGTCCCTGAAAGGGCCCAGCGTAGTCTATGTGGATCCTAGACCATGGAGTGTGCGTTTCCTCCCACCTGTGAATTGGATCCTGTGGCATTTCAGGCCTAGATTGCTGGCATGTCTAACAACCATGGACTTGTGCCTCAATGTCCTTATCAAGGCCAGGCTACCAAAGGTAGCTTCTAGCTAAAGCTTTCATTCTGACAATGCCTGGATGGCCTTCATGTAATGACTGTAAAACCCTGTCCCTTAGGGAAGTGGGAATTATGACTCTGTTCCCCCATAAAATGCACCCCTTGTGGGCAGATAACTCATGCCTTCTGACAAAATAGTTTTGAAATTCAGAACCTGGGCTTTTATCCAACCAGCCCATGTATACCCATGACAATACTCTAGTAAGTATTTTATCTGTGGCAGTTTCAGCAGCAATGTCCCCCGCATGGAGGGGAAATTCAGGTATGTCCTGTATGGACAGTATTCTAGCAGCTGGAGCTGGATCTGGTTCCATTAGTGGCAGTGGTAGTCTGCTGAGGCCATCAGCATGGCCCATTTCTTTGCCCGGTTTGTGAATCAATGTAAAAGTGTATGCAGATAGAAAAATAGACCATCTTAGCATTCTTGGAGAAAGTATGGGGGGGGGGTTGTTTGTCTGTTGTGAAAAGTCCTAACAGAGGTTTGTGGTCTGTAAAGACTGTGAAGTCCCTGCCATATAAATAGTCATGGAATTTTTTAATTCCAGCAACGATGGCTAGGGCCTCTTTGTCAATCTGAGCATAGTTGCGCTCAGCAGAGGACAATGTCCTAGACTAAAATGCTATAGGAACCTGCATTCCATTTTTTTCTATGTGGCTTAAAACTGCCCCCACCCAATAGGGAGATGCATCACATGCAAGACATACTGGCTTAGACTCTTTGTAGTGAGTTACAGTGGACTTTTCTGACAATAGTGCTTTTAAGACCTGGAAACTTTTTTCATGTAAGTTAGTCCATTTCCATGGAGCTTTCTTATCTAGAAGCCTGTGGAGGGGCTCTGCTACTGCGGTCTTATGAGGTAGAAATGTGTGGTAGTTTAGGAGGCCCAAGAATGCTTGTAGCTCTCCTTTGGATTTGGGCCTAGGGGCCATTTTAATGGCCTTCACTTTACAATCAGCAGGGTGAATGCTGTTAGCATCAATTTGGAAACCCAGGAATTCTGTTGAAGGAACCCCAATACTACACTTGCTTTTTTTTTATTTGGGGCCTGCTTCGCGAAACCTCTGCAAAACAGCCCTGAGCCTACTGGCTAACACTTCTGGGGATTCCCCTGCAATGAGAACATCATCAAAGTAAGGGCAGACACCCTGAATACCCTTAAGTGTACACTCCATGATTCCCTGGAAAATGCCCGGTGCAACACTGACTCCAAACTGTAAGCATTTAACTTTGAAAGCCCCCCTGTGAGTCACGATCGTCTGAGCTGCTGCTGTGGTCTCATCAACCGGCAATTGCTGATAGGCCTGTGCTAAATCAAGTTTAGCAAAAATAGTACCTCCTTGCAAGGAGGCTAAAATGTGGTTGACCACTGGGACCGGGTAAGCGTGTTGCTTGAGGGCTTTATTTAGAGTGCATTTATAGTCAGCGCAAATACGAATTTCCCCATTGGCTTTAAGTGGAGTGACGATAGGAGTTTCCCACTCCCCACCATCAACAGGCTGTAATATGCCCTGTTCTACAAGCTTATCAATTTCTGAATCAATTTTATGTTTTAAGGCAAAGGGGACCCTACGAGGCTTAACTGCTTGGAACTACGTTGGGATCTAGCTTAAATGAGATAGGTGGGCCTGTGTATGTTCCTAGGGTTGAATCAAAAACATCTGCATAGTCTTCGCATACTGACGTGAGGTCTGCAGTTTGTGTCTGGTTTATACCAGTAATCTGAATACCTAAGGCCCCCTACTACTATTACATCCAGGTGCCCCCCAAACCCCTAAATTTTACTATTAAAGTGGCTTCTCCCTTAACTTTAACGTGAGCATTTTGAAAATCAGTTAGGATTATATCTGAGGGTCTTAGTTTGGCCCAATTGTTACTGCGCCTACACACGAAGTTAAAAGTGTCTTGAGAAATAATTGAGACTGCAGAGCCAGAGTCCAATTCCATCTTACATGGAACTCCTTGTAGCTCTACCATGAGCTTAAGTTTGGGTTTGAGGGGGCATCGAGCCCCGGTGTGGCACACGCTTCTAGGGCTTCTGAAAACCCCCACACTAACTGGACCCTGGGCCCCAGTACCTCTCCTAGTCGGTTCTTCCGACTGGTGTTTGGGTGGCCGGTCTCTCTGTAGGGCTCTGCAAACCACTGCGATGTGGCCTGTCCTTCTGCAAGCTCTGCACGTGGCTGATCGGAATCTGCAATTGTGGCCCGCTCCCCCAGGTCTTTAGAAATGAGTCAACACAAACACAAACACACAGACCCTTAAACATCATTTCTAGACCTTTGGAGGTTTGTGTCCCTGTCAGAACCCACTCCAATCCACATCTTAAGAAAGAAAGACTCTTAGAGACAAGATTGTCCAAGCAGGAACTTTTACTAAGACATAGATGATAGAAGGTATAATAGACAGGATCTGGAAAATCCCCTCACAGATCGATATTTTTAAAGTGTCCCCAAGCAAAACCCCACCCCTCAGTCCATTTGGTCAGTCCCGGATGAGTCAAGTTTCAGGTGGCAAGCCCCTCGTAGGAAAGGGAGAACCATCAGTCCATTCGTAGCACAATCACTCCCTCCCCTTCACATTCCATCCAGAGAAACAAACCAGAATCCCTCCACCCCCTTTCTTAGTTGCTCGCAAGATCAGAGAGAGAGAATGCCTCTCATCGATCTTATTCTGAGGGGCAACAGGCAGGCTAGATAAACAAAGAGTTACATCTAAGGAGAGGAAATGGAGGCAATAAACTCCCCTGTTTATTCCCTTTCTTCCTTGGGAATGGCAGAATCCAAGGGGTGAGGGGTGAGATTTGGGTTTGCACAGAAAGAGAGTTAGAAATGAAATATAAATGGATTCTGACAGTCCCTTTAAATTTCCACTTTTACTCTCTTGGGGCAACTTGTAGTTTGTTCTCCAGGCAGTGGGGAAATGCAAGGAGCATTTCTGATAGAAATGTAATGGGGGACCTTAACCACTGCCTGTCCACTCCCCACCCCTCTATGCCAAGCTGAGAAGGCCAACTTAATTTACTGGGTGGCCAAACATGTACTTAGGCCAGATATATACTGTAATGTATCATCCTTCCTCTGTTCAAATGCTTTGTTTAAAGCATTGACTTAAAATACTTCAATATTCTCCCTAAGGGATTCCCATCTCCCTAAGGGGGTTCATTCCAGAATGGAAATACTTTTCCTCCTTTTTCCCCCTTATTGGCTGGCACACTGGCTGGGAAGGCGTCCCTCCTCTTAAAACTCTTATTGCCATAGATACCCCTCTGGTATCTTACCCTGTCAGGCTGAGTTGAAGTCCTTCCTTCGGTCGGCTGACTTTCCCTTAGGTTTTCACTGGGTCCTGGCTTTTTGTCTCGGGATTTCCAGTTCCTCTTAGTTTGAGCAGGGGAAATCGAACCTTTAGGGCTGGGAAAAACGTATCCAGATGTGCACTCCCCTTTCGAATATCCCTGGCTGACAAAAGAATGGATGCAAATCCTGGACGAGCCCCCAAGGCTGTTATGTGCTCCTGGCCACTTTCCTTCATGATCACAGGCAACCTCGCCTGACCAATAACCAGCCAAGACACAGTGAAGGCCTTTTGTTTCGTTTATTGCAATAAGCGGGGAGAGAAGATATCAAAGCTTGGTTCTCTCCAAAGTTTCAACCCAAAATATTCCCTTCTTTATACAGCCCTGTCCCAGCCGCCACATCCCTCCTCTTTCCCCATTGGCTGAGGTAATATGAGGTTACACTCTTTCCAGCCACCTGCTTCCTATTCCCTGATACATACTAAATCATACATCACATGTACATTAATAATATAAACTATAAGACATATTCAATTGTTGGTTTTGAGTTCTGGGCCCCTTAAAACAATAGGTTCTTTCCTGTTTTTCAGTTTAGTTAAGTTTTCCTGGCCAGCCATTTCCTCTTACAGAGGTTTTTATAGCTTGCCTTCTTCCCTTCCCACTCCAAGACTAATTTTTGCCTACGTATTTATCTTACATCCTGCCTTTATGCTATCCTTTCCTTTTCCCCAGCCATTTTAGTTTTTGGTAAGCTTGTTTGTCCAGGCAGTAAGTTTCCACTGCAGCAAATTCAATTTTAAATTTCTCTTTCAATATTAAAATTTGAAGACCTTTCCTTTTCTTCTATCAGCAGAAACTGGCTGGCTGTCCCCAGGCCAGCCCGGGGGGGGGGCCCTCCTGGCATTCCTGCTTCTTTGGGCCAGCCAAGGCCCATTGTTCCCTGGGACACACGTGCCCATTGTTTTCCCAGCTTGGGACAAAACAGCCGGTTCTGTGGGGCCAAAGGCTTTGTCTTGCTAAAGGAATATCACATGGGTTAATTGCTGGAACGTTGCTCAAGCAGGGAAACTGGCTAACAGCTCCCAGCTCCTCAGACAACCCGTCTCCAGCGCCGCCATTGGCTGCCTCTAGGACGGCAATAGGTTGCTTTAGATTAGACCTATTGGCCGCCGCCTAGAGGCCAGGGTATAAATTGCTGCATTCGCAGCCCTGTTTCTCAGTTCATTCCTGCAAGCAAATAAACAATGATCTTTGCTGAACTCACTCGCCTCGTCTCGTCATTGAAGCAACGAACCCAGTATCTAACAATACCCATTTCATTCTGGGTTGTTGGGCTCCTGTGTTCTCCAAGATTAGTCATTTTTTCATTAACTTGCATTGCCTTCTTGGGGATGGCCCCTGCCTGTGGAATGCTATGTTCTAGGAGATTTGTAGCACTCCCACAGTTTCAATTTGGTGGGCCAAGAGTGGGCCAAGATCTCTGGACTGTTCTCTTGGGCTTCGGCCAGGATGGGGATTGAGCCCCTCTGGTTGGCCTTTTGGCCAAAGCACACCCATTTTCAGTTTTAAAAAGTAAACAAACCTTCAAGTAGCCCAAGATTTTTCCACTAAAATTTGAGGGCAAAACGGCCATCTTTCAGTAGTGCAATAGTAACAGTTGTAACAATAGTAGTTTTATTCTTTATGCACCTGTAATTAAGTGCCATCTGGCCCTCTCAATTCCTGGGAAATAGATGGGGAAGAAATGGAGGTAGTTGCTGTGAGGTGGACTCACAATGAATCGTTAAAGGAGCTCCCAAGCAAAGGCAGAACGCAGAGATGCAATCATATTAGTTTTATTCATGATAGATCAAAGAGAAAGAAATACTTGGCATGAAAGCATTCATGCCTGCATGTGAGAGAGAAATAAAATAAAACAAAACAAGCTAGGATTACATGACTAAAATAGAGGTTAGGAGTAGAGATAGAACTGGAGACTGGAAAATGGAGAACAAAGAGCAGCCCCTCGTGCAGAGGTATTTATGGGGGGTCTTGGCCCCTCCTTGACCATAAAACTCTCTCGCCAATGGGGCTGTGGGTCTGGGACCCTTGGCTCATCAGTGGAAGCAAAGAAACCTCTTTGCCTCCATCTGATGACCCTTTTGGGGAACTGCCAATGGCTGGCACTAAACATCTAACAATTCCCCTTCTTGCCAGCCAATGACAGGGACCAGTGAATGTATGTAAGGGGCGAGCAGGTGTCATAGACATGTATGAAAACATTCAGAAGGCCAAACACAAACGCTTACACAGAAGGTTGTGCCGGTCAACGGGAACAGGCTTGGTAAACAGATCAGCTATCTGGTCAGCTGTATTACAGTGCTCAACATGTATAAAACCCTCTTTCGCAAGGTGCCTGACATTTTTATAGCGTATGTCTATATGGCGAGATCTGGAGCCTACTGCATAAGCCTCCGAGATTGCAATTGCGGCAGTGTTGTCCTCTAGAATTTGGATGGGCAGAGGGGGAGATGCCCAGATGTTTGTTATCAGCTCATTGAACCAAGTCAAATCATTGGCCGTGTCTGACAGACTAGCAAATTCAGCCTCGGCCGTGGAGCAAGAAATAAATTTTTGCTGCCTAACATGCCAATGTATTGGGCAGCCATTTAGCAATATGAGGAAACCAGAAGTGCTCCGTCTACTTTTGGAGTCGCCAGCCCAGTCTGCGTCTGAGTAAGCGGAGAGCTGGGCCGTCTTCCCCTTCTCTGGTTCTAGCATGAGAAGAGCATCAGCTGTGCCCTTTAGGTATCTGAGCACCCTTTTGACAGCAGTCCAGTGGAATTCCTTTGGGTGTTCCACGTGCCTGGACAATAGATTCACAGCTAAAGCTATGTCAGGTCTGCTCCAATTGCTGATGTATAGCAAGGAGCCAATCACAGATCTGTAGAGCGTGTTATCTGTGAACTCAGGACCGTCCTTATGGGTGAGGTTGTAAAAGTCAGTTTGCATTGGGCTATGCGTAGGATTAGATTCTGTCATTTTGCATTTGGCCAGTAATTCCTCTATCTTTTCTTTTTGAGATAGAGCGAACCCCCCTTTAGTGGCCAAAATATGCACACCCAAGTACTTGTCAACCCGCCCCAAAGACTTCAGAGTAAACTTTTCTTCCAGGGCCTTGGCAAATTCATCACACCTTTCCTTGTTAGGCCCTACATATAATAGGTCGTCCACATAAACTAACACTCGTTCTGTGGTACCTTTGGAATTGCGTGTGAAAACACATTGATCTGCATGAGATTCTGAGAAACCAACTCGTTCTAAACTCTTTCTAAGACAGTCATACCATAATTTCCCTGACTGCTTAAGACCATATAACCCTTTGTGAAGCAACCATGTATTTCCCCCTTCTTGCTGGTAGCCAGGAGGAGCCTTCACGTAGATCTGCCGGTCCAAGTTGGCGTGGAGGTAAGCCGTCTGGATGTCAAATTGGAAGACTTCTTCTCCCAGAGCGGCTGCAGTCACGAGGGCGGCCTTGACGCTCTCTGCCCGGACGGTTGGAGAGTAAGTCTCCGAGTAGTCCTCCATATAACGTTGAGCGAAGCCCTGGGCTACCAAACGGGCCTTGTATAGGTAGAGGCCATTGGCAAGTGGTTTGGCCTTGTAAACCCACCTTGTGCCAATGACTTTCCTCTCCTTTGGAGGTTGCTGGGGGGTGAAGACCTTGAGTTGTTTTAAGCTCTGCATTTCCTTCTCCATCGCGAGCTGCCATCTCTCCTGCTCCTCGATGGGCAGCTCCTGGATGTCAGAGAAGGATTTTGGGGTGACCACAACACTGTTGACAGACGCGATGTGGCCAATGTCAATTCTCTTTGGCGGGACCCCCTTGTTGGACCGCTTTGACCTCCTTACCTTCTGCCACTCACCGCTCTTTTCTTCTGCGGGTTTCTGAGGTGTCGCTGGGGGTGAAGACGGTGTGTCTTCCTCCATGGGACTGGACGCATCTTCGTCTTGTTCCTCACTTTCGTCGGTGGCAGGGTACGAGGTCGCCTCTGGCGATGTCGCGGTCGGTGTGCCTCTGCTGGGTCGGTTGGCATATGGGCTCAGATCATTTGAGTGGATCTGGGTCCAATTGGAATCCTCTTCGAAAGAGGCAGATTGGGAAGTCACAGGCCTGCCCCCTTTTCCCAGGAAACGATAGGCCTTGGAGCCAGGAGCATAGCCCAAGAACCTTAGTCTCTGGGAAACAGATCTCCCCTTCTTCCGCAGCTGCTTGGGGATGTGTACCCATGCATAGGAGCCAAACACACGCAAATGTGCCAGATTTGGTTTTCTACCGTGAACCAGGAAATATGGGGTCTGGTTCACGACACTGCTCCAGGTGCGGTTTAAAGTGTAATTGGCATAATGAATTGCCTCCCCCCAGTATGACTCTGCGACACCCGCGTCTGCAATCAGACTACGCATCATGGTTTGCAGGATTCCATTCCTTTTCTCAGCTACACCATTTTGCGACGGGGTGAACGGTGCAGTTAGAAAATGGCGGATGCCCTTACGCCTTACCCAGTCCTGGAACTTCTGAGACATGAACTCAGCCCCGCGATCGCTCTGCAACTGTGCGATCTTGGTCTTGTACTGAGTCTCTACGAAGTTGTACAGCGACTTTATGGCGTCAAAGGCTTCAGATTTCTCTGTGAGAGTATACACGTGACCGTAACGTGAAAAATCATCAACGGCAGTGAGAAAATACCTTTTCTTTCCTAGGGATGGTGTAAAAGGCCCAACCAAATCAACATGTACTAGTTGGTAAGGGTGTTGAGTCTTACGGGATGACACCTTTGATATAGGAGCAGCCTTCCTCTTTGTTTTCTTGCAAATGGCACAGTCCAGAAACACGTCACAGTCCTTGAGCTGGACTCCCTCAGCAAATTCTCCCATCTTTTTAACTACAGGGAAGCTTGCATGACCCAGCCTTCTGTGCAATAAGTGGGCGCACTTATCGTGAATTGGCTTCCCTATTGACACTCTCTTGGCTCTGGTTGCTTTGAGTGGTGCTGCAGGTGCCTGCTGAGATTCAGGCTTCTTGCCCACACTGCCCTTGGAAAGCCTTGGGGCAGGTTGTGGTGCCTTGGGAGAAAAATATGGCAAGCCATTTATTATTGTAATATTTCCAATGACCTTCTGGTCTCGGGTGACATGACCTCCCCCCTTACGAAATAGGACTTCCACTTTGTCATCGTCACACAATTTGGTGATGCTCAAAAGGTTGTTGGCTATAGAAGGGGCGTGCAAGACACCCTCAACTTTGCCAAGTCCAGGTAGAGAAACAAAACCCTCCCCAACAATTGGAGCAGTGTCACCGTTTGCAACCTTGACAGATGAGTTAATTTTTTTTAACCTTTTAAAACCTTGACTCATATTAGTAATGTGAGAAGAAGCTCCAGAGTCCAGTAACCATAAGTCAGTGGAGCTATCAGCCCTTGTTGTGGGGGTGAGGGAACAAGTATGCAGTGAATTTCCTTTGCCCCTGCCACGCCCTTTTCCTCCCCCTTTGCTTCTTACTTGATTGGGACCACGTTTAGGGGCTTGATGTTGATGGGGGCAGTCTTTCTTGAGGTGCTCCTCAGAGCCACAGATGAAACATTTAAGCAGAGCATTAATTTGCTCTGAGTTGTGGCGCCCCCTTCTGGCTTGCTGAGTGGTGACTCTAGCGTATTCTCCAGCATTTCTCCTTCTCCGATCTTCTTCGATCAGTCTCCCTGTGAGGTAGGACAGATTTATGTCTTCCCTCTTGACCGCTTCGAGTGAAACAATGAAATTGCTCCAACTCCTGTCTAGAGAAGTAAAAATTATGGAGAGCATGCTCACATCAGACACAGGAAAATCTCTGGAAATCAATTCTGCCCTGAGTGCCTTTAATTTTGCAAGATGTTCAGGCATGCTGGCACCAAACTTCAGTTTGGTTGTATAAAGCTCAGTTGTATATCTGGTGATGGAACCAATGGTATTGCTGTTGAATAAATTGTATAACAGTTTCCAGACCTCAGCAGCTCTGAGACCAGCTGGAATGCTTGGGAACAAGTTATTGTCCAGAGAACTGAGTAGAGCAGAATAAGCCTGCAAGTGTCGCAGCTCTTCTTGACGTCCCCATGGGGGAGGGGGGGTTTCCGAACCATTTGTAGAATCCCATTCTTTAAGAGATGTAGCTGTATATCTTTACTCCAACTGCTATAATTCTCCCCATCCAGCTGTAGTTTTTTAAAATCATTTGGCAAATTTGTTGCAGGAATACAGTCCTTATCAGACCCACTTTCAAAATTTTTTGATATGTCCATTGATGTAAAAGGAAGCGGAAAAATGCTTAAGTCTGAAGTGAGTCCTTCAGTGAAAGGGTTCCCTCTAGTGGTCGAGGAGGGAATCCTTTCTTGATTACTTATTGACTCCAGGTGGGCGTGCCCGGGAACCACGTGACCCGGGGGAGGGCGTTGTTCAGGGTTTCTCCCTTCTTCCCATGAGGCATTGGGGGGGCGGAGCCCAGATTTGCCGGCCGGCATCCCTTTCTTGTTGCTGCAAGCACATGGATTTTCATCATTGTCTGTTTTTCTTTGCCCTCGCTGGTCATGAAGACCTGAAGAGAAGGTGGGAGGCCTCGGGGGTTGATTGTTGGGAGGCTGCAGGCTGGATTCCCCCCGGCAGTTGGGCCCTGGGGAGAGGATAGGAGGCCTTGGAGGGGGGGTGGGCACCCCCGACGTCTGCTTGGCCGCTGTCTTGCTAGCCTCTAAGGCAGTGGCCAGAGCTTGCATTGCTGTCTGGAGAGCCGTTGTAACAGTTTTGGCTGGGCAGATCTCATTGCTATCATAGCATTTTAGGCTTTGTGGGGGGGAGAAATCAGGAATATGCATGCTGTCTTGGCTGGAAGCCAGGGATTGCATGTCATTTCTGCTGTACGCCAGGGAGTGCTGGCTATTTTGGTTGGAAGCCAGGGATTGCTGGCTCTCCAGACTTAAAGAAATCAAGTCTTTGTTAGATATAGTGGGGGCCGCCATCTTGTTTCCTGTGCCAGACCACGTGGGCGGAGCCATCTTGTTTCCGCTTGCCCTAGGAAGCTGTAGCTCACAGCTGGGGGGGCGGGTTCGCGCCAAAAGCCTTGGGGTCCCGGGGTCACTAAGGGAGGCGGGCGCCATATTTGGGGGCCTCGTGGTCTCTAGGGAGAGACTCACCAGGGGTTCTAAGGCTTTCTGAGCTGTTCCCTGGGCTGCCCCTCCCTCCTCCTGCATTGCAAGGATCTCTTTAAGCAGCTCTTCACGTTCCTGTGCAGTCAGTTTACTCACGCGGCGTTTGGTCTCAGCCAGGTCCGTCTCTGCAGCATCTGAGCAGCCTTGGACAGTCTGTAATCCTTCTATGCTCTCCTCTGTGGTGTTCAGTTGTAGAGAGGCATGTGAAGGGGTCCTAGACGCTCTGCTGGATCCTCTGACGGGATGAAGGCCATTTGTGCTTTCATCTGCAGCTGAGGTTGCTTCAGGGACTGAAGTCTTGGATGTAGGCAGGGAGGCTGTCTTCGATCGATGACTCCTGGTCACGATAGTAGAAGTCCTGCCATCTGTTATAAATGGATTGGAGCCGGGTCCTCCAGACATCTTATTGGTTAGTTCCTGGCTGGCTTGGAAGCTTTCCTTTAAACCATGCTCTGACTACCAACTTGTGAGGTGGACTCACAATGAATCGTTAAAGGAGCTCCCAAGCAAAGGCAGAACGCAGAGATGCAATCATATTAGTTTTATTCATGATAGATCAAAGAGAAAGAAATACTTGGCATGAAAGCATTCATGCCTGCATGTGAGAGAGAAATAAAATAAAACAAAACAAGCTAGGATTACATGACTAAAATAGAGGTTAGGAGTAGAGATAGAACTGGAGACTGGAAAATGGAGAACAAAGAGCAGCCCCTCGTGCAGAGGTATTTATGGGGGGTCTTGGCCCCTCCTTGACCATAAAACTCTCTCGCCAATGGGGCTGTGGGTCTGGGACCCTTGGCTCATCAGTGGAAGCAAAGAAACCTCTTTGCCTCCATCTGATGACCCTTTTGGGGAACTGCCAATGGCTGGCACTAAACATCTAACAGTTGCAGATTTTATTTTTGTGGGCTCCAAGATCACTGCAGATGGGGACTGCAGCCAAGAAATTAAAAGACGCTTGCTCCTTGGGAGGAAAGCCATGGCAAATCTAGACAGCACACTAAAAAGCAGAGACATCACCCTGTCAACAAAAGTGCGTATAGTCAAGGTTATGGTCTTCCCAGTTGCAATGTATGGCTGTGAAAGTTGGACCATAAAAAAGGCTGAGTGCCAAAGAATTGAGGCCTTTGAACTATGGTGCAGGAGAAGACTCCTGCGAGTCCCTTGGGCTGCAAGGCGATCGAACCAGTCAGTCCTAGAGGAGATCAACCCTGACTGCTCTTTAGAAGGCCAGATCCTGAAGCTAAAACTCAAATACTTTGGCCACCTAATGAGAAGGAAGGACTCACTGGAGAAGAGCCTAATGCTGGGAAAGGTTGAGGGCAATAGAAGAAGGGGACGACAGAGAATAAAGTGGCTGGATGGAGTCACTGAAGCAGGAGGCGTGAGCTTAAATGGACTCCAGAAGATGGTAGAGGACAGGAAGGCCTGGAGGAACGTTGTCCATGGGGTCGCGATGGGTCGGACACAACTTCGCAGCTAACAACAACAACAATTAAGTGCCACACAAAATAATAAAGTAGAACATCAAGAAACAAATACAATGCTAACTGTACTGTATGTAATTCAGGTTAAGTGTCAAGACTGATTTGCACTTTCACTCGCAGCTTGTCAAGGAAAAGGGAGGAGGTGGGATGGAATGCCTGGGTGGGGGCAATTGCATCTGAGCACCGTCTGTTCCCATGGAGAGTGCTCCAACCCAAGGACACATCGAGCAGGTGGACCAGTGTGGCTCTCTAGTTCCCATAACAAAAGGAACAGAAGTGATTGGTGGATGTAATGGACTGTGGTTGGCCTGTAGGGAAAGGGGGGATTAACTATGCTAGCTTTTGTTTGGGAAACCCAGAGCTGGTTTTGCTTTGTCTGTGCCAATGTGGTTTACTCAGTAAACTTATACTCTTAGTAAAATAATGTCCCAGGAGTTTCTTTTTCTGGATCCGCCAAGTGGACATTGACATTAAACCAGCTCTCCAAGTAGCAGCCTACCTGGGCCCCACCAGGAGGTTGGTAGCTTTGAGATGTCGGCAACCAACAAAGGAACAGAGGGGTGGGGCAAAGCCAGGGAAAGCCTCATCTTGAGGGACCCTGGCTGCGGCCCAAGCCAAAGCTGGGATGCAACGGCCGGTGCCCACCCCAAACAGGGCTGAGAAGCCAGAGCAGCAGCCCATGTCCAAGGGGGAGAGAGTGGCAGAAGGACCCTATTGGGCCCCAAGGGCCGGTGGGTGAGCCTCATGGGGAAAGCGGCAGAAGCAGAGGATCAATGATCAATCTGTCTAGCTGACGATCTTAACTGGGGCTTATTTTTGGGGGTAGGGCTTATATTACAAGATGGCCAGGCAGGTCCAGGGCCTGATCCGCTCATGTCTTGATTGCTGCAGCAAATTTGGGGTAAAAATGGACAAGTATAGAAGGAACAAAGGGACGCGGTGGCTCAGTGGGTTAGGACACTGAGCTTGTCGATCAGAAGGTCGGCAGTTTGGCGGGTCAAATCCCAAGTGCCGCGTAACAGAGTGATTGCCTGTTACTCGTCCCAGCTTCTGCCAACCTAGCAGTTCGAAAGCACGTAAAAATGCAAGTAGAAAAATAGGGACCACTACGGTGAGAAGGTAACAACGTTCTGTGCGCCTCTGGCGTCAATCATGCCGGCCACATGACCACGGAGACGTCCTCAGACAAGCGCTGGCTCTTCAGCTTTGAAACGGAGATGAGCACCGGCCCCTAGAGTCGGAAACGACTAGCACGCACGTGCGGGGGAACCTTTACCTTTATAGAAGGAACAATAATGTGAACATCCAGGAGGATTATGGCTGCTACCTTTTAGCAAAGGAAGGGAAGAGCCATATAGAAATGAAGGCAGAAATGGATACATAAGCAACACACACACCCCGACTGAAATTCCCTCCCCTGCCTGATTTCCAGTGAGGTCCTGACAAGCCAAGAGCGATGAGAAGGAGTTTTGCAGCCCACCAAATACTCCCCTTGCATTAAGGAAAACTTTCCCATTGAAGTTGGGAGGAGTTAAAGTGACAGTGAAGGTGGCCTGTTCGTGGAGGCCAAAGTCCAGCATTTAGGCAGACATTCGCAGCCTTGCTCAGAGAGACCCTCTGGATAGCTGCACCTTCAGATGGGCAGCCCTCCGAATGCTCCAGCCGGGAGGGGTCCAGGGTCCTTCGGTGCTCAGCAAGCGATGGGATAGGAGAAAGGCTGAAGGGGTCTTGGGGGACATGCAAATGGAAAGCACCCGCCTCTGCCACTGCAGGCATTCCCCCCCCCCTGGGAGGCACAGGGGGCATTTTCAGCCCAGTGACTGGGGCAGATGCTGTGGGGAAAAGGGCAGAAGGTTTACCGAAGCACCAGTTCTCTCCTTCTCAGAGTTAAAACTTGGACAGCAGCCTTCTTTGGAGTAAGCCATTAATCTGCCAAGACAGAGCCTCTATTTCGTGTGAGGCTTCTATGCGGGACGTTTGGCAGGCAAATATGGGTGATCGGAGCTGCAGCTACTTCAGCAGAGACTCGGATTAGGCACAGGTTGAAATCAGTGAGTTGAGCTCAATAAGATGTTTGTCTCCATGGATCCAAGATGTCTGAAGAGTGACAGTTCATACAGTTTCCTTGCAGGTTGCTCCCAAGTCTGCCCACCTTCTGGAGGAAGAGCTTGTTCGTTTTTAAATCTGATGGTTTTATGTTCAGAGGGTGTGAAGCAGAGTCGCTACAGAAGCATCAGGAAAAGAAATGAGTAGCAGATGGTTCTTACCATCTGTGTTTTGTTTGGTATGTCAACTCAAACATACTCCGGGTTAAACTCCCAGGGGAACAGCAGGACAGAAGCAGGACAATCATCAATAAACAAACCCACAACCTAATTGGAAGCTATTATTAATCTGCTTCTCAACTTGAGTAATAACCAACATAATTGTTCTCATAATGAATAATGAATTTAGGAGGGGAAGCCTGCAGGAGGTGAAAGTGGAATTTCTGAGAAGTGATGGGGAGGCCAGAATGGGTTGTTTAACGTCTCCAAGGCCAACTGTCCTGGGATTGGCACGCATGAAGGAGGATCAGTGCACTTGGACCAGAGATGTTCCCAAAATATCTCCCTAGCCAATGATTGGACCCCGATTGTGGGGCTACTGGGGAGTGGGCTTCAAGTGTGGGAAAGGGGGGCACCGAGCTGTGGAATGCCGACCCACCAAGCCCAACCTCAAAGCAGCAGCGACCCTGGGAGGAAGGCAGAGAGCCAGCTCCGAGGTCCCATGAAAAGGGGTGAAGGTCGTTGAACTCAGCCCTCCTGATTATGAGGAGTTGGCAGCTCCAACCAGGCCGGGTGCGAGTGAAACCGACTCTGATGAGGGCCTCCTGGTAAGTCCGTGCATAATCCCTGTAACCATTCCTGTGGAACCAGCGGTGCCCTCATCAGGGGCCCAGGAGAGGATGTGGGCTCCACTGGACTCGGGTTGCACCAGGTGTGTGGTTAGCCCTGAGGGGCACCAGGCCAACTCGCCACAGCCAAGTCGCCATGACCAAGTCGTTGCTGGACAACTAGCCACGGCCAACTCAAAACGGGACAACTTGCTGCGGGACAATTTAACAATTCTATTTAATTATTTAAAATAAATATTTTTAAAAAATTTTGCTTTTCAGATTTCATTTTGCATCCTTTCTTTAATTATTCTATTCCACCATTTCTTTGATATTAGTGTAACTCTTGTCTTGCAGCAAGTGGTCCTGTGGAGAGTTGGCCGTGGTGGTGGGCAAGTTGGGATGCAGACTCGAGCAGCTGAAGGTGCCTTTTGCCAGCTGATGGGAGCGTGGCTGGGGGGAGGGGCTCCTTTTATAGCGGAGCCGGTGAAAATGAGAATGGGAAGGCACAGAGCGGCCCTGAGTTTTACGAGAGACCCCCTCCTGCTTGGCTCCAGAAATGGGGCCCCTTTGTGAACTGGAGGAGGGGTCTTGGAAACCCGGCATAAAGTAGCCAAGGAAGGGGAAGAAAGGAAGGAAATCTGCTTTAAAAGAGAGAGGATGTAAATTCCCAGAGTGAAATGCAGGCCGTTTTTCGCAAGGAAAAGAGTCCCTGATGGAAGAAATAGAAGAAGTGCTGCCTGGCCTCGGCTTCAGGGGAATCATCCTTAGCTCCCCAAGATGGATTTCAGGATAAATAAAGCTGCTACAGATGCAGAGGGTGTCATTGTGCAGAACGCGCAGGTCTCTACAGAAGGTATGCGCAAGAGTCCCTCGCTTTGGAAAACGAGCTGCCTCTGAGAAGGGGTTGACCAGTCTGGCCTTCTCTGTGGCCGGCCTGAGGCTGGCAGCCCCTCTCAGGAGCCTGGACTCCACTTGGGCCCTTCAGCCAAGAGAGTTCCCCGTTTGGCTTCAGCAGACGAAGGCCTGGCTTGGGTCTGGGGCAGCTGGCTGGCTGATTAAGCGGCTCTTCCCCACCGGGCTTATCTCCCCGTTGCACTGGCAGCACCTCTCTTATCAGGAGCCAGCAGCCTGGCGGTCGGGGAAGCGCCCTCTGGCACAAACCGTTCCCCCTTCAAGAGCTTCGTGGGCCCAGCCCCCTCCCACCCGGGGCCGGAGTCACTCTGCAGGGCCCCAGGCTGGAGGGAAGGGGCCCCTTAGTAGTGCTTTGCCAACCCTTCTTCTTCCTTACATGGCTACTAAACTCTTGTAATCATCTGTTTAATGGTTCAATCCCTTCTTTTGGTGTGTTCCTTAGTTTTTAACTGCTGCTTTTGTGGATTATTGCTATTGCATTTGTTAACCTTTGGGGGTGTGAAATGGGTGCCCTTCCTCTGTCACCCCGTGTCGTTCCCATTTCCTGCCAGTCCAGCCAACCGCAGCCAAGTTGGGCGTTTTCATGGATATCACTGAGGCTCCCCTTTGCTTTAGCTTGGAAAAGTGACCCAGGCAGTTGGGGGGGGGGAGTTTGTCACCATTTGCTGAGACAATCAGAGGCTGGCTGGGAGGGAGGGGGGAGGGAGGGGGAGACTGTCGGGGGCGGGGCTCACCGCCTCTTCCACCAGCATCCTAGCCTGGTGCTTTAGCCTGGAGGACTTCCTGAGGTCAACCCTCCCACCTCTAGTATTTTCCCACACTGGGGGCTGCCTGTGGATTGCAAGTTCATTGGCCCACAGCCGGCCTTGACCTGGGCGTCCTTCTTCGGCACGAAGACAAGTTCTCCTTCCCAGTTGGGGAAGCCACTCTCTGGCGAGCCAAGAGGGGAGGCTGGAAGAGGAAACTCTGGGAAGGAAAACGGTGGAGGAGCCGCCTTCCCTTCTCCGCTCCTGTTTTGCACCAGGCCAGAGGCTGCCGGGCGGGGGGGGGGAGCTTCTCTGCCAGGCTGGCTTCACAACTTCAAGCTCAGAAGCATGAGGGGTGGTCTGAGGAACCATGATGGGGGGAGGGCCGCAGTCCTTCTTGCCTTTGGTCCTTCAAGCCCCCCCCATCTCTCCTGCATCCGGCTACCTTGCCAGGGCAGCCGGAGAGGAGTGGGGGAGGGCTGCTTCTGAAGGACTTGGGTTTTTTGGATCCCAGATTTGGCAGACTCTGCCAGGACTTTGCTTAAAGTACAAGGAGAAGCACAAGTCTATTTTTAACTCTGGGTCTCTGCTTCCGTGGAACGCAATGCCGTGGCAGCCTGGGCATCTCTTCCTGTCAGGGGGCTCTCCGTGGGGGACGTCGCCCACTAGACAGGCGTTGAGCAACCATTTCTTGGTTTCCCTGCCAAGCGGTGACTTTGAAGATGCCCAAACGGCCCACCCACCCTCTCCTTGCTCCAGGCACTGTCCAGAAGAGCTCCAAGTGAGCGGTCTCCAGAGAGATTGGATTTCAACACTATTAGCCCTAGTTATCATGGCCAGGGATTATGGGAACTGTGGTGCAATACATCTGGAGGCGAACTACTTGGGGACAGATGCTGAGGAAGGCAGCCTGTGTCCCAGGTTCCAACCTCAGTGGTGCCGATTCCTCATACAGGATAGTAGGATTTCCATTTGTGCCATTCCAAGCCACAGTTTAGTTTTGTGTGGTGCACAAACCACATGCAGCCTGCCAAGCACCCGTGTCTGCTTGCATTCCTGACAACCCAATCAATCCACCAAGGCTGCCAATGTTGCCCCCGCTGTCTTGACAGGCCCGGTGCCAAGGGCCTCCTAAGCCTCCAGGCTTCACTGGCACTGGCTCCATGGCGGCCACCCTGTCATTATCCACAAACAGCTGATAGCCGTGCCCGCTGCTCCTTGGCAGCTCACAATTATTTCTAATTTGTCAGCGTGGCCTTTCCTCTCTGAGCAGTGAAGGCCGGGTCTATGGGGACATTTTCAATTAAAACGGCATGACTGGCAGGTCACCTTTCATTGTTTAAAGTCTGTTTTATGCTTTTGTAAAAAAAGTATAATATTTAGTCAGAGAAAAAATTCAAGAGAAAGCAGAAAAGAATCAGGAGAAGGATCCTAACACAGCAGCAAGAAAAAGGCTGGAAAGAGAGAGCTGCTGTCTCACGGGGGCTGACAGGCAACGATCCCCCATCACATCCCAGGTGCAGAAGAGTCCTCCTTCAGTCTCCAAACGGCCACGGACTCTTAGAGCTGCTCCTGCTGCTCTTCTTCCTATCAGCCCCATCCCCTCTCTGCCCGCTGGACTGGACCTAGGCAGCCATTTGCGTCCGCTGAGAGAGCCCCCCTGGAGAGGAAGCTTCGCTCCCCCTTGTGGGCCGCTTGAGCAGCCTCTGTGCCCCCCAAAACCCCAGTGGAATGAGAGCAATTGGACAGCAATTAGGTTGCACTGAAGAATCCTCTACTTGCGTTCTTACACAAACAACAGCATTTACACCATGATTGTCCGGTCTTCTAGCCAAGCAGCTGGATGGACTCAGTGACCACGACCGGTAGTCAGCCTTCCCCTCCCCCTCCTGCAGCCAAAGGTGCAGCTTCCTTGCCCTTTGATTCTTAAGTGCATTTGGACTGTGGCAAAATGTGGCCACCGAACTGGCACGATCACATGGGCTATTGCCCCTTCCCCATTCCCCGAGGCCCCTTAAGCATCCACGATGGGTATAGGGAACTCCTTGGCTTGCCGACCCTCGCCTGCAAAGACTCCTGCCTGCTTCTGGTGCCTTCTGCCTTTCCTGGCAGCCCTTCAGAAGGGCTGAGCAGATTCCTTCTTTCTTAATGCTGCAGCCTAAGGAGATTCAGCCCCAGCACAGCAACAGCCTCAGCATCCTCAGGACCCCTTTGAGGCTTCCAATGAAGCCTCTGTGTTACCATGAAACCCAGGAACCCCAAAAGGCTCCTGGCTAAGCGGTTCCATTTTTCTGGAGCTCCCCGTTTTTGCAGGAAAGTACAAGGTGCCCGTTCACTTCTCCAGCTAGTCCATTTTGATTTGGGGTCCATTCCATGCAGATGCTGTCTCCCCCAGAACCACCCCCTTGGATGCCCCCGAAGCCTCTGCCGGAGTAGAACTGGAGGGAATATTTGCTGATCTGCACAGCGGTGCTGTCAATCTCCCCATCGTGAGCAGAAGTCCTCCGGCTGGCTGTGGCGGATTTGAAGCCTTGCTTCCTGCACAGGATGTGCTGCTGGATGATCTTCCTGAAGGTGCAGCGGAACTCTCGGATCTGGTATGCGTAGATCAGGGGGTTCACCACGGAGTTGGCATGGGACAAGACAATGGCCAGGTACATGACCCCGGGGGGAGCCTGTTTGCAAGAAGGGCAGAAGAGAGTGAAGCAATTGATCAGGTGTAATGGGAGCCAGCATATAGCAAACATCCCAACAATGAAGGCCAAGGATTTTGCTGCATGGACCTCTTTTTGTAAAATGTATCGGGATCGTTCCCCGTGCATCATCTTGTTTTCCATTTGCTTGAGCTGCTGCCGGGCTGTCATGAAGATCTTCAAGTAGATCCCAAACATCAGAAGGAGAGGAACCAGCACACATGCAAAGAAGTTGTAGTAGACCATGTAATCCATGGTGACCACAGTCTCAAAGAAGCAATGCACCATATTGCTGCTGCAGTTGGTTCTATTCTGACTTTGCCCATTCTTTTCCAGAGGCTTTCTGTGCCAGCCCAGCATTGGCGTTAGGCCAATAATAAAGGATAAGAACCAACAGATGGCTATGACTCCCTTGGCACGTGAGTTGGTCACTAGAGCATTATACCTGAAAGAAGAGCAGAGAAAGGCAATGCATGAAATCCAATCTACATGGGAAGGGAAGATAGCAGAACTGATCAATTGATAGAATCTGTCCAGCTTCCAGCTTCTTCTTGCTGCAGAATCTCCACTGCAACAGGAGAGAGCTGGGATGAGGGGCCGTGGAACGTGGCCAGCAATGTGTGGATTGACCAACAGTGGGACTCAATCCACCTCCTCAGCAGAACTCCAGCCATGCCCGGCATTGCCCTCAGTTCCAATTAGAAACTTAATCTTGGAATAGCGAGGATGTCTGTTGGAGGCCCCGTTCACACGGCTACAGTTCCCAACCATGAAGGTGAGGACATTTTAAGGCGGTGGGAATCACCTTCTGTGTATCACCAGAATTCGGCACAGCCAGAATCCCTTCCCAACTGCAAGGAGTGGAGGGCCTGGGGCAAGATCCATGCCCACCCCCACGACACTATCAGTGAAGCGGAGGGGGAAACCCAAAATTGCCCCATTGCACATTCAGACCCAAATACAACCAAACGAGTTGATAGCTGAAATCAAGTTTCATGTGGCCTTTGTTGTGAGGAAGACGAGGATCATATAAATTGATGATTGACACAAAATTGGGTAATATCCATTCCTGGAACCAATGACACGAGGAGCTTTATTCTGCCCATGCTGATATTTTTTTCTTTTACAAAGAGATTTCTGATCAATATTGGAAATTCCTGGAACTCACTGAAGCTCCACCGAAGGGGCTTGAGACCAGCAGTGACGGGGCTGACGGAGCCTGAGCACTGCCTGCTCCAGAGGTCGGGGGGTGGGGGGGCTCTCCTGGGCATCAACAAGGGAAGGGGCTTTTGTGCCAAAAGACAGCTTACAAATAATATAAATTAATTTTAAAAATTAAGAATGAATGAAATATCACTGGTGTCCTAGTTTTATTTTGACCAGCGCTGCAACTGGCCATGCCAAGAGTGGCCTCTGTCAGAAGGGGGATCCCCGATCTGTTTGTGGGAGGCCCTGCCTGCTCCCCGTCAAGCTCCATCCACGGCGGGCAAAGAGCAGAAGTCTAACAAGGAGCCCCTTCTGAGGAATCTTCAGACATACGATCGTTGACTTAATTTGTGCTTATTTTTCCAGATAAACCGTGTCTGAATTCTCTAATCAAGGCACTGGAAAGGAAAGCTATTTCACTTTCCATCTTTGTCCAGGCCCTGCCTTTAGGCCTGGCTTCTGGATGGCCAAGCTCAGATTATTGGTCACGCGACTTCTGGACGGTTCTGCTTTCCACGGCTGGAGGCTGGCCGGCCACAGGCAGCCCCCACATCTTCTCAAATTGAGGGGGGCAAACTGAGTACCTCAACACCTGGGGGGGGCTGTGAAAGATCCAGCAATTGTTTGCCAAAGACGTTGCTTTTCAAACAAACAAAAAAACAAAAAAAATCCCAGAAAAGTGCCTTTTAGAGATCCAATCTTGATGTTGGATATAACATTATAATAATGTTCACAATCTTATGTGCCACCGATGAACACTGAGTGTGGCTGTCTGGTGCACCTGCAAAATTTATTAAGCATTCCTGTGTTTCTTCACCCAAATCATTATTATAAAATCCTAAAGTACAAAGTTTCCAGGTTTGATCCTTGCACCTCACTCAGATTTGATTCTCCGGTCAATTTTTAGCCAATTATATATCAACTTAATTTTCATCCCATCCAACTTTTTTGTTTTTAATGTTTTAATTGGTTGAGTTTTATAGTTTTTTAAAATTATTTTATGTTATTTAATTTTCGATTAGGAGCAGTCCAGAGTTGGTTGAATGTAAATGTTTCAAATGAATAAACTCACACTTAACTCATCTAAGAGCCTTGGTGGAGCAGTGGGCTAATGCCTCCTTAAGTAACACCAGCTGCCTGCAATTAGTGCAGGTTCGAGTCCCACCAGGCTCAAGGTTGACTCAGCCTTCCATCCTTCCTAGGTAGGTAAAATGAGGACCCAGATTGTTGGGGGCAATTAAGCTGACTTTGTAGTAATGCCGCTTGGGGGAGTGTGAAAGCCCTAATAAGCAGGCATATACATAGAATGAAGGCTATTGCTAAGCTTGTAAGCCGCCCTGAGTCTTCGGAGAAGGGCGGGATATAAATGGAATTAAAATAAAATAAATAAAATAAATAAATCTGCCAATCAGAATGTGCTGGACTAGCTTTCCAATGCTCTACCTCAATCAAAACAGATTAAATCTGCAGTGTTTCATGTTATAGGTCAGTCTCCTAATCTGCTTCAAGGATCTCCCCAAATGCTGATGTCATATTGGTAGTTCCCCATAGATTCCTTCCCCTTCTTTTGAAAAAAGGACATTTGCTCTCTGTCACTTTCATGATTTCTCCAGGTTTTCCCAAAGAGAAAATTCCTCCCAACTGATATGCCAGTTTGTTCTTTGTGGACTGAAACTCAGATATTCCCCATCTCAAGCTTCAATTCCACCCCTTTGTCCTGTTTTCCCATTTCCCAATGGAAAGCACTTATCTCCTTGTTGCAGAAAACTGGGGCAAAAAGGATTTGGGTATCTCTCTTTTCTTTTGTCATTGTTAGCTCATAACATTTCACTGTCCCCATTAAGCAGCAAATATTTTGATTCTTTTAATTTACACATATCTAAAAAAGCCTTTTGCTGTTGTAGAAGTCTTTCTCCAACCTACACAGAGAGTCTTGTTGCTGAACAGCTCCAGAAATTCTTGAATAAACAACTTTCTGGACTCCGTTTCATGCAATTCTAACCCAGGTTTTGAGCTGGAACTGCTTGGGTCACCTTTTAAGGCCTGTGCAAGGGGGAAGGGAGGCGGTTGAGGGTTGTCTTGGGCTGTGCCACCACTCCGCCTGGGCATCCTGTGGCAGCCTTTCTGGCTAGGAAGCTGGGACTTTGTTAGTTCAGGATGGGGCTACTCCATGCACAAGAGGGGATGGCTGCTTTCTCCTGGGCAATTTTGCTGTGGGGTGCCCTCCTGGAACCGGGGCCCAGGTCCTTCAGCCTCTGGGGCAGCTGATTCAGGGACAAGGGTTGGGATGTCACAAGATGCAAAGAACCTTCAGCAGAGGAAGGTAATACCGCTGAATCCCTAAAGGCTGTGAATGAGGCAATGGCTAATAAACTGAAAGGCAGAGGTCCTGTCGTGGGTGACTTCTGCGTCTGCCGAGAAGGGGGCTCCCTGGGGCCAGCAGGAGCCCATTCTGCTGCGCATGGCAATCACAAGCACCCGGGGTGGGCACAGGCCCTGCTAAACCACAACCTTCGAATTCTGCAGAGAAGCCCCTCATAATGGTGCAGCACTCAATATCTGAGGGGCTGCCACAAAGAAGAGAGGGGTCAACCTATTCTCCAAAGCACCAGAAGGTAAGGGAAGAAGCAGTGGATGGAAGCTAATCAAGGAGAGAAGCGACCTGGAATTAAGGAGAAACTTATTAACGGTGAGGACAATTGACCAGTGGAAGGGCTTACTTTCAGAAATCGTAGGTGCTCCATCCCTGGATGCGTTTAAGAGATTGGACAGCCACCTGTCTGAAATAGTATAGGGTCTCCTGCTAGAGCAGGGGGTTGGACTAGAAGACCTCCAAGGTACAACTCTGTTATTCAGTTCTGCATCTTTGGCATATTTACCTGAGAGGGATACGGATAGCAATAATCCGATCAATGGCAATAGCCAGAAGACTGAAGATGGAGCTCTGGGTCAGCACCAGGACGAAGCAGGCGATGAAGAGGCAGCCGTAAAAGAAGGCACAAAAGCCAGTGCTGATCGTGATGGCAAAGGGGATGGCCAGGACCCCCACCGCGATGTCAGCTACCGCCAGGGAAGCCACAAAGTAATTGGTGACATTTTGCAGATTGCTGTTGAGATAGACGGCCCAACAGACCAGGACGTTCCCAAAGATGGCCAGAAGGGCAATGACCAGTTCCAAGACAATGTAGATGACGTCGGTAAGGAAGTTCTTGTCCCCAGGCACGAGCATGGTGAGGGTGGCTCAAGACGGGGCCTGGGAACCCTCGTGTCCATAGCTGCAGGCCTCTTCAGGCTGCAATGGCAGAGAGGGCGGGCCGGCCTTCAGGAGGTCAAGGCTTGGCCAAGCTCCAGGCAGTGCAGAAAACAGAGCCGATTCATTCTCCAGATGGCCGCCAAACGCCTGTTTCTGCACAAAAGTCCCTGGGCGATTCCTTGCCTTTGCTGCAGACCTCCTGACAGGGACAGCAGCTCTTCACTTCTCCTCCCAGAGGACCACTTTTGGAGAGGGTGCAGAGGATATTCCGTGGGACATTCTGCGTGGGGGAGGGGAGGAGGAGGAGAGAGAAAAAGATGCTGAGAACATCCAGATGCAAGCCAAGAGACATCCTTCAATGGAGCGGCCTCCATTCAGGCCACCCTTGGGCTTCCCGAGCGGCAAAGTTTATTGTTTATTCTTTAGTCCAGAGGACCCCAACCTTTTGGGCACCAGGGACCAGTTCCATGGAGAGAGGTTTTTCCACGGACTGGAAAGTGCGTGGTTTTGTGTGGTGCCTGCATCCCACCGATGGGGCTTTGCTTGTTTGTGTGGACCAGTTGCTGGCATGCCACGGCCCAGTACTGGTCCACAGACCAGGGGTTGGGGGTTGGGGACCCCTGCACTAGTATATTCCACCTTTCATTCAGGAGTTCAAGTGGTTCCCTGGATCCTTATTCCCCACAACACCACTTTGTCAGGAAAGTGGGGAGGAGAGGAGGGCCTCCCCATTCCTAGACCAGCACCCATATGGCTGTACTTTTCCAAACCTTGGGCCTCAAAGGGGAGGGTCTTGACCTCCACATCACCTTGCTCTAGATTCGTGATTCTTAAACTGTCTGACTCAACTATCCTCTCCCCTCCTCAACTCTCATTACCCCTAGAAAAACCCAGACTCTGTAATGTTACATAAGTGTCATGGTGGAGGCAGCAATGGCCAATTGCTCCCTTCTCCCCGGAAATCTTGGGGGTGACCACCCCCAGTTTAAGAAGTGCTGCTCTGTGGGGTGATAAATGGTAAGACTTGCTACAAAGCCACCTAACAGCCCCCAAATCATTTTTGCTTTGCAGAAAGCCTCTAGAATCAACACAAAATAAAATAAAATAAAAACAGTAAAGCTGCACCTCAAAACTTTGTCTGGAAACATCTCCACCAGTTTAGGAAAGTCTCCTCAACTGCCTGGGGTGGTTGTGATTCCTTCAGAAGGGACTAGCGGGCTAAGATCTGGCTGGACCTCCCTCTAGCCAAATTTGTTAGTGTCTACAATATAGCACACTTCCAAAGTTGGCTTGGGGAAACTTCTGGAGCTGCCCTTCCATCAGAAGATCCGTACTTTAAAAAACAAATTGTGCACACTGAACATGTGTTTTATATACATAATTTATGCATATTTACTCTATCAAGTTTCTAATTTGCCTAATTTAGTTTTACAGGAAATGGCTAGAATGTTTGCTGAATCCCAGTCCAAGTCTGGGAACCTTATCCAGGCACACACAAGACCTAGAAGCTTGCTCTTGTGAAAACAAACACAGAGTTGCTCAGGAATCTGGATCTTGCACCCAGGACAAATTTCTTCCTGGCTGGGAAAGAATCCCATCAGCTTCAACTCCCTGTTCCAAAGACATGTAACTCTCCCTGTTCAAATCCTATTTCTTCTGGAGTTATTTATAAAAAGGAAGAGATGAGAGAAGGAACTAAAATTGAAAAGCAATTTTCAAGTTGTTTCCCCGCAGACACCCAGCAGCCCTTCCTTAAAGCCCATTCCTGATGTAGCCAGCATTTGGCCAGAGTCAAAAGTTTGCCACCCTGGAAGACTGTCTCAGCTCAGCCTTTCTCATTCTGGACAGTGCTGGGGAAAGTCAGAGGAAGAGTGTGATGCTCTGGAGAAGTAAGCTACTCAATCTGATGAATGAGCAACTGAAGTATTATGGTTGAGACTACTTTATTCACTGGTGATGAACAGAGGCCTCAGAAGTCATTTCTATCATTTTTGGCTGCAGGATGTAATAAAACAATAAAGATGGATATTTTCCATGAGAACATTAGAGGATACCTCCTATAGCAGTTGCATTCTTCACTGATTGTCTGTCCACAAGGAGTCCAAATGTGGTTTTGTGGTGGCACAGTATGGAGTAGCAACCACGGTCCCACGGTCGGAGATTGCTGGATTTCCCTTTCTCCTTGTTCTTGGGTGATTTCAACAGGAGGAGGAGGAGGAGGACTTGGACCAAAACACAACGTGATAGACCAGACCTTGGAAGGAGGAAGCTCTGTTTACAGGCTTACACCTCATTTGCTCCAAGCAAAAATGTACTATGTGGAAGGGATTGCATCTTAATCCACAGAGGATCTTATTTTGACTGGAAGTAGCCTAGGTGGGCCAAGGCTTCTTCTCAACTTTATCACCATCTGAAGAAGCTGTGCCATTGCTGAGTAGCTTTCACCATTCTGAACCTTTTCTTGGTGGGCAACCAAAACCTGCTTCCTTCCAGATGGCTTCACGAGGAGGAGGAGGAAATCTTATGAAATTATCTAATGTAAATCTTTTCTCATTGATCTCTTTTGGGAGAGGAAGAGATTGACTGCCTGTCAATCATTTTACCCAATGTAAAAGTCACTTGGAAGTCAAGCTGGATGCCAACCTCAGGGAGTGATTTCTGCATTGTCAGATGGACAACTTCATGTCACACTCACATTGGGAGAACTAGACAACTAGGGAGTCACCTCATTTGTTTGTGGTGGGTGTTTGCATCGCACCAATATGTCAGGAGACAGCAGGCTCCTTCCCCCATGGTGCTGTTTCCCCTCAGCAATGGGCTCCGGGCAATGCAGGCGAAGACGGTGCCAAAAGGCGTGGCTTAGAAGGGTTGGGAAAGGGGGTCCTAGGAAGAATCATTGGACAGTATCGCTGGCCTTTAAATGAGCGTTTCTCGACCTTGGCAATTCTGGATTTCAACTTCCAGAATTCCCCAGTCACCATTCTGGAAGTTGGAGTCCACACATCTTAATGTTGCTGAGGTTGAGAAACATTACTTTAAAGGCCAGTCATATTGTCCTAAGGATTCTTCTCGGTCCCCAGAGGATGCTGTGAAACCAAAAATGCCATGATGGGGCATCCAACAGGCAATATGAAGATATAAGTGACGATATCATCATTGCAGGCCAGCTCTGCAAACGCCACACTATCCTCAGGGAGAAATCTTGTGCTTATGAAGACAAATTCCTTGTGTGCCCAATCACACTAGGTCAATAACGAATTCAATTCAATTCTGTTCTGTTCATGTGAAGTATTAATAGCACTTTACAACGCCTTGGTATTTGCATTCTAACAAAATGAAATTCAGTGGGGGGAAAAGTAAGGTTCTACATTTAGGCCAGAAAAACCAAATGCACAGGTATAGTATAGGTGGTACCTTGCTCAATAGTAGTAACTGTGACAGGGATCTCGGAGTCCTGGTGGACAATCACTTAAATACAAGCCAGCCATGTGCTGCAGCTGCCAAAAAAGCCAACACAGTGCTAGGCTGCATTAACAGAGGGATAGAATCAAGATCACGTGAAGTACTAATACCACTTTACAATGCCTTGGTAAGGCCACACCTGGAATACTGCATCCAACTTTGGTCACCACGATGTAAATAAGATGTTGAGACTCTAGAAAGAGTGCAGAGAAGAGCAACAAAGATGATCAGGGGACTGGAGGCTAAAACATATAGGGAACAGTTGCTGGAATTGGATATGTCTAGTTTAATGAAGAGAAGGACAAGGGGGGACATGATAGCAGTGTTCTGATATCTGAGGGGTTACCACAAAGAAGAGGGAGTCAAGCTCTTCTCCAAAGCACCTGAAGGCAGGACAAGAAGCAACGGATGGAAACTAGTCAAGGAGAGAAGCAACCTAGAACTAAGGAGAAATTTCCTGACAGTTGGAACAATTAGCCAGTGGAACTCCTTGCCTCCAGAAGCTGTGAATGCTCCAACACTGGAAGTTTTTAAGAGACTGGACAGCCATTTGTCCAAAATGGTATAGTGTTTCCTACCTGAGCAGAGGGTTGGACTAGATGACCTCCAAGGTCCCTTCCATCATCATCTTATTATTATTATTATTATTATTATTATTATTATTATTATTATTATTATTATATTATATTATTATTATATTATTATTATTATTATTATTATTATTATTATTATTATTATTATTATTATTATTATTATTATTATTATTATTATTCGCACAGTCAGCCAGAGGTTCAGACTGGATTTGGCATTGTTGTCTACCTATCGAGTTTTTACCAAGGACCTGGGATAGGCAGATATGGATTATTATTATTATTATTATTATTATTATTATTATTATTATTATTATTATTATTATTATTATTATTATTATTATTATTATCTGTACAAATGATTACAGAAACTTTCTCGTAAAATCTGCATTCCTGCACAGCTGTTCAGCTCTCCTACAACTTGAGCCTTAATCTTCTAGGGGAGCCCAACCTCACTCTGGGAAGCACATCAGGGTCATGGCTGAAGGTAGCGAACTACAAACTAGGAATCCAAGTTCTCCAGAATTCAAGTCGCTGGAGGACTTTGGCTCTCGAAGAGGCAAGCCACTTCAAATTCCTTGCCAAGAACACTACAGGGGCTCATCCAGGCAGTACCAGGAGTCAACACTGACTCGCAAGTGCACACCTATACACACGCACACACCGTTCTCTCACATAGAAATCCAAATAGCCTCTCAAATGCTACCAGGTCCATGTTTGGAGGACAGAAACGAACATTCACAGTGCTCTGGTAGGGCAATCAAAAAATAGCCCTCCTGGGCCTAAGTGTGGACTCAGTCATGTTTGCAAGGGCAAGGAGGGTGGCACGGCGAGCCAGGATGGTAGTGACACAGCCACTTTATCATAGTGTTGGTGTGCTGATAAAAACAATAGTAATCATGGAAACAGACAATAAACATTCTCATTTTCTTTGCCACTAATTGAATTTCTAATCTATCTTGGATATTTGGTCTGTTTTCAGTAATAAGAGGAAATTAAGCATTAATATCCAACAATTTCCCTTATGGTTGCTCGAAGGAGGCCCTGCACACACACACACACACACACCCCGAAGCTCTGCCATGGCTCCGCTTGCTGCCCATGTGCCTGCCAGGGTCTCCTGGGGACAGTCTATGCTTTGCCCAATGCAAAGGGTCTCCCTCTGGCCATGGCACCAACAGACCCCAAGGGCCCCATATCTTTATTTTCTGCCCTCTCGTTCCTTGAGGAAGGCAGACTAAAGTGTCTTTCTCAACTATGGCAGCTTGAAGACTTCAACTGCTGTGGCTGGCGGTGGAACTCTGCCAGCTGAATTCTGCCACTCAGACCAAGGCTGAGAAGCTTCCTCAGCTCTGCAAGTAGACCTTGACAGATGGCCACAATTGGGACCAACATTTCCACTGCTAAGCAAGGTGGCTTTTAAGTGAATCATGCAGCTGTTAAGTACATCTGGCTTCTCCCATTGACTTATCAGAAGCCAGCTGAGAAGATCATAAAGGGTGACCCACATGACCCTGGGTTATGACAGCCATCCTAAATGGAAACATGATAGCAGTGCTCCAATATTTGGGAGGACAGGAGAAGAAGCAACGGTTGGAAACTGACCAGAGAGAGAAGCAACCTGGAATTAAGCGGAAACTTCCTGACAGTGAGGACAATTAACCAGTGAAACAGCTTGCCACCAGAAATTGTGGATGTTCCATCGCTGGAGGTTTTAAAGAAGAGACCGGACAATCACCTGTCTGAGATGGTATAGGACAGGTTCTCCTGCCTGAGCAGGGGGTTGGACTAGAAGACCTCAAAGGTCCCTCCCAGCTCCCATTCCATTCCAATGGAAATTCCAAGCACTGGGATTTTGATTGTGTGGCTGTTGGGATGCTACAAACGGTTGTAAGCACAAGGGCCGGTCGTCACTTTTTTCAATGCTGCTGTGACTTTGAGCAGTAAGTCCCTCAACTTACAACCATTTCTCTAGCAACTGTTCAACTGATTGGAGTTATTTTCCTTCTCTTTGAGATCCTGCCCAAAGGCAGCTTGGGGGTGGTTAAAGTCCCCTGGCAGGGCAGGGAGAGAGGCAGGCTGGGGACAGCCTGTGTTGGGCTGCTCTTTTCTCTCCAGGAGGCATTTAGAGCACCTCAACTCTTTCAAGGCCCCTCCTTCAGTGAGGCAAGGTAATATTCTTGCCCTGCCAATAGAAAACATTCACCTGTGTGGGAATCTGAACTGTATTGTGCAGGAAGTGCACTTTCATTGCATACCTCAGAGGCTTAGATGGTCCCTCCCAAAGGCTGGTCTCCATCATTCAGGATTTTTGAAACCAACCCCCCCCCCCACCCCGAGCTTATGCAGCAGAGCCTCCTTGGGCTTCCCATTCCTCTGGTGTGCCTGAAAGTTCTCCATCTTCAGGACATGGGACAGCTCCAAAGATGCTTTCACCTGATCGGTGCCAGATTTCCATCTGAGCTGACTTTAGGTTCATGCTGCCTAGGAAGAAGGTGGTGCTCCACAATTCAGGCTATGGAGGTGCCCCCCCCCGACTATTTATATGGAAAGAGGGGAGATACAGCCTGTCCATCTGCCTCTGTGACCCCAAGGAGATCAGAACATGGTCTGAGAAGCCAGAGACCGCTCAGTTTTGATACAGCATCCCTCATTGTCTCTACTGGGGTAAAAGGGGGTCTCCAATGCCACCACTAAGACCCTGGCAATGCAAACTGGCACCTCACCTGGGATATCGCACCCCCTCTTTCCCACGGACCGCCCAAAGATGCCAGCTGCTGCCTGGATGCCAGATCCTTGGTTGGCTACCTGCTCTTAGCACTTTTAATGCTGCTTCCCAGCGAGTGTTATATCCTGAGCTGGACGTGCATTCCCACAACACAGAGCAGTCCTGGCCCTTCAGGGGAAGGGGCACCCTAAGCGGACTTGGCTTAGCACCAAACCACCTTCTCACTAGTAGATTCTTTGAATTCCATTATTTGTCCGAAAAAACCTGTTGGGAGGAAGCAGGTGCCTGGCCCTCCCTTTCAAAGAGGGGCAGAGGGGGGGTTACGGATGGGCGAAGCATGCAGAAGTTGGGAGCCCCCAGTGAGTGGAATTTGAAGAGGGGGCAGTTCTTGGTGCTGCAACTGGTTCAAGGGCATCCATTTTGTACAAGTGGTCCTCAGGTTATGAGGGGCTTATGAGGGGTTTTGGGCCCTCAGCTATCGACCCACATTCATGGCTGCTTGCAGCACGGATTCATGCTTCCTGCCAATTTTTTTTCTTTGCAGAAAACCACCATTTAGTTCCTCCCATTGCAAACAATGGATTTGCTTAATGACCACAGCGTTTGCTTAACAAGCACAGCATTTGCTTTATGACCAACAGGTTCATTTAATGACCACCACAAAAATGATGTACTAGCAGGACTATTACATGATGACCCATTTAACGACTGGCAGGACTTATTACGGTAATGCTGGGCTCAGTTAGTCACAAGCTGAGGACTGGGTAAGAAAATTAGTGTTCCTTAAGAGCATCTTTCTTCAAGAGACGCGGAGCACATAGGATACTCAGACACAGACGAGACCCAGTTACGGATCTCCACCGGGGCTGTCTGAGTGATGCCAGGGAGGTCCTGTCTTGGGGCCGGGAGAATGCAGGGATCTGGAAGGTTTCAGCTCAACCTCCTAAAACCAAGTGGCTTTGGGTTTTAAGATCTCCTGGGTCTCTTCTGGGGGGCCTTCCTTCTCTTGGCCTGGGTAGGGCTGCAGACTGACCCTACGTGCAGTTTGGGAGTCCTCCAGGACTCGCAGCTCCTGCTCACAAAGCAGATGGCAGGAGAGCCTTTTCTCCGCTTTGTACTTTGTGCCAGTTCCTGGAGCATTCACACATTAGTCAACCCCCCAACTGGACTGCATTTCATGCAGTGCGTGCTCCGTGGGGCTGCCTGGGAAGACTGTTCAGAAACCTCCGAGGGTGCAAAAGATCAGACTTAGCTCTACCCTGCTGAAGTTTTGCGAGGTAAAAAAAAACTTGCCTTTGTCATCAAACCTGAAGCCTGGAGAGCACGGCTGTTTATATTTTGAATTATTTGTTGATCCTTCACTCTGCTTTTGTCTTAATTGTTGGCCGACCCAGAGTCAAGTAAACAAATAAATGAATAAGTACCAAATAATACTGGAGTCAATAAAACTGAGAAAAATCAAAATGAAAGAGTGAAGTGGGTTTGCCTCCCTCCTTCCCTGAACATCCTGGTGCTCAGAGGAGCTGAGGACCCTCCAGCTTATCAAGATGTGGCAAAGCAAAAGCAAAGGGGCTTCTCGAATAGATCAAGGGCCTGGGTGGATCCTCGTCCAAATGCCTCGAGCCCATAAGCAGCACATTTCTTTGCCCACTGTGCAAGCAACACAGCTGCTGCTGCCGCTCGGTAGGAACCCCAAACATCTCACAGCAGCCGAATCTCGTCACCACAATGACAAGCACATTTTTGTTGCTGGAGAAGCAGTCAGATAGTCCCCCTATCAGAACTGACCCTTTCAGGGCCCACAGGAGCCCAGCCTCATTTCCACACATGACCACCAGCCGTCCTGAGTCTGGCAAAGCAGCCATGAGGAGGACAGACCCCCCCCCCACTGCAAATCCCAGAATTCTCTCTCCCATTCCTGTGCAACACACCAAGCACACACAACCTGCAAGCTTGTTTTGTCTGGGGCTCTTCTGCGCTCTTTGGCGAGGAGCCCAGTGAGGAACAGGCTCCTCCTGAGTGCAAAGGAAAGAAAGGGGTGGGGGTGTTTGCCTCACCAGCCGTACCAGCGTCCCCCCGCCGAGGCTCTTCCCATAGACCCAGGAAAGAGGGACCCACTGCTGGACCCCCAAAGCCCAGGAGTGAAACCGGAGAGACGGGCCTGTCACCCGCTGCTTGCATGGCCATCCGTGGCTCCTGTGGTTCCCTTGCTCACCAGCATGTGCCACACAAGCTCTGTTGAACAGATTTGCGTCTCCATCTTAGTTAAGCCTTCTAAGTAATACAGAAGCCGCGGCAGCAAAGACACGGTATAAAAGCCATGCCTTCAGTGGAGGAAGCAACCTTATATAAAAGTTGGGAGGGGGGCAATAGTGCTCCTATGCTGAAAGAGAGCAAGGGGGCTGGAAGCAGAGAAGGACATCTGAGAGGTCCCTGACTCATAGACGCCACACGGACCGCCCTCTCCCTTCGCCAGTACAATGCGGGGGAGCAGGAAAAGCAAGCCTCCGGTGCCTTGGCCTTGAAGGGCACTTCGATCCAAGAAGTTGTCCCAGATTCCCAGTCCTGAATCTATTGCTACGGATGGACCCTACTGGTGGCCAAGTCCAGCCCCCTCCCACAAAAATGGAGACTGGCTTCCCCCCCCACCACTGACAAGAGGCTGAACGTCAAGCAATCTCTCTGCAATGCTGAGATGCAGAAGAGCCCAGCAGGCTGGCCCCCAAAGCTGAAAACTTGGAGGATTGGTTTGTGAGCAGCCCTGTGGTAAGAGGGGCAGGCAATAAATTGCATTAAATAAATAAATAAATAATGAATAAATACATAAATAAATACATAAATAAATACAAAATAAATAAATAAATAAATAAATAAATAAATAAATAAATAAATAAATAAATAAATAAAAAAAAAAAATCCATCATTTTTGAAGCTGCCTTCCAGGTGGTCTCCCCAAAATCACTGGGTGGGGGACAGAGGCCTTTTTAAGGGGAGTAGGTGGCATCCCCCCTCAGGGCAGAGGTCTCACTTGCTGATCTCGAACTCTTTTTGGCAAAATTCTTCTGTTTCGGCAAAGACTCCGGCTGTTAAACAGTGCCAAAGATGTTTTCAGCCGCTGCTGCTGCTATTGATTGGGTTCAGCTGTTGTTCTAATCCGGGACGTATTTTACAAGAAAGCAATAATTGCACAAAAACTGGAGCCTTGTTTAACATTTTTGGATGGCAAGTTTCTTGGGAGGCTGTTCTTTAATGGACAAAAAGGCCAAATAACGAGAATACTCGTCCAACTGTTTCAGAAGCTTGGCTATTTTAAGGTTTGCTTTAGTTTTTGTAGGTTTCTTTTTTGCAGTGCTGGCTGTGCGGCTCCATGGCTGCCAGAAGGGACTTTGGGGGCAGAAGTGGAGAGACGTAACCTGGCTGCCCAGCAAGGCCAATTAGCCACATGTGAAAGGGCCCAGATGAGACCCAGCCTTCCGCCCAGGGCACCCGCCCCAAAGAAAAGGTCCCAGGGAGGCCGCCTGTCCTTGGCACATGCAGGGCAGGGGCCTCCACTTCCCTGGGTGACTGGGCCAGGCTGCGAACCCTTCAGCCCTCCGTGACCGCACGGCCCTCGCGCTGAGCAGGCGCTGAACAGGCGCTGCTGCCCCAGCCGCACTTCACAGGGCTCTCCTTGGAAGCACTCCTCTGATCCGTAAGCCCCCCTTCCGCTCCACCCCCAACATTCAAGGGTTATTGAGAAGGAGGGGACCCGAGACTGATCCTTGCCACATGCCCCCCCCATTGATGGGGGCCTCTAATTGGAGGAGGAACTTTCAAAAGACAATTAGAAATTAGCCACCCTTCAAGATCCCCAGCATTACCGCAAAGCCTAGAAGGCTGCAAGTACATGGGGGGGACTTCCAGGAACAGCCTCTCCCAGAAGGGCCCAGATGACCACGCAAGGGAGCCCCTCCCAGAGAAATTCCTGGTTGCCCAGGCACCTGCCTTTCCCTAGGTCTCCCCCCCCCCCCGAAAAAAAAAGACTAGACCAAGCTGATCAATACACTGTCAGCAGCTGACAGGAGCAATTCACAAACATTTTTAGCTGGGAGGGTCACTTTATCTTGTAGTTATTCACCCCTTTTTGGTCGTTCAGGGCCATGGAAAAGGGGGGGCTCTATCCGGGGAACAGAGATGCAGCAGTCCCAGAATCTCCTCCTGCCTCTCTTCGGGGTCTCCTTGCCACTCAGACCCCCGCCCCTCCTCCGAAGGAACTGGGGCTCGCCAACTTCGGGGTGGGGCTGCTGGGCTAAGCGAGCAGCTCCCGCCTCCCCAGGAAGCCTCGCCCAGAAGGCGCCCCGACGGACGCCCCGGACCCTCCGTCCCGTCCTGACTGCCCCCAGCAGCACCTCTCCGCCCCCCCCCGGGGATGCGTGCGGTGGCGGGCAGAGCGAGCCCCGGGACGGGCCAGGAGCCGCCGCTCCCGAGACCTCCTCGCCCCCCAGGCAGAAGCTCGGGGTGTGGGGGTTGCGTCCCGCCCGCCACGGTCCTTAACGGAGCAAACGCGGCATCTCAGCGGCGGTGCTACCGGCTCCCAACGGAGCCGGCGGGCAGCGGCCCCACGCCCGGCCCGGCGGCTCCCGGGACAGAAGGCGCGGGGCGGGGGGGGCGCAGGCGGAGCTCCGTCGAGGGCCTTTCTGCGCCGACGGAAAGTTCACCGGCGGGGCCGAAGGGGCGCCCGGAGCCGCCTGTCCGGAGCAGCCCCCGCAACAGCCCCGCGAGGTCTCCCCGGACAGGACGCCGCCCGACCTCCCGCCCCACCCGCGCTCACCTGCTCGCCGCCGGCCGGCCGGCAGCTCCTCCCGGCTCGCTGGCTGCCCTCGAGTCCCGCTGACCGGCCCGGCGGCCGCCCCGCCCCGCCCCGCCCGCTCGCCCTCCCTCTCGTCCGGCCAGACCTCCGTCCCGAGCCCCGGACAGACGCGCCCTCTGCTGGCCAGGCGCGGCGGCGGCGGCTCGTTTCTCGAGGGCGGGCCGGGCAGACGTGCTCCGCGGCCCTTCCCGGCCCTCGAGGGCTCCGGAGCGCCCGGCCTCCTGCGGCGCCCGCGCCGGGCGGGAAGGCCCGCGAGAGAACCCGGCCGGCGCGGAGCCTGCCTGCCTGCCTGCCTGCCTGCCTGCCCTGCCCCGCGGAAGGCGGGAGCGCGGAGGGGGCGGCCGGGCCGGCAGCGGCTCCCCAGCAGAACGCGGCCGCCGCGGCTCGGCTCGGGAGCCGTCGAGGAGGAGGGCTCTGCCCGAGCGGCGGAGGCGGCCGCGGGGGCTGAGATCAGCCGGAGGAGCCTCTCCGGCTCCCGGGTGCTCTGCGGGGAGCCTCCCAGACGGGAGGGAGGCCGCGGGGGAGGTCGGGAGGGCTTCATGCGAGGCATTTGAGGGAAATACATCGTACCCCCCCCGTCGGTGATGCTCTCAAGGGAGGGAAGGGGCGGGTCTCAGCCCGGAGGGAGGCAGGCAGGGAGGGCCCCGCCGGCAAGGCGCCTCTCGGCCCCTCGGTGCAGCCCTGGGACGTGTTCCTGGAAGAGCCCCTAAAAGCCACCAAAATCCCGAGAATTCCCCTATCCGCGCAGCCCCCCTCGGAGGCTCATTTTCAAGCCCCCCCCATTCCTCCACCCAAATTTGTACCAGGCCATCCCTCTCATCCCCGATTAGATCCTTATTGCAGGTGATTTTCTATTAGAGAAGAGAGTGACCGTATATCTGTCCAGTTCACGTTGTGACCCAGGCTTGCCCCAGCTCCCCCTCCAGCCGAGGACCGTTGGAAGGAGGGCTGCAGGAGGCTTTTGTGCCCAGCGCTCCTGTTGACGTTGGGCAGCCCCATGGAGAAGAGAGAGGGGGCAGTTCATCCATTTAACCCCATTTTTTATGGGATTTCCAAAAGGTGGGGCACGTCCTTTGGCAACCTCTCAGCTCAAGAGGGAAGCAGAGGAGAGGAGACGAGAGTGGAAGAAGTTGAATTCTGGCGACCTTGTAGGGCTTGGGACTGCTCACCAGAGCCAAAGTTAAATTAATTTCGATGTAACTGTGGCCAAAGATGATTAGAGGAAGGACAATAATAACATTTATTAGTGGCTGGAAGCCCCTGGTGGACCTCTCCCCAAGACCTCTGGAAAGCTTTGTCGTCTTCCATTCCTACCTTAAGGGCAGGTGCCAGAGCGTAATTTTGGGAGGGTCCCCCTTTTCTCCACGGCCTTGGGCTATGGAAGATTACAAGCCCCTCTTCCACCCAACCCCCCCTTTTATGAAGCTCCCAGGTAGAATCACCTGGAATTCTGGAGCTGGACATTAGTTTTATGGGATAACCCCGAGATCTGTTTATGCCTCTCATCATCAGAGGCGTTGACCTCTATGGGAGTCTCTGGCTTTGGAGGAGATGAAGAAACTAAAGCCTGAGGGCTTCTGGTTGGTGATAATTTTTATGTCGAAGACTTACCTGCTCCCCCTGAAAAAGCAGACTCACCTTTGGGGGAGGGGCCAATTTGAGTCTAGGCTTTCCCCGAGTGAGTGCTCCGCTGAGACTGGTGGCAAGGGATGCCTCCCTTCCTGGATAGCTGTCTTGCTAGCTTCTATCATGCAGGCATGGCTAGCTCCCCGACAAAGGTAACACCATTTACACGGGGATCTCAGTGTGGGAAGAAGTATTTTGAGAAGGGACTGCTCCTCAGTAACCACACACAACAATCTCTTAATGGTCTAATTCCAGGAGAGAAGACAAATGAGGGCAGGAAGCCAAACAGGGGCCTCTGTGCGTGAAGCCCCCCATGGCAGGCATAGCCCTGCGGCAGATCCCCTTCCGAGGCTGCTAGACTGTAAGTTGCCTAAACCTGCTGTTCTTGCTGGAAGACAGGAATGAACTCCCACCAAACGGGGGGGGGATGGGGGGCTCCCCTCTGGTTCACCACGGCCTCACCCCCCCTTCAAGGGATCTCAGTAAAACTTCCCCAAACAGTAATGAGGAAAATCAAAATACTGACATACAGGAGCATTTACTGAAACATTAAAGCATTGATCAGACTAGCTTTTTATTGCATATTCAAAATATTTAATAAGACAAAAGTAACAAGAATATATTTTTACATAAGTTAGTTTTTAGAAGATGGCTAAAGAATCCAAGAATACTTAAAAGAATCTAACAAACTTCCCTGTTAAGCATTCTTCTATTGTAGAAGCTTCTTTAGATTTCTTCCACCCTTTTGAGTACTTTCCTTGATAAAATATTTTTTTGTGTGAGATCTTAATATAATTCCATATTTATCAAAAGTTAACAGATCCACGTCACTACAAGGAAACAAGTCAGCAGCTTCCCGCCCCTGCTCTGTATGCCTTTCGTTCTCCAGGCGTTTGCTCCTTTCCCTCCCTTGAAGGGGAGAGCAAGAACTCCTGGAGCAATTCCTGTGTAAAACTCACCTCACTGCTCCTGGGCTACAATGAGTTGTCATCTGCTTAGAAGAAAAATATATGTCGTCTTGTAGGACGCAAAACAGGGTGTGTGTGTGTGGGGGGGGGACACAATACCCAAGGCCTCATCATTTAGACTGAAAGAAGAGACAGAAGGCTGCCTCCATCACCACGTCCAGAGAGAGGGCACCGTTTGGAGCAAAGACGCCTTTTAAGACAAACAGAAGAACGCTGGGAGGCGTAGAGCAGGTTCCCCGTGTATTTCCTGTAATGCCAGTCTCCATCCCAAGGCAAATTTGTCAGTATTTGCAGGCTCCTTGAGGAAAACCAGAAACAGGAATCGAGCACTGGGAACCCACTAGGCAGCTTACAGACAGGACCAGTTTATAAAATGTTTTTGCACTGTGAATGACATACAAGAGGCACAAGAAAATTTTCGGGCTACATTCTTCAGAGTTCATTCCGACTTGCTTCAGGACCCGGTCTGGTTTCAATGCCCGTCCAGAGACTTTCGAGGCTAAATTGTGGAACTGGATTATATTCTCGACAGCTCACACACCGGCAACATTCAAAGTCCTTTGCCAGGCACATCAAAGAATGCAAAATTACACTGAGTGGGGAAAAGCAAAGTACATTTACAAAGAAAAGGTAACAGACTTGTTTTCAAAAAGGCAACGGGTTTTCCTCTGGCGTGAGCAGATCGCCACTTGGCCCCTCCCGGGAAGGGTGATCCCCTCTTCCATTGCCCAGCAGCGAAACCTAGCACTGCCTCTTTGCCAAGGCCCCCCTGGAGCCCCCTGGCCCTTGGGCTGCTGCTGCTCTCAACTCAGGGTCAGCTGAGACGCTCACTCCCCCCACAGCTTTGGGCCAGGTTGGTTTAAAGCCACAGGCGGAGGCCCAAAGTTGTTCCATCTCCCAATCAGGATTAATTCCACCTATTAAACCAGTTTTAATCCAAAGAGCGTGGCCTGCAGAGCGGGACACGCATCATTCATTTAAACGTGCTGCATACGGAGATCCCCAGAAGCCCATTTAGAGGAGCAGCAGTTACGCAGGTGGACAAGCTGCAAAGCTACTTGCAGACCCCACAGGGGCGAGATCTTTGTGGCCAAATGTTGACCAGCTTTTGAAAAGCTTATCCTGTCCTGTCCAAACATTCTCTTCATCTGAAACAAACTTATCCGGAGCACCACCAAAAAGAAAAGTCAAGAAGAAAAAAAGTTAGTTATTCCCAAGGAAAAGTCAACTGTTCTCTATGTGGCTGTCTCCTGGAATTGAGATAACCTGCCTGCTCTCCCAGATCCCCCCCCCCCCAGGACCGTTATTACAATCGAGCCTCGCAAGAGGCAGCCTTAAGACCTGGACTCCTCGGCTGAGCAAGGCTGTTGCTGTGCACAGCTCTGACGTGGCCGCATCTACAGTCAGGTGAAGGTGGCAAGCAAAAGGCACCTTTGCACTTCTTTTAGCTGAAGAGACGGAGACGATCTCAAATGGCTTCTTCTGCTCTGCGGAGCATTAGGGTGTCACAAAAATAATATTTGCTGAACCTTTAGGAACACTTTAAAGGTCTTTGTGATACAATCAGATGACCTTCTTTAGCTTTGTGCTTTTTGCAGCTTATATTCAGTTTAGTCTCTGGCAAGAAAAGGACGAAATCTTTGTTAACACGTAATCTTGAGTTTGCACAATCATTCTGGTAACTAAACCTGGCTTGCTCAACTGACCAGGTTACCCAGAAGATGCCAGTTGGTTTTACGATACAGTTTTGAGTTTCTGCTTCTCCCCACTATTCCTGCTCTCAGGTTTCGAAGTACTTGTAAATTGCCGTGACGTAGAGCATAACATTCTGCCAGTCTGGACGCTCCGTTCGTACCATTTCGTTAATATCCTACCAAGAAAACAAGAAGAAAAAAAAACGGAAACATAAGAAGATGCTAGTCGTGTAGAATTAACTTCTTCCCCCCTGAATATAAGGCTGTCTATAACAGTAACTACATCAATGAATAAAACTCTGCGGGCTTTGCTTCTCAGGCCTGTTGCTTCCCATTGGAGGAGTGCAGAGGGGATTTTGCGATCTCCATTAGGCCCTTTTCAAGAGTGCAGAAGGCTTTGGTGTGTTGGGGGGGGGGGCTCCCCTGCATATAATGTTTCCCCAGCTTGATGAAGAGAGAACAAATGTAGCTACTTTTTGCGAAAAAGCCAGAGAAGGCTGAAGCAAGGCCAGCCGCCTTCCTGACACCAAAGCCCTGACTAGCATTCAGACAGTCTGTGCTACTGGTTTGTGTCAAGCAGCTTCAGCACTCATCTGCAAAGACAGCAGTGGCTTGTGATGTCATCAGGTCTTCCTACTGGGTTGGGGGAGGGAGGGAGGGAGGGAGGGAGGGAGAGAAGGAGAAAGAGAGAGGGAGAAAGATCATCCTTGCAAAGACTTACCAAAGTGGATTTAATGCCAACGCTCTCAGCTGCCTGGAAAGCCAGCGTGAAGTTTCTTCTCTGAAACAAGAGTGAAGTCATAGTAACTGCACAGCAAATAACTTAAAATACCAAAAATGGCTTAAAGGTCTTCCCTCTTTGAGCCCAAAGTTTCTCTTGCTAAGCAAAGCGTCTGTTTAGTTTTGCTCCGTTTTTCAACCTTTTTGCCATAGTTGTTAAGTCCATGTGAGTTGCCAGGCGCTCAGATTTTCACGATGTGACCCTGGGGATGCTGCACTGGCCGTAAGTGTGAAAAACGGTCAAAAGTTACTTTTTCCCATGCTGTCGTAACTTGGAGCAGTCATTATGCGAATGGCTGAGAGTCGAGCACCCGCTGTGCACGAGGCTCCTTGGCGCTCCCCTCAGCCGGCTTGTTTCTTGCAGGCCTTTCATTGCCCAAACTAGGTTAACGTCATCAGTGCTAGTCTGGGTAATGAAAGATCTGCAAGAAAACAAGCCAGCTCAGAACGCGCCAAGGAGCCCTCGTGTCAACCCTGGGCTACAAATATTCTCCTTTGATAGTACTACCTGTACACTTTTACGTAATTTTTGCAGGGTCCTTCGCCTTTCACAATTTTATCAAAAATTCTCTAATGGAAATAAAATGTATTCTTCCTGTAAAGAAATTTCACTGAAAAATTGTAAGGCAGTTTCAACCCCTTCCAAAATGGATCTTTGGGGACTTGAGAGTTAGAACAATTAGTCAGTGGAACAACTGGCCTCCAGAACTTGTGAATGCTCCAACACTGGAAGTTTATAAGGAGAGATCGAATGGTACAGGGTTTCCTGCCAGAGCATGGGGCTGGACTAGAAGACCTCCAAGGTCCCTTCCAACTGTTACTTGGTTAAATCTGCTTGTGGGAGTCTGCTGGTGTTGAAGACAGGCCAGTCCTGCGACAAGCGGAGGAAGGAAGCGCAGGCAGGGCCCACGGAGGGAGACCGAGAGGAAGGCAGGAGGGCCACTTGCCCAGCACACCAGAGGTTCCAATGTGCCGTTTTTTCAGGGTGGAAATAAATGCGTTTTATTCACAGCCCTCAGGAGCTTTTCTCAGGCAGCCCAACTAAGCCCAGTCCGTGAAGACGGCCTCTCGGCTCTCGCAGGATTGGCCTGGGCTCTCCAGGAAAAGGCTTTTTCCTCCAATACAAATCTGCATTTATCAAATAAAACACACACACACACACACACACTTTCTGTTTCCTCTTTTCTACCAGGCCTCCGTTTTTTTCCTCTTCACCATTTTGGAGAACCCCCCCTGGGTCCAGGCAGCCCCTGATTTTTCTTTCTCTGAATTCCATCACTCGGAAGAAAGCCTGTCAGTCCACAGGAGACAGGCTGCTTTTTAGTAACATTTGTGAGTCAGCAGAGAGGCTAGCAGACCTGGGGCTCCTCTGAAAGAGCCTCGCTGAGGCTGTGAGAAGAGCATCTGCCCCCTCCCCTTTTGCAGCCGTGGCTTTTTCTCAGAAAACCAAGAGAGCCCCCCTGCCTGCCTGTTCATCCTGCGGGGTATTTTGATAGTTTGCTTGTCCACAATAAAGTTTTCCGTTATTTCTTATATTTACTGTCTTAAATAGTTAGATTTACTTAAGATACTTTTATTGTTCTCTCATAAATCATTTAAACCTCAAGGGAGCAAGAAATAAATTTAAAAAACAGTAACGATTTATGCTCAAGTGTTACCAATGGTTGTTGAGGAAAGCACCTTCTCCCCTTATGGCTTAACAGAGTAACAGAGTTGGAAGGGACCTTGGAGGTCATCTAGTCCAACCCCCTGCTCAGGTATGAGACCCTATAACATCACGGACAAATGGCTGCCCAGTCTCTTGTTGAAAACTCCAGTGATGGAGCATCCACAACTTCTGGAGGCAACTTCTGTTCCACTGGTTAATTGTTCTCACTGTCAGGAAATTCCTCCTTAGTTCCAGGTTGCTTCTCTCCTTTGCTTCTCGTCCTGCCTTCCGGCGCTTTGGGGAATAGCTTGACTCCCTCTGTTCTTTGTGGCAGCCCCTGAGATATTGGAAGACTGCTATCACGTCCTTCATGATAGTCCTTCATTTCATTAAATTAGACATACCCAATTCCTGCGACCGTTCTTCAAAGGTTTTAGTCCCCTGAGCATCTTTGTTGCTCGTCTCTTTAAATGAAAGCCGCCAGAGTCCTTTCGGGTAGCGATAGCGAGATGGGAGGCACAGACGTTTGCAGAGCCTCCCTCAGACACAATCATTTCAGTCTGTTCCAAGCGGGAGGCCGGCTAGGATGCAGGTCGAGGGGAAATGACTGGGGTTCCTTTGGGGCCTGGGGAAGTGGGCAGGCCAGCCATCCCTCCTCAGATCCCCCCAGCTAGTTAAGGCTGCCTGGGAGTCAGGTGACTGGATCCTAGCAGAATCCTTGGTGATCTCTTTTCTGAGTGTTCGTTTGTCTCACCCCCAAGAAGCCGTTGCTGGATCTCACCCTGGTGGACCAATTTTGTCTGCTTTCAAATCTCTAGCCGAACCTTTAGGGAAGGCTGTGGAGGAGGCGATCCATCCCACTGGATCATCCGCTCTCCTTTCAGTTGGGACTCAGGGCTGGTCAACGGACGGAGATGGCGCTGGTGGCACATGTAGATGATCTCTGGCGGGAGAGATCTGCCCTCGCTCTTCTTGACCTCTCGCTGGCCTTAGCTACCATCGACCGTGGCGTCCTTCTGGATGGGCGCTGTGGGCTGGGAGTATTGTGCTGCTTCCCTTCTTTTCTGTGAGGCTGGAGCCCGTTGGTGTTAACTGGGAGTGAGAGGCCCCGGCCTCAGCCCGTGCCATGGGGTGCTGCCGAGATCGGTACTCTTCCTCCTCCTCCTCCTCTTTAGCATCAACATGAAGCTGCTACGGTTGGTGTGTTCATCCGTCCCCGAGGGATGAGGCGTCACCAGCAGGCTGATGAAATTCAAGTACATCTTTCTGCCCTGGTGAGCTACACAGTGCGGCCGAGGTCTGGCCCTGGATGGAGAAGCACAGGCTGCAGCTCAGCCCTAGCAAGACCAAGAGCCTCTGTGTCTTGGCCCTTCTGCCCTGGGGAATTCATCATCCTGGATACTCCACGGGGTGGAGCCCAGACACACTTGGAGTACAATCTGGGGGGTCTCTGTAGACTCATGGCATCTGCTTGAGGAGTGGGTAGCAGCCGTGGATAGGTGGGCCTTTGCAGAACTTCAGGTTCTGCAGCAGTTGCGCCCTTTTTTCCACTCATGGTCACTCAACACCTCAGTCTTCTGCAGATGCTGTACTGGGGCTGCATCCTGAAGCTTTGACTTGCCTAGACCACAGCTGCCCGGGCACTTCCCAGGAGGCCACATGCCGCACCTGTCTTCTGAAAGCTGCACCGGCTGCCGCCTGGCTTCCAGGCGCACTTCAAAGTGCTGGCTTTGACCTTTAAATCTCTACATGGCACGGGACACCCCCCCTCTTGCTCACATCTACCGAATCCACCAAGACCAACAGGAGGGGCATGTGGGGTCTCCAAAAGAGCTCCAGGTGGGATGACTTTTCTGCTGTGGCCCCCATCCTCTGGACTGTCCTTTCCTCCCAGGGGTCCATCTTGATTAGCCTTCCAGAAGGTCCTTAATACCTGGATCCCACGAGGAGTCATAAAGGTGGCTGTATAAGATCAAGTGGCTGCTGTTTTCCCACTATTTGGGGTTTGTTTGTTCTAATTATTTTGAGCTGTTTTTACATTATGTCATCTTAAGTGCTGTAGTCTGTACACTGCCCAGAGTCACATTTTAGTGAGATGATTGACTACATACATATGCTAAATAAACAAACAAACTTGGCTATGTCTGAAGGTTAAGCTAAATACAGAAGAAATGGAAATTAAAAAATACATTTTCTCAGCTGTTTGTTGGAAGGAGGGCGTGCTTCCTTGACAACACAAGGAGAAGACAGCCAATCACCAGCCATCAGCACATGAAACAACCAACCGGAAGGCACCATAAATGCAACTCACAGAATAGCCCAAAGCACACATTCCGGTAGGCAGAAGTTCCCGGACGATGGGCTCCAGTCCGCGTGTGAAAGCTCGGAAGAGCCAACCTATGGTCCCCTTGACTGACGGGGATTTGATCTTGCAACGTTAGCCTGAGACAAGTTCTTTCGGGAGGTAGCTTGGCCCACAGACGAGGCTCAGAATCACACCAAGTCCCATCCAGCCATTTATTGGTAAAAACTGTACTTCGCACACAGCATTTAAATAAATACGTTGCAATCTAAGAAAAAGGAAGGGATGCCTGCAGGTAGTCCTTGACTTGGGGTCGGTCATTTAATGACCTTCAAGGTTATGACAGCCTTGGAAAGGCTGCTTTCGGGCACTTCTGGCTGCAGTGAAACACTGGCCTGCCCCCTCCAGTCACCTGCCTACATTTCGGGTGCTTATTGACCAGCTCACATTTACGACTGTTTGCAGCCTCCCATGGTCACACAACTGCCATTTGTGTTATTTTTGCCCATTTGGGAAAATGGATTTGCTTAATAACCAGGTGATTTGGACTAACCACCCTGCAATTTGCTTAACGACTACCCTAAAAACAGTAAGCAAGTAAGGTGGGCGCCTTGCCCCATGACCACAACAACTTACAACTGAATTTCCCATCCCAACTGCAGTTGTACGTTGAGAACTATCCATACTAAAAGAACTGCAGATGTACAAGAAAAAGGAGGCGAAAAGGCTGTGCCTAGAAATGAGGTTTCCAGCCTGGGCAGCTCCGGGCCAAGCAGCCTACCTTGTCCTGGCTGTTCAGCTCCTGGTAGGGAATGTGTGCTGGGAGGTAAGTGTGGAGAACGGCACAGAAGGCCAAGCCGTCGTTCCAGCTGCTGCTGAAGTTGGTGATATCAATATTCTGAAATGGGGGAAAACCAAGTAGGTAAGAGAAAGCCTGTCTTCTTGGATATAAGCAAGGGGCTTATATCCTTGGACCCAAAACACACGTAAACAGAAAACTGAACAGAGCAAGCAAATAAAAACAACGTACTATAAAAGTTTACAATGGTGGGGGAGAGAAAAACACAGGGGAGAGGGAATATGTTGCAGAGAAACGAGGGTCTCTTGCTAAAGCCAGTGCCTCTTTTCTGGACAGTCTGGGACCACCCATTTCACCACAGCCAAAACTCCAGTGAAGGGACCATGGGCTGCTAGCCGCCAAGAATCACTTAAACAAACAAAGCCAATCTGCATCCTGCTCGGAGCAGGAAAGCAAACTGGAGCATCCCTGATGGATGGATGGATGTTTGTCTGCTTCAAAATTCCTGCTGTCTCTCTGGATCAAGGGATGCCCTGGCTGCCTGCTCTTCCTCCAGGCCTTGCCCTCTCTGATGACAGAACCACCCCTGACACTGTCCCAGACACGGGAGGGAGGAATGCCGGCTCCTTCTGCTTCTCTTTGGGGTTCTGGTCACATTTCTCACCCTGTGGCCTCGGGGTTTTATCAAGCAAAGTGTGGCTCTTTTACAGAAGTAGCGTTTAAATGCTGGGTTCACAGAAGAGGAGCATCTTTCAGCCAGACAGTATTTACACAAACCACTCAAGGGAAACGTTTTGCTGTCCCAGAAAACACCTAAAACCTGGGTTCTTCTCTCCCGAGGCATCCTGGGCTCAGACTAAAGCCCCAGAAGAGCAGCGGAGAAGAGAACCCTTCCATCCCTCTGATCCCCACAAGAACTACAGGTTGTAAGTGAGGAGTCTGAAGCTGACGCAGCTACACAATGGGATTTTTTTAAAACAACTGAATGTGGCTTTTTAAAAAGGATACGAGGTTCTTACAAACACAGGGGCTGGAACAAGAAAGCAGGATGTTGACGTGCCCTGGCTTGATTTCATTTATCTCATGGATGGTGAGAACACGCTTAGCGCTCAAGCCCATCCAGTGGGAATCTCTGCCCTAGTTAGTGACCTTTGGCAGCCCTGGAGCTTACTTAGGTTTTTGATACCCACACATCTGGGAGGGTGTAAACGTCCCCTGATTTGGGGGGCTATATGAGATCATCTCACCTATTTAAGGCCACTGGCAAATGCCCAACTGTGCTTAGCGTTGATTCTAAGCGAGCGAAGGTAGAAGAACATTTCTGCAAAGGAGCTTGTAATAACGTTACAGCCAGTTTATGGAAGAACTGCTGACCGATGGCAACCTTGCTACCCTCCATGTTTGCTCAATTTGCTAAGCCACCGACAACTAAATGCCGAGGTCTTATCTCTCTCTGGGCGATGCTCAAACACGAGGGCATGAGGTATCTAGCATTATGCTGAGAGACCACTGAGAAATCGCCTACACACGTTGCTAAGTTTTTTTCTCAATTAAATATATTTGTCAGCACAGAAATGTTGGTATAGATAACTATTGCCAACCAACAGTAAGTACTTGTATTTCTCTGTATGCAGGATTAATTCCATTATTACAAATGGACATCAGGTTGGTTAGCCAGACAATCCTTCTCTGACAACATTATTTTATTTGTTCCTTTCTATTTTGAATGGAAATGTGTCTCAGAATGTCCAAAAACTACAGCGACATTTGATAGCTACAGAAACAAACTGGTGGAAGCTGCAGACTGATTAGAGGGCTGGGAAAATGTAGTCGCAATATAAATGGGAAAAACAAATCCTCCAGAAATAAATGCACAATTTGCTGAATTTGGACCATCCACAGCTACACGTGTGTAAAAAGAAATAGAACAAAACAAAAGAACCATGAACAAACCTATCTTTTCATAGACATATCTTCTTTTACAAGATCTATTGAAATATAAAAGATACAAGGCAGAGAAAATTAACTCCCTTCCCTAATGGTGTCAGGATTTTTGGAATTGTCCCCCACTCTTTTCCTAGCTAGAGTGTTCACTAAAACCCCAATATTTCAACTTTGGCTCCCTATAATCCTCTTTAAAGTGCCTGTTTGGGATTTATAATACTGTAAACCACTTGACTTCATTAAGGAAAACAAAAGTATAAAAACAAACAACTACAATTTGTTATTTAATTTCTTAGCCCTTTGCTAAGCAGGTACTTTCCTAACAGAGTTGTATGTAACTGGTGTCAGATCTGCCAGAAAGACCATTTTAGATACGTGGCACTGAGATGTGAAATGAAACAGATAACTCCTCGATGAAGGCGAGTCCTTTAGTCTGAGCCTTGCAGTGCAGAAAATCCACACTCAGAGCACTGGGTTGTCCATGCTATTAATCATGGGAGTAGCAGACAAATTTGAGCTCATGAGGCACAACATTTAAGACACGGGGGAAAAACCCCAAATCTGAAAGAGTTAATGTTGAGAACGGGGTATCAAACTCTGAGCTGCAGCTATTTCTAGAAACTTGGCAACCTTTATGGTGTTGCTCACGTAAGGCAGATCTTGTCGAAGGAAGACTAATCTCCTGATCAGAAAGACAACTACAATGTCTAAGCGATGAGTTATGGACGTCAGATGCCAAGGGTGGCACAATGGGCACGGCAGTTACTTGGCCTCTGTATCTGAGCAGACATACATAAGGTAGTTCTACAGGAGGCCGGTATATTTGCCTAGAGCCTCCAGAATTAACCAATTTGAGCAAAGGAAAAAAATATTGTATGAAACAGGCAGCATATTATACAGGACAATGGAGAATCTACAAGAGGATCATAATAATGGCAGGTGTTTTCAGCCCATATTCTTGTAAGGCTACAGCTCAAATTCTGTTTAAATTCAATTAAGACTTTATCTGGGTTGAGGGGTGATACTGTCTGGAATGAGAAGAAAGAATACGCCAGCTGCCTAGAGTCAGTTTGCCTTCCCAGCGATAAACAAGAAAAGAAAAACCTTTTAGGAGGGAAGATGAACCAAGGACCCATCCTGAGAAATGGGCTTCGTGAAAGGGCTCGGCCTTTGTGCTGAGCAAGGATCGCTTTCAGAAACTTGGACTGAGGAGCTTTTAAGGCACCTTACTTGATTGCAGTTACTGTTTTAATCCTTCTGCTACTGCCGTGACCTCCAATTTGCACAGCAGCATTTGATGTAACAAAAACCTGGGAAGGTGACGATCACTGGAAATACTCAGATCCAGTGGGAGCATATCCCAATCTAAAGAAGGGTATTTTGGGGCCAAAGTAAATACTATGGTATAGAAACCAGGCATATGTTTATTAACTGGATGGCAGTTAGGCAAATTCTGTCTTTATGGTATATTGAGAAAATATAGAATAATTAAATCTCTCTTTAGGTAGCGGTAAAAATTATTAATGCTGGCAGCAGGGGCTGGAGTTACTGCAGAGACCCACCGATAGGCTTATATTTTTAATAGTTTTGCAAAACTCTATGGAGCCAGATACCAATGTATATAGGAAAAGTCCATTCTTTTGTTCCATAGCAAAAAGGAGGAAGTGTTGACCAACAACTGCATGAGGCCAAGACACCCGTTGGCCAAAGTGGCAGCTGCTTAAAAATGCCAGGCAACCAGGCAAGGGAATGGCAAAGTGATCGGGGCCCGCAGGTTGGCTATGGGATGAGTTTGGAGCATTTAAGAATCTGGCATAAATGGTTTAATGGGCCTGGAGAAGTTAGAAGAATTGTTCCAGTTAAGCCATTTTTACAGAATCTGAAAAAAGTTGTTATTATTCAAATTTCATTGATTTTTAAGCTGCTGCAATTAACTGTTTTCAGGATTGTTTGATAAAAATAAAAGATAAATTAATGGATTGAATATATCCAGAAGAAATATGGGACTAAAAAGTTTCATTTAGCATTTGAATAAGTCTTCCTTTCTATTTTCTTTTTTTTTCTATATGAAATATTAGTATTGTCTGTAGTTATCTTATATGAGCTAGAGAGTGATAGATTTGAGAATTTATTGTTGGTAGCATATGGATGTTTATGATTGTTCTTTGTTTTTATACCCTGTACTTAGCTCTGGGAAGTCGGGGGGGGGGGGGGAGAAAGGGGGGGAGGGGTAGGGAGGGATTGGTAGGGGAGGGGGAGGGGGATTGTTAAAGATAAAATGTATTTTAAAACTTTTCAATAAAAAAAAAAATAAAAGATAATTTTTTTAAAACACTTTCTAACACAAGTGACCTCATAACCAGCATGCCGATAATCACGGAGGACATATCTTAATTAACATCATCCCACTAAGTCAGGGGTCCCCAACTTCTGGACCCTAGCTGGGAGGTGTTTGCAACCGGGCCGCGGAAGTGGTGGGGAAGTGCACGTGCGCACATCTCCACTTGCACGAGCAGTGGGTGTGTGCATGCACGTGCGCTCCATTTGCGTGAACAAATGTGCACACCACTCGCACAAACAGAGCTGTGCACAAGTGCAAACTTGCCAGCCGCTCAAGCGGAATCGCCCCCTCCCCCCCCTCCCCTGCTGGTCTGCATGTGATTCAAAGATGATTTGTACTACAAAACATTTTACACTGTATTGTTGAACACTGATTCTGGTTGTTCTTAGGAATATTGTTTTTATTCTGATTCTTTACTGTGGACATTCTGTTGCGTATTGCAACAGCAATTGGGACTGGAATTGCCATCGCTAAGTGGTACAGGACACACAACCCCTCTTCCCAAATTCATTCCACAAACACAGAAACAGGAGAGCCAGGAAAACAGGAGATGACAGGGAGCGATTCTGCTTAAAGCAGCCATGTGAATCTCTGCCTGACTACAAAGAAGACTTGATATTCGGAAAGGAGATACAGACGGAAGAGCTTCAGAACTCGGCGCTCCATTTCGGCATCTCCAGGTTTTTGATAGCACTGATTAAAAGGAGCAGCCTTCCTGGTTCCCAGGCTCTCTTTCTGAAAAACCCAGAGGACAGCTGAGAACAAAATGGCTGCTGTGTGGTTCTTTTGAGTAGGGAATAAACTCCCGCAGTCTAAGGGACCAGCAGAGATTATTCCAAGTCTCGGCTGCCTTTTGTTCTTCCTACCGAGAGGCTCCATGCCGCCCGCTTTCTCTTCACACACGTCTGAAGAGAAAACAGCCATTTCCGCCTCCTGGAACGGGAGCGTCGGCCACTCTGTCAGAAAAGATATTTGCCTTGTGCAAAGTAACTAGAGTAGCTATTAATAATTGTTCAGCTGGGATGCGCAGGATCTGTTCCTGCGAGCACAGGACACCCTGGCTCCCCCGCGACTGAGGTGGCGGAGTGTGGCCCGGCCTCACTGCCCCCCACCTGGGCTCCTGGCAGAGGTCCAGCCCTGCTTACCTCATAGCCCTCCGTCTTCTTCTGGCACCACTTCAGCAGCGCGTTCCTCTTGGAGCCGCCGTACTCCCTGGCCAGGGCAGACAGGGGGTCTTTCCGCTCCTCTCTGGAAAGGAAGCAACACTTTCACTCAGCAAACGTGAGATGCGCCACCTACACGCCGAGCCCCCTCCGTCACCAGGAGCGCTCCGGCCTAGGAGGCTGCAGCCGGGCTGGGTGGGTTGCTCAGCAGACCGGGGCCTTCTCCCCCACAATCACAGAATCACAGTCAGGAACACTTGATACATACACATGAGATGTAAACATAAAGTACTCCTAAACTTTCATTGGAATTTAGAGAGTCAACTGATAACATCTCCCTGCAACTGCTGCCTGGTTCGGGAGGTCACACTGACCCATCGGAGTGTTAATTGCCGAGAGACGCCCTGTGCTGAGTCAACGAAGAGCCCACCTCCTCAAATCTCCTGCAGTAATCTCAGACCCAGAGAGGTCCTCTCGCACAAGGGGAGGCCTCCCTGTTCTCTGGCCAGGCAGGAACCGAACGGCGGCCGATGGGCCGTATTTCTTTTGGGAGGGGCGGCAGCAGCCCTGGAGCTGCAAGGCCCCCTGGACAGCCTTTCCCAGAGGCCCTGAGCTTCACGTCCCAGGAGGCCTTGCGTGTGCTGAAAAGGTGGAGGAGAGGATAAAGTTCGAGACAGAAATCCCACAAAAGGACGATGTTTCATAGGGCTTGTTTTCCTCAAACAACGGCCTTTTCCCTTAAGAAAAAAAAGGAACTCGTAACAGCTGCTTTCAGGACCGGAAATGTACAGACATCCAGCAGTGCCGTGGGCACTGCCTTCAAAGGGACAGGAGAAGCAGGCCGCTCTTTATTGCCAAACTCCATTCATTTCGAACTTGGAAAGGTAAACCCCTCAGATCTTCGCAATTCGTGCCGTTTTCTTTTAAAGTTAATTTTAATTTATGTAAGGCCACACAACTTGAACACTGTGGCTCTAGGTAGTTTACAATAAACCTAAAGACAAGAGAGAATGCAAAATAAACAATGAAATGAAAATCCAATGAAAATCCAATAAAAAACCCCCAATAAGCCAGTGTTTCTCAACCTTGGCCACTTGAAGATGGTGGACTTCAATTCCCAAAATTCCCCTGGAAGTTGAAGTCCACACTTCTTCAGCCAGCCAAGGCTGAGTAACAGGCAATTAACTGCTCCCCTCCAGATGGGGCCCCAGGGTTGGAAAGCCTTCCCAGGGCCATGTGTCTGTGTGTGTGTGTGTGTGTGTGTGTGTGTGTGTTCCAGAAGGCAGGGGCTCTAACCGAAAGGCGCACTCCTCGGGTCCCATCAGATGGTCCAGTTTCAAGGAAGAGGCCCATCTGTTGGCAGTGTGTGGAATGGGCCAATACCACACCATACAGTGTGGCAATTGTTTTGTTGCCTTCTTCCAGGGTACTTTTCCAATTCTTAATTCAGCCTTGACATTTCCCGTCCAAGGACCAACCACATTGGGATCTGCTTACGCTTCCTGGGATCGGCCAAGGGTGCTGCTCCTCCTGCAGCTCTAGTTGGAGAAAGGTTGGTCTTCAGCGAACTGCTTTCTATCGCCCAATTTCAGAAGTGTCAGAGAACTGCAAGAAGCTTGTTTCAGTCTCCTTGCAAACCTGGATTTTTTTGAATTTAACTAGGCAGGAGCAAAATTTGACGGAAGCCTGCTCCAGACCCAAATCTGTGGGTTTGGTCTTGGGCACTGGCATGGACCCAGAACAGGTGCGTTCAGGCTGAAGGACAAGGAGGCAGGTGCCATTCAGTGGCTGTGGGGAGATAGGAAAAGGTGGCCCAGGGGAGACTGAGGAGGGGCAAGGAAAAGGCCACCAACTTTGAATGGGGTCTATGACAACTGGCCACGGCCATCCTCCCTGCCTGGCGTGGCTGTGCATTCCAACAGAGCCAGCTGGAAGTGCTGTGCTCGGCACAGTGGGAGGTAGGGCAAGGAAGACCCTGGGAACACTGAAAGACAGGAAGACCCGGAGGCCGTGCAGTGGAGAGAAGGTGCCTCAGCATTGCCCTGCTTGCTGGTCAAACCCCTCTAGGATGTTTTTTAGCCAAAACCAGTCCAATATTCCAGGTTTTAGTTTGGCTGAACTGCAATCCACCTGGGTTGTACCTCTGAACCACAGCGCAGTTCGTCTGAATGCTACGTAAGTGCAGTTCCCATTTGATGCACACTGTCAAGATTGAATCGCTATATGCCTTCTAGCTTCTTCTGCTAATCTGCCAACAAGAAGGGGGCAGGGGTGGAAAACGAAACAAGGAAACAGGATGCCAAGAAGCCGTTCACGAACCGTGAAAGCCTCCAAAACGCCAAGGTCACTCTACTGCAGATTCTTGATGAAGAAATTCCCATAACATAAAGAAGTTTTATTATTGGACAATGTGAACATCCGAGGGGTTAGGGCTAGGGGACAAGGGAATCTATTGTTTAACTAGGCAAGCTTTCGTGCGGGGAAAATCAGAGCTGGTTTTGCTTCTTCAGTTCCAAGATGGTGTATCCAATAAAGTTTTATCTTTTGGGAGTTAATTGGCCTAAGGGTTCCTTTTGTTGGGTTTGCTAATTGGACCATAGACACATACATCTTCTATAGAGGTGTGCAAAATCCAGAATCGCCGTATCAGGGATAGTGCATACATTTAACAATTAAACAAAACTCCACCTGCAACTGAAAACAGAAGAATCAAGGACCACTGTTGACTCCCTGCGATTTCGTAGGGACTACCTTTCTCTACGTATAAGAGTAACCACAAACTGCTGATCCACAAAGAATGCAATCTTTCCAACAGGGGTCCATTAGGATCACATGTAGGAACTGTGAACATACCTCAAAACCAAGATTTGCAATTTTTCATAGTAGCTGCGCACTGAGAATCTCACCTGACAAACCAGAAGTCTAAATAATGATTTCTGTAGATCTTTTTACTTTCAAAATGTGCTGGCTAATCTGACTTCCACGGCCCATTAGTTTCTTACCATGTTCAGAAAGGAAATGCTTGGAAAATATAGTCTAAGTCTTCAAGTAGCAGTAAAATTGTTTCAATATAAAGAAAAGCATTATATTCTCCCCACCAAAAGGAAAAAACCTGCAAACATCACTCTCCTCCAACTGTTTTTTTTCCAACTTTTGTAATTCTGTAATACTCTCAGTATCAAAACACCATATCCTTCTCTCCTTTGATCCTTTTTTCCCTACTTTGAAGCCGATACTTATCTATTTAGCAGTCACCAGCCTGCTAAAACGTGATTAGGAAATGGCACGCGTCGTGTTTTATGAGGTGTAGCTTCACCAGTCCCACCTACCCAGCCCAGCTGAAATCCATTTTTCATTCTCATTTTGCACCCCTTTTCAGTTGACTTGTAATCCTAAAGCTCCTCAATGCCTCTACAAGAATTCCCCAGAATTACCCCTAATTGGCCAAGCTTCCTCGTCTGTGATTCTGGCTGATAAGAGTTTTAACTAGATACCTATGGATGTAAAAACATAAACTATATGTTAAGAATATTTTTTAAAAGCCTGAACCAAATCTTTCTTTAAAAAGAAAGCAAAAATCTAACCACCCGTAACGCTGCCAAAGAACAGTACAGCTTGTTTCTAAACTCCAGAGGGGAACACATTTTATGTCAAGTTCTTTGTTTTGAAAATAATGTTTCAGGAAACAAAGAAAATGAACTGTGTGGACACAATGAAAAGTGGTTTACAACAAATATTAATCTTACAAATGAGTCTGTCTGTTAGGTCAACTGCATTCCAAGCTCAAACCAGTTTAACTGTTTTTTATACTGGCATTATAGACCTTAGCATATTATTTAGGCATACTTTTTTCATTTCTAAGGATAACTTTATTTTAATACTTACATATCTAATAAATTATTTAACATCCATACTAATATATTAAATAAACATACAGAAATGGTTTAATAACCTGTCCTTTCATCGGATGGCACTGCGAATTAACATCTGGTTCGGTAAAAATAAAATGTCTATTCTTTACAGTGTAATTGTCAGCCTGGTATGTTTTACTACAAGCTGGACAGAGCTGGTTTAAATCAAAGTAACATCAGAACAAGTTGAAAGTCAAGGTTTTGCAGGGTTATATTTTATATTTTGATACTGTTAGCTACCTACAGTCTTGGAGAATGGGCAGCTTACAAGCAAAACAAATAAATATTTGAAGCCGACAAACCACCATTGTGTTGCAGCTACCAAAAACAGATGCCAGTTTTAGCTACATTAAAAGAAGCATTCTTTTTTATAAACCAAGCTACCTCATTCCTATATCATATTCTAGAAAACTCTTTTTTCACTAGTTAAGACATATTTGAAATAACCCATCCAACATTTAACTTGAAAAAGAAAGAGATTTTGCTGGGAACCTGTGGAGAATGCCGAGGCACACAAATCTGATAAACAAGCTGGAAGGACAACCAGTAGAAGCACCAGGGGGAATGGAGATGTCTAAGTGTGTAGTGGGGTGCCCCAGGGCTCCGTTCTGGGCCCAGTGCTCTTCAACATCTTCATCAACGATTTGGATGAGGGGATAGATGGGGAACTCATCAAATTTGCAGACGACACCAAGCTGGCAGGAATAGCCAACACTCCAGAAGACAGGCTTAAGATACAGGAGGAACTTAGGTTCTACATTTAGGCCAGAAAAACCAAATGCACAGGTATAGTATAGGTGGTACCTTGCTCAATAGTAGTAACTGTGACAGGGATCTTGGAGTCCTAGTGGACAATCACTTCAATATGAGCCAGCAGTGTGCTGCAGCTGCCTAAAAAGCCAACACAGTGCTAGGCTGCATTAACAGAGGGATAGATTCAAGATCACGTGAAGTACTAATACCACTTTACAATGCCTGGGTAAGGCCACACTTGGAATACTGCATCCAGTTTTGGTCACCACGATGTAAAAAACATGTTGAGACTCTAGAAAGTGTACAGAGAAGAGCAACAAAGATGATTGGGGGACTGGAGGCTACAACATATAGGGAACGGTTGCTGGAATTGGGTATGTGTAGTTTAATGAAGAAAAGGGTGAGGGGTGACATGATAGCAGTGTTCCAATATCTCAGGGGCTGCCCCAAAAAGAGGGAGTCAAGCTATTCCCCAAAGCGCCCGAAGGCAGGACAAGAAGCAATGGATGGAAACTAGTCAAGGAGAGAAGCAACCTAGAACTAAGGAGAAACTTCCTGACAGTTAGAACAATTAACAAGTGGAACAACCTACCTCCAGAAGTGGTGAATGCTCCAACACTGGAAGTTTTTAAGAAGAGACTGGACAGCCATTTGTCTGAAATGGTATAGGGTTTCCTGCCTGAGCAGGGGGTTGGACTAGATGACCTCCAAGGTCCCTTCCAACTTATTATTATTATTAATCTGAAAAGCAGAAGATTCAGGACGGTAAATGGCCTCAGAAACAAGAAGTGCTAAGAGTGTTTTGGGTGCTCCAGAAAACCAAACTAGAACCAGAGAGATGTAGGAGGAACGGCAGAACCTGGCGGCAGAGGTAAAAGAGGCCTAGAATCCCTACGTAGCCACAAGCAGACCAAGTCCAATCCCTCCTTGAATTCCCTGGAACGTTATCTAACTCCAAGCAGGTACTGACCCATTAATTGAGAATATTCCTGCCCACTGACATGATTAGCAATAAATCATCTTAACTTAAATCATCTTAAATCATCTAGCCCGGATGGGTGACAGGACCCTCCGAGGCTTCGGTGGAGCCCGTATGAGCGCTGGAGATGACGGCGGGGCGGCGCTAGAGGGGGCGCTAGAGGGGGCGGCGAGGCGGCAAGGCTCCCGGACATGAGATGGCCGAATGGGACGGCTCGGTCGGGCAGGCGGGCGACTTACAACGGCCGGCAGAGGCCGGCGGCATCCCACGGCAGCCTGCAAAGCGGCTGACGATGGGCCTGCTGCGGCGTGCGGCATATGCTGGCTCGTTCGGGCCGGAAGAAGACATACAACGGCCGGCGGCAGCCGGTGGCATCTTGCAGCGGCCTGCAAATCGGCCGGTAAAGGGCCTACTATGGCGCGCAGCGTGCGGTGGCCTGCAACGGACCTGCAACGGCCTGAAGAGGCGGTCCGGTCCTGCAGCGGCCTGCAGTGGAGCTGTAACGGCCTGGGGCAGCCTAGAAAGGCGGTCCGGATGGCGAGGCTCCTGGACTTGGGGCTGCCGAGCTCATCTGCCCATCTGTTAGATCGGCGAGCTTCCCCCCCGACGGAGGTTTTTTGGATGGTGAAGGCCGCCGTCCGATGGTTTGAGCGCCGTTTGGAACCCTCCTGGACTGGTCTGGAGGGTGGGAACATCTGGGACCACTTGAAGCTAAAAATGGAGGTGGGGCGTGCCGGATGGCGCCCGAGATGGTGGTTATCTCCTCAGGGGTCATACTTGAAATCTGAGATAACCCTCCTCCATTTTCTTTATCCGGAGACTTACTACAGCCCCTTGGTCGCGATGATATCTAGGACATGGATATGGATGAATTTATCACCATTCATCACCGGAGCTGCGAAGTTCACCACCAATAGACTATTCTACCAGCCATCGGACTTTCTCTCCTCCTGCGACCTACCCAGGGCTGGATAGTGGTTTTCCTGAGATCTTGGTCACTGTGAGAGGGTGACCATGTTTTCAGGATCCACTGTTTCAGCTCTGTGGATTTAATATGCAGTTTGTTCCAGCCAACTCGTTCTTTGCTCCTATTTCTACCTTCTGATGGCTTACACCAGAAATGAGCTGCTTGCCCTGAGAGCTTCCTCCCTCTCTCAGATGTGGCCATCCAACCTGTGCAGCCGTTTCCTTAATGACGGGTCTTGGGACCCTGAGAGGTGGCATGGCGCTAAAAAGAGGCTTTTGGGTTTTCTTTTAAATTTTTTTGAAGGGTTAGGGAGGGGGGAGGGTCAGGCCCGGCAGAATGAGAGGAAGATTCTACCGGACCTTTCTCAGTCTAGGTTGGCTGATGGCCGTGGCAATATGGGGGCCGGGGAGAGTCTTGGGACCTAGGGGGACGGGGTAGGGATAGCGATCCCCACGGTGATTGGGAATGGCGGCAGATGGATGAACAGAGGGCCATATCGTAATCTGGGATCACGCCCCCGCTATTTTCGAGCTGTGGCACGCTCCGACCCTCTGGCTCTCACCTGCTCTCCCGGGGAAGGGGGAGGGCAGACACCCGAGCTCAGGCTGATCTATTTAAATGCCAGGTCTGTTGTGAATAAAGCTCCCCTCATCCATGATTTGATCGAGGAGGAAGACGCAGACCTGGCATGCATCACGGAAACTTGGTTGGGCCCGGAGGGAGGGGTCCCTCTGATTGATCTATGCTCTCCAGGTTTCCGTGTGCTGCATCAACCTCGGGCTCAGGGTAGGGGAGGTGGTGTGGCGGTCGTTATTAGAGTGACCCTCCGTCCACAGGAGGCCACTGCCCCTCAGATAGATGGATGTGAATCCCTCCTCTTGAGGTGGGGTCCTGGTGGTCAGTTGGGCCTGCTGCTTGCATACCTCTCTCCAAGCTGCGTAGCAACGGCTCTACCCAGGCTACTTGACGCCCTCTCGGGATTGGCGGTTGAATTTCCCAGACTTATGGTTCTGGGAGATTTTAATCTGCCTTCCCTGGGCGGCGTGTCGGAGGTGGCCCGAGAGTTCATGGCTTCCATGATGGCTATGGACCTGACCCAAATTATTCAGGACCTGACTCACGAGGGGGGAAACACGCCTGATCTTATTTTTATCTCTGGGCAGTGGCTTAATGGTCTGGGGGGGTTACTCCAACATCTCAACCCCTTTCATGGACAGACCATTATCTCCTGCAGTTGGGCCTCCGTCACATCACCCCCCGCTGTCAGGAGGTGGAACCGACCAGATGGTTCCGCCCCAGGCACCTGATGGACCCAGATAGGTTCCAGACGGCGTTTGGATTGATTCCTACCTCCCTCTCCCACAGCCCGGTCGAGTCCTTAGTTAATGCCTGGCAACAGGCTGCTTCGGAGGCTCTCGACCGCGTTGTCCCTTTGCGGCCTCTGACCCGGCGCAGGTCCCGGCTCGCTCCTTGGTTCTCCAAGGACCTGCGGGAGATGAAACGCCGGAGAAGGGGCCTAGAGAGCATTTGGAGAACCAGTCGGTCCGAGTCTGACTGAACACAGTTAAGATCCTTTTCTAGATCTTATCTTGTGGCAATGGAGGTGGCAAAGCGCGCTTACTTCACCACCCTCATTGCGTCCGCAGATAACCGCCCGGCCGCCCTGTTTAGAGTGGTCCGCTCCCTTTTAAATCAAGGGACGGGAGAGGACCCCTTACGAGGACGGGCCGAGGAATTTAGTAAATATCTGGTGGACAAAATTGCTCAGATTCGGGCTGGTCTGGACTCTTGACTGGGCAGTATCTGACGAGGGGGAAGCGATGGGTTTGGCCGAGAACATTTGGGAAGAGTTTGATCCTGTGACTCCGGATGAAGTTGTTGTGACTCAGGGCCAGCCTGTGGGTCCGACAGCCGGGTCCGATGTATCGGAGGACTCAGATGTGGGGGAGGAGGGAAACGAACCGGCTGATGATGATTTAGAGGCTTTGCAGAGTCCTCAGCCGGGGACCTCTTCTCAGCTGTGTGAGCCCGAGAGTGCGGAGGATGATGACCCACAGCTGGCCCTGTTCAAGGACGCCCGACGCAGGAGGCAGACGAGCAGGGACAAACAAAGAAAGACTATGGGACTCCTCGGGAGGAGGCACAGGGAGACCACGCCCTGAGCTCTCTATAAAAGAAGTGTTTGGGGAGGGGCTGGTTGCTGAAAGCAACTTTTCCGCTTGAGAAGACAAGCTCTTGTGTTTTTGTTAACTGCGTAATAAAATCTTGGCAGAAGCCTTTTAGCCTTGGACGCTTTCCAGACTCTTCTTTTAATTAGGGGTTGCGAGAAGAGGGCTGGTTCAGAACAGTTTGCTTTCAGCCCCCCACCCCTTAATACTACGATGGAGCAGCTTCTTGCCGAGAATGCCCAGCTCAACCAGCAACTCACCTTGCTGGCCACTCAGGTGGCACAACTGCAGGCTCAGGTACATGCTGCCCCCCCACCCAGGAGGAAATGTCAGATAGCTATGCCGGATAAATTTGCTGGTAAACCAGAACTGTTTCCTGCCTTCCTGGGACAATGCCAGCTTTATATCAGCGTGAGAGCAGCTGATTTCCCCACTGACCGAGATAAGGTGGGATTCGTGTTGAGCCTTCTGTCGGGAGATGCAGCTCGTTGGGGCACGCCTCTGTTGGCACCGCCTAGCCCTTTGTTGGATAACTTTGGGGGGTTTTGTGACCATATGCGCCTCATGTACGAGGACCCGATTAAGGCGCAGACCGCCACCCGACGCCTGAAAGCTTTGAGGCAGGGTCAGCGCCCCCTACAGGCCTATATCAGCGATTTCCGGCTGCTTAGCCAGGATTCCGCCTGGAATGAGGCTGCGCTCGTGGATGCCTTTCAGGATGGCTTGTCAGAGGAGATGTTGGATGAGCTGGCCCGCGTGGACATCCCCTCAGACCTGAATGGGCTGATCCATCTTTGTCTGCGGATCGATGCCCGGCTGCAGCAGCGTAAGAGTCGCCGTGCCACCCCACAGACCCCTGCCGCCCCTGTTGTGCGTGAGCCCCCAGTCCAGAGGGAGGAGCCAATGGAGCTGGGTGCCGCCAGGTCCCGTCTATCGGTGACGGAAATGGACAGACGACGATCGGAGGGGTTGTGTTTTTACTGTGGGGACCCTGGACATTTGGCTGCTTCTTGCCCGAAGAAGCGTCAGCGGGCGTCAGTGACCAAGCCGGCCCTGAGAAAGTCCCCTGCTTTGCTGTCGGGAAACGGCCCGAGCCCGATCTAGACGGTGTGAACGATCGGGCGAACCACAACGACCACGCCGAGCGACGCCGTTCCGACGGTGCCTGTGAACCTCCACGGCATTTGATTCTGGAGGCACGACTGATCCTTCCTGGCAAGCCAGAGGGGATTCCGGTCCATGCCTTAATTGACTCTGGGGCTACCACTAACTTTATGGATTCGGCCTTTGTGGCCAAATGGGCTGTTCCCCAGTGTCCAGTGGATCCGCCCATGCTTGTGGAGACCATCGATGGTCGAGTGCTCCTGTCCGGGCCTATTACGGCCGCCACGCAACCCGTGTGTATGGCCATCAGTACCCATGTGGAGGCCATTCAGTTCTACGTCACTTCGGAACTGCACTTCCCCGTGGTCTTGGGACTGGCGTGGCTCCGGGCGCATGATCCACAGATCTATTGGTCTCAGAACTTGGTCACCTTCCCAAGTTTGCAGTGCGTGGACCACACCCGCCATATCTGTGCCGGCCAGGTGGAGGGTTCCCCAGGGGTTTCCTTGCCTCCCGAACTGTCCGACTTTGCTGACGTGTTCAGTGAGTCAGAGGCGGACCAATTACCCCCGCACAGGCCCTACGACTGCTCCATTGACCTAGTCCCTGATGCGCCTCTCCCAGTGGGGCGTTTGTACTCCATGTCGGAGCCCGAGTTGGCTGCATTGCGGGACTTCCTGACAAAGAACTTGGCTCGTGGTTTCATCCGGCCCTCGTCCTCGCCAGTGTCTGCGCCCGTGCTCTTCGTCAAAAAGAAGTCGGGCGAGTTACGACTTTGCTGTGACTACCGGAAACTCAACGCCATCACGGTGCGTAACCGCTACCCGCTGCCCCTCATCCCCGAGCTCTTGGACCGACTCCGGGAGGCTGAGATCTTCACGAAACTGGACCTGCGTGGAGCTTACAACCTCGTCAGGGTTCGGCCGGGTGATGAGTGGAAGACGGCGTTTGGTACTCGCTATGGACATTTCGAGTACACGGTGATGCCGTTTGGCCTGACCAACGCCCCCGCTGTGTTTCAGCATTTTATGAACGACATCTTTCGGGATCTGTTGGACCAGTTTGTTGTGATTTACCTGGACGACATCCTGATTTACTCCCCGTCGCGTGAAGCGCATCATCAGCATCTCCGTCAGGTCCTGCAGCGCCTCCGGAAACATCGGCTGTTTGCCAAGTTGGAGAAGTGCCAGTTCTACCAGGTGACCATTGATTTCTTGGGCCACCGCATTTCTCCTGAGGGCATCGCCATGGAACCGAGTAAAGTTGAGTCGTTGCAGAGTTGGCAACCCCCGCGTCGCGTGAAGGATGTTCAGCGACTTCTTGGATTTGCCAACTACTATCGGACATTCATCCCTGGCTTTGCTGCCTTGACAGCCCCCCTCACCCGGCTCCTGCAGAAGAAGACTCGGTTCCAGTGGAACGCCCCCGAACAACAGGCGTTCCAAGCTTTGAAGGACGCCTTCATGAAGGAGCCCATCTTGAAGCATCCTGACCCGCAACGGCCGTTTGTCGTGGAGGCGGACGCCTCCGACATTGCCATTGGGGCCGTGTTACTCCAGGCAGCGACGCCCAACGGTACCCTTTTCCCTTGCGCGTATCACTCTCGGAAATTGAACCCCTCGGAGCGCAACTATACCATCTGGGAGAAGGAGCTGCTGGCCATCAAGGCAGCGTTCGAGGCTTGGAGGCATCATCTGGAGGGGGCGCGGCATCAGATCGAGGTCCGGACGGACCACAAGAATCTGGAAAGCCTGCAGACCGCTCGGAATTTGAACCAACGCCAGATCCGGTGGTCCCTCTTCTTTGCGAGGTTTGACTTCCGGGTGCAGTACATACCAAGTGGGCACAACCAGAGAGCGGATGCTCTGTCCAGGAAGCCCGAGTACACCCGAGTGGAAGACAAGCTTCCGCCCAGGACCGTGATCCCCGTCGAGTCTTTTGCTGCGGTGCGGGAGCCGGTGGATATACGGGCTCGGATCCGGGAGGCGCAGCAGCAGGAGGCGTGGGTGGCTCAGCGGAAGGAAGAGGTGGGGCCAGATTCGCCTTGGTCGGTCACGGATGGACTCCTGTATTATCGTGACCGGCTCTATGTTCCAGGAGGGCCACTCAGGGGACTCGTCCTCAGCCAATGTCATGATAACCCGGCTGCGGGGCATTTTGGCCTGTTCAAGACTCTGAACCTGGTCTCCCGTACATTCTGGTGGCCCCGAGTCCGACACGATGTCCAGTCTTATGTCACCTCCTGCGTCCCATGCAGGCAGGCCAAGTCAGCGACAGGGGCCCCGCCTGGTTTACTGCAGCCTTTGCCAACGCCCAAGAGACCCTGGGGGGCTGTGTCCATGGACTTTCTGACGGATCTACCCCCATCCTCCGGCTTCACGACAGTGTTTGTGGTGGTGGACATGTTGACCAAGATGGCGCACTTCATCCCCTGTCGCGGCTTACCGTCAGCTCGCGCCACTAGTCGCATGTTCATCCAACAGGTGTTCCGGCTGCACGGCCTTCCCGATAGGGTCGTCTCTGATAGGGGGGCCCAGTTTACAGCCCGCTTCTGGCAGGAGTTGATGCGGGCGTTGGACATTAAGGTTTGCCTCTCGTCCGCGCATCATCCTCAGACCGACGGGGGTACCGAGAAGGTCATCGGCATCTTAGAGCAGTATCTGCGCTGCTATGTTAACCTGCAGCAGGACAATTGGGTGGACTATTTGGCCATAGCCGAGTTTGCCTTTAACAACTCGCAGCACACCTCCACGCAGATGACACCGTTCTTGGCCAACGTGGGTTATCACCCTCGGTTTTTCCCCCTTTCTCCCGTGGACTCACCGGAGCCGGCAGCGAACGAATTCATGGCGGAGTTACAGGCGATCCATCGGTTGGTGCGACGGCAGCTGGAGAAGGCCAAGGCCGACTACAAGAGGTTCGCCGATCGGTCGAGAAGGGATACGCCTCCACTATCGGTGGGGGATCGGGTCTGGCTGTCCACCAGGAACCTACCATCCACTCGGCCGGCGAGGAAGCTGGACCACCGTTACCTTGGACCGTTCCCAGTCGAGGCCGTCATCAACCCGGTCGCCTATCGTTTAACTCTGCCACGTTCCCTGCGCGTGCACCCCGTCTTCCATCGGTCCTTGTTGGTCCCCGAACAACCGGCCTGTCCACTTCGCCAAGCGGAACCTCCCCCATCAGGAACTCGTGATGGAGGCAGCACCCCCGAGTACGAGGTCGCCAGCATCAGGGATTCCCGCTGGCTGAAAGGTCGCTTCCAGTACCTGATCGAGTGGAAAGGGTACGGGCCGGAGGACTTCACATGGGAAGACGCGACCGCCGTTCATGCCCCTGCGTTGGTGACTGCTTTTCACGAACAGTTCCCATCCCGACCGCATCCGGATCGGCAGACCCGGGGGAAGGGCCCTGCGGTGCGGGATAGTGTTGTGACTCAGGGCCAGCCTGTGGGTCCGACAGCCGGGTCCGATGTATCGGAGGACTCAGATGTGGGGGAGGAGGGAAACGAACCGGCTGATGATGATTTAGAGGCTTTGCAGAGTCCTCAGCCGGGGACCTCTTCTCAGCTGTGTGAGCCCGAGAGTGCGGAGGATGATGACCCACAGCTGGCCCTGTTCAAGGACGCCCGACGCAGGAGGCAGACGAGCAGGGACAAACAAAGAAAGACTATGGGACTCCTCGGGAGGAGGCACAGGGAGACCACGCCCTGAGCTCTCTATAAAAGAAGTGTTTGGGGAGGGGCTGGTTGCTGAAAGCAACTTTTCCGCTTGAGAAGACAAGCTCTTGTGTTTTTGTTAACTGCGTAATAAAATCTTGGCAGAAGCCTTTTAGCCTTGGACGCTTTCCAGACTCTTCTTTTAATTAGGGGTTGCGAGAAGAGGGCTGGTTCAGAACAGAAGTGGACAGGATCATGGGGAAATTAAATGCCGCCACGTGTTTGTTGGATCCGTGTCCCTCCTGGCTGGTCTATGCGTCTCGGGAGGTTACACGAGGCTGGCTCCTAGCAGTTATCAATGCCTCACTGAGTGAAGGGTACTTCCCTGCCGCCTTGAAAGAGACGGTGGTAAGGCCCCTCCTTAAGATACCTGCATTGGATCCAGCTATTTTAAATAACTTTTGTCCTGTCTCCAACCTTCGCTTTCTTGCGAAGGTCATTGAGAGCGTGGTGGCACGGCAGCTCCCTTTGGTTCTGGAGGAAACTGAGTATCTGGATCCGTACCAATCGGGTTTCAGGCCCAGGTATAGCACGGAGACGGCATTGGTCGCGCTGGTGAATGATCTCTGGCGGGCCCGAGATAGAGGTTATTCCTCTGTCCTGGTCCTATTAGATCTCTCAGCAGCTTTTGATACCATCGACCACGGTATCTTGCTGCGTCGTCTTGAGGGGTTGGGAGTGGGAGGCACCGTTCTGCGGTGGTTCTCCTCCTACCTCTCGGGCCGTTCGCAGACGGTGTTGGCAGGGGGGCAGAGGTCAACCCCTAGGCCCCTTAGTTGTGGGGTGCCTCAGGGGTCGGTACTCTCCCCTCTCCTGTTCAACATCTATATGAAGCCGCTGGGAGAGATCATCCGTGGCTTCGGGGTGAGGTATCATCAATATGCTGATGATACCCAGCTTTTCATCTCCACCCCGAACCAACCCAGTGATGCCCTCGATGTGATGTCCCGTTGCCTGGAAGCGGTACAGATTTGGATGGGAAAGAACAGGCTCCGGCTCAACCCGGCCAAGACTGAGTGGCTTTACGTACCGGCATCTCGTTTAGTCCAAGAGGTTCCATCTTTGGTTATAGGAGGAGAGATCTTACCTCCTGTTGATAGAGCACGCAATCTAGGTGTCCTCCTGGATTCACGACTCAGTTTTGAAGATCATATTGGAGTCGTGGCTAGGGGGGCATTTGCCCAGATTCGCCTGGTACGCCAGTTGTGCCCCTTTCTGGACCGAGATGCCCTACGTACAGTCACCCACGCACTTGTTACCTCCCGTATAGATTACTGCAATGCTCTCTACATGGGGGCTGCCCTTGAAGACCACCCAGAGGCTTCAACTGGTGCAGAGTGCGGCTGCATGGGTAGTGATGGGAGCACCCCGATACTCCCATATTACACCCCTCCTGTGTGAGCTGCATTGGTTACCGGTTGCCCTCCGGGTGAGATTTAAGGTGCTGGTACTTACCTTTAAAGCCCTACATGGCTTAGGCCCGGGATACTTGCAGGACCATCTGCTGCCGGGAACGAATTCCCATCGCCCAGTACGCTCACACAGAGAAGGCCTCCTCAGGGTACCGTCGGCTAGACAATGTCGGCTGGCGACCCCCAGGGGGACAGCCTTCTCTGTGGGAGCGCCAGTCCTATGGAACCAGCTCCCCCCTGAGCTTCGGATGGCCCCAGATCTCCAGTCCTTTCGCCGCGGCCTCAAAACACTCCTTTTCCACCTGGCTGACCTGGACTTACAGGGATTTTAATTATGTTTTTAATTTTTTAACTCTAATTTATTAATTTATTTTAATTTTAATTTATTGTACAGGGGCCTTTAATTTTAATTTTATCTTAACTTCTGTATTTATTGTATGTTATTGTTGTTAGCCGCCCTGAGTCCTTCGGGAGATAGAGCGGCATATAAGTCCCAATAATAAATAAATAAATAAATAATAAATAAACCGGACCTTCGCTGATTTTTCCTGCCTGACATGGGAGGATAATATAGGGAAGCAACTCTACAGATTAGAGATGGCTAGAGGCTGTAAGCGCAGGTGTGGAGAGTTGCTTAACGGTGAATATCTTCCTCAAAGGCTGCCACATTTTCTTTAAAGAGCATTTAATTGGAAGACTGCTCTAATTGCATCTAGCAAAGCATGGGGGGGTTGGACTACGTGAGGTTCAAAATTCCCCCCAAAAAGTGTAACAAGAGAGTTATGTGTGAACAATTGACTTTTCTTCTTTCCCGGAGTACCAAAGCAGTTGAGCAGAAACTCATGTCTTATGTTCCCTTCAATGGACTACTGCGGTCTTCTCAGACTACTGTTTGTTGCAATATCTAACTTCCAAATATGCTTCATCCACCATTAAGGAGCTCACACTAAGTTCATTCACTCCTGATGCAGCAATGGATTCAAAGTCTGCAGGAATTCTTCAAAAGTACGCAAGTAAAGGCCAGCGAATGCTCCAACAATGCTGCCATGCTCCCAAGTGGCGAGGCATGTGCCAGTCAGCACTTGCTAGCATGCTCAAGGTTAGGAAGCCCAATTGGGGGTCCCAGTGATGAACCTCACTAGTCCTGCTGTTCAGGGCCTGAATGGAAAGGAGCAATGAGCTGTACCTTATTCGATTCCGTGTTGTAGGAGTGACCGATGCTGTTGGTGAAGATGAGAGCGACAGTTGTGGCGAAGCGGTCCCAATTGCTACGAGGGAGGCTGGAGATGTTCCATCAGGAGCGGTCATTTCCCGTTTGATTTCTTCGCTGCTTCGGCGGGACACTTGAATGGAAAATTGGAAAGCCTGGTGTTCAATTTCACGCTGGCTCCTACATTTGCAATCTGAGCATTTTAGTTCCATTAACAATCCCGGTGACAGTAGATGCTGCCACCTTGGCCAAAGGAGCAAGATCTATGCTTGTTCCAGAACTTCAAAGAACATATTCTAAGAGCTTAAGATGTTATTCAGAAAGCAACCATTTTTATTTCATTGCACTTACTCTATGATCTTAAGTTGTAGAAGCTCTGTTCCATGTACAATACCTCAAAATGTGTTTGGCAAGAAACAACTCTCATGTGTTTGCTTTAATCTATCTGCAATGTCACATAGCAATAACCATTTTCCTTTCACATCACCTGTTAAGTGCACTCACTGGGATTGAACTAAAAGCAGGGGTCTTCAAACTTGGCCATTTTGACTTGTGGACTTCAACTCCCAGAATTCCTCAGCCAGGCATGCTGGCTGAGGAATTCTGGGAGTTGAAGTCCACAAGTCATAAAAGGGCCAAGTTTGAAGACCCCTGGACTAAAGCTAGGGATGAGATTCACCCATTTCTATGTGTTATTTCACAAACCACCAATATTATAACAAAATGGCCCTTCATACCAATATATCCAGAAGTCCTGTGGGATACTCTCACAAACGTACATTTTTTAAGGGCATTCACAACACAGTGTGTGAAGAATTGCTTGCCTCCACAGTACCCATCATTATTCCATTACCACATTATTACCAGAGAGAGATTTAGCACTTTCCATAGCAGGAACTCTTGGCAGAGAAGCTGGTCTGCTAGCAGAAGAAGTTCTCAGCAAATGATCTGCACAGAAAGGGAATGAGGAAACGTCATCTCAACCTCAGCACAATTCTGACCTGATCCTGCCTACAGGGAGAGGCGACAAACTGGATGGCCCAATACTATAAAGTCCAAGTAGTTGTGCATATGCGCCTGTGCCCATATGTGAAAGCTGGCTTGCTGCTTCATATGTGCTGGGTCCCAAACATCATCTAACCTTTAAAGTGCAGAGGAGGATCGTGTTGCCTCCACCTGTGAAGAAGGGGTCACTTGGGCCGTAAGGCAGCATTTTTCTGGGGCTGCAACTCGGCTGGGAAATTACTCTGCAAGCAAAAATTGGCTTTTCTTTTCTCTCAAATACCTTCTTCCCCAGGCTAAATATACTTTTCTTCTACTGAGAACCTGATTATGTCCTCATTGTTAGCATATGTACTGTAGCTTCTTTTCTCCAGTTTATCACCCTGCTTTTATTGCACTGCATTTGTTTAATTTTAATTTTGGATTCTTTTGTTCCAAACCACACTGAACATTATTTTTCAAATAAAAGAATGGGATAAAAGTGGTTAGGCAAAATAAATCAAAAGATGCTGCCTAAAACCCAGTTGTGTAGTATTTCCTGATCTAGGGCATAAGGAAATGCTGCTGATGCAATGGTTTGGCTGGCAGGGCTCTTTCTCATTTCTGTATACAGTACACTAATTTAGATTCCAATTTACTTTCCCGTGTATATTAAATAATGCCAATGGCATTCAAAAAACAACCAAAAAAGACAAGAACAAAGTATTATATTAAGCGGTGGAAGAATTTCCATTGTTGATACTGTGCTGTTATTTGTCCAGGTTCAAAAGGAAGCCTACTACTTGTTCACATGAAAGCTATTCTTGTGAAAGTCTATTTTAAAAAGCCCAGCCATAAATCAAAGAGCTACACCCAGATCTGAGAACCATTCATTCTCACCGGAAGGGTAAGAAGGAAAGGAAAAGTTGATAAGTAAACCTACCAAGCACCAGAAAAACACTTGGAATGGAGAAATAAACATTCTAGTTTGGTATCGTCTCATTTTTTGTTCAAGAAACACTGTCCTAATAGTAGCAAAAGTGAATAGGGAAAGTATCCGAGAACTGTGGAGGAGGAGGACTCTCTATACAGAATTTGGAGTCGGAGCCTTATGAATAATCTTTCAAAACCAGTGAAGTGTCTCGCTTTGGGCTCAGCCATCATCAGAAGACGCTTCCAAAGACAAGCCACTCTCATATTCTGGAAGGATCCAGCAGAGACAGGCAACAAGCCACAATTCAGCCAAGCCAAGCCTTAGAAAGGCATCACAGGCGGCCAGGGACTCTACCTTCGGATAAAGAAGTGGAGCTGATCTGCCTCCTGCAAAGCTCAACCCCCATCAGTGCATGTTTCTGAACCATGGAAGATTCTGGGGGGGGGTTCAAAAAATGTGCTGGGGATATTCATGGCAAAAGACGCCTCTTACCTTGAACTGGAATTTCCGCATAGTTGGACCTTTTGTCTGATAAAGTAGCAAGCGGCTTAGAGGCAGATATTGGTCCACTGATGGAGTGTCTCTGAAGGGGGGAAAATTAATTTTGAGAAAAGGAACCAGTTTACTAAATCTCAACTGTTGTCATTCACTACTTGAATATTATGCTCCTATTTGAATTTTAAACATATCTCCAAGAGAGGCACCACTAACCCCCCAATAGGTCATTATGATTTAGCTGAGCATGTAATGGCAGAAGATCAGGTTCAAAACTAGCTGAGCCATCAGCTCATGCTGGACTCTCAGTCACAGGTCTGTCATAAAATAAATGACTTGTTACAAAGATTGTGGTTGTCAGGCTTGGCTGGAGACCTTGTTTCTAGATTCCCTAGAGGGTAATTGAATATTTTAATTAGAATAGAATAGAATCTGGAAGGGGTCCTGGAGGTCTTCTAGTCCAGCCCCCTTCACAAGCAGGCGGACCTACACCATCTCAGACAAGTAACTGTCCAGCTCTAGCCTCTTCTTAAAAGCCTCCAGTGATGGAGCGCCCACCATTTCTGGTGGCAAGCTGTTCCGCTGGTTGATTGTCCTCACTGTTGGGAAGTTTCTCCTTAATTTTAATTACATTATAATTAATCATTACATTCACAGTGGTGAAGACTGAATTGGTACCTTAAGGAACCTTTCAGGAATCTGTCAGGCAAACCAGATGTAGGCTACCCTGGCGGTCGTGAAGCCTGGTTTAGCCACTATTTATTTAAATTTATTGGCTGCCCAAGCACTCTGAGTGATGTACAAAATGTGAAAAGATATAAAAGCAGCTAAAAATATTAAATCAAGCCAACAGCCCAGATTAGCATATTCTAATAAACCACAAAATCTAGAAAACCAAAGAGGGACATTAAGCAAATAACAAGCATCAGGCACAAACCCAAAGGGAAGTTTCCAAAGTGTTCCGGAACACCAGGAGAGAAAGTCTTGATCTTTGGGGGGGGGGGGATCCTGTTCCAGAGAGCAGGGCCCTAACAGAGAAGGCACCCTGCCCAGGTCCCACAAGATGCCAACATTTAATGGAGGGCACCCACTCAGCTGCACTGGGTAGGCAGAAGCAATTGGGGACAAGTATTATGCAGATGGTCCTTGCTTAATGACAGCCCTACTTAGTGATTGTTCAAAGTTACAATAGTGCTTAAAAAGTAACTTTATGACCAATCCTCACATTTACAACCGTTGCCGGATCCTGCAATCAGGAGATCGCCATTTGCAATGGTTTGGGATGCAAGCAAAGCTTATATGAGAGGAGTGTTAATATATTTGAATAATAAACATAGACGTAAACTGGAATATAAGCGAAAAGAATTAGAGGAGGAAATTAAGAGGAAAGAGAAGGCTCTAATTTTGAATCCATCTGATAAGAAGATTAAAGAGGTAATTACTTTGTTAAGAGGTTAGTTTAATATGTTGATGGCAGATCAAGTGGCAACCAATTTACGGTATGTTAAACATAATACTTTTTGTAATGCTAATAAGCTGGGTAGGTGGTTAGCTTACTTGTTAATGAAGAAACAAAGGTCACGTAATATAGATAGAATAGAATACAAGGGTAAAGAGGTGTTTCAGCAGAATCTTATTAAAAAGGCTTTTGTTGAATTTTACTCTAAGTTATACGTTAGGGATAAGATTCAAGATGCAGATATAGATAGATATCTACAAGAAGTGAATATCCCTGTTCTTACACAAGAGCAAAGGGAAGGGATGAATCAACTGATAAATGATGAAGAATTTTTTTTAGCAATTAAACAATTAAAGGTGGGGAAAGCACCAGGAACAGATGGCTTGACTGCCGTTTACTATAAAGATTTACAGTTATAAATGGTGGAACCTTTAAAAGAATTATTTAGAACAATTCAATCTGGAGGAGAAGTGCCTCCATCGTGGAAAACAGCTTTTATATTGCTGATTCCGAAGGAAGATCAAGATCTTACCCAAACCAAAAATTATAGGCCAATATTGCTTTTAAATACTGATTATAAGATATTTGCAAAGATTTTAGCAAATAGATTAATGAAGGTAATGCAGCAAATGATTCATAGTGACCAAACAGGATTTATAAGTGGTAGACAAATGAAGAATAATGTGAGACCTATTGTAGATTTATTGGAATTTTTGGAAAGAAATAACCAGGTCTCTGCAGCGCTGATTTTTTTGGATGCTGAAAAAGCTTTTGATCAATTGGACTGGCAATTTTTATTTAAGGTACTGGAGAAAATGTAGTTTGGGGATAATTTTTTACAACCTATTAGGGCAATATATCAGAAGCAAACAGCTCAAATAATAGTCAATGGTAGTTTGACAGAAACATGTAATATTGAAAAGGGTACAAGACAGGGGTGTCCGTTGTCACCTTTGTTGTTTGTTTTAACATTGGAAATATTATTGATTAAGATACGAGAATCAAATAAAATTAAGGGAATTAAAATAAGAGATCAAGATTATAGATTGAGAGCATTTGCGGATGACTTGGTTATTATATTAAGTCAACCAACTTACTCAGTTGTAGAATTGATGGAGATAATAATGTCATATGGAAAAGTTTCTGGATTTAAGATAAATACGCAAAAAACTAAAATATTGTCTAAAAATATGACCATAGAACAAAAGGTTGTTTTAGAAGAGCTAACAGGATTTGAAATAGTTAAAAAGATTAAATATTTGGGGGTATATCTTTCAGCTTCAAATGTAAAATTATACAAAAATAATTATGAATTGTTATGGTTAAAATACAAAAAGAGTTAGATAGTTGGAAAAAACTACAATTATCCTTATTGGGAAGAATTGCAGCAGTAAAAATGAATGTTGCCAAAATTTTTATTTTTGTTTCAAATGATACCTATACTTAAAAAAGATTCAAATTTGGAGGAATGGCAGAAAGGTATTAATAAATTTGTTTGGGCAGGGAAAAGACCAAGAGTTAAATTTAAGATAATGCAAGATGTACGTGAAAGAGGTGGTCTTAAAATGCCCAATTTTAAATTATACTATGAGGCTGCTGCTTTATCATCAATTAGTGATTGGTTTAATTTAACACAAGGGAGATTATTGAATATTGAGGGTTATGATTTGTTATTTGGTTGGCATGCATATTTATTGTATGATAAGAAGGTGGATAATGTTTTTAAGACATATATTAAGGTATGCTCTGTTGCGAGTTTGGAAAAAATATCGACATAAGTTAAATTATAAAATACCAATTTGGGCAACACCTAAACATGCAATAGAAAATATAAATGTGGGATTTAAACATGATGTGATTACATACAAAGAAATTCTTAGGATAGAAAGGAATGTATGGCAATTAAAGCCATATAATATTTTAAAAGAAGGAAAGATAGTACAAACTTGGTTTCAGTATGGGCAGTTACAAGCAAGATGGAAAGAAGATCAGAAAGTTGGTATTTTGATATCTGATGGAAATTTGGTAAAACAAATTAGAGATCAAGGTCAAGCACATATAAGAAGGATATATAATGCACTGATAGAAACTGACTCAGAAATGGAACTTGTTAAAGATTGTATGATAAAGTGGGCCCAGAACTTCCAGGAGGTTATAACAATGGATACTTGGGAAAAGATATGGGTCAGAAATGTAAAATTTACACAGGCTCAAAATTTAAGAGAGAATTTTTATAAAATGTTTTATAGATGGCATTTAGATCCTAAACAATTAGCAAGTATTTATCCGAACTGCCAGCCCAAATGTTGGAGGTGTGGTTGTGAGGATGCAACGTATTATCATATATGGTGGACTTGTAAAAAAGTTAAAGCTTTTTGGATTAAAGTTTGGTGGAACATGCAAAAGATATTTAAGAAAAAGATAAGGTTTTCTCCACAGTTGTTTTTGTTGGGTATTATTACAGATTGTACTGTCATAGATACTAAATTGATGTTGAATTTAATTACGGCAGCAAGACTTTTAATAGCGCAATATTGGAAGAAGGAGGAACTGCCTACTATAGAAGAGTGGACTTTGAAAGTTTCAAACCTGGCGGAAATGGCAAAGATTTTAGCATATTTGAAAGAACAATCGCAACAGAGATATATTGTGGAATGCAGAAGATGGATCGAATATATTCAGAATAAATATGGGACTAAAAAGTTTAATTTAGTATTTGAATAAGTATTAGTTTTACACGATGTATTATCAGTTATTCATTATTGGTTAGTAATTTAGTTATGTTTAAGGGGAATTAAAGCGCGATAGAATTTAATATGTTTTTTTAGTTAGGTAGCATATTTTAGCTTCAGTTTGTAAAGTTAATACCCTGTATTCAGCTCTGGGAAGTCGGGGGGGGGGAGGGTTAGGGAGGGCAAGGGGGAGGGGAGGGGGAGGGAGGGAGTTTATGTTATTAAAAATGTATTTTAAAACTTTTCAATTAAAAAAAAGGAGATCGCCATTTGCGGGCTGCCCAGTGGGCTGTGTAGAGGCCACAGAGCAGCTGGCAATAACACTGTGCTCATCTGATGTCTTGCTTAATAACCGTGTCGCTAAGCAATCAAGTTGCTACCCAAATTTTGGTTGTTAAACAAGGACTTCCTGTATTGCTGGTATTCCTGACTAGGGGTACTTGTGAAAACAGGAACAAATAACAAGCTAGAGGGTTCGCCCCCATTTCTACTTCTCACTTAATCCACTGCTGAAAGGGCTCCCCGATTTCTGATCTCAGGCACTGCGGTTCTGATTGTTCCAGTTAATCATAGTTTGTAAGGAGTTTTAAACTAGCATTTCTCACTTCCGGTCTGTTTCCCTAACTGTGGCTCAGTAAAGGAGGCCGCCCCCTTTGCATCCTAAGAAATATGTGGACTGTTCCCTCTAGGAGACCTTGAGATATGCAAAGTCACCTGGCCGGTCCAAAGAGACAGTTGGCGCTACCCAGTAGATGTTGTTTGGGTGTTTCTATGGGAAGCCGAACCTAAGACACGCTTTCCAGAAAAACATTCGCTTTCTTTTCTTTGTGTAAAGCCTGTTGCCACTCTGCGTCAGGCTTGACCAAACTTGCAAAGGCACTGACCTGCATTGGGGAGACGGCAGCTGCCGGAGGGGTTTTCAGAGGACTTGGGCTGAGTGGAGTTCGGGGAATTGTAGCTCCAGCAGGACTAGGAACTACGGAAGAAGAAAGCAGGTCCAGGTTTACATCTAATGGCATAAATATCCTAGAAGAAACCCTCTCCACCTTTTCTCATTACCAAGTCAACAGAAACCAGCATGGCTGGCGAGGAAGTTGTGTCTCTTTTTGTGTGCCTCCATGCAGCCTGGACACTTCCACTGCTTTCTTAAGGTAAGCTCTGCACTGAAGAGGGCAAAGGAAGTTCCCCAGAATTTGCATTTCAGGGGGATGTCCAAGAAGGCACCGTCTACAGAGCCACAGGTGCTGCCTCATAAGCCCTCCATTCCCCCCAGCACGGACGCCTCTTGCAGCACTGGAGTTTCTAAATTTCCTTCTGTCTGCCTAAGTCTAAGATGTTTCAACTGGTTCCTTCACAGCCAGAACTTTAAACAGTGAGTAGAATGCAGAACAATTTACTTTAAGGGTGGATTGTTTAGTTTCAGTGCTACAATCTGAAATAAAAATAGTAAAGACAAACTAAGAATTTAATTGGTGCACACCATGGGAAAATTAAATGATACTAAGATGAATGAGAGAGACCTCCTGATGGGTCCGTGACGCTTAGATCTAAAGAGGCTAAACTGGTACTTTCTTAGGGCATCTGTCAATTAAAATGCTTTGACAGATGAACCAGAAGCTTTAGTAGTCTCAAAAAACATCCAGAGATGACCTATTTTTGAGCTTTCTTTATTCTTACCCATTTTTGTCATTTCTGCCATTTTTATTTGTTTTTGTTGTTGCTTCCTTGGTTTTAAATGCTTCTAGCATTTATATACTGCCCAGTCATTGGGATTTGAACTGGTTCCTTTCTGGAATAATACTGTAACGTATATAACTAGATGTGGATAAATGTTCTAATCACATTCCAAAAATGTGTCTATTTTTGTGGAACTTTGGTTATATTGGTTGTGGGAAATAGCCAAGTAAATTACACCAGGAGACTGGAAAGGTGCTATACCTCAATGCTTCAAGGACTGAATTCAGGAATTGTGCAACTCCTTTAATTTTTGAAAATTATTTTTTGTTTATTCTTTTTTGGGTTTTTTGTTAAAAGAACTTAAATATTAGATTACTCACTGGATGGCTGTATATAACCTTTCTTAGCAATGTTTCTCTTTGTTGTTCATTCTTATTGTTTTTGTTGTGCTGTAAGTTGTATTTTTAAAAACCGCTACAGAATACATATCTATTTTAAAACAGATGCCCATTAGTGATGACCTTATTTGGGAAGGCATTTGTCCCACTGGAGCTGCCGTCCCCTTTTCTTCTGTAACTCCTACACAGACCGACTCATCCCAGTAAACCCTTTGGGACCAAGTAGGGTTGTGCAGACTGCATGCAAGCAATAGGCAATCGCAAGACACACAAATTAAAGGCAGGACATAAGAAAACAAAACAAAATACATCTAGTAAAATAATGCTTGATTTATCATCAAATCACCCCGTGGGATTAAGAGTCTGAAGTGAAGTTCCTGTATTAATGTTTCACTAATTTTATGCAGCTCCTTAAAAGAAAGATCACCTTGTGAGGCGCTGTCGAAGGACTTGATGAGTGTTTTGACCGTGGGGGTGGGTTCCGAAGATGTGGAGGCCCTCCTGCTCAACCCCATGCCTTGCCGCAGAGCTGCCAAGTCTCTTTCCACAGCGTTCATGTAGTTGTAAACGCGGCCACGTTCCTCTTCTTGCCTACGTGTCAGAGGAGACCCAACAAGATGCACTTTCAAAGGTCTGGCTGAGCAGCCTCCATGATCCTGGGCACAGCAGCCTGACCGGAGAGCAGACAGCGTGTCTGGAGGATGCAGGGACCAGTTCATTGCCTCATCTTTTCAACGGCTAAACATCTTAAGGGAAATAACAAGCACAGCCCCTTTTACAACATGAAATATATGGAACTAAGACAAAATGGGAGCCTTTTGGAATGAAGAAGCATTTTTTTTCATGTTTCATGTTTCATGTCAAGGCATCTTCCATGTGGTGTTCTCTAAATGTGCTCAAGAAAGAAAGAGAGCGCTGTAGCTAAAGGAAAAAGAGTGTGTTTTATATTTAATACATGAGTAAATGGGGGAGGGGGAATCAGGCACTGCTCAGTCAGACGCTCTTAAGAGGAGAAAAAATGGGGATAAAGGGCGTAACAGGGAAGGGACATCACATTCATATATACTTTTGCCATCACTATCTCAATGAACATTTCTTAAAACTATTAACAGATTGTTGTGCAATACCAATTTTCAAAGCAAATTTTGAAAGGGACACAAATATAAAGTAAATAAATCAATTCCAAAATACTTCTAACACAGAACTTTATATAAAGTTCATGCACAGGTCCTAAGTATTCATTATTTTTTAAAAATTAGAAGGTTAGAAAAATCTAGCTAACCAGCCATTAACATTCTAGAGATGTTTTGTGACAAATATTTAGCAACTGACTGCCAACTGACTGGCCTGATGGGGGGATGGGTTTGGGATTTTATTGTTGTTTTTTAATATATGTATTTACTGTTTTAGTTTGGGCATTGTATTTAATTCTTTTTTAACTTTTGTATTTTGGTATTTTTATATACTTGCCCTGTTCACCGCCCTGAGTCCTTCGGGAGAAGGGCGGTATATAAATAAAATTATTATTATTATTATTATTAATTTTCCACAGCAAATGGGGAGTTTCTGTTCTGACTCCCAGGAGGTGGTTCTGACTGTGGTAGCCTCCACGTACGGGTGACTCCTTAGCCTGGCTTCAACACCCCCACCAGCACTCACTCGCTAAGTAACAGAGGCAGCGAGCAGAAGTTTTAGAAACTCAGGCTCTGTTAAAAGAGAATTTTCCTTCAGACAGAAGAATCAAAATGAAATTAAGGAGAGAAGATCTTGTGGGGACTGCAATTGGCTTTTAATGCCTTAGAGGAAGACTGGTGTGGACAGCCTTATCTCTTTCTCTTGATAATGTCGGCTATTCTCTCTCTTTCTTGTCCTCAGTGGCAGCTCTGATGTCAACTGGCCCTTTCCAGTCTACTCAAGTTCAGTAATTCTGAGAAAATCAATGTTTGGGCTGACCTTTCTTTTCTGACAGCATCAAGTTTGCTTTAGTCCAGGCTTCTGGCATGTCACATACCAGCGGTGCACATAACTTTGCAGCACTGCATACTCTGTGCCCCTGGACACGTCACCAACTGCGACCAGCTCTTCCTACGCTCTCCCATTAAAGATTTCAAGGCACTCTTTTAACTATGTGTTAATTATTATGATTGCTACTCTCATTTTCCATTTCAGTTCTGTATGATCCTAAATAGCCACAATTTGAGTCCACAGAAACTGCAACTGTTTCCCCCCCCCCCCCGAGGAAGAAATTAACATTAGAAAAATCTGTAAACGAAGAAAACACTGAGAATTTAGGTGACACTAATTCATTCACTCTGGTAAAGAACCTGAATGTATCCAAAGTCCGAGCCCCACGTATCCTGTGAGTGTGAGCGTGTGTGTGTGTGTGTGTGTGTGTGTGTGAGAGAGAGAGAGAGAGAGAGAGAGAGAGAAGAGGCCAGCCCCACCCAGTCCCAGAGAGAGAGAGAGAGAGAGAGAGAAGGCCAGCCCCACCCAGCCCCAGAGTGAAGGGATGGACCAATCAAGGGGTGGAGACAAGTCGGGGGAAGAGGGAGGGGGTCGAAGCAACCCCCCTTTCTCAGCTGGGGTTCCTTTCCCTTCTTTCAGGCTCCAAGAGGGTGGTGGGGGCATGAACAGCCACAGGGCCAGTCCAAATGCCAGGAGGAAACGGGGGCAGGACCCCAAGATCAGCCCCGCCATTTCATCGCATCTTCTTAGAAAAGATGAGAGGGGAAAAATGCTCAGTGACAGGAGAGAACTACAGGTGGTCCTCAACTTACAACCATTCTTTTAGTGACTGTTCCAAAGTTACAACGGCACTGCAATGGTGACATAGGACCATTCCTCATATTCATGACTGCTGCACCATCCCCACGGCCACATGACGAAAGTTCAGCTGTACTTAATGATGGCTGCAGGATCCCATTTGGCTTCCGACAAGCAAAATCAATGGGAGAAGCCAGATTCGCTTAATGACATGTGATTCACTTAACAACTGCAGTGATTCACTTAAGATGGCAAAAATAATAATAATGTAAAATCGGATGCAAGTCATTTAACAAGCACCTTGCTTGGCTACGGAAATTCTGGTCCAACTCTGGTTGTAAATTTATTTTATTTATTTATTTATTTTAATTCCATTTATATCCCGCCCTTCTCCGAAGACTCAGGGCGGCTTACAAGCTTAGCAGTAGCCTTCATTCTATGTATATGCCTGCTTATTAGGGCTTTCACACACCCCCCAAGCGGCATTATTACAAAGTCAGCTTAATTGCCCCCAACAATCTGGGTCCTCATTTTACCTACCTCGGAAGGATGGAAGGCTGAGTCAACCTAAATTTTAATAAATTTACCATTTTTATAAACCTCTAACAGACGAGCAAAAAAACCCTGTAAGTTATTTGATATTCTCTCATGTTCAGCAATTGCGTGCGGTGCAGCTTTCAGAAATGTAAGAAATTACCATAAATAAATTATATAAACTCAATAAATAAATAAATAAATAAAATGATAATGATAATTAAGTTTCATTAACATACTTGCGTGATTTTATTTCCTCTAGCTCTTTGGTGAGCTTTTCGTTCTTTTCTTGAGCTTCATGCAGCCTGCGCTTTAAGTCTCCAATTTCTTCCTGGGCTTCAGATTTTATGTCATTAGCAATGACCACAGCAGTCTGCAAGTCTGCTTGAAACTGGCGCCACTCTGCAGACTCTTCCTGAAAAGAAGCAGGGATCAAGCAGCAGGTTCCCAGGGAGGGCACCGACAGGCATGCAATTCAACCGGAAGAGGAAGAGACAACAGGAAGAGGCATCTTTTCAGAGTGTGCGCTCAGCTGGGGTGGCGTGTGGGGTGGGGGAATGAAACCCCAAACAGCTGCTGTTTGCAAGTGTGACAGCCTTCTTGGGAAGGCCTGGCAGGGTGGCACCCTCTCACAATAATCCCCTGCCCTCTCCAGCAACTCTTTTGCCACCTTCTTGGGGTTTGCAATCCACACTTTGAGCAACACTGGAGTGAAGGAATGCACAATTATGCTGAATGAATTTAAAATCCTATACTTCCAATCTGATCCTAAGTAGCCCTGGGGAGGGCTGTCGTAACTTCAAACAGTCAGAAAGTCAGATACCTTGAAGAACTCTAGGATGAGAATTTGATTGATAAACACTCTGAAAACAAGATGTCAATTTAAAAAAAAAATAGCAAAAAAAGAGGTCAAAAATAGGGTACTCCAGATGAATCTTATTTTTTGATCTGGAAGTTTCTTAGTAGCATAAATGCAACAGATAAAGTGTGCTTGATTATAGCAAACTATTTGACAAAACATCTCATGCCATGTAAATCAGCAAGTGTGGGCTGAATGGCAAGAAAATTAGGTGGCTCTGAAGCTGGCTCAAAAGTCAGCCAACATGCCCTTCTCAATGTTCTTATCAAATTGAAGGGAATGGGTGATACAAAATTCAGCCCAGGGCCCTTCAGTATTTATATTAGCAATGTGAATGAGAATGTGGAAAGGCGGCTTAGTAAGCCTGCAAAATTCAATGCATAGATAGCACAGATCCCGGAAAACAGAAACAATTTTCAAAAAGACCACGACAGCTTAGAGAAACGGGCTGAAAATATCACTACGGAATTTAATAGAAACAAGGTGAAGTTGAAATGAAAGACAGAGTTCAAAGGTAAGGGATCCTTCATTTAACAGTAGCATTGTGACAAGATCTTGTGACAGTAGTTGATCAGTTACTGAATATGACCCAGCATAGGCTGTGGCAGCAAAACACCCAAAGCAGGGGTGGTTCCCATTCCAATGTGCATTCTGTGTTGGTCTGATCACCCTTTCGGCAGGAGCCGTTTGAGAGCAGAATGGAGGAGCATGAGAGACGACAGTTTCCCTTCACTGAATGTGCTCCAGTGGGGTCTCAGCAAGCATCCAGCATCCCTCAGCTCTGGATTCCTACCCAAAGGAGGGATCCAATGACTGAAGCAGTTCCTTATGAATCTACAAATAAAAAACTGCAGAAGAGACATGCATCATTTCAAACCATTACGGAAAAGAACAAGAAGGTAATTGGATTAAATAAGGAGCCACTTTGGTCTAGTGGTTAAGCCAACAGGCCAGGAAATGGGAGACGGTTTCAATTTCCACCTTATGCATGAAAGCTGGCTGGGTGATTCTGGACCAGTTCCCGCCCCCTCCCCCCCAGCCATGATGACTTACCCTCAGCCGCCTGTGCAGGGTCTTGATCTCTCTTTCCATGTCATGTTTTTGATCCTGAAGCTTCTTAACTGTGTCTAGCAAATAAAAAAGTAGCACAGGATTTAACGATAAACCTGAACATATTTCCTGCATTTATATTTTTAATGTGACTAACAACCAAAGTTCTCTGGATAGACTGCAAAACTGTTATACAAAATAAGTACCCCTCATGTATAAAAATAATAAAGATGTCTGGGGAGAGGTAAGTATATTAAGTATGGTATCCTAACCACCTCAGATTGCGTGCTCTATGGCAAAAGCAGTAGCCTACACGTAAGACCATCGTCTCTGTTGGGATTCAACTCACATCCCTAATTTTATGCAAACATGTAAGCGCACTGCTGAATTTTAACATAAGTTCCTTAGGACAAAATATGTTTGTTTCAGATTAACTTTTCAAGTAGTGCAGTTTTGCTCAAAAGCTGCTATTAAGACAGGTTAGCCACCGCCTTTCAGAGTTTGGCTTTCCTGCTTACGATACCAGCTTTCAAAATCTAAGACTGCCATCTAGTGAAAAGTTCAAGGAGAAAGCGAAGGCCCAATTTGGAACACCTTTCTATATGTACCTTCCTTTTTAATTAAAGTTTGTAAAATTATTTCCTTTACATCTTTATCTCTCAGGTATGCAAGACCGTGTAGATACCGTAACCAGCTTAGACATAGAAGGTTAGATTTTCAACTTCCATCTTTTAGATATTATTCCACCTGGTTTAAAACAAATGATTACAAATTTATTTCTTTGTCTCATTGTCTACAACACTTCTAAATTTGTGAGACAAATTTGGTAGAAACCAACAGAAACAGCCAAGGAAGAAACGACCCACTCAAGAGTGGCAGGGTAAGCAGGGCGTCTAAACAAGCCAAGCAGCTCTGTCGACCCCTGCACGGATAGGAAAGCCAGTTCAGCCACACGGAAAACCAACCTTCACATTTTCCAGACAAGGGTGTTTTCCAGCATAGCATTAACGGGGAAAGACATGCTGCTAATTGTCTCAACCACTTACTCTAATGAAAGTAGAACACTCCCCCTTTTTATAAAACATCCTCCCATTTAACGCTACCTTTGGTTCAGAAAAGGGAACTGAATTGTATATACGGGGTTCTTTAATCTCTACCTACTTTCAAAATTTATTATTCAATGTAATGGAAACATTACATTTCACTGAAAAGCTATAAAATTGTGAACCTGCATCCTCCTTCGAAGCTTTAAGATGCGCTTTTCTACTTATATGCAGTTTTTCTTTCTGAACACAAATTTTAGAAAAAAATATTTCTTATGAATTCCAGGGTTTCCAGAGACTGGCAATGTTTGAGAAAGGTGTAATGGCTAATACTCCTAAATTATTTTAAGAGGCAATTTTCCCTAACACTGGTTTAAGTAAAGTTGATCTTTAATTTTATGCGTGGGGAGGATAAGACTCCAAAATTTATGTAATAGTTTTTTAAAGACCTCTCAAAACTAAACTAATGGGTAAAATATAACAAACATGATAAACTATAAAAGCAAAAATAATCATAAATTGTAAGAATAAAAGGAATAACAAATCAAATAATGTACCTTCATTAATGACTTAAATGAGGGAGTAGAAGGGGAACATCAAATTTGCAAATGACACCAAACTGGCAGGAGTAGCCAATACCCCAGAAGACAAAGTCAGGATCCAAAAAGATCTTGACAAAATTGAACAATGGGCCCTGTCCAACAAAATGTGTTTAAATGTGGAGAAAAGCAAAATTTTACATTTAGGCAGGAAAAATCAAAGGCACAAGCATAGACTGGGCGAGACCTGTTTCAAAAACAGCAATTGTGAGAGGGACCTTGGAGTCCTAGTGGACGATCACTTGACCGTGAGCCAGCCGTGTGCAGCAGCAGCCAAAAAACCTATCCTGAGTTGTATAAACAGAGGCATAGAATCAAGATCACACGAAGTATTAGTACCGCTTTATAAAACCCTAGTAAGATCACACCTGAAATACTGCAGCCAATTTGGTCACCATATTAAAAAAAAGATGTTGAGAGTTTGGAAAAAATTCAGAGAAGAGCAACTAAGATGATTAAAAACCTGGAGACTAAAACATATGAAGAACGGCTGCAGGACTTGGGTTTGGCTAGTAGTCTAAAGAAAAGAAGAAACAGGGGAGTGTTCCAGTATTTTAGGGGCTGCCACAAAGAGGAGGGGGTCAAATTATTCTCCAAGGTACCAGAGGGAAGGACGAGAAACAGTGGTTGGAAACTGATCAAATAGAGAAGTAACCTGGAATTAAGAAGAAAGTTCCTAACAGTGAGGACAATTAACCAGTGGAACAGCTTGCCTCCAGAAATCGGGAGCTCTCCATCACTGGAGTTTTTAAGAAGAGGCTAAACAGGTTCCCCAGCTTGAGTGGGGGGCTGGACTATAAGACCTCCAAGATTCTATTCTGTTCTGTTCTGTTGTTCTGTTCTATTCTATTCCTATGCCTATTCCATCCCTATTTCTACCCAAGATGGATACCACTAAATCTATAAGCTGAAGGCCCAGTGAAATGAAACCATCTTTCAAGCCTTCTAAAAATGGGGGAGGCAGTTCTAAATTTGGAGTGGAGGGACATGAGAGAGAAGACCTGTTATCTTACAAGCCTCCCCAAGATCTTCTCAGTGCGTGGGCAGACACAGCCCTGGCAAGGGGGTGCCTGATCCTGTCGGAGAAGACACGATGCTGCTTGTTACCTTCCCAGGGACTTGAGAAACAAGCAACCTTCAGCCCAGCCTCAAATGGCCTGGAGGGTGAAGGAACGTCGAGAAAGCCAGGAGAAGATACTAGGCTGTGGGCAGAGCCCTGGGAACCGAGACGGTTGAATAGTAGCCTTCTAGAAAGCAGCTGCTGTTCTCCATGACTTCCTTGTTCTGCCTTAACTACCTCAGTAAACATCTCACCTGCTGATGCTATACGCAATCCCACGCCTATTCTAACTTGCATGACCCTGTAGAGGTAGGTTGCACCCTGCCCTACTTAAGGTAGGTTTGCTGACTCCAGTTTGGGAAACAAACCATCTGGGTATCAATGAAATAAAAACCTCTCTCACAACAGAACCTAGTGCTCTGCTACGCAAGGCTGTCTGGATCCTTAGGGCTTTTGGAACGGGGCCCTGAAGCTTCCTGGTAATCGGGACAGCGACATCTGGAGAGAACTTACCCTGCAGCAGACGGACTTTCCCACCAGGAGTATCCCCTCGGTGTTCAGATCTCTCAGCTCTCTGGAGTAGGGAAGGTCAAGAAGCAACAACTGACAGGAACGTCCTTCATTTCTCTAGGGGATTTGGTAGTCTAGGCATTCACACTTGGCTGCAGGTCAGCCACCTGCAGAAAGTGCGAATGGCCTGCCCTGCGTCCGCCGCCGTATCTTCCCCAGCCCACCATGGTTTCAATTCAGGCCCCATCCAACCTGTAATGGGACGTGGAACAGAACCATGGGAGACGAGAGGAAGACCTGCAGCCCTGATAAGAGGCAGCTCGGTCTACAGGTGGGGGGAAAGCAGGGGAAGCCTTTCGGAAGGGACCCTCCTTACTTTCCCAGAGACTAAAAAGATGGGAACTTTCAGTCTTAACGTAATCTTACCATAAAGCAGGATTAGTTCGCCTGGGTGTGTTTCTTGTTTGGACTCCCACGCAAGGCTGACACAACGCAGGGAGAACCAGAGCCGCCCTCTTATTTTCATACACCGCACTCACTCTACCAGTATTAGCCACCCTGAGTGGTTATTTCTCCAGAGTAGGCTGGTTAATTACATGCACAGTATGCATTCCTTCCAACCATTCGCCTTGCCTTGCCTTGCCTATCAAACTAAAGGTTCTCCCCAAACTTCCTCAAACATCTCAGGCTGGGAAGGGCTCATCGACCCTACCAGATCTCCCCTCCGGGCCCCTTCCTTTTCCTCGGCACTGCCTGGAGAGCACAACACGGAAGAAGCATCTTGCGTATTCTTCCCAGCCAAGCAAAGACTACGTGCCCCTCTCCAATCCCTGATCAGCACTCCGTAGTCTTCTTATCCGGACTCTGCCTCTCCGTTTCATCTCAGGCCAGACCCCGCAAGCTCAAAGCTGCAATCTCTCTCCATTCCACTTTTGTAACACTCAGGAGAACAATGCCCGACTTTCCCTAAGAACGCTTGCTGGCAGTGCTGCCTCCGCCGCTCACGGGCACCAGGCCGCCTGGAGCCCAGTTGGCCTCCCGATGCCTCAGTGAGCACGGAGGGTCCCAGAGGTCCTTTGCTGTCCAAATGGCTTTTCTGAAATGCCTGGCCTCTCTTCCATACCATCTTCCTTCACCCTCATACTCTTCTACTTCCCTAGCCCCAACTGTCACCATTTTGACTCATGTCAAATGTCCTGATTTCACTCTTCACTTCCCATAAAGGTAAAGGTTCCCCTGCACATGCGTGCTAGTCGTTTCCAACTCTGGGGGCCAGAGAGCCGAAGAGCCAGCGCTTGTCCGAGGACGTCTCCATGGTCATGTGGCCGGTATGACTAGACGCCAAAGGCGCACGGAACGCTGTTACCTTCCCACCGTGGTGGTCCCTACTTTTCTACTTGCATTTTTACGTGCTTTCGAACTGCTAGGTTGGCAGAAGCTGGGACGAGTAACAGGCGCTCACTTCTTTATTTAAAAGATCTAAATGGCCACCTATCTTGTAAAACATAATTCTGGCTCGGCTCGCAACAATAAAAGCAAGCCAAAAGAAATCTGGGCTCCTGGCCCACCACCTCCAATCCATCCATTCATATGACCCTCAAGCTCCATCCTTCCTCTATTCCAGGGCCGGAAGAAAAGCTAGCTCTTCAAGGCTTAAAGGGAGGGGGGCTGCCAGAACATGGGAAAGGGGGGGGGCACGGTTTAAGTGTCACAGTGCTGGTATAGTACGAACTTGTCATACTACCTTCCCAGAACCAGAACTCAAAACTATCACCTATGTTTTTTTTAAAAAACAAAAATCTGGAGAACTGGTGAGATGCCAGCAGATTACAGAAGAGTAAGCATAATTCAAACATTCCAAAAGGGAAAGGAGAAGGATCTGGAAAACTACAGGCCAGTCGTACTGAGCAAAAAATAACAACAAATGGTCAAGCAATATGCTTAGGTAAGTGCACTACCGTCACCAACAGCCTATCTAAATTTGTCGAGAACAATCCTGCCTCTTTTTATCAGCTAGTGGTAAGTTGTTAGGCCTTCAGAACAGTGCCAGTGGAACGTGCCTTGACCTCAGCAAAGCAGCCGGCACTCTCTCACGACATCCTGATATTTAAAGCGGAGTGGGTTAGAAGATACTACTTCCAGAAGATCTGCATTTATTTGAAAAGTCTCCTGGATAATTTAACTAAAGTAGGTTATATGCATCTTGCTTTTACATTCTCACCACATTGCAAATAAAAGTTTTTAAAAAGAAATAGGAAAAAAAGCAAGGCTGTTTGTAAATAATTCTGTATCAAACTGCAGCAGGCTATTGAGAGAGACCCTCCTACAAGGCTCTCTTCTTGGCCTTACGCTGAGACCTTTCAAAACGGCCTAAAACAGTGCTGGCGAACCTATGCCACTTTGTGGGCACACACGCCGTCGCCCCAGCCCCGTCTCCCCCCGCAGCCCCCTCACCAGCAGACCCCCGGAGAGTCGCCCCCGGGCGCGGAGCAGCGCAGCCAAGCACATGGCAGCTGGGCAGCAGGGACAAGACTCCGCCCTCGTGCTGCTGCGGGGCGTGAGCGGAGGGCATGGCCACCATGGCGGTGCAAAGCCGCCTGGGCAATCTGTGGCAGGCCATGGAGGCGGTGGGTGGCCCAGCAGGTGGGGTGGGCCGGGGTTGGAGCAGGCGGGATGGAGCAGTGGGGGCGGAGGTTTTGGGGCCCTCGGTCTCTAAAAGGTTCACCATGACTGGCCTAGAAGATAAACAGAAAGGGCTTATATTAAATCTGCAGAATAGGCCAAACTAGGGGGATAAAGGATAGGGAGGCCTGGCTTGGCTGCACTCAATATGAGAAGAATATAGACCACCAGCTGAGCAGGTGTGAGCAATCTAATGCGGCTTCACTGCTTGTCTGACTAGGTGTGAAGTGATATGATCAGGGTGGGGCACTGCACTTGTCATGCATTAATTAAAATAAATTTTAATTAATGACAAGGCTAGTTTTTTAGGCATTCTGGATGAACATTTCATGTGATTTCTTAACAATAAGTACCTTAAGAACTGTATCAATTGCCCAGGATAACAGAGTTCCCCCCTCTGAAATTTTCCAATGACAGCCGAATAGTTCTCTTTTGAAGGGGTGATTTAATGGATTCCTACACTGGTGGCTGAATCAGATAATCTATAACCTCCAACTTTCCTTCTAGTTCACAACATTGTGATTTAATTATTTTACGCATTCTTTTTCCTTGTTAAATTATAATCTTACAGTACAGTACAGTACAGTACAGTACAGTTCATCATATAATTTTTACATGACAAATATCTTGATTATAACATAAATAAAGTCATATGAAATCAACCAAAAAGCAATAAAAATTACAATTTGTACAACTGCAATCCCACGGTTAATTTCATCTGGGCCAAGGAGAGATCCCATCACAGAATTGGGCTGGTGGATCTGCCCTCCCATCCAGATCACTGACCGTCTCTTTCGTGACTCTTTGTTTTTTAGAGAAAGTGGTTTGTGGAAACGTCACAACCCGACTAATTCCAATTCAGGCATCCTGGCCAAACTGGGGACACCTTTTTCCCCACTAGAAAATAGCAACACCAGCAACAATTAAAGCCCGCAAGAATGTTAAGGAAATGAATGTGTGGTTGTAAGGACCTCTCCTCCCCTGCCCCCCCGTCCCCCCCCCCCAGAGGTCCCAGGGAAGGCGGAGCAGCCACTCACTGCCCAGGTCGGTGAGGAGGAGATTATCGTGGAGCTTCACTGCCCGGTGCTGCTCCACTTCGTCCTCCAGTTCAAATATGGTTTCTTTCATGTCGCTCCTTTCCGTCTCCTTCTCCTCTAGTTCCGCCCGCGTCTTCTCTAAGGACAGGTTCAGGTCCTCCATTTGCTTCTTGGCTTCTTCTTGGAAAGCTCTATACTCATCTTCAATCTAGTTCAAGAAAAATAGCCAGACTCTAATTGCTTCTTCTAAACAGATTTCAACGTTGCATCCAGGTTTAAATTTGTATCACACACTGCAGAGTGCCAACTATCTCGGCTGAAGTCTCACTTTACGGCATCGGGCTAAATATTGAAATAACTGAATCAGCAAAGAATTATTAGCTTCCTATCAATGTGAGAACCAGACACCTCTCCAGCTCAGCCTCCCCCTCCAGTAGCAACTCCAAGGGAGTCAGCCTGGCAAGCTCATTCTTTGCCAATTGCCCGAGAACCCTTTTGAGTAGTTAATAATAATAATAATAAACCTTTTTTGTCAAAGTACAACATGTGTACATTGAGATTAGCTGAGCCTCCCCCCGTGCTCTCTCCCCCCAACACACAGTGACAACAAACCCTCCATCCCACCACACTATGTGAACCAACTACACCACACACCGGCCTCCCAAGTCAATTCTGCGTAAGATTATGTCCCATTTAAAAGCCTAACAGCCCACGGATAAAAGCTATTTTTCAGCCTGTTGGTACCGCTGGCTATATTCCTATATCTCCTACCGGATGGTAGGAGAGTAAAGAGATACCGTCCAGGGTGTGAGTCGCCCCTGAGAATCTTCCTCACTCTTCCAAGGCAACGAGCCCTGGCGATGTCATCCAGTGGTGTCAGGGAACAGCCCACAATGTCTTGTGCTGTGCTCGCTACCCTCTGTAATACTTTCCTGTCCGCGGCTGTCAGACCAGCATACCAAACCACAATACCATACGAGAGGACGCTCTCTATAGTAGACCGGTAAAAGAGGGTCATTAGCTGTTGTTCTACCCTGTTCTTCCGCAAGACCCTAAGAAAGTGAAGCCTCTGTTGGGCCTTTCTAGCCACCTGGGTTGTGTTAACTTTCCAGGTCAGATCTTCACAGAGGTAGACTCCCAGAAATTTAAAGGAGGAAACTCTCTCTACACAGTTCAGTGTATCTCAGCTTAATGGGGAATTCTGGGAGTTGAAGTCCACACATCTTCAAGCTGCCACAGTTGAGAAACACTGAACTAGAGGATTGGTGACTAAGACATGCAGATCATGTACGCTTCCTGATGTGGAAAATTCAACGATGGTTAGTTCCAATTTTTACCCAGGCCAATTTATCATGCCACTGAAAGCCCTCTCATCACCACTGGATACACCTGTTTGTATACCTGCTCACAGCTGAACCGTAAGGACGGCACTCCTACCTTTATTCTTCTGAGGGAAAGTGAGACTTAACCTGGAAGGACAGAGTGGACCTGAAGTAGGATCAGTCCAGGGGCTCAGCAGCTCAGCACTAGCTTCAGGCACTTAAGGGAGAACCAAAGGGCAGGTCCGGGAGGTCATTCCTGTGGCTCACAGAAGCTTCTAAGTGACTGCCTGCCTCCCACTTTCAAAACAACTGGGAAAGTCTTCCCATTCATTTACACCTTTGGCCTTTACCTTTGCAATGGCATCTTGGAGACGATTGGCATCGTTACGTGTCCGAGCAAGCTCTTCTTGTAAGTTGCTAGCTAATGTCTCTGCTTTCTCTTTGTCAAGCCTGACACTCTCTAGCAGGTCCTGGATGTCTGACTTATCACCCGATTTGTGTATAGAATAGAGCTCAGCAACTTTCTGCTTCTCGTGTTCCAGCTGTGCTTTCAATCGGTTCATCTCAATTTGGTCACTGGAGACAGTAGCTTTGTACTCATCCAAGGCCGCCGCCAGAGTGGCCTTGCTTTTCTGCTCCGAGTCAAGAATTCGCTCCATGTGGTGATTCCGTTCCTTCAACGCCCCTATCATCTCTTGGGCTTCCTTGTTGTCTTGCTCAGCCATCTTCAAAGTGTTGCTTAGATGCTGCTGGACACCCAGAAGCTGCTCTCTTTCAAAGCGCGCATTCTCTGCAAGGTCCATAAAACGTTGCTCTAGCTCCATGTAGCGTCCACTTTTCATGTCTTCATCAATAACATATGATATATGATGCTCGTCTAAAAGAGAGCGGAAATACTCAATTTGTCGGCTAAAGTGTTCCAACTTATCACTTTGCTGGCACAAAGATTCCATGAGGATTACCTTTTCTTCCCCAAGCCTTTCATTCTCACTGTTCAACTCCTGCGTAATTTGCTGCAAATCTGCAAGTTCCTGAAGAGTTGCTTGAAGTTCTTCCGCTGTGCTATGCTGGTTCTCTTCCATCTGATGAATCCGTTCTGTTAAACAAGCCACGGATACTTCGCTGGCGTTGCCACTGCTGCCTTTTCTTGATGTCTCTATGCCTGGCATTCCTTCCGACTCTGAAGACGATGGAGCATCTAAAGCATCGTCACTGGAGGTGAGCGGCTGGTACACTTCACTGCACTCACTATCTAAGTTATCCATGGAGTTACTGTGTTGATTGTCCATCAAAGTGTTCTCATCCTGACTTAGAAGATCTTCCATGGAACCAGGAGCGGAACCTTCTACGGAGGAAGTAAGAGTTCCTCCACCATCGCTGTGGCTTCCAGTTGTCATTTCTGGGCTCAGAGACTGGTAGCCAAACAGCTTTTCGGAATTATCCAACCTTTGCTCTAGAGAAAAACCCAAGGCGTTTAATCTATCCTTTAACATTCGGTTTTCATTTTTCAGTTGATTCAGCTCCTCACGTATGGCAGAGTTTTGCTCTTGCAACTGCAGCAGAGCGGATTCTACATCAGTCGGCTGGTGGATCACAATTGTTTCTTTATCCTCAGATTTTTCATCACCCTCAAAGGGATCTTCATGAAGGCCCAGCTGAGCACGCATCTCTCTTAGTTCATTCCTTAAGTGGAGGATCTCGACGTCTTTTGTTTTGGCCAACATCAAGAGATCTTTCACTTTCGCCTCTAGAGCAGATTTATCACTGATCTGATTGTCTGACTTAGACTTGCTCATGCGAACATCAGAATCTTGATTGGCACGGCTGCGGGAACGTTTTGCAAGAAGGAGATCGCTGCTTGCCTGGCCAGCTGGGGGCAATTTTTTGCTTTGCGTTGGTCGGGAACGGTCACGAATTCTTTCCCGAGAAGAGCTGGATTCCTTATTTGCAGCTGAAGTGCTGCGCTTAGCTGAAGAATGTGTACCTGTATTGTTTTTTAAAAATAGTAAATTTACAATAAATAGTAAAGATACACTTTTGTAAAAAGTTTTTTTTTTCAGGAATACAGTCATGGCCGAAACTGTTGGCACCCTAGAAGTTTTTCCAGAAAATCAAGTATTTCTCACGGAAAAGTATTGCAGGAACACATGTTTTGCTATACACAGGTTTATTCCCTTTGTGTGTATTGGAACACAACAAAAAAGGGAGGAAAAAAAGCAAATTGGACATAATGTCAAACAAAACTCCAAAAATTGGCTGGACAAAATTTTGGCCATGACTGTATGTGACTATAAACTCTAATGCACATACTTGAAAGTTAATGATTGAAAATAATTGTGTGTAGCAAGATACATAATAAAAATAATCATACCACAATAAGCCATAAAGGTTAATGCTGAATACTATATATTACTACAAATAGGGGAAATACTAACATAGCAGGTCCCTGATAGGTCTCTGGGAAAAAGTTTCAAATTCAGATGACCAAAATGGAGGTCTTCATTTTTCCAGCTGCATTGCACGTATTCAGCTTGCAGTCAAAGACTGTTCCAAGATCTTCCTTTCACAAGCACTATTGCTTACTACTTCTTCTCCAAACCAAAACTCAAAATAATTTTGTAGTTGTGGAATGGAAAGTAAGCAGTAACCTCTGTTTGTTAATTTAGGTATCATGTTCAGTTATAGCCAGCAATAAATTTAATTTTAAAATATAACGAATGCACAAGCAGATAACCCATTCGTGATCCTGGGTGACTGAATATATCCTAACTAACTAAACATATCCTGACTAATGGATAGTTATGTCATATGACATAGGAACAAGCCCCCTTCAAGTTGAGCTGAGTTCACTTCATTGAGACCCGGCCATGTAGATTTGTTAGGAATAATAGCATGAGTGGCCATTGACTTTCTCTATTTTTTTAAACTTGTCAATCTAGCCAAACTGAAATTATAAGGTGGTCTCCCACCCCTGCTTAGGTTCTGAGCCCAGACAAGGTCAACTGGGCACTACTAGCGATGAAAATTAGCACCGTGCAGCCAGTATCCCCTGCTAGAAAAACCACAGTGGCCTCAAGAAAAGGGCCTCTGTATCCGTACCTGTGGTGGGCTTGGATCTGCTCTCCGCAGGGCCCAGGGTGGCACTCCCCGCAGCAGAAGGGACCGTGGAGGTAGACACGCTCTTCTTCCCCGCCTTGACACCGTTGCTGACGTTCATCCCTCCAGCCATTCCAGCTAAGAGATCCTCGCTGCTCTTAGTCTGCAGGACAGAGGTAAAGCCGTACGTGAGGGTCCCGTCAGAGGGTTAGCTTTCTTCAACTACAGACACACGTGCCAAGAGTCAAATTTTTGAGAGATGGGTGGCATATGATGAATAAAGATAAATGTAACAGATCTGAAATTAAAATATAATTACTTACAATAATCATAATAAAAAATCAGCATCCTTGCATATAAAATCTGCTTGAATCCTTTTCCCTAAAGGGAAAGACCGGTGCGTTTTTCAATACCTCAGAGGTTCAAGTGGGCAGAATTTCATCCCTGTGCAGGTCGTCCTCGACTTACACCTATTCATTTAGTGACTGTTACAACAGTGTGGAAAAAAAATGACCTGAGACCAGTTTTCACATGATCCTTGCAGCATCTCTATGGTCACATGATCAAAATCTGGGCGCCTGGCAACTAGCATGTATTTATGACAGTTGCCTTGTCCTAGGGTCAAGTGACTATTTGTAACCTTCCCAGCCGCTTCTGACAAGCAAATTCAACGGGGGAAGCCATATTTGCTTAATGGCCACTTTAACAACTGTAGCAAAAATGGTCGTAAAATGGAGCAAAACTCACTTAACATCTCTCTTGCTTAGCAATGGAAATTCTGGCGTTACTGTGGCCGTAAATAAAGAACTATTTGCACAGAAAGTCTTGGGAGGCATCCTCAGCTACAAAGGTCCCATCACGTATGGCCAAACATGCATTCGTAACCAGCATTCCCAATGCCAGGCCATTCTCATTTCTGGGGAGTGTTTGTACCGTTACATACAAGTTTGTTCCTCCTGCATCTCCTGTCATGTAAGCCTGGCACTGCCTGGCACTGAAGACACACACATTAAAATTAAAAGGACCGTCTTTGAGGTGGATCCATGCACTTTGCATCGAGTCCCTCTATGTGTCCAATTTTGTTAAATCAGCTTACCACAATCTTTCTCAGTATTCATCCCAAAGAGTTAAAATAGAATACGCAATGTGATCAATATTATTTATTTATATTTTATTTACTTAATGTATCACATTTGGAAACTGCTCATTTCTCTCACAGGCATACAAGGGAGGCATAGAATAAGACAAGCAAAAAATTACAAAAAAATTATTTGGAAATATTCTAGCACTTGCATTTGAAATTAAAAGGATAAAAATTGTCAGAATGAAAATAGGTTTCACAGATTTTGTGTTTTAGAAATTTTTTGCAACTATAACTGCTTAACATAGATAGCAATTTTTTAAGATTTTGTCTTTTTATCTGCATGAAGTAGTTATGAAAATCTTTTGTCTGGTTTCTTGCTATGATCAGATGAGAACATTTACATTTATGTATTGCAGAAAGGCACAATGATGGCTGATGACTCAAAAAAAATTTTTTTAAAAAAATCCCAGCAACACAATGGAACAAATTTCCCATCCCTTTTATGGAGGGTCCCTTCTGATCCCTAGCAGACTTACCCAGATTAAGCATTCCTTCCCACTATCTGCATTTCCACTACATCTAGTTTTTTTTTGTTGTTGTTGTTAAGTAGGTTAATTACAGACATGCTGTGTAGATAAGAACAATCTAGTAAAGAACCAAATAGGTCAAGTTGTAAAAAGAGCTTCATGATTCAGTCTGGAAAAATCCACTCTGAAAATGGTGACCAGATCGGAAGCTCCTCCCATCTTCAGAGGGTGACGTGAATATAGGGCAGTTACTGTTCTTCAAAAAAGCACACAGCAGAAATACAAATTATATATATATATATAAAACTTCAGGGATGTCAGACACAACTATATGGGAGACATGTAAAGCTTATAGGAGAGGAATCCTAGCTGGGCTTGCTGCAAATCAGAAAAAAAGGCTATAACAGATGTAAATTACAATTAAGAGAGACTCATAAAAGCAGTGTAGAAAATTTAGAATAGAGCTGGAAGGGACCTTGGAGGTCTTCTACTCCACCCCACCCCACCCCACCCCGCTCAAGCAGGAGAACCTATGCCATCTCAGACAAGTGATGGTCTAGCCTCTTCTTAAAAATCTCCAGTGATGGATGGAGCGCCCACGATTTCTGGAGGCAAAGCTGTTCCACTGATTAATTGTACTCACTGTCAGGAGGTTTCTCCTTAATTCTAGGTTGCTTCTCTCCTTGATCAATTTCCAACTTTGTTTCTTGTCCTGCCCCCTGGTGCTTTGGTGAATAATGTGACCTCCTCTTCCTTGTGACAGCCCCTCAAATACTGAAACGCTGCTATCATGTCTCCCCTATTTTTTCTTTTCTTTAAACTAGCCAGACCCAAGTTCCGCAGTTTTAGTCTCCAGGCCTTTGATCATCTTAGTTGCTGTTCTCTGAATTTTTTTTCCAAAATCTCAACAACTTTTTTGTGATATGGTGACCAAAACTGGCTGCAGTATTCCAGGTGTGGTCTTACCAGGGTTTTATAAAGCGGTAATGATACTTCGTGTGATCTTGATTCTATGCCTGTTTATACAACCCAGGATCGGGGTTTTTTTTGCTGCTGCTGCACACTGCGGGCTCATGGTCAAGTGATCGTCCACTAGGACTCCAAGGTCCCTCTCACAATTACTGTTTTTAAGCCAGGTCTTAAACTGTTGATGTTAAACTGATTGGTCTGTAGTTTCCTGGGTCCATTTTTCCCCCTTTCTTGAAGATGGGGACCACATCAGCCCTTTTTCAATGCTCTGGTACTTCCCTGCAGGATTTATGGAGGATGTGATGCAACGGTTCTAAGATAACCTCTGCCAGCTCTTTCAGAACTCTGGGATGTAACCTGTTGGGTCCCGGTGATTTATATTCATCAAGGTTGGATAGGTGCTCCCTTATCATTTTCTTGCTTAGTATAATTTTTGTTTCTGGTATGTCTTTTGCAGTGGTTTTTCTTTTTGGATCCCGACTTTGTCTTCTGGGGTGTTGGCTACTCCTGCCAGTTTGGTGTCATCTGCACATTTGATGAGTTCCCTTCAATTCCCTCATCTAAGTCACTGATGAAGATATTGAAGAGTACTGGGCCTAAGATGCTTACTTCTCTCCATGTGAATGTAGTGCCGTTGAGGACTACTCGCTGAGTACGGTTTGTTAGCCAGCTACAGATCCATCTGGTGGTGATATTGCCTATTCCATCTTTTCCAGCTTACCAAGGAATAAGTTGTGGTCTACCTTATCAAAAGCCTTACTGAAGTCTAAGCGTACTACGTCCACAGCATTTCGCTGGTCTACTAGTTTAGTCACTTAATTGAAGAATGAAATAAGATTGGTTTGGCATGATCTGTTTTTGACAAACCCGTGCTGGCTACTAGTTATAACGTTGTTTGCTTCTAGTTGTTCGCAGATCTGTTTTTTGATTATCTTTTCCAGGATCTTCCCAGGTACTGATTGGTCTGTAGTTTCCTAGGTCCATTTTTTTCCTCTTTTTTTATTAAAGAGTTTTACAAAAAATTTTTACAATACATATCCCCAAAACCCACCCACACCAAACCACCCCCCTTCCCCCCCATTTCCCAGAGCTGAATACAGGGTTATAGATATAATAATCATATTCTAACTAAAATTATCCATTATAAAATTAAAAAAATTCATAATGTGCTTTAACTCCCCTTTAACATAGATACATTCAAATTATTAAAAACATAATAATAACTTAAACAAAAATATAATCAATACTAATACTAAAATTAATAACAATATCCCTCTAAAATCTACTCATAAGCTAAGTGGAACTTTTTAGTCCCATATTTATTCTGAATATAATCTATCCATCTTCTCCAAACTGAAATATATCTTTCTTGTGAATGATCCTTCAAATAAGCAGAAATCTTAGACATTTCTGCAAGATTCGATACTTTAAGTACCCATTCTTCTATAGAAGGCAAATTATCCTTCTTCTAATATTGTCCCACCAGTAACCGTGCTGCTGCTATCAAATTCAACATCAGATTGGTTTCTTTAGTATCACAATCTACAACAATACCCAATAAAAACAATTGTGGAGAGAACTTTATCTTTTTCTTAAAAATATTTTGAATGTTCCACCAAATTTTAATCCAAAAAGCTTTTATATTTCTACAAGCTTTTATATTTCTACAAGTCCACCAGACTCTATGCCCGCGGGAGGCCACCATTGTCCAGATGGCCGGGAGTGAATCCCTCCTCTTGAGATGTGGTCCTCGGGCTCAGTTGGGCTTGTTGCTCACATACCTGGCGCCCAGCTGTGTGGCAACAGCCCTGCCCGAGCTGCTCGACACTCTCTCAGGGTTGGCGGTGGAGTTCCCCAGGCTTATAGTTCTGGGTGACTTCAACCTGCCTTCACTGGGAGGGTCGTCTGAGTTAGCTCGGGAGTTCATGGCCTCCATGACAGCCACGGGCCTGACCCAAGTTATTGAGGGCCCGACTCATGTGGGGGATCATACTCTCGACCTGGTGTTCCTATCTGGACAGTGGCTGGATGATCTGGGAGGGGGTTCACCAACCATTGCTCCCCTGTCATGGTCAGATCATTACCTCCTGCGGCTGGTCTTCCGTTATGCCACCCCCCGCCGCTGGTCTGCGGAACCGACCAGGTGGTTCCGCCCCAGGCGCCTAATGGACCCGGAACGGTTCCAGAGGGCGCTTGGGCCTATACCCATCACCCTTTCCCACAGCCCAGTCGATGTCCTGGTGGATGCCTGGGAAAGGGCGGCCGCCGGGGCACTTGACTGTGTTGTACCCTTGCGACCTCTGACCCGGCGCAGATCCCGTTGGGCTCCATGGTTCTCTGCGGAGCTCCAGGAGATGAAGTGTCGGAGACGGGGTCTAGAGAGCGGTTGGAGGTCCAGCCGATCCGAATCTGACCGATTGCAGCTAAGAACCTTTATAAGGTCTTATCTTGCGGCGATAAGGACGGCGAAGTCTAACTACTTTGCTGCCCTTATCGCGTCCGCAGATAATCGCCCGGCTGCCCTGTTTAGGGTAACTCGCTCCCTCCTTAATCAGGAGGTGAGGGAGGATCCCTTGCGGGGACGAGCCGAGGAGTTTAGTCATCATCTGGCGGACAAAATCGCTCAGATCCGGACCGGTCTGGACTCTGACTGGGCAGAGTCTGATGTGGAGGAATCGGATGGTCTTGAGCATGTTATCTGGACTGAGTTCGATCCTGTTTCCCCTGATGATGTGGACAGGATCATGGGGAGGCTGAGCACCACCACTTGTTTGTTGGATCCGTGCCCCTCCTGGCTAGCTTATGCGGCCCGGGAGGGGACACGAGGCTGGTTCCACGCAGTAATAACTGCTTCTTTGAAGGAGGGTGTCTTCTCTGCCGCCTTGAAGGAGGCGGTGGTGAGACCCCTCCTCAAGAAGCCTGCCCTGGACCCGGCTGTTTTAAATAACTATCGTCCAGTCTCCAACCTTCGCTTTTTGGCGAGTGTGGTGGCACATCAGCTTCCTCTGTTCCTGGAGGAAACTGATTATCTGGGCCCGTACCAATCGGGTTTCAGGCCCGGATACAGCACGGAGACGGCATTGGTCGCGCTGGTGAATGATCTCTGGAGGGCTCGGGACAGGGGTTGTTCCTCTGTCCTGGTCCTATTAGATCTCTCAGCGGCTTTTGATACCATCAACCATGGTATCCTACTGCGGCGTCTCAGGGGGTTGGGAGTGGGAGGCACCGTTTTACAGTGGTTCTCCTATCTCCTGGGCCGTTCGCAGTCGGTGTTGACGGGAGGGCAGAGATCCGCCCCGAGGCCTCTCATTTGTGGAGTTCCTCAGGGGTCGGTTCTCTCGCCCCTCCTGTTCAATATCTATACGAAGCCGCTGGGTGAGATCATTCGTGGTTTCGGGGTGGGGTATCATCAGTACGCTGATGATACCCAACTTTTTCTTTCCACCCCGAACCAACCCAGCGATGCCCTCGCCGTGATGTCCCGGTGCCTGGAGGCGGTCCAGGTCTGGATGGGGAGAAACAGGCTTCGTCTCAATCCCGCCAAGACTGAGTGGCTGTGCATATCGGCTTCTCGGGTCAACCAGACTATTCCATCTCTAACGATGGGGGGTGAGGTGTTACCCCCCGTTGATAGGACTCGCAACTTGGGCGTCCTCCTGGATTCACGACTCAATTTTGAAGACCATATAGGAGCCGTGACCAGGGGGGCTTTTGCCCAGGTTCGCCTGGTGCGCCAGTTGCGACCCTATCTGGACCGAGATGCCCTACGCACAGTCACTCATGCGCTCGTGACCTCCCGTTTAGACTACTGCAACGCTCTCTACATGGGGCTGCCCTTGAGGACCACTCGGATGCTTCAGCTGGTGCAGAATGCGGCTGCGCGAGTTGTGATGGGGGTTTCCCGATACTCCCATGTAACATCTCTACTCCGCGAGCTGCATTGGCTTCCGGTTGCCCTCCGGGTGAGATTCAAGGTGCTGGTGATGACCTATAAAGCCCTAAATGGCTTGGGTCCGGGATATCTGAGGGAACACCTGCTGCCGGCATCGAGTTCCCTTCGTCCAGTGCGCTCCCACAGGGAGGGTCTTCTCAGGGTGCCACCGGTAAGAGATTGTCGGCGGGTAACACCCAGGGATAGGGCCTTCTCAGTGGGGGCGCCTGCCCTTTGGAACCAGCTGCCAGTGGAGCTGAGGACTGCCCCCGACCTCCATTCCGCCAGGGCCTGAAGACCTGGCTCTTCGAGCTCTCTGGCCCAGGCTGAGGATTAATCTTATTTTAACTGGGGTTTTATTTATGCAGGGACAAATATAATTTTTTTAAATTTGTTTTTAACTTTTGTATCTTGGTTTTTTAATCACCCTGTAAACCGCCCTGAGTCCTTCGGGAAAGGGCGGTATATAAATGTAATAAAATAAATAAAATAAGTATGAAAATAGGTGGCATCTAAACTACCACATCTCCAGCATTTAGACTGTAGGTTAGGATATATATTAGACAACATTTTGGGATCCAAATGCCATCTATAAAACATTGTATAAAAATTTTCTCTTAAATTTTGAGCCTGAGTAAATTTAACATTTCTGACCCAGATTACCTCCCAAGTATCCAACGGAATTGGTTCCTGGATATTTTGTGCCCACTTTATCATACAATCTTTAACTAATTCCGTTTCCGAATCCAATTCAATTAAAACATTATATATCCTCTTTATATGCGCACGATTTGAATCTCTAATTTGTTTTACTAAGTTTTCATCTGTAGTTGTGATGCCAACCTTCTGAACCAGCTTCCACCTAGCTTTCAATTGGGTATATTGAAACCAAGAGTAACTTATGTTTTCTTGTTTTAACTCATCTAATGATTTAAGTTTCAGTTTCAGTTTCAGTTTTATTTAATTTGTATACCGCCCTTCTCCCTAGGGACTCAGGGCGGTTCACAGGGCACATATAAATAACAATACAAAAGTTAAAAAAAAGATTAAATCAATGCCCAATCAAAAACAATAATACAATTCTAAAACAACAATTTAAAACCCATAATCCCCCGTCAGGCCAGACCAGCTAATTCGAATAAGTGGGTCTTCAGGCCACGACGGAAAGTTCGGAGGTCTGATGCCATCCGGAGCTCCACCGGCAGTTGGTTCCATAATGCCGGGGCGCCCACAGAGAAGGCTCTCCCCCTGGGGGCCGCCAGTCGGCATTCCCTGACTGGAGGCACCCTGAGGAGGCCCTCTCTGTGGGAACGCACAGGTCGGAGGGGAGTTGACGCCGGCAGCAGGTGGTCCCCGAGGTAACCCGGACCCATGCCATGAAGGGACTTAAAGATCATAACCAAGACCTTGAACCTCACCCGGAAGACAACTGGTAACCAATGCAGCTCGCGGAGCAAAGGTGTAACATGGGAGTACCGGGAAACTCCCAAGACAACTCTCGCGGCCGCATTCTGTACCAGTTGGAGCCTCCGAGTGGTCTTCAAGGGAAGCCCCATGTAGAGAGCATTACAGTAGTCAAGGCGAGAGGTCACGAGCGCATAAGTGACCGTGCACAGGGCATCCCGGTCCAGATAGGGCCGCAACTGGCGCACCAGGCGAACCTGGGCGAAAGCCCCCCTAGTCACGGCCACTATATGATCTTCCAGGGTAAGCCGTGAATCTAGGAGGACTCCCAAGTTGCGAGCCCTATCCACGGGGGGTAGAAGCTCACCCCCCATAGAAAGAGATGGAACATTTTGAATGTCCCGGGATGCCGGAATGCACAGCCACTCAGTCTTGTCAGGGTTGAGTTGAAGTCTGTTCCTCCCCATCCAGACCCGAACCGCCTCCAGGCAACGGGACATCACAGCGAGGGCATCACTGGGGTGGTTTGGGGTCGAAAAGAAAAGTTGGGTATCATCGGCATATTGATGATACCCAACTCCAAAACCACGAATGATCTCACCCAGCGGTTTCATATAGATGTTGAAAAGGAGAGGCGAGAGAACCGACCCCTGAGGAACTCCACAAACGAGAGACCTAGGGGCCGATCTCTGCCCCCCTGCCAACACCGACTGCGAGCGTCCCAGGAGATAGGAGGAGAACCACTGAAGAACTGTGCCTCCCACTCCCAATCCCCTGAGACGCCGCAGCAAGATACCATGGTCGATGGTATCGAAAGCCGCCGAGAGGTCTAATAGGACTAGGACAGAGGAATATCCCCTGTCCCGAGCCCTCCAGAGATCATTCACCAGAGCGACCAATGCCGTCTCCGTGCTGTACCTGGGCCTGAAACCCGATTGGTAGGGGTCCAGATAATCCGCTTCATCCAGGACCAGAGGGAGCTGATGCGCCACCACACTCTCGACAACCTTCGCAAGAAAGCGAAGGTTGGAGACTGGACAAAAGTTGTTCAAAACAGCCGGGTCCAAGGCAGGCTTCTTGAGGAGAGGTCTCACCACCGCCTCCTTCAAGATGGTGGGGAAATAACCCTCACTCAAGGAAGCAGATATAACCGCCTGGAGCCAGCCTCGTGTCCTCTCCCTAGCTGCATAAACCAGCCAGGAAGGGCACGGGTCCAACAAACATGTGGAGGAGCTCAGCCTCCCCATAATCCTGTCCACTTCATCAGGGGTCACAGAGTCAAACTCTTCCCAGGTAACGTTGACAAGACCGCCCGTGTCCTGATCGCCTGACTCTGCCCAGTTGGAGTCCAAACCGGTCCGAATCCGAGCGATTTTATCCGACAGATGTTGACTAAATTCCTCGGCACGACCCTGCAAGGGATCCTCCCTCACCTCCTGATTAAGAAGTGAGCGAGTCACCCTAAACAGGGCGGCCGGGCGATTATCTGCGGACGCGATGAGGGTGGAGAAGTAATTACACCTCGCCACCCTCATCGCTGCGAGATAAGACCTAATGTAGGTTCTTAACCGCAACCGGTCGGGTTCGGATCGGCTAGACCTCCAACAGCTCTCTAGGCCCCGTTTCCGACGCTTCATCTCCCGGAGCTCCGCGGAAAACCATGGAGCTCGCTGGGATCTGCGCCGGGTCAGGGGCCGCAAGGGTACAACCCGGTCGAGTGCCTCAGTGGCTGCCCTTTCCCAGGCTTCCACCAAGACATCTGCCGAGCTGTGAGCAATGGAGGCAGGTGGGGACCCCAGCGCCGCTTGGAAACTATCAGGATCCATTAGGCGTCTGGGGCGGTACCATCTAATTGGTTCCGTGTCCCCACGGCGGGGGGTGGCAAAACGGAAGACCAGCCGCAGTAGATGATGATCGGTCCATGACAGGGGCATAATAAATGGAGAGCCCCCACCAAGATCATCCAACCACCGTCTAGATAAAAAAATCAGGTCAAGGGTGTGGCCTCCCTCATGAGTTGGTTCTGAAATTACTTGCGTCAGGTCCATGGCCGTCATGGAAGCCATGAACTCCCGAGCTAGCTCAGATGAACCTCCCAGGGATGGTAGATTGAAGTCTCCCAAAACTATAAGTTTGGGAAACTCAACCACCAAACCCGAGAGGGTATCGAGCAGCTCGGGCAGGGCTGCCGCTGTGCGACTAGGCGAAATGTACACCAGCAGCAAGCCCAACTGCGCCCCAGAACCAAATCTCACAAAGAGAGACTCACACCCGACTATCTGAGAAACGGTGGACTCCCGCGGACATAAGGTCTCCCTAATGGTAACCGCCACTCCCCCACCCCTACCATGAGCTCGTGGCCGGTGTAGCACCCGGAAGCCTGGTGGGCAGAGGTCAACCAAAGGGACCCCTCAGTTGCCAATTATTCCCTTCCAATCTAAGTAATTCCTTATAGGAAAACATATCCAAACTCATTCCCATAGATATGCCTTCTATCGTGTGTCCGGCAATTCCCCAAATCGGTATTTTATCATTTAACTTATAATAATACTTTTTCCAGACACGCAGCGAGGCACTTCTAAGAATATGAGATTTAAAAGCCCTGTCCACCTTTTTATCATAAAGCAAATATGCATGCCATCCATATACCAAGTCCCAACCCTCAAGGTGAAGTATTCTTTTATTAGTTAAATTAAGCCAATCGCTAACCCATATCAAAACCACCGCATCATAATACAATTTCAAATTAGGCGCCTTGAGTCCCCCCATTTTTTTCCCTTTCTTGAAGATGGGGACTACACCAGTCCTTTTCCAATCCTCAGGTTCTTCCCCGGTGCTCCAGGATTTTTGAAAGATATGGTGCAATGATTCTGAGATAGCATCTGACAGCTCCTTCAGAACTCTGGGATGTAATCTGTTTCATGATTTATATTTGTCAAGGTCAGATAGCTGTTCTCTTACCATTTTTTTGCTTATTTTAATTTTTGTTTCTATTATATCTTTTGCAGTGGTGTTTTTGGTATGTTGGGCCATACTTACTTACTTTTTAAACTTATATACCGCCCTTCTCCCGTAGGACCCAGGGCGGTTCACAAGGCAATTAAAACATTACAATACAAAAATTAATAACAATTAAAATAGATTAAATTTTCCTTAATTAAAATCTAAAACCCCTATAACTCTGATTAAAAACCCAATTACAATAAGTTAAAAAATTAAAAAAAATCCTCAGTCCTGGCCGGAAAGCTCAAAGAGCCAGGTCTTCAGGTCCCGGCGGAACGAACGAAAATCAGGGGCAGTCCTAAGCTCTACGGGTAACTGGTTCCAGAGGGCAGGCGCGCCCACAGAGAAGGCCCTCCCCCTGGGTGTTGCCCGCCGGCAATCTTTAACCGGCGGCACCCTGAGAAGGCCCTCCCTGTGGGAGCGCACAGGACGAAGGGAACTTGATGCCAGCAGCAGGTGTTCCCTCAGATATCCCGGACCCAAGCCATTTAGGGCTTTATAGGTCATCACCAGCACCTTGAGTTTCTTTTTGTGTGAAGACTGACACAAAGTATGAGTTAAGCAGCTCTGCTTTCTCCCTATTACCTGTTATTTCCTTGCCATCTTCTCTCTTTAGTGGGCCTACAGTTTCCTTGACTTTTTGCTTGTTGTTAATATATTGGAAGAAACTTTATTATCCTTGATTTCTGTTGTGAGTCTTTGTTTGTTCTAAGCCTTTGCTTTCCTGACTTCTGCTTGTCTGCTTATAATCGGCCTTAGTTCTGTTCCGCTCTTTCCATTTTTTGTATTTGTCCTTTTTCTCTTTCAGTTTGTCAGAGATATCTTGAATTTCTTGCTTTTCTTTCTCAATGGTATTGTGCTGGTCTGGGCTTTTATGATCGCATTTTTCAGAGTTTCCCACGCTTCTTAGGTTGTTTTCCCCTTTAGGAGTTTCATTCATGGGATCTTTCCTAGGTTTTCTCTGAGTTTGTTAAAGTCAGCTCTTTTGAACTTCAAGACCCTGGTTGGATTGTTTTCTATTGCTAGTGTTTGCATTATATTAAATTCCAGTATGACATGGTCACTTTCACTCAAGGTTTCAGTAACTTCAACTCCCTCTATCACTTCTTCTCTATTAGTAAGAATTAAGTCCAGTATGGGTTTATATCTAATTCCCACCTCCACCGTTTGGATGACAAAGTTGTCGGTTAGGTTGGTTAGGAATCTGTTTGATCTTCCGCTTGCTGTAGAGTTTGTCTCCCAGTTGATATCTGGATAGTTGAAGTCTCCCATTACTATTGTGGTATGCTTCATAAATAAGTTTGTTAACAGGTTGGGAAAGAGTTCATCTATTTCTTCTGATTGGTTGGGTGGTGAACAAGCATTGAAAGAATTAAATGAAGTTAAACAACAATTAATTTATTGGAAATGACAAAACTTCAAAAGTGTCATGATTCCAATAGATGAAGCCAATTAAAAGAACTTCAAGGCAAAGATTTCTTCCTTAAATAACATTTTATTCAGGAAACAAAGTATCGGCACTTACATAGTTGAACCCAAGACTAAAGTTCCTTCCCCTCTGATACAATGTAACAAGTTGGAATTCCCACCCCAGAAAGGCTGTCATAAATCACATTCACCAATTATTTTAAAATGCGGGCTCTCCTCCCTACTTTTCCTCCCACCAAAACTTTACCTAGAATTGACCTTGAAGCTCACCCAGCTTCAATTGTTTAGACTAACTGAAAAAGCTCAAGCATTTCCCCCTTCCCCCCTTCCACATCTGAGAATCCCAAACAACAGAAAAGCACAAAGAAAGCAAAAGGTAAAATGGCTGCAATTTCTTAATTGTCACAGCGTTGACAAAAAGAAGATAAAATATGTCAAAACCATTTTGAAAATGAGAACCAACCAAACTCTGGCAGATCAAGAAAAGATGGGAAGAGAACGGAGGAAGGAAAGGGAAACATACTATGATATGCAATAGTAGAAATACTGAAGAAACAAATTTGGAAACATAGACTCATAGTCCCTCGACTTGCGACAGCAATTGAGACCAGAATTTCAATTGGTAAGCAGTGCAGTCGTAAAGCACAACTGCATCGCTTAGTGACGGCAATCCTTGCAGTTGCCATCATTAACGAAATCCCACTGTTTTTACACTAGGCAACTTCCTGCTTGCTCCGTGGCTCTCAAGCAGGCTGGCCGGTGGGGGAGGGGGCTCAGGGAGCCTGCATGGGGCTGTGGGCGAAGCTGGCATGGCGGGAGGGGAGAGAGGCTGGGGGAGGGGAGGCTTCCCCCAGGGACTGGTGATCTTCCCTGCCGGCGGCGGCTTCCCCACTGACGTTCTGTGGAAGTCAGTAGTGAAAGCAGCTGCAAATGGCGAACACATGCTTGTGGCTGCTGCAACCGGTCATAAGTGCGAGGCAGTTGCCCAGATTGTGACCACGTGACTGCAGGGATGCTGGGACAGCTGGAACTCTGAAGACGGGTTCAACCTGCCAATCCTTTAGAGCCACTGGAACTTCGAGTGGTTGCTGAAAATATGGTCATAATTCAAGGATTACCCGCACTGAAAACTCAGAGAGCTTGCACTGATTTTAATGCTGAGATGCTCTAAACACAGAAGGAAAGAAACATTAAGCTTCTTCCTTCGATAAATATGATTTCCCTCTGCAGTGCCCGTAAACTGCCATGCAACAAAAAATGAGCAGTTCCACAACTAGATGAACAGGTTCCACCAGGGTAAAATAAAAAGATTTGTTTTGCTGAGAAAAACATGAATGGGCGAAAAAAAAGTTATTTTCTACCCAGTGAACTAGCTTATTCAAATCACTTTTGCATCTAGTTCTTTTGCTTCCTGTATTTTCTGAAGTCAGAGTAGCCTCCTTAAAACCTGTCAGTTTGGCAGGCGACAATGTTAACAGGTATGTGAATTACAATGCCATGCTTTTTAATTAACTTGCATCATTCTACTTTATTATTGTTAGCTGCTGGGACTCTTAATAGATCCAGTGACAGGTACATAAACAGTAAGCCTTCAAATCCCAGTTATTATTTGCTAACAGAGACTTATAATTACCATGCATGAATTTTTAATGATCACTCAACAGAGACAGGCCTGAATTCCTGAGTGCTGGCAGCCCCATTCAGCAAATAAGGTACATCAAATCATGGGTGGCATAACATCTATGCCAATCATACAAATGTGAACCAGTGGCCAGAAGAACTCAGCCCCTCCTGGGCAAGGAGAGGCCACAGGGATACCTGCAAGGCTCTGGTGAGAACTATTCTAGCCATCAGCTGGATAAGTCACTCAGATTTGTTGAGAGTTGGAATCTGACTGTACCGGCCCTTTGCAATTGCTTGAGGCACAGCCTGGCCCAGACATTGGGCAGAGTTCAAGCCTTCTGGCCCTGATTTGAGAAGCAAACAGGGTTCTCAATTATTTCAGATCCCTGTTCCTCCTGGTTGACCAAGTCTTCTGGGAGGTGAGGAGCTCTTGGGTCGACCTCTGCCGGAGAGTATGGTCCCCTCTGCCTTGAAGCCCATTGCTGGACCCAGCAGATCTGACCTTTTTATACAATCTTCCGCCTTCCCTTTTTAGAGAAGGTTGCTGGTTTACAGCTCCTGAAAGGAACAGATGATCTGGAATCAGCCCAGTGACAACGCCCGAAGTGGCGCTGATCGCCCTGGGCAACCTCTGGCAGGTCCATCCTGGTCCTCCTTGATCTCACTTGATACCACTGATTGTGGCATCCGTCTGGCCTCCCCTAGGATATTCGGAGTGGGGGGCACTGTATCACGCGTGCCTTCTCCTTCCTTCCAGTCAGCATTGGCAAGGAGATCAAGCTCGAAGCCCGTGTCTGTGGGGCGTTTGGGGGCTCTACCTCATCAGTTCCCTTTTGAAATGACTCCTCCCTGAACAGGGGGTTGGACTGAGAGACCTCCAAGGTCCCTTCCAATTCTGTTACTACCATCCCTATTTGTTACCCAGCTGTACCCTTCTTGGCTGACCAAGCAACACTGCCAAGGTCCCAGGCTGTGAAGGTGCTTTGGTTCAACTCTGGCAAGCGGATGTGGTGGGTTTAAAGCCCCCCCCCCGGGAGATTTCCCCTCTTTGACACTTCCCCAGTCAGAATCAGCATGCAGCCTGAAGGTTCTGCTGGCTCCTGCGCAAGGGCGAGTAGCAGCCACGGTTAGGGGTGCCTTTGCGTAGGCTTGGCTTGCGCACCAAAAGAGCCAGTTTCTGGCTCGTGAGGCTCATGCCAGAGTCACCTCCCAACTGATTGCCATAATGGCCTCTACATGGGGCTGTCCTCGAAGAGCATTTGGAAGCCGCCACTGGTCCAGAATGCAGCAGCGCAGGTAGTTTTCGTTATCTCTTGCTACATCCCTACTCAGCAAGCTGCACTGGTGTGATTCAAGGCAGTTGTAATCCATAAACTCCTGCATGGCAGAAAGTCAGGCTATTTGCAGTTATCAATGTAAACCGGACCAGGAAACAGACAAGCCTCAACCCTAACCACCTTTATTAGAATATCTGTAGTCACAAAACCTTGTAAGTATTGGGAATGGAAGGCTGCTTTCATAAATCTCTACCTTGGTAGGAACTTAAGTTTATGTTTACCTGTTTATTGCCTTGGTAATAGGACTTCGCTCTCCCCTCTAGAGTAGGACTGCCTTTCTCCCATGGTTTTTGCCTGACCTAGTTGTGGCACTGAGTGGGGCAAGCAGTGGGGCGTGGTTCGGGTCCCCCTCCAATCATCCCGTTGGACCCACAAATCATGATTTCTTTGTGGCAACGCCTGCCTTATGGAACAGCATCCCCACAGATATAGGGAGCCCTGACTCAGTTAGCCTTTCGCAAGGCCCCGAGAACCTGGCTTATTTCCCAGGCATTTGGGTCAGGAGTTTAAGAGAGCTCCGTTGTTCATGCAATTGTACGGTTGCATTGCACTATTTACCTTGGACATCCTGGGCTACTATTTTTAACTGTTATCTTTTTAATCATTTTATAAACCCCAGATTAGGAGCATAGTGGGGTGCACGACTGTACAGGGAAGCTGCAAATGAGTGCTAAGGAATGTGGGTGGGGGCCACAAGTGGGTGGGGGCTGCAGACACTACTTGCTATGGACTGGGGCTCCTCGGAAGAAAAAGCAGAGGGAGTGACTTGCAATCTTCCCTGCTGGCTCCTCATTGGCACTGCTTACGAAAAGCGGCAGGAAAAGTTGCAAGCAGCGACAACTGCATGTGACCATGGGATGCTGCAGCCACTGTAGCTGCAAGCTGGTTGCTACGCACCCAAACAGCCATGCCGGGCCCCGGGAGCGCTGCCACAGCCAGAACCTAAAGGGCTGATTGTAAAAAGCACTCATTCAATGCTGTCATAACTTTGAACAGTTGCTGAATGAGTGGCTGCAATGTGAGGAGTGCCTAAGAATAGTGCCAGACTCAATACGTGGATCGTGTGAACAGGGTAGAAACAGTGCAGGCTCTGCTTTCTCTGCGTCTGCATTTCTCTACAGTTACAAAACTTGTTATTTGTCGGTAACATGTAACCCCAGGTACAGGAGGCAACAATAAAGAGGCTATCAATATACATGAATATTTGGAGCATTTTCTCTGCTGCTCATCCCCCACTCCCCTTGCCTTTCAAAAGAGTTGTGGCGATACCTTGAGGAAAGAGGCTGCTGTTCCTGCTTTTGGAAGTTTCGTTACTGCAGACGTTGTGGAACTGGTCTCTGTTTTAACTTTCTCTACCATTTGCATTTTAGTTATTCCAGGCACTTTGGGCACCGAACTAATAATCCGGCTTGCTTTCTTCATTCTTGGCTGCCTGCTCGATATACATTTACTAACAATCTGCAGAGAGAAAAGAGATTTTCAAAAACTGAGGGCACACAAACTATTCACACACCTGAAAACAGCCCCTCCCTGCCTACTACTTTCTGCACAGGCTACAAATCCTACAGCAATTCCTTCAGTCTCCCCGGACCATGCTCCGCTCAGCCCAAACCCAGCAGCCTTTTGAACACTGACACCATTTGGCTTGGTCAGTATCAATACCGCACGAGGACTGAAATTGCACTAAAAATTGTTTGCATTCTGTAAGTGTGATGGAAATGTTTCCTCTTACACCTTAAACCTGTTTTTCTTCTTTCTGCTTTTCCCAAATTCAGAAGACCGCTTGCCCTGCACTTTGTGACTTCGAAGCTAAGCAACAGATAGATCTGAAATCTTTATCCACTCTGATTCTCAGCTCTCCAAGGATATTTATGAATTTGGAGCAATAGCGCTATTGAGGCCCTTAACTGAAAATATGAGAAGATTTAATAATCAGAACATTAGTGCAAGTTACGTTTGCTTTAACACTTCCTTTCTGAAATCTGTAGAGTTTTTGAATCTATAGTGTGTTTATGGACTAGGCCAAGGCACCAAAGTTTCTTTCATTTCCCTGTATCTGCAATTTCGTATGTACATTCAAGAAAAAATGAGAACCAACTTTTTTCATGTAGAAATAAAATATAAATAGAACAAAGATAATTAGGTTTTCAAACAAGGTTAACACATTATTGGGCAAAAGCTCCATCATTATAACTGAAATAGTTAAAATACCTACATACTTTTCTTATAATAATGCCACAAGATTTTTGCTATAATTACTTAGTCTTGTTATTTGTGCCAGTATTTGACAGAATGTTAAGTTTAAAGCCGGTTTGGCCGTTATTAATTTGGCTGCAGTGACTCAAACTGTAGTCATCCTCCTGCCAGATTATTACAATTCATTCCACTAACGGCTGGGCAGTTTCTGTTTATGTGCCGCTCTGTTACTGAACATGAGCAAAGTTGGTGCTCTCCAGCATCTATTCTGCACAATCCACACTGGTGGTCTTTGCTGCATTTCCAACCTACGTGAAAAGGTTTCCTTGTTGATTTAGAAGCCCAACGCTTGGGCTTGGAACGCTTCTCCCTTGACTAGCCAATGAGATCTCTAAGTAGGATTACTCGGAGAAATATTAAGGTGGTACGAGTGTTACGGAACTCGTGTTCACCCCTTTGGAAACTCAGCAGCAGGTCCAGTTTGGCATCCCTTTACTTGGGTTTTGGGGTCTCTTGATGCAATAATTGTAGAATCTAATACACACACAGGATTTATTTTTCAAGTACTAATTAATACGTTGTAGTATTACCCCATGAGAAGTGCCCTGCATCCCTTGCCCGAGCCCACTGCTGCAAGAGCAGTCTTCAAGAAGCCATGCCTCCTAGAGAGGCTCTTGAACCCCAGCCTGCAAAAGGGCAGGGGGAACGGGGGAAAATATATCCCAGTGCTGCAAGGGGTGCACAAAGGATCCCCCCCCGAACAGCAGGCCCCGGGTCCCTTCTTGGCAGGTGGCAGCACCCACTTGCCCCTCCTGCCTTCCAGTCTGCAGGACATTTCTGTGACCCCTCCCCACATGTAGCAGAGAGACAGACCAGACAGGAAACATGAACAGATAAGCTAATTCTACTTTACTCTGAAAAGGCAATTAGAATCAAACAGAATCTTGCATGTCTGAAAGTACAAATCTCCCCGCTGCCTCCTTTACAGCCTGGAAAGGTAGGGAGGGTCCTTCACCCCGGAGTCTCCCAAGGTCTTTACCACATCTTACAGGCGAGTCCAGGCAGGGCAGGCCAGCTGGGAGGAGGCGGTTGTAAATAAAGTCTGACTTGAATTTTAATAAGGGACTTTGGGGACACGGTGACAGTCGTAAATTCAAGGGCAGGTTTCAAGTTGATTTTTTTTTAATTTCAAATGATTGCTGAACTGTTAAACGAAGACTACCTGTACGTACTAAAGTTTCCTTAAACTGATTAGATCTGCAGCACATACAGGTAATATATTTTGAAATACTGTTGTCCACTAAACTGGATAGTTTTAGCCAATGACCAATTGTTTTTGCAAGCATTCTTTTCACAGAGCCACTTTTGCAATAGAGAGGTTGCAGGAGGTCCTGATTACCTCCGAACTTTGACCTGCAATCATGTTTTGGTCAGGACTAAGCTCTAGGATGCCCAGTTTTACAATGCGGAAAGAATGGAGCCCGTACATGGTAGGAAAAGAAGGCACAGGTACTTCATGGGACCAATGCCAACCCTTACTCAACCTGCAAGGGCTCTGCCTTCCTTGGAGACTAATTTGCCCAGGATCTGCCATGTTCTTTTCTAGTAAAATGGCCACAACCAGAACCCAGGCCAAGAAAAAATGCTTCTGTATCTTAATATGCACTCTATTTAAATATTCATTTAATCAGACAAACTCTTACTCAGAGCCACATCTTATTATGCTATTTGGAGAGATAAGATGTTGGGATCACACAAAGCTCAATCTGCTTCTAGTTAAGCATCTTTTTCCTATGGTGATGAACCTGGCAATAGCAGTTCAGAGATTAATTCTAGTAATATTAGCCCCTTGCAAACCGATGGTACTCTGGGGACCATCAAACTGCAACTTGGTTTTGCTTACCCTCAGAACAACCTATCAATCGTGTGAATTATGTCCACCCTCATCCTGTAACATCATTTGCTATTTGACTGGATGCCACACATAGTACAGGGATTCCTCAGTTAACGATTATTTGTTCAGCGATTGTTCATACTTGTGATTGTGCTGAATGAGCAATAGACACAACAGGTCCTCAGCGTTCCAGCCATCACAGCATCCCCATGATCACACTTTGTGACCTCATTTGGCAGCTTCCTACAAAGTCAATGGGAAGTCAACAGGAAGTTGCAAGTCCTAGTCATGTGAGATTATTGCTTAATGACCTGTGTTGTCCTCCCTTAACAATGGCAACTGGGACTGCTGGAACTGATGTCAATAGATGGCGTGGTCACATGATGTCCCACTTTATGACTTTATTGCTTAGCAACAGCAATTCTGGTTCCAACTACCCTCATTAACCCAAGTATTTGTGCTTGTCCATATCCTTTGGTGGAGCGAAGGTGGTGGTGGTGCATCCATCCTTGTGCTCCTTGACCTCTCAGCAGTATCAGCAACCATGGTATTTTTCTGCATAGGCTGGGGGCACCCTGTTATAGTGGTTTGGTTCCTTCTTCAGTGATCACTCCCAACTATGTTGATGGAGTGGAAGAACGGACTGTCCCTGTGACCACCCACTCGTGGGGTGACTCAGAGCTTGACACTCTCCCTTCTCCTGTTTAACCTCTAGATGAAACCACTGGTTCAAACCATCCATCAATTTGGTATCAACAGTACAAGGTTCCTGCCGTTTTATATCTCAATCCATAGGCATATGAAGCAAAAGATGCTTGCTACTGCTGGTGCTACTGCATTTTGAATCAACTGGTGTGTCTTCAAGGCCAGCCCATGTAGAGTGAAGTTGTCAAGGTGTCGATGCAGTGTCTGGAAACTGTTCAGGTCTGATGGAAAAGAACAGACTTTGGGTCAATCCTGAAGAGGTTGACTAGACTGAATGGCTGTTTGGTCCCCTGGATCAGTGAGGTTTCATTAAGTCTTGGATAGGGACAATTTGTGACTGATGGGAGTTCATCTTGTGTGCCCAGTGCGTTCCTTCCTTGACTGGGAAGTCCTTCAGATGGTCACTCATGCCCTGATCACCTTGTAACCGGATTACCGTAATGCACTCTTCACTAGGCTGCCCTTGAAGATTGAACAGTTGGTTCAAAATGCAGCAGCACCAGCAATAGCAGGCATTTTTGCCCAGGTAAGTCCATATATAAGTATTATTGGTTGACAGTTGGTTTCTGGGTGATGCTGATTGTCACCTACAAAGCTTTTCAATTCATACGATGTAGTTATACAAGGGACCAAAATCTACAATTTTTTGTTGATGTACTCCAGGTCCCCTCTTTTGTAAACTGGCCAGAATTTTCTGGAATAGTAGCCATAACACATTTAAATAAATGATAATAAACAATATTCAAATCCCCCCTTCCTCTCCCTTCCATTCCTTCTCAAATAATTCCAGCCAATTGCATGCCCATGCCTACTGTTCTAATGATAAATGCACCCACAAACTCTGCATGGTTTACTGGAATTTTAATTACAGGATATCAGAATGCTTGAAACAACATGGAAGGAGCACACTAAATCTTGTCCAAAGCTTGGAACAAAGTGCTGGAATGGAAGGTACTTTATTCCAAGTTCAGAACAGTATTAACTTTTCCGCTGTGTTTATTTTAAATCTGAGAATAAACTCAAAAACAGTTACACGTACTCAACAGTAAACTGTGAACAATGTCAATCTTTGAATACTCCAAAGAGCACACAGGGGACTTGCAAGAAATAGTATTTATTTTATTTTACAGCAAAAGGGAGGGTAGAAGAGAAGTGGGCTGTCATAAGACAGCTCAATGAAGACCAAACATATATAGTTACTACTGAATGTAGAGAGGGAGAAAGAGGTTGCAATATTACTAGCTGGCTCTAGCTTGCTGCAACATTTTGTTGTGGTCCAGCTTGCAATAAGACACATTTAGCTGGACAGACACAAGCATGCCATATTTTGTATACACCCAGTTCTTGCTATGAATTATGTTAATTTGCACAATCACATTTGAATCAAAAGCTTGAGCAACAGCTTTAGCAAATCATTTTTTTAAGAGGCCAATAAACAAAAACTTCTCATTGGTTTCCACCTGAATACTGCAGTTTCATCCTATATTTTACAGGGATTTCGGATTTCATTCTGATCTTTACTTAAGAGACAGATCTGCCAGAGACTTTATTTGTTCCAACCCAATTAGTCCTCCTGCTTTAATCTCATTACCCAAATCTCATATACTGGACTCCAGATGCCCAGCACAATTCAGATTCTGTGTTGGAATTATGGGTACAAAGATCTCCAGTGACTTAAACTATGTCAAGTCCCAATTCTCTTCCTTAAAATGACTGATAGGTTCGTCATGGAACAACATCCCCATCACACTCCAGGAATCTGGGACTTTTACTGATTAATTGCCCATGAGAGGCGTAGATGGAAGAGGGACACGGCCACGAGAGTAAGTAAAGGGCAGTCAAGTAGAGCAACAGAGAAATCCTGGTTGGGCATCATTATGATGCTTAGCTTGTGAATTAACTTTTTCCGAAGAAATAAAACACAGATATACAATTTTAAACATCCAGGTCAAAGTCGCCGTTCCCCCTACCGAGCCTTTCCTCCATTCAAGCATCTAGCCCCAAATCAGAGATAAAAACGCGCACGGACCGATTCTCTTCTTCCACGAAGGGCTTGCACCAACCTCCCCCCAAAGGCCCGGCTCTCCCTGGGGCGGCGTTGCCTCGGAGCTAAGCCGGCGCGGGGTGGGCAACTCCGGGCTGCTCATCAGGATCGATCCATTAACTGAGATTTGCGGGCAGCCGGCGTCTCCTCCTTCCTAACCGGGGCCACTTTTGAGATGGGCGGACTGCAATTCCCAGGATGCCGAGCGACGCCGCCTGGGGAATTCTGGGAGTTGCGGGGCACAACACCTCAGCGGTCAGGCCGGGAAGCGCCTGGAAACCCCCCCGCCCCTCCCTCTGCGCGCCCCCCGCCCCGCCCGGGAAGCCGCCCGAAGAGCGCCCCGGCGACCCTCCGCGCGGCCCACCCTGCCCGGGCCGCCTCAGAGCCAGGGCCGCCCGCCGCGCGGCCCTCGAGGGCCGGCAGCTCCGCCGCGGACTGGCCGGGCCCAGCTGCCCCGCCGCCGAGCTCCCCGGGCCTCAAAGGCCGAGCGTGCCAGCGCCCCGGCCTTACCTGAAGCGCCGCTGCCTCCTTCCGCGGAGGGCGACCGGGCGGGCGCGGCGCTTCTTCGCTCCCTCGGCGCGCTGGGCGCCACCGCGCAGGCGCCGACGGGGTCGCAACTGCACGCCCCGCCCCCAAGCCTGGCGAGGGGAGCGCGCACGCGCCTAGGGAGGGGCGGGGCCAGTCAGCTGCTGCCGCTGCTGCTTCTTCGCCGGCTGTTCCGTGTCCCTCCCTCCGCACATTCACCGTTCCTTCCTTTTCCTATCCGCGGCTCCTCCGCAGGGCTTGGGCAGGCAGAGGGAAGTTGCCTCCCGGGCGTTCCTGGCCGGTGCACGGAAGGCCCTCGCTGCTGGCGCCCTCCCGGGCGGGCGCTGCCCGGTTCAGGTGGTGGGAGCCTCCAGCCAGGCGGGTTGGGCTGGCTGGTCGCGGAGGGCTGAGCTTCGGTGGCCCTTCCGGACCTCCTCGACGTTTGCCCCCTTCTGGCTACTGGCAAGCACGGAAGCGCCGCCTGAAATCAGAAAATGCGTGGTCTTCCTTTTGAGGTGGGTCCGAGGGAAGCCCAGGCAGCGACTCCCCTCTGGAAGCCAGCGGGATTTTGAGGGCCAGGAGATGAAAGCAGGAAACGCCACTTTTGAGTGACAACCCAATTCGGTTGGGAGGAGGAGAGGGAAAGGTGGAGCTCTCCCCTCCCCTACACACACATGCACGCACGCACAAGTATGTCTAGCACTTAGCCCTTAGACTTATATACCGCTTCACAGGCCTCTAAGCGGTTTACAGAGTCAGCCTCTTGCCCCCAACAATCTGGGTCCTCATTTTGCCGACCTCGGAAAGGATGGAAGGCTGAGTCAGCTGTGAGCTGGTCAGGATCGAACTGCTGGCAGTCAGCAGAGTTCGTTTGCAATGCTGCATTCTAACCATTGTGCCACTATGGCATGTATGGTTTTGCTATCTTATTACCAGGTTGCGATAGGAAAGCTACACATCCATCCTGGTGTTGTAAGCCCTCCGCTGCTGGGGGAGCTTCCAGAGAGGCTCTGTTAAGCTTCCAGGTGCTGTGGGCGGAATATGAACATGCACACCTGTCAGCGCCTCACTCTTTTCCTTTAGGAGTTGCCCAAGCCAAGGAAAACACACATTTGAGGCCGGGAAGTGCTTCAGGGCAGGTATCGGCACAGGGCTGGTGCTTCACCTCAGACCCGTTTTGCTAGAATCAGGCAGCTTTCTTTAAGGAGATCCTTGGCAGCCGGTTTGCTGGCCTTCCTGGCAGGTGGGCCTCAGGTAGGGATCCTCAGAAGCATCCTTGGAGACAAATGCCAGCTTTTTCCTAATGCTGGGGATCAGTACCCGATCCTCACCTCCAAGAGATTCTTATGTACAATTCACAGCATCTTCCTATTAGGGCCACTTCAGTTGCTGCTTCAAGTCGTAACAGCCTTAGAATGCCTGACCTAGAAAGTAGCAGCCATAATCTCCACAGGTGGGGTTGAAACGGGCATTCCCAGACAAGCTTTCTGCTTCCTCCCTCCCTTGTGCCCCCCCCACCAATTAGAGAGAGGTTGGCACAAACAACCCAAGATTTACCCAAGTAGAACAGAAGAATTGGGAGCCATCTCTTGGTCTCTTCTCAACAGTCCCACTAGGAGTGCAAAGCTTCATGGAGGACACTGTGCTGGTGGAGTAAAGCTCGCACTATTGACTCAAGACTCAACTGAAGCCTTCCCCCGAGAGGACCACCTCCATGCCCTCTGAGCCTGTTACTCCCCGGGAGACCTTTGTACGGCACCTACACGCCACTCTTTGTAGCGCACCGTCAGCTTCTGTCTTAGGCTTCAGGCAAAGCCTCTTGAGAAAAGGAATTTCCAACAGGACTAGGTGTCAGGGCTGGATTGCTAAGATGCATAGGGAGGAAACGGGATTCTAAGAAGCCCTTCGTGGACCACGAGAGCCTACAAAAATGCCAAGATCACTAACACAGGTGTCTGATGGAGAAGTGGACCATTCCCATAACAAACCAAAGATGGATGATTGGGCAGAGCTGGTTTTGCTTCTTCAGTTCTGAGATGTGTATTCAATAAAGTTTATCTTTTATGGCACTTCAAAGCCTTGAAGATTCCTTAGTTTTGAGTTTGCGAGTTAGATGGCTGACATTAGGGTGTTTTCTAGTGTAACACACACACACACCCAGAGAGAGAGAGAGAGAGAGAGAGAGAGAGAGAGAGAGAGTTTTGGAATGTCCACTCCACTCCACAATGCCCTGCTTCATTCTGGGCCAGTGTTTCTCAAACTTGTCAACTTTGTTGATTTTCACAGTATATGCCAGACACTGTCATATCTTTCCAGCTTGCTCAAAAAGGATCAAGCCATAATGGGTTAAAGTTTTAGGCAAGTGAAATGCAAGAATAAATCAACCAGGCTGGATTAATAAACTATTAACTTTACATTCAAGTGCTTTAGGGCTTGTATAGCTTCCTAGGTATGTGGGGGTCAAAGAGGAATTGCTGGCAAGCCCCTCTTCTCTCTGGTCAGTTGGGGAAGAGAATTCCTCTGCAGAAAACAGCACATTTGCATTTGCCACATTAGTGCCTTAAGAAAGTGTTGGGTGTGCATGAATGTAGTTGGAATTTTAAGATCCTGTTAGTGCTGCCTTAGGGACTGAATCCGTCTAGGACAGGGGTGTCAAACTGCCAGCCCGCAGGCTGGACGCATCACAAGGAAACCGCACCCACCCCATTGCCGGCAATGGGAAAAAAGCTCCGCTATGTCACGCGACAGCACGAGTTTGACATGTCTGCTTAGGAAATTGAGTCAAAAGGCTTGTCCTACTTCCTCTAAAAGCTGTGCTTACAAGACACATCGATAATATGACTTACACAACTGAGTTTTCCAGGTTTACATCGGCTAACTACATGGGCTGGATTCAGCAGTAAGATCGTGCATCAACCATAGAGGGTTACGGTCAGTATAATCATTTCAAGGGTTGTTTTCATCTTATGAGTGGACTTGTGGAACCTCAGTGACTCTAGGATGCTGTGATGTTCCCAAAGTGACACCGTGTCTTTTTTCTCCTTTTATGCATGAACAGTAATCATACATATATATTGAAATTATAAATGAAAAAAGGCACCAGGCTTTGAACTATCAAGTCAGCAACGGACACATCCTGAACAGGATTCGCACCTTGTACGGCTGGAGTCTCTGTATAAATGGGGCATAGCATCCTCCCCTCCCTGACTGTGGGCCCCCAAATCAAACACAGTTGACCGGCTGTAAGCTGAGGGCATATACTGCTCCAGTATCTGATTTTTTAAAAATATAAATGATGCTGCGCGTTTCAATGGTTAGATGGCCCTAGACATTTGTATTTGAACATAGATCTTTTAACATTTATTTTTTATTGTGTTTTACTAATCTAGGTGAAATATTAATATATATTGCTAGTCCATGTATGTTATGCCATATGCTAAATAAATAATAAATTGAAACTAGTGAATAAGACTTATCTGATGGACGTTTGAATGGTGGCTAAGCTTTCTTGTGATGGGCTGGCTTTGAGGACAATAAGATTGCCTAAGTGTAGTCCATTCCTATAGAATGAAGTAGAAGCTCCTGGTGTGGAAAAAAGCTTCTGCCTGACAACTGTGACCTTCAAAACTACAGGTAGATCCTTGATCAGTAGAGTAGAATCCAGATACCAAAAGATTTGCACAAACAGGATGAGGGGAGACTTGCCGAGGGACAAAGCTCACGGGGAAAGGACAATCAAAGCTGTGCAAAATTGGTTCTTGACTTTTATCATTTCATCATTAAAGACATGGGAGGGGGAGGGTTTTGTAACTGGCTGTCTTTGGACAACACATTTAATGTTAATTTAATCATGGTTTATTCAAACCAGTTTCCTAGGTTTACATAACACACTGAATCACAAACTAATCCCATGGGCTGGATTGGCACAAAATTGCATCATCTGCAACATCTTCCAGGTGTTGGGATTGTATCTCCAGCAGGAAGTCATTCAGCAACAGCCAGAGGTTGTGCGTTGTTCATTCATGTAAGATTAAAACATAGTCGGCTATTTTGCAATTCAGTGTTTTGTACAAATACAGCCACTGGCTGTTTTAAAGTAAAGCAGGGTCAAGGAAAATTATTCTTGGAGCAACTTCACAAAGAAAAATAGAAAAATAGAAGGGACTGGAAGAACTTGAGGGATTTGATGTTGCTACTTCTTGGAAAGAAAATGAGCTCAGTTCCATTTGAGGCATTCGTTTCTGAAGCACAAGATTATCACTTTTCAGAAAAGCATAGGTTTATAATTAAAACTGAAATTAATGCTTAAATTATACAATCTCTTCCATACCTACATGCCTGCATGTAAAATTTGCCTGGCTATCAAAGCAATCCTCTTGCAGATCACCAACACACACTGTCTCCCTTTTATCTAGGTTCATCAACTCAATACCAACAGAACTATATATAAATAAAAAATGCCAGAAAGGGCAGAGAAGCAGAACAGATTGGCCCATTTCCCTCGGTGGGATGGCTTTGCCAATTCCTGCAGCTCTGGATATGGAATAACAATGCAAGGGAGAAACTGCAGTCATTCAGCAATCGTGCTGCTTAAAGGAATCAATAAAATAAATAAAAGCCCTTAAAACTTTTAATTTTCAAGACATGCCTCAAGTTCACAAAACAACACTGTGGCCTTCCTTAAACCTGTTATGACTTTTAGTGACTCAAAGGAGCTTTATTAATGCTCCCAATCTCTACAACCCCATTAGGCCAGCATTAATTTGATACCTACTGGACCTCGTAAGGAGGACTGGAGAGCCTACAATACTTGTTTGAGGATTCAGAACAGAGTCCAAATACTTTGTTGGGACTCTAGGGAATTTGGGGAGGATTCCCCCTTATTCTGTGAGTGAATAGCTGATGCTTAACCTTGAGCAAGGTTCAGCAGGAAAGGATAACACTGCAGGCAAAGTGTAGGAAACTCCTGGGCCAACATGTGGCCTTGAATCATTTCAACAAGATGACCAAAGGCATTCTCCTTTTCTCTGCTAGATGACAACTGGGGGTCCTTCAGTTCTGATGAACCAACCTGTTATCTAAATACTTTAGGTCAGCGGTAGGCAGCCTCGGCTCTTTTATGACTCATGGACTTCAACTTCAGGAATTCTGGGAGTTGAAGTCCATGAGTCATAAAAGAGCCGAGGTTGCCTACCCCTGCTTTAGGTCCTCACAACCTGGGTGCCCTTTCCCCTGTCTCTTCATAATGGAATAACCTACAATAGTTACCTTAGAACAGGGGTCTTCCAACTTAGCTGTTTTATGACTTGTGGACTTCAACTCCCAGAATTCCTCAGCCAGGCAAGCTGGCTGAGGAATTCTGGGAGTTGAAGTCCACAAGTCATAAAACGGCCAAGTTGGAAAACCCCTGCCTTAGAAGAATAAATATATGGCTGGCTAATGGAATGAGAAAGCTTCATTACAGGGTTATTGAATATTTTCTGCCTCAAATAATAGTAATAAAGAATATGATCACATTTAGCTTCATTTTTAAAAAAAAAAAAACCTTACATAAATGATTCCATTAAGAACTCTTAATTCACTGAGGTGCCCTTCAGAAGGGGCCTTCTGTGGATGAACCTTCTTCTTCAACTGACACAAAGATAGAAGCTGCTTTTTGACCCTGGAGGTGATTCAAAGCCGCAGACAGCTTGATCCTCCATGTCTGAAAGCCCCTTTCCTTGGGAAAAAAAATTCCAGTTTTAACAAAGGACGACCAAGGGCATGTCTGCAAAAGGCTTATGTATCTCATCTTCATAAACCTAAGTACATCACCATCCAAACTAGGACATCAGAACAGAGTTCTAACTTCTAGACTTCTGGGAGGAAAAAGCAATATGGAATTCCTATTTAAATATTTTCTGGTATGAGAGATGCTGTGATAGTCAGACACCACAAGCTGGCCACTCCCGTGATGGGCTATTTCCCAGTGTTCAAATAGCTGGATTTTAACTCAAGGATCAGAGCAGCTATGGAGGCTCTTGCTTCTGTAGTGATTTTTAGCCCCCTTTAACAAGCAGAATTCCATTACTTGCCCAAATTATGGGAAACTGTGGGGAAAGCTGCTCAGTCCCTATTCATAGCCTCTCTGAACAAAATCAGAATTTCAGTTTAGCTTCCTGGTCTCTCACCCGTTACTCAAAGTTGAAAGTTTTAGCCTTCCAAGTCACTTCTGAACTTCTTGGTAAAAGTGGCTTTGAATTAACAAGACAAAACTTATGTGGTATGATTGTACGGGACAGATAAGGAGATTGTTTCTGTCCATATGAAACATAAAGAGAGATTCCCTTCCTGTGTGAGGATTCTGGGCTTAATCCCTGTTTCTGACTGCCAGTGCCAATTCTTTTCCAGCATGACAATTCACGAATGATGCCTGTTCAATCTTAAAACAAACTGTTGGAATTTCTGAAAAATATAAAATGGTCCCTCAATCATCATTGTACAAGTTATTAAAACATCTTATCAAAACATTTCTCTTTCCCAGCAAAAACAGGGTGGCAGTGAAAAAAATATTTTCCGTAAGCAAAGTCTTTCCAAAGTCCCAACCAAGAAAGTGCAGAGGCCCAATCCTGCCCTCCCAATTCCCGCCAGCGGATCAGAGAAATGTTTAGCTGCTTGTGCGGGGGCGGGGGGAGGCCGGCTTGGGGCCAACTGCGGAGAAACCCACCATAGACCCTCACGTTGCTGCAGTCGGGTAGGAAACTGGGCACGAAGTCCTTGTTTATGAACGGGGCGATTTTGCAGATTATCTTCTCTGGTCTTTAGAATGTCTGAAGACCTCCTCAACTTCTCCACACACCTCCCATCTTTTGGGGTCCACAGAAAAAGGAGAAGGCCTTAAGAGCTAGCCATCACCCTCTTCTCTTCCAGTCTCTGGCCTTTGTTCTCTAAGTGATTGATTAGTTGGGCGCATCTTCGGTAAAACCTTCCACCAAAAGAGTCTCAAAGGAAAAAAGGCAAGGAAAAGCTTTTTTTAAAAAATGTTCCGATTGTGCATGAAGCTCCTAATTTACTTATTTATTAGAAAGAAACTTGTTTAAATCGAGGTCTAAATTTGCAAGTAGTGGCCACGATGGGTGAACATCCTGGCGGCACTCCATTAGAATCCACAGCAGTGGCCAGAAAAGGAAAAACCTCCTGCTCTTCAAAGGTGCCCGAGAAGAAGAGACTGCCAGAACCTCCCAAGGTGAGGCGTGTTCCACTGCAAGGGAACCCTGCCAGGAACTCCTTCAGGCACGTTCCTTCCAAGACAGTTTGCTTTCCTCTGTTCCTGTTCCTGATCTGGTGAAAGGAATCTTCCTCTGAAGAAAATCAGCTTCCTCCGAGGGCTTCTAGGTCAGCAGAGGGGGGCAGGGAGGGGGGCTTCCTCCCCTCCTGAAGGATCCGGAAAGGCTGGAATGTCAGAGGGGCCGATAGAGCAAACACCGCCAGCCTCCTCCTCCTCCTCCTCCTCGGCTGAGCTGGCTTCTACACCTCAGTGGAGAAGAGGATGCTCTGCCTCTTGCTGTCTGGGGTGGGAATCGTCTCCAGTTGCAGGAAATAGAGGAGAACCTGAACCTGGAACGCAGATAAGAGGAGGGGGACAGATCAATGGGGAGGGGGCAACTGCAACGGCAGGCAGGGCCAGGAGAGCCCAGCAGTTCTCCAATTCATCAGGCATTCAAAAGCCTGGGCAACAGCTCGCAATTACAGCTTGACTGGCTTTCATGGACATGTAGTCCTCAACTTATGGCCACCATTAGAACCAGAATTTGTGTTGCTAAGCAAGGCAGTGACGGGACTCACCCCTGATTTTACAACTTTTTTTGCTGCGGTCATTAAGCAGCCCCCCCTCTCCGCACCCCCAGCCCCACTTGTTAAATGAATCATGCAGCGGTTCAGCGAATCCAGCTTCTCCCACCGACTTCCTCAAGGAGAGAACTGAGGAGGAGGAACTGCCTGGGAGTGAAAGCAATTAATCAGTGGGACAGCCGGATGCTCCGTCCCTGGAGGCTCTCAAGAAGAGGCCGGACAGCCCTTTGCCCAGAATGGTATAGCGTCTCCTGCTTGAGAAGGGGGCTGGACCAGAAGACCTCCAAAATCTCTTCCAACTCTGTTACTCTCTTATCCTTTGCTTCTCTGAAGCCTGCTGGGCAAGTTGCAAAAGAAGATCGCATGACCCTGGGATGCTACAATCGTTGTAAATACATGCTGGTTGCCTAGCACCCAAATAGCAATAGCCCTTAGACTTATGGAGCCTTGGTGGAGCAGTGGGCTGATGCCTCCTTAAGTAACACCAGCTGCCTGCAATTAGTGCAGGTTCGCGTCCCACCAGGCTCAAGGTTGACTCAGCCTTCCATCCTTCCGAGGTAGGTAAAATGAGGACCCAGATTGTTGGGGGCAATAAGCTGACTTTGTAATAATGCCGCTTGGGGGTGTGTGAAAGCCCTAATAAGCAGGCATATACATAGAATGAAGGATACTGCTAAGCTTGTAAGCCGCCCTGAGTCTTCGGAGAAGGGCGGGATATAAATGGAATTAAAATAAATAAAAATAAAAAATATACCGCTTCACAGTGCTTTACAGCCCTCTCTAAGCCGTTTATAGTCAGCATATTTGCCCCCAACAATCTGGGTCCTCATTTTACCGACCTCGGAAGGAGGGAAGGCTGAGTCAACCTTGAGCCGGGAGAATCAAACTGCCAAACTGCTGGCGGTCGACAGAAGTAGTAACCACTGTGCCACCATGTGCCAAATTCTGATTATGTCTCTCTGGGGATGCTGCAGGGACCATTAAGTATGAGGACTGGGCATGTCGGTATTTTAGTGCTGCAGTAACTTCAGCAAATGATGAAAGAAGGAGAAAATACGAGATATGTTGAGGTACAAGGAATATAGATTTCCATCCTTTAAATATGTTCCTAGAGCTGGTTATGAAACATAACCCAAATATGCTAAAACACATATGAACCCATGAAAATCCTTAACCATAACATTACGAACTGGCAACAAACAGCCCTGATGAAACGGCCAATATTGCTACCAGTCAAGAAACATTTGGGGAAGAACAACCCGGCTGTGAGAGGCTCCCAAGGCTCATTCCAGCTGGCATTTGGGCAGCTTCTTTGCCCCACTGGCAAAGGTGGATCTGGGACTTGGTCCCCTTAGGAAGAACCAGGATAGGTTGAAATTCTTCAGTTTGAATGGACGAACACACATTTACTGATTGCAGTTTCCTGGAAAGGGCACCTCCACAGTGGGCGGACTGTGCTTCTGCTTCACCTTCTCCAGTTCTGTGCATTCTCCCACTCATTTTGAGCAACAGGGCCACACAGTGGAAACCCTGGCACCCTATTATGTAGACGTTACTACTGCATGCTACACCCTAGGCTCAGTCAACTAGGAAGGAGCAACTGACTACATGCTCAGCTCCAGATCTTCAGGAGGAAATTATGGCCAACAGTGCGGAAGGTCCACATCCCAGAGAGTCAAGATGGCTGCACTCTTCTTTTTCCTTCTGGCATAAATATTACCTGGGCCCAAGTCCTAATTCAAAGGGTCCACATAAACTGCACCATCCAACAGGCCCTGGATTACTCTGCTACATCTGTCTACAACACCTGGCATAGCCAGGAAATAAGATCAACCGTTTAATTCAGAAGGTTAAGAGTTCCACAGTTCAAAGCAACTGGAACTGCTCTGTCTTGATGACCTGAATAGGATTCGGAGTCCAATCCAAGTAATCGATCTTCTGCCTGCTTAACGAACGGCTTGTCCAGGGCCCGAGGACCAAGGCCACGGGAACAGCCAAGTCACAGACTTGAGTGCTCCTGTGGTCTCACTCCTCAACTCCTGCACAAACGGTTGGGCCATCAGAGCATTTACAACCAGCAAACTCCTTGGTAAGGAACATTTCTTTGCTACCATCTTACTTCCTCTAGTTTCAATATTCTTTCCCCCCCCCCCTTCCTTTTGGTCATTTACAGTACTCTTCAGTTATTTCCCTCCCTAGCTGGTATCTCCTGAAAAGAACCTCTTCTGAATTCTTCTGGGAAAGGAATGGAACGAAGGAAAATCTTTTCGGCTGCTTCATTGGAAATTAGGCCCAGAAGGGCATCCATGTTCAAATCTTCTTTGATCAGCCAGTTATGGGATGGCTGTGGACAAGCCCTGCTCTCTTCTCCTGAACTTTTTTTCCCCTTTCTAAGCTCCTTGTAAGAAAAGGGGATATAAAATGGCTGGACAAAAAATGGCTCTGCAACTGAGATCTCCTGACGTGAAAGGTTAACTTTCCTGGCTTCCCCAGGTGGGATTAGGGCAATCAGCTAGAGAGGGATGATCTAAACCAGGGGTGTCAAGCTGCCAGCCTGTCATGCGGAAGCTGCACCCACCCCATTGCGGGCAATAGCAAAACAGTCCCGATACCTTGCGCGACGCCACGTGACGTCACGAGTTTGACATGTCTGATCTAAACCCTTTCCTCCCAATATGGCTTATGGGCTCTTCCCTTCAATCTAAGTGGGTCCTAAGATAGGTCTGGGCCCCTGTGAAACCCTGAGTTTTGTTGATCAGAGGACCCATATTCAAGGATCAAAGCTTCCATAGGCCAGTGTTTCTCAAACATCGCAACTTGAAGACGAGTGGACTTCAATTCCACATGCTGACTGGGGGAATTCTGGGAGTTGAAGTCCACACATCTTCAAGCTGTCAAGTTGAGAGACTCTCCATTTGCTTTTACCTGGGACATGACTTCGAGTGACCAGCTGTCAGTCATGGCGATGGGTTGCATTGGATTGGCAGGAATTTTGCTGTCCTTTTCTGACGGTCTGAGTAATGTTGGTCCAAAAACGGTGGCCAGGTTGTGAAGTGACATCTTGTTGATGTTCTCCTTTTCAGCAACTCTGAAACAATAGACAGGATAGGGGTAGAAAAGAAAGTAAGTTATGATCTAACACAGTTGTATTCAAACTGGGGGTAATTGCTCCCAAGGGGAGGGGGGCATCTGGGTATATCCTGGAGGCAACGGAGCAATTTGTAATGATTTGTTTCTGAATCACGGCCCAGTTTTGGACACCGGTATAAAATTAGAAAGTCTGGTTGTTTGTGAGGGTGAAAATATGATTCACAATTGGGAAAAAGGGTAATTGGCCGAGGCAGTTTAAGAAACTCTATCCTAACTTATACATCTTGTCTGGTCAGATGGAAAACAGTGGTCTTGAACAGACAGATTTGACCTCCCATATTCTCTTACTGGTCCAAATGTGTCCAAAATCCCAGCAGAATTTATGCGAACTTCTATTTTGAAAAGAAACAATCCCAAGTGGATTTTTAAAAAAATCCTGTGGTGAAAGAAAAAAATAACCTTTTCTGTTTTCTATTTCTGTACAACAATTTTTATTGCATCTTCTTGTAAACTACCAGAAATCACAAAGATTCGTTGACATAAAAGGTCCGATGAGTAAAAGCTACTCTGCATTTGGGATGATGATACCTCAGAGAAATCTTCATCAATTCGCCTTGCCCACCTCTGGACCCAGCTGCTCAGGCAGACATGGAGCCAAAGAACCCTTATGCCTTCACAGCAGTCCAGAGGGAGACCGTGGTCACGTGTCCCTGAAAGATCCAAGACGCAGAGGGCTGTGCCAGCTCCCTCCAAAGCCTGCCACAGGACATTCCCCAGGTGGCCTCTGCCCCGTGCCCAGGTCTGAACTCCCAGAAGCCCGGAGAATCCATAACCTCCTGCTTCTTCCTCCGTCACCTTCCCCAAAAGAGGAGGTTAGAGATCGGATGAGACGGTCCAATGCTGCTGGTCCAGGCAAGGAATCGGTGTATCAATGCCTCTCCACTTCCCTCAGGGAGGCTCTGACCCTACCCTGCAATTCCTAAAGCCCATCCTAAGCCCAAGCACGAAGAACAGAGAGACCTGCCCACCTGGCACTCTCCTCACCCACAGCCAGCCCCAAAGGAGAGAATCTCACAGGATCCAGCAGAGTCAGCCGCTCTCCCTAAGATGCTTAACTTATTTAATAAATAAGAAAATAAAATCCAGTTGGGCAAGGGAAAAGGAAGAAAAGGATATCCAAACACGAAACCCCGCTCAGCAAGATGGGTAGATTTGGGGAAGGAAGGCTGCTCTGCCAAAGATGGCCTGCCTGCCTGCCTGGTCTCTGCCCTTATTTTCTTCCGGCCGCAAAGGGAAGGCCGAAGCTTCTCTCTGGAAGGAAAGGTGAGACTGAAGGGAGGGTGAGGGGGAGAGGGGAACTCTTTCAGGCCAGACCGATTTTGCAGCCTGAGGTGAAGGACAAAAAATCACAGAGGTTATTAAACTAGTATGGTTTTTTTAAAAAAAAAACAACCACCAAGGGAGTTGGATGAGCAGCCCTTAAGCACCTCCAGTACTTCTGCCAGTAGATGCTTGAGCCCTGCAGGGCCAGGCAGGGCTCACGTGGGGACAAGCTCCGGCCCACGAAGTGGGGACCAACCAGAGGCCTTGCAGGCCACACAACCACCACGGCGCTACTTCTTTTTACAAAAGGTCACGTTGATCGATGCTCTGGAGCATCCTTGACAATAATGGCTGGGAAGGCTGGAGAAAAAGGGCCTTACCTTTTCAAATGATCCAGGAGGAAAAGGAAGGTGACCAGGTTGGGCTCCGGGAGCGAAAGCAGCAAGTTCAGCATACAGCTTTCTTTTGCGACGGGGTCAGAGAGCGCTAGCAGCAGAGGAGGAGAAAAGTTTTACAAACTGTGCAGGGGGTTTACAAGTGCAGATACAGCTAAGTACGCTTGTCCTGCCTCACTTGAGTCGTGAGCTAAGGTAAAACAGGAGAGTTAGGGAGGTATTGCTGTCTCCTTAATTTTAGCATGTTAAACTCAGAAAAGGGCGCTACTTAAGGGAGCCTCTGCCAGTGTGAGCCTAGGCCAAACCAAGCCTAAAAGTGGCGAAGGCACGTAAGCAGGGTGGACAAAAGGCAGGAAAAGCTCCCGCGGGGAAAGGAACAAGCCATTAAGGAAACAAAAGGATAAAGTTGGGCCTGAGCACGTGGCAAGACCCTCCCCACCAAAAAGAAAAAAGCAAGGACTTTCGGGGATAAAAGGGGTCCTGAAGCCTGCCCAGCCTTTTTGAGCTGGTTCTGGATCGCCAACACTAGTCCCTCGGGCTAGTGCCTGGCAGCCTGGTTGTGGGCGTCAGGCAAGGGCAGATGAGAGAGATGGAGTAAGAGCAAATAGATATACTTCAGTAGAAGTTTGCCGTTGTTTTAAATTCACCGGGTTTCCATGTATTCCAAAGAAACGTTCATGCCTTAGTGTTCATAAGGGATCTGAGTGTGGCAATTTTCCAGGGCCATGAGTGTGTGACCGTGACCGTGAGAGCAGCCTCTTCGCACTGCTGACCACAAAATGGCACAGCACAATTCTTCATCCTTGGACCTGCATAACGCCATTACGTACCGATGCCTTCAGCAAAGTTGGGGTAGAGTTCGTCTGTGAAGAGAGGCTCTGGCAGCTCCCTAAAGTAGAGCTTGAGTGTTCCCGCAATCGCGTTCACATCCATCTCGCTCATCATGACGGAGACGTCTTTGTTATCTGCAAGGAAAGAAAGTCCTTTACTCCAGCCAAGAAAACTCTCGTAACTGCGGGAATTTTCCAAATCTGTGAGAAATATATTCTGTGGATTTACACCCCCTTCTCTCTTTTGTGCAGCTGTTAAGAACTAATCAACTCCTCCTTGATTAAGAAACTGTGATTGCCAGAGATTATGAATGCTTCCAAACCGTAATTTGTTTCATCCAGTGGCTTCCACATCTGGTTTAATGACAAGGCCTGATGTGTGGTAACTTGGCATGATGACAAAGAATAAACTGAGCAGCAGCACCATCGGATGGATTGTGCATCCCAGCAGAAGTAGCAGTGAAAGAGGACTACCAACCTGGACAGTATTGCCCAGAAACCAGTAGAGAACAACATGCGACAGACAGACGGCCCGTCTCCTCTTCTGCTCCCATTCTCATGGCTGACCGTCGCAACAGGCTACCCTAGAGAAACCACTGATTTCCTCTTAGTGGAAAAGGCAATGTTCCAAGTAAATACTCACTGATGTCGAAAGCAGCTTTCAAAGCCTGGATATCAGTGGCAACTCCAGAGACCCGGTAGATGCCCACCTCTTCCATGCCCCGGCGTTCAATCTCCTCCACACACTGGCGCACAGTGTAAGGCACCTTGGATCGCTCTCTCCTAGACGGATAAAGTGGTTAGAGGAAGCAGGGGCTAATTGGGCCACAGGACAGGAGCCATCAGCTCAACCACATGGTCGCCCTGCAGACCTGGAGCAGAATGACTTCTTAATACTGTACTATGGAGAATCGGTGGGAAGAATTTTGCCAAAAGATAAAGCCTAAATTAATCATTTTCTTAACCCCATTAGCAAGCCTGGGAAGAGGAGAAGCCCGCCCTTTTCTGGCCCAGCATAATTAATTAGAGTAAAATACTTTAGCGGATTTGGTGTAGAAGGTCAGGAATCATATTTATTCAGCAACTTTAATACTGTAACTGTTTGGACAGTAAAGAAAAATACAGATAAAACATCACTTGGTTTATTTGAAATTCTGAATATAAATTTTCTTGAAAGTTTACACCAGCACCCGGGGCAACCTTCTACGGACCGCAGGCAATTTTCTCTTTCTGGCCATTTAGTGGCAAAATTTGTTCCACTGAAGTATTGAAAGATGGTGAAGAAAACATCTTGCGGCCAGCAGTCCAAAGCACTTAGACAAGTTATTCAACTCTTTAGCCTGCTTTTATTAAAATGTGTCTGTGTGAGAAACCCTAAATATCCATCAATCTAGTTAATACTTTCTCACTATGGCTATCACAATGTCTAAGAAGGAAACGGGCATCCTCAGCTAGCAGGGATTCGGCAGGGATACCGAGGGTCTCAGTCCAAGAGTGAGGGGGGCAGGACTCTCTTCTGGGAAGGCGGGAAGACTTTTGAGGGGTGAAATGAGGGCAAGAGCCAAGATGCCCATTTTCCCCTATCAACCCCTCAAAACCTAAAAGCCTGCAAGGGGACAGACACGTTTGGCCCCACTCACTCGGGAGGCTGTGAAATGGAAGCTGGTGGGCCCCATGTCTCCTCAGCACACCCTCTTTGCCCCTCCGATCCCGACCGAGGAAATGGGATCCTTTTCCTACATGACGCTTCCTCACCAAAGCTGGTGTGCTGATGTCCTCCCAAAAGGGCGTAGGAGATGAAACTATGAGGCGACAGGGACTGAGACCTGATCACCCTCCCATAAGGGTATTCGGTGGAAAATGGTGAACCATAACATTCAGGCCCAAAACAGCACTATGGCGTTCCCTCTGGTCTGCGGACCTTAATTCTCAAGACCAGGAGCAGGAAGGCGTAAAAGGAATTTCTCTCTCTCTCAGCCCAACGTACTGATCGTAACTTAACAATATCCCTACAGCAGACGAGGAGGCGGGAGGGAGGGAGGAACTCACTTGGTGACAACCCCAATCTTTACTCCAAACACTCCCGTTTGTTTTCGAGACGGCATCCTCTTTAGGCTGAACTCTCTGCTTGTGAACTTCACGGAGAGCTTCACTTCGACCTTGGAAAGAGAGAAACTCTCAGCGCCTAGTTCCAGGTTATGCTGGGCTGCCCCAGGGCCGCAGAGGGCCAGCAGCAGAAGGGAGCTCTGGGGAGAGGGCCCTATGCCCAGGCCAAGGTGGGCTACTCTGGCATTCCTCACCCACCAAGTCAAAAAGGAATAGAAACAGCAAAGCTACCAGAGAAGGGAGCATCTAAGGCAGAAAACCTAACCTATCATCAATTGATAAGGCTTCTTTTAATTAAAAGAAGCAATAAGCCAGAAAACAGTTCATAAAAGGTCAGTTTTCCTTGTGCCCTGTAGAAACATCCTTTTTGATGATGGCTTTAGCTCTGACTGCTCGTGCTTTGCCTGTTTCCCTTTAGTTTGCTTTTCCAGGTATTGTTTCTTTGGGCACAGGCTGCTATCCAAATACAAGTTATAATGGAATTGATTGAGCGAAGATGATTCCCTATTACGCATCGTTAATGTAAGAAACTAGATGGCTGATTGCTTCTTTTCAGCAAAGATAACGGATTTAATTCTGATAAGAAGCATCATAAGCCAGGTGTGCAAACATGATCGCATGACCAGGGAGAGCTAGAAACGAGGAATCTGCACCAGAGAAGCTGCTAAGTCTGTAGACCTGATCCCAAAGGTGCTTTCTTCCAAAAGGCAACTCGACTTTCTTGGGTTTTTTCCCTTTGAAAACATTTCACTTCTCATCCAAGAAGCTTCTTCGGTTCCAGTTGTCTTTTGGAAAAAAGCACCTTTGGGACAACCCTACAAACTACTACAAAGATTAGAGGAAGGGAGAAGTTGAAAGTGACAGTTCCTACGCTGTTAGACGTTAGATGGCATGTGGGAAATACATATATATACTCTGATGTTCTGATTAAACTCAACCTGGATGACGGAGAATCTCCATAAGCCTGTAGCCCTAATGCTCTGCCTTACCCCATTCATGAAGATGACGGTGCGCTGCCAGTCTTTCTCTTGCAAGGTTTGGGGGTCCAGCTGAAAAACACATGGAGCCGGCATTCAACTCCTCCTCTCAACAGGCCAAATCAGAGACTTTGCCATTGTTTTATCTGACAAACCATGATCACCTGGAAAAGAATCCTACCCGGTTTTCTCGCAAGACAGAAAGTTCATAGCTCTGCACAGCATAAAATTAGAAAACACTCAATTTTATGCTTTAGATTATTGCTCATTTCCATCCCGGGAAAAAGCTAAGATGTTTTAGATATGCATAGGTTTATTGTGAACTCAGGTTCATCTTTTTTCCTGATTTTGCCACTGGAGCCACGCAGAATTTCTTCCCAGCGGAGTCTCCCTTGCCTGAGACTGGATTGTTACACATGTGATCAGAGACCATGACAACTCCTGAGGGTGGGATAGTATCAGCCTTCCAAGGTAGACCAGACAGGAACCACGACCAGATGGGCTAAGTCTACTTGATGGTACAGCTGCATTAAGACTTTCTCTAGAGTGGAAAGAAATGAGGGAGGGTCCCTTCTGAGCCTCTTGTCCTCCCCTCTACCCAGCTGAGGGGGTGATGCAGTCTCCTATCTGACCATTCCCTGGGCAGCATCTGGCACCACCACAAGGTCTTTCCCACACACCACTACAGCTAGTGGGACATCAGAGAGTCCAGATGCTACAACAGTTAAGGAACTGGGCGCCTTTCTCTGCCTGGATCGGATCAGCTGCTTCCTTGATATCTCTGTTGTGATGAGGTTTCCTGCTGCAATTCTGCAGACTTCCCACTTGAAGGCCCGATGCACAAAATCACCAGAGGCTGCCTGCCTGCATCACATTCCACGGCACTGCCTAGACATTTAGCAGTACCCCAAATGATGGGCGGATGCAATCTCCAAGGATTCCTTTGCAGAGAGAGAGGCAGCTTAGGGGGTGAACGAGAGGTAGCTAAGGAGGGGCCAGTTCCCCAGGCACGATTGGGGTGGGGGGGACTTTCGGTGGTGAGAATTAAAAACTGTGCTCCAGTTATTCTCACAATGCATTAAATGTTGAATGTGCAAATCCTACTACAGTCAACAAGAGTTAAAAAACCACCTTGCCCAAGAGGGAAGGCGGCATTCCTCTCTCCTCTACGTACCCCAACATACGGAAGGAAGGGAAAAGAGGTTTTCAGGGAAATTCTGGAAGGAAAGCCAGTTAAGAGTGACCCCTTCGATATACGCAACCCCAAAGCCTCCCCTGCAAAGCACACACTTTCAGCTGAGGTGGTGAATAGGAAACAAACAAGGGCGACATAAGCCCAAAGAGTACAGGCAGTCTTGACTTACGACTCGCTGCTTGGTGACCGCTTGAAGTTAGGGTGGACCCTAAAAACAGTACTTACAATCCAGATTTGAAGTTATGCCTCCCTGCCTCCCGTGGACATGCAATCACACGTGGGGTGCCATTGGCAGTGTCCTGTGCTCACAGGACCATGATTTATGAGGCTTTTCATTCACTTCTGGCTTCTGGCAAAAAACGCCCATCTGCTTAACAACTGTGGCATTCACATAAAGACTGGAGATTCACTCAACAATCAAGGCGATCTCCTTAATGGCAGCTGTCAAAAAGTGTTGCAAAATCCGGCTGATCATGTGATGAGCCACTTAAAAATTGCCACAACGTACGACTGTACTTCTGGGCATAATTGCTGTCGTAAGACAAGGGTCCCTGAATTTGTGATTTCATTCCAGGTGGGAATTAAATGTGCCCATCCCTCATTGGCCAAGGTCGACCCCCCCAACCCATGGCAGCCCCCGCCCCACCTGGATTTGGCCTTTGCCCACAATGCGGTCCGTGGTCTCGCCATCTTCTTTGCTCTTGTGGTAGCTCTTCTCGTAGCACAGGATCCGCAGCGTCTGGGATCCCTCCAGCTCGATCTCAAACTCCTATGGGAAAGAAGGGCAGAGCCAGGGGCATTTCAGCAGATCCCCAAATGACGCCAGAGCTTTGGGCGGGAGGGAAAAGAGCAGCCAGGGAGTCTCCTTCAAAGCACCTGTGAGGTCAAATTGGGGCATCTTGCCGATTCGTCACGGCTTTCTTTCCAAGATTCACCACTGAATCCAAAGTCAGCGCAGCTCCTTCCTCGCTAGGAGCCCCGGGGAACCTGCGACTGAGTGCGCTACACCTCCCAACCACCCAACACAGCTCAAAAGCAGCCCTTTTTCTGAGCAAGGTGCAGAAGTCAGTTACTCGCTTTTAGGGCTGGCTAGGAAATGCATTTTCTTAAGTCACGATGAAAATGGTTTGAGAAAAATAAAATTATAATGCAAGGGAGGATTTCTGAGGTCCATCTGAACCCTAACCACCCCCCCCCAGTGAGGGCACAAGGCAAGAAGGAAGTGCCTGAAAGCCGGCACTGCTCCCACCTACCTCGTTCCAGTTGGGCTCTGCGGTGTCTCTGTAAACCCTCGTTTTGGCCTTGTTCACAAAGTACCCGAAGGAATCCACTTCAAGGGTGCAGTACAAGCCTGGGGGGGGTGCAGGGGGGGGGGAGAGACATAAGCCACCACTCATGTAAGCATCCACTGGGGCTACAGGGAGTCCTCTGCCTTCCCCCCAGGCCACGCTGGGCAACCTTTGGATCAGGAGAGCACCTCACTCTTCTTGCACTGAGCCCCCCCCCCCCCGCACTTGTCAGGACTTTCATTCAGGCCCAATGTAAGCCCCGAAGAGGGCCCTCCATCCCACTCTGCGTGGCGGCTATTCTGCCCCCCTGCACACCTGCCAGGCACCTCCACTCACTTGAGCTCTGCTTGAAGCCAGTGGCGGAGTGGACAATCACGTTCAGGAATCCGCAGAGGCCGGAGGGCTCGTCATCTGTGTCAGAAACAAACAAGGGGATAATTGAGGCAGCTCTGCGGGGCTCCCCAGAGCAAGGCGGAAATTCTGCATTAGGGAGGGAGGAGGAGAGTTGAGCATTCAGAGCACCCAGGTTTGGTAGCCCTGATGTTGTTGCTTGAGAAACCTAAGCAGCATCAAATTAGTTCTATAAATTTTAGCGTTCCAATTGTACGAAACAAATCTTTTGGAATCCCTTCCCAAATCCAGAGATCGGGTTACAGGTAGTCCTCAACGTACATTCACAATTGGGATCGGAACTCCCACCACTAAGTGAGGTGGCCACTAAGTGAATCAAATTCAATTTTATGACTTTTTTTGCTGGCCATTAAGCGAATCACCATGCACGTTAAGTGAATCCGGCTTTCCCCATTGACTTCGCTTGTTGGAGTCAGCTGGGAAGATCACAAATGGCAATTGTGTGATGCTGCGACTGTCACAAATAGATGCTGGTTGCCAAGTGTCTGATCACATGACCGCAGGGACGTTGCAGAGGTCTTAAAAGTGAGGACTGGTTGTAAGTCACTTTTTCAGTGCTGTCGTAACTTTGAATGGTCACTAAGCAAACTGTCGCTAAGTGGAGACTACCTGTTGCACTAATGCTTCCTGTCAGAATCCATTTATATCACATTTCATAATTGTATAGGTAGAACAACGTGCTATTTCTGGGGATTCTGCCATCTCTCCGAGGGGGGGGGGGAGAGGATGGTTACTAAAGCGATTTTCAAACAACAGGGGATGTTTTAACTGGGGGAGGGAGGGGGACAGACAGGTCTGGATTGTATCTTCATTTACAACTGAAAAGGAAAGCAATAACCATAAAACCAAGGAGAGTTCCCTTTCCCATGGAAGGACCTGACACCTAGCAACTGATGAGAGCCTGACCAAATGGATGAGGGGAGGGGCTGGAATGGGAATGGTTTATATAGGATTGAAATGTAACTTTGTTAGATTCCGTCTTGTATTCCCACAATCGATTCCATCCTAGTAAACATTTTCCTTTTGGACTAAACTTGCATCAAAGAGTTATTTCCTAAGATGTGGGTTGAGGTGGGTCCTGACAGTAGACGGAATCTGCTTTAAGAGTCAACCTGGAAGGGAAAACCTTACCGGGGGACTTTGCAACAAATACAATGTCTGGCGACGAAGCAAGAGAGGAGGGAAGCCCCATGGAGGGGGAGTCTTCCCCCCAAATGGAATCCCAGAGACGATGGGAAGCTGAAGCAGCATATTCCCCCGGGGAAGAAGCGGTGGAGCAGTACTACCGAAAACCCCGGTGGTCGATGGGCGTTGGAAGGAAAAGTGAGTGGGAAAAGGCTTCGGGAGAAACGACCCTGAGGCGTAGTAACCACCAACCGGAATGGAGGCAAGAGATGGAGAGTTCCCTGCACGCCAGCGAGGAGGAGCGGATCCTGGAAAAGGCCATTGATCTGATGAAAGCAACCCTGAGCTCACTGAGGGAGGAGAGAGCTGAGAATCGCAACCGAGGCAGCGCCTGGGGACGCAACTGGAAAGGTAACGGAGGGGATCCAACACCTGAAACCCCGGGGCCGTCCAATGGAACAGGAATTGCTGCCTCAGCAGTACCTACCCCCCCCCCCCGAACCACAGATGGGGACCAGGATGAGGAGCGATACCGGCCACGGCGCAGACAACGCTCCAGCCAAAGACTCCCGTCCCTGGAAGTCAAATTCAAGGGGGAGCCATCACGACTGGGATTTTTCCTGACCCAAGTCCTCAGCTACATGGAAGAGTACGGACGGGACATCCCCAGTGACAAAACACGCATCCGAATTGTGCAATCTGCCTTGGACGGGACGGCTGCAGACTGGGTGGTGAACTTGCATGACTCCAACGCCCCAGAACTCAACGACTTCAACCGATTCATGTCATCTTTGAGGCGGCGGTTCGAGGATCCTTTGGCTGACCGTAAGGCCCGGGAGAGAATCAAAACGGTGAGGCAGGGCAGGCGAGCAGTGGCTGATTATACCCAAGAATTCCGAGCCATTGCCAGCAAGCTGAACTGGCCAGAAGACATCCTCCTTAGCCACTTCAAAGACGGTCTGAACTACAACCTGTATGATGCTTGCCTGCCTCGAGGAGACCCACCCCACCTCGACGACTGGTACATCCTGGCGGAGGAAGTGGAAATAGACCTACTGAAGAGACACCGCAGAGGAAAACCATGGGGCCGCCTGCCACCCGAGCAAACACGCGAGGGGGAAAAACCACCAGCCACAGCCAAAAAATCAACAGGTTGCTTCAACTGCGGGAGAGAGGGCCACCGTGCTGCAGAATGTCGTTCAAAAGCCCCCCCACGAAAACCAGAGGCATCATCCTCCAAGAAGCCGGGGAAGCCCCAAGGCAACACAAAAGAATCTTCCATGAAGGAGACAGAGGCTGTAGAGTCCACAATTCCTGCCAGGAACTGGAACTGGACTCCGGCCTGCACCGCAGGGACGGTGGACAACTCGGAAGACAGCTCAGAACCATTGGTAAGTGGACCCCTTCCACCCATACTTAAGACAGTGACTATATTAGCTTCCCCTATGCTTGAAGCAGCCAAAATAAAAGCTCTGATAGACTCTGGGTGCATCCGCTGCCTTATCAGCCCAATGCTGGTGGAGAGATTGAGCATCCCAGTGAGGAGGCTAAAACAACCAATCTCTTTTAGTCAATTAGATGGGACAATAGCAGGGGGAGGACCAGCCACCCTAGCCACTTTACCAATCCACCTATCACTGGGGTCCCATGAGGAGGACATAACGTTTATAGTGGCCCCAGGCATGGAATGCCCAATGATCCTAGGACTGGAATGGCTGAAGAAATGGAACCCCGGGATAAACTGGAAGACAGCAGAACTCAATTTCCCAAAGGGGGGGCAGAAGAACTTAGACTCCAAAAGCACCCCCCCAACCCAGAGGGAGGAGACAGCAGCGGTGGGGAAAGAGAAGGGATTACCAGAGATACCGGAGGAATACAGGGACCTGGCTGAGGTTTTCAGTGAGGAAAGAGCAGATGAGCTTCCCCCCCACCGCCCCACAGACTGCACCATAGAATTCAAACCGGGGGCAAAACTCCCAAAACCCAGGATGTATGCCATGAGCCCAAGGGAAATGGCAGAAATGGAGAGATTCATAAAGAAAAACTTAGAAAGAGGATTTATTGAGCCTGCAAAACCCAAAGTGACCGCCCCGGTTCTGTTCAGGGAGAAGAAGGATGGGTCTTTTCGCTTGGTTGTGGATTATAGAAATTTGAACACAATTAGTGAATGTAATCTGTACCCCCTTCCCCTAATGAAGGATATGCTATCCCACCTATCGAAAGGAAAGATTTTTACCAAACTAGACCTGAGGGAAGCATACTACCGTATTAGGATTAAGGAAGGAGACGAATGGAAGACTGCATTCAACTGCCCAATGGGGTGCTATCAATTCAAAGTATTGCCATTCGGACTGCAAGGGGCCCCCGCAGTCTTTATGCAATTAATTAATGATGTGCTGAGAGAGCACCTATATAAGGGGGTCCTGGTTTACCTCGATGACATCCTTATCTTCACAGAAACCAAAGAGGAACATATCAAACTAGTCAGAGCAGTCCTGAAGAAGTTGCGAGCTGCCCACTTATATGCTAAATTATCGAAGTGTGAATTCCATCAGGAAAAAATCGACTACCTGGGATATCGCATATCTCCAGAGGGCATCGAAATGGACCCTGAGAAGGTCAGGGCAGTACTAGAGTGGGCACCCCCCCGCACACGGAAGCAATTGCAAAGTTTCCTGGGGTTTGCAAATTTCTACCGCCAATTCATTCCCGCATTTGGCCAAATAGCCATGCCCATCACAAATTTGTTGAAAACGAAGGGGGGGTCACCCGTGAAACCCAGCCAGCCTCTGAAATGGTCAATGGAATGTCAAGCAGCATTTGAGAGGATAAAGAGACTTTTTTCTGCTGAACCTGTCCTAAAACACCCAGATCCCGACAAACCTTTTGTAATACAGGCAGATGCGAGTGATGTAGCGGTAGGAGCCGTACTATTACAAGAAAAGATGGGGGGACATTGCAACCATGCGCATACACATCCAGAAAACTCACAGAAACAGAACAACGCTGGCCAATATGGGAAAAAGAGGCATTCTCGTTGAGGTGGGCATTACTAACATGGCACCAATTTTTAGAAGGAAATAAAATACCTTTCCAGGTCTGGACAGACCACAAAAATTTGGAAGCACTAAAAACGCCCAGGAAGCTCACTCCTAAGCAAGCCCGCTGGTCCCAACATTTCCACCGATTCAATTTCACTCTCAAACACTTACCGGGGGGAAAGAACTTCCTGGCAGATGCATTATCCCGCATGCCCCAATACAACAGCACAAGAGTTACTGACTTTAAACCACTTGTACCGGAACAACAACTGGCAGCACCAGTCACCACCAGGGCAGAAGAAAAAATGAAGCCGAAGGTAGATAGCCAAACTGGAATAGAATTCAGGAAATCTTTGGAAAGTGATGAATGGTTCCAGAAAAATAGACATGTGTGCACAATTAAAGATGGACTGCCATGGGTGGGGGAGAAGCTATATATACCTGCCACACAGAGAATCAATTTCATGCAACTGTGCCATGATACAAAATCAGCAGGACACTTTGGCTTTGTAAAAACCTTACACTTAACTAAAAGGCAATTTTGGTGGCCATCTATGAAAAAGGACATAGAAAGCTATGTGGTTAGCTGTCAAATTTGCGCGATGGCCAAAAGACTGCAAGGGAAACCGCCAGGTCTGTTACAACCGGTGGCAAACCCCTCAGCCCCATGGAAAGAAATAGCCATGGATTTTATCGTAGAACTGCCAGAAAGTAATGGAAACACCGTAGTCTGGACTGTCACAGATCTGTTCTCTAAGCAAGTACATTTCATACCTTGCCAAAAAATCCCGACCGCAAAAGCATTAGCAAAACTTTTTGTACAGCATATTTACAGATTGCACGGGGTACCACAACGCATCATATCTGACAGAGGGGTGCAATTTACGTCGGCATTTTGGAAAGAATTTTTATTCCTCTTAGGAACCACCCAAGGACTGTCATCTAGTCACCATCCTCAGACAGACGGAGCTTCTGAAAGACTTAATAATATACTTGAACAATATCTGAGATGCTATATTAATTTTCAGCAGTCCGACTGGACGGACCTACTGCCTTTTGCAGAAGTAGCATATAATAATGCAGTCCACTCAAGCACAGGTTACACTCCTTTTCAAGTAGCTACAGGCCAGAGTTTCAACCCAATACCAGAACTAACCCCAAAAGAACCGGTTATCCCTGATCTGAAGGAATGGATTGCTCAATTACAAAATACATGGCCAATCGTTAGGAAAGCGTTGGAAGATGCCAGAAAAGCATACAAGACACAGGCAGACAAAAAAAGAACCGATCCCACACCATTAAGGGTAGGAGAGATGGTATATTTATCCACAAAATACCTGAAATCACTCCAACCCTGTAAAAAACTAGGACCAAAATATATTGGACCCTTTCCAATTAAAAGAATCATAAACCCAGTAACAGTTGAATTAGAACTACCCAAAAATCTTAGACGAATACACCCAACCTTCCACTGCAGTCTATTAAAGAGAGAACAACAATCACCACTACGAGCAAAAATCCCACCACCACCACCACCCATCATGGTGGAAGGAGAACAACATTTTGAAGTGAAAGAAATCTTAGATTCCAGGAAACACCATGGAACGATACAATATTTAGTGGCATGGAAACACCTCCCCTCCTCAGAAAACGAGTGGGTTAACAAACTCCATGTTAAAGCACCTAAGTTGCTTAAGAGGTTTCATACAGAATATCCGAACAAACCAGGCTAACATTTATATGTTTTCTTTCCCCACAGATGGACTCATCTTTTTTCCGAAAGGAGAGCCGAATGTCAGAATCCATTTATATCACATTTCATAATTGTATAGGTAGAACAACGTGCTATTTCTGGGGATTCTGCCATCTCTCTGAGGGGGGGGGGAGAGGATGGTTACTAAAGCAATTTTCAAACAACAGGGTATGTTTTAACTGGGGGAGGGAGGGGGACAGACAGGTCTGGATTGTATCTTCATTTACAACTGAAAAGGAAAGCAATAACCATAAAACCAAGGAGAGTTCCCTTTCCCATGGAAGGACCTGACACCTAGCAACTGATGAGAGCCTGACCAAATGGATGAGGGGAGGGGCTGAAATGGGAATGTTTTATATAGGATTGAAATGTAACTTTGTTAGATTCCGTCTTGTATTCCCACAATCGATTCCATCCTAGTAAACATTTTCCTTTTGGACTAAACTTGCATCGAAAAGTTCTTATTTCCTAAGATGTGGATTGAGGTGGGTCCTGACACTTCCAAGGGCTGCAGCAAGCGGCTGGTTCTCTAAGGAACAGAAGGGGGGCATCCCTGGTGTGTCTCTAAGGCCCCCAAGGCCCCTCCTCCCTCCCAGCCCCCCGTCACTGGGCAGGAGGGCAGCACACTCAGTCCAGGATCCACCCCCCAACTTCAGGCTCCCACCATCACGGCAGGGGCTGGCAGAAAGGACCCCAGCTCTGTTCGGCCACAGACGAAGCAGGGAGATGGTGCAAGGGGGGGCTGTGGGGCTGGTCCTCCTCGCACACTCACCTTCTTTGTTAATTGTAAGGGGAATGTGATGCACCGTCTGAAGCTTCACACAAGAATTTGTTAGCATTTGGAGTTCCACCGATGTCAGCGAAAAGCTTTTGAAGCCTGCAGTTCAGAGGAGATTGACACGCTTGGGGCACGGAGACTCCTTTGCGCCTCCAGACTTGGAAGTGGGAAAGGACCGTGCTGGGCTTTGGGAACTGCTGCCGGGAAGACCTTGGACACCCGCCACCCTTCCATCTGGGTGGACAACGCAAAGCCTCTGGCCCAGGGCACAAGGCGCCTTCTCTCACAGCAAGCAGCTTGGCCCTCCCCAGGATCCGTTTAGCAAAGAGCCCAGCACGGTGGAGGGATATGGCTCCGTGGAAGGAGAAGCGCTAGAAGAGACTTCTGCGGCCAGCAGGGACCACATGCAAGACAAGCCCCACATCTAACTTCGCCCTCCCCAACCCATGCAGGGAACTGGGCTGCGATGCACCTCTGTGGGCAGCCTTGGCGCACCCCAAATGCCACTTGGCCAACCCACAGGGAGAGGATTCCGCCGGGGCACGTACATTTCTTCTGTTGCTCTCGGACGATTTCTCGCCATTCAGCCCGTTCGTAATCCGAGGAGATGAGGAAGGTGTAGCTCTAAGGGGGAAGAAGCAGCAAGATGCAACCCAGAGAAACCACAATTCCAAAGTTATATCTTTTTATCCAGCAGTTCTGCATGTCCAAAGTCTACTCTAGTGTTTCCCGCCTGATAACTCAGCCTGTGCCGCTTCGACTTTACTGAAAGAATTAAAATACGATGTATAACGCATGGATCACTAGATGCATAAACTTTATTATATAATCCACTATGCAAAACTATACCACAAACAATAATTAAAGAGTATGAAATAATGGCCACAAAGCATACAAAGTGAGAAAGAAAGTGAGATGTAGGAGGGCTTCTCATCACCGCAGTTCTTAAGTGAATCATGTGGTTAAGAAAATCCAGCTGCCCCCGTTGACTTTGTGGAGAGACGGATGGGAGGGGGGGGTCTTTCGTGTGACCCGGGGCTGCTGTGACCGTCGCAAATACATGCCCATTGCCAAAAGCCTGAATTTTGGTCACATGACAGCGGGAAGAATGGGGGGGGGGTTATAAGAGTGAGGAGTGGCTATAAGTCATTGTTTTCAGTGCCATTGGAATTTATGAATGGATGTTAAACAAATTGCTGTAAGTCAAGGACTATCTATATAAACTAGAAAGAAGTGCAAAAGAGAGCATTGTAAAGCAGGCGGATCTCTTGACCAGCAACCACAAGGACTCAGCTATCTGGGCAGTCAGACACACACCCCCCCCTCCCTCTGAGGGTGCCCAGGCTGAGCAGTCTGGTGCTGTGGCACCGAAGCCCAAGCTGAAACATGGCCCTGCTTCGGAGAGGTGAGTTGCAGGGGCATCTCCTCCTGGAGGTGGGACTTCAAGGCTGGAGACCTTCAGCCACTCTGGCTGGGCAGATTGGACATGGGATGGGTAGAGGCTGCCCAGAAGGGCTAAAACCGGGTGGGAACAACATGGGTGCCCATCTCTCCTGGGTGCTGAGAAGCTCTCGCCTGCTGGCATGATTCACAGGCTTGACTGCCGCAAGCACCTCTCCTACCCTGAGGGGGGCTGGCTGGAAGTTAGGGTTCCACATCTCCCCCCCCCAGTGCCCCTGACAAAGATGACTGGTGGACTGATACATTACAGGGAACTCCACGCCACAGACTGTTGAAATGTAAAGCCCTCCCGAGATGCCCAAGTCAGAAAAACAGCTTCCATGTCATGTTGAGGCCGCCTTTCCCGTGCCCGGATCTGAAGCAGGCCGAGGCAGAGAACGTCACCAACCCAGTTGCAGAACCAGGAGGCAGTGACGGCATTTCCAAAGAGAGCTCAGAGAGAAGCCACGTTCTTTGCCCCTGAACATGGAAAGGGGGCCACACACTTCCGCAAATAACTCTTTGCCTTGGAAATGGGCACCTGATGGGCTACCCAGGTCCAACTGGAGGGTTCTGGGAGAAGCCCAGGAATAGAGACCTTAGAAACCCAGAAGACCACTCACTTTGCCATTGCGATTGTGCACTCGGAAGGCCATATTAGGAGACATCAAGAGAAGCAGGGATTCCTGTTCAGACAACTTCTTCTTCAACCTCTCCAAGTTCTTGCTTCCCTTGTTAGCTTTCTGAGGAGGAAGCCCAGACAGAAATTATGTTCTCTTCTCCTCCGTTCACAACACGAGAGTTACGGGGAACTCAGCATTTCACTGACACATCTGAAGGGAGTCTGGCTCCACAAAACCCATTAGACCTTGTCAGGCTGAGTTCCCCTCCTTCATCTGGAAACAGCAGCAATCAGGTCTCTGATGTCCTAGTGCCAGGAGCAGGAGCGGCTCTTCCTTTTTCTGCCCCTATGGTCTTACCAATAAGCACAAAGAAGACTACAAGACTCTGTCACACTCCTGGGCACTAAAAGGTTGAGGCTGTGCTCAGCGTTCCTAGTTGAAGCACAGCCGAACGTATCCTAAGCCACACGGCCTTGGTGTGCAGGGCTCCAATGAGGCTAACTCTCCTCAGAAAGAAGCAACTGTGCAGCTGCCTGGTTAGCTTTAAGTGATTGGCTAACCAGCTCGCTCTAGGCGTTCGTAATGAAGAAGCCACAGTCCCTAAGCACATTAGTATTTCTTAATCTGGGATTGTCAGCCTGTCCAGGGGTAAAGAGTTGATGGTTTACCCCGCCAAATCCCTCCTTTTACCTTTTCACGCTGGATGTCACTCTTGAGTTGGGAGATCTTGATTTTCATGGCATCCAGCTCCTCGTCTGGCACAAGGGAGATGTTTGGCATCGTCTCTGAGTCATCCACCATCTGGAAGCTGAGATCCGAGAGGGGGATGTACCACTTACAGTCGTACTGTTGGCTTTTTCTGCAAAGGTGAGAAGGATGAAGGTGAGCGAGCCATCCCTGAACCAGGTGAGAGAAGGGGAAGCCGAGCGCAGGCATGGGCTGTGGGCAGCTGCTTGCAGGGAGATCTCTCTCTCGCACACATTTCGAACTGCTCCCCTTTCTCCTTCACTGCCTTGATATTCCCTGAGACTGGCTTTGGGGAACCCATCACTTAAACTCAACTCCCCCCAGCTGGAAAATAGATAAAAATGTGTTAGATTTGGCTACAAAGAAGATTTGGCTGCATGGACGGTTGCAGGGATTTTTTTTGGATGCCTCACAAAAGCAACACTTTCCAACGATGCAAACTTTCTTTGCAATGTCTGCCTCAAAAACATCACATAAACTTTAAGGCTGCATGCCTGGAAGTGTAGAACTTCTGGGGATTGCCAAGGACATAAGACTCTCAAGTGGAGGCCCCCCTCCTGGCTGAGAAAGAGGCCCTCGGCATAGTTCAGAAGTGCTGTTTCTGCCTCTGGGCATCCATCCCAAGGAGGTTCCCTGGGGCCTCCTTCCGCTGCCCCACCAAGCCACGGCTCCTCTTTCCCCCCCATGGCTGCTCCAGGTGGGGCTCACCCTCCAATCTGCTTTTTAAGCTTGGCACAGAGGAACAGATCCGTGAAGAGAAAGACGTGACGCAGCTTCCGGGATCCCTCCACCAGCTCCACCATGAAGCTGTCCTTCACAAGTTGCCGGTGCTGTCAAGAAAAGGAGAGAGGCCAGTTAGCGACAAAGGAAGGGGCCACCCCCCTTTTTATCAGAAGGGGCACCCCACGGTAGCCTCTGCCAGTCTAGGGAACGAAAAGGGGTCAACAGAAAGCCATAATCAGACTATTGAGGAACTCAGCAAAGATAACAAGGCAATTCTTCGTTTTTGAACTCTTTAATCAGAGCAGATATTAAAGCAGGGAGTCTAGAAGGCAGGGAAGGGCAGCCAGGAGATGACCCAGTAGGCAAAGAGGGATTGTCCTTACTCCTGTCCACAGGAGGAAGAAGCCGTTGCCCTGAAGACGCTGGGTAACGGCAACCACCGGACTACCCCACCTGCCCCCAGAGCAGCCCAGAGGGACTCAAAAGTAGTTTGTGACAGACGAGGGTCACAGCCTGCTTGTCTAAAATGGAAAAAAAACCGTATCTTTCTCTTGAAGTGAGGGACAAAACAGCCCTACTAAGAATGTTGTAACCTGGATCGAGTTTGAAGTACTCAAGTACTCCAGTACTGATGGGAGCTCAAACCCAACTTGACTACTTTTTGTCCACCGGCCACTGTCCACCAGTGGGCAACTCTCCATGCTCAGTGCTGCTGCATAACATCCAATCCGTAAAAAAAACAAACCACGAGGGTCGTCCTATTCTTGGTTTTTAGGTTCTGTTGAAGCCAACTGGCCGCAACTCAACACAAAGAAATATTTCCCAAGTCAGTGATACTTAAAAACAATTATAGAGCTCGAGGATCTCGGCACCCTTGGAACTGCCTGGGTTATGCCTCAGGTTCTGGACAAAACTCTAGAAATACAGACATTTTATTCCAAGCTGAGGGAGGGCAAGGGAGGAAAGACACCACAGATTCCACCTTGGCATTCTTTGATTGCCCAAAGGGCAAACTAAATTCCCCTTTAGGCCAGGTGTGCCCGAATACTTCCTTGTGGCAGAAAGTCTAAAGTAAGCAGGACTGTCCTCAAGCCATTTATGGCACACCCAGGACGTTTTATTACTTTGGGGTCCCTCAGCAAAAGGACTCCTCTGCTGAACAAATCCCAGGGGATTCAATATTAAAATTGAAACGTTTACAGAAAAGTCTTTTTTTACCCCAATTACTTCCTGCATGCTATGGCCAAATTAAGACATGTTCAATATGGTTCACTTTTTCAGTTGCTAGAAGCAACCCAAACAAATTCAGAGAAGCCAGAAAGCCAGCACCAGGACCTAACTTCTCCAAGCAGATGGTAGGTCTGGGAATATAATCAGACAACTCATTATTCTGGGACATTTGCAGTCCAATCACTAGGTGAAAATCTCAAGGCAAAGATAAACCTAGCAAGAAGCACTAAATCATATAAAGTTAAAAATCAGGCATGACTGGTCCTGGTTGGCATTTAAATGGGGGACCCTTTGAAATGTCCAGAGCCATAGGCTAAATGTGGACACTGGAAAACATCCTGGGGCAAACCCCACTTCCATATCATCCCAAGAAAACTGCAAGGACGCATCCATGTATGTTGGGAGTCAAGCTGATGAAGACTTTACTTCATCTTTTATTTCCATAATATTTGAAGTAGAACCCATCCACCGTCCTGGGTTTCCAGGAGGAGGAGAATAGGTAACTTCTGATTATCTCTTCCCTTCCGCAAGAGACTTTTGTGCCGGAACCAACGCTGGTGGCCTTTCTAATCAAGAGAGTTGGAGGTGTGTGGATCTGACCTATCTATCTGTTCCCTTCAGGTGGTAGAGAGTGTTTGAAATTTCTTCTGGACATCTGAGAAGGAAAGGAAGGCAAGTAAAGTGAAAACCTAAGATGGCAACTCAAAGAGTTAGTAGCAACTTCTGCTTTTCCACTGTGGCCGCTCAGCTCAAGAGTCAGAAGCAACATCACCTGTTGGAGGAGCAAGATTCAGAACTGGCCTGGTCTTCTGAGACTACAAAAGGTATGAACTTCTAATGAAACTGGAAGACTTGCATCAGCTGCCATCCTGCTTTGCTCTAGAGGCTGGGATGATTCAAAGGAGGGGCCATTAAGCCAGTCCAAACTCTCTTCAGAGTCAGAACCCCAGGCTGGCCACTCTTCGTTCAGGATGACCTGGGGACGAGAGCCCCTCTCTCCCTGCTCTAGGTAGCTGACTGCAATATCCAACTCTTTGCGCCATGAGGGCTTTTCTTGTTAAACAACAACTAAACAGCAGATGGAATCTGCTTCCCTGTGGCACAAACCCATCATTGCCGCACTATGAGGAATCACGTTCTCTGAGCTGAAGAGAGCAGCTTTTGGGGGTCTCAGTGGCAACGTCCCGTCATGCTTCCTTGGTCAGCTGGCCAGGAGGAAGTGCTGGTTTGGACAAGCCATCTGGCAAGCCATGAAGAGGAGGGAACTGCGCACCCTGCTTCCCTCTAAGTAGCCAGGGCCAAGAGAAGCGCAACCGAGGAGTGAACACAGCTGGTGAAGGCACACTGGGTGTCAAGATACACACAACTGGGTCTAGGCTAGTAGCAAGTGAAAGAAAGAGTGACTTTCCTGAAATCAGCTGCCCCAGGTGAATCTGGGGTATTTGGTAGAAAGGAGATACCTGGGCTTGGAATAACCTTAGATTTATGAAAAACAAAGTTTGTTCAAGTTCTATGGCCACCCATCTCAAAGAGGTGACTCTGGGCAGTGAACAATCATAAAATCAATCACAAACACAATAGAAAAATAAACAAATAGAGCAGCTGAGTAAAATTATAATCCACAGATGTTAATATAACCAGGAAACAGGGTCCTTAACCCACTTAGGGCCGTAGGCTCCAGCACAAAAGCGAGGTCCCCAGAGCCTTGTGGAAGGTCGGTGGGTTTGGGGCGATCCTAATCTCTGGAAGGACAGTGCTCCAGGGGGCAGATAAGGCAGGCCTCCTGGGCCCCACAGCGGACGCTCTTGGCTGACGAGACTTCAAGCATCTGCCAGATGGGTCGAAATCGATTGGACCAGATTCGACACTGGTTGGTGGCTTATACAGTGATTATTAAGTTTACTCTTTCAGCAAGTCAAAATTATTGCCAGCAAGAAGCTTTTAGGGTTAGAAGCAGGAGACAGCAGTGCTCTTGGAGCCGTGTGAAAAAGGAGACCCTCCAGGCAAGCTTTGGGGAAGTATCCCTGGTTAAATATTTGTTAATCTGCAAATTCCTCTTCAGGAAACACCTTCGAGGTTGCTCAAGACATTTCCGAGGCCACCAACACAGAAAAGTCCCCAAGCGCAGTCCAGGCACGACATTCGGAGCCTTCGTTGGTAACTGCACGCCAACCAAGTGCCTGGCAAGCAGAGCATCTCCTGTCCCCTCCCTGGAAAGCTCCAGGGCCAGGCCCGACTGCGAAAAAGGAGGACAGCCGGCAGAGCTGACTTTCTCCCCTAAATGGAGTTCAAGACGCCAAACTTCCAATTTTCCTGCCTGTAGCAAATGGGCATAGAAAGAGCTTTAAAAAGTACCAGCACTGCAGCTTTATTGTTCATGCTTGTCCAAAGGAAGCAAAGCTGGTTGAAAGAGAGGGGCAGAGAAATTCTGTCCGTGTTGCATCTGCTCTGCTCGCCAGCCCCCCCCAAGCCCCCTCCCCTCTCACCAGCGCTTGCTCTTGAGGTGAAAAGGCTTCAAATGCGTTAGCAGCAGTTGGGTCAGAAGACTTCCAAGACCTCCCCCACTCCAGAGCTGCCAAGAAATTGGTTGTCACCCTTTGGTGACAACGATTTGGCACCGAGAGCCTGGAGCAACCCAAGGCCACGTTCAAGGCCACCCGTCGCAATCTCAAGAGAGATACCGGCACCTGCACACAGGAACCCTTTGAACCACGGTTTCTCCACCCTGGCAGCTTGAAGAGGTGTGGATTTCCGTTCCCACAATTCTCCAGCCCTAAAGTCCACAACTCTTCAAGTTGCCAAGATGGAGAAGCCCTGCTCTGAACAGAGCTGACGTCTGGAGGGAAGTGAGGCTTGTGGCCAGACTTGCAGTCTGCTTATCCCCTGTGCTGACACAATGGTTCTTTTAAAACATGTCCGAGTGAAGAAGAGTTCTGGCTTTAGAAACAGAATCCTTGGCCAGGTTGTGCCCAAAAACACCTGTATGGATCTCAGCGCAAGAGCCATATTATAGTAGAAAAACAGCAGATAAATGCTGGACATGCTGGGACCTATTGGAAAATTATAAAGGGGAATTTAAAAATCAAACAAGAGAACAATTAATAGCAAAAGGATATACCATGGTCCTCATTTACAATTATCTGAAAGGTTTAAAATGGATGAAAAGATTTATGGCATGGAACAAAGTAAGTCAAAATTTGAAATGCAGTTGTGGATGAACATCTATTTGGAGAGGAAAACAGGTTAAAAGAATGTAAGATAATTATATGATAAGAATTTTGGTTGTAATGTACAGATGGATCAATGGGAAATTCTGTGGTTAAGAGTTGAAATTCACATTGTGTTGTGATCCCCAAAAGATTTTTTAATAAAATGATGTATTTTGGTACATGAGGGCAGAGAAATTATCTAGAATGTATAACAATGTTATGTGGGAAATATGTAGGATGTGAAGGAACATTTTATCATGCCTCGTAGATTTGCAAAAAGTTTAAAAATGGATCAAAATACCAATTCTGAAACAGGATTTTAAAGATCAATATTAAATTGAACCTGGAACTTGTAGGATTAATGGACAGTTAGAAAAAAAGCCATGGAAGATTATTTCAGGATCCCAGCAGTGAGATTACTGGGTGCACAGAGGTGGGAAGATTCAACAAGCACAACGGAGGGGAGTAGAGGGGAGATGGATCGCATGAAAATCTAATAAATACAAAATAAATAAAATTGCGATTTTGCTGAAAAGGATAAATTAACTTATTTGTATCAGAAAAAAAGTCATCATCTACGTTCATTGCTGACTGGAAGCCTCTCATTGGACCTTTCCCATAAAAACAAAGAAACAAAAAAAGGACGTTGGGGATTGTGGTTTTGGCAATTAGACAGGACAGAACAGGCCTTTTCAACCTTTTCACCCATTCTGCCACTTTTAGGATATGGCAATATCCGAGTACCACCAGTCGCCTAGCAAGGTGTCAAAAACTTGATGACCCCCCAAAAAAGGAACAAAGTGGTAAAGTGCAGGCAATCCTCGACTTACAACAGTTCACTTAGTGACTGTTCAAAGTTACAACGGCATAAGTGGCTTATGATGATTTTTCACACTTATGACCGTTTCAGCATCCCCAGGGTCATGTGATTTACATTCGGATGCCTGGCAACTGATTCATATTTATGACGGTCACAGTGTCCCAGGGTCATGTGATCCCCTTTTGCAACCTTCTGACAAGCAAAGTCAATGGTGAAACCAGATTCACTTAACAACCTTTTATATCGGGGGGGGGGGTCAAACCCAGTTTCATTGAAGGCCACATTAGCATTGCGGTTACCGGGGTGGAGGTCCTTCCTTCCTTTTTCCCTCCCTCCCTCCCTCCCTGCCTTCCTCCTTCTCATTCCCATTTCCTTCCCTCCTTCCTTCGTTCTTTCCTTCCTTTGCTGATCCTGGCACGTCCATTGGGAAGCCAGATTCACTTAACAACCGTATTCCCAACTTAACTGTGATGATTCACTTAACAACCATGGCAAGAAAGGTTGTAAAATGGAGCAAAATTAACTTAACAAAAGTCTTACTTAGCAACAGAAATCTTGGGCTCCGTTGTGGTCGCAAGCTGAAGACTACCTGACCTTTATGCTTTTTTTTTCCTTTTGCTTCCCCCCCCCACCCCTTTTTACCGGTTTGTGTTAGCTTTTATCTTCTTGCTCATAATAAAATATAATTTTAATAAAAAATATATAAACAAAAAGCCCACAACAGAATCCTTGGGGCTTGCTCTGCTTTAGTTAGGTTCCGCTGACTCTCCCGGCTCCGTTCACCCCTTTCAGTCCCTTCGTCAGGGCTTCCCCTCCTGGTGGGAAGTTGCCTCCCTGACTTCAGACGTGTTGCACCCGTGGCCGGGAGATGCTCCTCCAGGGCTTCTGGGCCAGAGCGCCCGGCCAGGAGGTGGCCCACTGCAGGCCACCTGGTTCGGCTGTCAACCTTTCCTCAAGCCCCGAGACCCGGCAGGTGAGTCGAGAAGCAGGCGGGGGTTACTGGCTGCCCTTCAGGGTGAACCCCCCCTGTTCCTCTCTCTCGCCTGCATCGCACCATCCCCCCGCCTTACAAAGGGGAAACGGGCCACTGAGCCACATCTGGATCTCTGCCTTTCAGTGAGTGCAGCGTTTGAGTCAGGCTGGCTCACATCCCCCCCACAGGATGCCCCCTCCTCAAGGACTGCCTGGTGGTGCTGGACTGAGGGCCCCCCTGTCCTTCATTGGCAAGAAAAGCGAGGCGGTCAGCAGGCGGTCTGGAAGAGCCACGTGTCTGTCTCGGCGCTCCCGGCGCAGCTCCTCCCCAACCAGAGCTCTTGCAGGGGGCAAAGAGTCGCCCCTTAGGGGAAGTGCTGCTAGCCAGGCAAAAGGCAGCCCACCCCATTGGGAAGCGGGCGCCAGGCGCCGGCTGGACACTCACCTCCCCCTTCTGGACAGTCATGGATTGCCTCCTGGGCGTGATCTCCTCATTGATGCTGGACAGGAAGTTCTGGGAGATGCGCAGGGCGTCCTGCAGGAGCAGGTAGTCGGGGTGGCTTGGCGGGGTGTGCTTCAGCAAGTCCTGCTTGTCAAGAGGGAGGGGAAAGAAAGGCCTTCAGGGCACAGCACTGGCCCTCCGGTGGCCTCACTTCTGAAGGATTTCCTGTCTATCTTAAAGCTTAGACCATCAGATCCAAGCTCCTCCTCCTCCAGGCAGGAACCCAGCCTCCCAGACAGATGGCTGCCAGGCTCTGCTTGAGCCCACCCACGGCCTCCCTCTCATGGGTCACTGATTCCACAGCCTCCTTCCCTTCGGAGGCGTTTCTCCTATGGTGGTGGTGAACCTATGGCACATGTGCCACAGGTGGCACGCAGAGCCCTCTCTGTGGGCACACGCGCCGTCACCCCAGCCCTAGGCCTTCAGCTGGGTTTTATAAAACCTTTTTGCTTTAGGCCTTTGCTGCCGTGTGCAAAAAAAAAAGGTTCAGTCAAACAATGAATTTCAACTTCTCACAGAAAAAAAAAAGATCTTGCAAAGTTGGAATTGATTGATTGAACTTTTTAGTCTCACCCAGTCTACTGTTACCACCGCAGCCACACCCACCCAATGGGCCACGTCCACCCAATAGGCCACACCCACCCGGCACCCGACAATACATAAGTGGGTTTTGAGTTGCAGTTTGGGCACTCAATCTCCAAAATGTTCACCACCACTGTCCCATGCTGCTGAAGTTTGCTCTCCCTAACAGTTGCATCTATACCTCCAGGAGCCCAGAGCTAGAATTATGTTGACGTCTTGCTTCATCTCAGCTCAGAGATGAGGAAAAAAACTCCACAAGTGATAAAGCCCGGGGATTCTCCATGAGTGGGCTTCTGGCAAAGCTGTGGGTGGTTCTGCATGGAGCAGTAGCTGCACGGGCATCTTATGCTCCAGGTACTTTAAGGAAGCCCCTTTTCCTGTTAGCAGCATTGCTTTTACAAGTCCTCCAGTGATCACCCAACTTCTTCTCCTGGGGCATCTTGCCTGCCCCCCACTCTCCTACCCCAACCAGACTAAACAGGAATCATTTGAATGTGATCCGGTGTACTGTGGGAAGCCAACCTCTATCTGACTCTGCTGCATGAAGCAGCCATCCGGTTCAGCCATAAGATGCTGCACGGAGCACGTCAGGTGAAGTGAATGTTGTGATTCAGGGTCAGCCTGTGGGTTCGGCAGTTGGGTCGGACGACTCAGAGGAGGAGGGGGGTGTTGGAGACCTTGCTGAGGGGGTTGAAGATCTTGCTGATGAGAGCCCTCAGCCAGGCCCCTCCCACTTGGTCACCACGGAGACCCAGCTGTGTGAGCCTGACAGCGTGGATGAAGATTACCCACAGCTGGCCCTGTTCAAGGACGCCCGACGCAGGAGGCAGTCAAGTAGGAGTAAACAGAGGAAGGCAATGGGGCTCCTCGAAAGGAGGCAGAGAGAAGCCACGCCCTGAACTCTATATAAGGGGAATGTGTGGGAGGGCTGGTTTGCTGAAGGCAACCGCTTGGATAGTTCCTGTTTCTTAAAGCTCCTGTTTCTTGGTTCATGTCTTGTTTGTTTTTGTAGCTATAAATTTGGCAGGTGTAATTCCAGCCTCTTGCCTTCTTGAAAAAGGGGTTGTCCCTGCCTGTCCCGGCCGGTAGCAGGCTGGTACAGAACAGGGAACACCTGTGCTTTGCTAACCTGCATTTTGCAGCTGGTGGAAAAGACACCATGTCTGGCAACTCTTTCTATTCTTTGTGCTATTTCTTGCTTGTGCACTGACTTCTCTGAAACAAAGCAGCCCCTCCAATTTCCAGCAGAAAAGCCAACAACATTAATATTCATGGCAACTTACGTGGAGCACAAGTGTACTGCGTGTGACCCGATCCACCGGCTTGTACAGGAGAGCTATGGGGAAATGAAGGAAAATTAGAAGCTGTAGGGCAACACAATTCTCTGGGGAGCAAAATAATCCAACAGGTTCGTGGGAAAACCCCTTCTCTGACAATATGTCCGCTGCAATCCTTTGCAACTCATCTCTGCTACTCCCTCCACACTAGCCAAGCCCTTTCCATCCCGCGCACAATGGATTGCTAAAGGATGCCGAGTCCCCTTTTGCTGTTGAACTCAAGGACTTCACTCCCAAAACTAGCACTTTGGCTGTTCAGAAAAGAAAAGCTAACCAAGGCAGTCAGGGGTGTGTGTGGGGGGTTGCTATTGTCCAGAAAACCCAAATCTCAAACCCACCGGGGCACCCCACCACTTACTTTCCAAGGAGTTTTTTGTTGTCTGGTCTCTTGCATCCTTGGAGCCTCTGGCTCTGAGGTTCTACAAAAGATGAGCAAGACTCCGGTTATGTTTTTTCGGCCTGCATCGTGGACTTGCCAGCTGCTCCTCATCTGGTGACAGATGCTGCCTGGTTTGCCCACGATCTTCCAGCACAGAAAGCACCAGCTCAGAGGTTACCCTCTCGTCATACTGGTTGCCACCCCCTCTACGCAGGTTCTCCCCTCCCTTTGAGAGAAAGGCATTTACTGGGGCTTTGAAGAGGCACTCAGACAAACCGGCTGGAATTTCAGCAGCCCAGGGAGACCTCGATGCTCCCTGAAGGCCAATGGAAGAGGGAGCAGTGCTGGACCTCAATTTGTCCCCCCCCCAAGTCTCCTCCAAGCCCAACTGAGATATTCCTGGTGGAGACGGTCCTCTGCTCCCTCACCTTGCGGGTAATGTGGGGGAAGGATTTTGCTCGGAGGGGGAGTATTTCTCTGATAAAAGCCACACTGGAAGAGTTCTTGAAACCACGTGTAAGAATATTTGCTAAGGAAGAAAGTGACTCCACCAGGTGGCAAAACCTGAGTTGGGATGAGTCAAATTCCAGGCCAGGTTTCTCAGGTTCCAAGAGCAGCCCCCCAATTAGTTGACTTTTGTGGAGGGTCCCTGGGGTGCTGTATGCCAGGAGAAGCCCCCCCGCACCAGGCCTTCTGGCCATCCTCACGGCTGAGAGACCTGCAGAACCTGCAACACCAGCCCCATTACGGGTTTAACCCAGGTGAAGTGGGGGCAGAAGAGTCCCACCAGAGCCCTATGAGGACACCCGCCCCACCGCCGGCAGCCATCATGCAGCACGGCCTCGCTCACCTCCGAGATCTCTGCAAACTGCGCGTTGGCTTGGCAACACTTCTCGGCCGTCTCCATGGCAACCTCGTAGTTATCCACGAAGGCCCGGTACACGCCCAGCTGGCTGGCCTGGGGGGGGGGGGGCAAATGTGGAATGAGACCCAGCCAGGTGTGGAAAGGCAGGGGAGGCAGAGATGGCCGCTGGCAGCCCCCGCCCCGCCCCCCGCATCTCGGGAGGCTGGCTGGAGCTCTGGGGAAGCAGAGGACCATCTGGATGAGCCTCTGCCTGCCCCTGGCAGGCGCCCGCCAAGCCGAGAACTGAGGCAGGAGGGGGAGAGAGGCCCAGACCGGCTCCCTCACCTTTGGCCGCCGGGGGGAAGACGCCCCTCTTTCTTGGCTCCCCCTGCGCTCTCTGGGGAAGAGGCAGCCGCCCCCTGCTCTTCCTCCAGGAAAAAGCGACAGCCCTGCAAGGCTGGCTGAGGAATACTTTACACCCGAGGAGGGAGGTGGCCCATGTGACATCACTGGGCAGCATCCCTACGAGTGGATGGCCTCGGAATAGGAGATTTATGGCCCATAAGGCACTTCCGACACCATAAAATGTGCCCCCCCTTCACAATCACGTGACTCAATTTCGGGCCCCTGGCGACTGGCCGGCATTCATGACCAGCTGTAGCGTCTCACAGTCACCCTGGTGATTTGCACCCCTTTCTACCAGTTTGAGCAAAAAACAACCATTTGGAAGAAGGGGTTCACTTAATGACTGCACCGTTCACTTAATTGCTCTGCACTTCACTTAATGACCACTGTAAAAAATATCAGAAAACTAGGTACAGTCAGATGGGTGCCTCAATTTACAACCAAGACTTACAATTGTGGTCTTAAGTCAAGGACTATCAGTTCCTGCCAACCTAGCAGTTTGAAAGCAAATCAAACGGACGGAGGTACACGGGGGGTGCCACTCTGGCGGGAAGGTGACCGCGCTCCGTGACGCCACCCTGCCCACGTGACTGGCGGAAATGTCCCTGGGCAGCGCCTTGAAACGGAGGGGAGCAGCGCCCTCTAGAGCTGGCAATGAAGAGTGGAGTAAAACGCACAGGGACTCCTCTATGTTTTTGTTGTTGTTGTTGTTGTTATTACTATTATTGCCACCACCAGTACAGGCTCCCTCCAGCCAAGGGGGGGCAGCCCACAGCCTGGCCAGCCTTCCTTCCCCCCCCCCTCTGGTTTCCAGCACTGTTCCCCCCCCCCCGTCCTCCCACTGCGCATACCCAGCGACATGCTGGTAAAGGAGAACTGGAGCCTCAAGCTGGCTCAGAGCCGGGCAACCCTGCCCCCCCCAGGCCCAACGTCCTGCTCACCAGTTTCTGGAAGAGGTCGCCCACCCGCTGCTGGTGGCTCCACTGGTGGACCCGAGGGGAAAGCCCATCGTAGAAGTCCTTGTGGATCTCGTAGAGCTCGGGCACTTTGAAGAAGATGGTCTCAATCTGCTGGCTGGTCAGCACTGGCTGGGAGGTGGTGGCAGCCGCCTTCAAAGGCTTCATGGGCTAAAAGATGCGAGACACAGAGCCGGCTGCCTTCTTTGCCCAACGGGCACCTTCCTGGGCATCCCCCCTTGGGGAAACCCGCAGTCTTTGGGGACAGCCCACTCGGCCCACCCCACAGCACCGTCGCCAGCCAGGGCTTCGGCCATGAGGAAATGAGCAGAAGCAGAAAAAGCCAGTCCCTCGCTCGGCTCCCGCACTGCCGAACGGAGCCCAGGCGGGGGGGGGGATTTCTCAGTGGCTGCCCAGGTTGTTCCCCTCGGGGAGGGAGAGACTTGGTCGTCCCTGCCCAGGCCCATCTTCAGCTTAGCTGGAGGATAAACTCCACCCCCCCACACACACACACACTGATGCCCTTACCAGCAGGAGAGCCTCAAGGTGACCCAAGTAGGTTTCCTCACTAGCCAGGATGCCGGACAAGACCCACTTCCTCATCTCCAGACCCTTTTCCAGGTCTTGCTCGCTCTGGAGAAAGGAAGAGGGGGGGAGACAATAATGGGAGGCCAGGCCTTCGTGCAGAAGCTGGAGATTTGGGGGAGGGGTGGAAATGCCCGGGGCCAAAGAGAATGAAGCCAGGAGGGGGGGGCTGCTCTCCCCAGGAGAATGAAGTGAAGCACAGACAGGGACACTGAGGCACACGTTCACTCTGCAACATGCTTCGCGCAACCAGCTGAACTCCCAGGGCAGCGGAGTGGCTGGATGGGCTCTGGGCTTGCAGGAGCCAATAAAAGACGGGCCAGTTCCAGGACCCCTCCCCACTCTCCTGGGAACCTTCCACACAGCGTCCCTCCCTGCTGACTCTCTGGAGCCATGCCCACCACCTGCCGTAATGGCTGCCACACCAAGATGGGGGCAGGGCTCAGGAGAGACCAGGGAAAGCCATCCCCTCCCTCCCACCTGCCGTACTATCTGGCCCTCCTTGAACGCAGCCCCATGAGAGACCCCTCCCCAGCAGACAAGGTTCGCTTCCCACTGGCTCTGCGGGAGCAAGCAGGCTCCTCCCCAGGGCTCTTGAGTGCCATTCGCCCTGGACCTGCAGGCATGGGGCCAGCAGAAGTGCCCAGCCAGCCCCAAGGGGGGGCACTTTCCTCCCTCAGAAGGTGCTGCCAAGGAGCTTTTGGGGGGGTGAAGGAGGAGAGGAGTAGAGCCAGCTTATTTATAGCCCGCCAATGACATCCTTGCCAGCTCAGCTCAGGAAGGGCCTGCCTATTCCAGCAAAGCCATTGAACAGCAGAGAATAAGGAGAATTGGGGGGAGGTTAGTCAGATAGGTAGGAAGGCAGCCAGCTGCGGGGGGGGGGGGATATCTTGGCGCAAAAGGAAAAGGCTGGCAAAAGCTCTCACTGAGAGTCCCTCCCTCAGCCTGCAAGATTTCAACTTCAAAGCCACCACAGGGTCCTACTAAGCCCTCTCCACACACCCATTTTGGGGCCTGATCACACACACACACACACACACACACACACAGTCTCTGCAAAGCAAAATCTCCCCATCCCTTCCCCCTTCCTCCTCTTCCCCCCCCCCCAGGGCACACGGCCGGGCAGAATAAAAGGAGGGAGGAGCCAAGGAAACACAGAGGGGCAGGACTGCCAGCTTGCAGTGCCCAGAGTGCCCCTTCTCTCAGGGAATGTGGCATGCCGCAGCTCGGAAAGGACTGCCTCAGGTGCCACCAAGCCTGGGGGGTCTCCTTCCTCGGCTTTTCCTCAACCCTGCATGCACAGAAAGCGGGGAGGGCCCTGCCCGTCTTTGGGCTCGGGGCAAGCCCAGTGGCCCTGCGCCAGGCTGGCAAAAGCACAAGGGGCAGGAGCCAAAGCTTGCGAGCCCCAGGGCCAGGCCAACTCTTCATCTCAAAAGTTAGTGTCGTGATTTATCCTGAGCCCCACCGACATGAAGAGGCAAGGCCCGGGCAGCACAATGGGGGGAAGGGGATCCACATCCACAAAATGGGGGCTCCTGTGGGGCACAGTCCACGAGCAAAGGGTGTCCTGAACTCTGCCAGGCTCCACCATCCTTCCTCTGGGGGCACCGACGCTCTTCGGGTACGAGGAGGACTGTGGCTGCCCCTTGGCTGGGAAGGGCAAACCCTGTTCAGCCAGAACAACAGAAAGACGCGTGTGTCTGTCTCTCTCTGTGTGTGTTTATTTGTGTGTGTGTGTGTGTGTGTGTGTGGTGTGTATTTGTGTGTGTGTGTTTTCCTGCCTTGAAGGAAGAGCTTTGAATCCAAGCCTTGCGCAAAGACTCACATACCAACAAACCCACACACACACACAAGACCCAAAGAACTGGGCAAAGCAAACAGAGAAACATATAGAAACGCTGAGGAGATGCAAGAAATGAACCCAGCTTCACTCAGCAAGGGGAATTCTATCTCCTGCCAAACGGAATCAGGAGCTCTTTCTTTTCCTCCTGTGTCTCCTCTACAAAAATACAGTCTGGGCCAGTTTTTATTTTATGTGAAGCCAACCGGACACTCTGAGTGGTCAACAAATCCTGACTAAACCAACACCGCAGTAGATTCCCAACCACCTGTGTTGCTTCTACACCTTTGGGTAAAGTTGCCCCATCCTTTCTTCAGAGTAGATGTTCTGCACAATGACGTCCATACTTACTGGCTGGAGGTGCTGCGCCCGGGCGTCCAGTCTGAATGCAGTTCTGGGTCCTGCTATCAACCCAGGCATGCCAAAGGCCTCCTTTGACGCCAAGGGGCAGATGCTACAGAACCCACAGAGCTGCAAGTGCACCCCCAAAGCCAACTTTCCAGCTCCCCGCTTTGCCCCAGGGCGATGCAGCAGCAACTCACTGATTTTGTAGACTCCAGGGACCCCGATGAGAAGCCATCTCGACTGCCTCGGCTCTTGGAGCTGAGATGGGGTGAAGAGGAGGGGGAGTCATCGATGAAGGGCATCATGTCATGGTGGTGCCTCTGCTCTTCCGCTCTGTCCACATCGTAGGCGTAGCCTGGGGAGGGGCCACCGAAGGAAAGATCTGTAAAAGGAAGGGAAGGGAGAATGGGAAAGAAGAACTGGCCTGGGGGCCAACAGCATCCTTGGGCTCTTCCGCCTGATCTGCTCTGTGGATTCCCGATCTTTCCAGCTCCTGTTTTTCTGCAGAGGGGTCTCCAGGAGACCTTGTTAACCTGGCACCCTTGGACAAAGGCCTCGACCTTTCCAACAAAAGCATAATTGAGACCAATTCAATTTCAGAGCAGACAGAAAAATTTTTGTGACCAGGAGATGACTTGCAAAGCTATACATTATGGTCTAAAATCCACTGGAATAACACATACTGGACTCCTCCCAGCACAAACCTGTGGAGAAAATGGAAATCTGCATTTTATGGGTTAATCTGCAACTGCAGTTGTGATGTGTGACTTGTGACCCCTTTGCAGAGAACAGAAAACCCTGAAGAAGCCCACCAGGCCAGCTCCTTCTGCTTCACGGGAGACGGCCAGTTCTTCTCCTGCCTGGAGCATCCACCAAGCTGCTATTCACACCATGTGGACATTCATGATGGAAAAACAGATTGGGGGATCAGAACCCAGGGACCACCACAAACCTGAAAAGGAGACAAAAGCCCAAGGAGAATGTCCAAAATGGCAAGTTTGGGATTTATTGCCGAACGGCCTTCAGCAAATCTGCTGCTCCAGGGCGAGATGAAGGCTGCTTTGTCTGTTCCCAGAGGGGCTCTCCCACAATATAACCCATCTGAACAAGAGGTGGAGGAAGCAAAATGGGCTGGGCAGGGCTTCCAGGTACCAACTCTGCCCCCGGGTCAGTACTAACAGCACCAGTGTAGGAGAATGTGTCTATCAGAGCCGCCTGGTCTACCCAAACAGGATGGAGCACACTGCTTCTGCTTTCACCTTTCGGCCCCAATCTAGGAGCCTTGGCAGGCAGTCACTTCTGTGACCAACTAGTTCTGTGTTAAATTTTGTCAGTAAATTTAAAATTTAACAGCAGTGTAGGAATCACTCCCCCAGCAGCTCTCCGAGAGAGGCCAGGTCAGGGAACAGGTCCACCCATCTGACTGGAGCTGCGTCTGCAGGAACAGAACGCTGAAAGCTGGAATGCCATTTCCTTTCCCCTCCTCCCCTCCGGTATTTTGGTGAATTGGGGGAAAACAAGAATCCATCCGAGTTTCTTTCTCTGTTTCCTTACACTACCTCTGTTCCCTCCAAATGTTTTAAAACCAGCAAATATAAAACAGAAGTAATGCTAAAACTCTTTTTCTTTGTCTGTAACCTTCAAAGGAGCAAATCGGTGCATCATCGGGCAACAATTTTGAATCAAATTACCTCAAATGGGCTAACTTAAGAATGCATCCAAAATCTGGGACCCAGAACTCCCGGGGGATTGAAATTTCAAGGTTCTTCAGGCCAAGTCTATTGGCAAATTGGCAGCCACTGTGCCGCCACAGTCTAACACCCCTTGCCAGCTTCCCAAGGGGAAAGTCCACGGAGAAACCAGCAGGAAGTTAGAACATGTTGGAAGGGACCTTGGAGGTCTTCTAGTCCAACCCTTTGTTAAAGTAGGAGGCTCTGTATGATTTCAGGACCAGAACATGACTATCCTCAACATACACCATTCCAGCATGACCACAACTAGGACATCAACCAAAGCTTTCCTCGCCTGTCTTCTAGATCCTAGAACGAGGAGAACCTCTTGACATACAGTTAAGGCCACCGTGCTCGTGGCTCCTAAGAAATTTCACGAATGGCTCTCCACTGAAGAGTACCAAATCCTGCTGCTCCTCCACGGAGTTGAATCTGTCTCTTCCCTGAAGACCAGGTTTCTGCCCGCCCCTTTGGGATTCGTGAGACTTGCCATCCTTGGTGGTTCTGGTTGTGGCTGACAGGGACTGAACCCAAAACATCTGGAGCGCCCAGCTACCAACTCTGCTGCTGATGTTGAACACAGATAAACCCAAGATCCATGCTCTCATTTTATTAACATCAAACTTTAGTGAATGTGGTTCTTGTCAAACTAGAGCACTGGTTCATGAATTGTTTCACCAAATTACCGTTTTCTATCTCAAACAAGGTCACTGTTCCCACAAAAAAGCTGACTCCATTGTTTCACAGAAGCATCTCATGGGTGGCAGCTCAACCTGGACCCTGGACTCAGAAACAGCAATTACAAATTGTTCCAACAGCCCCAGGATGTACCCAAACTACCCCCTTGGGGATAATAACTCCCAATTTAAGAAGTACCAAACTCAAGGAAGAGCGAGAGAGATGCCAAAGCTAAGCAACAAACTGTGTAGAAGCAGCAGCATTCTCTACTCCCGACTCCCAGCCCCACAGACAAGGAGTAGAGGGGGTGGGTGGGTTTTGCCGTTAGTAATGAGGAAGATATTCGATTCAACCTCAGATTCTGAGCATTCAAAAGGTTTGCCAGCATTTCAAACTACTGCATTTAGACACCTGTGGCTGACTTCCTATATACCACCTTTTTATCACTATGGTTGTTTCAGAAGAGTCTGCCTATCTGGAGAAGGCAATCCTGCACACGGCAAGAGCAGATTCCCCTCCCTCCACTCAGGTAATTAACACAGCCCACCAGACCAGCTTTGTGGCTGGCCAGGCTCTTGGGCATCTGCCACCCAGCAAAAATGAGGGTTTCCAATCAGCTGAGCGGCCCCTTTCAGGAGCTGCTTTTGGCTTCTTGGACCAGAACCTCCCTGGAAGGAAGCCCAGCCTGTTCCCCCAGCCAAAGTCACTTTCACACGAGCAACTGTTCCACAAGCTTTTTCCTGTCCCTGCTGCGTTCTCAGCAGCAGGCTCGGCTCAGAGACGATGCTGTCAGAGCAGCAGGCAGCAAATTCTGGTGCCGTTCAGCAAATCTGCCTCACAGTGCAGAGACCGGCAGGAGCGGCTCTGATACACACACACACACACACACACACACACACACACACACACCCCGTGCAACCAACAGGCATCTTTAGTAGGCAACTCCCGCCGGTGGAATCTGGGAGAAGCATTTTCAGGAGAGGTGGCAGCAGGGTGAGGAGCCACCGATCTCCTATGGATCTTAAGCTCAAAAAAAATCCCACGTAGGATTGGTGGGAGGATGCCCATTCATGCTAAAAATCTCTTTTTTGCCTAAAAATGGTGGAACGTTCCTCTACTGATGTAATCCAATTCTCACCCCTATCCCCAAACTTTGTGGTCTTCTCCTCGAGGCCTGATGGCGAGGCTGCCGAGGGCCTTGTCAGGTACTGCCAAGGATCTGCAAAGGGTGGGCCAGGGGGATGGGCGCTGCTGCTTCCTGAGGTCTGTGGCTGGCCAGGTCTTCCGTTCTGCCTGTTCTACAGCAGGATCCAAACTGTGTCCAACTCCTCCCTGCCCCAAGATGAAAGAGTTTAGCAGAGTAGAGCCTTAAAGGGCACAGAGGAAAGGGTGGCAATTGATATTCATCGTAGCTACCAGCAAAATATAAAATGATGTAGAAACCTATGGAGTTGATTAACTTAGCATCCAGCTTCTTAAGCAGTTGGGTGGCATGGAGGAATCTGAAAGAAAGCTACATGGGATTTCCAAAAAATGGAAGGGGGAGGGGGTGGGGGTCCTTTCCCATTGATGGCAGCCAGCAGGCTGTTCTGAGGAAGTCTTGGAAAGATCTACTTGTTTCTTGAGAAATTGCACAACACAACAGGTGTGACCAGATGCTGCTTAAATTTCCTGGAGAAAGTCTGAGTCATCAGGCATGGAAGCCAGTGGGCAGGCATTTGTTAGCCAGGGCACGAGGACTATGCCAGAATCAACCAACAGTAAAAAAAAAGTCCAGGCTGGTTCTCTTGCTTATAGTTTACATGGCAATGGGGAGATTGTTCCTGGGTAGAACCAGCCTTTCGGTTTCACTATCAAACTTAGAGTTGTAGGGGACAATCTAAAAGATTAAAAGAAATAGAAATTTAAAGATGATTTAAAATAGAGAGCTTAAAAATGGACAACTTTATCAGAAAGAGAGAGCTGGGCATGCTTGGTGTTGGAATACAGTCTCCGGAGTGGAGGATGAAATGACTACAACCAGTAGCATTGAGGCTGTTAACAGGGGGCAAGTCAGAAATAAATCCGAGATAAGGCATCCCAAGGTCTTCATGAGGAATCTGGAAAGGTTTGCTACACAGCAGGAAGCAAAAGCCTTTACATCTGCTCAGACAGCAAATCCTGGAACACAAACCATAATTTTTTACCCTCAAGAATATCCTACTAGCTGGTTCTCCTGGCTACAAAGTTCTGCCTCATGGAAGGGAGAACACCACCTTCTCCTGCGGCATAGCTCATTGTCCCCGCCCCCAAAGGGGCAAGGGGGCCACCCTGGAGATCAGCTATCCAAGTCTGCATAGATGAAGGCTATCACTGCTACGTGAGGAGTTGCTTCATGTTAACTTATTCCAAGCCAGATGTGTAAGATTGGTCCAGGACATCAACAGCTTCTATCTACTCTATCCTGAGGTTCTACAGTCTGGATAGACACGGTGATCTGAAGGGAGTGGAACAGGACGGGAAGGTCCCTGAGGCACCAGAATTACCGGACCTGAGTTCGGAGGTTTATTGCAGAGCCAGTCTATGAAGAAATATGGGAAGGATATTCTCAATGCTTAGCATTACAGGCCTGAACTCCCCTTAATTCTGGATGCGCCTCTTTGAGCTGAGGGGCCAATAAGCAGCAAGTGCTTAGTGCATCTGTTGCAAAATGCCCCTTTCCCACAGGTGTAGCACTAAACTCCCACAATATAAGCACAGACTGTGTGTGTGTGTGTGTGTGTGTGTGTGTGTGTGTGTGTGTGAGAGAGAGAGAGAGAGAGAGAGAGAGAGAGAGAGAGAGAGAGAGAGAGAGAGAGAGAGAGAGAACCAGACACTTTGCCAGCAGTGATTCAAAGAGGCAGCTCCGTGACTGTTTACTGTTAAAACAAAAATCCAGCAACCACCACGTGTAAAAGGCCTTATTTATAGTCAAAGCAAAGGTCAATTCTCTACCTCTTTCTCCTGCTGGATAAACAATGGACCAAATCCTCAGCTTTTGAGAGAAGGGAGTGGTAAACACTTGTGCCTGGTTATTGTAACAAACTGCTGGCCTCAGGCCATTTTTCCTGACCTAGTAAATATCTCACCCTCCCACCAGCCCTGCTCAGCCCGCTCCATCCAACATTCCCAAAATCATCCATCAGATGATAAGCAGACCCTATTCTTGTTACCCCCTGCCCCAGCCGTTCTTTTGCCCTGTGCATGAGCCTGCATTGCACACACACACCCCGCTGCTTCTATGAAACCTCCCCACTTTTTTCAAATAATACCCGGACGGTCAAAAACGTTTTCTTTCCTTAAAGCCTCCAACTCCATTGCATGCAGGACCAAGCTTGCACCTCGGTGCTGGGAGCTTGGTCTAGGCTGTTCATGGGTGCTTTTGGGAAAACAAACCTTGGTCAAAGGCTATGCCTCAACCCATGTCCCACCTTAGGCAGGTCAGTCAGTCTGGCCTTGGAAGAGCTGAGTGAATGAACCTTTTATTGTCTAAGTACAACCATGTATACATAGATTTCCTTGGGAGTCAGGAGAAAGTCTCCTCCTTCAGGCAAGGCAGCTCCATGGGAATGGCTCAGCTGAGCAGGCAATCCAAATGCATCACGTTTCCAGCCAGACACCTGTGATCTAACGCAATCCCATCTGTCCACCACCCCAGATGCATTTCAAGCTTTCCACGAAGCCCCTCCTCCCGCTCGCTCCTCCCTTCGGCACTGAAGGGCAGAGGGGCCAATCCCCAAAGGACCCCTCGGCACCAGGGCTTGGACGGCATTCACAAGCTGCAGCCAGCAAGCGCAGCCAAGGCTCTGCAGGATGGGGGAGGGGAGGGTGGGTGAGCTGGTCAGCAGAGAGAATTAAAAGCAGGAGAGAGAATTTATACCCGGCAGATCAGGGGTCTCCAAACTTGGCAACTTTTAAGATTTGTGGACTTCAACTCCCAGAATTCCTCAGCCAGCAAAGCTGGGAGTTGTTCCACAAGTCTTCAAGTGACCAAGTCTGGAGACCCTGCCGTAGATGCCACTGGCTTTCTCCTGCTCCCAACCCCAACCCCAACCCCAACCCCAACCCTAGCCCTGCTGCTGCTGCTGCTTTTCTGGGAGCTGGCAAGCCACGGGGGAGGCTCCCCCCTCAGGCAGGCTGGCCCAGGGCGCATGCATAGGAGTGGGGATGGGTGTTTGTGGGTGGGTGGTGTTCACTGCAATGAAATGAAATGTCAAGCAGGAAATTGCAAAAGCCTTTCAAGTGTTCACACCTACTTTTCCAGGCAGGAAGACTGCACAAAACACCACACTGAAAGGGCAAAAACCTCGGCTCCGGTTTGTTTACAAAGAAACCCAGGCTGAACTAGCAGAATCCAACAGAAATAGCTGCTCCTTTTCTTAGCTGCCTTCCAAGAGAGAGAATCCTGAAACCAAGGAGGTGGCTTGGGGGCACATTCATTACACAAACCGCCCCCCCCCCAAAGAAAGATCCTTACACCCACCCAGGGCTGGGCTCAGTTGCTCCTCTCAACCCACAGAGCAAAGCAGAGCAAGATTTATCTATGTGCAGCAGCCTGGAAGTTGCCCTTCAAGAGAAGGGAAGGCAATTTTATTCCGTTTGCTTTCTAATGAAAGCCTAGGTAATTCAGTTATAAGGAACAAATATACAAACTGAGGTGTAGGATTGGGTTTCCAAATTTTATCCCACAAGTTCTCTACTCAATTTTTTTAAAGGATTAAAAAATAAAAGCTAGCATTTTAGGGGGGAAAATCTACAAAAATGTCTTAGGGTAATTGCCTGCAAATACATATATATTACTTAAGAACCATAATATTATTAGGAAAAGCATATATGAATTTCCATGTACATTTGTTGCAGAATCATTGAAATGCAAAATGAAAAAAAATTAGTTTGATTGGAAAAATTAAAGTTGACACATTCATCCACCCATCTGTTTTGCAACCCTAAGTGATTCAGGATCAGATTAATATTAACACTTTTAATCAAGCTCAGAAACTAACCAATGTAGCTGATATAAATTGCTTTAATACACCCACATATTAACACTCCAGTTGCTCTTGGAAACATCATTAAAACAGCACAAAGCAGAATGCATGACAGGAAACCCGAAGCAACACAGCAGGAACCAAATCTGTTCTTCCTGGCAAGAGGTGCAAAGGGCAAACCAGTTGCTGTCAAAACCCCTCCCACACATGCACACACACCCCCACATGAACTGACACATCGAGGCAGCCTCTCCGCCCTTGGGAGTCTCCACGGGCCTTCGTGGCCAGCTCAGGAACAGGCAGCCAGCCCAGCGTCCCTGACCAGGACTGGCCGCCTCAGGGATTTCAAGGCGAGGGACTTAGTGCGTCGCTGCTTGAGTCCGAGGGATGGCAGAACCCAAGGAAGAGCTTGCTGCTGGACCAATTTTAAGGCAGCAACGTGGCCAAGTCCCCCCCCACCCCTCTCCACCACACAGTTCTGGCTATCAGAGGCTACCTGGAATGAACAGGTACTTCTTTAGAGCAAACAATGCAGGTGTTAGATGAAATCACTCGCACCTATGCAAAAGCAGTGCAATCCCTCCATTTAGCTCTCCCTCCAAGGGCCACAACAAGACCAGGAGCCTTAAGTCCTCCTTGCCACTTCAGAGGGCAGGTAGACAGCCTAGAACCCCCCCTCCCCAGCCAGAGGCGTCCACCGTGGGGGTTGCTGAAGGGATCCAGTGAATGGAGTCGAAACAAGCCCAGCAGTCGTCCTGCCGCTGACAATATTAGGAGCTCTTTCCCCTGTGGGAGAGGAGGGAAAAGGAGGAGGGGCCCAGATCACTGCTCCAATGTCTGCCAGGTGGAGCCTGGAGACACCTGTGGCTGGCCTGGATGCGGTCAGCACAGCATGGCCTGATTCTGGAGAGGGGGACAAGGCTGCCGACTGGTCTCCTCAGAAGGAGGGGAAAAAGCCCATTGTCCACAACAGAATGCGTTAGACCTATTCTACAGGTCATGTGGCTGTTTCCTGGGCTACAACAGCAAAGGTGGAGGGTGGGGCCCCTTTATTAAACCTTATTCTTCTTGCTGTTTCCTGTGATAGACCTTACTCTCTGAGTTTGGAGACCGACTGCCACCACTACAGAAGAAACAGACCAGATGTGCTTTGGTGGGAATTTTTTAATTTTTTTTTTGTTCTCACCTACTGAGAACAGGCAAGTGCTAGATTGCAAGTTGACCTGATGCAATTGAGGCCATGCTATCTGCATCAGGGGTACCCAACCTTAGCAACTTTAAGAGAATTCCCCAGTCACCATAGCATGGGGAATAGCATAGCATGCTGGCTGGGGAATTCTGGGACTTGAAGTCCACAAGTTGCAAGGTATGCTTAGCTCCTCTGAAGGACAGTGGCAGAATCACGATCAGAACCATGGTCCATGGGCCCTGGGCCCTTCCACTAAATAACTTAATTGGTAACTTCTTCCCCAATGGACAGTTGAACATCTCATTCTATGCTTCCTGCATCTCTTCTGATAAGCTGGCATAATAGGCTGATAGCAAACTCAGCGCCCCCATCACCAGCACTTCGGGGGTGGGGGTGGGTGGTGTCTGTTGATGTCACTGAAATTTTTGAAAAGAAATAATCTTTCTTTCCCATGACTATTTCCTTCAAATTACTGAATTACGTTTTACAGCACAGAGCATCTCAAACAACTGATAAAAGATAAGATAACCTTTATTGTCATTTTTTTACCGTGGGCACAACGGCACACATCAAAAATGAAATTTAGTTGCCCGCTCTCAAAGTGAAAGACATACATGACACACATCTAACCATACTATATACACATATGTATAGACCCACACCCCTACACATACATAACAAATAAATATTAAATATTGTCCATCTTGAATATATAACGGAAGGAGGAAGCCTGAGAGTTCACAACGTTAATTAATGCTGTATGGAATGAAACTATGGCTGAATCTGGATGTTCTGCTACCGATACCACGAAGCCCCCTCCTCCCAGAAGGTAACAAGGAAAACAGGTCGTGAAGAGGATGAGTAGTGTCCCAGACAATCTTACGGACCCTCCTCAAGCAACGCTTCTGTGCTATGTCCCGGATGGGAGGGAGGGAACTGCCAATGATCTTTTCGGCCATCCTCACCACTCTCTGCACCGCCTTCCTGTCTGAAGCAGTGATGCTTCCAAACCAGACTGTGATGCTGTATGACAGGATGCTCTCGATTGTTCCCCTGTAGAAAGTGGTCAGAACAGGAGAAGGAAGATGTGCTTTTCTCATGCGATGGAGAAAATGCAGCCGCTGCTGTGTCCGCTTCACCAGTGTCTCGCTGTTGAGCAACCAAGCCAGCCTACTCATTAGCTGCACACCCAGGAATTTGATGCTGGTAACCATCTCCACAAGTGAATCATTAATGCACAGAGAAGTGTGGCTGGGCCTGCCTTTTCTGAAATCGACAACGATCTCTTTGGTTTTTCCGGTATTTAAAACTAGGCTGTTTCCCTTACACCAGTTCACCAACCCCTCAATCTCCTTGAGGTATTGGTGAACTGGTGTAAGGAAAACAGCCTAATTTTAAATATATAAATATATATCAGCAAGAGAAGCAAAAGACATCACCCCTCAGCAGCCACACCCAAAATACTAAAACCAAAACCATCACTGCCAGCTATGGAAAATGTGGTTTACCTCAAGTTGGGCAATAGGCTTTTAAAAAGAAGAATCTGGCTACAGCTGGCAGGGCCAGGAGCACAGAACGTTTCCCGGATCTGCACAATTACAGGGCAACACTGAAGCCAAATTTTCCATTTTTAGTTAATGGTGGTCAGTCAGGCTGCAGCCGATGGATTCTCAAATCCTGCATGAATTATTGAGATGCCTTTCAAGTCACCTCTACTCAGAGTCCCTGCTGAAACTGCCAGGGAGGTCCCAGACCACCACCAGGCAACCATAGGCCTTCATTCTTTGGGATTTTCTTGGGTGGCCCCAACCCCAACCATTGTGCTCGTCCTCTAGCGTGCCTTTTCCTCAGCGCCCCAGCAGAGCAAGATCCCTTTTCGTACCAGGGAGATGCTCTGAGAAGCACCCCCCTCCCCCCACTAAGGAATATGGGCTCCTGGAGTGGTTCTGCAAACTCTGGCTGCCCCAGAAAATGACAATCCAGTTGTTACCAGCAGGCGCACAGAGCATCCAACACTGGGACGTTTGCATCTCTTTCTTCCTCAAAGCCTTAAGGGTCCCACGGGCCCTTTGCTTTCATGATGTCACCCAATCTGTCACCATCCCCGCAGCGAGGCTGGCTTCCACGGATAACAAATTAGCCAGTTGTGGGACGGGTAGAGGAGAGTCTCTTGCCCCATCCGTCAGCCCAGCCATCCCCGTCCCTGGGATCCTCCCACCCCCTGCTACCGGTTTTGGCTGCATAAGGTTTCAGGACCTCATGATCCTCTGGTGCGGTTACGTGCAGGAAACAGATGTAAATTTTTATTGCATTTTCCCTGACCTCATTGCTTCCAATTCACCCAGATCTGTTTAACCAAAAACGTCAGAGCAGAATCGGTCCTGCAAGGAGGGCTCTTCTCCCTGCCTCCGGCAAAGGCCACGTCAGCCGCTAGCCACCCACCGCCCTGCTTTGAGGTCCCTTTGTTGAAGCCGCCCTTCCACGGTCTGGGGAGAAGCCACCAAGGAGAAGGAGCAGCCCCAAGGAAGCCTTTTCGGGAGGCTGAGAGGCCTTGAAACAAGGAAGGAGCCCCCAGTTCTCCCATCAACTGCAACACAGGAGCCAGACTGGCCTGCCTGGTGGGACTCCAGCAAGACACGCTTGAGCTTCACCGAAGGAGCCTCAACCGCCTCGTTTTGCATCATACATGAAGACAGGATCTGCAGATCACAAGGCTCGCACCCCAACATAATGGATTAGCACAATGCAGGAAGTGCCGGAATATATTTGCAGAACAGGAGGCGCAGACTAGAACATCTTCCCAAATGCAAGTGTTGCTCCAAGACAGCTGCGGCCTTCATGAGCATAAAAACCACAAATACTTTTCCATATTTAAAACAAAAAAACAAAAAAAAGGAAAATACAAAGGGCTCCAGAAGCTCGCAGGGGAGGCACAGAAGCTCGAAAGAGGAGGAAGACCTTCATGGAACAAGCTGTGCTTGCTCCCCGCCCCCACAACGCACAACTCACACACTGCCGCTTCCTCAGCTCTCCTGGCCCATTTCCTGGGCCCCCAAGGGCAGGGGGGGGGAGCAGTGAGGGCAACTGCTAGAGAAGGGGGCAAAGACTCTGCAGGTCTCTGCACAAGCTGGAGGGTGGATCCACTCAGGAAAGAAGGATCGGGCTTGACGTTGTAGGCCCTTGGCTTCTAACCTGGCAGATCCTTGGTCTGGGCCTGGTTTAAAAGATGCTTGCCTACCTCCTCTGTTCCCCTCGGAGACCCAGCGCAGGTAAGGGAGCCCGTCAGTGAGCGGCCAGGAAAAACGGCGAGCCCCTCGGGTGCCGGAGGGCGAACTGGCCAGCACAACGTTTCAGAGCCGAGGGTGGGGTTTTTTAACGAATCAGGGATGGTGACCCACTACTCAGTGAAACCAGGCTGAACAAGGATTCCTCCAGAAAGTGTTCTGGGCTTTAAGAGCTGGGCCTCTGAAGCCACCTGGGCGGGCCTCACCTGAGCCTTTTCTCTGAAGCTGCCTTCCCTGCCCCGAACGGGCGGGACTTTGAGGCCTATTGTGGGTCTTTAAAGGAGCTTTGCCCTCCTGCTGAGGTACCTGACCTGGAGACAGAGAGCAGCCCCTCCTCTCGTCCCTCTGACCAGGGCGGGCAACTACAACAGTATTACCACCTGTGGACTTTGAGGCCCAGAATTCCTGAGCCCGCCTAAGAGAAATGCATATGCAATTCTCCAAATATTGGGGGTCTTGAATAAGGAGCCTTCTCTATAATGTATGATGTCTACTGGATATTTATTTATTTATTTATTTATTTATTTATTTATTTATTTATTTATTCGTTTTATATACCGCCCTTCTCCCGGAGGACTCAGGGCGGTGTACAGAGCAAAGTAAGTATACAATAAACCAACAATAAAACAAATAAAACCCCAGATCTACAAATAAAACCCCAAATCTATCAGGCCAGGCCGGCTTGCTGGAATAGATAGGTTTTTAAATCTCGCCGAAAGGTGCGAAGGTCGGGGGCCATCCGGATTTCGGCTGGTAAGCGGTTCCAGAGGATTGGCGCACCCACCGAGATGCTCTCCCCCTGGGGGTCACCAGCCGGCATTCTCTGACCGGTGGCACCCTGAGGAGGCCCTCTCTGTGGGAGCGCACTGGATGGAGGGGTGTTGACGCTGGCAGTAGGTGCTCCCGTAGGTATTCCGGACCCATGCCATGTAGAGCTTTGTATGTCATCACTAGCACCTTGAATTTCACCCGGAAGGCAACTGGAAGCCAGTGCAGCTCACGAAGCAGAGGTGTAATATGGGAGTATCGGGGAGCCCCCAAAAGCGTCCGTGCAGCTGCACTCTGTACCAGGTGAAGCTTCCGAGTGATTCTCAAGGGCAGCCCCATGTAAAGAGCGTTGCAGTAGTCAAGACGAGAGGTCACAAGTGCATGGGTGACTGTACGTAAGGCATCCAGATCCAGATAGGGTCGTAGCTGGCGCACCAGACGAACCTGAGTGAAAGCCCCCCTAGTCACAGCTCCTATGTGATCTTCTAAGGAGAGCTGTGAATCTAGGAGGACACCCAGGTTGCGAGCCCTATCTACGGGGGGCAGTAACTCGCCCCCAATATTAAGGGATGGAATACTCTGAATATCCTGACATGCCGGTATGTACAGCCATTCAGTCTTGTCCGGGTTGAGTTGAAGCCTGTTCCTCCCCATCCATTCCCGGACCGCTTCCAGGCAACGGGACATCACGTCAAGGGCATCACTGATGTGGTTTGGGGTCGAGATGAAAAGCTGGGTGTCATCAGCATACTGATGATAACCCACTCCAAAACCACAAATGATCTCACCTAGCGGCTTCATATAGATGTTAAACAGGAGAGGTGAGAGGACCGACCCCTGAGGAACTCCATAAATGAGAGGCCTCGGGGTCGATCTCTGGTCACCCGCCAACACCCACTGTGAACGTTCCAGAAGGTAGGAGGAGAACCACTGAAGAACAGTGCCTCCCACTCCCAATCTCCTGAGACGCCGAAGTAAGATACCATGGTCGATGGTATCAAAAGCCGCAGAGAGGTCTAATAGGACCAGGACAGAGGAATGACCCCTGTCCCGAGCCCGCCAGAGATCATTCATCAGAGCGACCAATGCCGTCTCCGTGCTGTGTCCAGGCCTGAAACCCGATTGGTACGGGTCTAGATAATCAGTATCTTCTAGGAACAGAGGAAGCTGATGCGCCACTACGCTCTCAACAACCTTCGCAAGAAAGCGAAGGTTGGAGACCGGGCGAAAGTTGTTTAAAACAGCTGGGTCCAGGGAAGGCTTTTTGAGGAGGGGTCTCACCACCGCTTCTTTCAAGGCTGCGGGGAAACTGCCCTCTTTCAATGAAGCAGTTACCACTGCATGGATCCAGCCTCGTGTCCCATCCCGAGCCGAATAAACCAGCCAGGAGGGGCACGGGTCCAATAAGGATGTAGTGGAGCTTAGCTTCCTCATGATCCTTTCTACCTCGTCCAGAGTCACAGGATCGAACTCTTCCCAGATAACATCAACAAGACTGTCCATGTTCTCATCGTCAGACTCTGCCCAGTTGGAATCCAGACTGGTCCGGATCCGAGCGATTTTGTCCAGCAGACGTTGGCTAAATTCCTCAGCACGACCCTGCAAGGGATCCTCCTTCACCTCTAGATTAAGGAGGGAGCGGGTCACCCTAAACAGGGCGGTCGGGCGATTATCTGCGGACGCGATAAGGGCAGCAAAGTAATTAGACCTTGCCCTCCTTAGCGCCGCGAGATAAGACCTCGTAAAGGACCTTAGTCGCGATCGGTCGGATTCGGATCGGCTGGATCTCCAACAGCTCTCTAGGCCCCGTCTCTGCCGTTTCATCTCCCGGAGCTCCGTAGAAAACCATGGAGCCCACTGGGATCTGCAACGGGTCAGGGGCCGCATGGGTACAACTCGGTCGAGTGCTTCTGTGGCTGCCTTTTCCCAGGCTTCCACCATGGCACTGGCCGAGCTATGAGCAAAGGAGGCAGGTGGGGGGCCAAGCGCTGTTTGGAACCGCCCAGGGTCCATAAGCCGCCTAGAGCGGTACCATTTCATTGGTTCAGTAACCCCACGACGGGGAGTGGCAAAGTGGAAGGTCAGCCGCAGGAGATGATGATCTGTCCATGACAGGGGCGTAACAATTGGAGAGCCCCCACCCAGATCATCTAACCACTGTCCAGATAGGAAAATCAAATCGAGCATGTGTCCTCCTACATGAGTTGGGCCCTGGATTATCTGCGTCAGGTCCATGGCCGTCATGGAAGCCATGAACTCCCGAGCCAACTCAGATGATCTCCCCAGGGATGGTAAGTTGAAGTCACCCAAGATCATAATTTTGGGGAACTCAACCACCAGTCCCGAGAGGATGACAAGAAGCTCGGGCAGGGCTGCTGCTACGCGACTAGGTGAAAGGTACACTAGCAGCAAGCCCAACTGAGCCTTAGGGCCACATCTAAGGAGGAGAGACTCACACCCGGCTATTTGGACAACAGTGGCCTCTCGCGGATACAGGTTCTCCCTCACCGCTACCGCCACTCCCCCGCCTCTTCCCTGAGCCCGAGGCCTGTGTAGCACCCGTAAACCTGGTGGGCAAAGATCTACCAAAGGGACACCACCCTCAGGTCCTAACCAGGTTTCCGTAATGCAGGCCAGATCCGCATGTTCACTCTCAACCAAATCTCGGATGAGAGGAGCTTTATTGACTATGGATCTGGCATTATTACAATATTAACATACCCAGGTAGGGCTGGAGGCCACTGTGGTATCCAGGGGCCCTACTGTCCCCCTCCCCCCTCCTTGACTCTCTTGTCACACGATGATCTGCTTTTCCTCAACAGTGACTTGGCAGAATTGGTACTTTGCACATCAGAGATCAAACAGAGCTGAGCAGAAAAGATTTCCTGCCTCTGAACCTGGCAAATTTTGGCTATACAACTTTAGCATTCCTTACATTTAGTTATCTTTCACTAAGTCTGATGGTGTCTGGTAAACATGTAAAATTGTATTTAATTTCATATGACGTTCATATTTTGTACTTCAGCTGGAAACCATCAAGAAAATGCTAAGTGAGCACCTGTCCAGCCTAGACGACTTCAAATCACCAGGACCAGATGGATTACACCCCAAGGTTCTCAAGGAACTGGCAGATGTGATCTCAGAACCACTGAACTACATCTTACAAAGATCCTGGAGCACTGGGGAACTACCAGAGGACTGGAAAAGAGCTGATGTTGTTCCCATCTTCAAAAAAGGTGAAAAAATAGATCCAGGAAACGACAGACCTATCGGCCTGACCTCAATACCTGGGAAGATTCTGGAAAAGATAAATCAAGCAACAAATCTGCAAACACATGGAGGCAAACAAAGTCATTACTAAAAGCCAACATAGGTTTGTCAAAAACAGATCATGCCAGACGAATCTTATTGCATTCTTTGACCAGGTGACAAAATTAGTGGACCAGAGGAATGCTGCGGATATAATTTACTTGGACTTCAGTAAGGCATTTGATAAAGTAGATCACAACCTACTACTTGATAAGATAGAAAAATGTGGGTTAGACAGCATCACCACCAGATGGATTCGTAGCTGGCTGACCGGCCGTACTCAGCGTGTGGTCCTCAATGGAACTGCATCTACATGGAGGGAAGTGAGTAGTAGGGTGCCCCAGGGCTCTGTTCTGGCCCCAGTGCTCTTCAACGTCTTCATCAATTATTTGGATGAGGGGATAGATGGGGAACTCATCAAATTATAAGAGCCTTGGTGGAGCAGTGGGCTAATGCCTCCTTAAGTAACACCAGCTGCCTGCAATTAGTGCAGGTTCGCATCCCACCAGGCTCAAGGTTGACTCAGCCTTCCATCCTTCCGAGGTCGGTAAAATGAGGACCCAGATTGTTGGGGGCAATTAAGCTGACTTTGTAATAATGCCGCTTGGGGTGTGTGTGAAAGCCCTAATAAGCAGGCATATACATAGAATGAAGGCTACTGCTAAGCTTGTAAGCCGCCCTGAGTCTTCGGAGAAGGGCGGGATATAAATGGAATTAAAATAAATAAAATAAATAAATTTGCAGATGACACCAAGCTGGCAGGAATAGCCAAAACTCCAAAAGACAGGCTTAAGATAGAGGAGGATCTGGACAGACTTGAACACTGGGCACTATCTAACAAAATGAAATTCAATGGTGAAAAAAGTAAGGTTCTACATTTAGGCAAGAAAAATCAAATGCACAGGTATAGTATGTAAAAAAGATGTTGAGGCTCTAGAAAGAGTGAAGAGAAGAGCAACAAAGATGATTAGGGGACTGGAGGCTAAAACATATAAGGAACAGTTGCTGGAATTGGACATGATAGCAGTGTTCCAATATCTCAGGGGCTGCCCCAAAGAAGAGGGAGTCAAACTATCCTCCAAAGCACCTGAAGGCAGGACAAAAAGCAACGGGTGGAAACTGACCAAAGAGAGAAGCAACCTAGAACTAAGGAGAAATTTCCTGACAGTGAGAACAATTAACCAGTGGAACAATCTGCCTCCAGAAGCTGTGAATGCTCCAATACTGGAAGTTTTTAAGAAAAGACTGGACAGCTATTTGTCTGAAATGGTATAGGGTTTCCTGCCTGAGCAGGGGGCTGGACTAGATGACCTCCAAGGTCCCTTCCAACTCTGTTATTATTATTACACTCCTCTGAACAGTTGGAGAAGGCAGTAAATCCAGGAACAGGAGCCTCTTCTCTGTCTCTCCCCATTGGACCCTCGGCCCAAACAGGCCCAACCGGTCTGCTGGGTCCAGGGGACATTTGCCCCCGAGTGCGCAAAGAACGGCCAGGCTCCGGGTGTGTGGTGTGCTCCACACAAAAGCCTTCTTCCCACACACTCCCCACCAAGGCAGCACATTCATTGTGCAATCCAGAGGTTGCTGGAAGAGTTTGAAAAACTGGAATAACCACCATACTCCAGAGCAAAAAATAACAGTAATCCTCAACTTACAGCCATTCGGTTAGCAACCACTCAAAGTTACAATAGCACTGAAAAAAGTGACTCACAACTGGTCCTCCCACTTACAACCACGGCACACACACACACACACACACACCCAGTCACGAGATCAGCCTGTGTTTACGACGCTACAGCGTCCTAGGGTCGTGCGAACGCCACTTGCAACCTTTGTTGCTGGCTCCCATCAAGCAAAGTCAAAGCGGGAAGCCAGATTCACTTAACGCCCGCATGATTCACATTACAACTGAGTGATTAAATTAACTATGGCAAAAAAGGTTGTAAAATCAGGCACATGTCAGTTAAGAACTGCCTTGATCAGCAATGGAAATGGCAAAGCTAGCTGGGGAATTCTGGGAGCTGAAGTCCACCCCTCTCCAAGCTGCCATGGCTGAGAAATGCCGAGTTGTGGAACTCCAGTGTTGTAAGCACACAGGGCCCTTAGACAAGCAAGGAGATGGTGGGGGCTGCCCAGGGCCATCTGCCCTTGGACCAGGACGGTGGCTGCCGGGATCTCCCCACGGCCCTCCAAGCGCCGTCCCTTCAAGACGCCTGTTGGCCAAGACAGCCTCGAGACGCACAAAAGCTCCCCCTCTGGGCCAGGGCTTCCCTTGGAGGACAGGGGGGGGCTGCATTGACTGGGAAAAGAGTCAGGGTTGGGGTGGGCAATGAGGACAAGCAGTTTCATGCCAGTTCAGGGGGGCCCACAAGGCCTGGCACAAAAACATCATGAAAAAACGGCCCAGCTTCAACTGCACCGTCACAGATACCACCTTGACTTTTTTGACCGTACTCTGAGGCTCGCCCATGCTTGCTTTAAGTTTATACTGCAGTCTCTTTGATCGCTGTCTTTCAAAATGTGAGCCAGAATACCGAATTAGGTTGTTTCAAAGTTTAATTATCTTTTTTCAGATAGTTGCTACTGAACAAGCTACATACTCATTAACACCAAAGCTAAATTAGCAGTAACACACAACCGCAACCAGCCTGCCAGCCGCACACCTTAGCACATGCTCGTACAATATCATACTGGTCACGAACATGTTAGCAGAAAAGAAAACCTGGAAGCCCCAAGCCTCAGCAGCCCCCTCCTCCAACAAGCATCTACAAGAGGGGTGGGCAGTCTCCAGGCTCACCAAGCCCCCTGCCTCTCCTCCCTGATGGCCTTGACAGGCCAGCAAGCAAAGCCAGCATATTGGACGGCCCACTTTCCTTACTGGCAGAAGCCCAAGGCCACCAGTGACCCCCGGTGGGTGGCCGAGCTTTTCTTTGGCTGAAGGAACCTGAGCCCTTTTGAGACCCACCGACCCGATTCATCCCTTCGTCCATTTGTGTGATGGCCGCCCTTCTCGCACAATGCAACTTAGGACCAAAAGCACCAAACATAACCCCCCAAGACCACAGCCACCCAGCACCCCAAGACCGATCCTGTTTACCCCAACATCCCCTGAAGGCAGCTGATTAGCCCTCCAGGCTCAGGGCCCAAGAGACAGGGTGCCCTACGAAGACCAGCGGGGTCAGGAGGCCCTGCAGCCTGGGAGGTGCAGGTCCAGAGAAAAGGTGAGTGAAGTATTAGGATAAAGCCATATTTGCACCACAAAAACCACCGTATTGCCGTACTGGGTAGCAGCAGCTGACAACATGCTGGGATAGCAAACTAGAAATGCCACACTGAGTACCTTGCAAGCCATCTCAGTTATGACTTCCTCGTGCTACTGACAATATTGGGGCAGGGTGGGGGGATCTTCTCAAAGAGGCCCCCACCCTGGCTGCAGAGTGCCCTTTCCAAAGAACCTCACTTGGCATCCACTTTGCATTCCTTTAGGCACCAGCATTTTTTTTATTCTTATGGTTTTTCAGAGGATTTATGAATGTTGAGGCTTGCTTTTAAAAATCAGTACTACTTTCTTGGCATCACTAAATATAGTTTACAGTTTTATTCTAATGTGGGTGGGGGTGGGCGGGCGTGCCACCTCTACAGATCTTCAATTAAGATCTTCAATAAGTGCCATGGGACTTGCAGACTGATTCTTTCAAACATCAGCACACAATTTCGGAAATCTGCTGTTGCCCAGCTCTGTTCTAGCTGGATTATTTTTTGATCCAAAGGTTTATTATTGATTTGTTCCGAAGTCCCAGCCAGAATTGGATATGGCATTTTAGGGAAGGCAAATCCAGCCCAAGGTTGCCTCTGAAAGCCTGGGGGGGGTCTCCTTAGAAATCTCCTTTATTCCCTCTGCCAGTCAATTTCGGGGGGGGGGGGGCTGGAGCAAGAGATAAGCCTCTCTTTCAGCAGTGCAGTGCAGAGAGATAACAGTCATGGCTGCTCACCATTATTAATTCTAGGCTCTGCCAGCCACGCAAGGCTGAGCCTCTGCAGGAGATAAAGGGCCGCGCCAGCCCCCTCCCCCGTCTCCAAGACAGCACAGCCCTGGTGGACCCACTGCCCCGGCTCCCTTGTCTTCCTCTGGCTACTCCCTGAAGCAATACCAAGGAAAGGCTTCAAAGCAGGGCCAGGCACAGCAGCCACTGACCCAGCCCCCTTTGTGGCATCTTTCTTGGCCCAGGAAATGGTCAGCAAACACACACACACACACCCCAAATTTGGAGGCAGGAGGGAATCACGGTCCTCTTTCAGGCACATCCTGCACCTCCTTCGCACCAGACTGGGGAGAGGCCCACTGGACCTTCCACAAGCAGGACCCTTCTCTGCTGCTCATGAAAGCAGCCCCTTCTGTTCTCAGCCTTCTGTGCGAAGCCTGGGGGGAAACGCGGTGTGGCTTTAAGAAATGCATTAAATAGAGTGACTCTTAAAGCAAATGCTTCAGGCTCATGCAAAAACCTCAAAAACATCAGAGGATTTGTGGTGCTTGTGGAAGGTCCAACTCTTCTCTGAATCTTTTGCAATCTGTGCAGATTTACACATTAATAGTCGGGCCACATCCCTGGCCACGGCTTTAGCCCATAGTGTGCAGGGGATGCTGAGAGCAGAAGGCGCCTTGCAAAGCTTTGGAGAAAGCCCGCCTCCAATGCTGCCGGAGGAGAGGAAGGGATGACACGGCCTCAATTCTGCCCCAAGAGTTGCAGGAGAGAGCTCCCTGCCATCTCTGGATAACGCCCAGATATTCCTCCTGATGGGAAAAGCATTGGGCCAAGTTGTTGCTTGGAAAAGGAGCAAGGAATCCCCCCAAATCCCAGAGGGATCCCTTTCCCTCCCAGCCCTCCACGGTTTCTCTTTGGTCAACCTCCTACCCAGCCCCACAGATCTGGGCAAGATCAAGGGAGCAAAGACAAGACAGGCTTCAGTTTTGAATGCTAATCCAGAGTAAATACTGAATCCAGAAGCTGCAAGAGGAACTGTCAGCTCCAAATTAATCAGCAGAGCCTCTGAGCAACGGGAAAGGTTTCTCCCCATCTGGGCTGAGCTGCTGCTTATGGGTCTGGCTGCCAAAGGCCTCGTTTTCCATCATCCACAACCCCTTCCCACCTCAGCCTCCCCACCATCTCCCACCCCTTCAATCCAGAAAGTTTCAGAGCATCCTGAGAACCATCCTGCCCTGAAACAAGGCAGCTCAATCAGAAAACTGCACTTTCCGAGAATTTACTTCCAGAAGATACCAAATCAGGGAGGAATTTGGTCAGAAGTGGAATCTCCCATTCCTGGACCAAGGAGCTTTGCATACCCCTAATTTGGATTTACCGGGATACTTGAAGGACCCGCCCCCCATAAAAAAATCTCATTTGTGGCTAATAATTAAGACCAAAAATGAAGGCTCAACAGATAATTCAAAACACAGATAGCAAAAGTAGTAGCTGAGACACTCACAAACCTCTCAAAGAAGCCACAACACGGGCTGAGCCACGCTATTGGGGCTCCAGGTTGGATGGCAAAGCCAAGTTTTATTGGCTGGGTCCAAAAGGCCAGCAGGATCGTGGCAAGGCTGATCTCGGGAGAGCCGATGTTCCAGAGGCAGGGCCACCACAGAAAAGGCCCTCTTTCTGGGTCCTGCCAAACGGCATACTCTTGTGGCAGATCCAGAGCAGGCTGTTCCTATCAGGTCTAATGGCACAGTGAGACATGGCAGAGGCACAGTCACCAGGCCCTGGCTGTGAAGGGCTTAAAGGTCACCACCAGCACCTGGGGTTGCCACAAAGAAGGGGGAGTCGAGCTATTCTCCAAAGCGCCTGAAGGCAGGACAAAAAGCAACGGATGGAAACTAACCAAGGGGAGAAGCAACATAGAACTAAGGAGGAATTTCCTGACAGTTAGAACAATTAACCAATGGAACAACCTGCCTCCAGAAACTGTGACTGCTTCATCAATGGAAGTTTTTAAGAACAGAATGGACAGACATTTGTCTGAAATGGTATAGGGTTTCCTGCCTGAGCAGTGGGTTGGACTAGATGACCTCCAACATCCCTTCCAACTTTATTATTATTATTGTTGCTGCTGCTGCTATTAACGACTGCACTTGGACGCATGCCAACGGACAATGCAGCCCATGGAGCATGTGCGCCCAGTGGGCCCATAACTGCCCACACCTCTGCATTTTGTACCAGCTGAAGCTTCCAGATGTTCTTCAAGGGCAGCCCCACCCAGATGCCTTGCAGTAATCCAATGCTGTGCCATTAGTGCAAGTGGGGGCGAACTCTTTTCCCTACTATGCCCCAAGCTTAAATTGCTCTTCCCGGGTGAACCGTCTCGCCACACCCTCTTTAACTAGCCTTCCGCCCTGCTATGGCATTAAACCACAGTTCACAGCAGCCTCCCGTCATCCCAGGGAGGCAGCCGGAAAAGCAAGAACATGACAGCTGATTTCACAAAATGGAAGCTGAAGATACGGAAAAACAAACACAGGAAATCCCAAACACAGCACCCTGTTGCTCCAGAGCTTGTGGGTGAAAGCCATGAACGTATCTGGACCTCTGGCTTGCAGCCTCCAGGGGTTGAGCTGGGAGGCCCTTTTCTGGCCCCCTCTTCTGCTCCTTTTGCTGGACGGCAAAGATCTGACAATCACTCTTCACCCAGAGCCTTTCAAGAGGGAGGCAGAAGAGGAACCAGGGTTAGAGGCTTCCTTCCTCAGGGACCTCAGAAGATCGTGGCCAGGTGTCCCTGTTGGGAAGTTGCAGGAGCCACAAAAGTCATCCTTGGTCCAGAAGCAAGATGCTTGGAGATCATCTCACCATGCCTGGCGCTGTTGGGATTCCAAGCCGCAGACCACCTAGAGCTTCTACCTCCTGAAAGAGCTGGCTGAAGGTTGCCTGAATGGGCAAAGATCTGCCTGCATCGCAGTTTTCTACTGCCCTGAAGCTCAGAAAGATGCAAGTCCTACTGCAGGCAGCTCTATGGGAGGAGCACGGGGGGCTTCTTCCTCTTCTGTATAGACCAGGGTCTTCTAAACTTGACAACTTTGAGAACTGTGGACTTCAACTCCCAGAATCCCTCAGCCAGTCCACAAGTCTTAAAGTCGCCAAGCTTGGACAGCCCCGATGTAGACGCTTATGGAGATTCCCAGTCATCCAGGACATGGTTGTCTCAAAGGTGCTTCTTCAAGAGGCAACTGGACTTCCTTATTTTTCTGTGAAGATGTTTCACTTCTCATCCAAGAAGCTTCTTCAGCTCTGTCTGGATGATGTCTGCCATCACTGTAAAAGCACCGAAGCCTTTGGTGTCGGGAACTGCCATGCTTACAAACCAAAGGAGGCCTCCAATTCCAAAAACACAGTTCCACTGGGGCAACGAGAGACCTCCGCTCCCTCAAAGGAGGCTGGGGATCCTCTGCAGGGAGGGCAGCTCCCTTAGGCTTCTGCCCCGGCCAAGGCTGACCTCAGGGGAGCCCCAGGGCTTTCAGGCCCTGCTTGCCGCTCTGCTCTCAAGGCAGCTTGTGGCCTTCTGGAGAACTGAGCTGCTTCTAGCAAGCTTCCACCTTCACTCCAGGTTCAAAGAAGGCAGCTTGCTCAAACATCGGAAGGGCAGGACTGAAGGTTTGATCATAATTTAACAATTTCTATGGCTGCCCAACTTGCACGATGATCTACTGGAGATTAAAGGTAAAGGTAAAGGTTCCCCCGCACATGCGTGCTAGTCGTTTCCCACTCTAGGGGGCAGTGCTCATCTCCGTTTCAAAGCCAAAGAGCCAGCGCTTTGTCCGAGGACGTCTCCGTGGTCATGTGGCCGGCATGACTAGACGCCAAAGGAACACGGAACAGTTACCTTCCCACCGTAGTGGTCCCTATTTTTCTACTTGCATTTTTACGTGCTTTCGAACTGCTAGGTTGGCAGAAGCTGGGACGAGTAACAGGCGCTCACTGTTATGCGGCACTCGGGATTCGACCTGCCAAACTGCCGACCTTCTGATTGACAAGCTCAGCGTCCTAACCCACTGAGCCACTGCGTCCCTGGAGATTATAAGAGTGCAAATTGCTCTCTTGCACACCCACCAAGATGCTCCAAGGAAAGAAGTCCCCTACATTCCACCAATGCACAAAACTGGCCCAAAGTAAGAAGATCACAAAATTGGTTTTGCAATGACTGACGAAAAATTGATAAAGCAAATTAGAAATCAGGGTCCAGCACATATTAAACGGATATATCTTGCATTGATAGAAATTGACTCAGAAACAGAACTTGTTAAAGATTGTATGATAAAATGGGCCCAGAATATCCAAGAAGTTATTACAATGGACACGTGGGAAAAGATATGGGTGAGGAATGTAAAATTTACACAAGCCCAAAATTTAAGAGAGAACTTTTATAAAATGTTTTATAGATGGCATTTAGATCCTAAAAAGCTTGCAAGTATGTATCCGAACTATCAGCCAAAATGTTGGAGGTGTGGTGGTGAAGATGCAACATATTTTCATATATGGTGGACCTGCAAAAAGGTTAAGGCTTTTTGGATAAAAATTTGGTGGAATATGCAGAAGATCTTCAAGCAAAGGATAAAGTTTTGTCCGCAATTGTTTTTGTTGGGCATAATTACAGATGCTACTGTTGTGGACACTAAGCTGATGTTGAATTTAATTACAGCAGCAAGACTCTTAATAGGTCAATATTGGAAGAAGGAGGAACTGCCGACTACAGAAGAATGGACTCTAAAGGTTTCTGACCTGGCAGAAATGGCAAAGATTTCGGCTTATTTGAAAGATCATTTGCAAGAACGTTATATTATGGAGTGGAAAAAATGGATTGATTATATCCAGAACAAATATGGGACTAAAAAGTTTCATTTAGCATTTGAATAAGTCTTCCTTTCTTTTTTCTTTTCTTTTTCTTTTTATATGTAATATTAATATTGCTTGTAGTTATCTTATATGAGCTAGAGAGCGATAGATTTAATAGTTTATTGTTGTTAGCATATGGATGTTTATGATTGTTCTTTGTTTTTATACCTTGTACTTAGCTCTGGGAAGTGGGGGGGGAGGGGGAAATGGGGGGGAGGGATAGGGAGGGTTAGGTAGGGGTGGGGGGAGGGGGGATTGTTAAAGATAAAATGTACTGTAAAACTTTTCAATAAAAAAAAAACTGGCCCAAAGCAATCCAGAGCAATGGGAGAGGGCTGGGAGGGTGGCCTAAGAGAAGCGCCACTCGGTCTAGGGCAAGCCCCACAGCTCCGGAGGGCACCAAGACGGGCACCGGCTGTCAGGAGCCGACAGGAGGAGCCCGCCATGCTGGAAGTGCAGACTGAAGCCAGCAGCTCGTGAGGGGCTGCACACATCTCTGCAATCTGCCCTCCGCACGTGGCCAGCCTCTCTGTGCATGGGCAGAGGGGGAGTGGATGAAAAGCAGCTTGCCCCCACCCAGGCAAAATAGCCTCCTTGGACCAGCTTCTTGGCTGAAGCAAGAACTACTGAGCTAGTTTGTTAAAAGGGGAAAGAGTTGTACAATCTGAAGGAAAAACAGAATTGTTTCTCAATTGTTGTGATCTGTAAGCCGCCCTGAGTCTTCGGAGAAGGGCGGGATATAAATAGAATTAAAATAAATAAAAATAAATAAATCAGGATCTTTCACTGTTGAGACTAAGCTGGATCTTATTAATGTTCCAGTTTTTTAAATAACACCATAGTCAGGATTGTAAAATTAGCTACTGAAATATAGAAATATTGACAATTTATATCTAGAGAAGGAACAAGAGGGGAATTTGAACTTATTTCTACGGGCGCCCAAAGGACGCTTCAATGCCAGGGGCCCAGCTGGACAGGCCCAGCCTCCTGGAAAGCGATTCTCAGCCTGAGCCCTTTCTAGGGACGCGGACGGCCATAGTTCCCCAGCCAGGCCAACCCTGTCCCCCAAAAGAGCAGCTCTCGGTTCCAGCACCCTCTGAGCTGAGCAGAGAGCCAGCAGGTGTTCCTCACACTGACCAGGCACTTTGCCTGGAAGAGCGAGCTGTGCATGTGCCTCTGTGAGGAAGAGACGATCCAACGTCTACTGCAGATGCTCAAGCACATTTGATCGAATGCTGCTTTTTCCTAAGAAAAATCTCTATCCTAAAAGTTGTGTGCTGCATTTCAGACAAACTTTGGATCCCAGAAAGGAACACAAATTTCAGGTCCTGAAGATGCAGCCAGTGCCCCCACCCCTCCTCCTGGCCACATCCCGCCTCCTTTCTATGAAACAGCATTCAGTCCCCCCCCCCCACTTTGGTCTTGGAAGGCCATCAAGAGAGACTCTTCCAGCAGGCCCAGGGGTCACGATGTGGAACTGCTGATCCCTCCAGCACTGGAACTGTTTTTGATCAAAGTAATTTACTGTATGTGGATGGTTTTAACCTAATTTATGAAAGTCAGGTACATTATGCTGCTCTAAGTCCAGGCAACTGAGCAGTTTATTAGCCAGTAAATAAATCATCCAAACTCACAAGGTGGTTCTTGTCCTTTGTTCACTTAACAGAGCCCTGCAAAGTCACCATGACTAAGAATGGATGTTTATGATTCTTCCCCCTGAAGAACCCAACCATCCCCTCCGTGGAAGCCTTTTGAAGCTTGCCAGAGGCTCTGAACCCTGAGAGAAGAACAAACAACACCCCCCCCAGGAGTCCAACAGACCTGAGTCTCACTGGCTGTTTGGTGGTCCCCCTACAGAATGGGGGGAAGTGATCCCAGATTTTGATGTGAATGTCCTTAGTGTCAATCAAAGCAGCATCAAGGAGAAAAAAAAGGAAGCTGGAAGACATGTAACAAACCAAGTTTGGAGCCTCCTCTCTGACCATGATGGAAAAGAGTCTTCCCTTACTTCAAGACTGTCTCCTGCCTGGTTGAGAGGCTGCTGAGCTGGCTGTTCTTGCAGTTGGGGCTAATTGTCAAGCTAGTACAAAGAAAGATAAGTGAAGTGGGACTACTAATTGTGTCTTCCAACTGGGGCCGCCCCAAAACACGACAACAAAGAGAAATAAACAAAGAATACTTCATAATGTATCTTCCACACCTTCACACAACTGATAAGCTCACAATGTTCAGCATTGTGACCAGTCCGTAGATGCTTCCTGCATCCTGTGGTTCTCCTTCCGTGAGAAAAGATACTGAAAAGAGAACAGCTCAAGAAAACGAGCTGGAGCCAAAGAAGATGCTGGACAAAGTTTGCAACCACATCACCATGGAGACCAACCAAGTGACATGTTTACAGAGCCGGAGGACCTTCGCTTGAAGGCAGCATCACTCTGTCTACATCAAAGAGGCTGAGCGTTTTGGGGCGGGCCCTGCAGGCAAATCCACCAGAAAAGAACAACCCGAGCCAGGGCTACCGCAACACCACGTGATCACCAGCCGCTGAGTTGGGTTGGCCAATCAAACCCACATCCCCATTCACCAAACTCCCAGCTCTCTCGCCAAAGGGACAATAGAAAGCCCGAGACAAGTTTCAAACAATGAGGAAATGGCCCAGGGAGGCAATGCTGAACATGTTATAGCTTATCTTTTATTTGGCAATTTATATCTGCAGATACTCCATCCTGTCAACTCCTCTCCATTTTGTCTGCTAAGGAGGCAAGCAATGTTTTGCACCAACCGTCAGGCCAGGGGGTAAAGCCCCTTGTGATTGATTGATTGATCAGAATCCTTCCCCAGGAGTTCAAAACGCTCCCCTTTCATGTTTGCCCTCAACAGAACTCCTCTGTGAGTAGGCCAGGATGAAAAAGCAGACTGTCTCAATGGGCTTCCATGAGGCCAAAGGGTCCTGAAGCCCCCATTCTAATCCAGCATCTTCACCCCCACCTGGCCTGCCTGGGCACTAAGGAGCCTCTGAAGATCTTTCTGACAAGCAGCCCAGAGAATCTGGGATAAACAGCATCACCACCAAAAGACAAACGGCCCTCAGTGTATAGTCAATCCTTAATGGAACCACATCTACATGGAGGAAAGCAAGCAGTGGGTACCCCAAGGTTCTGTTTTAGGCCCAGCACTCTTCAGTATCTTCATAAATGGTTTAGATGAGGGAACAGAAGGGAAACGCATCAAATTTGCAGATGAGAACAAGCTGGCAGGAATAGCCAACACCCTAGAAGGTCGGCTCAAAATCCAGATGGATCTCAACAGAACAATGGGCCCCATTTAACAAAATGAAATTCGATGGTGAGAAAAGTAAGGTTCTACATTTAAGCAAGAAAAACCAAATGCCCAGGTACAGAACAGGTGGCTCCTGGCTCAATCGCAGTAACTGCGAGAGGGATCTTGGACTCCCAGTGGACAGTCCCTTAAACACGAGCCAGCAGTGTGTTGCAGCTGCCAAAAGTCAAACACAGTCCTAAGCTGCATTAACAGAGGGACAGAATCAAGAGCGTGTGAAGGCTGGTACTGCTTTATAAGGCCTTTGGAAGAACACACTTGGAATATTGCATCCAGCTTTGATTGCCACAATATAAAAAAGATACCGAGACTCTGGAAAAAGTGCAGAGAGAGCAACAAAAATGATTAGAGGACTGGAGGCTAAAACATATGAAGAACGGTTGCAGGAATTGGGTGTGCCTAGTCTAGTGAAAAGAAGGACTGGGGGGGGGGACATGACAACACTCTTCCAATATTTGAGGGGCTGCCACAAAAAAGAGGGTGTCAACTTATTTTCTAAAGCATCAGAAAGCAGGACAAGAAACCCTGGATAGAAACTAAATAGAGAAGTAACCTAGAACTAAGGAGAAATTTCCTGACAGTGAGAACAATTAACCATTGGAACAGCTTGTCTCTAGAAATTGTGGGTGCTTCATCACTGGAGGTTTTTAAGAAGAGACTGGACAGCTATTTGTCTGAAATGTTATAGGGTTTTGTGACTGAGCAGGGGGTTGGACTAGACCACCAAGGTCCCTTCCAACTCTGTTATTCTGAATGTGTGGAGGCCAAAACAAGCTTCCTTGAATGCTTTCCCATCTCAGCAGCCATCTACAGGCGGGGGAGGAAGCTTCCTATCATCAAGACCATTCTGTTCAGCAACGAAACCCTTTTACAGTTGGAATTAAATGTGTATCCATCGATTTCAACGAGCAACAAAGCTGAAATGCAGTTTAATCCTAGCAGGCTTCCAATTAAATATCTGGTTTGTGGCACACCATGTGCTCTGCATACAGAACAGGCCCCACACTCTTGGCAAAAAGGCCCAGACTTCCAGGGGCTGAAGGAAATAGACGGGCTGTTTACAGGCCCACCCATGTGGACACAGGGGTCAAAGAAAAAGTAGGCTAGACAACCAGCTCTTACTTTAGCCAGGCCACACCTTTACCAAGGGAGGAAGATGTTGGGTGAATCCGGCATGGGGGGGAGGGGCGGATCTGGCTTTGGCAGGCTAGGTTATGCCACTGCCCCCAGGGCCCTTCTCTCCATCCTAAAGGCTTGCCATTGCCACCTCTACCACAACCTTGGGTGCCCAAGATGGAAAGTCTGCTTCACTGAAGAGCAATGCGCTAAATCTCTGGTGTCACCTCAAGGGCAAAGGAAGGTCAACCTCCCGAGGCCCGAAGGCAGAGCAAGCAGCTTGGCTACTTTGCAACTGGTTTACAAACACACCCATGTGCGAGAGAGGAATGCAAAATGAGAGAAGCCGGCTTGATTGGAAAGGGCTGGGCTGGGGGTGGGGGAGTCTGCATTTCATCAGGAAGCGAAAACTGGTTTGGCCTCTTGAGAAACAGTCAGAAAAATACAGGAAGCGGAGCCTGGCCACCCTCTCCCTTCAGCTCTGCCTTAGTCTGGCCAGTACTCAAAAGATTTGTGGTGGCAGGCCAGAACATCAATGGTGCCATTCATGCCTCACTTTCACTTCTGGCTCCCTGGATCTCCCCATGAGAAGGGCTGAGAGCAACATGGAGAGAAGAGGTGGAGCAGAGACTCTGCATCTGGCTGGTCTCTCAGTTGGGCCAACAAGGCTTCCCTGAAAGGCACCCCAAATATAATTTCAATGGCTCTGATGGGGGATTTGTCTTATGTTTAGTATTTCCAATGACTCTATCTATCTATCTATCTATCTATCTATCTATCTATCTATCTATCTATAGCCTTCCTTCCTTCCCTTCCCTTCCCTTCCCTTCCTTCTTCCCTCCCGCCTTCAAAGCAGTATCGACTCCAGCACTGTTTGGCAAGACTTCAAGCAGTTTGCCATTCCCTCCTCCCTGGCCTCAGAGGGAGGGATTGGCCCAAGATCACCCAACTGGCTTTATGCCTAAGAGAGGACTAGAATTTACGATCTCCTGGTACCTTAACCACTAGAGGAAACTTCAACAGCCCAGACTGTCAGTGAGAAAGCAAGATTCCTGCTTCCTCTCTGCCCCCACCCCGCTTTAGCACCACCACCACCCCCTTCAGAAGATTGCTCCTCTCCTGCCTAAGCCTCCTGAACCAAACACATCCCATCTTCTCCTTCTGCCCGAACCCAGAGCTGGCAAGGCTGGTGTTGGGGTACTAAAAGAGCCCTGATGGGGGCTGCTAGCCCAGGTTGTCCAGAGGTGGTCAGCTGGATTTCAAAAAGAGCCCCTGCCACCTCAAGACAACCCCCCCCATTTGAAGTAGCTGGAATGGCCAGTTTAAATGATGCAGTGTATTCAATTATTCATAGTCAACTAATGTTATATTGGAAAACTCCCCAACATTATTAAATATCTTAGCCTTTAATCTCTATTTTATTCTTTCTTCTTCTTCCCTTTTACCCATATGTCCATACTTTGTTTAAAATGGCTCATAAAAACATGCCCCATTTGGTCTAGGGATTAAGATACAGGTCGGAGGTCAGGAGACGGCGAGTTCTAGTCCTGCCTTAGGCTGCGTGTCTTTGGGCCAATCACTCTCAGCCAACCCCACCTCACAAGGAGGTTGTTGTGGGGAAAATAGAAGGAGGAGGGCCATATCTTTGCTGCCTTAAGTTATTTATAAAGATAATAAAGGCAGGATATAAACAAAATAACAAATAAAAAGCAACCAAAAAAAATCAAGAAAACAAGTCTCGGCACTCTAGGCTGACCCCAGATCAGTTTCTCGTACCCCATGAGCAAGGCCGATGAAGAATTATGATCAGAACCTGCGGAAGTCTTGGGGGTCACCTCCACAATTAGCAGCAGGGAGACCTGCATCAGAACAGGCTGGGGACCCCCACCAGCATTGCGAAATTCACCCCCCAGCCCTCTAATCACCAGCCCAGCCTAAAGACAGCCAGCTGCTGCCAGGTGTTGGGAGAGACTGACTCACGGGAAAAGGAGGGCAGAGACTGACTCACTGCAGCCAGGAAGTTGGCGGTTCCCTGTTTTTTAATCTGATTAGTGACATGCCCCCAAAAGATTACAGGTAGTCCTCGACTTACAGACATTTGTTTAGTGACCGAAGTTACAATAGCACAGAAAAAAAGTGACTTATGACTAGTTTTTACACTTATGACTGTTGCAGCGTCCCCAGGGTCACTTGAGCGAACTTCAGACACTTGGCAACTGGTTCATATTTATGACAGTCATGATCCCCTTTTGCCACCTTCTGACAAGCAAAGTCAGTGGGGAAACCAGGTTCATTGAGCAACCATGTTGCTAACTTAACAACTTCAGTGATTCACTTAACAACTGTGGCAAGAAGAGTCACAAAAGGGGGCAAAACTCACTTAACAAATGTCTTGCTTAGCAACAGAAATTTTGGTCTCTCTCCATTGTGGCCGTAAGTTGAGGATTCAAAGGATGAAATAAAAACAGTTCCTCAGCCTTGGCCTCTCGAAGATGAGTGGACTTCCAGCTCCCAGAATCCCCCAGCCAGCAAAGTTGAAGTCCACACACATCTTGAAATGGCCCAGGTTGAAAAACACAAATCTAAACCTGGCACCCAAAATAATTCTTGCCTTGCTGGGCACTGATCAATGTAAATCAGCACAAAGGCCAGACTTGCAAGGCCGAAGTCCCCAAAGTCAGGAACTGCTGACCCCCTGCCAAAACTAGGGTCTCGGCAGGATGGAAAGCGAGGTCAGGGCACACAAAAGCCACTTTTTAATACTGTTTCCACAGTCACATCTGCTTCCTGCCTAGGCTAGGAAGCCCTTACAATGTCAACAACAAGATTCCAGGTAAACTCCTTTTATAATATATTCATGCCAGTTGTCCTGCTCCTCCCGAGCAAACGATCCGGGTGCAACCTCTTTTCTTCCTGTTTGCGGAGCCGGCAGAGTTAAGCATCTGTCTAAAAGGCTGGCCACACACCTGACGCCCCAATGCTGGATGGGACGGGGAGGCCTCCACCTTTGGGGAATGTAAGGGAGAAAACAGAGGTTCCCTCTCCATAGGGATGCCTTGAGAGGCTTGCTGTTTAGCCCCCCCTCCTGTGCCCCCCCCTAATTCTCATTAGGGATCAAGGCAGCTGTTGGCAGGAGAGACGGTCCTGTAGCCAGCTGGCAGACCTTCGTGGGGCTTCCATGGCACAACCTTCATCCCTGGAGGCTTTCAAGAAGAGACTCGACTGCCATCTGTCAGAAAGTGTAGGGACTCCTGCTTGGGCGGGGGTTGGACTAGATGACCTACAAGGTCCCCTCCAACTCTCTTATTCTATTCTAACCTAACCAGGAGTTCAGATTATACCCCAAGCCCTGTTGGTCACCAGCGCAGCGATGGCAGCCTAGGCGTCCAGGCAGCAGCCGGGCCACTGTGTGGCAGATGCATAAATAAAATAAGGCGACAGAGCCGAGCAAGCCTGCGCTTCTCCAAAAGGTCTTATTTGTTCAGCTGGAAGACTGCTTTTGATCTACTCTGTTTTGAAGGACGTCCCCATTGGCAGAGGCTTCTAGTCATGAATGGGGGGCTGGCGAGGGAGATGGAAACTGACGGGGGCTCCACAGAGCAGGGAGCCCATGGTCCCACTCACTCCCCAAGGGAGGGGGAGGGAGATCTATCAGACTCCAGGGGACCTCCTGAGATGGCCCACCTGAACATCCCCCCCTGGCTGCCCCGTGATGAATCTGCTGGGACGGCACCTGACCTCTGCTGGCAGAAGATCTGGAAAGCGCCCCTGCACAAAAGCTGCAGTCCACTTCATGGGCTCCTCCTTGACAGGAAGGACCTCCTCCTGCAACAAGGAATGCTGCCCAGGCCCACCTGCAGGGGACCAGCTCTTCCTGGCAGGGGCAGCAGGAGCCTGGCTTGTCCCGAGCCCCTCCCTCTCTGCCCTCCAGCACAGACAGAAGCCCCCTTTGCCGGCCCCACAGTGCCCAGCTGCCTGAAGGGCATCCCTGAGAGGATGCCCCCCCAGCATGGAACAGCCCCCCCTGCCCCCAGAGGATGCATCCACAGATCTCCAGCTGAAAAAGACTGTGGGGGGGAGACCCCTCAGGGCAGTCCACAAAGGAGCTGCTGCCAAGCCAAACAAAGCTAGCAATGCAAACACACCTAATAGCAGCAACTACGCGCACACACAGACACACACACAAACCAGAGAGAGAGATTTATTGGGGTGGAGGGAGAAAACGAGGAAATACAAAGTGCCTACAAAAGCAGCCCACCTTCCAAGCAGTTTTGCTTCCAGGCAGACAAAAGCATCACTGGGCTACTGGGCACCTCGTCCAACAGGGAAGATACCAACCTCAGTGGGAATTCTGGGGTTTGCAAAGGCCTGTTTCTTAAGGGTCAACTCAGAGAGACGGGCAGGGACCGTGCGGTGGCAGAGAAAAAGGGGGCACTTATTTCTACTTGTGGTTTGCCGCCACCCCTACCTTGCTTTCCATCCAGAAGCTCCACTTTCAGGGGCCAACCTGGTTCTGAAGAGCTGAGAGATGTGAATATTACCCTTGCTATGGTTCCCCCCCCCCCCCGCTGCCTGGATGTTCAGAACCTGCACGGCTTAATACTGGCAGAAGAACATCAACAAGTTATGCCATTATCATCAATAATTCCCAGGGCGACCACAATAACACTCCTGCTTTATTAATCCCTTCCTGGAGTCCTGCCTCTTCCTCCCCCCCCCCCCCCCGCTCTCCAGGGCAGCAGGGCTGGGGACCACCATCTGCCAAGCTCAGCCTGCCAGCAGCTGGTAGAGACGGGTGATGCTCTTCCTTCAGTTGCTCCTTTCCTCGCCCCACAACAGCCCGCTCAGGAGACCCCCATGGAACCCTGCCCAGGACTCTACCTGGCCCTGGGACCCATTGCAGCTTCCTGCTCCCTCCCCCAGGTCTGCCCTCCAACCACCGAGTTCCCCACGCAGTCCTGCAGCTAGCTCTGTGCAGCCCAGCCACGTCGCCTTGGACTCTGCCTGTTTCTTCCAAGCCATTTTGATGGGTCACTAGCAGACAGGAGACCCCCTGCAAAGGCAGCCTAGGCCAGAGAGCCCATTTCCCCCCCTCTGGGCTGGAGGGCCGTGGGGACAGATTGGCGTGGCCCGGCCCTGACGGCCCAGGAGAAATCCCACCAGGGCCACTGCTGCAGGTGGAGGGCAAGCACCAGGCCCACCTTGTCTCAGGGTGGACACACACACAGACACAGACACAAAAACACACGCGGGATCCATGCGGGATCCATTCTCTAGTCAGTGATGCTGATCTGCCAGCTGAGCTCCAGGTGCTGTTGCTAGAAAGCCTCCAACTGTCTCAACCCAACCACACCTCAGTGACTGGAGGGGGGGTGTCAACTGCCCCCTTCTCTGAAGCTTTGCCCTTCTTTTAGGGGCAAATGCTGCAATCAGTCCAGATTCTTGGAGACTCCCTGCTGCCTTTTGAAACTAATTTGCATGGGGGGGGGACTCAAATATTTCATGGCAGCCCCCAGGCCAGGCAAGCGACTCCAGGCCTCCCCGGGTCCCACTGCCACCCTCCACCCCTTAGCAGGAGACTCTGGCCTTACCCCCTTTGCCCTCTGCTCCCCAGGCAGCCCACCAAGGACCCAGGCCGCAGATGGGCCACTGCTGCTATTTGGGGGGGGGGGGGAGAGACCCAGAACCTGGTGGGACCTGGCAGGCCTGCCACAGCCGGAGGGGGAGGGCTGGGAGGAGGAGCTGAAGGGGCTGGGATGGCAGCAGCCACCTTCCCCCACCCCAATCCAGAGGAAGCTGCTGCCTCTCCTCCCCCACGCCTAGGAGACTGGAAAAGGGGAGGGGGAGGGGGGGAAAGACTGGGAATACCACAGAATTCCTCACCTGCGCAGGATGCCCATCGCGAGAAGACGTCAAGAGTTGAATGAAACTCACGGGAGACCCTCCCGCCCCTCCCCGCGGACTCGGGAATCCGTCCGCAGATCCCCCCCCGCCCAGCCCTTCCGGGGAGCCCCCCCGGGCCTCACCTGCGTCGCCATGGAAACAGCCGTCCGCGGCGGCCCTCCCGTCGCAGGGCCAGGGCGGCGCGCTCTTCCTGGGCGCCCCGACGACGGCCTCGGGGCCGGCGCCCTGCGGGTGCTGCCGGTGCCGCTTGGGGGCCTGCGGGGTCGGGGGGCTGCCGCTGCTGTCGAAGGACTGCTGCGAGTGCTGCGAGGGCGAGCGGCTCTTCTCGCGGGAGAGGCGGCAGGCGGTGGGGCTGGGGGACACGTGGCTCGAGGGGCCCGACGAGAAGTCCTCCTCGCTGGACGTCAGGTTCTCGTTCGAGCTGCAGTCCGGCGTGTAGCCGCCGCCGCCGCCGCCCAGGTCCTCGAAGCCGCGCGGCGAGTAGGAGCGGCGCGGCCAGGTGAGCGGCGGCTCGGCCGCCCCCGCGGGGCCGCCCACGAAGACGCTCTGGTAGGGTTGGAAGGCGGCGGGCGAGGCGGCCGTCCAGGCGGGCCGCCCCGCGCCGTCGAGCAGCAGGTTGTCCTTCAGGAAGCGCGCGTTGAGCTCCGCGTCCTCGTACTCTCCGCCGTCGTCGTAGGCGCCGTCGGCCGAGCGGCCCCGCGGCGGCCCCGGCAGCTTCTTGCGCGCCTCCAGCTGCATGGCCTGGCTGCCCAGCGCGCCCAGGCGCTCCGAGACGTCGCGGTCGTTGACGCGCACCAGGCCGCGCTCGCGGTGGAACTCCAGGTTCACGTAGAAGGGCTTCTCGCCCGCCTCCCGGCCGTCCGGCAGCCGCGGCGACGACGAGGGCGCCTTCCTCCCGCGCTCCAGGCCGGAGCGCGGCAGCCCCGCGCCGCCGCCGCTCTGCCCGCGCTCCCGGCCGCCCGCCTCGAAGGCTGCCCCGTCCCGGTCGAGCGAGGCGGCGGCGGGGAGGCGGCGGCGACTGCCGCCGGGGGCCGGCCGCGCCCTGCCCGGTGAGCCCGCGGCGGCGGCGGCGCCCTCCTCCCTGGGCTTCTCGTCCCCGGCGGCGGGCTTGCCGCGCTCCTCCTCGCCGGGCTGCGCGGCGTCCGCCTCCGAGCCGCCGTCGCTGTGCGCGGAGAGCTTGCGCAGGGCGGGCGGGCGCGGGCGGGCGGGCCTGTCGCCGTCGTCGGCCTCGGGGCCGCGCTGGAAGCCCCACCGCTGCCGGTCGTAGCTCTTGCGCTCCTTGGCCAGCAGCGTCTGCAGGTAGATCATGCGGAAGCGCTCCTTGTTCACCTCCAGCTCCAGCCGGCGGATCGACGCCTTGCAGCGCTCCAGCTCCGCCTCGATGTCGCCCACCGAGTGCAGCGCCATCGCGGGCGGCTCCGCGTCGTTGAACTGGGCGCGCCACGCCTCGGCGAAGCCCACCGGGTCCACCATGGCAACGGGCCGGCCGCCGCCGCCGCCGCGGGCGAAGGCGGGATCAGGGCGGCGCGCAGGGCCGGCAGCGCCCGGCGCTCATCTCCGGGGGGCGGCGGCGGCGGCGGCGGGCGGGCTGCTCCTGGGCGGCGGCGGTCCCGACCCGCCTCGCGCTGTCTGGGACGCCCCGCCGCCCATGGCCGCTCCGAGCCGCGGCGGCAGAAGGCGGGCAGGCAAGAACAAAGAGGCGGCGGCAGGCGAGGCGAGGGGGACGCGCCGGCCGGCCGGGCGCGAGGCGGGGGTCTGGCGGCTCCTCCCCGCGCGTCTGCCTGCGCGCCGCCCCTGATCCCGCGGGGCTCCGGCCGCGCTTAGCCTGGGCGGGGCGGGAGGCGCGGAACCGGCCCCAGGTGACGCGGCGGCCCGGCTCGGCTCGCCATCGCGGCTGGTCCGGCCCGCCTCTGGGGAACGGCCGCGCGGGCGGGGCGGGGCGAGGGCGGGCTCTCAAAGGGGCGGCGACGCCGGAGAGGAGCGGTCGCGTCCTCTGCGCACGTGCAGAGCGCAGGCCGCCGAGCCCTGCGCGGGAGGGGATCCGGCGGCGGCCGCCCGAAGGGGCGCGGGCGTCGCGCTCCGCAGAGCCTCGGGAAGCGGGGCCGGCGGCCGTGGCGGTCGGGCCGCGCTCGCCTTTCCCGATGGCGCGGCGGTGGTGGCCGAGCGGCTCCCCGGCCAGAGATCAGAGCGGCCGCCGCTCTCCGCCTTCGAAGCCCGGGCGCCGCCCCCCCGCGCCTCGGTCCCCCCGGAGCCTCTCGCGCTCCGGCCCCTGCGGCGCGCCCCCGCCCCCGCCCAGGGGGCTCTCCGGGGGGCGAGGCGGGCTGCCTTGCGGCCTCCTCCAAAGCCCCGAGGAGGAAGCGCTGCCTCGCACCGGCTGCGCTCCTGGGAAGCGCTCGGGCAAGAGCGACCCCGGAACCCCCGGAGGAGCGCGCCCTTCCCCGCTCCTGCCTCTGCGAGCGGCGGCGCCTCCGGAGGGCCCAGCGCGGGACCCGGGCGGGCCGCTTCCTCCCGAGACCCGGGGTCTCCGCGGCGCAAAGACAGGCGGGACCTGGCTGCCTCCGGGATGCCCGCTCGGGCCGCCACTCCGCACACGCGCTTCGGGTCCCGGGAGCAGAGCCGGCTCGGGGACCAGCGGCGGTGCCGCCCGCCGGCCTCTGCGGAAAAAGGGGGCCCAGCCAGTCGCGGAAGAAGCGGGCAGCCCCGGATGGGCCTGGGTCATAAAAGGCAGCGGGGGAGGCGAGGCTTCTTCGGGGGAGTCGGGGGCCTCCGGCCTTCCCTTAGTTGCGGGAAGAAACTCCCCGCCTTCTGAGCAGCCAGGAGCCCTTTCAGCACCAGCAGAACCAGGGTTGCCCCCCCAGTGCGCCCTAAGGCGGCTCCTCTCGCCTCCCTTGGGAGCTGATGAGGGGCTTCGTGGGGCACCCAGAGGCCGAATCTCGGAAACGCAGAGGCTGTTTTGAGGGATCAAAGCGAGCTCATTAATCCCAAAACCAGTGCAGAAATCTGGAGTACCATTTTCCATTCGAGGGGAGACTGAACCCAGAGATCCGTGGAAAAAGAAAACAGGAAGAATCACAAATGTTGGTACTGTGGGTGTTACGGAGGGCGAAGGAGGAGAGAAAAGTACATCGGTGCAGCTCGGCCTGAGAGACATCGAGAGAGGACGAGAAGCAGAAAGCCCTGGAGCCTGTCTGATTTTTCTTCAGATGCCTTTCTGCCTCCATCCACTAAACTGGCTTGTCCCTTCATATTTTATTTTATTTTATTTAGTTATTAAATTTATTTGCCACCCATCTGGGCCTAGACCACCTTCCAGGGCTTGGCATTTTCTCCACAGAACCTCTCAGTGTGAAAATTGCTATATCTTTTAATGCTGGTAATTTGTCTATAACAGAATAACAGAGAAGGGACCTTGGAGGCCTTCTAGGCCAGGGGTCTTCAAACTTGGCCCTTTTATGACTTGTGGACTTCAACTCCCAGAATTCATCAGCCAGCCTGGCAAGTCCACAAGTCATAAAAGGGCCAAGTTTGAAGACCCCTGTTCTAGTCCAACCCCTTGCTCAAGCAGGAGGCCCTATACCAGGGTTAGGCAACCTTGGCTCTTTTATGACTCGTGGACTTCAAATCCCAGAATTCCTGAGCCAGCATGGCTTAGCTTGGAAACCTCTCTTTCCCCTCAGCACAGCTGGCTCAGGAATTCTGGGAGTTGAAGTCCACAAGTCATAAAAGAGCCAAGATTGCCTACCCCTGCCCTATGCCATTTCAGACAAATGGTTGTCTACTCTTCTTAAAAACCTCCATTGTTGGAGCACCCACAACTTCTGGAATCAAGTCCAACTGATTAATTGTTCTGTCAGGAAACCTTTCCTCGTTTCTAGATTGGTTCTCTCCTTGATTAGTTTCCATCACTTCTTGTCCTGCCTTCAGGTGGAGACTAGATTGACCCCCCTCTTCTTTGTGACAGCCCCTTAGTGCAGGGGTCAGCAACCTGAAACAGTGAAAGAGCCACTCAAAACCGGTTCCCTCACAAAAGGAAAAACTGGGAGCCGGAAAAAATGAGTGCGCATGCGCGTACATGCATGCATGGGCAGAACAGAGTTTGACTGAAGAGTGGAGCCAATGTGAGATATGCACCTACCCTGCATATTTGAATTGATTGGTTGAACTTTTTTAGTCCCACTTTTTTTTTTTTTTGGACTGCACATGGCAGAGAACTGGGAGACGCAGGAGACGCGGAGACGCGGGTTGCAGACCCGTGCCTTAGTGGAAAACTGCTATCAAGTCACCCCTAGTCCTCCTTTTCATGAGGACTACCACTCTTCATATGTTTTAGCCTCCAGTCCCCTAATCATCTTTGTTGCACTCTCTCCACAGCTTTTACATTGTGGCGAGCAAAATATTCCAATATTCCAAGTGTGGTCTTACCAAGGCATTATATGTATTAACACCTCGTGTGATCTTGATTCTATCTCTTAAAAAGTTCACTTTCTCACACATCCTTGCCTTAGAGAATCCCAGGCAGATTTTTCTTTTAATTGTTCCTTCTCTGGATTCAATAAGCCATCTATTTTATCTTGTACAGCTGCTCTGTGGGCTTCTCCCACATGCTGTAGCCCTCTCAGTATTCCCTTCTGAGGTGTGCAACACGATGCAGAGAAAAAGGAGTCAGAAATAATCAGTAGTTCTGTTTTTCCAGACTGAGAAGTCTGCTAGAGGGAAAAACAGCAGCAAGGGGAAGGCAACTTAACGCCAGGACAGCTGACAGTCTTGGGAACGGCACAATTGCTACAAAGATTGCCTCCTCTATTATCTAAGAATTAGGAATAGAATAGAATAGAATAGAATAGAATAGAATAGAATAGAATAGAATAGAATAGAATAGAATAGAATAGAATAGAATAGAATAGAATAGAATAGAATAGAATAGATTCATTGGCCAATTCCTTGGACACACAAGGAATTAAAAAGGAAGAAAATAAACATCTTGCTTTTAAGCCCTGAGAAACAAGATCATGTTTGCAAGTGGATCAGGCAGAGGCTGACGAGGGGCAGCACAATCAGCCCTGCCTGATTTGGTCCCTGGAGCCACCCTCAGCCAGGGCTGGGCTGGTCTTTCTGGGGCTAGCAGAAGTGCAATTGGCTACCAAGTGCAATTGGCAGCTTCTGTGACACGCAGGAGGGAGAACATGGTAGACTCTCCACCGCGTGTACTGTTATGTACTCTATATGCATGTCGGAGAATACTGCATATATCCGTGCTCCAAAAAAGATTGGAGAAATGTCAGATGGTCACACACAGCAAAGCCTGGAAGTTTAGTGGCAGTGCTGCAATTTGGGGCGAATAACAGAAGAAAACTATTCTCTCTGCTGTGACTTTGTACCCCAGATCCGTTTGCAAAGCTGTGCCTCTCCCGCCACTGGGCTCTTGCAGTGTTCATAAGCTGGAACGGCTTGGCTCAATTCCGCCTAAAAAGCAGCCTCAGGGCTTTCCCACCCAGCGCAAGCTTGCCCTGCAATGGTGGCGGTGATGTCGGAGAGGCTTTTGTGCCCAGCAGTGCCTGAATAGCAGCCCCAGAACAGCTCCAGAGGCAGCACCGTTTTTGCTCTGTCCATTGAAGGAATGACAGACAGGCTGCAGAACAGCCTCTCCAGACAAAGCAGAGCTCTAGCGGGAAGTAGCATTCCTACTCTTGAGGAGACTATGGGGTCACACACACATCACATGGGTTAGTTAGCAGCTCCTTCCCAAAGAAACTCCGCTGGGCAATTCAGAGGCGGCCAACGGGGGGGGGGGGTCGGGGGGGGGCTGCCTTTCACAGCAACTGGCTGGACCCGGCAGTCTCCTGGGTGCACGTTCAGCTGGGAGCACAGAGGGGGGGTCTTACCTGTTAGAGGGATTTCTTCCCTGAGTTATAATGGCAAAAAAACCTCCAAAATTATTTGGGCTCCTGACATGTGATCTGACGGGATTCAGGAGCAGCACTAAGTCAGTCTGTTACGTGCAAATTCAGAAACATTAAGGAAAGGCCGGGTTGCACCATTTGCTTCTTGGACATTATCAGTGCAGGTCCTTGACTTACAGCCCTTCATTTAGTGACTGTTTAAAGTTGCGACAGATTGAAATTTTGGGCCCAACTGTGGTCGTAAGTCAAGGACTACCTGTAGTACTAAAAGCTAACGTGTGGGGAAAGAAATAAACCCAGAGGAAAACCTTTGCAAACAAAGCTGCTTCCCATGATGCATCACTGGCAGCAGGAAACATTCATCGGTCTGGAACGAGTGAATTTCCCCTTCCACCAGGGCCTGATCACGCCTGGCACAGCATGGACCAAGGTGGCTTTATGTGCTGCGAACAACATCCACTGACGAGGGGGCGAGTTGTGGAAATTTCTGTCCTTCCAGAGTTTCCCTGTAATGCTAGACATGCGTCCCCACCGCTAGCCGAGGTGTCTCCCTGAGGCCAAAGTGTGAGGACTCGCCTCTTGAATCAAACTCTCTTGGGTCCCACAGGCTGGCAGGGCTCACCGATCACTTGCTGAACTACAGGGAGAATTCTGGGCCCTCCAGCAGAGCCTTTAATTCTGCCATGGACACAAAAACAAAGCTCTGTTTTTACAAGAGTTGCTCTGGCAGTAATTCTAAGCAAAGCTAACAAGTAATTCAAACAATTAATTTAGCGCAAGACGCTCTGGTGCCGAGAGTCCACTAGAAGGGCCCTAAAGAGGAGACAGACAGGGATTACCAGCTTTTCTCACTCCAGATATCCTCCTTTTTAAGTACAAATTCCTCCTGCTGGCTTTAACAGCTATTAGTCATGGTCAAGGTTTAACTAGAAGTCCAGCTCCAGTAGAATTTGCGGCTGCGAGGAAGGATCCCCTGGTTTGGGGCTGTTGCCCTGAATTAGCCCAGTCAGCAGCCCTGCTCTGTTTCTACCGTCTGCAGGTAACCAGGTGGAGCACGAAGAGTTTCCAGGGAGAGGGCCTTCCTAGAGAAAGACTGCCGCTCTCCTGCAAGGGAGCCTGCGTGGCTCAGCAGGGCTTCGGGAGCAGCAGAGGTGGGGATCGGCTCTGCTCACTCCTTGGGCTTCTCCGAGATCCAGTGACTTCCCGCATGTCAAAGAGTGAGCAGGGCAGCCTGCAGTGTCCACTGGGAACTCCGGCTGACTGTCGGCCATTAGCAGCAGTTCAGGTTGGATGGACGAGATCCGTGTGAAGACACCTCGCTTTCTTCTATCCCTGCAAGGAGACGAGACCAAGGGAGGGCTATGGGGGCTACCTGGGACCTGGGGGAGGGAAAGGCTTCAAAGCATTCTCCTCCTCCCAGCCCCAAATGCCAGTTACTGTATTTGTGTTTCTCGGAATGGGCTTGGATGTCCCCTCGGCCACTCTGGAAGAGTTGAATGCTGCAGTTACCTGGGCTCAACCCGGAAGAAGCCCCACCGAATCCCACAGGGGCTGCTTCCGGACAGGAGCACTCCAGCCACCCTCTCCGTGATCCTCAACTTGAAGATGGGTGGATGTCAACTCCCAGAATTCCAGAGTCAGCATGCTGAGGAATTCTGAGGCTTGAAGTCCATCCGTCTTCAGGTGATCTAGAAAAAAAGACCCCTTCCGAGGAGGGGGAGGTAGTTGGGTCCACCTACTGATGAAGTCTCCTGTGCCGATTGGCACCAGCCGGTTGCAGCTCTTCTCCAGCTCCATCAGCACAGACCTCTCAAAGGCCAAGGCAGCGACCCGGAAAAAAAACTCCTTGACATTTTCCCCTGAAGAAAGAGAAAAATGAGGGGGGGAGACACCCCAAATTCTTAAAACCCAGCAAGCAGATACAGTTGCTAACTGTTGTTGATGTATTCAGAGAACAGACAAAACGTGGCTGCTTGCTGGGAGAACAAATGCACACGCGCATGGGTATTGTGGTCCAAGACCTCCCTTGCACGCGAGGAAGCCTCCTTATAACAGCAAAGGTGGCTGGGTGACCCTCGGGGCCCAGCGGCTCCTTCCAGACAGTATTGGGGGGCAAGGGGGGGCCATTCCCTCCTGGATCTGCTGTGCTGCCTTCCTGTTGGTCAACTGACCTGTTTTGGCCGAGACGGACCAATACTCCGCCTGCATCTCGTTGGCCAGACGGATGGCATCCCGCTCTGTCCGTTCGCTCTCTGCACTGGACTGAAACGGAAAGAGCCAGAGGCAGGGAGTGGGGTGCTGCCCCCAAACATAAGCATCTGCTTTCCCATTGCCCCCTTCCCGGTCCACGAGGGGGCTGTGGGGATGTTTTCAGCTGCAGAAGTAGGGTGGGACAATGAGCTTAAAAGGCCTCCCAAGTAGATGAGGGGGCAGAGTTGACTGCAGCCGAACTTCCACAGCCTGGTGTACTAGGACTCTGCAGGCCAGCCCCCTCCCCTCCTGCCCTCTCCTGCCCCACTTGGGGGCTGAGTGGCTGCCCCTGTCCAGTAGCTCCTCACTCAGGGCAATGGACTCTTGCCTTGGCCAGAGGTGGCTGACCCAGGCCGTGCCATACAGCCTGAATGCCACAGGTGGGGTACACGGCATTGGGCCACACAGCCAGCCCAACAAGCTGTGGATCCTTCATTCAGCCAAGATAACTCAGATAAGGGAGGGGGGCAGCAATGCAAAGGAAGATGCTGTGGGGGGGGGACAGACAGCCTGGGGTCCTCTGTGTGCTCCCTGCGCTTCTGGCCTTGTTTGCGTGAAAAAGAGATTCAACGGGGGAAGCAGGGAAGCCCCCAAGCCTCACCTCCAGCACCCTCTTCCAAGAAGAGCCCAAATAAGCTTTCTGAGAAAAGAAATAGTGGGGAGATAGAGCAGGTTTTGGGGTGGGGGGGCAGCAAAGAGGCCACCCTCCCCTCAGTTGCTTCACAAGAACATCCAATGCGTGTTCTTGATCTTTCAAATTTACTGCGCCCACCCAGAAAGAATGGGTCTAGGGCAGGGGTAGGCAACCTCGGCTCTTTTATGACTTGTGGACTTCAACTCCCAGAATTCCTGAGCCAGCATGGCTCAGCATGGAAACCTCTCCCCTCAGCATGGCTGGCTCAGGAATTCTGAAAGATAAAGTCCACGAGTCATAAAAGAGCCGAGGTTGCCTTACCCCTGGTCTAGGGGATAACTCCAGTGTCTTACTGCTTATGGTAAGATGGGAGACAGAACAATATAATGGAAGCTCTGCCTGTTTTTTATGTGTGTTTTGGCTGCCATCTTGACACCTGTTCCCTTATGGAGGAGGAGCAGGGCCTGGGGGCCTTGCAGCTCTTCACTCCGCCAGCATTAGCCCCCCCCCTCCCCCAAGCTGTCAGGGCTCTCATACAGACAGACAGGCTCCATTCACTCTGCTGCAGATGGATTCCCAACTGACCAACTTGGTTCTTGAGACAGATTTCTTCAGACTCACCAGGAGATCCTTCTTGGTTCCCACCAGAAACACAAAGCTGGAGCCAGGGCAGTTCTCCTGCAGGGCGTCCTCCAGCCACCGTCTGGACAGGGAGAAGAGGACAGGTGAGCGAGTGAGGGACACGCTGAGAAGACAAACCTGCATCAGTCGTGCTTGGGCCAAAAAGCACCCTGCGTAGGCTTCCTTCTGCCAGCCCCAAGGATGCCTCCCACCATCCGGCTGCAACGGGCAAGCTCCCCCAGGGCCTGGAAGGGCAGGGGAACAAAGTGCATCTCGCCCCAGTCGCCTGTGCCCTGCTCACCTCCCGTACGGACTCCTGCAATGTCCGTTACATTCTTCTGAAAACCATCCAGAAACGCCAACTCATTCAGAGCAGAGCCCCGAGCTTTGCCCAAGTAACATCTCTGTTACATGGCTTCCAGTTTCTTTCCAGGTGCAATCCAAGATGCTGGTCATCACTTTCAAAACCCAGGTTATCTGCCGGACCACCTTCCCTAGGTCATCTACCCACCCTGCCAGATCAGATAGGGTGGGGACGGCCCTGGTCCCCTCCCCAAAATAGAGCCATTTTATGGGAAGCCTGCCTTTTCTGTGGTACCGCTGCCCCGTGGAACACCCCTTCCCCTGAACCCTGGCAGGCTTCGGCCCTCCTGGAAAGAACTGAAGGCCTCGCTTTCCCCCAAACGCTGCGATAGGATGAGGTGACGGCATGTTGTGCCTGGTTTTTATTTTCAATGTTTATGGCTTTCAATACGATTTTATGTTGTTTTAATTCTTGGTTGGGAACCAACCAAAGTCTGTTATAAGGCAGGGGGAGCTAGAGCAATGTTTTAAATAAGTGAATAGATCTCTGCCTCTCGGCATTCGGCCTCTTTTCCCCTCCACAAACCTAATCAGATGGTGGCCAGCCATCTGCCCATGTTTGCGCCGTGGCTCCTTTGAACTGGCAAACTGATCTAGTGATGCCCCAAGTGGTAACGCAGCAGAAAGAGAAGGAGCAGACTCCCAACCTGGGGAGGAGAGGCAGAGGCAGAGGGCAGCGGAAAGGAAGGCCCACCATCTGTTCTCCCGCTCAGCAAACAAGACTGTGCCAGTCCCTCGGATACGGGCCTCCTGTTCACCAAGTCTAGTTAATGAGTCAACGGGTCTTCCCCCTCGGAAACAGCCTGGGTAAAACCACATGAGCCGAAGAAGACCCCGGAGCCCGCTGGAGCCAAGCTGAAGGCATCGCAAGGACTAGAGGGAAGCGGTCCAGCAGAACTGAGCGTGGCTGGGCCCTCCCCTCATGCGCAGCCTGTAGAGGCGGTTCTGACATAAGGGCATCAGGACCAGCCAAGCCTCCACCCTCCCTTGGCCTCCTCCTTCTTCCCCTCTAGGAAGACCTGCCCAGCTTGATTCCACACAGCAGGGAGAAAAGGGTGCCTCCTTCGTTGGCAGGTTGTGCGAAACCGTGTTCCTCACAGAGTTAATGCATGCGTGCCTCTTCCCTGTGTGCAAGTTAATATTTAACTCGCATGTGGCTTTTCTGAGGCTGTCTCACCTAGATGTGGAGTAGCCATGACTCCAAATTCCAGTTGGTGACGACCACTCCAAGCTTGACTCTTCGCTACAGAAATGCCACAGGCCAGAAAAACTTGACAAACAAAGTATATACTTGATTTTACATGTGATAACAGTGGCAAGAATCATATTTGCACAATATTTGGAAAAATGAAGAAATACCACCAGAGGAAGAAATAATTAAAAAAATACTAGATTGTGCAGAAATGGACAGACTTACTCTGAGGTTGAAAGAAAAAGAAGAAACAGAATATTTTCAAACTTGGGACTTATTTTATCAATGGCTGGAGAAAAGAATAAGGGATTAGGAATTCAATCTGAATAAGTACTTTTGAACTGTTATTAAAAAATCAATAAACATTCTCAAAAAAAAAAGAAACCCCACAGGCCAGTTTAAAGGCCTTTCTGTGTAGTGTGTGTGGGGCAGAGGTCAGAGCGGGCGTGCAGGATCAGATCCCCTTAATCATCCAGGTAAGCTTAATGTTTCATGATGAGATACTAATAGGCCATTTTTCCACCCACGATGGTATTATTTTGCCCAAAAAATGGTTGGAAAAAATCTTACAGATGGCGGAAACTGCTACAGCAGGAATGATCTGAATTGTAACAGGGTTTGCTGGACTTTGGCTTTGTGTAAAAGCAGGCAGGTGTTCTTCAGCCAATGAATGTGGTTCCATTATTCACGGCTCAGTGGGATACACAAAGTCAGCCACAAGGGAAAACTGGAGCGACTTACTTGGTGTGATCCAAGGTCTGGATGTCAGCCAAGTCGAAAACTGTGATAATCACTGCCAAGAAAGTAAAAAAAGACTTGTGCAAGGCTTGAGCAACCCTGGAGCCACCAGCTGGCCGTGCCAAAGATTGAGGGGGGGTTTACGTGGGGGGGACGGACAAAGATGGGGTCTTCGCCCTCGGCTCACCTTCCGCTCCCCTGTAGTAGGCAGAGGCGATGCACTTGAACTTCTCCTGGCCGGCCGTGTCCCATCTGGGCAGGAGGGAAGGAGACACTCACCCGGGGGCTTTGGGGGGACCCAAATTCCCCCCCTGACACAGCTAGAGGGGAGATTGGGCCAAGAGCCCAAAGGACAACTTCCTCTCCTTCTTCAAAATTAAAGTACAGACACAATATACGTACTAAATAAAAATCACCCTGGCTATTATTCATCACCATCCGTGTATCCCCCGCTTCAATACTGGCAGACCTCGACTTACGACCACAACTGAACACAGAATTTATGTTGCTAAGTGAGAAATTTGTTAAGTGAGTTTTGCCCCATTTTACGACTTTTCTTAACATGTTTGTTAAATGAATCGCTGCAGCTATTAAATTAGTTAACAAGGCGGTTAAATGAATCTGGCTTCCCCACTGAGTTTGCTTGTCAGGTCGCAAAAGGGGATCACATCACACACACACACACACCCAGGGCACACTGCAACCGTCATAAATGCGAGTCGGTTGCCAAGTGTCCAAATGTAAATCACCTGACCCTGGGGACGCTGCAACGGTTATAAGTGTGAAAAATGGTCATAAATCACTTTTTTCAGTGCCGTTGTAACTTTGAATGGTCACTAAATGAGCTGTTATAAGTCGAGGACAGCGTGTATTCTTTTCAGCCCACGTGCTGAATAACTCCCCACTTGAGAAGATGGAGACTCTTGTATTTGAGAAAGAAAGAGCAAGTTAGATCGCAGCTCCGCAAGCGAAAGTCCCTCCTTGGCCGAGTTCATTACCGAGTTCACTGAGCAGCCGCATTTGGGGGGAGCCATTCAGGGACATTTGGTCCTTCGATCAGGAGTGAGCAACATTTTCTGAACAACAAATACATCTGAGGTGCCGGTGCGTTTTGCGAAAGCTTCCGCCCAGTGGCCACGCTGAGGGCCCGAAGTGGCCGAGGCCCCTTCATTCCCCGTGAGGCAGAAGGGACGTTGCTGCAGCCTTCCGGGAGCTCTGAGCCCCCCCAGCTCCCCACCAGACAGGGGCTAGGTCATCCGCCAGGGGTTCTCTGGGGGGAGAAGATGGCAGGGATTTTCTACACCATGCAGGATTCCTCTTCTTTTTGTTTAACCGCAAGAATCCTTAAGAAGGAGTGAAGATCGGGTGCTGCAGGGGGCCTGGGGAATGCCAAAGGGTGGACATGTGGACACGCTGGTGCCTGTGGGTGGCCCGTCGCCTCCAGCCTGATCTCTGATCCAGGACTGAACCTGGTTACCTGCAGCTGAGGACTCCACGTCCACCGAGCCTAGCTAAGGAAAGGTCGCAGGGCAGGAAGTTCAAAGGAGTCTGAAGCCGATGGAAGAATTCAGCGTCCTGGGCATCTTTGCCTCTTGTTGAGCCCAAAATACATCCTGCTGTGCTATTTCTGATGCCAAATAAACCCAGATGCTTCCCACCAAATCAGCTAGAGGAATCCAGAGCTCTGGAGACATGGATCAATCTGAAGGCCTCTCCTACCCGAGAGAGATCAGCAGCTTAAATCACAAGGGGACCTCTTTGGCCCTCCGGAGGCATGGGACACCCACACCCCCATTTGCTTTAATTCAATTAGGCAGCCGGGTACAGGTGGCCGTTCCTTTAGAGCCCACCCTGCGACGGACCCCCCGGCCTCTTCAGTTCAGACGCCCAGTTATTCTCAATTTGGCTTCCGTGAGATCGAACCGTCTCTGAGCCTTCAAGAATCTCCCAAGCAGGAAACTTCCCAGGAAACTCCCTCAAGTGCTGCAGCCCTCCAGAATCGGCTACCTGGAATCTCTGAGGTCTCCCGTAAAGGCTCAGATGAAGCTCCCACTGAGACATCCCAGCCAGCCAGCCTCCATCCTGGGTCACTGGTTACTGCCAACCAGTAATGCCCTCAGTAGCCCGTTTAGCTGAAGGCCCCAGGAGACCAGGCCAACTGAACAGGCCCCAAGACAAAGACAAGCAGACATCCCCATTCTTGATTAGCTTCTGTGCCTCGAGGCTCAGACGGGGCCCAAGGAGGGATGCAGTTGTTTAGGCAACCGATGTGGGCACCCAGCTGGATCTTAACTCCCGCATCATCAACTGCACTGGAATTTCAGATCTAATGCTAGAGGGCTGGTAGGGGTTCTCTGATGGGCAAGGAGGAATAACCCTGAGGGACCGGAGGGAAAGCTGCAATGTTCAGATAAAAGAAATCTGAATTGGGGCAGAAACTAATTTGAGAAAGCTTCTCAGACATGACTCTCCCTACTTCTCATGGGGAGGGGCGCCCACAGGCACATTCAGACTTGCAGGAATCTGTTACAGATAGTCCTCGACTTACAACAGACCTCCCCAAAGGTATTTACGACCTATTTCCAGAGTCTGAATGGCTCCCCCTTCCGCAGTCAGGTGACCACATTTCAGGATCTCAGGGGCTGGCTGGCATTTGCAGCTGCTTGCAGCATCCCGTGGTCATAATTTATGAAGTTTTTGCCAATAACTGGCGTTTACTTCCAGCAAAAATGCCAAAAACGCGAAAAATGTATTTAACACCGCCTCCAAAAAAAAGTTGTAAAGTCAGGTCTGTCATGTGGGTGACCCGCTTTACAACCGTCACAACACACGACCGAAGTGGGCACGACCAATTATGGTCATAAGTCAAGGACCACCTATACTGCAACTATGCAATAAAAGTGGTCCGAGACCTCCAGTGTTCCAGCCGGGTTTCCTTGGAGGGCTGACAGAATCTGGGAGTTGAACCACAATGCCCAACATCCTGAGTACACACTTTACTTGGCAAAAATTCTCTGTCCGTCGGGTTGCATGCATGCAGATAAAATTTGTACACTCTGTAACGCAAGGCTGACTTTTCCATCAGAAATGCTGCTTTAAAGTTATTCTAGTGAAACCTTCCAAATACACGGAAATGGGGGAGGGGAAACAGGGGCAGAGGCTGCTTTCCAACTCACATCTGAAGGTTGTAGGGCACCCCAGCGATCTCAAAACGCTCAATTTCAAAATCCACGCCGATGGTTGCCTTGTAATCCCGGTCAAAAACCTCTTTACAAAACCTGCCATTGAAAAATGGTTAGGAAAAAAATCAGTATATCATTTTAGATCTTGGAAGTTCTTTCAAAAGACTGTGATTGTCCCTTCATGTGCGTATCTGGGAGAGAGTCCCCTGCAGCACACAGGCCAGATGATCAGCATGGGAAGGAGACAAAATGGCAGAGAAAATGGATGGTTTTAACTGCTCCCTGCCTCTGATGAAGTAAGCGGCTGCTTTAAAATAAAACTTGGTAGCCAGAAAAGGCGCTCCACGTTCCTTCTGAAATTTCAGTGAGAAAAGCCCAAGAACGGCTAAATTTCAAATAAGCACATTTGTTATTTCGATGACGCCCACAACAACTAATATTTCCCGTGCTTTGGGGAACAGGGATAAATGTCATAACCTAAGATTTTTATTAGAAGCTGGGTACATATTCCTGGTTCTCTTGCATAACCCACACCTGCCATTAGACCCTTTTTGAGAGAAGTCTGGCTTTCGAGCTCCGGGTCCATCAACAGCCTCCTTGGAGGGAAGGGAGGAGGAAGCCCTCCTCTTCCTCCGCACCCTGCCCATGGCCCGGCTCTGAGGCCCGGCAGTTCCACCAGCCTCCCAAGGAACAGGGGCTTCAGCCATCCTAGAAAGGGCCCAAAGCAGCCTGCGTGGCACTCAAGGATCCCTGCAGGAAATGACCAGTGAACTTAGAATAACCTGGGGGGGGAACACAGAAGCCGCCATTAATTGCTACTGCAAAATGGAATGATTTTGGCAAGGAAGCATTATAATACCTGTTGATAAGGCTTGTTTTTCCAACACAGAGGTCTCCCACCACGACCGCCTTGGAGATCTTTAGGCTGGAACACAGATTTTCACATTGGACATGTTGATATAGTGTTAGGAAAAAGTTTCGTGGAGCGAATGAACTTTCAAGGGGAGGGGTGCAAAATCTGGGGCCCTACATGGCTTGATCCAAGTTGGCCTATCAGAAGCATCGCATCTTTCTTTGGAGCTTGAAGCAGTTCACACTTCAATGCGGTTTTACATCCCTCTGCTTCCCACCCCGCAATTCTTTCTCAATCTGAGCATAAAGCAAACTGGGGGTAGGGGGGGAGGGCTCCAGAAATGGGCTCCTCTTCCTGATCCACAGCAAAGACAACATCAGGACATCAAGGTGAACCAAAATGGATTTGTTTTCACAAAACAAACAGACCTTGCATTTGTTTAGATCCAGCAAAATGTAAAGCAGAATAAGCATTTACATATTAATTAGGTTGCCTGCCTTTCCTTCCTGCCATCTTCTCCTACTTCTCCCTCAACAAACCTGCACTTCACAAACCTCAGCCCAGCCCAGGAAGGCTGGGCTGAGCGAGAAGGACAGCCAAGCTCACCCCCCACCCCTCCAGGGGCTTGCCGGGGGGGGGGGGCCTCCAGGCTCCTGGTCCATCATTTTAATCAGCACGTTGCTGGGACTCTCTAGCTTAGAGATGCAGTGACTAGGATATATTCACAGAGGGAGGCCTTTTTATAATAATTGATCTCTTAAAAGAGGGGTAGGCAACCTCGGCTCTTTTATGACTCGTGAAGTCATACACAATCAGTGTTTTCACTTGGGTCCAACAGAGTTACCTGCGCAATCACATTTTTCCTGCATATTTCTCCTTCTCTTTCTTTTCCCAGAGGTCAATTTCTCATGTTCCCTGAGAAGCTGCCCTCTCCACCCACCCCACTCCGCCTTTACAGTTTTGGGGCACTCTGGCACAGAGCACCAGAAGCCCCCTCGTGGGGCTTGAAAATATCCCAGCCAGAGGATCTTCTCAGACCCTGCCACGATAAAGCAGCACGGTGTGTCGAACAACCTCCCGGCCTTGGCATGCCGAGTAGCCTTAAGTGGTTTGTCTCCCAGCAGAAGGTGGTCAGAACTGGGCTGGCTTGAGAAACGGCCTCCAGATTTCAGTCCAGCTTTGGCCACAATGCTGGACCCGCATTTTACCCAACAACCTATGACTGGTGAACTCCTCTGCCTTCCCTGACAGGAACGGCAACACCCACCATTTTCCTTTCATGCGGTGCTTCTCAATCCTGGCAGCCTTCAGTCCCTAGGATTCCCCCGTCAGCCATCCTGGCTCTTGCACAGGAGGTTCCCCTTGTGCTCCGGTGGCACCATTTCTTCCATCAGGAGGCCCTTCCAAAAATCACTCAGGCCCTAGTCATCTCACAGGCTCTACCAGGGGATGCTCATGAAGAGCAGACGGCAGCTTCAGGGGATTCAAAATGCAGTGGCGCCAGCAGCAGCAACAGGTGCGTCTGATCAAAGGCCTGGATACCTGAGAGGCTTCTGCCTGCCCAGTACGTTTCAGCAGAGTGGGAGCACTCCAGCACCCCCCCCCCCATTAAATGTTGGCATCTTGTGCGTTCTGGGCTGAGTGCCTTCTCTGTTGGGGCCCCTCTCTCTGGAACAGGATCCCCCCCCCTCAAAAAAAGAGTTCAGGATCTTTTCTCCTGAGGTTGTGGAAAGCTTGGGTCCCAGGCCTGGGGGCTGATGCTTGTTATTTGCTTAAGGGCCTCTGTTTGGTTTTCTGGATTTTGTTGTTTATTAGAATGTGCTAGTCTGTCTGTTGGCTTGATTTAATATTTTTCGCTGATTGTATGTCTTTTCTAGTTTTGTACGCTGCTCAGAATCTCCTGGAACTGGGTGGCCAATTTAAAACAATAAGTAATTTTTAAAAAACCAGAGTGAGATGATTTCCTAAGGTTACTCCTGTCCTTCAAATCCAAAGCAGTTTCTATTTCAGGATTGCAGGAATTAGAAAACCGGAGGAATCCGGGTGGTTTGCTTGGCTAAGTAAGGGACGGCAGGCGGAAGGGCTGCTGCCCACGGAATGCAGACTCACCCGACGGAGCCCGGGTTCCTCCGCTGGCAGGCCGCCCTCACCCGGGCGTGGAAGTCCTCCCGGAGCTGCAGACAGGCCTCCGGGGTGTAGCTCTGCGGGCAGAGGGAGCGGCAGCTCTAGGACGCCCAGCCTGGGAGGGGGCCGCCCCTTCCCCCCCCCCCGGAGGAGCGGACGGGCCTTCCTTGCTCACCTTGGGGAAGTCGGAGATCCTCCGGTCTCTGCCCACGGGCAGGAGGGCGCCCTTCATCGCCCAGCCTGCGGTGCTGCGAGGACAAGCGAAAGCGATGAGGACCCGGCCACGTTCCCCTCCTCGACCCCCGGCGAGGCCGGCGGAGGCCAGCACCTCTGCGTGCCCGCGAGGCTGAGAGACGGGAGCGGGCCTTGGCCCCGCTCAGCCCCGCGAGGCTGGCAGAGAGCGGGCGGGCAGCCTCGGCCCCAGCGGCGCCCTCCAAGCTCCACCCGGGAGACCCGCGCATCCCGGCCGCGCTGGCCCCGCTGCGGGCCTTCCCCCGGCGGAAGAGGGGCTGGCCGCCCTTCCGAGCGGGGCCTCCGGCTGGAGCGCCCTCGCCGGCCCCGCCTCTCCCCCGCCCGGGGCCCCTCAGCCGACCGCGGCGCCCTCGGCCGGGGCCCGAAGAGCCGCAGCCGGCGTGAGGCGCCGCGTCCGGGCGCTCCCTGCGCCACACCCGCCCGGGGGAAGCCCGACGGTCGTCCCCGCGCCCGGCCAGGCTCCGGACCAGCGGAGGGAGCGCCGGTTGCCGGGAGGCGCTTCGCGGCACAGCGGCAGCCGAGCAGGGGACTGTCGCCGGCTCCTCCGGCATCCGCCCCGGCTCGGCCCCCGCCCGGCCGCCCCGAAGGCGCCTCGCTCCCTCCCCGGCCAGCGGCAGCGCCCAGGCCGGCCCTCCGCGCAGCTCCCCCGGGGCTTTCCCCGCAGCCGCCGCGCTCCAGCCTTTGGCGCCCGGCCAGCCCCGGGGAGCGGAAGGGCCGCGGCGGACTCTTTCCCCGCTCGGCCACCCGCAGCAGCCCGCCGAGTCCCCGCACCCGGCGAAGGGCAGCGCGCAGCCCCGGACCCTCCGCGGACGGGCTCCCGAGCAGGGCGGCGGCGGCGCTGCAGGCGAGCGGGAGGCGAGACGCTCTCGACGGGCAGCTCCGGCGCCAGCGCCGCGTGGCCATGGCAACCGGCCCGAGGGGGAGAGGCCTCCCCGGCACGGCCCTCCCCGACGCCCCCGCGCTGTGGGGGGGAGCTTTTGCAACAGCCCAACTCCCCTCCCCCCCTCCGGTGCCAGGAGAGGCTCCGTGGCCCAAAGGGCGGCCCCTCCCCCTCCCCCCCAATTCGATGCGATCAGCTATTCCACACGGACAGCCTGAGGATTCGCGCACCGAGCAAGGGGGCTGGACAAGATGACCTCCAACGGTCCTTACGGAAATGCAGCATATGATAATACAATTGGAAGGGACCTTGGAGGTCATCTACTCTCTCAACTTGTGTTTTGTACTAGAAAACCTCCAGGGTCCAAGTCTGTTATTCTGTTGGAAGAATGGAAACTTCACACTTCCAAGAAAGAGGCTGCAATTCAGCCCGAAGGCAGCTTCTCCTGGGCCCTAACCCGAATCCGCTCCATGGTGGTCTCCGGCTCTTGTGCTGCCCCCCCTCCTTCTGCAGGGCAGCCTTTGGATTTCTGATGAGCACCACCACGTTTTTCCCAGCCTTCTCTTCTGTGCCCTAGTTAGTTTCCAGAGCCTTCATCCCATCAACAGCTGTTGTCAAGGCTGTTCTTGCTTGACAAGAGATGAAGAAGTAGCCATTTCATATGTTAAACTTGTGTATTCCTTTAAGGTTGGGAGGGGGAATGAGTAGGATTGCACCTTTCAAAGCCATCTCATCTCTAACTAAGAAGATAAGGCCTTGGCAGGTTTTTTAATGGAAGGGAAGCTGATTCTTTAAATTAATTGGAGAATGTGATTAATGACAAAATTAGAAAGGTGGAGAATTGTGTTTTAATATATTGTGCAAGGGGCGGAGATTTCAGATTCCAGCTTCCTTCGAGCGAGCATTTGCCGGTGTAATAGGCTAATAAAGAGTTTTAAGGTAAACAATGCCTCAGAGTCACTTGAAAAGCCCACACGTCGGAAACTTCACATCAAGCTGGAATCCACACTACTTTTTAAACTAATTAGGGAGTCCCCACCTCCCGTAGCTGTCTCCAAGTTTGGGAGGCAGTCTGGCAAAGAGTTGGAGAAGATCCCACAATGGAGGAAGAAAAATTGCCTGAAGCCAGCTCCCCGGCACCAGCAGCCACCCCAGTGGGGGAAGGGCCAGCGTAGAAGCCAGTAAGGAAAGAGTTTCAGCAATCCTCCCAGCTGGGAGCTGGACCCAAACAACCAGGAGAGTGGATTAACCACAGCAGAGACTCCAGGAGCCTTGGAGCAGCCAGGCCAGCTGAGATTGAATACTCGGGTGAGTGGAAAATCCTGTCTGCAGATCAGACTGCCTGCCAGACCCACGAGTCCCCTGCCAGGCCCTCCAGACCCATAGAGACAGAGGACCCCAGCCTGAGGCCTCTGCAGCAATGGGAGTTTGGGGAGCCCCCACAAGTGAAAGGCCAACAACCTCTGAGCTTGCCCCAGCTAATAGAAGCCTTGCAACAGCTGGTGGTGGTGCAGAAGCCTGGAGATCAGGAGCTGGTGGGAGGACAACAGCAAGGGTGGCGGCAGCAGGACCCCAACGTGCAACCCCTGAACGTACAGCAGGACCAGTGGGGCCAGCAGCAGGGGGGGCCCTGGCAGCTGGTGAATCAACAACCAGGAGGGGGCCAGCAGCTTTGGGGGCCCCAGAAACCGTTGAACCAACAACTAGGGTGGGGCCAGCAGCAATGGGGGCCCCAGCAAGCAATGAGCCCACCCTTCAGAGCAACCTTTGATGGGGACCCAGAGAAACTGATTTTTTTCCTCAACCAAGTACGCTCTCACTTGAATCGCTGGGGCCACACTTACCCGGACCCGGGTGCGATGCTCGATGTGATTGCATCCAACCTAGAGGGAGAAGCGTCTGAACAATTTATATAACGAGCAGGCCCCTGAATTGGAGGACCCCCACCTTTTCCTCCTGGGGCTGAGGGAAAGATTTGAGGACCCATCCATTGCCCTCAAAGCAGAAGAACAAATCCATAAGATAAAGGAAGCTGACCGGCCTGCCCTAGATTACGTGCGGGAGTTTCGAAAGATGGCAGGTCAGATAGAGAGATGGCCTGAGCAATCAATAATTCATCTTTTTAGAGAAGGTTTAGACGACCACCTCTTTCAGTCATGTATCTACTGAGCTGTACCTGACCAGCTGCGTGAATGGTACCAGGCAGCGGTGAAATTAGATGTCCAGCTCGCCCGCTATAAAAAGCCTCCCCCACCTGAAGCTGCACCAATACCAGGATCCAGATGGCTACCACCCCCTTGAAAACCCCCGACTGTTATGGCTGAAAGACCTAGACCACCTACCGGTCTGCTAATCAAGTGCTTTTGATGTGGACAGCAGGGACATTGAGCAGCAAATTGCACAGTTCCTTACTCGCAACAGCAGAGTAGACCAGATTCAACAATGAGGAAGAAACCCACACAGCAGCCATCGAGAGAAAAGTCCAACTGGGCCACCCAGGAGCCCATTACCCAGATTACGTCCCCCACCCAGGAGGACGCTGGCCCACTGACCGGACCCACCCCCACTTTACCCGGTTTTGACAGCGACGATGAAGGGGAGAAAGACCCGATGGTGAGTTGACACATCCTACCTTTTTTATTGCCTGCTAAACTCAGTCAGGAGCACAAGTAGACCTGAAAGTGCTACTCGATACCGGCTGCTCCTGATGCATCATTAGCCTGTCATGTGCCTTGAGACTGGGCATACGGGCCAAGTCTACTGTGGGAGCCCCTGTGTTGTTCAAGGAGAAAAAAGATGGGTCTCTATGTCTCTGCGTGGACTATAAAGGCTTAAATGCTGTGAGTGTGGAAAATAAATACCCTCTCCCCCTACTGAAAGACTTGCTAACCCACCTGGCGAAGGGGAGCGTCTTCACCAAGTTAGACCTGAGAGAAGCATATTACCGGGTAAGAATAAAAGAGGGGGATGAGTAGAAGACAGCCTTCAACTGCCCCTTGGGGAGCTACCAATTCAAAGTCATGCCATTTGAACTGCAGGGAGTCCCAGCCGTATATATGCAGTTGATTAATGAGGTCCTACATGAACACCTATACAAAGGGGTCCTAGTATACCTTGATGACATCCTGATATACAGCACGAATATGACTGACCATATAAAACTGGTCAGAGAAGTCTTAAAGAAACTATTGAATGCCAAACCTTATGTCAAATTGTCAAAATGTGAATTTCACCAAACCCGATTAGATTATCTTGGCTATAGAATCTCCCAATGAGGGTATCAAAATGGACCCAGCCAAAGTAAAAACCATAATTGAATGGCAGCTCCCAAAACCCCGCAAACAGCTCCAGAGCTTCCTAGGGTTTGCCAACTTCTACCGTCAATTTATTCCCTCTTTTGCCGAGATTGCTCTACCTCTTACAGAACTACTCAAAACGGGCGAGGGGGAAAACTGCGACCTGGCCAAACGCTAGCATGGACTATGAGTTGTCAGAAAGCTTTTGAGAATTTAAAAAGACTATTTGTGGCTGAACCAGTCCTAAAGCATCCCTGCCCAGGGGAGCCCTTTGTAATTCAGGCAGATGCCAGCGATGTGGCAGTCGGAGCAGTGTTATTGCAAAAGAATAAAAGTGGGGTCCTGCAACCTTGTGCCTACACCTCTAAGAAATGTACTGAAAGCGAGAGGAGATGGACAGTCTGAGAGAAGGAGGCCTTCGCTATTAGGTGGGGGCTATTAAACTGGCGGCACTACTTAGAAGGGAGCAAGGTGCCTTTTGAAATAAGGACAGATCACAAAAATTTAGAGGCACTAAAAACTCCCCGCAAATTGTCCCCAAAACAAGTACGATGGGCACAGTACTTCAACCGTTTTAACTTTACTCTAAAGTACATACCAGGAAGAAAAAACTTACTAGCTGATGTGCTCTCCTGATTGCCACAGTACAAAAGCGAACGTGAAGAAGTTCACGAGGCAATTATCCCTGGTCCACAAACTGCGGCCCAACTCACACCTCGCAGGACCCCTAATCCTGATGACCCCGGGGTAAAGAAAATAAAGTGAGAACTGCTCACTGATCAATGGTTTAAAGACAATCAGACATCCCTAACATGCAGGGATGGTCTGGCTTACAAGGGGGGGAAATTGTACTTGCCTGGAGCTCTTCGTCTTAATGCCTTCAAACACAGCCATGAAGTCAAACAGGCTGGACATTTCGGATATCTAAAAACTCTACATCTCACTAGCCGGCAATTTTGGTGGCCAGGACTAAAATGAGATGTAGAAAACTATGTCAAGAGCTGTACTGTATGTGCCACCATGAAAAGAATCCCAGGAAAGACCCCTGTGTTACTGCAACCGGTGGCCGAACCTTCTCAACCATGGGAAGAAATAGCTACGGACTTTATAGTAGACCTACCTGACAGTAGAGGAAATACTGTCATTTGGACTGTGATAGACCTATTTTAAAACAGGCTCACTTTATCGCCTGTAAAGGACTTCCATCGGCTCAATGCCTGACTACATTGTTCCTAAAACATATCTATCGACTACATGGCGCCCCTAAGCGAATCATTTCGGACAGAGGGGTGCAGTTCACAGCAAAATTTTGGAGAAACTTTCTTAAATTAATTGGATCATCTCAAGGCCTATCAACTGCTTTTCACCCGGCTACTAACGGAGCTGCAAAATCCGCCAATAAAATGGTGGAACAATACCTTAGATGCTACATCTCTTACCAACAAACAAACTGGACCGACCTCCTCCCTTTTTCAGAGGTGGCTTACAATAATTCAGTACTTAGCAGCACCAGCTACACTCCTTTCTGTGTAGCCACAGGGAAAGATTTCAACCCCATACCGGAATACCCTCAGTTACCCTCCGTTTCCCAGACTCTCGATCAGTGGGTGAGGGGTTGGGAAGAAGTTTGGAAAAATACAAAGGTGGCCTTAAAAAAGACTTTTGAGACCTACGAAAAGCAAGCTGACAAAAAGAGAGCTCCCCAAAAATCATTCCAAGTTGGGGAAAAGATCTATTTGTCGACCAAATACTTACGCCTTAAACTACCCAATAAGAAATTGGGACCGAAATTCTTGGGGCCTTTCCCCATTGGGAAAATCATCAACCCGGTCACAGTAAAGTTGAAACTACCCAGACTTTTAATTTAATTTAATTTAATAATATTTCTATACCGCCCTTCTCCCGAAGGACTCAGGGCGGTGAACAGGGCAAGAATAAAAATACAGGATTACAAAAGTTAAAAAATAATTAAATACATGCCCATATACTAAAAACAATTAATACATCTTAAAACCCCAATAAAATAACAATAACAACCCCCCCAATCCCCCATCAGGCCAGGCCAGCTTGTTCAAAAAAGTATGTTTTTAGCTCGCGGCGAAAGGAGCGAAGATCGGGCGCCGTCCGGAGCTCAACCGGTAGCTGATTCCATAGCTCCGGGGCGCCCACAGAGAAGGATCTCCCCCTGGAGGCCACCAATCGACATTCTCTGACCGGTGGCACCGTGAGGAGGCCCTCTCTGTGGGAACGCACAGGGCGGAGGGAAGTTGATGCCGGCAGCAGGTGTTCCCTAAGGTACTCCGGACCCCTGCCATGTAGGGCTTTGAACACCATTACTAGTACCTTGAATCTCACCCGGAAGACAACTGGTAACCAATGCAGGTCACGGAGCAGAGGTGTAACATGGGAGTATCGGGAGACTCCCAACACAACTTTCGCGGCTGCATTCTGTACCAGTTGGAGCCTCCGGGTGGTCCTCAAGGGCAGCCCCATGTAGAGAGCGTTGCAGTAGTCTAGTCAAGAGGTCACGAGCACGTGAGTGACCGTGCATAGATCATCCCGGCTTAGATAGGGCCGCAACTGGCGCACCAGGCGAACCTGGGCGAAAGCCCCCCTAGTCACAGCCCCTATGTGATCTTCCAAGGTAAGCCGTGAATCTAGGAGGACTCCCAAGTTGCGAGCCCTATCTACGGGGGGTAATAGTTCACCCCCCATAGAAAGAGGTGGAATATCCGAATAGACCCGGGATGAAGGTATGCAAAGCCACTCAGTCTTGTCGGGGTTGAGTTGAAGTCTGTTCCTCCCCATCCAGACCCGAACCGCCTCCAGGCAACGGGACATCACGTTGAGGGCATCACTGGGGTGGTTTGGGGTCGAAAGGAAAAGCTGGGTATCATCAGCGTACTGATGATACCCAACTCCAAAACCACGAATGATCTCACCCACCGGTTTCATATAGATGTTGAACAGGAGAGGCGAGAGGACCGACCCCTGAGGAACTCCACAAACGAGAGACCTCGCGGTCGACCTCTGCCCTCCTGTCAACACCGACTGCGAACGTCCCTGGAGATAGGAGGAGAACCACTGTAAAACCGTGCCTCCCACTCCCAATCCCCTGAGACGCCGCAGCAAGATACCATGGTTGATGGTATCGAAAGCCGCTGAGAGGTCTAATAGGACTAGAACAGAGGAATGTCCCCTGTCCCGAGCCCTCCAGAGATCATTCACCAGCGCGACCAATGCCGTCTCCGTGCTGTACCCGGGCCTGAAGCCCGATTGGTACGGGTCTAGATAATCCGCTTCATCCAGGACCAGAGGGAGCTGATGCGCCACCACACTTTCAACAACCTTCGCAAGAAAGCGAAGGTTGGAGACGGGACGAAAGTTGTTCAATACAGCTGGGTCCAAGGCAGGCTTCTTGAGGAGAGGCCTCACCACCGCCTCTTTCAAGACGGCGGGGAAGCTACCCTCATTCAGAGAAGCCGATATAACCGCCTGGAACCAGCTGCGTGTCCTCTCCCGGGCTGCATAAACCAGCCAGGAAGGGTGTTAGATGATTAGTGCCAGCCATGGCAGTTCCCCAAAAGGGTCATCAGATGGGAGCAAAGAGGCTTCTTTGCTTCCACTGATGAGCCAAGGGTCTCGGACCCGACAGCCCCATTGGCGAGAGAGTTTTATGGTCAGGGAGGGACCAAGACCCCCCATAAATACCTCTGCACGAGGGGCTGCTTTCTAGTCTCCAGTTCTATCCCTGCTTCTACCTCTACTCCTAGCTCTTAGTCCTTCTCTTGTTTTAGTTATGTAATGCTAGCTTGTTTTATTTTGTTTCTCTCTCACATGCAGGCATGAATGCTTTCATGCCAAGTATTTCTTTCTCTTTGATCTATCATTGAATAAAGCTAATATGATTGCATCTCTGCGTGATGCCTTTACTTGGAAGCACCTTTAACGATTCATCGTGAGATCACCTCACAAGTTGGTAGCCAGAGGATGGTTTAAAGGAATGCTTCCAAGCCAGCCAGGATCTATCCAACAAGATGTCTGAAAGACCTGGCTCAAATCCATTTATAACAGATGGCAGGACTTCTTCTATCGTGACCAGAAGTCATCGATCAAAGACGGCGTCCCTGCCTACATCCAAGACTTCAGTCCCTGAAGCAATCTCAGCTGCAGATGAAAGCACAAATGACCTTCATTCCGTCAGAGGATCCAGCAGAGCGTCTAGGACCCCATCACATGTCTCTTTACAACTGAACGCCACAGAGGAGAGCATAGAAGGCTTGCAGACTGCCCAAGACTGCTCAGATGCTGCAGAGACGGACCTGGCTGAAACCAAACGCTGCGTGAGTAAGCTGACTGCACAGGAACGTGAAGAGCTGCTTAAAGAGATCTTTGCAATGCAGGGGAGGGGGAAGGCAGCCCAGGAAACAGCTCAGAAAGCCTCCGAACACGTGGTGAGTCTTTCCCTACCGACCACGAGGCCTCCAAATATGGCGCCCGCCTCCCTTAGTGACCCCGGGACCCCAGGGCTTTTGGCGCGAACCCCCCCCCCCGCCCAGCTGTGAGCTACAGCTTCCTGGGGCAAGCGGAAACAAGATGGCTCCGCCCACATGGTCTGGCACAGGAAACAAGATGGCGGCCCCCAGTAAGCCCACACGGTCTAACAAAGACAAGCCTTTTTTAAGCCTGGAAAGCCAGCAGTCCCTGGCATCCAGCAGAAATAGCATGCAATCCCTGGCATCCGGCCAAAGCAGCATGCAAATTCCTGAGTTCTCCCCACCACAAAGCCTAAAGTCCAATGATGACAATGAGGTCTGTCCAGCCGAGACTCCTACAAATGCTGCAGCCATTCAGGCCGCCATCCAGCTCCTAACTGATGCCCTGGGGCCCAAAAAGATGTTGGGGGTAGCCACCCCCCCTCCAAGGCCTCCCATCCTCTCCCCAGGGCCCAACTGCCGGGGGAAATCCAGCCTGCAGCCTCCCAACAATCAACCCCCGCGGCCTCCCACCTTCTCTTCAGGTCTTCAGGACCAGCAATGGGCTTCTCAGGGCAAACCAGGCAATGCTGAAAATCCATGTGCTTGCAGTTCTCGGGAGGATTCATTGCAGGATAAAACAAAAACTCAAATGCAGACTGGCAAATCTGGGCTCCGCCCCCCCAATGCCTCATGGGAAGAAGGGAGAAATCCTGAACAACGCCCTCCCCCGGATCACATGGTTTCCGGGCACGCCCATCTGGAGTTACTAAATAATCAAGAAAAAATTCCCTCCTCGACCACTGGAGGGACCCCTTTCACTAAAGGAACCCCTTTCCCTTTCCCTTTTATGTCGATGGACATTTCAGAGATCTTTGAAAATGGGTCTGAGAGGGACTATTTTCCAGCAGCAAATCTTCCAAGCGATTTTAAAAAGCTACAACTGGGAGGAGAGAATTATAACAGTTGGAGTAAAGATATACAAGTATATCTCTTAAAGAATGGGACTCTACAAATGGTTCAGAAACCACCCCCTCCCCCATGGGGACGTCAAGAAGAGTGGCGACATTTGCAGGCTTACTCTGCTCTGCTCAGTTCGCTGGACAATAACTTGTTCTCCAGCATACCAGCAGGTCTCAGAGCTGCTCAAGTTTGGCAGCTATTATACAATTTATTCAACAACGATACCATTGGTTCCATCACCAGATATACAACTGAGCTTTATACAAACAAACTGAGGTTTGGTGCCAGCATGCCTGAGCATCTTGCAAAATTAAAGGCACTCAGGGCAGAATTGATTTCCAGAGATTTTCCTGTGTCTGATGTGAGCATGCTCTCCATAATTTTTACTTCTCTAGACAGGAGTTGGAGCAATTTCATTGTTTCACTCGAAGCGGTCAAGAGGGAAGACATAAATCTGTCCTACCTCACAGGAAGACTGATCGAGGAGGATAGAAGGAGACGAGATGCCGGAGAATATGCCAGAGTCACCACTCAGCGAGCCAGAAAGGGGCGCCACAACTCAGAGCAAATTAATGCTCTACTTAAGTGTTTCATCTGTGGCTCTGAGGAGCACCTCAAGAAAGACTGCCCCCATCAACATCAAGCCCCTAAACGTGGTCCCAATCAAGTAAGGGGCAAGGGGCAAGGAAGGGGGCGTGGCAGGGGCAAAGGAAATTTTCTGCATACTTGTTCCCTCACCCCCACAACAAAGGCTGATAGCTCCACTGACTTATGGTTACTGGACTCTGGAGCTTCTTCTCACATTACTAATATGAGTCAAGGTTTTAAAAGGTTAAAGAAAATTAACTCATCTGTCAAAGTTGCAAATGGTGATACTGCTTCAGTTGTTGGGGAGGGCTTTGTTTCTGTACCTGGACTTGGGAAAGTTGAAGGTGTTTTACACGCCCCCTCCATAGCCAACAACCTATTAAGCATTACCAAATTGTGTGACGATGACAAAGTGGAAGTTTTATTTCGCAAGGGGGGAGGTCATGTCACCCGGAACCAGAAGCTCATTGGAAATATAGCCATCATAAATGGCTTACCATATTTTTCTCCCAAGCCACCACAGCCTGCCCCAAGGCTTTCCAAGGGCAGTGTGGGCAAGGAGCCTGAATCTCAGCAGGCACCGACAGCACCACTCAAAGCAACTAGAGCCAAGAGGGTGTCAGTGGGGAAGCCGCTTCACGATAAGTGTGCCCACCTCCTTCACAGGAGGCTAGGTCATGCAAGCTTCCCTGTAGTTAAAAAGATGGGAGAGTTTGCTGAGGGAGTCCAGCTCAAGGACTGTGACGTGTTTCTGGACTGTGCCATTTGCAAGAAAACAAAGAGGAAGGCTGCTCCTATCTCAAAGGTGTCATTACGCAAGACTCAATACCCGTACCAACTAGTACATGTTGATTTGGTTGGGCCTTTTACACCATCCCTAGGAGAGAAAAAGTATTTTCTCACTGCCGTTGATGATTTTTCACGATACGGCCACGTGTATACCCTCACAGAAAAATCTGAAGCCTTTGACGCCATAAAGTCTCTGTACAACTTCGTAGAGACCCAGTACAAGACCAAGATCGCACAATTGCAGAGCGATCGCGGGGCTGAGTTCATGTCTCAGAAGTTCCAGGACTGGGTAAGGCGCAAGGGCATCCGCCATTTTCTTACTGCACCATTCACCCCTTCGCAAAATGGTGTAGCTGAGAAAAGAAATGGAATTCTGCAAGCCATGATGCGTAGTCTGATTGCGGACGCAAATGTCGCAGAATCATACTGGGGGGAGGCAATTCACTATGCCAATTACACCTTAAACCGCACCTGGAGCAGTGTTGTGAACCAGACCCCATATTTCCTGGTTCACGGTAGGAAACCAAACCTGGGACATTTGCGTGTTTTTGGTTCCTATGCATGGGTGCACATCCCCAAACAGCTGCGGAAGAAGGGGAGATCTGTTTCCCAGAGACTAAGGTTCTTGGGTTATGCTCCTGGCTCCAAGGCCTATTGTTTCCTGGGAGAAGGGGGCAGGCCTGTGACTTCCCAATCTGCCTCTTTCGAAGAGGATTCCAATTGGACCCAGATCCACTCAAATGATCTGAGCCCATATGCCAACCGACCCAGCAAAGGCACACCGACCACGACATCACCTGAGACGACCACATACCCTGCCACCGACGAAAGTGAAGAACAAGACGAAGATGCGTCCAGTCCCATGGAGGAAGACACGCCGTCTTCACCCCCAGCGACACCTCAGAGACCCGCGGAAGAAAAGAGCGGTGAGTGGCAGAAGGTAAGGAGGTCGAAGCGGTCCAACAAAGGGGTCCCGCCAAAGAGAATTGACATTGGCCACATCGCGTCTGTCAACAGCGTTGTGGTCACCCCAAAATCCTTCTCTGACATCCAGGAGCTGCCCATCGAAGAGCAGGAGAAATGGCAGCTCGCGATGGAGAAGGAGATGCAGAGCTTAAAGAAACTCAAAGTCTTCACCCCCCAGCAACCACCAAAGGAGAGGAAAGTCATTGGCACAAGGTGGGTTTACAATGCCAAACCACTTGCCAATGGCCTCTACCTATATAAGGCCCATTTGGTAGCCCAGGGCTTCGCTCAGCGCTATATGGAAGACTACTCGGAGACTTACTCTCCAACCGTCCGGGCAGAGAGCATCAAGGCCGCCCTCGTGACTGCAGCCGCTCTGGGAGAAGAAGTCTTCCAATTCGACATCCAGACGGCTTACCTCCACGCCAACTTGGACCGGCAGATCTACGTGAGGGCTCCTCCTGGCTACCAGCAAGAAGGGGGAAATACATGGTTGCTCCACAAAGGGTTATATGGTCTCAAGCAGTCAGGGAAATTATGGTATGACTGTCTTAGAAAGAGTTTAGAACAAGTTGGTTTCACCACATCTCATGCAGATGAATGTGTCTTCACACACAATTCCAAAGGTACCACAGAACGGGTGTTAGTTTATGTGGACGACCTATTATATGTAGGGCCTGACAAGGAAGGGTGTGATGAATTTGCCAAGGCCCTGGAAGAAAAGTTTACTCTGAAGTCTTTGGGGCGGGTTGACAAGTACTTGGGTGTGCATATTTTGGCCACAAAGGGGGGGTTCGCTCTATCTCAAAAAGAAAAGATAGAGGAATTACTGGCCAAATGCAAAATGACAGAATCTAATCCTACGCATAGCCCAATGCAAACCGACTTTTACAACCACACCCATAAGGACGGTCCTGAGTTCACAGATAACACGCTTTACAGATCTGTGATTGGCTCCTTGCTATACATCAGCAATTGGAGCAGACCTGACATAGCTTTAGCTGTGAATCTATTGTCCAGGCACGTGGAACACCCAAAGGAATTCCACTGGACTGCTGTTAAAAGGGTGCTTAGATACCTTAAGGGCACAGCTGATGCCCTCCTTATGCTAGAACCAGAGAAGGGGAAGACGGCCCAGCTCTCCGCTTACTCAGACGCAGACTGGGCTGGCGACACCAAAAGTAGACGGAGCACTTCTGGTTTCCTCATATTGCTAAATGGCTGCCCAATACATTGGCATGTTAGGCAGCAAAAAATTATTTCTTGCTCCACGGCCGAGGCTGAATATGCCAGCCTGTCAGACACAGCCAATGATTTGACTTGGTTCAATGAGCTGATAACAAGCATCTGGGCATCTCCCCCTCTTCCCATCCAAATTCTAGAGGACAACACAGCCGCTATTGCAATCTCGGGCGCTTATGCAGTAGGATCTAGATCTCGCCATATAGACATACGCTATAAAAATGTCAGACAGCTTACCAAAAAGGGTTTTATACATGTTGAGCACTGTAATACAGCTGACCAGATAGCTGATCTGTTTACCAAACCTGTTCCCATTGACCGGCACAACCTTCTGTGTAAGCGTTTGTGTTTGGCCTTCTGAATGTTTTTATGCATGTCTATGACACCTGCTCACCCCTCACATACATTCACTGGTCCCTGTCATTGGCTGGCAAGAAGGGGCATAAACCAGCCAGGAAGGGTGTTAGATGATTAGTGCCAGCCATGGCAGTTCCCCAAAAGGGTCATCAGATGGGAGCAAAGAGGCTTCTTTGCTTCCACTGATGAGCCAAGGGTCTCGGACCCGACAGCCCCATTGGCGAGAGAGTTTTATGGTCAGGGAGGGACCAAGACCCCCCATAAATACCTCTGCACGAGGGGCTGCTTTCTAGTCTCCAGTTCTATTCCTGCTTCTACCTCTACTCCTAGCTCTTAGTCCTTCTCTTGTTTTAGTTATGTAATGCTAGCTTGTTTTATTTTGTTTCTCTCTCACATGCAGGCATGAATGCTTTCATGCCAAGTATTTCTTTCTCTTTGATCTATCATTGAATAAAGCTAATATGATTGCATCTCTGCGTGATGCCTTTACTTGGAAGCACCTTTAACGATTCATCATGAGATCACCTCACAAGTGGCACGGGTCCAATAAACATGTGGTGGAGCTCAGCCTCCCCATGATCCTGTCCACTTCCTCCGGAGTCACAGAATCAAACTCCTCCCAGGTAATATCGACAAGACCGCCTGCGTCCTGATCGCCAGACTCTGCCCAGTCAGAGTCCAGACCGGTCCGAATCCGAGCGATTTTGTCCGACAGATGTTGGTTAAACTCCTCGGCACGACCCTGCAAGGGTTCTTCCCTCACCTCTTGATTCAGGAGGGAGCGAGTCACCCTAAACAGGGCGGCCGGGCGATTATCTGCGGACGCGATAAGGGTAGCGAAGTGGTTAGACCTCGCCTCCCTTATCGCAGCGAGATAAGACCTAATATAGGCTCTTAGTCGCAATCGGCCGGATTCGGATCGGCTGGATCTCCAACCGCTCTCTAGGCCCCGTCTCCGACGCTTCATCTCCCGGAGCTCTGCGGAGAACCATGGAGCTCGACGGGATCTGCACCGGGTCAGGGGCCGCAAGGGTACAACTCGGTCAAGAGCCTCAGTGGCTGCCCTTTCCCAGGCTTCCACTAAGGCATCTGCCGAGCTGTGAGCAAGGGAGGCAGGTGGGGACCCCAGCGCCGCCTGGAACCTCTCGGGATCCATTAAGCGTCTGGGGCGGTACCATTTAATTGGTTCCACGCACCCACGGCGGGGGGTGGCAAAACGGAAGACCAGCCGCAGGAGATGATGATCGGTCCATGACAGGGGCATAACAATTGGGGAGCCCCCACCAAGATCATCTAACCACCGTCCAGATAAGAAAACTAGGTCAAGGGTGTGGCCTCCCTCATGAGTCGGTCCCGAAATTACTTGCGTCAGGTCCATGGCCGTCATGGAAGCCATGAACTCCCGAGCCAACTCAGATGATCCTCCCAGCGATGGTAGATTGAAGTCCCCCAAAACTATAAGTTTCGGGAACTCAATCACCAACCCAGAGAGGAAAATTTTGGGGAATTTTGGGGAAAATTCACCCGGTGTTCCATTGTAGCCTGCTGAAACCTTTTCGAACCTCCACTTTAAGACCTCCCCCTAAGAAAGCACCTAGACCCCTCACGGTAGCAGGTCAGACCCATTACGAAGTTTGACTCTAGAATCTTTAAGGGAAAATTGCAATACCTAGTACAATGGAAAGGAAGCCATTTGGGTGAAATCTACTGATGTGAAAGCTGACAGACCTATCAAAAGGTTTTATGAGAAACACCCCAACAAACCAAAAGCCAGTTCCTAGCTTGTGTTTTGTTTACATTACAAGATCTGTCCTTTTTCTAAGGGGGGGTGGATGTCAACGCTGCTTGATAAGAGATGAAGAAGTAGCTATTTTATATGTTAAACTTGTGTATTCCTTTAAGGCTGGGAGGGGGAATGAGTAGGATTGCACCTTTCAAGGCCATCTCTAACTAAGAAGATAAGACCTTGGTGGCTTTTCTAACGGAAGGGAAACTGATTCTTTAAATTAATTGGACAGCTGTCCTCTGATCACAGCCCGGTTTGTCATCATCCTGCTTAGATGGTGGTGGTAGCAGAACTGGACACAGAATTGCAATGGGGGGGGCAGAGCAAATGAGAGGGGAGGGGGACAGTTGCTTCTCATGCTCTGAGCCCATTAATGCACCCCTAACTGCATTTGCCTTTTAGCAGCTGCATCCCCACCAAAGGCCTTTTCTCACCCATGACCTGCCTGAGGAGGACCTTGTCATTTGTCCAGTATACACCCAGCTGACTGGGTTCTACTCTCCTGGCCCTACTTTCTTTCCTTTTCTAAAGAGAGGAGCAACTCACTCTTCCCTTCTGGCACCTGCCCAGGCCCGCAAGGGTCCTCCAGGGTTACAGTTCCTCTGGCCCTGGCCTTGTTCTTCTGGGCACGGAGGCCTGTGCTCCTTAAACTAGGTATCTCTTGTTTACTCCTCTTATCTACTACTCTGAGCTGCATGTCTCATGGTAGACTCCCTACTAGCTAACTTGGAGTCCCTGCAGGGGGGAAAGTGACCCAAACCTAACCTCCCTCCCTAAAACCCTTGTAGCCCTTGTCTGGTCATTCCCAAGAGACTGCAGTCCGTCTAGCCGAGATTCTTGCAAAGAGGCAAGTAGCAATAAAGAAACTTCTCTGATCAGCTCACAGTGTCGGTCTGGTTCCACTTCCCTTTGGGAGCAGTCAGGGTTAAGGCTCTATTTCCTTGCTGGCGCTCGTGTCTGGCTTACCCTCTGCCTCTTTCCACCTCCTAGCCCCACAAATTTGTTGTTCTCTGGGCATTTCTTGCCGTTCCGAAGCTCCAAAATTTCTGCCACAATCCTTCCACTTCTCCTGAGCCCCTTTCCTGTCCCTTTTCTTCACTTTGGGACGCCCAGCAGTTCAGAGCCAAACAGACACCCTTCCACCTTCCCAGAAGACAGGGAAACGCCCACCAGCTGATCAGAAGGGAAACAGCTGCATTTCTGCGTTGTATCTGGCTGGGTCTCACAAGAGAAGCCCGCCCCTTCAGGAGCTGAGGTCTGATCCTGCTCCGCTGAGCACCATCTTCCTGCTGCAGCTCAGGAGCTCCAGGAGGCGCCCCGACTTACTCATCACCGACTCGCAGCGACCCAGCAGCGAGGGCGGCCGATCAGCAAAGGCACGAGGCTCTGAGCCGCCGATGTTTGCACAGGAGCGGATCCGCTCTTGGAACCGAGCGATCCAGAAAACAAGCGCGCTTCCTGGCAACTGATTCGCTGCGCCATCCTCGCCTTGGGTTTGAACCACCTGCTCGGACCGGCCCTTCTCGTAACTTTGCAATATTCTCTTTAAGCAGCTTCTCAAGCGAGGTGGGCTCCTTTCCCCTGCAGGGGAAGGGCTTATTCCCAAGGTTTCGATCGGGAGCCGCGGCAGCCCTCCACCCCCTGCAGCCGCGGCCCGGCGGGGTCGGAAAAGGCGGCGCGCAGTGGCAGAGCGGCGGCGGGCGAAGGCGGCGGCCGCGGATCCGGGTCGGCGGAGCGCTCCGAGCGCGGCACAGGCACGAGGGGCGCCGAGCGCTCCCGAAGCCGCTCGGGCGAGCGCCCGCAGACCCGCGGGAAGGCTCCGCCCCGCTCCGAGCAGGCAGGTGCGCGTGCGCAGACTTTCCCGCCCGGCGTCCCCGTCGCCTAGCAACCAGGCGCGCGCGGCTCGGCGGGCTCCCCTCCGGCATGGCGCACCCGCGGATCTCGGCCCAGCTGCCCCCCGACATCGACCCCACCAAGGCGCCCGTGGCCTTCGGCCGCCGAGGCCTCCCCAAGCTCAACGAGGAGCTGCAGCACCCCGAGCTGCTGACGCGGCAGCGGGCCCTGATGGCGCTCTGCGACCTGGTGCACGACCCGGAGAACGCTTACCAAGCCATCGGCCTGGGTGAGCGGCGGCGGCCTGGCCACGGCGGGCGGGAGAAGGCCCGGGCGCCCAGCGGCCGTCCAGCCCCGCGTGCCTCGCCTGAGCCGCGTCAAGGGGCGTGGACTGCAACTCCCGGAGCTCCTCGGCCCCGAGTGCCGCCCTGGGAATTCTGGGAGTTGAAGTCCACCGCTCTTAAAGTGACCCTCCGGTGATTCCCCGGGCTGGGAGTGAGCCGGACTGCGGAGGGTAAAAAAAAATCCTGTACCCGGAATATCATCTAGTCCAGCCTCGGACGCACCTGCGCTGCCACCGCAGGTGCCCCTTCCCGCCTCCACTGGCCTCCACTTGGTCAGGGTCCTTCCTAAAATGCAGGACCTGGCATGGGGCACAGAAAAGAGAGGAGCAAGGAGCCCTTTTGAACTCTAAATTTCTGCCAAGGCTGTTTGTCAGGTTTAGATACCACCCAACCCACTCAGAGAATAGGATTGCAGTCGCCTTTTCCGAAGTTAGACTGGACTGTTGGCTTATTTTCTGTTTCTGATGCATCGATAGACATGGAGTCCATTCTATCAGGTGAGAGTCCAGATCCAGAGACGTATTTCAAAAGACCATCACAGGAGCAAATTCCGAAGGCTGTGAAGCCCAGTACAAGGAGGGACTGAAGGCCCTGGGTGTTTGGTCTAAACATCTGAGCAAGGGGAGGGGTAACTGCTGTCTTCAGAGAGCTGAAGGATTTTTCCCACCCAGGAAGGTGTGGACTGATTCCCTGTTGCCCCAGACAGAGGGTAAGACCAGGGCCAAGGGGTACGAATCGGCAGTCAGTGGATCAGGCGAAGTAGGCTCTGAGGTGGACCAGATTCGGAAAGCAACAGTCACAGAGTCTTGCAAGTCTGAAAGCACCTTACCGCTTCCTGTACTTTGACCTACTTAAGACCCTAGGGAGAGTCATGCCCGAGATTCATTTCCTGCATGAAGACTTCTTATTTTTCTCCATACTTGTTGCATTGGCACAGATTCCTTGAGTCACAGAACTTGATCCACGCCTTCCTATATTTTGTGCTCATTACTGAGAGCCACCACATTCTTTACACTTTCGTAGTTGTGCTACTTTCCAGCCTCTGTTCTCTCTGTCCCCCTCTCCCTCTCTCACCTCTGGGTCAGGTTTGCATGGCACCTTCCCAGTAGCCAGCTGCAGTTACATGTGTGTTGTCACTGCTTGTTCTTTATGCCTTAATCTGTTTGTAAAATATTGTTAGCTGTCCAGAGTTATGAATTTGAGATGGGCAGATTCATAAATCAAAATAATAAATAAATAAGTAAATAAATCTTATTGATATAGTTGTGTTTGGTAGCTTTTATATCTCCATATAAAGCCTCTGAGTTGAATCCAGAGTAGGAATTCTAGAAATTCCAGTTGCAACTTGTTTTTCCCCCCAGCTAATTATCCAGGGTGAATCATTGTATAGATGGGAGAAACTAAAATATATTATTGTTCTTATATTTTCTAAGTTCACATTTTATTCTCTTATGTAGAAACGCATTTAAAAAACCCCCCAGAAAACATGTACTTGTAACAGCACAAGAGAAATAAAAATATTTAAACTTAAAACTGAATTTAAAAGTTTTAAGTTAAATTATAAATAACCATTAATAATTATGAATTCCCACATAAAGGAAAAAGCTAATTTTATAATACAGTTTGATATGAAAATTCATATAGTATTTGGCTTTGCTCAATCCTATTCTTTATTTCTTATACTGGAAATAAAAACAAGCTGTATAAACTAATTGTATGTTATAATTTATTTCACTGATTTATCTGGCCTTGAAAAAGTTCTGTCATTAACATAAGGATGTAAGGAGAATGGGGTGGGGGGGGCACGGCGGAATGTGGCAGTGTGGTTGAAGTTTTGTCCCCTTTTTATATAAATTCTAATTTCATTTGATTTTTCTTGTTTCATCAATTTGCATTTAGAATGCAGCTGGACCTTATGACACCTGCATTTTGCTGTCTCCCTAGGGATATGATCCCCTTTTCAACTTCTTATGTCAAAGTTCAGGCATGACGTACTGGCGGGATTCCTGATCCACACACAGACCGTCCTTAACTTTTGACACACACACCCCACTGGAGCCAGAATGTCTCCTGCTAAGCAAGCTGGTCATACCTGTTTTTGTGACCTTTTGTTAAGCAAATCACTGCCGTTGTAAAGTGAATCACATGGTCATTAAGCAAATCTGACTTTGCTTGTCAGAAGCTGGCTGGGAAGGCTATAAATGGTAATCACATGACCCTGGGACGCTGCAACCATAATAAATATACGCCTGTTGCCAAGCGCTACATTTTGATCACATAATTGTGGGGATGCTGTGTCGGTCATATGTGAAAGGACCGGTCATAAGTCACTTTTTTTACTGGCATTGTTATCTTTGAACAAGTGCTGAACAAATGGTTGTATATATGCCTGGTCAGAAGGTAACAGAGGATCTACTTTATCTCTCTGCCATTATTGGGCGCTCTCTTTTGTAATCCTTTCCTCTAAGAAATCCTCTTGCACTTTTATAATGCTTAGTATTTGTTTTTAATTCTGCCTTTGCATTGCCTCTTTATATTCTTCATTTTCTCAATTTTTCTTTTGTTGAAAGGCAGGTATAAATGGAATAAATAAATGCAATTCTTCCTTTCAGGTTTTCTAGACAACTTGAAAAAGCTGCTTCTCGATGAAGATAAAACTGTGCGACAAAAAACTACAGAGGTCCTATACATAATGGCGACACACAGCATTGGCAGGTAGGTATTTTGTAAAAATGCAGTTTAAAGAGCAGGGGAAATTAAAGTTATTCTACATTACATTTTCAAAATTCTGGAAAGATGAATTTATGGTGCTCCAAATTTTAGGACGAATTTTGTAGAACATGGAGTCATCCCAGCACTGGCACAGCTTTTGAATGATCCTGTTGATATCTGTCGGTGGAACATGCATTATGCGCTGAAACTACTATCAGAAACACCTACAGGTCAGATTAATTATTATACAAAAACCTAACAATCTTTAATCTCTTGAAAGCTTTGGGTCTTTCAAGTTGTATTTTATATGTGTGCAAGCGTGTGTGATGGCCTCAAATATTTACACTGATGCCATGTCAGTACCCTTGCACAGAAACTGAGAAGAATAATTTCGGGCTCCAACTTAAGCCAGGATTGTGCAAGAATAAATAAAAATGAAATCCAGACAGCTGTGAGGAAAGGAGAATTATTTATTCCCCAAAGCAAAAAGGTTTGCCTATGGGGGCAGCTGCAGAGAAAATGGGGTGCAGTGGGGTTGTTTCATAGGGCAGCTTGTCCTGGGTGTGGAAGTGTGTACATGCTGATTCTAGGGTAACGCTTGAGGGACGTGGGTTTGTCTTTATTCTTGTGAACATGCAATTCCACTGGGAGACTGTTTCAATTAACTCTGGGCTTACACACCTTCTCTGATACGCAGATTAGGTCTGGGTAATTTATTTGGGGGTTTAACGAAGTTTGAGCAAAACATTTTCTTCCGTTTGTTATTTTTACTTGATTCACTTAGTTTCAGCTAGAGCTAGACGGTCAATTATCTAGCAGAGACACTGATTCTCAGTCCACTGTGGATTCTGTTAATGTTCAAGGGAAGATGAAGACGCTATAAGGAATAAAATATATTTTGATGTAAAACTTCCCACAAAACCTTCTGAATCTGTCTCCTTTGAAGCTTGTAGCCTGACTTCCTTGCTTGAGGTGTCTGGAACTAATTAAATGCCGGTTGTACTCCACGCTTACGAGGCTGAATGGGCAAAGATGCCAGGCAAAGAAGGGAGGCTGCAGAATGGAAAGCAAGTCTGAAGGAACAACAACTCTGGCCCTGTTGAAAATGCAGTCTTGTCAGGCAGCAGCATGTGCAGGTCCACGTTCTGTCTGGGGACACAAATCATAGTAGTGTTTAATGTGGTTTCTTGGCTTTAGGTAGTGTGTGTGGTGTGAATCAGCTAATTTTGATTTATCCTGTGGTTAAACAAAACTTGTGGTTAGCTTGAGGCATGAAGATAATCGCTAAGGATAGAATACGTTTAGAAGCAAATGGGTGCTTAGGTTATTTGCATGTCTGGCCAGGCTACCAGAGGAAAGGCTTGGATCCCAGTTTTTCCTGGCCCTTGGACAATGAATCAGGCAGGCTGATCAGACTGGAATGCGCACTTTTCAACTCCTGCTAAGTCTTGTTGAGCAGAAGAGCTAAATCATTTTCAGGCTGAATGCTGGAACTAATGAATGACTCAGTACTTTCCTTAGTAGTTTTATAGCAGCCTTTTCCAGCCCAGCATCTCCTGATGTGTTGAAATTGTAACTCTTAGCCAGGATGGCCATGCTGACTAAGAATTCTGAGAGTTGCCATTTCAGCGCACCTTGTGTCCTACTGACTGCGGTCACCAAGTAGTAGCTTATTCTTCATTTCAACTTCTTTTCTGGTGCACAGTAGCTTTCCTCTGGCTTGACACTCCTATTTGTTCATTTCTACAGCAAGATATATAGCAGTGAGCTTACGTTTCGTTTGTTTGCAATTTAATGAGACTTGGAAAGGACCTATTGTCTTTGGTAGGACAACATGGTTGACTAAGTTAAAATATGGTTGGGTATTCAATAGCTCACTCAGTTGTGGGAACTTTGTCTTAGCAAGCTGTTTGAATCAGGCCATCATACTATGCTACCATATGGTTTGTTTGGATACAGCATGTTACATACCCACTCCTTGTTTAGTGATGCCTCAGTTAGTGACCATTCACAAATATAGTCCTTAGCTTACAAAGGCAATTGAGATTGAATCACCACTGCTAAACAACACAGTCATAAGGTGTGACATCACTTGACCACGCCAGATAGTGACAGCAGTTCCAACAGTCCCATAAAGCAAGGACTGCACAGATTGTTAAGCAAAGACCTCACGTGACCGCAACTTCCAGCTGCCTACTAATTTCCCCATTGACTTTGCTTCTGAGAAACTGGCAGGTAATGCCAGCCGTGGTCACATGACCATGGGTTGCCACAACATCATCACCAGCTGGGCACTGGGCACTTGCATCGCAGACCACAGCCAGGCCAGAACTCCCAGGGCCACTCACAAGTCGGGCTTGCTCAGGGTTGTCAAAACTTTGAACAGTTGCTGAACAAATGGTGGTAGGTCAAAGACTTTCTGTATGATAATAATAATAAAAAACCATTTTCTAATCAATGCAATCATTTATGATCAAATTTCACATACCTATCAATAATATGTGCCAGAGTGAGTAATGCTGGTTTAGCTACATGATAGAACAACCAGTTGTAAGTTCAGGGACTCCCTATACACTCTTCTGCTCTGCCTGGGGGCCTAAAAGGCAGCCTGCTTTATTCGGGACTATTTTAAAAAATCCAGTATCTTGTAGATGCTCTTCACAAAACCAGCTGCTGTAGGAAGAGGCCCTGTTCCCAAAATGGCTACTTGGGTGAGCTTGGCTACTCAGCTAAACATCTGTCTGTTAAAAGAGCAGCTGGTAGAATTTCCCCCACAGCCTCAGCTGAGTTTTAGCTTTTCTAATTGGGGGAGGGGGGGCTTGCAAAGAAAATCTGCAGAGTCACTTCAATTGTTCCAATGGTTATGGAGGCTGCGTGGGGTGTTCCTTCAAAGACATCCTTGTAAAGATGATGCTCGAGGGTGGTGCTTTGTTTCTTTCTTCAAAAAAACCAACAGTTTGTTGTTTTTTTAAAGGACTCGGATGGAGCAAGGACAGAAGGATGTTGGTGAGCACCATATTGCTTGGGCTGCTTTACAGCCAAGAGATTAATCTATTCTAAAATCCCATCTCTAATTTTCCCTAGTTCAGGGTGATGGATCACCAAAAGCTCTTTTAGCATTTTTTCCATAACACCTTTTATAACTAGAGAGTAAAATCACAAATCCGCCCCAGCTGCTAGAACAGGTGCTATTTCCTGGATTAGTTTCATTCTGGGCAACCGCATTTTGCAAGCTGTTGTTTCAGATGTCAAATCCTATTTTTTGCTGATTTAGTGCATTGATACTAGAACAGCCTAATCTATTCAAGAAAACTATAGGGTGCAGTTAATTAAGGATTTTTAATCTAGAGAATTGGACAATTTTTAAATAAAATTTAAACTCTAAACTCCAGAGAATTTTTAAAAAACTTATCACTGTCACTTATCTGGGTTGTGAATTGCAACACCATAATGCATGCAATAAAAGCAGAAGAAAAAAGAGTAATTTATATGGCAAATGTCCATACTCCTATACGTTTAAATACAAAGGGTAACTTGAAATTCTGCTACGTTTAGAATTATTGTATTTTTTTAAGGGAAGGGCTCTGGTGTTAATTCTGCAATCATTGTAAAAAGCACTTAAGGTAGAAAGGCCGGTGGGAATGAATAAACTAACTTCTTTGATTAGAGAAATTTACAGTATTGGTGACTGGAAATTTCTTATGGATTTTTTTATGTAGAAATGAAAAAAAGAATGTACGATTTATGGCTTTGATGATTAGACAAGATAGATTATAGAAAGAAGAGTATTATGATGTATATTTATGGAATACTTATGGTTAACATCTTTCTTCTAGTTTTGTGGAGCTAGCCTAGAATTTGCTGCAACTTGTAGAATAGGTTTAAACATTCTATATAAAAACAGTTTCTGTCTCAGAAACATCACTCCCAAATTTACCTCTGAGGCAAATCCCACCCCTTCCAGGCCGGCCACCTTTCCAGCTGAAGGAGCTTCCTGCTCTTAGCTTAGTTCTTCTTGCCTCCCAGCCAGAAGCCCCCATCCTGGGGAACGGATCCAAAAGGGAATCTTTTCCCTCTCTAAATCTGTGCTGGGACCTGCAAGTTCAGGTACCAGCCCCACTAATGTTATACACCATGGAATCTGATTGGAAAACATTTTTTCCCAATTTTATCCACACCTTATTTATTTATTTAAAGCATCTGTTTGGGCGCCCAAAGGAAGCTGTGAAACTCTGGGCCACATATAACAAAAGCAAACAAGAAAAAAGGAAATCTGAGCCATAACATCACTGAAGATAAACATGCAAAGTGGCGAATTGACAAGAGAGATTAAAGCAGCCCCTGAGGGAATTTTACCCATCTCACCCCAAAGCCCCGGGAGTCTCTGAAGTTCTCTTCTCAGAAATCCAGACATCACAGCTCTTACTTTGAAGGGCCATTATGGCCAAGCAGGGCTGGCCATGGAGTCCCCCCCACCCCGCAAGAGCCACATCCTGGGCCTCAGGCTCTGCCTCCAAATGGGGCTGCTTGTCACACGTGTCTCCTCAGAGCGGGACCAGCTGCTCTCCGACTGGCTTTGACTGAAGTGGAATACCCACGAAACCCACCTGTGTGAAACCACGAAGCTTCAGAGCAACAGTGAGCACACCACAAACCAGTTAGGACCATTCAGAGAATTTATTTTCTTAAAGTGGACAGCCTGTAACATTATTTCTGCTAAAGCCCTTGGCTGTGAATTCCCACTAATGTTCATACAATTGGGAAACAGAGGGAGGGGAAGGAAGGCGAGTGTGAGTGTGTGTGTGTGTTTGTGATAGAGAGAGAGAGAGAGAGAGAGAGAGAAAGAGAGAGAGAGAGAGAGAGAGAGAGAGAGAGAGAGAGAGAGAAACTATGAGTGCATGGATGTGCTTTACAATTCTTGAATACATATTTACACATTTAGCTTGCACTGGAATTGGAAAGAACACTTATGTGGGAGGTGGGGGGGAATGAGCTTTGTGACCACCGGCCACATGCCCCAGGTGAGGTTTTTCAGTAAAGACACAACAGTTTCTCTGGCCCACTTAAGTATGTGTTTGCCAGAGGAAGAGGCCATTCAGCATTATTTTAACACAATGACAGAGAACTGAAAAATGCATCACTTCCATTTCTTTAATTCCACTAAGTTTTAAAAATTTAAATATCAAGACATTTAAATATTGTTCATATCACTCATCTGTTCACCTAATAATTACAACACATTTTAAAAATAAACACCAAAAAAGACTTAAAAGGCTCTATTATACAGTTTCATTGGCTCCTGTGTTTTGAAAGGCCGTTGCAAATGCTGCCGTACTTCTCAGAATTTTTGTGAAGCAAAGGAGTAAGTCTATCCATTGGCACACACAGAATCTAGACACAAAACAATAACTTAGAAAGAATCCATATAGCTGCGTTCAAAAAGAAAAATTCAACCACTCATTTTAGAGATTGTGTGAAAGGACACAATTATTTGGCAAAAAAGGATTGAAAAGAAAAACTTTCAACCTATAAAATTCCTCCCTGGTAGAATAGTGACCACGACTTAGCCTGGTCTTCAGTTTAGTAATTCTACTCATTTCTCACTTCGTGCCGCACAATCTGAAAATCTGAATGACTCAGGTGAGCCCTCCCAAACCGTTCCCCCACATCAGGTCCTTCCGCAGGCGGAATATTTTGTGACACACAATTACATAAAGACAATGTGTGTACCTGGGATCTGCTTAGCATGTGCTGCAAGGAATGTGACTGGGGGGGCGCTTGGGGGGGCGAGATCACCAGGCTGGGTCCCAGGGTGGAGTCAAAGAAAGGCTGTTCTGGCAAGGGGCTCCTGACACATCCTGCGTCCCGCATGCTGGCTCTGCCTTCTTCCCAACAGGAAGCTGGTTTCTAGGACAGGAAAGACAATAATCTGCCACCGCAGGAAAGGAAAGGACGCAGAATGAGCCCATGAGGCCGGGACGGTGAAAACTTTTCAGTTCGGTTCAAAACCTCACCATTTGCAGGGAGGTGTGCCGCCGTTTCTTTTTGTGAAAACATGGAGGCAGCTGAAGGGATCTGCGAATGTGCGCCAGGCAAAGTCTCCCCTCCCTAACTGGATATTCCAAGTGTGCCCTGTTTTTTCCCTCTGTGAATGGAGGGATTTGCCTATTTTACATCGCCACACGAAGCCAGGCTCATTTCCTCAGAGGATCCTTAGCAAAGGCCAATATATTTTAGGTTGTTCTGAATGATGACGTCTGTCACCGCATCAAACACAAATTGGATATTACTGGTGTCAGTAGCACAAGTGAAATGTGAATAAATCTCCTTGGTCTCCTTGTTGCGATTCAAGTCCTCAAACTGGCGCTGGATATAGACGGCCGCCTCTTCGTACGTATTTTGGCCCTTGTACTCAGGAAAACAAACCGTTAGCGGGATTCGGCGAATTTTCTCTGCCAGAAGATCCTTCTTATTCAGGAAAAGGATGAGGGAGGTGTTGATAAACCAGTTGTTGTTGCAAATGGAGTCAAAAAGGCGAAGGCTCTCGGCCATCCGACTCTGTGGAAAAAGATGCAAGTGTCAGCAAGAACATCAGGTACCGGGAACATAACATGCTTTGTCATCAGCGTTCTGGAGCAAAGAGTTAGCATCGGAAGAAATTAAAGGGAGGAATTAAGAATAAGAGTAAAACATGTGACAAAGTTTAGTTTAATCCAATATCATTATCCCTCTGTGCCTTTTTCTAATCATTCTTGCTTTCAGCATTTCCATATATGGCTTATTTTAACTACTCTTTTCATTTTCAAGTTTCTCACAACTTCCATCCAATCCAACCTCCATTTCCATTCCTTTCAACCCAGGTACCCTCCATTCATATATGCTTGTAAGTCAATCCTCATTTTGTTCTCTTTGCACCCTGTTTCAAAACGCTTCTTTCACACTGGTTGTTCAGATTAAAATTCAATCCATCCTCATATTCCCCCCATTCAGCTTACCTCTTGTTTAAACAATACACACTTAAGCATCCCATCCAATACGTTTTTGTTTCTCCTGATATACCCAACTCTTGCGCTTATACACTGTGGCAGAAGCAAGTCTTATAAACAGACATTTTGCTTCTCTTGCAGTCATTCATTCCTCACAATAAACCATATGTTGCCCTCTACTTTTCTAACAGCTTTTACATGTTAACAATGTAGCTGCCTCACTAATCCAGAAGGACTCCATGACTGATGGCATCGAAAGCCACTGAGAGATTAAGATGGGCCAGAATTAATAAAGCCTTTGGGAGTAGTGCTTTCCTGAAAAGAAAACTTGCACTGAACATATTCAGATCACTGGACATTGTTGAAGATGGTTTTCTGTCAGAATAGAGATGGAATGGAATGGAATGGGACGGGACAGGACAGGACAGGACAGGACAGGACAGGACAGGACAGGACAGGACAGGACAGGACAGGACAGGATAGGATAGGATAGGATAGGATAGGATAGAACAGACCTCACGGACCTCAGAAACGTTCATTCTCCATGCGAAAGATGCCTGTCTCCTGCTTCTGCCCACAACTTCTTTTTGCCTGACAGAAAGCCTGAAGCTTTCAACTGAGGGAGAAGGCCAGGCCCCTCGCACCCACGTCCAGCCCGCCGGAGCTTGCTGCGCTGAGGGAGAAAGTGACCCCGTTATCCCTGGAGCCTCGGAGCCCTCATCCAAACGGCCTGGAATGGAGGCCAGGGAGGCTTCTGCATGCCTCTGGAGGTTGGATCCAGCCCTCGGAGGACTGCTCCAAGCTGCTGCCGCTCAGAACAGAGCTTCCAAGGGCCTGATCCAAGCCTTGGAGGCATTTTCCTAGCTGTTTGCACCAGGAACGGAGTTTTTTCCTGGCACAAATGGCTAGGAAAATCCCTCCAAGGCTTGGATCGGGCCCTTGGAAGCTTCTGTGCCCCACTGCAGCTCGATCCAGGCTCCAGAGGCCTTTTCCAGGCTGCTGCCGCCCGGATTTGAGGCCGGGGAACGCTTCCACAGCCCCCTGTGGCCCAATTGGGCTGGAGAAGCGTCCCCCAGCCTTAGATCTCTACCTGTATCAATAAGAGTTGGATAGTAGACAAGATGAGAAGGATAATAATACTGCAGACATACAGCATGGGTAAATGTATATTGACATAAGACAATACTGTGAGAATTAGGAATACAACAGAATGATGGCATGAGGGGGGGAAAATTGGCCCTGTGTCTAATTATTTTGGCATGCAATGCCCTACAGAGCATCCCAAGGGGAGGAGTTGAAACAGCTTATATCTGTAGATATTTCTCAGCCCTCCTGACCCTTACAATATATAGGTCATCTATGGATGGAAGGTTGGTTGCAATTGTTCTTTCCGCAGTCTTAACTATCCATTGGGTTCTGTAGCTGTCCTGTTTCATTGCTATGCCAAACCAGACAGTAACAGAGGTACAAATGACAGACTCAAGAATTCCTCTGTATTAACAGCTTCAGGGCTTTAGCTGTGAATTAACCTTTTCCTTCTTTAATTGCTAACTAAGATTAGTAAAATTAGTAAAATTATTATTTCTTTTTTATTCAAAGACACCAGTTTAGATATGCATCTTCAATAGGTAGTTAAGAGACCTTTTTGTGTGATTCAGTGTTACCTATAATGGATCACCACGTGCACTACACAACCAACCAAATAAATAGTATAAGAAAAAAGAAAAGTTGGTCCTTAATTATAGATCCTAAAATTCTGACCCAGGTCTGAAAAGGATTGCTCCGTAAGCTAGGAACAGAAGACAGGCTGTAACCAAACGTATGTAATAATGGAACCTGTTCTCGTTTGCCCTCAACTGGCCACTTCCAAACATTTATACAATAAACAGATGCAATGATACCGAAAGACTGAGTTTCATTTAGTTTTAGAAATAAAAGCTAGAATGAGTCATGTAAACCTTTATGAATTTTATCGGAACAATTGTGTCAGGTCCCTGTTGGAACGCTGCCACTTTGAGGGGAAAGATCACTTGGGATTGAAGTCGTTGATGCTTTTGCTTTCATGTATCTCTGGGAATTAGTGGGGTGGGACTGGGCCATCAGGGCCATCTGGATGGACTCCTTTCCGGCCAGCTCCCGCCTGTTACCAAGATCGCGATGCCCGGGAATGACATTATCACCTTCTGATTTTGGAGTTCTCACAACAGCTTCACGCCAGCGGATTGGCTCTTGATGGACTGGGGCATTGGGGTAGGGTTTGAACACGGGGGAATTAGCTTAACGAATCATGCGGGAACTTCAGATTCCGCCTGGCTTCTCTGCAATCATTTTCAGTAAAAGAGAGAAATAACGCTTGTTTCAAGAGTCAAGCTTTCCTGCGAAGATAGAAGAGGCAGGACCTTACAAATTGCTGGAATGACCATTTTAGACAACTGCCTGTCCACAAGCAGCTTTTCACATAAGGACGCTGTTATCCTCTTTGCTCAACTGAATCTGGCCAAAAGATGCTGCTGGTGTCTGAACTCAGGGCTTGCCACCTCCCGAAGAACTGCTGGTTCTTGAGTTGGGTTTCAGTCAGATCCTCATGATTTCTACATGGCTCATCTTTTATGTATACAAGGCTGCTTTCTATTCAGAAGGACTGCCATCTATCATACAGATCTGGGAGGGAGGGAGGGAGGGAGGGAGGGAGGGAAGGAAGGAAGGAAGGAAACTGGAGCTGACTTTGATGTACCACTGTCTGCCATTTTTCTCCCTTGGCATTCCCAATTCTTTTGACCTCTTTTCCAAAGGGACAGTCTGCATACTAGTCTGCTCAGCTTGAGACCCTTTAGAAGTTCAGGGGCTGCCAAATACAATATTTTCCTCCCTCCCCCAAATGGGTAATTCAAAACAGAATAGAATAATAAAACACCTAAAATGTATTAGACATTTTACTGAAGCTCTGCCCACAACCCTTAAAAAAGAAGAATAGGACAGGGAGACAATGGAGAAACTACCCATTGAACTATTAGTTCTTCATTGGAAGATTCGATTAATATTCCTTCCACTTCTTCTCTAATAAAATATTTTAGTGTTCCACACAATATCTCTTCCTGTTGATGAGAAATCATTCAATGGTCATACCCTCCAACTCACACTTAACTAAAAGGCTAGTACCCCATGGGGTACTTTGCTGAAAAAGTGATATGTTGTGTCTACAACATTTCCATAATCCATTGAGACATTACCTGACCAAAACCTGGGATGGGATGACTAGATTTGATCTTGATAAATCCATGCTGAATTTGGGTAGTTACCATCATGTGCTCAAAAGCTGCCTAATGACGGATCTCTTTACAATCATAACCAACCCTTGTTTTGTTTCTGGTATACACTTTGCCTTACTGCAATTGCTAAAAGATTTCATCAGCATTTTCTTTTTATTTTGGTTCAGTATTCTAATTTGGATATAGTTATATACAAGGATAGAAGGATTACCCTAATTTGAATGAATAACCCAAACTCAAAAATGCATACAACTGCAGCCGTTTCATATTCTTGCAATTTCTACAAAGTCAAGAATGCACTTCTCAAGATGAGATCTGCCCATTTTTAATTTAAACTAATTCTTGGGAAGATTCCAAGGAGGAGGCAGCCCTGTGTGGTGAAGGAATGTGTGATTTTGCCACAACCCACTTGGACTTTGTCTCCCATGTAAGCATCTTTCTCCCCCCCCCCCCCCCGTCCTCCCTCCCTTAGCAGGCTTGTCATCTTCTCAGAGTATTAACACCTCAGAAAAGGAACCGTTTCTGATTCACCTGATGTTACTGTGAATTTTAATTTTCTCTCACATGTATGAGAAGGAAACAATTGTGAAAACCTGGATATATTTAGCACTTCTGATTTGAAATTCTTGCTACAGCAGCTTGCTGCAACCTGAACGTTCATCGGATGAACTGGAAGGATATCTAATATCCCAAACTCCCAGAAAATTGTGTCACTGCTTTTCTTTTAATTTAACATCTTTACCCAGCAAGCTTGTTTGTGGCTGGACCAGGAAAATGGTTGCTTTAATTTGGATTCCTGTACCAAGCAGCAACTTGATGGCCGTTGCTAATTTTGGACTCTGCAGTTTAATAGAGGTAGCACAATATTTTGCAGTGCTTTATCTAGGCCATTGTTTCTCAGTCTTGGCAACTTGGCTCAGCTGGCTGGGGAATTCTGGGAAATGAAGTCCAGATATCTTCAAGTTGCCAAGATTGAGAAATACTGATCTGGGCAAAATTTAAAAACAGGAATGTTAACATCCAGCTCAAGAATCCAAATAGGTTCATTCCGTCTCCGAAAATCTTACTGTTTACTGAATACACTGCATGGTAACAGCGAAGCAAAACTAACTCTTTTGCTCTAGAAGCCTTGCAGGTAATTCTTTTAAAATTTACCAATAAAGAAATCTCTTAAGAGACATGAAACAGAATGTTAAAAATGTGCAATGTATTTGGGCAAATTTCCATTTTTTTATAGCGTGGTACACATTGCTTCTCAGAAAGAAATGGATTAAAAATACAACACATACGCTCTGAAATGCACTGAGCACTTTGTCAAACATTTTATCTCATTTTCTTACATGATCTTATTGCTCCTTTATTAGTTATTTTTCCCTAGTTTTTGTTGTTCACTTTTTAAGCTCAGCACAGCAGGGAGAAAACAAAAAAAATGCTATTTCCCTTATTACCTGCCAATCACACCTGGTAGGCCAGCCCCGACTGAGACGGGCTCCCGTCACGAAATTGGGCAAGCCTGATTTCCTCGCCCCTCTCTTTCATCCCAGAGAATCCACTTCCCAATCTTACCTCGTTTCCCAAGGCTTAAAGCAAGTTTCAGCTCCTGGGTAATCCAAATCATCTTCCTCACTCTCTATTGTATCCTGATTTATTTCCCCATCTTTAATAAAGTACACTTATTTATTAAAATGTTATGCCGTCCATCTCCCCATGATTTGCATAACCTTACGTCAAAAGCGACTCCACAGATCTGCCTCACTCTCGATGCAGAATCAGACAGCAGCAGGTCCTGACCCCGTCCCTTTTTCTAGCAACACTTACTTTTTATTTGCTGAATCTGTAAAGTCACAATCGGTGCTGTCTGTATCATTCCACTTTCCTCAGTATTTTGCTTGTCTGCTTGCAAGCCACGCTGTGGTTCATCGGTAGCCTAATGCTGGCTCCAGGCATGAAAAGAATTGTAGGATGTGTGCAACGGTTCAAGGGAGGAGCCCCCAAATTTGCTTTTTCTGGAATCTCTAGATCTCCCCCACTTACAGAGCATCTCGGCAGGATTTAATATTTGCCCTGTCAAATTAAAGGGCCCTTAAGCATTGTGAAAAAGCCGCAAATGAATGGTGCTTCCAGGAAAATTCATATAAAATAATTCAAAATCTTCCAAACTTCTTGGCTCGTATTCCAAATACCATGGGTTTTTTCAGGGGGGGGGGAGACATTGCAGTCCTTAATCAACAACTGTGCCTCTTTGCCCCACTGGCCCAAACGTTCCCCAGCCACATTCCCTGAAGGCCAAGTCTGTTGAAAGAGATTTAGCGGAAAGGAAGAGAGGGCTGAAGTGGAGCAAAGGATGAAAAGACAACAGCCCAGGGGCAGCGCTTCGCCACCCCGCGCTTCATGCAGATCACAATCCCTAGAACGCCTTCCTGGCCACATCTTATGAGAGAGAAAAAAGATTTAGACAGAAAAATCTTATGACGGCAGCAAACATAATTGTTGGGGAGTTTTTCTGCCTTTCTAATTTGACAATTTGTTCTTTCTATAAAACAATTTTTCAAAAACACAGGACCACATCAAGGAAGCTAATATTCTTAAACATATACGTACTTATTCATGAAATTTATAGATTCAGCCAATGTTAAACAACCCTAAGCAGTTTTCACTGGAAACGAGCCTCCCTCTCTGTGCCGTGACTGAAAAGGCTGCTTCTGCCGTCCCATCAGCTGAATGGATGGGGCCTGGTACACGCCAGCCCTGCCGGGTTGCACAGATCAAGCGATGCTATGAAATAACCCTTCAGATAACCAGGCTGCATGCCACAAAGGTCTTTATAGTTGGCAACCAGCACTCTGAATTGCCCCAGAAGTCAGTGCAGTTCCCAGAGCAAAAGTGGACCATGAGCCTGACGAGGTGTGCCCCTATTTGGCCATGCCATCATCACATTCTGGACCGGCTAAGCTTCCCACTGGACACGGAACCACAGCGCCATGCCCCCCATTCTCACCCTGCCCATGGGCCAGAGGGACACTATAGCTGATGCTGTGCAATCAAGAAGGTACCAATAGAGGAGAATGTTTGTAACTCAGGGTTGAAATGGGTCCTTGGTGCGCTTTGAACTTGGCTGTTTTCTTGCAGAGGTTTCATTACCCAAACTAGCTAGCCCTGATGACATTACCTAGTTCTGGTAATGAAACATCTGCAAGAAAACAGCCCCAAGGACCCCTCAGATGAAGAAGGATGGCTGCATTCCTCTTGTCCCGGTTCTGCATATACTTCACATACACTACCTTGGTGCTTTTAAAAAAATTCTAATCAATTGTGTCTGATTATCAGAGACCCTCTGGATAGGTCCCTGCAGTTTTCTTGGGATTTTTTGGGGGGTGGGGGAGTGGTTTGCCATTGCCTCCTTCCTAGGGCTAAGAGAGTGTGATTGGCCCAAGTTCATCTAGATGCCCTCATGTCTAAGGTAGGACTAGAACTCACAGTCACCTGTTTTCTACCCTATGCTTTCTAGCCTTCAGCACGAGACCAAACTGGTTCTCAGCTATGTGCTACTGCAATATAAAGTAAGATACACAGCAAGATTTGGGTGCACCTGTTAATTCAGAAATGAAAGAGCAATGTCCTCTCCAGGACATCTACCAAAATTCAAAAGAGAAATAAACTTCAATTCTGCAAAAGAAATTGATATACTACTAAATTATTAAGAGAATTTGGAGATAAGTTGGCTGAGGGAATAAAAATTACAATTATTCAATATTATTAAAATAAAGTAATCCGTATTCTTGATATGCCCAAATCTGCTAAACTAGCAATCCTCATTTATCACATCCCAACATCTACACCTCTCTTCTAAGCTCCCAGAGCTGCTAATTTTAGAAAGTTACTTTCTTGTCTCATTTTTGTAGGCCATCTGTATCTAAATCCAGAGGAGAGTCAGTTCCTGGCACATCTCACGGGTGAGATTTTCAGCCCATTGTTTATTCAGCACACACTGTACTCCTTCCTATTCCCTCCCCAGCAGGGGGTTGGGCCGTGGCTGGCCAAGAGTCACCCGGGAAGCTGAAGGTGGAGTCTCCTCAGTGACCCTCCAGCCCAGGGATGGGCAGCTATACCAATTTTAGGAGCTGTGGACTTCAATTCCATGCTGGCTCAGGAATTCTGGGCGTTGAAGTCCACAGGTCAAGTTGGCACAGTTGCCCACCCCTGATCCAGCCCCTTAACCCCCCCCCCCCGTGTTCTTCTTTTTCCAGTTCCATCACCTCTGTGGTGCAGATCAGGGGAGCCCAAAGGCATCTCAGCAGAGCCATTTCTGAGAATCCCTTCCAACGACCAGCTCCTGCCTCTGCACTGCCGAGCCTGGGAACTGGGGGGAACGACCCATGATTCCGTTGGCCTCAAGGAATTCCATGAACGAAAAATTTCATAATGATGCTTTGCAAGGACCAGCTTAATAGAGCAGAAACTCATCACTTGGATCAAATTCTGGGAGAGAAGACCAATGGCAGCATTAAGAGTTCTTCTCAACAATAGTTATTAATAAACTTTAACTAAAGGTTGACAATGACATCAAATTACTCAAAAGAGCATAGCCTCACAAGAGGATTCAAGAAAAATGCGCATTCACACAAATGAACATTGTAGAACTCCTCCGAGCAATTATACCCTGGGAAAACGGATCACAAACCTTCTCACTTTCTATGAGGAAGAAGTCATGCTCTCTAGTTCTCATGCAGGCCTCATTCAGACTGCTACACTCATGGACTGCTATGCCTCAGGTACTCATCACCCTCATCTGGACTCAAAAGGAACAAGACTTAACAAAATTCTCTTTGCGCGAGAGAAGCTGCAAGAGTGTCAGAACCCACCTCAGCCCACATCTTAAGAAAGAAGGACTCTTGGAGACAAGATTTTCCAAGCAGGAACTTTTACTAAGAAATAGGAGATAGCAGGCATAATAGACAGGATCTGAGGAATCCCCTCACAGATCAAGATTTTTAAAGTGTCCCCAAGCAAACCCCACCACCCCACAGTTCATTCGGTCAGTTTCAGATCAGCCAAGCTCCAGGTGGGAAGCCCATCATGGGAGAGATAACAGTCCGTTTGCAGCAGGATCATTTCCACCCCCCTCATACTTCATTTGGAGAAACAAACCAGATTCCGGAGAGTTTCATTCCTCCCTTTTACACCCCCTTTCTTATTTACTCGTAAGATGAGAGGGAATGCCTAGTGAGAAAGCAATTGATTATATTGTGATGGATAGCAAGCAGGCGGAATAAACAAAGGTTACATTTAAGGGAGGAAGTGAAAGCCATAAAGCTCCATGCCTGTTCCCTCTCCCCCTTGGGATGGCAGAATCCAGGGGGAGATGAGATTTGGGGTTAGCTTAGAGGAGATAGTGAGAAATGAATGGATTCTGACAAAGAGGTTGCACAGGCTTACACGATCTGCCACAGCCTGCTGGAAAAAGGAAGAACAAGCCCTTTTTTTCAACATGCACTGCACTCCAGAAAATCTGATTTTCAAATAGCTGAATATAACGAAGAAGCTAAAAATGAGTCCCCAGTGCATTTTCTGTTGAAAGTGGTCCCTAGCAGAACAAAGGTTGTCAGTTACAGGTTGTCCTAAATCAACATGAATGTCCTCTTAGAATGCAGTAAGGCAGTCACAAAAATGGGTGCTGGAAAGATTGATTGATTGATTGATTGATTGATTGATTGAGTTTATATACCGCCCTATTCCCGTAGGGCTCAGGGCGGTTTACAAGGCAATTAAAACATAATATACAAAAATTAAAATCAGTTAAAACAATTAATTAAATTTAAGCCCTAAAAATTAAAATCTAAAATCCAATTAAAAATTAAAAACCCCTCAGTCTGGGCCAGACAGCTCGAAGAGCCAGGTTTTCAGGTCCCGGCAAAATGAACAAAGGTCGGGGGCCATCCTAAGTTCTGTGGGTAGTTGGTTCCATAGGGCCGGCGCAGCCACAGAGAACGCCCTCCCCCTGGGAATAACCCGTCAGCATTCCTTAACCGGCGGTACCCTGAGAAGGCCCTCCCTGTGGGAGCACACAGGACGATGGGAGGTTGATGCTGGCAGCAGGTGTTCCCTTAGATAGTCCCGACCCAAGCCATTTATTTATTTATTTATTTATTTATTTATTTATTTATTTATTTATTTATTTAAATTCCATTTATATCCCGCCCTTCTCCGAAGACTCAGGGCGGCTTACAAGCTTAGCAGTAGGGCTTTATAGGTCATCACCAGCACCTTGAATCTCACCCGGAGGGCAACTGGAAGCCAATGCAGCTCACGGAGAAGAGGTGTTACACGGGAGTATCGGAAAGCTCCCATAACAACTCGCGCGGCTGCATTCTGCACCAGTTGAAGCCTCTGAGTGGTCCTCAAGGGCAGCCCCATGTAGAGAGCATTGCAGTAGTCTAACCGGGAGGTCACAAGCGCATGAGTGACTGTGTGTAGGGCATCTTGGTCCAGATAGGGCCGCAACTGGCGCACCAGGCGAACCTGGGCAAAAGCCCCCCTGGTCACGGCTCCTATATGATCTTCAAAACTTAGCCGTGAATCCAGGAGGATGCCCAAGTTGCAAGCCCTATTGACGGGGGGTAACACCTCACCCCCCATTGTTAACGATGGAAAAAGCTGGTCAGTCTGAGATGCCGGTATGCACAGCCACTCAGTCTTGGCAGGATTGAGACGAAGCCTGTTTCTCCCCATCCAAACCCGGACCGCCTCCAGGCAACGGGACATCACGGCGAGGGCATCACTGGGTTGGTTCGGGGTGGAGAAAAAAAGCTGGGTATCATCAGCGTACTGGAGGTAGGAGGAGAACCACTGTAAAACAGTGCCCCCCACTCCCAACCCCCTGAGACGCCGTAGTAGGATACCATGGTCGATGGTATCAAAAGCCGCTGAGAGATCTAATAGGACTAGGACAGAGGAACAACCCCTGTCCCGAGCCCGCCAGAGATCATTCACCAGCGCGACCAATGCCGTCTTCGTGCTGTACCCGGGCCTGAAACCCGATTGGTAGGGGTCCATATGATCTGCTTCCTCCAGGAACAGAGGGAGCTGATGTGCCACCACACTCTCGACAAGGTTGGAGACTGGATGATAGTTGTTCAAAATAGCCGGGTCCAGGGCAGGCTTCTTGAGGAGGGGCCACACCACCGCCTCTTTCAAGGCGGCAGGGAAAACACCCTCTCTCAAAGAAGCAGTTATTACTGCCTGGAACCAGCCTCGTGTCTCCTCCCGGGCTGCATAAACCAGCCAGGAGGGGCACGGGTCCAATAAACAGGTGGTAGAGCTGAGCCTCCTCATGATCCTGTCCACCTCATCGGGGGGGGGGGGTGTCACAGGATCGAACTCATTCCAGGTAACACTCTCAAGACCGCTCGATTCCTCTACGTCAGACTCTGTCCAGTCAGAGTCCAAGCCAGCCTGAATCTGAGCGATTTTATCCGCCAGATGATGACTAAACTCCTCGGCCCGCCCCTGCAAGGGCTCCTCCCTCTCCTCCTGATGAAGGAGGGAGCGAGTCACCTGAAACAGGGCAGCCGGGCGATTATCTGCGGACGCAATGAGGGCAGCAAAGTAATTAGACTTCGCCGTCCTCATCGCAGCGAGATAAGACCTTATAAAGGTTCTTAATCGCAATCGGTCAGGTTCAGACCGGCTGGATCTCCAACAGCTCTCTAGACCCCGTCTCCGACGCTTCATCTCCCGGAGCTCCAGAGAAAACCATGGAGCCCACCGGGATCTGCGCCGGATTAGGGGTCGCAAGGGGACAACACAGTCGAGCACCTCAGTGGCAGATGCCCCTTCCCCTGTCCTTCAACGAGGCTATTAGGTAAAGTCTGTGAATCTTTATAGAAGGTGCTTGTATTATATTTACTGTTGCTTTTTAGCTACTGACTTCTATAAACAGCCTGTGTAGGGTTTATATCCTGTAGGAAAGATGGTCTACTCTTAACTTCTACAAAGCCTTTCAGAAGAGCCTTATGAAACCTCATCACCAGCTGCTGTGTTTCAGAAATGAAACCTTGGTGGTTAAAAAGCTGTGGGAATTGCATGGGGACCTGGATCATTGCTCTTGATTACCTCGGGGGTTTCTCTCTGGAGCATAAAAACTTTTTTTGGGGGGTGGGGAAACAGCCATTGTAGCATGTGATGCAAACCAGTCCAATATCTTAGTTATAGGGTGTTTTATCACACCCTTTTTTGTTAACCAACATCAGCATATTCCAGCATACGTCTGGATGGTTGTTAGCAATTGCACTGGAAGCTTCTAACTTCTGTCTGGAAGCAGTCCAAGCAGCTGGCAAGAAAAGGTCCCAGGATCTTGTACATCTTCAACGCCATCACAGATTTAGCACTTTATGTGCGTTGGGTCTTCTGATCTTGTTTACCAATCGTTCCCTGCTCTGCTCTGTTCTAATGAGAGCTTTACCTGGCTGGCTGAAAGCAGTTTAGCCCTAGAAAACAAGGGAAGGCTCCCAAACTGACGCAGTCGTTCCAAGTTCCTCTTCAGGTTTCCATGGAAATAGCAAATAATGGATATTCCAAGGATATTCCAAGGGTTAATGTATTCTGAACGACAGCAAAAGATTTATGTGGCAGATGCTGTAACACTGAGGGAGGCAGAAAAACAGGAGTGTAATCTTCTTGGCCTAGTCTCCACGTGCACACATTTCCCAGACAGCCGAGAGTGCGTGCGGGGTGACGAAAGTGAGTCTCCTACTATCAGTTGTGACTTTTCTAATCCTCAAATGGGAAAAATGCCTTAGCCAGAAAAGCGTTTGGAGTTGGGGGGTCATTTTAAAAAAACAAACAATAAATGCAGCTTTTATTCTCCTTCAGAGTGAAAGAGGGTTCTGTCTACACCTTAACACATTAACAGAGGAAAAGTGATTCCTGGTCCAATCCAAGTCAGGCTGCAGTGCTGGGGATGGGGGGGGGGAACAGATCACACGGGTCAAAAGCTGCATAATCAGCACAGGCTTCCTTCCATTCCTTATCAGTTGGGCTCACGCTCCACCACCCTATTTCACTTTCACCCAAAGACCCGTTGGGGATAGGATGTTGTCCTGCAAGTGGAAAGAGTGTTGTCCCATTCCTATAGACACAAACACACACGCTCCACCTCCAACTTGAAACATGCTGTAGTGGGACATCTCAAAGCTTCAAGAGCACCACCACAAAGACTACGCCAGGAGTCACAGTCTTCAAGGGGCTTTAAATTTTGAATTATTATCAATGTATCTTATGCCGCTTCCTATAAAAGTGGATCTTCATTCAGTTTGCAAAAGTCTAAGGAGATTCTAAGTCATCATGGTTGTCCCAAAGGTGCTTTTTGAAGGGCAACAGGACTTTGTCCTTGAAGACATTTCATTTCTCATCCAAGAAGCTTCTTCAGTTTTGTACTGATAAAGCTTCTTGGATAAGAATCAAAATGTCTTCAAGGCAAAACAAACTCCTGTTGCCTTTTGAAAAAACATCCTTGGATCAATTTGTAAAATATAAAATAATAAGAATATACTAAAAGCAGTAATACATCCAGTGTTTGTGTAGAGAACATTTGAATGAGGAAAAGCAGCAAAACTCAAAATATTGAGTTCCAGGCTTCCCTTAGGCAGGAAAACTGTGGTTTCCTCCCTCCCATTCAGCCCAACTGTCAGGACCCACCCCAAACCACGTTTTAGGAAGACAAAACTCTTGGAGCCAAATCTAGTCCAAAAAGAATCTTTACTATGACATGCTTGGTTGTAGGAATACAAGACAGGACTTAATATTGTTCTACAAGCTAAAACCTTATAAAGAGTTCCCGGTTCAACCCCCCCTTAACCCCATTTGGTCAGACCCCCATCATTTACCTCGTATCATCCCTCTCGTGGGAAAAAGGAACTTAGGACCTTTTATGTTTATTGCTCTCTTCCGTGACACAAGCCAGATGCTTCTACCCTAACCCCCCCCTTTTGTTTCCCCAGTTCAAAAGGCTTCTCTTTTCCTTTGAAATGCCTAATACTGGCTCAATACACATCCGTTCCCTCCTCCTCGGGAGATGGCAGGATCCATGGAATAATGTTTTAAACATACATTTATGAATATGATATAAATGGATTCTGACACCAACACAGCTTACAGGGCTGTTGTTGTGGGGACAGTTGACTGCCATGAGTTAACCATAAAAGGAGGGATAAAAATTTAATGATAACAGCAGATGCTGAAAAGATGCCACAAAATCTGTCTCCCATGTAACAGTGTGACTGTTCCATTATAAAGAGAGCCCAAATCCCAACCACCCAAAAGATAATTGTGGTTGCCCCAATGGTTCTGGGAGGATTACTAGATAAATTCAGACAAATTATCCACACCCATACTGTTTCATATAAACAGCAGCATAAAAAAACTAATAAAAATAGACTTCATTTTGAACCCTCTTCTGGATTGTGACAGAGGCAAGTCCTTCCTCATTTGCCTTTGCTTTCCTGTTGCCACTTGTCAAGGCGCATATTTTATTTCATAGTTATGCAATTACAGAAAAAGCAGAATTTACTCTTGATGTTAGAAGCCCTTGATGGCATCCGAAGACAATGTCCTGTTCCAAATCCAGGGGCACATGATATACAGGAGCCTAAGCTAGCTTGGACCTAAATCATGTAATAATCCAACCTGACATGGACCCATCATGCCAAGCCTTCCTGTTCTAGGTGAGAGGCAGCACGATGTTGTGGCCTCCAGCATCCCTAGTGCTTCCAGCAGACTCGGAGGCTGTTGACCACCTCCCTTATCCACAGCAGTTGTGCCATATGAGTCGAACTGGTCTGGAGTCAGCATCAGCCACCCTCCCACTTCCAGGCTCATACAATCTAGAGACGTGCAGTTTTCAAGATGTTTAGTGCCGAATATAGAGGAACATGGCCAGAGTCCCCCAAAGCCAAACCACAGCGTGCCCCAGCAGGAAAAGTGAATTGCTACAAACGAGGGCCTCCAGTTTCAAAGGATGGATCTCTGGTCAACATTAGCAAAAGCCACCAAGAGATCCCAAACCCCAGTGATCACTGGGGGAGGGGAAGAGGACCGTGGTGGGCCTCGTCTAGCCTTCCTCCAGAGAGAGGGGGGAGGGGGGCAGCTGCCCTTTCCCAACTCCCTTAAAAGCAGACTTCACCATCACCTCCGAGGAGGGCAAAAGCAGCACCACTGCGATGTTGCCCAGGTGACCCGCTGCGAGGAGGAGAGCAGCCCTTCCTCTTGCAGAGGCCTGCTGCACGTTACTCCTCCCTGTGCCTGCATTCTCGCACGAGGCAAAAGGCGCAGCGTGAACGGTGGCCATGTGCAAGAGCTGCTGGCAGCTCCCTGCAGCTCCTCTCCTTTTTCTGCTGAGCGCGCAGGACGCAATTTCAGGCCCAGCTACCCTGTAGCACAGCCAGGGCTCCTTCATCAGCCTAGCAGCCCTGGGGATGAAAGTGTAGCCTAAGCCCTAATAGATACCATTTAATTTAATTGAACGTAAATGGAACCGTGGCGCTCTCTCTCTTTTGCCTGCCTCTTTAGGCTCCGCATGGGGAAGGAGTTCTCTTTTCTTTCTACACTGGCGAGAGAGAGAAACCCTGGATCGTTGTGGTTTTCTTTACACTACTGGCACTTAGACAAGCTGGTAGCAGAGGTGCCTTTCTGGCAAGGGGACAGCCCTTTCCCTGCACATCGTGAGATCTGGGTTCAGGTCCAGCCCTGGAATAAATTGCTACCTCTCCCCCCTTTACTTGGCACTGCCAGCAGGGCCTCTCCTTGCTTGTCAGTGGCAGCCGCTGCCTCCTGCTGGGAGATCAGTGGGAACCATCTGAGCGAAAGCCGCTGGGCTCCCAAAGGGTTCCCTCCCTGGGCAGCCATTCCAGAGGCCGGCCAGCTTATCCCGCTTCCCTCCCTCCTCCAACGAGAGTGCCCCAAAGGTCCAGACTCCCATCTCTAGGCCACCCCAGAGGGAAGGTGAAACAGAAGCAGCATTCTGTCATTTGTAGCTTTGCTGATGAAGACGGATTTCTTTTCCAGTATGCATCAGATAGGCAAGCAAGCAGGCCCTTCCTGAGCCACAGCCAAACACCAGCAGATAAAACCCAACAGAGGAAAATATTTGTATTTTCTCGGTTCCATGCTAGCTAACCCCGTCAGTTAAAACCTCTCTGCCCATTGGTTGAGAATTGGTGGCTGGTTTTCTGTGAATGCTGCAGACTCACACCAATGTCAATCAGTAGCATCCCGGTAACACAGCGCTACAGAAGGGGGAATTACAGTAAGACTCCACTGGCCCTCTGCATCCTTCTATCTAGGATTTTACTTTTTAAAACTACATTTTGTTGTTGTTAGTTGCAAAGTCGTGTCCGACCCATCGTGACCCCCATGGACAACGTTCCTGCAGGCCTTCCTGTCGTCTACCATCTTCTGGAGTGTGCTGTCTAGATTTGCCATGGCTTTCCTCCCCAGGAGCAAGTGTCTTTTGATTTCTTGGCTGCAGTCCCCGTCTGCGGTGATCTTGGAGCCCAGGAAAATAAAATCTGTCACTACCTCCATTTCTTCCCCATCTATTTGCCAGGAATTGAGAGGGCCGGATGCCATGATCTTGGTTTTCTTAATGTTTAGTTTCAACCCAACTTTTGCACTCTCCTTCTTCACTCGCAACAAGAGGCTTTTTAGTTCCTCTTCACTTTCTGCCATTAGAATGGTATCATCTGCATATCTTAGGTTGTTGATATTTCTTCCGGCAATCTTAATTCCAACTTTTGATTCATCTAGCCCTGCCTTTCTCATGATGTGCTCTGCATATAAGTTAAACAGACAGGGTGACAGTATACAGCCTTGCCAGACTCCTTTCCCAATTTTGAACCAATTAGTGGTTCCATGTCAAGAGACAAATAAGATGGTCTGGTACTCCCATCTCTTTAGGAACTTGCCACAGTTCGTTATGATCCACACAAATGCTTTAGCACAGTCAATGAAGCAGAAATAGATGTTTTTCTGGAACTCCCTAGCTTTCTCCGTGATCCAGCGTATGTTGGCAATTTGATCTGTAGTTCCTCTTCGAAATCCTGCCTGTACTTCTGGTAGTTCTCAATCCACATACTGCTGGAGTCTAGCTTGTAGGATTTTAAGAATAACTTTACTAGCATGTGAAATGAGTGCAATGGTGCGATAGTTTGAACATTCTTTGGCACTGCCTTTCTTTGGAATTGGAATGTAAACTGATCTTTTCCAATCCTGTGGCCACTGCTGAGTTTTCCAAATTTGCTGGCAAATTGAGTGTAGCACTTTTACTGCATCGTCTTTTAAGATTTTGAATAGCTCAGCTGGAATACTGTCCCCTCCACTAGCTTTGTTGTTGCTCAGCTTTCGTAAGGCCCATTTCACTTCACATTCTAGGATGTCTGGCTCGAGGTCAGTGACCACCTCATCATGGTTATCAGGGACGTCAAGCTCGTTCTTGTATAGTTCTTCTATGTAATTTTTCCACCTCTTCTGCCTCTGTTAGGTTCCTGCCATTTTGGTCCTTAATCATGCCCATTTTTGCATGAAATGTTCCCTTCATCTCTCCAATTTTCTTCAAGAGATCTCTAGTTCTCCCTATTCTATTGTTTTCTTTGCACTGTTCATTTAAGAAGGCATTCTTATCTCTTATAGCTATTCTGTGGAATTCTGCATTCAACTGGGTATATCTTTCTTTTTCTCCCTTGCCTTTCACTTCCCTCCTTTCCTCAGCTATTTGCAAAGCTTCCTCAGACAGCCATTTTGCTTTCTTGCATTTCTTTTTCTTTGGGATGGTTTTAGTTGCGAACCTCCGTCCATAGTTCTTCAGGCACTCTGTCTCTCAGATCTAATTCCTTAAATCTATTTGTCACCTCTACTGTATATTCGTCAGGGATATGATTTAGTTCATACCTGAGTGGCCTAGTGCTTTTCCCTACTTTCTTCAGTTTAAGCCTAAATTTTGCAACGAGAAGCTCATGTTCTGAGCCACAGTCAGCTCCTGGTCTAGTTTTTACTGACTGTATAGAGCTTCTCCATCTTTGGCTGCAGAGCACATAGTCAATCTGATTTCTGTGTTGACCGTCTGGTGATGTCCATGTGTAGAGCCGTCTCTTGGGTTGTTGGAAAAGAGTGTTTGCTATCACCATCGTGTTCTCTTGACAAAATTCAATCAGCCTGTGCCCTGCTTCATTTTGTACTCCAAGGCCAAACTTGCCTGTTATTCCGGTTATCTTTTGGCTTCCTACTTTAGCATTCCAATCCCCCATGATCATAAGGACATCATTTTTTGGTGTTAGTTCTATAAGGTGCTGTAGGGCTTCATAGAACCGGTCAATTTCATCCTCTTCAGCACCGGTGGTTGGGGCATAGACTTGTACTACTGTGATATTGAATGGTTTGCCTTGGATTCGAACTGAGATCATTCTGTCATTTTGGGGATTGTATCCCAGTATTGCTTTTCCTATTCTTTTACTGACTATGAAGGCTACTCCATTTCTTCTGAGGGTTTCTTGCCCGCAGTAGTATACCTGATGACCGTCTGAATTAAATTCACCCATTCCTGTCCATTTTAGTTTGCTGATTCCTAAGATGTCGATGTTCAGTCTTGTCATCTCTTGTTTGACCACGTCCAGCTTTCCTTGATTCATGGATCTTACATTCCAGGTTCTATGGAGAGAAAATCTTTACAGCATTGGACTTTCCTTTCACCACCAGACACATCCACAGCTGAGCGTCCTTTCGGCTTTGGCCCAGTCGCTTCATTCTTTCTGGCGCTACTAGTACTAGCCCTCTGCTCTTCCCCAGTAGCATACTGGACGCCTTCCGACCTGAGGGGCTCATCTTCCAGCGTCATATCGTTTTGCCTTTTGGTACTGTCCATGGGGTTTTCATGGCAAAGATACTGGAGTGGGTTGCCATTTCCTTCTCCAGTGGATCACGTTTTGTCAGAATTCTCTGCTATGACCTGTCTTGGGTGGCCCTGCACGGCATAGCTCATAGCTTCATTGAATTACGCAAGCCCCTTCGCCACAACAAGGCAGTAATCCATGAAGGGGTAAAACTACGTTAATACTATGCTAAATGTTTCCTCCAGTTTCTCATCCACCATCATCAAATGTTATAGTTTTGTTGATTTGTTGCCCAATGTAAGTGGGTGGAGTTCCTTTTTTTAAGAAGGGACGACAGAGAATGAGGTGGCTGGATGGAGTCACTGAAGCAGTAGGCGTGAGCTTAAATGGACTCCAGAAGATGGTAGAGGACAGAAAGGCCTGGAGGAATGTTGTCCATAGGGTCGCGATGGGTCGGACACGACTTCGCAGCTAACAACAACAATGGATAAAAGAAATATTAGTGGTTTAATGCTGAATGTCTCTTACAAACCCAGCTTGTTTCTCCACTGTAATATTATTTTGCAACAGCTAGTTGTCTACCTATAACTTCCTTTAGGACCTTTTCTGAACAACAGAACAGTGGTACACTTGCTCTGGTCTTTTAGAATCTGAGTTGTATCATCTGAATGCATTACTGTTGGAAAATAGCCCAGGGGTGAACTGTAGGTTTCTTGGTCTTCTCTGACCTTGTTTTTTTCAGCCCTTTCATTACCAAACTAGATAACATCAACAGTGTTGATGTTGATGATAATATTACCTAGTTTGGTAATGAAATGTCTGCAACAAAACAACCAAGTTCAGAGAGCATCAAGAACCCCACAATCTGTATATCTGAACAGATTTGCTAAAACAGGCCTCCAGTAATTCAGCAAAGGTCCAATCCGAAGCTTCCTGTTGCTTCAACTGCCAATCTCAGAATGGGATCGGAGTCTTTTGGAGAAGAGATTGAATTTCACATAATTGAGCTCTGAAATAGCTGCCCCTGACCTGTGGGGGAATTGCTTCGGGATACAGGGAATGATGGGCTTTTCGAAACACAGGGCATGCAAAGATGGTTAATTTTCCTCTAAAGCACAATGTTGGGAACTGTTACTTTCATCTGACTTGAGATATCGATTAGTTTTATCCCACAGTTTACATATTCATGATCAAACTGCGCATTTCCTTTGCCTTTGGGGTTCTTGAGCAAAGCTCTTGCCAGGACAGCCTGCCTAAACAATGTGACTTTTGGAGGCTGCTGTGCATGACTGTGGCTGGGAGCCCATTGCAAATGGCTTGCAAGGTTTGGTCTGAATTTAAAAAGGAGAAAACTTCCTCCACCCTCTTAGACCAGGGGGCCCCAACCCCCGGTCGGTCCATGGACTGGTACCGGGCCGTGGCATGTCAGCAACTGGTCCACACAAACAAGTCTTCTGGTGATGGATTCAAGAATGTATTACTAGTTTCCTTACCAATGGAGCCATTTAGGATAAAGAGATCAGACTTAATAGTTGTTGGAACAATTCCCAGTCTCCCAGAGATACCTTCTTTAGAACATTAGCCAAAAATGTTCCACAAAGATGTCCTGGTGGTCTTGCAGCAGCTAGATGTTGATGAGCCCAAGAATTGGGGGGGAGGGAAGAGGTTGATTAAAGGAGTCCGTTCAAGCCAAACTCCAAAGGCTCACAGTGATTTATTAAGGCAGACTTAGTGGCACCATAAACTAATGTTGCAGTTGCCAAAGAAGTCTATTTAGTCTCAATCTGCCTGTAGGCAGATGCTGCTGTCATCTTTTCTGCATCCTAGATGGACGCAAAGTGACCCCTTGCTAGGGTATTTTCAAAAGGCTCCTTTAAAGATGACTACTCCTGAAAAATTGACAATTTTAAATATAAAAAAAACCCAAATCATCCAAATATTTGGGAATTCTATTTCAAGCCTTGCCATTCTATCCCTGCAAACTCAACATAAGAAGCATCAATTTGCCCCTTACAGCATGCCATGGTGACGATTACATTTCTCACAGCTAAAGGTACCAAGTTACGTGGGCACACAGGAACATGCACGTCTTACAACATGGCCCCTTTAGTAGCAGTTCAATGAAAATCTCCAAGGTCCCATCTGGTGGACCCAATATTTCCTGATTAAGACAGAGAGACTTGAGTAGAGGCCCTCATTCAACTCTGCCATCTGAGATGTCTCAAAGTTCTCTGAAACTTCTCAACTTTGCAGGATACTCCCTCAAAATAAAGTTAAGGCACCTCAGATTTTCTACTCAGAATCTGATCTCAAATGCTTATGACAAATGGCATAAATAGAAATAAAACAGCAGATTTTCAACCTGGACTTACAAAAGCAACTAAGGTTGATCTATGACTTTGTACACCTACAAGGAAGACCATTTGCAATGGCCAAATTCCACACAGGAGGCTCCCTCCATGCCTGACCATCAGCTGCTCTTCTGAAGGAAGATTCAACGGCATCTGAGCCTTGGGGGGGGGCCTTGAAGGAAATAGAGGCTGCCTCCTCCTTTCCTGCCTTTTTGCTTAAATGGGCGCAAAGACTGGATCATGCCTCTTTTAACAACCAGCCACAGCCCCATAGATGTGACCTTATTCTTCTCTTCCTGGACTGCAGGTCAGAGTTGCTCTCTGAACAGTCATAACTATGTATTGCCAGAGGGATTAATATTCCCGGTTTAGAATCTCAGGGCCCGTCAGGGCAGAATTTTAAAACTATCATTTTGTGATTTTACAATACTAAATTTGTATTCATTGATTTTGATCTTCCACGGGCTATTTTAGTCATCAATGAATAAAATTTGTGTTTTGCTGTTTTTGTTTTTAGTGACTGACTAATGGATTTGGAAACAAAGCTGCTAAAATGCTATTAGTCAATTACCTGATCTGAGCAGCACAAAACACCAGAGACCTGCTATACAGCAACAAAAATTAAGGAATTGGTATTTATTTTTTGGCAGCCATCTATTGGTTGTCTGAACTTGAGCAGTTAAGATTTGGCACCTCAATGTTGTTGTTGTTGTTAGCTGCGAAGTCGTGTCCGACCCATCGCGACCCTATGGACAACATTCCTCCAGGCCTTCCTGTCCTCTACCATCTTCTGGAGTCCATTTAAGCTCACGCCTACTGCTTCAGTGACTCCATCCAGCCACCTCATTCTCTGTCGTCCCCTTCTTCTATTGCCCTCGATCTTTCCCAGCATTAGGCTCTTCTCCAGTGAGTCCTTCCTTCTCATTAGGTGGCCAAAGTATTTGAGTTTTAGCTTCAGGATCTGGCCTTCTAAAGAGCAGTCAGGATTGATCTCCTCTAGGACTGACCGGTTTGATCGCCTTGCAGTCCAAGGGACTCGCAGGAGTCTTCTCCAGCACCATAGTTCAAAGGCCTCAATTCTTTGGCGCTCAGCCTTTCTTATGGTCCAACTTTCACAGCCATACATTGCAACTGGGAAGACCATAGCCTTGACTATACGCACTTTTGTTGACAGGGTGATGTCTCTGCTTTTTAGTGTGCTGTCTAGATTTGCCATGGCTTTCCTCCCAAGGAGCAAGCGTCTTTTAATTTCTTGGCTACAGTCCCCATCTGCAGTGATCTTGGAGCCCAGGAAAATAAAATCTGTCACTACCTCCATTTCTTCCCCATCTATTTGCCAGGAATTGAGAGGGCCAGATGCCATGATCTTGGTTTTCTTAATGTTAAGTTTCAACCCAAGTTTTGCACTCTCCTTCTTCACCTGCAACAAGAGGCTCTTTAGTTCTTCTTCACTTTCTGCCATTAGAGTGGTATCATCTGCGTATCTTAGGTTGTTGATATTTCTTCCGGCAATCTTAATTCCAACTTTTGATTCATCTAGCCCTGCCTTTCTCATGATGTGCTCTGCATATAAGTTAAATAGGCAGGGCGACAGTATACAGCCTTGCCGGACTCCTTTCCCAATTTTGAACCAATCAGTGGTTCCGTGTCCAGTTCTCACTGTTGCTTCTTGACCCGCATATAGGTTTCTCAAGAGACAAATAAGATGGTCTGGTACTCCCATCTCTTTAAGAACTTGCCACAGTTTGTTATGATCCACACAATCAAAGGCTTTAGCATAGTCAATGAAGCAGAAGTAGATGTTTTTCTGGAACTCTCTAGCTTTCTCCATGATCCAGCGTATGTTGGCAATTTGATCTCTAGTTCCTCTGCCTCTTCGAAATCCTGCCTGTACTTCTGGTAGTTCTCGATCCACATACTGCTGAAGTCTAGCTTGTAGGATTTTAAGCATGACTTTGCTAGCATGAGAAATGAGTGCAATGGTGCGATAGTTTGAACATTCTTTGGCATTGCCTTTTTTTGGAATTGGAATGTAAACTGATCTTTTCCAATCCTGTGGCCACTGTTGAGTTTTCCAAATTTGCTGGCAAATTGAGTGTAGCACTTTTACTGCATTGTCTTTTAAGATTTTGAATAGCTCAGCTGGAATACTGTCACCTCCACTAGCTTTGTTGTTGCTCAGCTTTTCTAAGGCCCACTTCACTTCACATTCTAGGATGTCTGGCTCGAGGTCAGTGACCACCTCATTGTGATTATCAGGGACGTTAAGCTCATTCTTGTATAGTTCTTCTGTGTAATTTTGCCACCTCTTCTTAATCTCTTCTGCCTCTGTTAGGTCCCTGCCATTTTGGTCCTTTATCATGCCCATTTTTGCATTAAACGTTCCCTTCATCTCTCCAATTTTCTTGAAAAGATCTCTGGTCCTCCCTATTCTATTGTTTTCTTCTATTTCTTTGCACTGTTCATTTAAGAAGGCATTCTTATCTCTTCTAGCTATTCTCTGGAATTCTGCATTCAATTGGGCGTATCTTTCTTTTTCTCCCTTGCCTTTCGCTTCCCTCCTTTCCTCAGCTATTTGCAAAGCTTCCTCAGACAGCCATTTTGCTTTCTTGCATTTCTTTTTCTTTGGGATGGTTTTGGTTGCTACCTGTTGTACAATGTCGCGAACCTCTGTCCATAGTTCTTCAGGCACTCTGTCTATCAGATCTAATTCCTTAAATCTATTTGTCACCTCTACTGTATATTCGACAGGGATATGATTTAATTCATACCTGAGTGGCCTAGTGCTTTTCCCTACTTTCTTCAGTTTAAGCCTAAACTTTGCAAGGAGAAGCTCATGGTCTGAGCCACAGTCAGCTCCTGGTCTTGTTTTTACTGACTGTATAGAGCTTCTCCATCTTTGGCTGCAGAGCATATAGTCAATCTGATTTCTGTGTTGACCGTCTGGTGATGTCCATGTGTAGAGCCGTCTCTTGGGTTGTTGGAAAAGAGTGTTTGCTATGACCATCGTATTCTCTTGACAAAATTCTATCAGCCTGTGCCCTGCTTCATTTTGTACTCCAAGGCCAAACTTGCCTGTTATTCCAGTTATCTTTTGGCTTCCTACTTTAGCATTCCAATCCCCCATGATGATAAGGACATCGTTTTTTGGTGTTAGTTCTATAAGGTGCTGTAGGGCTTCATAGAACCGGTCAATTTCATCCTCTTCAGCACTGGTGGTTGGGGCATAGACTTGGACTACTGTGATATTGAATGGTTTGCCTTGGATTCGAACTGAGATCATTCTGTCATTTTGAGGATTGTATCCCAGTATTGCTTTTCCTACTCTTTTGTTGACTATGAAGGCTACTCCATTTCTTCTGAGGGATTCTTGCCCGCAGTAGTATACCTGATGGTCATCTGAATTAAATTCACCCATTCCTGTCCATTTTAGTTCACTGATGCCTAAGATGTCGATGTTCAGTCTTGTCATCTCTTGTTTGACCACGTCCAGCTTTCCTTGATTCATGGATCTTACATTCCAGGTTCCTATGGAGAAAAAATCTTTACAGCATCGGACTTTCCTTTCACCACCAGACACATCCACAGCTGAGCGTCCTTTCGGCTTTGGCCCAGTCGCTTCATTCTTTCTGGCGCTACTAGTACTAGCCCTCTGCTCTTCCCCAGTAGCATATTGAACGCCTTCCGACCTGAGGGGCTCATCTTCCAGCGTCATATCGTTTTGCCTTTTGGTACTGTCCATAGGGTTTTCATGGCAAAGATACTGGAGTGGGTTGCCATTTCCTTCTCCAGTGGATCACGTTTTGTCAGAACTCTCTGCTATGACCTTTCCGTCTTGGGTGGCCCTGCACGGCATAGCTCATAGCTTCATTGAATTACGCAAGCCCCTTCGCCACGACAAGGCAGTAATCCATGAAGGGGGGCACCTCAATGGATCTGTACAAATCCTGATCCCATTAGGCCCAAGAAATCACAGAACTATGCAGGCTCTGGAGCAGCTGTTATTGAACAGAAAATAACTACAGAAAATGGGAAGTGACTTGGACTTTTAACAATGCTAAGGTTTTAGCATCTTGATTAGCAGTTCCGAGCAGAAGGATGAACTAGATGCCCCTGAGGTCCCTTCCAACTTCATTGTTCTGTGGCTTGATAGGGCTGTGCTACAGTTGCAAGTAAGCAACATCACACCGAAGGCGTTACAGTAGCCACATACTGTGGGCTATCACTGGATTGTCTAGGAAGGAAGGTTGACAAGAGATATCAAAATGAGCTGGTAGATTTTGATTCATACCTGCTGCACAGGTACAAACGGACCTGATCTCTGAGGGACAAATACTCCTGGGTGATCCTTGCCCGCGGTTTTCCCTGCTTGATTGATGCCTTTCCATCCAATGCCCACCAGGATCCACTTGGGCAGAACCTCCCCCCCCATGCTTAGCTGAGCAACCCTTCTCCCTCTCACTCTCATTTCTTGGCTGCAGTCCCCGTCTGCGGCGATCTTGGAGCCCAGGAAAATAAAATCTGTCACTACCTCCATTTCTTCCCCATCTATTTCCCAGGAATTGAGAGGGCCGGATGCCCTGATCTTGGTTTTCTTAATGTTAAGTTTCAAGCCAAAAATGCAAATGAATATGCCAGGGATTGGATTACAAATGCCACAGAGATTATAATGTTCCAGGACAGGTAGTCCTCGAGTTGGAAGCATTCATTTAGCAACCGTTCAAAGTTACGACGGCAGTGGAAAAAATGATCGTGATCAAAATTCAGGCGCTTGGCAGCTGGCATGTATTTACGACGGTTCCGGTCTCCTGCGATCATGTGATCACCTTTTGTAACCTTTCCAGCCGGAGGAAGCCAGATTCACTTAATGACACACGATTCATTTCACAACTGTGGCAAAAAGGTTGTAAAAGGGAGCAAAACTCACTTAAAGACCGCCTTGCACAGCAACAGAAATTTTGGACCCAATTGTGGTTGTAAGCTGGGGACTCGCTGCATAGCATTCGTTGACTGCAAATAACCAAATATATTGTTTAAAAGCCTGGTGATCATTGTGCGCAAAACACAAATATCGGAAACCACGATCAGTTCCTCTGCAAATCTGTAAATCACAGAACCTAATTACGAATGACAGGACATTTCAATCTACATTTCTAAAAGCCTGCGTAAAAGTGAAATAATGATTAGATGCATAGAGAAACCTAAATTTTGGAATCCATGTATCCACTTGTGATCTAGGAATGGCTTCCAACTTGAAATGAATCCTACATCAGCCTTATTTTCAGCCTGCCCCCCATGGGGAGGCTCAGGCCTCCTTTCCAACAAAAGGCAGGCAACGTCCTTGAGGCAGAGCCAGTTGGGCGCAGTGGGGAAGGCCTCAAGCCGGAGACTGGGAGTCCGGGAGTTCTAGTCTCACCTGGGGCAGGAAGCCAGCTAAAATTAGGCACGATTGGAAGAAAGAAAAAGAATTGTTGCGGCAGTTGGCAGTTCAAAGCTAATTCAGTATACTTTGAGGGAATACAGGTGGTCCTCAACTTACCACAGTTCGTTTAGTGACTGTTCGAAGCTAACAACGGCACTGAAAAATGTGACCTATGACCGTCTTGTCGCCCTTATGACCACTGCAGCATCCCCACGGTCATGTGATTTACATTCAGATGCTTGACAACCAGTTCACATTTATGACGGTTGCAGCGTCCCGGGGATCATGCGATCGCCTCCTTTGACCCCGACAACCAAATTCAATGGGAAAGCCAGGCTCACTTAACAACCGTGTTACTATCTTAACAACCACAGCGATTCACTTAACAAATGTAGTAAGAAAAGTCATAAAATGGGGCAAGACTCAATGAATTTCTCACTTAGCGACATAAATTTTGGGCTCAGTTGTGGTCGTAAGCCAAGGACTACCTGAATAAGTGAAGCTTAATAAAGAAAAAATTTGTTTCATTCCAGCATAAATCCTTTTTCAAAACCACTGAGTTTTACAACACTGCCATCAAATTTGAAAGAATGATCCAATCTGCTCATTACATTCTCAGCAATATTGAGAGAATGAATTCTATATTGTGAACAGAACTAGAGTAGCATACCAACCAGAAAACATTCCTATTTTTTTAATTACCACATGCAGGATAAAGTTATGTCATTTTTCCATTGAAATTGTCATTGATACACAACTGTTACTGCATCTAAATTCTGCGTTCACTGAATCACACAAACTTTGATTCAGTCAAAACTTGAGTCAAAACTTCACCGCTAGTTTATAAATAATGCCCAGCAGATGTTCCAAGTTACGTGTTCTAAGATTTCTCAAATCCCATCAAATCTGTTTCTCTTTGTTGCTGCAGTTGTTTTTAATACAATGCAGCTTATCTGAAAATACTGAAGCCAGATGGTGAACGAGATCCCTGTGAAGTAAGAGCCTCAAAAGATCTTACATTTGTCTGATGAATAACCAAATCCTGCCATCTACACAAATTGTTATTTCTCCACTGAGTGGAGTTTTTATCCTCTCCTCTTTGTAAAAATAAAAAAAAGAATTAATAGCAAAGTAAGAGGAGATAAATCTGGACTTATTTTTCTCTTCTGTTTATTACAAACATTCCATACCTTACTTGGTATTGAATTATATCTTATAAATTGTCTAGTTCCGTTGATATCAGCCCGGGGATATTTATGCAGAGACTCTGGAAGCCCCATTCGTTCCACAGATATCGCAAGTCCTCAGGAGCCACAGCCCATTCACTCATCCAGGTTAGGTGATACCGTTTAAATTTTGGAACCGCCAGTCTGCCACACTTTTTCAAACCTATAAAATCTTGAATTTAATCCTTGGTCTTCTACTGGGCCATCTGTAGCTCATTACCTATTTATCCGGAAACACCTTGTTTTCAATTTGTTTTAGAATCGTTTGGAAAAGAAAACATTATTTTAACAGCTGAAGAATTAAAATATTCCTAGAGTTGGAAACGACTAGCACGCATATGCGGGGGAACCTTTACCTTTACCTTTAATATAGACAGGTTTATTTTTCTGGCTCTGAAAATCATTATTTTAAAATAAAATATTATTTTAAATACTATTTTTAAACTAAATTCCTAAGACTAATTTTGCAATAATGTTAAACCCTATTATTAGATTCAGATACTGCTTTTCTTCCTCTCTTAAATTCTGTGTAAACACATGGATTATACAGTCATGTGAAAAAATAAGTACATCTCATGTACTTTTTAATCTTTTTAGCACATATGGATATAGCAATATTTTATGTATGAAAGTATGAAAAATGGATTTGCAATCAAAGATGATCAAAGGCCTAGAGACTAAAACATACAAAGAACGGCTGCAGAACCAGGGTCTGGCTAGTCTAAAGAAAAGAAGAAATAGGGGAGATATGATAGCAGTATTCCAATATTTGAGGGGCTGCCACAAGGAAGCAAAACTCCAGAGGGAAGGACAAGAAACAATGGTTGGAAACTGATCAAGGAGAAAAGCAACCTGGAATTAAGGAGAAACTTCCTGACAGTGAAGACAATGAACCAGTGGAACAGCTTGCTTCCAGAAATTGTGGGTGCTCCATCACTGGAGATTTTTAAGAAAAGGCTAGACCAGGGGTAGGCTACCTCGGCTCTTTTATGACTCATGGACTTCAACTCCCAGAATTCCTGAGTCAGCTGACTCAGGAATTCTGGGAATTGAAGTCCATGAGTCATAAAAGAGCCGAGGTTGCCTACCCCTGGGCTAGACAGTCACTTGTCTGAGATGGTATAGGTCAGTGATGGCGCAAACCTTTTAGAGGCCAAGTGCCCCAACTGCAACCCAAACCCACTTATGTATCATCGGGTGCCAGATAGGCGCGGCCCATGGGGTGGGTGTGGCTGCGGTGGTAACACCAGACTGGGTGGGACTAAAAAGTCAATCAGTCCCAACTTTGCAAGATCTTTTTTTTCCACGAGAAGTTGAAATTGATTGAACCTTTTTTTTTTGCACACAGCGGTGGAGGCCTAAAGCAAAAAGGTTTTATAAAACCCAGCTGAAGGCCTAGGGCTGGGGCTACAACATGCGTGCCCACAGAGAGTGCTCTGCGTGCCACCTGTGGCACAAGTGCCATAGGTTCGCCACCATGGGTATAGGTTCTCCTGCTCGAGCAGGGGGCTGGACTAGAAGACCTCCAAGGTCCCTTACAGCTCTATTCTATTCTATTCTATTCTATTCTATTCTATTCTATTCTATTCTATTCTATTCTATTCTATTATTCTATTCTATTCTATTTTATTCTATTCTACTCTACTCTACTCTATTATGTTCTACATTCTATTCTATTCTGCATTTTATTCCATTACATTACGTTCCATATTTTCTATTCTGTTCTGTTCTATTCTGCATTCCATTCCATATGTTCTGTTCTGTTCTATTCTATTTCCAAAATTGGGCAAAGTTTATGGCTTGATTCTAGTTGTTTCAGATCATTCAGAAATCTATCCTTCTTTCTGCATGGCTTTCTATCTGTTTTCTATTTCATCAGAAAAATAAAACACTAGTATCCAATACTGTGCAGATTGAAGAGTGAATTGATTTGGAAGCAGCTGTTTGGTTCCTGATGAGACTTCAGTTTAATATTCTAAGAGGAACTCTTCATCAGGTCTCTGCCTTTTCAGTCGGGAGGCTCCTGCTCTTTGTTAATGTTGTGGATCAGATTTTCTTTATTATGTTTTATCCCTGACCTACTGGGTTATAGATCTGTAAATGCAAAGACAGTTTTGGCCACTGAATTAATGAATGGCATCCAAGGGAAGAAAACGGCTTTGCGAAGAGGACTAGAAAGTCTTGGAGACCCTGCTTTACACCACCTGTCCCAATGGATCATCTCACCACAGACCAGTATGAAGCTCTGCTGTGGGAGGAAACATGGCAGAAAAGGGAGGCAAGACCAAAACACACTGAGCTGCAAAGGTAGCCATTGAAGAGAGGACAAAGGAAGACCCACGTACAGACTGCTGTAGTAGTCCAGATGAGAAACCATCAGAGTTTTAATTAATGGATGTGCAATGATAGGAGCCATTTAATCCGGTGAATGCTCAATAAGTAAGAACGACACATTTTTACAGTTGCCACTACAATCGGCCAACAAGAAAGCCTGTCATCCAGCACAGCGTTTCTTCACCTTAGCAACTTTAAGATGTGTGGACTTCAGGTTAGCTAGGGAATTTTGAGAATATCATTCTACACATCTTAAAGTTGCTGAGAAACGCTTATCTAGCAGAACCCCAAAGTTTTTGGTCACTGACACAGGAACCACTCGCAGCTCTGAAAAAGGAGGGAAAGGAGACTTAAGAGGGGAAAATGTCAGGTGAAATACTTGTCTGTGTTAAGATTTACCTATATTATTTATCACACAAAAACCTGCAACCCTGAGTATAGTTGGTACAGCTAATATAGTTAAAGGCTCGTTGTGAAATTATCGGCTAGGAGGAATGGTATATGAGGGGGGAAAACCCCACAGGACCAAGATTAGAAGCTTGGGGAGCCCCTCTGAAAGTGGGAGCCCGAGGAACACAAGGAGCCTGAAAAGGGGCATCCAATGAGAGACGGCTGGATCCAACCGCTAGTCTTGCTCAGGGATCCGAGGCTAGTCAAGTCTATCAGTGGCCATGGATAGATCTAACAGCACTCGGCAAGCAGAGCATCACTCCTGACCCATCTGGGTTGAATGACATGTTCAGAATCCTGACCTGGATTGGTCTTAGCCTCCCGGATACACTAAATCTACTTTATTGTAAGGCTACATTAACAGAATCTTGCAAGTCTGAAGACAGAAATTTCCTGCCAACGACAGCAGGTTCTTCCTCTGACCATTAAGCCACTGGGGGCTCATGACTCTCTTCTCCGATTGTTCCCTAGGCTGCATCTCTTGACCTCATCCCCCAAAGCCCTTCACATCCCATTACAATTGGCAAGATTGTGGCTGGTTCAATGAATTGTGGGACAGCAACTCTCTGAAGGATTTTCAACGAAAAAGGATGGAGCAATATAGGGCAGTAATTAGCATACCTTAAGGATCCAGTAGAGTTTCCTTCGATGGTGGGTGAAGAAAGGTTTGAATAAATGTTCCTGGAGAACTGCCAGATGTTAAATAACAGTCTATGAAGTGGGTCAGATAAGGCAGGAAAAGAGGATGGAGGGAAGAATAAAGGCCCCAGAAGGGCAGGTAGGGGAAGGAGAGGATAAGATCACCATGGCAACTGAGTTCTAGGCAATCTGGGGAAAAACAAGGTGAAGGTGGCTGCTAAGAATGTTCCTGGTTTTGGCATGAAAACAGGGAACCCACCTGGGCTACAGGTAAGGAGGTTTCCCTGGGAAACGAGCCTGAGAAGGGAGAGCAGGAACTCAAAAGCAGCCACTTCTGATCCTGGTGAGCTCAAGTCCATTGGATCAGCTGAAGGAGACTGGAGGACTCGGGTTCCTCACTGCAAAAATGCTTGTTTTCGAGGCATCCCTTTTCTGCAGTAGCTTGCCCACATAATTCAGTCGTAACGTGTTATCAAGGCTCAGGAAGAAAGAGGCAATGTATTATTAATTCCCGTAAAGATTGTTACAGGAAATTGTAGGAAGCAATGCGAGCTGTGTTGCTCTGTGAAGCAACAGCTCGTTTCCAGAATTGATTAATATTGTTCATGGAACTGACCCAAACTGCACAAAACACACAACCACCCTTTCCAACATTCCAGAATTCTTCATAGGGAAAGATACCACAAAAAAGCAAGAGAGGAGGAAGAAAGTAAGGCAGATGTTCCAGCAAGAAGGATGGCAATTCAGGATGCAGGTTGGCAACTGAGTCAGTAACTGCAAGCAAATGGATTGCCCTGAAAACACGAGGAACATCAGTTCCTAATCTTTTCCTGCTCCGAGGCAAAGCCCACCGAGAAAGAGGACGGCTGAAACACAGTCTGCCCTTTGAGTTCGTTTTCTTGCTTTTGGGTTTTTTAAAAATTAATTTATTTCTTTTTTATTTTATTTTTTTAATTTTTGTCAGAGGATGGACATTTTATACAAGTAACAATAAGAGCAGTGCTGAAAGAAAAAAATAACTAGAAGTATAACTGGAGGACAATTCCATAATAAAATCCCAGACTGAACAGACAACCTGGGCAACACAATGTCCTAGTGAATTGTCCCTAGTAAGTTTAATTAAAAATCAAATAATAAGGAAAAAGACAACATGGTAGCAAATATTAATACTGAGGAAAAGGAAGGATCCAGTATGTGTTCCACCTGTTTTGTTTATGATTATGTCTGCTGTTATGGCAAAACAATTACATTCTTTATTAAACATAATGGCAAAAGGATTAAACTATTAAACATGTAAACATTTAGGGAAGGCTAAGTTGGGCATGTTAAATAACTTAAGTGGATATTAATTTATAAAGGTTTTGAGATATATCTATATATAAAGATAATAGCAGTGTCTACAACATTAATTAGAAATAAAGCAAGTAGAAGAAAACATGAACTCTAAGATAATGAAGAGAAAGGATCTTTGGAATAAGGTTGACATACAGTGACTTCTTCACAGATATTTTTGCAAACAACACTTAAATGGTTTTCCTCGCTTCCTCCTCGGACTTTTTGGCTAACTTACAGCTATATCATTTAGAAAAGAATAGAACAGAATAGAGCTGGAAGGGACTTTGGAGGTCTTCTACTTCAGCCCCCCGCTCAAGCAGAGAACCATCCTATACTATCTCAGACAGATGACTGTCCAGTCTCTTCTTAAAAACCTCCAGTGATGGAGCGCCCACGATTTCTGAAGGCAACTTCTGTTCCACTGGTTGATTGTCCTCACTGTCAGGAAGTTTCTCCTTAATTCCAGGTTGCTTCTCTCTTTGGTCAGTTTCCAACTGTTGTTTCCTGTCCTGCCCTCTGATGCATTGGTGAATAGTTTGACCCCCTCTTCTTTGTGGCAGCCCCTCAGATACTGGAAGACTGCTATCATGTGTCCCCTGTTTCTTCTTTTCTTTAGATTAGCCAAACCCAACTCCTGCAGCCGTTCTTCGTATGTTTTAGTCTCCAGGCCTTCGATCATCTTAGTTGCTCTTCTCTCAACCTCTTTTTTGTAATATGGTGACCAAAATTGATTGCACCCATCTGGATCGTAACCCTATTTTCTGGGGTGCTGGCTATTCCAGCTTGGTGTTCTTTGCAAATTTGATGAGTTCCCCTTCTATCCCCTCATCTAAATCATTTATAAAGAAATTGAAGAGAACTGGACCTAAAACAGAACCTTGGGGTACCTCACCACTTATTTCCCTCCGTGTAGATGTAGCTCCACTAAGGAGTAGACGTTGAATGTGGTTTGTTAACCAGTTACAAATCCATCTGATGGTCCCACATTTTATTTATTTATTTATTTTATTTAATTGGATTTGTATACCGCCCTTTCCCGAAGGACTCAGGGCGGTTTACAGGGAATTAAAACAAGAAATACAAAAATTAAAAACAATTAAAAAGATTATAACAGTCCCTGAAAGAGTAAAAACCCCGATTAAAATTAACATTAAAATTAAAATTAAAATTCTCAGCCTGGGCCAGAGAGCTCGAAGAGCCAGGTCTTCAGGTCCTGGCGGAATGAACGGAGGTCGGGGGCAGTCCTCAGCTCCACGGGCAGCTGGTTCCACAGGGCAGGTGCACCCACTGAGAAGGCCCTCCCCCTGGGCGTTACCCGCCGGCAATCTTTTACCGGCGGCACCCTGAGAAGACCCTCCCTGTGGGAGCGCACTGGGCGAAGGGAACTTGATGCTGGCAGCAGGTGTTCCCTCAGATATCCCGGACCCAAGCCATGTAGGGCTTTATAGGTCATCACCAGCACCTTGAATCTCACCCGGAGGGCAACCGGAAGCCAATGCAGCTCGCGGAGTAGAGGTGTTATATGGGAGTATCGGGAAGCCCCCATCACAACTCGTGCGGCTGCATTGTGCACCAGCTGAAGCCTCCGAGTGGTCCTCAAGGGCAGCCCCATGTAGCTTACCAAGAAGTAGGTTGTGATCTACTCTGTCAAATGCCTTAATATAATAGTGGGGCAAAGCAAACAGTCTATTTTCTAGCTAGCCATGGTTGAAAATGTATTTTTAATTTGTGAGGCAAAGCAAAGAACATGAGAACACTTCAGGGAGTGGTGCAAAGCCAACAGCATTTCAAGGGAAGAACTGCACACTAATTTGTTTGTACATCAGTGTAAATTATAATGATCACGTACTACGCTGTGCCTGTGGCTATAATGAGTGACACAAATATTTCCCTCAGGTGCATACCTAAGCCTTCGCCTTCTTAGTGGATGCACAACTGGGAGTGCAGCCCTCCAGATGTGGTTTAGCAGCTGGTTAACCTAGAGGACTCTGTTTCCTCACACTTGGACCAAAACCACAATGCAGTCTGGCCAATTTCTCTTTCGCTCAGGGAATGTGAAAAACATTTGTGTGAGTGCTATATTATTCACAAAACATTTCTGCTAGATTGTCTATAAAAGCTCTTCAATCCCGAATATTCAAGTTGGGCATTTAGTGTAAAGAAAGTGCAGCTGTAATTTTCTCTGGATCTAGAAAAGAGCAGGGGTCCTTTACCAAACTAAAGGTCAAGTGGCATAAGCTGATTACTTTATATGAGAATTGGCACGCATGAGCTGGTGCTCCTCCAGTCAATACTGGCTGCCTTCCTGTGACTGTGACTACGACTTTGGAAACTGTCAAGGGCATACAGTAAAGTGTGTGTCTGTGTCTGTGTCTGTGTCTGTGTCCGTCCCAAAGGTGCTTTTTCAAGAGGCATCTGGAGTTTGTTTTTCCTTGAAGACATTGATAATCGCCCGTCCGCCCTGTTTAGGGTGACCCGCTCCCTCCTTAATCAGGAGGTGAGGGAGGAACCCTTGCAGGGTCGTGCCGAGGAGTTTAACCAACATCTGTCGGACAAAATCGCTCGGATTCGGACCGGTCTGGACTCTGACTGGGCAGAGTCTGACGATCAGGACATGGGTGGTCTTGTCAATATTATCTGGGAGGAGTTTGATTCTGTGACTCCGGAGGAAGTGGACAGGATTATGGGGCGGCTGAGCTCCACCACATGTTTATTGGACCCGTGCCCTTCCTGGCTGGTTTATGTGGCCCGGGAGGGGACACGAGGCTGGTTCCAGGCGGTTATATCTGCTTCTTTGAGTGAGGGTAGTTTTCCCGCCGTCTTGAAAGAGGCGGTGGTGAGACCTCTCCTCAAGAAGCCTGCCTTGGACCCAGCTGTGTTGAATAACTTTCGTCCGGTCTCCAACCTTCGCTTTCTTGCGAAGGTTGTTGAGAGTGTGGTGGCGCATCAGCTCCCTCTGGTCCTGGATGAAGCGGATTATCTAGACCCGTACCAATCGGGTTTCAGGCCCGGGCACAGCACGGAGACGGCATTGGTCGCTCTGGTGAATGATCTCTGGAGGGCTCGGGACAGGGAACATTCCTCTGTCCTAGTCCTATTAGACCTGTCAGCGGCGTTCGATACCATCGACCATGGTATCCTGCTGCGGCGTCTCAGAGGATTGGGAGTGGGAGGCACGGTTTTGCAGTGGTTCTCCTCCTATCTCCTGGGACGCTCGCAGTCGGTGTTGGCAGGGGGGCAGAGGTCGACCTCGAGGTCTCTCGTTTGTGGAGTTCCTCAGGGGTCGGTCCTCTTGCCTCTCCTGTTCAACATCTACATGAAACCGCTGGGTGAGATCATTCGTGGTTTTGGAGTTGGGTATCATCAGTACGCCGATGATACCCAGCTTTTCATTTCGACCCCAAACCACCCCAGTGATGCCCTCGACGTGATGTCCCGTTGCCTGGAGGCGGTTCGGGTCTGGATGGGGAGGAACAGACTTCAACTCAACCCCGACAAGACTGAGTGGCTGTGCATACCAGCATCCCGGGATATTCAGAACATTCCATCTCTTTCCATGGGGGGTTGAACTATTACCCCCCGTAGATAGGGCTCGCAACTTGGGAGTCCTTCTAGATTCACGGCTCACTTTGGAAGACCATATAGTAGCTGTGACTAGGGGGGCCTTCGCCCAGGTTCGCCTGGTGCGCCAGTTGCAGCCCTATCTAGACCGGGATGCTTTATGTACGGTCACTCACGCGCTCGTGACCTCTCGTCTGGACTACTGCAACGCTCTCTACATGGGGCTGCCCTTGAGGACCACTCGGAGGCTCCAACTGGTACAGAATGCAGCCGCGAGAGTTGTGTTGGGAGTCTCCCGATACTCCCATGTCACACCTCTGCTCCGTGAGCTGCATTGGTTACCAGTTGTCTTCCGGGTGAGATTCAAGGTACTGGTAATGGTGTTTAAGGCCCTACATGGCATGGGTCCGGAGTACCTTAGGGAGCACCTGCTGCCGGCATCAACTTCCCTCCGCCCTGTGCGTTCCCACAGAGAGGGCCTCCACAGGGTGCCATCGATCAGAGAATGTCGATTGGTGGCCCCCAGGGGGAGGTCCTTCTCTGTGGGCGCCCCGGAGCTATGGAATCAGCTGCCGGTTGAGCTCCGGATGGCGCCCGACCTTCGCTCCTTCCGTCACGATCTGAAGACACTTTTATTTGAACAAGCCTGCCTGGCCTGATGGGGGATGGGTTGGGTTTTATGGTTATTTTTAATATTTGTATTTACTGTTTTTAGTTGGGCATATGTTTAATTTTCTTTTAACTTTTGTATTTTTGTATTTTTTATATATTTGCCCTGTTCACCGCCCTGAGTCCTTCGGGAGAAGGGCGGTATATAAATAAAATAAAATAAAATAAAATTAAAATTTTACTTCTCATCCAAGAAGCTTCTTCAGTTCTGAATGAATGGTGGAGAAAGGAAAGATTTATATCCCTTGCAGTCATCTGGTTGTTAGCACTCTGAGAGTTGTTGAGGCCACTCAGACGTTTATCTGTGCCCTCAGGGTCACCCGAACAGTGTTAATAGTGACTGCAAGGAATATAAATCCTTCGATTCTCCACCATTCAGTCAGAAGGGAAGAAACTTCTGAAGGATTATACTTTTTATTCTGATAGACACCAATCTTTTTCGAGGATTGATTTTATTTTGTTGACTAATGATTTTTTTTTGAGAACTAAAAAGGTGAAGATTTGTGCAAGAACTATTTCTGACCACAGTCCAGTTTGGTTGGAGATTGATAAGGAGAAAAGAGACAGGCGCTCATGGCGTGTAAATGAGAATTTGTTTAGAAATCAGAGAAATGTGGAAGAATGCAAACAGCGGATGAAGGATTTTTTTGAGATTAATATGAATAAGGGTACCTCTATGGATATGGTTTGGGATGCTAGCAAGGCCTATATGAGAGGGGTGTTGATATATATGAATAATAGACATAGACGTGCAGTGGAAACTAGAAGGAAAGAACTGGAGAATGAAATAAAGGAAAAAGAAAAGGCTTTGATTCTGAATCCAGAGGATGTGAAGGTCAAGGAGGCTATTAGACTGCTAAGAGGACAATTTGATAAATTAATGGCAGATCAAGTGGCAACCAATCTGCAGTTTGCTAAGCACAATACTTTTTGCAACGCTAATAAGCCAGGCAGATGGTTAGCTTATAGACTGAGGAAAAAACAAAGGGCCTCTAATATAGATAAGATTGAGTATAAAGGAAGGGTTGTGTTTCAACAGAATCTTATTAAGGATGCTTTTGTGGATTTTTATTCGAAATTATATACTAAAGAGGAAATTAATGTAAAAGATATTGACATATAGCGTTAATTGGGGTCCCAGTTTGTGTTCATTAGTGTTTCTTATTATTTTTATTGTTCGATCTGTATACCTTCCTTCCTCTGTACACCGCCCCGAGTCCCTCGGGAGAAGGGCGGTTTATAAAAACTAATAAATAAATAAATAAATAAATAAATAAATATATTTGGAGAATGCTAGCATCCCAGTTCTTACGCAAGTACAAAAAGAGGGGATTAATCAACTGATTACAGAAGAAGAAATTCTTACAGCAATTAAGGAATTGAAGTTGGATAAAGCGCCAGGTACGGATGGCTTGACTGCAGCCTATTATAAAAATTTACAATTTGAGATGATAAAGCCGTTAAAGGAACTGTTTCAGACAATTCAGAGGGGGGGAAAGGTGCCACCGTCTTGGAGAACAGCTTTTATCTCTTTGATTCCGAAGGAAGACCAGGATGCTACTCAAGTTAAAAATTATAGACCGATATAGCTTTTGAACACAGATTATAAGATATTTGCTAAGGTTTTGGCTAATAGACTGATGAGGGTTCTGCAACAGGTGATTCATGGGGATCAAACGGGGTTTATTAGTGGTAGGCAAATGAAAAATAATGTGAGACATATAGTTGATGTTTTAGAGTTTTTGGAAAGGCACAACCAGATCTCTGCAGCGCTAATTTTTTTAGATGCTGAAAAGGCCTTTGATCAATTGAATTGGCAATTTTTGTTGAAAGTTTTAGATAAAATGGATTTTGGGGAAAATTTTTTACAGCCGATTAGGGCATTATATCAAAAACAAACTGCCCGAATCATAGTTAACAATAGCCTGACAGCAGCATGTAACATTGAGAAGGGCACAAGGCAGGGGTGTCCGTTATCGCCCTTGTTATTTGTGTTAACATTAGAGATATTATTGGTTAAGATTCGGAGTTCGGAAAAAATTAAGGGGATACAAGTTGGAGATCAGGACTATAGATTGAGAGCATTTGCAGATGATCTGGTTGTTACAGTGACCCAGCCAGAGAACTCTGTTGTGGACCTGATGGAGATAATAACACAATATGGGAAGGTTTCTGGATTTAAGGTAAATACACAGAAAACTAAAATTTTGGCTAGAAATATGACAGTTTCACAGAAGGCTCTCTTAGAAGGATTAACTGGATTTGAGATTGTTAAGAGGGTTAAATATTTGGGGGTGATTTTGTCGCCCTCTAATACAAAGCTATATAAAAATAATTATGAAAAACTATGGGGGAAAATTCAAAAAGAATTGGAGAGTTGGCAAAAATTGCAATTGTCTTTGTTGGGACGGATTGCAGCAGTGAAAATGAATGTCCTGCCCAAATTTTTATTTTTGTTTCAAATGATACCGATCCTTAAGAAAGATTCTAATTTGGAGGAATGGCAGCGTGGTATCAATAAATTTGTGTGGGCAGGGAAAAAACCACGAGTTAAACTTAAGATTATGCAGGATACTCGTGAGAGAGGTGGTCTTAAATTGCCTAATTTTAAATTATATTATGAAGCTGCTGCATTAGTAGGAATAAGTGATTGGATTAATTTGACGCAAGGGAGGTTATTAAATCTTGAGGGCCATGATTTGTGGTTTGGCTGGCATGCATATTTGTTGTATGATAAGAAGGTAGACAATGTGTTTAGGGTGCATATTTTAAGACAGGCATTGCTGAGAGTTTGGAAGAAGTATAGACATAAGTTGAGTTGCAAGATACCATTGTGGGCAATTCCAAAACACGCAATAGAAAATATACATGCTGGCTTCAAACATGATGTGACTACGTACAAGGAGATTCTAACTTTGGAAAGAAATGTCTGGTGTTTGAAGTCATATAGCCTCTTGCGAGAAGAGAAGGTTGTTCAAAACTGGTTTCAATATACTCAGCTACGGGCCAGGTGGAAAGAAGACCAGAAAAATGGTTTTACAATGACTGATGAAAATTTGATAAAGCAAGTTAGAAATCAGGGACCAGCACATATCAAACGGATATATCTTGCATTGATAGAGATTGATTCAGAGACAGAGCTTGTTAAGGATTGTATGATAAAATGGGCCCAAAACATCCAGGAAGTTATCACAATGGACATGTGGGAAAAGATTTGGGTGAGGAACGTAAAATTTACTCAAGCTCAAAATCTAAGAGAGAACTTTTACAAAATGTTTTATAGATGGCATTTAGATCCTAAAAAGCTTGCAAGTATGTATCCGAATTACCAGCCTAAATGTTGGAGGTGTGGTGATGAAGATGCAACATATTTTCACATATGGTGGACATGTAAGAAGGTTAAGGCTTTTTGGATAAAAGTCTGGTGGAATATGCAGAAGATTTTTAAACAGAGGATAAAGTTTTGTCCGCAACTTTTTTTGTTGGGAATAATTGCAGACGCTACAGTTGTGGACACTAAGTTGATGTTGAACCTAATTACGGCAGCAAGACTTTTGATAGGCCAATATTGGAAGAAAGAGGAATTGCCGACCATAGAAGAGTGGACTTTAAAGGTTTCCGACCTGGCAGAGATGGCGAAGATTTCGGCCTATTTGAAAGATCATTCGCAAGAACGCTATATTATGGAATGGAGAAAATGGATTGAGTTTATCCAGAACAAGTATAGGGTTAAGAAGTTTTATGTAGCATTCGAATAAGTCTTCTTTCGTTTTTTTTTCTTTTTTATTCTAGTTTTTTATATATAGTTAATATTGTTAAGGTGTGTCTTATCCTATATAAGCTAGAGAGTAATGGATTTTAGATTTTATAGTGGTTAGTATATGGTTGTTTATGATTGCCTTTTTATATATATATATACCTTGTATTTAGCTCTGGGAAGTCGGGGGGGGGGAGGGGGGGATGGAGGGAGGGGAGGAGGGAGGGAGGTTGGGGGGAGGTAGGGGGGGGAGCAGGGAGGGGGAAGGGGGGTTTTTTAAAGGAAAATTGTATTTTAAAACTTTTCAATAAAAAAAAAAGAAGGGAAGAAACTTCTTGGATGAATAGAATGGAAAGGAATAGAAGCTGGAAGGGACCTTGGAGGTCTTCTAGTCCAGCTCCAGCAGGAGAACCTATACCATCCCAGACAGGTGAATATCTAGACTCTTCTTAAAAATCTCCAGTGATGGAGCACTCAGGATTTCTGGAGGCAAGCTGTTCCACTGGTTGATTGTCCTCACTGTCAGGAAGTTTCTCCTTAATTCCAGATTGCTTCCCTCTTTGATCAATTTCCAACCGTTGTTTCTCGTCCTTCCCTCTGTGCTCTGGTGAACAATGTGACCCCCTCTTCCTTGTGGCAGCCCCTCAGATACTGGAACACTGCTATCATATCTCCCCCTATTTCTTCTTTTCTTTAGACTGGCCAAACCCAAGTCCCGTAGCGGTTCTTTGTAAGTTTTAGTCTCCAGGCCTTTGATCATCTTTGTTGCTCTTCTCTGAATCTTTTTCCAGATTCTCAACATCTTTTTTGTGATATGGTGACCAAAATTGGTTGCAGTATTCCAGGTGTGATCTTACTAGGGTTTTATAAAGCGGTACTAATACTTCATGTGATCTTGATTCTATGCCTCTGTTTATACAACTCAGGATAGGTTTTTTGGCTGCTGCTGCACACTGCTGGCTCATGGTCAAGTGATCGTCCACTAGGACTCCAAGCTCCCTCTCACAGTTAATGTTTTTGAGCCAGGTCTCGCCCAGTCTGTACTTGTGCCTTTGATTTTTCTTGCCTAAATGTAAAATTTTGCTTTTCTCCACATTGAAGCTCGTTTTGTTGGATAGGGCCCATTGTTCAAATTTTTCAAGATCTTTTTGGATCCTGAGTTTGTCTTCTGGGGTGTTGGCTACTCCTGTCAGTTTGGTGTCATCTGCACATTTGATGAGTTCCCCTTCAATTCCCTCATCTAAGTCACTGATGAAGATATCGAAGAGTACTGGGCCTAAGATGGAACCTTGTGGTACCCCTTGCTTACTTCTCTCCATGTGAATGTGGTGCCGTTGAGGACTACTCGTTGGGTACGGTTTGCCAGCCAGCTACAGATCCATCTGGTGGTGATGTTGTCTATTCCACCTTTTTCTAGCTTACCAAGGAGTAGGTTGTGGTCTACCTTATCAAATGCCTTACTGAAATCTAAGTGTACTACATCCACAGCATTTCACTGGTCTACTAGTTTAGTCACTTTATCGAAGAATGAGATAAGATTGGTTTGGCATGATCTGTTTTTAATAAACCCATGCTGGCTACTAGTTATGACTTTGTTTGCTTCTACTTGTTCACAGATCTATTTTTTGATTATCTTTTCTAGGATCTTCCCAAGTATTGATGTTAAACTGATTGGTCTGTAGTTTTCTGGGTCCATTTTTTCCCCTTTCTTGAAGATGGGAACCACATCAGACCTTTCCCAATCCTCTGGCATTTCCCCGGTGCTCCAGGATTTATGAAAGACGTGGTGCAACCGTTCTGAGATAACATCTGCCAGCTCTTTCAGAACTCTGGGATGTAATCTGTCGGGTCCCGGTGATTTATATTCATCAAGGTCGGATAGGTGCTCCCTTACCATTTTTTTGCTTATTTTAATTTTTGTTTTGTAGGATATCTTTTGCAGTGGTTTTTTTGGTGTGTTGGGTTATAGTTTCTTTTTGTGTGAAGACTGACGCAAAGTATGAGTTAAGCAGCTCTGCTTTCTCCCTACTGCCTGTTACTTCCTTGTCATCTCTCTTTAGTGGACCTACAGTTAACTTGATTTTTTTCTTGTTGTTAATGTGTTGGAAGAAACATTTTTTATTATCCTTGATTTCTGTTGCAAGTCTTTGTTCATTCTGACTTTCCTGGCTTCATCTTTGCATGTTCAGGCTGTCTGCCGATAATCGGCCTTAGTTCTGTTCCGCTCTTTCCATTTTTTGTATTTGTCCTTTTTCTCTTTCAGTTTGTCAGAGAGATCTTTATGCAGCCATGCTAATTTCTTCTTGAATTTCTTGCTTTTCTTTCTCAATGGTACTGTGCTGGTCTGGGCTTTTCTGATCGCATTTTTCAAGATTTCCCACGCTTCTTGAGTTGTTTTCCCCTTTAGGATTTTCATACATGGGATCTTTCCCAGGTTCTCTCTGAGTTTGTTAAAGTCAGCTCTTTCGAAGTTTAAGATACTGGTTGGATTGTTTTCTATTGCTAGTGTTGGCATTATATTAAATTCCAGTATGACATAGTCACTTTCACCCAAGGTTCTGGCAACTTCAACTTCCTCTATCACTTATTCTCTATTAGTAAGTTCAGTATAGCTTTACGTCTAGTTCCCTCCTCCACCTTTTGGGTGACAAAGTTGTTGGCTAGGTTGGTTAGGAATCTGTTTGATCTCCTGCTTGCTGTAGAGTTTGTCTCCCAGTTGATATCTCGATAGTTGAAGTCTCCCATTACTATTGTGGTATGCTTCCTACATGCATTTATTAACTGGCTGGCAAAGAGTTCATCTATTTCTTCTGATTGGTTGGGTGGCCTGTAATATACACCTATGACAATGTCACTTTTTTTCTCATTTATATTGACTCATATACATTCCAGAAAGATTTTATCTTTGATCATGTGCATTTCTGTAGATATGTAGAGTTCTCTTACATATAATTCAACTCCCCCTCCTCTTTTTGTAGACCTGTTTCTTTTGAACAATTTGTATCCATCCATCAGTCCATTCCATTCATGGGTTTCATCCCACCAGGTCTCTGTAATGCCAACTATGTCATACCCTTCCTCGTGTACTGTTGCTTCTAGTTCACCCTGTTCGTTCCCCAAGCTTTGAGTGTTATTATATAAACATTTAAGACTTTTATGCCTGTCCACGGGAGTGTTTCCTGTGTCTCCTGGTTGTTTGAGTTTTTCTTTTTTTTCATCACTGACTACCTCATTGTTCGATTTGTTTTCTAGGGATTTCTGATTGGTTTTGGGTTCTAGAGATTCTTAGAGATTGGTCACCCTCCCCCCTCGGTTTTAGTTTAAAGCCCTCCTGATGAATTGGGCAGTCTTTTTCTGAGTACATTTTTCCGTTTTCGTGAGGTGCAGCCCATCCTTTGCCAAGAGATGCCATGAGAAGTGAAATAACTTCAAGGAAAAACAAGAAAGCCCAGCTGCTTTTTAAAAATTGGACAACCATGACCCAGATGACTGAGAATCTCCACACTCATCTCTCTCTCTCTCTCTCTCTCTCTCTCTCTCTCTCTCTCTCTCTCTCTCTCTCTCTCTGTGTGTGTGTGTGTGTGTGTGTGTGTGTGTGTGTGGGAGGGTTGACTCCTGGGTCCACCCCAGGGCTTTATTACAGGAGGCAATGGTGCAGATGGCCACGTGCAGAGAGCTGGAAGCATCTGCCTTTAGCTGGCTTCTGGCTGCTACCCATGCAGGGGTGGGGGGACTGTGTAAGACCATCATAGGTACTCCTCATTCAGCGCAGTTGTGACTTCAAACAGTTGTTGAACAAGTGGACATTAAATGAGGACTTCCTATCATCTCATAATCACAGGAACAATTAAAATCACTGCCAGGAGTTCTGATCGCCAGTGCGCATGCGGGTAGCCCTCAGTTCCCAAGCACAACTGGGACCAGAATTTCCACTGCTAAGCGAGACAGCGGTTGGTCAGTCGCATCCAATTTTATCCTCTTTTTTGCCATGGTTGCCAAGTGGATCATGCGGACGTTAAACAAATCCAGCTTCTCCAGTTGACTTTGCTTGTTGGAAGCCATGACCCCGGGACACTGTAACTGTCCTAAGTCCCTCTCTGTTGCCAAGCCCCCCAATTATGATCACATGACCATAAAGATGCTGCAGTGGTTGGAAATGGGAGAGCCGATTCTAAGTCATTTTTTTCAGGTCCACTGTAACTTCAAACGGTCACTAAATGAATGTTGTTAAGTCGAGGACTACCTGAATAGCGGGCATTTTGACAGCACCCGTGATAGATTCAACTTTCACCCTGAGTGCAGCTCAGTGAAGCAGAGGCTTGTCTTGGGCCCTCGTTTCTCTCTTTCTGCCCCCCCCTCGGGGCACCTGCTTTTCCCGAATGTCTTCCAGTGGTCATCCCAGGTAGATGCTGGGACAACTGGAACGCTTGAGCAGGAGACAGCTTTCAATTTTACGATTCCACATCATCTCCAAATATTTTCTTTGGGGTCCTTGATGCTCTCTGAGCTGGGAGGTTTTCTTGCAGACGTTTCATGACCCTATTAGGTAACATCATCAGTGCTAGAAGGGAGTGAGTTTGCCCTGGTGATGTTACCTACCTGGGTCATGAAATGTCTGCAAGAAAACAACTGAGCTCAGACCGAACCGTTCAGCCCTGAACTGAAATTATTCTCTTCTATTCGTGGTGCATTTTCTTTCTACAATCTTGATCCTTTTCAGACTGTTTGCACAGATCTCTCCTTACTCGTGTAATTCTAGAGCATCTTTATTATATGCAAGAACATCGGCCATGCAATGTTGACCGCAGCAAGCTTTCTCTAAACTGCATTAGGACTCAGAATGAAATTTTCCTCTCCCACTATTTGCTGGAAGACAAAGATCTCTCTGAATTAAGCAGAGAGAAGTTTCTATGGACCCAAAGCTGAATGATGGTGAGAAATCCTGAGCTCCAGAAAGTATTCCTATTTCCTATCCATTAGGTGACCAGAGGAACAGAAAAAGAACATACCAACCAGAGAGGGCAGGCCTGGATGTGTGCACATGGCCTCTAAGCCTGAATTCTAGAGATGTGTAGAAAGACAGAGGGATACAACAATGTGGCTGAGCCAAATGGAATTGGGGCTGTACTGAATTGTCCCCAGGAGTTATCATTTAAAGAAATGAAAATGATATCTTTCTCAGAGTCCATAATCAATGAAGGGCTCATACTGTTGAAAGCCCCCAGAGTGACCTTGTGGCAAAATGGTCGCCAAACAAATTTAATAAATAATAAGAATATACTGATTGTGTAGAATTGCAGTGAACACCAGATGCACCAAGGAATAGTTTTATCCTTTACTGCAGAGGTCCCCAACCTTTTGGGCACCAGGAACCGGTTACATGGAGAGAGGTTTTTCCACAGACCGGAGGGTGCGTGGTTTTGTGTGCTGCCTGCTTCTTGTGGATGGGGTTTTGCTTGTTTGTGCGGCCCAGTTGTTGGCATGCCGCAGCCGGGTACTGGTCCACAGACCAGGGGTTAGGAACCCCTGCTTTACTGGGACTCCTCAGATTTATTCTATGGCATTCAAAGCATTTACCAGGACTTGAACCCATGGACCTCACACTTGGGACGACTATTTCCAGGGTACCACCCAGCTCCTGGACTTCATTGGTCACAGAAAGGGTTGTCCAGAAGCTCTATCAGAACAGATGGATACTAGAAGGCATGTCAGATGCAGGTTGCTGCCAGAGATAAATTTTATACCAAGGCAAGATTTTGGAAGAACAAAGAAAATTGACAATAAAAATCAAGTTTGGGAGGGTAAAAGCAACAGTCTCAAAATACTTTTATATAGCCAGAGATTCCCATAATTATGTTTGCTCAAATTCCAAGCTGATATTACCATATATACTCAAAAGAAATTTAACACAGAATTTAAGATGCTTCCTGCCCACCCCTGAAAGTTAGATAGTCAAAATACTGCAAGCACACATGCGTGTCCATATGCACACACACATGGACACAATACGCAGACAAATCTTTCTTCACTGCTTGGTTCCTTAACCTACCTATTTAAAATTGTCCAATTTTACTGAAGTGAACCCTCAACATTTTCTTCATCTCTCCTTCCATATGTGAGTACATATGTATGACTATATATGTCTGACTACATGTATGCATTTATATGTATGCTGTGGATATAATTTACTTGGACTTCAGTAAGGCATTTGACAAAGTAGACCACAACCTACTACTTGATAAGATAGAAAAATGTGGCTTAGACAGCATGACCACCAGATGGATCCGTAGCTGGCTGACAGGCCATACACAGCGTGTGGTCCTCAATGCAACTGCATCTACATGGAGGGAAGTGAGTAGTAGGGTGCCCCAGGGCTCTGTTCTGGGCCCAGTGCTCTTCAACATCTTCATCAACGACTTGGACAAGGGGATAGATGGGGAACTTATCAAATTTGCAGACGACACCAAGCTGGCAGGAACAGCCAACACTCCAGAAGACAGGCTTAAGATACAGAAGGAACTTGACAGACTCGAACACTGGGCGCTATCTAACAAAATGAAATTCAATGCTGAAAAAAGTAAGGTTCTACATTTAGGCAAGGAAAACCAAGTGCACAGGTATAGTATAAGAGGTACCTTGCTGAATAGTAGTAACTGTGAGAGAGATCTTGGAGTCCTGGTGGACAATCTCTTAAATACAAGCCAGCCATGTGCTGCAGCTGCCAAAAAAGCCAACACAGTGCTAGGCTGCATTAAAAAAGGGATAGAATGAAAATCACATGAAGTGTTAATACCACTTTATAATGCCTTGGTAAGGCCACACTTGGAATACTGCATCCAGTTTTGGTCATCACGGTTTAAAAAAGATGTTGAGACTCTAGAAAGAGTGAAGAGAAGAGCAACAAAGATGATCAGGGGACTGGAGGCTAAAACATATAGGGAACGGTTGCTGGAATTGGATATGTCTAGTTTAATGAAGAGAAGGACTAGGGGTGACATGATAGCAGTGTTCCAATATCTCAGGGGCTGCCCCAAAGAAGAGGGAGTCAAGCTCTTCTCCAAAGCACCTGAAGGCAGGACAAGAAGCAATGGATGAAAACTAACCAAGGAGAGAAGCAATCTAGAACTAAGGAGAAATTTCCTGACAAATAATCAGTAGAACAACCTGCCTCCAGAAGTTGTGAATGCTCCAACAACTGGAAGTTTTTAAGAAGAGACTGGACAGCCATTTGTCTGAAATGGTATAGGGTTTCCTGACTGAACAGGAGGTTGGACGATGACCTCCAAGGTCCCTTCCAACTTTATTATTGTTGTTGTTGTTGTTGTTATTTTTATTATTATAATCTATCCTAAGGCCAGACTCCCCAGCCAGGATGAAAAATTAGAATTTATTGAATTAATAATTAAATCAAAATCAGTTTCATGTAAATGAGAGATCACACTTGTAGAATTATTTGATTTTCTCAACTGCACATCCAAAATCTATGTCTCTCCTCTCCTTTGACAGGAGACTCACACATATACACACACACCAAAAGAGAGGCTGTGGACATTCAGACTGAGCAAGCACAAATAATTAATTAATGAAATGGCTCTTGAAAACTCAACTGCTCTGAAAAGCAACTGGTAAAGTGAGGTAAAAATCAGATATGAGATCCTTTAGGCAGGAATTGTTTTTCCATTTTACTGGTAAAAAGGAAAAGGCTGATGGATCACAAGCACTAGGAGACTGCAGGTGCTTCTTCTGCAATAAGGCCCGCAGGGCTTTGGGCTTTTCCTGCCAGGTGAGACTCACTAGTCTTGTTAGTTGGCATCTGCAGAGCAGAGCCTCTTCATCCGTGGAGACCCCCTGCGAATTCCTCCTGCGCCCTTTCGTAGGGAGAGCTTTCCTGGGCAGAAGAGGCTTCCCCATCCACACATTCCCCTCGACATCTGGCAGCCCCCCTCCCCAAGACTTCACACCTCCCCATGCTGCCATTGGGCTGCCTTTAGCTGCATCTTTTTTACTAACTTCCCAGGGAAAATACTCCTCCCCCCATTGACAGGCAGCTACTTTATCTTTCATCTAAGTAAGTCATTGGGACTTGAGTAAATTAGAAGGCGAAGCTCTTCTGTAAGTGCAGCAGGAGGGAAGCCTAGGAGGCCAAGCTAGGGGTAGCAAGATGGGCTTAGGCAGGGGTAGACAACCTCGGCTCTTTTATGACTCATGGACCTCAACTCCCAGAATGCTGACTCAGGAATTCTGGGAGTTGAAGTCCATGAGTCATAAAAGAGCCAAGGTTGCCTACCCCTGGGCTTGAGGAACCATTCAGAACCGCCGTTCAGCAACACAACAAACTCTGTCAGAAGCCCCGTAATAAGGCGCTCAAGAGGGACCAAAAAAGCTCAGGCACACTTACCGTTTGGTTATCTTCATACAGCTTCAAGTCATATCCACTCAGCTCCACACAGAAAATTATTGCTGTAACCCCCTCAAAACAATGGATCCACTTTTTGCGCTCGGATCTCTGCCCACCCACGTCCACCATTTTGAAAGTCAGCTCTTTGAAGGTAAACTTGTTCTCCACAATCCCTGTCGTCATGTCCCGGGAGCGCAAAATGTCCTCCACAGTGGGGATATAGTCCAAGGCAGCGATCCTTTCCAGGTCGTTCAGGTAGTAGGCAGCGTTGTCCTCCAGGTGGTACTCGTTGGACCGGCGGAAGCACTCCTGCACCCCGGGGTCAGCCCAGAGCCTCTTCATGACCCCCAGCAGCTCCAGCGTGATCTCCCCTTTGCTCTCCGCAGGGCCTGTCAAAGCAAAGAGCTGCACGGCATCGTAGGCGCGGTCGGGGTTGTGGAACTCGATTTTCAGGGACGCCAGGGCGCGGATGATGCGGGTGAGAGAGTCGATGGCATTGTAGATAATCAAGGGCTTGTATTCCTTGCAAGCCTCCAAATTAAAGCCGCCGCTGTGAATGATTTTCATTTGTTTGACAATGGTACTTTTGCCAGAGTTGCTCGTGCCCAGGAGGAGGAGCTTGATTTCCCGCCGCTGCCGTTGACTCTCAGAGCGCAGGTGGCGGTCAATCCTTCGGGACCGCCGCGCTGCCTCTTTCTCCTCTGAACTTTGCCGACATCCCATGGTACAGCGTAGGCGAGCAGGAGAGGCCACCTGAGACTCTCTGAAGAGGAGCTCCGGGAATCGGGTCTCAAGGGGACGGACAGCTGGCTCCTCTAAAATGCCCCTCCACCAGCAGCCCCGTCTCTCCCAGCTGGGGTACAGAACTGGAATGCGTTACCAGCAATTACAGTCCACCATTGCAGCAGATCTCAAGGCACTCTCGCTTGGGGAAATAGGCAGTTGCGCATTTCAGTACGGGAGGGAGTTTCCCTTTCCCGTGAAAGAGTCAGATCTCTCCCTCTCCTTGGCCTGCCCTTCTTCTCCAGCATAGTTTTGCCATCCTCTTCTGCACACAAGGAATCGATGTACGTCAGCTGGATACGCTTCGGTCTGCTATGGATGCTCCAGTTGCTCTTGCAAGTGGCCCTCAGGTGCAGACGAAGCCCTGGGAAACCGTGGTGCTGCATGCATTTGGCTTCTCGGGCAATTCTTTAGGGCCGATGTCACGTTTGGGGACAGGACTCAGTAGACTCCACCTGCAAAAAGAAGGAAAAATAAATAAACTCAATTGTTGGCTCTTTCTGCGTTCCTAAAGACCTTATTCTCCTCTTCCTGTAACCTGAATGGAAGAGGGGTAATGGTGGGACTGCCCATTGAGGAGAAGAGGATTTGTGCTGGGAATATGTGCCTAGCCCAGCAGGGCTCCTGGCCTTGCCAGCCTGATCTTTCCATTTTGTGGCAAAGCAGAAGTGTTATTCATGACCTTCCTTCCTTCCTGACCAGCTTTTCTCCATGAGGAGCACAGACAGGAGAAGAGGTAGAAGTCAAACAGTTCTGACTGGCCAAAAGCGCCTCTGGGCATAAGCAGAGCATTCTTCATATTTTGGCACTTTGCATTTTTTGGCATTTATGAATCACAGGTTGACATTTATAAATTATGATTTACAGCATCAGGCTATGCGACAAGCTGGCCAAAAGACAAACCCTCCCGATTCTGATGCTTCTTCCATCATGTAAAAGCTAGGCAAGGACAACGCAACCCGCATCTCTGCAACAGTGGGACAAATGCGAGAAGCAAGAGATTGTGATTTTTAAACAGGAAGATCTTAAGCTTTGAGAAAGACCTGCTTTTAAATAACACAACCACAATGTTAGGTGCAAAAGACCAGGTCCACATATGAAGATCCAACTGAACTGACTTATTGCTACTCATGCCCACACACAGGAATTTTCTGAACTAAGAGTTGGCACCTTCTTGGAGTGAGATAAGGGTCAACGTAATTCAAAGGAGGTTGGTTGGACTTTGTGGTTGCACAAGAATTCTAAGCTGATGCCTCTTTTGCCATTCCTTCCGCTACACGCAGATTGTTTCTTTCTCAATTCAGAATAGCCCTCCCAATCTGGCTGCCCAAGGCAGTATATTAGGACTAGGTCCAGGGCAGCTCCGCCTTCTTGCTCACCCTCCCCTTTCTGGGTTCAGTGTGCTGTTGGATTCCTCCACCCATAGGTGCTTCCAGGCCAGGATTTGACTGTGCTGCTTCCTCCTCGCAACACACAGACCTTCCTCCACACAGCCACAGTTGCTTCTTTCCATTTCCCATACACACCTGCACACATTCAGATACAAACAATTCAGAATTGCTGCTACCACCTGGAAGGGTCTCCTCATTTTCAGTTGCAGGGCCCAAGCAGGACTGGAAACCCTGATTGACTTTCACCCCATTTGTGTATCACACTGACTATGGTTGGGATTTAGCAAGATCAAATGACAGAATGTAAAGATTTTAGTTTGAAGGCCATCTGGTCCAATCCGTTCCTACAGCATCGCCAACAAAGGGCCACCCAGCACCTGTTCAAAGCCTTCTATCAAAGAAGCATCATCACCTTCTGTCAGCCCTCCTAGCTAACCAGACAGGAAGCACAACCTGATGAGCTGAAGCTCCTTTACTGTAAGGCTGCATTAACAAAATCTTGCAAGTCTGAAGACAGAAACTTCCCTCGGCCACAAAAGTACTTGATCCATTAGTGCAGATCCATTTCTAAGTTTCTTCCTCTGTCCGTTTAGCCACTTAGGGACTCTGGCCTCTCTTGCCTGGTTGCTTCCTAGGCAGCTTCTCTTCCCCTCGTCCCCCAAGGTCACCCACACAGCCCATTACACCTCCCAAGGCAATCTGTTCCATACTGAACAGCTCAATTAGGATTTTTTTTTCTGAAACCAAAATCTATTTCTGTGTAGTTTAAATCTATTGTCCTCTCTTCTGCAAGAACCTGGAAGACTGCTGCTCCATCTTCTACTCAAGGCCATTCCTGGCCTTCCCCCAATTAAGCCTATGGGATGCCTCCAACTGTTCCTCTTCCTTTTCCTCCTTCCAGCTACTGTATCATCTTGGTGGTCCCCTCTGGACACCCTCTAGTGTGGAGAGCGTTCTTCCCAGAATGAACTGCACACAGCATACTAAGTACAGTCTGCCCAAGGCAGAGAGAGAAGAACTAGGACTACCCTTGATCTTAGAACAGAATAATAGAAAAATGGGGTTGGAAGGGAGCCAGGACTACACTTGTTATCATTGGGGCTGTGTCACCCTGGTGATTTGCCTTGTACTGCTGACCAAGATGGCTCCCCTCAGCCGCTGTTCACGTCTGTGATTATTCCTTGCCACCTGAAGGACTTTCCATCTGTCCCTGTTGAATACATCTTGCCAATTTCTTCCCACTGTTTGTGCTTCTCCAGATTCCCCTGAATATTTATACCACCCTATAGTATTTTGCTATCTCTATCTTTGTGTCAGCGGCAATTTTTACAGTATTTTCTAAGTGTTGACTCCTGGCAACTATCCAGACAAATCCCTGCAGTTTTCCTGGCAAGGTTTTTTGGCAGTGGTTTGCCATTTCCTTCTTCCTAAGGGAAGGACTGGCCCAAGGTCACCCGGCTGGCTTTGTGCCTAAGGCAGGACTAGAACTCCCAGTTCTGCCGATCCAGCCCCATTCCTGGCGTGGTGACCCCCCCATCCCTCACTAGAGGTTGAGCAGCACAGCACCTAGAAGAGCGCCTCGTTTCATGCCACGCCCCACTTCCTCCAGCCTGACCCAGAGCCCGGGGCCCGCTAGGTGCCGCTGGCTCTGTGTCCCTCCAAGGACAGCCCTGTCCAGGCCACGCCTGGTCTTTGCTCTACCAGACTCTCCCGGAAGAAGCTGCCAGATGCTTTCTGGGTTCATTCCCGTGGTCAACTATACTGATTTTGCTACTAAAAATGAGGTCAGTTGAGCAACATTGATCCATGGTTAATGAGCTCCTCATTCCCCTCTTACTGAAGAGAAGAACAACAGCTGCCCTTGCTCAGTCACCTGGCATTGGACCATCCTCCATGATGCATGAACCCCACCCTTATATGATAAAAATCCTGACTTGTAGTTTATGGCAAAGTATGACTAACAGCTTTTAATAAATCCTGGTTAAAAGCAGGGTGCTCAAAATGGGGTTCCCCACAGACCTTGAGATCTTGGGTGTGGCCCAGTGCCCCTTCTAAAATGCCCCCAGAATATATGGGAATAAAATTACAAATAGATTTCATTCACAACAACTCCATTTTCACACCGACCCCCTTTCCTCAGTGACACCTATGCCCTAGACACTGGAATGCAGAGGAGAGCAAGAGGCTAGACCAGGGGTCCCCATCCCACGGTCCATGGACCGGTATCGGGTCACGGCACGCCAGCAACCAGTCTGCACAAACAAGCAAAGCCCCATCCGTGGGATGCAGGCAGCAGACAAAACCACGCACTCTCCGGTCCGTGGAAAAACCTTTCTCCACGGAACCGGTTTGGGGACCTCTGGGCTAGACCATAGGAAGAACAGTTGAGGGAACTAGGTATGTCTAGCCTCTACAAGAAAAGCATTAGGGGAGGCATGATAGCTGTCTTCTAGTAATTGAAGGCCTGTCACAGAGAAGAGGGGGGGGTCAACCTATTTTCCAAAGCACTTGAGGGCAGCACAAGAAATAACAGATGGAACTTATTCAAGGAGAGATTCAGCCTAGGAGAAAATTCCTGACAGCAGGTACAATTAACCAGTGGAACAGTTTGCCTCGAGAAGTTAGAGGTTCTCCATCACTGGAGGTTTTTTAAAAAAGACTGGACAGCCATTGATTGGTCTGTAATAATAGCTGACTCAGCCTTCTACCCTTCTGAAGACTGAAATGAGGACCCAGATTGTTGGGGGCAATATGTGGACATTATAAACCGCTCAGAAAGTGCTGCACAATGGCGCAGTATATAAGTCTAAGTACTATTGCTATATTTGTTTAAAAGATGTTTGCTAAACCTAAGATTTGAAATAAATATAACTTTTAAAAATTATTAGCTTTAGAGAAAAACAAAATAACCCATGGGAAACACTCATCTTTTTTAATGTTGTTTGCTTATTTATTTATTCAATTTATATACTGCTGCAAAGCTTGCAGAGGTTTACAAGAAATACAAAAAAAATAAACATCGGTGTGATTAAAACAAGAAAAATTGACTAAATCCTAAAAACAACCACCACCATTATAGCAAAACAAGAAAAAAACAGAAAGCAAAGTTAATCTTGGTGCAGCAGGCAAGCATCACCTGAAGCTTCCGTTTTTAATGACCCCCTTGAAAATTCTCAGGAAGGGGCAGCAATTCCACAGCACACACCACCCCCCATTGAGAAGCAGCACATCCGATGTTATTTAACAGACAGGCCCTTACATTTCAGCCAGGTGTAATTTCTGAGGACAGTCCTGGGTAAGGCTCCAGGCAGGATCTCTGGGCCTGGGGGAAGGAGGCTGTGAATTACCATAGCCAGGTCAAGTAAGGATCTTTCCCCTCCATCTGTCCTATTCCCAAACAGCAGCATCGTTTCCCCTTTTCTGCAACACGCATTTCCTCCATGCTGCAGAACGCACTTAGTGAAGCGCTTGAGACACTCGGCTCTGTAACAGTCCAGCAAAGCTTCCCGAATCCCCCCCCCAGGGGCAGTGCCTGCACTTGCCTTCACCTGCTGGGTCCTCCCGTTCTCTAGAGAGGAAGGGTCCCGGCAGCATCATCCAGATGGGAGTACAGCAGGACCTTTCATCTGGAGAAGCTGGTCTCTCCGCAGCAAGATTAGTTACTTCGTCCTTTTACTTCGAAGAGACTGAAGTAAGCAGAATTTGCTCAGAACTTGTGCGCCAGTGACAGGCACTTCATAGGATCAGTAATTGCTCTGTTTATTTATTTATGAACCAATCTTTTATATCACCTCAATTACAAGTGACTCTAAGCAGTGAATATTCACTCTCAGTAGTGAACACTAGCACTGATCATGTTGATTAGTTTGAGTAGTGAAATGTCTGCAAGAAAACAAGTTCTGAGAGCACCAAGGAGCCCTCATAGCAAATATTTTCATATATATTGTTAAGTGTGAAAGTAGTTAATAATAAAGAGAAAAATAGTGAAAAACTAAAGGAATCAAGATGCCCTACGTAAACAACATCAAGAGTCTGGGGAAGCCAATCATTCTGGATATCCTCCAAGTTGACTTCCTCAAGCTCATTGAAGTCAAGAAGAAGGTCAGAAGTGAATACATCATGAAACTTAAGATCTTAAAGTCCAAACTCAGTGAAGGAAATGCCATCAAGGCAATTAACAGCTGGGCAATTCCTGTCATTGGATACACAGCTGGAACAGTGGCTGGACTCAAGCAGAACTAAAAGGCTTGGATAGGAAGAGCAGAAAAATAATGGCAATGAATCATGCCCTTCATCAATGCAGCAATGTTGACAGACTCTACTTACCAAGGAAAAATAGGTGGGTGTGAAATGTTGCAAGTACATCAGATGGCTGAAGAAGGAAAAGGGCATTGGAAGAATATCTGAAGGACAGAGAAGAGGATGTACTGAAGCTAGTATACCAGGTTGGCTTACTAAGTAGTGGAGAGACCACACTGGCTTACTTGAAAGACCAAATGAAGAATAAAAATGAGAAACGGCAAGACAAGCTATTACATGGCCAGTGCATTAAAAATAGCAGGCAAAGCAGATAACAACAAGACCTTGCAATAGCTAAGAGCAGGAAAGTTGAAGAAAGAGACAGAGGGGCTGCGCAAGACCAAGCCTTAAGAAAAAATACATACGAAGCCCGAATTGAGAAGACAGCAGCAAATAGAAGCGATACCTCTGCAAAGAAGCTGAAGAAACAGGGGCCCCCCTGGTTAGCTGCTGCAGGAAGATTGCCCAGACTGACTACAAGCAACGGCATGGCAAAATAGCAACAGTGGTGCATTGGAAGATCTGCAAGCCAGAACTGGTGGGACCACAAAATAGAGAAAGTCATAAAAAATGAAGAAGTTAAAATGCTCTGGGACTTTAGAATTCAAACAGATAAGTACCTGCTACATAACACCCCAGGTGTAACAATTGTTGGTAAGAAAAAGAAGTGGTGGACATTGCAGTGCCTGGTGAGGGCAGAATAAAAGAAAACGAATTGGAGAAAACACAAAATACAAAACCTGCAAAGAGAAGTAGAACAATTGTGCCACTAATAGAAGCCTTGGGTGCAATCCCAAAACGACTGCAGCACCACTTGAACATGACCGGCATTGACAAAATCTCCATCCATCAGTTGCAAAAGGCAGTTTGACTTGGAATGGCCTCCATCAGGCGTGTCCAACCCATAGCCCAGGATAGCTAATAACGCAGCCCCACAAGATAATAAAAATTAGAAAATCAGAAGACAGTGAATCCTACTCCCACCTTAGCCATGAAGGCCAACTCTCTTAGCCCAGCCCACCTTGCAGGGTTGTTGTGGGGAAAATAGGACAAGGAAGATGTACTGGATATGTACACCGCCTTGAGTTATTTATAAAAGGAATAAAGGTGGAATAAAAAAGTTTTTTAAAATGCCTGCAACACAAACAGCTGCAGTTAATAACAGCATTTCTCGCTCAGACAACAGTCCTATCCCCTGAAGGTCTTTGAGATTTAAAAAAAAATTAACACATTTGGGGAAGAAGGAGTGAATCTGAATTATAGAAGAGGAACTCTTGCAGAAAAGGTTTTCTGCTCCGCCTCCTGTCAGCTACCCCAGAGGAGCAGGCCTTCAAGGGCACCCTATTCCCCAGGCACTGGAAGGAACCGAGGATCTTCTTGAACCCCCCCATCCCAGCAAACGTTTCTAACCCTGGCAAACAGCTTTTATCTCCAGTCTTGTCTCTAAAAGCTTGTGGCTTATTTTAGAGAAGCCAGCTTCTCTGGTGCATATAGATAGCATGGCTGGCTCAGGAATTCTGGGAGTTGAAGTCCACAGGTTATAAAGGGGCCATAGTTGACCACTCCTGTACCAGACCATAGTACATAAATATGTGTATTATGGGTGTGTATATATACATGTGTGCTGCTGAGTAAGCAATACTTCAGATCCCACCTCCCCCCCATGCTGCCCACACCCTCCCCTTTTTATGTTTTAACTGCATATGTAACTGTAAGCTGCCCAGAGTTACCCCATGGTAAGATGGGCGGACAATAAATTTTATAAATAAATTTGATGACAGAGAGAAAATAAATATCTGTTCTGCCTTGCAAAAATGCCAACTTTTCCAGGAGTGACATTCATATTTTGACCTCCCATTTCCAGCAGCAAGCACCTCATATAGCATGATGTAGAAGGTGCCTTCTTCGCTAACTAGAAACTCAAGAGATTCGTACTTAAAGATAGCCCAGGTACCAAGCTGGTGTCCTGCCACCTGCCTCTCAAAGTAGGGCACCCAGCTGGATCCTCCTGGGTGCAGCAAATACAAAGGCAGGCGGAATCGGACAAATTAGCAGTTAGCTCAGTTCATCCAAATCCTCCCACCCAGACATAAAATTGTCATTTTGCCCTAAGGTGTGTGTTTTGTGAAAAAAAGAGGAGCCGGATCCTGTGTGTAGCAATAGCGTTGCAGCTCCAGGCTGCCTCTGGAACAACCTCATGAAGATCCCCCTGCAACGGGGATGAAGGCCATGGCTTCAGTTTTGTACTTTGACTTATTTATCCTTACAAGCCAGATGTTGTAACTGTCAAAGAGAAGACATAAAATACCAATGCAAAGTTAACCCACCTGTCACAGTTACTGTTTTTAAGCCAGGTCTCGCCCAGTCTGTAATTTTACCTTTGATTTTTCCTGCCTAAATCTAAAACTTTGCTTTTCTCCACATTAAAACTCATTTTATTGGATAGGGCCCATTGTTCAAGTTTGTCAAGATCTTTTTGGATCCTGAGTTTGTCTTCTGGGGTGTTGGCTACTCCTGCCAGTTTGGTGTCATCTGCGCATTTGATGAGTTCCCCTTCAATTCCCTCATCTAATTCATTGATGAAGATATTGAAGAGTGCCTAAGAGGGATCCTTGTGGTACCCCACTGCTTACTTCTCTCCATGTGAATGTAGTGCCGTTGAGGACTACTTGTTGAGTACGGTTTGCCAGCCAGCTACAGATCCATCTGGTGGTGATGTTGTCTATTCCACCTTTTTCTAGCTTACCAAGGAGTAGGTTGTGGTCTACCTTATCAAATGCCTTACTGAAATCTAAGTGTACTACATCCACAGTATTTCGCTGGTCTACTAGTTTAGTCACTTTGTTGAAGAATGAAATAAGATTGGTTTGGCATGATCTGTTTTTGACAAACCCGTGCTGGCTACTAGTCACGACTTTGTTTGCTTCTAGTTGTTTGCACATCTGTTTTTTGATTATCTTTTCTAGGAACTTCCCATGTATTGATATTAAACCAATGGTCTATAGTTTCCTGGGTCCATTTTTTTCCCTTTCTTAAAGATGGGGACCACATCAGCCCTTTTCCAATCCTCTACTAACTCTACCACCAGATCAGATCATAACATCCCAGGACAAAATCAGTAAGTCAGCCAAAAAATAAGGGTGGATAGTGAATAAATCTCAGATACACCTTCAGAAACTTTAGTTAACCCAATCAGAATCTGTAAGAAGAAAACAAAGTAAGTAATATTGCAGCTAACATTCAGACTTTAAGTTAAACTTAGATATAAATGCTAAAGCCCAAATTTCAGATATGGCACAATTCCATGTATAAAGAAGCTGTGGCCTAACAAGGCTTCTTTCTATGGCTTTCTGACTGCAAGAGAGATCAGCAATCTCTCACAAGTGATTTACTTGCCTCCCACACTAGAGTTAAGTAAGTTTCAGAAATTAAGTTAGCCTGGAAAAAACTCTCTTCAGAAAAATACTTCATTTTCTCCATATATTTGATTCAGGATCTGTTCATTTTTTTCTATCTAAATTCAGTAAAAAAATTGTCTTGAGGAAAAACAATTTTACTGTTTTACAAATAGTTTGTGTAGCAGTTGTTTTCCTCATACTCTCCAGAAATTTATCCCATCAATTTTTAGAACTTTCAAAAATTCATCCATATCAAGTAGTTTTCTAGAGTTTCCTTACCAAATTCTTCTGGTGTGTGCTTAAATTTCAGGTTGTTTGCACACAGCTTGCTTTCTAGAAATTCTACCTTGGCTTCCATTTTACTTTTGTCTGGAGAGATCTTTGAGTAAATATGCCTCTGAAGTTTCATCCTTTAAGCTTTCTTCAGAAATACAACTTGGGTTGTTAAGTCTATAATATCTATCAACTATTTTTTTTCTAGAAAATAATGAAATTTACTTGAATTTCCTGTTTACTGAAATAATTTAGAAAGATTACCTTTTAGAACTTACATCTCTTATTTAAAGAACTGTCAGAATTGTGGAAAACAAATTAAGACATCCTGCTGGTGTCCCTCTATCTTAGAAGTCTTTAGCTTTCTTTTAGACACTCTTGAAAAATAACAAAGCAATTCCAACTGATCAGAGTGAAAAATTGATAAAAGATCATTGATAAATAACACCAAAAAAGAAAAGCCACATTTCTAAACATAGCCGAAATTCCCAATTTAGAATGAATCACTGCCAAGTTAATGTGCAAAATTGGGCTGCAAGAGGCTTTGCCCAATAATTTTCCAGTTTTATTTGTAAACTGCCATGAGCCCATTCAATCTGGTAGTATACAAATAAAATAATAATTAAATAATTAACTGAAACCCTGGTTTCACAAACAGGTAGACAAAATTCCCTGTTAATATACCAGGGGAAATTATCCACAGCTGGTTCTGTAGCATTTAGAATAAAAAAGGATTTCTGTTAATAAGTTACAGATGTTAGACTATCTTTCCATTTCCCAGAAAGAAAATCCATTTTGAATAGTAAATATCATTTCAAGTGAGCCCTGGAAAAGCTGGATTAGAACTGCACCATTTATTTATTTATTTTATTTATTTATTGCATTTATATACCGCCCTTTCCCTGAGGACTCAGGGCGGTTTACAGGGAGTTAAAAAACAACCATACAAAAGTTAAAACCCAATTTAAAAAATATTAAATCAACCCTGTACTATTAAAACCCCCAATTAAAATGAATATCTCCTCAGCCTGGGCCCGAGAGCTCAAAGAGCCAGGTCTTCAGGCCCCGGCGGAATGATCGGAGGTCGGGGGCAGTCCTCAGCTCCACCGGCAGCTGGTTCCAGAGGGCAGGCGCCCCCACTGAGAAGGCCCTATCCCTGGGTGTCACCCGCCGGCAATCTCTTACCGGCGGGACCCTGAGCAGACCCTCCCTGTGGGAGCGCACTGGGCGAAGGGCGTTTGATGCCGGCAGCAGGTGTTCCCTCAAATTTAATTACAGACCGCCTTCTTGTGATTCAGCGTTGCCTTATGGAAGGGGGGAAACGAGAGCTTTGCACCCACCTCTCTCTTTTGGCTATAAATGGAGCCAGAATTGCTACCACCTCTGTGCTCAGAGATGAGACAAACAGCAGGAGGCACCTGAGGTGGCAGATCACCAGCTGCTTTTTAAAACACCCAGCCATTAAGAAGGTCTGCCCCAGAGGCCAGAATAACTTTGGGTTGTCCTACACCCACTTTAAACTTTCCAAAACCAGATGAGGTCATTTCACCTGGATTCAGAGAATCCCTGAAGGTCCAAAGGTAATGTCTGGATGCAGAGTGGGCTGAGGGTAGGAGAGGAGACTCAACTCTGGGGCAGGTTAGAAGTGTTTCCTGGTAAAGCAAGGCACTTTGTTCTTCAGAACTGAGTTGGGTGCCTTCCGATGGGCAAGTGGCATCACTCAAGAGTGGCACAAAACTGACCCTGTCACTCCAGGCCCAGGTGAGGGCACCTTCATCATCACTGTGGGGTCCTTAGTGGTCTCTGAGCTTGACTGTTTTCTTGCAGGTGTTTCACGATCCAACTAGATAACATCATCAGTGTTTGGGGAGTGGGATTTGCACCGATGATGTTACCTAGTTGGGTCGTGAAAGTCTGCAAGAAAACAACCAAACCAAGGACCCCAACCCATTTCAACCTTAGTTATAAATATTCTCTTTTATTGGTACCGTAACTGTGGCCATTCTTAGGCAGAGACGGCCGAGCCTCACTTGCATTCCGCATGGGATCACCTGCATGCATGTAAAATGCTAGCTGCCACAGAGCACTGCTACTTCAAATTCGCTCATGGGCAGAGGTTTTCTGGAAAGCAGGAAAGGGAGAGGATGCCTCTTCCCAACCGGCACGATTTGCAGCCACAGCCCTCTGGGCTATGCCACAGCTCCCGGATCATCACCTGGTGTCCACCGGCAAAGGATGCCCCCTGCCGTGAGCTCCACTCCCACATCTGACTCTCTTGCAAATCAGGCTGAAGGCAGGGCTGGATCCTGGAGGAAGGCAGCTACCTCCCCTGGAACCCACGCAGTGGGTACTAACCAGAGAAGCAGACAGGCTATATATGCCATAAAAACTCAAACCAGCTCACTGTTTCTTCTTGCCATGCCTTTTTATGGAACCTGTTTAATCAGAAGTACCTAGATTTGTTCCAATGATAATTCAGTTGTTATTACAGGAACTTATTCAAATCACTGCTACAGCTTTTCAGTTCTATCAAGGCTGCCTCTTTCAGAGGCCCAAAGAAGCACATCAGCTGAATTTCCCTTTCTCAGACCTGCAGAATTAAAAGAATTTATACAAGTAGAATCCTTTGGAGGGAGACTGTCAGTGACGCAAACGCATATTTAAATTAAGGCTCTGTCGCACGGCTTTTACCTGGCTAGATTACAAGAATGAAAGAGGAACAAAGAGCAGTTGAGTTTTCTGCTGAAAATAAGGCTACTTGATAGCACAGCTGGCATTTTTTACATTCTCTCACAGCTAAGAATGGACAAAATATGGGCAGACTCCAGAAGGAAGTCCACACAGTCTTGCACCAGAAGGTAAGACAAGAAAAAAGGTTGGAAACTGATCAAAGAGAGAAGCAACCTGGAATTAAGGAGAAGCTTCCTAACAGTGAGGACAATTAACCAGTGGAACAGCTTTGCCTCCAGACGTTGTGGGTGCTTCATCACTGGAGGACTTTTAAAAGAGAGTGGACAGCCACTTGTCGGAAATGATATAGGGACTCCTGCTTGAGCAGGGGGCTGGACTACATGACCTCCACTATTCTGATTATTATACAGTCCTCATCAGCTTCCCATTCAGTCCGATGGCCCCAGGTCATCCACCTCCTGAGCTATGATGCCGTTTTGCCTAACTGGCTGAAACCTCTGCAGTTCAGTTTCCTATCAGGTATTGGGATGAGCATGGACTGCCCTGAGGAGGAATCCTTACCTCCCATAACAATCAACCATCTACAAAACCAACCAGTTGGTTGGAACCACATTGATGCTAACCGATAGATGATGGCATGCCGGCAGAGGCCAAGAATGGGAAACTGCCTACTTTGTCCCTCCAGCCCTTGATGCCTCATATATATATATATACAGGCTCTCCGCTTGGACTGCCCTAAGGAGGAATCCCTACTTTCCGTAATAATCAACCAACCATCCACAAAACCAAGTGGAAACACAGAAGACATCAGAGAAGGGCCCCCTCCACAAATTGGAAGCATGTTGATGCTAACTGAGAGGCAACGGTGTACAGCCAAAAATGGGAAGCCTTGCCCACTCTGGCCCTCCGTCCGTGGTGCCCCAGGCATGCAGGCTCTCCAGGTGGAACTGGTTTGCCCTGGTTTAAAATTTGCCCTTTCCCTACTTTTTCCTTGGAGACTGAAGAGGAAGACTTCTGGTCTGCCTGCGGTTGGCAGAGTGGCGGATGGACTCTGTTCTCATCTCTTATAGCCCTCCCACTTCAGCATTACGAATCGTCTAATATTTCTTTAAGTTCGTGGTTTTTCAGAGATTCATTATTGTCTATTTTGGGAGTTGGGATGCTGATATGGCACATCAAGCACTGTTGGGCTACTTTTAGAAAACTCTAAATGAAAACTGCAACTCACTGGAACCAGTGCTAATTTCATATGGCAGAAATGGTTATTCTCTGAAAAAACAACTCATTGCGTTGGGAAATCAGATTATACTTTGTTGATATTTGCTTTCTGGTTTTTTTTTTACACTTTTCAGTCATTAAAGGTTTGGTGATTTTTCTCCACCGCATCTTGGTAAAGGTATCTTTTAATTGCACTTATATGTTATGTCAAAGGGTTCAGGTTTTTAAATATAACTGGGATCGTAATTTGCTTTTGGATGTCACATGGGATAAAATATCCTGAGTGGTCTGGACCAGCCATTGCAACCTTGGACAGATCATTTTTACGTTTCTACAATTTCATACCCAGCCTGAAGGATTTAAGCACATATGCAGGATTTAAAGCTGCCGTCCCTCACTTCAATCTTAGATTCAAAACCATGTAAACAGAATATTCACCTATGACTTCATCTACATATTGCTGTCTGAGCCACTGCATATTTATCACTTCCAGCGAGGCCTCTGAGGCTCTCTCCCCAGTACGTGTGCAGGGAATCATACGTTATACCCGCTTGCTTTATATTTGTGGCTCTGTACAGTGAAAACCATTCATCAACACCGGATTTTATTAACACAGCAACTACCCTAATGGCCACATGGTCCTAGGGCAGCGGTTGCCTGCCAGACCCTTCAAATGAGTCTCAAGCTGCCTGGGGGTGAATAACCAGGAGGGTCAACTCTCCTTTCCCCAGGAGGAGGCTTCAAAATCAGATGCCACTTAAGGCCTCTTCCTCCTCCAGGGTTTTCCCAGCTCATCCCGTGCCTGTTGGGTGTTACTCTCAAGCCTAGGAGAGATCTGGGCTTGCACGGATCCTTCTTTTCCCAAGAAATCCAAGCCAACCTGGGCCACCAACTGGAGACGCCACCAGACCCTCCTGCTCCATTAGGATCCTGGCCGCCCTTGGGCACTGCAGGGACCGGCTCTGCTTCCTTAGGCCCTTCCCAAGAGAAAGCCCGGCCGCACCTGACGACTGCCTGCTGCCTTTAAACCCACCGCGGCCGAGCCTCAAATGACGCCCGACGCCCTAAAGCAGAAGAAACGAGCGCCCTTCGCGCAAACGTGGCCGGCTGGCACTGACCGCGGCCCCAGGGAGAAACCGCCCAGCCTCGCCGATTCTGCCCGGCCGGACCAGCCTCTCCCAGCATCGTCTCTGCCTTCCTCCGGAGCTGCCCGAGGGCTCCTTCCTCCGCTGCGCTGGCAAAGGCGGCGGGGGCCGAGACGGGAAGGCCCCCGGTTAGCTCTGCCCTGCAGGGTCGCCGTTTCCTCACCCCCCCCCCAACCCGCGCCCAAAGCCTCCGCTGGCCCCGCGGTTCGCTGGACGGACCCGCGGCCCCGGCGAGGACTCGGTTGCGAGGCCGTGCCCGCCCCGGCGCCCTCCGGCTCCCCCCGCCCGCGGCCGCCGCTCCAGACACCCCAGCCGCCCCGCGGAGCCCATCCGCCGCCTCCCCTGCCCGCCAAGCAGCCCCCGCCGCGGCGAACTCCCGGGCGACGCCCCCGACCGCGCTCGGGGACTGGCCGGAGGCGGCCCCGCCGGGAAGGGCGCTGCGGCAGCGGCGGCGGCGGGAGCCGCGAGCGGGCGGGCTGCGCAGGGCTGGGCGGGGGCGCGCGCTCCTCCGCGGGGTCTGCCGGGCTCCCCGCCGCCCCTTCCCGCAGGAGGCGGCCGCCGCCCCGCCGCTTCCGGAGAGGCGCCCGCAGCGACACACGGCGGGGCCGGCGGGGGCCGCGCGGGGCGGCGGGAGCGGCGGGGCGCCTCCCGGGGAAGGAGCCGCTCCGGCGCCGGAGGGACGGGGAGGCAGCGCGGCCGGCACTCACCTCCTGGCGGCGGCGGGGCGGGCAGACTCTGCCGCGGCGCTTGGGCGAAGCCGGCGCTCCCATCGGCGGCGCCCCGCGACGGCCCGCAGGCGGCAGAGGCAGGAAGCGGCCGGCCGCTGCCCGCGCCCAGCAGGGACGGACGGGCCTCTCCCTCCACCGGCCTCCCCGCCGCCGCCCGCCCGCCCGCCCGCCTGGCCGCTTCCCCGCAGCCGCACGGCAGAGCCGGCCACGCTCCGGAGCCTCGGGCGGGGGAGGCGGGCGCGCCGCAGAGGCTCCGCGGCCCGGATTGGTCGCCCGGCCCCGGATCGGCGTCGGCACGCGCCAATGGCGCGGCGCGCCGGGGAAGGGGCGGGTCCGCGGCCGCGGGAGCCCCCTTAGCTCGGCCCGGCCGTCGCGCCGCTGCCTCGCGGGCCGCCCCCGCCGGTCCCCACGCGCGACGCCCGGGGAGCCTGGCCGCGGGGCGACCCGGGCGGCCTCCCGTCGTTCAGCCGCGGCGTCGGGCGTCCCCCGGGCGCAATCGGGGGCTTCTGGCCGCGGTCCGCCGCCGGACCCGCCTGCAGGACGAGCGCCCGAAAGGGAGGGGGCGCGTCGGGGAGCGGCGGTTGGCCGGGCTCCAGGATCCCGGGCCCCCCGGAGCGGCGGGGTTGCCTTTCCAGCCGAGCCTGGTCCGAGGCGCGCCCGAGCCTTCCGCCGGCCCTGCGGGGAGGCAGACGGAGCGGCCGGGCCCCCAGATCAGCCCGCTCCGGGCCCTCCGCCTTCCCCGCTCTCCGTGGGGGCCGCCTCGCTCCTGAGCCCTCGGGCGGCTTTTGGTTTTCCTGGCCAAGGCGGGGATGGATCCGAGAACCGCCTCTCGCCTCCTGGCCCAGCCCGAGGAGCCATCGGCTCTTCCGTGCCCTATTAATCGACTACGCGTATAATTCTCTCGGCCACGGGCCAACTGAAAAGGGAACTAACCGAAGGGATAGAGCGGAGCCTAAGCGATTGCCATCTGCTCTTCAAGCAAGGCAAGATTGTGTCCGACAAAGGAGAGCGCTCCTTGGCAGTCTTGGAGGGACGAGCCGGGCTACCAGGCCTGGGCCTTGGAAAGAGCAGCCCCCTCCGCCCCAGCGACTGGGTGGTTCCGTTTCAGCTCACGACCGGGTGTCGAGCCGTACCTGGGTCACCACAAATGATCGATGGAGGCTGCTGCTTGCAGGAAGGCAGTTGGGTGGAGGGGAGGAGGGTGAAATGCCAGGGATGCCCGAACGAGGCTACAGGCCCGTGGAAGGATGAGTTTCTCAAGAAGCAGACAAAGGATGCGGAAAACAAGAAGACTAAATTACGGGTTGTCCTCGATTTACAACTGGTCGCTTAGCAACCCTTCACAGTTACAACAGCGCCCCCAAAATCTAGTTAGAACCCAGTTCCGAAATTAACAAATCATTACTTTATTATTCTCTCTTCCATTGCGGTTACTTTTCAAGAAGAAAAGCCAGTTTTATCATACAGACTTTTTATGTAGGACGTACAGATCTCCTAAAGGTGATGGTGCAAGGGAAGTTTGTTGTTGTTAGTTGCGAAGTCGTGTCCGACCCATCGCGACCCCATGGACAACGTTCCTCCAGGCCTTCCTGTCCTCTACCATCTTCTGGAGTCCATTTAAGCTCACGCCTCCTGCTTCAGTGACTCCATCCAGCCACCTCATTCTCTGTCGTCCCCTTCTTCTCTTGCTCTCAATCTTTCCCAACTTTAGGCTCTTCTCCAGTGACTCCTTCCTTCTCATTAGGTGGCCAAAGTATTTGAGTTTCAGCTTCAGGATCTGGCCTTCTAAAGAGCAGTCAGGGTTGATCTCCTCTAGGACCGACCGGTTTGATCGCTTTGCAGTCCAAGGGACTCGCAGGAGTCTTCTCCAGCACCATAGTTCAAAGGCTTCAATTCTTTGGCGCTCAGCCTTTCTTATGGTCCAACTTTCACTGCCGTACATTGCAACTGGGAAGACCATAGCCTTGACTATACGCACTTTTGTTGACAGGGTGATGTCTCTGCTTTTTAGTGTGCTGTCTAGATTTGCCATGGCTTTCCTCCCAAGGAGCAAGCGTCTTTTAATTTCTTGGCTACGGTCCCCATCTGCAGTGATCTTGGAGCCCAGGAAAATAAAATCTGTCACTACCTCCATTTCTTCCCCATCTATTTGCCAGGAATTGAGAGGGCCAGATGCCATGATCTTGGCTTTCTTAATGTTTAGTTTCAACCCACGTTTTGCACTCTCCTTCTTCACTCGCAACAAGAGGCTCTTTAGTTCCTCTTCACTTTCTGCCATTAGAGTGGCAGGGAAGTTTAGGAAGGCGGCATAGTGTAACACGGTGTCAAACTCAATTTCATTGAGGGCCGCGTCAGCATTGCGGTTGCCCTCAAGGGGCCTGGTGAGTGTGGCATGGGTGGGCGTGGCCTACTGGGTGGGCGTGGCTAGAGTGGGTATGGCCTACTGGGTGGGCGTGGCCAGCTCTACATCGTTGGCATCAAGGGTGCCTCTAGGGGCCTGGGCAGGAGTGGGACAGATCTGAGGGTCTCTGGCAGAAGGAGGGTCTCTGGGCTAGGGCCAAGGCAGTGGGGGCCGTTCCTTCACTGTTTCCAGGATGGCTTCGGGGGCCACATGAAACCACTTCGCAGGCCGGATCCGGCCCCCGGGCCTTGCATTTGACATGTCTGGTGTAACAGGTGTGCAAAGGGAGGAGGGGTCTTCTCTGAACCCCCTTCGTGCTTCTGTTCAGACAGGCTCCACTTTTGCTGTAATAGAGTTGCAAGTGATTAATTCTTAACTACAGCGCTTTGTTTTTAAATTTGCTTCCAACTTTACAATTCTGCATTTTATCTATTGGTTATTGTGATTAACTGCCGTGGACAGCATTTCCAGTACAAAGGCAGAATAGAAAATGAGCAAATAAATAGAATAAAGAAAATGAAAGTCCTTTCACTGGACTTGAGGAGCAGGGATGGAGGGGAAACCAAGCAAAGTCCTTCAGTCAGCACCTCATGGAAGGGCAGCATCTGTCTCAGGGAAAGGAGCTGAGGTCCGCTGGCTTCAGAAGGAGGAGGAGGGGGAGTGAGGCTACCAGCAGCTGTAGCCCCTGTGGAGCTTCTGCGTTCCTGGGTAGTCTGCCACAAACACCAGTGACAATGGGAGCGCCAGGTGGTGGCTGTCACTCTGTCCTCTTGCCTGTCGTGCAGAAGGGCGGGCTTGCTTATCCCCATAGGACTGCCCCCCTAACTTGAGTTTTGGGGAATCTACCCAGAGGTTTCCATAGCACTTTTTAAGCAGTGCTTACTGTTAAAGAAAGAAAGGTCAACATTGTGTTAAACACGATAAAAGCAGGTTTCAGCACCAAGAGTAGTATATGAAGTTCTTGGAAAGGTATATTTTGGGAATGCTGCTATTCCAAGGACAGCTGCCCTCCCTTGCATTTAATTATCCCTCCGATTTAAGATTCCGGGATCGGGATGTGGTCTTGAGGGACCTAGGATGGTTTTAATCCAGCTACAGCGAATACTCCTGTTCCAAGCACGGCAAATGTGGACTCGGCACGTCTGACTAATCTCGCTTGATTATTAGCCTCGTATGTTCTTTTAGCAAGTCACCATTCATAATTTAATCAGCATCTCATCTTCCGTTAGTCATTTTTATTCTAAAAACAAAACAGGCTCATAATCTTGTAAGTCTTTCCTCACACTATTTCTCTTTACAATTTGAAAATACAGGACCAAAGCTAAACTTATCTTTGACTAAGTGTGCCAAGGAGAAGCCCCAGAAATGACAGAAATGTTTGTGCCAGATGAATTTGCATTCCAGCATTTTTCACATCCTCCTCACTGTTTGCAATGCCCATTGGGTCTGGCACCTTTTGCTGTCTTGCCTTCTTTCCTTTCCATTTCCTTTCCTTTCCCTTTCCTTCTTTCCTTTCCTTTCCTTCTTTCCTTTCCCTTTCCTTTCCCTTCCCTTCCTTTTCTTACCTTCCTAACCTACCTCCCATTTCCTTCCTCCCTCCCTCCCTCCTTTCCAGTCTGCCCGCTGACCTTCCCACGTCAGCATTAAGAGAGGCCTCCTTCCAGATGCCTAGGGCCGGTTCTACCCTTGGCCATCAGCATTCAGGCCCAGCTCTGGCAGAATCTGCGGCGCCTCCTAAGCGCTGATTTCCACCAGGAATGGTCAACCTATGGGAGATGCCTCCCGGGAAGTGCCTGCAGAGTTTCCGTGGTTGCTTTCTTCTCTTTGGCAGCCGTGGCAGATACAGTCCCATATTTCAGGTCAGGCATCATTTACCCACCCCCTCAATTATTTATTTATTTTATATTTGTGGATATGTCAACTTTAGAAACTGCCCATCTCAGAGTGACTCTGGATGATGTGCAAATAAAATATAAAAAGATAAAAATTGTATATAAATATTACACTACGGGCAAGGCTTTGTCCATGATGCCTTCCATAGAGAAAGAGTGGTGTGAAAGGCACAAATGAAGGTTTTCCTAGGATCCAGGTGTGTGTCTGGATTCCGGCATAATTGCCGGCCGAGGGATGCCATTAGAATCCTGACCACGTGGCCACAGGCCGTGGGTCTGCATGGGGAGGAAAAGATTCAGACTCAGTCCTGGCAAGACCAAAGGGCTGGGCTTCTTTGGGGAAGTTCCATCATCCACTCTCAATGGGGTCGCGCTGGGAGTTTGATTCAGGCTCAGGTCGCTGCCTTTCCCCTTTCCTTTCGTTCTGTGCTCTTTGTTTCTTCACGTATTTCAAGCATTTTTTTTTAAAAAAGGGATAGCAAGGTGAATGGATGATTTTAGAGAGCCAGATGTCTGCAGACTTAAGAGAATACAGGAACTGAAGGCGGGGGGGGGGCACAAATGTGTGGAGGAGGGAAAGGGAACGAGGTGGGCAGCAACGAGGAGGGGGAGGAGCAGTTGGCCCAAATGCCTGAGCAGAGCGAGTTTGGAAGGAGAGCAGAGATTGTCTCCAAGAAGTAGGACCTCTGTTTTCTTAGGCCCCTCTTCTTCCAGGCCTGGCCGATGGCTGCTGAATGCCACGTTTGCCGAGGAGCACTTGGCAGCTCAGAAGCCTCTGTGGGGGGTGAGAATGACAAAATGTGTGTTGTGACATTGTGTGGAGAACCGAGGGAACGGCCTTGAAGGGCCGGAGGAAGAGCCACTACCCAGGCAACAGCCAGTTAAGAGGGGCTGGAGCCCCCCCCCCCCCGTCTCTGGCCCCTCCTTAGTTCACAAGGCTGTGATAGCACATTCAGACCTGCAAATTATCTCGCTGTAGCTGTTACAATCTCTTCTCGTCTCATCTGTTTTCTGTTCTATTCTAATCTATTCATGCCACCCATCACCCCAATAATGCAACTGACGTTTCCTACAATAAGAGTAGTCCTGGCCTATATGACATTTTTTCTTAGTCTGGTCTACCTTATTTGTTTAATTAATTAAATACATTTTTATCCCACCTTTATTACTTTATAAGTAACTCAAGGCAGTGAACATACCTAACGCTCCTGCCTTACAAGACCAAACTAGCTGGTTGCACACCTGCCGAGTGTAGTGACACTGGTACCCAGGAGCTACTTCTTAACTGTGACTTACTCACTTAATCCCATAGATCTCATATCGCAAGCAATGGAATCATTGCCTTTGGAATCCATTTTTCCTTCCCGGGCCAATGTATAAATTCCAGTTGTTTATATAAGCATAAAATCTCCTCCCTTCCTCTATCAATTCATAGACAAAGTAACCATTGTTCACATAATCTAATTGTTGCAGTTGCTGACCTACTATAAATAATAGTATATCCTCTGGGGATATAATTTACAGGGATTAGCTTTAAATCAGATAATCAAAAATTAAATGACATTCTGCAATTTTTTCAAATCAAATAGATTCTCATATGTGCAAAAAATTAAAAACCTTACTTTTCCATCTTGAATGCATACTTGAAAGTGTTCTAAGTTGTCTTGACTGACCCACAGAATCCTATGTATATTATCTTACCATTTGCATCTTATCCTGGATCAGCTGAATCTCGAATTATGTCAGGCCGCGTATTTCTTTTCTTCCGATGCTGGGAAAACTACAGAGAATTCCCCAGCTGTTCTTCCCCAAGGCAGGCCCACAAGGAGGGTCATAAAAGGCAGCCACAAACAACATATAATCAGAGACCCACCCACCCCTTTTTCCATTTACATGCTTGTAGCCATCTTCTTGCCTTTTTTTTTTTGATGCCCATGTAGACACCACCACCATCACCCCAACTGCTGCCAAAGTCAGGTTACTCCTGATGTGCCCCATCTTGCCCCATAACTGCTGGGACAACCTCGTCTTCTCTGCTGCTGCTGCTGTGGCTGGCCGCAGAGCACAGGCTGGAGGGCAGCCCGTTCCTTTAGCAAGCTCAGGGCCCCCATCTCAGAGCCTACCCCTGCTCTCCAGGCAAATAATGGCCGGACGTGTTCACCTGGTATGCAAATTTAATAGTTTTATGCCGCATCGGAATGTAGAGTTCAGCGAGCATCGTGCTTAGAGAAGAAAAAGGTAAACCTTACCGTGGCTGGGACGCTGGGTGAGAGCCAACAAACCGAACCTCAGCCCAGAGAAATACTGTAGACAGATGTTCCCCGGGACCAGGAAGAGCAGAAGACCCTCCTCCCGGAAGAGCCGGTGTGCTTTTTGCCGGAGTTCTTCCCTGAATCCACTGGTCTTAGCGATGCGGGTGGCCTCCCTGGCACGAAGAGCCTCTGCCCAATTTCTGCCAGCCCAGACCCTCCTGGGACCACGAGCGCTGCCTCCTCTGATTCATGGCCTAAGAATCCCTCAATTGTCTTCCTCCGTGCAGGGCGAGCTTTCAAAACAGCTGCCCGATTGTTGAGCGGGGCGGCTCAAAGCAGCCACATGACTGGAATCCTGAAAATGTCGCACTGTTCTCCTGGGAGCTGCCACTGGTCCCATTTCAGCTGCCGTCCTCAGCCTGCAAAGCCTGGAACAGCTTTGGGTCCATGGATTGTCTTTCTCATCTCCTGTCCGAACATCAGCCCGGGCCGGTGGTGGTGGTGGCAATCTTGCTGGGGCCGGGCTGGGCCTCCTCACGGGCAGCCCCCTAACTCTGGCCCTGTTTTCTGGCTCCTTCCAACCTCAGGGCTTTCCGTGAGAAAAACAGCTGGCGATAGGCCAGTACAGCCAGACATTGCTCCAGTACAGGGTCTCCTTGCGACGTACCTGTTGTTTTTCTTTATTGCTTTTCAAAATGAAATCTGCTTTTTGTATTTGTTATTTTAATTTTTAATTTAAGTATCGCATCATGAAAACTTTATTTTAGATTTTTTTTAAAAAAAACTAAGCCAGTCTGGCAGGAATTACTGACTGTTCCATCTCATTTTTTTCTTGAGTAGTTAGTGGTTTGGGCTTCTCATTGCTCTGAAAAAAAGAACAGTTTGTCAGTTTGTTGACAAATACACAGATTGGATAACTTTCAACAGAAGTTAACCTCAGCACCTTCACATCCATTTCCAAAGGGATTTTTTTTCCCCTTAGATGTTTTTTCATTGAAGAAGCCAGATCCCAGTTCAGCTGTTTGGTTCTGGAACTAAGACCTGCAGATTAATTTTTGCTACTTTTCACAAAACGTTGGAGGCGTAACCTACATCCAGAAGAGACAGGTGGTGTGGAATCACCATAATTAATTCACTCACATTTAATGGGGAAGTCTTCGAAACATTGTCAGTCAGCTGGAATGTTGTTATATTTTCCTGGCACTGTTTCCATCTTTCTAGAATCTTTTGAGATCCATGGAAGACCCACAAGCATAAATGTTATTGGCAGGACCCCTGCATCCCACGTAGCCTTTTGGAAGAGGGTCGCTTCTATCAACTACTGAATGGTCCCTTCTTCTACTACCACCACCACAGTTGTTCAACGTTATACAACTTCAACCAATTTAAGAGCTGGAACATTTTATTATAAGTGGTTGTAGGGAAAGTTTTGACATCCTTGCATTGATTGAATGGAGGAATTTCCTGAAAATTAAATCACAAGCTGCATATCTAATTAAGACCCGTAGTGCTAACAAGCAAATATGCTCAAAGCCAAATCTGTACAAACCAGCATAAATATATTAAGGAATATGAACTGACTTAAATCAAAAAAGGCTTACACTTTTGTCCAAATTCCTAAAGTCAGTTCCAAAGCATCTGTTTGAAGGATTCCCCCAATTTTTTCTTAAATCAACTATCAGAATAACTGAGCTGAAAGATTCTCCCTCCAGCATCCTGAAGTGGGTTTTGCCCTCTTTGTAACACCTTTGATGAATCCAGGTTTTCCCTTCATCTCATTAGAATTTGTCCTTAACAATGTCAGTGACTTCCCAGATGCTTTAGTTTCCTGCTTGGTAAATAAAGGACTGTAAGAATCACCTGACAGGCACCCAACTGAAGTATTTAGGACATTGAGTCTTGAGTTTTAATTTTCCTTTTTGGAAGTTAGACACACCGCATTAGAAATCCGAAACTTCAAATAGCTGGCAGGCGTACGCCTGACCGCACTGTGAGATCCCAAGGAATCTCCCTGTATGTCCTCAGGACACTTGACTATATTTGAGCCACGAAGAAGAAGGGGTCAAGCTATTCTCCAAAGCAAACTGATGGCAGAACAACAAGCAATAGATGGAAACTAATCAAGGAGAGAACCAACCTAGAAATAAGGAGAAATTTCCTGGCAGCTAGAACAATTAATCAGTGGAAAGGCTTGCCTCCAGAAGTTGTGAGGGCTCCATCACTGGAGATTCTCAAGGGGAGACTGGATAGCCATTTGTCCAGGATGGTATAAGGTCTTTTACTTGAGCAGGTGGTTGGATTGGACCTTCCAATTTGTTATTCTATTATTCTGAGTACATTTTAGGGCATTTTAGTTCACAAAAAGAACTGACCAATGAAGGAGACACCATTATCCCCTTAGGCGGTATGTTTCATTCTTGGAACAGTTGATCATGCTTCCTGAAATCCAACTGAAGTCTTCCTTGTAATTTAATCCCCATGACTTCTGGAACAACACAATCCTGCCCTTTTGTCTACATTACTGTACTTTCTTGGACAACTCTCGCGTCTCCCTACAGTCTTCTCCAAGTTAAACATGCCCAGCCATTCCAACCATTCCTGACACCATCAGGATTTTCTTCCAGCCTCCTTGTCAACTTGCTTCCCTCCAGACATGGTCTAGTTTGTCAATGACCTTTCCAAAATGTGGTGCAGGGAGTCCACAACTTACGAGTCAACTTACAAGAACTTGCTGGGCATCCTCAATTTATGACGATGCTTGGCTGAGGAATTCTGTGAGTTGAAGTCAAAAAGTCATAAGGTTGCCAAGGTTGGAGACCCCTGGCCTATTGGCGAAGGCCAAGTATAAAGGTGGGTGGTCTCACTGAATTCAGGGATGTGACACTATTCACTTAGCAAGAGACTTTGTCCTGGGAGGCATTTCTGTAAAGATGAGGCACCAATCCACAACTCTGAAGGGCTTTTTGTGGGGGCTTCAAGTAAATATTTCAAAGCAGAAAGGACAAAATATCTCTGGGGGAATTTCATGGGACAAGATGAAGAGGCTGAGCAGGAGTTTCGCTGGATGTTTCTAGGATGGCGTCAGATGCTGCCCTGCATGATTTTTCTGCAGCTCACCGATCAAGATGACTCACTGAGGTTCAGAAGCTCAGAAAAGGATTTTTTTTTTGCTTTTTGTAACATCCAGCTCCATCCTCAAAGTCTAAATTTACCTGCCTCTTTCATGACAATGAAACTAACATGATCTGTTGTGAAAATCTTCCACACTGCAGCTTGGGGCAAGTATGGAGGATTGTTCATTAGAAGGTCCCCTCTCTTCAGAGATTTCCCAGAGGGGAGTTTGAGGGCAGAAAGAGGCAACTATTTTGACCAGTAGTGCAAATATTTTCTTAGGATTAAAAAAATCACATGAAACACCGTTTTTATTAGCACGGAGTGTTCTTCCCCAGGATTTTGTCATAACGCCCTTCCCCTCCATGGTAATGACAGCAGAGTAGGAAGGGAATTCCTACAGCCACACCTGCGTTCTGATTTCCTTCAGGCTGCTGGACAGGAGAGGGAAGGGTGAGCTGTTCTTTACTCTTGCAGTGGCCACTGGGATAGTGGAGAGCGGCCTGGTCCCATCGCTGGTGCAGAAGCTGAAGACAGAAAGGGAGGACATCCAAGAACTCATCCTGGACACCCTAACAGGCTGCCTGCGAGTTGAAGCCTTCGAGGCCTTGGCGACAGGAGCCGTTTCTACCTTGAAGGAGAAGCTCCGGGACCCCTCCCTGGGCATCAGGCGCAAGGCTGCCCAGGCCCTCATGGCCATCAGGTGAGCCACACCAGCGCACGGCAGAGGGTGAAGGAGCGCCAGGGTAGCTCCAGGTGTGCCAAGAGTGCTTTCACTCTGGCTTAGTTGGCTGCTCTGAAGGGCAAGGCAAGCGGACCAACCTCAGCTGATCCAAAGGAATGCTTTCCCCACTTCAGTGTCCCATTGGAGGGGAAGAACATGGTCTTCAAAGAAAACGTCTTTCCAGACCTGGTCACCCTGTTGGAAGATGAGGATGCCGAGGTGCGAGCCTACGCAGCTGGTGCCCTCATGAATTCGGCAGTGACAACCCAAGGTGAGCGAGGCAAAGGAGAGCTGGCGGGGCTCAGCCCTTTCTCCGTGGGAGAGGAGGGGGGCAGCCCTTTCTCCGTGGGAGAGGAGGGGAGCTCAGCCCTTTGGGAGAGGAGGGGGGCAGCCCTTTATCCGTGGGAGGGGGGGCTCAGCACTTTAGCCATGGGAGAGGAGGAGGGGGCTCAGCCATTTCTCCCTGGGAGAAATTATAATTGAAAACAAAAACTAATATAAACCAATGAAAGAAAAAGTAAAAGTACAGGGGGAAAAAAGAAAAAATAGGAAAGAAAGAATATAGAAAAGAAAAAGAAAAAAGTTTACAAAATTTACTCCCAGCCTTCATCACAAGTATAAACAACTTTAATAACTTTTCACCTCCTCTTAAATTACAACAAATCTTCCCGTATCCCATCTCTTTACACAAAGCATCACAATTTTAGTCCTGGTGTCTAGTCCATTATGTGTTACCAGAAATGACATCATCTGTATTTTAATTGTGATCAAATAAACAAACTTTATATTCCTTCCTGTTACTTCTAATAATCAGTCTTTAGCCCCATCAAATAATGCTATAGAATTTGATTTTATTTCCCCTTTCTTCTTTGTCCTTTCTCATAAGATTCTTCAAAACCTCTTTTGCAAATCAAACATAAACAGATTATCCAGGTCACTGTCTTGGTTTGTGAGCATGTTAGCTGGTGCCTTCGTCTCCCGGCTCTGAGACCAATGGGAGAGCACTGTCCTGCGCTCCCCTCTTGAGGAGCAACTGCCAGAGCACATGTGGGCCATCTCCCGTCCTCTCCTTTATCCAGATGGGTTCCAAAGAACTGGTCTTTCCTCCACTCATCGTCTCTGTCTTTATTAGAGACACGTTTAGTTCCCTCCACACCAGCAGCCTCTGGGCTGCACTCATTGGCCTGAGGAGGGGAAAGGCAAGTTTGGAGAAGCAATTTCCACTTTGTATCCAGGATAGTTTTCTAGTATTTCTCACCTAAATAAAACTTATTTGGCAGTTTTTACTAAAAGCCTGGGTTGTGCCAAGGGGGCCAGGAAGCCCACTCGGACCTTCTGGGTGCAGCTGCTTCCATCTCACCTCTTAGATTTACCACTCACTGCTGGCCTAGTCCATTCCCTACTGTGTTTTCTCTCCGTTTCAGGGAAATATGCGGCTATTAATGCAGAAGCCATTGATTATCTTCTGCCTCTGATCCATGATGAGAAGAGCAAAGTCCGCCTCTACACCATCAAGGCCCTGACCATGTTGTCAGAAGCCCCAGAAGGCCGCAAGGCCCTATTGAAGTACGTGCCGGAGTTCCGGAAGCGGCTGTGCGACTCCAGTCCGGCTGTGCAGAGAGCAGCCCAGATCGCCATACAGGTCATTGAATGGAAACCTTAGAAAACCTCTTGGCAACTGGCAATAAAGTGACAAGAGCTGTATTGAACCATTTTGTCTGCGGTGTAACTGGGCAGAAGAGAGCACACAGCGATCGGGTGAAGGATCTCCTCTCCTTTTACCTCGTTCAGGGTGAAGGAGAAGGGGAACAGAATTAAAGCAGCTGATGGCTCCTGACCTTGGCAGAGGTCCAGGCTCCCTGATGAAAAGTCTCACCCCGCTAGGTCAAGCCTGCTCTACTCTGACTGGCAGGGAGGACCTAGTTCGGATCCTGCCAGTCAAAGAACTCTGACTATTGGCCCTCTGGAACCTCTTGCCCTCCAGGGTAAGGTCTCCCTAGCCTCCCATCCTACTGCAGGAGCCTGAAGACCTGGCCCTGCTGGTCAGCCTGGGGCCCAAAGGGGAGGGGGCTGCTGGATTGAGACTCCACCTCCCCCCTCCCCCATTGCTCTCTGCTCTCCACCCGTCCAGCTTTTTGGTTAACATATTGATCTATTCTGATTGTGTTCTTTTTCTGTTTTATTGTTCCTGATCTGTTTACACTCTTTTCGTTTCTTCCTTTTTAGTCTTGTAAGCCGCCTAGAGTAGCCCCACGGTGAGATAGGAGGCAAATTTATTTAACTAATTAAATAAATAAATCGGGGAATGCAGAGATTTGACCAACAGGCCAACCCTGCTGAAATGACAGAATTCTGACCTTCTGTCTGTCAGGAGAAATGAGCAAGTAAAGAGCATATGCAGATTGGTGAGGGAGGCTGGCAGGGATATTACTTACATTTATTTATATTTCACATTTCTGAAGCGCCCATTTCTGATGGCCTCCTGGGAGAGAAGGTCTAGAGGCAAGAAGCAAATCTGCCCACGGTCCAAATTCACCAAGACAGCTAAAGAATTATTGGAAAAGAGGCAGGACGCCTGTCAAGAAGCAGCCTTGTTCTCTGGACTTTCACAGCAGAGTCCGTACCAGGAAGGGTGGGGAGGTGTCCTGGCCTCTGCTCTGATGGGGTGGAAGGACGTGGGGTAGAGATTGGGGGTCTCTACCAAGGGGGGCTGAGGCAGGAATCTGTCGGTCCAACAGCCCGTGAAGAAGAACGTGCCGACATGAGGAAAATGCTTGGGAAGCCTGGGATGGGAAGACAGCTGTCTCTCCTAAATGATCCCTGCAGGAATAAGTGATAAAGACGGTAAAGGACTACGAAAATCACTGGCAGGGGGATGAACGAGCTGGGGCAGAGGTAAGATTTTCTTCACTGTTGAAACAATTTGCTTCAAGAAACGAAAGAGAGGGCCCGGGAAGAGAGAGAATGCTGGACAGGGAGAGCAGGCGATGCAGATGTTCCTGATGGGAACAGGTTGGTTTCTTCATGAAAGGGAAGAGAGGCCCTGGCAAGAGGCGAAGCTGCGTGGCATTTGTGTCGCTTGTTCCCAAGTGAGAGTTTACAGCAATCTATCTTGGCGCCAGTGTTATTCAACACTTTGATTAATGACCTGTACAAAAGGATTGGTGGGCTGCTGATCAAATCTGCAGGTGGCACGGAATTGGGAGATCTACCCAACACGCAGGATGACATGATGAAACTGCAGTTTAATTTGGACAGGCTGGAAGACTGGACTGGGAGGGAGAAGTGCAGGGGAGGAAAAGGTGGGACACGGACAAGGTGGGGGATTTGCGGCCTGGAAACCCTGCAGCATCTGAGGAGGACGTAGCTAAGACCGCTGACAGCAAACCAGATGTTAGCCAGCATTATGATATACACCTCATGTGAATCTGGCATGGATCAGAAGACGGTGCTTCAAAGGGGAAGATTTCCCCCTGTTCTATGCTGGTGAGACACAGCTGGAGCAATTGATTATAAACACAACCACAATTCCACCTAGCAACCCCTTTGTTTAATGCCTGAGTTGCCCATCCCAGTTGTGGTAACTAACTAAGGACTATCAGTATTTGTCATCAACTCAGCATCACCTTTTAGTGACGACATAGATAGACCTTCCTCGAGATGACCTATCTCCAGCCTGGCCCTTCAAAGGTGCAGATGTTGCTGCCACAGTCCATCCACCTCATTGCTGATCTTCTCCATCCTATTCTCAGGGCTGTAGACTTCAAGAAGGCTGGGTCTTCACCTACTATGCCTTCACTGCTTCTCCTGAGCGGCCCCTGGCTTGGCTGCTGGTTGCTTGGACGAGGATGGTCAATCCTAAAAGACAGAGACTACCCACCATTTCAATATCTCATGATCCGCTGTGAGGCTTGTTCACAGTATATTTAATTTTAATTCAATTTTTCTTTCTCAATACATATTCAGGATATAACAGATGGAGTACTGTGTATGATTCTGGGCAGCACATTTCCAGAAAGATACGGGCAGATATCCAGAAAGAAATTACAAAGTTAATATAAAGGCTCGAGAATGTGGCCCAGGAGGAGAGGCTGAAGAATCCAGGGATGCTCAGGCTGGAAAAAAGCAGACAGAGGGATAGTTAGATAAAATGGTGCTTCAGGGAAGATGGCCAGGAAATAGTTTTCACTGTCCCAGAAACTAAGAGTAGTAAGGATGGGCATAGGTTACAGTTACCTAGATTAAATTAAAATGTAAGGCAAAGGACTTCCCATAATAATCAATAATATCCTCTCAGGGAGAGGGTCAGCAGCCCCCTCACCCCCAACTCAGCAAACAAGCACACACACACAAACACACACTCCCAAAGGGGCCTCCCTCAGCTGCTCTGACTAGCTAACCCACTTCTGGGTCTCTCACCCTAAGCACGCAACCGTTGCCCTTGGCTGATCTCCATTCTCCAGATCTACAATTCTCTTGGTGGGCTTTTGGGGTCTTTCCATCATTTCTCAAAAGAGGAACGTAGCCTGGTTCTTTCCTTGAAAGTTTATCACAAGGAAGTGGCTGTGAAGCTATTTCCAGAGTTCCCAAAGGAGCTTCGTAGAGGAAGGAAATAAGGAGAAATTTCCTGGTGTGAGTATTGAGTAGTAGAACAGTCTTGAGTTATGGGTGCTCCATTCCTTGAAGTTGTCCAGCGGAGGTTGGAGAGGCATCTGTCTCGGATGGTTCAACAGTTCCTACTCTGGGCAGGGTGTTGGACTAGAAGTCCTCTGTGGACACTTTCAAGCCTGTGATTTTCTTATTCGGTGACTGTATTGCTTCCCTATTCCTCTGATGACCAAAGGAGGACAATGCTTCCTGCTTCCTGTCCCTTCCCCATAAGATGGGGCAAGACACAATGGGCTCGAGTAACCATGAAGTAGCTTTCTGCTTGATATCAGGAAACATTTCCTAACATTAAGAGCTGCTCAGCAATGGAACAGGCCGCCTCAGGCAACACGGAGCTCTTCCTTTATGGAGCTGTTTAAACAAAGCTGGGATGGCCATCTGTCAGGGAGACTGTTGTATGGACTAAAATGGTATTTAATGGATTCTTACCCCTGGCAGGAGATGGACTAATGTTCTCCAGGAGCAAATATGCCATCAAGGACTGGAGCGAACAGTCCAGGGGACAAATGGGGAAGCAAAAGAGTGGGGGGACAAAGTGGGGGGGGCAGGGTTTAGAGACTGGCAGAAAAGTACATCAAAGGGAGCACCAGCCATCATCTCAGATGTTTCTACCCCAGTGCATGATGGGAAACAAAACAGTGCACTGGGGAGATGCACTTAGTGGCGCTCATACCCACATACACACAGAGAAACATCACAGTCTACTTCAAATGTATACATATACATAGCTTACTGTCACAACATGTCAGCAATGCCCTTGGATGGAGCCTGGTTTACTCTGTTGGTGGAGTAAAGAAAAAAATCCAGTGTTCTACCAGCCAAGCAGCTTCTCTGAGCCTTGATGAAGAAGATGCTGGCTGGCTGGCTGGCTTGGGAAAGTTAAGGGGGCTACCACGAAGCCCCCAAACCAGGCCCTTAGACCCATCTTGGGCCAGGCTTCCAAAACCCACCAAAAGTTGCGGATTCGGTGTCCTGCTGTTTTGAGACAGGAAGTCCAGGAGAAGGCTCTGGTTGGTCTTCAGATGGGCTCCTTGTAGGTTGAGAGATCTCTCTAGATCAAACTATCATTTGGCTTGCAAAATGCTGGCCCTAGACCCAAGATGTGGGGTCACTCTCAAGCTGGAAAGACCCTCCCTGTCACACCAGCCAAGCGAGGAGGGCTGGTGCTGGGGATCCTGTGAAAGGGATCCCCAGTGCCCTTTTTGCCGTTGAGGGTCCAGCACAGCTGTGACTGCTTTGTTCCTGGATCAGCAGAATCTGCACGTTTTTCCCACTTCCCAGAATTCCCAAGGCAGCCCAGTTGAAGTGCACACCACTTAGAATTGCCCAAGGTTGAGAAACACCTTGGGCACCTAAGGAAAGGTTAGGCATGCAGATTTCACTCTGTCCCGATTGTGGATACAAAAGCATGCTTAACATGGGAATTCAGAACTAGCAAACACCCAGGCCATACAAAGCATCCTGACCCCATGGAACTGACTGCAACTAGATTTTGCTTTAAAATATGTCACAGATTCCTTGAATTCTGTACTACAGCTGGATTCAGGCAGCCTGATATGCCATAATGACAGTTTCTTGATTTGTTTTGGCTGTAATGCATGAGAAGTGAAACGTCTTCAAAGAAAAACCAGAAAATCCAGTTGCCTCTTGAAAAAAGCACCTTTGGGACAAAGAACTGGAGGACCGGCATCTCCCTGGTGAGGCTCACGCCACATTTGCACTCGGGTCCCCAGGACCCGTGGTGCCCCAAACAAGGGCTGGTTCACAGCCCACCCGCTCCCCCCAACTCAATCCCGAATCCCATCACTGCACAGGGATGTAGATGACTCATGAACCTGCAGGGGTGGGGAGGGGGAAGGCGGCTGCAATCCTGGGCCTCCAGCGGGCAAGAAGGAAGGGGTGGGATTCGTTGTCTACTTGAAATAAACAATCACCAGGTAAAACTTCCAGGAGAAAAGCATGGTAATTTATTTGTACTCCTTTGCAAAGTGGGTGCTCCTTGTGCATGCAAGCACACAGTGGACACATCTGAAGTCTTCAGTATTCATTCTTTATATTCTCCATTACTGTTACAAATTTACCTCCCACCTCTTCTTCACTGGCTTAGTAATCATACTGTAATTATGCCGTCACAACCTATCCAAAGCTTCTAAAGTGAATACATTATCTCCACCCCATTACTCTAATTTGATTGCCCCCTGCCCTTATTTACGAATGACCTTTTATGACTGTTAGTTCCTAGGGGTTGTCTCTAGAGTTGCTATCATATCAGTAAATTCTGGATAGGACCAGTTTTCAGTGAAGCAGAGACCTTCCTAGTTACAATTCTCAATCTCATGAGATTAAAATGTATGCAATGTATTTGCTCCACAGGCTAGCATGTCCTCTCACAGTTCTGTAAAACTAATAAACTCTTTTTCCCACAATCCCTCCTTTTTCTTTTCACAATATTGATTTTTACACTCATATTTCTCAAATTGTCTCAACATTCTTTCAACTTCTTCAGTCTCATCTTTCATTTTCCATCCAACCAAGCTATCTTTACAACACATCATCATCATTGGTCCAAGCTGCATACAACAACAAACCATCATTCCAGTTATCAGTATTAAAATTTCCAACATTATTGTTTTAACCATCCAGCCAAGTTAGGGATCCAATCGCTGAGTCCTTTCAGCGGATTCCAACCATCCCTCCTTATGGCCCCAGCTGTTTCTTGTAATTTATTTACTTGTTCATGATGTTTCTCAATTAGTTCGGAATAATCAGGTACTTCTTCACTAGTATTATGTATCCAAGTGCAACAACTACAATCAATTCACTCTGTACATAGTCCACTCACAGCTGCTGCTAAACTCTGTTTGTAACTGTTGTCTTAACAATGTAGTCCTCACTATTTTTAAATCTTCACTTAGTAACATTATATCACTTTGAGTTATGTTTATTATTTCATCCATAATATTGGTGTAATTATTCTTTTCATTATTTCCCATCCTCATCCTGTAAATGAAAGGGCTAAAGTCCACCATCTGTCCTCAGCTTCAAACAAGTTATGTTTTTTTCTTCTATTTAACAAATACCTGGGATGTTCTGGTGTGAATACACGTGTCTCATCCTGCACCTCCATCACTGGCACAAACTCATGTTCATATATTGGAAACATTTGTTTTCAAAAGAATAATGAATGTCATTTCCTGCGCTAGGCATTAGCAACACCGTTGTGTCTTTCTGATCCTGCATCCTGGCATTGTTCACAGCCTCCAAAGCGTGGAACCACTGATGTGGCGGATCATCTCCAGTCCGGTTCAGATAAGTCTCATACAAAGATTTATTCTTGGATGATTGGAAGAAACTTCTGGTGACACTTTGAACATTGAACTTATCAAAGGTGCCCGGAGTCATGGTGACACTGACTACAGTATTTCCACACCAGCCATCTCCAGTGGTTAAATTTCCTCTGATGCACCAATCAGGGACATACCTATAACATCCATAGCAGGTATGGCAGAAGGAGCAGGAGCGGCTTGCAAAGCATTTTTAATTTATTGGGTTCTCCACCCTTCATCTGGATGCAGACCTTAACCTGCTGCTTCAATTTATTGCTGGTAGTAATAATCACTTCACACTATTGATGCAATCTAGTAGCAGTATACATTAATATATGCTCTGAGGAGGCCACTGTTTTCTCAAACTATTAACTAATTGTTGACTGAAAACTTGAGAAATTTATACCTTACCTTTAACTTCTGAGTTGCATTTACATCACATTCTGGAATCCGTTGGAAGTGTCAGGATTGGGTTGAGAAGTAGGCCACACAATAACAACAGCAATATCCCCATCTTTCTCTAAGCAAGGAATATTAACTATGATAAGTTAACACAATGATAATAGCAACAACAATCAGTGATGCAATTACAATCACAAAAGACACACATCATGAAATGATGTTTCTTCCGACTTCTTTCTTCCAAACACACAAGATATTTATTTCCTGAAACAGTAGAGAATTAGAATTCCAAGTGCGGTTAACAAACCCCAAGTTACCCCAAAATGCCAAGACACTATCATCAGCTGTCACTTCTTTAATTTAATTCGTGGAGGGTATTTTCTGGATTGTCCACGGTCCCTATGGTTTCAGGTGTCAGTCCACATTTCTCTCAAATAGCACAGTTCAGAGAGAAAGTCCTCCATAACACACAATGTCCTGAAAAGAAAAAGTAAGCAGAAACAGAATACAAACTTCTGTCCAGCCATTTGGTTCTATTAAACAGCAGCCGTAGACCCAGGACGTCTGTCACAGCTGGAACAGTCCCAACAGAGTCAGGTGGATCTGCAGCCTGCAGTCTGGAATGACGAAGTCGGGTTCTGGACCGAAACACTGGTGTAGTTGGACAATACACTTGAAAAAGACCTGTCTATGCTTTCACACAGACCCAGGCTGGCCCCATCCAACAGGTGCAGCTTCCTGCAAATATTTAGCAAGGAAAAAAATCACGGCAGACAACTCTTCCACACAAGAATACTGAGCATGATCTTTAATTGGGTGTGGATCAGTAAATAAGTAAAAACAAAGAGGAAACTCAGGAGAGCAAACAAGTGCACTATGTAATGCGAGGCATTTACATTTCCAGCTGAACAAATCCTGTATGGCTAGATACAGTCTAACTAAAACAAAAAAAAAAACAGACCTGATCTGATCCGCTCCATAGAAAGTAGACATGCTGGCAGATGAATGTGGAGCACCAAACTCATCACTCACTCACAAACAATTCTTACTATGTGCAAAAGGCCTCCCTGTATTACACTCTAAATTTCCATCTTGCACTGCCCCCCACCCCTGCCCGCCCTGCCAGCCGCACACCGCCCTTCCAACCTCGGCCACTAGACTGTCTGAGCCACTGTCCAGCCAGCCCTCTCCCCGCCCGGTCACTTGGGAACGGCCTGGTACGGGAGACAGCACCAGCCCTACAGGGCAACCTTTCAGACAGTGGGCTGCGTGCCAGAGCAGCCCCTGCCGCCTCGTCCCCGGGGCCCTCATCCTCCCTGCGCGACGGAGCCCGGCCGGGGACGCCCGCGGAGCTGCAGCGGTGGCTGGAGCACATGGTCCTCCAGCTAACGGGCCTCAGCCTGCGGCTGCAGGAAAGGGCCCAGCAGCTCGAGCCTCAAGGTCTGGGGGCCCTTTTCAGAGAGGAGAACCCCCTGTCCCGGCAGCAGGAGAGCCCGGAAAACAGACTGGAAGAAGTGGAGGAAGTCCAGGAGGCCACTGTGCAACATTTAGAAGGGCAAATGGGACGGGCCAGAACACCAAATTCAACTTTTTAAGGGGCAAAATTAATCATATGGAAGCAGGTATGCAGAGAGCGTCAGCATCCAGAGCCCAGTCGGAAGAAGATGATTCTGCAGCTGCCAAGGCTGGAAGTCCCTTGGCCAGCTGCAATATGGACACATGACACCTCCTGCCAGGAGCTTCTCCGCAGAAGCCCCCCCCCCGCCTCAACCGAGCAGTTCCTCGTCTTGATGCAGCTGGCCAAAGCCTGAGGCCTGCTCCACACAGGCGATATCCAAAAACTGGGATTGCAGAAACCTGGAAGGGCGTAATCTCCATCTCCTGATGGAGCCCTACGCCCACTTGCAAAAAAATTCCCACAGAGAAGATGGAACTCCCTGCCTCAAGGGCGCCACAAGGGCTTCTTTTTCAAATGGGGCAGATCCTGAAGGCTACTGCTCACCTAGGATGACCTTTTTGCCCTGGGACCTGCTGGGTTTGTATATATTGGCATCCCCTGTTTGTTTTCCTTTCCTCCTCGCCTCCATGAACACCAGGATGAGGCGGCAGAGCAAGGACCTAAGAGGGAAGCCAGATGTGAATAAAATCACGGACTAAATACCTTTTAAAGACATTTTTAGGCTAGCGTATCAAATAGTTTTTCAAGTAGCACTTTTAATAGGTTTGTTATGGCCCATGTTGTTCAGGGCACCGTGATTATTTTTAATATATTTTATTCTATTCTGATACCTGTCTTACAAAACAGAAGTAAACGTGAGGGAAATTAAATGTGTACATTCTTGCTTGAGGGGTATATATGGTCTTTCCTACATGTTAATACTGTATATTGAATATAACAATGTATTATATGTTGCTGAGGGGTTGGTTTAATGTAGTGTAATAAAGTTTATGTTCTACAATGTAAAGAAACAAGTTGTGATCTCGGAAGATTATCTGTGGTCCTTTTGAATTATGATCCCATAAGCAGGTCCCCCCCCTTCATGGATTACTGCCTTGTCGTGGCGAAGGGGCTTGCGTAATTCAATGAAGCTATGAGCTATGCCGTGCAGGGCCACCCAAGACGGACAGGTCATAGCAGAGAGTTCTGACAAAACGTGATCCACTGGAGAAGGAAATGGCAACCCACTCCAGTATCTTTGCCATGAAAACCCTATGGACAGTACCAAAAGGCAAAACGATATGACGCTGGAAGATGAGCCCCTCAGGTCGGAAGGCGTCCAATATGCTACTGGGGAAGAGCAGAGGGCTAGTACTAGTAGCGCCAGAAAGAATGAAGCGACTGGGCCAAAGCCGAAAGGACGCTCAGCTGTGGATATGTCTGGTAGTGAAAGGAAAGTCCGATGCTGTAAAGATTTTTTCTCCATAGGAACCTGGAATGTAAGATCCATGAATCAAGGAAAGCTGGACGTGGTCAAACAAGAGATGACAAGACTGAACATCGACATCTTAGGTATCAGCGAACTAAAATGGACAGGAATGGGTGAATTTAATTCAGATGACCATCAGGTATACTACTGCGGGCAAGAATCCCTCAGAAGAAATGGAGTAGCCTTCATAGTCAATAAAAGAGTAGGAAAAGCAATACTGGGATACAATCCTCAAAATGACAGAATGATCTCAGTTCGAATCCAAGGCAAACCATTCAATATCACAATAGTCCAAGTCTATGCCCCAACCACCGGTGCTGAAGAGGATGAAATTGACCGGTTCTATGAAGCCCTACAGCACCTTATAGAACTAACACCAAAAAATGATGTCCTTAACATCATGGGGGATTGGAATGCTAAAGTAGGAAGCCAAAAGATAACCGGAATAACAGGCAAGTTTGGCCTTGGAGTACAAAATGAAGCAGGGCACAGGCTGATAGAATTTTGTCAAGAGAATACGATGGTCATAGCAAACACCCTTTTCCAACAACCCAAGAGACGGCTCTACACATGGACATCACCAGACGGTCAACACAGAAATCAGATTGACTATGTACTCTGCAGCCAAAGATGGAGAAGCTCTATACAGTCAATAAAAACAAGACCAGGAGCTGACTGTGGCTCAGACCATGAGCTTCTTGTTGCAAAGTTTAAGCTTAAACTGAAGAAAGTAGGGAAAAGCACTAGGCCAGTCAGGTATGAATTAAATCATATCCCTGTTGAATATACAGTAGAGGTGACAAATAGATTTAAGGAATTAGATCTGATAGACAGGGTGCCTGAAGAACTATGGACAGAGGTTCGCAACATTGTACAAGAGGTAGCAACCAAAACCATCCCAAAGAAAAAGAAATGCAAGAAAGCAAAATGGCTGTCTGAGGAAGCTTTGCAAATAGCTGAGGAAAGGAGGGAAGCAAAAGGCAAGGGAGAAAAAGAAAGATACGCCCAATTGAATGCAGAATTCCAGAGAATAGCTAGAAGAGATAAGAATGACTTCTTAAATGAACAGTGCAAAGAAATAGAAGAAAACAATAGAATAGGGAGGACCAGAGATCTTTTCAAGAAAATTGGAGAGATGAAGGGAACGTTCAATGCAAAAATGGGCATGATAAAGGACCAAAATGGCAGGGACCTAACAGAGGCAGAAGAGATTAAGAAGAGATGGCAAAATTACACAGAAGAACTATACAAGAATGAGCTTAACGTCCCTGATAATCACAATGAGGTGGTCACTGACCTCGAGCCAGACATCCTAGAATGTGAAGTGAAGTGGGCCTTAGAAAAGCTGAGCAACAACAAAGCTAGTGGAGGTGACAGTATTCCAGCTGAGCTATTCAAAATCTTAAAAGACGATGCAGTAAAAGTGCTACACTCAATTTGCCAGCAAATTTGGAAAACTCAACAGTGGCCACAGGATTGGAAAAGATCAGTTTACATTCCAATTCCAAAGAAAGGCAGTGCCAAAGAATGTTCAAACTATCGCACCATTGCACTCATTTCTCATGCTAGTAAAGTTATGCTTAAAATCCTACAAGCTAGACTCCAGCAGTATGTGGATCGAGAACTACCAGAAGTACAGGCAGGATTTCGAAGAGGCAGAGGAACTAGAGATCAAATTGCCAACATACGCTGGATCATGGAAAAAGCTAGAGAGTTCCAGAAAAACATCTACTTCTGCTTCATTGACTATGCTAAAGCCTTTGATTGTGTGGATCATAACAAACTGTGGCAAGTTCTTAAAGAGATGGGAGTACCAGAACATCTTATTTGTCTCTTGAGAAACCTATATGCGGGCCAAGAAGCAACAGTGAGAACTGGACACGGAACCACTGATTGGTTCAAAATTGGGAAAGGAGTCCGGCAAGGCTGTATACTGTCGCCTTGCCTATTTAACTTATATGCAGAGCACATCATGAGAAAGGCAGGGCTAGATGAATCAAAAGTTGGAATTAAGATTGCTGGAAGAAATATCAACAACCTAAGATATGCAGATGATACCACTCTAATGGCAGAAAGTGAAGAGGAACTGAAGAGTCTCTTGTTGCGAGTGAAGAAGGAGAGTGCAAAAGTTGGGTTGAAACTAAACATTAAGAAAACTAAGATCATGGCATCCGGCCCTCTTAATTCCTGGCAAATAGATGGGGAAGAAATGGAGGTAGTGACAGATTTTATTTTCCTGGGCTCCAAGATCACTGCAGATGGGGACTGTAGTCAAGAAATTAAAAGACGCTTGCTCCTAGGGAGGAAAGCCATGGCAAATCTAGACAGCACACTAAAAAGCAGAGACATCACCCTGTCAACAAAAGTGCGTATAGTCAAGGCTATGGTCTTCCCAGTTGCAATGTATGGCAGTGAAAGTTGGACCATAAGAAAGGCTGAGCGCAAAAGAATTGAGGCCTTTGAACTCTGGTGCTGGAGAAGACTCCTGCGAGTCCCTTGGACTGCAAGGCGATCAAACCGGTCAGTCCTAGAGGAGATCAACCCTGACTGCTCTTTAGAAGGCCAGATCCTGAAGCTAAAACTCAAATACTTTGGCCACCTAATGAGGAGGAAGGACTCACTGGAGAAGAGCCTAATGCTGGGAAAGATTGAGGGCAATAGAAGAAGGGGACGACAGAGAATGAGGTGGCTGGATGGAGTCACTGAAGCAGTAGGCGTGAGCTTAACTGGACTCCAGAAGATGGTAGAGGACAGGAAGGCCTGGAGGAACATTGTCCATAGGGTCGCGATGGGTCGGACACGACTTCGCAACTAACAACAACAACAACAACAAAGCAGGTCCCCTAATTATGACTGGCGGGTGGGGGGGAAGAGGTTGTTGTTTTTTTAAAAAAGGGGCATATTGTGAAGGATAGGAACAGTACTAGGAACTAATTTAGAAGGGGGGGGAAACGCAGTCTTTGGATTCAAAATCAAAACAGGATGCTATTGGACACTGATAGTCCAGTCAGGGGGGAGGACCACAAACAGGGGAAAAACTTGGAACTTTGCATGGAAACCTTAGACTTAGCCTTGCTTTGGCTGCAACCACTATTCCTTAGTAAAAGAGCCTATCACTTCAGCCAAATGGAGTCCAGGGTCTTTCTTTCCTAGGGCCCTCGCTGTGGCAGGTCTGACACTTTCCGTCTGGAAAATATTCTGTGTAGGAAAGCACAAATAAGTGTCAATGGATTTGCACGCTGTGGTTTCTCTCAAACACTCCGGGGAGAAAGAACAGCCGTGTACTGTCAATCCAGGAGATCACACAACGTTCAGGTGGGAAATCAAAAAAAGTTTTTAATTAGCCTAGCAAAACCTGCTTGTCACTAGAAAATTAAACCGACTGCTCCACCCAACAGGCAAAAGACTGAACCAAAGCAGATCCATCCAACCCCTTAGACACCAGATTAAATTGCAGTTTAGCCACTGAGGGAAAAGATGTGGGCTGTCAATGTGGGAATTCAGAACTAGCAAACACCCAGGCCATACAAAACATCCTGAGCCCATGGGACTCACTGCAACTAGATCTTGCTTGAAAAATAGGGCTGCAGACTCCTTGAGTTCTGAACTACATCTGGATTCAGGCAGCCTTATATGCCGTAATGATAGTTTCTTGAGCTGTTTTGGTTGTGATGCGGACTCCCCAGCCCACGCAGCCACCCCCACAAAAGGCAGATGGCTTCTTCCGTAAACTGAGATGCAAGATTCTGAGCAATCCAAACTACCGTTCCCCTAAACAGCGCTGCATTCACACACAGAGCACTCCTACAGGGTTAACCGAATCCCGATTTATAACACCCGTTTCTCGCAGGCTGCATTCCCACAACACGCTGGCCCGGCATGCAGTCGGCTCGCAACGGGTCGTGAGAACGGGCTTTGGAAAGGCAGCCTCGCTCCACCGGTTCCGCCACGAACCCAGCTGCGAAGAAATCAGGGCAGCAATTCTGCCGGCGCTAACGGAGCCTCCTCCTTCAGGAGCATCATACCTGTAGCTCCTGCACCGCGGGGAGGACGAGAGCCAGGCCGGCCGTTCTTCCCCGCGGCTTCGCCCGGTCCTCCTCGCTTCCAGGGCCGGCCTTGAATGCGGGGTGCCCGTCAGGTCTCCTACCTGCGCGGGTTGAGGTGGCGCTGCGCGGCCGCGGGAGCAGCGGGCAGCAGAGCCGCGGCCAAAGCGGGGCGCGCAGAGGCGGGCATGGAGAGTCTCGGCCGGCCGCCTCCATGCCGGCCCGTCGCGGCTGCCGCCCGCAGGCTTGGCGCGATCTCCCCTCGGCTGCTCCAGGGAGGCTGCTGCCGGGCCGAGAGGCAGAGGCTCCCCCGGGGGGGAGGGGGAGGAGGAGGAGAAGGAGGAAGCAGAGGGGATCCACTCGCCCTGCACCAGGCTGCTAGGGCTCCCTCCGCCTTTCACGCGCAGGTGGGGCGCGTGCTGACGAGCGCGGAACCCCTCCCACCCTCCGCGAGGCGAGGCTCCGGTCTCCCGCCCTGCCAGGCTCCCCCCCCGCCCCTCCTTCTAACTGTCTCGGTTAAAAACAGACGTGGAGGGCTCAGTTGTACCGGTGGTAGCAAATCAAGGATTATCTGTACACGTTTTTATCCTGGCTTTTCAAATAAATACTTTAAAAGGATCATAAAACCCAGCTAGGGTTCCACTCGGAACTCCGATGGCTGCGTTCACACGTCAGTCTTAACCTCTCAGTTTAACAAGGAACTGGACCGGATCTCTGTGGAGATGCTCCCTCCTCCAGGTCCCGGGTCTCCCAAAGCTGCTTTTCTCAAGAGGCAACTGGACTTTCTGGCTTTTCTTGAAGACGTTTCGCTTCTGATGCTAGAAGCTTCTTCAGCTCTGACTGGATGGTGAGGGGAATGGCAGGATGTGACCAGCTGTCTGCGAGGGATATAGGTAAGACTAAAGATGGAAGATCTGCTCCTTGGTTTCAATAAAGCCTGCGTCCTCTTTCACCCTTAAAGTTGCAAATGCTGAACTCTGCCATCAATCAGTTCATTGGCCTGGAATAACTGGGTTTTTTTCCCATTTAAAGAGGAAGGATTTGAAAAATGTTCAACAAATCTCATCCATGCAACAATCAAGGATTTTGGACATCTTGGCTGAATTTGGTACGACCGAAGTGGGGAAAAATCCTAACTGGCTGGCACAAAAGTCTGTAGGGATCCAAACAGACACCCGCCGATGGTGTGTTGAAAGATCCCTCTGGCTTTTATCTGCGTTTCCATTTTATCTGCCTTGCACATACAAATCAGGTGGGATTTGGGCACATCACTGTGCCTGTGACCTCCACTTTTTCTTTTTAACCAACCCCCCCACCAGACACTCCTGCTTGTTACCTTGATAAGCCAATCTTAACAGCTGCACAACAATTATTGCAGTGCAGCTTAGAGCAGGTCCTTTTGCAAGTCCTCCCTCTGCTCCGGCCTTGGGCTCGGGAGGGAGCTCCGGCACCCATGATAGCATGCGACCACCACACCTTAGAAGAGCAGCAACAATCAGGCCAAGAAGTCTACAGGATCAGAAGTACTGACAGACTGACAGGCATCACAGTGAAGACTTGCCAGGGTCCCATCTGGGACAGACAGAAGAACTGAATGCATGCAGATCAGGGCTGAACCTGAAGATTAGCGATTAGCTGAGATCACAGTGACAAGAAGTTTACCTGGACTGCTGACCGGTCCCTGTCTGTAGCCTATATTGTAACAATTAAATATCATTAGTCAACAGCTTAGCTCAACTTCAGTCTGTGCTCATCAGAGAGAGCTGGTTTAGTTTTTCATGTTTCAACCTGAAATGCAGTTCCCACTCCGTTCATTTACCCTGCACAAGGATGCTGCCAAACTGTGTATAAGCATTTATATACTGTTTATAGACATTTATGTACTGTCACATCACAACATTTTGGGTAATACGCTAGTGTTCACTAACACCTGACAACGATCATTGTCATGAACTTAGATTTCACTTTGCAGGTCATGGAGAGCCACAAGTGCTGCATGCAGGCTGCAGAAACTTAGATGCTTCTGTTCTGTACCAGCCTGCTACCGGCCTTGCAGAAAGGCAACCCCTGTACAAACGGCAGAGGCTGGAAAACGACTGCCAAATTTATTAAACAAACAAACAAAACATGAAACAAGATACCGGAGCTTTGATCCTCTATCGGAGCGGTTGCTTTCAGCAAACCAGCCCTCCCCCAAACACTCCCTTTATTAGAGTTCAGGGCGTGGCCTCTCTTTGCCTCCTTCCGAGAAGTCCCACAGCCTTTCTCTGCTTGCTCCTACTTGACTGCCTCCTGCGTCGGGCGTCCTTGAACAGGGCCAGCTGTGGGTCATCTTCGTCCACACTGTCGAGCTCACGCAGCTGGGTCTCCACCAAGTAAGAGGGGCCTGGCTGGGGGCTCTGCAGAGCCTCCAAGCCATCATCAGCAAGTTCTTCTTCAACACCCCCCTCCTCCCCCTCATCTGAGTCATCCGAGTCATCCGACTCAACTGCCGAACCCACAGGCTGACCCTGAATCACAACACTATCCCGCACCGCAGGGCCCTTCCCCCGGGGCTGCCGATCCGGATGCGGTCGGGATGGGAATTGTTCATGAAAAGCAGTCACCAACGCAGGGGCATGAACGGCGGTCGCGTCTTCCCAGGTGAAGTCCTCTGGTCCGTAACCTTTCCACTCGATCAGGTACTGGAAACGACCTTTCAGCCAACGGGAATCCCTGATGCTGGCGACCTCGTACTCGGGGGTGCTGCCTCCATCACGAGGTCCTGATGGGGGAGGTTCCGCCCGGTGGAGTGGACAAGCCGGTTGCTCGGGGACCAACAGAGACCGATGAAAGACTGGGTGAACGCGCAGGGAACGTGGCAGAGTTAAGCGATAGGCGACCGGATTGATGACAGCCTCGACTGGGAACGGTCCTAAATATCGGTGATCTAACTTTCTCACCGGCCGTGTTGACGGTAGGTTCCTGGTGGACAGCCAGACCCGATCCCCCACCGATAGTGGAGGCGTATCCCGTCTTGACCGATCAGGAAACCTTTTGTAATCGGCCTTGGCCTTCTCCAACTGACGTCGCACCAATCGATGGATCGCCTGTAACTCTGCCATGAAGTCGTTCGCTGCCGGCTCTGGTGAGTCCACGGGAGAAAGGGGGAAAAACCGGGGGTGATAACCCACATTGGCCAAGAACGGTGTCATCTGTGTGGAGGTGTGCTGCGAATTGTTAAATGCAAACTCAGTTATGGCCAGATAGTCCACCCAATTGTTCTGCTGCAGATTGACGTAGCAGCGCAGATATTGTTCCAGGATACCGATGACCTTCTCGGTTCCCCCGTCAGTTTGAGGATGATGCGCGGACGAGAGGCAAATCTTGATATCCAACGCATGCATCAACTCCTGCCAGAAGCGGGCTGTAAACTGGGCCCCCCTATCGGAGACGACTCTATCAGGGAGGCCGTGCAGCCGATACACCTGCTGAATGAACATACGACTAGTGGCGCGGGCTGACGGTAAGCCGCGACAGGGGATGAAGTGCGCCATCTTGGTCAGCATGTCCACCACCACATACACTGTCGTGAAACCAGAGGATGGGGGTAAATCCGTCAGAAAGTCCATGGACACAGCCCCCCAGGGTCTTTTGGGTGTTGGCAAGGGCTGCAGTAATCCAGGCGGGGCCCCTGTCGCTGACTTGGCCTGCCTGCATGGGATGCAGGAGGTGACATAGGACTGGACGTCGTGTCGGACTCGGGGCCACCAGAAGGTACGGGAGACCAGGTTCAGGGTCTTGAACAGGCCAAAATGCCCCGCTGCCGGGTTATCGTGACACTGGCTGAGGATGAGTCCCCTGAGTGGCCCTCCCGGAACATAGAGCCGGTCACGATAATACAAGAGTCCATCCATGACCGTCCAAGGAGAATCTGGCCCCACCTCCTCCTTCCGCTGAGCCATCCACACCTCCTGCTGCTGTGTCTCCCGGATCCGAGCCCGTATATCAACCGGCTCCCGTACCGCAGCAAAAGACTCGACGGGGATCACTGTCCTGGGCAGAAGCTTGTCTTCCACTCGGGTATATTCGGGCTTCCTGGACAGAGCATCCGCTCTTTGATTGTGCCCGCTTGGTATGTACCGAACCCGGAAGTCAAACCTCGCAAAGAAAAGAGACCACCGGATCTGGCGTTGGTTCAAATTCCGAGCGGTCTGCAGGCTTTCCAGATTCTTATGGTCCGTCCGGACCTCGATTTGATGCCGCGCTCCCTCCAGATGATGCCTCCAGGCCTCGAACGCCGCTTTGATGGCCAGCAGCTCCTTCTCCCAGATCGTATAATTGCGCTCCGAAGGGTTCAGTTTTCGTGAATGATACGCGCAAGGGAAAAGGGTACCGCTGGGCGTCGTTGCCTGGAGTAACACTGCCCCAATGGCAATGTCGGAGGCGTCCGCCTCCACGACAAACGGCCGTTGCGGGTCAGGATGCTTCAAGATGGGCTCCTTCATGAAGGCTTCCTTCAAAGACTGGAAAGCCTGTTGTTCTGGTGCGTTCCACTGGAACCGAGTCTTCTTCTGCAGGAGCCGGGTGAGGGGGGCTGTCAAGGCAGCAAACCCAGAGATGAAAGTTCGGTAATAGTTGGCAAATCCAAGAAGTCGCTGAACATCCTTCACGCGACGCAGGGGTTGCCAACTCTGCAAAGACTCAACCTTACTCGGCTCCATGGCGATGCCCTCAGGAGAAATGCGGTGACCCAGGAAATCGATGGTCACCCGGTAGAACTGGCACTTCTCCAACTTGGCAAACAGCCGATGTTCTCGGAGTCGCTGCAGGACCTGACGGAGATGCTGATGGTGCACCTCACGCGACGGGGAGTAGATCAGGATGTCGTCCAAGTAGATCACGACAAACTGGTCCAACAAATCCCGGAAAATGTCATTCATGAAATGCTGAAACACAGCGGGGGCGTTGGTCAGGCCAAACGGCATCACCGTGTACTCGAAATGTCCATAGCGAGTACCAAACGCCGTCTTCCACTCATCACCCGGCCGAACCCTGACGAGGTTGTAAGCTCCACGCAGGTCCAGTTTCGTGAAGATCTTAGCCTCCCGGAGTCGGTCCAAGAGCTCGGGGATGAGGGGCAGCGGGTAACGGTTGCGCACCGTGATGGCGTTGAGTTTCCGGTAGTCGCAGCAAAGCCGTAATTCGCCCGACTTCTTTTTAACGAAGAGCACGGGTGCAGACACTGGCGAGGACGAGGGCCGGATGAAACCGCGAGCCAAATTCTTCTCCAGAAAGTCCCGCAATGCAGCCAACTCGGGCTCCGACATGGAGTACAAACGCCCCACTGGGAGAGGCGCATCAGGGACTAAATCAATGGGGCAGTCATAGGGCCTGTGCGGGGGTAATTGATCCGCCTCTGACTCGCTGAACACATCAGCAAAGTCGGACAGTTCGGGAGGCAAGGAAACCCCTGGGGAACCCTCCACCTGGCCGGCACAGATATGGCGGGAGTGGTCCACGCACTGCAAGCTTGGGAAGGTGACCAAGTTCTGTGACCAATAGATCTGTGGGTCATGCGCCCGGAGCCACGCCAGTCCCAAGACCACGGGGAAGTGCAGATCTGAGGTGATATAGAACTGGATGGCCTCCACATGGGAACTGATGGCCATACATAATGGTTGCGTGGCAGCCGTAATAGGCCCAGACAGGAGCACTCGACCATCGATAGTCTCCACTAACATGGGCGGATCCACCGGGCACTGGGGAACAGCCCATTTGGCCACAAATGCTGAGTCCATAAAATTTGTGGTGGCCCCAGAGTCAATTAAGGCATGGACTGGAATCCCCTCTGGCTTGCCAGGAAGGATCAGACGTGCCTCCAAAATCAAATGCCGTGGAGGTCCACAGGCAGCATCGGAAAGACGTCGCTCAGTGTTGTTGTGGGACGCCCGATCTATCACACCGTCTAGATCGGGCTCGGGGCGTTTCCCGACAGAAAAGTAGGGGACTTTCTCGGGGCAGGCTCGGTCACTGATGCCCGCTGTCGCTTCTTTGGGCAAAAAGCAGCCAAATGTCCAGGGTCCCCACAGTAAAAACACAACCCCCCCGATCGTCGTCTGTTCATTTCAGTCACCGATAGACGAGACCTGGCGGCACCCAGCTCCATTGGCTCCTCCCTTTGAACTGGGGGCTCACGCACAACAGGGGCGGCAGGGGTCTGTGGGGTGGCACGGCGACTCCTTCGCTGCTGCAACCGAGCATCGATCCGCAGGCAGAGATGGATCAGCCCATTCAGGTCTGAGGGAATATCCACACGGGCCAGCTCATCCAACATCTCCTCCGACAATCCATCCTGGAAGGCATCCACGAGCGCAGCCTCATTCCAGGCGGAATCCTGGCTAAGCAGCCGGAAATCGCTGATATAGCCCTGTATTGACCCTGCCTCAGAGCTTTCAGACGTCGAGTGGCAGTCTGCGTCTTAATAGGGTCCTCGTACATCTGACGCATATGGTCACAAAACCCCACAAAGTTGTCCAACAATGGGCTAGGTTGAGCCAGCAGAGGCGTGCCCCAACGAGCTGCATCACCCGAAAGAAGGCTTAACACAAACCCCACCTTATCCCGGTCAGTGGGGAAATCAGCTGCTCTCACGCTGATAAAGAGCTGGCATTGTCCCAGGAAAGCAGGAAACAGTTCTGGAGTACCTGTAAATTTATCCGGCATTGCAACTTGGCATTTTCTCCTGGGTGGGGGTGCAGCATGAACCTGTGCTTGCAGTTGAGCCACCTGAGCTGCCAGCAAAGTGAGTTGCTGGGTGAGCTGGGCATTCTCAGCACGTAGCTGCTCCATAATATTAGTAAGGGGTGGGAGGCTGAAAGCAAACTGTTCTGTACCAGCCTGCTACCAGCTTGCAGAAAGGCAACCCCTGTACAAACGGCAGAGGCTGGAAAACGACTGCCAAATTTATTAAACAAACAAACAAAACATGAAACAAGATACCAGAGCTTTGATCCTCTATCGGAGCGGTTGCTTTCAGCAAACCAGCCCTCCCCCAAACACTCCCTTTATTAGAGTTCAGGGCGTGGCCTCTCTTTGCCTCCTTCCGAAAAGTCCCACAGCCTTTCTCTGCTTGCTCCTACTTGACTGCCTCCTGCGTCGGGCGTCCTTGAACAGGGCCAGCTGTGGGTCATCTTCGTCCACACTGTCGAGCTCACGCAGCTGGGTCTCCACCAAGTAAGAGGGGCCTGGCTGGGGGCTCTGCAGAGCCTCCAAGCCATCATCAGCAAGTTCTTCTTCAACACCCCCCTCCTCCCCCTCATCTGAGTCATCCGACTCAACTGCCGAACCCACAGGCTGACCCTGAATCACAACAGCTTCTTCCAAGACCCACCTTCACAATTTCAGCAGAGGGAGGGGCATTCCGGAGGAGGCCCACAATCTATTTTGCAGCTGCAGCTGACAGGAACCTGCCAGGAGGGGCTGAAGAGTGAAGGCCCCCTCCTCTTGTCTTGCAGCCCTGGGGGAGGAGGACTTGGGACCTCTTTCTCCCCTCTCACGAGGGGTCCTCAACACTGGCAACTTTAAGACTTGTGAACTTCCAGAATTCTGGGAGTAGGCAATGAATTCAACAGCAACAACTATCACGGCAACTGGTTTAACATGCCACAGAGCCCAGTTATTGGGAGAGGGGGCTCTAAAGAACTGGGGGGGAGGCAGATATGGCATTGCAAAGGAAGGCCGGCACTTTCCAACCCACCTCCTCCATCTTGCCTTCCTCCTCCTCCCCCCCAGCAAATGCTGCTGCTGCTCACCATTTGTTGCAATTTGTAAATTGTCCTTGATGCTGGAACATTGTGTGATCCCAGCCACTTGTGGTGTAGTTGATAAAGATGCGAACCTGCCCAAGACCACGGATGAAAAGGGCCCCGGAGTCTCCTTCCACTGTGCCCACCCGTCCTTCAGTAGCCAGTGCCTGGTGGGCTTCGCTCCTGCCTGCTTCCCTCTGCGGCCCGCTTTCTGATCTCCTGGCCTTCCTGGATCCTTTCCCCATGAACAAGTCTGGGACAATTAAAATGGTTCCCCGGGAATTCTTGGCCTTCCAAATGCTGTCTGGGAGGGCCCAGAGTGAGCTCATGGGGCGGCCCGGGTCTTTCCCAGGGAGTTTGTCCTAGGAGGGTTGGGGTCTGCCACAGGGTTGATCTCTGCTCCCCACCCGTAGGGCTCCATCAGCCTCTCCCTGGAGAAGAGGGGCGGCCATGGTGGGGTCCCTCCTGATTTCACTTCAGGCTCTGCAGGGGTGTCCAAGTGGGAGCCTTCCTTCTGAAGGGGGCTGCCCCCAACACTAATCCCCTTATTGGTCTCTCTGGCCAAGTTGGCATTCTGGTCTAACTTCCACGTTTTCCTCCGACAGAAGACTGGAAATAACAAATTTGAAGCAACTGTAATTTTTCAGCTGGGTTTATCTAGGGCTTTGAACAGCAAACAACTTAGTCACCCAGAAACCCGGGAGGTGAGTTGGCGGTGGGGGAGGGGGGGAGTTTGTCTTGTCAAGAGGAAAATGCAGCAATTAATCTGTCGGCACCTGACACCTTCGTCCCGGCAATTAAATGGAAGGTTCTTAAAAGGGGCTCATCCTGCCTCTGCCTGCAGCTGCCCAAGCCCTGCTGGGCCTGCAGTGACACCCGGCAGCCTGTGCTGCGACCCTGCCTCTCTTTTTGCCCCTGCAGCAGCCCACGTCACGCTGCCATTAGCACAGCTGGCATTGAGCAGCCTCAAGAGCGAGGCTCCCGTCCTTTGGCAAGGAAACTCGGTGCACGAGGCGTACTGGCAATCTGTGGAGGCAGGACCAAAGGCTCCGGGGGGCAAGCCCACCAGGGCTCTTGGCGCAGGGGCACCCCGGAGCACAGCAGGGGCAGGTCTCGCCCAGAGCTTGGCCTTCAGTCTCCCTGGACCAGGCATTCTCCTGCTGCTGGGAGGTCGGTGGGGGCAATTTCTGAGCAGGGGGACTCCGAGGGGGCAGCAAGTGAAAAGGTTTCCATGGGCCTCTTCCTTACATTTTGGGAGCTTGGCTCGGGGAAGGGGGTCCCTCCTGCAGGCTGAGTTCTTTGGAGCAAGATCAGCACAGCCCAAAGGGGAGGCCTCCGAGTCTCTCCGGGGAGGTCCGTACCTCCAGCCTCCCTTTCGTTACGGCAAATGGCAGACCCCACTGGAGAAAACAAACTGCATGTTGGCATCATTTCCAAGGGACTGAAAATAAATAAGTACCATTATGTACACACACACACACACACACACACACACACACACACACACACACACACATTAAAGGCTCTTTCTGAGGGGAGCCATGACACACAAGGGCATCTTCAGCCTGAAAGGGGCTGCCAGCTGTTGCTCCTCACAGGTACAACAGTATCTTCCCTAGAGCACCTGCAGTGAACAAATTAAATGAACAGCTTTCTAAAGTGGACCGAAGGCACAGAAAAGCTGTCAGCGGCTGCTTACCATGATGGCTCTATCTCAGTCCAGGGGTCCCTTCTGTTTATGGGCCTCTGAAGGCTCCTGGCTGACTCTGGACCCTGAGAGAACCGACTGGTGAATGGAACTGCAAAGTCTTTTGGGCTTGGTGGTTTTCTTAAAGATGTTTCATTACCCAATTCAGCACTGCTAAAGTTGGGTCATGAAATGTGTGCCACAAAACCACCAACCTCGGAGAGCACCAAGGACCCTCATTTCAACCCTTAGCTTAATTCCAAATATTCTCACCTATTGGCTCATTCAAGGAGATTCAGACAGAGAAGTGCTGGGCCTCTGTAGTGATCTACACTGGGAGCTCTCCGTGGTCCTGCAAAGGCAGCTGCTTAGACATGCCCTACCAGCTCTTGCTTGTGGGTCCAACTCTTTCTATTGGGAAGAGTCTCAGAAGGTTGAGGTTAGGCTGCAGTTGAGAAGGCTCTTGATCCCAGACACCCCCCTACACCCAGCCGGCTCCTAAGTCGAAAGCTGTTTTCTTCAAGGCAATCTTGGCATCAACCATAGTTTCCTCTTTCTGCTGTGTATTCAAGATGGACAGTGATTAATATTTATATGTTAGTTAAATGTAAGGGTGTAGGTTTATACATATGTTGTATATAGCATATTAAGTGTGAGTTATGTATATGTACACTTTTGAGAGCAAGCAACAAAAATTTCATTTTTAATGGGTGCCAATGTGCCCACAGTAAAAAAAAAATGACAATAAAGGTTATCTATTCCATCTATTCTAACCAGATCCTGATAATTATCCCCCTTTTGCATCACCGTCTCTGCTTTTTCCCCAGTTACTGAAACGGCCTCTGGCAGAAAGAGATAGGGATGACCTGGTGTGCAGTCTTGCAATAGATACCTCAGTGTCAGCGGGCAAGGCAAGAGTTTTGCTTCATTTTGGTGTTTTTTTCAAGAAGACACAGTCATTTTTAAAAATATATATGTATTTTACAGTCATACAGTAAATCCAATTTACAAAGGATGATAACAACATCAGCATATGTGGTCCCAGGGAAAATTTTTCAAACCACCTTCAAACCACTTCAAGCTGATTCTAGCTGAACTAGATATTAACAATTCAATTCAAATACTTCCAGTTCCAAAGTTAATACAGGTAGAAACAGTTCTGCATGACCATTAAATAAAGGGCAAGATGAGAAGATGAGAAGAGTTTGCCTCCAAAACAATATGAAAGTCAGCCAACTGAGGCAGCTGAACTTTTCCCGTGCAAATCATACACTTAAAAAAACCGGGGGGAAACAACTGGAAATCTGAATTTCTGACACACACACACACACACACACACTTTGGTAACACAATCCAAAAACAGGGACAAAAACAGTGAGGACTGTCCCCTTTGAGGAGAGTCTGCAGACCCCCATGGCCCCTCCCAATCAACGGCATTCACAGCCGGTTGTATTTTCAGTTAACTTGATGAGTTAAATGATTCTCCTGACAAATAAGTTTCAAGTTGAATAAGGTGCAATTTACAGATTATGATGTCACAGTGCAATTTAGCAATCAAGAACTTCATTCTCAAATAAAACGTTTGACCTATGCAAAAAATCCGTGGCAAAAGACAGCCACCGACAGCAGGATGATGGCATTGATGTTGACCACGCGCCTCCAGAATGGCTCCTCTGTGGTGTCCATCAGCTTGTGCTGCAGGGCTTCCTCCTCTTCCTTGCTCAGCTTGGGGCCCGTCTGCTCCAGGCCGCAGAACCAGTTGTAGGCTTTCTTGCAACAGTTGGTCTCTTTCTCTGGGGCTGCAAGGACAACACCATTGCTGGGCATTAGATGAAGCAGCCAAACTGACCCTTTCGTGCCCAGAACATCCTCCTAAGGTGCCACCACCCTATTCTCATACATTTTGCTTATATGTCCCAATATGTCTAGTACCATAGAGCTGAAATGGTCCCATTATCAAATCTAGTGACCATTATTCATTCTGTTTCATGTTGAGACAAATAACACTGCCAAAAAGAGACTGGAAAGAATCTCAAAGGACCACGAGGAGTTAGGCAGAAAGGCAAAAGAGTTTCGAGCAGAGGTGGGGTTTTCATCCATGCCTCCAATTAAAGGATTTGGCCCGAAGAAGGAATGGAGGGGGTTTTTTTTGGGGGGGGTGAACTGTTGGCTCAGGGACAGAGCACCCAAGAAAACTTTGCATTCCTGGACCACAACTGTGCCCTCTATAGGTAGGGCAAGCCAAGAGATACATTGCACCTCCCAAAGACTGGCAAGAACAAGTACATTTTATTTTACTGAGGCCATGTGGCAGACTTTAAACTAAACCTGGAGTGGGAAAGAAATCAGAAGGCAGCCAAAGTTTCTGTCCAAAGGTAAGAGGCCTTGAGATCAAGAGAGGAAGTGGTAAGAAGGAGGGGTGCCCAGAATATATCAGGAGATGCAGGAGGCAAAGCTAAGGAGGCCAGTGCTGAGAGTCAGATGCTTTTTGTACATCAGTGCTCAGAGAATGAGGAACAAACAGGGAGAACACAAAAGACTTAGTACAGGGAGGAAAGGTGGCATTATTTTTATTATTTCTAAAAGTTGGTGGAATATATCATGTGATTGTAATATAAAATTATATCAAGATATAATTTCTTGACAAGAAAAAAGGGGAGGGGGAAAAGGTGTCATATATGAAGAATTTCAACACCTTTAAAGGAATTCAGGACTTCAAGGGTGAAAATCTTGCCGAAAGTGTCTGAGTGGAAATGAAAGAAAAAAGCAAAACAAAAAATGATGCAGGTGTGGCAATGCTTTGCAGACCACCAACCAAGCAGGAAGTGTGGCTGAAATCTTTGCAGATTAGATCTTTGAGTGTCCAGGAAACATATCACTGTGCCAGGGGGGACTTCAACTACTTGATCATCGACTGGGAATCAACTGAAGCGGCAAGTGGGAGATTCTACAGGTTCTCACTGTGTCTTGTAGACTGTAGAGCAGGGGTCCCCAACCCCTAGTCCGTGGACCAGTACTGGGCCGCAGCATGCCAGCAACCAGTCCGCACAAACAAGCAAAGCTGCATCCGCGAGATGCAGGCAGCACACAAAAGCACGCACCCTCCGGTCCATGGAAAAGCCTCTCTCCATGGAACAGGTCCCTGGTGATGCCCAAAAGGTTGGGGGCCTCTGCTGTAGAGGACTTCGACACCCAAAGACCAGAGAACTAGCCATGTTGGGCTTCATGCTTACTAACAGGGAACAAATGGTGGAGTAGGAAGGCGAGAATGGTGAGAGTGAATGACCGCGACTTCCTGGAATTCACCCTGTAGGCAAACAAACCCCAAAGTTGTCTGGTTACTATTCTACATTTCAGGAGATCTGATTTGAGCAACTAAGGGAAAAAGTAGGAAGGATCCTAAAGGAATCCTCCAGAAGGTTGGGACACTCTCAAAAAGGAGAATCTTTCTCCACAAAGAGGAGGGGGTCAATTTATTTTCCAAAGCACCAGAAGGAAAGACAAGAAACAACGGTTGGAAACTGATCAAGGAGAGAAACAACCTGGAATTAAGGAGAAACTTCCTGACAATGAGGACAATTAACCAGGGGAACAGCTTTGCCTCCAGACGTTGTGGGCGCTCCATCGCTGGAGGTTTTTAAGAAGAGGCTGGACAGACACTTGTGTGAAATGGTACAGGGTCTCCCGCTTGAGCAAGGGGCTGGACTAGAAGACCTCCAAGGTCCCTTTCAGCTCTATTCTGATTATTATTATTAAGGCCCAATGCAAACAATACTAAAGAAAAAAGTTAAACATGGGAGTGTCCTGATGAAGCCACCAAGGGTGCATAAATAGTTCTCTATCAAGAAGAAACAAAAAGGACAAATTTTAAAAAATGAAAAGAGGGATATTACAAGAGTAGAATATCAAAGAATAAGGATCATTTTTAACCACTGCTAGGAAAATAGGGGGAAATTATGACAAGCAACAGGGAGAAGCTGGAACTACTTAATTTCTAGTTATTGTTAGCCTTTTTAAATAGAGAAATATAAAGTTCTGACCTTAGATGGAACCAGCAGGTGCACAGGGTCAAGATGTGGCCCTTGACGTGGTGAAAAGGGTCTGAATATCCTGGCATGAGCCAACAGAGTGTTGCAGCTGTAAAACTAGCTATACAATCTTGGGCTGCTTGAATAGAGATAGAACATTGAGATCACTGAAGTGATTGTTACCCTGCACTGCTCAAATATACCTAGCATACCGTGTCCAGTTTTGCTCACCACAGTAAAAGAAGGGGACTGCAGAATTGGAAGGAGTTCAAAGAACAAAGAAAATGAAGTTTGGGTTTAGGGATTAAAACTATGAAGACCAGTTACAGAACTGGGTATGTTTAGCCTAAAGAAAAAAAGGCTAAGGGGAGATCTTCTAATAATTGAAGGACCACCACAAGAAAGAGGGTCTGGATTTATCCTTCACGGCTCTTAAGGGTAGGAGAAAAACCAACGGGCGGAAGCTTTACAGAGAAGGATCCAAATGTGAAATAAGCAGGAATTTCCTGGCCAGAAGATCCACTAAACAGTCTCCCGAAATCAGGAAGTTTCCATCACTGGAGTTTTTCAAGCAAAGGTTGGCAGCCATTTGTCTGGGATGGTCTAAGGATTCCTGTCCTGGACAGGCTGGACAAGATCTCCCTTCCAACTCCAGGATTTTATTGATCCATTTAGATCAGCCAGAATATTTCCTTCTCTCTGTGAAATATCACTGATAATGCTCTAGCCTTAACTGAACACATCCAGTGAAAGACAGCTCACTACTGTCCATTTCCTCTTACTTCTAGTTGTAACGTTCTTTAATACATTTTCTTTAGAAGATTCACCTCCTATGTAAGAACCTTGCAAGTCAGATTGCACTCTTGCTCCTCCTCTCCGTTTGTTGTCACTGTGTGTTGGGGGGAGAGAGCACGGGGGGGGGGGGAGGCTCAGCTAATCTCAATGTACACATGTTGTACTTTGACAATAAAGGTTTATTATTATTATTATTCTACCCATGTGACTTAGGGAGATGCTTGTCAGAGCCTCTTCTGTGAACTTTCTGCCTGTGGGGGTCTTTTGGATTCCCCTCTCATTCACTGCTTTGTTAACGGATCTCACCTACGCCCATCAAGGCCACCATCCTGACAACTCTTGAGCTATTTATTTTTATTTTATTTTTTTTATTTTTATTCCATTTATATCCCGCCCTTCTCCGAAGACTCAGGGCAGCTTACAAACTTAGCAGTAGCCTTCATTCTATGTATATGCCTGCTTATTAGGGCTTTCACACACACACCCCCAAGCGGCATTATTACAAAGTCAGCTTAATTGCCCCCAACAATCTGGGTCCTCATTTTACCTACCTGGGAAGGATGGAAGGCTGAGTCAACCTTGAGCCTGGTGGGACTCGAACCTGCACTAATTGCAGGCAGCTGGTGTTACTTAAGGAGGCATTAGCCCACTGCTCCACCAAGGCAGTTATGGGTAAACAACCCTTTGTTTACCAATGGTTCAAAGTTACAATGTGTTCTGTACCAGCCTACTACCGGCCTTGCAGAAAGGCAACCCCTGTACAAACGGTAGAGACTGGAAAACAACTGAGGCTGGAAGGCGTCTGCCAAGTTTAATTCACAAGCAAAACAACAGAACAAGAAACAAAATACCGGAACTTTGATCCTCAAACGGAGCGGTTGCTTTCAGCAACCAGCCCTTCCCCAAACACTCCCTTTATTAGAGTTCAGGGCGTGGCCTCCCTGTGCCTCCTTCCGAGGAGTCCCACAGCCTTTCTCTGCTTGTTCCTGCTTGACTGCCTCCTGCGTCGGGCGTCCTTGAACAGGGCCAGCTGTGGGTCATCATCATCCGCACTGTCAGGCTCGCGCAGCTGAGAAGAGGGCCCTGGCTGGGGGCTCTGCGAAGCCTCCAAGCCATCATCAGCAAGTTCGTCTTCAACACCCTCCTCCTCCCCCTCGTCTGAGTCATCCGAGACATCCGAGCCGGCTGCCGGACCCACAGGCTGGCCCTGAATCACAACACAATGCCCTGGGAAAAAGCGACGTATGACCTGCACCTGCACTTATGGCTGTCATGCCCCTCATGGTAGACAGGTGATCACAATCCCAACATTTGGCAACCGGCTCTCTTTTAGGACCAGTCGCAGCAGTCAGTGGTCATGTGATCATGATTTATGACCTTCTTTTTGCCAATTTCTTGCAATAGCCACCCACTGGGGAGGCTGAATTTATTTCACAACAACCACTGTAAAAATGGTCATAAAACTGAGTCTGACTTGACTTGCAACTGCAATGACTTATGATGGAAATTCTGGTTCCAATCATGGTTGTAAGTTGAGGACCATTGCAGGCCAAACATGCCCAGAGCCCTTGAATGCTCCCAGTGGGGCTTTAGAGTGATGTCCCTTGGTGGCTCTCATAGGGACCTGCTCCAATCTGTCACTGTCCTTTTTTAACTGGGATGCCCGGAACTGGACACCAAACGGGGTCTAAGCCGGACAAAGTAGAAGGGAGCCATCGGATGTTAATGCATCCCAAGATCACGTTTGTCTTTTTAGCAATTGCACTGCATCATGTTACGTTTATGTACCCAACTGCAGAATTTTACATTTCTCTGTGCTAAATGTCATCTAATTCATTTCAGCCCACTGCTTCAGCCTCTCCAGGTTTTTTTTTAAAAAAAGATTTTTCTCTCTCTCTTAACCATTTCTCCTTGCCTGGTGTCATCTACATGTCTGGAAAAAAAATTGGACGGCCCGAGGCCCAGGACAGAGCTCTGGAGCCCTCCATTTATCCCTTCTCCCAAGCTGCGGTGGGACCATTCCTGAACATTCTTTGGGTGCCGTCAATCATCCAACTGAAGTCCATCTAACTACCATATCACGTTGTCCACATTTTACTATTTTAGGAAGGAGGATGTCACAACCAACCCAAGCAGATTCCTGTTAATTGTTGCCTCTATTCAAGAGCTCACAAACATACCACTTCACTATCTATTCAAGGATCTCGCTCAGTACAGAAACTAAGTTGACAGGTCTGTCATTTCCTTTCCCCTTGAATATGGGGTCACAATTGCTTTTCTTCAGCCTCCTGGGACTTCCAGGAGGTCCTTAAAGATCAGAGCATTCCAGACAGATGACTGTCCAACCTCTACGTGGACACGTCCACGGAAGGGGTGTCCTCTTCTAGGTCCTCTAGGTCCTTGATCCCACTGCTGAGCCTGCCTACTTTTTTTTTTAATCCCATTTATATCCCGCCCTTCTCCGAAGACTCAGGGCGGCTTACAATCTAAAGCACAAATCAATGTGCTTAGCAGTAGCCTTCATTCTATGTATATGCCTGCTTATTAGGGCTTTCGCCCCCCCCCCAGCGGCATTTTTACAAAGTCAGCTAATTGCCCCTAACAATCTGGGTCCTCATTTTACCTACCTCGGAAGGATGGAAGGCTGAGTCAACCTTGAGCCTGGTGGGACGCGAACCTGCACTAATTGCAGGCAGCTGGTGTTACTTAAGCCGGCATTAGCCCACTGCTCCACCAAGGCTCTTGCTTGTTATTAGGAAATTTCTTTCTATCATTCCATGAGAATCTGTTTTCCATAAATTAAGACCATTATCCCCTTCATAGATTACTGCCTTGTCGTGGCGAAGGGGCTTGCGTACTTCAATGAAGCTATGAGCTATGCCATGCAGGGCCACCCAAGATGGACAGGTCATAGCAGAGAGTTCTGACAAAACGTGATCCACTGGAGAAGGAAATGGCAACCCATTCCAGTATCTTTGCCATGAAAACCCCACGGACAGTACCAAAAGGCAAAACGATATGACGCTGGAAGATGAGCCCCTCAGGTCGGAAGGCGTCCAGTATGCTACTGGGGAAGAGCAGAGGGCTAGTACTAGTAGTGCCAGAAAGAATGAAGCGACTGGGCCAAAGCCGAAAGGACGCTCAGCTGTGGATGTGTCTGGTGGTGAAAGGAAAGTCCAATGCTGTAAAGATTTTCTCTCCATAGAACCTGGAATGTAAGATCCATGAATCAAGGAAAGCTGGACGTGGTCAAACAAGAGATGACAAGACTGAACATCGACATCTTAGGAATCAGCAAACTAAAATGGACAGGAATGGGTGAATTTAATTCAGATAACCATCAGGGCAAGAATCCCTCAGAAGAAATGGAGTAGCCGTCATAGTCAATAAAAGAGTAGGAAAAGCAATATGGGATACAATCCTCAAAATGACAGAATGATCTCAGTTCGAATCCAAGGCAAACCATTCAATATCACAGTAGTACAAGTCTATGCCCCAACCACTGGTGCTGAAGAGGATGAAATTGACAGGTTCTATGAAGCCCTACAGCACCTTATAGAACTAACACCAAAAAATGATGTCCTTATGATCATGGGGGATTGGAATGCTAAAGTAGGAAGCCAAAAGATAACCGGAATAACAGGCAAGTTTGGCCTTGGAGTACAAAATGAAGCAGGGCACAGGCTGACAGAATTTTGCCAAGAGAATATGATGGTCATAGCAAACACTCTTCTTCAACAACCCAAGAGACGGCTCTACACGTGGACATCACCAGACGGTCACAGAAATCAGATTGACTATGTGCTCTGCAGCCAAAGATGGAGAAGCTCTATACAGTCAGTAAAAACAAGACCAGGAGCTGACTGTGGCTCAGACCATGAGCTTCTCGTTGCAAAATTTAGGCTTAAGAAAGTAGGGGAAACCACTAGGCCACTTAGGTATGAACTAAATCATATCCCTGATGAATATATATTAGTGGTGACAAATAGATTTAAGGAATTAGATCTGATAGACGGAGTGCCTGAAGAACTATGGACGGATGTCCGCAACATTGTACAAGAGGTAGCAACTAAAACCATCCCAAAGAAAAAGAAATGCAAGAAAGCAAAATGTCTGAGGAAGCTTTGCAAATAGCTGAGGACAGGAGGGAAGTGAAAGGCAAGGGAGAAAAAGAAAGATACACCCAACTGAATGCAGAATTCCAGAGAATAGCTAGAAGAGATAAGAATGCCTTCTTAAATGAACAGTGCAAAGAAATAGAAGAAAACAATAGAATAGGGAGGACCAGAGATCTCTTCAAGAAAATTGGAGAGATCAAGGGAACGTTTCATGCAAAAATGGGCATGATAAAAGACCAAAATGTCAGGAACCTAACAGAGGCAGAAGAGATTAAGAAGAGGTGGAAAAATTACACAGAAGAACTATACAAAAACAAGCTTAACATCCCTGATAACCACGATGAGGTGGTCACTGACCTCGAGCCAGACATCCTAGAATGTGAAGTGAAGTGGGCCTTAGGAAAGCTGAGCAACAACAAAGCTAGTAGAGGTGACAGTATTCCAGCTGAGCTATTCAAAATCTTAAAAGACGATGCAGTAAAAGGGCTACACTCAATCTGCTAGCAAATTTGGAAAACTCAACAGTGGCCACAGGATTGGAAAAGATCAGTTTACATTCCGATTCCAAAGAAAGGCAGTGCCAAAGAATGTTCAAACTATCGCACCATTGCACTCATTTCACATGCTAGTAAAGTTATGCTTAAAATCCTACAAGCTAGACTCCAGCAGTATGTGGATCAAGAACTGTCAGAAGTACAGGCAGGATTTCGAAGAGACAGAGGAACTAGAGATCAAATTGTCAACATACGCTGGATCATGGAGAAAGCTAGGGAGTTCCCGAAAAACATGTACTTCTGCTTCATTGACTATGCTAAAGCATTTGATTGTGTGGATCACAACAAACTGGGGAAGTTCTTAAAGAGATGGGAGTACCAGACCATCTCATTTGTCTCTTGAGAAACCTATATGCGGGTCAAGATGCAACAGTGAGAATTGGACATGGAACCACTGATTGGTTCAAAATTGGGAAAGGAGTCCAGCAAGGCTGTATACTGTCGCCCTGCCTATTTAACTTATATGCAGAGCACATCATGAGAAAGGCAGGGTTAGAGGAATCAAAAGTTGGAATTAAGGTTGGAACCTAAGATATGCAGATGATACCACTCTAATGGCAGAAAGTGAAAAAGAACTAAAGAGCCTCTTGTTGCGGGTGAAGAAGGAGAGTGCAAAGGTTGGGTTGAAACTAAACATTAAGAAAACCAAGATCATGGCATCTGCCCCTCTCAATTCCTGGGAAATAGATGGGGAAGAAATGGAGGTAGTGACAGATTTTATTTTCTTGGGCTCCAAGGTCACTGCAGACGGGGACTGCAGCCAAGAAATTAAAAGATGCTTGCTCCTGGGGAGGAAAGCCATGGCAAATCTAGACAGCACACTAAAAAGCAGAGACATCACCCTGCCAACAAAAGTGCGTATAGTCAAGGCTATGGTCTTCCCAGTTGCAATGTATGGCAGTGAAAGTTGGACCATAAGAAAGGCCGAGAGCCAAAGAATTGAGGCCTTTGAACTATAGTGCTGGAGAAGACTCCTGTGAGTCCCTTGGACTGCAAGGCGATCAAACCGGTCACTCCTAGAGGAGATCAACCCTGACTGCTCTTTAGAAGGCCAGATCCTGAAGTTGAAACTCAAATCCTTTGGTCACCTAATGAGAAGGAAGGACTCACTGGAGAAGAGCCTAATGCTGGGAAAGGTTGAGGGCAAGAGAAGAAGGGGACGACAGAGAATGAGGTGGCTGGATGGAGTCACTGAAGCAGGAGGCGTGAGCTTAAATGGACTCCAGAAGATAGTAGAGGACCAGAAGGCCTGGAGGAACGTTGTCCATGGGGTCGCGATGGGTCAGACACGACTTCGCAACTAACAACAACAAAGACCATTATTCCATGTTTTGAACTGCAGGAGAATTGCCTAGAAAAGAACTTCTGATTTTCTTCTGAGAGGCCCTTTCTTGGCCTTTGAAGAGGGCTGCTATATTCTCCTTTTCTCCAGACTCAATCTGCTTCTTGTCTTCAGCCTCTTCATCTCACTTACGTTCTAGTCCCCTGATCACAGCCCTTCTTTGATCCCTTCACTAAAGCGTCTTCATGTTTAGTGACTGGAACAATTCTCTGACGGGGTATTTCAGAGTACCAAGTCAGAGAACAAGGAACAGTTATAGCCATGATTTGAAAAAGATTGACACTACCTAGCTTTGCATTTCCCTTACTTGCAACCATCAAATCACTGTGATATTTCAAGGTCTTTCTTATAATGATCATTAATAAACCCAGGATGCTCTTTCTATACAAGTGCATTTGATTTTTATTTCCAGTGGAAGGACCTACATATACAAAATATGTTGGTTTTCCATCTGACCTTATTTCCTCCAAGGAAATCTTCTGGCAACTATCTGAACGTGCTGAGAAGTCATCTGTAAATAGCTCCAATTACAGAACTTCAATATTGATATAATTATTACTATTATACTACATTATTGTCTTTTAACAGTATTTATGTGTGCAATTTGTGCCTTAAAGTCAGTTTTGATTCTTGGTGAATCCCTGGACAAGTCTGGACAGTTTTCTTGGCAAGATTCCAAGTGGTTTGCCATTGCCTCCTTCCTAGGGCTGACAGAAAATGACTGGCCCAATGACTGGCTTTGTGCCCAATGACTGGCTTTGTGCCCAAGGCGGAACTAGAACTCGGAGTCGCCCCCTTTCTAGCCTGGTGCTTTAACCAGTACACAAAACTGTACTGTCAAAAATAAACCATTATTACCATATAATAACATAATACTATCCCTTTTTCTTCCCCTGAACTCAAAGAAGCCCCCTCTTCATTTGCTGCTGCTATTTTATTCACAACAGGCTGAGGGGCAACAAGGCATTTTATTGCCATCCACTCAAACTCTCCAGGACTCCCCTGCAAAGTCAGAATTCCACTACAAACTGGGACGTGACATTTTCTACATCTTTTTTTTTTAAATGACTACATCCCTTTGCAAGTTTAACAGGGGAATTTTAAGGTGCAAAAACAGCAATTCAGGCATGCTCTGAACATCTGCTGCAGAATCCTTAACTAATATGGAGATAAGTGCATATTTGAACTATTCAGTCTTCTTGAGGGCCATCAAAATTCCTCCTGGCATTTTATTTTTATTTTTATTTTTTTTGAGCATCCCAACCTAAATTTGATTGCCCAAAAAGTGATGGTTCTCTAAGGAGCATATTGGCCAAAATTCTGCTATCTAGGCCGGAGAGGTTAGGAGAGGTCCAGCCTGGTTTGTCCTAGACTTGAAATAACTCAAAGTCTCAGAGTAAAGGTGACCTCACCTGGTTCTTCGTCATAGTCCTCCACTCCCTGCACCATCTCCCCTGCATCCAGATCCACACGCTGCTCTTTACTGTTGCGCAGAGACCAGCAAAGACGATAAAGCTGTCCAGGAAACAAAGATAACCACAATGAAGCAGGAGCAGCTGACATGACCTTGAAGGAGGGCAGGACCAGGCCTGGCCTTGCTTCAAAAGGGAAGCGCCCTGATAACTCCGCTACTCCTACTCCCTCTGTACCCAATACCTCTGGCAGAACAACACAACATTTTATACAACTGCTCATGCGGTGTCAAACTTCCCAAGAAGATGGAAGTGGGGAGATGCGGCCTCAGGAGGCATCCTGTCTAACATGGCTTCAAGCCGGTTTCCACCCACCTTGCTGGCTTTCACTTCTGCCGAACTGGAGGTGTGGCTGCCTCAGGTCTGAGAGCCCCAGAGGCGGACACGAAGGGAAAGGAAAACGGCTCTTCTTGGGCATTCACGATCGGCTCAGGGACTGAGAGCCGGTGAGCCACTGTACGTTGTTACCCACCAATCTCAGGGAAGGGGGAATTGAGGTGGGGAGGATCCGGAAGAGGAGGGAGGCTGCTTACATGGACGTCATCAATCGGCTTGGTCAGGAACGAGACGATCAGAATGATGGTGATGGAGATAGCAAAAAGGATGATAGCAAAATAGAGGTAGTGAACTTTACAGATGACCGCTGGGCATTCACTGGGCACAGCACAGCTGCCGGTTCCATAGGCGAATTCTGCAAACATTCGACACAGCCCGATTACCAGTCCCACCATCAGGCCCCAGAAGGCCCCCTGCAAAAGACAGCAAAACGCGCTCAGGAGCCCCTCACGCCCCTGCGGTCCTACTTCTCACTCCTGAGGGATTCTTTGGACTCACAACTGTACACGTAGTATTGTGATAGATAGATAGATAGATAGATAGATAGATAGATAGATAGATAGATAGATAGATAGATAGATAATAACACAGTTGAAAGGGACCTTAGAGGTCATCTAGTCCAAACCCCACCCCCACCCCGCTTGAGCAGGAGAGTGTTAGATCTGCTGTCTTCAGCTTGGTACCTGGCTGGCATCCTGCCATCATTTGTTGGAGGGGGGGAGAGGAAATAGGCACGTAGAGGGTAGAGATGATTGGGGGGGAGGGGACTGACAGGTTTGACAGAAGCCAGAGGTGTGAGAACCGGCCTCTTCCAGTCTTCAAGGCTGTGGGGCCTGGGAAAGGAAGGCAAATTGCACCAACAGGTACCAAACATCCAAGAGGTTTCCTTCCGTGAACTGAATTCAGGACATTTTAATTGATTAATGTTGATTATTAAGCTGATAGCTTTAATTATAACTACAAACTAAAAGAATGTGGGAGGGAGGGAGGGCTGGATCTCTTGACCCCACCAGTTTCTAGCTTACGTTCTGGAGCCTTTCCTCACTTGGCTCTGTTGTCTCAGAAGAAACCAGCACAAGAGTCCTTGACTTTCAACAGTTCATTTAGTGACTGTTCAAAATTACAACAGCACTAGAAAAAGTGACCTATGGCCATTTTTCACACTTACGACCGTTGCAGCGTCCCCACGGTCACTTGCCCGTTCTTGTAGTCAGATCACTTAAAACTCAAGCAGCGGCTTGCAATGAGACGCAGGAGGTTGCTTTAAAAAATCCCTCGGAGGCATGGAGTTGGCATCTCACGGGCCCCGTTTCGTTTGGAGCCTCCTGCTTGCTATGCTACTAGCCCTGATTTGTTCGTTCGTTTGTTTGTTTAACTTAAGCATGCCCATCTCAGCTAAGGTGACTCTAGGCTACATCCTAAAAGCTGCCTTCCATCTGGGTCTTTAGTTTGGGTCTGGGCTGAGTCGTTAAATGCATAATGAATGATCCCTTGAGGCGATGCTCAGCAACTCAGCTTCTTTGATGCAAGGAGATGATGGGTTAAAAAAAAGAGGGCGCCTGACCAGGCTGAGGAACAGATAAAAAGAGGAGAGAGCAGAAATGGGGGGGGGGGGAGTGGGTGAGATCCGAAGAGATCTCCTCAGGCAGATGTCCTCAGAAGAGCTGCAATTGTTGTGAGATACCAGAACTGGCTGAGGGGGTTGGAGGCAGAGAGGCTACCTGGGCACCTGGTCAATTTCAGGGGGCTCATTGCACTGACCCCCCCATGTCCCCAGGAGAGCCTCAGCGGGAGGCAGGAGCTCTGGTGGACTCAGAGGGTAAAGAGGGAGGCTGCCCGGGGGGGGGGGGAAGGATGGAGATCGCAGGTGGCATCAGATCAGCCCCTCCCAGAGAAGTCTGGAAATCCTTTGGAAAGCCAGGATCTGGGCAGCCATTTTGCTTTTGAAAGCAGCACCAGGAAGACTCCGGCAGCCCAAAAGAGGAGAAACACCATCCTGGGCCCCCCCCACCGCCTGGCAGGCAGTCGGTCTGCCTTAGCACCAGGGCTAGGAGCCTCCCAGGGCGCGATTGCTCAGGAGAGCTCAGTTAAGAAATGGCTCCAGCCAATTGATCTTTTCAGTCTAATAAATCTGGCTGCAACCAAAATAATTACACTGACCAACACATGCGTTAATCAGATAAAAAGTCTCGTGACAGGTAAGCAAAGCTCTTAAATCAAAATTAAGATGAACACCTGCCTCAGCCAACGGAAAGACTGCAGCCTGTGAGATGGGATATTCCCCTTTCCCAGGCTCCTCCCACTTGTTCCTCCTCTTGTGGCACGGAAACCACGCCATGCAGCTGCCTTTGCATGTCCTGGGCACAAACACCCCTCCTTTTCTGAGGGGGCTGGACTGCAGACCCTCCAGTCCTGAAGCCGACAGGTGACCTCCAGCTTCCCTTTGGCTCCCTCCCAGCTGGGGAGGCAGAGGAAGAAAGGGTCCCCCTGGCAGGCTTGGCAAGGGGTTGCCCCCCCTCAAAGAAAGGGCCAACTGCTCACCTGCTCATTGACTCTCTTGCAGAAGATGGCCAGGAAGAAGACGGCGGCAATTGGCGGTCCCAGGTAGCTGGTGATGGATTGGATGTAGTCAAAGAGCTGCCCACCTTGCGCAGACTGGATCACGGGCACCCAGGCGATGCTGATGCCAATCAGGACCAGGATGAAAAGCCTGGGAGGAGAAGGTGGCAGAGAGGGGCATTGGGTGACGCTGCCCTGCGCCAGCCCAGTCACTGAGCCACAAAGCTGCCCGAGAGCTACCTTGGCAGATGGATCTGAGCTCACTCACGTTTGTTTCAGGGGCAGCAACCATATTTACATTTATTCATAGGTGGCTGCCTGTAAGGAGACGCTGTGCGTGTTTGTATGTTTTTGTTTCTTTTTCCAGCTTTTGTCTTCTATCAATATTGTGTGTTCCTTTTCTTTGTTTTTTGTCGTTAGTTAATTGCAAAAAGAGCAGAGAGAGTGTGGCTGTGGCCGTGCAAATGAAGCTCTGCCCATTTTGTATCTGCATCGCACAGAGAAAATGGGGGGGGGCAGTTTGACTTTGTTGACCACTCCTGCAGACCCCCTTCAGTTGTTTAAAGGGGCAGATAAGCCTAAATTTCAATAAACAGTCAGATCAACCGAGTCACTTGGCGGGTTGTGCCTCCTGTCAAGCAGCTCCTTCGCAAAGAGGAGACAGGAAAGTCGGTCATCCTTCTTATCAAGTCTGCAAGGTCCGCCCTCAATTAAGCTGTTGCCCTCCAGGGGGCGCTGCAGAACTGCCCATGCCAGGGAGCTCTCTGGCCCAAGAGTGGCCATCTCTGTTCTTGTGGACTTTAGATGGGAGGCTGTGCAGAACAGCTGGTGGAGTGGCCCTCAACCTGTAATTTTCAGGTGAAGATCGGTATGCAGAGGAAAGATAAAAGCCATTCCTTGCTAGGCAAAGGTCTCCCACATGGCACCAGGGGCTCCATAGTCAGATTATTTGCCCGCTGGTGACTTGCGTTGATCAACGTTTTCATTTCCAAAGCCTGGAAGCTTCCTTCAGCAGGCTGGTTGGAGGCCCACAAAAGGAAAAGGGAAGCACTGCAGCCATTTTGGGAAGGTGACCACCACAGGTTTCCCGAATGCCAAAAGGGTCCCTAAGGCGTTCGGCTGCCCTGATCTTGGGCTCCAGCTGACCTTTCTTGCAATCTCCCCTTTGCTGAGCCTTCGCTGCTGCCACTGCCGCCAAGCACTTTTACCTGCCGACAATCATGAGCTCCTTCTCCTTGGCCGTGGAGCGTATTTTGGTGTAGATGTCCATGGTGAAGAGGGTGCTGGCACTATTAAAGATGGAAGTGAGGGAACTCATCAGCGAGGCCAGCATCACAGAGAGCATCAGGCCTCGTAGCCCTGAAAGATAAAGCAAGGAAGGTGTGAATAGGCAAAGGTTTGGTGTGAGCAGCTCCTCTTGTGGGTTGCAGCAAAAGCTGGCTTACTGCGCAGCCACACGGGTGAGAACTCAACTGTCTGGCCTAGCAACCCAATGCCAGGAGCACAGGTGGGAAAAGGCTGTGTGATCCAGGGATGAACTCGTCATGCCAGAAGAAGCACTTCCTGCATGCACCAACGTGACCTAAAAAGGCCACTAGGCATCACAATCGCTTTAGGATCCACCTGGGATTCATGCACGGGCCACCTTTTTAGGGCAGACTGTGGGCAGAAGGCAGCCGGAAGGCCTGTCGAAACCCTTTGGGACACACGATCCTGGGCACAGACCTTAGCCAGCATGGCAGTCCAAGGCATAGATAACCCAGCCCCTTGGCCTCCTCTCACCGTCTGGCATGAGCTCCACCACCATTGTTGGGTAGGCGATGTTTGAACAGCCAACCTCTGTCCCACAGGCAGCCTTGCACACCGAGGGAACGACACACGCCACTCTATCTGTGGGAAGAAGGGAAACCGTGGCCCTCGTGAGTGAGCTGAGCAGGCTGCCCTCGGTCTGCCTCGGTCTGCCCTCGGCCTCCTGGGTGGAGCAGCCCTCACCTTTGTACAGAATGCGGCTGATCATGCCTGGCATCACCATCAGAAACATGGGCAGCAACTTCAAGTAGCCGCACATGATGCAGCCCGCCTTGACATGGGACATGTTTTTCCCCGAGAGGCATCGCTGGACAATGACCTGCCCAAGAGAGGGGCAAATGAACAAGCACCAAGATGGAACATGGAATAATAGGGTTGGAAGGGACCTTGGAGGTCATCTAATCTATCCATCTGCTCAAGCAGGAGACCCGACTATGTCATTCCATACAAATGGCTGTCCAGTCATTGGGACAAGGCCATCCTTCGGAACACGCCCTGGAAATGACCTCTGTTCTGTGCCGTGATTTTCCCACAAGGGTTGGTCCTGGGGGAAAGGTTGCTCCAGATTCAGAAATCACTTGGCGCGGTGTGGCTTTCCTCACTCTTGTGGCAAGGTTGCTTAGCTTTTAGATAGACAGATAAGGTAAAGGGTAAAGGTTCCCCCGCACATGCGTGCTAGTCATTTCCAACTCTAGGGGTCGGTGCTCATCTCCGTTTCAAAGCCGAAGCGCCAGCGCTTGTCCGAGGACGTCTCCGTGTTTATGTGGCCGGCATGACTAGACGCCAAAGGCGCACGGAACGCTGTTACCTTCCCACCGTAGCAGTCCCTATTTTTCTACTTGCATTTTTATGTGCTTTCAAACTGCTAGGTTGGCAGAAGCTGGGACGAGTAACAGGTGCTCACTCTGTTATGCAGCACTCGGGATTCGACCCGCCAAACTGCCGACCTTCTGATCGACAAGCTCAGCGTCCTAACCCACTGAGCCACTAACCTTTATTGTCATTTTTTACTGTGTGCACATTGGCACACATTAAAAATGAAATCTAGTTGCTTGCTCTCAAAAGTGTGCACATACATAACACACAGTTAAACACGCTATATACAATGGGGAAGATCTTTGGGTTCTATAGGCCCACCCCAGCAGGACCGTGGCAGAGCCCGTGGTTGGCGCGGCTTTTTACATAAGACACTCAGGCTAGATTCACATGACACACTGAGCCACAAAGTAGTCAAGTAGAGTTTCAACTTCTGGTTGTATCAATTCATTTACAGTTCAGTGTATCCTGAAAATCAGCTTCATTCCATAAGTCACCATTCAGTTAACTTACTCAACAACGTGCAATCAACTGTAGTTTGGGAGCAGATTCTCTGAATGTCAGGAATATTTATTTATTTAATCAATTAATTTAAATGCCAGCCAGAGAATAAGAATTGGGACCGGTGATGTCCTCCCAGCTGCCATCCAAAGACCAAAATGATAATCAGCCTGCCTCTGCCCAGCCCAAGGCCACCCTCGGCTTTAGAAGCCCACCTTGAAAAGTGTCGCTAGGGCAGTGATCTGGGCCCACTTCAGTTCTTAATGTCCTGGTTCCCAAAGCCGAGGTGGTCTCTTTAGGTCTCCAAGCATAGGATCAGGGCGATCCCACGGGGAAGACCTGTGGGTGGGGAACATCAAAAATACCAAGAGCATCATGACCCTACCTGGTCAGTGCACCAATACCACAATGCCAGAATGCTCAAGCCAAAGATGAGTCCAGGCCAAGGGAGGTCGCCGTCCACGGGGTCCCGAAAAATGTGGAAGGCATCTGGACGGGGAGTGTAGCACTTTTCGGGGATGGTCACATTATCGTAGGAGATGTTGGATGGGATAGCTTTCATGTACGACTCCAGCAAGCCCTCATATCCTCCGACTTCTTTAAATGCTGAAGAAAATCACATGATCCGTCAGGGCAAGCAAGTCTATGACAAAGCTGAAGAGTTCTCCTCTCCCGCAAACCCATGTGGTTGGACACACGTCACCTCAGGTGACTGTTGTAAAGGGAGACTTGGGCCATTTCCTAGAAGATCCATCCCTGGAACCTGATCAGTTCTGGCCACAGCTGAGTCTGGTACTTTGGGAGATTCAGTTCTGCTTTTAAAAGAACACCTCCGATCCTTACGCTGCTACAGGAGAAAACTGGGCTTGCATGTTCAGTTGAAGGTGCATGGTTGTGTTCGTGCAACATGCTTACTCTGAGATTAAGTGAACCATTTTCTCAGTTCACACAATGTACAGGGCCAAACACTGACCCCCACAAGCTGGGTTCACGCAGCATGTTAACCACCATCATTTTTTAAAATCAGTGTGCATTGTTTACTTATTAGATTTACAAAAACAAAGGAAAAGCAAAGGGGAAATAATGAAGAAAAAATAGATGTAATTTTTACAACTGCTGCAAAATTTAATGTTAAAAATCAAGATTTCATTATTTCAACAAAGCAGCCAAAGAGCGATGGTCAGAGATGCTAGATTAAATAAATGCCAACACACCATAGATAACTTTAGCTGGAAGAAGCCAGAACACACATAGACTCTGGCAACCCCGATCGCTAAGACAAGTTGAAAAAAGCAGAACAAAATTCCAAATCCAACTTCTCTAGCTGAACCCCATAAGCAAAGAGGCACCTGAAACTAACTGGGTTGTCAACATGTTCCTCTGCCCACTGACCACCGCAGAACACCACATCCTTCAGAACAAACATGGATGATGCAAGTCAGTTAGAGTACTCTGCAGCCTTGGAAGCAGGGTTTAAAACCACCTGCCGCAACGCCAACAATGACACACAGACCAGAAGAGCGCAGACACAGAAGCAGCTCTAACTAGAGTCTCAAAGACCCAGAGAAGGTCCAACCATCACCATCCTCCCAACAGACAAGGGCTCAGCCACAGTTATCATGGACAGAACACAGGACACACAGAAAGCTACAGGAATCCACACCAATGATCCCACACCCTGTGCTGCGGGACGATTTCTCATGTATGTTGAAAATTAAGGTAGATCAGAGCCAGCCCACCATATTTAGAGCTGCCTAAATCCCTAGACCCTTCCTCAAGGGGTGGCCACACAGTGAGGGGGTGGGCATGTTTTATTTATTTATTTATTTATTTATTTATTTTATTAAATTTATATACCGCCCTATTCCCAGAGGACTCAGGGCGGTGTACAGGGAAGATTAAAACAAACATACAAAAATTAAAATCAGATTAAAACAATTAATTAAATAAAGTCCCCGAAATTTAAAACTAAAGCCTAATAAAAAATTAAAACCCCTCAGCCTGGGCCAGACACCTCAAAGAGCCAAGTTTTCAGGTCCCTGCGGAATGAGCGAAGGTTGGGGGCAGTCCTAAGTTCCATGGGGAGCTGGTTCCATAGGGCCGGTGCGCCCACAGAGAACGCTCTTCCCCTGGGAATAACCCGCCGGCATTCCCTAACCAGCGGTATCCTGAGAAGGCCCTCCCTGTGGGAGCGCACGGGACGAAGGGAGCTTAATGCCGGCAGCAGGCGTTCCCTCAGATATCCCGGACCCAAGCCATTTAGGGCTTTATAGGTCATCACCAGCACCTTGAATCTCACCCGAAGGGCAACCGGAAGCCAATGCAGCTCGCGGAGTAGAGGTGTTACATGGGAGTATCGGGAAGCCCCCATCACAACTCGCACGGCCGCATTCTGCACCAGTTGAAGCCTCCGAGTTCTTTGGCACCCATAACCAAGAGGCTAGAACTTCAGTCAGGTATGAGGAAAAACACCCTACAGGGAGGAGTTATTAATCAGCTTCGAGAAGTAGAGCATTGAGGTTCTTCAGACCAAGGGGGCACCACCATCTGTCTCAAATGCTTTAGCAGATCCTGCACAGAACAAGGGGTTGGGCTGGATGAACACCGAGGTCTTTTCCAACGCTGTGATTCTGTGATTCAGGCGCTTCTGGGCTCCGTTTGGCCTTCTTGAAAGCAACTCCCGGGTACCCAGCTAAAATCTTTCAGGGCCTTTGGGAGGTCTCCCCTTAATTCCAGCCATGGTGTACCTGGCGGAAAGGCACTTTCAGGGCTGGGTTTGAACTCGGGCTTACCAAAGACGGTCAGGATGATGGATCCCACCAACATGATGCAGGTCTGCAGCGTGTCTGTGTAGATCACGGCGGCAAGTCCTCCTGCCAGGCAGAGCGAGGGAAGCTGAAGGCTGGGATAAAGGGAGAGAGGAGCCCAGGGCCACGTCCCCCCTCCCCAAAGGAAATCCTTGGGCTTCTCCTCCTGTAGGGAAATGGACAGGGGGGAGACGGGGAGGCTGCCCAGGCACCAGGGCCCCCAAAGGTTTGGAGGCTGAGCCTGCTCCAGCAGCTGACATCAAGGCCCACCTGCAAGCGGGACTCACCTGTGATGGTGTACAGGGCAGTGATGGTCAGCAGTATGATAATGGCCAAATAAATATTCAGTCCCATTGCAATTTGGATAAATATGGCTCCAGAAAATATATCTGCCTGTGGTGGAAAGGAAGAATTGGCCCATTAAGCCCCAGGGACATTTGACAGAACCCCATGCAGAGCGGCAGCGGTGCCTCAAGGGGCCTCGCCATCCTCCCCACCCGGAAGGCCTCTGCTGCACAAAGACGTGGCAAGGGCTTCCCTTTGTGTGGGCCTCGTCACAGGGGTGCCCCAGAGGAGCAGGAGGGGAGGAGTGGGGCAGGAGGAGGGGCGGCTGCTGGTCCTGGATCAGCCGTCTCCACTGCCACCAGTCTCTGCTCCCTGGAAGCAGAGAGGATAATGGCCGACAATAACCTTAGAGGCCATCTAGTCCAGCCCCTGCCCAGGGAGGAGCCACCACTGTGGTCTTTCTGATTTAAGTAGTCAGAATTAAATGGGGGTGCAGGGAGAGTGGGTCCTCCAGACTCTGGAAGTTCACTGGAGCCCGGTGTCGTCATCCTCCTGAGGGCATGGACCCCAGCCTGCTCCTGCAATGGACTGTGAGTGCCCCCTCCTCCTTTACATGCAACAAAGCGGGGTGGGGGCTCGGCATCTGAGCATCCACTAACGGGGCCCCACTAGGAGGCCGGTCTCAGCCCTGCCTTCCTCTGCCCTTCCATCTGACTCATCCAGCGCCAAAGAGGTAATTACAGGTGTGGAGTAAAAGGTGCGGCTTCTTGAAGGCGCTGCTTACGGGAACTGCAGCGTCCCCACTCTCTCCCAGCACCTGCACCTCCTCCTGCATGGCCTCATGCAACCTGCTGTGGCAGGGCTGACCCAGGTCTCCTGGGAAGGGACGGCTGTGCTAGTTTGCAAAAAGATGGTGGCGCTCTAAGAGAGCCTGCACTCTAACAGAGCATGGCACTCTTTCCGTTGCTTTGGCACTGCCTGCCTGGCATGAGAGGGAGGGTCTGCCTCTCTCTGCCACTCGAGGAGGCAGCCTGCAGTCAAAGGGCCCCAGCACTGCTCTCTTTGTCCTTCAAGGCAGAACCGTCCGTATCTCTCCCTCTCCCATTGTGTCCCCTGCCTCTTGGGATCGTGTGCCCTTCCCATCCCATTAGAGTTTAATCAATAACCCTGATAGAGATCATTTATTGCCAGCTAGTGAGAGAAGGCAGGGGCCTTGGGTTAATGGGCACAATTAACTTCTGCCCTTTGTTCACCGGGCAAAGAGTAGCATCATGGGGTACAGTGCCCTGGCCTGAGAGAAGAGAGAGAGAGAGAGAGAGAGAGAGAGAGAGAGAGAGAGAGAGAGAGACCCCTTGGACTCACTAGTCTCCCCCCCCAGGGCTTCTTACAGCCCTCACTCTTGAAAAGAAGGCCTCTTAGGAAGCCATCTGCTTTGGAAATGAATTCAGGCAGCCATTTCCTTGGGAGCTGAGGGATTTCCTTCTGGACTGTGGCCCTCAGAGGTCCATGGGAAGATGGGGGCTCGGGTGTCTGGGATTGGCTTTTGTGAGCTATCCAGCCCAGATGTTGTGATGTGGGAATATCCAGCCCTTGTGATGGGAAGGTTCCCCAAGTCACTGGGCCCACTGCATGGCTACCAACCCATTGGAAGAAACCCTCCTTTACCTGCCCCTCCATGCTTGATGCCCCCTCAAAAGCCCTAGAGGCATCCCTTGGCCCTTCCCTACCCCCTGAGAAGTTCCCCACCACAATCCTGGGGAGGATTCAGCTCCTAAACTCACTGAGATCTTCGTGAAGATGTACAGGAGCAGAGAAAGGATTGACAGGTAGATCTGAATCCGTTTCCCTCCGAAGCGCTTCTTCAGATACTCTGGCATGGTGACCACCTGTGGGGGAGGAAAAGGTGCTGTTGGGGGTGGGGACATCTGGTGGGAAGGATCCCAAGAACTGCAGAAGCATGGATTGAAAAAAAGAGGGATGCAAATTTTGGCCCATCAAGCAAAAGCAACCTCTAAGACAGGGTTTTTCAACCTTGGGAACTTTAAGATGTGTGGACTTCAACTCCCAGAAGCATTGCTGGCTGAGGAATTCTGAGAGTTGAAGTCCACACGTCTTAAATTTTCCAGGGTTTAGAAACCCAACTCTGCAAAAAAGGCTGTTCAGGCAGACAAATTGTTTCCCCGTGTTTCCTCCTGTCTGTCCTTTTTGAGCACTTATAACTGAATGGCAGCCAAGCAAAGATTAGGATGGTCTCGAAGAAAACCTCAAAGTTTGAACTAGATGTCAGTCGGGTGGGTGGAAGTGTGGCCAGATGGTTGGCTTTACCAACATTTTTTGGCCAATCGAGAATCCGAAATCTCCAGAAAAGCTGGTAGAGGTATTTGGGCATTCTTGTATATAAGAGGGGCCCAAAGATGTTCCAGCTGCTGCTAAGGTCCTTGTGGCCCTTCTCAGAGCTGAACGGTGGCCAGGAGGTCAGACGTTGTTCCTTGAGTCTATCAGTCCAAGATCTACCCAGGGGTGTGTTGTGAATGGAGTGCAGCGTTCCAGCTGGATGCAGGACTGCCCAATGGTGAGTAGAGCAGGGCTGTCCAGTCTTGGCAACTTTAAGACTTGTGGACTTCAACTCCCAGAATTCCCAGCTGGCAAAGCTGTATACCTTCAGGAAGATGCTGGTGAGTTTAGGAGCTGAGTCTTCTCCAGGCTCATGGCAGAACCTCATATTCGGGACCTTCATGGAGCTCCCTGTAGCCCAGGCACATGGTATCCCTCCACCCTCAGAGGGTGGGGAAGGGCCAGGGGGTGCCTCTAGAGCCCTTGGAGGGGGCAATTCCCTCCTTCTTATCCTGGGAGGTGACATCCAGAAGTCTTAAAATTGTCAAGACTGGACACTCCTGGACCAGTGCTTGGCTGAAGAGACGTCACATCTAGCCAAGGCTGAATTTCCTGACACCAGGCTTGGCCCCATAGATGCAGGCACTCCAGGCACCTGGAAAGTTAGTCTGGAACAGAGAAGCTGTTCCTGGAACAGAGACACAGCCGCCCAGGAGAGGGCTTGCAATGGAGAGTGACTGATTTGGGCAGGCAGAAAGATCAATGAGAGTTGTGGCAAGGAGCTGCCAGTGTATTGTGTCTATTCACAAGCAGCCAGGTTTTGCAGAGTTTCTCCCACGCTCACTTGACTGTCCCCCCCATCCCAGGTCTAAGATCGGATCAGCCCCAGGCAGAGCAGCTGAAAGGTTTGCCCACATTCTTCTGCACGGATGTTGGCAGAACCTTTCTCGCTCCTTTGAAGAAAAAACCCTCCCTGCCCCAGATGGTATTTATGTAAAATATTTACTTGAACATAAGGATCCAACATTACCTGGCAAGTAGCAAAACTCTGCTTAAAGCAGGCTGACTATAGAAACACTGAATACAGCCGGAAAGGATTTTTTGCTAAGCTAGGCTGTATTCCTGAACTCGTGGAGGCCAATTAGGGGCACTGACTTGTGATCCTAATCCAGTAGCTCGTCAATTGAAAAGTTTTTATCTTAAATATTTTAATGTTTTACACTTTCAAAATACGTTTAATGTATTAAGATGGTACATTAAATAGCATTTTAGTGCTTAAGTGGGGTATTAATTAATGAGGTTTATGAGACTAAATCGACTGTCTGGGACAGGGATAGGCAACCTTGGCTCTTTTATGACTTGTGGACTTCAACTCCCAGCATAGCTGGCTCAGGAATTCTGGGAGTTGAAGTCCACGAGTCATAAAAGAGCCAAAGTTGTCTACCCCTGGTCTGAGAGATCTGAAACCACATGAATATCTTAGTTCCCATCTTCCTTTACTTGCCTCTATTTCTCTCTGCTGTCATTTTGCAGAACCTCCTTCTCTCTCTTAATCTGGGTCTAACATTTCTGTGGCGATCCGATAGATTGTGCTGCAGCCCACGTCCCTTGGGGGGGACCCTCCCCAGAAGCAGCCAGCAGAATCACCGAGTCATCTACTCACCCCAGCCTTGATGTAGATGGGCACAAACACCCAGCCGAGGATCACCACGATCACCAGGGCCTAGAAGGGGTAGGGGGAAGAAGGGTTGCCTCTGTCTCTCCCACAGGGCCAGGTGGGGAGGGGAAGCCCCCCCTGCCCAGCAAAGCAGCCCAGCCCAGCCCCATCACGTGCAAGCAAGTCCCTCTTCCAGGTGGGGCATCCACAGGGCTGGAGTGGTCTTTTGCCAACCTGCCCCCCCTCCTCCAGGGCATCCAGGTAGTGGGGGCCAGGGCTCTGCAGCTCAGCTGGAGACGGGCTCAGGAGGAGATTTCCAGCTGAGATTCACACCCAGGACCGACAGAAGGGGAAAGTACTTACGTTCCACTCAAAGCCTCCAATGGCAATTCCTGCAGCCGCCCCCGTCCCTGCCAGCCCCACAAAGTGGCCGCTGCCGATATTACTTGCAAACAGGGAGGCCCCGATCTGGAGGGGAAAGGGAGGCAGGTGTGAGTCAGAGGCTCCGAGAGGCCACAAAAGGTGGAGCGTTTCAGGGGCTCCCACGGCCTTTTTTTTAAAATCCCATTTATATCCCGCCCTTCTCCGAAGACTCAGGGCGGCTTACAATCTAAGCACAAATCAACGTGCTTAGCAATAGCCTTCATTCTATGTATATGCCTGCTTATTAGGGCTTTCGCCCGCCCCCCCCAAGCGGCATTATTACAAAGTCAGCTTATTGCCCCCAACAATCTGGGTCCTAATTTTACCTACCTGGGAAGGATGGAAGGCTGAGTCAACCTTGAGCCTGGTGGGACTCGAACCTGCACTAATTGCAGGCAGCTGGTGTTACTTAAGGAGGCATTAGCCCACTGCTCCACCAAGGCTCCTTCCAGCCCACAAAGCTTCAGCCAGAAGTACAGATAGTCCTCAACTTAAAACATTTGTTTAGTGACTGTTCAAAGTAACAACGGCACTGAGAAATGTGACTTATGACCGTTCGTCACACTTACAACCCCCACAGCATCCCCACAGTCACATGATCGAAATCCAGACGTCTGGCAGCTGACCCAGGCTTAGGATGGTTGCAGAGTCCAGGGTCATGTGATCCCCTTTTGTGATTCTTTGACAAGGAAAGTCAGTGGGGAAGCCACAACACCCGTGTTACTAACTTAACAACTGTAATGGTTCGCTTAACAATTCTGGCAAGGAAAGTTATAAAATGGGGCAAAACTGACAACAATTGTCTTGTTTAACAACAGAAATTTTGGTCTCAGTTTTGGTTGTAAGTCAAGGGCTATTTGTAAGCCTCACGGAACTGCCAGGAAAGGCTAGGAGGAATGTCCCAACACTCGGCTAAGGGGCTCAAAACAGGGGCTACTCATCTTAAGCATGAGCCAGCCGTGTGCTGCAGCTGCCAAAAAAGCCAACACAGTCCCAGGCTTGCATCAACAGAGGGATGGAATCAAGAGCATGTGAAAAGTTAGTACCGCTTTATAATGCCTTGGTAAGGCCACACTTCGAATACTGCAGGCAGTTTTGGTCACCATGATACCAAAAAAAAAGATGCTGAGACTCCAGAAAGAGTACAGAGAAGAGCAACAGACGATTAGGGGGCCGGAGGTTAAGAACGGTGGCGGGAATTGGGTACATCTAAGTACATCCCAGCTTCTGCCAACCTAGCAGTTCGAAAGCATGTAAAAATGCAAGTAGAAAAATAGGGACCACTCCAGTGGGAAGGTAACAGCGTTCCGTGCGCCTTTGGCGTCTAGTCATGCCGGCCACATGACCACGGAGACGTCCTCGGACAAGCGCTGGCTCTTCGGCTTTGAAACGGAGATGAGTCAGAAACGACTAGCATGCACGTGCGGGGGAACCTTTACCTTTACCTTAAGCTAAGAAAGAGAAGGATTGGGGGAACATGGCAACGGTCTTCCAGGGCTGTTGTTCCAGAGAAGACGGGATTCACTTATCGATGCGATGCAGCTGCAGGCCTGGCTGAGCTGCCTGCAAGAGGCTCTGGCCAGGCCTTCTGGAGTTCCCTGGCTTGGAGGTCTCTTTCGTGTGGCCAGAGAGTGAGCCACAGAACAAAATACCAGCCTTACAGAAGCTTCTGGGCTAAGGAGCCAGAAGCAGCTGAGCTGTGTCTTTGCTGCCCGTCTCCAAGGGCCTCCCTGCCAAGGAGACGCAGAGACTCATCCCTCAAGGCTGAACCAGTGATTGGAAACCAAACTTAGGTTGGCAAAAGTAGCAGAGAACCTGCAATACATCCAATATTGGCTAGTCCAAAGCCTGTCCTGGCTTACGTTGCCCTTCTGTGCAGACTTAATGGTCTTCTGAAAGAGCACAGGAGCCATAAGACTTGACAGGTGCTAAAGGAAGCTTCGTGGAATCCAGGCGCCCAGTCTGCCTGAGTCCCAAGCAAAATACCCATGGATAGCAATGCCCAACAAAGGGGGTTCCCATCACAGCCCAAAGCAGCCAGTAGGAGTGGACAGATCCCACTCCTCACCCAGCAATTTGAGGACAGTTGGGAGCATCCAGAGGAAAAGTCGAGTCTGAAGAAGCGGAAAAAGTGTACAAGTCAACTGGGAACAGCTGAGGACCACAAATGAGGGGACTGTCAGGAGAACAGGGTGGAAAAAAGGCTGCCGGGCTCCTTGGAAGCTTCCTGCTTGCAGTGCAGAAGCCCCTCTTGCTACAAAGCCAGAACACCTGTTTCCCACCCACCCACCCCATCCCCTGTAGGAAGTGCAAAGCAAAGATGGCCCCTTTCCAGAGAGGGACACCGGTGGGAAGAAAGGGCTTCCTTGGTGAAACTCACCGGCCACCACACCATGCTCCGGCCAGCCAAGAAGAATCCTCCGACGGTTCCACGGTTGGTTGAGTACATGGCCTGAAGGCAAAGAAAGCAGAGAAATAGGTCATGGAGGAATTGCCTTCAACAGGGTGGGCGTGGGGACATATTTTCTCTCCAGTGCAGCACCATCCCAGTTGCAGCTGATCTCCACCAGCCCCCCTGGGTTGGCCTTGGGCAGCTTCTGGGTGGGGAGCACCAGGGAATCCCACAGCTGTAGGGGAGGGACGGTCCACGGAGGCAGTAGAACTGAGCATCTCTCCCTCCCTCTGTCTCCGTCTTGCGCCTGCGCACACACACACACACACACACACACACACACACACATTCTGATTTTGGTTGAGGAAGAAGGCAACACAAAATCAGTCTGAGGACCAGTTTGGTGCTGGACCAGGAGTGGTGAGACTCATCCCACCTTGGGCACAAAGCCGGCTGGCCAGCACACCTCCCAGCCCAGGAAGCAGAGACAGAGCCAAGCCCACCCAAAGTCTTGCCAAGAACCCTGCAGAGACTCGGCCAGGACCCACTTCAGGGGGCATATGCATGCAAACACACACAAACAAAATTGGTCTAAAACCTCTGTGGTATTTGACATCTGGAGGAGGAAAAAAAATCATGATGTGTCCTATAGATAAAACAAAAGAATGATTCTAGTTACTTCCAAAAGGAAAGTCAAATTTGAGCAGTATTTGGCGTTCTTGAGCTGGGTTTTTGGCTTGCAGATGTCTCCTTACCCAACTAGGCAACATCATCAGTGCAAGTGAGGTTTGCTCCCTGTATAGAATTGGTGTGTGGGGTGTGGGTGTGGATTTCCCCTTGGTACTTCCTTGATTAGGATATTGTTTTCTGCTGGATTGTCTGTCTGGTGTTAATCCCTGTGTATATGGGTGTTGGCTGCATTGATTCTGTTTATCGTATGATTCATATGTGATGACTTTTTAAGCATAGTAAAACCGTTTTCTTCCTACATGTAAACGTTTTAAATAAAGGCAATACTATAATACCACTGAAAGGGCCATACCCTGCGTTTATTATTATTTCCTGGCAACAGACACCATTCCTGCGGATATTACAGCTGAGGTGGAAACGGTTCCTCCTTCAGTTTCTCCAGTCTGTTTTGCATGGGGGTTGAGGCTAGCAGGTGACACCCTCCTACATCCTTTTTTTGTAGTGGACTTCACTTCCTCCAAGAGATTTAATCATCTTTTCTTCCAGCCCTCCAAATAGGCTTCTCAGCATATCTGGCACTGATGCTTCATTCAGCCATTTGGCTACTCCGGTTTCTCTTTCTGATGGTCTCGCCAGAGGTTCTGCATCGGCATCAGTAAGGAAAACGAGAGTAGATCATCTGATTTCAAAGCATTTCCCTGCTCCACGTTCTTCCTGGACACCATCCAAATTCATCAGCTGTGTGGGGGGGGGGCTTTTTAATGGGCTGCCTTCAAGTCAAGGTGCTTCATTAGGATCCAGCCTTTCCATCCCAACAATGGAAGTTTTAAGAAGAGGTGGGAGAACTGTTTGTCAGAAATGGGACAGGGATTCCTGCCTGAGCAGAGGGTTGGACTAGAAGACCTCCGAGGTCCCTTCCAATTCTGTTATTCTGTATTCTGAGTCCTTGTGGCTTCGACCGGAAGAAGCCTGGGTGTAAGCAGCAAGGCAAGAATGTGTCATTTTGTCCCTTGCCTTTTGCACGATCCCTCAGATGCTTGCCAGCCATCCGTTGCGCTAATTGCGTGGCGAGGCGGAGGGAAACTGTGGCCATTACAAATGGGCAGTAACGATTCCACTGGGCGAGGCCTCCAGGGCTTGTTGCAAAAGAGCGGAAGAGCCATGATTTATCATTGGACCAGGACCGATTTTATTGTCTTTGCTGCAACTGAGCGAAACGGCTGCCCAGATGGAATTTCCTCGGTGGAGATTTATGCCAACAGGTCCACCTAACTCAGGTAACTGAAGACTAGAAGTCACCTGCTGGCCCAGCCTGGGAGCAGGAGAGGCGGTGGTCGCATTTGTTCCCAAGCTGTGCTTCTAAAGACCAGGCCTTTTCAGCCAGAGGGCTCTTTTCCAAGCACTCTGAAAACTCTGCGCTTCTCTTAAGGGATCCATTAGAGTTAATGCCACAGCAGCAGTTGCCACCGCCGCCACCCCGTGCCCCACCTCAGAGCACTCTGTGCAGAAAGGGCCTTCCTGGTTAAACTCTCCCACGCAGACTTCAACAAGTCATTAGGCAGGCAAATAATTCCTGGCCATTGATTGACACAAATTGCAGAAAACAGAGTCCCAGCAGGGAGGGGAGGGGCAGCTGGAGCAGGGATGTTCCTCCCCCTTTCTGAAAGTCTGCACTGATCTTCACCAAGGGCCAAGTTTGAATCTCCCCTCCCCAAAAGAGTCAGATTTTTTTTACAACCTGAAAAGAGAAAGAAGCGACTACGAAAAGTGGTTTTGCTCTGCAGCCAACTTGCCAAAGAGGGCAATCTGGACGGGGTTCACCTCCAGTGCAGCTCCAGCGCAGCTGAGGCCAGGGTTTCTCAGCCTTGGCAACTTTCCGGTAGGTGGACATCGGCTCTCTGAATTCTCCAGCTACGAGTGAAGTCTGTCCATCTGACAGTTGCCACGGCTGAGAAACCCTGGCTTGGACCTAGATTTAGCTGCTCCAGCCAATACAGAGAATCCCCTGCAAGAACAGCTGGTGTAAGTCTAAAAAACAGAGAAACAGTCACCGCATCTGCACACCCAACTCGGCACTTCCTCAGGATTCCCCCAGAGTTCCTCCTTGGGTCCTGCCCTCGGGCACCAGGTCGGCAGGGGCAGGAATGATGCCTCTGAGATCAGCTCAGCACCAGGCCTGTCCTGGCGCCCTTCTTTGCTCTGGGCCTATCCTCTATTCCAGGGATGAGCCACACCGGCTAGTTGACCCCACGTGGAAGGGAACCGAGGGCCCGTCTCTTCTGTGCTCCCTGCTGACCTGGCCAGGCAACTGCCCTCCGTGCAGCCAAAGAGGAAGGGCTGGAGTGGGCAGTGAGCCAGAGGGTGGCTGCTGGAGATGCTCCCCTTCAAGCTGATTAAAGGCCAGTTGGAGCATGAAATGTTTGGGGCTCAAGGAGAGCCCTTTCCCACATCAGGCCTTCAGCCTGCCCAGGAAATTTGGCTTGCTGGCTTGCCCTACTCCAGGGAGTATCTGGGAGGATGCCAAGGAACAGTTGGCCAGGATGAGCAGTCCCATCCCCTTGGCAAGCTCTTGGGCACATGATGCCCAGGCCTTTTCTTGAGACGGGACTGGAAAGTTCTCCTTTTTTTGCAACCCGAGTAGTGAGACAAGGGATCCATTTCATTGCCTTTATTAGTTCTCACTGATTTTCAAATGCAGGAGCAGCATTGCTTAATCTCAGCTGCTCCAGATAAAAGGCAAGCCTAAGCAGGGCATATAAGCAATTCAGCCCAGACAGGGAAATCAAAGCCTGTGGAACCACTCGCCACTCGGAAGGGAGCTGGCCAAGGTCCACGGAGGCCAATTCTTGCTCTGCAGCTCCAAGCAGGAAAAGGACATGGCAGGGGTCTGCACTCATGAAACTCAGTGACACCCAGCATTGGGGGAGACGAGGTTTAGCTTTCTGGTTCAGCACTGGGGAGTTCCTGGTTTGTCTGAAGGGAGCAAGGCTGCACACAGCCCTCGTGGAGTCTAAGAGAGCCACAAAGCCCTTCACTCCTTGTAGGTCCTGCTAAGAAGAAAGAAATCAAGTCCTCTCTGGGCTTGCAGCCTTCAGAAGTGCAAAGGCTCTTACACTGGTAAGAGGCTGCCCAGCACTCCTGCCAAGTCCACGGGATTGTTTGAGTGGAACAAGGTGCCTCTCTTGAGAAGTTGGCCTGGTGCTTAGGAAAGGCTTTGATCCCTTGTCCCCTAAGCGGCCTCTGGGGTTGCTTTCTGCCAGCGGTGGGATCAATGGGCTGGGAGATCTGCTCTTCATATAGCAAAATAACTTGATCTTCCTCCTTGCCTCCCTCAAGACCTCCTTCCCTGCTCCAGCTGTCCAAGCGAGGGCCAAGCAATCTTCTCCCTGGCCTTCTCTGTGGGAGGCTGGGCTTCATCACAAGTGGAAGCAAGAATATCTCCCCAGTGTGAGGACTTTGCTGTGCTACCCACGGCTGTCCATGGGTCCTGGCAACCTGCCTGTGGGGGGATTGTTGCCCACCACCACCCTGTCTGGTCTCTGCTTTAGACTGGCATCCCTTGGCCTTCCCACCTGTCTCCATCCTGGGAAAGACTCCCCCCCCCGCAGTCCCTTGAGGCTTTGAATTGAGCCCCTCCTGCTGTCCCCCCTCATCCTGCCTGGCTTGTGTTTCTGGGCCCGTCTGTCTGCCCAGGGGATGTGTGGGATGTGGGGGGTGGGGGGGTGGAATCCCTTGCTCTCTCCCTCTGAGCTGGCAGTAGATTCTCTTCTGGGGATTTCCAGGCTTCATTCATTTGGGCAATTTCACCATGTGAGGAGGCACAGGAGACGTTGCCCACATGAGCATCTTCCCACCTTGGCAACTTTAAGATGTGTGGACTTCAACTCCCAGGATTCCCCAGCCAGCATGGGGAAAAGCTTCTCCCCAGATCTTGGCAGCTGGGCTTTGGCAAAGGACTGCATGGCTGGAACAGAATCGAATTCTCAGCCTGCTTTAAATCAGGAACCCCTATGGGAACGTGAACAGGCAGAGGAGAGTTCTTCTAGGCATGTGCAGAATGTCAGTGCCCCTCTGCTGAAGGGTTGACAGCCCCCTTGTCTTCCCTTCCTGCAATTCTTCATTGTCGATATCATACCTCGACGGTAAAGGGGGCTGCAACGACCCAGATCCTAGGCACCTTGGTCCATTTCCTGGGAGAATGTGTGGCTCCTTGGGACTCCTGGCCACTCTTAGGAAGATGGCCCAGCCGACACCCACAGCTTGCAAGGGGCGCTCCTTGCCAGCCTTCTAGGTAGTCCAGACAGGGCATCGCAATCAAGAATACAAACGCCACCTTTATGGTAAAGTTGCAGTAACAGAAACTTGAAAGTCTCAAAGCGGCCTGCCTTTATAGGTAGAACTTGCTTAATGACCACTCATTCAGCACCTGTTCACACTTACGATGCTGCTGAATGAGTGGTACTTACACCTGGTCTTCTTACGACAGTTGCAGCATCTCCGCGGTCATGGGATCACCATTTGTGACTTTCCCCGCCAGCTTCCCACGAGCGAAACCAACGAGGAAGCCACAGGAGGTTGTCAATGGGAATGGAGTGCAAATCCTGCGCTTAACAATGGCATGGACTCACAACCAGAAGTGCCGTCCCTAAGTGGCGTGGCCGTGTGATGCCACACCTTACGACCACATCGCTTAGGGATACAGTAGATGCCCCTTCTGAGACAGGCTCTCCATTTCTGGTCCGTGCTCAGATTCCATTGGTCAGACGGAGGCCTGCAGCTCCTCCTCCTGCCTGCCAGGGTTGTCCCTCCTCAGATGGGAAGGTGCCTGGTGGCCTTTGCACCTTCCCGCCCAGGTGGGAATTTCCTATCCAAAGGGGGAAGAAGCAGCGGGAAAAGTAGTGGGAGCTACCCCACCCCCCAACACACACAAACACACACACAGAGACATACACGCACACCTCTGGGGCAGGGCATTGGCAAGGCTTTTCCCTTCCATGCCCTCCACACCCACCCCTTGCCAGTTCAGGTCCTCAGCAATACGCCCCCCTCTCTCTCACTGACCCTTCCGTTGCTGCTGCACCTCCCCATTTCCTGCTCAGCAACCCTGGGATGCCGGGCACCTGGCCCTTCCTTAGGTCTCCCTGGCCCTCCTGGATTTGGTTCCTGGGCCCAAATTTCCCAGAAAAGCTACTTCCACCTGGACCCCACCAACGATGGCAAAGAAAGCTGCCACTTACCCACAGGCCGACCACCAGGACAACGAGGAAGTAGATGACAATGACCGAGATGTCGGCTGCATTTGCAATTGCGAGGTGAGAGGAGGTCGGCTCCTGTTGGGTCAGCACCGTGGTAGTCGCTGGGGTGGCCATCCTGGCAGCTTCAGGGCCTCCAGATCTGGGCTGATCTGCTTCTTCTTATACCTACCAGCCAAGTTGCCCAGTTAATGATAAATGTTTCCCCTTCCCTTCCGAGTAATGTGTAACCTGGAGAGGCCGTTCCTTATCCAGGGAGGATGTCTAAGTCCCAGCAGGTGCTCTGGCGGATGCAGCTTCTCTCCGGAGATGCCGTAGGGGGGAAGCCCAGCGGCAAATGCCCGGCAGCAGTGGCTGTGACAGGTTTTTGTAGTCCTGCAGCAGGTGACTTGGCAGGAGACGCTGAGGAAGGAGGGGCCGGGCTCAGCAAGAGAAGGAGCTCTCTGCTCTGGAGCCTGCCTGGCCAGTTCCGTTCCTAATACGCAAGAACTCCCATTCACTCGGCATCTTGGGGCTGGGGCTGGGAACTCCCCAGGAAGGTAGGCCTGGCATTCTTACCAGGGTGTCTCATCTATTTGCCAACCTGGAGACCAGAAGATGCCCAAAGCCCTTCAGGAGTCAAGGAAAAGGAAGGAGCAGGGCTTCAGAGGCGCAAAGCTACTCAAAACCCTGCTCTTCCTGAACCAAGGCCCTGGTCTCACAAAGGGCCTGGCTTTGCCGTGGACTGCTTATTAAATGAATGCCTGAAAGTGGGAATATGGCACAAGGGCTCCCCAATGATATCGTCAAAACTGGTTTGAATGGAGAATGGACTTCTCACAAGCCAAAGCTTGCGCCAAAGGAGCCTCTGCAACATTTGTAAAGGACTCTGCGACACACATGCCTGAATAGAAGGCAGCTCTGGGTTGTACATGGGGGAAGACAGGTTGCTAGAAGGACCAATGTGTGCCGATTTTCATTTTAGGTGGACGGCTCCTTCTAATTCATGAGTGTCCAACTTTGGCAATTTTAGGATTTGTGGACTTCAACTCCCAGAATCCCCCAACTAGCTATGTTGGCTGGGGACTTCTGGGAGTTGAAGTCCACAAGTCCTAAAGTTGCCAAGGTTGGACACCCCTGCTCTAAATGATTCCAACAAAATGTTAAAGTGAATGAAGATCAGCTGAGAAGACAGCCATTCCATCAAGTCAGCTGTTTAGAGGTTCACCATTGGATGCTGATGGCTTTGTGAGAGACACCCAAGCTCACAGGAGTGATTTTCTGATCCAGGGCATTAAAAACTATGCTGTGACCCCAAATTAAATTTGTGCAAATGGTGCACAAAGCCCCCAATGTCCCTAAATGAATCTGGCATCCATCTCACTTAAGTTTATTAGCAGAGAAGCAGAAGAATAGCAGCCATGACAGAAACTCTCACTCCCAAAGAAGATGGCTGAACAGATCTGAAAGTGTTCACACCCGCCGTGTCTCTCAATTCCTCTTGTTTTGAAGGAACTTTTTCCCTGTCTGTGAGCAACGTGTAAACGGGGGTTAGCAGCATTCTTGACAGTTTGCTTACTTTGGCAAGGATACACTTAATCTGGTGGTTAAACAAGAAATACCTGGGCAAAGCGCGATGATTAAACTACCACTAGCAAAGGAGAGAAAAAATGCCTCCTCTCCTCCACCCCTCTGGCCCTGCAACCCACATGGGGCAGCCCTGCCGACTGGGGGCTTGCAGGAAGATGCCCGTCCTAGGATTCTCCTTTCCTTTCACCTCGTGCCAGATAGAAGAAGAGTTGGAAGGGACCTTGGAGGTCTTCTAGTCCAATCCTGCGCTCAAGCAAGAGACCCTACACCATTTCACACAAATGGCTGTCCAATTTCTTCTTCTTCACTCACTCACTCACACACACACACACACACAGAGAGAGAGAGAGAGAGAGAGAGAGAGAGAGAGAGAGAGAGAGAGAGAGAATGTGTTTGGCTGCTTCATGCATCTGTTAAAGATCAATGAACCTTTGCCAGAAAGCAAGTTATTAACCTTAATTGGGACAAGGGCTGACAACTTTTCAACTGTTTACTGGAGCCTAACTTTGAAAAAGCTGGAACTCGACCTTCTAAAAACAAATCTTTGCAGGTACTTTTCTGTACAACCCCCACCCCACGACCCAGCGACCCACCGCTTGCATTACAGACTCAAGCCAGGCTGGGTCTTTCAAGCCAGCAGGCCAAACCACGAGCAGCCAGCATAACGGTGCCCAAACCCGGCATGGTGAGGGCTGCTCCAGTGACAGTGGGGGCTGTGGGGACATCTGCCTGCCTGACCCATCAGTTTTGGCCTGGCCAAGGAAAAGGCCCATTGTCTGGAGGGTGGTCATCCTAGGAGGGGGCCCATCAGGAAGAAATGGGCCCTTCCAGAAGGCCAAGCTGAGTTGGAGGCCGCTGCTCCGAGGGCAGGAGAAGGAGGAGGCCTCAGTGGAGCTGAGCCTTGGCCCCTTGAGGAGAGGGCTCCATCCCAAAGACCCTCCTGTTTTCTGCACCAGAAAGTCCAGTCTGAGCTCTCTGCCTCCTCCACGAAAGAGCACCAACTTCCTTCTCTCTCTCTTCCATCTACTCCAGGGATCCCCAACTTTGGGAACTTTAAGACTTGTGGACTTCAATGCCCAGAATTCATCAGTCAGCACAGCTGGCTGAGGATTCTGGAAGTTGAAGTCCACAAGTCTTAAGGTTCCCAAGGTTGGGGACCCCTGATTCTATTCGACAGCCTTCACTGATTTTTCTCCCCGATAAATTACCTTTCACGGATTAAAAACAAACATTCAAGGAGTCTCTTTTGAAGAAAGGGTTTATGTAAAAAATAGATGCCCTGCTAGCAAGACTTGGAAACCCAGCCTCTCCTACTGGGTGGGTGCACTTAACAGCCTTTCTGGATTGCCTGCTGTCCAGATACTTTAGGTTTCAGTCCTGCAGCAGCTGGAAAGTCATGGTGCCCCTTCCAGGAGTGTTTCTGGAGAGGGGAGGGAAGGGAAGTGCCCTACGCACAGGGGGAGGAAGGGGAGATGAAAGCAAAAGAATATTGCCTTCTTTCTTTGCATAGCTTTTTAAAAATAATGACATTCTTTTTGAAAGGAATTTCTTCTCTGTCCTAAGTAGTGTGTCAACACTCCAGAGTTGCTGTTATTTGGTAACAATGTCCAGGCTGTTTGGGGACAGGTGGATTGCTTGGCATGGTGCGAAAGCACTCTGTACTTTGCACCCCAAAGTAGCTGGTGAGGAGCATTAATCACAAAGTATTGGAGGCCCCGCCTCATTTTCTTACCGAGAAAGACTACAGGGAAAGCAGGAAGAGAGAAAGGAGGGAAGATACAAAACATTGCAGAGTAGGAGGAATAGAGTACAGAATAACAGAGTTGGAAGGGACTTTGGAGGTCTTCTAGTCCAACCCCCATGCTCAAGCAGGAGATCCTATACCAGGCAACCTTGGCTCTTTTATGACTCGTGGACTTCAACTCCCAGAATTCCTGAGCCAGCATGGCTCAGCTTGGAAACCTCTCTCTTCCCCTCAGCATGGCTGGCTCAGGAATTCTGGGAGTTGAAGTCCACGAGTCATAAAAAAGCCAAGGTTGCCTACCCCTGCCCTATGCCATTTCAGACAAGTGGCTGTGCAGTCTTTTCTTTAAAAACTGCAATGATGAAGTACCTACAACTTTTGGAGGCCAGCTGTTCCACTGGTTGATTATTTTCACAGTCAGGAAGTTTTTCCTTAGTTCCAGGTTGAACCTCTCTTCAATGAGTTTCCATCCATTGTTTCTTGCCTTGCCTTCCGGTGCTTTGGAGAATAGGTTGACCCCCTCATCTCTGTGACAGCTCCTCAAATATTGGGAGACTGCTATCATGTCACCCCTAAGCCTTCTCTTTGTTACAGCAGAGGAGAGGAGAGAAGGATGGAACTGGAGTGCAATAGAAGGGAAGAAGATGGACAGAGAGGCTCTCCATTCCTCAGAGAAGAAAACTTCATTTTTAAAATTTATTTTGTTGTGTACTGGGTTCTTTGCTGGAAGCAGGAGACGAGGTGAGAGAGTTCAGGCAGGTACATGCTTTATTGAATGCAGGAACTGAACTGAGAACCAAGGCTGCTACGCAGCTATTTATACTCCAATAGGTTTAAAGCACGGGTTGGCAACCTGCGGCTCCGGAGCCGCATGCGGCTCTTTGAGCCATCTCCTGCGGCTCCCAGCCGCCCGGTGCGCGCGCACCTCTTTGAACGGGCAGTGGTGCGCGCGCACCTCTCCAAATGGAGAGTGGCACCGCCCGTTTGGAGAGGTGCGCGCGTACCTCCGCGCGAACGGGCAGAGGTGCCGCTCTTTGAGGAAGCTGTCGTGGCCCGTCTCCGAAGCTGCCGCTTTCGGCAGCTTTGCAGACGGGCCGCTACAGCTTCCTCAAAGAGCAGCGCCCCTGCCCATTCTGAGAGGTGCGCGCGCACCTCTCCGAACGACCGGAGGTGCGCGCGCACCTCCCCAAACCTTTGGAGAGGTGCGCGCGTACCTCCGCGCGAACGGGCAGAGATGCCGCTCTTTGAGGAAGCTGTAGCGGCCCGTCTCCGAAGCTGCCGCTTTCGGCAGCTTTGCAGACGGGCCGCTACAGCTTCCTCAAAGAGCAGCGCCCCTGCCCATTCTGAGAGGTGCGCGCGCACCTCTCCGAACGACCGGAGGTGCGCGCGCACCTCCCCAAACCTTTGGAAGCGGCAGCTTTGCAGACGGGCCATCGCCGTCGGGCAACCGGGAACCGGTTCCATCTCACTTTTTAAAAAAAATGGCAACCGCGTGAGTCCGCGCAAAACTTTTTTTGCGCATGCGCGTGCATGGACACACGCATGCGGCTCCCACTTTTTTTAATTTGTGATGGAACCGGTTCCCAGTGGCTCTTTTCCTTTTTTAGGTTGCCGACCCCTGGTTTAAAGGAACCTACGTGGTGGTTCAGTGGGTTAGGACGCTGAGCTTGTCGATCAGAAGGTCGGCAGTTTGGCGGGTCGAATCCCGAGTGCCGCGTAACAGAGTGAGTGCCTGTTACTCGTCCCAGCTTCTGCCAACCTAGCAGTTTGAAAGCACGTAAAAATGCAAGTAGAAAAATAGGGACCACTACGGTGGGAAGGTAACAGTGTTCCGTGTGCCTTTGGCATCTAGTCATGCTGGCCACATAACCACGGAGACGTCTTTGGACAAGCGCTGGCTCTTCGGCTTTGAAACGGAGATGAGCACCGACCCCTAGAGTTGGAAACGACTAGCACGCATGTGCAGGGGAACCTTTACCTTTATTGCCACCCTAGAGCCAACCAATGGTGGTCCTGGAGACGGTCTGTCTGAGGAGCCAGCGACCGTTAACCAACTCCTTGCTTAAGCAATCTCACAGCATTCAAAACCCACGTGGTACAGTTTAAGCAAAACTAGGCCCAATACATTACATATTTGTTAAATTTATTTGCTGTCTTCTCACCCTGGGGCTACTCTTATTAATAGATATCTCCTAATCTCTGTGGATGGTTAGCTATCCACCTTCTCCTCTGTCTGAATAAAGTTGGTAATGATTGCAGGGTCCCAGGGTTAAATGAGGGAATGCAGGTGAGGGAAAAACGTGGGAGCATCCGCACAAAAATGGAGCCCAGGCAGCAGATCCATCCTTCTAGGGGGCAAAAAAATCACCCAGAGGTCAAAATGGGGGTACCCGGTGCAAGGTATGTGCAGGCAAATCCCCCCCATCCCAACACAAAAAGGGCCCCTTCAGGCTGAGAAGCTCCCCACACCCCAGCTGGGTTACCTGGAAGTTTGAGCTTCGTGATTAGCATCCGAAAAGCTGATATTAGTTCTCTTGACATGGCAGCTTGCACCTCTTTTTAACTTCAGAAAAGCATTTTTTTTCTTCTTGGCCAAGTCCATTTCTTTTGGTATGTGAGAACTTGCTTTTCAGCAACTACACAGTGGAGATTTTCTTGGTTTTTTTTTAAACATTGTTTTGCTTCTCATTCAAGAAGTTTCTAAAGAACTGAAGATGCTTCTTGGATGAGAAGTGAAACTTTTCAAGGAAAAAAACAAGGAAGTCCAGTTGCCTTTTGGAAAAAGCACCTTTGGGACAGCCATGAACTGGATGACTGAGAATCTCCATAGACATTTACACAATTGACAGCATATTCTGAAGTCCTTGAAGGTTTTAAGAAAGATACAAAACCAACCGTGAAACAGTCATGTAACCCATAAATTGCCTACTTATGGAATGTTATTTAGAATTCTACTAAATGTTTCTACTGTTCAACTTTCACATGTAATCAATTTATGGTTTGATCGTTTGCTTTATGTTTTATCACATATATCAAATGTATGTATCATTTGTTTCTGTACTTCATAAAAACATGGTCCCCCCCCCCGATTAATTAATGCTTTTTGCTTTGCCTGAATTCCTTGGTGAGTCCTATTTTCAGGTGGGTAGAGAAGCCCCTTTGCAAAAGTGAAACTTTCTCTCTGATTCAGGGATCCAGTTCTTATCAGCTCCACACCAAACTCGGGGTGCCTGAACTCGGAGGCTGCAAGCGAAGGGCGGGAAGCCCCCTGTCCTTGGTCACTTGCTAGGCAAGCCCTTTTTGCAGCCATGGACCAAGCTTCCTGGCAGCCATCAGCCTTTGTTGAAATAAATCTTCAGGAGAACCCCAGGCCAGGCCCGCCTGAGCTGTGTGGAAGTGTCCTAGGGCTTGTGGCTTGTGGTCGGCTGAGGTTCTCACCACAAGGGCAACATTGACAAGGGGGGCACCTGGTTGCAGAGCAGGTGTGTCAGGGCCCACTTCAAAACCTCATCCCAAGAAAGCAGGACTCTTGGAACCATTTCATTCCAAAATGAACTTTTATTAGAAGAAGCTGATAGCAGGCATAGAATCTGAGGGTTTCCCGCTTAGATCAATAGGTTAAAAGAGCCCCAAGCAAACCCCACCCCAATAGCTCATCCGGTCAGTTCAAATGGGCCAATCCCCAGGTGTTAAGTCTGCTGTGGGAACGGAGATAACGGAGTCCGTTCCCATGCCTGTGAAGAGGTTGTTGGGTCTTCACTCTCCTCTCTTCTGCAGTGAGAGATAAGCACATTCCTTTCTCACCCCAGACTGACATCAAGGGAGAAACAGTTCAAAGAGCAAGTATTTAGAAACAGCAGAGAGGATACATTGTAGTAAAGCAAAAAGCAACTCTCAAGGACCTTCCCCCCCCAGGAGAATGGCAGAACCCATAGGAAGAAAGGAAAACAAATGAATTAGATCCCCCCAGGAAAGATATGGGTTCTGACAAGGGGACTCATCCACCCCATCCATAGCCAAGCTCAGCTAATCAAGGAGTAGGGGAGCGGTTCCAGTGTTCTAGCATTTCAGGTACTGGTTGATGACTCCTTTGGAGCTTGGAAGGAAATTATAGACTGAGCACCATCAGAGGCCTGGAAGGAAATTATGGACTGAGCACCATCAGAGGCCTGCCATGGGCTCTGAGCTGTTCAACACTTTGATTGAGATCTCAGGTGAGGGCCTTCCCAAGAAACAAAGCAGAGAAGGTGGCTAATGCTTCGCATTGTAGAGATTCCAGACTATCTAGGTGAGGTTGGGTGATCAGGAGTTTTTGGTAAAGAGAAAGTCAACATGGTGGACATGACAGTGCAGTTGAATCTCTGCTTTTTTGCAACATATTCTACATAAAATGCAAGCAGAGCTTTGCTTCTACTGTTACGGATGGCATCTTGACATTTTTGGCCATACCCTGTGGATATTTTTGACAGATAAATTAATGGGATTGAAATTAACTGGGGAAATTGTAAAGTTCTGCATTGGGTAGGAAAAACGTAAGGTGCAAGTATAGTCTGGGAAGGTGTGGCTTGTACATGTAAAAGGCGGTGGGGTGTTCTTGTCAAGCACAAGTTGAACTGGAACTCACCTGTGGGTGCAGCATACAGAAGAGGGAGCCATTCTCTGCTGCCCTAAGGGAAGGACCCGAAACAGGGAATGAAAGTTCATGACCTACGATCAGTTTCTTTAAATCACTCAGAAGAATTTTTTCAAGTAACCCAAAGATGCTTTTTCAAGAGGCAACTGGACTTTCTTCTTTTTCTTTGATGACATTTCGCTTCTCATCCAAGAAGCTTCTTCAGCAATGACTGGATATCCACCAGAAGAAAGTCCAGTTGCCTCTTGAAAAAGCACCCTTGGGACAACCATGACCTGGATGGCTGAGAATCTCCATAGACACTTTCTCAAGTAACGTCATCAGAATTATTGGTCTTCGTTTTTCACCTTTTTGAACACAGTGATAGCCTTTGCTTTCCTCAATTTGCCTGGCCCTTTATCCTTTCTACAGAATTTCACCAAGATTATGCACTAAACTTGGCCATGTCATCAGGTAAGTTCCTGCAGGACTCTGGAAGGTAGAGATGTACATAAAATGGAAGACCGGTTGTCTTGACTCCAGAACAAGCCTTGGCATTCTGAAAACTCTGCCTAACTCTTCAAGATCAGAACTGGAGTCTAGAACATTTTATTTGTGTTGGGTTTGGGCCAAAACAAAATTTGGGCCACCACAGAATGGGCAGGCCCCTTGCTCTCTCTGCACCCTCAGCAGTTTTCAGCTTGGCCTTTCTCTGGCCAGGATCTCACCTACCTCCATCATACCAGCACCTTGCCCTCCCTCTCCTCTGCCCTCAATGACCGCCAACACCTAGGGAGACTAGCCAACTGGACACAGCTGTGTATCAGTCACTGTCCAGACTGTGTTAAACTGACTCAGTTCAACCTTGGCAAATTGAAAATGAGTGGACTTCAGCACCCAGAATTCCCCAGTTGCCTGGCTGGTGAATTCTTGAAGTCACCCATTTCCAGTTTGCCAAGGTTGAGGAACGCGGCCATAGCCCATGTTTGCTTCAGGCAGAGGCCTTCTGAAGTCAGGACTTTCACCTGAGGAACCTATTGCCCATTTCTCCTAGGGTGAAGTCCACCTGTCCCTGGAGATATAAATTAAAGGCTTTTTCTATCAAGACTTGAGCCTTCTTCCTTCTCTTAATCATTGCTTGGTGAAGACTCTTGTTATGTCGGTGAGCCTGAAAGCCTCATGCAAGGACTGACCAGTTCCTAATCTTTCTAAACACCTTCATTTGCACAGCATATCTTGAGATAATGGGGGGGGTTGCTCTTAGCAAAGCTTCCTGCTCAGGTTGAATATTTACATTCTGACCAGAGTGTAAACTTGCTGGAGCTCCACAGCCAGCATTTTTTCCCTTCCTTTAGCTCTTCGTCTCCTGGACAATCAGGGACACCTCAAGACTGGAGGGGGCAAAGAGGGGGGCTGCTGGGAAGCTTAAGTCCACCTTGAGAATCTGGTAAGGAGCCAACTTCTTGGAGGATCTTCTCCAGCATGTCCTCTCCCTGCAAATTACTCAGAGCTGATTTTCCCAACACAGAGCCCTAAAATACAGGCTCCACCATCCCCAGCCAAGCACCGTGGAATGATGGATGTCATCCAGCACCTGAGAGGGGGTCCATTTTAGCTTAGCCTGGCAAGCAGATAACTTATCTGGGTGCCTCTTGTATGGCCAGTGCCCCAGCTGCCGCACTGGGCCAAAGAGGATTCTCCTGCAGCCCTCCGCCTTTTCACCTCACACCAGCCAATGCCTCTTGAGACCCCATCCCTGTCCCCTGCCAAAGCTGCTAGATGGAGAGCAGAGTAGTCTGGTATATCCTGTGGTCACCATGAAAGCAAGACAGGAAGGAAGTTAATATATGGCTACAAGAAGGGCAGGAAAAGCTGCAAGAGGAAGGATTTGGGCCTTGTTAATATTTTAATGTCCCAGTGAGTCTTGGACACACAGTAGATCCTCAAGGGCTCAAATTGTCTCTCAACCTCCTGGAATAAAGAGCTCATGACAAACAGCTTAGAAGAAGTTGGAGCCTTTGAAATGGACTGGGGGGGAGGAATAGTGGCATGTTCTGCAAGAAGCAAATCCCAACCGTGTAAAAAAATGGTATATCATAAAATAGAATGTGGTTAGTACAGCAAAACATCTTTAGTGCGATATCAATGACTTTCACACTTGAGCCAAAGTTTCAATCAGTTTTATTTCTGAGCCCCCAAGAGACCCTGTTCTTTTCTCTAGACCAGGGGTCGGCAACCCGAAAAAGGAAAAGAGCCACTGGGAACCGGTTCCATCACACACACATAAAAGTGGGAGCCGCATGCGTGCGTCCATGCACGCGCATGCGCAAAAAAACGTCTTGCGCATGCGCAAAATGGTTTTTTCTTGTGCATGCGCGGACGCCCGCGGTTGCCACCTTCCTGTGTGTGTGATGGAACTGGTTCCCAGTGGCAGCGGCACCGCCGCCTTCGGCAGCCTGTAAACGTGCCGCGGCAGCTCTCCCAAAGAGAGGAGGGCGGCGGCCTGCAAACGGGCCGCGGCGGCTTTCCTCCTCTTTGGGGGAGCTGCCGCGGCACGTTTCCAGGCTGCCGAAGGCGGCAGCTTTGCAGGCTGCCGAAGGCGGCAGCTCTGCAGGCAGGCCGCGGCAGCTGTTGCAGCCTATGGGCGCGACATTCGGCAGGGCCCCTCTTCGCAGCACGGCGCGACGCCCTTACCCCCCACGGACACGCCCTCCTCACCACGGGAGCCACCCCCGCCATCCTCGCACACCACTAGCGCAGGCCCACCTCATCTTGGGGGCCTGCCCTCCGCACGCCGGCTGCATCCTCCGATCGACCGACGCCGCCAGGGAGACTGCCCGGTGTCGGGCTCGACATGCCCGACACACGGTGAGGCCGCGGAGGGACTCACTGGGCCCCGTGACCAGCTGCCGGCGTCTGTATGCAGCCCCCACGTTACTGCGGCCTTCCACCGAGCCGGGGAAGAGCGCGGCCGCCGGGACGACCCAGCAGCCACCGGCACCTCTCTCAATGCCCCAGCAGCCACCGGGGCCTTCCGGCAGGCCGGGGAACAGCCGTGGAAACGCACAGCCGGCTGACATGACCCAGCGCCGACGCAGTGGGCCGAGGAAGAGCTCAGGAGTGGGGCAGGAGCGAGCGTGCCTGTCCTGCTCCTTTTCTCTTCCAAGCGGCGCTGCTCAGCGGAGACGGCGACGACGACATCGGGGCTTGAGATCTCGCTTTTCCCCCCCCTTCCTCCCTCTCTCGTGCTTTACATACACACACACACACACACACACACACACACACACACACAAGCACAGAGTTCCCCTTCCCCCTTGTACAGGAATGAAAGGCCCCCCGAAGGAAGCCCGGCCTCTTCACCGCACCGATCCGCTGAGGAGGTTTTTTCAAGCGGGAGACGGGCAGAGCAAGATAGCCAAAGAAGAGACTCCTCAGACGGCGCCGTCTTTTTCTTCCCCTCCAGCTGCTGGCTCTGAGCCCCAGCTCGCGGGTCTGCCTGGCGGCTTTGCGCGAAGCTTGCCGGGGTCGTTTTGAGATTTACACGTGTCGTTCTCGGGGGGGGGAAAGGGGTACCCGACCTATTCCCCCCCCCCGTTGAACGAGCCAGGGGAGGGCAAGAGCCTCTGCGGGCAGGGAGGGAGGAGCGGCGAGAAAGGGACGTTTGGAGCCTCTGCGGGCAGGGAGGGAGGAGCGGCGAGAAAGGGACGTTTGGGTGTAAGGCGAGCAACCCCGAAAATCGGTTTGAGTAGAAAAGGAGGAGCTTTGGCAGGGAGGGAAGTGAGGGTGGAAAAGCAGGCCGGGCGAAGGAAGGGAGCGGAGGTGGCAGCTTTGCAGACGCAGCTTTCTCAAAGAGCGGCGCCGCTGCCCGTTCGTGCGGAGGTACGCGCGCACCTCTCCAAAGGTTTGGGGAGGTGCACGCGCACTCTCGGAATGGGTAGCGGCCCCGCTTGTTGCGAAAGCTGCCGCAGCCCGTCTGCAAAGCTGCCGCTTTCGGCAGCTTTGCAGACGGGCTACGGCAGCTTTTGCAACAAGCGGGGCCGCTGCCCGTTCACGCGGAGGTACGGAGACCTGCCGACGTTTGGGGAGGTTTGGGGAGGTGCGCGCGCACCTCCCCAAACCTCCCCAAACGTCGGCAGGTCTCCGGACGGCAGCGGCTTGGGAGAGGTGCGCGCGCACTCTCCAAACCGCCGCCATCCCATTTGCACAGCTGCCGTGAACGCGGCAGGTCTCCGGACGGGACGGCGGCAGCTTTTTTTATTTTTTATTTTTTTTATTTTAAATGAGCGACGCGTCTGCCTTCCACATGCAACACAACCCCGCCACCGCGAGGCACAAAGATCAGGTTGATATTCAGATGGTATCCAGAGAGTCCCTGCAAACAAGGCAGACGCGGGCGAGGTGAAGTGATAATTAAAGCGCCAAGAAAGCCTGACAAAGGCGGCGGGGCGGGGAGCCCTCCTGCACAAATCAAATACTAATCAAAAGCCAAGGAGACGAGCGGGTGGCCGAGGGAGTTTCCAGCCCCTGCGCCTACATTGTCTCAGATTCCACTGCTGACGGTGGTGGACAAGGCGAATTAAAAGCAGCCTGCCGCCCAGGAGACGGCAGCCAAAGCTTTGACCACACCCCCCCTTGTATCTTGGTGAAAAGAAACAAAGAAACAAACAAACAAAGAAAGAAACAAACAAACAAAGAAACAAACAAAAAAGGGGGGTGGGGTACCGTGAAAGTGTCAAGAGGCGGACGTGGCAACCGGGGGTGGGGGGGCTGTCTTCCACAAGACAGCGCTACCTCAGGAAGACCAGAAAGGGGTCTCGCCTATTCTTCTGTCCTCTCCTCCGCCCACCTTTCGGGCTGAGTCTGGCGGCCGGGAACTCTGCTTCCCCTGTTTGGTGGAGCGGACTCGCTCGCTCGCTCGCTCCGAGGCGAAGTGGCGTCAGAGCCAGGCTTCAGCAGCCTGCGCGGCAAAGAATACCCTGTGTGGCCGCGGCTCTCGGGGAAGCCCTGGCTGTCCGCTTCCTCGCTCCACGCTGCCATTCGGGGCCCGCGCGTTCCCCGGGCAAATCGCGGCGCCCAGCAGGCGAGGAAACACGCCTGCTCCAGTCGCCCCCCCTTCCCTCAGGAGACGCAAAGCAAGTGACCGCCCGGAGCGCGGGCTCTCCGGGAGCTGCCTCTGCTGCCCCAGTCCTTGCGGTTCCCGCTTGCTCAGTAGGGATCTTTCCCGGGACTGGCTTTTCCCTCTTAGCCAGACATTGTGGAAGCGCTTTCCTCCTCCTCCTCTTCTCCAAAAAGGCCTGTTGGAAAACTGCACAGAGCAGAAGCGGCAGCCAGGAGCCCACCATCTCTCCTCTCCCGCTCGCTCTCGCCGGAGCAGAGCAGCCCTGGAGCAGCCCTGGTGAGCCAAAGAGACGAAAGGCCCCGAGCGATAGGAAGGGGATCTCTGCCCTAGAGCGGGGGGGGGAGGGAAAGGGGGGGAGGAAAGGCCCAATCGCTTTGTGTTACCTGCCGTGAAACCAGTCCTTGCAGGCGTCGCACTCGATCATGAAGCGGGTTACGTCGTAGGGCAGCCAGGCAGCGGAAAGAAGCAGGTAGGCAGGGCGCGGAGGTACGGAGACCTGCCGATGTTTGGGGAGGTTTGGGGAGGTGCGCGCGCACCTCCCCAAACCTCCCCAAACTTCGGCAGGTCTCCGGACGGCGGCGGCTTGGGAGAGGTGCGCGCGCACCACTGCCCGTTCGAAGAGGTGCGCGCGCACCGGGCGGCTGGGAGCCGCAGGAGATGGCTCAAAGAGCCGCATGCGGCTCCGGAGCCGCAGGTTGCCGACCTGTGCTCTAGACCACTGTTGCTCAACCGTGGCAACTTTAAGACATGTAGACTGACTCCCAGAATTCCCCAGCCAGCCATGCCGGTTGATGATTGCACTAAAGCAGCAGAACCATTTATTTATTTTATTTATTTATTTAATTAGTTTTCTATACCGCCCTATTCCCGAAGGACTCAGGGCGGTTTACAGGGCAATATTTAAAAGACAATATAAATTAAGATAAAAATAGAATTAAAAAGAATTAAATTAATAATAGCCCAACAATAAAACAATGTTAAAACTTAAAACTAAAAACCCCCTCAGTCCAGGCCAGATAGATCGAAAAGCCAAGTTTTCAGGTCCCAGAGAAACGAGCGCAGGTCAGGGGCACACCGGAGTTCCACAGGTAAATCATTGCAAAGGGCAGGTGCACCCACAGAGAATGCCCTCCCTCTGGGGATCACCCGCCGGCATTCCCTGACCAGCGGCACCCTAAGGAGGCCCTCCCTATGGGAGCGCACAGGATGATGGGAAGTTGATGCCGGCAGCAGGTGTTCCCTTAGATAGTCCGGACCCAAGCCATTTAGTGCTTTATAGGTCATCACCAGCACCTTGAATCTCACCCGGAGGGCAACTGGAAGCCAATGCAGTTCGCGGAGAAGAGGTGTTACACGGGAGTATCGGGAGACTCCCATCACAACTCGCGCGGCTGCATTCTGCACCAGCTGAAGCCTCTGAGTGGTCCTCAAGGGCATCCCCATGTAGAGAGCGTTGCAGTAGTCTAACCGGGAGGTCACGAGCGCATGAGTGACTGTGCGTAGGGCATCTCGGTCCAGATAGGGGCGCAACTGGCGCACCAGGCAAACCTGGGCAAAAGCCCCCCTGGTCATGGCTCCTATATGATCTTCCAAACTGAGCCGTGAATCCAGGAGAACGCCCAAGTTGCGAGCCCTATCAATGGGGGGTAACACCTCACCCCCCATAGTTAATGATGGACAAAACTGGTTCTCCCGAGATGCCAGTACGCACAGCCACTCAGTCTTGGCAGGATTGAGTCGAAGCCTGTTTCTCCCCATCCAAACCCGGACCACCTCCAGGAATGGAACATCACGTCGAGGGCATCACTGGGTTGGTTCGGGGTGGAAAAAAAAAGCTGGATATCATCAGCATACTGATGATACCCCACCCCGAAACCACGAATGAGCTCACCCAGCGGCTTCATATAGATGTTGAACAAGAGGGGAGAGAGAACCGACCCCTGAGGAACTCCACAAACGAGAGGCCTCGGGGCGGATCTCTGCCCTCCCATCAACACCGACTGCGAACGGCCCAGGAGGTAGGAGGAGAACCACCGTAAACCAGTGCCCCCCACTCCCAACCACCTGAGACGCCGCAGTAGGATACCATGGTCGATGGTATCAAAAGCCGCTGAGAGATCTAACAGGACTAGGACAGAGGAACATCCCCTGTCCTGAGCCCACCAGAGATCATTCACCAGCATGACCAATGCCGTCTCCGTGCTGTACCCGGGCCTGAAGCCCGATTGGTACGGGTCTAGATAATCAGTTTCCTCCAGGAACAAAGGAAGCTGATGCGCCACCACACTCTCAACAACCTTCTCTATAAAGCGAAGGTTGGAGACCGGACGATAGTTATTCAAAATAGCCGGGTCCAAAGCAGGCTTCTTGAGAAGGGGCCTCACCACCACCTCTTTCAAGGCAGTAGGGAAGGTACCCTCTCTCAAAGAAGCAGTTATTACTGCCTGGAACCAGTCTCGTGTCTCCTCCCGAGCTGAATACACCAGCCAGGAGGGGCACGGGTCCAATAAACACGTGGTGGAGCTCAGTCTCCTCATGGTCCTGTTCACCTCATCTGGGGTCACAGGATCAAATTCACTCCAAATGACATTCTCAAGACTGCTCATTTCCTCCCCATCAGTCTCTGCCCAGTCAGAGTCCAGACCAGCCCGAATCTGAGCGATTTTGTCCGCAAGATGATGACTAAACTCCTCGGCCCGCCCCTGCAAGGGCTCCTCGCTCACCTCTCGATTAAGGAGGGAGCGAGTCACCCTAAACAGAGCGGCCGGGCGGTTATCTGCGGACGCGATGAGGGCAGCGAAGTAATTAGACTTCGCCATCCTCATCGCCGCGAGGTAAGACCTCGTAGTGGCTCTCAACTGCAATCGGTCAGATTCGGATTGGCTGGATTGCCAACAGCTCTCCAGACCCCGTCTCTGACGCTTCATCTCCCAGAGCTCCACAGAAAACCATGGAGCCCACCAGGATCTGCGCCGGATCAGGGGTCGCAAGGGTACAACATGGTCGAGCGCCTCGGTGGCAGCCCTCTCCCAGGCCTCCACCCCTTGTGAGCTGATAGCTCATGTCTTCTGACAAAATAACTCTGAAACTCAGAGCCTGGGCTTTTATCTAACCACCCCGTGTGTTTGGTTCAGGTAGACAATGACTCAGAGTGGTTCACAATGAAAGAGTTTATTCAATACACATAAGTCAACTGTCAACTGTCAAATGTTTCAGGCTTTTATAGTAGAACTGTTTAAACTGTAACCAATCATCAATCGCTATCTTCCCGCTTCTTTGCTACTTTAACCAATGGTTGCACCAGAATCTCCCGCTTCAAGAACCTACTTTTGCAACCTGCTATTTTACATGTTTGCAACTATTTACAGACACAACACCCCTTACCCCCCAGTTGTTGTTATTTATTGACATAGTCCCTTAAATATTTGGGTGGCCTATGGACTCTTGAAGGATATCTATTGCTTTGGATACCTAAGTCATTCCTATCAGATTGTCTGCTTGGCTGGCTTACTCTGGTGGGCCTGGACTCTTGGCTAACTGGCTCAGATGCTTCTCTGTTGACAATTTGTGGTTGTTGTTGTGTTTGATGTTCAGCTAATGCTGGCCTACTCAGAGGGGGCAGTTCCCAGTCAATTTGACTGTGTTGTTGTTGGTTAGCTGTGGACGGGCTGGTTTGCATTTCTGCTTCCCCACTAACTGGCATATTGTTATCAATAACCCCTGATGCACTGTTCCCCCCGTGTATACTTTGATCCCCCTCAACTGGCATGCAGCCAATAGTTCTCTTCCTTAGCTGATCTATATGTCTTTTGCTAACCCTGTTCCCTTCCCCCTCAATAGAGTAAGACAAGGGTCCCAATATCTCAGTGACCACCCCTGGGATCCATTTGTCCCCTTGTGCATAATTCCTGGCCCAGATTAGGTCCCCAATTTTGAATGATCTGTTTGGAATGTCCAGTTCCGCACTTGATGGTAGTCTGTCAGGATGTAACCTGTCCAATTTGGTGGTTAGTCTCTTTCCCCACCTCATTTCAGCTGGGCTTTTACCAGTAGCCGTGCATGGGGTCGTATGTTGGGTCAGCAAGAATTCTGCCAGTCTTTGGTGCCAGTCGCCGCGGATGATTCTCTTTAATGCGTCCTTAGTGGTCCTCACATTTCGTTCAGCCAAGCCGTTGGTGGACGGGTGGAAGGGTGCTGATGTCGTGTGTTTAATCGAGTTGGCCCTGAGGAAATCCTGGAATTCAACAGAGGTGAATTGGGGCCCATTATCTGACACAATTACATCAGGTAACCCGTGAGTGGCAAAGAGGCCCCTTAAGACTTGTATTGTTTTACCAGAAGTCATTGAACTGACGGGTATTACCTCTAGCCATCTAGAGAAACTGTCCACTACTACAAGAAAGGTTAACCCCTGGAAAGGTCCAGCAAAATCAATATGAATCCTGGACCAAGGATTCCTAGCTAACTCCCACTTATGAGTACGTGTGTGTTGCAACTCAGGCCTAGAACGTTGACATAAATAGCAATTAGACACACAATCTTCAATGTCCTTGTCAAGACCAGGCCACCACAAGTGGCTCCTAGCCAATGCCTTCATACGTACTATCCCAGGGTGCCCCTCGTGTAGTTCTAATAAAATTGAAGGTCTGTGGATCTCGGGAATGACAACACGGTTGCCCCATAGAACACATCCCAAATGAGATGACAGTTCATCCTTTCTTCTAAAATAAGGAATGTACTTGGCATCTGGGTTAGTACTTGGCCACCCACTAAGGACCCAGGCCATAATTCTTTTTAAGATATGGTCATTATTTGTTGCCACAGCTATATCTTTAGCAGTTAAAGGCCAGTCAGGAATGTCCTGTAAAGACATTATTTGTCCCACAGGGGCAGGGTCTTCCTCAGTGATATTTAATGGCAGTCTGCTAAGGGCGTCCGCATGTCCCATTTCCTTGCCCGGTCTGTGTTGGAGGGAGAATGAATATGCTGAGAGGAAAATTGACCACCTCAGCATTCTGGGTGACATTATTTGGGGTGTCTGTTTATCCGTGGTAAACAGGCCCAAAAGGGGTTTATGGTCAGTGAGTATGGTAAAGTTCCTACCATAAAGGTAATCATGGAACTTTTTTACTCCTGCCACGATTGCTAATGCTTCCCTATCTATCTGTGCGTAATTCCGCTCTGCTTTAGTAAGCGTCCTGGAATAATATGCGATTGGCCTTTGAACACCTTGGTTGTCCAAGTGGCTGATAACAGCCCCTACACCATAAGGTGAAGCATCACACGCTAAATAAATTGGTTTATTTTCAATAAAATGGGTTACTGTTGATTGGCTGGAAAGAATGTCTTTTAACGTTTGGAAACTCACTCTATGTTTGTTAAGCCACTGCCACGGGGTCTTTTTATCTAAAAGTCTATGGAGAGGTTCTGCTATGGCAGCTTTGTGTGGCACAAATGTGTGGTAAAAATTTACTAAGCCAAGGAAGGCTTGTAATTCAGCCTTGTTTTTTTGGTTCTGGTGCCAATTTGATTGCCTTGATTTTATCAGGGGTAGGATGAATTCCATTTTTGTCTATCCTAAATCCTAGAAATTCAGTGGACTTAACCCCAATGCAACATTTTTCCTTTTTTAATTTCAGTCCAGCCCTCCTAAACCTTTCCAATACCTGTTCCAGACGCTCTGCTAATATTTCTTCATTTCTTCCAGCTATCAGAACATCATCAAAATAAGGGCATACACCAGGTATGCCCTTTAAGGTCCTCTCCATCACTTCTTGAAAGATGCCTGGAGCTGCTGCAATACCAAATTGCAGTCTGTGGACTCGGAACGCCCCCTTGTGGGTAACTATCGTCTGAGCTTCAGCAGCCTCTTCAGAAACAGTTAATTGCAAGTACGCCTGCGCCAAGTCGAGCTTGGCGAAAATGGCGCCGTCCTGTATCGTGGCGAGGACCTGCTTCACCGTCGGGACCGGGTAAGCGTGTTTTTTCATTCCAAGGTTCAGGGTGGCTTTGTAGTCAGCGCAGATCCTCACATCCCCGTTAGGTTTAAGGGGTGTGACGATCGGCGTTTCCCACAAACCACCCTCGACTGGTTCTAAGACGCCTTGGCCTACAAGCTTATCGAGCTCGGCCTCGATTTTTTGCTTCAGGGCGAAAGGCACCCTTCGGGCCTTAAGCCTGATGGGTTTAACCGACGGGTCTAGATTAAATTTAATTGGGGGCCCTTTGTATTTACCTAAAGACCCATCGAATACGTCTGCGAATTCATTGCAGACTGATTCGAGGGTCTTATTTTTAATAACTGTGTTTATTCCCCCAATCCAAATGCCCAGGGCAGGGAACCAGTTAAGGCCAATTAGACTAGTCCTCTGGCCCTCAGTAACTATTAAATCTAAAACCCCCTTAAACCCCTTAAATTTAACACTAAGGGTAATTTTCCCTTTAATCTTTATTGGGGTTTTTTGAAAATCGGTTAATTGGATTTTGGTTGAACTAAGTGGAATTTTCCTGCCACTTATTTGTTCAATCCTTTCCAGGGTTTCACTGGATATTATGGACACTGAGGCCCCTGAATCTATTTCCATTTTGCAAGGAACCCCTTGTAAATGGACTATGATTTTTAATTTTCCTTCCGGAAAATTATTGTTTTTCCTTTTCCTACTATGATTGACTCGCGCCACCTCCCCGCGGTTCAGAACTTTAGCCCACGGTCTAGGGGTCTCTTTGCCACTATAGTAAGGGGTTACCATACCTTCGGGCCAAACGTCGACTTCGTGAAGGCGATTGTCGCGTGCACGACCCCTGCAGATGGCTTGGATGTGGCCGGTCTTCCCACACGATCTACATTTGGCGGTACGGAATCTGCAAGGGGCGCGGGGATGGTTGCCCCCGCAGCTGCCACACCGGTTGTCATTGTCGCGCGGTCTCGTTGCGGAGTCTCTCCATGGTCTTTGGGCCGCTGTCATTTGTCGTTGCGGTGTTGCGGGTTGGCATCGGCGGTTCGATTCAGGCCCCTCACTTCGGGATGGTTTTGGCGCCATTTTTCCAAATCGTCTGGAGACTTCGGCGATGTCATCTTCCCATTGCTGGTCCACCTCCCCACAGTCCACAAGGCCTTCTTGGTTGATTTCGGCAGGCGCGGCCATGCTACTACGGGGGGGGTCGCGATACCCGGTGGATTCGTACGTTAATAGTTCGTCGAGTACTTCTTGCAAATCGCCGGTGGGCTTGGCGATTATTCTATTTTGTAGATGCTCGTCTCGCAAGCCCAGTACTACTCGGTCCCGAATTCTGATTTCCAAGTTGTCATACTTGCATCGTACTGCGGCTTCCCTGACGGCGGCAACGAATTTTTGAATTGATTCGCCCGGTCTCTGGTTCCTTTTTTCGAAAATACGACGCCAAAAGAGTTCGGATCTCCTAGGCGTGAAATGTACTTTTAGCTTAGCTAACAGATCGGCATACGTAACACTAGAGACCGGCTGTGGTTGACAAAGTCCTACAGCGATCCGATATACTGGTGTGCCGCAAATTGTCAGTAGCACTGCCGCCTTTTTCCGGTCGTCCGTTATCCCGTTTACAAGCAGGAATCCTTCGACCTGTCCTATATATTCTTCCCAGTCCTCTGGGAAGTTTGGGTCGAATTCTTTTAAGGACCCAATTTGCGCCATTCGGAGGATTGTTTATTCCGCCGCGGCCGCTTGGTTGACTGTGCTTCTTTCAAATTTGCCGCCTTTGCGCAGCTGTTCCGCCGAACCTTCTCTGGTCTGCCGTCTATCCCACCTTCGTCGCCAATTGTTTGGTTCAGGTAGACAATGACTCAGAGTGGTTCACAATGAAAGAGTTTATTCAATACACATAAGTCAACTGTCAACTGTCAAATGTTTCAGGCTTTTATAGTAGAACTGTTTAAACTGTAACCAATCATCAATCGCTATCTTCCCGCTTCTTTGCTACTTTAACCAATGGTTGCACCAGAATCTCCCGCTTCAAGAACCTACTTTTGCAACCTGCTATTTTACATGTTTGCAACTATTTACAGACACAACACCGTGTGTACCCATGAAAGCACTCTACTAAGTGTTCTATCTGTGTATGTTTCTGCAGCAATGTCCCCAGCATGGAGGGGAAATTCTGGTAGGTCCTGAATGGACAGAATTCTGACAGCAGAGGCTGGGTCTGGTTCCGTTAGTGGCAGTGGACTAATTGTGAACCAATTTAAATGTGTATGAAGATAAGAAAATAGACCATCTCAACATTCTTGGGGAAAGTATGTGGGGGGTTTGTTTGTCTGTTATGAAGAGTCCCAACAGTGGTTTGTGGTCTGTAAAGACGGTGAAGTCCCTGCCATATAAATAGTCATGGAATTTTTTTATTCCAGCTACAATGGCTAGGGCCTCTTTGTCAATTTGAGTGTAGTTATGTTCAGCAGAGGACAGTGTCCTTGAATAAAATGCAATAGGGACTTGTGTTCCATTCTTTTCTAAATGACTCAAGACTGCCCCCACCCCATACAGAGATGCATCACATGCTAAACAGACTGGTTTAGACTCTCTGAAATGAGTTACAGTGGATTTAACTGACAATAGTTCCTTTAAGTCCTGGAAGCTTTTTCTTATCTAAGAGCCTGTGAAGAGGCTCTTCCAATGCAGCCTTTTTAGGCAGGAAGGCATGGTAAAAGTTGAGGAGGTCCAAGAATGCTTGTAGCTCTCCTTTGGATTTAGGACTAGGAGCCATTTGAATGGCCTTCACTTTGGATTCAGCAGGGTGAATACCGTTAGCATCCATTTGAAAACCTAGAAATTCCGTTGAAGGAACCCCGATACTACATTTACTCTTCTTTAATTTGAGGCCTGCTTCTCAAAACTTCTGTAAGACAGCCTTGAGCCTGCTGGCTAACACTTCTGTAGATTCCCCAGCAATAAGTACATCATCAAAATAAGGGCAAACACCCTGAATGCCTTTAAGTGTGCATTCCATGATTTCCTGAAAAATGCCTGGAGCAACGCTAACTCCAAATTGTAAATGCTTTACTTTGAAAGCCCCCCTGTGAGTCACGATCATCTGAGCCATGGCTGTGGCCTCATCAACCTGCAATTGCTGATAGGCCTGTGCTAAATCTAATTTAGCGAAAATAGTGCCCCCTTGCAAAGAAGCTAAAATGTGGTTCACCACTGGAACAGGATAAGCGTGTTGTTTAAGGGCTTTGTTAATTGTACATTTATAGTCTGCACATATTCTGATTTCTCCATTGGCCTTAACTATAGGAGCTTCCCACTCCCCACCATCAACTGGTTTTAAAATGCCCTGTTCTACAAGCTTGTCTATTTCTGAGTCAATTTTATGTTTGAGGGCAAAAGGGACCCTTCGAGGCTTAACCCTAATGGGAACTATGTGGGGATCTAGCTTGAATGAGATAGGCAGGCCTGTGTATGTTCCTAGGGCTGAATCAAAAACATCTGCAAAGTCCTCACAAACTGACAAAAGGTTTGCAGCTTGTGTCTGGTTGATACCAGTTATTTGAATGCCTAAAGCATCAAACCAATCGAGTCCTATGAGACTTGTTCTCTGGCCCCTACTACTATGACATCCAGGTGCCCATGAAACCCCTTAAATTTTACGGCCAAGGTGGCTTCCCCCTTAACTTTGACTTGAGCATTTTGAAAGTCAGTTAAAATTATGTTGGAGGGCCTTAGCTTGGCCCATTTTCTACTGTGACTGCACACGAAATTGAAGGTGTCCAGGGAAATAATGGAGACAGCAGAGCCAGAGTCCAAGTCCATTTTACAAGGAACTCCTTGTAAGCTCTACCTGCAGTTTGAGTTTAGGTTTGAGGGGGCGTCGGGCCCCGATTCAGCATACACTTCTACGGCTTCTACAAAACCCCACACTAAATGGACCCTGGGCCCCGTACCTCTCCTGGTCGGATCTTCTGACTGGTGTTTGGGTGGCCGATCCCTCTGGTGAGCTCTACAAACCACTGTGATGTGGCCTGTTTTGCCGCAGGCCCTGCACGTGGCTGACCGGAATCTGCAATCAGCCCGTTGGTGGCTGCTGCCGCAACCTTTACATCTAGGTAAGAGAACTGCCTTGTAAGTATTTTCTTGCTGTTTGCTGCTGCGGTGCTGTGCGTCAGGTTGCTTGTGAAGCTTGTTGACTTCAGGATCTTCTTCCTCCAAAGATTCCTCTGAGCGTTTGGTGTCCTCGTGGTGGAGTGTTTCATCTTGTTTCGTTTTGGTGGGCTGGGCTGTTTGGACTGCCCCCCCCGGCAGCTTCGTCTGCCATTACTTCATCTTGGGCTTCGATGAAGGTTAAATTCGGTCTGGCAAAAAGTTTTTGCTGGAGCGTTCAGTTCCATAGGCCGCAGACGAGCCAGTCTTGCAGTTGCTCCTCTACGTTGGAAAATTTACAGAGGCGTGTGGCCTGCCTCAAGGCCACGATGTATTCTGATGCTGTTTTGCCAGGCTGCTGCATTCACTGTTCAAACTTGAAACGCCAAGCAATCACTGACATCTTCGGCTGGAAATGCTCTCCCAGCTTTTTCTTGAAGTCCGTGTAGGAAACTGACTCCAGTGACATCGGGGTGAAGAGGTTTTCGGCCAGGTCGAATGTGGCTGGGCCGTACACGCAGAACAGTGTGGCGGCCTTCAACCCATCTTCTGCGACTTGGTTTGCTCGGAGATAGTTTTCTACCTGGGACAAGTAGGAAGGTCTTCCGACCTTCGGCATTCTGTCTTCAGCTAGTTCCTGCGGTTTTCGATCCTGCTTCTCCGAGGCCCAGGGACTGAATCCGCTGAGCACGTGGTTGCTAGCATGGCTGGCTTGCCGACCGTGGGGGGGGGGAAAATGCCTTTTCCCTCCAGGCGTGAGCTGCCTCTCCCCTAGTGAACTTCAGCTCTTTTGGAGAAGCAGGATCCCATCCTCGTCGCCAGTGTTGTGTAGTGAGTTCTTCGCGCAGGAAAGGAGACGAGGCAAGTGAGTTCAACAAAGCTCATGGTTTATTGCTTGCAGGATCTGAACTGAGAATTGGGCTGCAGCTTGCAGCAATTTATAGCCTGGCCCCTAGGCGGCAGCCAATAGGTTTAAAGCAACCCATTGCCGCCTAGGGGCAGCCAATAGCAGCACTGGAGACCTGGAGTCTGGGTTGCTGGAGAGCCGTTAGCTGCTCCAGCTTACCACGTGGTGTTACAATTGAGCCCAATACATAACAATTTGGTTACCAGGACTCTTAAAAAAAATTAAAAGATCATTAATTCATTTCAATCAAATAAGATTGCAGCATATTATGATACAGCCCAATGGATGTGTTGGCTGGGGAATTCTTGAAGCTGAAGTCCACAAGTCTTAAAGTTGCCAGGTTTGGAGACCCCTAAACTAGTTCTTGAGCTAGATGGTCCTTAGTCTAACTTTGTAGAGGCAGTTCTTGTTCACACTGCTGTCACATGCAATGCGGTTTCTCCGTTTATGTGCCCCCCAAATTAAATCAGTCCTGTATAATACAAGAATAATAAATAATGAAACTTTTAATAAATAATAAAACTAATTACATCTTCATCTAGCAGACAATGTGATAGAAGGCTTTTTCCAGCACAATGGAGAAGGGAAGAGGCTTCTGCCTGGTCATCTGTGGGAGGAGAATAAGAGTACAGAAAATGTATTCTTGTTTCCATTGAGCTCTGTTATAATATGTTGCAACCTATTTGATTGAAATGAATTTCTGATCTTTTTTTAAAAAAATTAATAGAATCCTGGTAGCCAAATGTTGTGGCCTCTTGTAAAAATGTGGAGTGCCTCTTTCTGAAGGTGTGATGTGCATGCTCAGGGCATCCCCCCAAAACCACAAAAAGCAAAAGAGCAGGGGTCTGCAGGGTTGTGGAAAGCTTGCTGACATCCAAAGCAGATGCCAGCATAAGAACAACTCTGTGCTCTCCTTGGAGAAGGGAGACCCAGCCTCAGCCCTGCAACCTTTTTTGATCAGGCTGGTCCATGGTCCATGGGCCTCTTTAGCAGGATTCCAGTTCCTGGCTCAAGAAGAGTCGGACAGAGTGGAGCAGAGCAGCATTGGGTACAAGACTCTCCTCTGGTCCACGGAGCATCCAGGACACCCCTCTGAGGGCCCCAGACAGATTAGCCCTGGAATTCTCTTGGTTGGCCTTGGAGAAAAGGGTTGGCTGGACCCTCAACTGACTTGATATTTTCTTGGCTGGAATGGCCAATAAACCCTGCTGGAATGAGGACAGCCATGTTCCAGCTGCTTATTCCTGCAGAAATAGAGATCCTCACACTTGGGACAGAGGTCCAGATGAATTGCCCTGAGTAAAAGCTGGCTCAGATATACAGAAAGTTCCTTTGTGATTTACAACATGTCAATCTATGTGACTTTTTTCCACGAGGTTGGCATTCACACTTGGTTGATTACATTTGTCGTGAAACTGAACTCTCTCTCATGTATTTGTCGTATTTAGTACAAGATTACTCTCAGTGGGTCCTTGTGAAACCTTTCTAATCCTAGTTCATTGTCAGGAGTTTCCTGCTGCATGTCTGTGAATTGTTGGTCAGTTTTGCAAAGCAGCCAGCAAAGTGAAGTTTAGATAATCCAGTGCATAATTTAATCAGTTCTAACTTTTGGTGGCTCATTTTTACAGTTTGTTTAATTCCTGCCTAATGGTGATTAAAGCATTATTTGAACCTTTTTCTCTGAAGGGGATTCCTTTCCTAGAGAAATCATCACTTTTGTTGTTGTTCTCTCTAGGATTTAAAGGGGACTCCATCTGTTTGAAGGATTCCAATATTTCATATTCTTCATCACTTTAAATTCTCAAGCTGTCCTCAAAAGGTCCATTTTGGTGAAGGTAATAAATAGTTCCTAGCACAGCTGAGCAGGCAAAAATCAAAACCTTCTCTGCAGTTCCTTCTTCTCCTGTCCTCCTTGGGGGTCACTGCTCTCCCCAGGAGTCTCACAGTCTATGTCATGGTTCCGATTAAAAAGACACATCAAAGAGCACTGCATGATTATTTATTCTAAAAAAGTCTACAATGAGCAGAACGGAACATCGGCACTCATGGATGGATGCCAGAATCTGAATTCTCCTCCCCTTGACACACCACATCATACAGAATTCCCCTCCCTTATTTACATGTCATGAATCACATTTACCAATTAATTTAACACACGAAGTTTCACTTCCCTTCTGATGCGGCTATCCCTTATCTTGTCAAAACATCTGGGTTTATTTATTTATTTATTTTTATTTTATTTTATTACATTTATATACCGCCCTTTCCCGGAGGACTCAGGGCGGTTTACAGGGTAATTAAAAACCAAAAATACAAAAGTTAAAAACCAAGTTTAAAAAAGATTAAATTTATCCCTGTATAAATAAAACCCCAATTAAAATAAATTAATCCTCAGCCTGGGCCAGAGAGCTCGAAGAGCCAGGTCTTCAGGTCCTGGCGGAATGAACGGAGGTCGGGGGCAGTCCTCAGCTCCACGGGCAGCTGGTTCCACAGGGCAGGTGCACCCACTGAGAAGGCCCTCCCCCTGGGTGTTACCCGCCGGCAATCTTTTACCGGCAGCACCCTGAGAAGACCCTCCCTGTGCGAGCGCACTGGACGAAGGGAACTTGATGCCGGCAGCAGGTGTTCCCTCAGATATCCCGGACCCAAGCCATGTAGGGCTTTATAGGTCATCACCAGCACCTTGAATTTCACCCGGAGGGCAACCAGAAGCCAATGCAGCTCGCGGAGTAGAGGTGTTATATGGGAGTATCGGGAAGCCCCCATCACAACTCGCGCGGCCGCATTCTGCACCAGTTGAAGCCTCCGAGTGGTCCTCAAGGGTTGTATTCCACCCACGTTTTTGTGATTCAAAACCAAACAGTTAAAGCAAAAGGCTGCCTCTTATATTGTCAGTGCAAAAACATGTCAATGTTTGCAGCATTGACAGTTTGCTCTGTTGTGAGGGTCTCCAAAGATCAGTTCAGCATCACCTCTTTGGCCATTGTCAAGCTGTTGGTGGCTTCAAGTGATCCACAGTCACAAGAAGAGCCACCTTGCCTGTGGTCCAGGGCAACAGATCTTCAGGCTTTGGATAGAAGATTAACATCTCGCCATTTTCTGCTTCCTTTCGGAGCTTAAGGCAAACAGCCGACTTTAGCTTCAGAAGAAGGCTCAGGTGATCTACGTCCCCAGAAGCCGAGTGGTCGGGAGAGGCGGCTTTCATGCTGATGAACCTCCACATATGGAAGCCCCACCACCATCACCGCTGAGCCTCCTTAGGTGCAGCCCAAAGAAGATCAGCTGTCCAAGCATTGTGTATAAAAAGCTCTTCGAAAATGGTGCTGGAGTGAATATTGGCTTGTAAGATTGCTTCTGTAAATACAGACTGCTTGTTCAGGTCTTAAAATTATTTTTAACGTATTTTTGGTGGGGGGTTATGTCTTTCTGAATTTTTAAGATATTGATTACTTTGTTATCTTGCAGGAGTGTTCCGGCACAAGTAGAATGGTGTTGGGGCTTGATCACATGAATGTGGACATCAACATCACTTTTTTGATCACTTTTGGTAAATAATCTCGGATTTCCTTTTTGGGGAAATAGATGAAAAAGACTCATTTCCAAAAACAGTAAATTAGCAAATAATGTACATACTGTACATCTTTTATGGATTTTGAATGAAGCAACTGCAGGCAAAGCCTCAGGTGAGGTTGCTCACCTGTGCAATGAAGTGGAAGAGGAAGCAGTAGCTGAGCACGGGAGATTGAGGCAAGAAAGGGAACCTCTGTCTAGGCTCCTCGGGATGGGGGACCTCCAGTCCATGCTGGTAAGGCAGTCCCACCTGCAGGATGTGCCTTTAATCTCCACAGGATCTTGTTGCGAGAGGTCAGACCTTGGGAGGCACCGATAGCTCAGGAGGGCATCAGAGGTTTTAGGAAGCAACCTTCAACCTGAGCTGAGGATGCTCCTCCTGTCCACAAGAGGGAGGGCAGGGACCTCCAGAACCGCGAAGGAAGGGCCACCCAACAAGCAAAGGGGACCCACCAGGGTAGATCAGCTCACCAACTCCTCTTGTTCTTTGGTCTGCTTGCAGGTCTCCTGCAGACTTCCCGCTTGGCTCCTTGTGGTCTTCCTGGGAGGCCAACTGGAACAGGGTAGTGGAGCAAGACATGGGGTGGGGTGGGGGGGTGAATGGGTAAAAGGCAAGAAGCCGGAGATAAAAGAAAAACATTTTGATGATGGAAAGAAATGTGCAAAGTATGTGACAATACAGGCATCCTGCCAGCAGCTTCATTAAGCCAGAGGGTAAAGCTTAGGATAAAGGGGGGAGAGGACCTGGGTAACCACAGATCGATGTTAGCTTGGCATCAATGCCAGCAAAACTCTGGCAGAGTTTGCTCCCTCCCTCTGTGGAGCAAAGTGCGCATAGGGAGGAGGTGGGGCGTTCTCTACTCCATTAGCCACCCCAAGAATCCCACACCCCCACTGGGGCCCCAGGCTGGCTGACACAGCCATGTCTCAAGGCCTTTTGGAGGGGCAAAAGGGTGGGTGTGGATCTCCCCTCAGGGGGCACGATGTTCCGGGGGGGGGGAGCAACGGCAGAACTGACTCTTCTTCTGGAGGCTGTCCTCGACTGAAGGGGTCTGCAGCATGCCGACACCGATGGGCAGGGCTTCTAGCACTGAGGATATTCCCTGATTGGGTCATGAAACATCCACATGAGAACCCCCAAGCTCAGAGAGCACCAGGGACCCCCCAGTTCAGCCCTGAGCTACGGAGATCCTCTTTGAGCAGAAGAAGAGGCTGCTCAGGGGACGGGATGTTTCTTGCCTGGTGGTGCTCAAACGGAGGCTGGCCGGCCCTGATCCGGCCGGCCTTCTGCAAGGCGTTAAAAATGGGCTCTTCTCTGGGAATTTAAGGCCAAGAGGTGAGCGCAGGAAAGAGCATTTTGTTCTTCAGGGTTTTAGTGAGGAGTTGATTATTTTTCTCTTGTGTCTTTTATTGAGATTTTGGGGGCCTTTTTTACTGTTTTTATATGTGCGTTTGAGTTTTAGGCTATGCCAGCTGCCCAGATGTTGAAGGAATGGCAGAAAGCCAGAGGCTGGAAGCTCCTTTTCTGATTGACCAATTTCACTAAAAGGCAGAAACTTTCAGGTGCTGCAGGGCGGATTCTCGATCAGATCTGACACTCGATGCTACTTTTCGTCTTTCCTTCCTTTTTCTAAACCACTCACCTGCCGAAGTTTAAGCTCACGTGCCAGCAGAACCCTTGCCTGTATCACTGTTCATTTGACAGCCTGCTTAGTTGTTTTTATAAAGAAACCGGCTATTCTTGCTGATGGCAGCGCTCGATGGAAGGCTGTTGAATCCCTCCCAGCTCCTTTGCTGAAATCTCATCCCAAATCCACAGGGATTAGTCATGGCCTGAAACACCCGAGTTGCTCACCTCCAAGACTTTCCTTCCAGGAAGAAGGAGCCGCCTGTGAGGTCAGCCAGGTGTGCACTTGCAATGTCTCCAAAATCCCCAGAGGTAAAACGGGGACACAGAGAGGCCAGAGGTTACCAGGAGGACCTCTTTGCTCCTCGGAGCACAAGCTTCTGCTCGCTGGTTTCCACCAGCTGACCTCCGGGGGAACTTGAGAGGTAAAAGCAGGAGCCCTCAGCAGGAGCCTGGAGAGGATGGGCAAGACGTGGGAGCCAGGAAGGAGGGAAGCTCTGGCAACGAAAGAACAGGGTTGCCGCACCAAGGAATGGGGAAGTCAGTTAAGCGTAATTCCTAGCAGGGTGGATCTGGGGAGGCCAGAGCGGGCTTTGTTCCTGGGCCAGCAGTGTCATGTTGGGGTGTTTGCCAGCTCCAGACCTGCTGAGGAGGAGCTTGCTGCATGAAAGGAAAGGCATCCCCTCCCCTGGTGATCGAGTTCCCGCGGACTGTGTTTGTTTGCCTTGGACACTGACTCAGGTCTGTGAGAATAAAAGGGTTGGTTTTTCTTGCAGTTCCTTGTGAGCATAACAAGGACTCATGTAGGCTGGGACAGAACAAGACCCTGCAGCCCAAAGCCCCCAACAGATGAGCAGGGAGCACAACTCACCCACCTACCTTAGTTTAGCTACTCAATGCATCTATTGCAGAGAGCAGCAACTCACTGAAGCTTTCGCCTTTTTAACAACATCTGTGAGTTGCAAAGGGGGCTCCCAGACGCCTCCTGGTCTTTAGCTACAGTGGATGATCCCTCCTCTCCTCCAACAAAGCCCTTTGGTTCTAGAATGCCATACTGGGCAAGTAGTCCAGGGGGTCAGAAGCCGGCAGACAAACTTCCCTGGTTCTCCCTTTGCTCTGGCAGGGAGAAGAGCAGGAAGGACCCCACAACAGCTTTGTAGACTTGTTTGAAGGAGAGATCAGCTCACAAGCCAACCTGCACATAGTGAAGATTCTTTCTCAAGGCCAGCCCTTGAACAGGTCTCCTGTGCTATCTGGCGGTTGCATCTCAGCTTCACAAGTCCAGTTGGCCACAGATGGCAGCCCAGAGGACCAAGGCTTCCAACTCTTTGCTGCCAGCTAATGGTCAACAGGACAACCAGGCGACGGAACCATCACCATTCTGAAACAATTACAGGCAGGTTTTGATTTACAACCGTAATGGAGACTGCCCATCATGGATGTAAGCTATGAAGGTCCTAAAACCAGTCAGCAGCATGTCCAGCCTGATATGATTGCCTTTTTTGTGTCAGTCATTAAGTGAATCACCACACTTGTTAAGCAAATCTGTAGTTGTTAAATAAACCAATGGTTCGCTGTGGGTGCAATTGGTCAAAAACCTAATGTAAGTGCTAGTTTTCAATAAAAACAAGATCATGGGGTGGGCAACCACTGAAACTTCAAACCTGGGTCGTACGTAGCCTCAAGGCAGGTCTGGCATAACTTTGAACAGTTGCTAAGCAACCAGTTGTAGGTCGAGGACTATCATTAAATGGATATACCCAAGGATGCTCCACCATTTCACATGTTCCTCCCCCAGAAAAACCCTGGGAACGCAAACACAGCAGATCAACGCAACTCAAACCAGTCATGGCAGTGGTGGGAAGGTTAGGGAACGCTGTGGGTTCCACCAATGAGGGACGTGCATCTGATGGGACCGTGAAAAAGGGCCTTCCCTATGGAGCACGATTCCCCCAGAGGTATAGTTATCCCCAGACTGTTGCTTTTCCAAAAGGCCCTGAAGACGTGGTTTTGTCCAAGGGCTGGAGAAAGGAGCCCATCAAGTGGTTGATCTGGTTGTGTTGCTGCTGCTGCTGTGCGTGTGTGTGTGTGTGTGTGTGTGTGCACGAGTGTATAAATTTTATGTTGTGGATTTTTCATATTGTAAGCTGCCCAGAGTCACCTGTGTAAGAATTTGGTGGCCATACACATTTGTTTAATAAATAAATAAATATTTCTTTATTTGATGGTTGTGAGCCTCCCAGGGTCAAGAAGAGTCAGGGGGCCCACAACTAGCTGTGTAGATGAACCCTGGACAACTGAGGCAACTGTCCGTGCCTGAGGTCAAGACCACTCGGTATAGGTTGCTCTCCCTCTGTGGATCTGGACCCATATCTGAGAGATGCAGCACCGAAAGCAAAGGGATCTTTCAAAATCCTGCTGGTCCCACTGAAGTTTTGACAAGGTTCATATTTGCATGTCAAAGTCCACCAGGTTTTTTTGCTTATAGGTTTAATGCAGGGGTAGGCAACCTTGGCTCTTTGATGACTTGTGGACTTCAACTCCCAGAATTCCTGAGCCAGCATGGCTCAGCATGGAAACTTCTCCCTTTCCCCTCAGTATGGCTGGCTCAGGAATTCTGGGAGTTGAAGTCCACGAGTCATAAAAGAGCCAAGGTTGCCTACCCCTGGTTTAATGCAATTAGAAGCTTAAAGTCCACCAATATGAAACTAGCCGTGTCATTATTTGCTGCAGAACCAAAGAATGATAAGACGGTGACATTGCAGCCAACTTTGGAGTTCCTCTGCTCCACCCCTGGCCCAGAGCCAGAAGGTATTTATTTTTATTTATGTATGTATCAAATTTAGAGACCACCCATCTTGTTCACAGGAATCCATTCTATTCCTGCAGGGTCATCCATCCTCCCCCCACGAAGGAGACCCTCTTCCCTCCTTAAATCCACTTCCACGTAAGGGGAGCCTCTTGCTCCTTCTCCGGTCTTCCCCGTTTTCTCTCAAAGCCACCCAGAGTGGCTTGACAGTGAGATGGGCAGCATATAAATTTAATTAACGAATAAAGATCTTTATCGTGTAGTCTTCCCTCCTCCGGGCTCCATCTTCCCAGACTGCCACCTTCTACTTATCAGCTTTTTCTTCCAAGCCCTCCGTCACTCCGGCTGCTCTCCTTTGACCACCTTGAGGGCTTTAAGTTGAGCCGACTTGCACGGGCTGGGTGGGGAATTCTGGGAGTTGAGGTCCCCCCATCTGAAAGCTCCCAAGTGGATGCTCCCAAGCCTTCCCCAGTGGGTCAGGGATCCTCCTAAGAACTCGATGGTTTATCTATTGCTGAGCTTATCAAAATACTTATTGCAGAGGCGTTCTTGAGTGCTAGGAAAAAGGCTGCGTTGCTAATTGGTGCTTTGGCTCCAAAGGGCAGACCTGACTTCCACGCCGTGGCCTGAGGCTGCAGTTCAGCGTCAGCATATTAGGAGGCTTCGCAGAGGCCCCTGGAGGTGGCTCTTCTCCATCCTTGTGGGGGTCCTCTGTTGCCCCAGCCCTTTGAGGGGAAGGCACTCAGCCTGCCACAGTTCTTCTCTTCGGTCTGCCACAATTTTGCTTCCCACAGAAAATGCATTAAGGAGGGGAAGAGCGAACAATTATGCCACATCCTTAATTGGCAGCACTGGGAAGAGCCTTCTGTCTGAAAGCTGCAGAAAAAATCAGTACAGAAATGGTTGGCAGCCTTGCATTTGCTGTGCCAAGGGATTTTGCCAAGAAACTGGCTCTTCCCAGCATTGGTCTCCCAGTGGCACCAGACGGGCCATGTTCCCCACCAGAAGGGTCACTTTCCCAGCACTCGACAGCCAATAGCCCCCTTTACACAACCTGTGAATCATGTGCGCTTGTACTTCCCAGACCCCCCCCCAAGTTTCTGCCAGTTTCAGCCCAAATAAATGACAGTTCTTGATTAGGTGAAGTTTCAGCAGACCGAAGGGCCCTGAATAAGGGTTGTGGGGAGCCTGCCTATTCTCAGTGGGGCTGCATTCCCTCTGCCAGAAGGGGCTGATAATTCTGGAGGGGCTCTTGGAGCACTTGGGGGAGGGTCAACTTTTCCAAACAGGACAATGCCCCCCCCCCCGAGTTCATCCCCTGAAAACCTCCTGCTGAGATGGCAGTGTGGGTGCTGGGGACTCTCCTCCTTCTCAACCCAGAAGGATTCTCTCTTCTGCAGTGGGGGGGGGGAGACTCCTGGCCAGGCATTTGCTGCCTCCCCTTAGCCATTATTTCAGATGGAGCTACAGGCACAGCCTCCTCTCCATGGTTCTTCTGCAACTGCTAAGATCTGCAGAACAGCCATGGTCAGAATCTCACCTGGAGCAGCCCTCTGCCTGGGACCTTGTCCTTTTGAAGCCTCTTGCAAGAGTCTGAAGGTGTGTGTGTGTGTGTGTGTGTGAGAGAGAGAGAGAGAGAGAGAGAGAGAGAGAGAGAGAGAGAGAGAGAGAGAGAGAGAGAGAGAGAGAGAGAATGCTTGGCTTTTAAATGTTGGCTTTAAATCAATTAATTACTATGTAATCTGTCTTGTATTTTAAACTGTTTGCTCTGTTTTCAGTTGTTATCAATAAAGGAAGCAGTTGCTTACTTACATGAATCAATAAAACTATTTAGTAACTGGGAAAGTGTAGAGGTTTCCTTGTTAGACCTTTCTGAGCAGAGTGTGGAAGACATTGAATTATTTATTGCACACATTTCTCTCCCGCCACTCTTCCAGGTGCATAAGCCCAATAGATCTCTCCCCCTCCCATGTGACATTCACAGCCACCTTGTCAGGTAGATTCAGCTGACAGTGACTAGCCAAAGAAACATGGCTGAATTAGAATTTGAAACAGGTCTCTTAAGTAGGACTAAATCCAGTATTAAGCACTGAGGCACACTTTTGTAGATGGCAGATAATCAGGAGTGGCCCTGAAGCCCCCTTCTCTGACCAACCAGTTTCACTGAGGGTCTAGACTGGGGCAGGCTAGGTTGATGTAGGATGGATTGCAGTTGATACACAACATCAGCCTAGCTCACAAAATCTTCTGCCTTTTAATAAAATTGGTTGGTTGGAAAAAGCTCTTCTCATCTGGGGCTACTGTGGCTCTGTTCCCAGATATCCTTGTTCTTGAGTGGTGATCCTTTAGTAACTGGGGGAGGGCAGTGTTGGAGCGCCACCCTCAAGATCCTTTGGGAAGATCCAGGCAGCTGAGAGAAAATCTGCTGAGCCTCAAAGGAGCAGAGGGGCTTAAGTTGCACCACAGGAAAGATGCAAAAGCCACAGGCTTGCACCAAACACATTACCCATATTTACTCGTGCCAACAAACGGAGGAAGTAAAATGGTTCAGTGGGGAAATTAAATTATTCTGCCCTGCCCTCATCCTGGAGAGGAGCATCTGTGCCACTGCCGCCGCCCCATCCCTTGGGCTGCTCTGCCTCCTGCACAGTCATTACAGAAATGCAGGTGGAGTTTTCTCAGCCACATTCCTGCCCTCCTAAGAAGAGGACAAGGAAGTTGAAATTTCACAAATGGGTACTTACCACGCCAACAAGACAAAGGTTTGGCTACTCTGGAAAGGGAAAGGGTTCTCAAAGAGCCAAAGGTCTTTGGCCTAAGGTGTCTTCTTTGGGGTTCTTTGTGGGTTGTTCTGTAACATTAATGAATCTGGACCTCATAGGAGCACAGACCTGGAAGGAGTCCCTTAGGATCTGCTCCATCACTCGAGTTAAGCCACTCTGACTTTTCTTCTGCTTTGATCCCCTCTCTCCTCCTTCACTAAGCAGCTGGTTTATGGTTTCCTTTTGAGTTTCTGAAGACATTCTTTGTATTGTCCTGAGCAGCCTTCACTAATCTCAGTTTATTTTTAGCTTTCCTGGCTCTCTGTCTACAAAGGCAGGCATTTCTGTTCATATTTCCGTGGTGACCTCCTTCCACTTGCCACAGGAGTCCATTTCACAAAGGATTTTGTGCAGCCAAGGTGGCTTCTGCTCTCTTTCTCTCCCCTCCATGTACCCCCCCATCATTGTGAGTCTTCAAAATTATCCTTTTAGGACTCTTTGGAGAAGCTCCCCCCACCCCTCGACTCTTCCCCTATTAGCTCCTGCCTTGGAATTAATTTGAGCGGTTGACACGTGAGATCTGTCTGACATTCAAAATCCAGGAAATTAAATTGTTATTGTGTCTCTTCTCCTATGATGACAAAGAATCTTTGCAGAGGTTTTGTCTCCCCCTCTCCAAGCCAGCTCTGTATCCCTAGCAACTTTCTACATGTCATCCAGTCCCCATGGCAACCATTGCTTGGGCAATGACATCATGGCACTACTAGGGCTATATGCCATGAAAACCAAGAGGAAAGTACTCAGAAGCAAGGAAGGATTGGTACTCTGATGGAGCAAATAGACACGGGCAAGCAGGTCTAAGCACGGGAACCCGTCTCACCAAAGCTTAGAAGGTGGCCAAAGACCATGTTGGACAGAATGGAGAATCCCCCTGAAGTCCTGCTGAGCAGCCTAACAAGTGTCTCAGATCCATGGTGGCTCCTTTTTCTGGAATGAGCTCTACGTGAGCTCACTTAAGTACTTCTGAATGTTAGCTTTTCATTACAACCCTGAAAAGGTGAGGCATTGACTGCCTGAATGAATCCCCATGTGCAAACAGACCAGAAGGATTTATGGTTCCTTCCGATGTTGGTGATCAAAAATGTCCTAGAAAGCCGTTTTCTGCAGCCGCTTGTTTTCCTCTCCCGCGGCCACATCCAGGTGTGTAGGGAAGGTTAAAGAGGGGCAGAGGTGAAATGAGTTCTTCTTCCAGCATTTGTCTTTGATGCCGAAAGGGGTAGGGAGCAGAGAGGGAAGCGGCTCTTTTGTGGCCGCTGGGACAGTCAAGGAAGGACCACGGGCCACTTCCAGATCATCCTAAAGGTTTGGAATGAACATAAAACAAGATTCTCTTTGCGGGTATCACTTTTTTTTAAGAAAAGAATTGGCGATGAGGCCAGACTTCTGGTCAAATATTTTTTGATCAAGGTGAACCTAATCTCAAGTCCAGAGAAGATCTGGAGCCAGGAGGGCATATCTGTCACTGGTTACCGGGTAACTGTTACCCTATTTACAACTAAAGGAAAGATTCAAGCTGGACCAGAAAAGTTACAGGTTTGACTCTGTAAAACTGAATTTGAAATTATATTGTGTGGTAATGATGAACATGTTATTGCCAAGGTTTAGAGTTACTGAATTTGAACTTGGAAAGTGAATATGTGAAAGTTTGTATGATTCAATGGGTGGAGAACTTTGGGCATAATATAATGCTTGATCAATGGGAAAACATATGGATGAAGGGTTTAAAATTACACTGAATTATAACTTAAAAGAATTTTTAATAAAATATTTTGGTGTTTAATACCTAAGAAATTGTCAAAGATACATAAAGGTATTTAAAATGCATGTTGGAAATGTAAACAAGAAACTTTTTACCATCTGGTGGACTTGTGACAAAGTGAAGAAATACTGGGGTAAGATTCATATTTTAAGAGATGATCCGCACAATGAAAGTAGAACTCAGCAAGTGAGTGGACAAGGAACTTGAAAAAAATTGGGAACTTTGTTGTTGTATATGCTGACCACAACAAAAATGCTTTGTGTGCAAAAATGGAAAGATACAACAACAACAACAATAATGTTGTAAAGGATCTTGAAGGTCATCTAGTCCAATCCCTGCTCAGGCAGGAAACCCTATACCATTTCAGACAAATGGCTGGCCAGTCTCTTCTTAAAGACTTCCAGTATTGGAGCATTCACAGCTTCTGGAGGCAGGTTGTTCCACTGGTTAATTGTTCTAACGGTCAGGAAGTTTCTTCTTAGTTCAAGGAGAAATAGTTGAACTTCCACAATGGAAAGAATGGCTTGAAAAACTGATGGAGCCAGAAGACATGGGCATATTAGCTGCTTTAATAAAAAAAACAAACCTCTACTTTTGTTTCTACTTGCAAACTCCTTCTAGATTTTGTTCTCACGCAGGAAAGAAAAATGCAAGTTTGACTCTGGGATTCGCTGATTAGATAAGTCTGTTGTTACAGAAACAGCTAGTCGACACTAGGAATGCAAAAGTAAAAAGTCACAGCTGTAACATTATTACCTTTATTCTACTGGGCTGAAAAGAGTTGGAAGTTAATGCTTTTTTTTCCTTTTCCCCTTTAATCCACACTTCTTTTCCTGTTTTTGCCTTCCACCATTACCTTTATTTTTGCCTGTGTTTTATATATTAAGTTTAATAAAATTATATAAAAATATGCCACTATGCTAAGCCATACAGCTCTGTCCCTGCAGCAGCACGTTTGGCCAACCACACACTTATGCCCCGGCTGCGTGATGGGACCAGGGCAAAGGGCCGCTGTGGGATTGCAGTGAGGTGACAATGGATGGAGAGCTGGGATTCAAAGGTTCTTCAGGCGGTGCCCTCCCTGGCTTCCTCTTCCGGCCGGTTGACCTTCGAGGTGAGGTGGTCTTCCTCATTCCACCTGCCCGACTCTAGGATACCCTCACCCAAGATTTATTTGGCTAGAAAGCAGCTCATTTCACAGCCTTCCTCGTAGCCTCTGATGCACCCACCACGCTGCTCTTCTTCGCCTCCGGAGTACCTTAGCCAACTAGCAGCAATAATCCTCTCTCCTCCTTAGAGTTCTGGTTCCCACTGAATGTCACCAGAGTTCTTGGGGAGCCAAGACATCACGGCGTTCTCTCCTCTCCTCCTGTGCTTTCAGTTTTCCCATCAACTCGGGCTTTCCCCTCAATGCTGCCTGGTGAGTCACCAGAAAGATTGCCTGGCACTGGCATTCTCCTAGGCTAGATAACAGGCTCCTTCTCTCTCCATCCGAAAGAGGCTCATTCAGCTCAGTAAGCTGCAAAATGCACATCAAATTGTTAAACAGTTTCAGAGGACAAAAACCATCTCTAAAAATATCCCACACAAACCCAAACCTACAAGTTTTTACCTTACGGCTGTAATAATAGATTACAATTTTATAGCTACAAATACTGTAAATCAGCTGTTGAGTAGTGGAATGTATTTATTACCAACAATTACACCTGCAACTCATGGTGGTGTTGAAAGAAAAGTCTTCATCAGGTCCAGTCCAAGCTGGGAATAAACAAAATGGAGACTGCTTTAGAAAGAAGGTTGTAGTTTATTGAAGGGCAGAGCCAGACAAAAACGTGGCTCTCGGAAAACTGACCACATGTTGCTGGGAGTGGTGGGTTTTTATACCTTCTTGGGCTCTTGAGGTTGTTTTCTGTTCCTGTTTGTGGCTTTGTATTTCCTGTGTCATGTACTTTGACCTGAGCTTCGAGTGTGCCCTTGGTGGGTTAATCCTATTATGTCCCCAAAGGTCATGTCTTAAGAGTTTGGGTGGGGAATGTAGATTTTAGGGGTCTTTGTCTTCCTAATCTCATCAGCTTCTAGCCTCCTGGCCCCAACCTTCCTGAATGGATTATTGAATTTGCATTTCTGAAAGCTGGCCTCTGCCTAGGAGCTGGAGCTGATTTCTGGGAGCTGGCTTCTGCCTTTTAAAAGATCTTTTTCATTGTTCCTTTGGGGAAATATATTCTGCCTTTTTAATATTTCCCAAAATATTTCTTTCTCTGGATTCTTCCCACAGTGGTTTAAAGGTATACAGATCAAAACAGCCATAAAACAGTCAACCTTAAGTGATGCCCTTTTGCTGAAGGAGAAAAGGGAACATGAGAAGGATGGGCAACCCTGAACTCCTGGGCACACTGCAACTGAGAAGCCCGTTTTCTGGGAGTCTTCTCCCTCAGTCTCTCATGCTGGGCACCTGCAGCATTGCCGCCTCCTGGTCCCCGCAAGATGAGCAGAGTCTACTGGGAAAGACAGCCTGGGCTCTTAGGTAAACCAGCATTCCTGGCCACAGCTTCCCCCAGGCTTTTCCAGAAGGAGTTATCAGTAGAACTGCTTTGGAGCAATAAATGGAACATCCATGGAACTGGGGTCGTTCTGCCTTGCTGGGATTTAGCCTCAATCCCTCAGTCCGTTTTGCTCATCCTCTTTTGTGGTTTAGCAGCTTGATCTTCTATAAAAAACAGTGGGTGACTTGTTCAGTACTATCACCAAGGTATCTCTGGAGTAGCTTGCTCCTGGTTATTAACTACTACTAAGAGCCAAGTCCTCTCCACCAGGTACCTTGTGAACAAACACACACACACACACACACACACACACACACACACACACACACACACACACAGACACTTGGTGCTTTGGGCGATCACTTTTCTCAACTGCCAGAGACAAAACCAGGCTTGCTTTGAGGCTGGACTCCTCGTCAGCTTTTTCCCAGCTTTCGTTCCCCGTTCGCCTCATGCCCCCCTCTGCCAAGGAAACAGGTAACCCTCCAGGGTGTCTTTTTCAGTTCAGGGCTTGGGAGGACTTTTCTCCAATCAGGTGACCAATAATGTCCATCCTTTTTCTTCCCCTAGCCGTCCTCTGCTATGCTTCCTACTGCCTCCATATTTGAAGGAGAGTGAAGCTCAACAAAGCACCAGAGGGCAGGACGAGAAACAAGGGTTGGAAACTGATCAAAGAGAGAAGCAACAAGGAATTAAGGAGAAACTTCCTGACAGTGAGGACAATTAACCAGTGGAACAGCTTGCTTCCAGAAATCGTGGGTGCTCCATCACTGGAGGTTTTTAAGAAGAGGCTGGACAGACACTTGTCTGAGATGGTATAGATCCTCCTGCTTGAGCAGGGGGCTGGACTAGCAGACCTCCAAGGTCCCTTTCAGATTCTATTCTATTCTGTTCTTCATCCTACTGTTTTATTTCTTTTTCTCGCCTATATTATTTGCTTCTTTAATCACAAATAGTCATCTAGACTTTTATAAACATGCATTTCATCCTTTTGTCAAGAAGCCCTCCTTAGATCCTTCGGTGCGCTTCCTTTATTTAAAACCTGAGTTCGTCTCTCACACCTGATTCTTCTTTTATCTCCTAAAAGCCTTCTGGGTCCATCTCAGTCTGGATGTTGGCCAGTGCAGTCCAATGAGAAGGCACTTTCTCAAGACTTTACTTGGGTAACAGAAACACCTAGTATCGTTGGGTGGGCCCTTGTTTGGTTAAAAAATGTCTTTGTTGTTGTCTTGTTCTTTTTCCCACCAATAAATTTCCCCTTATAGTAAGTATCCCACGGGGATCAATCTCAGATCCTCCTTTCTTTATTATGGATACAGGATCAATGCCATTGTTATGCTGGTAATACTAATCCCGAAACAGGTGTTCAGCTATGTGATCCAGTGCCTTATTAGCATTTTATCCCCTGGATGCCTTCCCACTGCCTTAGGCTGAATACGGAGGAGCCATGGAGATCCTGCTCCAGCTTGATCTTATTTCCCATCTCTCCTTTTGCCTCTAGAGTTGCTCAGTCTTGGGAATTTAATTGACAGATGACTTTGCACCCATTTATTGTTCTTATCACACTATGTGTAATATGATTTGTGGGTTTAATGTAGGGCTGTCATCCCACCCTTGTAGTTCCTAGGTTACTATCTGTTTTACCCTTCTCAGTTGTACTACAAAGTCTTGTTTCTACAGATATGGAGCATCTAAATTCTTGAAAAATGTATGTGGAGAAACATTTATAGGCTACTCTTTTGACATGTAAAATGTCTTATCTTTCAAATGCCCTGTTAAAATGCAGACTTGCAATCTGAAGTCCAACCAATGTTATTTTATCTTCCTCATGTTTGAAAAGATCTTTTCCTGAGCCTCTATTGGAGTAAATCCAAACCAAACTAAATTCACTTAAATGTTACTGCACAGATCGGAGAACCATGATCAGTTGGAAGTAACCTAAGAGATCATCAAATTCAATTCCCTGCACACTGCAGGAATCACTATCCCATCCCTAATAGAGGACTATCCAGTCTCTTGGCTGACCTTACTAAGAAGTTCTTCCTAATCTGAATTTAAATCCTTTTAAATGTCAGCCCTATTGTCAGCTACACTAAACAGACCAGAATGTCAACTCTACAGAAAGGCTAGAAGTATTTTATTGAGATGGCCCACGGTAACAGAATCTGGCCAGTCCGACTGTGTTGCACCTTCTCCTTCGGTTAATTAGGGCATGAGTCACTTCCAAGTTATCTCATTGTTTGGGATTTAAAAATGCTTTGCCCTCTTTTGCCAAGGTCCTGTTTTTTGCATTTCTCTGTCAAGGTCACCATGTTTATTTTCTACCATCTATCTCATACTAGGATGTTGCTGCATTTAGCAATGGATAACCTAAGTGGACAAAAGTGCTTATTATCTACTTCAACCAATTTTGTGTCATTGGAGAATACTATTCCTGTTAACAAATAGCAATAGCACTTATATACCGCTTCATAGTGCTTTACAGCACTCTCGGAGCAGTTTAGAAAGTCAGCATTTTGCCCCCCCCCCAATTTAACCACCTCGAGTCAACCTTGAGCCACAGGATTGAACATGTTAGTGAGCAGCCTGCAATACTACATTGCACCACCAGGGCTCTTATTAAAAAGGAAGGATTCGAGATTGAGCCTCCCATGGTTAAGGTTTTCTATCCCCTTGATCCATCCAATCCACATCTTGCTCATTTGGATGCTGCAGGGCACACTGTCAAATGCTTTGCTAAAATCAAGTTATACCATATTAACCCTAGAGGACTCCCACTGTCAAATTACTAGGTAAGAGGATTTAAGGTGAATCCTGCAAAACTGATTCTTGCCAATCCATTTCCGCATTGTTTCCATGATGCCGTTCAGGCCAGTTGGGTTTCAGGCAGGACTTGGGTCTGGCTAGTCTAAAGAAAAGAAAAAATAGGGGAGACATGATAGCAGTATTCCACTACTTGAGGGGCAGCCACAAAGAAGAGGGGGCCAGGTTGTTCACCAGAGGGAAGGATGAGAAACAACAGTTGGAAGCTGATCAAAGAGAGAAGCAACCTGGAATTAAGGAGAAACTTCCTAACAGTGAGGACAATCAACCAGTGGAACAGCTTGCCTCCACAAAGTGTGGGCGCTCCATCACCGGAGGTTTTTAAAAGGAGACTAGTCAGTCACTTGTCTGAGATGGTCTAGGTTCTCCTGCTTGAGCAGGGAGTTGGATTAGACCTCCAAGGCCCCTTCCAGATTCTATTCTGTTCTGTTCTATTCTTATTCTATTCCTTTCCATATTTTCTATTCTATTCCGCAGCCCCCCCCCCCCTTTGCATGAGTTCGTCAGAGCAAAGCTTGGCCTCCAGCTCCAATGGCCGGGGGTGGCCAGGTGATTGAGGCTCGGCTGGCCAGCAGGAACCAGCCAAGAAAGGCGGTGGCAACCAAGCTTGACCGCTTGCAAGTGGGGTTTCTGCTTTGTTCAGACTTGTACGCTCGGGCCACACACCGGGCTGGCAAGGGGCAGGAGCTGCCAGGTCTGGATGCAAAGGCGACTTCGAGTGGGCTCTGGGACCCCTTTTTATCTCCCCATATCTTTGCATTGATTCACAAGCTCTTGCCTTTTGCCCTGTCGATGGGGCTTAGGGAGGGGTCTCGCTCATGCTCAGGCCCTGCTTCCTGTGTCTGGTTCAGGTGAGTTTGACCTCCTGATCTCCCGAAGGATCTTTGCCACGGATGCCTGATTTTGCCCCCCCACCCCCCGGCTTAGGGGCCTGCCAGCAGCTTCAGGCTCATCTCCACGTCCAAGGAAGTGGAGCTGCAGACCAACCAATGGGAGAAAATTCCTTGTTTGCCAGGGAGGCACACAGATTGTGGGGAGCCTGGAGTGGCCAGCCAGGAGTGAGGAAGAGGAGGAGGTCCGGAGTCTGCGTGCAGAGGCAGACAAGGACACTCACAGGCCCTGGTAAGGGCCGAGTCGGAGAATTTGGCCAAGGAGGCCTACTTATTTAGCTATGAAATTTGTATGCTGCCAATCTCTCTACAGGTGACTCTGGGCATCGGCTGCCTGGGCATCAGTTCCGTTTGCCCAAGTGAAGGTGCTGTGGGAATGCAGTCTGTGTGTGCATGCCCTGTTTTCTCCACAACAACCCTTTGAGATGGGTTGGGCTGAGTCGCCTAAAGCGGGACTAGAACTCACTGTCTCCTGGTGATTGGCCCAAAGTCACCCAGCTGGTTTTCTTGCCTAAGGAAGGACTTGAACTCATGGCTTCTGGTTTCTAACCTGGTGCTTTAATTACTAGGCCAAACATCCTTCTGTCCCCTCGTATGTGCTTGATTTGAGCCAAAAGGCTGAGAAGTGATCTGCTCCCGGCTTCACCTTTCGGCAGGGATCCCATCGTTCTTCTCCTTCGAAAGCTGCTTCTGCTTCCTCGACCCTTTCAGCTCAAACGACTCCGTCTTGCTCTCTGGATTTCTGGCTTGTTCCCACCCAGCATCTTTAAACTCTCCCTTTCGACCAGGATCTTTTCACCGTGGCCATTTCTGCTCTTCTCCTAATTACCTACCTTTTAAATATGCTGCAGGCTTATCAAAATGCAAAGAACAGGAGGAAAGCATGTTCTTTCCTATTGATTACATTTTAAATTCCATATTTATACTGTATATATTTACATATTTATAGATAGCATCTGGCACACAGGAGCAGGCACAAGCCTTCCGGTACACCTAGCAAATTTCTGCCTGCCATTTTTCAGCTCCTCAAATCTTCTTTCCTCCCAGTCTGATCCTCGCAGGGCCTAACTGCGCGCCCAGAGGCCGGGCGTGCCACAAGGCTTCGGCTGCTCCCGCCTGAGTTTGGTTGCGGAAGCCGGTCCTCAGGGCGCGCTGGCGTGCATCTTCTCCAGGCAGCCCGCCCAGAAGGAGATGAGACGACCATCTTTGTTGCAGCAGAAGTCCGTGAAGTCTTTCAGCAGCCGGTCGGCAAACTTCTCGTCACCGGTGGCACTGGATCGCCAGGTTTTGGTCAGCATGGTGTTGTAGGCCCAGTGGTAGCCAATGCGCTCCTCGCAGAAGACGTTCTGGTTGGCAGAGCTGGTGGAGTTGCGGCGGCGGCGTTGCTGCCCGGAAAACTTCCTCTTGGAGTAGGGCAGCTGGAGGAAGACCGTGCCTGAGTGGGGAGAAGGGGGGGGGGGTTTCAGAGGACAGGAGCTTTCTGGGCCTACCTCAACCTGGGAGGGTTTTTTCTAGAAGAGGGGTGGGAACGATGGTCCTTTTATGAATTACGGACTTCAACTCCCAGAATTCCTGAGCCAGCATGAAGTCTCGGAGGTGGCCGCTCTTGTGAAGCTGAACTTTACAGAGTTCTCTGCTTTCGCACAAAGCTGTCCGGCCAGGAGCCAGGAGCTCCTCCTGAGCAAAGCAGAGTTCTGAAGCCAAAGTTCAGTTTCGGGTGGGAAGGAGGAGAGGCGAGGAGCCTCACAGCAGCTGGCTGGGCGTCAGAGTACCAGAGTCCGTCAGCCAGCCAGTCTGGGCTGGGCCATACTAGCCCTCTTTCTCCTGGCCCATCGGCAGAAAGGGCAGGGCAGGGCTTTGTGGGCACAGGAGGGAGGCTCTTCTTGCTGCCTGCAGTCCTGGAACTGCCAGAGACAAGGACTGCAGCCCCCCCCTGCCCAGAAGCAAGACGGACGATGCAGGGCCCACCATCCCCACTCCTGAAGGGGGAGAGAGCTCACCGGTAACATGGATGTACTGGGGTTTGTTCTCTGCAGGGAAGTTGAAGGCAGAGGCCGAGTATTTATCCTGTACGAATCCAAACCTGCTGGGAGCAAAGCACAGCTCTTGTTGAGCGCGCGAGGAGAAGCCTATCCTGTGGGGCAAGTCCCTCGGGAGCCTAGTCTGCCAGAAGCTTCATGGCCCCACGAAAATGTCCTCATCCAGTTCCCCTTTGGATTCGGAGCAGAGGAAGGAAAAGTAGAATAAACGCCCAGCCTTGCAGAAGAAGAAGCGCTGCGGACTTTTCAGCCTGCTTCCTACACCTTGTGTCACCCACTGCACACACACACACACACACACACACACCTGCCAACAGCACCTCCCCGGCTCACCTGTGTGCAATGGCCTCCTGCAGAAGGTGCATCCGGTCCCAATAGGTTTCTGGCTCAAAGCCTGCAAAAGAAAGCGGAGGCAAGTTCCAGTTGCTGTCAAGATCCCAAGATTTCTCAGGCACCTCCTGCGAAGCTTTCTGGAGAATTGCGCAGTTGGGAGATGCTCCTATATTACCTTGTTTGGTCTCAAGAAAGCACTGATCTTGTCTCCCCAAAGCTCCAGGTGATTCAGCCTCCCCCGTCCAGGTGTAGTTCCGAGGGTCAAGTGATGCTTGGTAAAAAAAGGTCCTTCCCTGCCCAGTCTCTGCCCTGCCACCGCTGGAATTGCCTGCCCTGGCCTAGCAAGGGAGTTGTCGGTCTCATGGCTTTCTTCCTTCTCCCCTTCCTTGGACCTCACTTCCCCGCCTCTCTTTCCCAGATATCCTCCTCCTAAGAGGTTCAGGTAGAGAAAAAGCTCACCTACTGATTAGTGTTCTGTACCAGCCTGCTACCGGCCCTGCAGAAAAGGCAGGGACAACCCCTTTTACAAGAAGGCAAGAGGCTGGAATTACGCCTGCCAAATTTATTGCTACAAAAACAAATAGAACGAACCAAGAAACAGGAGCTTTTCAAGCGGTTACCTTCAGCAAACCAGCCCTCCCATGCATTCCCCCTTAAATACAGTTCAGGGCGTGGCTTCTCTCTGCCTCCTTCCGAGGAGCCCCATTGCCTTCCTCTGTTTACTCCTGATTGACTGCCTCCTGCGTCGGGCGTCCTTGAACAGGGCCAGCTGTGGGTCATCTTCATCCACGCTGTCAGGCTCACAGCTGGGTCTGCGTCGTGACCAGATGAGAGGGGCCTGGCTGGGGGCTCTCATCAAGCTGTCCAACCCCCTCAGCAAGCTCTTCAACACCCCCCTCCTCCTCCTCCTCTGAGTCATCTGACCCAACTGCCGAACCCACAGGCTGACCCTGAATCACAACAATTAGGAAGGCAGGAGCTGCTGATTGGCCTGGGGCCTGATGGGAGGTTCCCTACTGGGATGATTAGCGGACTGGTTTTTGACTTAGTTTAACATTTAATGTTTTTACGTCCGCTCTTATGATATTGTAAGAGTCACTTGACAGGCAGCATATAAATTTTAGCAAACGAACAGAGTTGCCTCTGGGATAAGGGAGTAAGATGTCCTTGCTTGATCGGCAAGCTGGTTAAAAGCAAGCTCCCTCCTCACCGTCAAAGAGGTGTTCGCTGCCCTCTTTCAGCAGGCAGCTGATGCTGAGCGGGATGAAAAGCTGGGCCCGAAGGGGGTCTCCGTACAAGTAACTGGGCAGGGCAAACGGGCCTTCCAGGACCGGGACCAGCAGGAATCCACAGGAAGTGGCTTTGCGATGCCAGCCTTGGACCTGTGGAAAGAGGCTGGTAGGTGGCTTCGCCTTGTCTGCAGGCCCGCCTTTATTTTTTATTTATTTATTTTTATTCCATTTATATCCCGCCCTTCTCCGAAGACTCAGGGCGGCTTACAAGCTTAGCAGTACCGGGTTCAAATGACGACCAAGCACGGCCTTGGAAACCAGCAGACCTGGCCTGTAAGAGACCGTTCTGATTGCCCAGCCCGAAGGCCCGCCCGCCCGCCCGAGCTCACCATCTCGAAGAGAACAGCCGCCGTCACGGCCATCCAGTGCAGTTTGATTTCAAAGGCAGCACTGAGGGAGAAGTTGCCGTGGTAATAACAGCTGCACCACTCCAGCCGGTCTGTGCGGTTGTTTATGTCCACATCCAGGGTCACTGTCCGCTGTTCTGGCACTGTGGCAGCTGCCCGGAGAGGAACCGAAGAGCACAAGGGGAGGGAGGGAGAGCAAATGGGAGATAGTGTTAGCCATCTGGCAACTTTCTGGCTTACCGGCATTACTGCAAGCAGCCAAGCGCCTCCACGTTGGGTGGCAGGATCAGCCCTTCTTCCAGAAACTTGAATTCCCCAGCATGCAGGCTGCTCCAGAGACTCTGCAGCCCTGTTTTGGGGGTGGTCTCTTTCAAGCCCCCGGGAATAAGGAAATGAGCAAAGAGCTGCAGCTACTGGTTACGTTTTCCTTCATCAGCCATTCACTGGCCTCTCATTCCCTTCACGATGGAAGACAAACATTTTGGCTGTCTCCGGGGTTTCCTCCCACTGCCAGTTTCTCTTGATTTTAACTTTAGAGAAAGTCGGAGCAGAAACTTGCCAAGGAGTTTATGGAATGCATCTGGGGGTTACTGATGACTCGGGGGGGGGGAGGACGGGGACTAGGCCAGAACCCATCTCGTCCTGCTATGTCGCCATTCCATCTCACCTCCGCTGCGCCCTAAAGAGCTTCCCCACTGTAATATCGGAGGGCAGGTAACAGAAAGTCCTTCAAGGGTCAAGGAAGCCTGAAGCCCTGGCCCAGGTTTGTGCGTGGCCTCTTCTACGGCTCCAGATGCTCTGCCCTTTCAACACCCCTCAAGGGTGGGACTCAGTCCCACTCGGACACAAAGGCCAAACACCTCGACCCAAACACAGTTCTTATCAGCTGCTTCCTCACTGCTTTCAACGGAAGAGAATCTTGGTGCTTTCTGAGCTTGGCTTTTCTTGCAGACGTTTCATGACCCATCTAAATAACATCAGCAGTGCTAGAAGGGAGTGGGGTTTATGGAGAGGAGGAGGAGGATTGTGGGGTCCTTGGTGCTCTCTGGGCTTGGTGGTTTTCTTGCAGATGTTTCACGACCCAACCAGGGAATACCATCAGTGCTAAATGGGAATGGGGTTTACTCTCTGGGATTAGCACTGATGGTACCTCGCTGGGTCATGAAACATCTGATATCAACTGGGAGACAAACTCTGCAGCGTGGGAAATCGAACAGATTCCTAACCAACTTAGCTGACAGCTTTATCATCCAAAAGGTGGAGGAGGGAACTAGACGTAAAGCTAACTGGACCTACCGTATTTTTCGGACCATAAGACGCACTTTTTTCCCAAAAGTGGGGGGGAAAACGAAGGTGCATCTTATGGTCCGAAGGTGATCCGTATGGCCAGCCCCAACCTCCGCAAGTGGAAAGCAAGGGAGATTGCCAGGAGCACGAATCGGCACGTGCTGAGAAACGCCGATCTCACGCTCCTGCACTCTCCCTCGCTCGGTTTCAGCTTCCCTTGCTACTACAAGAGAAAGCAGGCTGAAACGGAGTGAGGGAGATTGCCAGGAATGTGAATCGGCTGATCTCGCGCTGCTGCAATCTGCCTCGTTTCAGCCTGCTTTCTCTTGTAGCAAGGGAAGCTGAAACCGAGCGAGGGAGTTTGCAGGAGCACGAGATCAGCCGATTCACATTTCTGGCAATCTCCCTCACTCTGTTTCAGCTTGCTTTCTCTTGTAGCAAGGGAAGCTGAAACCGAGCGAGGGAGTTTGCAGGAGCGCGAGATCGGCCAATTCGCATTTCTGGCAATCTCCCTCACTCCGTTTCAGCTTGCTTTCTGCAAGAGAAAGCCGGGCTGCAGGGCCGCCTCCGCAGGTACTGCTCTAATGCAGAGAGGGAAGGACAAAGAGGGAGGGAAGGAAGGAAGGAAGGAAGGAAGGAAGGAAGGAAGGAAGGAAGGAAGGAAGGAAGGAAGGAAGGAAGGAAGGGACAATGGAAGAGGGAGGGAGAGAAAGAGAGAAGGAGAAAGAATTTTTTTCCCTTGTTTTCCTGCTCTAAAAACTGGGTGCGTCTTATGGTCCGAAAAATACGGTAATTCTTACTAACAGAGAAGTGACAGAGGGAGTTGAAGTTGCTGGAACTATGGGCGAGAGTGATCACGTCATGTTGAAATTCAATATAATGCAAACACAAGCAACAGAATATAATCCAGCCAGTGTCTTAAACTTTAAAAGAGCTGATTTTAAGTAACTCAGAGAAAGCCTAAGAAAAATTCCATGGATGAAAATTGTAAAGGGGAAAACAACTCAAGGAGCGTGGGAAACTCTGGAAAATATGATCATAAAAGCCCAATCTAACACAATACCACTGAAAAAGATTCCATTTGATCTTGACAAATATAAATCACTGGGACCTGATGGATTACATCCCAGAGTTCTGAAGGAGCTGGCAGATGTTATCTCAGAACCACTGCACCATATCTTTCAAAAATCCTGGAACACCCGGGAATTACCTGAGGATTGGAAAAGAGCTGATGTGGTTCCCATCTTCAAAAAAGGGGGTGGAAAAAAACAGACCCAGGAAATTATAGATCAATCAGTTTAACATCACTATCTGGGAAGAAACTGGAAAAGATAATCAAAAAACAGATCTGCGAACATCTAGAAACAAATAAAGTTATAACTAGTAGCCAGCATGGATTTGTTAAAATTTTCATTCTTTGACAAAGTGACTAACCTAGTAGACCAGCAAAATGCTGTGGATGTAGTATACTTAGATTTCAGTAAGGCATTCAATAGGTAGACCACAACCTACTTCTTGGTAAGCTAGAAAAATGTGGGATAGAAAGCATCACCACCAGATGAATGTGTAACTGGCTGACAAACTGTACTCAATGAGTAGTCCTCAACGGCACTACATCCACATGGAGGGAAGTAAACAGGGGGGTGTCACAGGGTTCCATATTAGGCCCAGGACTCCCCAATATCTTCATAAAGACTTAGATGAGGGAATTGAAGGGGAACTCATCAAATCTGCAGATGATACCAAGCTGGCAGGAAGAGCCAAGACCCCAGAAGACAAGCTCAGGATCCAGAAAGACCTAGACAGACTTGAACAATGGGCCTTATCCAACAACATGAATTTTAATGTGGAGAAAAGCAAAGTTTTACATTTAGGTAGGAAAACCAAAGGTATAAGTACCGATTAGGTGAGACCTGGCTCAAAAACAGTAACCGTGAAAGGGACCTTGGAGTCCTAGCGGACGATCACTTAAACATGAGCCAGCAATATGCGGCAGCAGCCAAAAAAGCTAATACAATCCTTGGTTGTATAAACAGAAACACAGAATCAAAATCACATGAAGTATTAGTACTGCTTTATAAAGCCTTAATAAAGCCACATATGGAGTACTGGATCCAGTTTTGGTCACATTACAAAAAAGATGTTGAGACTTTGGGGGAAAGTGCAAGGAAGAGCAGCTAAGATGATTAAAGGCCTGGAGACTAAAATATATGAAGAATTGTTGCAGGATTTGGGAATGGCCAGTCTAGGAAAAAGAAGGACTAGGAGTGACATGATAGCAGTATTCCAGTATTTGAGGGGCTGCCTCCAAAGCACCAGAAGGCAAAAGACAAGAAACAATGGATGGAAACTGATCAAGGAGAGAAGCAACCTGGAGTTAAGGAGAAACTTCCTGACAGTGAGGAGAATTAACCAGTGGAACAGCTTTCCCTTCAGAAGTTGTGGGTGCTCCATGACTGGAGGTTTTTAAGAAGAGGCTGGACAGACACTTGTCTGGAATGGTTTAGGGGCTCCTGCTTGAGCAGGGGGCTGGACTAGAAGACCTCCAGGGTCCCTTCCAGCTCTATTTTGATTTATTGATTGACCTGAGATTTACCTCTCAGATGATTTTGGAACAGGAATGCCCATAATGGCTTAAAGCAGAAGTCTCCAACCGTGGCAACTTTAAGACTTATGGACTTCAACTCATAATTTCCCAGCCAGCAAAGCTGGGAGTTGAAGTCCACAAGTCTTAAAGTTGCCACGGTTGGAGAGCCCTGGCTTTAAAAGGCCTAATATGGAGCCAATGCAACATTTCCAGATCACCGTCATCCCCCTCCTCCACTTTTCAGTTGATGCATTTCTCCCCCCCCCCAAATCTTCCTGGTCAGGTCCCTCCTAATTTGGAGGAACAGAAACCCCACATTTTGGGATAGAGTCCTAAGCCACCCTCCGCACCCCAGTTACCCAGTAATGCCGCCGCCTGGCTCCGTCCTCCAAAGCTGCGGCTGAAGGAGCTGTGCCTGCTTGCGTAGGAGGCCGGGCGGCTGGGCAGCCACGGCAAGAGGAAGGCCGGGATGTCCGAATGGGGGAGCTCCTCCGCCACAAAAGCCACCTCAAACCACTTTCGCTGGAAGGCGGAGAACTCGTCCTTGGCCGTGTGCCACAGGGCCGGCTGCTGGATCCCTCCTGCAGAAGAGGGGGGGGAGCTATTCGGAGCCTGTGGAAGCCCCCGCTTCCTGCTCAGGAGTCAGTCTTGGCTGCAATCTCTGCAGAGCCTCTTGCTGAGAGAGGAGATCAGGGGAAGTCAGGCGGCCGGGGGGGTGGTGTCAGCTGACCTTTGCACTTGAGCAGAGGAATGCCAGGGTGGTCTCTCAAGGTTAGACCCATCTGTCCCCCTCCCCAGTCCAGGAGCTGCTATTCCAAGAGGCTGTGCCTCCTGTGGCTCTTCAGAGCAGGGGAGGACACAAGCTGTTGCTTTTCATCTCTGGGGGTTTGGCACAGGAGGGGATTTTCGTTCCTTTTCCGCAGGCCTCTTTTGCATCGCCTTGTCCGCTCTGCAGCACTGCGAAGGGCCAGCCAAGCGGGGAGGCTGCCAAGTGCTCCTGGAGGGACAAGGGTGGCCCAAACCGCCCTGAGACTGACCTCGCTCTTGCTCCTTGTCTTCCACCATCTTGTAGAAATAAAACCCATAAATAAAGGTGCGAAGGGCCTCTCCGGAAGCGTGGATGATCAGCTGCTCCTCCAGCATTTTCTAGAGAAGGGGAAATGAGGAATGGCTTCAGCTGGAAGGACAGCCAGTAGCCAGGCAGGCCAAAGGGGAAAAATCCTGCCCTTTTTGGACCGAGATGCCCTACGTACAGTCACCCACGCACTCGTTACCTCCCGTATAGATTACTGTAATGCTCTCTACATGGGGCTGCCCTTGAAGACCACCCGGAGGCTTCAGCTGGTGCAGAATGCAGCTGCACGGGTTGTGATGGGAGCACCCCGATACTCCCATATTACACCCCTCCTGCGTGAGCTGCATTGGCTACTAGTTGCCCTCCGGGTGAGATTTAAGGTGCTGGTACTTACCTTTAAAGCCCTACATGGCTTAGGTCCGGGATACTTGCAGGACCATCTGCTGCCAGGAACGAATTCCCATCGTCCAGTACGCTCACACAGAGAAGGCCTCCTCAGGGTACCGTCAGCTAGGCAATGTCGGCTGGCGACCCCCAGGGGGAGGGCCTTCTCTGTGGGAGCGCCAGCCCTGTGGAATCAGCTCCCCCCTGAGCTTCGGATGGCCCAAAACCTCCAATCCTTTCGCCGCGGCCTCAAAACACTCCTGTTCCACCAGGCTGACCTGGACTGACGGGCATTTTAATTAATTTATATTTAGAATTTTTAATTTATTTTTTAATTCTTTAATTTTAATTTATTGCACAGATGATTTCAATTTTATTTTTATCTTGATTTCTGTACTTATTATATGTTTTGTTGTTAGCCGCCCTGAGTCCTTCGGGAGATAGGGCGGGATATAAATCCCATCAATAAATAAATAAATAAATAAATTTCTGCTGCCTTCAGAAACGGCTCATCTCCAACTGATTTAGTCCATAGGGAGAAGCGGGCTGGAACGGATCCTGTTCCAGGAGCAAGGAATGGTCCCAATGCCGCCTGAAGCCCCCCTCCCTCCCTCCCCACTGGCCTCCTCAAGTGACGTCCGGCCTCCCTTAGGGCAGGAGGGAGGACTCTTGTCCACGCTGCCCAGTTCCCACCTCCTCACCTGCATGATGTCGATGGCCATGGCCTGTGTCTGCACCCCTTCCACCATGTTCACCAGCCAGTGCACGACTTCGGCACTGATGAAGCAGGATGGGGAGAGGCCTTTCTGCTCAGAGAGCAGCTGGATCCCTGTGCTGAAAGCCAAGCAAGGCACAGGTGAAGGACCCCCGCAGTCTCCCCAGCCGTCCCCTCCTCTGCCTCCCCAACGGCCGGACTCCACTTGCCCCACTCGCTTCCAGGAGGGGGCTGCCGGGAGACAAGGAGAGCTGGAGGAACCTACCTGGGATGTTTCATCGCTTCAAGGATTTCTAGCAAAGTAGACGAAGAGGTCAGGCAGCTGGCGGAGGACGGCTGGGAGCTGCAGAGGTGGAGGAAAAGAAGCTCCGAGTGGGGAAAGTGCTGCAGAGCCACAAAGAGGAAGGGCGCTCAAGAGAGGACGGCCACAAAGGCAGGAGGCATCTACTCACTTCGGGAAGATTTCGCACGAACTGTTCCTTGATGACCCAGTTACTTCGGCTACAACAAAACCCCCACCTGGTCCTTCTTACCTATTTTCCACAGGGCCAGCGGCGGCTGAAGTCTGGTCCCCTCCGTGAAGAGAGCCGGCTTGAATGCCGCTGCGGTCTGCAGGCTGGGCTGCGCTGATGGCAGCGCTGCCTTCCAGCGTGGCTGGGACCGACTGATCGACAGAGACCTGGGAAAAGGGAAGCAGCGATCACCACAGAGGGCGTCAGCCTGAGAGCAGTAGCCCTGCAGGGGCACAGAGGAACATTCAGCTGGCCCTAACTGTACGACTTGGGCGTTTCAGGCTCATGCTCACGAGCATCAAAATGCTTCAATAATGAAAACATCCATTGTGGTCCTGAAAATGAGAATTGGTGGGGCGCTCAGAACTAGTTAAGACAGATGCATAATCTGTGTGGCCTGGAATTTCCTTGAGGCTCCCAGATCAGGATCACAAAGAGCCCTGCAGTTTGTTCAAGTTTCCATCTCTCCCCGTGAATAACCTGATGTTTCCATGGACCCCTTTCCACATCTGGAGCTGCAGAGGAGCTCACTGGGGACCAAGGACTGGATGATGAGGGGGGGGAGGGAGAGGGAACACGCAGACAAAGTCCATGCAGACAAAGTCACTGCAGTCCTACCAGGGCGGGCCAGGGAGAGCAACTTCATCAAGTTGCAGGTTGAAGTGACCGGCCACATAGGAGACGGATGAACTTGGGCCAAAGGCCAGTTCAACAGAAAGTGTTCTTGCAGAAACTGCTCTGACATGAGAAGGTCCATAGGTTCAAGAGCATCTACCTGCCTACGTTCCATGATTGATCTGGAACCTCAGAGTGTGTTCTCTATCCGTGTCAGTGAGACTTGTGTGGCAAATGTGCTTCCATTTCCCCAGTTCATTAAGGGAAGGCAAGGCTGGGAGGGTGCCTCGGTTTATTCTAAAAATGGCCTCTGTTTGAGGACATCGAAGGCTATGAAATGATTTCAGCCTGAGAAATGGATAGTCTTGCAACTCCACCCAAAGAACAAAGGACTGCCACAAACGTCTAGAAAGATCAGGCCCCAGAAAGGCCAACTCCCATCTGCCCTGAAGCAACATCTGCAGAAGAACCCGTGAGAAAACAGCCACCCGTCAAGGGTAACATCTCCAACTGCTAATTCTGTGCTAAGAAAGAGAAGATTCTTTCCAGCATCTATGAATTAATGCTGAGGATGTTTTACCTCTTTTACTGGAAATGGGGAATTCCTCTGTCGGTTCCTAAATCTTCCATAAAGTATTGATTTGTCCTGGTTTTTTTAGTTAGAAGCAATCCCAATTCATGCCAGGGAGAAATTGCTCAAAATACAATCTACTTTCTTGCCCATAAAAGAAAACCCCCATTTTTCCATTTTTGCCTTTCTATCAAGTAATATCCAGAGGGCTGAGAAGGGAGCCAGGGAGGCTGTGGTTCGTTCCTGGTGTCAGGTGCCTTTCATGTCCCCCACTCACTTGAAGCAGAGGGCCAGCAGGCTTCCCCACCATCAGAGATGGCTCTGTCCTGAATTCATTGCAATAATCTCACTGCGGCCCCATCTAGTCCTGCCCTGCAGAATGAGCAAAAGCGCAACCAATCTGAACTGGTTCTGGAGCAGAGGTTTCTCAATCAGAAGGTCTTAGCTCTCTCAACTTTGCCAAACTGAAGGTGTGCGAGCCAATCTTCCTCCTCGGCCAGGCCCCCCGCCCTCGGGGAAGGTCCCACCTGGACCCAGGTCTGCCCAGCCAAACCTCAGGCAGCAGTGCAAGCCAACTGGGGCAGAATATCCGTAAGATCTGGCACAGAGAGCGCCACCCACGGGCCAGCACCTCCTCTTTAATTTACAGCCCTTACACACAACAATGACCTTCAGCTCTCAGTGCGGTCAGCAGCAGAGCCACACTGTCATTCGGCCAAGTCCCAGTCTGAGGTGAGGGAGTGAGAAGACGGGGCTGTTATATGGAAGCTCCTTTTGCTCTAATGGGGAATGCAGGTCTCTCAAACGTCAAGCACAACATATACCCAGTTGCCAAGAACTCTACAACGCACCTGGCTGCAGCCATTTTTTTCGTTCTAGGTTGCCACAAGAAAGGGGAGGGGGAGACGGTACTTCTGGAAGTCTAAACATGAGCAACTCTTGTGGGAACCAAGGTCATTCCCACGCTGGAAGCGAGGAGGAGCCAGCCAAGGGGTTCTATTGGGTAGGAACTGTTACATTGTATTACTTTGATTCTTGGAGAGAAAATTTAGATCTGGTTTCACTTTTGAACCTGCTGATATTAAGTATCCAATAAGCATGTTTTTTGAGGAACTTTCTTGCCGCTGAGTTCTGATTTATTTGGTCTTGTTGATCGTAACCTTGACATTAAGCCATCTCCAGACCTTTGCACCAACTAGGCAGGATGCTGAAGGCAGAGGGGGATCCAGCTCCCACAGACTTTTCTCCTGTCTCTGCAGGGAGAGGAGATTTTGGCTTGGTTCCTTTCTAAAGGAAACTGAACAGTCCAGGAACAGCATTTGCCTCCTCAACCCAACCACATCCTTGTAACTCATGCAGACTCTGGAACGGTTTGTGGGAAAGACCTTGAAAAACAGGGTGAAGAGATTTTGCTTAGAGAGCAATCAGGTAAGAGAGGAAACAGCCTCAGCTGCAAAATGGGACTCAGCAGGGACGGTCCCAATTTTCTTGGTCTGTAAAGGTGAGAGATTTGTGCTTTCAGACTTGCAAGGTTCTGTTAATGCAGCTTGACAATAAAGTAGAATCAATTCCTTTGGTCGTGTTTCTTGTTGGTCTTCCTGGGAAGGCTGACAGACTCAGCCTTCCCCACGGGGGAATGTGGACCCCACGTACGTTGTGTAGCATGGGCACAAAAAGCGTTTGGCCTGTCAAAAACTGACCTGTGTGTGGACGAGAGGTGCTGTGCGAGGGCTTCGAACAAACTCCATAAAGAAGGTCCCATCCTGAAGCACCAGGAAACAGCAAAGGCAGCAACAGAAACAAGAGAGGGGGGGGAGACACATTGTGCAGATCTGTCACTCCAGGTGGAAGGGCAACAGGGCACAAAAACGGTGCCGGGGGGGGGAGGTGGCATGAGGTGAAAGGAGGAAGCATTCCGAGCATGCAAGAAGGAGAGCCAGGCTTCTGCTCCCACCCAGGCTGCCCTGAGAAGCTGGATCCGATGTTGTCTCTTCCACACTTTGCATTTATTTGGGTTGCCTCCCAAGATAACAACTTGGGGCTCTTCAGATCAATGCATTTCTTTTGCAAAGGCATCTGAGCATGGAGGACGGAGTGGAGCGACCGCTGCTCTGGGCTCCTGGGGCTGAGAGGCTGAAGCCCAGAGAGAGGCAGCCAGGCCTTTCATGCGTCTCTTTCATGCGCTTGCATTTATTTATGTGTTTAAAACTTTTATATAGTTGCCCTTCTCTTAGCCAATTCTGGGTGGCTTCCAATCAAAGAGTTAAAAACATATAAAGTGATTTTATATATGTTTTTACCCCAGACTAACAATGATCACATCTGCCAACCCACATTGGCCAAGCATGGCAGATTATTCCTTCCACATGCCAATACAACCTCAAACACGGCCCTCATTCCCCGGAGGCCCTGGGGTAAAGTACCCACAGCAGCGGGAAGACCTGCCCGAAGGCAGAGGGTGCTAAGAATCACCGGGTTAAATCAGGCTGCTTTTGGAATTTGGACATAGGAACGGTCAACATCCGAACAATGAAAACGGATGCTCGACTAGAAGAATTGCTAATTGAACTCAACAATATGCATTGGGATATCACTGAATTATGTGAAACATGACAAAAAGGTGAAAGTTTAGTTGAACTGGATAGGTCTGGGCATTTACTCTACACTAGAGGTACTGAAGATGTGGCGGGATTCGTTTTCTCATCAATCAAAAGTTGAAAGACTCTGCAGAAAAAATTGAAAGTATATCAGGCAGAGTAGCTGAACGCATCATTCAGTTGAACAAATAGTGCAAGCTTCCAATCATCCAAGCTTATGTGCCAACAATAAGCTATAGTGATGATGAGGCTGAAGAGTTTCACGACGTGGCCCGCCTTCAAGACAAAGGAAAATGCCGATACAAAATACTAATGGGTGACTTTAATGCAAGAACAGGAAGAACAATAGCTGGAGAAAAAGCGACTGGCTCGTATGGAAGTAGTGAAATAGAGGTGACAGATTTGTAGTTTTTGCCGAAGGACAGGAAATTTATATCATGAGCTCATTTCACAAGAAAGAAAAAATGAACATGGAAGAGTCCATTTGGGTACACAAGCAAAATTGACTATATGTCAAGTGATAAAACCATATTCTGCAATTGTACTCTCATCAATCGTTTTAACACTGGAAGTGACCACAGAATGGTACAGTGAAGATAGACTGATAAAAAGAATGTATGAAAATGATATTCACAAAAAAACAAAAATGGAGCAATGAGCTATTAGAGGAGAACAACGATTTTGAGATTAATCTATCAAATCGGTTTGCTCTATTGCAAGATTTGGAAGAGACGAACATCACAGACCAAAATGAACAAATAGTCAAAAACATGCTTTAATCTGCTACATCTATAGCACCACCGGAAAAACACTTTGTACAGTCAAAAGTTTTTGATGAAACTACTGACTGAATGAAAAACCAACAGAAAATGAAGAATACTGGAAGTTTCATAAATAAATTGGAGTATGTTGAACTGTGCTGAATAATAAAGTGTATCCAAGAAGAAATGCATCAGCTTAATGTGAAGCTTGTAAAAAAGGCAAATGAAGAAAGCAAAGGGATTAACAGAGCAAAATGCAAGCAGATAAATCCAAGAAAGAAGGTTTTTGCATTAAAATGTTAAGATGGCTCTCTGTGTAGAACAAAACAGGAAATGTTAGAAATAATTGGAAAATTCTATTCAGACCTGTACAAAGATCAAGATCACCAAAAGTAATAGCACCCAAGAAAAAGGAAATGCCAGATATCCTAGTGGAGGCAGTACTGTGCCATAAAATCAATGAAAAGTGGCAAAGCTTCAAGAAATGACCATGTTACAGTTGAAATGCTGAAAGCTGGTGGTCACAGTTTAGGCCAGATACTAGCAAAACTATTCTCGAGATGCCTCAGAGAAGAAAAAAATACCCGATACGTGGAAAAATGCTGAAGTGATCCTTATACACAAGAAAGGGGCCCAAGATAATTTTAAAAAAACTCGCCCAATAAGCCTTCTTTCAGTCATCTACAAGGTTTTCACCAAGATAATAACAAAAGAATATTGAGAACATTAAATGATGCACAGCCAAAGGAGCAGGCCGGGTTCAGAAGTGGCTACAGCACAATGGATCACAACCAGGTTGTTCAGCAAGTCATTGAAGGGCACAGCGAGTACACCATGCTTCTGTGCATGGCTTTCATTGATTAAGAAAAGGCGTTTGACTCAGCATTCCAGCAAGCAATAATTAATGTATTGTTCAACCAAGGTGTAGACATTGCTTACCTAAACTTACTACAATCAATATCGATTGGCCTTAACAATCTTAAAGTGGAAATCCACATAGAACGAGGTCTATGGCAAGGCAAGGCAATATCACCTGTCCTTTTGTCAGCCTGCTCTGAAGAAGTATTTCGCAAACTAGACTGGGCAAAAGATGGAATAAAAATCAATGGTGCCTATTTAAATCACTGAAGATGTGCAGATGATGTCGTTCTCTTCTCACAAGACCCAGAAGAGCTACAAGGACCCATACAAGAGCTGCACAAAGCAGGAGAAACATTCGGCTTAAAAATAAAACTGGGAAAGAAAGGAAAAAAATTATATCTGGAGAAGACCACTACATATACCTTGGCCAATGGATCTCAACGGAAGGTGATACAATAAAGGAAATTGAACGGAGTGTTAAATGTGGTTGGCAGGCATTCAGCCAGCTAAGCATAATTTTCAAGAAGCTTTCTCCCCCTACGCCTGAAGAGAAATGCTTTCAATCAGTGTGTGCTACCTGCTCTAACGTATGTCGGTGAAACATGGACACTAACCTCACCACCAGTGCAAAAGCTACAAGTGATGCAAAGAGCCAAGGAAAGATACAAGCTCGCCATTACAAAACAGGATAGACAGACCCGCCCATGGATTAGAGCAGGGCTCCCCAACCTATGGTCTGCAGCCAGTTACCGGGCCATGGTTTCTTGGCCACCAGGCTGTGGAAATAGCTGGTAAGCCCTCCCCACTTGCGGTAGCACCGCCATGCGGGTGCTAGCAGCCCCGTTTGTGCATGCACAGGGGCGCTAGCACTGCCACCAGCACAACATGGCTAGCAGCCCATTTGCGCATGCACAGGCAACAGCATGCCGCCGCAGGTCCAGGCGGCCCTCTTGCGCATGCGCAGGCTGTGCACACACACATTTCCCTACTCCTCCCTTTGCTTCCAGGCCGTCAAGCCGTAAAGGTTGGGGAGCTCTGGATTAGAGAACAAATGATGTGATACCATCAGGACAGTAAAAGAACTGAAATGGAAATGGGCTGGTCACGTAGCAAGAACTGAGGGCAGGTGGACCAAGGTGGTCCTAGAGTGGATCCCATTTGATAAAAAGCGTCCACGAAAGAGGCCTAAAGCAAGACGGATCGACGACATCAGCAAGTATTATAGGCCCAATTGGCAAAAGAAAGCCCAGGACTGTACTGGTTGGAAACCTGTGAAAGAGGCCTTCATCCTGCAGTGGATAGACAATGGCTAGAATGCTGATGATGATGATGATGATAGCGATTAAAAAAGCTATAAAACACAACCAGTTCAAACAGAAAACAAACAAAAACCTGGCACCAATCCGTGCTAATGTACCATCGTCTAATCTTCTCCCAACACTTAATAGGGAAGGCAGGGCAGCTGCCCTACAGGAGGCAGTCACTCTGCTGCCCATTTTACAGATGGGAATGACAAGCTGAGTCAAACCTATGTCAGAGCAGAAATGGAAGTGTTGGCCCTGCCACACCCTTCAAAGTCCAACCTCTTGAAATGCCCTCTGGCTCTGACCGTCTCAGGGAAGCAGAACGTGCCCTGCAGCTGGTCAGCCACAGCACATTTCAAGCACTGGAACTAAGCCTGGAGGCTGAAATGCCCTGGCTGAGCCAGCCTTCACCTTGAGCCCGAACCCAACCAGGAGGGCCTGGAATACCAGGGTTGTATTTTGAAGTGCCAAAGGGAGACATCACTAGGGCAAGCATCTTGCAGTTGGGCTTTTGCACCCATCTGGGATCCAAAACAATCAAAACAGAACTGTCCTGTGGGTCAAGCATTTCAAAACACACACACGCACGCGTGCGCACACACACACACACGTTTTCACCTTGGAAGAATGCAAGGACCTCAGCTGAACACTGCCCCCAAAGACCCCCCAAAAGATGAAAGACTCGCTAACTGTGAAGATCAGCGTTTCTCAACTTGGCCACTTCAAGATGGGTGGACTTTAACTCCCAGAATTTCCCAGCCAGCGTCCGACCTCTTTCACACACGCCTCATCCACCTGGTCTGGTGTCGAGACTTGGTGATCCTGTCAGCGGTTAACGGAGGGCACATGCAAGCCACGTGCACAGAGCCACATGCACGAGTGTGTTATTGTCTTTAAGCTTCTGCCCTCACCTTCCGTGGACTGTCCATGTACGTAGGTGTCATGGCGATGCTGCCACTCTCTGCTGGTTGGACAGAGGTCTTCCCAGCAAGGACTGCGGCTTGTTGTTCCCCCAATATCCTAGGAACAAGTGAGAGGAGTCAGTGAAAAATCGGTCAGCCTTCGGAGAGAAGGAAATGCCCGGTCTCCATGCCAGGACCATGCCAGCTCCCATCGGAGGTTTTGATTCTGGGCAAGGAGCACACAGAGAGGCACAAACAGGACTGCACCGAACGCCCTCTACCCGCAGGGTCTCCGAGGGGGAAGCGTCAGGCCTGAGGTGGTCGACACCGTAGATGAACAGAGATCCCACCTCCTCCCCTGCCCATCTCCTCCCTCCCTCTCCACCTTTTAGTTATAGCTGATAGTTTGAATTCTTATAGTGTTTTACTTTTATTGTATACATATTGTTACACTGTTTTATTCTTTTTAACATTGTAAGCCACCCAGTCTTCTTGTGATGAGATGGGCAGCAAACAAAATTAATTAAATAAACAAACAAACACCTCAAACAAAATTGGACCCATATGATTATTTCAAAAGGAAAAGTGTGGATCTCTTGGATGGATTACTACAATGTGCTCTACCTGGGGCTATCCTTGAAGAATATTCAGAAGCCACAGGTGGTATAGAACGCAGCACTATGGACAGTTCTGGAGGCCCCTTGGGCGACACGTGTAACACAGCAGTTGCACTGGTTGCTAATTTGCTTCTGGATTCCATTCAAGGTGTTGGTCCTTACTTCTAATTCTGGGAGTTGTCAGCTGGCTCAGGAATTCTGGGAGTTAAGGTCCACAGGTGGTAAAGGGGCCACAGCTGCCCACGCTTTGATGATCTCAAAGGCCCTGTCTGATCCTTGCTATCTACGACCCAGATTTGACTGGCAGGGTACCAAGGCATGCAAAGGGTGGAAGACCCCAGAGAGGGTTATTAAGCATGTGTACGTGAAGTAGATCCTATGCACTCAGAGGTTCTTCCAAAGAGATCCAACTTATTGATCAGCCGAACCAATTCAGTGTCAGGCAGATATGAAGTAGGCAGGTTCCTAAACTGAGAAACTGGGATGTGTGGATGTACGTGGGGAGAGAGTGACACAATCCTGTGCAGGTGTGCTTCTCTGGGAACTCACCTTTGGCTGGCCTCCATCTCCAAGAGAGCCGAGAGAGCAGAGGTCCCCTTCTTGGCCAGCGGAGGCGGCCCTGGAGGTTCCAGAGAGGGGGCAGGAAGAGGGCTGGTGATCTGCAGGCCTTTCATTGCAGGACCTTTCTGGACAGGAGGAAGACAGCGAAGAGTCAGCGACAGAAGTAAAAGAGGAGAGATGCTCATGGGGACCTGAGGGTGGTCAGTTTTAGGATAGCCTTGGATTTTCCCAAAGGATTCTGGGAACCGGAGGTACAGGAAAGCCACAGGAGCTTTCTCCCTTTTATCTCCCAAGAGAATTTGTTCTATCCCTTTCTTGAAAGCAGAGGAGCGGCATAATCTTCCAATGCCGGTCATCTGAATCTCAGGTCCCCCAACCTTCTGGGCACCAGGAACCGGTTCCACGGAGAGGTTTTTTCGCAGACTGGAGGGGGCTTCCTGCATCCTATTGATGGGGCTTGGCTTGTTTGCGCAGACCGGTTTTTGGCATGCCATGGACTGGGGGTTGGGGACCCCTGATCTGAATGGGATGTTTTCTTATCATATTTTGACATGATAAGTAAATAAAGTCTTACTTCCTTCATGTGGGGTACTTTTCATCCTCCTTTTTAAAAATCCTCCATTCATCAGGAGGCTGAGAGAGTCTTGTGTTTCTTCTACAATAGAGGACCAGCCAAGTTCTGCTCTGCAACCAGAGGTTGGTGGGGAACCGCAAGCCCTTGAAGCTCCTGGACTGGGTGTCCCGACTTACCCGGATGATCCGGTCCGAACGGTGCCGCCTGCGGATGCGGTTCAGCCCTTCCACGAAGCGAATGAAGCCGTCCAAAAGCTGCCACTCCTCTTCGTCAGAGCGAGCCTTGCCGCCGTAGATGTCGCAGTGCGCTTCGCCTTCCATGATGCGCTTGGTGGCGCTGATGCAGGCCGGGAGGAGCAGGAAACGTGTCCGCCAGAATTTGAGCGATTCGATCAGGCTGTGTGGAGAGAAAGTGGCAGCCAAGCGGGTGAGATCAAGGCAGTGAATTCCTCCATGGTGCTGTCACATGCTGTCATCAGACACTGACTTTTCCCAGTGACTGTTTCAAAACCCATCTCCTCCCTCTCTTACAAATATATCCTCGCAACCTTCAATTTAAATCCCTGACCATTAAAAACCTGGAAGAAAGGGAGGAACTGACTCCCACGGCCCTTCCCCACTCGCCTGTCTGGAAGGATAAGAGTTCAAAACAGGGTTTTCCTTCTGCCCCAACTAGGATAGGATAGGATAGGATAGGATAGGATAGGATAGGATAGGATAGGATAGGATAGGATAGGATAGGATAGGATAGGATAGGATAGGATAGGATAGGATAGGATAGGATAGGATAGGATAGGATAGGATAGGACAGGACAGGACAGGACAGGATAGGACTAAACTGGAAGGGTCCTTGGAGGTCTTCTAATCCAACCCCCTGCTTAGGCAGGAAACCCTATATACCACAGGTGGCACGCAGAGCCCTCTCTGTGGGCACGCGTGCCATTGCCCCAGTCCTAGGCTTTCAGCTGGGTTTTATAAAACCTTTTCGCTTTAGGCCTCTGCTGCCGTGTGAAAAAAAAGGTTCAGTCAATCAATTAATTTCAACTCACAGGGAAAAAAAGATCTCACAAAGTTGGAATTGATTGAACTTTTTAGTCCCACCCAGTCTGCCATGACCACCACAGCCACGCCCACCCAGTGGGCCAAAGCCCACCTGGCACCCGACGATACATAAGTGGGTTCTGTGTTGCAGTTTGGGCACTCGGTCTCTAAAAGGTTTGCCATCACTGCCCTATACTATTTCAGACAAATGATTGTCCAATATAGGTACAAGTGCTGAATTTACTAAATCTATTCCATATCTTGAACTATTAAGAGATACAGATCAGGAAAATCACAGTAGTATTAAAAATGCGGGATCCCGTCTGATTTGGTCACCGGGACCAAAGGTTTCTTCTTCCAACTTTTGGGGCTCGTGCTGGTCTCCATCCGTCCTCAGGGAACCTCGCTCTCTAGAATCGGTCAGTATTTCTTTCCAGGTATTCTGGAGAGAGAGAATTTCCCTGATGACCGGTTCCACCACGAGCCTGAAAGCTTGGAAGCTTTGGCCCCAGTGACAGACTCAGACTGGATCCTGCAACATTATCCTGGGACCTTCATTCACATAGGAAAACAATAACCAAAATGGAAAGAAGAGCCTTGCAGATGGCAAGTCATGGAATCTGTCACAGCAGCACATTGATCCCTGCAGGGAAAAACGAAGCCACGGCCTGGAGCGCTTCCTGACCGTCTCTCCCCCAGGCCGTGGATCCAGTTCCAGGTGGGCACTTCCCACCCACGACTCCAGCCAGCAGCCAGCCCAAGAGGAGGTCCACAGCATCTTTTCTTAAAGGGCAACTGGAAATGTACCCTATTTATACAGAAATGATTTCCAGTTTTTTTCTCTCCACAAGACTGGAACCAGTTCAAGCTGCCCATCTCTCTCCTGGCTCATTCCGAAGAGCTAGAGAGAGACCTATGTGGAAGCTCTAACAGACCCCGTATTTCACGCTTATTTCTGCAGAAGGACGCCCCTCTCCTCTAATTCCCCATGGCCTCTCATCAACCCCTTCCCAACATTTAACTCCCTTAACCTCTGACACATCCAAGAGCAAAGATAACCTGTTACTCCGGGTCAGAGGTCCTGTCCTCCTGGCCCAACCCTGCTAGGAGGGCTCCTGGCTGCCCTCTGAGCTTGCTTGTTTCCTTGCAGACGTTTCGTCACCCAAACTAGGTAACATCATCAGTGCTAGCACTAGCTCTGATCACTAGCACTAAGTAGCTAGCATCGCTAGTACTGATGACGTTACCTAGTTTGGGTAATGAAACGTCTGTCAGAAAACCACCAGGCTCAGAGAGCACGAAGGGCCCCTCAATTCAACCCTGAGCTACAAACATCCTCTTTTATTGGTACCAATCCTGCTATCCCTCGCACTGGAGGGTTCTTCCCTGATCTGGGGATGGCACTTCCCACATGTAGGAATCCAGGGGGCCGATGACTGAAAGAGAGCCTTTTCCCTTTAGCTGAGACTACAGGACCTTCGAATTTGAGAATGCACATTGCTGGCGCAGCTGTGATTATTATTAAAGCCAGGTTCCCTGTGAAACGCAAGAAAGATGAGCAAAAAACTTGATTTCTCCCCAATGTTCTGTAATGGGCTGTGTGGGTGACCTTGGGTGACGAGGGGAAGACAAGCTGCCCAGGAAGCAACCAGGCAAGAGAGGCTGGAGCCCCGATGGCTTAACGGACAGAGGAAGACATTTAAAAAGGACCCGCACTAATGGATCAGTTAGAAGTTGGAAGCGGTTTGTACTTTCAGAGTTGCAAGTTACGGTCAACGAGCCTTACAATAAGCCAGAATTAGCTCACCTAGAACGGCCACCCTGCCTCTGGGGCTGCTCACAAGGGCACCCTTGCGAAGAACCGGGCGCTCCCTAGACGCCCATTCAAAGAGTGGGAGGCCCGGGGCCCTCCGCTTACCTGAAATCTTCCGAACCAGCCGAGCAGATGTACTGATCCAGGTAATTCCACTTATATTCCTCTAGCCTCTCGTGGGAGAACTCCACCCAGCAAGAGACAAACTCTGAGTCTGAGTGGGAAGGACACAGACTGTAAGTGTAATTGATCTGGGCAGATTCATAGGGGTACCTAAAAAGAACAGAAATATCAAAACAAGCCTTTTCAAATCAGAGGTGCCACGGGGGAATGTCTTTTCTTTTAAGGTAAAAGTGGCCGACGAATGACTTTTGCCTCTCGGCTTTCCTATTCTCCTGCACAAGACAGTGAAACCGGATGACCCTCGCTAATTATGAATGGCCCTCTTGATTTCCCGTGGAATATAAAACCGCCGAGTCTGGCTACCAGGAGCGTCGTCCGTGCTGGGCAGGATTCCCTTCCAATACTCTATAGCCAGACTCCCCAACTTTGGCAATTCTGAGACTTGTGGACTTCAACTCCAAGAATCCCCCAGTCAGCCATGCTCAAAGTCAAAGTCCACAAGTCTTAACATTGCCAAGTTTGGAGACCCTGCCCTAAAAGGCAGTGAAGACCCTGCAAGCTTCCCAATGACTCCCATTTCCTGACTTTCTCTACTCAAAAGAATGGACAGGAACAGACGCTCACTTTGGCAGATACCGAGTGACCGTGATAATCTTGTCCTTCAGAGTCGCTTTATGGAAGGTCCGGCCCATGCTCAGCCAGTACTGGTCATCCTCCTCAGGTCGACTGCGTGACACAAGGCCTGGGCAGAGAAAACACGTGGATAATTTCCCCAAGGAATGTAAGCAGAGAAGTTATTTAAATGAGCAATCACACATGGACCATTGCTATAATTGGGGGAGGGTCTGTCTGTCACTGGGTAGTTCTTGATCAGGAAAACCCATGTCCTACTCTTAGAACTTTTAGCCATCCATCACTCTTTGATCTTCACCTGGTCCGTGGTAGATCCTTAGCATCCCAGGATCCTTTTCGCTTCCAAGCAGCGCTGTGTTCATCAGACTGGGCGCATCGTACGATTCATTAGTTCCATTACGTATCATGCTCCGATAAGTCAATGGCTGGTCACCTTCTGCCCCTCCCTGTTCCAGCTGCCCTTGGCTGCCCTGTCCAAGCTGCTCTTTCAACATGGGGACTCACCTCTGCTGTATAGGGGGCTGCTGCTGAGGGGGGGCTGGACCGCTGCTGGCTTCTGGGGCTTGCTCTGCACAATGAGCTGATAGCCCTGCATGAGGCGCTGGCAGATGAATTCCTCAAAGACCTGCTGGGCTGTCATCTGCAGGCCTTCCTCATCCCTCCTGAGACAGAAAGGGGGGAGGAGGGGGGTCGTCACAGGGAGGCAGAGCACAACCGGGGAGCCTCCCCATCCATTACTCCCTCTTCCCCGGAGCAGACGAGGAACAAGGGGCGGGGGCCCAAGAACCTGGCACCAACGGTTTCAGCCATAGGCCCTGCTCCGAGCTCAGGGGAAGCAGAAAGAGGGAGTTTCCGGAGCCTGCACAACACGGAAATTATGATCAACCACTTGCTGATGATTTTTGCTGGGAATTGGCCTGGTTTCTGGCAAAAAATGACTATTACAGAAAACAGGTTCACTTAATGACTGGACCACTCCAAAAAAAATCCTAAAATGGTGTTGGTCACGTGTGTGCCTCGACTTACAACCATCATGACATAGGATGGCTCCATTATGGTTGTACATTGAGGACTACCTGTATGCCATGGCTATCTCCTATGTTGATTGTTGTTTGGATGATGCCAGGCTGCTATGGGTCTTATTCTTCATATTGTGAATTTTATCTTTCATTTCTCGCCTAGAGTCAGGGCAGCTGCGTAATCAAATGAGTAAATCAAAGCTGCAGCTGCCACCTCCGTTGCTGCTTCGGTTCCCCTCCTTTTAGGTGTCCTTAAGACTGGCCGGTGCCACTCTTGGGGTGCCCCTTGCTCTGGCACTGCTCCGGGGATGACTGCACCCTTTTAGTCAGCTCAAGTGCCCCCTCCACCACTATTGCGTGCACTGGCAAATCAGCTCCCCCTAAGATTGCTCCCCTCCTCCCCAGAAATATTTTGGACAGAGCCTTGGGCTTCTGATCAAGGGAAGTCACCTGGTACTCTTCTGCAGAGGCACCCCAAGACATGACCACCCATAAGCCCAGCCAAGGAGGAGGAGGAGGACACCGCAAACTTCCCTGCTTGAGAACTGCAGAGATGCTATTGCTGGGACCAAAAGCTCCAAATTCAGAAGCACAAAAGCTACCATGAATGTCCCAGAGGAGGGCAGGGGGAGGACAGGTTCAAGCAAGCAAGCGAGACTGGGCAGACTGGACGGAAAAGAGCCCCTTGGCTGAGTGAACACTCCGGAGGGAGCTCAATCTGTAGCATGCAGCTTTTCTGAACAGGTGCGTCAAAAGCCAGGCCCAGCCCGGCTCCTCTCAGTGGGTCATTCAGCGACGAAGCCCAAGTGGGGGGGAAAGAGCCATCGCACTTTCTGCAAGGACAAGCTGACCGGCGGCCCCTGGGGTCAGGCCAGAGCAGAGAGGACAACACTAGGTGCTCCTCCTCCTAGCCACGCTCGGGGCTGAGTCAACAGCCAGCGTGACTTGGTCACCTGAGAGCCAGTGGATCCCCAGGCGGACGCACCTCTCCGGGTCCGCTTCAGGAAGAAGATCGTAGCAGCCCTCAGTGTAATCGTTCCGCAGGCTCTGGCGGTCCGGGAAATAGTCCGTGGTCAGGGGAAGACAGGCCGGAGTGGTGAGAGACTTCCAGTCCACCCCAACAGTACAACAGAAGCCTGGCACTATGGGGGGAGCAGACAGCGTCAGAACTGTCGCATGTTGTGTACAGAGGGAGAGGAGGAGGAGGAGGAGGAGGAGGAAAACCAGGAGCCAGGAAGTGGTGGGAGGTGCCACAGAAGCCAGTGGAGAGAAACAGACACACAAGGGGTGGAAGGCATGAAATCCAAAGGGGGGGGGATGGTGAGAGGAAGGGGGGGAAAGAAAGACAGAGTTGGTTAAACAGTGCAGTGTGCCCATGCCAGCTCATTCCCATCATGCAACTGGGGTTGAAAAGTTAATATGCTTCCCTTGCCCAGTGATTTGGAATCCAAGCCAAACCAGCCACTGCAGAATTAACATCACTCTCAAGCACAACGAGGCGCACAAAACACAGAACAGCACCAGGATTCGAAGCCCAGTCCAGCGAATTAAACCAGGTCCTCCTCTTGTGTCAGTGCGAGAGAAACGGCAGGAAGGGGGGGGAGCGCCTGTGTCGGCAGACAGGCACGTCAGCATGGCAGCCACAGTGGAGAGAGACAACCGGAGGGGGGGGCATTCCCACGGTTCAAAAAGAAACACAAAAGGGAAGAAAACCAAGGACAGGGAAAAGCGGAAACGGGGGAAGGGAATTCAGGGGAAAGTGGTGTGGTGGGCCTCTCCTCAGAGGCCCAGAGAGAGAGAGAGACCCTCGAGAGCAGAGCCACTTTCCCTCCCCACTGAGTGAGACCCAGCCGCCCCCACCCCCTCCCCTCTTCCGGGGTCCCTTCTGGGCTTTGACGGAGAGGATCTGTCTGAGGGACCTTTCAGGATTCCTGGGAAGGCTGGGAAGCCACCCGATCGGCACTAGATACTGGCATTTTCATACCTCTCTTGGCGAAGAGCCCCTATCAAACACGCCTGAGTAAACTGTGAAGGGCTGGTCTTAGATGGAGAGCAAAGGAACAGGCCCAAGGGAGGGCTGGAGCTGGATTCTGACAGGGTCTCCTTGGGGGAGGCAGGGAGATGCGCTGGAGGAGGGGGGCAGGGGGGCAGAAAGGGGGGGTGAGGGTCCAGAAGCCTCTGGCCTGGAAGCGCTCCTGCTCGGCTTCAGGAAAGAGACAGGAAAATGGCGGCACCAGTTACGTCCCAGTGCTGATCAACCAAGGCTCCGAAACCCAGCGAAGATATTTCATTTCTAGCACTTCTCATTCATTTCAATCCAGTTGCTGGGATGCGTATAAAGATAATCCTCGACTTAAAGGTAAGGTAAAGGTTCCCCCGCACGTGCGTGCTAGTCGTTTCCGACTCTAGGGGCCGGTGCTCATCTCCGTTTCAAAGCCGAAGAGCCAGCGCTTGTCCGAGGACGTCTCCGTGGTCATGTGGCCGGCATGACTAGACGCCAAAGGCGCACGGAGCGCTGTTACCTTCCCACCGGAGTGGTCCCTATTTTTCTACTTGCATTTTTGCGTGCTTTCGAACTGCTAGGCTGGCAGGAGCTGGGACGAGTAACAGGCGCTCACTCTGTTACGCGGCACTCGGGATTCGACCCGCCAAACTGCCGACCTGATCGACAAGCTCAGCGTCCTAACCCACTGAGCCACCGTGTCCCTTGTCCTTGACTTACAAAAGTTCATTTAGTGAACGTTCAAAGTTACAACTGCACTGAAAAAAGTGACTTATGAACATTTTTCAGTTACGACCTTTGCAGCCTCCCCGTGATCATGTGATCAAAATTCAAACGCTTGGCAAACGGTTCCTATTTATTATGACTGTTGCTGTGTCCCAAGGTCACGTGATCACTTTTTGTGACCTTCTGACAAGAAAAGTCAATGGGAAAGCCAGATTCACTTAACAACCAAGTTACCAACTTATCAATTGCAGTTATTAACAACGGAAGCAAGAAAAGTCGTAAAATGGGGCAAAACTCACCTAACAAATGTCTCACTTAACAACAGAAATGTTGGGCTCAATTGTGTTTGTAAGTCGAGGATTACCTGTATGTTTAACATACGCACGCACACACACACACACACACACACACACAGAGGCAAATACATTTTGATACTGATTTAAAGCATCTTCTTTGGCTTCCAGAAGGGACGTTGGCGGGACTATGCCTCCCAAAATCGGCCCTTCCCTTCAGGCTCCAGGTGGCTACCTTGGTCATTCCTGGGATGCGCGGAAAGGCCTCGATGGCGGGGTGAGCCATCTTTGCTTTGCTTTGCGGGTGTTTCTCTTACCTTCTTTCGTAAGGAGGGAAGGGCTCTACTCTCCGGTCAGGAGGGCTGTCCGGAAGGGAGATGGGAAAGCATTCAAACTCACCTCCACCCCAAGGCAAGGGCTGCTTAGGAGTTATCTCCTTTGGGCTTTCAATGGATCGCTGGCCTAAGGTGGCCCTTCCTTCTTAAAAACTGATCCAGGTTGCTTCCCCGTTCTTGAAGGAATCACTCACGTGGGATCCACAATCCCATCGTAATTCTGCACCTCCAAAAGCCAAATCAAAGTACAAAATCTGATTTCACTGCCTCAGAGCAGGGACATTTGGAAGAAGCTTTCCCTCTGGGCCATGAGGGAGAAGAGAAAAAGGGTCTTAAAATGGGGTTTCCCATTTGCACCGTTCTTTAAAATAAGAGCTTGCATTCTGTTTCTTATTGCTGCCTAACTGTGGGGGAAAGGCTGTTATCCCTTTGGAGGGAGAGATCCAGCACGGATGGCACCTTTTCTCTTCTCTCCCGCTGGGTGTTCCCTACTGAATCCAGGAGCTCTCCTTGAATCAGAAGGTTTATTAGCTGCTCTCTCCATCCTGATTGGAGGAAGGCTGACAAAAACCACAAGCCAAAAATCTAAAGAATCCATCCGACACATGCTTGCTTCTTGCTTTTGTTTTTTTCTTTTATCGGTTGGGATCTCAGAAGACAACATTTTCAAGGATGAAGCCCTGCCCTCGTGGGTACCTGGCACAGGGGTGCAATTCCAGCAGCGGGAACCCCAAAGCCCTCCCCGAGAGAGGGGGAGAGAGTCTGCCTGCCTTCCGTGGCATCTGGGAAGGAGTTCCATGCAAGAGACACTCACAGGTCCAAGCTCTCGAAATCACTGGGTTTATGCACTCCAAACTCCCCCCACCCACCCTTCCCAGTGCTTACTTGGATCCGGTGAGCCACCCGGCAGCTCCTTGTTGGGTGTCTGGGCATTCATTCCTGCCGTTGCTGAAAGAGAAGGGGATATGGAGGGCCTTCAAGGAACGGCATCAGATTCCAAAGGATCACATGCAAGCCAAACAAATAATATAATCACCACTACCACCTACACACAGAAAATCAGTCCCTTGATTTGCCTCAGAGCTGACCTGCTTTTAAATTTTACAAGCTACTGCTTGGGTTTATTGTTATTTTTATGCTGTAAAGATCTTTGAGGCTTCCAATCTTCAAGGGGGTTACACGCTTCGTAGCAACCAACCCAAAGCAGAGTTCTCTTGCCCCAGCCTCTTCGAAGGGAGGGAGCCCTAATCCCGTGAGCATCACCTCCCACACAGAGAATGGCAACGCAGAAGGAACTTGGCTGCAACGGCAGAACAACAGACAACATTCTTGTCCTGGGCTGCATCAACACTGGGATAGAATCAAGATGACGTGAAGTACTCGTACCACTTTACAAAGCCTTAGTAAGACCTCACTTAGAATACTGCATCCAGTTTTGGTCACCAGATTATAAAAAAGATGTTGAGACTTTGGAAAGAGCGCAGAAAGGAGCATCAAAGATGATTAGGGCCCTGGAGAATGGTTGTAGGAATTGGGTATGTCTAGTCTAGTGAAAAGAAGGGCTAGGGATGACATGATAGCAGTGTTCCAATATTTGAGGGGCTGCCACAAAGAAGAGGGGGTCAACCTATTTTCCCAAGCACCAGAAGGTAAGACAAGAAGCAACGGATGGGAACTAACCAAGGCGAGAAGCAACCTAGAACTAAGGAGAACAATTCAGGGTGCCCCGGCGATTCTGGAATGACGGCGTTCTGTTCGATTCGGGGAAAGCCTTCTAAGCCTTCACTGACCAGCCCAAGCTACTTGCAGCTGTACTCCACAGGCACTAACCAGCACAACAGTGAACAGTGTGCTTGAAACTGGGTGAGGAATTTGATCTTCTCTCTCCTATTTTATACCTAATTTCCTGGAAAAGATCCCAAGAAGCAAAAAAGCCTCCCAAAATGAGAAGGGAGGGGACTATAAACTCAGATGGAAAAAAAAATACAAAATACCACAGTTTGGATAAATTTGAAAACTAAGAAAACTGCTAAAACTTTATACCTGAAAAATTATTGATGGAATTTCTACACACACACAAAATATATATTATATAAAGAAGAACAAAAAGAAGTTGGAAAATGAACAGTGACATCTAGTGGAAGATTAGCGGAAACTACAACTGTGTTGACTCAGAATTTGGCAAGACGCCTAGAGACAGCTGGGAACGAAGCGCCCAGTGATCTCTTACTGAGTGAAACTACATTTGTTTAAAAAATGCTGACCTTCTGGGATTATAAACCTACTGAACTGCATGTTTAAACTGAAGAATTGTTTGCAGAGAAGAAGAAAAAATCTTGGCCTTTGGCTAATCTTCTAAAGGAGAAATTACTAGAAAACGTTTAGATGGTTAAATATTTTGGATTGAATCCTGACTGGCTGATAATTACATGACCCCTGAAAAGAAGAACTGTTACAAAACATTGTTTTCAGTGGGGCCTGGACAATTGGAAACTATTATACAAAGGTAAGAACTAGGTAAGAATTGATTGTTTGGAACTTAAGGTGGGCTGGCTTGATAAAGCCAATTATAAGGCTACGACACCAAAGAAAAATTACTAAAAGGGGAGAGATAAACTGGACGTTCTATACCTATCTAAAAGTGATAGAAAACTATACTCAACACCTTCTCCTGAAGACCCCGGTTTGGAGTTTCAGAAATCTGAAGGAACGATGACTCAAGACAAAACAAATACACCCCAGGAAAAAATGTATACAATGCTGCGACAGATTCAAATGATAATTGTTTCAAACCATGATGAGATTAGAAATAAGCTTGACAATATAAATGAACATATCTCTAACTTAAATCTACAAGTGAATAACACTCAAAAAATGACAACAAAGAATGAACAAATAAATCAGACAACAGAGCATAAATTAAATGAAAGTGATTTAAATAGAAAAGCTATTTAAATGAAGAAAACTACAATTTAGTAGAAACAAAAAAAAATCTGGAAAACCTCACTGTAATAAAGAAGAGAAAAAGATATTTTATCCTCCAGGATTTTGAAACAAATTGGAGGATAAAAAATAAAAATAAAATGGATTAAAGAACAAAGAATCATCACGTGGGAGACAAAAAAAATGATATTTTACTTGACTTGACTTTTTTGTCCCCAACAACACTCACAAAAATACAACCTGGCAAGCTAAACTTATAAAGAGGCCCTGGAGTAAGATTATTAGATGGTGTAGTATAAGATTAAACATTGTTGGAACATGGCCAAAAGAACAGATAAAATTTGTAAAGGGGCCCTATAGTAAGAGAAATAAGATATGTAAGTAGTATAATACTTCTAGAATATATGAAAAGTTTGGATATTTAAAAGTAATGACTTTTGAGAAAAGTACGAATGATAAGAGTGGTCTGAATACTGAGGGGAAACTAAGCTTTAATAAAAAGTTTGAAAACAGGACATATAATGACTTCATAAGATGACTTTTATAAATATAATGGAAACATAAGCTGATTAGAAAATACGTTATATGTTGATGTTATCGTACACATAAATTCAAAAAAACTGTTTATATTCAACCTGGTATGTACTGAAAATATTAAGAATTGTATTTGTTTAATGTAGACAAAAGGAGGTTATTATTGGAAGAAGAGAGGATCAAGAAATATATTACCAACTAAGATATCAAGTGGAGAAATTAAACTGCTATTGATTGTTTTGAGTATATGAACCCAGACAACAGACTGTTCACGAAGCATTAAAGATTGTTATTGTAAAAAGTTAATCAAATATATTTTTTTAAAAAAACGAAGAAGAGACTGGACAGTCGTTTGACTGAAAGGCTGGGCTCTCCCGCTTGGGCTGGACTAGAAGACCTCCAAGGTCCCTTCCAATTCTGCTATTCTGCTATACAAGTTGCCAACTCCGGCAGCCGTTCAGTTTTGAGTGCCCACGAAATCCTAGCAGCAGAAAAATGGCTCAAAATGGTTCAGGGGATCAGCTCTTCCCAGCTACATTAAAGCATCCAAAGCCGGGGTGGTGTGGTGTGGTGTGTGGTGTGTGTGTGTTTGTGTATGTGTGTGTGTGTGTGTGTTGTGGGTGAGAGTCAGGCCAGCTGGAGAAGCAACACCCCATGTCAGCCAGAAACGTTTGGCTTGATTACCTGGAGCTTGGCTGCCCATCAGCTGGTTTGGATAATCTTTCGTGTCTCTGAAGCTCAAGCAAGAAGTTCTGTCCTCCGACTGTCTAGAAATGCCATGCCTGCAGAGAAGAAAGGGAGCCACTTTAGGCCGAGCCATCCCTGCTTGGGGCCAGACCCCCAACTCCATGCCCGCCCTGAGGGACCCCAACAAAAGCAAGACCCGCAGCCGTTCCCCATGTGCTCAGCAAGCATTCCGCAAGTCAGGTGAAGCAGAGGAGGCAACGTGGGCCACCCACATGATGCTTTTACAACGGATGATAAACATCCTCCCCGTGCATATCCTATTCAGTTGTTATCATGCGGGTTCTCCATGCCCAGAAAAGAAAATCAAAAGGTAATTAAAACAAAATAACCTCAGTGGACATATGTAAAAAGACTGAGCAATGGAAGCACCCAGCTAAGGTGGAAATCAAATGACAGGAACAGATATTTTTGTGGGTTCCTTGGTGCTCTCTGAAGTTGGTGTTTTCTTCCAGGTGTTTCACGACCCAGCTAGGTAATGTCATCAGTGCACGGATTAAGGCACCGATAATATTACCTAGTTGGATAATGAAATGTCTATAAGCAAACAACCAAGCTCAAAGAGTACAAAGGACCCCACAGTTCAACTCCAAACTATAAATATTTTATCCATGTAAAAAGTTTCGGAAAAGTTTCTCCTGAGTGGGGAAGGGGTCTTGCTACGGCAGGGGGCCCAGTGAGTTCAGGATCCCCTCGTTAAATGCCCTTACCTGCCAGCCGCCTCGTGATAAGCAAGTTCCAACAGCTCAGCTGAGGAGTGAGTCCAGTCCCGCTGCCCACTGCCCTGCATTTCGGCCATGTTCTGGCGGGTCTGGTGGTGGATCTGGATGGCTTCTCCAGAAGGACCTGTCCAATCACACGTTTGGCTGTTTCGTTAATCTCCCTAATCAAAGCTGACTGAAGTACTCTTGGGTACGTATGGTGTGTGTGTGTGTGTGTGTGTGTGTGTGTGTGTGTGTGTGTGTGTGTGTGCGTGTGTGTGTGTAAAAAGGCAAAGGTAAAGGTTCCCCCGCACATGCGTGCTAGTTGTTTCCAACTCTAGGGGCCGGTGCTCATCCTTTCAAAGCCGAAGAGCCAGCGCTTGTCCGAGGACGTCTCCGTGGTCATGTGGCCGGCATGACTAGACGCCAAAGGCGCACAGAACACTGTTACCTTCCCACCGTAGTGGTCCCTATTTTTCTACTTGCATTTTTACGTGCTTTCGAACTGCTAGGTTGGCAGAAGCTGGGACGAGTAACAGGCGCTCACTCTGTCACGCGGCACTCGGGATTCGACCCGCCAAACTGCCGACCTTCTAATCGACAAGCTTAGCGTCCTAACCCACTGAGCCACCGCATCCCTATGTGTGTGTGTATACACGCATAAATTCTAATGCATAAATCCCATTTCTAAAAGGGGGAATAGAGGCTCAGGTAACTACAGACTGGTCAGCCAGTTGTTATACCCAGAAAAAATTGGGAGTGGAGCGAAGATCCACAGTGCTGGGCAAAAACTTATTTCTGCCAAGTGCTGGGACAGGGTGGAGCGTAGAAGAGGATTTAACAAAGGATTGCACGTGGAAGCTTGTCTTTGCTACCAGGTTTTTAATGTTTATGGCTTTAATAGATTTAGGTATTATTATGTTGTTTCACTATTGATGCTGTTTCAAGGGGTGTCATGCTTCTTCTTTACTCTGCACTGGTTGGCCACACCTAAAGCCTTCTGGACTGGCGGAGGGCGACGACATACAGGAAGCTTTGGCAGCTTCTGCACAGGAGACAAATTCCTTGTGTGTCTAATCTCACAAATAAAGTTAGTCTATTCATGAATAAAGACAAATCTATGTGTCCTAGGATAATGAAGCGAAGTTGAATTTGGGTCAGTCACCGGGACCAGAGATTTAATCTTCTGAGCTTTCGGAATCATGCTGGAGCCCACCCGGAGGGAATTTCTCTACTGGAATGCAGGCTTTGGGCTGTATTTCTGAGAGTCGTGTTTATGTGGTGCCTTCCTATTCTATACAATTCAAGCAGACATCTGCTATCTGGGAAAAACTTTGTAACAGAACTACGCAAAGTGCAGAAACATCCCAGCCTTGTTTCCCCAGTTGTAATGTGTGTCTGTGGATATCAGATACAGGAAAAGCTGAACGAAGAAAAAAAATGATGCCTCTGGATTGTGATTGTTGAGAAGACCATGCAGCAGAAGAACAAATAATTCAATAGCAGATGAAAGTGGTGCTCGCTGGAAGCACCACTAATAATTATTAAATATTTTGGAGACACAATGCAAGGGAAGAGTCAGAGCTTGGGGAAACTACAGGCAATTAAAGAGGCAAACAGAAGACAAAATGGCTAGACATGACCCCTAATGAGATAAGCATGAGCTCACAGAACCCAAACAAGCTGGTTACTGACCAGACAATCCTGACAAAATGATGCTCATTGGAGAACTGGCCTGAATAACTTGTCAAAATCATCTTACATTCAAAATTGCAAGTTTCCGTATGACGTACTTGTCAAGTAGGCCTCTGGATAGTGACTTCCACCACCCAGTAAGTAGTCAATCAAGGGTTTCATATAGTACTTTTTAATATAACAGAAACACAATAAAAGTCCAGTTTTATTCCAAGATTGCTAACACTGTTTTATGTAAACCGGAATATATAATCCAGACACTACTTTGCAAGCCAATATACTGTTGCTCACATCCCACCAATTATGAGACACACACACAGCATTCTAACATACAGCATATTCAGGCACAGAAAGATCTTTTTTAAAGCTCAAGGACTCAAGATGTGGAGTAAGAAACACCAATAAACTGTGCTGTGTTGATACTATTCTTGAGAGCCCAGAATGCAGGGGTTTTGCAAGCCTAGTTCTAAATGTCAAACAGCACAGTTAGTTAGTTAGTTAGTTAATTGAGTAACTTATCCTTTACTTTTTGCTTTGGATTGGCACACCTTCTCTTTTTATTTGTTGGGGATTTGGTGCTTTCAGAAACCCAGCTTGATAATAGTTCCACAGGAGAGCAGCTAGTGGAGAGCAGTGTTCAGATTTTCTGTTGCATTAGTTGCCAATTTCAAAACTGAACTAATTATTCCAATTTTCTTTAAAATCAACTGTTGATCTCTTGGGCAAAGGGTGGCAAATTGATGAATTCTTCTTCATCATCCATGAACTGTAATTTTCCATTAAGTAGATCTGAGTTCTCTTTTTATTATCCTTATCTTATTCTATCCTTGTTAATAGAGGGATTCTCTGCTTGGACGTTAATGTTTTGGAATTTTCAAGGTTGGAGTCAATCTCCCTCCCTAACTTGGCTCTCTGCCCAGACTTTAGCAAAGCCTTCACGCCTAAGCAACATTGCTGGAAGAACGATCTGCCCAGAGATTTCATGGCTCCCCAGTAGACATGGTTGTAAAAGAATATGGTTAAAATATTCTTTTACAACCATGTCTACTGGGGAGCCATGAAATCTCTGTTAGTTCATTAGAATGTACCCTGCAGTGTAAAAGTCTGTTATGCCACCTGTCCCTGTTCAAGGGAACATCCGCAACTTGGAGTAGTATCCTATGTCTCTGTAGAACCAGCCTCTCCTCTGTGTCTTCTCTACCTTGAGGCCCCCGGTCCATGTAAGCTGTCCGTGAACTCAAAGTAAGCTTTGGAGCATGGGCGTTGCTATTTTTTATTTTATTTATTTATTTTAATCCCATTTATATCCCGCCCTTCTCCGAAGACTCAGGGCGGCTTACAATTTAAGCACAAACCAATGTGCTTAGCAATAGCCTTCATTCTATGTATATGCTTGCTTATTAGGGCTTTCGGCCCCCGCCAAGCAGCATTATTACAAAGTCAGCTTATTGCCCCCAACAATCTGGGTCCTCATTTTACCTACCTCGGAAGGATGGAAGGCTGAGTCAACCTTGAGCCTGGTGGGATGCGAACCTGCACTAATTGCAGGCAGCTGGTGTTACTTAAGGAGGCATTAGCCCACTGCTCCACCAAGGCTCTTGTTAAGTGTGTTGCAGAAATCCTGTTAAAAATCTGAATTTTAGTAACAGGAAGACAAATATCAAAATTGAAATGTATCAAAGAGATGGGACAATCTAAAATGAATGCTACTAAAATGCTTCAAGTAGCCTTGTGCTTGAATCTATCTGTATACATGCATTTGGAGTAGTTAACATTAAGATTTATGCATCAACGTTCATATAATCAAACTCTCTACAGATATACTCATTTCTTAGACCAATTATCAATCTTCTAGGCCAGGGGCCAGCAAGTTATTGTCCAACAGCTAAATCTGGCACACCACCTGGTTTTACATAGTCTGCAAGCTAAGGACTGGATGGATAAGAGGGTAGCAGATCACCAGGCCTGAGCCGCCACCAAAACCAGCGTTTAGAAGTGGAACTCAGGATGGGGGTGTCCAGGGTAAGGGTAGTGGCTTTTCAATAGCCAACTACTGTGGGAGATGGATATAGCTATTTACAAAAAATGTTTGCTAACCAATGTGCTAGACCAGGGGTAGGCAACCTTGGCTCTTTATGATTTGTGGACTTCAACTCCCAGAATTCCTGAGCCAGAGCCAAGGTTGCCTACCCCTGTGCTAGACTATAAATTCAAAATATTTCCATGTATGGCTATTGCCATAAAGTATTTGAGATCAGTTTCATCAAACTACCTTTATTTACTTCCTTATCCAATTTAGAGATATAATTTCCCATTACAGACTTTAATTCTTCAATCTTTTTATTTGCTTCCAAGAGCTGATCAAATATAGCAATAACTCTCTGTGCTGTCAAGAGGCAATTCTTGGCAACCAAGTCCAACCATCCCTTAAAATTGCTCTTAATATTACCCTTATTCTCCACTTTGTCTCCTAATGAAGCCTCTATTTCCACACAAAGACGGTCATCCTCCTCCCAATCCAGTAAGGAGTAGGGCTTATTTAAAATAGTTACAAGGGGCAAAGAGAAAAAAGGAGACTTACTTGCAGTGTCCGTTATCTGAAATAAGTCCTTTATCTTTGGTTGTTTGGGTGTTGTTGCCACCATGTTGTAATTAGGGTTTCCTCCTGACTGTATATCCAATTTATGCCCCCCTTTAGGCTTTCCTTTAGAGTCCCTTTTTGCTTTTACTGTTACCTTTTGTTTTGGCATCCTTGGGATTTTAAAACATACTTCTACTTCATTGACAAATGCTTGAAGCTGACAAATTTCAGAACTCGTAGTCTAAAACCTAATCCTATCTAATCATAAATTTAAAATCATAAAACTACAACTCCTAGTAAAAAAAATCTTAACTTTCCTAGATAATAGTTAATATTAGATAAAAATTAAATGAAAATGAACTGGTTTGCAAGCATATAAAAGGACGAGGAGCTCACTGAGAGAGCTGTCATACGGCAGCCATCTTGGGCCAAAACAGCAGAGTGAAAAATGGGACTGAACTTAAAGATAAAGACCAAACTAATGAGAACAGGCAGAACAATCAACCTTAGAATTGACAATGAAGATGCTGAAGATAAACCTTCAACACTAAACCAAGAAGCAGTCAAACTGTAGAAGCATACTCAGTATGTCTTGGAAAAGGTCTTGGGAAAGATATTTAAATGCTACGATGTCTCTATATCTACAAAGATCAGACGTGGACTAAGCCATGGCATTCCCAGTGACACCCTACAGAAGTGAAAGCTGGACCTTGAAGAAGCAGGATAGGAAGAGAATTGACATTTTTCAACTTTGTTTTTGGAGAAGATTCTTGGGAAGAATATGGCCAGCCAAGGAAACAGCTGATGGCTCTTTAAACAAATCAACCCAGAGTTTTGACTCAAGGTGTCAGAATCCATTTATATTTCATTTCTAACTCCCTCTCTGTGCAAACCCAAATCTCACCCCCCCTTACTGGATTCTGCCATTCCCGAGGAGGAAAGAGAAGACAAAAGAGAAGACAGGGGTCTTTATTGCCCCATCTCTTTCCCTTAGATGTAACTTTTTGTTTATTCACCCTGACCAATGAAAGGAAATCCTCTCCCTCTCTGATTTTCCAGCAGCTAAGAAAGGGGGTGGGGGAATTCTGGCTTGCATCTCCGGATGGAATGTGAAGGGGAGGGAGGGATTGTGCTACGAATGGACTGAGGGTTGGTTCTCCCTTTCCCACAAGGATTTGGACACCTGAGACTTGACTGATCAGGAACTGACCAAATGGACTGAGGGGTGGCATTTTTGCTCCGGGACACTTTAAAAATATCGATCTGTGAGACAGTTTCCAGATCCTGTCTATTACAGTATATCCTCTGTCATCTATGTCTAAGTAAAAAAGTTCCTGCTTGGGCAATCTTGTCTCCAAGTCTTTCTTTCTTAAGATGTGGAATGGAGTGGGTTCTGACACAAGGCACAAAAGACCAGTGTCAACGCTGCTAACATCGGATGTCCTTGCTTTGACAACAGATTTTGAACAAGCAGCCATTTTCTTTTTTTACTTTTTCCTGCTTCTAGAATTAGTTGGTGCAGGGAGGGGGAATTGGGATGCGAGCTTAGTTAGCCATAATAATAACTCTTGCCGTGGGAACTCAAGGACAAACTGGGTCCGGAGCTAATAACGTTCTGGCAGGCTGGAGAGCTGGGGAGAAAGTCCGCGTTATAAGCTAATTGGGGGATGTGCTTATATGTCAGGTCATTGAGGGTGGGAAGTGTACTTTGAAACTTTGTATCCAAGGGAGGGGAATTTAGTTTTGGGTTCAACTATGTAGTTCAACTTTGTTTCCCAAATAAAAGATTCTTTAAGGTAAACAATGCCTCAAAGTTCTTTTGAAGGGTTTCATCTTTTGGAACCATGACAACCAGGCTCAGATATTCTATTTCAGACGACACGTGTGCAATATCTAGCTCTCTGGAAAAGGCTCCAAAGCTGGGAAAAATGGAAGGAAAGAGATGAAGAAGATGACAAGCAGCAAGATGGGTGGACTCAGTTATAGGGGTGATGGGGGCACCTTTGGAAGATCTAAAAGAACAGATTGGGGGATAGCATCATGGAGAAAACCTACCTTTGTGCTTGCTAACAGCGGACAACAGCTTGATGGCACACAGTCAATCAATCAGTCAATGAACTCAAGCTTTCCTGACTGGGCTATGGCTCTCAAAGAATTTGACAACAGAAGCAACTCTAACAACAGAACAAAAAGCAAACCAAGCAAAAGTTGGTGACATAACCTCTATAGGTGGCAGAAGCTCCCCAAAAGAACAAGTTGCATATTACACAGCTACGACACCAACAAAGGCCAAAGAGAAGTTCCTTACCCACGGGGAAGGTGTGCATCCAGCGCCTCCTGTTGGATGTGAGCTTCATGGGCATCCGGGAAGGGGCGAAGGGGTTGATCAGCGCCCGCTGTGGTGTGTATCCCCCGGCAGAACGGATGTGCAGCCGGGACTCGGCACTCCCCACGTGAAATCTTCCAGGGGCGCTCAGGTCTCGCTGCTGAGACTCCAATATGTTGTCAAGGTGATCTGTGTGGAGTAAAAACTCATCTTCAATAAGATCCGGCCCTGCTTTCAAGCAAGGTCCCTGCCAGAAACTCTTCCAAGGCACAAAATAGGACGTTCCAGTCAGTATGTGAGGGCTCAAGAGGACGCGCCAAGGATTCCCAAAAGGCCTCCACCCCATATTATTAGATTGGGAGAGTTGCTAGTTGCATTTTCTCATTCAAACACCCAAATATGTTTGCTGGGTGAGAACTGAGAACATTTAAAACAAAAACAAAAAAAAGACTGTCTCCTTGGTTCCAGCATTTGGGAACAGAAACTTAATTCATAGGCAGAGAACTGTTACCACAGCACCAGAATCTACTGCTTAGTGCAAGGATACACAGTTACCTCACTTCCGAAGACACCGAGTAACTGTTCAGGGTGAGTCCGTTTTTATTTTTTAGTTAGTTTACTTCTATCCTGCCTTTATTATTTTTACAAATAACTCAAGGCTCTGAACACACCTACCCAACACAACTTTTTCCTCTTAGTTTCCTTTCTGTGCAATTTTCCCAGGCATGCAGTTTCTGTATACTGTTTTCCCAAATATCATAGAATTGTAGAGCCCAGAGAGGTCCTCGTCATTCTTTCCAGCCGGATGGAACGGAGGGGAAAAAGACCCCCAGAGAAACTCCGGACTCTGCCAGTCTCTCCTGCAACAGAAAAGCTCTCCCCAAACTGGACCAAATTTGGTGTGTTGGGGGGGGGGAAGCCGGCAGAAGGAAGACCAGACCAAAACAAGCGGGGGGGGGGCGGCTTCCTTCCCAGTCACGTGACCCAGAGCAGGGCTCTTTTCAGCAGCTGGAAAGGTTTCCAGGAACCCATCTCTGCAGATTCTTCCTACTTTTTGCTTGTACACTGCTACTGTTTCCACGTAGATAATGGTGAAAAATGAAAAATGCCTCTCTGTGTTTGTATCTTATGATTTATCCCTCTGTTGTCTGTATGTATACTGAGAGCTTCTGTACCAGGGACAAATTCCATGTGTGTCTAATCACACTTGGCCAAATAAAGTATTCTGCTCTGTTCCATCCCTTCCCATTTCCATTCCTATTCCATTTCAATCCATTCCATTCCTATTCCATTTTCATTCCCAATTCTATTTCCATTGCCATTTCCATTCCATTATTTCCAATTCCATTCTAATCAGGCAGGCTAGGGCACACATTGCATTTTAAATTCTGCACAGAGCAGGGACCTAGACTAGGCCAACTCAGTGCGGTGTTTCTAGGATTAAGCATATAGGTAGTCCTCAATTTAAGACAATAATCAAGCCCAGAGTCCTGGTTGTAAGTCACTATGGTCATTAAGCAGATCACCATTTGACCAGACCCAATTTTATCTTTTTTGTCATGGCCGTTAAATGAATGTGGCAGTTGTAAAATGAATGCAGTGCTCATTAAGCAAATCCATATTATCCACGGGGCGTTTGCTACTGGAAACGCCAGAACCCTGGGAAAAAACATTGGAAATCATAGTCATGTGATCGCAGGTCATTGCAAATGGTCATAAAGGCGAGCTGGCTGCAAAGAGCCCAAAATGCAATCGTGTGACTGCATGGGGCTGGTGATGGGGGTGTGGCTGTCAGCTGCCACCTTATGCTCTTTTGTGCTCTCTTTACTACTAGGTGGTAATAGACTCTCATGAACCACATGTGGGGAGGGAGAATGAAGGGCGAAAGGATTGGGTGGAAATGAAAGTAGTTCTGTATCTCCTCGAGGAGCTGCCTCAAGGTCACCCACCTGGAAGAAGGAGGGAGCTGCATACCAAAATGCGCTTGGACTGACTGTTAGGGAAACATCTTGCCTCAACCAGAGTAGTTGCATTGCCGTGAACAATGAGAGAGTTAAGGGAGGAAAAAGAACTTGGGGGTTTTGACCCACAGTTTTCAGTTCTGATTTTGCAATACTGCAATCCACATGATCTCTAATAAGCTCTACCTTTCTCAACAAATGGAGCCAAGGATCATTTCTATTTAGAGGTTCAAGTGGTGGCAGGTCTCACAGCGGCTGTTATAATTTCAAAATCAGGTTGTAAGCAGTTTGGGGGGATCCAACATAGCTTGGAACAGCCTGTGCATGTTTCTACATTGTTAATGACCCTTAGTGTTTAGCCCACAGAATCATTCTACATTTTTACAGCAGAAATAACTTATTCAGGGATACGCAGTCCTAGTCAAACCAGAACCCCCATCTCTCCATCCAGTCCTTCCTTAGCAGTGAAACTTCAATGGAAGAATGTCAAACGCTACTGCAGAGGACAATCTGGCCAGATATTTCCCCTGGCTGAGCAGGTGGAGCAAGAGTTGAAAACCCTGTGGAGATAGTGCACAGGAAGCCACAGAAGGCCTGAGCGGAGAACCCCAGGAGGAGATCATGGCTTCCCAAGTGCCAAAGAGCAAGAGACAATCCAGAGGAAGAGGAGGCAGCAAAGGCCAGAGAGAGGAGGAAGAGGAGGAGGACATGGATCAAGACAAGGAGAGGAAGGAGCTGCTTCCCAGAAGAATGAAGTGCTCTCAGTGGTTGTGCTGTGCAACAGGTTCATGGACAGCACTGATGATGTTATCTAGTTTGGTGATGAAATGTCTGCAAGAAAACAACCAAGCTCAGAGAGCACCAAGGACCCACCACAACAGGCTCAATCCTAACCTTGGCTTAACAGAGCACCACTGCTCTCCTCACCTAAGATCTTCTCAATTAACCCTAGAATTACTTGTTGGTTCATGCAGCATGTACAACAAAGGTTGAGTTTCCACAATGCTCCAACCCACGTCCAGCGCGCTGTGTCAAACCAATCCCCGGGTCTCAGACAGAGTGACATTTCTAAGATAAGACAGTGAAGGTAACGCCCAAGAAGAGTTCTAGGAGGACTGGAATTCTGTTTAGTTTTAAATTCTGGGCTGGGGAAATGAAACCAGCCCAAAAGGAAATGAAAGGAAAAGGTAAACCAGTGTCCTCTGGGAAGGAATCCATGACTGCTGTTGGGTATTTTGTCTGGCTTGTGAGTGAGTTGTAATTTGCACTGTGGAAATAGACTTTCGGGACTCTGAATGATTTTTTTAAAAAAAGCTAGTAACTCTGAAAGGCTGACCAAACACCAGCTCCAAAGAAGGGGCCGGCTCTAATGCCCTGAGCCCTGTGCTGACCTCGGCCGCTGGTGTAGCCCAGAGAGCTGCTGACTTCGTACTGCAGGTGCAGGTGGGGCCGTGGGATCATAAGGATGTCCGAGATCTTCCCCAGAGAGCTGTCATCTGAAGCCTGGCTCCGAACCTCTTCGGGGGGCAGGGGCCGACTCTGCAGGGAGGGGCTGGAGGAGGCATCGTAGGAGCTGGAGGTCTTCCAAGGCCGACCCTCTCTCTCCCGCACAGACCTGCTGGGGGACCCACAAGGAGCAGTTCAGGCAGCTTAGGGTGCAGATCAAGGAGACGGGCAGGGTTCCGATGGCGCCACATAGTAAACCGCAACCTGAATTCCACCTCAGAGATTGTCTCCGGCTCCCCTCCCGATGCGGTTACCAAATTCCCCCGTTCCATCCTTTGCTTAAATCATCTCCGATGAGGGAGAGCCTAGCAGCTCTGAAGGAACTCTGTTCCAGACTGGACTGCTATCCCTGTTGGGATGTTTCTCCTGGAATTTAGAAGAGTCCCTTCCCCCTGGCGGTACCCGAAGGTCAGAGTCTGCATCCCTTAATCACCTCCAGTGTAGATAAACCCACCCCTCTGTTCTTCCACCCTACACACTGTGACCTGCCTTCCCAGACACATCCTGTTGATCAACATCTGTCCTGCAATTCTGCCCGGAAACTGCAGCCAGTAGGCCAGGTGGGACTGCGAGGGCGCTGCAGCTGTGACCAGACAAGACGTTTTTGTTCAGCAAGGGTGCAGCACAGCAGGTTTCTGTTGTGCACTAAGGCATCTCCCTCATTACTGCTCCCCAGATCTATGACTCTCCAATCTTGCGCAGTATTTTTCATTCCTTGTGCCCAAATACAGAACTTTGCCTCTCTTTTCCCCAGTGCAACCTCCTAAGCTTGGCAACACGCTTGCTTACCTAAAGCTGGTGTAACGTGGGGCTCTGGAGGGGCCGGGCAGATGGAAAACCTGGGCATCGTAGGCATCGTAGTCAACCTGAATGGGAAGCGCGTTCTCGGTCTCTTTAGGAGCTCCCAAGGCTGGAACACAAGCAGAGCAACCTGTGACTTCTAACAACTGGGTCCCAGGCTGTGGGCAAACCCTTTGTCAACTTGAACAAGGACCGTGTGGCCCAACTGATCGGCAGAGGGTCGTCTCCCGCTTCTCCCCCCGTCCTCTGCCTGACAGGATTCCTTGCCTACAAAGGTCAGCACCGCAGAGACAAAACCCACGAGGGGATCCTGTGTGGAGTCTCTTGGAGGCCTTTGGCTGCAGTCCTTGGGGGTTCCATGACGCTTTCTCACCCCAGGCCTGTCCGACGGCCTGCAGCGCCAGGCTTGACACAATCGGCCTCTACGATTTCACTTCATTTGCCTGAAAAATGTGCTGTTGAGTTTGGATGGTGAGAAGCTGGAACGCTCCAAGGGGGGGCTCAAGGCGTGGAGGGGGGCTCAAGCTGTCCTCCCCGCACTAATCTTTGACGTGCCTGTTTTATTTTATTTACTTGTAAAATGTACTGGCCGTCCAGAGGGCGAGTCATTTTCCTTCAGAACAACTATTGTGTGTGGCACAGAACGGAGGCGATTTTTCTGAGTCTATTTAGGGTCCTTTTTAAAGCCACGAATGCAGGAAATTGCTGGTGCAGTAGAAGGGCTAGTTACAAAGGGAGATACCGCCACTGCTTTCTCTTCCATACAGAAAAGAGAGGGAGGGGGGAAAGAGGAAGGAGGCAGAGGGAGGAGGGAAGGAGGGAGAAGGGAAGGGGAGCAAGACCAGAGGGAAACGTGGGGGTGGGGAGAAAAGGGAACAGGGAGGGGGCTTTGGAGTTAATGGGGAAAAAAGCCCTCCAGTTTTATCATGAACTCGCCAGCTGCACAGTGGAAGGGCTGGACGTAAAACTCTTATTCTCATCTTTACAAAAGAACAATGCAATAATGGAGAAGAGTTACTCACAAGATTCCCTGCTACTTTTGGCTTTTTCACTCTGTGGCTGAAATTCAACATGCAAAAAAGAAAAACTGAAATGGGTCTTTACAAATTCTAGAGCAGACTACTCTACCCACCAAGCAGCCTCCTGTGGCATTATCTGAAATAACCAATCTGTGGCCACCAAAATTTGCTGCTGCTAAGAAAGATCCGCTGCCCCAAGTAGGTTTTTATGTGCAGCCACCTCTGCCCCCCAAGACAGGCTCCTGGGCGCCCCCGACACCACCGGGCTTCGGGGAACACTGCCAGCTCCATAGCTGCTGCCAGATCGTTAGCTCCCCAAAGCCAACCGGCACAACCATTATTTGTGGGTCACAATTATTTTTCACGTATTCATGCAGCCCTTCCTCTCTATGAATTGTGCGGGCCTGCTCTGGAGGGAGAATTTTTAATTTGCTTTTTTCCTTCAATCATTGTTAATGTCTGTCCTTAAAAATAGCTAGTGGTGATTATTCCTGTGGTTGCAAATCTGAGCTGGTGCATCTGCACCGCTATGGCTGCGCTCCACAGTTAGGCCACTCCACTTACCTTCCGAGCTGCCAGTTTGATCCGTGGGGTGAAACTGTTACACTGAAGTTGACTTTTGGAAGTGTAGAAACTATAAAGAGAGGGAAGCAGAAAGATGAGGCAAAAGCACACGTTGGGGAAAATATCTGAAGCAGCATCTTTTCTGGAAAAAGGAAAAAATAACTGATCCAAAATAAAAGATGCATTAGCATGTTTGCTTCCTCCCAAACCCACTTTCTGCCTCCTAAGCAGAAAAACGATATCGCAAACCACAAAGCCAGAGGTATTTGCAGGCCTTGGGAAAGTCAGGCTGATAGTCTTCCAAAAGCAAAGCTGCAATGGGGAGAAACTGCCTGCTCCTGTCAGTCTGGATTACAGATGCGCACCTGTGGTTGATCCAGTGGGGTATATTGTAGTCATCTCCCAAGCGTGGATCCCCAGAACTGCAGCGATTGTGTAGCTAAGAGGTGAGAAGGAGAAACCAGGAATCAGACAGCTGAGGTGTCTGGAGAACCAAAAGAGATGCTTTGTGGGCAAGGAATTAATCCAGAGACACTTCGCCCAAGCAGCCTGTGATCCTTGGAATACTGAATACTGTTAGACTACAACGGTCCCAATCGTGTTAGTGCCAGCTGAGGCTGAGAGGCGATGAACAAGAAGGGCTTGAGATGGCCTGCCCAGGTTTAAAAGAAGACTGTTCCTAGTCCTCAATGTTAGGTGCTCAGAAGCAAACTGAAAACAAGCAGGCTTCTGCCAATGAGGAAGATGGAGCTGTAAGCACCGAGGACTCAAGTCTTTCCCTCCTTAACCAATTTATTCGGTAAGGAAGAAGAAAACCTACGAAAGCAACAGCAATAGAAGAAAAGGGCTGATGTGATTCCCATCTTCAAGAAAGGGGGGGGGGGAAACAGACCCGGAAACTACGGACCAATCAGTCTAACATCAATACCAGGGAAGAAACAGATCTGCAAACAACTCAAAGCAAACAACGTTATAACTAGTAGCCAGCACGGCTTCATCAAAAACAGATCATGCCAAACCAATCTTATTTCATTCTTCAATTAAGTGACTAAACTAGTAGACCAGCGAAATGCTGTGGATGTAGTACACTTAGACTTCAGTAAGGCGTTTGATAAAGTAGACCACAACCTATTCCTTGGTAAGCTGGAAAAGATGGAATAGACAACATCACCACCAGCTAGATCTGTAGCTGGCTAACAAACCGTACTCAGCGAGTATTCCTCAACGGCACCACATCCACACGGAGAGAAGTAAGCAGTGGGGTACCACAAGGCTCCATCTTAGGCCCAGCACTCTTCAATATCTTCATCAGTGACTTAGATGAGGGAATTGAAGGGAACTCATCAAATGTGCAGATGACACCAAACTGGCAGGAGTAGCCAACACCCCAGAAGACAAACTCAGGATGACAAACTGACAAACTTGAACAATGGATCCTGTCCAACAAAATGAGTTTCAATGTGGAGAAAAGCAAAGTTTTACATGTAGGCAGGAAAAATCAAAGGTACAAGTATAGATTGGCCGAGACCTGGCTCAAAAACAGTAACTGTGAGAGGGATCTTAGAGTCCTAGTGGATGATCACTTGACCATGAGCCAGCAGTGTGCAGCAGCTGCCAAAAAAGCCAATACAATCCTGAGTTGTATAAACAGAGGCATAGAATCAAGATCACGCAAAGTATTAGTACTACTTTATAAAATCCCAGTAAGACCACACCTGGAATACTGCAGCCAATTTTGTCACCATGCCAAAAAAAAAGATGTTGAGAGTTTGGAAAAAATTCATAGAAGAGCAACTAGGATGATCAAAGGCCTGGAGACTAAAACATACAAAGAATGGCTATGGGACTTGGGTCTGGCTAGTCTAAAGAAAAGAAGAAATAGGGGAGACATGATAGCAGTATTCCAGTACTTAAGGGGCTGCCACAAAAAAGATGGGGTCACATTATTCACCAAAGCACCACAGGGAAGGACAAGAAACAATGGTTGGAAATTGATCAAGGAGAGAAGCAACCTAGAATTAAGGAGAAGCTTCCTGGCAGTGAGGACAATTGACCAGTGGAACAGAAGTTGCCACCAGAAGTCCTGGGCGCTCCATCACTGGAGGTTTTTAAGAAGAGACTAGAGAGTCACCTGTCTAAGATGGTATAGGTTCTCCTGCTTGAGCAGGGGGGGCTGGACTAGAGCACCTCCAAGGTTATATTCTTCCTATTCCATTCCATTCCATTCCATTCCATTCCGAAGGTAGACTGATAATGTCTGCAACCCCATGCTGCTTGCGTGAATGTCAAGTACGGTAGAAACACAACCATACAGGCACATTTTAAAAAATTTCATCCAGAAGCTTTATTCTGGCAGAGGAATTGGGTGACCATGCTGGCGAAAGAGCCAGTAGCCACAGTTGACCCTTTGCCTTGAGGTGGGTGTGGGGGGAAGGCTGAAGGAGAGGGGCCAAGCCAGGAGGCCTTACCTTAAAAAGCGGCACCGCGTGGAGGGGCTGCTCTCCCATGCACACCAGATCAACCCCGATCCCTGCAAAGAGAAGAAACCCAAAGGCAGCCATGAGAAGCAGGGGGAAAAGCTAATGTTCTCATTGCTAAAGAACTGGATCAAAGCGGTTCAGGTTTAAAATGCTTTTGTTTGTGAGCAAACCTTCGAACGACATCAAACCCCCAAGACTGATGGAAAAAGGCCGGACCTTGGACCAGCATTCACATTATGGCCTTGTGTGTGAAAACAGTCTCTTGTTCTGAGTGGAGAAATCTACCAGGGCTATCTTTCAAAGCATGGATGAAAAGTCTGATGGGAAGAGGGAAGGGAATGTCCAGCTTCACAGTTCCTCACTCACAATGAAAAACCTTCATTGTGCTGATAATATATGATGCTCGTATCTTTGATTGATGTCTCATAAGCAAACAAAAAAGGCCTTTTATTTCACTTTATTTTAATGATTGTAAGATCTGACTTTCCGAAAGGCCCAATTCTTATAGTGAAGATGGAAATAGGCCACCAAGGACTACTAAGGAGGTAACAAGTCAACAATGAGGTATAAAGGATGTGCAGATTGAGAAAAGCCCTACATGCCAGCACCTCCCTTGGACTGCAGAATAGCTATGCTAAGCTTGTAAGCCGCCCTGAGTCTTCGGAGAAGGGCCGGATATAAATGGAATTAAAATAAAAAATAAAATAAATAAAAGAGACCCAGAGAGAGAGCCCACACCACCTACTCTGAAGCACCCTGTCACATCCCACCACAATCAAAGATGTACTTCCTGGGATCACAACCTAGCCAGGCGCAGTTTCCTGAAGGAGGTGCCCAAGAACACTTTGCCTACTGAAGTGCTGCACATCTCTACTATTAAGTACCCCAACACAGGAGGTGGCCTAATCAGCCTTTGCGTGCCCTTCTGCCCTCAGATGTGGTCTTCCCAGAGCCACCTGGCTGAGAGGGCTCTTTGGTCTCCTCCAGCTTCAAAGCTCTTGTGTCGGTTTTCCGTGATGCCCCCGGCCCAGAACTCGTCAAGAAAAGAGGCACATTGTGGTGGGCAGCAGAGCCGCTCCACACTCTGGGTTATGAGAGAAGACGGGCTTTCAGATAAGGCTCTTCTCAGAACAGCTGAAAGACAAGGGTGCACTGAGGCTGTCCTCAGCATTAAAGATAAAATTAAATTATATTAAAGAGATTTACTTATTTATTTATTTATTTTATTGGATTTATATACCGCCCTTTCCCGAAGGACTCAGGGCGGTTTACAGGGTACTTAAAACATTGATACAAAAATTAAAAACAATTAAAAAGAATTAAATTTAATCCCTGAAAAAAATATAAAAAAACCCAAATAAAAACTTTCAGCCTGGGCCGGAAAGCTCAAAGAGCCAGGTCTTCAGGTCCTGGCGAAATGAACAAAGGTCGGGGGCGGTCCTAAGCTCCGCGGGCAACTGGTTTCAGAGGGCAGGCGCACCCACAGAGAAGGCCCTCCCCCTGGGTGTTACCCGCCGGCAATCTTTAACCGGCGGCACCCTGAGAAGGCCCTCCCTGTGGGAGTGCACAGGACGATGGGAAATTGACGCTGGCAGCAGGTGTTCCCTCAGATAACCCGGACCCAAGCCATTTAGGGCTTTATAGGTCATCACCAGCACCTTGAATCTCACCCGGAAGGCAACCGGGAGCCAATGCAGCTCGCGGAATAGAGGTGTTACATGAGAATGTCGGGAAACCCCCATCACAACTCGCGCGGCCGCATTCTGCACCAGCTGAAGCCTCCGAGTGGTCCTCGAGGGCAGCCCCATGTAGAGAGCATTGCAGTAGTCTAAACGGGAGGTCACGAGCGCATGAGTGACTGTGCGTAGAGCATCTCGGTCCAGGTAGGGTCGCAACTGGCACACCAGGCGAACCTGGGCAAAAGCCCCCCCCTTGGTCACGGCTCCTATGTGATCTTCAAAATTGAGCCGTGAATCCAGGAGGATGCCCAAGTTGCGAGCCCTATCAACGGGGGGTAACACCTCACCCCCCATCGTTAGAGATGGAATAGTCTGGTTGACCCGAGATGCCGGTATGCACAGCCACTCAGTCTTGGCAGGATTGAGACGAAGGCTGTTTCTCCCCATCCAGACCAGAGTTAAAGTAACTCTGCGGTCAAGAGTACAAGCCTGTCCAGAAACGGAAGATGTTTGGCTGTCTCAGACTAAAGTCCTTTAGGCAGAACCAAGAAGAGCACAAGATTCACTTATCAAAGTTGACCGGGTTGTTTCAAAGTACTTCCATGATGGTGGTGGCCAGAAAAACAAAAGTCAGCCAACTCTGAGGAATCACCTGCTGGCTCTCTCCATATCTGGGTGTTTGCACGGAGAGGAATGTGGGAAGAAGGGAACCCCTAGCCCTAATCCCAATCCCCAGAACTAAGGGAAAAACTATAAACAATTGGATTTTAACCAGTTGTTAATTACATTATTTTACCATTGTCTATCATCCGTTGCTTGGTCAAGATCATGAGTAGCCGGTCCACTTCAAAGACCCCCACCCCCGGCGTGATGACCACAGACATCTGCCCTGTCCGGTCAAAATTCCGGTTGATGTAATGTTTGTCAAACACTAAAAAGGAACAAACAGGAGCACAAATTAAAAGGGCGCCCAGGGCTTTATAAAGAGCATCCCCTGCACTTAACAAAGACAGTCATCTAAAAAAGCAACCTTTCCAGCTTGACAGCCCAGAGGGAGGGGGTGGTTCCGCGTGAGTGGCAGGCGTGTGGCCCAGTTCTGAATGGGCCGTGGCCTGGGTGTTGGGGACACCCGATCTAAAACACCGACACCATTTCCAATCAGTCCTCCAGGCCTTACCAAGGGGAGAAAACACGTTTGCATTCGCTGTGATTTAGAACACTACCGGCCCGGCCAGGCCCAACGGCATCAGAAACATCCCCAGAATCTTTTGCAACAGTTTGGAACTTCCTTTGAAGAAAAACCAGCATGGAATTCCCCAAAGAAAGAAATACTGGATGTTGCTGAGGAATCTTGCACAAACCAGCCTGTCCTGCAGGGTCTCTTCTTCAAGAGAGCCAATTTGGTCTGGTGGTGAAGGCACCAGGGTAGAAAGTGGGAGACCGTGAGTTCAAGTCCCACTTTAGCCATGAAAGCCGGCTGGGTGACTTTAGGCCAGTTCTTCTCTCTCAGCCTAGCCCACCTCGCAGGGTTGTTGGGGGGGAAACAGGACGGGGAAGGTGTGCTGGATACTTGTTAAGAGTAATAAAGGCAGGATACAAATAAGTAAAATAAGACAGTGAGGTGATGGGGGTCCTTTCTGGTTCAAAAGCATCCCAGGGCAAGACAAGAATTTACCAAACTCACCATTGAAGGAGAGGTTTATGGCCTCCAAATAATTTCCTTGAGCAGAGGTGGCGTTGTATCCCGGTGGAAAATTCTCTAATTGTTCACCATCCAGAACAGAGGGAGGAAGAAGCAAAGAAGATAAACCAAGGATTCTTTATTATTATTTTACCCATTGCTCAAAGTTTTAACAATGATGCACATAAACAATATGAGCACAAAAGCAAGCCCAAAGACTGAGGTTAAGAAGCCGGGGGGGGGGGGGAGAACGGTCTTTATGGACCTTGTGGCAAGTGGCCTTCAGACAACCAGTTGTCAGAAATGGTTTAGAAGACCTCCAAGGTCCCTTTCAACTCCGTTGTTCTATGTTCGAAGTGAGATGGCGGGCAAGGCTTTTCATGGGCAGCTCCCCGCAGGCCAGAGGACCCTTGCAAGGCCGGGGCTCCAGCAAAGAGGCACCAGAGGGGGAAGGGGACAAGGCCCTTCACGCTTGCCAAGCCCCTTCCTTCCCTGCACCTGCCGGGCCAGCCACACAAGCTTGCACCGCAAAGGGCAGCCTGCAGCTTCTTAGCCAGAGAAGCTCGGCTTTTCTTGCTCCTGCTGCGTAACTCTCTGCTGTGCCAACTTCTCAGCAGCGGCAGCAGGAGGCGGCCACTGGTAGTCCTTGACCCACAACCACAACTGGGACCAGAATTTCCACTGCTAAGGAAGGTACTTGGTAAGTGAATCACACCAAATTGCAACCTTTTTTCGTCTGGGCTGCAATTTTTAAGTGAATCATATGGTCGTTAAACAAATCCGGCTTCCCCCATTGACTCTGCCTGATGGAGCCTGGCTGGGAAGGTCGCGCATAGCGATCCCGTAACCACGGGATACGGCAACAGGGGCCGATACATCCCAGCTGCCAAGCGCCCAAATTCTGATCGCAGGATCACGGGGAGGCTGCAACGCTTGGAAGTCTGACGACCGGCCATAATCCACTTTTTCCAGTGCCATCGTAACTTCAAATGGGGCTTAAATGAACCATCACATCTCACCTGCTTTCTCTAAGCGCACCAAAACCGGGTACTGGATGAAGAGCTTCTTAATAGTCACAAGCAGAGAGGTCCACTCCTCCCGTCGTTCATTTTGAACCACAACCCTGCAACCAACAGTGTGAGTGAGTCACAAAGAATGGGCAGGCTGAGGCAGAGCAGGAGCCCCAGGCAGCCTACAGCGGGCCAGGCGAAGGGGGAAAATTATAGGGGGTGACAGAAATCTTCAAGCCGCTTAAAATTCAGAATCTGCAAGAGAAAAATGCTTGCCTTTTTCAGAACAACTTTCTAGCGGTCACGACTCTAAAATAAAAAACCATAAGATGACAAAATAGCACTGCTTCCATGAAAACATCAAGATATGTAAAATTTAGGTAAGTTTTCCAATTACAGTGTTTTCAGTCGTCTTTGTAAATGTCCAGTTGCAGCAGATACCTAGAGAGGCTTGGCTGGCATCACCAACCCACCTGCACTAAATTTTGCCCAGTCCCAAAGACTCCAAATATTTAACAACTAAATAAAAATCACAAAATAATGAAACAAATATAGCAACAACAATAAATTAGACATGACAAAAACCCGTCAGAACATTGAAGCAACCTCTGCGAGCACTCTCCATCTCCAAATGCTGTCTCAGAAAGGTGGAACCTTTTTATTCTGTGGGAAAATAGTGGCACGGATATAGACTTTGGAGAGCATAATATCCCCCGGGGGAAAGGGGCAGTTTCTGGGTCCAGCCCTCTTCATTCTGGGGGGAATGAGGCCAGAGCATCCCTTAATAGTTGAACAGTACAGGTAGATTTCTCTGAAAGAGACGATCTGGTGAGTAGCCGGGTCCTCTACTACCTGTGACTTCACAGGCAATAACCGGTAGAAACAAAAACAGACTGGAGTGGAGATATTGATACAGCCCTGCTGCAACGGCTCCCACCTACCCTGGAACCGGTTGCTGCATTCTGCGCTGCCTGGATTTTCTTGGAATTTTTCTAGAGCACCTCCGAGTAGACTGCACTAATTCAATATCTAAATAATGATGTTGAGGAATTGCTTCTAAGCTTTCCTGCTTTAAGAAGGGTTACAAGTAGCATTCTGTATGAAGTTGTTTCATGCCATCTTAAATAAATGAGCCAAAGTAGAGGATCCCTCCGAGATTTCCCCCCACCCCTTTGGAACTGTCAAATCCCCCTCCTCTGCTAGGACTGACTGGCACCATCCATTTAGGAAGGAGAACTGCTGTAAACCCATCCCTCCATTCCCAACCCTTGCAGCTACCCAGAAGGATACCTGGGTCAGTGATATAATAGTATATTCAGAGCCAAGAGAAAATCCGCTTCCTTGGCCACCTGGATACACATCTCTGGTCACTTAGGAAAGCAGCTAACCCGGTTAGTAAAGACGGAAAACATCTCTGCCCCATTTCATTGGGAGACAAATTGTGAATGTATTTATTTACTTATGAACCTATTTCTCACAGTACGGTCTTATGTCTATTGCCTAACTGGTTGGGTTGGCAATATATAAACCAAGACTGTATGGTTGCAGTTAAAGCTGTAATGTATACCTTTAATAGTGAATGCACTGCACTATACTTTCTGCTGATTGGTCAGCAATGTCCCTAATGGCCATAAGAGGGAGCTAGAGACACGGCTTCTCTCTCTCTGTTACAATTCATGTCTCTCGGCTATTGATTACTATTCGTCTGGTTTGTGGTTTGCTTTGCTACTGTATGCAGAATCTGAAGAACTGTGATTAATGTGTTTTGACTTACTGCCTGGTAAGACGACCCTGTAGTGGATAATCCTTGGACTGTTGCTATCGGCTATACTTTAAGTATCTGTGTATGACCTGGACTGTTTCTTGGACTGTGCTATTACTTTATCCTACAAGTAAACTCTTTACACAACTCAGTGTATCTGTGTGGTTGCTGTACACAATTCATTACTCTCACAATCCTGTTTTTCCGTGCAAACTCTTGTGTTTTTTTAAGAGTAGCTCTGCACATCCTTTTCAAGTACCATGAGATCACACAAGATCAATAGCATGAGATCTCGACCCACTGATCTCGCGTGATCTCACGTTACTTTAGGCCTCCGTTCTCTGCGAACACACTGAAGGCCTGGAGCAGCTAAGAAAGCGAAGGATCTCGACTGAAGGCCTGATGCCTGCAGAGGGCCGGGCCGGGCCAGGGAGGGAGGGAATAACCAGGGCGAATGTTACAGAGCCTCTGCAGTCGCTCAGAAGGGTGCACGGCTGCTGTGGTGCCGCAATACCGTATATACTTGAGTATAAGCCGACTCGAGTATAAGCCGAGACCCCTAATTTTACCCCCCAAAAACTGGAAAAAGTTATTGACTCGAGTATAAGCCGAGGCTGGGAACAGCTGGTAGAGGTGAACGGCTGGTAGAGGTGGCGGCAGTCCGGCGTTTGCGTTTTTTTGTGTGTCGAGCCCCGTGGGCCCGACACACAGGAAGGGGGGGAATGCCGGAATGCCGCTTCCCTACCAGCCATTCCCGTGGGTCTGACACACACACGCACGCAGGGGAGAAACAACGCTGGACTGCCGCCGCCTCTACCAGCTCTGCAAGCCTCTGCCGCCCCTTCTCTCCGCTGCCTGTTCCGAACGAAGGGGCGTCCCTTCGTTCGGGCCAGGCTGCTGAGAGAAGGGAGCGGCAGAGCCTTGCAGAGCTGCTCCCTTCGGCTCCTCTTTGTTCAGGCCAGGCAGCGGAGAGAAGGGGCAGCAAAGGCTTGCAGAGCTGGTAGAGGCGGCGGCAGTCCAGCGTTTCCCCCCCCTCATGCATGCGTGCGTGTGTCAGACCCGCGGGAATGGCTGGTAAGGAAGCGGCGTCCCCCCCCTCCTGTGTGTCGGGCCCACGGGGCTTGACACACAGAGAAACGCAAATGCCGGACTGCCGCCACCTTTACTAGCCATTCCTGCGGGTCTGACACACACACACACACACATACACACGCACGAGGGGGGAAACAACACCGGACTGCCACCTCCCTAGCAGACCTCCCCTGCGGGATGTGCTGCCAGGAAGCTGAGAGAAGGGGGCGGCGGGGGCTTGCAGAGCTGCTCCCTTCGGCTCCTCTTCGGACCAGGCAGCTGAGAAAAGGGGGCGGCAGAGCGGATCCCCATACGGGGGGGGGGGGGAATGCCTCTGGGTCCCTGCACAAACAGAGACAGGGGCGGTGCACCAATGGCTTGGACTTGTTGCCAAGGTCAGCCGGCCTGGCAGGCACCACAGGGGAATCTCTTGTAAGGTCTGCCGGCCGTGGCACGCCAAAAGGCAGGGGCTGACGGGGAAGCTTCTAAGACCCCTGTGGACCCCCACCCCAGGCTAGCAGAGGTGGCGGTACAGCAGGGCAAGGGGAGACCTGCCGGGCAGGGAAGAGGCAGGCCCCCCCGGGGCACCCCAAGACTGGCCGCCCCCACCCGCGTAGCAGGTAGAAAAAGGGCCCACTCACCTTTCCAGTCCTCTAGTCTCTTCCTCCGCTGCCCCCACGTGCAGTCTGAAAAAGCAAGTTCAACCAATCAATTCAAACTTTGCAAGGGTTTTTTTTGTGAGCAGTTTGAATTGATTGATTGAACTTTTTGAGTCTCACTATTTTTTCCGGAACTGCACGTGGTGGAGGAGGACTGGGAGACGCAGGAGACGCCTCTCGCCAAGGTGGTGGGGGCCGGACCTTGGTAATTTCCAGGAGAGTTGTGCGGGCCGGATTCGATCGTATGGCGGGCCATTTGTGGCCCGCGGGCCTTGTGTTTGACATGTCTGCTCTATCGCGTTTAAGCTGTACTGCGCCTGCGCGGTAGGACTTTCTTCATTCGCAGCCCATCCGGATGACGTGTCACGCTGGGAGCTGCATCTTCTGTGAATGGCGATCCCAGAAGCACCGAAGCCTCGGCCGCGCGCAAGTCCTCGGTAAGTTCTTTTTTTTTTTGTTCACTGGAGTATAAGCCGAAGTGGATTTTTCAGCCCAAAAAGTGGGCTGAAAAATTCGGCTTATACTCAAGTATATACGGTATTCGTAATTTTGGGACTTGCGCATAAGCACTAGGGGGCGCTCATCATGTAACTCTGAACGGGCATTAAGCGAGCGCTCATAACTCAGGGGTCACGTAGCTGGGGGGATCCATTATAATTTTGCAGAGTTGCTTAGCAACCAGTTGTAAACAGAGGACTACGTAGATGAAGCTGCTTTATGAAACAATGCAAACTGTCCATTCCCCAGAGAGGCAAAGGGCTCTCCACTACAGATTTCTCACAGAGCACCTGACGTGCACACTGAGGAGACGTTGCCCCCTTTCATGGATGGGCCGGCTCTTCCAGAGAGAAGGCTCAGCCACAGGGACACCTACTTGTAAAAGTCTTCGTAGAAGCGGCCTTCGTGGTCCTGTTGGACTGAGCAACGGTGCATCTCTGGAAATTCATCTGGAACAAACCAAGTATAAGAGGAAGCTGCTCTCGGCTGCTGCTTTAAGCTTCCCAAGGAGGCGGTGAGAAAGAGGCAGGCGCCTCTCCAGACAGGAGGAGGCAGGCGTGGGGCAACTCACTTAATGACTTGGCATTGTAGAAGGTCCGAGAAAAGAGAACCACCGTCACTTCATGGCTACAGTTCTTCTCCTGTTGGGACGAGAGCAAGTAGATCAAGACACTGGGGATCCACCCTTGATGGGCACCAGAGATTCCATCCACACAGACTGCACCTCTGACACGCCCAGATGCTTCTCAGTTCCTGCCCTCAGTGGGGAGGACGTGGGGGGGGGGATTCCCCCCTCTTCAGAGATGGCTGGGGAGGCCTCTTTGAGATCCCCCAACTCAAAGGAAGAACCAGCACAAGATTCTTCCTTCTGACCGCAGCAAGGGGGGAAAACTTCTCCTCCTCCTGCCCATCTGATTCCCCAGTGAGCAGGACAGAGGTTGCTGGGGCTCCGCCAGGGCCCCCTCCCCGGCCCCAACCCGAGAGCCCTGCTGGCTTGGCCTCTGAGCCTCCAGGGCTTGTCCGGAGGAAGGAGCGCAAGCCCTGCCCATCTGCAGGCCCCCTCCAGGCCAGCCACAAGCTCCGCTTGGCTCCCACCTTCCACTTGGTGAAAAGGTCGGCAAGGAAGCCGTTCACGGCCTTCTCGAAGTAGAGGTCTCCTGCGGAGGAAAGAGAACCAAGCGTAAGAGGGGAAGCCAGGTTGCCCCCCCCCCAGCAGAGCCCCAGTGCCGGAGAGGGGCATCAATTCCTGCTCACTCCTGGCTCCCTCAAGCCCTCCTAAGGCCCCAGGCCCGGCCTGTGAGGGGCAGCTTCCTTCCACCTGACCCCGTCCTTCTGCCCAATCCAAGCCCCCTTAGTGGCAGAGCCTGGCTGTGGGTTGGCCTCTTTGGGGCCGGCCAGTGGGGCTCCTCTCTTGGACCCTTCGGACTCAAGCTACTCTACCTGGCGTTGGGGGTCTTCTTGTGCCAGTAGGCCCCCCTGCCCCTTTTCACCTGCAGTGGAGCTGCTTTTGCAGCCAAAGCCCTGAGCCCGAACCAGATTGGCCCACTGGAGCCCAGTGGCAGAGCTCCTGCTTGTTTTGCAGAGGCCTCAACGGGTGGCATCTGTGGGCAAAGCGGAGATCCGAGTCTGCCTGAATCTCTGGTTAATTATCCACCAAGAAAACAGCTCCCTGCTTTCCTTTGTGATTCCTTCATGCCATTTTTAACTGCCTTATAATTTAGGTTGCTTTTAAAAAACAAAAACAAAGCAAAAAACACCCAACCCTCTTCAGGTAGACAAATGAAACTACGCCAGCAGGTGTTCCTCTTAACCGCTGAAGTCTCCAAGAAAGGAGACTGCCCCCTTCCTCCATCCAAGGAGAGCGAAGATGTTGCTGGCTGGGCTGGATCAGTTGCCAGGCTACCCGAGGCCAGACTGAGGCGGGCAAGAGCCGAGGGATCCTCACCGTAGATGTCAAAGTCCCACATTTCACAGCTCATCTGGATGAAGATGTAAACCATGGCGGAGGTCGAGCGGAACACCACCTGCAGGGCACCCAGAAGGGAAGAGGGTGAGCCCCACCTCACTGGATGGTCTAGGGTCTCCCGCTTGAGCAGGGGGCCAGACTATAAGACCTCCAAGGTCCCTCCCAGCTCTATTTGGATCCGATCTGGTTTCCTCTGAACCAGCAGGACCAAATCTGGTTTGTTCTGGGGCCTGCTGGATTCAGAAGCTGGAAGCTAGCGGTGGGCCTGCAGTGGCTGCCGCAAGAAGACCAACACTCACAACTGGGAGAGTAAAATCCTTGTTCCAAATGTTTTTCCTGTTTAAGATTGGCCTTAATGGCAGGTTGTTTACTGGCTCCAAAAGAATCTGCTGGCTCCCCTGCTGCCTGGTGGATTCCTTCTCATATTCTGAAGGCCAGCAGTGCTTATGTTGGCTCTCGCCCATGGAGCTCCAAAGGAGAGAGAGAGACGCTCTGTAGTCAAATCTCTCTCTCTCTCTCTCTGCCGGCACCTTAGCCCTCAGCCACGAGATTCCTCGGGAGGCTTGCAAGCGACTGGATAGGCCCACCAATGGTGCCACCACTGGAAAGGCTCCCCTTCTGGTTCTTCTGCCACACCATGAAAGGTGGCTGGCAGGAAGGGTGGGAAAATGGAGTTGGCGGGCAGAGGAGGAGAAAGGAGAAATGCCGTCATCTCAAACTTGCCCCCCCCCCCCGGTATTGCCACACGATTTCCTAATTCTCAGTTCTCCCTTCTCTATCACAGGGCTTTTCAACCAAACACCCCCCCACCGCCAATCCTCAACAGAAATGCTCACAACAATGAAAACCTCGGATAGGAGGAAGAGCGCCGCCGGGCAGGCAGGCAGGCGTCTTGCTCGGCTGTGGCTTGGGGGGCACTTTTTTCAGTGCCATTGTAACTTCGAACAGTCACTAAGCAAACTGTTGTAAGTCGAGGACTAACTGTACTTCATCACTTTTTTCCTTTTTTTTTGGTCAAGTTTTTTACACCTTGCTAGGCAGCTGGTGGCTCTCAGATGTTGCCATATCCTAAAAGTGGTACAGTGGGTGAAAAGGTTGAAAAGCCATCGAATGGAAGCACAATTCCTCTCCCTTTACAGAATGCAGAGCAAAGACTGAACAGGCCAGAGATCTCGGCCTGCCCTTGGATTGGAAGAGGGCAATTTCCCATCAGGCCCTCTGAGGGCCCAGAGCAGAATGGGCTTAATGCCAAGGACAAAGGTAGGAGCAGCAGTTTAGTCTGAGAGCTGATTCCTACTAGGAGATCATGGAAATACAGCAACATTTGCCCAACAAGGCTGAGCCATGGCCACGTGTCCCCCAAGCAGGCCACGGGAACTGAAGGGGGCCCCTTAGCACCCTCCCTGCCCCCAGGTACCCTTCAAACGTAAAGAAAGCTGGGAAGCGGCTACCCTGGTTATTAACTGCAGGGATTCTGAAGCTCAGCATTTGAGAAATGGAAAGGAAATGTCCCAAGTCAGAGACCTACCCGAGTATCTTCGCTGATGTAGCCACAGGTGACTTTCTCGCTTTTGACCCACAGTTCACCTGCCTGAGCCCTGAAAGCAAACCAAGAGAGAGGAGTGGAAATGGGGGAAACCTTGCTGTGAAAGCTGGAGAACTGCTGGCCAAACGGCAGATAACAAAAGCGAAGGAAGAGGTGAATTTGTAAACTGCAGTTTCTTCTCCCTCCAGGAGCAGGTTTGTCCAAATCCCAAATCCAGGGCCTTCGTGGGCTCCCGCTGCTTTTGTCAAGAGGACAAAGATGCCCTCTGTTTCAACTTGCTTGACCTTGTGAGATGTGTAGAAAGGGGAGGGATTTGCATTGTGACACGGTTGCTTTCATCAGCCTAAACCCCTTGATCCCACTGCAGGCGGGCCTGTCCAAATGTATTTTCCTATGACTGGCAATCAATGTTTAAATTCATCAATCTGATTTGCTACATGTGCCTTGGCTCATTATCAAAATCTCAACATGGTGCCTTATTTAAACAGAAAATAAATTCAAGGGTTCAATCAAAACTCCCATTCCCAAGGAGCTCCTTAGCTGCCATTCATCCTGGCTGGCTTACTCAGTGACTACAGTGCTAAGATGCCCGGATGTTGGCTGCAGTCAACTGAAAGACTGAAGGGCCAAGCTGTGCCACCCTGGGCAAAGCAAGGGGTGATTTGGGGTCTGAACCTGGCTAAGAGGAGAAAGCTGGGGACCACAAAAAATACCCTGGTAACAGAAACAGCCAAACTCTGTCCTCCAAGGTGAGACTTGATTATTTGGAGACAGACATTCATTCCTGATAAAACTCAGCTTCCTCCGTGAGCACCGAGAGGGAAGTTTACCGAGGAAGGCACAGCGGCTTACTCACCGAATACCCGCATATTCAACTTTCTGAGTGATATAAGCACAGGTGCCAACCTGAGGTGACAATGAAAGGAAAAAGAGAAAGGGGACAATTGGCACACAAGAGGACTTGCACTTGCAGAAGAGAAACAACGATTTAAGAAGCAAGTTCATTTCTAGCTGGCACGACATTCCTAGTCGGAAAATATTCAGATCACTTTGGCTAAAGGCCAGAAGCCAGGGCTTCTGAGAGACGGTTGTTTCCACCGGAGCCGGGCAGTCCCTAACAACACCACCAGCTCTGCCTTTGGTCTCCACTGTCCCAGTTCAATTCAGGCCTCTGGCCAACGTCTCTACCAGAAATCCAGGTGTGCAGCACCCACCTGCCAACCTTACACTTCAATTTTGCAAGACGACGTCGAAAGATGGGAGGACTCAACATTGTTTCCTGAACAGAGCGGCAAGGTCTGTTGGCCTTGCAAGGTAGGCCAAGTCAAGAAACAGACCCCAGAGGGGCTCCTGCAATACAGGCAACCCCAGGCATGTGGCCAGCCTGATTTTCCAGACTCTTTGCTTCACTGTGATCCTTAAGCAAAGCCATCGTTCAAGATGGCATGTTTTGTTGAAAACCAGGAACAACTTCCAACTTTCAGAAAAAAATCTTGTATCACAAGATGCTACAAATGGCTGGGTCACAACTCACCTTTTCCACATAAGTCATAAGTCAAGGACTACCTTAACTACTACTTTACTGATGTGGAGTGTATTAGCTATATTATATTATTATTATTATTATTATTATTATTATTATTATTATTATTATTATTATTATTATTATTATTATTATGAACAGCTTCCATCCTGCGATATCTGTACCATCAAACATCCACATCTGCCTATCCCAGGTCCTTGGTAAGGACTCAATAGGTAGAAAAAAAATGCCAAATCCAGTCTGAATATATGGCTGTGTGCGATTAATAATAATAATAATAATAATAATAATAATAACAGTAATAATAATGTTGTTGTTGTTGTTGTTGTTGTTGTTGTAAGGTCATCTAGTCCAACCCCCTGCACAGGCAGGAAACCGTATACCATTTCCAGACAAATGGCTGTCCAGTCTCTTCTTAAAAACTTCCAGTCTTGGAGCATTCACAACTTCTGGAGGCAGATTGTTCCACTTATTAATTGTTCTAATGGTCAGGAAGTTTCTCCTTAGTTCTAGGTTGAAACCCTGTCCAAAACCATCACTGCCACAGTTTTAAGGACAGGGTGTGGTTGTTCTGGGTTCGTTCTCCGAGCTTGTGGGTTGCTTTCCGAACATTTCACACCAAGCTAGGTAACCTCTTCAGCGGAGCTTAGGGGAGGCCAGCGTCGGTGTTCCTCTGTTCAGAAGGGCTTCAGGCACGGGGTGTTGACTGAGGGTCTTGGAATGGGTCAGGTGCGAGGCAAAGTTTTTCCGATAACCGTTGTGAAGGAAGACGCCAAGCAGCCGTTTCTCCTCCGCTTTTCTTAGTGTTGTGGTGCTGCAGGGCCCTTCTGAAGTGGGAATGGACACAGCTTCTTTTGTGTGCGATGGGGTGGTTGCTTGCGAAGCTGAGGATCTGGCCCGTGTGCGTGGGGTTGCGGTAGACGGGGGCTTCCAGTTCTTCGTTGTCCGGTCTCCTCATGTCAATGTGGAGGAATGTCAGTCTGTTGTCTGTTTCCTCTTCACATGAGAATTCGATCCCAGGAAACGTTATTGAGTGGGTGGTGTGTTTCTTCAATTTGGGAGCATTTGATGGTGATGATGAAGGTGCCATCGACATAGCGTGTCGAGAATTTTGGTGGGCAGAGCTATGGATTCGAGTCGTTGCATGATTGCTTCTGCTATTACTTACTTCCAGTTCAAAGGGAAAATGTGCAAGCGAGTACAAGGTACCCATATCAGGCCTAATAGCAGAAGCAGTCATGCAACAACTGAAATCCATAGCTCTGCCCACTATCCAACCAAAATTCTGGACAACTCTGATCCATCACAAGACCCTCACTTGACACACCCACACATGAAGGAACACAGACGCTGACCTCCCCTAAACGCCGCTGAAGAGGCTACCTAACCTGGCAACGAAACATTTGGAAACCAACCCACAAGCTCGGAGAACAAACCTTCATCCTCATCCTACACCCGAGCTAAAGATATTCCCCACTATTTTCTACTTTCCCAGAAGTAAGCAGCTGTTCTACTCTTTCCTTCTCAAGGCCGGAACTAAATTTCTCTACAGATTCAACTCAATTCCAAGTTGGAGGGTAACCATTAGATCATCCAGTCTGACCCTCACTCCATACAGAAATCCAGTTTAAATCTTTCACAACAGCTGTGATCCTCACCAAGCTTTTCTTAAGCCGCCACATATCCCCGCGTCCGATGTACTGGTCCTTGAATGTCAGCTCCACTAAATCCAGAGTCACATCCTAAAAAGGAACATGAGATGAGAGATTTCTGCCTCCACCATTCTGTTTCTGCTGATACCCCTGGATGAAGTTATTCCAAGCCTTCAAACTCTGTGCACATTACTTCCCTTTTAAAACATTCAGGACATAAATAGCAAAAGCTCTCAATCATTTGTTAACTAACAACAATTCCTTACCTGTTACCGCAGGGTTTCTCAACCTTGCCAACTTTAAGATACTTGGACGTCAACTCCCGGAATTCTGGGTTCAGGTCCACACATCAAAGTTGGCAAGATTGGGAAATCCCGTATTACTGAGCACCAGAGGATTTTACCAATTTCATAAATTTAGCCATCTTAACTTCTTGGCAATCTCCAGAAGCAAAAGTAGAGGACGGTGGAATGGGGTGAACATATCTGTCACAGACGGCAAAATACCAAAACACACATCAGAAACAGACAGGAGGAAAAGGATTGACAGCTAGGATGGGAAAAAGAAATTCATGCTTGTGGTGGCCTACAGCAAAGAACCAGCCCAGACTCTACTCCTCTTAGAAGGTTCTAGAGGTGTCAGGCATCAGGGAAATCAGGAGATCCAAGCAGTTCAAATGGGTATATTTATTGTAAACTTGAAGTCCTCTACAAGAATCTGAACTGCTCTAGGGAAATTTGCGGGAGTTAAGAATAGAAGGGATTCAAGGTGAGCTGGACTTAGATCTCTGGTGAGAGCGAAGGGACTAGGACTGATCAGACATCGGGCCCTCCCTCAGGCTCAGCCTGGTCATCTCCTACAGCAGGAAGACGATCCGAGCGTTTTTAGCAAAAGCTGGAGGGGAGCAAAAGCTCACCTACCTTGGCGTCCACAACGTTGACATGGACATCCTGGTAGGGCCTCAGTCGAAACACCTGAGCAACGGTCTGTTCAACACTGATGGTTTCTGTGCAAAGAAAGGAGGGAAAGTTGGGAGAATTGGAGGAGGCTTTCTGTGGAGTCACTCCAGCAGTGACCCCAGAGCAGTGTTTCTTAACCTTGGCAAGTTTAAGATGGGAGAACTTCAACTCCCAGAATTCCCCTCCCCAATTCCAGACTGTGGAATTCTGGGAGTTCCACACATCTTAAACTTGCGAGGGTTGAGAAACCTTGCATCAGGGAATCAAGAGCTGATCCACCAACCAATATGACTGACAGTTAGGAGCAAGAAACCAAAGCAACGCTCTGTGGTAAAAACAGTGACGCCTCTCTGGGGTCCTCCTCAAGGGGTGATGCTGGGCCCACAGGTGCCTCCTTTGGGCTCTGCCTTGCTCCCTGTTCATCTTACTTCTCTTTTTTGGCCTAAGCAGAGCAAAGCAACAGCCTCCAGCGTCACCTGCTTCCATTTCAGTCATTCTGATACTTCCTTGGAAATTGCAAACAGTGGCTGGTTCCAATCCAGAGCAGTGTTTCAGAAACCTCCCCCCCCCACACGTGCTCCAGAAAAAGAGAATAAAAGGCAAGGAATCCCCAGACAGCAACTGGTGAAATGATGCTTTTGGATGGCAGGGCTCTCCCCAACACGATCCAACTATTCCCAGCGTGCCCGTCAGGACCCACCCCAATCCACATCTTAGGAAAGAAGAACTCTGGGAGACAGGATTGTCCAAGCAGGAACTTTTACTAAAACATGATTGTCAGTGGAAAATCTAGACAGGATCTGGAAACTGTGTTGCAGATTGATACTTTTAAAGTGTCCCCAAGTAAAAAAAAAAAGCCCCTCCCCTCAGTCCATTTGGTTAGTCCCTGATCAATTAAGGTTCAGGTGTCAAAACCTTCCATGGGAAGAGGGATCTTCCATGCCTTTACGACATTTACTTCCTCCCTTTCAGATTCTAATCGGAGATACAAACCAGAATCTCTTCCCCCCACCTTTCTTTGTTCTTCTCAGTTCAAAGGTTCTTTCCCTGGTCTTTGATGACGGTCTCCAGGCAGGCTGAATAAACAACCTTACAATTAATGGATGGGGATGGCCAATTAACATCTTATCTTCTCCTCCTTGGAAATGGCAGAATCCAGTGAGGGGTGAGATTTAGGGGTACACAGATAGGGATTTAGGAATGGGATATAAATGGATTCTGACAGCCCCCCTCCCCTCCCAGTCCAACTCTCAGGCAAAGGATCAGCAAAGCCTGGCTTCTGATCTTGATCCAAAAGGAGGATGACACACCAGAAATCCATCATCCTATGAAGATGGCTTGAGAGCCGTCCCTAATGCAGGATGAAAATGGCATAAATTTCAAGAGTGTTCCAGAAATAACCAGCTTTGCCCGCTATTTGGGAGTGAAGTCTGGCATAAATGTTGCCAGTCACGTCTAAACTCTGCAGTGATCGGAGATTCAAGATTCTTCCATACAGAACTGTGCAAATTCCCATCTGGCTTGAGTTATAAGAAGGCTAACCCAGCAGTATTCCTTTCAAGCTATACCCAAGGATTGACCCTTAAGAGGCTCAAGTCTCCCTGCAAGTAACTGACCAGAGATCAAAGACCGGCCACGGGAGCTCAGAGCCACTCTTGGACTCATTGTGATACCTGCATGAGGACTGGGGGGAAAAAACCCTCTAATTTCTTCCAGATCTCCCAAAACCAAATCTTAGCAAATATTATATTTTGTACCACAGCTATCCAACCTTTTGGCTTACCTGGCCCCCACTGAGTGAAGAGCAGTTGTCTTGGACCGCATATAAAATATATAATACAGTTAATGTATATAAATCACATAACCGTGTTAAAACCTTATGATCTTGTAGGGCCGCATTACTAGCCGCCTGTGGCCACATGTGGCCCACAGACCACGGGCTGGACATGCCTGATGTAGACCCTTAGAACTGAATTATATCCTCGGCTGCCTCTGCTCTTCCCCGAGAAGAGATTTCTTTCAAGTGCTCTTAAGAGCACCTTTCTTGTAATTCCCACTGACTTAGGAATTTGTGCAAAGCACCTAAGGACCAATCTCAGCGTTAAGCTTATGGCACAGACCAGCCTTCTATTTGCTTATGAACAATCCTCTACACAGAGTCTTGGATTCCATCAGTAGGCTCAACACTGTGCACTAAAATGTGAAAGGAAAGCGCATATGCTTTATTTCGAGCTGCTGCAGAAAAGGGGGGATACAAATCAAATGAATATATAATAAATCATTCTCTCTGGTTAGCCAATTATTAGCTGTTGGTTAATGAGAGCTGGCAGTTGTTAGAGCACCGCTAATAGTTTTCAAAACAGAGAGAAAATCCCACCTTTCTGTAGGTCTTCCTTGAGTGACTTCACTTGCAGGAGGAGCGGACTGAAAAGCAAGAGTGACAATCAGGATCTCTCCAGCAACTGAAAAGCATTACAGCCAAGAAAATCCTCAAGAATTTCAAAATTCTCCTGCCTCTGGCCAAGCTCCCAAAGCAGTCCCACTGGTAACCATGTAGGAACATTGTTTCCCTCAAGCTTTTTAGGATTTTCACTGTATGTTGTTGTTTTCTACGTTTGTTCATAGATACATTATTACACAGTGATGTTTTCTATACCACCAAGAACCCCAAATGGAAGCAGGCAACATCTGCTTTTTGAAACAAAGCAACAATCAGAAGGTCTCCGTCTGACTGGCTCCCCCTGACTTTCCAACTGCTTCCACTTTTCTCCAGCTAAAGCAAAATTCCAGCTTACCTTGTGGTGTTGTGGCAGCCCTCCTTTCTATCTCCCGTTGCAAAGTTCTGGGACTCCCCCCACCCCCATCGTGCATTATGTCCCAAAGCAGATCTATTCGTGAGGAGAGTCACCTATATTCATCATTGGGGTGCGCTATTTCCACTATATCTCCCAACTTGATCTGAAGAAATACTTTGGGATTCACCACAAGTTCGTCATCTGAAAAGGAAAGTTGGAAAAGAACCCTTGTAGATGTTTGTAGTTTAGAGCAACTTTCATAGCAGTTCCAAAGTTATCCTCAATGCCACTAAAGCTGAGAAGCCTGGGATGGGAGGAGTGCCAGGGTGAGGGAAATACACTGAAAACCTAGAGAGTGGCAACTGTCCCACTCAGTCATCAAGCAAAGAAAGACTCCTGGCCATTTGCTTTTGCCATGAATATACTTTACTGAAGCTTAGGTAGTTACAGAACTGTAAGCTAAATCTGAGATTTTCCCATGCAAGCAAAACAAAACAAATTTTCCTCCCACCCCCGCCCCCATCCCCTGGTTATCTGTAATGTCCAATCAGGTGCTTGCATACTGTTTAGGAAACAGGTTCTCAGTTCCCAGCTCTGCATATCCGTGGCTGATCTTGGCTGGCTGAAGCTTCTCACCCATCTCAGTTGGGCTTCCATCCCACCCCCTCTTCCTTACATTCCAAACTTTCCCTCCCCCCCTCCCCCTTGCTAACGTCAGGCTGTCAGCTCATGAAGCTTGGATAGGAAAGATGCAGCCATGACAGAGTTTTGGATAGGAAAGATGCAGCCATGACAGAGTTTTTAAACTGAGAAAGTATGAAGTTCACTTCAAACCCAAACCTCATCCTAACAATAAACTAAGCAGGCCTGTCTTAGCCTCCCTGCATATGCTGGAACACATTTTAAAGTTGGTCAGTTGTAAACACAAATGATTTTAAGCAAATTATTAGGGATAATGTCCCACCTAACAGACTGCAATTTCTTTCCAAATAAAAATGTGCTACCTTAAGCGCCTGCTTTATAAGTAAACATCTTTATCATTAAGCTGGGAGCCTCAAACTTGCCCTACAAGGCCTTGTTGCAGTCCAGATATTGCACATCCTGGAAGATTCTGCTCCCAAAGGACAAAAGTTTAGTGGGCACCCCAAGGCCAGCTACCTTCAATGAGGCTACTAACCGCTGCTTCCGAAGCCTTTCTTGTGTGTGACAAGCTTGTAAACTTTGTTGGTTCTCATCTTGATTTCCAAATTTTTGTTCTTCTTGGTTATCAGAAATCAGGCCTTAGACAACTTTCCATTTTCCACAGAAAAGCAAGTAATACATGAGAAGCCGCTCATCTTCCACCGAATGCTGTGAGGAAGCCAAAGCAAAGCAAAACAGAACCACAGGTGACAACAGCTTTATATATTGTTTATTTATGCATGGTCACAGACTAGAAAAAATAATTAAAATACAAAGCATCCAATATAAAAACCCTTTTCCTAACAGATATGCCTAACTGGATTTTGTTCAGATCAAATGGCTTCTAACAGCAATTTCCACAAGCAGAAAATTTGATTGCTTTTCTGGAAACTTTACAATAGTGAGGTTTTACCTGCCCATTAGAATGAACTCAAACGTTTTACAGTTAGAGAGATCAGCTTCAACTTCCAACGATATTCAGGGCAATTCAACTGCACATGTGCAACTGGTTCAATTTCAATATCCAAACGTATCCCAAATAAATCTGAGCAGGGATATTACTGAATCTCAGGACAGGTCATTTACATGGCCCAGTGTAAGGAAGCGCCCTTATCCATGAGGGCCCAAGAGTTAGGAAAAGTTTTTGGGAGAGGTGACCAACAGATCCCTCACTCGCGAAGGAGGAACTATGAGGCAACCCTCTGCAAGATCCTCGGCTTGATCTCACTCCAGACTTTTATGATGTTGCCTTTAGACAGCACAGCAGCCCCTCTTGGAAATCCACATCTGGTTTTCCTGGGCCAGGCTGCAAAGAGCACTTTGTGATAAACAGCTTATTCTGAAGGAAAAGGAAGCTTCTGCCCCCCAGGATTCCCCTTGGCGGGGAATGACCTTCAGGGAAGAGGGTCGCCTAAATCAGCGCTTTTCAACCAGTGGCACGGGTACCACCTGTGGTACGTTGGCTCCTGGTGGGTGGTACATGACCATCCTAGAAAAGTGGTAGCGGGGGAGGGGAATGAGCAGCACCACACAAGCCTGAGTGAGAGACCACTGGAACTGCAGGGCTGTCAGGACTCAGCGGAAGCGCCAGGATCAGTGCCACTTTCCAGCTGATCGGCGGTTCTTTGGTGCTGTCAGGGCTCAGCGGAAGCGCCAGGATCAGCACCAGGCTCCAGCTGGAGCTTGGTGCTGATCCTGGTGCTTCTGCTGAGCCCAGAAGAAGCGCCGATCAGCTGGAATGTTGCAGCATCTCCAGGGTCTTGTGATTTACATTCAGATGCTTGGCAACTGATTCATATTTATGACGGTCACAGTGTCCCAGGGTCATGTGAAGTGACCAAACCCTGCTGCAACCACCCAACAGACGGGGAGAACACCCCCCACCCCACCCCCGCTGCCAATTCTCAACAGAAATGCTCACAACAATGAAAACCTCGGACAGGAGGAAGAGCGCCGCTGGGCGGGCGGGCAGGCAGGGGTCTTGCTCGGCTGTGGCTTGGGGGGCACTTTTTTCAGTGGCATTGTAAGTTTGAACAGTCACTAAACGAACTGTTGTAAGTCGAGGACTACCTGTACCATCACTTTTTTCCTTTTTTTTGGTCAAGTTTTTGACACCTTGCTAGGTGACTGGTGGTACTCGGATGCTGCCATATCCTAAAAGTGATACAATGGGTGAAAAAGTTGAAAATCCCTGGCCTAAATAACCCACAGCTCTAACCTCACTCCAGACCCCTCCACGGGGAGGCCTCCTGAAGACAACGCTCTCCCGGCCTTGAAGGGACCCGCTTTCCTGACCAGGGGGGGGGGGTGGCTCGCCTGTTAGTCCTCTCCCCGGGAAAAGCCCACCAGCTGCCTGCGGCACAAGGCCGGCCCGGATCGAGGCGCCGCGGGAGCTCCGGCCTTCTCTCCGGGGGCCTGAAGCTGAGCCCCCCCCGAGTGTCCCACGGGGTGCAAAGCGCGGCCCCGGAGTCGGGCCTGGAGCCCGGGCCCAGAGGGGCCGCCCGCGTGGCGGCTTCCACCAGCCTCGTCCTCGCTTCCCGTCCCGGAGCGTCGCGCCAGGCAGCCCCGCTTCTACTGCGGGCAGCGGAGGGCAGAGCCGGGGCGCGCGACCGGCCCTCCCCGCGGGCGGAAAAGCCGCCGGGCTCGCCTCCTACTCGCGGGGCCGCCGATCCCGGCCTCCGAGATCGGGGCGGCGGGAGGCGCGGCGAGCCGCTCGCTCGGCAACTCACCCGGCGCGGGCTCGGCCTGGGGCTCCTCCGGAAGTCCGGGCCCGGAAAGCGCCCCTCGGCTCTCTATGGTCCCGGGCAGCGCCCGGATGAGGAAGGACGCGACCATAGAGCAGCAGCAGCCCCAGCGGAGCGGAGAGCCAGAGCGGCGCGATGCCGGAGCCGGCGCACTGGGCCGCGGCCTCCCGCCCGCCCAGCTAGCCGCCTTTCTCGGCGCGGCTCCGGAGGCCTCGGGTGGGCCCCGAGGGAGGCCGGGCCGCCGCGTCCCCGCCTCGCGGGCGCCTCTCCTTCCAGGGGCGGCCACGGCTCCGCCCGGGCGAGCGCGCACTGAGGCGGCATGTCCTCGGCGGGGCGGGAGCTGCAGGCCGCCGGCCCGGGGGGCGCCCCGCCCGCCTCTGCCGCCCCCGCCGCTGCGCCGGGGCCCGCGGGCGAGAGGCCGCCCCGGCGGCGCCCGGAGAAGGAGCCGGCGCGGGAGCTGCCAGGCCCGAGGGAAGCTGCCCGCCCGGAAGAGGTAAGAAGCGGAGGGGCCGCCCTTGCCGCCGGCTCCCCTCGAGGAAAGGCTGCCCGTGGTGCCCTCGCTCTAAAAATCATCTCCTGCTGCCGACGCATTTATTTATAATACTTTTAGGCCGCCTCAGTCACAGACACAAAAAATAAAACCTCCGTGGAGGGACCGGGATTAAAACGACACAACCAGACAGAAACTGGAGGGCAGAAAACGAAGAAAAAGGGAGGCTAAAGCAGAAGAACCAAGATGGCACCAAGAACAGACTCGGGGAAGGGCCCTTCCGAAACAATTCTGTTTCTAAGAGTTTCCGAAAGGCCCACCGGGAAGGGGCCAGGGCACCCCCACCGAAAAGCAGCTTGCTCCAGCCTCCCTCCCCAAAACTCTGAGAAAGGCTATAATACTTGGCTGATTCTGCTCTCCCATTAAAAGTTGTCAGCCTGGTATGCAGAGAGGCCCCGCCAGTGTTGAATGGCTTAAAAGGTCCCTTAATACGCAGAATGTATATATATATATCACACTTTTCAGGCCCCTGAGATGCACGTCCCAGCATTTCTCTTCTCCATCCTGCAGGACAGCCAGCATCTAATCCCGTCGTTCAATGTGTTTTTGTTCTCTGCACTCTTTTGCGTGCATATATTTGCCAATTAGGTGCCATCTCATGCATTTGAGCGGGGCTCTCGCCCAACAAAGCTGCTATGCTCTAGTAATAAATCTGTTGGAATTTAAGGAGCTTTTTGCTCTTTGTTGCTGTGAGAAAGTAACACGGGCAGCACTCCTTGAAAACAGCAAAAAATTGTTCTCTCAATATTAGAAAACTGAAAGCTCCCCGAGAGATGCATTTTTGTGAGAAGACTGTGGCCCTCCAACTGTTGGTGGGTGGTAATATTTTCAGACCCTCTTGTTGGAAGTTGGAGGTCAGTTGCTTTTAGAAGGCAGCTTGTGACTCTCTAACCCGGGAGTCAGCAGCCCATTCGGAACCAGGCCGTGGAAGCAGCGGGCCAGCATGTGCACAGCTCCACTTGCACAAGCAGTGGGCGAACGCACGCTTGCACACGGAGCTCCATTTATGCAAGTGGCAGGCACACATGCCCGCCGCTTGCACAGATGGAGCTGTGTGCACGGAACCATCCCCTCTTCCACCCACCCCTGCTGATCGACAAAGCCGGAGAGGTTGGGGACCCCTGCTCTAGCAAGTATGCCTCCAAGCATAGATGGTCTGGGATGCCGTTGCGCTGCCTGGAGAGGCATTTAGGAAGTTCCGATCTTCGTTGGTGACATCCATGCTTCCATTTCAGGAGTTTCAACTAATCCAGATGGGAAGAGAACCTACTTCAAGTCCTTCCTGCCTTGAAATAAATGGCTTGCTGCAGAATCCAGGTATGGTCATATCTCGTTTTCAGGGCTCTGCCACAGTTTTACTTTGCAAAAGCAAATGTTGCTGCTCTCTGGTAAGGGCCATTTGTGGGGAGGGGACTCTGCTCCCCACTTCACTCTGACTGAGAGGCACCTTCTCTCTGCGTGTGTACGTTCTGTGTATGTATATAATATATACATATGAATATGAATACGTGCATGTACATCATGCACGCATGCGTACATACATAGTGCCTTCAGTTTTCTTGGCAAGATTTTTCAAGAGTGGTTGTCTGTTGCTTCCTTCGGTTGAGCCTTCCTGAGTAAACCAGACAGGAAACATGACTAGACAGCCTAAATCTACTTTATAGTGCGGAAACATTAACAGATTCTTGAAAGTAGAAACTTTCTGTCTGATGAATTAGGGCGGGTCCTTCCTAGGCTTATTTCTCTGCCCATTAAGCCTATAGGTGCCCCTTCCTTCCCCTCTTGCCTGATGGTTTCCAAGGCAGCGCCTTCTCTCCCCACTTCTCAGGATCATCCCTGCATCCCGTTATCTCAACGTCCCCTTCAGACATTTCTGGCAAGCTCCCATGGGAACGCAGAAGTGCCTGTGCGGCCTCTGGTTGGGCAAGCTGTGCCCCGGTTGCTGTGTGAATGGTTGCGTGCCATTCTGGAAGTTAGTCCTCTGTGTATCTGCTGCTGCTGATGCAACAACACGGCTGCCAGATGCTCAGCGGTCAGTGGAATTGCTGGAGGATCCAAAGCCATCCTTGAAATTCCTTTCTTCGGAAGAAAGCGGAAGACTTGCAAGATTAATGTTGGCCTTCCTGAGTGAAGCTGATAGAAAATGTGGCTGGATGAGCTAAGTCTATTTTATTGTAAGGCTACATTAACAGATTCTTGCAAGTCTGAAAATGCAACCTTTCCTCCACCCCTTTTAACTGCTGGACCGATAGGATGGCTCCTTCCTAAGTTTGAGGTTAACCACCTCTCTTTTCTGACGGTTTCCTAGGCAGTCCATGTATTCCACTACCAAAAGGGATTGACCCAAGGTCTTCCAGTGTTTAAGGCCGGATGAGAAGTACAGTGTCCTACCGGTAGTTTCTGGACTGTTGCCTCCACCCCTACACCAAATTGGCTCTATAACTCTGTGTGTCTGTTCTGTGTACCTGTCTTCACTCTGTTCTGAGGGTTGGTTTTGCAAGCATTTTGCTTAGCGGTGCCTGTCGTTCCCTGCTTTGCATATAAATGCAAACGATTTCCAGCGGATTAACCTCTTTGGCTACATCTTTAGTGTACCTAAGCAGGGATATGACGGGCTAATGAAAGAGAACCATCAAAGTGATCTAATTCAGTATTTCTCAACCACAGCAGCTTTAAAATGTGTGGACTTCAATGCCCAGAGTTCCCCAGCCAACATCTAGCAAGATGCTATCCTTAGATCCTTAACTAAAAATGTGGATGACCTCTTTTTATGTCAAGTTGCTAGCGAAGTTTTCCCCTTCTGACCTGGCCATTTTCCCCCTTTGCCTAGCACAGGGGTAGGTAACCTTGGCTCTTTTGTGACTCGTGGACTTCAACTCCCAGAATTCCTGAGCCAGCCAAGCTGGCTCAGGAATTCTGGGAGTTGAAGTCCACGAGTCACAAAAGAGCCAAGGTTGCTTACACTTGGCCTAGCATAATGGCTGCCCTCCGCTGAAGCTTCCGTTGCCCCCCCCCCCCGCCCCGGGCAAAAGGTGGCCAGGTGTTAATGAATTTCTCCAGTTCAGCAGCAGAGAGATCTAGGATTTTTTTTTCTTTTAAAAATGTGTATCATCTATTAATGAGAAATCAGTAGTACTAGTTTATTAACTTGTACTCCGCCCAACTCCCAACTAGGCAACTCGAAACTGACAATAAAACAAAAGGAAAAGTTAAAAGATGACAAGTGCAGAGTGTCCCTCCCTCACTGAAACCTCCGTGAACAGCCTGCTCTGAGCTCTTTTGATCGGAAAGGATGCTCGAGTTTGGCCAGGATGAGTTGTGAGTTCTGCCCTTTATTCCTTGGAACCTCCTGCCCTGAGTCAGTGACGTCTGAAGCGGTTCCTCCGGATTTCATCATAAACATCTCCGTAGCACTTGTCAAATTCTAGAACCTTATTCGAGTTCTAGTATGACCACAGAACAGATGGTGCCCTGCTGATCACAGGTCTTGCGCATGGGAACCTTGCTGGGCAAAACTCAGGTTGTCAAATTAAGACTTGGCTGCCATGAACCCTCTGCTGCGCATTTACAGAATCCTCTTTGTGAAAACCAGGCAGGTAGTGATAAAAAATTCTAACTTCGTTTCTCTGGCTTATCAAGTGTGGCCTTTTTCCGGTTTTTGCCTCCGGGTCACCTGCTGAGTGGATGACGACACCGAGTCCTTAAAGGGGTTTTTGTGGATGTTTAGGAAGGATTTGCAAAGGGGACCTTTCTAAAAAGCCGGGGGGGGGGTTGTGGACTTACTTCATTTGAGGGGTGTGAACACGGGCCCTGCGGAGAGACAGAGCATTAGGCCCAGGAGCCTCTCCTGCAGTATGGGCGCTATGAGGACGATTGGGGTTAGGGTTATTTTAATGCGCTAAGGAAAAGAGGATGGCCCCATCTTAGTCGTGTTTTTCTTTTGTTTTTGTGTTTCTAGAAGAAAGCCCAGCAAAAGTGCAAGTGGCATCTGAAAAGCAACCAAACCTCCTGAAAGAAGCGCCAGGTATGAAGACTGATGCGACTGGGCTGTATTACCATAACCCAGGAGAGCCCGGGGCCCAAGCGAGGACAGGTGTGCTGCTTGAGACCAGTCAGTGCTCAGGTGCAGTTGCAGTTTCAGGAAATGACGTCTTAGTCTCTCAGGAGCCTTTGAGTCCTGCCTCATCTGAAGAAGAAGAATGTAAAGGACTTCCAGCCTGTGCCTGGCAGGCTGGGGGAGAGACGTTGCAGAACCCAGGCCAAGAAACTATTGCCGTTTTTAACAGTCCGTCAGTTCAGCAAGAAACGCTTGGCACGCCCAATAACCGCAGCCTTGCTCTGGCTTTGGATACTTGCCTACCAGGCCCGGGTAGCTCATTTGGAAGAACACCTCGGGGTGTCCGCATGGATCTCTCTGAGGTTGCTTGTGAAGTGCAGGAGGAAAGCTTAAAGAGCAGTCGGAGCTGTGGAAGGATGGAGGATCTGGGAGAAGCCTCTGAGCTGAGAATGGCTGAGGCCCTGTTGCAGACAGGGAGGCCTGAAGGAGACCTGCCCAGCAAGGAGAACAAAGGGGATGATAGGATGGATCTTTCTTCTAGCCACGTGCGTAAGGGAGCGATTGAAATCCAGAAAGGATCATCTGTGCACAACAGCTGGAAAGAAGGTGGCGAACATTTTCCTTCAGAACATGGCCGATTTCTAAGTCCAGCTGAACAGCTAACAGTGTCAAAAGACCGGCATTCTGAAATTGGCTTCTCCACCCTTTGTGATGTTGTCCAAGCAGCATCGGAGCTCAGAGTGAGCTCTTCAGAGGCCAGCAGGGTCCAAGAGTATAAAGGTTCTTTTCTCCGCCATGAAAATTTGATCACTTTGGGAAAAGAAAAAGGAGCTCTTTTGTTTAAAAGAAATAACTTTGGGTTCTTTCAGAACAATTGCAGTATAAAGTATATTTCTGCGCTTCTCAGCTGCTTGGCTCATCAGCTGGATTTGGGGGGAAACGGCTTGCCTCGAGCGGAGCCCATGGATAATCCGGGGACAGCCCTCCTGCTCTGCGATCTAGCTTTGCCTCCGGGTGCTGCCAGTTCTTGCTGTGTCGGAGAGATCGGCGCTTTTGCTGATGAGAAAAGCCTTAAAGGCTCTCGACTCCGTGGCCCCTCTCCATTCTCCCAGAAGGCTGACCCAAGTTTAGGTCAGGGAGGGCCCATGGACAGCCTTTCCCCAGAGGGAGTCATTGTGATGCGAAGCCCTGGTGTCTGGCTTCACCACAAGAAGGCCAGTGGCAGACTCCGGGCTGTAATGAACGAAGGGGCCGGGGAGATGGGCAGCTGGGTGCTGAGAGGGGCAGAAAATGGGGAGGCTGCTGTGCAACCCTTCCGGAGAAAAGCATTCTGTCTTAGTGACCGGACCGTGAATGATCTTTCTTCTGCTCCAGAGGAGATCTGCGCCCTGGCAAGAAATCTCCTCTTAGATTGCAGAAATCTACTAAAAGGCAGAAGAAGGACGGCCACCAGCTTGGGAATAAGCCCAGCCCTTTCGAGATCCAGCGGGAGATTCGTTTCTCTACAAAATTTCTTCTCTCCCTACAGAAATAAGTCTGCGAAGCTGGATAGGGCCGGAAGCCCCTTGGACTCAGTTTATCCTCCGGAGGTTCCCGGCTCTAATCTGTCAAAGGCAGAAGCTGAAAACTGGAGCGTTGACGGTGGGGATGCTTGTGATGGTTCGGAAGGAATTCTGGAGGGGAACAGCCGTATTTTTCCTCCCTGTGAGAGAGCTGGTGCTGGTGGAATGAAAACCATAGGAAAGGCAATAGTATGTAACAACACTAGACTGTTTCTTCAGCTAGCATTTGATGAAGACTTAAGCAAGACTTTCCTCCTCTGCAGAGCCACTTCTAGAAAAGGTCAGTGCCTAGAAGAGGAAAGATACCAGATTCACCCCTCTTTCTTGGCTTGTAATCTCTCTGATTTACTTAAAAAAGACTCTTCTTTATTTTCTCAACTTTCCGTGTGGCAGAGGGAACCCATTTATCAGATGAAGATATTTCTTTATCCATGTTACTTCCCTGATAGTTGCACCTTTTTCAAACAGAAAAACGATTCACCAAAGACAGAGTTTCTAGAATGCCAGCAGCCTTCCTTAATTTTCTGCAAGGAACTAAATTATCGTGATTTGCAAACTGTCATCAGTTCGGCTATAAAATGTGTCCCGTGTCATAAAAATGAACCATTGCGTTCAAAGATGGAGCTCAAGGTAACTCCATCAGCCGCTGCACTTCTAACGGAATATCATCAAGGGCCACTTCAAGAAGTCATCACTGAATCATCCAATAATAATGAGTCAGAATTTACTGGCAATCTACTGAATGAAGACTCTTTAGAGTCACAAAGTCCCAGGACGCTATTCAGATGCTCAGGATCTACTTCTGAGTTACTGACCCGGAATGGTTTTGTGAAGAGGCCGGGTCCTCAGTCAGCGGCCGATGGTTTCCGTTCTGCCTCTGAATCAGTCCACAAAAGTCCGTCGGAGAAGTTCAGTTTTAAAAATGGATTATTGTCTGCCCGTAAATTGGCTTCATCTCCTACTCAGACACCTTTTCAAACAGGCCCTACAATTTCTGCTAAGGTTAAAGGTCAAGAAAGAATGAAAGGAGTACTTTTAAAATCGTACAGAAAAAGAAAAATATCTCGTTTGATATCTACAGGCTTAGGCTCGCAGTTTCCTCAGAATAAAAAAATGTTCTTATTTCCAAAAGAGGAAGCGTTAACGTTCCCTCCTTTGAAAGCTCGCGCCTCTCCCCTTGCCAAGCAGCCCCGCCGAGGAGCCGGCGGCCAGAGCGGGCCCTTCGGTTTGGAAAGCCGGGCAGAGGCAACTGCAGCTCGCCCTCTGGCTGGCAGGAGGAGGTCCAGAGCAGAAGCAGTTGTATCCCAGTATCCTCTAGAGCAGTCCCTGGAGGCAAAGCAGGATTTGGACGCTGGCCAGAGAGAGGCCGGCTGCCCAGCTGGGGTGACGGAAGGATTTCCAGTTTGCGTCCTTTCTGACACTGAGCAGTCTTCAGAAGCCCTCCTGGAAAGTTCAGTCCGTGCCTTCAGGGGCGGGAAGGTCACATTTTCATTCCAGCGTGCGATACGCACAGCACCTCCTCCTTGCCTGCCTGAAGACGTTTCAGACTCTGATTCCAGAAGAGCCAAAGATTCCCCAGAGCCATCAGTCACGTGGGGGCATGGAGCAAGCCCGAGTTGTGTGCTGCAGGCTAAACCTTCGTCTTCCCCTAGGAAACCGGCATCGCCAACTTCTCGCCTAAAAGGTGGGAGGTTAGCGAGCTTCCCCGGATGGCCCAGCACTAAAGAAGGACATTCGCTGAGGCTAGAGAGCGGCCAGGAGCTGGCGGGAGGCCCAGAGGAAGGACTGGACAGGCACTTGGTGGACAAGAGCATCCGGAGGGGAGCTCAGCCGCCACCACCAACGGAGAAGCCCCAAGTGGGAAGAAGGCTTGCTGCTGGAGAGCCCCCAGCCCCCCTTCCTGAGGCGAAGGCGGAGGGTCCAGGAGATCGGGCACGGCGCACTTTGGCTTCTCTGGGAGGGGCCGTGCAGAAGAGGCAGCAGGAACCCCCTTGCCACATGCGGAGTGAGTCAAAAAGGCAAAAGAGAGGCCAGAGTTGTAGAGAGGCCGCAAGCCTGCATCTTCACTTCCAGAATCATAGCCAGCTGGCCAACAGCTGGCCTGACTCCACCGGAGCTTCCGGCAGTTTGCCTCAAGCAGTCGGCTGTGATCGGAGCAGAAGCTCCGGCGCCTTTGGATATCTGCACCTGCAAAGACCTTTTCCAGCATTCAGGAAACTGCCCAGAACAGCCTGCATAAAAGTTGGCATGCCACGCCGGCTCAGGGCACCAAAACCTCTGGCATCGAAGGGTCCCCCTGAGATGGTCCCTGCGGAAAATGGGGAGCTTGTTTATTCTGCACAGTTAGCCACCAAACCAGCAGCCCCCCAATGCCCAGAGGCCATCCTTTGGGACCCCCCAGCGAAGCAGCAAGGCCGCCAGAGAAGCTCGCTGGCCGCCTCCTGGCTCACCGACCAGCCCAAAGATGCCATCTTGTTGATGAGGCTCTCCTCGTTAGCTGAGAAATTGCTGGCCCCCACAAGTCAGCCCTTCCCAAAGCCTGGCGGGGCGCTGCTTCCTTCCTCTGCTGCGTGGGGCCCGCTTCGCAGGAGGCGGCTGCTGGAAATCTTCTCCTTTGTCAGTTTAAAGTTAAACTCTCCTCAGTGGCTCAACAGCAGCAGCGACGGCTGCTTCAAGATAGCGGGCTCCCAGACTCTGCCCGTTTACTCCGTTGAGTCGACGATCCTGTGCTTCTTTGAGCTGAGTAGCGGCAGTCCCTGTGTGCGCAGCACTCCAGTCTTCCCAGAGCCTTTCCGTAACCAAACGGACAGTGGCCCCATCAGGAAGCTCCCCAAGACCGGGTCCCCGAGCCTCGTCTCCAGATTTGCTTCGGGGAGTCCACAGCCTCAGCAGCCCCCCAGGCGGAGCCTCTCTTTCCTTCTGCCTCAGAGCCGCCCAGGTATCATGCCAGTCCAGAAAGACGCTGAGCCCGGTTCCGCCTCAGCCCCCAAAGAGAGAGAGGCCGTTGCTCGGAGTACAGGCTGCCTGACCCACGGCCTCCCTACAGCCTTGGCTTTGTTTTCCCCCGGCTGCTGTCGTGTTTGGGCGAGAAGAAGGCATCTCGGTCGTCGAATCCCTGCGGTCCAGCGGCTGACCCTGCTGCGGTTTGCTCGGGGCTTAAAGGGGCTGAAGGGTTGCCCTTCTGTGTCCGATGACCTCTTCTCTTCCTTGCCCTGTTTGTTGGGCACGTGGAGCCAGCATGGACCGTCCACCCATCTCTCCGAATCCACTGCTCTCCATTCCGGCCCCAGCAAGGGACAAGCAGCCCACCCTGCAGCGGCAGGCCTGAGCCACAGAACCAGGTAAAGCCTGTCCCCTCTGGGAAATCAGCAGCTCTCTCTTTCTCTCGGGGTGGGAGATCTCCCAGCTCCCTTCTCAGGTGTGGTGTGTAAATCTGCTTGTTCAGGGGGGGCCCGGCCAGGGCCCACTGCCGTTCTCAAAGGCCGCTGACTCTGCTTCTCTCCCTCCCAGCCACTGTGAGGCTGGTTCTTTGTCCAAGGACACTCCGCAACAGAGAACAGAACTGGACCCAATGCTTTCTTGTAGCACACACCTTTCCCAGCCGTAAGCTGTTGCCCTGGATTAACCCCACAGTGCTAGGATTTACAAGTAGATGTACCCACAAAAGTGAGTCTTTGATGCTGAGTCCTTAACAGCTGGTCAAAGTCTTATACTTCATAAAGGGGCGTAGAGCCTCCAACTCCCTGTAAAAGTTCTTATACTTGTTGGGATTAGGTGCCATCTCAGTCTGGTGGCTCCCTCTGTGACTGCTGGCGAACTCCAGGCCAGGCTGAGCGCTAAGCCCAGTCAGAATCCTACCCCAACGGGCTGCTTCCTGGAAGACCTGGTCCTAGCAGTTGAATGACAGCACTCTTGCCTGCCTACAACAGTTGTGAATGCCCAGGCTTCCTCCTCGCTTATTGACTTCTGGTATCCACACACACACACTGTGCTAGCCTTCCCTTTTATGGGTTAAGGGCCTGGGTGGGGAGAGGCTGCCTGTGCATGTGGGCACGTTCCTGGAAACATCCGGGCATGGCTCGGTTTGCTAGATAGTTGGGATGCTGGCCCAGAGGCCGCACCGTTTCTCCCAGCAGATGGAGGTGTGTGTGTGTGTGTGTGTGTGTGTGTGTGTGTGTGTGTGTGTGAATGAGCTCCTCTGATCTCAGATTTCTGTAGTGGCAGATTTTACTGCCCTTTGGGAAAAGGGCTGAGCTGAGCCTCGGCAAGTGCTTCTGCCTGGCTGCAGCCACTTTTTACAAGGGCAGACAGCAAGCTCATCTTCACATCCTCACAGCCACACGCACCGCGCCGGGGCCAGGAGCGAGGCTGCAGAAAAGTGCCTGGAAGCCAAGCCCTGGATTCTGAGGAGGAGAGGCTGGGGGATCCGGCCGGCCTTTGGGCTCTCCAAAGCGGCTTTAGGCAGGCGGCGGAGGGGCAGCGGAGAAGGGGCTGGCTGCTGGGAGGAAAGTTCGCCCTGGCCCCCTCCTCTCCCCCAGGCTCAGTTTGGCAAGGTGGGGAGAGTGATTGACGTAGAGCAGTTGAGGGCTTTAATTTCTAGGCCGGACTTGCATTCTGTAAACATTCCGTTTCTTTTCTCCCTTTGCGAGTATTGACAGGTGTAACTACCAGTTAACAAAACATGCCCTGTTTATGCTGGACAGGTGATAACAAGGGGAAAAAAGCAATAAAAATACTAATACAGGTTAAGGGTTACTAAACATAACTGGGAAAATCATTTAGAAATTAGGTAATTACCTGCTTCTCCCCACATGAAATTCTTGCTTTGCTTCCGTACGTGTATAAATGAGCTGTGCAGTTATCCAGACTAGAGCAGGGGTGTCCAGACTTGGTGACTTTAAGATCTGTGGACTTCAATTCTCAGAATTCCCAGCCAGCATAGCACAGCTGGCTGGAGAATTCTGGACGTTGAAGTCCACAGGTCTTAAAGTTGCCACGGTTGGACATCCCTAAGGTAGAGCTATTTTACCCCCATTGTGCTGTTGGGTGCAGGGGCTGCCTAAGATCCCCCCTCCATCTTGGCTTAAACAAGGCCAGGGCCAGTTTGGTCTGGACCATTGAGCGGTGAGTCTCCTCGCAAGTGCTGATGGTCAAGCGTTGGGCATCCTTTCGGTGTGCAGAGAGAGTCCTCTCCTTCCATCCACATCCAACGCTGACTCCTTCATTCAGTGTCCAGCTGCTCACCTTCACTAGTTTGCCATCTTTGTGGCAAAGTCAGGAAAATTTGCAAAGGTAATTAATTGCTGGGTAATCTGCGGCCTAGGTCAATAAGGCTGCTGGCCTTTTTTAAAGTGTCCTAGAGCAGCCTTGGTAGACTCTGAGGACTCAGCTTCCGTACAGACAAAATCCCTTTTCTTGGCCGAACAAAGCTGAAGTGAAGCTCCAAACCAAAAGAGCTTTGCTTTTTATGTATAACTGCTGCTTTGGAGTGAAAAATGCCAAACCTCCTAAAAGATGGACAAAGCAAAAGGGATCCCTTTGCTCTTCGCTGGGTGGCTGAACCTTTCAGAAGGTGACCCTCCCCATTTGTGGTCGGTCACGTGGGTGACCCAATTTACGGCCATTACATTACTACCGTTACGTAGGCTCCTTTATGGTCGTAACTTGGGAACTAACTGTACGACCTTTGAAGAAGTGGAGTTAGGAAGGAGGCAGGTGCAAGCAGGCATCTGAACTCCCGGGGCTGTCCCAGTGGATTTCCTGTAAGTCTGCAAGCTTTCTTTATTTCTGGGCTAGCGCCAAGTGCTTTACAGAGTTGGAAGGGACCTTGGAGGTCTTCTAGTCCAACCTCCTGCTCAAGCAGGAGACCCTGTACCATTTCAGCAAATGGTTGTCCGGTGTCTTCTTAAAAACTTCCAGTGTTGGAGCATTCACCGCTTCTGGAGGCAGGTAGTTCCACTGGTTAATTTTTCTCACTGTCAGGAAGTTTCTCCTTAGTTCTAGGTTGCTTCTCTCCTTGACGAGTTTCCATCCATTGCTTCTTGTCCTGCCTTCAGGCGCTTTGGAGAATAGCTTGACTCCCTCTTCTTTGGGCAACCCCTGAGATATTGGAACACTGCTATCATGCCACTCCCCCCCCCAGTCCTCCTTTTCACTCAACTAGACAAATCCAATTCCTGCGATCGTTCTTCGTATGTTTTAGCCTCCAGCCCCCTCGGGAGGCTTCAGTCTCAGGTCAAGGTGGGGTTTCCGCCTTTTAATCCTCTCTCACGTAGAATCGACCTGCTGCTTTGCAGAAGCAAAGGTGGCATCTGAATGGCTTTTCCACAAAGCTGAAGCTTCAAGGAAAGGCTGTCCAGGGAGGCCCTCTTGGCCCCTAAGGCTCAGAGCTGGGAGGCAGGAAGCGATGCCCCCCCCAGGCCAAATGTTGTCGCCTGCAAGTGGACTGGTTCTTTGTCCATCTGAAGGCCTGTTGGAGTGGGAGCTCAGAACCCGATCAAGCTCTCCAGGGCATCCTGGCAGAATTCCTGGCCCTGTGTGCTCAATAAATGAATTTGCATTGGTCGGAGACCAGCCTGCCTTCCACCCTTCTGTCCGGCTCCTGCTAGGAATGCCGGCAGAGCGGGAAGGAGGATGGCAGCCCGGCGGCTGGGTGGCGGCAGGGATAAGCTTTCCCTTCTCTTGGAGATGAGCTGCTGCCAGAGGGAGCTCAGGTGTTTGTTTTTGCCTTCAGCACAACGTCTGCTTCCTAGGCCAGCGCTCTCCGGATGTGGCAACTTTGAGACTTGTGGACTTAAATTCACACTGGCTGGCTGGGGAATTCTGGGAGGCTGAAGTCCACAAGTCTTAAAATTGCCAAATTTGGAAAGCCCTGACCTAGACAAATAGGCCTGCTCAGTCTTCCTTGGGATACAGATTCAATGAATGTCGTCTCATTCTGTGTTACGTTCTAATGTTTGTTTTCTGTGATTCCACCCCCCCTCTTTAAACCAGCTTATGCATGCCGCCCCTGGTGCCCAGCCTGCCATGTGACCCTTCCAGGGCTGTGAAGAACGACGTGAGGTCAGTGCCCTCCTCTGCCCCCAAAACATACTTGGATACCAAAGGAAGTGGAAGAGAGCTCTCCCTCTCAGCCTTGATTTTTTACTTCGACACCACCCATGTTACCTAAATGTCTCTGGGCCGTTCACATAATGCAGCTGTGTTGAGCCGTCAGGAAGACATGCTTTGATGGGGGTGGGGGGGCTCTCCACTCAAGGTTGCTTTGCAGAGCGTCCTTCCCAAACGGGAGGTCCTGAGTGGAAAACTGCCCTGCTTTAAATATTCCGCTGGGAAGTGGCTTCTCTTCTGGTTAATGAAGCGAGTCTGCAGAGGTTCCCACAGTATCTGCCTCTCTTCATTCAGGTCAGCCTGGCAAGGTTCATTTTGCGACCGATTTTGTCCTTTAGGTCAGGGGTCCCCAACCCCCAGTCCGTGGATCAGTACCTGGCCACGGCTTGCCAGCAACCGGCCACACACACAAGCAAAGCCCCATCCGCGGGATGCAGGCAGCACACAAAACCAGGCCTCTTCTGGTCTGGGGAAAAACCTCTCTCCACGGAACCGGTGATCCCTGGGTGCCCAAAAGGTTGGGGGCCTCTGCTTTAGGTTGCTCAGGGCCCCACCAGCTCTGACGTAGGAGAGGACCAGGCTGGGCGTTCTCAGTCTGGGGTCCATTCGCACCCACAAGACACCTGGCCCAGCCCGCCTCGAATTCCGTTGACTCATCTTCCACCAATTTGCTTTGACTGTTAGCAGTTCAGATTCTTGCAGAGAGCTTAAGCTTGGAATAAATCTTTACATTTATTTGAACCGCCTGGATTTCCTGATCTCCTGGCTTGACCCTCTTCATTTCCTTGCCACGGTTGACTTTACTGTCACTCTGTCCCAACTCCGGAGCTCAACTGCCTTTCCTCTCCTTTGCCACTTTGCCAGGTTGGAACCCATCTTGTCTGTGCTGTTGCCAACGTCTTGCCAAGCTCCAGAACCATCTCGCCCCCCTTTAGGGTTCCCAGCTCTTGGATCCAGAGATGGACATGAAGCTTCTGTCCTGGCATTGCCTAAGACTGGAGCTCAGCCTGAAAAAGTAAGCGGTGCAGTGGAAGCGAGGCCTCATGCGCACCCACGCTGGCCGTCGCGTGCTGCTCATTGCTGCACGGGGACCATGTTTGTCTTGTTTAGAGTAAGTTACTGGGGGTGGAAGAAGAGTAAGTGTGTGATGAGGAAACCCTGCTGGAGCTGAAGGGAATGTAGTTGGGGGTTACTCTCAGTGAGCATCAGTATCTCCTCATCTCTCAGCTGCCTCTGAGGGCCACCGGGAGAGCTGGCGTGGGGTTCAGCGTAAGAGTTGGGAAGGCCACCGTGAAGGGAACTGTCCTGTCAGCATCTGGTCCTGGCGTTCTCTCAGCTGAGTCATTCAAGGACTTGAGTGAGGAGAAGCTGAGATCATCCTTCCCATGGACCAGAGGGACAAACAGGGAGAGGTGGTGTAACCGCCGGACTAATGCTGGAAATGTACGTCTCTCTTGTTCCCCAAGGACGAGTCCGAGAACAGGCCAAAGAAAGTCTCTCAGATCCGCATTCGGAAGACGATTCCTAAGCCAGACCCCAACCTCACCCCCATGGGGCTTCCCAGACCAAAGAGGTAGGACCGTTGCCTTCATCTGCCAACTCACTTGGCACCTGTGAAGTCCTAGGAGCTGCCCAGGTTTGGGAAGGATCGGCATATCTAACTAGAGAGGCGGAAAGACAGGTGGTCGGTGGTGCTACTTCTTTGAAAGCAGCCCACAGGTTGAAAAACCCAGGATCAACATAACAGTCAGCCCTTCAAGGTAGACCAGGTGTGAATGCCAAAGTTAGGAGTACTGAAACTTATTACAGGGTTGCAGGGACAGACACACATCTGAAAGCACTCGCCCCATCCCTTGCCTTTATCCCAGTGGAGAATGAGGAAGGTCCAGTCTGAAGACTCGTTCCTGCTTCGGGCCGAGAGCTGCAGCTCTTCCTCAAGGTTCTGCCCACAGCCAGCTACAGTACCGGACAAGAAGCAGGAGAGTGGAGGGAGAGGGTCTGCAGTAGACATCCCTCTTCTCTTCCTGAGCTTCAGTGTAGACACCTTTCCCCCCACCTGCATGCGAGGTATCCCGACAGAAGGCCACGCAGTTTGCGGATGGAGCCAGTCAGGAGGAGCTCTGCGGCAGAGAGAGCGCTAGCCTTGCAGTGTGGCTCCCAGCGCCCCTCTTGTGAGCTCGCAGTGCTTGGGGGGGGGTCCCTCGGACTTGGAAGCTGAGGGGGCAGAACTCTTTTGAGACGAGGCGTTGATCTGCTTGGTCCCGTTTGCAGTTATGATTTCTATGGCTGCCAATCTGAAGCAACGCTGGATGGCTCCCGCTAGTAACACCGAAACCAATAAGTAAAAGAAAAATAAAACAGTGAAGCAATAAAATAATAAAAGTAACATGCCGCTGTTTCTCGCCACCCCAAAAGCAATGTACATAAGCATCCTATAAAAGAATTAAGAAACAGCCTTATTTAATCTTGCTCAGAAGATGTATTGGTGCCCCTAGGATGATCTTTCCCAAGAGAGCCCTGAGTGTAAATGGCCTGGCCAGAGGGCTGAGGGCGCCTTGGGGCAGGCAGCTGTTCTGGGCTCCCCCGAGGCGGGTTCTCTTTGGGAAAGAGCCCCAGAAGTACCAAGGGGCCAAGCTGTACGAGTAGCCGACTGCATCTCACATTGGATCTAGACCCCTGCAACACCCAGCTGTCATTTAGCTGAACCAAGTCAGCAAATGGGCACCATCTTCCGTGCCAGCTGTAGCTGGAGGACACTCAAACAGCAAGTGGTAGTGGTGTATCCGGGAGATGACAAGGGCGTGAGTGACCATCCTCGGTGCCTCCTGGTGATTGCCCCAGGGCTAGCTGAAGGCGTTCTTGCCCCAGCTGTCCCCTTCCATTAACGGGAGTTGTTGGTCCAAGGGATCCTGTGGTTGTAGGCCGGTATGATGACGCTGCTAACATCTGCAGCAATTTGAAGCCTTTGCCGGTGGAACGAAGACTCCCAGCCTGAGTTGTCTTGCTTCACCCAATCATGATAAAGTAACTTTGGTACACAGTTAATAGTCTTCTCTGACTGAAAAATGGTAACTGCTGTTGGAATGTGATGTTATTAATTAAGAAGATGTGTTGATAGTGAGTTGCTGCCTCCTTTTGCCTTCCAGGTTAAAGAAGACTGAATTCAGCTTGGAGGAAATATATACCAATCAGAATTACAAATCTCCCCCGGCAACCAGGTTGGTGAGAGACAACATAGCATTGGAATGGAGGATTCTGTGATTTGCAGGGAAAAATGTTTTGGGAAACCTCCTTAAATGGATCCGCTTTCTAAATCTGATGCATGGTTGCAAAGGGTTTACACATCAGTTTGTTTCGTGGCTTGAAAAAACATACTACTGCTAAGCTTGTAAGCCGCCCTGAGTCTTCGGAGAAGGGCGGGATATAAATGGAATTAAAATAAAATAAATAAAAAAATAAAATAAATAATCTGCCTTTGAGTCCAGTTGCTGATTGTGTGGAAGGGCTTTGGGTCCCTTCTCAGATTATAATGAGGATGCCCTAAGTTCACTCCTTTTGGGTTTTTTTTCTTCAGGTGCCTGGAAACCATTTTTGAAGAGCCAAAAGAGAAAAATGGGTCTTTAATCTCTATCAGCCAGCAGAAGAGAAAACGGATTTTGGAGTTCCAGGACTTCACCGTTCCCCGGAAGAGGAGGGCTCGCAGCAGAGTCCGAGTGATGGGGGGCTACACTCGGGCGCAGAAGGCAGCCACGGAAGGAAGAGAACTCGACATCCTTCTCATTCAGAAACTGACCGACCTTGAGACGTTCTTTGCCAAGGAGGAGACAAAGGAACAAGCTTCATTGTGTAGTTGAGTTTGGGTTGATCTGCCGGAAGAGCTTGTGGCGTTTCGATGATCTGGTGCGCCTGGAAAGGGAATCTTGTTTTCCCAAGGTTGGACCAACCTACCTGACTGAACCAGATAGTGATATTTTCCTACATGTTGGAGGAGGAAAATTAATTTCTGTTAACCTTATGAAACAGCCCTGTCTTTAGCCTCCATTATCACTAAGAATTACCAACTCTGGGTTTTTTGAAAAAAGATTTGGCTAAAAGTGTAGGGCAGAACAAAGGCTACAGCACCTTCAGAGACGTTAGGATTGTAAAGACTTCCCAAAGTTAGCCATGGATTTGCCTCTGCTGCTCTTCTTGAACCCTAGTAATGTGGCAGCTGGGACGAAGGATTTTTGTTGGGGGGGGTGTTTTGTTTTGTTTGTTTTTAGCAAGTCTCCTTAGTTTGCATCGTTGGGCAGCAGGACCCACGATGTCCATCAGCAAGCATGTTTTGCAAAAAGAAGAGAAACTGGCATCCAAATTGTGTTCTGCGGCAGACATAGCTAGTTGTGGCACTTTGTTTCACTGTATGAGGACCCAGTGCAGAGGTTCACTTCCAGTTCCTGCACCAGGAGATGCAGGATCCCTAGGAAGTGGCTTTATCGCCATCTGTTCTGCAGGCTTCCTCTCTGGGTGATTTCTTGGAATTGGGGCCAGCAAATTTGTTGTGGGAGATTTTAATTGTGATGGGATGCCAGAATGCCAATGAGACCTCAACAGTCCTCCGTTTTTTGTGTGTTTTCCTTCTACTACCTGGATTGTTGCTAAGCACCTCTCGATAATTCCCGTTTCCTGATTGTGACTTGTTTGGGGCCTGCATGGAGTGGTCTGTACAAATGCAACAAGAAGCTGGTTGGGAGCGCGAGTAGCAGCGTGTTACTGGATCCTGGTAGAAGTAGCAGCTGTGCAAAGCCACACAGAGGAAATTTTAGACTTGTACTTTTCCTTAGGGGTGCTTGGGAAACTTAAATATTTATCTTAGATGAAAACTTTACATGATGATCCACAGCTGTTCGCTGTCTATAGTGCCTGTAATTTGGGCCAGATTTAATGGCTGAATCATTCAAAGGGTTTGCCTTTTGCTTCCTCTCATCTAAAATTTGCACTTTTGGTACCCTAAGGCTCATGTGGACACTTCCTATTACCTCTGGAGGGGACTCTGGGGGCAAATGACGGTATGCCAGACAGGGATGAAAATAGTGGCCTGTTCCTTGACCTCGCTTTCCATACCTGAACAGGCAAAATCGGCCTGGTAGATGACAAGAGGGCCTTAAAACCGGGGTAGTAGAGGGGCCCAGCCACACGTGTGCCTGGCAGTAGAAATGTAGTGTTTCTGCTCCATATTGTTTTCCCACTGGGAAAAAGAGAATGGGAATACTTTTTAATAGTTGAGACCCAGAGCTGGTTTCCTGTGTGACTGTGACATTATGTGTTTGCTGCTGCATGCAAATTGTTGACACCGGAGATTCTCCCTTCGTACTTTGGATCATTGTAGAAGGTCCCCGATTGTCTGTAATCTCCACGTTTTGGGTGAGCTGAGTCAAATCATTTACTGGAAGTATCCTTTTTTCCCATCGTGGGATTTGACGACATGACACGCCAGTACAGATGCCGATGTGGAAATTCTGGTTCCGAGGTGGGGCTGCTGCTCTGACTCGGCAGGTGGGCAGGCGACTACGTGGCACTCCTCTTCTGGCGACCTTAAAATGGCAGTTGGCGTGCCTCGTCTGTTTCCTCGGTGCTTCGTGTCTGAAGTTACATTGGTGTGAATGCAAGGATCCCCAGCGTGGTTTTGCTGCTGCAGCTGTCCTGAAGAACAGGGGTCTCCAACCGTGGTGACTTTAAGCCTGTGGACTTCAACTCCCAGCATAGCTGGCTGAGGAATTCTGGGAGCTGAAGTCTTAACGTCACCAAGGTTGGAGACCCCAGCAGAAGAAAACACAGCCACTGAAGTGACCAGTGGGCTCTGGGGTCCACCAAGGCTGCCTCAAGGAAGCTGCAGGGGGGCTGCTGCTGAAGGGCCCTCGGAGCAGGCCTGCCAGAGGCCACCACTGCCGCCTTCAAGCAGCCCCCTCCCCGGGCAGGGACCAAATGCTTACCTGACTTTCAGTACAATCATGAAAAAGCTTCTACTAAGAGCACTTGACAGAAATCTCTTCTCAGGAAAATGCGGAGGCAACCAAGGATGTGATTTTTGGAGGGAGGGGGGAGTAGACTGATATTTGCTAAAATCTAATTTGGGGAGGGCTGTGCCTCTCGGAGAAATCCAGTCAGGGTGCGGGGGTCCAGTCTTGGTGCAGGTGTCCTCATGGGGCCAAGGTCAGACCCATCATGGGAGCAGCTGGAAAGGAAGACCGCTTGGTTAGCCTTCTCGTAATCCAAACCAAATGGGAATTTGCACACTTCTGTACTGGTGGCTGTTCTGTGCCATTATCACATGGTTTTTGTTTATTCCTGTAATCTCTTTGAGTTTCAAATTCACTTTTTCTAGTGTTTAAATTATGGAAATAAAAAATTTAAATAAAGAAGTGCTGATGGTTTTTTTTACAAGTTACCTTTATTAAACATTTCAAAAATATACAAAGTGAAAAGGACAAATGTAAAAAAATAGATAAACTGTGTCTTTGTTCCAATTGTTTTAATATAAGCAAAACTGTTAAGTACGCTAAACTGTGAGTGTAATCCTGTACACTGTTATGAAGTCTGAAGCCTCAAATTAACTTTAGTGGACATGCAAACGATGTTTCTGTTGATACTGCATAAGTGGCAATGTCCCTTGTAGAGCAGTGGTCCCCAACCCCCGGTCCGTGGACCAGTACCGAGCCGCGGCATGCCAGCAACCGGCCAGAAACAAGCAAAGCCCCATCCACAAGATGCAGGCAGCACACAAAACCAGGCCCACTCCGGTCCACGCAAAAACCTCTCTCCACAGAACCAGTGATCCCTGGGTGCCCAAAAGGTTGGGGGCCTCTGCAGTAGAGGATATCCATGGCTCTGCTGCCGACATTCCTGACTTTCTGGGAATAGATCCTGCTTAGTGCGTGAATACTTCCCTCACCTCTGTGTATTTGTCAATTGCAGTTTCTCGGTTCCCCTTCGTTTGGAAAGATGTTTCTTTGGGGATTTGTGGCTCACAGCCTTAATTCCACCTCTGAATGTTACAGGAGTAATGGTGGCCGTGTCGCTTAGCAAGAGCACCTTCATGAGCACTGCTACCACCTTGATAGTTCTCCTTGTTGTAAAGTACAGGTACCATTTCTGCAAACTTTTATTATGGAACCCTTTAGCTCATGTAAGTTACCACAGAAATCTCATCCCTCTGATGTTCCAGGAACACTTTAGACCACGTGTACTCTAATCTGAAACAGGCATACAGAGCATTCCCTCTCCCCCACCTGGGTACATCCAACCATCTTTCACTCCTGTTGTGCCCAAAGTATGTCCCTCAGGAAAAGAACTCAGGCAGTCACAAAAAAGGTCAAAACCTGGCTAGTGGGTGCTCTCAGTCAGTTGCAGGACTGCTTTGAAACCACTGACGAGTGTATTTATTTATTTATTTATTTTATTTATTAATTTAATTTATATACCGCCCTTCTCTCAAGAGACTCAGGGCGGTGAACAGGGCAATACATAAAAATTAGATACAAAAGTTAAAATTAGATTATTAAAACATAATTAAACAATGCCCAGAGATAATACAAATTTAAAATTGAAGTCGTTAATAAAAATCCCACCCCGTCCCATCAGGCCAGGCCAGCTTGTTTAAAGAGATAGGTTTTAAGGTCGCACCGGAAGGAACGGAGATCGGGCGCCATCCGGAGCTCAACCGGAAGATGGTTCCATAAATCCGGTGCACCCACAGAGAACGCTCTCCCCCTGGGGGCCACCAGTCGGCATTCTTTGACCGGCGGCACCCTGAGGAGGCCCTCTCTGTGGGAGCGTACTGGGCGGAGGGAAGTTGACGCCGGCTGCAGGTGCAGGTATTTGAAGATCAAGACCTGAATGTATACATGGATGCCGTACTCTTATATTAAAACATGCACTGACAGTGTAACAACAGAAAAGTGCATTAGAGTTTATGGGAATTGCAAACCCTGGATGACTGCAGAGGTACGAACACTCCTGAGAGCCCGGGATTCTGCCTTTAAGGCAGGGGACAGGGACACAGAGAAGCCAGGGCAAACCTCAGAAGAAGCATTAGGATGGCGAAAGAGCAATATAAACACAAGGTGGAGAATCACCTAGCAGACAACAATCCGAGGCAAGTGTGGCAGGGACTGCAGCACTTAACCAACCATAAGGGTAGTACGAGGAGCACGGTTAACACCGATGCCTCGTTGGCAGAGGAGCTGAATATCTTCTTCGCTCGCTACGAGATGAAAAGACCAGACCCCGTAGCCTCTGCTGGCCGGCAGAGGTAGGAGATATAGGAGTAGGTAGCCAGCCGTACCAACAGGCTGAAGAACAGCTTTTATCCATGGGCTGTTAGGCTTTTGAACGGGAAATAATTTTATAAACTTTATGCATGATTGACTTGCGAGGCCGGTGCGTTGTGCAATTAGCTCACATGGTGTAATAAGACGGAGGGTTTGTTGTCACTGTGAGTTGGGGGTGGGGGCACGAAGGGAGGCTCAGTCAATCTCAATGTATACATGGTTGTACTTTGACAATAAAGGTTCATTCAGGAACCTCTCGGCCAAATCCTTGGCTGTGCAGTGCTCTGGAGATAGCCTTGCTTATTTAGCTGAGCTATCACGCCAGGTGCAGAGGCCAGAAAAGGCTGGGAGCAGATCTGGATCTTTGGAGAGTTCTTTTTTCAGGTGAAGGGGGACAGCGCTATAAAATACCCTGTGCAATTACGGCAATGTTACATGATCTTCACTGATCTCAGGAAGGGAAACCTCCAAGAAACCCCACTGTTACCAAGTGGCCTAGGAAAAGCCCACACGGTTGCTGAGCAGATGTCGCGGCCATAAAGCTGCTAGTAACCTGGGGATGCGCATCACTGAGGCAGGCGCTTTTGTGTTTAGAGCAGCTGGGCAACAAACAGCTTTAGAGTCCTTGGAGTAAACTTCGGAAGTTGCTTGGGTCAAGAGAAGAATTAGGGGGAGGGTCCCGGCTCTTACATCCTGCTAAAGCCAGAGAAACAAAATTTCTTTGGTTCCAAGATGGCTGCTTCTTGTCAGGGACTGGGGAAATTGGAGCTGTGACATTGTCTCAACCAACTTCCTTTCAGTTCAGACAGAACTTTGACTCATTGAAGGTGGACCGATCAATTCTGAATGGAGAAGGAATGGGAAGCAACCAAACCAAACGAGCTTCTCTCTGTCCTGATGGAAGGCAGAGAACAGACAGGGTAGAGCTGACAAGGTGGCAGGTGCAGCCCAAACCTGGCTGGGACTTGCCTGCGCATCCTGGAGATGGGAGGGAGGGGGCAGTGAGAGTGAATCCATTGCACGGATGCCTTCCGTTGGCTAACATACCAGTAGGATACATTCAAAAATGGATTTTCCAAAAGCTGCTGGTGGATGAGAAAATGGGAAAATTGCCATAGAGCAGAATCATTATGGGGGGGAACTTTGGTGACAGTAAAAGCTTGAATAACTGTCTCCCCCTTTCTTTAGCTGACAGAGTTGGAGGAAGCATCTCTGGATAACCTCAAGGCTGTGTGGAAGAGGTGCAAGTATCCAGTTTGCAAAAGTCTAGGATTCCTGAAAACCAAGAATAGCAGTATTCAATGTCTCCAAGGGAAATGTGCCCACCGTGGCATCCAAGAGGGCCCTTAAACTTACACAAGGGCAGAATTCGGGTCCCCCACAACAATGATTAAGTACGCACTAGATTAAGCAGAGAAATACATCTGTGCATCATTTAAATTTATCTCAAAATCTCAGCTACTTGAAAAAGCATTTTATCAGAGTGCAGAATTCAATTCGGTGTTTCACCTTGCATCTAATTTCAATGCAATCTCAGCACTTTAATTCAGGACCTCAGATCCTTCTCCGGCATGGGATGGAAGAGGGCAGGGCGCTGTGGTTCTGCTGAGGCTGTGGGACACAGGGGCTCTCGCTGAGTTACGTGTGGTAGGAGCTGCAGCCTCAAAAAGTGGGTCAGGAAAAAGGTTCTTTTTCCTATTGCCTCCCACAGTAGTGCCCTTTAAAAAAATATTCAACCTTGCCAGGTATTAACTAGGAGCTGTTAGGGACAGAACTGTTGATTTCCAATTTTTTTTCCTGTCCTCAGAAGTTTCACCTTCATCACTGGCTCCAATTCTACTTAATGTAGGAATTCAAAGATCCTGTCAACCTGCTTTTTACTGATAAAGGAAAATACTTGTAGTTGAGGGCTGCACTGTGAGTTCCTTGGTGCTCTCTGAGCTTGGTTGTTTTCTTGCAGATGCTTCGTTACCCAAACTAAATACACACATCAGTACTAGCATCTAGGACCCCTCAAGCTGTGTTTTTTTTTAAATAAAGCCACTCTAGGGCTTAAAGTATAAAGTAAATGTTTTTTGTTTCTATTCTTATATAGCTTCCTTAAATAGCCTAAGTAAATAAACATTAGAATTTTGTTTTGGGGTGACTTTAGTTTCTTCTCTGGATAGAATAAATCAGAGCTGGCTGAGGAATTCTGGGAGCTGAAGTGTACAAATCTTAAAGTTGCCAAGTTTGGAGACCCTGGAATAGATGAATGATTTTGTTAGATGTTTTGTGCCAGCCATGGCAGTTCCCCAAAAAGGTCATCAGATGGGAGCAAAGAGGCTTCTTTGCTCCCACTGGTGGGTCAGGGGTCCCCGGCCCCTGCAGCCCCATTGGCAAGAGAGTTTTATGGAAAGGGAGGGGCCGAGACCCCACATAAATACCTCTGCTCAGGGGCTGCTCTCTCTCTGATCTCTTTGTTCTCTCTTCTGCTTGCTTGCTCGCCTATCTATGAGCTCAACCCAGGCATGGATGCCTCCATGCCAGGGAATTCTTTCTATTTACTTTATCGTTAAATAAAGCTTTGAATGATTGCATTCCTGCGTGATGCCTTTTACTTGGAAGCACCTTAACGAAACATCGACCTCGTGAGACCATCTCACAAATTTGATTCTAGAAATCTTCGGTGTCTTTCAATGCATCAACAATACCCAGGCAAGAGAGAAAAGGGAAGTTTGAGCTGAGGGCCCGGCCTGGCATCCGTCTCCTTCACAAGGACAGCTTACCTGCAGAGGCGCAACTGAAGGCGGATTGGGCAAGCTGAAAGAAAGACTGCCCAAGGATTGACTTGAAGTCCAACTGGCCTGTGAAGACGAGGCCTTGAGTAGCGTCCTTAAAGAGCAGGTCACTTCCTCCATATCTCAGCGACTCAAAGAGCTGAAAATGGCTGTTCTTGATTGATTCCTGAAAGGAAAGAGGCCAAACTGAAGAGCTGCCAGCAAAGCCTGTTGATGGGGGGAGGAGAGGAGGCGAACAGGCCGATTGCAGGTGGTGGCTGTCACAGCTGTCATTCTGCTGCTTGCTTCGCGTTGCCTCTTTTGCCAGCCTGACATCGGCAATGACGGGAGGGGGAGAGATTGGAGGGGGGGGCTGGGCACAAGGTCAGCAAAAGGAATGTGGAGATGGGCAAGGCGGGAAGGCAGGGTCTGTTTCCAAAACAACCAGAGAACTTTCCATTGGACCTTGACCGACAGCAGGGGGAGATGGCCAGGGAACAAGGGGACGTTCATTGCATCGTTTTTGGGCCAAGCCGACAGATTCTGCCCTGAAAAAAGTGAATTATGGTCTGTCTTCAAGGCTACGAGGGCAGCGTCATCCCACAGTCCCACGATTGCAATTTGGGCCACTGGTCGCCAACTTGCATTTACAGTATGGTTGCAGCCCCTGCAGTCACACAGCTGCAATCTGTGACCTTCCCAGCCAGCTTCCAACCAGCAACAGGAGAAGCCCGAGTCATTCAATGACCATGTACTCACTTAATGGCAACATGATCTGCTTAATGGTGATTCACTTAATGACTGAGATAAAAATCAGGTCCTGCCATGTGGTGACTCGCTTAACAACCATTAATGCCTAATATCTGGAATTCCAGTCCCAACTGTGGTCATAGGTTGAGGACTTAGCTGTAAGACCCAACTATTTTCCTTTGCAGTTCAGGTGCCCAGTTAGAGTCCTTCAAAATGTTTATTAAAACATCCATAAGACCAAACATTCGCTCTGCTTGGAAATGCATGTGGGGACAATGAAAAGAAGCCTCTGGCTAACACAACTGGAGTGCCAAGTAGCGCTACCTCCTGCCTCTCTCCAGGTGCCGTCCCTGGAGAAGAGCCTCCGGAGAAGGACAACTCAACCCTGGTCGGGAGAGAAGGGCTGAGACAAGAAAGCCTGCAGGCACCGGCTCAGCCCACATTGAAACCTCCAACACATTGGAAGCGGACTTTCTGGCTTCCCTCCATTCTGTCGCTGCAGCCAAGAAGGGACCCCAAAGATGGCTGCTTCTGCCCCCTTCAGAGGATGCACTTTAGAATAGAACAGAACAGAGCTGGAAGGGGCCTTGGAGGTCTTCTAGTCCAACCTCCTGCTCAAGCAGGTGAACCTACACCATTCCAGACAAGTGACTGTCCAGTCTCCTCTTAAAAACCTCCAGTGATGGAGCGCCCCCGATTTCTGAAAGCAAGCTGTTCCACTGGTTAATTGTCCTCACCGTCAGGAAGTTTTTCCTTAATTCCAGGTTGCTTCTCTCTTTGGTCAGTTTCCAACCATTGTTTCTTGTTCTACGCTCTGGTGCTCTGGAGAACAGTTTGACGCCCACTTGATGGAAATAAAAGTGCAGTAAGGCGAACAGACCTGCCTGCAGACATTGTCCCCTATGTCCAGCTTCCTGTTCTGACAAATAATAATCCTGGCGTGCCTTCAGACAGCTGTCAAGCTTACCTGGGACTTTGCCAGGAAGTCATGGACCTTAGTGACAGTAACTGGCCGGGTCACCACAACACTGGGAGGAACAGAGCCCAGGTTGCAGGTCCTCCAGGCCGTTATGGCGGCTCGGCTCCCGTCTGGGCAAAGGAGTTCAAAATCCCTGGGAGTGTAGCCGGTGGCCCATCCTGAGCTATTCAGGTCTGCAAGGAACAAAGTAACCGGCTTGAACTATTTACAATCACAACGTTTTCTCCAAATCTCACCAAATAAGGATATGATCATTGCTGATTTTCTGAGCACTGAACTTGAAGTGCCGAGGACAGAAAGGGGTCCTAGCCCAAAACCAACGGAGGTGTGAAAAAAAAGCAGAAATGGTGAATCCAGGGGGACCCTCAAGCTGCACACCAGCTCCATGGAGGGTAATGCCATCCGGAGTCAAAGGCAGATTCTCTCTGGACTCCGTCAGCTTCTGAGTCGGCAGCTGCTCTTGGCAGGATTCATTCTAAGCCGAGGTCTCCCCATCTAGCTGGATATTTGCTGGCTTTGTGCTTGTTGATTTGCAAGTGCTGCTGGGACCATCCCTGGCGTTGCTACTGGCTATAGGTCCAGGAGCCCCACAGTAAAAGCCCAGCCCCTGATCTCTTACTAGGGCTCTCCCCTACTGGGTTCTAATTGGCTCTTTGGGAAAGGTGAGATGGGAGAAGACAGGTTGTAGTTTCTCCTCTGCCTCAATTCTTCCAGTTGGGCATCTATAATGAACAGTGTTGATGGAGCTGGTTGGGGAATTCTGGGAGTTGAAGTTCACAAGTCCTAAAGTTGCCAAGGTTTGACAATAACATCTGGAGGAAATTTAACCTAAAAATTATCATATGGCAATTTACCAAAGTCTGAAAAGATAATACGAAATATCTTACAGTCAATGTTCTGAAGTAGATTATGATGTTCCACGAGAGCCACATCACCCAAGCTTCTCCCAGCGGGATCACCCAAGAGGCATCTGGAAGATAAAGAAAGAGTGAACCCCAGCAGCAAAAGGGACTGAATGGATTTCATTGTAGCTTTTAGCCAATTAAAAAGAATTTAGTCTGAAACTCCTGCCTTCCAGTCCAGCCTTATATCGAGATTCTTGTGAGCGAGATTTGACTTCAGTCCTTTGAAGCTGCTGGAACCCTGCAAGCCGGAGCCTGTGGCTTCGCTTTGCGGAGGTTTAAGAGTTAAAGGGGCTTTAACGGAATGGAAAAGACAAGGGGAGGAGTGGGTGATAGACTTAGGAAAAATAAAAAATATTAGCCAAAAGAAACCAAACTCCTGAAATAAAGAAATAACAGGATATACCACTGCAGGCAGTCCTCAACTGAGCCCAAAATCTTTGTTGTTAAGCAAGATATTTATTAAGTGAATTTTGCCCCATTTTACGACCTTTCTTTCTACAGTTTTTTAAGTTAGTAACATGGTTGTTAAGCGAATCTGGCTTTGCCATTGGCTCTGCTTGTTAGAAGATCGCAAAGGGAGATCACATGACCCTCCCCCGGATGCTGCGACCGTCATAAATGTGAAAGATGATCATAAGTCACTTTTTTCAATGCTGTTGTAACTTTGAATGGTCACTAAATGAACTGTTGTTCATCCAACTGTTGTTGGATCTTGAGGTCTTCTCACTCCAAGCTTGCTCTCCAGCGGAAGATCCTACATCATTTCTGTGAGATGAAACTCACGAGAGATCGATGGATCGTTAAGGTGCTTCCAAGTAAAAGAGGCAGGATGCAGAGATGCAATCATTATGAAGCTTTATTCATCGTTAGATTATGTAGAAAGAGCTATATGGCATGGAGGCATCCATGCTTGTATGATAGAGAGAGAATGCATGCAAGAGAGAAAAAAAAGAACGAACAAAGAGCAGCCCCTGAGCAGAGGTATTTATGGGGGGTCTCAGCCCCTCCCTAACCATAAAACACTCTCGCCAATGGGGCTGCAGGGGCCGGGGACCCCTGACCCACCAGTGGGAGCAAAGAAGCCTCTTTGCTCCCATCTGATGACCTATTTGGGGAACTGCCATAGCTGGCACAAAAACATCTAACAATTCCCCTTCTTGCCAGCCAATGACAGGGACCAGTGAATGTGTGTGAGGGGGCGAGCAGGTGTCATAGACATGCATATACACATTCAGAAGACCAAACACAAACGCTTACACAGAAGGTTGTGCCGGTCAATGGGAACAGGTTTGGTGAATAGATCAGCTATCTGGTCAGTTGTGTTACAATGCTCAACACGTATAAAACCCTCTTTGGCAAGCTGCCTGACATTTTTATAGCGTATGTCTATGTGGTGGGATCTAGAGCCCACAGCATACGCCCCCGAGATTGCAATTGCGGCTGTGTTATCCTCTTGAATTTGGATGAGCAGAGGAGGAGATGCCCAGATGCTCGTTATCAGATCATTGAACCAAATCAAATCATTGGCCGTGTCTGACAGGCTGGCATATTCAGCCTCGGCCGTGGAGCAAGAAACAAATTTTTGCTGCCTAACATGCCAATGGACAGGGCAGCCATTTAGCAATATGAGGAAACCAGAGGTGCTCCGTCTACTTTTGGTGTCGCCAGCCCAGTCTGCGTCTGAGTAAGCGGAGAGCTGGGCCGTCTTCCCCTTCTCTGGTTCCAGCACAAGGAGAGCATCGGTCGTGCCCCTGAGGTACCTAAGTACCCTCTTAACAGCAGTCCAGTGGAATTCCTTTGGGTGTTCCACATGCCTGGACAATAGATTCACAGCTAAAGCTATGTCAGGCCTGCTCCAATTGCTGATATATAGCAAGGAGCCAATCACAGATCTGTAAAGCGTATTATCTGTGAACTCAGGACCGTCCTTGTGAGTGTGATTGTAGTAGTCACTTTGCATCGGGCTATGCGCTGGGTTAGATTCTGCCATTTTGCATTTGGCCAATAACTCCTCTATCTTTTCTTTCTGAGATAGAGCGAACCCCCCTTAGTGGCCAAGATGTGCACACCCAAGTACTTGTCAACCCGCCCCAAAGATTTCAGGGTAAACTTTTCTTCCAGGGCCTTGGCAAATTCATCACACCCTTCCTTGTCAGGCCCTACATATAGTAGGTCGTCCACATAAACTAACACCCGTTCTGTGGTACCCTTGGAGTTGCGTGTGAAAACACATTCATCTGCATGGGATGCAGTGAAACCAACTCGTTCTAAACTTTTTCTAAGGCAGTCATACCATAGTTTCCCCGACTGCTTGAGGCCATATAGCCCTTTGTGGAGCAACCATGTATTTCCCCCTTCTTGCTGGTAGCCAGGAGGGGCCCTCACGTAGATCTGCCGGTCCAAGTTGGCGTGGAGGTAAGCCGTCTGGATGTCGAATTGGAAGACTTCCTCCCCTAGAGCGGCTGCAGTCATGAGGGCGGTCTTGACGCTCTCTGCCCAGACAGTTGGAGAGTAGGTCTCCCCATAGTCCTCCATGTAGCGTTGGGTGAATCCCTGAGCTACCAAACGGGCCTTATACAGGTAGAGGCCATTGGCAAGTGGTTTTGCCTTGTAAACCCACCTTGTGCCAATGACTTTCCTCTCCCTTGGAGGTTGCTGGGGGGTGAAGACCTTGAGTTGTTTCAGGCTCTGCATTTCCTTCTCCATCGCAAGCTGCCATTTCTCCTGTTCTTCGATGGGCAGCTCCTGGATGTCAGAGAAGGATTTTGGGGTGTCACTGGGGAACTGGACGGCTCATCCTCCCCATCTGAACCAGGTGGGATGACATCTTCGTCTTGTTCCACACTTTCGTCGGTGGCAGGGTATGTGGACGTCTCAGGTGATGTCGTAGTCGGTGTGCCCTTGCTGGGACGGTTGATATATGGGCTCAGATCATTGGAGTGAATCTGGGCCCAATTGGAGTCCTCTTCGAAGGAGGCAGATTGGGAAGTCACAATCCTGCCCCCTTCTCCCAGGAAATGGTAGGCCTTGGAGCCAGGAGCGTAGCCCAAGAGCCTCAGTCTCTGGGAGACAGATCTCCCCTTCTTCCGCAGCTGCTTGGGGATGTGGACCCATGCGTAGGACCCAAACACACGTAAATGTCCCAGATTTGGTTTCCTACCGTGAACTAGGAAATATGGGGTCTGGTTCACAACACTGCTCCAGGTGCGGTTTAAGGTGTAATTGGCGTATTTCACCGCCTCTGCCCAGTATGATTCTGCGACCCCAGCGTCTACAATCAGACTACACATCATAGTTTGTAGGATTCCATTTCTTTTCTCTGCCACGCCATTTTGAGCTGGAGTGAAAGGCGCGGTAAGAAAATGGCGGATGCCCTTACGCCTTACCCAGTCCTGGAATTTTCGGGACATGAACTCAGCCCCGCGGTCGCTCTGCAGTTGTGCGATCCTGGTCTTATACTGGGTCTCTACAAAGTTGTCGAGTGATTTTATGGCGTCATAGGCTTCGGATTTTTCTTTGAGGATATACACGTGGCCGTACCGTGAAAAATCATCAACGGCAGTGAAAAAATAATGACTTTTCCCCAGGGATGGTGTGAAAGGCCCAACCAAATCAACATGTACTAGTTGGTACGGGTATTGGGCTTTACACAGTGAAACCTTAGGGATGGGTGCAGCCTTCCTCTTTGACCTCTTACAGATAGCACAGTCCAGGAACACCTCACAATCTTTGAGCTGGACTCCCTCAGCAAACTCTCCCATCTTTTTAACCACAGGGAAGCTCGTATGACCTAATCTTCGGTGTAAGAGATGGGCACACTTATCGTGGAGTGGCTTCCCCACTGACACCCTCTTGGCATTGGTTGCCTTGAGCAGTGCTTCAGGTGACAGCTGAGGTTCGGATTTCTTATCCACACCGCCTTTGGAAATCCCTGGGGCTGGCTGAGGCGGCTTTCTATCATTCCGTGCGCAGGCCCCTTCTGAAGTGGTTGGGTTCTCAGGGGAGAAGTATGGCAAACCATTTATGATGGCAATACTTCCAATGACCCTCTGGTTTCGGGTGACATGTCCTCCCCCTTTGCGAAATAAAACTTCCACCCCGTCATCGTCACATAATTTGATAATGCTTAATAGGTTGTTGGCAATGGAGGGAGCATGCAATACCCTTTCAACTTTTCCCAGCCCGGGTACAGAAACAGTGCCCTCCCCAACAACCAAAGCTTTATCTCCATTGGCCACCTTGACAGATGAGTTAATTTTCTTTAACCTTTTAAAACCTTGTTTCATGTTGGTAATATGAGATGAAGCTCCAGAGTCCAGTAACCATAAGTCAGTGGGGCTATCAGCCTTTGTGGTGGGGGTGAGAGTACAAGTAGACACAAAATTGCCTTTGGCAGTACTTTTGCCCCCGCCACGCCCTCTTCCTTGTCCCTTGCCCCTTCCTTGATTGGGGCCACGCTTGGGGCCTTGTTGATAATGGGGGCAGTCCTTCTTGAGGTGCCCCTCAGAGCCACAGATGAAACACTTGAGTAGAGCATTAACCTGCTCTGAGTTGCGGTGTCGTCTGCTGGCTGGCTGGGTGGTGACTCTGGTGTATTCTCCTGCATCTCTTCGTCTCCTATCTTCCTCAATGAGTCTGCCTTCGAGGTAGGACAGAATCATGGCTTCATTCCTGGCCCCCTCCAGTGAAATAATAAAATTGCTCCAATTTTTATCCAGGGAAGCCAGAACGACAGCGACCATGTTCTCCTCAGGTACACGGTAGTTTCTGGACATCAGTTCTGCCCTGAGCGAGTTTAATTTTCCGAGATGTTCTGCCATGCTGGCCCCAAACCTGAGTCTTGTGTTGTAAAACTCAGTTGTGAGTCTGGTGAGGGAACCAATGCTGTTGCTGTTGAATAAATTGTATAATAACCGCCAAACTGCGCCAGCTGTGAGCCCATCTGGAATGCTAGGGAACAAGTTGTCATCCAGTGAGCTCAACAGAGTGGTGTAAGCTTGTCTATGACGCCACTCTTCTCGGGATCCCCACGGGAGAGGTGGGGGATTCAGAACCATCTCAAGAGTCCCATCCTTTAATAGACATACCTGCACATTTCTATTCCAACTGTGGTAGTTCTCCCCCCCAAGTTTGAGTTTTTCAAAGTCATGTGGTAGGGGAGACGCAGGTACAAATGAATTCTTGTTTGTTCTATCTTGGGTTGCAAACATCTGAGAGCTTTCCATTGAGATGAAAGGTAAAGGGACCCCTCTAGTGGTCGTTGGTGGTATTTTTCTCTGATTTTCGGATGGTCCCGTCTGGGCATGCCCGGAAATCATGTGATCCGGGGGTGGGAGTTGCCCAAGATTGCCAGCCGGCATTTGGGTTTGAAATAAAAGCTCTGGAGATTCTTCCTGGAGCCCCCCCGGCACTGGATTGCAAGATGGGGCAGGGATGCCCCAGAGATGCTGTGGATTGCCTTGAGAAGCCCATCGCTGGTCCTGAAGACCTTGGGGATGGCTAAAGCTGATGCTGGAGGAGGGGGCCAACCCCCCCCGAAGGCCATCTGGTAAGGAGAGTGTCTGGGCGGCGGCGAAAGGAAAGTTGGGGGCCCCGGGGAGAGGGTCGGGGGCCTTGGAGGGTAACGAGGGAGGCTGGCTACCCCCGATGTTGGAGCTGCTGTCTTTTTGGCTTCCAGGGCCGCAACCAGGACCTGGATGGCTGCTTCAAGCCCTGCTGTATCAGCCTCGGCTGGACAGGCTTTACTGCCATCATAGGTCTTGAGGCTTTCTGGTGGGGAGGACCCAGGGGTTTGCATGTTGCTACGGCTGGATGCCACCGATTGCTGGGCCTCCAGGCTTAGTTGATGCCTATCTTTATTAGAACATGTGGGTGTTCTGGGGGCCGCCATCTTGTTTCTGGTATCGGGCCATGTGGTCTTCCTGGGGGCCGCCATCTTGCTTCCGGTTGCATCAGGAAGCTGTAGGTCACAGTTTGGCGGGAAATTTCGCGCCGAAAGCTCTGGGGTCCCGGGGTCACTCAGGGTGGAGGGCGCCATGTTGGGGGGCCTCGTGAGTGGAGGACTTACCCGGCGTCCAGAGTCCCTCTGCGCTGGTGTCCCTCGTGGAGAGGCTTGTGGTGTCTTTTGTACTGCAAGGAATTTTAGGAGCAGCTCCTTGCATTCCTGTGTAGTCATTTGGTCCACGCGGTGCCTGTGTTGGGCCCGGACCGCTTCTGCTGCATCTGGACAGTCTTGGGCGGACTGTACGCCTTCCATGCTTCCCTCTGTGGCGTGCAGTCGTAGGGAGGCTTGTAAAGGTGTTCCTGGCGTTGAGCTTGCGTCAGGGGCTGGAAGCAGAGCTGCTGATCTTGATTGAAGACTTCTGGTCACAATCGGAGATCTCCTGCCATCCGTTTCAGTTTCAAATCTAGGCATCTTACTGCTATCTGCAAGCTTGAAAGCGTTGCCTTAAGCCATCCTCTCTGCTAGCAATTTGTGAGATGAAACTCACGAGAGATCGATGGATCGTTAAGGTGCTTCCAAGTAAAAGAGGCAGGATGCAGAGATGCAATCATTATGAAGCTTTATTCATCGTTAGATTATATAGAAAGAGCTATATGGCATGGAGGCATCCATGCTTGTATGATAGAGAGAGAATGCATGCAAGAGAGAAAAAAAAGAACGAACAAAGAGCAGCCCCTGAGCAGAGGTATTTATGGGGGGTCTCAGCCCCTCCCTAACCATAAAACACTCTTGCCAATGGGGCTGCAGGGGCCGGGGACCCCTGACCCACCAGTGGGAGCAAAGAAGCCTCTTTGCTCCCATCTGATGACCTATTTGGGGAACTGCCATAGCTGGCACAAAAACATCTAACAATTTCGGGCAAGCGTCTGTCCAGTCTCTTCTTAAAAGCCTCCAGTGATGGAGCACCCACAACTTCTAGAGGCAACTTCTGTTCCACTGGTTGATTGTCCTCCCTGTCAGGAAGTTTCTCCTTAGTTCTAGGTTGCTTCTCTCCTTGATCAGTTTCCAACCGTTGTTTCTTGTCCTGCCTTCAGGGGCTTTGGAAAATAGGTTGACCCCACTCTTCTTTGTGACACCCTCTCAAATACTGGAATACAGCTATCTTCCATCATCGTCATCATGGTACTGAATATCCATCACCATTCTCTATATCCACCACATTTATAAACTACTTTTGCCTTGAAATTTCTCACCTCTCTCTTCTGGAGGATCTTATCAACTCCATCCAACCATAACTTTTTCATCCTTCCGTTCAACCCTTAATAAGGTAATTGTAGGTAATTGCTTTGCTTTTTGGTTGTCATTCCTTCTCTCTATATGACCAAATTACCTCAAATGTATTTCTTTCCTATTAAACCTACGTCTCGATAAAGTCCACTTTCAGGTAGGACCCTATTTTAGCCCACTTACTTCTTGAATATCCCCCTTCACCTCCTTTCATGGTTGTTTCTTCTGACATATCCAACTCTTATTTCAAGATAAGAAAATGAGCAGAAGCACAATCACTCTCTCTCTCTCTCTCTCTCACACACACACACACACACATTTAATTTGCTGCATTATTTAAAATTAGTAGTATTTGCACAATTTGAAATTATTCCATCTATTTCCCCATCTTCACCAAGGTACCTAACTTCATCTACTTGCTCTAGATTTTCAAAATTTATGTATACCATATTTTCTGGCGTATAAGACGACTTTTTAACCCATGAAAATGTTCTCAAAAGTCGGGGGTTGTCTTATACACCCAGTCGTCTTATATGCCGGAAAATATGGTAATTATGTATACAGTATTTCCTCTGTATAGAACTACCTTGGTCTTTGATTTATTCATTTTCAGATCAATTCTCTTCACAGCATCAGGGAATCTAAAATTCGCTGTAAATAATTTGGGTTCTCACCAAAAAGGCAGCATTCTCTGCATACTAGAGAAGCTGGAAATTTGCTGTACATCCCCAATAAACTTATATCCAGGATCACTGCAGGGACTCTCCATGCAATTGTCCATAAATACATTAAATAACTATGAAGATATCATACGTCCTTCTTACTTTGGTTTCTAAGGATTTCATTTATTCATGTACATTATTTATTTCCATCATGTATTACTCTTCCTGCATCCAGCAGTCAACTTCCAGCTCTGTATCTTTTGATTAGCATCAGAAGTTCCAAAAATATGTTGAAATTCACTGTTTACTGGTCACATGATTTTAACCTAATTTAGAGGGAGCAAATATGATCAGCTTTCTCTGTCAGCCCTTCTTCCTCTTTCTTGTACATGTGTGTGTGAGAAAGGTATAACAGCCAGCTTGTGCCTACATATGGTTCTCTCTCTCTCTCTCTCTCTCTCTCTCTCTCTCTCTCTCTCTCTCTCTCTCTCTCTCTTTGTGTGTGTGTGTCTTTAAGTCAGTGTTGACTCTTTGCAAAGGTCTATGACAAATCGCCATGGCCAGCTCGCCATGGGACAGAACAGAATAACAGGGTTGGAAAGAACCTTGGTGTCACTGCGTGTTTTTTTAGTTTTGCCAGCTTCGCTCATTCCTAAGTGTACATCTTTTTCTGCTCTGCAACTGTGTATTATCTTATCTTGTAACCATAGTGACTCCAGCTATGTCCAGCCAATGTTTTGGTTTTAAACTGTTTTGTGCACAGGCCTAAAAAGGTTCTTACAGTTTCTGGTTTTTTTTCTCCTTCTGCCTGATGAAAGAATGTGGTCAGTCTAGGTCTTTTGTTTTCTCATTAAAAGTTTTACTATAGAATATGCCTTGGATTTCTTTCTTTGATATTGACCATGCAAATGAACCACGGTCCATCCACCTCTGGTCGGACTGTTAATTGTTCCGCGACACTTGGAGGTCTTCTAGTCCAACTTGCTCAGGCAGGAAACCCTATACCATTTCTAACAAATGGGTGTCCAATCTCTTCTTAAAAACCTCCAGTGTTGGAGTATTCACAACTTCTGAAGGCAAGTTGTTCTGCCAATTAATTGTTCTGTCAGGACATTTTTTCTTAGCTGTAGGTTGCTTCTCTCCTTGGTTAGTTTCCATCCTTGTCCTGCCTTCAGGTGCTTTGGAGAATAAGCTAACCCCCTGTTCTTTCTGGTAGCTCCTCAGATATTGGAATATTGCCATCATGTCACCCCTAGTCCTTCATTAAACTACACATAACCAATCCCAGCAACCGTTCCTTATATGTTTTAGCCTCCAGTCCCCTAATCATCTTTGTTCTTCTTCTCTGTACTCTTTCTAGAGTCTCAACATCTTTTTTACACCTTGGTGACCAAAACTGGATGCAGTATTCCAAGTGTGGCATTGTAAAGTGGTAGTAACACTTCACCTGATCTTGATTCTATCCCTTTGTTAATGCAGTCCAGGACTGCGTTGGCTTTTTTGGCAGCTGCAGCACACTGCTGGCTCATATTGAAGTGATTGTCCACTAGGACTCTGAGATCCCTCTCACAGTTACTACTATTGAGCAAGGTACCACCTATACTAGGGGTAGGCAACATTGGCTCTTTTATGACTCATGGACTTCAACTCCCAGAATTCCTGAGCCAGCTGGAAGAGCCAAGGTTGCCTACCCCTGACCTATACTGTACCTGTGCATTTGGTTTTTCTTGCCTAAATGTAGGACAATTTGCCGTGGGGCAATTCAACATTGTATTAATTGCTTCATTCAGTTACTTTTATAACTGATGACCACATTTTCATCAAAATTATTGTAATTCTTGTATTTCTGAATTGACTTTATTTATTTTATTATTATTGGCCACGATTCCATTTAAATTAATTTAACTTTTTTATTTGTTAAATCGTCCTGCAGCGATTTGGCCATCGCGAGTTGTCCCATTCCACTTGGCAATTTCCTGGGCTAATCCCTGCAAATTTCTCAGCAGGATTTTTGGAAGTGGTTTTCCCTTGCCATCCCAGGGCTGAGAGACAGGGGCTGGCCCAAGGTCATCCAGCAGGCTTTGTACTAAAGCAGGACTAGAATTCACAGTCTCCCAGTTCCTAAGCTGGTACTTTAAATCACTCTGCCAAAGTGCCTCTCCTTGTGCTTATATACAAAGGAATTTTGAAAACCCCAGACAAAATCGCAAGTCCCAAAGTCAGGAGACCCCCTAGCCCTTAAGGCATGGCCTCGTAGTAATGTTTTACTAAGAAGTGAAACTTTTTCACCAGGGTGACTCACCTGAGGGCCCCCAGATTGCCATAGTACCGTTCATGATGATTAGCTGCACACCTGGAGGACCCCTTGCCTCTCCCCTCTTGTCCAATGCACACTTTGCACAGATTCCCACTGGCTCCTGGCATGCAGCCTTTCCAAAAAAAATTCTGGTATGCTTTGAGAAGGAAAAAGGGCAGCGGTTACTCAGTGGAATCAAGCAATGCTGGTGTTATGTACTGGGCTTTTGAGGATTACCACGTGGGTTGCTGGAGCAGCTAACAGCTCTCCAGCAACCCAGACTACAAGTCTCCTGTGCTACAATTGCTAAGCATATTGTGCTTTAGATTGTAAGCCGCCCTGAGTCTTTGGAGAAGGGTGGGATATAAATGGGATTAAAAAACAAAATTGGCTATCTCCAGGCAGCAATGGTTGATTCAAACCTATTGGCTGCCGCCTAGGGGCTAGACTATATATTGCGGCTAGTTGCAGCCATTTCCCCAGTACAGTTTCTGCACAAAATAAACTATGAGTTACGCGTCTTCATTCCTGCGCCAAAGAACCCGCTATTTAACAGCTGGTTTTTCATTTACTGCACACTGCACATAGACAACCCAGCCACCCAATGTGGGTAGCACTGCAAAATGAAAAAATGAACTTTGGTTTCTTAGAATATTAGTAGAGGGGGCTTTCTCCAGTGTTCTGGTTACAGTGCAAAATCAGGGAGGGGTGGGAGGCAGTGTACAGAACAGCATCATTGCTACAAGTTGGGTAAGTGCTCAATGCCCCTCGGTGTGCAGGCAGCATAACCTCTGCCGAGAAGCAGCTGGAGAACAAGAGTGAAGGAACAGATGCTGCCTCCTTGAGCTCCCATTGTGCCTATGGTGGTTTGTGAACCCTTCTACCCCCATCCTGACACCTTCAAAATAGTTTATTCCTACCCAGAACAAAGAGCAGCCCAGGTCTCTTCGTGAACCAAGCTCTTCACTAGGCAGACGGGAATGCTTACCAGAGGTGAGGTTGCAGCTGGAGCTGCCATTCTCTAGGGCCCCGATGGTGTACTGTGAAAGCAGCAGCCACCCTCCTGGGCTGTACACGTGGCTGTGGCAGGAGCGCTTTCCCCTCAGGGTGTATCGGTTTACTTGCTGGTTAGCCTTTCTCACCAGGGCGATGATGGAGAGTGGAGGATGACCTGCATGGCGAGAACACACCGTTACCATGAGGCAATAAAATAGAATAGAATGTAGAATAGAATAGAGCAGAGCAGAGCAGAGTAGAATAGAGTAGTGTAGAGTAGAGTAGAGTAGAGTAGAGTAGAAATAACAGAACAGAACAGAAGAGAAGAAAAATAACAAAACAGCACAGAACAGAACAGAATAACAAATTGGAAGGGACCTTGGAGGTCTTCAAGTCCAACCTCCTGCTCAAGCGGGGACTCTATACCATTTCAGACAAATGGTTGTCCAATCTCTTTTTGAAAAACTCCAGTGATGGAACACCCACAACTTCTGGAGACGAGCCATTCCACTGATTATTGTTCTAACCGTCAGGAAATTTCTCCTTAGTTCTGGGTCAGATGTCTTTTTCTTCAGTTTCATCTGTTACTTCTGGTGCTTTGGAGAATAGGTTGACCCCCCTCGTCTTTGTGGCAACCCCTTCAATGTAAGAAAATGCTATCATGTCACCTCTAATCCTTTCCTTTGTTGGGCTACTCATATCTAGTTCCCTTACCCATTCATCAAATGGTTTAGCCTCCAGCCCCCTAATCATCTTTGTTGCTCTTCTCTGCACTCTGTCAACATCTTTTTTATACTGTGACCACCAAAACTGGATGCAGGATTCCAAGTGTGGTCTGACCAACGCAGTATAAAGCAGTACTAACACTGGAGAACACGGAAACTTTGCCATGGCAAGAGAGAGCTTTATTCAACTCCCAAAATTCCCAGGCAAAGTGCTAGAAGCTGGAGGAAACTGGGTTGGCACAGTCCGTTTCTGGAGAGAGTGAAGGAGGGAGATACGAGAGATCTGTTACCAAAGCAAAGAGGGGTGAAACATATGAAGTCAACAGCAGACAGAAAAAAAATGAGAAAAGCTAAGACAGACCTACTCCCTAATTTACCCATCAGGCTCAAAGAACCAAGATTGACATGTGGCGTTACTTCTGACTAATTTAGTTTTATTATTGTTTGCCTATGGACAAGAATCGTGCCAAACTAAACCAATTACCGGTTGAATTGCTAGGAAGGATCGGTCCTTACTCTCTTCCTATCTACCAGACATTCCAAGCTTCGGGATCTCTTTGCCCCATATTCCATATTCCTGACCATATTCAATAGCAGAGTATTAAAGGAGGACAAGGTGTGGTACAACTACACTTGCAAGATTCTATTATTAGGGCCACTCTCAATAAAAATAGCCTTAATCTTCTTGAGGAGTTGGTTCTCTGTTTGGTCTGTCTGGTGTGGCTATTTTACACTCCCCCAGCACTTACCTGCTTTTACTGAAGAGACAGAGAGGTTATTCACCTATTACTTTAGAACAGCCGTAGTTTTGCAAGTCTAGAAAATGTTTTCAGTTGCCCAGGGCAGCTTTGCTCGTGGCAGAAGAGGACAGAGAAATTCTGCGTGGCCTGTCTCTCAAAAAGAACTGCACTACTTTTCCATATATCACACTTACTCTGTTTATTTTATGTCATTCAGGGAACATTAATTTTCAGCACAAATGAAAAAAGCATAAAGAAAACATACCTTTGGAATCAGTAACAAGCCGTTAAAAGCAATCCTTAAAAAAGTAGACTGGGAAGTCTTTTAAAACTCTACAGGGGGCAAATGGACCTCGATGCCACTATCTCAGGATGGAGAGTCTTTGTGGGAACAGAGATCCAGGAACTGGGTCTTACATACGAGTCTGCCCTCTCCTCCAAGGTGGCCTCATGTCAGGCTTTCACGGTGGCTTAAATAAACAACTATTAAGCAGAGAGCAGATTTTCTGCTGCTGGCCATTAAGTGTCATTTTCCTTAATTCTGAAATATGTTAATCAGCCGACAGCAAGAGAGCATTAGAGCAGGACAAGCCACGTGCCAAAGCGATGCTTGAGGAACAGGACAGCACCCACAGCACTTCCTCTGTTGGTGCTCACTCCCACTTACCCCCAACATGGGTCAACGTCTCCGGTTCCACCCTGGTGGGAGCACATCCTTCTCCTGTGCAGAAGAGACAGAAGGCTGAAGAGCTGCTCTCCAGGGCTCACCAGACAAAAGCAGTGGGCTAAAAAACTGACCACGCCACAAGTTTGCTCTCAGGCAGGAAATGGCCTTCTCCCTCACAATGACTGGACTGGGATCTTCTGGCCCAGGATTTGAGAAATCTGGCCTCTCTCTCCTTTAGAAGCACAAGGCAACCGAAGTAGCCTGTGACAGAACAGTGCTGCGTAGTTGCTTTGTATTACAGTTCACATCCTCTCTAGCCAGTCTTCCTTTGCCGGTTGTAAACATAAGGGCAACCCACCACCACTCCACTCTTTAAACTGTCATTGTCTTTCTAACTGATGCTTTGAAAGACTAGACATTTTGTATGTCATCCAGATTGTTGCTCCTCAAGAGCCATTTTGTTAGAAAACCAGCACCTCCCCAGATGCTCCAATGGGCTTTCCCCATCTCCTGGACCAGAACATTTCTAAGGGCGTGCCTGGTGTTCCATTTTTCTGTTTATGATTTTAATGAAAATCAGATCTTACCGTAACATTCTGCCGCAACAGGGGCGAGCGTGCAGGTCTCCGCAAGGTATGCATGGGTGGCATCCAGCGTGACAGCATCTGCCTCGTTTTTCTGTCAGGGGAAGAACCACTCGGTCGGCTGCGAGATGCCTGCTCTTTTCAGGGGAAAAACTGCTCTGGCCAGGTGTGATGGTCTGGCTGGGACCACAGCCTTTTCTGGCCAGATTTGAGTAAAAAAATAACGGATCTGAGAAAGTGAAATGGGAACCCAAAATTGCTTGCAGAATCTTAGAATGTCATGTCATTTCTTGGGCAGGATATGTATATATTTTAAGTCATGGTTTATTTAAGCATGATTTATTTAAATAAACCAGAATTGGCTGGGTTCACAAGCCATAATTGTTGGACTAATATTATGCTATGCCTCAAACAAATCACCCAACAGCTTAGCGCAGAGGGCCATGTTCAGTGGTGGGATTCAGCCGTTCACACCACTTTGGCAGAACCGTTAGCTAATTTTTTTGTTGCCCAGGCCTAGAGTGGACTTCCGGTAGTGGCATCCGCACAGAGAACCGGTTGTTCACACAGTTGAATCCCACCGCTGGCCATGTTCCCCAAGGACCCCTCTTTTTTCAGCTCACTGACCTCCCCAAATATGATCATTGAATAAATGTTTTCCGCCATGTTGATGGGGAAGGTTCAAGTCAATTATTGTGTGAGCCATAAAATAAGCGTCTCCAGTGAAAAGTGAAGAGGACGTCCAACTTCACTCTTCCCAACCCAGCTCTGCACTTATGGCTGGTGCAGTTCCACTCAGTGGGTCCCCTGCTGAGTTAGTGTCATGCCTGGGTCAAGGTTTCAGCTCCTTCCTGCTCCTCCAGTGTCTCTGCACAAGGGGCTGCCTGGCTGCTGAGAGCAGCTTTCTGCTTCTAAAATGCCCAGGACCGAAAGCTGCGTAGTAAGCTGAGCGGGTGCTTATCTTTCCTCCCATCGCTTAAAACCCACAATTCATTGCATGCCTGGATCAACTAATCCTAGCAGGATCCTGTGAGCCAGTCTCTCAGGCAGAGAGGTGGGCTCAGAGTTCCAATCCTACATATAGGCACCTACTTTGAGTCCAGAGGTATCCCTCACACACCCCCTCCATGCAATTTTGACAAAAGCCCTGCATGGCTCGGGACCGGGCTATTTCCCCAGTCATATCTGCCCAACCCTCTGGAGTGGGGAGGCGGGGAATGTGAGGGGTCCCCCCTGCCTTCCCCTTTGCATTTAGGAGGACCAAAAAGAAGGCCCTTCTCCACGGGGCTCCCTACCTGTTGAACATCATCCCTGCAGACAGGATTGGGCCCCGATTTGACACTCTTTTGCAAGGCCCTGAAGGCGGGCTACTGTCCGTGGGCCTGGAGACCCCAGGACGATACGGAGACCGTCTGATTATTGTCACCAGGGGAGCGGTGGGGTTATTGCTTTCTGTACCGGGGTTTTATTCTTTGTAAGCTGCCCAGAGTCACTGAGAGTGGGTTGGGCCGTCATATAAATTTCCTTAAATAAATATAAGGGGGGAAAGCCAAATTAGGCCATAGCTCTGTTGGGGAAAAGCTTGGCTCTCTCCCTCCCACCTCCATTTTAACCCATTTTCTTTCACAGTAAATAGGGTCTCTTGAAGAAGCCACTCGCCTTGATGAGCTCAATGCAGCTGATCATGGAGTCTGCCTGGACACAGACCAGCGGGTCAGACCTGGCATTCAGAGCCCACTCCTCACATTTACGGAGCTCCAGGTCACTGATGCAGCACCAGCGCACCAGGCTGTTGGACAGAGAGCTCCCTGGAGCAGCAGGAAAAGGGCAGTCAGAGGTGCGAGGAGAAGCTGCCTTGCCCAGTTGCTGGGTGCTGGAGAATGCCCGTTCCCTCACCTTCGTGTCCCAAGCTCTGCAGGAGGGTCACATAGTCGAGGCCAAGAACCTGGGTGATCTCGGTCTCTTCTGCCAGCAGCCGCAGGTGCTGAGTGGCATCGTGGAACAGCAGGTCCCTCCCTCTGAACGGTGCAGACGCAAAGAGCTCAAACCTGCCCTTTTCTTTTCCGCTCCTTCCAAACAGGTGCTGGGAACCAAAGCCAGGGATCACAAGTCATTGTTCCAGGCAGCAAGCGGACCCTGCCCAGGGCGGGGGGCAGGGATGCATCTGCCAAGAGCCACACCACCCACAAGCTCCCAGAACCGCCACACGGTGCAAATGGAGGCGCTTACCTGATCACCAAAACTAGCAGCAGGAAGATGAAAAGGGGGCTTAATTTAGCTGGAAAAGGTTTCTGGGGCAGAATCATCCTCAGATAGGACATGTGCCCAACCACCCTCCTGATGCCCTCCAAACTATGTTTTTCTTTCTGGCTACATTGCCACCTGGTTCTGGGCAACTGGGATTTCTGTGTGCTCCTCAGTACTACGTATTTCAAAAATCTTCTCCCAGGAGGTCGGTTCTGGGGATGCTCAGGAACGATGGAATGGTGATCTGCGTGTGGGCAGGCAAGAAAGACTTGAAAACATCCCCACAGCAACTGGAGCCTGCCACTGCCAGGCTACCAGTCACCAACATTTACACCTTCTCTTTTCCTGCCAGTAGGAGAGCACACAGCAAATTTTGTGTGACATTCTTGGGGCACTGCCTCAGAGCACCATCACAACACATCACTTGCATAAGATGCTCCAGAGATGTTTTACCTCATTTCCAGTTATAATAACAGGCTAGCTAAATTAGGCCAAGGCAAGTGTCCACATTTATGTCCTGTTTGCTAAAAATGGAAGGACACATGCCTTGTTTAGCTTAATTTATTTTAAGCCAACATTTCTGGCTAAGAATCTTCTAAAATCAAACTAAGTTGTAACATATTTCTCCTTCTACCCAGCTATGAGGTAGCGAGGAAGAATCCTTGTCTCCACAGGCTCTCTGCAGGCTCCTTTCTCCTCAGTTATTTATTATCTGTTAAATTTATTTGCTGTCTATCTCACTGTGGGGCTACTTTTGGCGACTTGCAACAGTAAAAATAAAGAAATGACAAGAAGTGTAAACTAAACAGTAGCAAAATATTGAAAGAGAAAAATAAACAATGAAATAAACAATGAAAATGCAGTAATGAGATTAAAAGATGGGGGGGGAAGCAGGGAATGTGGGGGAGAGTGGAGTTTGCAATCGATCTAACAGCCACCCCCCTGTTCTTAATTCTGAATCATGGCTTAACATCTTATATCAATTACAGCACGTTTTGCCTCTCTTGGAGCCTTGTTTTTTCCTCCTCAACAGTCACATCCTCTCAAATGCCTTTCGGCTGACGTGCACCTCCCAAAGGAAGCGGCCTTCCCCCAGGGGGCAGTGAGGCTGCTCGGAGACATCTGAGATTGCAAGAGGAGAAGCACCTACAAAGTTCACCAGGGGGTGTGACTGAGGAAGATTTCCTGTAAAACCTCGCAATGGGGAAAATGGTGTCAAAGAGTCACTTCCATCAGCTAAGCAACAGGAAATAAATTTGCATCAAACGCTTGGAGCTGTGGGGGGATGATGTAAACCAGTCTTTCAACTGGTTAGCAGCTTGAAGATACCTGGACTTCAATGTACAGAATTCCCAGCTGGTGTGTGAATGGACTTCAGGCACCAGCCCCAAATCAGCTCCCTACTTGAGAATCAGAATCTCCCCCTATTTGGCAGGAAATACCTGAATGACCTTGAGAGATTGCTTAACTATCTTCTGCAAGTTGCGGCGTGTGACAATAGCGTGGCCTGGTCCGTTGCCGAGGTTGCAGGTCGAGTAGGCCGTCAAAGGCGCAGCGGATCCATCAGGACAGAGCAGCTCGTACTCTTCCCGTTCCAACTCTTTGGGAGAGGAAAAAGAGAGCTTCACAAGCTGAGCCCACAGAGCAGAAGACCCCCCCCTGCCCATCTCCACCTCGCCACAGGACGGAAGGACCACAGCTTACTCAGCTATGAAGAGGGCCCCAACCCTCCCACCATGCCATAAGGACCTAAAGACTTGCAGTCGTCTGGGGGCCCCAGTGGGGGATCAGCGCAATGGAGGCGGTTGATTGAGTAACAACAGACTACAAAAGTCAGGCCATGTCCTGGGCCAAACGTTTACCTGTAGCACTCATGACTGTGAGGTGATCCACAAACGCCACGTCCGCCAGCCCCAACGTCAGGCACCTGCACAGGGGAGAGGGAGGTCAGCTGATGAGCTCCTCTGCCTCGCTCCTAATTCCATGAGAGGAACACGAGACCACCTGAAGGCCCCCTCGGAGCCATAGAAGGGTTCGCGACGGCTGGCCTCGCAGAAGTGGTTCTTGTCCCAGATGTACGACTTCGGCCCTTGGCAGAGAGTGCAGAGCTTAGGATAGGTAGCTCCGATGCCAGGGATGCAGCTGGCATTGAAGTAACCACTGATGGCTGGCAACAGAAGAAGAGCAGAATGAAAAGCAGATACGCATGATGGGCATGTCTAGTACAGGGAGTGTATGTTTGCACGGAGGGCAGCCTGAACTAACGGGATTTGTGGACTTATTTCAACAAAATGTACCTGAGGCTGCATCTTAAGGACCAGTCTACATAAACAATTTATCCAGAGTTGTCTGACTTACTCATGAGGCACACAACGCACTGGGGTACAATCCATCTTCCTGATACTATGTTCTCTAAATAGCCCATCTGTCAGGCCTCAGAACCCATTCTGAGTTACTTCAGAGCCGTTTCCTTTATTGTTCTTCACCTACACACAGATATTTTGCTAAATTAAAGCAAACTACTTGTATCATTAAAAATATGCACAAGAATGGCCATTTTATTTGTTTTAATTGTTGCATAGTCTCTCATCTTTGTTAGCCATCCAGAATTATGCATGACTCTGCCGTAGAAACTGAAATTATGAATAAATGAAAAATTTATCTGAGCCCTAAGATCACTCTGTAAGGGCTTTCCAGTCAAAACAGGCTGATATCTAATGCAGAAGTCCCCAACCTTTTGGGCACCAGGAACCAGTTCTGTGGAGAGAGGTTTTCTGTGGCCCAGAGGGGGTCTGGTTTTGTGTGCTGCCTGCATCTCGCGGATGGGGCTTTGCTTCTTTGTGCGGACCAATTGCTGGCATGCTGCGGCCTGGTACTGGTCCACAGACCGGGGGTTGTGGACCCCTGGTCTAATGTACCAGCCAAAGAAAGGTAAAGGCAGGAGTCCAGGAGAACCCCCAAATCACAGACTTGCTGCTTTGGGGAGTGCAATCTTATCTAGACCTGAAGTCAGTACTGAAGTTGAACCAGATTGGTTATCTAGAACAGCATCTCCATTTTGCTGGGATTCAGTTTGAGGCTGTTTTATCCAATCTCAGCCTTCCAGATACCTAAAAAGGACCACCGCAGCCTCTCTGCCTGGGACAGCAGCACACATCATATGGCTTTCTCACCTCAGATTGACAAGTGTTTCCTGTAAATGTAGAGCTAAGTCAATACAGGGAATCCTTGACTTACAACAGTTCATCTAGTGACCTTTTGAAGTTACAACACGCCTGAAAAAAGTGACCTATGACTGTTTTTCACACTTACAACCGTTGCAGCATCTCCATGGTCATGTGATCAAAATTCGGACACTTGGCAACCGGTTCATATTTATGATGGTGGCCAGGTCACGTGATCCTCCTTTTGTGACCTTCAGACAAGCAAAGTCTATGCGGAAGCCAGATTCACTTAACAACCATGCTACTAACTTAACAACTACAGTGATTCACTTAACAACTGAGGCAAGATAGGTCATAAAATGGGGCAAAAAATACTTAACAACTGTTTTGCTTAGCAACATAAATTTTGGGCTCAATTGTGGTCATAAGTAGAGGACTACCTGTAGCACCCCACACTGGAGAAGACATGTACTCAAATGTTCCTCCCCCATGAATATCAACTAGAACTGCCCACCTAGGAGAAAGTAGAACCACTCTGTATTTCCCTTCTTTCTAGCCCTTGCAGGTGTCTACAAGAGAGCAGAGTCAAACATCACCAAGAGGTCTAACCAGGCCAGGAGGGGGACATTCCCCCAGGTTCTGAGGCAAGCCTCGGAGTGACCCAGGTGTGTCTCAGCCCTATGCGAAGGCCAGAAATCTTACTAGGAGGGATAATTCACTTTGGCAACTAATGCAACATGATTTGTTTCTGAAATGTGAACCCAATCACTGTGGTTGCAGACTGTCATTTCTGGCAGGGGCACACAATGTTCTTTATGCAGATTATCGTGTCATCACTAAAACCTTCCAAGAAACGCATCTGACACGGCACCCGGCTGTTTATAAAGTATTAAAGCTGAACAGTATAGCTCAAGTCCCTCCAACTACTTATACTAAAAAATGTTAATATTTTTGTCCAAAATTTTATGTTTAGCCAACTGTGACATTTTGAGTATTTTATTTCTTTCTTTTATTTTGGCATTGCCATCAAATACGGTCATACTGTTAGGGAATGACTGGTTTAAATTATAGTGTATTGTGTGAACCCAGCCATAGTGTGAATGTCATGAACTGTGAGGCCTTCTTATGGCATTATGGAATGACCCAATATGTTCAGGCAATGGTCATTCACAATGGTCAGACACAATTACAATATGATATATAATATATATACGATATACCACATATCATATATGATTCAGCCATTTTCAGGAGTCCAGTATGGTATAGTGTCAAGTTCAAATATATTTGTTCCCATCTTATAGCTCACCATTCATCTATTACAGGCATGTCAAACTTGCGACGTCACGTGACGTCGTGCGACATATCGGAACTTTTTCCCATTGCCAAAAATGGGGTGGGCACGGTTTCTCCGTGATGCTCCGGCCCACGGGCCGGCAGTTTGACACCCCTGATCTATTAGAATCAAGTACCTACGGAGATATAATCCTAGATTCAGACACAGTGGCAACTCTTGTCCACTCACCTCGGCTGAGGGGCTGGCCTGAGACCCACATCAGATCACTCCTGGCTAAGAGGAAGCCCATGGGAATGCTCCAGCCTGAAGTCCACCTAGCTCCATTATGGCAACTTCGGACTCCTTTGAGCCTTTGGAGATCCAGCATCCCACGCTTGGCCACAGCCACTGCAAATACACAGCTACCTAAAGACAGAGACACAGTGGAAAAACCATTCACCCCTGGAGAATAAAACTGAATCTTTGGCATCAAACATGGTACTCCTGATTGACAAGGAGCCTGACCCAAAAGCATTTTGAAACATTGTGTTCTGCAGTATTTTATTTCCTTAGTTTAAATTCAATCCAAACGAAGTTATTCCGAGTCATGTGGTACCGGGGATGCATCTCCAGCAGAATGACTAATGCCATGGCTTTTGTCCAATGAATTTTTGTAGGTGAAAGTGTAAATAAAACAATAAATCTTGGCCTTACTAGAATAGTTCTTTACCTACAATAGATGGAAGAATCTAAATATACTGCTCCTCCTGTTAACTTCAGAGGTCAAAAGCTTTTAACGCTCTTTCCTTATAGAAGAGTCTCTCTTTCCCAGTTCTTGAAAATAAAGCACTGGCAGCGCTCTGCTCAATTGCTTTTCTTTGCATTTACAGAAACTCTAAATCAGCCTTCAAGAAGGCCAGTCCAACGGAACCTCTCTGGACATGGGGAGAACAAGTGATTGCCCACTTGTGCTCCAGATGGCTGCTCCTCATGAGGAGACCACCTGACAGCAGTCAGCTCATGGATTTGAGTGGTAGGAGATGAGGGAAGCCATTATGCTCTCAACTGCGGCAGAGCATATGTGGGTAAGCCTCGTTTTCTAAGCACTTTTGGAACATAACTATATTAAAGTTAAAAGAGGTCTTCCCAGCCACGAGTCTGAAAAACTATGTAGTGAGTGATCCTTTGTTCTAGAAAGCAGGGAAAAAATAATTAATAATTTAAGTAAATGGCAAAAAAACTAGTTAAGAATTTAATCCAGGAAAGCTTGAAGCAAACTAAGGGACCAAATAAATTTGAAATATTTCATATTTGAAATATGATAGAATAGTATAGAATAATAACTTTATTGTCACTTTGAATATACACTAATCGGCATACATTAAAATGAATTTCATTGCATACAGCTCTCAAAGAGTCACCACCTCCAATATACACTACATTATCTTTTCTAGGATCTTCCCAGGTATTGAGGTTAGACTGATTGGTCTGTAGTTTCCTGGGTCTGTTCCCCCCCCACACCTTTCTTGAAGATGGGAACCACATCAGCCCTTTTCCAATCCCCTGGTATTCCCCCTCCCCCCCCCATGCTCCAGGATTTATGAAAGATATGGTGCAATGGTTCTGACATAACATCTGCCAGCTCTTTCAGAACTCTGGGATGTAATTTGTCAAGGTCAGATAGGTGTTCTCTTGCCATTTTTTTGCTTATTTTAATTTTTGTTTCTAGTATGTCTTTTGCAGTGTTTTTTTTGTATGCTTCTTTTTGTGTGAAGACTGATGCAAAGTATGAATTAAGCAGTTCTGTTTTCTCTGTATTGTCTGTTATTTCCTTGCCATCTTTTCTCTTTAATGGGCCTACAGTTTCCTTGATTTTTTTTCTTGTTAATATGTTGGAAGAAACTTTTTATTATCCATGATTTCTGTTGCAAGTCTTTGTTCGTTCTGAGCTTTTCCTTTCCTGACTTCATCTTTGCATGTTCTGTCTGTCTGCCGATAATCGGCCTTAGTTATGTGCCCCTCTTTCCATTTTTTGTATTTGTCCTTTTTGTCTTTCAGTTTGTCAGAGAGATCTTTCTGCAACCACAAACAGGCCTTCTTTTCTGATCTTTTCCTCCAGCACCAGGCCTGGCCAGAACATCAGCCAGAACATCCTAAATTTAGTCTTTTGTACATTTTAAATGTTATGTTCTTATGTGTGTACATGCCCACCCATAAAATCTTAGTAATGATGCTTCTGAGAGGAAAAAAGGAGATTGGCTCTGGGCACAAGGTAACTGACCTTCCAAATAGATCTCCTTGGCAACCACAGTCAAGCCATAAAGCTTTACAGCAGAATATACATCTCCGGCATCCAAGGAAACTGCATCAGCTTTATTCTCCTGGGAGAGATTTAAAACGTTTTTAGTTTCTTCTCTACCACCCTTCTGGTCCATCTAGCATCTTGCATCTAATTACAGAAGAATGTCATTTGCATGATGCAATAGTTCAGTGTTTTTCAGCCTTGGCAGTGTGGACTTCAACTCCCAGAATTCCTCAACCTTCCAGGGTGGATGTCTTGTGCCTTGTGACCAGAGGATGCAGTGAATGTTGGCTGTCTTTTCCTCAGAACGGTTAGCATCAGGAATCCAGAAAAAACACAAACATTTCAGTTTTTTAAGATGCTCAGTGCTGATTTTTTTTTTGTTATCTGAGCATCAGATAACAATGTTTTGCCAAGGTTAATCAGTACCCAACAATATATGGACATTAATCCTTTGCAAATGAAGCACGAACACTTATATAATAACAGGTTACATGTTTTCCGAGTGATCAGGCCACCTCACCATTATGGAATGTTGAGTTTATTCAGCTGCTCAGGCCATAATTTAAACTTTTTAGAAACACCTAGGTTATTTGGCTGAGGGTTTTGTTATGTTATGCTCAGATAACAAAAAAATCAGTATTGAGCGCCTTAAAAAAATGAAGTGCTTGTGCTTCTTTCCTGGATTCCTAACACAGAGCTGTGAGGAAAAGCCCTGGGGAAGATGGTGACCGCATGCTGGGGTCACAAATCACAACACATCTACCTTGCCATCCCAGTGTAATGACAGATGCCAAGTCACTGATTAATACCATGTTCAAAAGGGTGGAACCCCCAACTAAATGAGTTACTCCTCAGAGTATCTATGTCATCTGTTCGGCAATTCTAATGTTCAGGAATGATCTGATAAAGTTGTTTATTTCTCCAAAGAAGTAAATACTAATTTGTGCTGCTCTTCTCCTGGCTGCTCTTGGGATCTCTTCTGCTTTTCAAGTTTGATTTTGAAATTATTCTGCCTGTAACCCTCCCCACCCCAAAGCAACCTGTGTGATCAGCACATCGGTAGAGCAGTTCCTCTGCCTCTTCATCCAAGCGTTCAATGAAAATTGTGAAAAGTAAAGGACCTTGTCTCATCCTTGTAGTAATGTGACGAAAAACTCTCCCAGAATGGTTTTCACACCAATTTTGTATCCCCTTTATTTGTTCTCCTAGCTAGTTGAGGATTAAATAGTTAACCATTTTAAGCTAACTTGAGCACTTATGCAAATAGAAAGGTGAGGTATAAATGTAATATAGGTTTCAAGATTGCAAACTAACCAGAATGTCTTGTCTAAGGAGTTTCTCAATCATCCAGGTCAGTTATCCCAAAGATGCTTTTTCATGAGGCAACTGGACTTCCTTGTTTTTCTTTGAAGATGTTTCCCTTCTCATCCAAGAAGCTTCTTCAGCTCTTCTTGCATGAGAAGAAAAACATCTTCAAAGAAAAACAAGAAAGTCCAGTTGCCTCGTGAAAAAGCATCTTTGGGATAATCAGATGGTCTTGAGATGTCTCAGTGCCCAAGAAGCCCAAGTTTGGCTTCCGTGCCTGGACAGAGGCATCCCAGGTTCACAAGTCCAGGTTCCCCAGGAGGTTTAGTCCAGGAATATGGGCTTCTCGGTGAGAATGCCCCAATTACAGTATGGAGCTCTGCCCTGTCCACTGGGCACCAAAAGCTGAACTGGTGACGTGGGTGTTTCCTGGAATTTCGAGAGACTCACCCGAATCTTATTGATACAGTCGTAAGTGTTGTGGGCTAGGATGCAAGAAATCCTCTTCAAAGAACTGCTGGAGAGGGGCGGCAAAGTAGACAGAAGCGCTTTGGAGAGTTCAGAGCACTTCTTCTGCTCCAGGGGGGAAAGCGTGCACCAGCGGAGCTTCTTCCCTGCAAGCACATAGGAGGCTAAACGGCACCGTCCTTTCAAGCTAAATAGCTGACAGCAATAGAGCCACCCACCCGGCTCATCTCCAAATAATGACCACAACTGAAAGCCCCAGGGTCACGTCCACTTAGCGTGCTACGCTTTCTTAGCTCTGTCCGCTTTGAGCTGGGGAACCTCTAACCTCCAGGGAGAGCAGAAGCAAAACAGATGTTTGAACTGGATGCCCTCCCCTTCCATCACCCTTACCTGAGGCCAGAGGAGCAACAACAGGCAAGACAAGGAGAACAGTCGCAGGAAACAACTTCATGATGGCAGAGGCACAAATCATCGTGGTCTTCCCCTTCCCTCATTTCAAAGATTCCAAAGCAGTGACAGGGAGGGGGGCAGGGGGGGGAGACCGAAAATGCCTGATGCAGCAGCTGCGTGGGCTGGAAGTGAAAGTGATGGGATGGGCAGGAAAGAAGGCCAATCCTTGCGTGCCGATGGGAAATTTTACAATGCAAAACCTCAGCCAGGCAAAATAAAGGATTGCAAACCTTTTGCTTTTCTCTTCCAACTCCTCTGGGGTGGTTCAAAAGCGCATTCTACATTTAAGACAACACTGGCCAGGGTTAGATTTAGACTAGCCTAGTGAGGCATCCCACACACCAGCATTTTGACAAATGAAGACACTGTAGAAGTCATTTATGGTAGTGAAAAATCAGGAGTCCAGTTGCATCTTTTTCAACTAACTCATTTTATTGTAAAGACATAAAACCACTCTTTTCTGATTTTTAAAAAATACAGGTGAAACTAACCTGCACCCTCTCCATCTCTGTTGTCCTCGGCTCACATTTTGCATCTAATCATAACAAGGCTGGCTTAGTACGATGTCTAGATCTGTATCTTATACAAGGGCAATTCGGAAATAAACCCCCCTTGAGTTATCAATGACAGACACTCGTAGATACAGAACTTTTTATTATACACATTAGAAAACTACATTACATTACTTTTTGACATAATCGCCATTCAAATTGAGGCACTTGTCGTAACGTCTTACAAAGTTTGAAATGTCTTAATACTAGTCACTTGATGCCAAATCTGGGCTATGGGGAGGTGATCAAAAACATCCCAACGGAACTGCTTCAAAAGTTCTTGGGTGCGTCTAGTGGTGTGCGGGCGAGCATTATCGTGAACCAACACCACAACGGAAGTCAGCAGGCCCTGACGCTTGTTATGGATGGCTCGTCTCAGTTTTCCTAACGTTTCACATTAGACTTCTGAACTGATGGTCGAACCACGCTCCATGAACTTCACTAGCAGTTACTCCTTTGGCATCTTCACATTTGGCAGGATTTTCTATGGCACCACTTCTGGTGTGGTGTTGGTTTACGATAATATTCGCCCGCACACCGCTACACACACCCAAGAACTTTTGAAGCAGTTCCGTTGGGATGTTTTTTTATCATACCTCCCCCCCAGCCCAGATTTGGCGCTGAGCGACTACTACTAAGGAATTTCAAACTTTGCAAAACGTTACAAGTACCTCAATTTGAAAGGCGAATATGTCGAAAAGTAATGTAATGTAGTTTTCTAATGTGTATAATAAAAGTTCTGTATCTGAGTGTCTGTCATTGATAACCCAAGGGGGATTTATTTCTGATTGCCCTTGTACTTATTATCATATTAACACTGATTATGTATCATCAAATTATCAACTCTTTAGCAACCAGAGTTATATTTTCACCAGGCGGACCTAATGCTTTTTCTCTTCCAAGGTGACCTCATGGCCACTGGAACCAAGCCCATCCTCCTTGCTACCGGTTGCCCTCTTCTTTTCTTTCTTTTCACCCTTTCCAGAGAGATGGGTCCTCGCATAAGATGTCTGGTCATGTGTGGTTTGAGGGAAAACACAGGGTCCATTTGTTTGATGATCCATCCGTTGGTTTTCTTCTCTGTCCAGAGTATTCTCAGGAGCGTTTTCCAACATGAAAAGCTTCAATATCCTTTTCTTCCTGCTTAGTCAAAGTCCAACTGTCACTTTTACAGCGTCACAGGGAATACCACAGCATCTGTGATTCTGTAAGTAGAGGCATCCCAACCTTTGAATATCTTTTCGAAGGCCTTCATGGCTGCTTTATGGTTTTTTGACTGGTGGTCCATTCCTCTTCTTCTTTCCAACAGCAGCAGGCCCTGAAGGCTTGAGTGATTTATAAAAATAATAAAGAGGGGATATACACGAATAAAATAATGTAATAAATGCATAAATAAATAGGGTCCTACCAGCATCCCATTTGCAGGTGGATCTGTGTGAAAAAGCACTAAAACTGTATATATATATATTTTAAAAAAAACGTAATTGGGGACATGGTTATCTATCAGCAGAGGCCCTCACTTACTTCAAAGAGGCCCTCACATCACACACGTTATTTATGACATATTTATAACCATGTCATAAATAACTGTATCTCATATATATATATATGTCTGTGCGTGTGTAGCCATAACCATATAACTAACTCTCTCTCTCTCTCTCTCTCTCTCTGTGTGTTTTAGCGACGGGCAGGAAGGGGGCCCTTCCACACCGCAGCCCCTCAGGCTGAGGAAGATGGGCGTTGTGATCCGGCGGCGAGGGGCGTGGCTCCAGCCGCGGCGGCCCTCTTCGGCGCGGCCTACCTCACGGGGCGGGCGTGAGGAGGCGGCGGTGGCGGTGCCCGGAGCGCGGCCGCCCTCAGCCTGGCACTGGCGGCGGCGGCGGCGCGAGAGGTCGCGGGCTCCTCAGCGGTGGCAAGATGGCGGCGGCGGCGGCGCGGGCGGCCGGCAGCAGGTACCGGGGGCTGCTCGGGGCGGAGGGCTCGGCGGCGTGAGGAAGCCCGGCTCCCCGCGGCGTCCCGGGCGCAGGTCGTGGGAAGCCGGCCTTGGGCTGGGGAAAACAGCAGCGGGGTCTCGGGCTCCTCCGAGGAGGCGTCGGGTCGCTAGAGGGGCTGACTTCGCCCGCCTGGCCCCGGGAAGACCCGGTCTTGGCCCTCGGAGAGCCAGCGCGACGGCGGAGCCGGCGAGTCCTCGTCCGGTGGGGGATCCCTAGAGCCGACCCTCCGACTCCGGGCGGGCCCTGCCTTTCAGACTCTCCGTAAGGACCGGCAGCACGCGAGGGACCTGCCGGAGAGGAGCGGCGGCGTGGCTTCCTTCCCGGCTCGGGGGACGCCCGAAGGAAAGCCGCCTCCTTCAACCTTGGCTACTTCCATTCGAGTGGACTTCAACTCCCAGAATTCTCTTGCCACTGTAGCCTGATGAAGAATTCTGGGAGTTGAAGTCCACCAGCCTGAAAGTAGCCAAAGCTTTTCAACAAATCTGCCCAGTTAGCCCTAGGCCAGTGGTAGGCAACCTTGGCTCTTTTGCGGACCTCAACTCCCAGAATTCCTGAGCCAGCATGGGTCAGCTTGGAAACCTCTGCCTTTCCCCTCAGCTTGGCTGGCTCAGGAATTCTGGGTGTTGAAGTCCACTAGTCATAAAAGAGCCAAGGTTGCCTTTCCCTGCCCTAGGCCTTCAAAGAATGAAAACTGAACACAGCTCGATTATTCTTTGTCACTTGTCTGAAATGATATAGGTTCTCCTGCTTGAGTAGGGGGCTGGACTAGAAGACCTCCATGGCCCCTTCCAGCTCTATTCTATTCTTGTAGCGGGTGGCAAGCATGTCAGAGAAGCCAGGGCCGGGACTGTGTGGTGGGGCTGCCCTCTTTTCCGTGGATACACCTGGCCAAGGTGCCACTTTATGCAAATGAAACTTACAAGCGGGTCTTGCCTGCTGGTGAGGTTACCTTGAGACTTGGCAAATGGCCTCTGATTTTATCTGTTTCTTTAGTCTTTACACCTCCTGCTTTTCTGGCTTGTGGCAAGAATTGAAAACAACATTTTGCTGTGCCAATGACGCACATCTTAGAACCCCCCTTTTAATTACACATCGGGCCTACTTGACCCCCTTCTACATATAGGTGCTGGTTAGTTGCCAAAAGTGACACAGTTTCTCTGAATGAGGTCAAATTCTGTTTTGCTAGATTTTTGATGTTGATTCCTGGCCACTGCCTGAGCTACTATAGTTCCTGGGGTTTTCTGGGCGAGTTTTCAGTAGTCGTGGTTTGCCATTGCCTCCTTCCTAGGGCTGAGGGACTACCCAAGGTCACCCAGCTGGCTATCATGCCTAAGGAAGGACTAGAACTGATGATCCCTGTGCTACCAGATCGGTGCCTTAAACTGGCTCTTAGACCAATTTCTGGTTTATTTTATTTTATTTTATTATTTTTATTTTTTTATTTTAATTCCATTTATATCCCGCCCTTCTCCGAAGACTCAGTGCGGCTTACAAGCTTAGCAGTAGCCTTCATTCTATGTATATGCCTGCTTATTAGGGCTTTCACACACACCCCAAGCGGCATTATTACAAAGTCAGCTTAATTGCCCCCAACAATCTGGGTCCTCATTTTACCTACCTCGGAAGGATGGAAGGCTGAGTCAACCTTGAGCCTGGTGGGATGCGAACCTGCACTAATTGCAGGCAGCTGGTGTTACTTAAGGAGGCATTAGCCCACTGCTCCACCAAGGCTGTTTACTCTGTAGGTTTTCTTGTTTAAAACACAGCAGCTGATATTTAACATCAATACTAAAACCAAAAGACTTCAAAGTTTTTGTAATGTTCTAAACATCAAAGTTGGGATAGAGGCAAACAGAACTTGCCAGACAGCAAAGCAGCAGAAAAAATTCGCTCCCCGAGAAAGATCTGCTGCTGGGAGAGTGGGATCTTCAAAGCAGCATCTCCTGCAGGTCTTCCTGGCTAGACAGATCCATAGCAGGAGCGTCCTCAGATCATCAGGCTCCTCATCAGGCTGGGCTTTAAAAATCAGCGTCAACACTTAAAGGGGTACCTGGAAAGTAATTGGCAAATGGGGCAGATCTTTCCAGGTGGGTCTCATGCAAACCCCATATCTAGCATATGTTAGTAATCTATCTGCTTCATTGGCATCAACCGCCATTTCTGGACTCTTTTTCAAGACGGTCCCATGTAGAGCATATTGGATTGTGAACGTCTGTTGCCAAATCCAAGTAGTTCAGCCGTGGTCACAGCTGACACAGGACATATATAATTGTGCAAGTCAGCAAAAGCTGAAAGCCCAGGAGGCATGTTCCCATGGAAAGCTGTATTGTTTGGGCAGAACGCAATCTCACCTTAAGTAAAGTTAATGAACTACTAACCTTAGAGGTCAGTTTTTGGCTCCCCAGAAAAACCTCAGTCAAGTGATTCAATTCAGTTTAAATGCAATTAAACCTAATTGCAGTTCGTCTTCCTTTATTCACCCATTTCCAAACAGATGTCTTTAAGGATACTGACTACTTGAGTAGTCAGGATACTCAAGAATCCGACTGCAATTTGGGTACTGTTGGAATTTCAGGGCAGATCTCCAAATTATATCCGCTACTAGTTTCACCTGGTTTGCTAAATAGGGGTGTGTGTGGGGGGGGGAGCCGTACAACATGCCAGTCACTGAAAGGTCCAGGAGAACTAAGTTGGACTTTTCATCCCTGATCCAGAGTCTGATACAGGCCAGATGTGACTGGCAGGAAAAAAATACTGGGTACAAGGTGGGACTAGTCTGAATTAGAGGAGGGGGTGTGACTCAGCTTTGAACTGCAGTGCCCTGAGTTGTGATTGTACTGGCAGAACAGTCTCTTGTACAGAGCTACGCCACCTGGAAACCTTGTGCCTCTTTAAACGCCTTCCTCTTGATGCATTCATGTGTCTCAGTCAAAATGTCAGCCAGAAATGAGCGAATGCAGCCTGAGAAAGCCCCTGCCACAATCACTCCTATCTCTTCAGCCCAAATCTTAGGCTTCTGGAATATGAACAAGATTTATAGGCTTTTTATAAGCTTTAGGTTTGGAAGACGTGGACAGCCCAAGACTGGTTGAAGGCACACCTGTGGCACATGAGAAGACCTGCCTTTCTTGTTTGGAGTATGAGGGAAAGGGCTGAAGTACCAATAAAGGAGAATATTTGTAGCTCCTTTGTGCCTCCCCAGCTGGACTACTAAGGCCATTGAAGGCTATGTTATTCCAGCATGTTATACTTCTGTTTTAACATTGCCTTGCTTATTTTTTGGAGGGAGGCTACATATTTTCTTTTCTGTAGGAAGATGGGCATAATAAGGTATATAGGTGCTTCAGAGTGTAAGAGGAACATTCAGATCGTCTTCCTGTGTGTGCATATGTATATACATTCGCGTACTATCATATACTTTATATATTATCTGTGGACCTAATGTGGGTTTTTTATCTGGGTGTCCAAGCTGTCCTCCATTGTCTCATCTCCTCCCAGGTGAGCAGGGCTGCATGGAGGGGAGGGTCCTTCACCAGGACAGGAGGATTGGCTCTCTAGGCATTCTGAACACCCAGTGCTGCCAGTTGGTGGGGGGAGATGCCAAAAGGGAAAGTGACACACACACCTCTGGCCATCCTTGCAAGGGAAATCATCTGTGTGAATACGTGGCAGGTCAACTCAAACATTTCCATCTGTTGGGGGTCTGCTGAGCAGACTCAGTTGCTCCTTCTGGAGCTAGTATTGTCTCATATTATGCTTTAGGACAGTGGTGGCAAACCTTTTAGAGACCAAGTGCACAAACTGCAACCCAAAACCCACTTATTTATCGCTGGGTGCCAGGTGGGCGTGGCCCACTGGGTGGGCGTGGCTGTGGTGGTCATGGCAGATTGGGTGGGTGTGGCCAAGGTGGATGTGGTCACCTCAATGTTGCTCATGGGGATGGACACCTGTGGGGGGTGGGCAGGGTTGAGGGAGCTCCAGGAGGTCTCTGGCAGGTGGGGCGGTAGGCAGGAGACTCATCCTGCAGGGCGAGGCGAGGCAGGGCGGGGGTATCATTGTGATGGGGCAAGGCAAGGGCTGTGGCAACTGCTGCCTGACACCATCGGCCCCCGCACACAGAGGCCAGCGAGCACATGGGGGCTGATGGTGTCCGTCAGTAGCCACAGCCTGCCGGCCCCTCGACAGGCACACTCTGGGGCTCCGCAGCCCATCCCCCGCAGTTCAAAGAAGCCCCCTCTGAGATGGATGGTTGGCCGACAGCTGAGGAGGCAATGCAGTGGATCGTGCCCGGGAAAAGGAGAGCATGCGAGGCCAGGAGGGATGGGATGGGTGGGGGCCAAAAGCTGACTTTGTAAAAATGCCGCTTGGGGGGGCCCGAAAGCCCTAATAAGCAGGCATATACATAGAATGAAGGCTATTGCTAAGCACATTGATTTGTGCTTCTTAGATTGTAAGCCGCCCTGAGTCTTCGGAGAAGGGCGGGATATAAATGGGATAAAAAAACAAAAAACCAGCCGTGCCGGGATGCATTCAGCCACGTGGGACCTCGGCGAATTAGCAGGCGGCTGGTTGCAGAGGGAGAGTTGCCACCTCCGGGGCATGGCGCGGGTGCCCACAGAGAGAGCTCTCAGTGCCCCTCTGGCACCCGTGCCATAGGTTCGCCACCACTGGTTTAGGAGATTGTAGAGACCAAGTATAAGAAACACTGCCTACAGCAGTGTTTCTTATCTTGGCTGGCTGGGGAATTCTGGGAGTTGAAGTCCACATATTTTCAAGTTGCCAAGGCTGAGGAGCGCTGCCATACAGTATATGCCTTAGGGTGAGAATCAGTTCTTCAACTATTGCCTGCCCTTCATCTAGTCCTTGGAACAATGGGTGGGACCTGCTTCATGAGAAACATTTTAATCTGACAAAATTTGGGTTCCTAGCTTTGTTTAGTGACTAAATATTTAGTACCCTACAGAGCAGCTGGAGGCTGTTGAAGTACAGATAATCCTTGAGTTTCGACCACAATTGAGCTCAAAACTTATGTTGCTAAGTAAAACATTTGTTGTGAGTTTGCCCCATTGTACGACTTTTCTTGCCACATCTGTTAAGTGAATCATTGCATTTGTCAAATTAATAACCCGGTTGTTAAATGAATCTGGATTCCCCCTTGACTTTGCTTGTCAGATGGTCTCAAAAACTGATCACATGATCCCAGGACACTGCAGCTGTAATAAATACGAACCACTTGCCAAGCATCTGAATTTTGATCATGTGACCGTGGGAATGCTGCAGTGGTCATAAGCCACTTTTTCCAGTGCCGTTGTAACTTTGGACGGTCACTAAATGAATTGCTGTAAGTCGAGGACTATCTGTATATGATTAAATGGAGAAAAGATGGCAACTTGTTTATACAGACCAGAGTGACAGGTGGGCGGATGTTCTTAGATACAGAGCAATATTGTAAGCCGCCCTGAGTCTTCGGAGAAGGGCGGGATATAAATGGAATTAAAATAAAAATAAAAAATAAATATTCTCTTGTGCTTGGGTTAGAAAGAAGATGATCTGCTCTTTGGAAAAAAGACTGCAACTTCTTTGGAAACCAGGATGGGGTAGTGCAGTAATCGCCAGGTTCAAGGCCCCACCCAGCCACAGAGGCTCCCTGGGCGAGTCACAGTGTTTCAGCCCAGCCTGCCTTACAGGGTAGTTGTTATAAACACGTAGGAGAAGGGAATACTATCTTTGCTGCCTTGAGTTCTTGAATGAAAATTGTGATATAATTCTAATAAATTAATATATATGATTCCATCATTCAGAAACATCTTTAAAACTTGAATCTAGTCCAAGTGTGCAAAGTTCAATTTAATGCAATATATCTTTAAAATATGATTACCGGTATATCTGAGCGTTTCACCCCTAAAATAAATTGTAATTTCAGATACTATTTTCTGAATAGTTTGTTTGAATTACCTTCCCACAAATTACAGTTGTTAAGGCATGGAAACAATTTAGGGCAAAATTATATTGTGTAAATCAGGTTTCAGATGTAATTAGATTTAGACCAAGGTTTTTTTTTTTAATTAAAGAGTTTTACAATATTTTACAATATATCCCCAAATCCCTCCCACCCCAACCCCCCCACTTCCCCCCCCCCACTTCCCAGAGCTAAATACAGGATTATAGTTACAACAATCATATTCTAAATAAAAATTTACACAATATACAATCAACCAAATTCGTACTGCGCTTTAACTCTCTCTTAGCATAACTACTAACAATAACAATATCCCACTAAATTCTACTCATAAGCTAAATGGAACTTTTTGGTCCCATATTTGTTTTCAATATAATTTATCCATCTCCTCCAAACTGAAATATATCTCTCCTGTGAGTGATCCTTTAAATAAGCAGAAATCTTGGACATTTCTGCAAGATTAGAAACTTTAAACACCCATTCTTCTACCGTGGGCAGATTGTCCTTCTTCCAATATTGTCCCACCAGTAACCGTGCTGCCGTTATCATATTCAACATCAGATTAGTCTCTTTGACATCACAATTTACAACAATACCCAGTAAGAACAATTGCGGGGAAAACTTTATCTTCCTCTTAAAAATCTTTTGAATGTTCCACCAAATTTTAATCCAGAAGGCTTTTATGTTTCTACAAGATTTAGGCCAAGGTTTTAAATTCACTTTGGTGTTTCTATATCCTTGAAATATTTTACTTCCATGTGGCTCTTATCTTTTCACAAGCATCTCATTGCAGGCAACAATTTATCTAATACGATAGAATAAATCTTAATATAATCAACTGCTTTCAGTTACATTACATTGAAGGGTGGAGTTACATGGATGATTATAACTTTAGATAACTGAAACCTCAAACTTTTGAGTTTTATATGTTTGGTTGATCTAGGGAACATCAGTACAGAATATTGTATCAATATTACGTATAATTTGACGCGTATTTGATGTTTTTCTATTCAACAGAATTGTATTGTGGCATGGGACCCTCCCTGTAAAGAAGACATTATTTTGGAAGCAGACCGTTTCCCAGGTCTTCCTTGCAGGTAAGTCTCCTTGAAGCTTTTGTTTGGATCTGTATTGGGAAGACATGGAGGATTCAGAGACCATAGCAAACTCATGCTATGAAATGAAAAAGAAGCCGAAAGCCAAACCTCAACGTGGTGGCAGAGTCCTTGACGGAATTCTTGCAGATAACCAATGGTGGTTGGAAAGTTCAGCCCTTTTCCCCATATACTGACTTGAGTGCTCCCATTATGCTAAGCTATAGTTTGTTTATCCAGGGTTTATCCAATAAACCAGAATAACTGGATTCACCCAACACATAACCAGACAATTCACATTATGACTTAATTCATTTAACTCATTATTTATATTTGCATGTGCACACACATGTGTATGATGCATATAGCAGTCAGGCACGTTTAAGAAAAATAGAAACAAGAAAACATTTTCCTTAACTTTACATTCTTGTTCATTTATATGTGTAAACTTCCAATTTCTCTGAAAATACACATTTAAATTACTTCCTTTCCACACTTCTTGCTTTTATTATTAGTAATATCAGACTTCTTTTGTATTAGATATTTAAACTATAACTAAATTTTAAACCTTCCTCTGTTGTTTTTAGTTGTGAAGTTGTGTCTGACCCATCGCGACCCCATGGACAACGTTACTCCAGGCCTTCCTGTCCTCTACCATCTTCTGGAGTCCCTTTAGGCTCACGCCTCCTGCTTCAGTGACTCCATCCAGCCACTTCGTTCTCTTTCGTCCCCTTCTTCTCTTGCCCTCAATCTTTCCCAGCATTAGGCTCTTCTCCAGTGAGTCCTTCGTTCTCATTAGGTGGCCAAAGTATTTGAGTTTCAACTTCAGGATCTGGCCTTCTAAAGAGCAGTCAGGGTTGATCTCCTCTAGGACTGACCGGTTTGATCACCTTGCAGTCCAAGGGACTCACAGGAGTCTTCTCCAGCACCATAGTTCAAAGGCTTCAATTCTTTGGCGCTCAGCCTTTCTTATGGTCCAACTTCCACAGCCATACATTGCTACTGGGAAGACCATAGCCTTGACTATACGCACTTTTGTTGGCAGGGTGATGTCTCTGCTTTTTAGTGTGCTGTCTAGATTTGCCATGGCTTTCCTCCCCAGGAGCAAGCATCTTTTACTTTCTTGGCTGCAGTCCCCATCTGCAGTGATCTTGGAGCCCAGGAAAATAAAATCTGTCACTACCTCTATTTCTTCCCCATCTATTTGCCAGGAATTGAGAGGGCCGGATGCCATGATCTTGGTTTTCTTAATGTTAAGTTTCAAGCCAAATTCTACACTCTCCTTCACCCGCAACAAGAGGCTCTTTAGTTCCTCTTCACTTTCTGCCATTAGAGTGGTATCATCTGCATATCTTAGTATACAGCCTTGCCGGACTCCTTTCCCAATTTTGAATCTATCAGTGGTTCCGTGTCCAGTTCTCACTGTTGCTTCTTGACCCGCGTATAGGTTTCTCAAGAGACAAATATGATGGTCTGGTACTACCATCTCTTTAAGAACTTGCCAGTTTGTTGTTATCCACACAATCAAATGCTTTAGCATAGTCAATGAAGCAGAAGTGGGTGTTTTTCTGGAACTCCCTAGCTTTCTCCGTGATCCAGCCTATGTTGGCAATTTGATCTCTAGTTCCTCTGCCTCTTCGAAATCCTGCCTGTACGTCTGGTAGTTCTCGATCCACATACTGCTGGAGTCTAGCTTGTAGCATTTTAAGCATAACTTTACTAGCATGTGAAATGAGTGCAATGGTGCGATAGTTTGAACATTCTTTGGCACTGCCTTTCTTTGGAATCGGAATGTAAACTGATCTTTTCCAATCCTGTGGCCACTGTTGAGTTTTCCAAATTTGCTGGCAAATTGAGTGTAGCACTTTTACTGCATCGTCTTTTAAGATTTTGAATAGCTCAGCTGGAATACTGTCTCCTCCACTAGCTTTGTTGTCGCTCAGCTTTCCTAAGGCCTACTTCATTTCACATTCTAGGATGTCTGGCTCGAGGTCAGTGACCACCACATTGTGATTATCAGGGACGTTAAGTTCATTCTTGTATAGTTCTTCTGTGTAATTTTTCCACCTCTTCTTAATCTGCCTCTGTTAGGTCCCTGCCATTTTGGTCCTTTATCATGCCCATTTTTGCATGAAATGTTCCCTTCATCTCCAATTTTCTTGAAAAGATCTCTGGTCCTCCCTATTCTATTGTTTTCTTCTATTTCTTTGCACAGTTCATTTAAGAAGGCATTCTTATCTCTTCTAGCTATTCTCTGGAATTCTGCATTCAATTGGGCGTATCTTTCTTTTTCTCCCTTGCCTTTCGCTTCCCTCCTGTCCTCAGCTATTTGCAAAGCTTCCTCAGACAGCCATTTTGCTTTCTTGCATTTCTTTTTCTTCGGGATGGTTTTAGTTGCTACCTCTTGTACAATGTTGCGAACCTCTGTCCATAGTTCTTCAGGCACTCTGTCTATCAGATTTAATTCCTTAAATCTATTTGTCACCTCTACTGTATATTCGCCAGGGATATAATTTAGTTCATACCTGAGTGGCCTAGTGGTTTTCCCTACTTTCTTCAGTTTAAGCCTAAATTTTGCAACAAGAAGCTCATGGTCTGAGCCACAGTCAGCTCCTGGTCTTGTTTTTACTGACTGTATAGAGCTTCTTCATCTTTGGCTGCAGAGCACATAGTCACTCTGATTTCTGTGTTGACCGTCTGGTGATGTTCATGTGTAGAGCCGTCTCTTGGGTTGTTGGAAAAGAGTGTTTGCTATGACCATCGTATTCTCTTGACAAAATTCTATCAGCCTGTGCCCTGCTTCATTTTGTACTCCAAGGCCAAACTTGCCTGTTATTCCGGTTATCTTTTGGCTTCCTACTTTAGCATTCCAATCCCCCATGATGATAAGGACATCATTTTTTGGTGTTAGTTCTATAAGGTGCTGTAGGGCTTCATAGAACCGGTCAATTTCATCCTCTTCAGCACCGGTGGTTGGGGCATAGACTTGGACTACTGTGATATTGAATGGTTTGCCTTGGATTCGAACTGAGATCATTCTGTCATTTTGGGGATTGTATCCCAGTATTGCTTTTCCTACTCTTTTATTGACTATGAAGGCTACTCCATTTCTTCTGAAGGATTCTTGCCCGCAGTAGTATACCTGATGGTCATCTGAATTAAATTCACCCATTCCTGTCATTTTAGTTTGCTGATTCCTAAGATGTCAATGTTCAGTCTTGTCATCTCTTGTTTGACCACGTCCAGCTTTCCTTGATTCATGGATCTTACATTCCAGGTTCCTATGGAGAAAAAATCTTTACAGCATCGGACTTTCCTTTCACCACCAGACATATCCACAGCTGAGCGTCCTTTCGGCTTTGGCCCAGTCGCTTCATTCTTTCTGGCGCTACTAGTACTAGCCCTCTGCTCTTCCCCAGTAGCATACTGGACGCCTTCCGACCTGAGGGGCTCATCTTCCAGCATCATATCGTTTTTCCTTTTGGTACTGTCCGTGGGGTTTTCATGGCAAAGGTACTGGAGTGGGTTGCCATTTCCTTCTCCAGTGGATCACGTTTTGTCAGAACTCTCTGCTATGACCTGTCTTGGGTGGCCCTGCACAGCATAGCTCATAGCTTCATTGAATTACGCAAGCCCCTTTGCCACAACAAGGCAGTAATCCATGAAGGGGAACCTTCCTCTAGTATATCTGAAAAGAAGCAGTCCATCTTTCATATACTTAATTTGAATTATTTCCCCAAAATTAGAATGATTATGGAATAAATTGTTACCTGTCAGCCTTGCACAATTGAATATGAGGGAACTTGAACATAGTGGTTTCAGGGACAGTGCTGCTAACGTTGGATAGCTGTGGTACTATAGGCTTTAAACCCACAGTTGGCCTCATATTGTGTAAGGCCATGCTTTGTTGAATTGTGGTTTGTTGAATAAGGAACAGTTCTAAGTCACTTTCAAGTCACAGCGGTTAGGTTATCCAGCAGGCTAACCTAAAATCAAAAACATCACCTAGTGCCTTGGCACAATATGTCAGTATCGTATAGTAGAAGCGGCTGTGGACCTAATTCCTGGTCCCTGTTTGGGGAGGAGGAGTCTGAAGTGAGGCAGTCTTAGCTACCCAGGCTGGGTCTGAAGGGGAGTTGCCACAGACCATGTGAGAATGTGTCATCAAGGCCAGACCTAGTTCATCAGTCGATAATTCCACCCCTACCCTTGCTTAAAACATCAGGCTTATGATAATTTGATCTTGGGCAAGAAGGCAGGTTCCTGTTTTGATTTTCAGCAGGGATACAAGACCTGTTTCCCCACTGAGCAGTCTGGAAAGCAGTCTGAGGTGTGTGGCTGTAGGTGGAGAGCCAGTGCCCTGGAGCTGGGAGCCAGCCGTGGAGGAACCCCCAGGTTCAGTGACGTTAGGTTGTGCGCCCAAAAACACACAGCAACTAATGCAGCCCTTGAAATAGGAATGAGAATCATCCAGGAAGGGATGAGAAGCAAAATGTCTTCAAAGAAAAACAAGAAAGTCCAGTTGCCTTGTGAAAAAAGCACCCTTAGGACATCCTGGTTGACTTCTCCTGCTGGTTCTCTCAACAGCCTTCAATACCGTTGACTGCGCATCTTGTTGGGCCACTCGGAAGGGGTGGAAGTCGAGAGACAGTGCTCTGCAGTGACTCCACCCTGTCATCCCTCATTTGAATTACTGTGTTTTGTTACGTGTGATCATTCTAATTGTGGTGTTGGAAGACACTGGAGAGTCCCTTGGAGTACAAGGAGATCAAATCAGTCAATCCTAAAGGAAATCAACCCTGACTGTCCTTTAGAAGGGCAGATACTGAAGCTGAAGCTCAAATACTTTGGCCACCAAATGAGAAAAGAGGATTCCTTGTTGTTGGGGAAAATGGAAGGCCAAAGCAGAAGGGGACAGCAGAGGACGAGATGGTTAGATAGCGTCATCAATGCTGTGAACATGGCTCTGGGCAAACTCTGGGAGACAGCAGAGGACAGGGGGGCCTGGCATGCTATCAAGAGTCAGACACAACCTAGCGACTGAACAACAAAACAACATTATATGAAGCTGCCCTTAGATACTACAGGGCATTTTTTACCTGCTACAAAATGTACTGCCACTCCTATTTCAGGGGCTGCACTAGTTGCTGTGTGTTTTCGGGTTTACAATCACTGAACCTGGGAGTCCGTGGGTCACCCGTTTCCTTCACTGCTGGCTCCCAGTTCTGCAAGTCCATGTTTCTATGGAAACATCCCAGGCACTTCAGTCAGGCAATACAGAATCTGGGCTGTCCCATTGTCTCAAGCATTAGCACTATCACAACTGCAAAATCGAATTTCATGGACTTCTCGGACCTTATGCCAGTGACATTCCCGGCTAGAAAAGACATCCTAAGAAATATCTCCATAAGCAATCTTCCTAATTTTACCATTCTGGTCACCGTGGATTTTGAGGCATTATATATATTTTCTGCAGACATGGATTTCAAGGCATCATCCACTGGAGGTGACAGGCCAATACATTTAAAGAAAAGAAAAAAGCATGATCATTGTTGCCAAAACAGCACATCTTGCCACGAGATTCAGCAGCTCCCCGTTGGCTGTTCTGGCTCTCCATGGTATACATAATGATTTACGCCAACACCACATTTCAAAGGCCTCAATTCTTCTTTGATCAGCCATTCTTAGTGTCCAACTCTCACACCTGTACATCATTAAAGGGAAGATAGTTGCTCTAAGTAACCTGCTTTTTGTATCTGTATCAGTATCTCTGCTTTTCCAGATCTTGTTCGTGTTAACTATTGCAGTGCAGCCTAAGGTTATCCTGCGTTTCCTTTCAGATGTACAACTGCCATCGTGAACAATTTTTGATCCAAGGAAGATAAATTCTCGAACTAATTTCATTTCCTCGTTGATTTTAAACATCTCATGTCCCTTTGCGGCTGCTGTCGTTATCTTTGTTTTCCTGAAGTTAAGAATGAATCCTATTTTTCTACTTTCATCCTTGATTTTCCAGATCATTTTTTCCCAGGTCTTGCTTAGTTTCAGCCAATAGTGTTGCATCATCTGCGTACATTACATTATTTATGGTTCTTTCCCCAACAACATCAGGCAGTTCCAGATCTAATTTCCACACGATCACTTCAGCATATGGGTTGAACAAAAATGGTGATAAAATGCATGCCTGTCTAACTTTGGTTTCTGGCATGAACATCCTTCCCAGCAGTTTCCATGATGTTACCTTGGATCTCTCACTTCTGTTCATTTGTAGTTTCAGTGGTTCTTCTTCCGTGGCATATATATGTGAGATGCGGTTCATATTGAGATTACTTTTTTACTTGAGATTAATTGATGACATTTTCATCATCTGTGTTGCTGTTAGCTGCGAAGTCATGTCCAACCCATCGCGACCCCATGGACAACGTTCCTCCAGGCCTTCCTGTCCTCTACTATCTTCTGGAGTCCATTTAAGCTCACGCCTCCTGCTTCAGTGACTCCATCCAGCCACCTCGTTCTCTGTCGTCCCCTTCTTCTCTTGCCCTCAATCTTTCCCAGCATGAGGCTCTTCTCCAGTGAGTCCTTCCTTCTCATTAGGTGGCCAAAGTATTTGAGTTTCAGCTTCAGGATCTGGCCTTCTAAAGAGCAGTCAGGGTTGATTTCCTCTAGGACTGACCGGTTTGATCGCCTTGCAGTCCAAGGGACTCGCAGGAGTCTTCTCCAGCACCATAGTTCAAAGGCCTCAATTCTTTGGCGCTCGGCCTTTCTTATGGTCCAGCTTTCACTGCCATACATTGCAACTGGGAAGACCATAGCCTTGACTATACACACTTTTGTTGGCAGGGTGATGTCTCTTCTTTTTAGTGTGCTGTCTAGATTTGCCATGGCTTTCCTCCCCAGGAGCAAGCATCTTTTAATTTCTTGGCTACAGTCCCCATCTGCGGTGATCTTGGAGCCCAGGAAAATAAAATCTGTCACTACCTCCATTTCTTCCCCATCTATTTGCCAGGAATTGAGAGGGCCGGATGCCATGAACTTGGTTTTCTTAATGTTAAGTTTCAACCCAAGTTTTGCACTCTCCTTCTTCACCCGCAACAAGAGGCTCTTTAGTTCTTCTTCACTTTCTGCCATTAGAGTGGTATCATCATCTGTATAATAATCCAATTCCATAAGGACATCAAAACCTTCCACCTCACCCATCATCACCTTGAGCCTAAACCGAAGTGCAGAACATCCTTGATGCCCCTGTGCAATGCCATAATGACACATCAACTGCAGAACGCCACGGGTGCTGTTTGCTTCCAGCTTTCACCCAGCAGGCACCAGCAAGTCTCTCATCTCTGACCAAGCTCTCTGCTAAAAGCACATTTCTTCTGGTCTGCTTGACAGAGATGGAAGCAGGTGTTCAGGAAACTAAATTACCCCTTCAGTGAAATCTACAAACAAATCCATGGAGCCCAATGAATTCTCAGGGAGGCTCTGTTAAAAACAGATCAAAAGGATTCAAGCAGTCTTAAAAGACCTCAACAAACAAGGCAATTTTAACACGTTACAGTTTTTAATTGTTCAGTTGCTTACAATCAGTCTCACACAAAACCTGCTTCTGCATAACCAACCCATTTTCCCTGTCCTCCCTGCCACCTTCCCCCAATTTAAATCCTACACCAGACTAGTCATTCCGCGCCTCTGACGACTTAAGTTGCAGCTTAAGAAAACTGATACCTTTTTAATAAAAATTGCTACTCAGAAAAGGGGCCGCTGGACTCCCAATTTTTTGGCCATCGTGGACTAACATGGCTCTCCTCCTGCACCATCTCGGTGAAGAAGTGACGGGATATTTGTTAGATTTGTCTCTCGCCTGCTCTGCGGGCGTAAGGCAGCTTATGGGAATCTCCCTGTGGTGGAGCTGGGCTGAGAGACAGAGAATGGCTCAGAATCCTGCAGGGAGCTTCCACGGACCAGGCCCAACTCCATTGTGCTCTGTCGCCATTGGCCAATCAATCAGACTGTCTTTCTCTTCAGCTCAGTCAGTGCATCTCAACTGGGCTCTGGATGCTGAAGGAAATTCACATTCAGCTGCGTGTCCCAAGTTCTGAAATGCTGTTAGCGAACAGTTCCATAGCAGGAACTGTCCAGCAGGAGGCAGCCGAGCCAAAGGAGGTTATTCTGAAGCCTTAATGAGAGAGGTGGCACGGCAATTCTTCCCCTTTGCAAAGAGCAGAAGGTAGGCTGGGTTTTTGGGTTAGATATTTGCACGGTTGGCAATTTCCATGGTAGCCAAACTGCACAAAAGATTTAAGGGGCTGAGATTTAAGGACACCTTAAAGACAAACACATTCTTCTTTAAAACGGACCAAAGCGCTTGCACGTACTGTTTTATACTGGTGAACTGATTTTATATTCAGTCTGCATTCCTTCATTTGTCGTTCAATAATAATAATAATAAGTTGGAACGGACCTTGGAGGTCATCTAGTCCAACCCCCTGCTCAGGCAGGAAACCCTATACCATTTCAGACAAGTGGCTGTCCAGTCTCTTCTTAAAAACCTCCAGTGTTGGAGCATTCACCACCTCTGGAGGCAGGTTGTTCCACTGGTTAATTGTTCTAACTGTCAGGAAGTTTCTCCTTAGTTCCAGGTTGCTTCTCTCCTTGACTAGTTTCCATCTGTTGCTTCTTGTCCCGCCTTCAAGCCCTTTGGAGAATAGCTTGACTCCTTCCTTGTGGCAGCACCTGAGATATTGGAACACTGCTATCATGTCACCCCTCATCCTTCTCTTCATTAAAGTAGACATACCCAATTCCAGCAACTGTTTCTCATATGTTTTAGCCTCCAGTCCCCCAATCATCTTTGTTGCTCTTCTCTGTACTCTTTCTAGAGTCTCGACATCTTTTTTACATCGTGGTGACCAAAACTGGATGCAGTATTCCAGGTGTGGCCTTACCAAGGCATTGTAAAGTGGTATTAGTACTTCACATGATCTTGATTCTATCCCTCTGTTAATGCAGCCTAGCACTGTGTTGTCTTTTTTGGCAGCTGCAGCACACTGCTGACTCATATTTAAGTGATTGTCCACTAGGACTCTGAGATCTCTCACAGTTACTACTATCGAGCAAGGTACCACCTATACGATACCTGTGCATTTGATTTTTCCTGCCTAAATGTAGAACCTTACTTTTTTCACAATTGAATTTCATTTTATTAGATAGTGCCCAGTGTTCGAGTCTGTCCAGATCCTTCTGTATCTTAAGCCTATCTTCTGGAGTATTGGCTAGTCCTGCCAGCTTGGTGTCATCTGCAAATTTGATGAGTTCCCCATCTATCCACTCGTCCAAATCATTGATGAAGATGTTGAAGAGCACTGGGCCCAGAACAGAGCCCTGGGGCACCCCACTACACACTTCCTTCCATGTAGATGCAGTTCCATTGAGGACCACACGCTGAGTACGGCCTGTCAGCCAGCTACGAATCCATCTGGTGGTGATGCTATCTAACCCACATTTTTCTATCTTATCAAGTAGTAGGTTGTGATCTACTTTATTAAATGCCTTACTGAAGTCCAAGTAAATTATATCTACAGCATTCCTCTGGTCCACTAATTTTGTCACTTGGTCAAAGAATGCAATAAGATTTGTCTGGCACGATCTGTTTTTGACAAACTAATGTTGGCTTTTAGTGATAACTTTGTTCGCATCAAGGTGTTCGCTGATTTGTTGTTTGATTATCTTTTCCAGAATCTTCCCAGGTATTGAAGTCAGGCTGATAGGTCTGTAGTTTTCTGGATCTATTTTTTCCCTTTTATGAAGATGGGAACTGCATCAGCTCTCTTCCCGTCCTCTGGTAGTTCCCCAGTGCTCCAGGATCTTTGAAAAATATAGTTCAGTGGTTCTGAGATCACGTCTGCCAGTTCCTTGAGAACCTTGGGGTGTAATCCATCTGGTCCTGGTGATTTGAACTCGTCTAGGCTGGACAGGTGCTCACTTACCATTTTCTTGCCTATCTTAACTTGCGTTTCTATTCAGTTTTTTATGGCACTGGTTTGGGTAGGTTGGACTGTTGTTTCCCTTTGTGTAAAGACAGATGCAAAAACCGAGTTAAATAGTTCTGCTTTCTCCCTGTTGCTTGTCACCTTCTTGCCACTTTCCCCCACTAATGGACCAATCATTTCCTTAACTTTTTTCTTGTTTCTTATATGTTGAAAGAAGCTTTTTTTTGTTATTTTTGACTTTGGTCGCAAGCCTTAGTTCATTTTGAGCCTTAGCTTCTCTCACTTCATCTTTGCAGGCACGGGCTGTTTGCTGATATTCTGCCTTAGTTATGTGCCCCTCTTTCCAATTCTTATACTTGTCCTTTTTATCTTTCAGTTTATCAGAGAGTTCTTTATGCAGCCATGCTGGTTTCTTTTGAAATGTGAGATGGCCTCACGAGACCGATGGTTCGTTAAGGTGCTTCCAAGTAAAAGGCATCACGCAGGGATGCAATCAGACAAAGCTTTATCTAACGATAATGTGAGATTATCTCATGAGGTCGATGGATCGTTAAGGTGCTTCCAAGTAAAAGGCATCACGCAGAGATGCAATCATATTAGCTTTATTCAATGATAGATTAAAAAGAAAGAAATACTTGGCATGAACGCATTCATGCCTGCATGTGAGAGAGAGCAAAAGAAAAGAAAGCAAGCTAGCATAGCATAACTGGAACAGAACAAGAACTAAAATGAAGAGAGACTAGAACAAAGAGCAGCCCCTCGGTCTTGGTCCCTCCCTGACCATAAAACTCTCTCGCCAATGGGGCTGTAGGGGTCTGAGACCCTTGGCTCATCAGTGGAAGCAAAGAAGCCTCTTTGCCTCCATCTGATGACCCTTTTGGGTAACTGCCAATGGCTGGCACAAAACATCTAACAATTCCCCTTCTTGCCAGCCAATGACAGGGACCAGTGAATGTGTGTGAGGGGCGAGCAGGTGTCATAGACATGCATAAAAACATTCAGAAGGCCAAACACAAACGCTTACACAGAAGGTTGTGCCGGTCAATGGGAACAGGTTTGGTGAACAGATCAGCTATCTGGTCAGTTGTGTGACAGTGCTCAACATGTATAAAACCCTCTTTGGTAAGCTGCCTGACATTTTTATAGCGTATGTCTATGTGGCGAGACCTAGATCCTACTGCATAAGCGCCCGAGATTGCAATTGCGGCTGTGTTGTCCTCTAGAATTTAGATGGGCAGAGGAGGAGATGCCCAGATGCTTGTTATCAGATCATTGAACCATATCAAATCATTGGCCGTGTCTGACAGGCTGGCATATTCAGCCTCGGCCGTGGAGCAAGAAATAAATTTTTGCTGCCTAACATGCCAATGTATTGGACAGCCATTTAGCAATATGAGGAAACCAGAGGTGCTCCGTCTACTTTTGGTGTCGCCAGCCCAGTCTGCGTCTGAGTAAGCGGAGAGCTGGGCCGTCTTCCCCTTCTCTGGTTCTAGTATAAGGAGAGCATCAGCTGTGCCCTTAAGGTATCTAAGTACCCTTTTAACAGCAGTCCAGTGGAATTCCTTTGGGTGTTCCACGTGCCTGGACAATAGATTCACAGCTAAAGCTATGTCAGGTCTGCTCCAATTGCTGATGTATAGCAAGGAGCCAATCACAGATCTGTAAAGCGTGTTATCTGTGAACTCAGGACCGTCCTTATGAGTGTGGTTGTAAAAGTCGCTTTGCATTGGGCTATGCGTAGGATTAGATTCTTTCATTTTGCATTTGGCCAATAATTCCTCTATCTTTTCTTTTTGAGATAGAGCGAACCCCCCCTTAGTGGCCAAAATATGCACACCCAAGTACTTGTCAACCCGCCCCAAAGACTTTAGAGTAAACTTTTCTTCCAGGGCCTTGGCAAATTCATCACACCCTTCCTTGTCAGGCCCCACATATAGTAGGTCGTCCACATAAACTAACACCCGTTCTGTGGTACCCTTGGAGTTGCGCGTGAAGACACATTCATCTGCATGGGATGCAGTGAAACCAACTCGTTCTAAACTCTTTCTAAGACAGTCATACCATAATTTCCCTGACTGCTTGAGGCCATATAACCCTTTGTGGAGCAACCATGTATTTCCCCCTTCTTGCTGGTAGCCAGGAGGAGCCCTCACGTAGATTTGCCGGTCCAAGTTGGCGTGGAGGTAAGCCGTCTGGATGTCGAATTGGAAGACTTCCTCTCTCAGAGCGGCTGCAGTCACGAGGGCGGCCTTGACGCTCTCTGCCCAGACGGTTGGAGAGTAGGTCTCAGCGTAGTCCTCCATGTAGCGCTGAGCGAAGCCCTGAGCTACCAAACGGGCCTTATACAGGTAGAGGCCATTGGCAAGTGGTTTGGCTTTGTAAACCCACCTTGTGCCAATGACTTTTCTCTCTTTTGGTGGTTGCTGGGGGGTGAAGACCTTGAGTTTCTTTAAGCTCTGCATCTCCTTCTCCATTGCGAGCTGCCATTTCTCCTGCTCTTCGATGGGCAGCTCCTGGATGTCGGAGAAGGATTTTGGGGTGACCACAATGCTGTTGACAGACGCGATGTGGCCAATGTCAATTCTCTTTGGCGGGATTCCTTTGTTGGACCGCTTTGACCTCCTTACCTTCTGCCACTCACCGCCCTTTTCTTCCATGGGTCTCTGAGGCGTCGCTGGGGGTGAAGACGGCGTGTCTTCCTCCATGGGACTGGACGCATCTTCGTCTTGTTCCTCACTTTCGTCGGTGGCAGGGTATGTGGTCGTCTCAGGTGATGTCGTGGTCGGTGTGTCCTTGCTGGGTCGGTTGGCATATGGGCTCAGATCATTCGAGTGGATCTGGGTCCAATTGGAGTCCTCTTCAAAAGAGGCAGATTGGGAAGTCACAGGCCTGCCCCCTTCTCCCAGGAAACGATAGGCCTTGGAGCCAGGAGCATAGCCCAAGAACCTTAGTCTCTGGGAGACAGATCTCCCCTTCTTCCACAGCTGCTTGGGGATGTGCACCCATGCGTAGGAACCAAACACACGCAAATGTCCCAGATTTGGTTTCCTACCGTGAACCAGGAAATATGGGGTCTGGTTCACAACACTGCTCCAGGTGCGGTTTAAGGTGTAATTGGCGTAGTGGACTGCCTCCCCCCAGTATGATTCTGCGACTCCAGCGTCTGCAATCAGACTACGCATCATGGTTTGCAGGATTCCATTTCTTTTCTCAGCTACGCCATTCTGAGAGGGGGTGAATGGTGCAGTAAGAAAATGGCGGATGCCCTTACGCCTTACCCAGTCCTGGAACTTTCGGGACATGAACTCAGCCCCGCGATCGCTCTGCAGTTGCGCGATCTTGGTCTTATACTGGGTCTCTACAAAGTTGTACAGTGACTTTATGGCGTCAAAGGCTTCGGATTTTTCTGTGAGGGTATACACGTGGCCGTATCGTGAAAAATCATCAACGGCAGTGAGAAAATACTTTTTCTTTCCTAGGGATGGTGTAAAAGGCCCAACCAGATCAACATGTACTAGTTGGTACGGGTACTGGGCCTTGCACAGTGACATTTTAGAAATGGGGGCAGCCTTCCTCTTTGTCTTCTTGCAAATGGCACAGTCCAGAAACACGTCACAATCCTTGAGCTGTACTCCCTCAGCAAATTCTCCCATCTTTTTAACTACAGGGAAGCTCGCATGACCTAATCTTCTGTGTAATAGATGGGCACACTTATCGTGGAGCGGCTTCCCCACTGACACCCTCTTGGCTCTAGTTGCTTTGAGTGGTGCTGTAGGTGCCTGCTGAGATTCAGGTTCCTTGCCCACACTGCCCTTGGAAAGCCTTGGGGCCCCTTCTGAGGTGGGTGGGCTCTCAGGAGAAAAATATGGTAAGCCATTTATGACGGCAATATTTCCAATGACCCTCTGGTTCCGGGTGACATGACCTCCCCCCTTGCAAAATAAAACTTCCACCTTGTCATCGTCACATAATTTGATAATGCTTAATAGGTTGTTGGCAATGGAGGAGGCATGTAAAACACCTTCAACTTTTCCAAGTCCAGGTACAGAAACAATGCCGTCCCCAACAACTAAAGCTTTATCACCATTTGCCACTTTGACAGATGAGTTAATTTTCTTTAACCTTTTAAAACCTTGACTCATATTAGTAATGTGAGAAGAAGCTCCAGAGTCCAGTAACCATAAGTCAGTGGAGCTATCAGCCTTTGTTGTGGGGGTGAGGGAACAAGTATGCAGAAAATTTCCCTTGGTATTTCCTTTGCCCCTGCCACGCCCCCTTTCTTGCCCTTTGCCCCTTACTTGATTGGGACCACGTTTGGGTGCTTGTTGTTGATGGGGGCAGTCTTTCTTGAGGTGCTCCTCAGAGCCACAGATGAAACACTTAAGTAGAGCATTAATTTGCTCTGAGTTGTGGCGCCCCCTTCTGGCTTGCTGAGTGGTGACTCTGGCGTATTCTCCTGCATCTCTTCTCCTTCTATCTTCCTCGATGAGTCTCCCTGTGAGGTAGGACAGATTTATGTCTTCCCTCCTGGCCGCTTCGAGTGAAACAATGAAATTGCTCCAACTCCTGTCCAGGGAAGCAATAATGACCGCGACCATGTTCGCATCAGTTACTGGGTAATTTCTGGACATCAATTCTGCCCTGAGTGCCTTTAATTTTGCAAGATGTTCAGGCATGCTGGCACCAAACCTCAGTCTGGTTGTGTAAAACTCAGTTGTATGTCTGGTGATGGAACCAATGGTATCGCTGTTGAATAAATTGTATAATAACTGCCAAACGTCACCAGCTCTGAGTCCTACTGGAATGCTGGAGAACAAGTTATTATCCAGCGAACTGAGCAGAGTGGAGTAAGCCTGCCGGTGTCTCCACTCTTCTCGGGGTCCCCATGGGAGAGGAGGTGGTTTCTGAACCATTTCTAGAGTCCCATTCTTTAAGAGATATACCTGTATATCTCTACTCCAACTGTTGTAATTCTCCCCCCCAAGTTGCAGTTTTTTAAAGTCATTCGGAAGATTAGATGCTGGGGAAAAATCTTTTTCAGTTCCATTAGCATACATTTCAGAGGTGTCCATTGACATAAAAGGTAAAGGGATCCCTCTAGTGGTCGAGGAGGGAATTTTTCCTTGATTATTTTCAAGTGCTTCTGTATCAGCCTCGGCTGGACAGACCTCATTCTCATCATAGGACTTTAGGCTTTGTGGTGGGGAGGACCCAGGAATTTGCATGCTACTTTGGCCGGATGCCAGGGATTGCATGCTATTTCGGCTGGATGCCAGGGATTGCATGCTATTTCGGCTGGATGCCAGGGATTGCTGGGCCTTCAGGCTTAAGTGAGGCCTGTCTTTATTAGACCATGTGGGGTTACTGGGGGCCGCCATCTTGTTTCCTGTGCCAGACCATGTGGGCGCTCTGGGAGCAGCCATCTTGTTTCCGCTTGCCCCAGGAAGCTGTAGCTCACAGCTGGGCGGGGGGGGTTCGTGCCAAAAGCCCTGGGGTCCCGGGGTCACTAAGGGTGGCGGGCGCCATATTTGGGGGCCTCATGGTCGCTTGGGAAAGACTCACCAGGTGTTCAGAGGCTTCCTGGGCTGGTGTCCCCCTCTTTTGCGTTGTAAGTAGCTTTACAAGCAGCTCTTCACGTTCCTGTGCAGTCATCTTGCCCATGCGGCGTTTGGCTTCAGCCAGGTCTGTCTCTGCAGCATCTGAGCAGTCTTGGGCAGTCTGCAAGCCTTCCATGCTTTCCTCTGTGGCGTTCAGGGGTAGAGAGGCATGTGAAGGGGTCCTAGATGCTCTGCTGGATCCTCTGAGAGAATGGAGGTCATCTGTGCTCTCACCTGGAACGGAGTTTGCTTCAGGGGCTGAAGGCTTGGCTGTAGGCAGGGATGCCGTCTTTGATCGAAGACTTCTGGTCACAATCGGAGAGATTCTGCCATCTGTTATAAATGGATTTGTGCTGGATCTTCCAGACATCTTGTAGTACCTATTAGTTCCCCTATTTTCTTAGATTGCTGGGGACAGTGATGTTCTGTATCAATTAACTCACTGTCCCCGTTGTTTAGTTTAAATATCCCTCCAGAAAAGCTGTGAATTTATTGCCAAGTAACTCAGTCCCTTTCTTGGATGGATGCAGACCATCTCTTTTGTAAATGTTTTCATTGGACCAGCTACAGACATCGTGACTAATATAACCAAAGCCTTCTCCTTTACACCACTCCTTTAGCCACATATTAAATTCTGCTATACGCTGGCCTTTTCCATTTTGCTCCTTATACACTGGTAATACCTCTGAAAAAGTGAGCCTACAGCCTATTCTGCTGAGTTCCTGCCCCAAGCTCTGGAAATCATTCTGCACAGAGAGTACATCGTTTTGGGACAGATTGTTAGTGCCAAGATGTACAATGGCATCCACATCACAGTCTTTGCTGGCATTGTTGGCTATTTTGAAAATACGCTTCTTGTCCCTACTGGCAGTAGCACCTGGAAGACACCTGACCTCTTTCAAAATCTCTGTATCCTTTCCTAAATTTACATCCCTTATAATTGAATCACCAGCCAGAAGGTGGCTGTTGTGATTCAGGGTCAGCCTGTGGGTTCGGCAGTTGGGTCGGACGACTCAGAGGAGGAGGGGGGTGTTGAAGACCTTGCTGAGGGGGTTGAAGATCTTGCTGATGATAGCCCTCAGGCAGGCCCCTCCCACTTGGTCACCATGGAGACCCAGCTGTGTGAGCCTGACAGTGTGGATGAAGATGACCCACAGCTGGCCCTGTTCAAGGACGCCCGACGCAGGAGGCAGTCAAGTAGGAGTAAACAGAGGAAGGCTGTGGGGCTTCTCGGAAGGAGGCAGAGAGAGGCCACGCCCTGAACTCTTTATAAAGGGAATGTGTGGGGAGGGCTGGTTTGCTGAAAGCAACCGCTCAGATAGTGTTTCAAAGCTCCTGTATCTTGGTTCGTGTCTTGTTTGTTTTTTGTAGTAATAAATTTGGCAGACGTAATTCCAGCCTCTTGCCCTTTTCTGCAGGGCCGGTAGCAGGCTGGTACAGAACAGTGGCTTCTCTTTTTGGGTACCTTTCTTTTCTTGCATGACTGATGTGTAATACCTGATTCGCACTTCTCCCTGTCAAAAACAAGTTCATCCCCTGCTTATTTGAGTTATCATCACAATTACCTTGACCTGTTTCCTTAATGTCCTTGTTAAGGTCAGCAAGGGCACTGTATCTGTTATGCAGGGACACAGCTAAAGCTTTGGGTTTATGGTTCACAGCTCTCACCCTGCCAGATCCCACGGTTGTCCACGCTGCCCTTCTCCTGCAGGATCTTTGCGGTAGAGGGGGCTGATAGCATGGAGGCTCAGTAGAGTAGGAGGGCTGAACTGAACACCTGATTTCTGCGCAGATTACAGACCCTAGATGAATAATCTGTCCTCGTAGACTAGTAATTTGTGTACAGATAGGACAGTTTCCCAGTTTGAAAAGAGTGCTGCAAAAGACAGCTGCAAAACAAGTGTTGCACTGAACTAAGCCAGACATGCTGAGATGAAAGGAATCTCAGATGCACTTGCCCTGAATGTACCAACACTATTTTTGATTTTGTTACACGATTCGCGCGCCGTTAGGCACACGGGCCGCTACTGTGCTCCTCCACCCACTTCTCCTTAACTCACAGTTTTGTAGCTTTTCCCAGCAGCCTCTGGCAGTTTAAAAGCAAAGAGGGTCCAATCAGCAAAGAGGGTCCAATCAGCAAAGAGGGTCCAATCAGCAAGGACTTAGCTACTGTGTTCCTCCACCCACTTCTCCCACTTCTTCATTACTGATAAAGGAGAATGTTTGTAACTCAGGGTTGACATGAGGGGTCCTTGGTGCTCCCTGAGTTTGGTGGTTTTCTTGCAGACGTTTCATGGTCCAACCTAGGTAACGTCATTATTTTTAAGTAAAAAGCCACCAAATTCAGATTTCGGGGTTCCCACCTTAAATCTTGCTAGATCTGGCAACCTCTTGGCATTTGATAAACTTTAAATTTATTTTGATGTCCCACACACCGTGGACTAAGTTCAGTAGACTATCATAGTTCTCAGATAAGAAAAAAGGGTGTAATACTAAATCTAATTTCATTTGGAAGAGGCAAAGAAGATGCCTTATTACTGTTAACTCTTACTCAGTGTTCTGGTTTGCCAATAGTTTAGGGTTGTGGTTTTTCTGAAGTGCCTTATGTCTGACAATTTTGAGTTGCAAGCCAATCTAGCTACAAGTCACAGACCTGCATGGCAGCAAGCTAGTCTTTTTATCTTTTTGGATACAAATTTTGCCATTCTGAAGCCCTGTCATCTTAGGCCTTTGACTTGAACTTTGACTGGGCTTTAGCATCTTGCCTGCTTTGATTTTCTAAAGAGTGGATCCCTTTTGTTCCAGGGCAGAGACCCCTGCACACCGGACCTCTGAATGTGGTGCTGCGCATCCGTCCATTGCATCTTTTTGTGGCGACTGGAACAGGATATGTGGGATACAAGCAATATGAGAAGCACCAGGAGAAGAATCTTGAAAAGTTGGGTGTGGAGGTGGCCCCCAAAATTGCAAGTGAATGGGAAGTAAGTTATTAAGCATTCTGTAATTTGTCCTTAAAGCCAAATAAAAATAATATAATAATTAAGCATTCTGTAACTTGTTCTTAAATTCCAAACCCTTCCAAAGAAACATAAGACCAAACAAGTATTGTAGTGTGTTGTTTAAGAAGCTGAATTTGGCTTATCTAGTAGTATTTCTTCAACTCAGCCAGTTAAAGCCATGCTTCCACTGCTGATCTGGATCAAAACTGGATGAAAAAATTCATGAACCATGTGTGTTACTTTAAACAATTCACTTTAAACTTTTTAAACCTAAAACATGCAATGTATATATTTTAACATCAAAGTTGATTTAAATATTTTAATTCAGAGCAATGTGAGATCTAGAGACTAATTGCATTTTGATTCACATGTTAGAATGGGAATCATGTAAGGTGGTTAAAAATGTGGATTGGACAAAATTCTTGAGCTTTGCTAAGTATAAGAGCCAATGAGCACAATCTGTAGTAGAAGGTTTTTCTTTTTTGTTTTAAATCACTGCTTCTTTAACAAATCCTGTAGTGCTGAAAGTTAATGCTTACAGGTCTCATCCTGTTGGCAAACAGTCCCTGTGCAATGTTGGCTAAATGCCTTAATTCATTTCTGAAAAGGAAAAGGTTTGTTTTGACTGCCGTGGCGCTATTTGTGTACTTTTCTGTTGAGGGTGAATTTCCAGTAACCGGATCTCTTACACTGCACTGTGGGGGATCGTGTCCTTTAATTCATTAGAGGTGAGCAAGGGGCGGGATTGCCTCATTGACCTCTTGGGCAAAGGGCAGTTCTGCTACCCTGGCTGAGTCCAGGGGTTTAAGATTAGGAGAGGATGGTTTTGATATAAATATTTTGTATATTTTACTGTGTTTCACTCTGTCCTGTGCAAATTCTGTTCTTAATTAAGAGTTTTGACATCTGTTATGCCAGTTATGATAACTAAGTTTTAAAGCAATAACAATGAAGATAAAAAGACAGTGGGAGCACAATTTATTTCCCCAAAGAGGTCTCTCTGAATAAGCAAGCCCGGGAGTTGAATGTCGTTGGGCCTGTGGTGGATAATCCTGCTCTAATGGCTGGCCTGGCTCAGGCCTTTCTTCCATCTTCCCTCGGTTTGCCAAAGGTCAGAAGAGGAGCCACAGCCATACATGCTTTAGTAGCGTCTTGATACTACTCGAAAAAGGGTCTTCAGACTTGGCAAGACTTGTGGACTTTAGCTCTCAGAATTCCTCTGTTGCCAAGTTTGGAGACCCCTGCATTAGAAGGAGGGGTGGGCAAGAATTTTACTCTCATTGCTGCCTTTGTTGGGGTGTACCAGTTGTCCTTGCCACTTGTTTAGGTATGGCACGGTTTGTCTAAGATTCCACATTCAATTTCCCATTGCTGTTAGCTGGGGGTAAATACATTTTGGGAGGGATTCAAAAAAGTGGGTTTAGCCCTGAGATTACTCACTCCTGAACTGCGTAGAGTTTCAGAATATCTGCTGTTTGTTTTGAGATGGTGTGCTTCCTGTTGGGTCTCACGGCCTGCCCTTCATCTATCCCTAAATTTCTGAAGGAGCTTCCTTCTTTCCCTGTGCAGATAATATCCGTTTTTCTTTTGAAAATGAGCTTGTTTGATACCCAGAAGGAAGAGGACTGTTCTCTGGTGGGGCCCTAATTTTGGAATGCCCCCTTGCATTTTATTATTTTGGCATCAAGTGGAAAGCTTTCTTTTAAAGTGTTGTAATACAAATGAGGCGTTCCATTTTTGCATTTAAGTGTGCATTTTAATACTTGTAAAAGCAGCCTCCCATTTTATTTCATGGGGTAGCTTGCACCTTGTACTGAATGTTGCTGTTGTCTCCTGGCCTGGGATGCCTTGTCTTTGTGTTCTGCCTGGGGCTGGCAGTGGCAGAGCTGCTGATGCTGCTGGGACATCTGTGGGATAGAAGCGGGGGGGGGGATATGCTTTCAGTCTGGTGTTGCATATTTGGGGGGGGGTTGCTTGTTAAGCAGCAAAATGGATACCTTAAACACTGTTAAAATAGGAAAATATGCTTAATTCATCAAGAGGGGCTGTGCAAAGTATACGGCAGCCATTCATATCCCCAAACTGCCTAGAGCAGGGGTGTCAAACTCAATTTCATTGAGGGCCGCATCAGCATTGCAGTTGCCCTCGGGGGGCCAGCTGGGTGTGGCCAGGGTGGGCATGGCCTACTGGGTGGGCATAGCCAGCTCTACATCACTTGTGTCAAGGGTGCCTATGGGGGCCTGGGCAGGAGTGGGACAGATCTGAGGGTCTCTGGCAGAAGGAGATGGGACCAGGGAAGTGCCAAGGCATGGTCCACCGGAGGAGCCTCACTGTTCCTCTCAGGCCATGGGGGGGGGACTGGACGGTGGTGCGGAGATCAAATGCCTAGCCCAGCTCTCAAGCACCCACGGCACTAAGCCCAGCCCCACTTCCCCAAGGGGGTGCCCAGCTGCATTTATCTCCTCCTCAAGGCTGCTGCTGCTGTGCTTGTTCTCCTTAGCCAGGCTGCTCATGATGGGTACGAGGGCAAAATCGAGAGGGAGGCCCATTCCCTCTCCATGTGATAAGACCTGGCTTTGTATCCAAAGCTTCCTTAGCAATAGGGAGACAGAGCATAGACCAGGAGGAGGGGGCAAGGGGATGGTGAAAGGGCAGCAGGGCAGGACTAAGGTAGGACCTCCCTCAGACCTTCCCTCTCCTTCCTTCCTTCCTTCCTTCCAAAGAACAGAGTGGTGGGAAAATATTTGAGATGAGGGAGGGAGGAAAACAGGCAAGAAACACAGCTGGGGAAGTGTCATCCCTCGTGAGGAATGAAGAATTGCACCATTGCCTGGAAATGGCCAGCACATGGCCCTCGCCTACTTCACATATCCGGTTGGTGGGCTCTATGGGAGGGGATGCCATGAGCAGCATGAGAGTTGTTGTTACCTACGCAATGCTGCCCAGCCCCTAGCCTGCCTGGTTTTGGCAGGTAGCGGGGTACTCTACTCACAGTGCCAAGAGGCTGAGCCGGGTGGCATGAATCTGAAGAGAAGGACAACGCTGCCCAACCCCTAGCCTGCCTGAAGTAGGCAGGGCCATGTGTTGGCCACTTCCAAGCGATGGTGCATTTCTTCATTCCTCACAAAGGGTGATACCTCCCCAGCATGTGCCAAGGGGGAAGTGCCGACACAGCACGGGCCGGTCCCTCGCTGTTTCCAGATGGCCTTGTGGAGCTAAGACTGAATGTATTTCAGCATAGATGACCACCACGAAATTGTACATTAGCTCCCGGCCAGCCTGGGCCGGGGCCAAGACAGCAGGGGCCGTTCCCTCACTGAAACAGCATCCGGCCCCCGGGCCTTGTGTTTGACATGTCTGGCCTAGAGTAACCCCAAACAGCAAGATGGAATAAATAATAAATAAACATGATCAATAAACAATTAAAACTGTCAGAACCCACTCCAATCCACATCTTAAGAAAGAAAGACTCTTGGAGGCAAGATTGCCCAAGCAGGAACTTTTACTAAGACATAGATGACGGAGGATATAATAGACAGGATCTGGAAACTGTCTCACAGATCGATATTTTTAAAGTGTCCTCGAGCAAAAACGCCACCCCTCAGTCCATTTGGTCAGTTCCTGATCAGTCAAGTCTCAGGTGTCCAAATCCTTGTGGGAAAGGGAGAACCAACCCTCAGTCCATTCGTAGCACAATCCCTCCCTCCCTCCCCTTCACATTCCATCCGGAGATGCAAGCCAGAATTCCCCCACCCCCTTTCTTAGCTGCTGGTAAATCAGAGAGGGAGAGGATTTCCTTTCATCGGCCAGAACCAGAATTCTCCCCACCCCCTTTCTTAGTTGTCCGAAGGGAGGGGGTTCCTTTCCTCCGTCTTTTTGCGATGGCCGATGGCCGACAGGCCGGCTGAATAAACAAAAGTTTACATCTAAGGGAAAGAGATGGGGCAATAAAGACCCCTGTCTTCTCCTTCCTCCTTGGGAATGGCAGAATCCAGTAAGGGGTGTGTGTGAGATTTGGGCTTGCACAGAGAGGGAGTTAGAAATGAAATATAAATGGATTCTGACAAAAACACATTGAAGAAGACAGTCACCTCAATATGAGCCAGCAGTGTGCTGCAGCTGCCAAAAAAGCCAACACAGTGCTAGGCTGCATTAACAGAGGGATAGAATCAAGAAGTACTAATACCACTTTACAATGCCTTGGTAAGGCCACACCTGGAATACTGCATCCAGTTTTGGTCACCACGATGTAAAAAAGATGTCGAGACTCTAGAAAGGGTACAGAGAAGAGCAACAAAGATGATCGGGGGACTGGAGGCAAAAACATAGGGAACGGTTGCTGGAATTGGGTATGTCTACTTTAATGAAGAGAAGGGTGAGGGGTGACATGATAGCAGTGTTCCAATATCTCAGGGGCTGCCACAAAGAAGAGGCAGTCAAGCTATTCTCCAAAGCACCTGAAAGCAGGACAAGAAGCAACGGATGGAAACTAGTCAAGGAGAGAAGCAACCTGGAACTAAGGAGAAACTTCCTGACAGTTAGAACAATTAACCAGTGGAACCACCTGCCTCCAGAGGTGGTGAATGCTCCAACACTGGAGGTTTTTAAGAAGAGACTGGACAGCCATTGGTCTGAAATGGAATAAAGTTTCCTGCCTGAGCAGGGGGTTGGACTAGATGACCTCCAAGGTCACTTCCAACTTTATTATTATTATTTATTATAAGAAGCATCTGAAATATTCACCCCTGCCCATTCCAGGGGGAGTGTTGGAGCTACTAGTGCAGTGCTGAGCATCCCCCACCCCACCCCCTTCATACATTTCCAAATCTCTTGAAATATGTAGCTTTGAAAATGACTTATTTTTTCCCCAGTCACATCTACCTGCCCCACCAGAGCAGGGAGACAGAGAATGTCCCCTCTCTCAAGGAGGTCCATCTAGTGGGACCACGAAAAAGGGCCTTTTCTGTGGTGGCTCCCTCCCTGGGGAATATCATCTCTGCATAGGAAAGGTTGGCCCTGATACTCTTTTGAAAAACCCTGGAGACGTGATCTTGCCCCACGGACCCCAGGGTGACGTGGAGCCCATCACGCAATTTGTTGGATTGTACCCACGAAGGGGGCGAGGGGGTTATTCGGTTTTGTATTGGGGTTTTATTTCTGTGATTTGCCCAGAGTCGCCGTGAGTCAGTTGGTGGGCCGTTTAAAATTTCTTAATAAATAGTAATGAATTGAAAAACTATCACAACTGTTGCCAGATGAGTGCCTCCCTTGAAAGAAGGCCAGTAGATTTTTCTCCCATGTCCTGCATATAATCAGGCTACAAAGGCCAGGGTGAGTCACTGGTGCTCCCCCCCTGGTCTGTTGTCTGTTTTCCTTTGAATAGAGAGCACGGATTACGTTGTCAAAAGAGACGGAGTAGCTGGCAGCAGAGCTGTCTAAAGTCTGGCAGAGGAGCAGCACACGTCCCCCGAACCCAGCGCCCTTTGGCCCCACTTCATGGAGTACATCCTGTCCCGGGAGGCTGGTGCTGCCTGGCACTCGGCTGAGCTCAACACCTGTGCGGCTCAGGAGGAACCCGGAGGCCCCCAGCCTGGATTGGCCAGCCAGGCTCGGCAGAGGGGCAGGGCCGGTGTTGACAAGCAGCCCCTTGCAGGCCGGGCCCAGAGGGCGCTGGGTTTGCCGAGGGCGAAAGGGCAGGGGAAGAGGCCAGAGCAGAGGGGAGCCTTCCTGGGGGGGAAAATGTAACCCCTGACCCTCTGTCCGGAGGAGGACAAGGCCGTAGTGGTCCCGTGACACAAAGACTACGGAATTTGATCCCTTGAGAACACTGGAATGTTCAGCGCTATTATTAAATAGGGGAATGTGTTTTAATCCAAAGGGCTCCCGTGAATCAACATTTCTGTGGGAATGATAAGCTTTTTGTATATACCATAACTTGGACTAAATCTGATCTGAAGGCTATTAGGGGCTACCATTTTCCACAAATCAGCTTTTGTCTTGCTAGCTCTGTCCAGAGACAAGAGCTCATGCTGGGCTGAGAATACATAAAGATCTCTCTCGGGTGATTAAATAGTTCTGAATGTTGTGTATCGTGGTAAATCAGGACGTTAGAGAATGAGAGTTTGGGTATGACCTATACACTGCAACATTTGCATTGGCTTATGTGTCCCTAAAATGTAGATTCAAGGGTCAGTTTGGTGTGGCGGTTGAAGGCTCCAGGCGAGAAGCTGGGAGCCACAAAGGTCTTTGCACAAAGCCAGCTGGGAGATGTTATGCTTACTATTCCCGTTCCATGAAAACTATCTTTATACCAGCATAATTGGCACCCCTTACTCACTGGAGCGTTTGGGGGTCCAACTAATTTGGAAGTATGAAATTCCTTCCCTTGTAGGTTAAAGACCCTGGTGGGATGAGTATTGCAGATCACTTAATAGGATATCAATCAGAATAGAGCTGGAAGGGGCCTTGGAGGTCTTCTAGTCCAACCCCCTGCTGAAGCAGGAGTCCCCATACCATTTCAGGCAAGTGACCGTCCAGTGTCTTCTTAAAAGCCTCCAGTGATGAAGCACCCACAGCTTCTTGTGGCAAGCTGTTCCACTAGTTAATTGTCCTCTCCTTAGTTCCAGGTTGCTTCTCTTCTTGATTAGTTCCCGTTCATTGTTTCTTGTCTTGCCTTCTGGGGCTTTGGGAAATAAGTTGAGCCCCTCCTCTTTGTGGCAAATCCTGTAATCCTGCTATCCTATCCCCCCCAGTCCTCCTTTTCTCTAGACCAGCCAAACCCAAGAGGAGTGTGCTTTTGTTGTCTTTAGGCCTTTCCCCTTTTATGGGCAATAATATTTTGAAATTCAGCTTGTATAATTTATAATAGTTTTCAGGAATGAATATGAATCATGTTAGGCCTTTCTAACTACTAGATATTATAAAGAGTTGTTTGTAATTTGCTCTGCTTGATGTTAGTTGATATAACTCTTGGTTATCATTGTTATCATTACTTGTTAGATGTTTCTGGAGCAGGCAAACAGGTTCAAAACAAGAGAATTCCAATGTGGGAAGACTGAAATGGCTTCATGAGCCTCAAGTGGCCGTGAGGTCTGTTGGTGAGAATTTGGTGGATTGCAAAAATAAAAAAAATAAAAATTGAATCTACATGCTGCTGGGAAATCAGGAGTGCACAATCCTTGCTCTTTTTTTTTACTGTTGTGATGAAGAGTTTTGGGACCAGATATAGAGAAGGAGATGGGGAAGGTGGTTGCTGAAGAAAATGGGGTATTGGCAGTAGGCATATTCCCACAAATTTGTTGAGATGATGGAGAGCAGAGAACACTTATTAAGGAAAAAGTAGTGAGTAAACACAAAAAACCCTCTTACCATGGCAGTTCTTCCCAATCCCCTCTCTTGCTCGAATGTACAGTGCACAAAGGAGATTGTGTGGCTTCGCAAGCTCCAGGCCTGGTTTCATGTCTCTAGTGCTTGAGCTTTAATCTATAAAGGGTCTGCTTCCAGCAGCTGAAACTTATGCAGTACAATTCTCAGGAGACGAAGCTGACATTCTTCACCAGTTTTAGCTCTTATTCTAGCCAGGTCTGAACATGCTAAGGCTTGTGGCTTGCAAGTGGGCCCTACTGAAGCAGATCTTCCCCGTGGTGGCATCTGTCCTGTGGAATGATTTGTCCAAGGCAAGGATGTTTTGACAGAGATACCGTACTTGAGAGATGGCATCTAGCCTTTGTTTAAACACCTCCACCATCTCCCAAGACACTGAATGTCTGCTGCTGTAGGCTGTTTTTCCTTTTGTTCATCTGAAGTCAACTTCCTTTTAACTTGTCCTGACTTCTCTTGACACCTAACATTTCTCTCATCTGTCTTGTCTTCTCTAAGCTAATCATATCCATGTCTCCAACTGTTCCTTAAACAGTATTCCTTCAAGACTCTTTATCATCTAGGTTACTCTCTTCTGGGAACTCTATATTTTGTCAACCAGCTTCCTAAAATGTGATGTGCAGACCTGGCACAATATTTTAAGTGTGATTGGACCAGTTCAGGATTGAAAGGAAGGAAGAGTTGTCTTGAGCTTAACATTTGATGGTGACCGTAATTGCATTTCCTTTTTTTCAACTTAATCACACTTTTAGATCATGTTCAGATTGTAGTCCATCAAGACAACTAAATATTTTTTAATGTTCTGCTACCCAGTGTGATTTCAACCATCCCATACTCATGTCCTCAATTTTTCTTACTCAAACATGGAACTTTATTTTTGTCCCAAACAATTTTGCTGACTTTTGCCCATTGTTCTAATGTATCAGATTCCTCCTGAATTTTGATACTGTCCTTTAAGCTGTTTGCTGTCTTTCCTATCTTCATATGCCATCCACAATTTGACACTCATATTTTCTAAACCTTCAACCAAGTCATTTGTAAAAACATTGAACAGTATAAGGTCTAAATCAGAAATCTCTGGTATTAACCCCACTTTCCAACTTAATGTGGTATGACTGATACAGTTGCCAGATATAATTGTTCAATCAAATCTGTAACCCGTTAATAGTACTGTCATCCACATGTTGCTTGGATCTGAAAGTAGATTTGTTTGAATGCTTTTATGAAAAAAAGACATACTATGTCCATCATGGTCCCATGGTCAATTTCATTTCATCCATTGTTTTTATATTACTGTTATTGTAACCTGCTTCATGGTTCACATAAATGTCTAATAGTCTTTAATTTGTGTGTGTGTGTATTTGTGTGTGTGTGTGTGCACCTGTGTGCAGTAAGTCATTAAAGTTAAATGGATTTTCTCTCAAGTAAGCAAATGTAGAATTGTAATCATAGCCCTAGAGCAGGGGTAGGCAACCTTGACTCTTTCATGACTCATGGACTTCAACTCCCAGAATTCCTGAGGAATTCTGGGAGTTGAAGTCCATGAGTCATGAAAGAGTCGAGGTTGCCTACCCCTGCCCTAGAGGATAAAAAATACAATGTGTGAAACCGTGAGATAGATCATTCTGCGCATTTAAATTGAGAATATGAAACATTGAGTTATTTACTTTAGTTTGCACATTTGGCTTATTTTACACTTTTAGTTACAAAACAGCAGGCACAAGAAGGCTTACAACAAAACAAAAGAAAACATTATTACTATGGAATTCGTGTATGGGCAATAAATGCTTACAGCACAGACAGAGCAATACAAAGTCTTGTCATTTTAGACAGCCTTCAAAGGACTTTCACGGTAGGTCAGGAGAAATGTTTGGCAGCAGCATTGCCCCGATGCAAGTCCGTATTGACCGTCCGTGGGTGCTCCTAGGTCTTAAATGTCTTGCTGAGGAGAAGGTGTGGATGGAAGATCTGGAGGTCTGTTCCTGTCAGTAACGTTTGGGAGTTGCAAAGGACACGAGAGAATAACTTGGAGAGAAGGAGGGGCTCCTCCCCCTCCCCTCCCTTCCGTGACTTATAAAGTCGTGGGGAAGCGGTGCTTTTTCCTGTAGGAAAGCAAAGCCTGGCTGCAGGAGTCCCCCCAGCCTTCAGGGTCCACCCTCTCGCTTGGTGAAAGCACTTGGATACTCTGGAGATCGGTCGATCGGGTACCTAAATCTCTTGGCATGTAGGCTGTTTTCATTCCCGCGTCTCTCAGTAAGACAGTGGGTGTCGTGGCTAACCTGAACCTGCTTTTCTCTGAGAATGAAGTTTTGTTTAGATGCCCTGCATTTCACCCGTGTCCTAGCCATCCTTCAGCTCGGGGTCTTTCCAGAATGGCTCACAGCAGCGCTCTCATCAACCTGTGGTCTGCGGACCCCTGGGGGGGCGTGATGTCATCACAGGGAGTCTGCAAAAGCTTGAAGTGATGTTATAATTTAAATATTGGATCTTGAGGGGTCCGTGGCCAGGGTCTGCGGCCACAAAAGGCATTTAAAGGGGCTCTGTGCTGAAGAAAAAGTTGAGACTTAGAGCATTGAAACAAAAGAGTGGATGCAATTCGACTGGGTCTGTTCCAGTGGGCTTTTGGTGCCTAACATTTTCTATTGCTGTTTTTCCGACCTCCATTTATATTTTTCTCTGTTCAGGAAGATGATCCCGAGCCTGCTGCTGTTCCAACCTTTTGTGGGAGTTAATTGGTTTATAAATCAGTGCCAAGCTTTTGTCTGCTCAGCGGCTGCTGCAGTCTCAGCGGCTCCCTGCCTGAAGCATCTCAGCCAGTTGCAAAGTGCAGCTTCTCCCGCTGGCTGGTGACTCTGGTGACCCACCCCAGCCCTCTCTTCGGAGGCTGTGGCTTTTGGCACATGCTGCCGGCAGTGGCCGGCGGGCTCTGGAGCTGGCAGGAAGCCTGGGGGAAGTGAACAAGCCTCGTCATGAGGCCCATCGCTCGCTCCTCCTGCTCGGCTGCCTGTTGTGCCTCTCTTAAAGCAGCCCGGCTCTGTGATTTGCTGAAAAGCCATCTCTCCCTCTCAGATGGTGGGGCGTCCTTAAGAGGGAATCACTGGAGTCTGAGCCAGCTTTACTACTCCCCTGAGCTGCTTTCTTAAAGAAAAAGTGTGTGCTGATGGTGTGCTGAGGGTGCGCTTCGTAAGAACCGGGGATCTTATTTTTGAGGCCTCTTTGGGTCTCCCGCACTGCTTTTCTTCTTCTTTGTCATCGTTGTCGCCGTTGTCGTCGTCGTCCTCCTCCTCCTCACTGTCAAGGGTATGGCGAAATAACTCTCCTGCTAACTTACTTTTTCTCCCGATTGTAAATGCAAATTTTTCCTCTGAGAGTTTGAATAGGGAAGTGTGTGATCCCAGGTACATTGCGCAGTGTTACGGTTCCAGTGGTAGGATGGCCAGGGTTTGCCTCTACCTTGAAAAGTATGTGGCAAAACGGGGGGGTTCTTTTAACTGTGATCCAGTGTGGCTCCTCAATACGTACCAGCCTTACCTGTCTGGCTTTGATAAAGGAGAGGTTTTGCTCAAGCCAGAATAACCCAGCAGAATGGCTGCGCAGGCTGGGATTGGCAAAGACCTCTCTTTCCATAAAAAAAAGTTCATAAATTGACTTTCTTGTTGAGGACTGCTTAGTAGGCATCATAAAGGTGCTTCCTACGTTCAGACCCCGGGACCCGTGTCTTCCGTGTCTCGGAGAGCTTGGAAGGAGAATGCGGCCATCCTAATTCTTCCCCATTTTTAAATTATGGAAGCAGAGTGTGCAATGCATACAAAAAATGGGCATAGCTTCGGTTGAACCACCCTAGCTGCCATCTTGCCTTTTTTGAGCACACTATACAGACACCCCCAAAAGGGAGTAACTTTTCAGGGGGTTCCTGTCATGGCAGCAAAACCTGAAACGGCCCCGGCCTCTTGGGCAGTTCCTCAGGAAGATGCTTCCCCCCTCCCGCCCCCTGCTCAGGATGAGGGGCTGGGGGCTTCTGGGTGTTGGATGATAACATGTTTTGTTTTGTTTTATTCCGGTGAGCTGTTGGAAAGTAGTACAGAGCATTAGTTGAAAAATGTCTCCTTTCATTGATTGGTCCAGTGCAGGAGATCCCTGCTTTGAAAGGAAGGGGGCTGTTTCTTGAACATGGCGTGAGCCGAGCGGCAGCCAGTCAGCGGCAGGCTTTCGGTCTCTATTGTTCGGCAAGGGTTAGCAGCCTTCAAAAGTTTCTGGAAAAGAAAGAGCGGTCCCAAGAGGCAGCGGGGAGGATTTAAAAGAGAAGCAGCCGGTTGTGAAAGAAAGTGGTCAAGATACAAAAAGCCAGGGGAGGGGCCTGCCTCGTGTGATGGACGGAGCTTTTGTGCAGCACCAAGAAATGCAGAACTCCTTCCTGACGTGCCAAGTTTATTTGCTCATTTCTTTGTTTGGGTATGAAGGGAAGCTTTTCATTCTGAAGCCTTCTCCCCTCCGTCCTCTGGGCCTGAATGACATGAGCGGCCTCAGGCTGTGGGTGCAGATTTGCCCCAGTTAGGGTTAACCAGCCAAGGCTCTGCAGGCTGAATCCCGAAAGAAGCACACAGTGCTCTGGGGAACAATTCCTCCTGTAATCTGCCCTCCTATAAGAACGTTTTAGCCTTTCTCTTCGAGTGCAGATCTCTTACTTGGATAATTAAAATCTGATTAGCTAATTGATTATCCTGATTTATCAGCATCGTAATTAAGTGCTAATGATCAGAAAGCTGGAAAATCCCTAGTGTGCCTAAAGTAAATTGTGATCAGTTTATTTTAGAGGTACAGAGAATAAGAGTCCTCCTGTCTTAGTCAAGCCAGTGGGATTCTTGCACGTAAAACACAACATCAAAATAAGTTTAAATAAAAGCCACAGAATATAATAATGAGCCTGGGTAACAGAGGGATTTCTGTTCCTTCCAGTCTTCTCTCAGACTCCAATTCTGGAATCACGTCTACTCTCAGAAGGAAAGACAAAAATAAATTTGGTGAACTCTATCACTTCTAGATGTCAAGTTCGTGAAGTTCAACCTAATATTCTAGCATCTGATGCTTCTGCTTCCAAAGTCCCTGAGACCTTGTATCCTATGGATCATTCAGCTGGTAATATTATAGTTTATTAGGCTGAATATAAGATGAAGGGAGGAAATTGATAGAAGAAATTTAAACGACAGGAAGAATGTGGAAATGTGGACTTCTCATTAACTTATTAAAACGAAATGTGTTAGATCAGTGTACCGTAGCTTGTCATAGAACCATAGAGCTGAAAGGGATAGAGGTCATTAGTCCAGCCTCTTAGAGCAGGAAGTGCTGAAGCACCTCAGATAGACGGCTTTGCAGTTTTATTTATGGGTGCTATTTAGAGGCTGATTATCATCTTCTGCTTTTATTCAGATCCTAGGCAATGCTAGGTGAAAGCAGTTACTCAAGTGAAGGATCTGAGTATCATTCAAGCTGGGAATGGAACGGAACAGACTGACCTCCATCATGAGATGCTGTCTGTAGGGTCCAGGGGAGAAAAGCAGAATCGGGGCACCTCAGCTGCCACCCTGGACATACCACTGCTATTTTAGATTGTTTTGTTGTATGAACTCTGTGCTTTATTTGAGGTTGAGTCTGTTCTGAAAACTCAAAAGTAAACTGAATAAACTGTATTTAATTAACCACAAGTAAGCACATTGTGCAACCACAACCAATGAGGATAAGGTAAATGGGAAGGTTTCCCCTGTCCAATTGTTTCTGACTCTAGGGCATGGTGCTCATCTCCCTTTCTTAGCCGAGGGAGCCAGTGTTCTCCGAAGACATTTCCCCGGTCATGTGGCCAGCATGACTGTATGCCAAGGTGCAGAGAACGCTATGATCTACCCTCCAAGGGGTACCTATTTAGCTACTCGCATTTGCACGCTTTCGAACTGCTAGGTGGGCAGGAGCTGGAGCAAGGAACAGGAGCTCACTCTGTCACACGGTACTTGGGTCTCAAACTGCCAGCCTTCCGGTTGACAAGCTCAGCAAGTTAAGCCCTGAGCTATTGTGCTTTTTATCAGGAGGGAAAAAAGGGTAGTTATCTCTTTCCTGCTCTGGAAGATAATAACATTTACCCCATCCAGAGACAGTTCAGGAGCCAGTTTGGCCTAGTGGTTAAGGCACCGGGCTAGAAAACAGGAGACCGTGAGTTCTAGTTCCGCCTTAGCCATGAATGCCCGCTGGGGGACTTTGGACCAGTCACTGTCACTCAAGCCAATCCACCTCACAGGATTGTTGTAGGGAAAATAGGAGGAGGAAAGTGTGTTGGATACGTTTGCCACTGAGTCATTTTTAAAAATAATAAAAGACAGGATACAAATATATAAATAAATTCCCACATGATTACTGTGTGAACCAGGGGATGAAGAGACCCGAACTTAAATGTCATCTGGAGGGGGAGGGAAAGCTCAAATCCCCAGTGCCAGCAAAACCCCAAATTTACCCTTGCCAGCTCTGAATTTGTAAATGTAAAACAAAAGAAAACATAGCCAAGGACCTCAGAATTAATAACAAAATACATATGTAAATAAAACTTTATGATTATGTTCCTTTTTCAAAAAAAATTGTTTCTAAAATGATATGTGAGGTTGAGGAAGAGAGGGGTTGTCCATCTCCATCAATGTTTCTCAGTCTTAACAGTGTTAAGATATCTGAACTTCAACTCCCCAAATTCCCCATTCCTGGCTTCTCCCTTCTTCAAGATTTCAATTAGTAGCAAGAAGAGGGACAAATGTTAATCAAATTTGCAGTTAAGCACAGAATTGGGAGTGGGGTATGATGGCAGGGGAATTCTGGGAGTTGAAGTCCACCCATCTTCAACTTGCCATGGTTGAGAAACGCTGACCTAGACGTGGCCCCACGACAGCAGAAGACCTAAGAAGTGAGTTTTGGGCCCTCCAAAGCGAAATGTCCTCGGCACGCGTGTTTGCACTGGGTTTCCTTCTGAAAGAGAAGGTTAGCAGGAGGCGACTGAAGAGCCCCCCAGGGCAGCAGCCCCAGGGTGCCTAGAAGGCCAGAGGAAAAAGCCCTCCCAGATGTGATCCTCCTGTCCCCCATTTCTTGGTGGGGCTCGACAGAACTGCCCTCCACTTCATGTGAGGATACTGATAGAAGCAGGAGATTTGCTGAAATTTGTCTTTGGGTTTGGAAGAAATATGTTAGAATAGGTACAGGTGCAGGTAGTCTTCTAGTTACGGAGCCTGCCCATTCGCCCATTGCCCATTCGCCCAATCGCCTACCTCAGAACAAGATCAATCCCTTGCTCATTAAAACGCATACAGCTCGTTAAGTGCACATGCAGTATCTCAGGGTGGGGAAGGCCATGGGGTGGCTAGCGATGGAACAGGCCCCCAAGGCCTCCCTCACCCGCTGAGACAGAGGCCCCCAACCTTTTGGGCACCAGGGACCGGTTACATGGAGAGAGGTTTTTCCACAGACTGGAGGGGGCCTGGTTTTATGTGCTGCCCGCATCTCATGGATGGGGCTTTGCTTGTTTGTGCAGCCTGCTTGCTGGCATGCTGCGGCCCAGTACTGGTCCACGACTGGGGGTTGCGGACCCCTGCACTAAGATCCCTCCTGCTTCCCTCTCCTCTCCTGCCATGCCAGACTCACCTGGAAAAGATCCATCCTGCTGCCGCCTGGATCTCAGTCCGGGGAACGTTTCCGTGCTCCCCCTGAGGCCCAATCCGGGCTCCAGAGCATTTTCCAGGTTGCTGCCGGCCGGAAACAGGCCCCCGGAGGGCTATGTAAGTGTCCCCCAGCCTCAGATCTGGGTGGCAGCGGCCTGGAAAAGGCCTCCGGATGCAGGTGGAAGCGTCCCCCGGCTTCGGTTCCGTTCTCTGTTGCAGAGAACAGAGGCCTAAAGTACCATGAGATCACACGAGATCAATAGCGTGAGATCTCGCCCCACTGATCTCGTGTGATCTCACGTTACTTTAGGCCTCCGTTCTCTGCGAACGCACCGAAGGCCTGGAGCAGCCAAGAAAGCGAAGGATCTCGACTGAAGGCCTGGTGCCTGAGGAGGCCCGGGCTGGGCCGGGGAGGGAGGGAATAACCAGGGTGAATGTTGCAGAGCCTCTGCGGTCGCTCGGAAGGGCGAACGACTGCCGTGGTGCAGCAATATTCATAATTTTGGGACTTGCTCGTAAGCACTAGGGGGCGCTCAACACATAACTCTGAACGAGCGTTAAGTGAATGCTCGTAACTCAGGGATTACCTGTAGTCCTCAACTTACAACCATTCATTTAGTGACTGTTTGAAGTAACAGTGGCACTGAAACAAGTGAGTTATGACCATTTTTCATCCTTACGAATGTTGGAGCGTCCCCATGGTCCCGTGATCAAAATCCAGATGTTTGGCGTGCCTTTATGATGGCTGCAACATCCCAGAATCATATGATCCCCTTTGCGACCTTCTGACAAGCAAAGTCAGTGGGGAAGCCAGACTTGGTTAACAACCAAGTTACTAACCTAACAACTGCAGCGACTCCCTTAACAATTGTGGCAAGAAAGGTTATAAAATGAGGCAAAACTCACTTAACAACTGTCGCTTAGCAACAGTAATTTTGGGCTCGGCTTGTGGTCATAAGTCGAGGACTACCTGTATATGCCCAGTTGACTTTGTTAAAGGAAGTAGAGTTCGTTCTCGGCCTGCTGCTTCTCTCCGGGCTCCCTTCCTTCTGAAACATCCGTGCCCTTGAATGCTGCCGGCAATGTTTGGCGACCAGAAACCAACTCATTATTTTCTTCACCCAAACTCAGCAGCGGCTTTCTGGAGAGTGACGTCCTTTACCGGGGTGGTTTTTGGCCCCTTATTTGGCACCATCTCAGATATCTGCCATGACTTCGGCAATCTTTGGGAGACGATGGTCCTCCCTGTAAAGCTTTTGTGCTGTTGCCTGCCCTGCTTGGCTATCAGTGTGCTGCTGATTCTCATTCATTCTGTGGCTGGAAAAACTTTGCAGGGGGATGATTCTGTGGGTCTGAGCCAGGCGGGCCTCACGGTGCCCTTCCCGCTGCCCGCCTGCCTGGCGTGAGAATGCCCTCTCCCTCCCAGGCCTCCAGCCCGCCTCGGCTGGACAAGGAGAGATTCTTTGGCCCTGGGAGTGCTGCATGCGTTGCCGGGTCTTCCACGCCTGCCCAGAACCAGCCAGGCTGTCATTACTGCAGTGCAGAGTTGAGGCGAGAACCGTCTCCCCTCCTCCTGGCCAGCCTCACTCGCCTTCAGCCTGGCTTCTGGGGAGAGATGCCTGCTGACCGTGGGGCTTTGGTCTCGAGCTAAGCTGCTGCCCCAGACTCTTCCGAGAAGCAGCCCAGCTCCCATGGCAGCCCCCGGCTGAAGTGGGGCCGTGGCACGTGTCTCTGTGTGTGTCTGTGGGAAAGGAGCGTTTGCTTTGTCTCTGCAGAAGGATGTGACCCGGTGCCTGTTTGTTTGCATTAGCTGAGACCATCCTAAGAGCAAGAGGCAGGGCCAGTCGGAGGACATACCTGCAGGAGAACTTGGGAACCGTGACTGCGCCTCCTCCTTGCCTCCTCCTCCTTTCCCGCTGCCGGAGCCAGGGGGGTAAAGAAGCAAGAGAGAGAAAGAGAGAGAGAGAGAGAGAGAGAGAAAGAGGAGCTGAGTCTCAGCCTGACAGCCCAGGATGTGTCAGTCAAGCACCCTGCAGGGACCAGAGCTGCAGTCGGGGAAATGGTGAGATGCTGCAAAGCTTTACCTAACCCTCCTCCCTATTGCTGCAACCTCCACAAAGTTAAAATTCATGTCCGGAGGTTGCGCTCAGGAAACGGTGGCGGTGGCGGCGGTGGCGGCGGCAGCTGTGCCGGGAAGCAGCATCCACAGCTGGAAAGCCCAGTCCCAGCTGGGAGCATCCCAAATAGGAAAGTCCGTTTCAGGTACTGTCTGGCGTCTCCGGCTTTGTGAGGAGGAGGGAGGGAGGGAGGGAGGGAAGACTGACAGGTGCCCCCCAAGCCTTTGCGTTGACAAACCTCTGGATTTACTTGATTGGCACAGGCAGGAGGGGCATCATCGCAGGTCTCTCGGGCCCTTTGGGGGGTGGAACAAGACGAGCTGGGCCTCACCTGGGGATGGAGGGGGATCTCTGGGAACCGAGGCCCTGCTGGAGAGCACGGGCCCTTTTTTCCCAGGCAGCTCTCGGCACGGATTGGCTGCCATTGTCTGCAGTGAAAGGGGGAAAGATGGAGCCAGAAAGCCAGCGTGATGCCCTGCCTCTCCGCTCTTGCCATTGTCTCCTGCCTGGCTAGCATGGGGGGTGGGGAGAGGGAGGAAGGAGCAGCGTGCAGAAGGTCCCTTTCAGCCGCCTCCACTTTGGGGGCTGAAACACAGTGGCCCCCTCTGGGGCTGTGAGCTGTGGGTGAGGATACTGCTTGAGTCCTCCGGGATGCAAGCCAATTGGCTCTTCTCCAGGTTTTATTCTTGGGGCAGATCCCTGCTGCACTTTCCAGAAGTTTTGTCTCCGGAAGGAGTTATTTTTCTCTCTGCAAGTCTGCCCTGGGTGGGCAACTGGGCCGGCCGGCCGTTGAGGCTTGAAACGCAAAGTCCAGAGCCAGCTTTGCTTCTAACCTGTAACTGATGTACGCTAGAAGAGGAGCGAGCTCTGTCTTTCCAAATAAAATAAAAATGAACAACTGGGTGGAATTTGCTAGCGGTGCTCTTTGTTTTGGCCAATTTCAGCTTAATCCAGCCTTTGTCTCTTTTTGTTATGAAGAGTTTGATCCGGAGATCAGAGGTTTCAGAAGCCCTGTGTGAATCAGGGTTTTAAACTACTCTCCTGGTTTAAAGCAGCGCTGTTAGTAGTTCCTACAGGATGGCTTAATACCTCCCTTCCTTTTTTCTGCTGGAACTTGTTGCCTGCTGAGAGGAAGTGGGCACCTGAGTCTTGCTGGGTTTCTTGTGGGTTTTAGGGGACCCTTGCTGCAACCTGACTCTTTACAGTGCTGGCAACTTGCAGGATATCCTAGTGAGGTTTTCAGCTCTTCAGGGGAAAAGAGACAAACTCTCCGACCGGTATGCATACTCTTGTTCTACGGAACATTCCCCGATTATTCCTGCAAAGGCCAGCAGGAATGTAAGTTCTTAAAAAAAATGACAGGGAAAGAGGCTTTGACTTCATCCTATAGCGGAGTAGGTGAAATTCCCCAGGAAGACGGCAGCTTTGTTTTTGCTGCAGACGGTGGCAAAAGTGTCCTCGTGGGATATATTTGGAGGGGCTTCTATTGTCCTTCCCAGCCGGTCCTGCTTCCTTCTTCTGGACTCTCGGGGGGCTTTTGTGAGGGCAAGACGGTCTGAATCACGGCGAACTGGGCTGTTCTGCTTTGCTGGCGTTAGGCCAACTTTGTCTCTGGCGGGAGTGGCCCTGTTTTGGGGGAAAGCCTCAGGAGGCAAAACAGAGCCCCCCCCCAACCACCACCACCCTCGGACACCAGGTTGGCTGACCATCTTGTGTGTCTGTAATTCCACAGGTTGCAATTTCCCCAGCTGGCCCTGAGGCGGAGGTTGGGCCAGCTGAGCTGTATGTCTAGGCCTGCTCTGAAACTCCGTTCTTGGCCTCTGACTATTCTCTATTATCTCCTGCCTTTCGGTGCTCTTAAACCTTTGACCAGAGTGAGATGGAGGCATATGAGCCGGGTAAGTGCTTGTGAGTTTGTCTTGTGCTTGTGGTGCCTTGTTGTTGTGGGGGGAGGGGGGGCTCCTGGCAGGCCAGAGGAGCTGAAGCAGAGATGGCCGCTGAAGGGTGAGGGTGCCTGAGGAGGCTGTCTTTTCCTTTCCTCTTGCACCTTGCCTGGCTCCATCATCTCTTTGCAAAAGGGACCGCCAGGGACTGCTTCTGCCTGGAAACTACTGGCACGGTGGGAGAGAAAGTCAGGCCAGCCTCTGTCCCTTGTCCTGGGCAGCTAGAGACGGTTGCCGCCTGTCTTTAGCCTGCTCAGAATTGCGCCACGGAGAAGTAAAACGCCTTGGCTTTGGGAGCTGCAGGACATGCCTGCAAAGGGGTCCAGAGGCCCCCCTTCCTTTCTCAGCACCCTTGGGGCTTTCTTCGTGTGGCCCTGGACACGTGGATATTATTTGAGAGGATGCAGCTTTGCGTCCTTGTGGGGAACTCTCCTTCTGAAGGCATCTCTGTAGGGTCAAGGGTTTTCTCTGTAGGACATTGTGGTCACAGCTATTCAGTTTGTTCCTTTTACTTATGGAGAGATATTGGTATTAGGTAAATAATTCGCATGAAAAGCAGATGTGATGGCTGACTGTTGCTTTTGTTTCGGACTTCCCAAAGCTTTCCTTGTTTGTTTTAGGGGGCTGCTGTTTCATCTGTGAAATAGAAATTAGGACAAAAGTTTTAACAAAAAGAATCTGAAGTACTCCCAAGAAATAATGCACAATATATCAGTCAGCAAACTCTAATACCACATACCAGTTTAAATTTCTTAATAATTTCACACCAACATTTGAGTAGTCTTACCCATTTTAGAATGCATTGGGGAGGGGGAAGAGGTTGAGGAAAATGAATGAATGAATGAACCTTTATTGTCAAAGTACAACCATGTATACATTGAGATTGGTATCAATGATATTACACTTTCTGTGTTTGTCTCTTCTTGTTTTGGAGTTGGTGTAATTCATGTGTGAACTCATCGCACACTTGTGCATGTGTCGATTACAAGAGTTAGTGGATCAGAGGAATGCTGTGGATATAATTTACTTGGACTTCAGTAAGGCATTTGATAAAGTAGATCACAACCTATACTTGCTAAGATAGAAAAATGTGGGTTAGACAGCATCACCACCAGATGGATCCGTAGCTGGCTGACAGGCCGTACTCAGTGTGTGGTCCTCAATGGAACTGCATCTACATGGAGGGAAGTGAGTAGTAGGGTGCCCCAGGGCTCTGTTCTGGGCCCAGTGCTCTTCAACATCTTCATCAATGATTTGGACGAGGGGATAGATGGGGAACTCATCAAATTTGCAGATGACACCAAGCTGGCAGGAACAGCCAATACTCCAGAAGATAGGCTTAAGATACAGAAGGATCTGGACAGACTCGAACACTGGGCACTATCTAACAAAATGAAATTCAGTGGTGAAAAAAGTTCTACATTTAGGCAGGAAAAACTAAATGCACAGGTATAGCATAGGTGGTACCTTACTCAATAGTAGCAACTCTGAGAGAGATCTCGGAGTCCTAGTAGACAATCACTTCAATACGAGCCAGCAGTGTGCTGCAGCTGCCAGAAAAGCCAACACAGTGCTAGGCTGCATTAACAGAGGGATAGAATCAAGATCATGTGAAGTACTAATACCACTTTACAATCCCTTGGTAAGGCCACACTTGGAATACTGCACCCAGTTTTGGTCACCACTATGTAAAAAAGATGTTGAGACTCCAGAAAGAGTACAGAGAAGAGCAGCAAAGATGATCAGGGGACTGGAGGCTAAAACATATAAGGAACGGTTGCTGGAATTGGGTATGGCTAATCTAGAGAAAAGAAGGGACTATGGGTGACATCATGATAGAAGTATTCCAGTATTTGAGGGGTTAGCACAAAGAAGAGGGGGTCAACTTATTTTCCAAAGCCCCTGAAGGCAGGACAAGAAGCAACGGATGGAAACTAACCAAGGAGAGAAGCAACCTAGAACTAAGGAGAAACTTCCTGACAGGGAGGACAATTAACCAGCGGAACAACCTGCCTCCAGAAATTGTGGGTGCTCCCAACACTGAAGGTTTTTAAGAAGAGACTGGCCAGCCACTTGTCTGAAATGGTATAGGATTTCCTGCCTGAGCAGGGGGTTGGACTAGGTGACCTCCAAAGTCCCGTCCAACTTTATTAGTAGTAGTAGTACTCCCGGTTACGTCTGCATGCAGAGATCTGCGAAGAGTGTCATCAGAGTGTTCCAGTTAGGGATCCGTGCAATATATTTTCCATCTTTTGAACTTCAGGCTTGAGCCCAAGGTGGAGGCCTCCAGGGACTCGGAGTTTGCTATCTGTGTTGCTGCCCAAGTTAGAGCTTTGCCCATTGACTGTTATCAACCACCTGCTGAGGAATTGTGATCCTTCGGCCTTCCCTTCTGGAGAGCCGGCCTGGCGGCCTGGCTGGCTGATGGAACACTCCGAGGGCTCTGGCTGGAGATGACGTACCGAGCGATTAAGAGGCTGGGAGGTTTTTTTGCTCTCTTGCAGTTCCACACACTGTAGAGCTCTGAGATTTGGCCCCTGTTTTTTTGCTGCTGTTTGAGGGTACATTTTTTATTATACTTGACATTCTTGGGCCCCTTTCCCACAAAAGCCATCCCTGGCCCCGGGGGGGGGGGCGGCAGTTGGGTCCACATTGAGTAGAGAATGATGCTTTTTGAGATTTCCTTGAGGTGCCTTGAGAACTCCCAGCCTGTGTGCCACAGTTCATTTGGCACATTTGAATTTAAGAAGCTTTAAAGCAGACCCGACTCCACAGAGAACGGAGCAGTTTGCATGCAGCCGTTGAACAAATGTTGGTTTATCACATGAGGGCTTAGCTGCCCCTTCCACCCACTGCGCCAGGAACTTGGCAGAGAAAAAGGTCCTCTAGGTAAGTGCTTAAAATAAGCTGGACTGAGCCCGGTAAATAATGGAGGTTGGTATGCCTCTACCTCTCTTGCTGCTTTTATTTTTCCCCTCAGTGTTTTCTTATAAATGAGTTTTAAAAGGGATCATGTTTTCAAACACAAGAAAAAAATATTCCGTTTTCTGTTAGGGAGCCCATAATGAGGGGCCCTGGGATTTTCTAAAACCAGGATGCTCAATAGGAAATAATAGAAGCTGACTGGCTGTATTGTTCTCAGGGCAGCCGTTGTGATGGCAATAGACTGGAATTCGGGTCACGTGGCAGTTCCTGGCACCTCCCTTGGGCAAATGAAACTGGGCATCTCCCCCCTCCGGGCACAGAGGCATTGCTCTGACCCTGCCGTTGCTGCACCAACAAGCAAGAAGGCTGTTGGATGCAATGATAGCAAACAACCAATCATGTTAGTTTCTTATTTAGAAAAGCTTCATTCCCCAGAAAACTGACACTTGGAAAACAGGACAGTTTTTTTTTTAATCTCCTTGGGCTGCAAGAAAAGTCCCCTGTTGTAGCCTGCGTGGTGAATTGCAGCTCAGCCACGTCTTGAACAACATTGTTTGTCACTCCTGGTGTACAGCACGCCTGGTTGCATGGAGGAATAGTAAGAACTGGAAGCCAGAGTTGGAGCTGTTAGATTCACTCAGCTTCTGATAATTCTCATCAGGCATAAGGAGCAACACTGTGGTCTCTTTCAGGACTTCCAGTCCCGGAGCCTGATCTCAACGATTGACCTGGCCCTAAATGTACTTAGGCAAGTACCTCAAATCCTCTCCTGCAGTATTTCTCAACCTTGGTGACTTTAAGATGTGTGGACTTCAATTCCCAGAATTCCCCAGCCAGCAAAGCTGGTTTTGTCCACACATCTTAAAGTCACCAAGGTTGAGGAACACTGATCTACCAGATGGGTCATGGGGTGGACACCCCCCGCAAAGTTTCTTTCTTGAAAACTCTGGAGTGGAAGAAGGCCAGAGGTAAAAGATGATTCAACAAGAGGTCTGAAGGAATTTGGGGCACATTTCTCCTTTTTATTTTCTATTTTTATTTTGTTTACAACTTTTACAGGTACATAAACTACCGTTTAAAGGACTAATTATTTGAGGTCAAAAATTCTATTTTCTTGGCCATTCTGCAGATGCATTATTGAATGAACATCTGCCTCAGGTGCATCTCTGGCCCAAAGAAAGCCAAGAGGACAGTCAGAATTGCGTCTCCTCCTCTCCCCCCGACTCAACTACCTGGTATATCTGAACTATCTGGCTGCTTTCTCCTTCGTCCCCTCCTATGACTTGTGGCAGCTCCTCTTCTGCAGACCAGGTGAAGCGGAGCCAGGGCATGTGATTATAGAGATGGCCAAATTGTTATTTTCCAGAGACTTCAAGATCTCTTTATGAAACTTGAGCTAAGCTACTTACAATGTTCGGTCTCTTGTGATACTAAACATCACAGTTCCTCCTGATGGAACCTGGTACACAATCCTCAACTTCTGATGTTCTCATGCCTGTAATTTGGCTGTGCAGAGAGATTTTGCAATTGTCACTCTGCAGTCACCAGTAGGATTCCAGAACGAGTGTCTAGTAAGCTCTGTCACAGAATGAGGATCACTGTTCCTGAAGCAACAGTTATTTAGAACAGATATCCAGAAATCCGTTCCTTAGGAATATGCACCAGTCAGACTTCTAGAATCAGATGCTACCACTGAGCAAACTGGCTGTGCAATAAATGCTCCTTAAAGTGCCTAGGGAATAATGGGATGGACAGTTAGGATAATCCTTGTGATTAATAAACTGACTTTGCAGTTGCCTGTGCTGTAGAGTTGTTCCATTTGCTTGCTTCACTGTGGTTTGGCCTGCTCTTCTTAAGAGTAGATATCCAGAACTAAGAGTTTAAACTACTGCTCACTATCCAGTGTCAATGTTGACCATCACCTTGCAGCACCTTCTGGCAGTCAGGTCCTGTCAAAAGAGCAAAGGATACTGTACAAATAGGACAGAAAAAACACAGGGAGTCCTTGAATTACAACCACTTGTTCAGCAGGTGTTCAAAGTTATGACTGCACTGAATCAGGAGGACTTTCAACCAGTCCTCATAGCTGCAGCCGTCTCAGTGTCCCCACACTCATGTGATTGTGACTCAGGCTGTCAGCAACTGGTTTGCAATGACAATGGCTGCAGTGTCCCATTGTCATGTGATCATCGTTTTGAGACCTTGCTTGAAACAAGCATAGTTACTGGGGAAGCCAGCAGGAAGTCACAAGTCATACCTGCTGCTTTTTCTCCCATTGGGCCCTTGGTGACATGAGGAACTTGTGCTCCATTGTGTCTTCCAGACCCCAAAGTGCCTAACCACAGCACCTGCCCACCTGTTTGCATTTCGGAGCACTGGCCCACAGTGCCAGCCCACCTGTACTCCATAGTGCTGCTCACGGTACTTGCCCGCAATCGGTAGTGCCCGTCTGCAGCACCTGCCTAACTTCCCATAGCTCTGGCCCACTGGACTGCTTGCCCGGGGTGCAGTTTCAGGTCCCACGCACGATCACCTGAGGCCCTTGCTCAGTGAAGGGTATTGCAGTCGTGTGCCTTCTGGGATAAGGACTCTTGCCTTGGGCAGGGGGTTGGACCTGAAGACCTCCAAGGCCCTTCCAGCCCTATGAGTCTATGATGTGGCAAGGCAAAGCAGATAACAACGAGAAAGACCTTGCAATAGCTAAGAGCAGGAAAGTTGAAGAAAGAGACAGAGAGGCTAATTCTGGCTGCGCAAGACCAAGCCTTAAGAAAAAATACATACGAAGCCCGAATTGAGAAGACAGCAGCAAATAGAAGCGATACCTCTGCAAAGAAGCTGAAGAAACAGGGGCCCCCCTGGTTAGCTGCTGCAGGAAGATTGCCCAGACTGACTGCAAGCAACGGCATGGCAAAATAGCAACAGTGGTGCATTGGAAGATCTGCAAGCCAGAACTGGTGGGACCACAAAATAGACAATAATAGAAAATGAAGAGGCTAAAATGCTCTGGGACTTTAGAATCCAAACATATCTGCCACACAACATCCCAGACTTAACAACTGTTGATAAGAAAGACAAAAAAGTGTTTCTTTTTTGCACTACCCAGAAACAGCAGAAGAGAAGAAAGAACTGGAGAAAATCACAACATGCAAAGTCCTACAAATAAAAGTAAAACAACCCTGGCTAAAGAAAGTGAAGATAGCACCAAAACATCTCAAGCACCGCTTGACCATCATCGGCATTGACAAAATCCCCATCAGCTAATTGCAAAAAGCAGCTTTCCTTGGAACAGCTTCCATCCTGTGACAATAACACCCATTAAGCAACATCTGCCTATGCCGGCTCCTTGGAAGAGGAGACCCGATAGGTGGGCCAAAATGCCAAATCCAGCCTAACCATCTGGCTGACTGCGTGACCAACCATACTTTCTTAAATTTGTATGCCGCCCAATTCTCAGTGACTCAGTGCTTACATCGTTAAAAATGTCTCTTCTGCTGCTCAATTGCAACAGGCAGAAAAGTTGAAGATAACAATTGGCAGCCAGTGTGATTGCATAAAAGGCATAGTGAAAATTTGAGCGTCAAAATAGATCAGTCCAGAAAAAAAAGAGAAAGAAAGAAAGAAAGATGGCTCAGGACGGCCATAAACGTTTTGAATGGCTGACATTTACAAAGGATGCTAAAGCCAACCCAAAGCGTTTCCAAATATGCTCCAAATAAAAAGAAGGAGACAGAATAATATGCCGGCAATTTGTTTGATTTGTCTCATTCATCAGAACCATGACACTCAGGATTGAACTGCTGGCAGTCAGCAGAGTTCACCTGCAATGCTGCATTCTAACCACTGAGCCACCAGGGCTCCTCATTAATATACTATTATTATAATAGAACATTATCCAGGTCATTCTCTCTTTTTTTTACTTGTATATCCCTTTCAATTAATAAGACATCAGCCGGTTTCTTTTGTAAGTCCAAACCATTCTTTTAGCTTGTCATTTTAAAATTCATTTTCAAATGGGTCTTAGTTTTCAAGAGTAAAACTTGTTCCTCTTCTATAACATCTATAGAGGCAGACACTCTTAAAACTAATTTCTGGATCCATTTTTCAAAATCCACAGTATGTCAAATATTACAATATATGCTCTGTTCTGTACCTGTTAGTCAGATGTGTGTTTCTCTCCTTTCATTGTAAGGTTTACTTCCTTCTAGTCCCCTCTGCTGTCCAACTTTCAAAGTTCATTCTATCGTTTTTAAAAAATTCAAAACAAGTTTTCTCATGGGAAGAATTTTTATAACTAATTCCAAAATCTGATCCCAATTTTCTAGAGTCTTAGTCCTTTTTTTGGGAGGGGGAAAAATAATTTTTATTTATTTCAAAGATAAAATATTACGCCTCTCTGCAGAGCACTTGTGAGCAATCTCCAGCCTTCTCCTTTGTCTGAGGAGGAGCTGCAAAGAGCCGGTGTCCCGGCTGGCTTCAGTAGGCCAAGCTCAAGGGCTCTGCTCTGCAGTCGGCCGTTTCTTCCCCAGGAGTCTTGGGAGAGGCCCGGTCTGCCCATGTTGGCCTGCTGTGTAGGTCACCCCGCCTGGGGACAGGAAGGCTGCTGGACGCCCCCCCCCCCCCGGCTTTCAGCTGCTCTCCCAGGACAGTCTCAGTTCCACATTGCACATAATCAGGAGCTCAGCAAAGGTGGGGAGAATGGAGCCCACGGTTCTTAGACTAGGAACTGGGCTTGCACTGATCTCAGTGGCCTTACGGCAGCTTAAAATCCCATCACAAGAGCAGCTGCGGGATGGGAGTTCGGGAGATGAATCACCAGAAAAAGGAGAATGACCTCATTTGGCCTTCAAGGCAATTGGATAAAGGGGCATTATTGAATCTGTGTGCCAGGCTGCGTGAAATGGGCAAGGCCCTGGTAAAGGCATCATTGGCTGTTTTGTCCGCTGGCAGAGACCTCCACACATTCTCATTGAGATGTTGGTATAGCTCCCTTCCATAAACGGAGAGCAAAGCATCACATACGGCCAATGGAAACGCTCTCTGTGGAAACAGATGTCACGAGATAATTGGCTGAAGCCAGGGCTCAGATCTTTCCTGTGGTACACGTGGTTTCTGTGGCATTTTGGATCACTCAAAGTCCAGTGCAATCTAATCCTGGACCGAGAGTCCACAAGATTCTAATTCCTATCCTGATTTGTGGCTTTGTTGCCTGTGGGTCACTCTAAACATATTACATGTCCTTCCCACCTGTGGTATGATTGTAACCAACCCAGTTTAAATCTCAATTCTCTGGTGATTCTCTGGGCCTTGGAGCCCTTTATCTTGGGAGGCTCCAGAGGATTCTACTGCAGAGGCCCCCAACCTTTTGGGCACCAGGGACCGGTTCTGTGGAAAGAGGTTTTTCCACAGACCGGGGTGTGTGTGGGTGTGCGTGGTTTTGTGTGCTGCCTGCATCCTGCGGATGGGGCTTTGCTTGTTTGTGCGGACTGGTTGCTGGCATGCCATGGACCGGTACTGGTCCATGGACCGGGGGTTGGGGACCCTTGCTCTACTGGGATCCTCCATTATTGAGATGAGATCACCAGGATCAGCAGCTGTCTGTGCCAACCAAGGCACATACTTGTTTTGCCATTCCTACTCACATTTTCACCAATCTGCTGATCCTACAAAAGAAACATAGCTCTCATTTGCATAAGCTGAATGTCTTCAGATGGAGTAGCTTATTTTGGACTAGTAGAACCTCTGGAATTACGAGAGCTAATGCTCCCTAAAGAACAAGATTCTTCATTTCAGATCTATATTCCCATGAGGTCAGAATAGTAAATGAGTTCTAAAAATTGTTGACACTGACTTCAAAGTAACCGAAAGAAGTATGTGGTTCCTGCTTGAAGTAATATATTTGCACTCTCCTACAAAGCAATTTCTTCCAGACAGCGGAGAGCTTCCCCTAAAGGGCAGAGGAGGCAAAAGAGCCCTTACAGAATAACAGAGTTGGAAGGGACCTTGGAGGTCATCCAGTCCAACCCCCTGCTCAGGCAGGAGACCCTATACCATTTGGGACAAATGACTGTCCATTCTCTTCTTAAAGGCCTCCCGCAATGGGGTCACCAGCGTAAACCAGTTTTAGCTGGATTTTAAATGCTAGAGCGCTTGGCCCATAGAGATCCAGATTAGAGGTCCATGTGCAATAATGAATTGAAACCCTGAGGAACCTGAAGCAGAGATCTGGCCTGTACCAGTTCTAGAGGTTTAGGTCTTTATCTTTAAAAATCTGTGAATCATAAAGGTGGCTGATCACCTCCTTTAAAAAAACTAGCATCATGAACATAGGCTTCATATGTGTGTCTTGGGCAAATGTAAGATAGCCTTCAGGATCTTGGGGCCCCGGGCAGCAACAGCTTGTTCTTTCAGTAGAAGATTGAAAAATAGCTACTAAATATTTAGAAGCCTTAATTTGCTGCTTCTAGATGCCATTGAGCCTCCAGCAATGCCAACGACTTGCAAGGTTCTTGACGGCACCACCGATAGCTTCCTCTTCGGTAACCAATGACCAGTTTTTCCTGAGTGCAGAATGAGGGCGTGAAGGCTCGGCTTTGGACTGCTTTGCATGGGAGTTGGGGTGGCTGCTGTGCCATCGGTGTAGAGCAGGGGCCTCCAGCCTCAGCAACCTCGAGACTTGTGGATTTCAGCTCCCAGAATTCCTCAGCCATGCTGGCTGAGGAATCCTGGGAGTTGAAGTCCACAAGACATAAAGTGGCCAAGGTTGGGGACCCCTGGTGTAGAGGACTGGCTGGAGCTCTGCCCTGGGGAAGAACAGAAGTGAGGGTGAAAGGCACCCGACTGGGGCAACAGCAGCCTGCACCGAGCCTGAGAAATTGACTCAGTCACCCTCTCCAGACAAGGATAAAGAGGAAGGGGTGTTAGATCTCCCTTCAAAAAGCACGGAGGGCGAAGCATTGAGTCTTACTGGGAAGAAAGTTCTTTTGTGGAGAACAACAGGATATTTATGACAATTGGCAAAAGTGAAGGAACTTGTAAACAAACCATCTTTGTAACAGTAAGAGGAAAATATTCCAGCTTCTTGGAAAGTTGTAATCAATATTTCTTGTTTTAGCTCCACGTTGGTTATCTCAAAACCCAAGGAATCTAAATACTGGGCCCAGAAGCTACAATTTCTAAAATCTTCTATAAGGGCCTAAAATTATCCCCAAGGATAAGGAATGCCAAAGATCTCTGCATAAAGGCAGGTGTTAATTAGAATTTAAGGTGTCAGGGTCCCCATATGAGTCATCAGATACTGGGCTCAACTGAAGTACAGAGCGGTGTTGATGACACACTGCAGAATCTTCTAGGTGACTTTGAAAACAGTAAAACTGCTGTCTCCCGTCTAGATCAGACAATAGGATGGGGCCTTTCAGTGGGAGTCTGGCCAGGCAGGTTTGCCCCGGACAATCTAAGAGAAGCCATCACTGCTAGTTTGGATATCTCTTTTAAAGATGTTTTATCAGTTTTGGAGACACAATAAGTAACCTGTAATTCTGGCACCACATCTGTCCCAGTGTATATATTCCCCTTTGATGATCCCTTTCTACAGATCCAAGATGGGTGAATCAGAGTTAATGATCATTTGGGCCAGCTGCCAATTCCTGTGATCCTTTATACTTGTAGTGATACACTGAAGATGGATTAAGCCATTCGTTGAAGGGGAGAATCGGCACTTGAGGCAACTATAAAGAGTTTGGGTCAAGTCTAGCCATAAGACCAACAGGAAGCACTACAACAGAATCATGATACGCCAATATCAAGAAATAATATTCGGGCTTATCATTGCCATGGGTTTTTCTCAGTAACTGCGGAGGAGGATGGCCAAAGCCAATGGACACCGAGAGGCCTTCCTTCTGGCCGTGGTCCATCAGGCGAACTCGCAGTAGGCAAGCGTTATACCTTGACTCTGCCTTATTGGGGCAAAATGTGCACTTTCAGATGCTTCCTCCCCTCTTTCCTTTCCTTTAGTTATATTGTGCTATGGCTGCTGACACTTTTTATTTTCTACCAAAACCCAGCCCGAAGCTATGGAGTGTTTGCAGCATAATTTCATAAGGCTTGTGGGCTGTGAATCTTACTGGAAGCAACCATCCCAGTCAGCAGGAGGGCTCAAGCCGGGAATTAGCCTGGACTCATTATGTAAATACAAGAAGGCAAAGTGTCACACACACACACACACACACACACACACACACACACACACACACACACACACTGCCTCTGAGCCTTAGTTAATGGTTCCAAGAGAAAAGCTGCCGGTCTGGGGAGATTCCTGTATTATTGGCAGCGAAGAATAAAGTAGCTAGTTTGAACTCTGCAGTTGTGGGTCTGGTTGTTTGGGCTTGCAAAATCAGTTCAAGGCCGGGGTCATTGCATTTTATTCTGGGATGTCCAGGCGTTCCTTCCTTGCCAGAGATGCAAAGCTATTTGGGCCTTCAGGAAGGAGGAAGCAGAGCCCTGAAAAACGTCCTGGCCTCTTCTCTCCCACGGTTGCCACTTGATCCAGGACCAGTCTTCTCTCCCACGGTTGCCACTTGATCCAGGACCAGTGGAGGGAACCCGTCTGGAGGACAGGCAGGCTGAGCTGGGTGGGCCTTTTTTGACCATGGAGCTACGTAGGCCAGCCTTTGGGGGAGGGGAATTGCCTTGGCCACGAAAGAGGGGCTGATTTCTTACTCCTGATAATTGGTCAGCTTCTGCAGTCTCTGGTTCTAAATCCAGAGGCAGAAATGTAAGTAATAGTCCTAGTTTGCATATTCAGCATTACAAAAAGCTATTAATTGAATCAGACCTACCACAAGATGCTGTAATTCTTGCCTATCTGTGATAAAGTGTTTCCATTGCTTTGTGCAGGTTAAAAATGGGCTCATTTCCACTCTGACTGCTTCCTCATATAGTCATAAATCACTATGTGAAGGGAGAGGACGGAGGACGCTCCGGGATGAACAGTGAAAAACAGCCACCGAGCACTTCCACGTTTCCTTCTGGAATGGATTTTGTGGAAGGTGGTGGGAAGGAGTAGCTGATGGAAGGTGGCTTTTGGCTTCTGCCATCAAAATCAATTAAGCATCCAATTAGCACTCTGCAAGGAGGTCACCCCATCTGAGATGCAAATGGCTCCTCTTTGCGGTACCTTAACATGGGTCCCCAACCCCCTGTTTCGTGGACTGGCACCGGTCCACGGCATGCCAGAAACCGGGCCATGCAAACAAACGGAAGCCCCATCCACGGGATTCAGGCAGCAGGCAAAACCAGCCCCCCCCCCGGTCCGTGGAATAACCTCTCCCACAGAACTGGTCCCTGGTACCCAAAAGGTTGGGGGCCGCTGCCTTAACAGGTTCTGCAAAAGGGTCTTGGCCTAACTGGGGAAATGTCTCTTTGTGCCCTGAAGGGAGACATCCTTGTGCATGTGGATTGCTCATCCTGCCCCTTCTCAGTGCTGGATGTGGAAGGGTGTTAATAGTGGGTTCCCTGCCCTGACTTTTTTTGTCTTCTATTCAGTCATGTGGAATTCTTGGAGACTGCTTAGACACAGTTCCCGTTAAATCAAAAGAGGATCTGTGCCCCCGTCTGCTTCCCAGGTCCCTGCTCCTGATGTGAAACTTTGCCGGGCGGACTTTTCTCTTTTTCCCCTCAAACTGCAGACGGTCCGGCTGAATCCTTCCCCCCCCATCTCTCTCTAGGTCTCCTTGTACAAGTCGGTGCCAACCCGCCTGCTCTCCCGTGCGTGGGGCCGGCTGAACAGCATGGAGCTGCCCACCTGGCTTCGGAAGCCCATCCTCAGCCTCTACATCTGGACCTTTGGGGTGAACATGAAGGAGGCGGCTGTGGAGGACCTCCATCACTACCGCAACCTGAGTGAATTCTTCCGACGGAAGCTGAAACCCCAGGCACGGCCCGTCTGCAACCGGCACAGCGTGGTCAGTTTCCGGGTCAAAGGGCAGCTGCCCTGCTTCCTCCTTTTCCATTTTTGGGTAGGGAGGTTGTAGAAAAGCCTTTTAAATTTCAGTTAAAATTGTTTTAATGCTGCTTGTTTGGGTAGGTTAACTACATCCATATTATTATTGCACTTAATGAAAATAGAACAAACTACTGTAAGTTTGAGCAACCATCGGTGTTGTTTAATCGAAGTGGAAGAGAAAATAGCATCCAGCTTCTTTTTGCTCTTTCTCCTCCACAGGTCAGCCCTTCGGATGGAAAGATCCTCAGTTTTGGGCAAGTGAAGAACTGTAAAGTAGAACAAGTAAAAGGCATCACTTACTCTCTCGAGTCCTTCCTGGGTCCCCATGCCAATCACGACAACTGCCAAAATAATCCAAGTAAGTCGTCCCTTTGAGCTCCAGGATCCTTCTTTCCAGACAGTTGGCTAGCGGGGCAGAGGTAGCATTCCTCTCCCCCTTCCTGGACAGTCTTTGAAGCCTCTTTAGAAGGATGAATTGCAGCAGACGAGGCAGCCGGTCTCCACTCACTCCCTAGAGACATCAGGAGGAATGGCGGCCCAGAGTTAAGGAACCAGGTGCGCTTCGCATCTGCACTGCCTCCCCCTCGCTTCGGCTCAGCGGAACAGGCAGCATTGGGCTCCAGAGGCGAAGGTTGGGAGGCAGCCTTGTCTGTGCTGCGGGAGGAGTGAGGGGGAGGCTCAGCACCACAGGGCAGCCAGGAGAGTGAGAGAAGCCGTTCCAAGGAGGAGGCCCGGCTTTTATTTGGTTTCTCTTTATTGCTCGTACACCCTGCCAGTCCTCCAAGGAGGCAAACTCCATCCACATCTTTGCCACAAGGTGCTGGACGGAGAGAAGGTCTCGGGCAGGCGTTCAATCACTGCCCTGCCCTCACGGTCCGCTCTCTGGCCAAGGATGAGCAGATCTCCAGAGATCTCTTGTCAGAAGATGCAATGATTTCCAGGGTAGTTTTTTCAGAAGCCACGTTTGCAGTGTTTGGCGCCCCAGTGGCTGTTCAGCTCCTAACCCTCACGCACAAGGAATAAGTGGTATTCTGTAACTCAGTCTGATGGCTATTTAATATCAATATATGCAGTGAAATTCGCAGGGGGAAGATGCATGCCGGTGTGCCCCTGCCGTTTCTCTTGTGTTCGCTTCTGGATTTTCATCGGTCATGAATCTGGAATGAGAGAGCTCAAGATCGGCATTCCAGCTTTGCTTCTCAGTTTCTCCATGTCCCGAATAAGACCACATGTAGCAGTAGGTGCTTTGTGGAACTAAAAAGTTGCCAAGGAAACGCTAATTCCCATCACCAAGTCTCAAGGGACATTTAGACTTACCTTGTTTTTAAACCTACGGCTGTTGTAGGTGTCCTCCCCATCCAGTTGCCTCTTGGTCTTACCGCTCTGTGTTGGGCTCTCCATGCAGGTGATGCCTTTAGCTTTGTTTGGAGTAGGTGAAGGAGTGAGTGATTTGAGTTGCTGGATCAACAACAAGGCAGCTTTGCGGTTCTTTTCTCAGAAAACCTTTCCTCTGCTGCTCTGTTCCAGCTTCCTGTTGCGACTCCTTCCAAAAACAGCTGGTTACAAAAGACACCAACGAGCTCTTCCATTGTGTGATTTACCTGGCCCCCGGGGACTACCACTGCTTCCACTCGCCCACCGACTGGAAGGTCTCTCATCGGCGTCACTTCCCAGGTAGGTCTCCTTTCCACAGGTGGGAGACCCAGAGGCAGCAGCTCTTCGCACATGGACATTTGCTCAAAGAACAAGTAGAACACGCTCAGGAGCATCCATTCCTCACAGTGGCCTACAAACTGCTTCTGTGTTTATTTGATAATATGGCTGCCCACTCACTCTCAGTGACTCTGGGCAGCTTACAAACAATAAAAACCCGATATAAAAGAATAAAAGCAACAGCCCCACGCCACCCCGTGACAACAATAAATCTAACGAGCCACTTGACAGGCTCCATCCCACTCTGGGTTCCCCAGGCCCGATGGCCCATCGCACACTCTTCCCTACTTGATTGAGGCCAGACTCGCTAACTTATGCTGCACATTTCCGCAAGAGGTTCTTCTCCCCACTTAAGAGAATTCAGGAGTTGGTGATTCTCCCCACACTCCTCTGCAGGTAGACAAGAAAACCTGACAAACGGGAAGCCACGAGTTAGAAATAATTTTGGGATACAAAGTCTTTGTCCAGGGATCGATCAAAGCCGGCTGTTCCAAAGCCAGATTGGCCCGCAGCTCCAAGGCAGGGAGCTTTCTTTGCTTAGCAAATGCCGGGGTCCTTCGGCCATGGATGACTGGGAGGCGCAGGGCATCCTAGCAAGAAATGGGGCTGGGTGGAGTCTTGTGAAGCCCCACTGACAGCAGCAGGTGACTAGGACCAGGAGACCAAAAGGGAGGGGAAGACTTTAAGCACTTTCCCACCACCTCTGCCCCCCCCAAAGATCCAGAAGAGCCCCCACCTTAGCTCACTTGGGAGACCTTCCTTATCCCCACAGCAGCTCAGACAGAGCAGCGGCCCAGAGCTGTATGTAACCTTGGAGCAGATCCCTTCCTGGGGGAAGGAATCAAGTCCCCACCTCTAGTTTTTCTCTCTCAGCCTGCCCTGGCAAGCCTTCTCGCCCTCTCTCTTCGCTAGCACTTACACTAACAGTCCGTACCACCCCGCAGTGCTTTACAGCCCTCTCTGTGCGGTGTACAGAGTCAGCCTCTTGCCCCCAACAATCAGGGTCCTCATTTTACCGACCTTGGAAGGATGAAAGGCTCGAATCAACCTCGAGCCGGTCAGGAACAAACTCCAGTCTGTGGGCAGAGTTAGCCTGCAGTACTACACTTTAACCCCTCCCCACCAGAGCAGTAGGTTCAACGGACGTTAGGGGACTCCTTCTCTGGTAGACATTGTCTTCAAATGCCTGCTGAACTACTTTCCAACATTGCTGGAGACATTAGACGGCCTCAGAGGTCTTCTGGCATCTCCCCTCCCACGACCTCAGTTCTGTTTCCAGCTTCTGGAAGCAGCAGCTGGATCAGCCAAAACCACGGCAGAGACTTGCTGTCTCCCCAGGTGCCCTGATGTCTGTGAACCCTGGCGTGGCACGTTGGATCAAAGAACTCTTCTGTCATAACGAGCGGGTCGTCCTGTCGGGCTTCTGGAAACACGGCTTCTTTTCCTTGACCGCAGTGGGAGCTCAGAACGTGGGATCCATCCGCATTTACTGCGATCAGGTGAGGAAACCTCGAAGGGAGGCTGGGTTGTTTGAGCGGCCGTCAGGTGGGCGAGCCCCAGCATCCCTGCGTCCTGGCCCCTGCCCAGGGGCACAAGGAGACCAGGCTGCAGAGTGGCTGGAGGGCTGCCAGGTGATTGAGTTGGCAAGGGGGCAGCTTAGGTGGTTTGTGAACCCCGAAAGCTGCTCCTGCCACTAGGAATACACCCACCTGGGGCTAAGGCCGGCACGGCTTCCACAGGAGCGTCAGAGGGCCCCCCCCTTGGGTTCCCCATCAGCCTCGCCCATCTTTAACGCACTGAGCGAGTTCAGGCCATAGATGAAGAGTGAAAGTGGCCCACTGCGTCTCCCTCACCTGCCCGGCAACCCCCTTCTCCCTTCCTCCCTCCTGGCAGAAGCTGCAGACCAACAACCCCAGCTACAGCAAAGGATCCTACAACGACTTCAGCTTCGTAACCGGCAAGAACGAGGAAGGCGTTCCCATGAGGAAAGGAGAACATTTAGGCGAATTTAATTTAGGCTCAACAATTGTTCTGATCTTTGAGGCGCCCAAAGACTTTAACTTCTACTTGAAGCCCGGCCAGAAAATACGCTTTGGGGAGGCTTTGGGGTCCCTCTAGGGTCTCCGTGGTCCGAGGGGAGGGGCTTTCCTGTGGACAGGGACTCTGTTCGTACATGGAAGCCGTTTGTGTGGTGGAGCGCTGCTCAGCGGGACCTGAGTGAAGAGAACGAGTCCTGGGTCTTGACCTGGGGGGGGCCGGGCTGGTCTCTTCGGGAGGGCTGCGGATGGGTCGGGGACTGTGGCCTTCAAGGATGTTGACCGGGGGGGGGGGTTTCTTCCTTCCGGGCTCTGAAGTTTCTTCCTCTGGCTCCACACGCAGCTGGCCTTTGTGCGGCTCCTCTGCTCTGCGCCGAGAAGAAGAGGAAAGGCAGAAGGAAGCTCTCTTCTTTAAAGGGACACGATCCAACTGGCCTGCTTAACCCTCAAATTCACTTTATCTACACCAGTGTTCCACTCCAATCCTGGAGAAGGGGGAGGGCTCAAAAGAAAAAACGCAGCTTGAAATCCGACTAAGGAACCTGCTAAACATCTCCTCGTCTCCCTTTAAAGCAGAGGTTTGTGCTCCGTCTGAGCCTCCAACACTGTCCGTGTTCAGCATTTCACCCGGATCGGGGGAGCCCAGCTGACCTCTTCCTCTGGCTCATTCCAACTTCCCAAACTGTCCTGCTGTGCTGGGCCTTCCCTTTTTCTGTCTTGCACAGGGGATCTCGGATCCCCTCTCTTGAACCTGGCCTGTGAAAACACACACCAGTCCCACTAGGAAGGATCGGAGTTCGTTTCTCTTCCCTCTGCCCAGGACAACTTAAAGAAACACTATGAGGAACATTGAACAATTCTCATGTCTTCTCCTATGTATTAACTTCCAGTTCTCTGCTGGAGCTGTTCCAAGGATGAGGCTGAGGAGGAATCAGAATTGATCACTATAAATTCTCCACTTTGCCCTAAAATATCTTTTATAGGCTTCAGACTTTGGGGTTATGGCCATAGAAAAAAAGGAGAGTTGTCTGTCCTTTTTTTCCTATGGCCAGTAGTTTTCAGAGACAACTTGCTGTAGCTAAATGTAGAGCAGAACTTGGTCTGACAAGTCCTGTGTGTGACGCTGCATACCTATGATAAGGGCCTTTATCTGTGGCTGTGAGGGATGAAAGGCAGAAAGTGGTCCTTTGTGATGGCCGCTTCCTCCCCTTCCTTTCTTTCCCACAAGCCAGAAGCGAAGTTCTTAACCAGAAAACAGCTTTTTAATCCTCCATCGTCCCGTGCCCTGCTGCATACGGCCCCAGGAGGTCACCAGGAGCCACACGACAGACAGCCGTGCCTCGCTCTATTAGAGGAGGGGAATTACTTGCTTCTCTTTGCTAGTCTCTTTGCAGTCCGACTCTGAGCCTTCCGCTTCCCTGTTGCTCTGTTCTGCTGTACAGGAGCCCCTTCAGTTGGTCTCCATCGGAAGGTGGTTCTGGACCAGGTCCTGTGAAACTCTGGGCTCAGGGGGTCACCCAAACCCTAAACAAATGGGGTTTCTTGGTGACGCTGTGAATTTCTCCAACATGGAGAATCCTTTTATTTTTCAACTGTATCAGTAGCACAGTATTTTTGTATGTCAAAATATACAACTTAAGACATTAACTCATTAATGGCAAATGTTTTAAAATAAAAATAAGAACTGACCAAGCTTTGACTTTTAAAGTGTTTTATTTTGGAAAATGCTGTAGATGCGTTCTTAAAAGCAAGCCCCCCCCCTCTCCTGGGGTGGTTGAGTTTGAGGAATGTGCGGGACTATCTAAGCTGGTGGGCGCAGCTCCTCTGGCCCTGCAGAAGGACGGACAGAAGGGCGAGTCCTTCGCTGTGTGATCACGCAGGCAGGAGGTGGAGATGCCTAGGTCTTCAGAGCAGCTTGGATGTCCTGGACACGGTTCACGTATTTCTGCATCAGCTGCCGCTCTCCTTCCAACGTGCTTATAAGTGAGCCAATCTGCACCTTCAGCTGCAAAAGAAAAAAGAAACCAGGAACATGAAGAATCATGTGGGTGAGGGACAGCCTGATTCAACTACAGAGAGATGGCATGCTGTACCTTTCTGAAACTATTATTCCTAAACATTTTCCCATGAGCAACAACCAACTCTCGCACCCCGGCTTCTGCTTACTGCACGTCCTCAATCCCGAGCTGCCAGATCAATTCTAAGTTTACTTCTCAGAGGGATTTGGGGGAAGCAAGAGCAGCTTCATTTACCCCAAGCAGATTCCCAAACAAAATGTGGGTTAGCAGTGTAATCCCTCTGCTAAAAGAAGACCAATATTATTTTGGAGTGTGTTAATGAGAGCACAGAAGTTGGGAGAAGTCACAGTTCCCCTCTCCTTTGCCTTAATTGAGAACTGCTTGGAATATTTCTCCAGTTCTGGGCACCACAGGTGAAAAAAGAGAGACAGACAAACTGGGGCAAGTTCAGAGGGCTACCAAGATGGTGAAGGGCCCACAGCCCAAGCCCTGCACAGTAGGAGAAGTTGAAGAATATGCCTGTGTTTAATCTACAGAAGACCAGATACGACAGCAGTCTTTAAATATCTGGAGGTAACACACAGAGATGGGCTTGTTCTCTTTTCCACGGCCACCTCTGGTGGAAGAAGAACAAGGGTTAAAGGCTAAATAGACATCAGGAGAAACCTCTGGATTGTATGTGCTGACAAGGAGCCAGATGAAGCAAGCCTGGTCTCCTCTTGCTGCAAGTCTTGAAAAGGCTGAGTGGTCGTCTGTCTGAGGTTCCAGCGAATCCTTGACAAGAGTGGAGGGATGGGACTTGTTACGTTCCTTCCAAATTTATGGGTCTGAACCCAATGATTCTCAACATTGGTACTTTTAAGATGAGCAGATTTCAACTCTTAAGCTTGCTGGGGAATTCTGGGAGTTGAAGTCCACATATCTTCAAGCTGCCAAAGTTGAGAAACACTGGTCTAAACTTTGGGCTTGTGTCTAACTAGAATCAATCATAATTTATCTTCTATTTCTTTGCAAATAAAATGGAAAGATATATGAAGGGTGCTAAGCAACCGGAGAATTACGATGCAGCTGCCAATTTTCTGGATTCGGAAGGACTGGATTATCAGGTTCAGAGTGGAGGGGTGGGACTTCTGCTTGAAAATCTAGACCTTGGGGGATGTGTTATATGCACACTCAAGAAAATCAGGATATTCCGTTGTGATAGGGAAAGACACAAAGCAATTTTGTCTAGTAACAGCTCCTCCTGTTCCTACAATGTTCCAATTTCCACCTGTTATTTTTGCTGACTTGTCTTTAAAATCTATGAAGGCAGTTTCCACGCTCAGTGCTACAACTACAGGACAAGAAAGAAACTCAGAGCCTGCCAAAACCAGAAAGTATCTTGGGGGTGGGGGGGGGGTTGCAAGGCTCATTTCCGCTCTTCTTGAAGAAGCTGAAATGTTGTAGCATTTGCTCTGGCCTGTCCAAGGCTACCCTGTCTATCAGTGACCCCAGAAGCCTCCAGTTGATACCTGGCCCAGCTTCTCGCGGATTTCCTGCGCATCGGTGGATTCCCCGACTCCTCCTCTCAATTCCAGCCACTTGCCAAGAAGCCGTTCCTGTCGCTGGCAAAACCTAAAAGGCAAGTGAAAACTCTTCATTTTGCTTCCAGAGAAGCAACAGATCTCTGCCCAAAGCTCACATCAACTGCACTTTTACAGCTGATTGTGATCATTTTATTTTTTTAAACAAAAGTAACAACTGAAAACAATCCGTTAATTAGAAACAATAAAAGAAATAGATATAAAATGGAAGCTAGATAGTGAAACCTCTTCCAAAATAAACACTGACGCTCCTGGGCCACCACGAACAGAACGGAAGAGGCCATCCTTCTTCAAACCAGTCTTGGTTTCCAATCTGCTGTGACCACTAGACAGCCTGGCCACACAGCCACTGCTTTCCATACCCACCTGGAGAACGGCATCCATCCACCCCCAACTTGGCTTCACAAGGAAGTCGGGTGACAACTATCCCCGTTTCAATACCGCCCCACAGGAAGCGTGGGAGGAGAAGAGGGGCTGGCTCCTGGGAGAACAAGCCTGGAGAATCCTAACCCCTGCCCCCCCTCCCCAAAGAGCACCCCCCCAGGCCCCCATCTGGCCCCTTCCTTCCCCACAGAGCACCGCTGTCCAACGGATGCTCTGGGCACCTCCGAAGGAGCAGGGAGAGGAGAGCAGGTAGCGCAAAGCAGGCAGGCCGGCTTCTGCAGCGGTCCTGGGTGCTCTCTGAGCTTGGCTGCATTTATGCAGACCTTTCATTGCCCAAACTAGGTAACGTCATCAGTGCTGGGAAGAAGGAGGAGGTCTTCACGACCATTCTCCACAGCCGAGGAATTCTTCCGATTCAGACTCTTCTACAAGCTGCAAAGCAGAAACCAAGCCCTGAATGGGAACAGAAAAGCATTCTTGGTACACACTTCAGTTCCTGCTGCTGGCTGTAGTAATGCTGCATTTTTTGCCCCATCAGTTGGAGCTCATCCTGCAGATGCTGAACTTCAGCCTCTCCTCGTTTGGTTTCTAAAACAAAAAAGAAGTAACTTGCTTAGCGTTTGGAACATTTTTCCCATCCACTTTTCTTCTAGAAATTATCTCTAGAACTTGCCAAAATTTGTGCAGACTGATCTCTTCCCAGTCTCGTTCAGCAGGCAGAGGAACTGCCAGGACGAAACAGGATTAGATGGTTCCACTGTCTTTTGCTTGAAAGGCTCAACAGCCAACAGCCCCAAATACACAGGTTTTCTTTCGCAAGTTCTTGCCACGCTTATGAGGGGTCAAGGGCCTATTTTCAAAACACTTCAGAATTTCTGCTTCTTTCTTTCCTAAATAGTCTGGATTGGGTTGAGATTCCCTGACACGTGAAAGTACATTTTTCTAAAAAGGGGGGGGGGGATAAAGGAGCTAATTGTAACATTTGCATTCTGCTGATCCCACATGGACTCTAGTGGTTTACACACAATCCAACAATAACCCCCTCAAATGCAATGGTCTATCCAATTAAAACAGCTCCCCCCCGGGATGAAAACCTGGTGACATGAAGCCCCAGACGGTCTCCAGCCCAATCTCCTCTTGACCACCCACCTCAAAACCAGCAGTGAGGGTTCCATTCTGGCCCAAGAAACTCCACACACAAGATGGGCACCGACACAGACATCGTTGCCTTGTTCTTCCTCACACCGTCTCTGTGAGGTGTTCTCACAATGAATCGTTAAAGGTGCTTCCAAGCAAAGGCATCACGCAGAGATGCAATCATGTTAGCTTTATTCATGATAGATCAAAGAGAAAGAAATACTTGGCATGAAAGCATTCATGCCTGCATGTGAGAGAGAAATAAAATAAAACAAAACAAGCTAGGATTACATGACTAAACTAACTAGGAGTAGAAGCAGAACAAGAAGCTGGAAAATGGAGAACAAAGAGCAGCCCCTCGTGCAGAGGTATTTATGGGGGGTCTTGGCCCCTCCTTGACCATAAAACTCTCTCGCCAATGGGGCTGTGGGTCTGGGACCCTTGGCTCATCAGTGGAAGCAAAGAAGTCTCTTTGCCTCCATCTGATGACCCTTTTGGGGAACTGCCAATGGCTGGCACTAAACATCTAACAGTCTCCCTAGGTTGAACTGTGCCCGGGTGCCAAGCCATCTATGGATCTTGGAAGCTTACTGGCAACTAAGGCAGCTCCTGCAACATTGGTGCCACGCTCAGTGGTTCTCCTTCATGAATTGGGGGGGGGGGAGTTCGATCTGACTGCAGCTTCCAAAGGGGCCCCACATACAGCATGCTGCAGTAGCCCATCCCTACAGGTGCCAAGGCCCTGGGTAACGGCTGCAAGGGCTTGAGACGAGTGCTGTCCCCTAGCTGTGGCTTCCAGGTGGCTCTCTAAGGCAGCGGCCCCCAACCTTTCGGGCACCAGGGACCGGTTCTGTGGAGAGAGGATTTTCCGTGGACTGGAGGGGGCCTGGTTTCGTGTGCTGCCAGCATCTCACAGATGGGGCTTTGCTTCTTTCTGCAGCTGTTTCTGGCACGCCATGGCCCGGTGCTGGTCCACTGACCGGGGGTTGGGGACTCCTGCTTTAAGGGTAGCCTTAGATTATCTCCAAGTCACAGGCCTATTTTCTCTGGGAGAGCACAGTTCCATCCAGAACTACAAGGGGACAAGACCAATTTCAGGACAAGCACTACCTCTGCCTTGCCAGGACTCACTCCGTCGTTCCCATCCATTCCCACACACCTTCCTGGCACCGGGTCAAGATTCCCAAGCTTTCCTGCCTTAGTAGGCATCACCATCACAAAACATTTCAGTCCAAACGAGCTAATGACTCCACTCAATGTTTTCCTGGACACATTTAGGAGCAGGATGAGAGAGATGACCCACAAAGGAGCCAGCAGGCTGACCTCTTTCCACTCTGGCACCAACCACTGAAACTGCCCCTTTAAGCGCTGACAGTTTTCCTGATTTTTCCTTCACACAACCTCAGGTAAAAGCCAGGACGGGCATACATCTAGCCCAGTGGTTGCCGAGTCCGTTCTGCAGACTGCTTCACCCACTCGCTCAGAATCTCCAAACCACAAAGAATCCCAAGTTTGTGCAATTTTTTACCAGCAACACATTGCACAAACATCTCAAGGCAGCCCTCCAGTAGCTCTCGACTTTCACCTCCCAGAAGAGAGCAGGCAACGGCTAATCACCAGGTATTCTTTGCTCAAGGTAGTAAGGGTGGGAAACGGAAGACAGTTTCATGGTTATGTATGAACTTTATGTGGCCAAGAACATGTCTAGCTGTATGTAAAGATGTACAGATCAGGCCAATGGCTCAGATGCCGCTGGCACCATGACGATCATAAATTGCTAACCCTTCCTGGAATTCTCTCAGAGTGTGTGGAAGTTGAAGCTGCCCAGCACCATCTGCCAGGGACGCTCCCAACACCAGGGCAGAAGTCCACTCTGGCATCCCAGAAAGTGATTCTGCCACGCACGTTGCTGCATGAGTGGACGTCCAACTTGCCTCTGCAACTCGACCTCAAACAGAGGTATCCAGAGCCTGTCGCGTCAGAGACAAGGGCTTGACTGCCATCCAAGTGCCCCTGAGAATCTCCTCCCCTTCTCCTCTCTTAGGACCACGGCTACTGGAAGACCAAAACCCCAGAGAGGAATTTCCAATAAGGTGGCATCCCACCTTTGTCCAGTCAATCTTCAGTAGCACTTCTTCCTTTTGATAAGCTCAGATCCTAAGAATTCAGGCAAGAATCATTCATCACACTGGAGGAGACCGAGGCTACTCCTGCTATGTGGAGTCTCTTGCAGCTGGCCCTCCTCGCAGGTTTGGGAGTGTGGATGCTTCTAGAGTGACCTATGGCACCACTCGGCCAGAGGGAGACCATACCACGAAGCAAAGACCATACCGTGAAGCAAAGGCTACGCCGCACTCTTTTGCTCCAACCCAATTCAAAAGCTGCTCCAACCCAAGAAGCTCCCAAGAGGCAACTGCATCCTAGGTCAGATCAGAAACTCAAATTTGCAGGAAGACTCGAACTCGGCTCTGTTGAGATTGGCTCCTGGGACGGCGCCTTGCCAGCCTGACTGGCTTTAGCGCCCCTCCCGGTGAACCAGGGAGACGTCTGTCCGAGTCGCTTCCAAACAGGGCTTGAGGAATGTTCCCACCCTCTTTCCTTCGGTCGGGATTCCTGCCTATCCCTGTCCAGCGTCTCCCCCGTATTCTCCACATGTCCCTTCCACGCAGCAGGCCAGGAAAACGTTTCTTCCGAAAGGCTCCCAGGATGCCAGCATTACCTGTTTTTCCGCAGAGAGGAGGACTCCTCCGACTCCTCGTAAAATCTTCAGGGATGAGCAAAGGCCCCCTCGCCTTGCCAGGGGATGCAGCTGGTGGTCCGGGGGAGGGCTGGGGAAGGGCAAAAGAGACCATTGCATCCGTGGCTCTGGGCTGGGCTCGCTGGCCCCACCTGAAGGTCCCTGGAGGCCCCCGGTGTCCCCGGGCTGAGCACCTCGGCCATCGGCCTCTGGACCAAGGGACACCCCGATCCAGCCCCGGGCAAGAGGCTGTGTGGGGGGAGCCGCAGAGCAGGAGGTGCCGCTTTCCAGATGCTCACCGTCTCGACACTCGCCCTCTTTGCCCCCAGCGTGAAGGAGGAGGGGGGCTGCAGCTCTGGGGCAGCACTGGTGGGGCCGTGCAGCCAAGAACTCCCGCTGGGTGGTAGTCCAGATTTGGGAAAGGAACCAGAGGAGTAACCGCGGCCACTGAAAGGGAACAGCGAAGGGTCGATGCTGGGGAGGGCAGACAAGGGGGGCCCCGCAGCCGTTGGCTGAGCAAAACCAGCAGAGCTTCCCAGCCTGTGGGGGAAAGGAGAGGAATGTTTGCTACTTTTTGCACAAATACTCAGTGCTTTTCCTAAACTTTTATCCAATATCCAAATGTCTTTCCTAGGTCTTTTTACCGCAACTTGGAAACAAAGCCATCACACCCAAAACAGCACAAACACACACACACACACACACACTGGTCTATGCTGATAGCCATCCCCTTCCCTTGGCCAAGCCTAGCGCTGGCCAGAGGCCTTCTGTCCACTGACAAACCCTCCTTGGGAATCGGCCAGGGATGCTGGTCCCTGAAAGGGGCGATGCAGCATAGCTGGTAGTTACAGCTCGTGGGTTATTTTTTAACAGGTTCTTATTTAACCATCATAAAGTGGCTTATCTAAAGAGGAAGCTGGAATTCTGCAACTGGAGGTTGAAACAAATTTGCTTGCATAGCTGAATTTGGCTACGATACTAGTCACGATCGGAGCTCTGTCACGTCAAGAGGAAGCCCAGCTGGCAGGTGCAAAAGGTGCCCCATTAAACCTCTGCCATGCAGGGGATGCTGCCTCACCAGGCAGACCAGACAGGAAACTAAACCAGCTGAGCTAACTCGACTCTTTTGTGAGGCTGCCTTAACAGAATTTGCAAGTCTGAAAGTACAAATCTCCTGGGGTCACCTTTACCTCATGAGGGAGGGTCCCTTGCAAGCCTCTCTCTCTGCCCCTTGTGCAGATGTGGGCAGCGTCCTCCCTTATCTGACTGTTCACATGTCTTCACCCCATCTGCCAAGGTCTTTCCCACATACCATTACAATATCTTTGCAGTTTTCCCCGAAACATACATTTTGACTGGGATGCCCGAATGTTTGCCTACACCTGAACTTTGGACCCAAATCAACATGTGGACCAGAAACCTGACCTGACTCTTTCTGTTGTTCTTGCGGTCCACTTACCACTTCTCTGTGTGGGGCAGCCCCCTTTTCTCAGGAAATGGTATCAGGAAATCGGGTCTACGAGGTTGCAGCCTCACCTGGCGAGCAGCGTACCTGTGGGCAGGAGTATGCTGTTTGCTTGACACACACACACACACACACACACACACACACACACACGGGGCAGCAGGCCACCAGCAGGGCACAGGCAAAGTGGCTTTGCACAAGCTGATGGGTTGCCCAAGCTCTCCTCCTCCATCCCCCGGGCCTTTTAACCAGGACTATTTGGGGGGGGGGGGCAAAGAGGCCATCAGGTGGCCAGTAGAAAAGGCAATGCCCAGCCCAGGTTCAGGAAAGGCGGTGGAGAGAGCCACCTCCGAAGGGCCACCTTGTGGCCAAACAGGCCTTCTGCCTCCTCTGAGCTGAAGCCTTCCCACGGCCAGCCCAACGATTCACGGGCGACCGCTCAGGCCAGGCATCCAGGAGGCCTCAAAATGGGGCAGGACTCCCCTCTCAGAGAGTGGCTGCCGGAGAAAAGGGCTGCTCCGACAGTCTGGGCCCGGGGGACGTTTTCTGTTGCAGACATCAGCTCTTCTCTCGCTCCTCCTCTCCAAGGAAACCTGCACCCAGTGCAGCATGTTGCAAGCCAAGCTGGATGCAGCCGCAGAAAAAGCAAATCCAATCCTTGACAGCACTGACCAAAGTACAGGATCTTAACTAAGAAGGCACAGCTCCTCTCCCGTCTACACTGGGGACGTGGCAGGTAGCATCCGGGATCCAGTTCTGGGCAGGGCCATTTGGGAAGGAGCTGGCAAACCGGAGCTGTGATGAGAAGGGGCTGGGAGGAAAACGAGGAGCAGCTGAAGGCCCTGAGGATCTTCAGCCTGGAATAAAGAGGATGGCAGGGAGATGGGGAAGCATCTGCCACGTGGAAGACGGGGCAGAACTCTTCAGGGTTGGTCCAGACAAGGCAAGGTAGGACAATGGCTTTAAATTAGAAAGAGGCCGTTTCTACTGCCTCACTGAGGGAGCTGCTCCTTGACGGATCTGACGTGGTGGACTCTCTTTTGCAGGAAACATGGATGCTCTAAGAGTGGAATTCTCAGGGGTTGGACTAGATGGTCTCTGAGATCCCGTCCAACTCTTCCATTCTGATTTAAAATTCTGACTCACAAATCTGTTAGAATGGAATCTCCAGCAGCCTGGTAGTCGCTTGGCACCCTGGGAAGATTGGCCTGTCCCCCGAGACCACCAGGAAGGACGTGGCCCAGCCTTGGCACCTCAAACGTCACGTGCTTCTTGGCGGGAGTGCCCGAAAGTGCCAGGCTGGGCTTCCGGGAAAGAGCCTTCTGCTTCCACATCAGGGCATAACGGTAGACCAAGTGGTGGCGCTGACACGCAGCCTGCAAGCAAGCACAGGGCAGGAGGGGCTGGTCTCGCTGGCACCCGGACCCCGAATCCCACCCAGCAATGAAAAGCCTGCCCCAAGCAGAAGGCCCCCCCGCATCATCAGGCTGGCATGCAAATCAACTGGCACCCTCACGGGGTGAGAGACGCGTCTCCCAGCCGGGCTCCTGCTTCACCTGCAGCTGATGCTGGGCTTGCAAACGCCCTCGGTGCTGCTTCACGGCGGCCACGAATCTCAGGATGCGGCAGAGGCCCTCGCGCAGCAGCTCCGCCTGGTAGCTCTCGGCCGCCCGTGCGAGCCGGCCCTTCTTCCGCAGCTGCTCCTGCACGAAGCCTCGCCAGGCACTCAGCACCTGCAGCCGAGACAGAGCGGCATCCCCCTGACTTGATGCCCTCTCCCGCGCGCAACAAAGGGAAATGGTGTCTTTGCTCTGGGAGTTGTTAGGAAGAGTGATTGCAATGGCATTCCTCCTGTTTTTGGGATTTCATCCTCCAAATGCCTGTTTCGCAGATGCAGGTGCAGCTTCTGGGCAGGGAGACGTTGGATGCGCCCTCAGGCAACTTGACTGAGCCCTGACAGCAGAACTGGAACAACTCTAGAAATGAAGAACTAAGGAAGTTCCTACGCTGGACAGAATCTGCTTCTGAAGAAGAATTACACCCTACTAGCTTCACATCCCTGTAATTTTAAAGACGGTTTAGGGGGAAATGCCTTTTTTCCTAAGCAGAGAGGCTGAAGAAGTGGCCGGTCAGTGTTGCCAAAGCCCTTCTAGGGAGCCTTCGTGGGTTCAAGAGGCCGGTAAGCAAAGTCAGAGGCTTAAAGGGAGGAGGAAGAGAGTCTAATTGAGCCTCTGTCTCGGCTCTCCTGCGGGGCAGATCCGTTGCTGCATAAACTCTTCTCCTTAACTTTGCCCTCCTTTCCTCGTTGGCTGTGGAATTGCTACTGCACAACCCTGGACAGGATCTGGCCTGGTACGGGTCGCTATCACCTGTTAAAACACTGATGCTCAGATGGTAAAAGGTACCCAGGTGAGAAGATTATGGGGCCTATTTCCCGTGGTTTCGTAACAGAGCGTTTCAAGACCCTTCTAAGAGTTTGGCAGGCTGATAAATATCTGCCTACAGCCTCACTGGATGTAGGAAAAGCTCTCCGTGAAGGACATGCTGTATTAAATGCTTAAAATGTTTAAAAACCTAACGGAAAAGAACTTGAAAATCTTTTCAAAATTCACAACAGATGGTAATCAACAAGATGGAAACTGATCAGTTACATCATTTCAATATCCTGTTTTTTTTCCTTTTACATTTGGAACTGGATAGAACTTTTACTTAGTTGCTTTTTAAAGGTTTGTCTTCTGTTTCCTGTTCCAAATTTTTGCCATTTTCTTTCTTTATCTGGATCTCTTCTTTGATGCAGACAGCATATCATAATCATGCAGCTTTATATAGTGTGTAATAAACCGATATCTAATGTTTCAAGAAACATTAACAGTGAAAAGCTGCATCCAACTAAACAAGGGCTTCGGTGGCTCTGACGGGGTTGGGAGTGGCGGGGGCTGCCTCTCCCCCCTCTGAGGGCCAAACAGCCTCAAGACTCCCCCGCATGATGAAATGTAGCATTTGGCAAGAGCCAGAGGCGGTGGCCGTGGGCGGAGCTGCTGGACCCTCAGCTGACGTGTTAGGAGAATGAGAGCTGCTTCTCCATTCTGGTCCAGCTGGACTCTGGGCTGGTTCTGAGTCAGGAATCTACAGAGGTTCTCAATCATCCAGGTCATAGTTGCCCCTAAGGTGTTTTTTTCAAAAGGTATCTGGAATTTTTTTGTTTTTTCCTGAAAACATTTCGCTTCTCATCTAAGAAGCTTCTTTGGAACTGGAGAAGCCTCTTGAATGAGGAACTAAACGTTTTCAAAGAAAAACACCAAGAAAGTCCAGTCGCCTTTTGAGAAGCAGCCTGGGGACGTCTGAAGCACAATGCCCAACGGACACCCCACCTCCTTGGCACAGCCTCTCAGAGCCACAAATGGTGCTGGAAAGAGGACCGGAAGGTGGGCACCGGTGAGCTCCACAGCCAGCAGTCCAAAGCTGAGTGGGCACTTGCAGGGCCAAGACTGACCTTCCGCTGAAGAGTCCGGGACCAGTGCCAGAGGGCCTGCACGCTCTGCTGCCGCTCTCGCCGTCTGTCCGCCAGCTGTAGGTGCAGAAAGAGGGTTGAAGGCCACGTGGACTGCCAGCATCTGCAAAGGAAGTCCTCTGGTGGCGGCAAGACCGAAGGGGAGGGTGCCCTCTCTTCTCCCCCCAGGAAACCTCCAGTTCTGTCCAGCCTCAGCCTCTCCCCGCCCAGCTTGGAAGGGGCGGCCGAGCTCACCTGGGCCTTCCAGGAGGCAAAGGCAGCTGCGGAAAGTCTCCGGGCCAGCAGCTGCTCCCCTTGTCTCCGCAGGAGCTATGGGGGGGAAAGCACAATCTGAAGCCCCCTCCCCTCCTGGAGGGCGGGTGAGGGCTGCTTCTGCCTGCTGCAGCTGCTTTTCCCAAATGCAGACAGTAACCTCCGCTTCATTCCCTCCCAGCACCCCCAAATGGCTCCACTGCTTCAAGGGGTTCCCCCAGTGGAACCCTAACCCAGTGGAAAGGCCACATTTGACCAGAGAGGACCTCCCACCTATGCTGCCCCTCCCCAAAAGGGGGAATCTCCTCCTGGGAGGGGAACTGGCAGAGGGGCTCACCAGGACTCTGATGCGGCTGAGATGATCTTGCTTCCACCTCTCCAGGCACCGGCCGAGCAGCTGCCTCCGGTGGTGCTCGGCTGCCACGGTGAGCCGTCCCCTCTGCCGGGAAGAGCTGGCAAAGGCGTCCCTCCAGCGGAGAAACGGCCCCCGCAGCCTCACTGCAGGGAGGAAGGATGACGCGGCTGCTGTGACAGCCCCCTGGCTCGTTCGGCTGGGGAGGCCCATAGACCAGGAGGGTCCCACCTTGGCAATTTTAGGACTTGTGGAGTTCAACTCCCAGTCCACCAGTCTTGGACACCCCTGCTCTAGAAACAGAGTGGCAAGCCTTTGGTGGCTGCTTCCAGGACGCTGCCCTGTGCCCCGCTGGTGTCACTCCACTGCCAACTTAGATATGGGGGAGAGGAAGAGCAAGTGGGGGCCGGTGAGCTGGTCCTTCACTCCACAACTTCATCCATGCGAAAGCCAAACACAGAGCAGCTTCCGCTCCCCGGGGTGGGCTTGCAAAGGATCAAGTGGCTGTTTAGCCAGCTGGGTGGGTTCTGCCTAATGTCACCCACCCCACTTGGTTTAATTAGCAAAGAAAGACCCCTGGCTCATTTCTTTTTCCGAGAGAATACTTTACAGAGAACAAGGCAGTTACAGATGAGAGCGGGCAGAATCTGTCGGCTTGGCCCAAAAACGATGCAATGGACGCCCCCTGGCCCTCTGCCCCTTGCTGTCAGTCAAGGTCCAAAGAAAAGCTTCTAAAAGTTAACTTTTAGAAAACAGAACAAGACTATACTCAAATGGATAAGATGTTTATTTAGAATATTAGATTTTGTTATGAAAAGGGAAAAAAGAAGTTGAGATAAGGGAAACTTTGGTTACCTAAAGCTTGGATATTTTAAATATCAAATGTTCATTTGAACTTTGACGGGAAATTAAAGCTTGGGGAAAAAGCAATAACAGGTCATTGATTCTATATAAGGATTGAATGTAAACACAATTAAGATACCTATAAGCTAAAAAATATTGATAAATGTAATAATGACGTTACTTAGTTGATAATGAGTTGTGATGGGGGTTTCCCGATACTCCCATGTAACACCTCTACTCCGCGAGCTGCATTGGCTTCTGGTTGCCCTCCGGGTGAGATTCAAGGTGCTGGTGATGACCTATAAAGCCCTAAATGTCATGGGTCCGGGATATCTGAGGGAACACCTGCTGCCAGCATCAACTTCCCATCGTCCTGTGCGCTCCCACAGGGAGGGCCTCTTCAGGGTGCCGCCGGTCAGGGAGTGCCGGCTGGCGGCCCCCAGGGGGAGGGCATTCTCGGTGGGCGCGCCTGCCCTTTGGAATCAGCTGCCTGTGGAACTCCGGATGGCCCCCGACCTTCGCTCGTTTCGCCGGGACCTAAAAACCTGGCTATTCGAGCTTGCCGGCCTGGACTGAGGGTTTTGGGTTAAGGTTTTAATTTTTAATTATTTTGGGGCTATTTAATGTAATTTTATTTTAACTTTGTATATTGTATTGTTTTAATTGCCCTGTAATCCGCCCTGAGTCCTTCAGGAAATGGGCGGTATATAAATCCAAATAATAATAATAATAAGAAGAAGAAGAACTGTATTAGCCTGAGATAATAGATATTAAGGGAAAAAGAAAGGAAATATCTGATGTTGTAACTTGAGATTTGTATTAAAAATTTATGTATGTTATTGAACTATTGATTAACCCAGCCACCACATTGCTTTTTAAATACTTAATTGTAAAATAATAAAAAAACATTTAAAGTATTGTTTAAAAAAAGTTCTCGGGTTGTTTTGGAAAGGCAGATGTTTTACTCCTGGAGTGTCTCCTACTAGGCCAACACAGCAACTGTGTTTTCTTGACCCAGATGTTCCAAAGGTGCTTTTCCAAAACGCAACTGGACTTTCTTGGGTTTTTTCCCTTGAAAATGTTTCGCTTCTCTTCCAAGAAGCTTCTTCAGTTCTACTGCAGTTCTATAGCTTCCTGGATGACAAGCAAAACATTTTCAAGGAATCAAACTAAGGAAGTCCGGGTGTCTTTTGGAAAAGCACTTAGGGACCACCATGACTCGGATGATTGAGAATCTCCATAGACCCAGACACAGCCCCAAATTCCAGCTGGACTGGAATGGAGAAGCAACTCTCATTCTGCAAAGGCATCGACCGAGGCTCCAGCAGCTCTGCCTTCGGCCACCACATCCTGTCCCTCTCCACAGGAGAAAAACTGTGCTGCAATCATGATGGACTTTAAGCTCGTTGCTGGAGGGGAAGTGTCAGGCATTGGCACCCCTCTGCTGCGGGCAAGTGGGAGAGAGGACACAGCTGCCAAAAAGGTGCCACGGCTGCTGAAAGCCCTCCAAAGAATTCCCCCCTCACCTGTCTGCAAGTGCCTCTGGGCATCCTTCACAGCCACAGCCGCCTTTTCTCGGCGATCGGCACGCAGCACAGCCGCCTCCCTCCACCGGAGCAACACCTGCACTGAGAAAACGGGGGGCTTGAATATTTCCAGGGCGACTTTTTATCTACTGGCAAGAAAGCGCCCCAAGACACCCACCACAGCTGCTCACTGAGTTTCCCCAAACCCAGCCCACGTGCAGAGGGCCGGGAAGCCAAGGGCTCCCAGCTTGGTCCCTGCTGGGTCCGTGGCGGAGTCCCCTGGCCTGAGGTTACCTTGGAGAGAAGGACTTGTCTGCAGTGATGCCCAGCCAGGCCAGCTGCCTTTGCTTCCTGCCTGAGGTCAGCAGTGTTCTCCTTCCAGGAACGCAGCGCCCGCCTGAGGACCAGAGAGGAGCAGATGCCTCAAAGTGCCCGGAGGGCTTCCCCACAGCCTGGCCTGACCTTTGGGGAGACTTCACAGCGACCCAGGGGAGCCTATCCAGCTGAGGAAGGGGGATCCCCAGCAGCATGACTCTGAGTCTTGGGGATTTTACCGTAGCAGCCCCCGATTATGGTCTCTCTCCTTCTTGGCCACCTGGTGAAGGATGCACTGAATGTTCTTTTGGTATGTCTGGAAAGAGAGAAGGACCAAAATTCTTGTCTTCTTTGCATGAAGGGGGGCTTGAATGTGTAACTTTTTAATTATTATTGGGCAGAGACCCTCCTTGCCACTTAAGGACATAACTGATCATCAAGAAAAAATAAACTTTACTTTTCTTGGTCCAACTAAATGGCGTAAGAGTGCACAAACTTCCATGTTCTCCAGAACTTTTAATCAAAACAGTGCAGTGCATTGACAAACCACGTGACTACACCACTTAATGAGAGCAGTTCCGGCAGTCCTGGTTACTGTTGTTAAGAAGGATCGCAACTTCCAACTTCCCACTGGCTTCCTCATTGACTTTGTTTTGTGTGAAGCTGACAGGGAAGATCACAAATGGTGCATGTGCAATCATGGGATGCCATCACAACCCTCAATTATTATTACTCATGCAGTTCTCTGGGCTTAGGTTATTCGTGTTCTGCCATTCTCCTTTTCCTCCATCTGCTTTGATGTATCCTCTACGGGGTGCGAAAGGAATGCCTCGGGGCCATCTGCCTTATCTCAGCGCACAGGGAGGAATTGGAGAAGACCTAACAACTTTGTTGGCTGCTTTCCGGCAACCGTCATCCCCTGTGGATTGGCCTGTTTGAACTGACCGGATGGACAGCTGGGGTAGGATTATTGTTTTGCAGGTTTAACCTACTGATTTGGGCGGGAAGCCCTCAGATCCTGCCTAGCTTTCCTGCTTTCTGTACCTGTTCCTTTTCAAATGATGCCAGTTTCAAGAGTTCTGCTTTCTTGGTAGAGAAACGGAGGCAGGTCCTTACAGATGCTGTGACAAGGCCCAGCTCAGCACCGTTATAAGTTTGAATGGTGGCTGAACAAGTGGTCGTTAACTGAGAACCACTTGTAAGCGCACTCCATTGTTTGATGAACATTTTCTTTTTCTCTTTTCCATTTTTCCCTCTTTTGACTAACTCCCTCAGTGCCTCCCTCATTCCCTCTTTCACTTTGTCTCAACTTCCCAGGCTTGAAGTGATTTCCAAGCCCCTTAGACGCCCGCCCTGCTGGGTCTGCCTAGCCTTCCTTATCAGATCAGATCGCCATTGCTGCCACTTTTTCCCGGGGGGCCCAAAGGCACACCTTAAAAATGAAATTTAGTTTCTTCCTCTCAAAGGGCACACATACATAACACACATCTAGAACACACCCTACACAACATACGTATAGACCTACACCCTCACGTATAAGGAACGTTCACCGTCCAACAATACTCCAGCCTCCAAACCAGGACTTAGGGAGACAAGGACAGTGGGAGAAAGACCCTCCCTCGGTTCTGCCTGGCAGCCTACCTTCCAAGCCGCCATGACCCTGCCCAGCAAGGCCTGCTGGTAGTGGCCCTCGGCCCGGGCCGTCTCCTTCCACTTCTCAGACCTCTGCACCTGGTACTGGAAGGAAAAAGGACCCTGGAGCAGGACTTGCAGGGACAGTCCAGAAACCAGAACACACTAACACACACACACACACACACATACACACACACACACACACACACACACATACAGACACACACAGAGGGCTTTCTGCAAAGTAGCCATCGGGGAGGGTGGATGAAAACTGGGTCAGACTTCCTCCCACAGGAGGTGCACAAACACACATCCCTGCCACGGGGATTTCTGCCACCCTCTCTCTCTCCTGGGGCTCCTCTTTTGAATGCGGAGTTTCTGCAAGGAGCCCCCCAGCCCCCCTGGAACGTGGCTCCTTCCACATCCAGGGGTCAAGCAGCGAAGCCTCCTGTCTCTGGGACCGCTGCCTGCTTCCAGCTTGCCAACAGTGCGGGAGGGGAAGAGGGGAAAGCTTTGAATCCACAGGTGTTCCTTATCAACCTGAGAGGTGAGGAGTTGTTTTGGCAGCTAAAGTTTCTTCTCATAATAATTACGGGAAGGTAGATTGGACAATGACCTGAACTGTCAGAGAGGGATTGGAAAGTTTTACTCTTTTAATTATCTCTTTCCCACCATACTTTCAGAGTTAGCTTTTCTTCAAACTTGCCGGATTGTTTTATGCCTAATAAAGTTAACACTGGAGGTCATCAAGCCTCTAGTGTTTTGCTCGGCTGGGCTTTTCAGCTGGAATATGACATCAGGTGCTTGACGTCCAAGGCGAAGGCAGTCAAACAATGACAGCCTGGGAACAGAACTCCATCAAGATAAACAGCCCAGAATTTCCCCGGAGCAAATGGTTTCGTGTGTGTGTGTGTGTGTGTGTGTGTGTGTGTGTGTGTGTGAAGGTAAGTGGCTGCCCTCAGGTGGGGAAGGGTGCAAAGGAGGCAAGGCAGGTGTGCCAAGGCTTGGGGAGGGGGCGTGGGGGGTGCAAGGAGACACGGCAAGGGCTGGGGAGGGTGAACCATGGTGCACAGAAGTAGGAGCGAGGCATATGGAGAGAGGGCATCTCTATAAACCAGCTATCAATAAATCAGTTTGATATGCACATTTAATTATTAAAACACCCATTTTTTAAATATTCCTTTCATCTTATCTCCTTTTTAAAAAGCAGCAGACAATAAAAGAATGAGGTGCTCCCCAGTCTTGAAAAGAACACTGCTCGCCTGAAACGTCCTTCTGCTTCGGACAATTTTGGAAACCTCCCTGGCTCCACCAACTGCCTCCTGGGGCATTTCACACGCGCATCGTAAGAGTCGCAGCTTTCAGTTTTTTTAAAAAAAAAAAAAGAGCCAGAAAGGAAGGCGGCAGCAGGGCCTTTGTGGCCAGAACAAAGCCTCTTAAGGAGTTTCAACCATATTGGTAGAATATTTAACAGCAGGGAAAAGTTCCCGATTCCAGCAGTCAGCTTTTTGCCGACCCAGACCACTCCCTTGCTCACGAGGGATTGGCATCAATGGGACTGGCATCAATGGGTGCTCTCACCTGCCGCCATTTCCTCCACGAACAGCGCAGGAGCTTCTCAGAATGGAAGTTCAAGGCCGCTGCCTCCTTCGCCCACCTGAAAGAAGCACAGGGCACGCGGGCTTTGGTGACGGCAGGTCCTTGGCCAAGATACGGGCCACGAGGAAGGAGGAAGCCCAGATTTTAGCCCAGGAAAAGCCGAGATCCACTGAACTGTCTGAAATGGGATCTCTTGCTTGAGCAGAGGGTTGGACTGGAAGACCTTCCTAGGTCCCTTCCAACTCTGCTCTTCTGAATGATTCACCCCTGGAAAAGCAGCAGACTCCTCCGTCTTCCAGGAGACTCCGCTGGGAAGTTAAAGACGGGCCTGGGGCCTCCCCCAGGCTGCTCATCCTTGTCAGAAGCTCACCTAGAGCAACAGTGGTGTTGCCCCCGCCTCTGTTCTTGGCTCACTTTCATTATGGAAGACAGCAGCCCCCCCGCCCCCCACCTTCAAGCAGTCCTGTCTTGTTTGGTTGCAAAGATGCAGACCTCAGGGAGCTCCAGGATGGGCCCAGCTTGAGGAGCCTCCACCACCAGCAACTCTCTTCCATGAAGTCTTGAGCAAGGGTGGGGCCCAAACCTCCCCTGAAGCACCAAGCAGCTCAGGGAGAGAGTCGCCCCCCCCCCCGGCTCTTGGCACAGGGTGTCCTCACTCAAAGTCCATCTGTTGCCGAGAATCTCTCTGGGCTCCAAAGGGGCCCTGCAAACTTTCTCAGAAATTAAACATGAGGTGCCCGATCTGCCCTCTAAGCAGGACTGCAGGGAGGAATCTGGGAGAGCGGGAGGGAGGGAAAACTTCTTTGTTCTGTATCACCCCACCCACCGGCCATTTTGTGACAGCACCCACAACACTGCCCTCCAGCCAAGCCAGTCCCCTCCAGAGAGGCCCTTTCAGGGCACTGCTGTCAGATCAGGACCCCCCGAGGCGAAGACGGGGGCCCAGAGCAGCAGGGAACGCAGCTGCCGTTGGGACTCTGGCTTCTTACCCTCTCTTCGTTTCCCGGACATTCTCCCTCCAGAGGTGCAAAGTGGCCCAGAGGAGCCGACGCCTGCGATGCCCCTCGGCCAAGGAGACACCCACTCGCTCTTCCAGGCAGGCCAGGGTGGCCCCGTGCCACCGGCCCCAGAACTGGAGCAAAAGTCGCCCTTCAGCATGCATCGTGGCCTGCAAAGGGAGAGGCCAGAGGTGGGGGCTGTGGCTGGGGCACTTGCCTTGGCAGCCTCTTGCTTCAGGAGGCGAAAAGCTGAGGGGGGGGGGTTGTCAGGGACCCAAGCAAGCAAGCAAAGAAAGCCTCTGGTGCAGGACCGAGACCAAGCTCAGGACCAGGAAGGATACAACCCAGGTTGCTGTGTCCCCAGACTAAGCCTCCCTTTGAGATCCGGGCCCTGTTTCAATTCCCACAACCTCCAGACTGAGGAGCCAACGATGGCCGCACAGACACTCCTCCACGCGGACAGGCCTGGCCACGCTTACCGTCATCTCTGCCACCCGTTCCTCCTGTTGCTCGCACTGCCTCAACTGCCACCACTCAAAGACCCGCCTGGTCCACGTCTCCCTGTGGAAGAGGGCTGCGTGAGACCCCCGAGAGAGCAGCCTGGCCTCTGTGGGCCTCCACATCCCACATTCTGAAGTTCAAAAAGCAAAGCAGCGGCACGAGGGAATCCAGAGCTGGACCGAGTAAGCAGCGTGCAGCACAGAAGGCCGGGGAGAGTTAGCATAGCGCTCTTCAGAGATCTAAGGCCAGAACCAACAGACCGAAACGGGCAGATTCGGCTTAGATAGGATGGTAAAAGAGGTAACAGAGGAATGAGCTGTCTCGCGAAATGGTGCATTCCTTTCAGTGAAAGATGTTCAAACCGTAAAACTGTATTGAATCTCTCTCAAAAGCTGTAGTAGATCCTACACAGACTTGTAAGAGGGACTCTGCAACCTCCAAGATCCTTTCTAGCTCTTGCGATGCCATGATTCAACGATGGATCCTCTCAACAGCTTCTCTGATTCAGCACCCTGACATTCATGACTAAGCTACCAGCCTTGCCCAGCTTTGCTTCAAGAAAAGACAGCGCCAAGATCCGCATCAGGCCCGTCCTCCCGAGAAAGCAGGGGCTCCCTCGCCCGTAACCCGGAGGCTGCTGCCAGCCAGCCCACCTGTGGCAGCCCAGGGCCACCCGGTTCATCTCCCTCCACCGGAGCTGGTGATCTCTGAACAGCTTCCAGGCCTGAAAGGCGGCAGACGAGAGGGCAGCCTGGCGGTGCTGGTCGGCTTTGGCATTCTGGAACTGAAGACAAAAAGAGGCTCTTAATGGGAATTTTTGATCCTCCACCACAATCTCCTTGCAGGAATCACCAGCCAACCAAAAATGGGAACCTGTGCATGTAACTCAAGTGGGAGACACCCCCCCCCAAGTACATTTTTTCAGGGCTTAAACTCCCCCCCCCAAGGCTCTTAGCAATTCCTTGCTTTGGAACAGCTACCTTAGGAGTCCCTGGTGCACTGCTTAGCAGAGTGATGGTGAGCCTAAGAAACAGGCATCCCAGGTGACGACACATCGTGCCATTTTGAGAGATGTGCCAGGCCTCTGGGACCTCTGGAAGCCGCGCAAGAGGGCCCCGCTCTCACGCAACCTCTGGAGCCTCCAAAAAACACCTGAGAACGGCACATGCTTCACCGCTCATTCCGGAGGCTGGAATGGAAGAGCGTTGCCTGAGGTTCCCAGGCTGCATGAAACCCAGGGCTGCCTGGGATAGGCAGTTTGAAAAATACATTTATTTATTTAATAATACATTTAATTTTAAATAATGTATTCCTCTTTGTTATGAATTCTCTTTTGTCTAATGATGTGTGTGTGTGTGTGTGCGCATGCGCGCATGTGACACACCAGCATGTCGAGTGAGGCATTTTCTGAACTTCTGACAGAGATCCCAAAATGTTCGTCTTCACTGGCTTAGCGCCTTCCAATGTAAGCTGCGGGTCCCCCCACATCCTCCGTGGACTCCACCAGGCCACTCGTGGCACTTGGGAGGGTGGTGCCCCTCCCTGCTGAACCCTCCCAAGCACAGGGAACAAGGACCTGGGGCTCCGCGGCTCTCCCTCTTCGGCCTCCCCAGGCCTGGCTGCTTGAGGCGGCAGCCCAGAGGCAGATGCAGACCCACTGCCACCACCCCAGCCCTCCCTCGGAGCAAGCAGGAAACAGGAGGAAGTGGAGCCAGGCAGCCTTGCCTCCAGCTCCCCTCCCCCAACCTGTTTCTCCCCTAGGGCACCTTGCAAAGTCTGAGGATGGAGACCACTTTGCTTTTAGTGCTTTGAGTACAAGCCCTCCTCGGTGGGCTTTTGAGAGAGAAGGGTAGGGCCCAAATGAAGGCAAGGAAGGAAGGGAGCAGTCAGACGGGGCCCCTGAAGTGACGTTCAGGCGTCCCTCGGCCCCAGGTGGCGACTGGCACTCAGGGCTTGTTTCTCTTGGCTCACCTTCTGCCATCGTTCCCCGCAGGCCCGCTGTCTCCAGGTCCGCAGAGACTTCTGCAGCAGCCTCTGGCTGGAAGGCAAAGGGGGAGCTTCAGCACTCGGTAGCCAGCTCTAGAGGCTGAGGGCCGGCGAAAGCTTCCCCTGGGCCAGACTGAGTGGCACAGCACGGCAGAGGACGAACAAACCCCAACTTGCAAGGGCAAAGCTGTGCATCTCTGTTTTTTGCTAGCACCCCAAAATTCACCAGCTGGAGTTGCAGACAAAAGGGGTGCCTGCAAGCATTCAGGTTCAGTCTAGAGTTGGCTGGAACTGGGATCCCAAAATCCTTCCACACCCCACACCTAGGATTTTCAACAAGAACTAGGAACTACTCTAGCCAATCTACTACAAATCCCTGCCGCTTACTCTACTGCCCTGCTGCATGAGGGGGCCTCACTGCGGAGAAAAGATGGGCACAAGCCAGTGCCCTCAAGGGCGAATCTGACACGCCGGGCGGGAGTGACCCCCGCCCAGAGGAGCCTCTCCAGCCCCGCCCCTCCAGTGCTGCCTTCCCATCTCTGACGCTGCGCAGGAGTTTCACAAGGAACTCTATTCCATCTCACTGCAGGCTCCAACAGCAGCAGCATGTAAGCAAAGCGGGGGAAACCAACCCAGCCCCAGCCCACCCACCCCCCATTTCACGCCCTCGAGGGAGCCACGGGACCCTCCGCAAGGACCTGTGGTGAGAAACGGCTGCCAGGATCAGGGGCCGGTGCTGCTCTTCCTCCTTCTGCTCCAGACGAGACCTCCAGCAAGTCCAGAACCTGGATGTCAGCTGGAAGAGAAGCAAATAAATAGTGACACGATCCACAAGATGCAGGGGGGGAGGGGCGGGTTCCACAGCAGGCACCCACTTTCTCACCACCAAACAACAGCCGCCGGTGACGGATCCCACATTTACCGGTCATCCAGCTCTACCCTCCATATAATGAACTTTTTTTTCCCTCCTGGGCGGTGTCAGGTACCCCAATTCTTGGAAAGTCCCTTAGTGAGGTGCCATCAAGTTGGGCTCAACCTGATTGCCCTTCTCTAGCGGTGAAGGCTAAGGGCTCTCCGACTGCATCTATCCATCCGCCTTGTCTCCTCTCCCCGCCTTTGCCTGCTTCCCTCCCTGCTGGTAAGGATCCTCCTTTTCCTAGCGCAGAGCTCCCCAATCTCTCCGGCTTGGTGGCCCGGAAGGAAAGGGAGCAGCAGGCAAATGTATACGCGTGCAGCCCTGTGCGCACATGCACAAATGGGTGTGCGCACAATGGAGGTGTGTGTGCATGCATCTGCAAGCAGGCCATGTGCGCCCATGGCACGCATGCTGGCACCAGCTTGCATGCACAAATGGGCTGATGCACCCATGGCGTGCACGCTGGTGCTTGCGTGCATGCACAAACAGGCTGTTGGTGCCCGTGTGACGCTGGCAGCGGTGTTAGCATCCTCGCGCATGCACAAATGGGGCTGCTAGCACCCATGTGGCGGTGTTACTGCGGGGGGGGGGGCTCACCAGCTATTCACAGGGCCCTGTGGCCAACAGGTCACAGCCCGGTACTGGGCCGCGGACTGTAGGTTGGGGACCCCTGTCCTAGAGCATGACCTGCTTAGGATACGTGCCCGAGTTGTTTTCACTTTTCCTGCGTATCTTCAGCTACCTTTGAGCCCACCAAGACAAAACTATCCACCATTTTCATTTGTCATCACCAATAAGTTAACATTGTTGACACAGATGCATAAAAAATGGTCTCTAATAACAACCCCTAACAGATCAGTTGCAATCTATAATTTGTCCCCCCCGCCCTTCCAAGTTTCTTGCATCGCAGAAAATAAATTCAACACCGCAAAAGGGTAAGGGCTGAGGCCAACACAGATGCAGCAGGGAAACGAGGCAGGCTCACCGTGACTCGGTGCTGCTGACAAGCCAAGTTCCTTCTGACTTGCTTGAGGGAAGCCTCCCGGACGTTCCTCCGCAAGACCCGAAACCCACAACTCTGTGGAAAGTGAAAGAACAGCTGACTTCCAGATGTAGGGAAGGTGCATCTCTGGAACAGCCCTCCCTTTGAGTCATTTGTGAAAACACAACTGGTGAGGCCAAAAGCAGCAGGCAAGACATTGCAACGGAGCGCGCCTGTGTGTCCTGAGCGCAGAGCCTGGGAAATCTTCCCAATTTAGTCGAGCTGCAAGTGCCCAAATTTTTTTTTTAAAATCCCATTTATATCCCGCCCTTCTCCGAAGACTCAGGGCGGCTTACAATCTAAAGCACAAATCAATGTGCTTAGCAATAGCCTTCATTCTATGTATATGCCTGCTTATTAGGGCTTTCGCCCCCCCCCAAGCGGCATTATTACAAAGTCAGCTTATTGCCCCCAACAATCTGGGTCCTCATTTTACCTACCTCGGAAGGATGGAAGGCTGAGTCAACCTTGAGCCTGGTGGGATGCGAACCTGCACTAATTGCAGGCAGCTGGTGTTACTTAAGCCGGCATTAGCCCACTGCTCCACCAAGGCTCTAGATTGCTAGCTGTGGGATAACGGCCTGCAGAGTAGAACCCGCGCTCTTCCAGCCTGGGCCTTCGGCTACCTGGGCAAGAGCGAGGATGCAGCAGGCAAAGCAGCTCTTCCTGCTCAGAAGCCACCAGCAGGATGCCGAAGCCTCCGGCCTTTTCCAGGAGAAACCACAAAGCTCTTACCAGCAGGTGGCGGTTATGGTGGCTTTGAGCCAGCCGGTAGCGCTCTGCTTCTTCGGCACACAATGCCACATCTAGCGGATGGGTTAAGAAATGCAGCAGACCAGACTAACCTGCAGTTGTTTATCACTCAAAGGAAGAATCCGACGTTTCAGAACGTTAATTGGTGTGGCTCAAGCATTGTTTCGTCTTATCCTCATCGTCCAAACAGGATGGACGCCTCAGTCACTGTCCGAGTTAGGAGACAGTGGCCCTTCTGTCCCCTCTATCCGTCTTGAGACTCCTAGTGCAGCGGTCCCCAACCTTCCTGGCTCCACGGCCTGGTGGCAGTGGCAGCGGGATGGTTTCATGCATGCGACTCAGATTTTGTGCATGCGCAAATGAAGCTTTGCACACTCGCCTGCCACGTGCGCGGCCTGGTTCCCAACAGGCTGTGGACTGGTATAGTGGTCTGCAGACTGGGGATTGGGGACCCCTGTTCTAATATTAATTATTACAAAGGACTCCAGGCAATTTGCACCAAAAACAAAAGCAGCAGTAAGATCACGCGATTTATCTCCGAAGGCCCCCCGCTCCCTCACACCAACAGCCCCACCCTGAAAGGCTAGCGGGGAAGGTGCCAGGTAGACCTGGCGAAGGGGGCTTCTCACACAGACCAGACCCTCCAATGTGCCTCCCACATGTGTGCACTAGCCAAGCAGATTCTATGAAGGCTCTCTGGAGCCAAGCCCCATGGGCTTTGTGCTCTTCTTTGCATACAACTTTCCTTCCCGTACATTCCTACTTTATTATTAGATTTATTTGCCCCCATCTCACCACAAGGATTAAGGTTAACCCCTAATATAAATTTCCAATTTTTTCTAAATAACGCAGATGAATCTTTGTTTTTTCTACTCAACCGAAGGATTGTTTTCTCCTGTAGACCATTAACACAGACCTCCTTTAAAGTAGCTCGCAAACAAATGTGGGCCTTTGTGGGGATTCTGTTCCCCACCCGGGGCGGCCCCCGGCAGCGAGAGAGCCCAGGAGAGGATACAGAGCTTCCACTGGGCAAAAGCCCTTCGCACAGCTGCGCCAGCTGCCCGCTGGGCAAGATGCTCCGACTGCTTCTTGTGTCTCCACGCCAGTTGCCAGGCCGAGAAGTGCCACCGGAGCAGCCGGGCCTGATGGTGCTGCAAAGCCAGCCCTAGGAAAAGAGAACGGCAGGTCGGCGGAAAGGCTGGAGGGAGATGTTCTGGGGCAGGAAGCCCTGGAGTTGCTACCACAATTGAGCCCAAAACATCTGTTGCTAAGTGGGACAGTTGTTAAGTAAGATAGTTAAGTGAAGCTTGCCCCATTTTACGACCTTTCCTGCCACAGCTGTTAAGTGAATCACTGCAGTTGTTAAGTTAGTAACGTGATTGTGAATCTGGGTTCCCCAATGACTTTGCTCGCCAGAGGGTCGCAAAAGGGGAACACCTGATTCAAAGACACGGCGACCGTCATAAACATGAGCCAGTTGCCAAGCATCCGAATTTTGATTACGTGGCCAGGGGGAGGCTGCAATGGCTGTAAGTGTGAAAAACGGTCGTAAGTCACTATTTTCAGTGGTGCTGTAACATTGGACAGTCACTCAATGAACTGTTGTAATTTGAGGACTACCTGCACCAGTCAGGGGAGGGATGTGTTCATCTATGAATCCTGGAGTGAAAAGCAGCTTTAACACACTGCCAACTGTTCAAAAGAATCACCTGCCCTGGAGTGGCCACTTAACCCTAATATTCAGAATATTCCATCTCTTTCTATGGGGGGTGAGTCATTACCCCCCGTAGATAGGGCTCGCAACTTGGGAGTCCTCCTAGACTCACAGCTTTCTTTAGAAGACCATATAGTAGCTATGACTAGGGGGGCCTTCGCCCAGGTTCGCCTGGTGCGCCAGTTGCGGCCCTATCTAAACCGGGATGCCTTGCGTACGGTCACTGACGCGCTCGTGACCTCTCGTTTGGACTACTGCAACGCTCTCTACATGGGGCTGCCCTTGAGGACCACTCGGAGGCTCCAACTGGTACAGAATGCAGCCGCGAGAGTTGTGTTGGGTCCGGAATACCTTAGGGAGCACCTGCGGCCGGCATCAACTTCCCTCCGCCCAGTATGCTCCCACAGAGAGGGCCTCCTCAGGGTGCCACCGGTCAAAGAATGCCGACTGGTGGCCCCCAGGGGGAGGGCGTTCTCTGTGGGCGCGCCAGATTTATGGAACCATCTTCCGGTTGAGCTCCGGATGGTGCCTGACCTCCGCTCCTTCCGGCGCAATCTAAAGACTTATCTTTTCGAACAAGCTGGCCTGGCCTGATGGGATGGGGTTGGGTTTTATTACTGTTTAATGTGTTTTAACCTATTGTTATAGTTGTGGGCACTTTGTTTAATCTCTTTTAATTTTTGTATTTTGTCTTTTAACATGTATTGCCCTGTTCACCGCCCTGAGTCCTTCGGGAGAAGGGCGGTATACAAATAAAATTAATAATAATAATAATAATAATAATAATAATAATAATAATAATAATAATAATAATAATAATAATAATAATAATAAAACGCGCAACCAATTGTCCAGCCTGCCCTCAGGTCCTTGTGTGGGGACAATACACTTCCACAAGCCCGTCTACTGACACCTCCATCAATGTTCTTGGCCTGGAGAACCCCCTCTATAGGGGTCACCTGCCCCAGCCCACCAGGCCATGCCTTGGATTCACACACCCCGCCCCCGCACTTGCCAGGTGGAGAAAGGCCTCATTTTGGGGCACTCACGGCCACTGCGCTGCTTCTCCCTCCGCTGGTCCACGTACTGGAGCCAGGACTTCAAGCCCTTCCGCATCGCCCAGTGCCGCAGGCGCCTTGCTGCCCAGCCCGCTGTGGCCATTTCCCGCTGGAGTCGTGCGTAGAGGGCCTTCCATTGCAGCCAGGCCTGATGACAGGAGTAACCGGAGAGGTGGGAAGGTCAAACGGAAGCTGACCAACCAGGCCACTGCCCTCAGTCCACAAAACCCCAGCTTCATAGGGTGTGGGGGCTCAGCCTTTCCTTGCGGGCCCAAAGTCCACGAGGGTTCTGGACTCACGCCACGTTCCACGCTGTGCGCCCACTGACGGAGGGCCTGGGACTCCATCCCACGGTAAACCTGGCTCTGGCACCATCGCTTCTGCCACAATCCCCACGAGAGCCTGCTTGAAAGAGAAGAGCCACAGCCTGCCTCAGAACGTAGCTTCCCTCCCGGAGAAGAGATTGGCGGATGTCACGGGCGCCGCAAAGTTAGTTCACAAAGCTGGGGGGAGGGGGCCGGGGGGGCTCCATTAGGCCATGAAGCCCCTTTTCTTCTTGCCAAACTCAACTAAACAAATTCCATCGTCAAGACAAAGTCTGGAAGCTCCTAGGACGGGGCTGACTTGCGCCTCTTCCTGCCAACCAAACTACAGGTAATCCTCCACTTACCACGGCCCGTCGGTCGATCCTTCAGAGTGACAACGGCACTGGAGTGACTTATGACCGTTTTTCACATTTACGACCAGTCAGCACCCCCACGGTCAGGTGATCAAAATTTGGATCCTTGGCAACTGGCAGGCATTTATGACCGTTGCAGTGTCCCAGGATCATGTGATGACTTTTTGTGACCCTCTGACAAGCAAAGTCAATGGGGAAGCCGGATTCCCTTCACAACCCTGTTGCTAACTGAACGACTGCAGCCATTGTGGCAAGAAAGGCCACAAAATGGGGCAAAACCTACTCAACTCCCACTTAGCAGCGGAAACTGTGGGCTCAGTTGTGGCTGTGAGTTGAGGACGACCGGTATCCACACTTGGCTGTCTCTTGGGCCTCTGGAATGCAGCCCCTCCCTCCTGGGAATCCAGTCTACGGTCCACCACATCCAGCCCCCGAGTTCTCACCGCAAGATGCTCTGCTGCCGGAACCGCTGTGCCTCCCAGAGCATCCGGTGCTTCATCCGGCAGAGCAGGAGGTAGCTCAGCCAACGCTGCCAGGCCCGGAGGGTTTCCTGCTTGGCGGCTGCGGAAGATGGTCGGCAGAGTCGTTAGAACGCAGAATATTGCTTAGGTTCGTGCGTTACGCTAAGCTACGCTTTAACCAGAGTTTGCTAATCAAATACAAAGTCTGGCTCACCAAACACACAAGCCAAGGCCAAGCAAGTGGTATCGTGGTTTAGTTAAGTCAAGCCCGCCTATATTTTGATAAAATGTGATTTTTCATTCCTTTGCAGAACGCGCTCCTAGGAGGAGCACAACCCAGCTGGTGACCCGATGACATGGAAGAGGCAGAACCTCCAGCATTCCCAACTGAAGAAGCACTGGATGAAGCGGATGAGGACCAGGAGGGGCGGTGGGGGGGCTGTTCTTGGCAGCCAGGGCAGCTGCTGCAGAGGGAGACCCGTTTGGGAAGAACAGAAGCATCAGGGAAGAACGAAGGTCAAACCCGACCCAGATGCACACAACAGGTTTCCTGATCTACAAAGAGTTACTGGATCACGGGGGTCTTTGGAAGCAACAAGGTGTTTGATTAAGAATCTCAGCCTTCCCCTCAAGCAGGGGATGGGAAAAGCAGCAGCAGAGAAGCCAGTGGCGATACACAAAGACCGTCACTCTTTTGCAAGGAGGAAGAGAGACACCGTGGTTCTTCTTAATACAGCATGCTAATGAAGCCAAACTCCTCCTCAAGTCTTTCTGCTTTCACTGCTCTTTGCACCAGCTGTTTCCGTAACAGCTGAACGCTTGAATTGGGGTTCTGAAAGGGCAGAAGGAACTCACTGAACTTCGGGGGAGAACTTAGCCATGGCAGAAGATGCAGAGTGGAAACTGGATGCCAGCTTTGCACCAAATTTCTACACTGCCCATCTCATCTAAGTCATTCCGGGCGGTTTTCAGCAATGTAATAAAATCATATAAGCACATGGATAAAAGCACAGATTAAAGAGAGTCAAAATTTGCAAGTCAAAATAAAAACCAAAATTAAAGAGCAAGAGTTTCCGCTTGCCCTGTCTTTCCCTGAAGCAGCGGAGGTACTTCCAGGAAAGGCAGGAGACCCTCAGAATCCTGGGGAAAGCCCCGCGCCTTCCATGCCATCGCCCCCCCCGCCGCCCCAGCAGAGCAGCAGCGGTTGTGAGTCAGGAGGAGAAAACTGCCCTGGCCCAGAAGCGTTTCCAGAGGGCGGGGGAGATTCCGTGGGCGCAGCCACCAAGCAGGGCCCCTGCTCTGGGGAGGCAGCCCGTCGGGGGATATCTTCCCACCCAACGGCAAACCGCCCGGAAGCGGCTTGCTCAGCCTCCTGGCGCTCCGCAAGCCTTTCTGCAGTGAGAACGCCAGATTTGCACTCGGCTTGTTCACAGGCCAGCCTTCCTTTTTTTTATGAAAGGAATTTTTTAAAAAGCAGCCCAGAAGGAGCTGGGCGGGCACAAGCATGAAGGGGCAAACGGGTGGGTGGGTGGGTGCCTTGAGCTCATCTCCCCCCCCTCCCCAGGCTCCTTCTGAGAACCCAGCCCCCTGCCCAGCCCCCCTTCTCACCATGGGCCGCTGCAACACGGTAGGCGAGCTTCTTCGCGCGTCGCTGGAGGAGGTAGGACCTCCAAGCCTGAAAGACCTTGTGGTAGAGAAAGTACCTGAGCAACGGAGAAGAGAACGCCTGGTTACAGCAAAACACAGTAGGTGCTGAAGGGATTTCTGCAAAGGCTTCCATACTGAACGCTTCTGGGTAAAAAAAAACCCCTATTTTATATAAGTCTCTCTCCTCTCTCTTCAGATACTTTGTAAAAACGCTCAGAGTATTTCTTTTTCTTTCTTGTTTCAAAGAAACTTTGTGGGCAACTTTTTGGAAGTTGAGGGCCCCTAAAATTAGCCGTAGGGAATGGATGACAGGATGACAAAGCCAAACGGGAGGAAGCCTTCACGGAAGGGGCTGATTTTCCATTTATCCAGGCGGAATGAGAGCAGTGATATTTTTTAATAAATTTGGTCTCTGTTACAGTTTAACTTTTTGAAAGAACAGGAAACTCGGATTTCCAGGGAAAGAATGGCGAAGTGGCTCCACTAAAAAAGGAACTGATGACTGTGGTGGAATGAAAAGCAGCCTCGTCGTAATTCCTCCCGTGGCAAGGAGAGACCTGGAGATCACCCACACGTGCTCCAGACAACTGTTCCCCATGAGGAGACTGTAAGACAGCGGACTCTTGTGGGCTCTTGCTCACGTGGTCAGTGCCCTCAAAAGGACACAGGGCTTGTTTGGATGCTTGCTTTTTTCATCACTTTTGGAAATTAATTTTTCAGTTATTAGGAATCTTTAGATCAACCAATTTTTCAGCACCTGCTCAGTTTCCTTCAATCCCTAGCAAAAGAAAATTGAAATACAAGGACCATTTTTTCCCCCTGGAATAAACAGCAAAAATGTGATCAAATTTTGGGTTTAGAAAGTTACAAATGGACTAAAGGTCTACATAAATTTGAAAAGATTTTGGAATTAATCAGAATACTTGCCATGGGAAAATATCCTTGTTTTAATTTTTAATGATAGGCACTTTGAAGATTGGACACTAGCGGGAACCAGAAGGTACTAAAATAACTTAAGGAGAGCACTTAACATTTGACTTACTAATACAGGATGAAACAAAATATTTTAACATTGGAGATTGGACACTAACTATGGTTTAACATTTCAAAATATTATTTCATACTAGACAACCCATGATATATTGGCCATTCTTTCAGAAATATTCCTTACCAGATTCCTCAATAACTTCAACAATGACAAGACTTCTAAGGGAAAAATTGGGATCTATTCAAAGATGCATCTGGCTTGAAAACAGTTTATGGCTGAACTGGGCAGCACAAACATCAGCACAGGAAATGTTTGATGACGTGCTGTATTATGTCATAAACTGCTTTATGATCATTTTTATGTCATAAAGTGTTTTATAAAATTTGCCAAATTTCAACTCCACGGGAATCACTGGTCTCAGATTTTTGACACATTCTGTAAGTTAGCCCATTTGAGGTATCTTGGTTGAAAAATTGTTGCCCAACGATGCCATTTTTTCTTGTTAAAGGTTATATGAACAAGAATCTTAGTAGAATATAGATTTTGCTTTATCTTCAGAGATCCAGAAGATAAATGTTAAATAGATGGAAACTAAACACAGATAAACAGCTCTGAGCTGGTCTGCCTGGCTCAAGATAGTTTAGGATCTAAATTATAGCTCTCATGCATCATGGTTTAGTCTGAACAGAACCATTTCTTTCTTTTTTTTTAAATTAGGATGCAGGAAAGACAAAATAAGTTTGGGAAATGAAAGCAATTTTCTAACAGCCTCAAATAGATTCCTGGCCCAGAGAACAGGGTGGCATCAGAACGCCTCTTGCACAGACCTGTAATGGCAGTCAGCTCTGACGGTAAACTTCCATTCTCTGCAAAGAACCCACCATTCCTCCTTCCACTCTCCAAAGGTTTTCTGCAGCGTTTTCCGAACAAAAAAGGCCCTACACAGAGATGACGATGAAAACACACCAAATAGTAATATAGTGTGTGCCGGGGCATCCAAAGGACATCTGGAGCTAATCAGACATTCCAGAGAACTGCCCACATCCTGTCAGAACCCATTCCTATTTCACTTCTGCCTATCCCCTCTGACCCAAAATCAAATCTCACATTTCCTTGGGTTCTGCCATACTCCCAAGGGGGAGGGGGGATGTGCCTGCGGGGTTATTGCCTTTGCTTCCTCTATTCGCTACAATGTAACCTTTTGCTTCCTTTATTGCCTCTGTGTCCTCTACCTGCCCGCTGCAATGTAACAATTTGCTTCCTGCGTTATCTCTCCCTCTGAACTCTATCTTCCTAAACTGTCAGCTAGAACAAAGGAGGAAATTAGGAATGAAACCTCAGTGCCTGGTTTATGTCTACGCTCTCAGAGGAAGGTGTGAAGAAGCTGGGTGACCTGGAGACCAGCTGATGTTATCTCCCCTTTTCCCCCAATGGATTTAACACTTGGGGATCGGCTGTCCCACATCAGGCGGGCGGGCGGACTATGGGTGGGGCCTTGTTTGGGGATACTTTAATCTATCGCTCTGCGTGGGAAATCTCAGATACTGTCTATTATGCCTGCTATCAACTACTCTTAATAAAAGTTCCTGCTGGAAGAAATCACTTCCAAGAGTTCTGCTTTCTTAAGATGTGGGATTGAGGTGGGTCCTGACATCTCCTGGACCCTCCAATCAGCCCATTCGCCCTATGGAAGGCCTGGGGGGCAGCCAAAGTCGGCTAAGCCAGGAAGCCCTCTGGTCCTGCCAAAGCCCTCCTCATCCAGATCTCCAGCCCACTGCTCCACCGCACACACAATATCTAACATATGTCCACCCGCAGGAGCAGAAGTGGCAGAAATAGAGAAATGCATTTTAGGAAAACGTGGCCTTGGGGGCTGGCTCACTGCTGGAGGGAGGGAGCCAAGAAGCAGCTCTCCTTTCTCAGACCAACGCTTGGGACTCTCCTCCACAGACCGGCCTGGATCTCTTGTGCTAAAGAGGGAAAGGGCAGCCAGCCAACCCCAGGCCAGGACCAGGGCCCCTCCGCCATTCTGGGGGGCCGAAAAAGAAGCATCTGGAGTACAAAAAAGTATGAGGTTCTTTCTTTTCGTTCTTTCAGACGGAGGGATTGTTTGGGAAAAAAAGATCCCTAGCGGGATGCAGGACTCTGCTGGTCTCTCCTTCAGCAGAAAAGTTCTGCCAAAAGTGGAGCAAATTTGGTGGGGGAAAAGCTGGCAGAAGAAATCTGGAAACACTCTGGGTGGGGCCAGGAAACTGAAGGGCAAAAGAAGTCCAGGAAGCCACCACACCTGGTCATTGTGTGTGTGTGTGTGTGTGTGTGTGTGTGTGTGTTTGTGTGTGTGTGTGTTACAGTTGGGCAGCATCTCAGACTGTCAGCAGCCGCTAAATTCTAAGCCCCCCTCCCTTCCTGGGCTTCCTTCTCAGTTACATGATCCAGAGCAGGGCTCTTACTCAGCAGCTGGAAAGATTTCCAGGCTGTCCCTAAACTTACATTCCGCAGGTGTTGAATACACAACAGCCAACATCAGAAGGAAAAGCAACTTCAACCGAGGCCTTCAGGACCAGACTAGACTCTTGTGCCCCGCTGAGTCCTCCTCTCAGAGAGCCCAGGTGGCGCAGTGGTTGGAAGGCAGCACTGCAGGCTTAATTCTGCTGACTGCCGGCTGCCAGCAGTTGACAGTTCGATCCTGACCGGCTCAAGGTTGACTCAGCCTTCCATCCTTCCAAGGTCAGTAAAATAAGGACCCAGATTGTTAGGGGGCAAATATGCTGACTCTGTAAACCGCTTAGAGCAGGGGTCTCAAACGCATCATGAAAAAACCGTGCCCACCCCATTGCCAGCAATGGCGAAAAAGCTCTGATACGCTGTGCGACATCATGTGACGTTGCGAGTTTGACATGTCTAGCTTAGAGACAGCTGTAAAGCTCTGTGAAGCGGTATATAAGTCTAAGGGCTATTTCTTTTGCTGTATTCCTTACCGGATTCCTCAAAACCTTCAACAGCGATAGGACTTCTAACGTCCTGCCTTCGCTAGGAGAGTTAGGAGCCCTTCAGAGGTGGCTCTGTACTGAACTGAACAGCACAAACATCAGCACAGGAAATGTTTGATGTTGTATTATGTCATAAACTGCTTTATTATGATGTTTATGTCATAAAATGTTTTTACGATTGCCAAATTTCTATTCATGGGTCAGGAATTTTGGACACGTTGTGTAAGTTAGCCCAGATCAAAAATGCTTCCCTCATCATGCCATTTCGCCCAGTTAAAGGTTATGGGAGTGCGATTTTTAGTAGCATATAATCACTCCTGACCACGTTTTTTGTATCTCCCTGCAGAAATGTAAATATCCTTGAGGCAAAAGCTTACCTGGCCTTGGACGGCAGGACTCTTCCAAACGTCTTCTTCTTCCAGAGATAAAAAAATTTCCTTGCCAGGTGCCTAGGAGAGAAAGGGAGAGCGAAATGCTTCCGGGGAGGCTTTCCTTCTCTAAGAACCTTTGCCCGGTCCTTCCTGAATAAACCCTGTCAGCTCTCCATGTCAAGCCTATTTTTAAAGATATTCCATTTTCTCTCACAGAGTCACGGCAGCTACAGGGAAGAGACGAAGTGGGGGTGGGAAATGGAGTTTCCATGAAACCTGTCTGCAAGATGGCTTATTCTTTACCTGTTCAAAACATTCTGAGTTTGGCATTCCATATCCAGGTGCTCAAGAAAGCTAAACAAGTCTGTCAAATCACAGAAGCCAATAGCCATTTTTAAAAAGTGCCATCTATTTATAAGAACAGATTAAATGGAATCAGACTCTCCCCCCCCCCTTAGATCATAAACCTCCCTGAGATGGCCATAGGAGTTCTCTTCTGTGGTGGTTTTAAGCATCCTTTTGGGAAGATCAGCACAAGGAAGCACAGTTTTACTTGATTATAAAACTCCTTTTGCTTCCAGAGGTGCAGGACAATATAACTGATACCTGATTCGCACCGTGCACCGACTAATTTGCTTAGCGTCTTATATGAAGCCACTCACTGTGATTTGTAATTGAAATGGCTTAATTTAAACTGTACCTGATTACACAAAACATGGTTGAACATGCTGGCGTTGGACTATAACATATACAACTAACTGTAGTTAAACCACTTTCAGTTGATTGCAGTAAGTGGATCCCACCAGGGTGCATTAGAATAGAATAATAGAATAGAGCGGGAAGGGACCTTGGAGGTCTTCTAGTCCAGCCCACTGCTCAAGAAGGAGAACCTATACCATCTCAGACAAGTGACTAGACCAAGCTGGCTCAGGAATTCTGGGAGTTGAAGTCCACGAGTCATAAAAGAACCAAGGTTGCCTAGCCTTGGTCTAGCCTCTTCTTAAAAATCTGCAGTGCTGGAGCGCCCATGATTTCTGGAGGCAAGCTGTTCCACTGGTTAATTGTCCTCACTGTCAGGAAGTCTGGCTTGTACAAAAAGATGCTTAAAGGTCTTTTTAAACAACACTCCTCTTTGTTTTGAAACCTTCAAACGCAAAATACCCTTCACATCTGCTAAAACAATTTGTGTCACTTACTGAGGAATACTTTCATAATCAACAAGTTGGTTTAGATCAGGGGTGTTCAACCTTGTTATCTTTAAGACTTATGGACTTCAACTCCCATGGCTGGCTGGGGAATTCTGGGAGTTGAAGTTCTCAAGACTTAAAGTTACCAAGGTTGCACACCCCTGGTTTAGATACAAAAAGATCCCTTCTAAGTCATACTTTCTCTGAACCTATGCTATTGGGATGTACTTTTCCATGTATTCCTGTTACTGTGACTTACGCTTGAAACATAAATCACTGAAAGATGCTAACCAGGTGGACAAAGCAGGAGACACATTTCAAAAGTCACACTTCAAGACCTAATTCTTGCATACACATGCCATTTCTAATAGATCATTCAGGGTAGCAAAAAATACTTGTAACCCAAATTTCATTCTTACCTAATACGAAGTTCTTTCAACCTCCCACCTCGATTCCAGGTATACGTCACACGATATAAGATCCGACAATTTTGCCCCGAATTTCTGTTTGTATGAGAAGGTATCGGTCGACAGCCCGCACATTCTTTTTGTGGTTTCTGTGCCTTGTGAAACTTTGAACTTTAAAACAAAAACCATAACTGTTATCATTAGAAATATACTTTAACACTATTTCATACAGATACAGAAACACCAATAATTTCAGAAATGAGCCATGTTTTCAGAGATCCCACACCCAAAGGCAGGAACAACAGATGGAAACTAATCAAGGAGAGAAGCAACCTACAACTAAGGAAAAATGTCCTGACAGAATAACCAGTGGAACAACCTGCCTCCAGAAGGTCTGGATGCTCCAACACTGGAAGTTTTTAAGAAGAGATTGGACAACCTTTTGTCTGAAATGGTATAGTGTTTCCTGCCTGAGCAGGGGGTTGAACTAGATGACCTCCAACATCCCTTTCAACTCTGCTGTTATTTCTTCGCAGCACCTTTTCTGCTACAATAGCAAAATTTTCCTGTTTCTAATGTTGACAGAATTTGCAGAAAAATCAGGCTTTTTTAAACCAACCTGCCTGAAATTCAGGCTCCACATAATTTAATGCTAAGATAGACATAACAGGTATTCCTCAGCTTATGACTGCAATAGAGCCTGTCCATCATGGTCACATTTATGACAGTCATTGAAACAAGTCGATCAAGTGACTGGCCTGCTTTATGGCCTGTTTTGCTAAGGTCATTAGCAAATGCTATGATCATTAAATAAACCTGTTTTACTATGGGCGTGGTTTTGCCAAACACTAGAAGTGCCAGGTTTTGGCAAAACCATCATAAAATATGATCATGTGACCAGGGGATACTGCAAATGGATGAGGCCTTGTTGCCATGATCCTGAAGTTTGGCCACATGACCATGGGGAGGATCCAAACTTCGAATCTGGGCGGTAACTAGCCCCAAAGTAGGTCTGTCATAAATGACCAGTTGTAAGTCAAGGACTACCTTAGAAGGAATGGATCTCTTGATATTAAAAAGGGCATTTGTACTCCAGTGCAGATAGAATGCAACCTCTGGGTTGCCTAAATTAGTCAAACCAAAACCAAGCAAACCACACTATAGCTTAGTAAAATATGCAAACCTAGAAAATATTTCTAAGTTTCTAAAGCAGAGCGGGCAACTACGGCCCCCTAATGACCTGTGAATTTCAACTCCCAAAATTCCTGAGCCAACAAGAGAGCGGAACCAAAGGCTCAACTTAGTCAATACAAAAACAATTATTACACAAATGCAACACAATTGTACATTTTGTACAATTCTGCAAAATGATAGTTGAGCAGGAGGGAGTTTGACAGACAAAACAGGAGAAGCCAAATGTAAAAGCTATCAGTCCCTCAACCTTTTCTTCGAATGAAATCACTACAGGTGGTCCTCGCTTACCAACTGCAATTTGGACTCGCAATTTGGTCACTAAGCCACGTGACGGCATTCTACTAATGATTTCAGTTGTCGTCCAATAATTAAGGGCAACACCCTCTGATCTCGGTTTCCTGCCAGCTTCTCCATTGACTGGGAAACCGGCTGCGAAGCGGGGATGATGGTGAGGCCAGCCGCGGCCAGCTCAACCACCGGCTGCAAATCTCCGTTTTCCCCTCAGGGGTAATTTTGACCGGTCACAGAATGAGCGGCCGGTAAGCAAGGGCTGCCCGCACGGCTGAACCTTCGCGCGACGCCCGGACCGAAGCCCGGCGTCGCCGGCGGCAGCCTTTCTTCCCCCCAGCCCGGCTGCTCTTTCCCACAAGCCCGGCTTCCTTCGCAATTCGGCCGTTTTCGGGACCCTTAAGAATCAATAGCCAGCCGCGGCCTCCCCCCCGCAAGCAGCCCTTCCTCCCCCCGCACGGCGTGTCCCTCCCCGCCAGCCAGGCGAGCGCAGCCGGCCCCTCCTCCGCACCTGCCGCGGCCCTTCCTCTCCATCGGGCGCCCTCCCCGTCCCGGCGGAGCCCGTTTCCTAGAGGGTCGCAGGGAGAAAGAGGAGATCCGTCCAGAGGACCGTTCCGGCCGGCCTCAGCGGCTTGGCGCGGCGAGAGCTCTCTGGGCGTACGCAGAGTGCGCCCGGGAGGGTCGCCTGATTCGCCCCGGCAAGACGCCCGGGGGCCACGCCGGGCAAGACCCGCAGCCCGAGGCGGCCCACCTTCCCCCGCCGGCCGAGCGCCTGCAGGCGGCCCGGGGGACGCGCCGGGCTGCGGGGAAGGAGGAGGAGGAGGCGGCGGCTCTGACCCGCGGGGAGGCTCCGCGGGCGTCTTCGCGCCGGAGGAGCGCGGTCCCAACGCGGCCGCCGTCCGTCCGCGCGAGGCTCCGCCTCCTCTGATTGCCCTCAGCAGGCTGCCTTCCAAGTCGCCTGAAGGACCTTTTCCGCGCCCCCTCGCCAGGACGCCCGCCCGCCGACTGTCACGTACACCTCAACGCCGACAAAGCTGCCAAACGCTGCTTCTCGCGGTCGCGCTCCGCGTTTTGAGCCGACAATCGCCGGAAAGCCAAGTTTTTCCGTCAGGCGCGCGCGGGGTCCTCCTCTTGCGCAGGCTGTCGGAAGAAGGGCGCCGTTTGCGCGCGCGCGCGCGCGGCGGGAGGCGGAGAGGAAGGGGCGCGTGCCTGGCGCATGCGCCGTGCCTATAAAGGGGGAGGGGCGGGTAACGGAGGCCCCGGTTACGGCGGCCGAGGAGACGCGGAGCGGGAGCCGCGCACGGACGGACGGACGGACGGACGGCTCGAGTCCAGCGCGGCCCGGGAGGGGCGGACGAGCGGGACGTGCGCGGCGGCGGCGACTACAGCAGCAGCCGCAGCAGCAGCCGCGGTCCCTGGGCCTGAGGGGGCGAAGGCGGGCGAGCGGAGCCGGCCTCCCCGGAGCGCGTGAAGCGAGCCCGGCGGCAGCGGGGGCGCTTGGCGGCCGGGCCCAGGTGAGGCGCCCGCTGAGTCACCGGCCGGGGCGGCGCTCCGTCTTCCGGGCGGCCTAGGCCTCGCCTCCCTCCTTCCCCGCTCGGCAGCGCCGGAAATCCCCTTCCGTCGGGCCGGCCTTGGCCCCGCAGCCTCGCCTCGCCTGCCCCGCGCGGTTCTCCGGCGCGCGGCGATAGCTTCACAACGCCCCTGCCAGGTAGGCCGGCCGCCGCGGCGAGTTGAGCGTTGCCCACGGCCCCTGTCAGGCCGGGGGAGGGGGGGGGGCTCTGCCGCGCGAAGGGGCCGCTTCCTTCGGGCCCCTCCTCGGGTCGCTCCCTGCCCGGGCGCCGCTTCCTCCCCCCCCCCCGGCAGGCGTCCCGGGCAAGTTCCGTCTCCGGCGCTCCTGCGTGGAACGGCGGCGGGCGGCCGCCTCGGCCCTCTGGAGGCAGCCGCCGAGCGCCGAGCGCCCTCTGAGCAGCCGAGTGGCTGGAAAGGCTCGGCTGGAGTCCGGCGCTCTCCCTGCCACCCAGGGCCCTCCCGGCCTCGCTGGGCGGGCAGCCGGGGCTTTAGGTCTTCGGAGCAGAAGCCACGGTGGGGCTAAATCCGGCAGGCTGGCTGATGTCCGGCGTGAGGGCCGCCTTCGGGGACACGCACGAAGCCGGCCCGAGTCCGGAGTGGCCCGGCTTTGGGGGCCTGGATGTAGGCGTCCTAGCGGGCCAGCTGATGCCTCGGCAGGCAGGGCGAAAGGCCTCTGAGCGGTCCCGGCTGCGTTGGAGCGGGTGAAGCATTGCCCACCCACCCCCGAAGGGTCTGCAGAAGCTGCCCGCTCTCGTTCTGGCTGCTCTCCTGGAGCCGTCGGGCCAGGGAAGGGGTCGAGCTGAGGGCAGGCCAGGGAGCGGGAGGCTGCGCTGCTTAAAGGAGATTCAGGTTTGACTAGTAGCAGGAATTTTCTGGCCTTAATTGCTCAACTGGGAATGTCGGGGGCCACCCAGGGAGGTTTGGATTAAAGAGCCTTTCAACTTGCACACATTGTGATACTTGAAGTGAAACTTAGTTGCATGTGTTTTTCAGACAAGCTGCGATGTCGGATTTTGTATCTGTTCTTTTTCTCCTCCTAGTTCAACTATGGATAAACGAGGTGGATTGGCAGAAGCTGTGAATGGAGACACGTCACTTAACGTGAACATAATCAGCACAATGAAGTTCCCTCATCGCTACACAAAAGTAAGCAGCTAGAATTTTACTGAGCTTTAAAGTGTAGCTAAATGGACATCAATGTGTCTCGCCCGTATTTAGAACAAGACTATTTCTGCAAGTATAGAATTAATTTGGAATCTGCTTTTCTTGTTTGGAACTTGATTTTCACATCCTTTTCCTATAATAAGGCATTACTGAAATGCCATTTAAACTGATGCCTCCCATGCTGAACAACAAGCATCTTGGGCCCAGTAAATTTCAATTGGTCATCACAGTAATGTATGATGTAAAGAGATGAATTGGTTCATAGTTGCAAAACACTGTTTTAATTATTACTGCTGTCAGTTTATCTTACTAAATGTTTTGAATAGTGAACATAATCAACTTTTACAATAATAATTATCAACTTAAATTATGCTGCTTTTCTTCTATACGTTTAGAGTAAATGTATAATTGTTCAGATTGAAATATAGACATCAAGTGTTATACTGTACAGTAATATAAAATTACATGACAAATTATGATATGGAACTATGTGCAATGCTGGCTAATCTTTAAAAGTACAATTTGTACTATAGACAAATGTCACAGACCTGGATACTTGTTACTCTTTGATTGCTATACTTTTTGGAACCAGCATTTCCTAACCTCAGAAACTTTAAGGAGTGTGGATTTCTGTGAATTGTTACATATCTTAAAGTGCTATGATTATATGTGTATGTATGTATGAATATATGTATATATGTATGTATATATACACATACATGAAATGCACATACGTGTACACACACCCATATGTTCTTTTGAGAGTGGGCATCAGAATTTCATTTTTTAATGTGTGCCAGTGTGTTCATGAAAAAAGTGACAATAAAGGTTATCTTTGGGAAACAATGCTTTCGACTATTGAAATCATCTGAATTTCAAAAGTTAGTGGCTCCGAATACATGCTGTGAATACAGCTCTTGCATTCCTGTGAATCTTTGTTATCCCAGTCAAGTCCCATTGACACCAATAATATTTATACTGATCTTTGGCATATTCTGTGTACTTAAGTGGTTTGGTTTAGTGGCTAAGATGGAAACCAGGACCCTGCAAGTTCTAGTCCTTCCCACTTTAGGCACGAAAGCCAGCTGGGTGACTTTGGGCCAGTACTTTTGCTCAACCCAACTCATCTCCTAGGGTGGTTGTGTGGGGAAAATAGAATGAGGAAAGTGTATTGGGTATGTTCATTGTATTATTTATAAAAATAATAAAAGGGGGATAAAAATGGGTTAAATGAAAATGGTCTTCAGTCAGATTCTTTGTCCGAGCTGTGTAAGATCATTTTACTTGTTAAGTAAGGCAATAAGTATAGAAGCTTTTAAGTAAAAGTACATTTCATAAAAATTCACTAACCGCTGTAGCTTTTCCCCCCCAAATCCTAAGACAAGCTTAAGAAAGTACATCCCTCTTTGTAAAGGGTTGTACAAGCCTGGGCCAATGAGCAAGAAATGTTTGACATGGTTTTAAATCCTTTAGTTTCCTACAAAATAGCTTGATGAATTTCTCTTTCCAGAATATCCCAACTTTAACAACACTGTACTCTTTGGAACACTTTCAGGCAATATATTTATATTGAATGTCATAATGAATTAGATACTGTTTTTTTTCTTTTTCAGGAAGAGCTCCTGGACATTAAAGAACATCCTCAGTCTAAACAAAGGCCATCATGTCTCTCTGAAAAATATGACAGGTAATTCTGTTACGCCTACAACATGGGGCAGTTTGAATGTTGGCATCCCAGTTTACTAACTAGGAAATGCATGCATTCCATACTATACTTTATACATTAGTAAAGTTTGGGTTTAACGCAGCTGCCTAGAGGTCTGTACTTTTCACTTAGGAATAATAGCGAATGCATCTTAATTTTTTTGTGATGTTTTATTGACTAGCCGTTAGTAAAAGGTGACTATAAAGATGATAGCTAATATGCAATTTAAATATAACACAAAATATATGTGGGGACCATTAAACTGATAAGGCTAATTAGCAAAAACCATTTTTTTCTATTCTAGGGATCTCCAACTTGATTAGCATTGTTTGCCTAATTCACTGCAAATTATAAACAATAATGAAATGGTTCAAATTCAGTATTTTATCCCTAGGTTGCACTAGTGCAGGGGTGTCAAACTGCCGGCCTACGGGCCGGATGCGTCATGCCGAAACTGCACCCAACCCCATTGCCGTCAATGGAAAAATCGCGATATCTCTCAACACATTGCGTGATGTTGCGAGTTTGACACTCCTGCACTAGTGAGAGGTCCTAATTTTGAAGCCAGTTTATATATTTGCCACTGGAGAGCATGTGGTGGTTGCCAAGGGGGCCTGTATCAGATAGGATTGCTACGATGGTGTCACTCACAAAAGAAAAAAAGCAGGAGCTTTGGGTGTGTGATGGGGAGGAGCATAGGTCATCACATCCTCAGTAGAGGAAACAGTTTCTCATACAAAGGGATTGCATCAGCTGTGACATAATGAAGCAGACAATTTTAGGAGTCCTGCACATTTTGGTTGCATTATATGTAGTTACAGATTATCTGGAGTTCTGTTTCCCTCAAAAGAAATTTGATTTTCTTCTGAATAATGGGTAGAACTCTGAACAGACAGCTTGTGAATATTGCAACATTGTTTGCATTGTTAGTGCTGTAACATTTTTCATGCAGCTAGTTTATATTACTTTTAATGTACATATTAAACAGTACAAATAGAGTACCTGTGTGATTTTTATTAACATTGCTTTGCATGTCAGAGGCTTAATGCAATAGCAGCTATAAACCTATCAAAATGCACAAGGAGGACTGACTGACCTGGAAGTTATTCTTTAGCACACAGAGGTCCCCACCCTTTTGGGCGCCAGGGAGAGAGGTTTTTCTGCGGCCCGGAGGGGGCCTGGTTTTGTGTGCTGCCTGCATCTCACGGATGGGGCTTTGCTTGTTTGTGCGGCCCAGTTGCTGGCATGCTGCGGCCCAATACCGGTCCACAGACCGGGGGTTGGGGACCCCTACTTTAGCAGATTGTAACACCCAAGTATACACTTTGAAGGAAGGTTTTGTAGGTGGGAGCTAAGTATAAATGACAGAGATTTTAACAACAGCCTTCCTGCTTAACTGCTCAAGCAACGTATTATAGGTAGAAGTCCCAGGTACTCCACCTCCCCGTGGGCAGCCTGCAAAATTGATGAGATGTTTTGGTTGGTTGATTGGCATTGTTGCCTTGCATCTACTGCTGGCTCCTGCAGTGGTTGCTGGTCTTGGCCATTTCCATCACTTCTTGTACAGTTTAGCTGAAATGGATCACTGAAAAAGTTATCTGTGATGTCAAACAGAAAAGCCTACTCAGAGACAGCCTCTTTGCTATCTCCATGGTCCAGAGGCTGTCTCTGAGTAGGCTTTCTGTTTAACGCCATAGTTAACCTTTTCAGTGATCCATTTCAGCTTAACTTTACAAGAAGGTGATGATAATGATAGTTTCATTTTTTTTCCACTGGGTGTGTCAACATATAGAGGCCTTCCTGGATTTGTGGAAGTGTGAATTTTGGAATAGAGGGGCTGAGATATGCCTGACTCACAGAGAGCTGCTTGGTGCTGGAAGTTGCCCAATGCCCTCTGGCTTTGCATCACATTTTAGCCCATGTGAGGGACTGTATGGATATGTTCTTGCCTAATTAATGGAGAATGTTTTCCTGTTCAATGTCCTTATGATTCTTCTCTCCATTTCAGCCATGCATTTTCTGAACCTGCATGTTGATTAACTTAAATTTTGATAGATATATTGCAGGGCCCTGCAGTCCTCCTCTGAGCTTCTTTTGTACAGTAGACAAATGTCTGCAGGCTATCCTTAGCCCACCTTTAAAAAACAGAAATGTTTTGGTAGAGAAAACCAGCAGAGAAAACCAGGGCTTCCTCTAGCATTAACGATCTGCTCACTGTGTTCCCCTACTCACTATTTCTATTAGAACAATGTTGCTGAAAGCAAGCATAGCTGTCTCATATTTTCCTTCCCAGTTCTGGCTGAAAAGGTACTTGGTTTCCAAAGTGTAGTTTGTATTTATTTATTTCCCTTCCAAGTCGTCATTTTAAAATTCATTTGAAAAATCTATATGAAACTCCTCTGTCCATACTGTCAAGGCAGGGCTGCGTCTCTTAAGATTCTTGTTCTAAGATTCTTACCTTTCTGTTCGGGAGCATTCCTTCCCGAGTGCCTGTCATTTCTGGTAGACTCTCCCAGGCCTGTACCATCGGGCAGAGTTGGCACGCTACAGGCTCCATTAATTAAACAGTGTCACCAGGTGGGAAGCAGGAAGTTGGTGTTTTCCATCACAGTGCTTGCCCTTGGAACAGCATCCTCCCAGAAATCCAGATGGCTCCTGACCTGGCCTGTTTAAACAGTCTTTAAAAAACTGGCTTTTTCCCCAGGCTAGGTCAGGGTTACTTACAAAAGATCCAGTCAAATATTAAAGTACTAATTTTTGTTAAAAGAACAAAAATATTACCTTGATCAACATGTTTGATGTTCAATTATTGAACCCCACTAGGCTTGGCTTCAATAGTAATCCAAAATTCAGAATGCTGGGTTTCAAGGGGCAAAATCATCTTTCTGATCTTTTGGTTGCTAATTAAACCTGCTGTGGGAATTTGCAACCCCAAGCACCATATGGAAATAAGACTACCAAAGTTTTATATGAAATGCTATATTGAAAAAAGTTTCTTGTAATGTCAAGTTTCTGAAATGTTTGTGTTTCTGCATTCACGTTTCCAAAGCAATTGAACCACTTCAGAGTTGTTGTGAAATTAAGGATGATATGCTACACTTTCCAAGGCTAGGACTTAATTAAGGAGGGTGTAATGTTTGCTTTGGTCAAAAGCACTGAGCATCTTAGAAGTTACAAAACATTGGCCTAGTTACTACAACAACAACAACAATAACGTTGGAAGGGACCTTGGAGGTCATCTAGTCCAACCCCCTGCTCAGGCAGGAAACCCTATACCATTTCAGACAAATGGCTGTCCAGTCTTTTCTTAAAAACTTCCAGTGTTGGTGCATTCACGGCTTCTGGAGGCAGGTTGTTCCACTGATTAATTGTTCTCACTGTCAGGAAATTTTTCCTTAGTTCTAGGTTGCTTCTCTCTTTGGTTAGTTTCCATCTGATGCTTCTTGTCCTGCCTTCAGGAGCTTTGGAGAATAGCTTGACTCCCTCTTCTTTGTGGCCACCCCTGAGATATTGGAAGACTGTTATCATGTCATGCCTAGTTCTTTTCAGTAAAGTAAAGGTAAAGGTTCCCCCGCACATGCGTGCTAGTCGTTTCCGACTCTAGGGCCCGGTGCTCATCTCCGTTTCAAAGCCGAAGAGCCAGCGCTTGTCCAAGGACATCTCCTAATAAGCAGGCATATACATAGAATGAAGGCTACTGCTAAGCTTGTAAGCCGCCCTGAGTCTTCGGAGAAGGGCGGGATATAAATGGAATTAAAATAAAAAAATAAAATAAATAAAATGTGGCCGGCATGACTAGACGCCAAAGGCGCACGGAACCCTGTTACATTCCCACCGTAGTGGTACCTATTTTTCTACTTGCATTTTTACGTGCTTTCGAACTGCTAGGTCAATAAAGTAGACATACCCAATTCCAGCAATGGTTCCTTATATGTTTTAACCTCCAATTCCCAATCATCTTTGTTGCTCTTCTCTGTACTCTTTCTAGAGCCTCAACATCTTTTTTACATCGTGGTGACCAAAACTGGATGCAGTATGGCCTTACCAAGGCATTGTAAAGTGGTATTAACATTTCAAGTGATCTTGACTCTATCCCTCTGTTAATGCAGCCTAGCATTGTGTTGGCTTTTTTGGCAGCTGCAGCACACTGCTGGCTCCTATTTAAGTGATTGTCCACTAGGACTCCGAGATCCCTCTCACAGTTGCTAGTATTGTGCAAGGTACCACCTATACTATACCTGTGCATTTGGTTTTCCTTGCCTAAATGTAGAACCTTACTTTTCCCCCCACTGAATTTCATTTTGTTAGATAGCGCCAATGTTCAAGTCTGTCAAGATCCTTCAGGTTCTTAAACCTATCTATTGCTTATGAGTCTTGTACTCTTCCTACTAGTGGCAGCTGGAATTATTCTTTAGCAAGGATTCATTCATATTTTTCCTAACTGGGATTCCTGGCTTGTTGCTTCCAAATAAGACAGGCACTAAAAGCCAAAATAAAACCTTTATCTATTGAAAAATACGTAATAAAGCATAGTCAGTTGCTCTTATTAAAAAGTTTATTGGTAACTTTTGAGTTAAATTCAGATCTGGAAAGATATCAACATAATTTTTCCAGATATGAATTTAGGAATCAAAATTAATTCATAGTTTCCACAAACTACAGTATTTGCCAAAATTAAAGCTATTACTCTTATTAATAGGTCTAATACTGGCAACTTGCAATTTATGGAAACTGAATGAATTTTGAATTTTGTTATTAAATGTTAAATATAAACAAGTTTCAATATAGTGTTGATGAGTTTGCAGCTGAGGTTCAAACATTTGATAACCCACTGAGTACTTTTCTTCAGTTGATGAAGTGAGTAAGCATTCTCTTAGTGTGGTTATCGAGCCTTAGCTCACATTAAGTAACTTTCTAATAAGAATCCAGTGGGTTCATTATCTAATGCTTTGCTGAAGTCAAGACTCCCAGTATCTCTTCACTTGAAACATTAGGAAGTTATTGACAAGACTCTTCCTGACAAATTCACGCTGACTACTGGTAATTGATTTATTTTCAAGTTGATTGCAGATTGACTGCATATGATTTTAGCTCTGGAATCTTCCCACATTTTCCTGTCTGACTAAATTTCTCCAAATTTAGCAACTTTTAAGACTTGTAGACTTCAACTCCTAGAATTCAACATGGCTGGCTGAGGAATTCTGAGAGTTGAAGTCCATAAATCTTAAAATTGCCAGGTTTGGATGCCCCCGCTTGGGAGTGTGAGATGGGTGGCCATGTACATTTAGATGAATAAATATTGTTGGAGAAGTAAAGGCCTAATAAGGTTTCAATAAGCTCTAATTCTTTTTTATTACTTTTGTTATTATTTTCGTATCTTTGTTAAGAACTGATATACTGTTTCTTATTTTTATTTGATTTCAAACATTCTAGCATTTTTCACCAGCTGCAGTTTATCCTATATGTACTCCTTCATGACTTGTTCCCTCTTTCCACTGCTTGCATCTGTCCATTTGTTTATATATTTATGACATGCTTTCAGTACCTCTTTTTTGAATCCATTTTCTTTTCTAATTAAGTTCTATTGAATTTCAGTTATTGTTGCTCTGAGATTATTAATTCACTTTTTAAAAAATCAAATATACTTGTTCATGTACAGTTCACTCATTTTTAATTTCCCTTAAAATGCAGAGTTCCAGCATTTCTCCCAATGGATTTGCTTCTTCTCTCAGGTCATCAATTAAGTCTTCCTGTTTTCAAGAAGAGGGGTTCTTTTTGAATCCATTTTGAATGTTCTGTTTTAAAATTGGTGTTTGATATCTTTGTACCTGCAGGCATTCATTGAGCAGATTTGGACAGATTCATGATTTATTGGGTTTTTACTGGGTTTTATTTATTTAATTTTATATATCTTGCCCATTACATTTGTCTGCCTCTGTGTTTGGTTTTGGGTTGGAAAGAGTAGCTTTTCTGACACTGAATGGTATTGATTATATAGCTTTGATGGAGTCTTCGGGAACATGTCTTGGCTTAACCTCTGTCTGTCGCTGATTATCAAATGCCAGGTGAAATGTAAAGTGATTCTGCCTTTGCAATATTGCAGTGATGGGGTATGGGACCCAGAGAAATGGCATGCATCACTGTATCCAAATTCTGGAAAGACTTCGCCGGTGGAAAGTCTAAAAAAGGAATTAGACGCAGATCGGCCTGCCCTTATACGGAGAATAGCGGGTGAGTATTATACTCATTACGAGTTACAAACTGAATGGCAAATATAGTATATATAGTAGTGCATATTGGAGGTGGTTATCCTTTGAGAGCTGAATGCAACAAAATTTCAAGTTAAAGTATGCTGATTAGTGTATAGTTAAAGTGACAATAAAGTTAATTCTATTTTCTATTTTAAATGTTCAATGCCACGAAGTGCTAATTTTGGATTCTGTCCTCAATAGAATGGATTAGCACTAAACCAATGCAGATCTTGTTTTTGTTGTTGTGGGTGGTGCTCATTTTGGATATTTATAATGGGGATCTACTGTTTTGCAAACAGAGTACTAAGTTGTCATTTGCATGCAAATGAATTGCTTAACAGGTAGGAACTATTCCTGTTTTTTCTTGTATTTATTACATCCACCTCGGCCTGTGGCTAAAATCTCTTTTCAAACCTGCAGATCCCAGAGAACGAGTAAAAGAAGATGAATTGGAGATAGTGCTGAGTCCTCAGAGGCGAAGTTTTGGAGGAGGCTGTCACGTTACTGCAGCACCTGGTGCACGTCGAGCCGGGAGCCCCCTGGAGAAAGAAAACGACTGTGTCCGTGTCATTAGCGGGCGTAGAATTGGTAGCGGAAGAATAATTTCTGCACGAAACTTCGATAAAGACCACCGAAGCAGTGAAAAGGACTCCCGGGATGCAAGAGATGTGAGAGACAGAGACCGTGAGAGGGAATACAAAGACAAGCGCTTCAGGGTTAGTACAAAAGTGGGTGAAGTAGGAATGTGGCTTGGATTTGGTATTTATTTTCTGGGTTAGCCTTTTTTTTAATGCAGGAATTGCAAATTGCAGGTTCCTTGTGCATCTTCAAATGATGGCAACACTTGCAGCCTGGGCTTTGGATAAGATAATGCTAATGTTTTTTCAGACACAAACTTTGGGACGCTCAAATTATTGAACCTGTTAAAACACTACAATTTCTGTTTTCTAGTTGGAAACAGACGGTAGTGACTCGGACCGCCGTAAGAGTTGGTGAATTTGCCTTTAAGTATAGGAACACGTCGCACTTTCCCTAAAAACCTCTGAGGGGGGCGATAAACCTCGCACTTTTCCGTCTTTGTAAATTCTCTGTTCGGTTGTCAGATCAAGTCTGTTGGTTATTAAGAGAAACCGTACTCAAAATATGTAAAAGGAAAATTAGTTGTAGTCTTGGCCTCTTTAAGGGAACATCCTCACCTCTCAGGTTTTTTCCCGTTAATTTCTTCCTTGCTGAGTACCAAGTCAAAGACTGGAGAAGACCTGGTATTTCTTGTGACTCGATTTCCTTCCCTGTGCCCCCAGAGGGAATATGGGGACAGCAAGCGTCTCTTTGGGGAACGTCGAAGGAATGACTCCTACACCGAGGAAGAGCCCGAGTGGTTCTCTGCCGGCCCCACAAGTCAGTCAGAAACCATTGAACTGACCGGCTTTGATGATAAAATCCTAGAGGAGGAGCATAAAGGACGGAAACGAACCAGGCGCCGCACGGGCTCTTTAAAAGGAGGTACTTGATGCCGAAAACCACAGTCTTGGTTACATGGAGAAAAGCTCCCTATCAGCTAAACCAAACTATCATTTCTGTTTGTTCATCTTCTGAAATTTCATTTCCAAGGTGCTATGTTAGTCAGTAAAATTAGACTGAAATTCTTCTGCTGTAAAATCAACTTTCTACTTTTACTTATGATGTTTACCTTTCTTGTACTCTAGAATGAGGTTCAGGATAAATAGGATTTAATGCAAAGGGCAGACAAATGAGCAGGCTTGGGTACTTTAGATCACCAGTGTGGTAGGACAACAGTAAGCCAAATAATAAGTCTCACACATACAGATAAATTCATAACAGTAACTATTTTGATCTTCATCAGATACTGAATGGAAGGAAAATATCACAAGTTCTTAATTTAATCTTGGGGGGCGGGGAAATGGCTATGTGTTTAATTTTTCCCAATAAGATCTTTGCTTGCTTTGTATTTTTTGCCTGTTGAACTACATTCCCCATAGCCGGCTCTTTCGAGAGTCTGTGTGCTCACCAACCAATGGCTGAATGTGCCTTAAGAGGTCTCAGGACTTCCTACAAAATAGTTTTGAAGTATGGAGTAAAAAACATTTGAGACCGCCAAAATTGGGGCAGAGCCTTTAGCAGGTAGCTTTTTGGTTTCCCTCCTGAACATTCAGCGGAGGGGCTCTTAACTTTTACCTCGAAACAATGATATGTTAATTGAGAGGAGCTTTTTATGAACCGAACTGTAGTTCTCAGAGCCAGCAGCTAAGCCATTTGGTGCCAAATATTTGGTTTGAGATGATCCTGAAAATCATTGTGGCCAGACTAATTTGGGGTTTACTCTTCCAAGGAATAGAATGCAACGGTGGAGTAACTGAGGAGGAAGAACTGCAGACGACTCTCGGCCAGGAGAGGGCAGCTGACCAGGAAGTCCCCCGGGAAATGGTCCTGCCGGAATCGGCCTCGGGAGAGTTCGATTTCAACGAGTTCTTCAACTTGGATAAGAGTGTTCCAGGCTTGGCCTCAGTGAGTACTAAAACAGCACCAACTGCAGTGGGGAACGTCTGAAAGCCAGATGTTTTATCTCTGATGAAAGAAGCTAACTTAGCTTGTTCTTTTTGCTGCATAGAAGATTTGGGTAAGACTGGTCAGTGGGATAGGGAGTTTTAAAACTGCAGAACAGCCTGTTTGGTTGGATCAGTTGCATGTCCACTCTGGCTATTGGGGCAATTCACTTCCTTTCTTGGCCTCCTCGTTTTGATGACAGTTACACAGACATCCTGCAAAGGGATAAATACTGAAAATCCTATTAAAAACATGAATGTTAAATCATTTCAGTAACACGTTACCAGTCCTTTGCTCTGATAGATTTTTCAATCAACATCTAGGAAAGAGTTTTACTGAACTTCATTTCTGCCCTTAGTGGTTGAAATCGCACAAACCCTTGCAAACCGACTGGTGTTCTCTTGAAAGGCTGCGGAAGGAAGCGACTCCACAGAATATTTGTATCTGACTAGCAGATATAACCAAATATATTGGTTGCATAATTGGTTTTGGTTATACAATTATAACCAAAATCAGTCCTAGATTTTGCTGAGATTTGCAGGAGAAAACCTAATTAGATATATAAAAGGTAAAGGTAAAGGTTCCCCCGCACATGCGTGCTAGTCGTTTCCGACTCTAGGGGCCGGTGCTCATCTCCCTTTCAAAGTCGAAGAGCCAGCGCTTGTCGGAGGACGTCTCCATGGTCATGTAGCCGGCATGACTAGACACCAAAGGCGCACGGAACGCTGTTACCTTCCCGCCGTAGTGGTCCCTATTTTTCTACTTACATTTTTACGTGCTTTCGAACTGCTAGGTTGGCAGAAGCTGGGACGAGTAACAGGCGCTCACTCTGTTACGCGGCACTCGGGATTTGACCTGCCAAACTGCCGACCTTCTGATCGACAAGCTCAGCGTCCTAACCCACTGAACCACCAAGTCCCTTAATTAGATATATAGAGCTAACCTAACGTTGGCCTGTTGAGACCTCGGCCTGCTTAGTACTCAAAATGCAGGTTGATAATTGGAAAGCAGAAGAGCAGGTGGGAAGGAGGGATGGAATGAAAGGCCATGCTTGGAGGCCTTGGAGGCCTAAGCCAGGGGTAGGCAGTCTTGACCCTTTTATGACTTGTGGACTTCAACACCCAGCTGGCTCAGGAATTCTGGGAGTTGAAGTCCACAAGTCATGAAAGAGCCAAGGTTGCCTATCCCTGCCCTAAGCAAATATGTCTTCCACTCTTCAATGTAGATCCCACTTATTAAAATTCACGGGACGTTTCCAGGGCCTCACCTAGAGAAATTTTACATTTGTACTGAACGTGCAGTATGCTTTTAACCTGCACATCAGAGACATTTGACTACCGTTCTCTGAACGTGGAGAGACACGAAAGGGAATCTTGTCTGATAGAAGATGGATACTACTATGAGACATTGTAATTGCAGGCATTTTTTTTCTCAAGGGCTGAATTTAATAGAAATCTGTTTTTACCCAGAAAGTGCAAGCACGTAAAGTGTTTTTATAGGATGGATTACCATTAGTTCTTATAGGGCCAAAATTATGCCTTAGATAGTAAATTCCTTTCCTCCAAAATGATAATCTGGCTTCTCCCACCGAAAGAGCAGTGCTCTCCTAGGCTGGTTGGTAAGGATGCATGGGATGGGATTAGGAATGTTGGGACACAGATTCTTCCCCAAATATTGGCATGGGGGACCCTTTAAAAAAAGCCAAATATTGGGAGGCACACTGTCCCCAGAGGCTATTTCTCTTTCTGATTTCACGCCAACTGCGGTGGTGTGGCCACCACTGCTTTTAAAAAACCTAGTTTGTTCTTCAACCTCTCATTTAGCGGCTAATTTATTTAGCAACAATTTACAAATAGATCAGTAATTTTTAAAAAAATTGATTTTCCAGCAAACACATTTTGTGTGCTTGGCAATAGAAGCCTTTAGTGTGAAACTGATTGTCATTTGTGAAAATTCCAATCAAATTATGGTCCCAGCTGAGCTTGTTAATTTGTGGTCTGCACTTTGCAGGGAAGAGCAAGCAGCTGAGGAAGAGATACCTAAGCAATCTCTCTTCCCCCCAGCCCCCATATTAGGGAGCAAAAATATAAAAGAAAAAATGGTTAGGCATAGGACACTGTGAGAGAGAGAACTTTATCTGAATAAGATAGCAGCCACCAGGGCTTGCTCATGTTTACTTAGCAATCATTTCACGTACGTTTTAAGGAACAGATTGCAGTTGCTAAGCAAGGAGAAGGTTGACCTCACCAGCCTCAATTAATCTTGCAAATATCAAAACTACGTTTCAATGAAGTTACAAAGCATTTTAAACATTTTCTTAGTTGCAAATCTATAGGGAGCTGATTTGTGATAACATGCAGTGGAAACCAAGTTGACAGCTATTTGTCTAGGACCTGGAGTGTGAATCTGGATTTAAAATTGCTAAGCACATTGATTCATGCTTTAAATTGTAAGCCGCCCTGAGTCTTTGGAGAAGGGCGGGATATAAATGGGATTTAAAAAAAATTGACATGACTGAAATTAAAAAAAGAACCAACCTTTTTAGTTTTGTTTTTGGTGAAAGAGCTTCAGATCCTTTCATGTATTGCACTAAACTATAATGTGATTTAGTTTTCTTTCTGTATGAACTCAACTACTATGGTTTATAAACTGGTTTGGTATAATATCATAAGTGAATTGTGATTAAGACTTAATACATCACTAATACGTGGTCCAAGCTGTTAATTTGATGTGACTGAAATGCTCCTTGTTGATTAATGAGTGCAGCTTGAGTTTAAAAGAGCAAAAAAGGAGTGGGGGGAAGTATGGTGTAATTAGTTTCCAGGAAATTACCACAAGGAGTTTCTGCCTTTAGACAGAAAGGATTCTACTTAACAGGAACCAATTGATTGTTAGTGTCCCATTTTAAATAATTTTCCTATCTGGACTCCTGGTCCAATTGCCTTTAAATAATTAACACGTGATGAAAAGCTGGCTTCAGACTAATCTTCTCTGCTGACTGTTCCCAGATATGTCCAGAGCACTAGATCCTTCCCTGGGCTCAGACTGAGCAATCCATTTCTCAGATGGCCCTGAACAGCTGTCGCTGGTTTGCAGAATTTCAAGTCAAAAGCTTTCCAACAGCTTGGTTGTTGCTGAGTCTTACGTGGATCAGAATAGCAAAGCTAAAACTGGTTTCCTTTTTTTTAAAAAAAATAATAAATCCTATATCTGCACTGATTAATACAGTCCTGGCTTAAAGGCAGGGTAGTGCTAAGAATTTAGGCTCAAAGTGGTGGGAAGGGATCAAAAGTACAACAAAATAAATGTATAATAAAAATTGGTGTTGCAGCCTCCCAACTCTCTCTGCCCTCTGCCAAGTGTAGCTCTCTGGGATGCTTCCTATCATTTGCCTGATCTCTTTCGTTTTTTCTTTGTTGGTACATTTTTAAAAAGCAGTCACTCACATTCTAACTTTCTGAGAATCCCTTCACCCTGTCACTGGATGCAAAAACTTCACTTGGTAGCAGCATGACAGCCTCTCCAGTTAATTCTGCTCCCCCTCCCCCTTAATTAAACAACCTGGCTTAAAAGAAAATGGGAGCTTAAAATAATATAAACCTAGAGCTAAGATAATAATACTTAAGTTTACACATTGGGCTAACAGCTGCTTGTCCTGTAGAAAAACAAGGTAGTTAAGAGGTAAGGATCGTGTCTCCGTGGTTCTCTTTTTTGTGAGTCTTTAGCAGGGTAAGAGGCCAGGGATGTCTGTGTTCTTGTTAAAGGAAAATGGCTTTAGAAGAAGGTGACCAAAACCTTGGTTCGATGTCCCTGTGTAGACTCAGTAACGCCTCTTGGTTGTGCTATAGTTTAGCAGTTCATTGTGGATAGTTGATGAAGCATCCAGAAAAGATGTAGAGAACAGCTAACCATATTAACTGTTTGCCTCAACTATAATCTCGAGAGCTCTGTAATGAGATATAATGGGAAGCATAGTGACCCCGTTTCTTTCCTCAATTAATGTAGTATGCTTGAAAATCCTGAAAATGGCACTGAAATCCTGTTTCCACTCCTTCATGGACTTCTAAAAAAGTCCTGTTTCTGCAGCTGAAACATGAAACGCAAGCTGCTTGAACCAAGTGCCTTTGGAATCAAGCACATAAATGGACAGAACTTTAGAAAAGAGACATGACTGGGATCCATCTTAGACAACAGCTTTCGGAAGGACGAGAAAGACTTGCTTAGGACAGTTGAGAGCCACAAATTCGGGAAGTACCCATCTGCTACAGGGGAAAGGATTTTGCAGAGCTTATAATAAGTGCTACCTCTTACTCATAATTCTCAGACTTCTGTTCTACCACTGTCTGAAATAATATTCCTTTCCCCTCATGCTATAGATGATAGAAGATGTGCTGGGGGAAGGCTCTGTGTCTGCCAGCAGGTTCAGCCGCTGGTTTTCTAATCCTAGTCGATCTGGAAGCCGCTCAAGTAGTCTTAGATCTACGCCCCACGAAGAGTTGGAGAGACTGGCAGGTAACTGTGTCTTGTCCTTTCAGCCGCCATTCCATGCCTTGTAGAGAGCTGTAGGATTGTGAGCTTCTCATGTTGCTGGTTGCTTCTTCCTTTTAAAGCGGTCGCATCTCACCCATGGAAAGGAATGTCTTGAAAATTGCTGTTTGCAGCCTGTGAACGTCTTGCTGGGTTCCCGTGGCGCTACTTAGCCGCAAAACTTACAAGGCAGTCCTGGTTTTTACTGTTTCAGGTCTAGAGCAAGGCATTCTGTCCCCTGGTCAGAACTCTGGAAACTACTTTGCTCCTATTCCTTTGGAAGATCATTCTGAAAACAAAGTGGACATCTTAGAGATGCTACAGAAAGCTAAAGTGGACTTAAAGCCCCTCCTCTCGAGTCTCTCAGCCAACAAGGAGAAGCTGAGAGAGAGCAGTAAGTCTTCCGTTCTGCTGTTGTACCTCTGCCTTCGGGCACCTCTGACCAAAACAGGGCCAAGGGCCAAGTTTTCCTTTCCATGCAGGAAGCGCTAAGGCTCACCTCAGGAGTCCTCCGGGGTATTTGTTGACTTGCAATTGCCTGACCTGGGCCTTTTGGTGTGGGTGAAGCTCCCCTCTGATCCTGAGTGGCATCTAAGGCCATGATGAAACTACTAAGCACTCGGATGCTTGCCTCTTGAGCAGCTCTTGCCAATACCATGTGCTAAATAAAAAAAATAAGCTTTGCCAAACTTGCTTCCAGCCTCCACTGCCTCAACGCTTTTAGTAAAGCTTCAGCAGCTACCAGAGGCATCTCTGGATCTGCTATAAAACAGGAAAATTCAAAAATTGGGAAACCATCTAGCACAAGTGGCAAGCCATACTTACGAGAAGTGCACAAGCTCTTAGTCTTCCTGCTGGAATCCCATCCTGCTGATTATTGAGGTCCACCTTTACCTGTGAGCAACTGGCATGGAAGACCTGCATGTGGCATATGGGCGTCCAAGCAGCCCGGCTGGGTTTCAGGACAAAGTTTGTTGGCTTCTTGAAATGGATACAGGTGTGTGCCCGGTGCTGAACGCCCGTTTGCATCTTTTGCTTTGTGCATCCAAATTACGTGGAGAGCAGAACTTTTTTTTTGTTTCACAGCTTGGCTAATGTGCATGCTGGAAAACTGAGGGTTTGGTCCTGCAACCAGGGCGTCTTCCTAAATAAACCCCGAGCCTATTTTGCAGGCTTCAGGCTTCCTGCTGAAATATTGCTGAATGTGTTTGAAAGACAAATGGAAGCAAATTGAGACCAGGCCTCTCCTTGCGTGGATGCTGGTGCCTCTCGTTTGCCGCCTTAGCCACCAGGTTTGTCTGTCCCAGGGTTTCTGTGAGGAAATCCAGCCCAAGGGGGCCTTCTGCTTCAGGGTCCCTTCACCTGCTGCTGCCTGGAGCTGTCTGGCCAAGGCAAGCTGCTCTTAGTGCAAGAGATTTTCTTTAGGGATTCTCTGGCTGGGATTTGCCAGCCACTTCCGTGCCTCCAAACAGATTTCTCTGGCAGTTCTCTCTAGCGGACATGACTTGTTGTGTCCTGTAAGCAGAACTCTGGAATGGCATGCTTGTGCAGCTGTTTTGACACTGCCTGTCCTCCATGGCTAGAGAATAATTCAAGTGCTGCTTCTGCAAGAGGAAATAGCCCTTTCTCACATCTGATTGTTGTACATCATACCCAAGTGAAATGATGAAAGAATAGAAAAAGCCTCGTGGATGGAAGAGCTGACTTTCAAAGCCAGACTGGGAAGTACCGTACTCCAATGGTGTACTTCATTCTTCATTCCAAAGCGAGCCTGTCTGGCCAGTGGAAAGGAATGTGTTGAAGCCTATGAAGACCTTGTGGGTTCCCATTGTGTTACTTAGCAGCAAAATGTGCAAGGCACAAGTATGCAGCCCAGAATTGCTTGTTTGGTGAAAGGGGCTGCTATATAAATGGCTAAATAAATACTGACCCAGTTTAATTGCACCCTAGTTAGTGTTTTTGTAGCCAAATGATTGCAAACGGCACAACAGAGTGTTTGCTTCCTAATGTGAGCTGCTCAGAAGTGGAAATAAGAGAGAGGACGCAGGCTTAATCGGTGTCAGTAAGGCTTCTGTTTTTGCTTTAATCTCTCCCAGTGCATCATACATTAGTAGCCTCAATGATTCAGATACACCAGCACTGAATTTCCGTTAAAAAAATTCTTGGAAGATATTATTGTTCAAAAAGTGCATTGCTCCACTGGCAGATTTCACAATGTCTGATGTTTGGGGCTACGATACACTTGAAAAGTGCCATTGTAAAGTACTGCTTGCGTCAGTGAGGCTTGTGTACTTATGAGCGTGTATAGCTGGTTGTTTTTTTGCTTCCCTTGCGTGTGCATTAAATTGTGCAAACCTGTTTGCTGCCTTCTTTTTTTCACTTTAGATTCAGAAGTTTTGGCATCCTGATCATTGAAAATCCACTTGATTTGCTTGGTCTGCATGAACCCATCCCTTATTTGCTTATTTTGCCGTTTAGATGCCCTGGACGATTTACTTCAGATTGAGTTGCAGCATGAACGTTAGTTCCTAGCATGGCTTTGGAATTCCTGCTATTTCAACAGTCCTCCTGAATAAAGGTGGAACCTGCTTAAACCATCCTCTGGCCGCTGCTTTCTGACAGCCTCTCTAGGTCCCAAATCTGCACCTGGTTCTTCACTATCCATCCTCCCCCCCCTCTTCTCTTTCAGCACACTCGGGGGTCGTCCTTTCAGTGGAGGAAGTAGAAGCTGGGCTGAAAGGTCTGAAAGTGGATCAGGAGGGGAAAACCGCGGCCCCCTTGATGGCAGAGCAGGTGGAGGAGCCCCTGAACGTAGCTGATTCACGGCACTTTAAAGACGGGGATATGTCTGCCTTCAACAAGTTAGTCAGTACCATGAAGGCGAGTGGAACCCTACCATCACAACCCAAAGTCAACGTAAGTAATGAGACCCAGGTTCTGAAGCCCCCCCCCCCGCCTGGTCTGGGGCTGTACTAGACTAACCCCACATTGTGCAGATGTGTAACGTGCGCAATCTATATAATAAATGTTTGGTTTCCCTACGCACCACCTTTTTTAGCGCACCAGCGTTGATATGTAACTTAGCATTAAAGTGCCCATTTTGGCAATTTAAAAAATGCTCCACTCCAAGGGTGAGCCCCACATTCTCAGGCCTGCACCTGAGTGAGGTGTTTATTCTGGGGAAAATTTGTCCTGCAAGTGTCACTTAGGAAGTGGCCCAAAATGTATATCGAACTTTTGCTTGATCTAATTTGGATCACTCTGCTGATGACTGTTTTGAATGACAGGGAAAAAAGCATCATTGCCCTTTTATAGGTACAGTTCAGATGTGTCCTGCCTGAGGACATTGGTGCACTACTGTACCTCACAAAGCTGTCCCTACTCTTGGTTTGGCGGCTTTGTATGATAGATGAATCCAGCCACAGTGGTTTGTAAACCATGGCTAATGCTTTAGTATTGATGCCAGGAAGCAGGCAGGTGTGTCTTCCTCAACAAACCACGTGTAAAAAAAAAGAGTTGACTATAATGCATAAATTGAACAAAATTCTCTAGTACCCTTCATGGTGCTCTTTTTATAAGCTCTGAAGTCTGTTTACAGTTGATACGTCTGTTGAAAAGAGCAGGTCTCATTCCATGCAATATTCTGTAAAGAAATGTCCTCAGTTGTAGCTCCCGCTGGGTTCTCCTGCAGAAACAGCTTGCTTGCTGTTTGGCTGGCTGATCTTCAGGAGGAGAAAACTCTCCTTTGAAAATAGTCCAGGGACATAAATATCCTCTGAACTCAAGATAACTTTTGTGAGAGGGTTGAGCAGAGGTCAGGGAGAGGTTCAGGCTGAAACTGCTGAGAGAATATTGTGCCCATAGCTGCAATGGCTGCCGCCTTGAATCATCAAGAAAAGCAAATCTCGCATCCTGGTAGAGGTGTGGTATATTTCTGTGGTCTCCTTAAATAAAATGTTGGTGGCCTCCAAACGCATAGGTCACCAGGACCTGTAACCTTACAGTCATAGGGGTCACTGACAAGGGGTCACTGAGGTCATCAAATCCAGCCTCCTAGTGGAGCCTCCCACCAGCTGTTCTGCTTTGGAACACATCCGGGGAAGGGATCTCCCACTGGGGGTGCCCGGTGGCATGGGTGGAATATCTGTTGGAGAATGAAGAGAGGGATGGACCCTAATAGACAGTGAAGGTACCTGGAAGAGTGGATCATGTGTAGTGGGAGCATGTGGTGAAAAGTATGGTAAATTCAAATAAACAGCAATCCCAGCCCATGGCTTGCCTTTACCTTTTATTGAGGTTCTTGGGCAAATTATTCCCACTCATTTGCTTTTCTGAGAAGTAGGTCCTTGTGACGGCACCCACCAAGGAAAACATATTGCAATTGAAAATGTGTGATACGACTCCAAAATCCCAAATGTGCCACAAGCTCAAGTTGGAGACTAGCTGAGTATTTCTTTACTTAGGCTAGAGAAAAGAGGCAGATTTAAATGTATTTGTTAGCATGACATAAATTTGTTATCTTTCACTGTTTGAAGGAATGAGGTCTGCCTGGTGTTGAAGGCTGTTGACACCCAGATCTAAGAGTCTGGCTATAAAATGTGATGTGCAATAAACTTGTAATTGTCTGGATTTTAAGTCTGCATCTTGACATAATCGAACAATCTATGGTACAAAACAAAAGGATGACATAATTTGCTTTTGCACAGTCAAAATCCTTGGACGAATATGAATGTTTTCTATAAAAAAACAAAAACTCAGGAGGGAGGGCTTGTCTTAATGTTTAATCTGGACTCTTGCTAGCAGGCAATTTCAGCCGCAAATGCTGCAGAGCTATTTCCTCTGTGGTTTATCAATAGAATTTATTAAATTAAAGACCAGATTAGTAATTTTACATATGCAAACAAAGTATTAAGATCCAAATCAGGCATATCAGAAACTATTAAATATTGTCCAAACACTTTGATGATGATAACGCTGGTTTGTTACTTTGGATTAAATCGTCCAAATGTGCGTTTGGGAGCAACCCAGCCGCGTGGCCTTTAGATTGCCTAAGTCTGGTGGCCAAATAGACACTTAGCACATCATCGGTTGAAGGGCGCTTCCCTTTGCATGTGGTGGTGGACACTGGTTGAGTTTGGATCAGACAAAAGAGAGAGATCAGCAGCATGTTCTTTTCCTTTCAGCAAACTTCTGAAAACCCACTCATGCCACCTTCCGAGATACCGGGCCAGACAGCTACAAAGAATATTTTGCAGGTATTATAACAGTCTCTTATTTTGCTCAGACTCCTGTTAAAAACATTTCTGACTATAGTGTTAGAGCATCAACAGAACATTTTAATTATTCTAAAAATCTTTTTATATGGTCTACAAGATGCATAAATAACCATGTAACACCTTTAAATTAAGAATGCAGCATTTGAAGACTGATTTAATGACTCTGACTGCACGTGACTGAGTGGTGCTAGAACACCTCCTGCTTTCCGCTTTTGCAGAGGTTAGAATTAATCCAGGCTCCACCAACAGACCTCTCGAAAGAACACAGTTAGCAAACTGTCATTCTTAGGAGTTTGAAATGTCTACAACAGACCCCACACCTCAACTTAATATCTGTTTGTTTTGTTGCATGTTTATTGACAGAGGTTTCCAATGCCCTAAGCAGAGAGCTATAGTATTTGTAGGAATTGTAATTACACTGTCAGAAAAATGCCGACTGCGTAACTGGAAGTTTAAAAGAGCTATGTTCTTCCCAAGGAGATACTGGGGCCCTCCCCTTGCAGACAGACGTCATCCAATGTCCTCAGCACCTTGATGGGGGGCTTGGAGCCTGTTCCCTCCCTCCTTGCCCAGAGAGCCTCTTCTCCGCCACAGCCTCCCATCTCACAGACGTTTCCCACTCGGGCTGCTTCAGCTGACTACTTGAGGCATCGGGTCCCATCTCCAGTGGGTGAGAAACGTTCCTGCTCAGGTAGTTTTTGTATTTGGAGCATGCCCAAGTCATAGAATGGATGGGATCGTGGCATTTATCTGATCCAGCCCCTCGCCCAAACTGCTGCTGCTGCCGTAGCATCCCGATAGGCTGCAGGTCCAGAGTAGTTGAAAAATTCCGATTGGAATAAGCCGGTCTCAGGTTCTGAACAATGTTTAGATCAACATTAAACACAAATGCAGAAGAAACCCCTTGCCTGGTCTCACTGTGTGTGGCTTTCAGGGGATTGGCGGAGAGGGTGTGTTTTTTTACCATTTTAAAGCATTAGAACTATAGTTTAAAAGGAGTTCACTTGAGCAAATGGGCCATCCTTACCAGAATTAATTGCTAAAATGTCCTATGTCTTCCTTTTCTGTTTCCTACAATCGGTAGCTCTTATTCTTCTCTGCTAAGCAGACTAGTGTGCTGATCTACTCCAGTGAAAAATGCTTTTCTATAAAACAAAATCATACAGAAACTGCATTTTCCATAGAACAAAAGAGTTCTTGTCCCATTATTGAAATGACTCATTATCTTTCTAGGTTTTGGATCAGGGGCGCAGCAGTTACTTACTGATCCATTTCAGGGGATTCGGAAATCGGTGAGTCCAGCTGCTGCTACTGCTGCTCAGGTAAGGGAAGGAACCAGCTCCTCTCCATCTCTCTTGGCCTTAAGCTTGGAAGCACAAGGCCAAAACCATTTAGTTTGTGTTCTAGAGGGAACACTTCCATCCAACTAAGTAAAATGTTGCACTTTCAGTGTGAAAATTCTGCAGCTAAAATGTTCCTCCTGAATTATATACAGAACAATTTGCCATGCCTTTCCTAATTCTGGAGGTCAGAGCATTTTGCTCTGGGAGACCAATGTTTTGGAAAATGCTAGGCATACACCAGTAACCATTTTTTCTGATTATTTAAGAGGATGGTGACAGTGGGGAAAACCACATTTAACGGGATCCAGGAAATGAGGATTATGTGAAACAATGGGGGGGAAGATATTTTACAGTAGACTATGTAAACACTTGTGACATTGCAATACACTTATTTAGAGTGTATTTGATAGCATTCTCAGTGCCACAGCTCTGAGAAGTAGCCTTTAGTTTAACCTATATACATGGGGGTCTACTTTTAAATGGAGGTTAATCCTGCAGTGCACCAGATGAAGTTAATAAAGGAGAGACAAGTGTGTGGTGTAGCGTGACACACTCTAGAGACTAGCAGCAAGTGGCATGCCTCCTTCGTAAAAGAATACTGCAAAGTAGCAGAAATCTGAAGGCAGAGAAGACTGGTGTCCGCAGTCACAGTCGACAAAAGTAGTGAAATACCCTCTTGGTTAGCATCTTGGCTGATTGATGCCTTCTTGATTTCAGATGAATCCTCTTGAGTTGCAGCAAGCTGCGTTAGAAGGTCTCTCTCTTCCACATGACTTAGCTATGCAAGTGCCAAATTTCTACCAACCAGGTTTTGGCAAACTACAGATGGATAAAAACCGAGATGGCTTCAGGAACCGGTGAGCTTAAAATTCAGGCTGAAAGTTGGAAAACTAAAGAAATGTCAAACTGCCTGCCCACCTACCTTCGGTTTATCCACCTTCAAAGTAAAGTGAAGCAAGTGGAGAAATCTGCCATTCCTTGCTGGAAAACCCTCAGCCAGGATTTTATTTCCTTGCAGGCAGAGAAAGATACTCTAATGTGAATTTCTGTTTGATAGGCAGCCGCGCATGACTCAGTCTCCTGCCTCTCTGGGGCTCCGAGGGAACGCCTCTTCTCCTCCCGCCACTGCTGCTTCCATCACTAGCATGGTCAGTGTTGCACCCGGCCGTGGCGGAAATGTGGGAGCTTTTTGTTTTCAAGTTCTGAGTGACAGATGCGAGATGAATTTGAAAAGTTTAGATGAATAGAAGACAGATTTACTTTAGTGTGATTTGGGGGAGGGGACTGGCAGGATTGTCCGTTCTAAATCACCCCGATGATTGATGTTTTTTGTCTTAGATTATTTTTGCATATGTAACCAAAACTGGTTACTTGGGGGCAAATGTATTAAATATTAATTGTTGGTTTATGCTTTTGCAGCTATCTCCTTCCTTTACTCCTACCTCAGTAATACGCAAGATGTATGAAAGCAAAGACAAGAGCAAAGATGAGCCCCATGCAGCCAAGTTGAAATCGAGCGAGAGAGAAGAAGGTCCGAGGACAACCAAAGGTATGTTTGTCCACATCTGTGCAAAGAGAGATGATGCCTAAGAGGCACCAGAAAGGAAGAGCTCGTACAAAACTCTTGACTGCGGGTCTTCCTAAAGTTAAGGAGTCTCTGGCTTTTATCTAAGAGGAGGAGAACTCCTGGCAGACTTGGCCACTCTTATCAAGATCCAGAGGAATTAGGGAGACTAAACAAATATCATGTGGATTTTTGCAGTCCCCCTACAGGCTTGCAGGAATGCTTAGATAAAAGCATTAGATACTGGTAAATTATTCCTGGACTTGGGAACAAGGCTATCGCTCTGGCTGCTCCATCAACAGGACAATTGTCCATGGAATAGATCTTCTTACAGCCAGAGAAGAGAGACGAAATGTAAGGGAAAAGCACAACTGCTTTTCTTCTTGCCAAGCTGCAATTACAGGCAAGGAAGGGTTGCAACCACGTGGAGTCATTATGCTCTTGAGCTGGCTTCTGTCCTTCACCTTTTCCCTTTACTAAGAAGGTTTCTTCAAGCTGACAGAAGGGTAGATCATTGCGTGTGATGGTTGAGCTCCACTTCTTTTGTGTTCCCCTGCAGAGAGTCTTTTGCCATCCAGGTCCACAGATCATGTTGACCAGGAGAACTCGCCCTCCCTAGCTACCAAACTAACATCCCTGCAGCATTCCACATGTTCCACCCCGCTTTCTCAAGCCAACCGTTGCACCAAAGAGCAGGACTACAGGCCAAAAACTACTGGGAGAAAAACTCCTACAATGGCTTCTCCAGTTGCAGGGAATACTTTCCTCCGTCCAATCCACCAAGTTCCTCTGGTTCCTCATGTTCCAATGGTACGACCTGCTCATCAGTTGCCCCCAGGATTGGTCCAAAGGATGCTGGCACAAGGCCTTCATCCACAGCACCTTCCTCCTCTGCTGCAAGCAGGTAAGCTTCACTTTCACTCCTGGTTGACTGGTCAGCCCTTCATTTAGGCCCAAAATTTGCTATGTGGGCTGTTCAGGCATTGCTGAAAGATTAGCATTCACAAATGGACACGCACACACACACACACACACACACACACACACAGTCTTTTATTCTAACTGCAAGTTAGGGATTTGTTTTCTCACAAGAGCAGTTATTGCATTTAGCCTTAAACATATCCGGAAATTGTTTGAGTTGTATAAAAGTTGAACAGCTGCATCTGGTAGGAAGCCCAATGTTTTCTATCGTTATCTACTAGAGTGCCATGCTTTCTGATGGGAGTGTAATAGTGCGAGCATACTATGCTGATTTTCATAACCATCAGGGAGCAGTTAAGGGTCCTGAGCAACTGTGGATGATTCATGTTTACCTGTCTCTGAAATGGCCACCAGTTAAGAATGTTGCTGTTCTCAGCTCAAGGGCTGCTGCCTTTCATCCTTCCATCGTGGGGGGAGCAAAGGGCCCCCGAGAGGTTCCAGTGTGAAAGTGCTGTGTGTGGAGGTTCCTTGCTTAAAAATGGTCTGATCCCGTTCAACAGGTATGATCCCTCCCGGAGTTGACCTCGCTCACCTACAGGGAGTATCTGCTCCCCTCCTTGGTCAACCATGCTACCCGCTAACCACGGCTGGCCACCCTCTCTTGAACCCTCGTTCAGCGACACCTTTGCAGCTGGCAATGATGCAGCAGCAGCTACAGCGCTCAGGTAACAGGTCTCCCTTGGAAGAGTCCTAAAAGTTCTTTTTGCCAAGGCCCATCATGCACCACCATCATCCCAGATCTACAACACGAGGTGGTTGGTCTCTCTCTCTCTCTCTCTCTCTCTCCTTCAGGTGCTGGCACACAAGGATCTGCTGTTGGTGTGCAAACAACTCCTCCCCCTGTGTCCTCTCGGACCGGACTGCCTCATGTGCACTCGCAGCTTGACCATCGTGCCGCTGCCCAGCGAAGCAGCTCTCCCGTCGGCCTGGCAAAGTGGTTTGGTTCCGATGTCTTGCAGCAGCCCCTCCCGTCCATGCCTTCCAAAGTGATCAGCGTGGACGAGCTGGAATACCGGCAGTGAGGACCCTTGTTGGAGAGCAGGGATCTGCGCTGGTTTTGACTAGACCCGCGTCTCCTCGGGCAGCTGCCTCTTAACGTGCTTCACTCCCGTTTCTTTTGGGCTGCTTTGGTTTCAGCACTTCGCACAGAGTTCTTTTTGGAGTGGCTGAAAGCACACGGCGCCTGCGTCTACATCAAGATGGAAAGAATTTATTATAGATTGAATAGTGAACCCTGAAAAAACTTGGATGCGAGACAGTACCAGAAGAATTCTGGAAGCATCTACCTTTTTTCTTTGGCTTTTTTTTTCTTTCTTTTTTTTGTAAAAATGTAGGAATGAAGTGCTGGTGACCTCTTGGGACAGAGGTATCAGCCTTAAGGGTTCATCACTGGAAATTCTATGTACAGACCAATGTATGAACATCTTTTTTTTGTATATATCCACGGAAGAGCTTTTTTGAACTTATACAGCTGTACATAAGAGTAGCTAGTAAAAAGTTAAGCTTTAGTTTGTGTGCCTCTGGTTTGGATCTATTCACTGTACATGTGGGATGTGCATTAAAGGTGCCGCAGAAGTCAATTGTGCGTGAGCCAGATTGACATTGCTTTGCCTCTTGTGTACTCCAGTCTTACTCCTCTACATTCTGTTCTAGGCAAGTCACAAAAGTGGGAAAAGGCCACTAGGTACATGCTGTATATTTTTGCAGTCCAGAGGAAAGGAAATTGCTGGGTTGGGATCTTAAGCGCCTGAAAAGTGGGCTGCAAGATGCTGGCCATAATTGCACACAGATTTAGGTACCGTAGACCTTGCACCTGTCAACTCTGCTGCAGCGTGGTTTATCTTCAGTGTTGCTGTCCACTAAAAAGTCAGACATAGCTACTCTTGAGGGTCTACAACTGCTAGCAGTTATAGTAATTTGTTCTCCCCTGCTGTGAAGTAACAGTCTTAAATTGGACATCTTCAGTCCAAATCAAATCCTGAATTGTTTCACTTGGTGACATGCTGTGTTGGCATTGATGACCCAGAACAGTTTGGACAAATGACCTGTAAATTGTGCCATGACATCTACGTGGGCCATCAATGACTGAACACTTAAAAGATTTTGTAACATAAACTTACTCAGTGCAAGTGTCATGGTGTTGTCCCTGTAAGGTTGTTACATAACTTTTTTAAAATGAAAGTTTCCCCAGAATTCTTTCTGTAAATAAAGTCAATTCTATGAGCTTTCTGACTCACTGTGTAAAGGGATACTCTTTGCAAAGGCATATTTACTAAATTTGACTTCAGCAAAAAAAAAATCCCATGAGAAATTCCAAGATTCATTGTGAAATATCCATCTTTTATCAGGATAACTCAAAATTCTTGAGGATTTGAGAACTGCGCAATGGGTATTGGTTTAGAAAAAAAACTGTTGGAAAATGTGTAAAAAAATATATCTGATGGTGCCTCTCTAAGCAGCAATGATGGTTTGGAAATACTGGTATGTGGTTGCTGCTTTTGGGAATTGCTTCAGTTCATTGATAGGTTGAGGTTGTCTTGCTGATACTGAATCAAAAGCTTCATGATATTTTTTTCCCTCAAGACAGCAGATGTTGACAGTTTTATCTCTAGAACATTGTAAGAAAAGAGCTTCTGAGATCAGAATCAAATTTAAGCCGAGGAACCGTAGTTTGAGCAGGGAGGAGGTTTCCCTGGACTACGAAGCAGGGAATTTGAGGAATGGGTGCGGGCGTTAGGTCTTGGTTCTGCAATGTGGCTTTGCAGCCTCACCTCCACCACTTAGGAAACGCATCCCAACTTGGTGGGGGCTGAAGAATTGGAAGGAATGGCTACCTGAAGAAATACAGAGCTAGGTGCAGTTTAAGATAGGTTGAGATTTGCAACAGATTGGTTTTTAACTGTTTCCTTGCACTTTTAATCCTACAGATATTATTTGTGTCTGGCTGTTTTTTCATTCCTGGAAGATTAGCTTCAAATTAATTCCTGGTAACTTCCTGATTAGAATAGGAAAGATGATCTTGACAGAGGTGGGCCAGATCCATTACCAAAGCAACAATGAAAAGCACAGCAAAGCCTCCAAACAAGCAGAAGGAATGTGAAAATGGCTCAGGCAGACACCTAACTCTCATGAATTTTGGTGTTGGGGGAGGGATGTTCAATAGCTCTAGCATTCCTGTAGAGTTGGTTTATATAAGGGGCTGACTTTTTTTCCCTTTCTTGGGAAGCTGCAAGAGTCGGGATTGCATTGGAAGAGTTTAAAGAACCAGCCCGTTAAATGCCTTGCGTGCGCAAGCACACTGTTATTCCATCAATCTGAACAAAGCACCTAACTAGCCCGTTTCTTCCCTCCCACCATGCCAACCAACCCACTGTGGGACGGGCTGATGCCAGAAGTCTTGAAGGATGCCTGTGCCAACTTTGTCTTTCAGAAGAAGGCTGTAGGGAGGGCAGTTGATTGGCAGCTAAGAAAAAGTGGATTACGCAAACCCAGAGATGGGATGGAAAGATCAATCTGGCTAATAGCCATTGGGGGACATTGCGCATCTTCTGGTCCTACTGTAGCTCTTCCCAGTCCTTGACACTGACCACCTATGAGGGTTTGGGATTGCAAGCATACTTGCTCCTTGGCACCTCATCCCAATTGGTGGGTGTAGGGAGGGAGAGGAGCCAGCTGGTCACTCACTCCCTGGTGGAGTTCTGTGGGGTTCAGGATTCTCCCCACTAGCTGCTTAATGCTTACATAAGGCTGCCGGGAGTTGCTAGCTCACAATCCCGGTCAAGAGACTGGTTGTATCATCACCCAGCCTAGTTTGGAGATGCTGCCAAGTGGAGGCTGTTGGCTTGGATGGGATGACCCTGGCAAAATGGCATTTAGACTTCTCCATCGGCTCTACGGTTGGCTCTCAAGGGTCCTCCTGGATTCAGGCTATGCAGAGGGGTGGGGGTGGGGGGGTGGAGCAGCTGCAGGCCTACAGAGAGCAAGATGTCCTTGCAATAGCTGCCTTACCATCCAGCGTGAGGGGCTCCATGTAAGGCCACCACCGACACATGCTCAGAAATCACCATCCGTGCAAAATGCAGCAATGGAGATCATACAGTGCTGCAAGTGGCTTTTACAAGTTTTGTGAAATTTCCAACAGCAAATCAGTGTAAAAACTGCACAACCCGATGCCTGAATACTCGCAAGATGGTCTTCTCCAGCTGGAATTACCTATCTAAGATAAACTTCTAAAAAGAAACTGCTTGTGGTTTCCAAATGCGTGAGGGCCAGAGAGGCTGCTTTTCAATTACGGTCTCCATTTTAAGAAGCAGCCTCCCTCCCTGAAATTAGGACAAACTTTCTTTTTTAGCCGTCTTAAAAGTTTTTGCAATTCTATTCAAAAGATAAAAATGTGTTTAACCTAGTTTTAAAATAGATGTAAGATGTTTAGGTTTTTAAGTGTATTCTCGGGCATCTATTTTCTGAGAACTGAATATTTAGATCAAGACTGATCATTTATTTTCTTGGTTTCGTTTCAATTTCTCACCAAGACTTAACTTCATTTGTCATCACCGTTTGCCTCCGTGGCTGGGAGGTCTTGAAAGTATCAATCAAGGTAACACTTATTTTCCCCAGTGGCAGAGAAGACAAATGAGGGCAAATGAGTTCTACTGGAGTATTTGTATCTTCCTCTCACCAAATTCTTACAGTTCTTGATGCTAATAACACCAGCCCTTTTTAACATCCTCTATTTCTGTTGAGTAAGTTCATGGGTTATTTTTCTCCATGTTTGGATAAACTGTGTAAGAAAGCCAATGCTGGTAAACTGGTAGACTTGGTGAAACTTCTGATCCGTTGTAATAATTCCTTAGTCATCCAGAAATATCTGACACAGATTTTCCTTTCAGCGATCCCTTTCAAATCACCTTTTTAGTGATTTTCTTGATGTCAACTGCAATCTTGCAGAATCTTAACATGCTCAAAGAATTCAATTGTCAAGCCTGCCTATTTCAAAGCATCGCCTAAGCCCCTTTCGACGAGAACGGCCTCTCCGAGCTTTTGCCTGGAGACTTTATTTACATCAGTAACAAGGGCAGGACCACCACTTTTGTACACAAATCCACAAATGATAATGGAGAGTTTTACGTTTGCATCCTAATTTATGTCGGCAGCACAAAAACTCCGTGGACTGAACTCTTCCCAGGCCAAAAATGTGGACTCAATGAAACAGCAGTGCAAAGCCAAGTCTTGGCAAAGCTCTCATGCCCATCACAGGAAACAGATTTTAATTAGTCCACAAATTTGCACAGTTATGTTCGCATCCACTCAACCATTTGGCAGGCCGGGAAGTTCCATAATTAGTCTTTTCTGAAAGGAATCACGATTGATGGGCCAGATGGATTTTTTGTTTTATTTCTTGACTATCTGAATGACATCTTCATCCTCCAAAGTGTGATCTTTTCCTACTTTCTGAGGGTTGTGCTTGACGGACAAACCCCACACGAGAGCACTGGAAGAAAAGAGTTAGCACAGATTTAATGCCATGGATCTGTTAAGAAAAAAATGACGCTACATTAATCTCATTTGTAGATGAATTATATCTTGATTTAAATAAAGCATCTGGGTGGCAGGCTCGGCTTTCAGTACCTCCTCCTGCATCGCAGTTGGCCCAAGCTGCCCCCTCCTCTCCTGACACTTAACACCTCCCCCTCCTCCCCCCAAAGCAGGACTACAGCTCCCACCTCTACTACAGTCCTAAAGGAGCTAAATTGGCTGTTTGCAGACCACACTTACTATTTGAAATCCTTAATTAGGTTTTTATGAATCTTCATGCAGAAATCCTCCACGGTAGTCCGAGAGTCAGGCAGGACCACGGGAGAAGTATAATCCGGGAGCTGCCCTTTGGGTTTAGTATAACTGCAATTAAACACAATGCATTTACGCTTTCAGACAAGCCCCCTTTCAAATCAAGATTACTCTTCTTGATTAGTTGTTATTGCAAATAAAGGGGGTCGCCCAAAGCACACCCCAACAATGGAGGGAGCAGGAAGGAAGGCCCCTCCCTGATAGACAACTACGTGTCAGTCAGAAAGATTTGAGATGGTCTTCTCTCCGACACACCCATTCTCTCTCTCTATACAAATAAGTGCTGGAACACGTCCTCCAACATCTCATGGAAAAAATCATTCCGAGTCCTAAAAATGCCATGGACCTTTTTACAGAACGGAACTGAATGATTCTAAAACATACATTTGTTTTCTGATTACAATCCTGCATGTCTGAAAAACTGCCAAAATTCTGGGCCCCAGAGAATCACCAGGAACATTGAGGAGGGGCAAGAGATTTCAGAGTTGAGGGGAAATTGAGACCAGGGAGCATTTTTAAAGGACCCAAAACGACGCAGACTTTGAGCTCTGACAAGCCAAAACTTACATCCGCACAAGTTTAAGGTAGTCCCAGATTTTCTCCAGCAGGTCATCAAAATTCCACCGATGATGAGCCGAGATGGGAACACAGTGGGGCACTTTGTAAATGATGTCTAATTCCTCAATGGAGATTTGATCAATTTTGTTCAACACATAAATGCACGGGATGTAAACTCTGCAAGGATGAAGAAGCGAGCAAAAAATGTAAGAGAGACAGAGCTCCTTCCTATCTTGCTGAGAGGTAGGAGCCTCCCAATTCTACGTAGTTACAGTAATCAAGTTGGTAGAGCAAGAGAGACTGCCCTGTAAGATACATCCAGCCTATTTACTGTAGTCCTAATGAGTAGAAAGGTTTGGCATTTGATCAGCTGCCAAGAGAGCCTCTGCAACCTTCACTGCAGCTAACACCCCTTTCTTGAACAATCCTTTGTGCTTAGAAGCAATCAAAAGAGCAAAAAACCAAAGCACTTGGAGTCGATGAGGAGCACAGGCTGTTCCTGCAAGGCCTCTGCCAAAAAATCAGCCATGCTGTAAGACACCCCAGTTCTTTGCCATGTAACATGAAAAACCCCCAGACCCTCCCTCCCTCCCTCCTCTATCGGCCCATGAAAACTACCTGTTTCCTTCAACCACATCAATGAGGTCATCTGCAGTCACATCGCTCCTCAGGGTGACATCGGCATTGTGGATTTTATATTCTGCCAAGATGCTCTTCACGGTTTCGATATCCAGCTCACTCTGTGGACACTGATCAAACAAAATAGTATGATACACAGAACCCTACAGACAATAGGGACTGGATCAGGAGTGAAGCACATGGGCTGGTAGCTTAGCAATATGGCAGGAAGGGGTTAATGTGCCCACTGGCAACTGCTGCTATGGAGCTTCACGTGTCAGGACTGGAGAGGGCCACAGCACAGCCAGAGAGCAGGGATGCTACACAGAAGTCCTCAGAAGCCCTTTCCAGAACCCTAAGAGTGTCCTGACCAAACAGCAGGGCCTGCTTCTCTTCCTGTCTCACTGCTGTCACGAATGAACCCAAATTTTGAGCTATACTTCAAAGGGAGCCCTTGCTGAGACTCGGGGCGTTGCCCTTTCAGACACTCCTTCAGTTACAGCAAATGGCAAATTCAGCAGGGCAGATTTCTTATGCACAGCAAGGTAGGAAATATCCTACCCACACCTCTACTTACTGTGGCCGTGAGGTTAATGCCTCCTTTGTCCTTTTTCTTAAAGCCAATATTGGGAGGTTTGCTGTTCAAACGTATCCCGAAGCCCTCCAGCTCACTCTCAATTATCTTCTTATGTCCCAAAGGCTTCAGAACATCCAGAACTATCAGGATAAGGTTGCAGGTTCGGGCAACTGTGGGGAAAAAGGGAGGGGGGGTGAAATCTGAAAATATTTTCTGTCAAGTCTCTTCTAAAAAGCCAAACATAAACAACTGGAATCTAAACAACAACGAAAAACTTCACGGTCATATAATCTCCTAGGTCAAGCTGGAGTAATAAACAAAACATATTTTTAATCAAATTTATGTCAAGGAAGCAAGAAAAATCCACGCACTCACTTTTAATTTAATAATTTAATTTGTATACCGCCCTTCTCCCGAAGGACTCAGGGCGGTAAACAGGGCAATACACAATAAAAATAGAATACAAAAATTAAAAAGCCATTAAACATTATGCCCATAAAATTAATACATATTAAAATTAAAACTATTTATAAAAACCCAACCCCATCCCGTTATTGAAAGTAAGCTTTTCCTAGATGCAATACTCTTAGGATCAGAGGCAAAAGCAGCACCAAGCACATACCTCTTCTACTCTCTTCACTTCACCAGCCAGTCCTCATCTCCCCTTTTGCCCTGGGACCACCAGCACTCACCTGCAATGACCTGGCGACCTCTGCCTTTCCCGTCTTTGGCACCCTCGATAATTCCTGGTAAATCAAGAAGCTGCAAAGTTTGTGGAAAAAAACAAATCAGAAAAGAGAGATGTGGAGAAGCCAGACAGCACACCTCAACTAGCTGTTATCCTGTCTCCCTTTGTCCTCTGAGACTTCAGCCATGCTTTGCTGACCATCAGGATTTCTGGCCCTCTCCTCCTATGGATCCTTTCAGCATCCATTGCATTGTTCTCCACCCAGGATTGGCTTCCAAAACTCTACTCAACAACCTCACTGCAACAGCTATTGATCTGCTTTGGGGATGATCTGAGAGTAAATACAAAGTAATTCCATTCTAGTATTGTCCAAAGCAAATCATCTTGGATGGACTGACGAGCTGGATGATCTTCAATATTTTTGGAATACCATGAAAAAGCTGATCACCTGAAGCTGTTAAAAATGGGCTTGACACATGGATCTGACAGATGTACATGAACAAACCAAGCAAGGGACAAATATCGATTAAACCCATTCTTTAAATCCAGTAATTAAAAGAACACACCACTTCCAACTGTTCCTATTAAGTTTTACCTTCCAGGATTTTCACCTTGGCTACTTTCCTCTGGGCAACCTTCAGTTTATTGTCTTGTATAAAATGCGGTCTCAGAACTGGCCACAATATTCTGACCACAGCAGAACACAGGAACAATAACTTTTCTTTTCTCTTAATACTTACACTTACAGTGGTTCTTAAAACATTTGCAGACACTTTTGAATTTTCAATATTTCTGCATAAATGTGACCTCCACATATCCTAAAACTAGATAGAGAACCTAGTTAAAGAAATGAGACCAAAAATTCTATTTGTTCATTGACTTATTGAGGAAAGTGACCCAAAGCTACATATTGGTGTATGGCAAACATATGCAAAACTCTGCCTTATCTAAAGAACAGAATTCTGGATATAAATGTCTGATCTCCTCACAGGGATGTTACGGCTTGAATAAGAGTTTTCTGAGGACCTTCAAAACCAATTGATACTTACCAGGTTGGAAAAGATTACAAATCTATTTCCAAAAGTTTTGGACTCCAACAGTCCGCTGTCAGGCAGATTGTGTGCACAAAATCTATACTCTCCAAAAATAACACTGCTACCATCTAGTTTGTGAAAGCCCCTATGAATAACCCAGAAGGCTGTTGGAAGACTTTCTGTGAATGGACAAGACTAAAACAGAATTTTCTGCCTTGAATGAAAAGTATTACATTGGGCAAGGCCAGCGCGGCATTCCAGCATAAGAACTTTATCTCATCTGTGTGAAATACGGTGGTAAAGGTATCATGCTTTGGGCTATTCTGCTGCCTCTGGACGGAGTACCATCATTGGTGGAACAATGAATTCCAAATTGTACCAGTAAATTCTAAATGAAAACATTAAGGCGTGAACTCAAGCACAAGAGAAAGTGGGATGTGCAGCAAGGCAGAGATCCAAAACAGAGTCACATGACCAAAGAATGCTTAAAGCAGAAGTTGATGTTGTGAAATGGCCAGGTCGAATTGCCGAGCTTTAGCCTTAAGAGAAACATTGTGGAAGGACCTGAAGTGGGCAATTCACGCGAGGAAGCCTAGCCGCCTCCCTGAGCAGAAGGAAGAGGCTACAATTTCTCCAAGCTGATATACAGGACTGGACAACGATTATCAGAAACATTTAGCTGCAGTTATTGCTGCCCAAGGGGAGCAAAGGAGCTACTGAAAGCAGAAGTTTGCATACTTTTGCCACATACAAATATGTAGCTTTGGATCATTTTTCCCAATAAATTAACAAACAAGTACAATATTTCAACTCATTTAATTGCACTCTTTATCCAGTTTTGGGACTTGCGTGGACAACAGATCATGTTTTAGGCCATATTTATCGGAAATATTGAAAATTTAGAAGGATTCACAAACTGATGCACCCCGTTCCTGTTTCACCATCTTCTCTTAGCAGTAACACTGACTACTGAATTTTCCTTCCTTTTCTGCTGACAGCCCAAAACCTAAGTTCCTTTTGCGCTTGAACCTTTGCTTTCTGCATGATTGCACCCATCTTCTCTTTCCTAGAACATCCCTTTTAATTCATAGCTCAACGGAAAGTTCCTTATGCATCAGGATGGTTTTCTAATCTGCATGCAGACCCTATGAATGGGTCATGTGACCCATTCCTTCCAGCCCTTATTAGTCCCTCTGCATTCTGCCTGCCTCTTGCACTTCCAGGGATCCCACTGTTTATAGGGGAGGGTGATCTTCTTTCTTTACAGGATTCAATTCAAAACCCACTAGACCAGATTTGAAAGGGTCTCAGTTTCTGAGAGATACTTCTTGTAATTCCATTTGGAAACATTCCTACACATGATTCCAACCAGTTCTGGCTGATACTGTACAGTCAGGTTGCCCTACACTCTTGGGATTTTGTAATAATTTTTCTACCAATTTGTCAAACATGCTTTGTCCTTCTTTTTAATATAGCTAAGTCTGGTTCAGGCACAAGTCTTGGCTTCATAGGCCTCACCTGTATTTTGGCTCCTTTGTATCGGATCACTCCTGGAACTGTGGTTAGAGTTGTGAACTCGTACGCAGCTACTTCCGAGTAAACACCAGCAAGATTACTCAGCAGAGTAGATTTCCCCACCGAAGGGAAGCCCACAAAACCAATCCGGGCATCGCCAGTCTTTGCCACATCAAAACCTAAGAAGTGATCATTAATTCAGAGTAACTGATAGGCCCCAGAAGGCCTCTAGCAGCAAAGTCAAAGGAGAGAAGCTTCCACCTTGGTATTCTCTTGGGCAAGAGGAAGGCCCACAGCTATCCCTCCCTCCAGCATATTGGGGGCCCACTTCTCAAACCTACACCCAAAGGACAGCTGAGTCCTGAGCTGCTGAAGCCAGAAGAGTACAACACCCAATTCATTTAAAATTCTACACTCTTAAGTTTTTCAAATAAATCAACAGGCACATACTCAACACAGTTTACATGTGTTGCTACAATTTATACTAGCATTAACGTTGGCAATAATTTCACACTTCATCTGACAAAAGGATTGTATGGACATGACACACCTGAATCTGAATGTATTTACATGTGGACAAAAAGGACATTTTGACACATTCAACTGAAAAAGAAAGAATTGGCTGCCCCGTAGGGGCAGTTATTTCAATAGACCATCAACTACTTCTATTTTGGTTTAGTCTCTATTGGTTTTTTTTAAAAAAAAAGGTATGGAGAGCAGGATGAAACATGGTGCGCCCACCTCACAAAATGTGGCTTGCTTTCTATTTCCTGGGGTTGCCCAGGTGCCACCTTGCTGATTCTGCACTGGCTACCAAAAAGGACTCTGAAAGTGTATTCCCGTCCCCAGCAAGGGACGCCACTCTCCTCCTCCTCCATCCTTTTGAAAGGGCACACGCACCTTCTCCGGTTCCACCCCCTCCGCCTCCTTTTGGGGTAATCAACTCTCGACGCAGCTTGGCCAGGCGGGCCTTCAACAGCCCCAAGTGATGGGCTGTGGCTTTATTCTTTTGGGTGCGAGCCATCTGGAATAGAGAGGGGGGGAAAAACACATCAGGGCCAGCAGGTAAATCCATCGGCTCCAGGACTGGCGCAGACATGGCAGGGCCAACCTCGTGACCTGAGGTTTCAGAAAGACAGACCCGCTTCTTATGGCAGAAATGAATAGAATAAAGCTGGAAGGGACCTCGGAGGTCTTCTAGTCCAGCCCTCCACTCAAGCAGGAGTCCCTATATCATTTCCGACAAGTGGCTGTCCACTCTCTTTTAAAAGTCCTCCAGTGATGAAGCACCCACAACGTCTGGAGGCAAAGCTGTTCCACTGGTTGATTGTCCTCACTGTTAGGAAGCTTCTCCTTAATTCCAGGTTGTTTCTGTCTTTGGTCAGATTACAACCATTGTTTCTCGTCCTGCCCTACTGATAACAAACCAAAATGGGTTTTGTCATCAGTGAAAAGAGCAGCAGGTACATTCTGTACAGAGAGGGTTCGGGAAAGTTGCCCCTTTTATGCATCCCCCACCCCAGCCATGCCGCGTGGCTGCCGGTTCCTGGACGGGGACCCAGGGTGGAAAGCGCCAGGGGGGCGTCTCCGCCCAGGTTCCTGCCTAGGAAAGCACCAAGTTCGCCTTGCGGTGAAGCTGCCGGCCGAGAAGCCAGGCGGGTCTGGGTTCTAGTCCTGCCTCGGGCACGAGAGCCGGTTGAGGGATTCGGAGCCAGCCCACCTCGCAGGGTTGTTGTTGTTGTGGGGACAATTCACTGCCTGGAGCCGACCGCAAAAGGATGAAAAGCGAATCTTCACCGTCGCTCGGCTCTTCTTTTGAGGGCTGCCCCGTAAAAACCGCCGCAGCTCCGGGACAGGCGCGTCGTCATCCGGCCTGCCTCCAGCGGCGCCCCGGGACCCCCGCGGCTGACGAGCCCCGAGGCCGCAGAGCCCTTCCGCAGGCCCGCCCTCGCCTCCGCCCGGCTGACTCCCGCCCGGTAGACTGCCGCTGTGCGGAAGGTTCCACCGCAACGCCACGGCTCCCCCCCGCCCGGGCGCAAGCGGCCCCTCGGCCCCCCGTTACCTCCGCCTCGATCTCGGCGATCTTGGCCAGCGTCGTAGCCATGGCGGCGGCGGCGGCGGCGGCGCTTCAGAGTTTGGGCCCCTCAGGCTGCAGCCGCGCATGCGCGGAACACAACCCTCGCGCGACTTCCGACAAAAGCCCTGCGGGGGAGGAGCAAAAACGAACGGGAATTGACACTCCGGGCTTGCGCGCGATTTCTCCGCGCTCCTCCCCTGACGCAGGGCGCGAAGGTGCCATAGAGCGCGGACGCCAGAGCGGCACGCGTCCCTCCAGCGCCTTCCTCCTCCTCCGTCACTCGAGGGCGCCCCCTGGAGCCGAGCGCTGGAGCGGCGGCGGGGCGCCCGGGCTCCTTTCCCAGCCGCAAATGGAGCGGGCGCCCCCCCGCCCCGCCCCGCCACTTGGCCCCGCAGTTCCCCTGCGGCCGGAGCGCGGGGGGCGCCGTGCGGAACGAGCCCCGCCAAGCGCGGGCGTTCCGACTCGCCGCCAGCCCCGACCCCGCGCTGCGCTCGCTCCCGCTGCAGCCCGCCGAGCCCGGGGACGGAGGGCGCCGCCTCCCGGGGCAGAATTCGGGGCCTGGTTCGCAGCGCCTGCGCCAACGAGCGGAGCGGCTTCTGTACGAAGCCCGCAAAGCGGCCCCGGGCTGGCTTCCCCGGAGCGGACGGTGCCCGACCGCCTCGCAGAGGGTGGCAGCTTGGAGCCCGCTCACAGCCGGGCGACAGACCCGTCCCCCGTGGCGAGGGGGAGGGAGGGAAAAGGGCGTAGTGCCCGTCGGTGGCGCCCGACGGGAGCATCTTGTGTGAGCGCGCTCCTCCGTTCAGTCTGCACGAACCCATTTGCATCGGCTCCCCAACCCAGCTCCCGCCTGCCAAGAGCACCAAGGCCCGCGTTGCTGGACAGTTGGCCTCCAGGCGCGAATATCAGCAGAGGCCAAGGGAGAGGGATCTGCTGGCGGTGGCTGCTCAGGGTAGGGCTTCCCTGGAGGTCTCCAAAACCCAGAGGAGGGAATGGAGTGTAAGCACGCAGCCTGGGGCACAGCCTTCCCTTCAAACCCCAGCCAAGTCCCATTTCCACGCTTGTTTAATAAACTGCTCAAGCGGAGTGCCCAACTTCACCCCTTCTCACAGGAACAACGGCACTTCCTTCCTTCCTTCCAGAAATGAGCTTTCAGGGAAACCTGAAAAACTGGACAGGTTTCCAGCATCGGAGAAAGTTGCTTCTGTCAGTTGGCTTAGTCCAGTGACTTTAGGATGTTCTTTTGAAAATGGTCATTGCTATTCGTGAGTATACCCTGTATACTAAAGCAGCATATTTTAAACAAATAGAATAATAACAGATATAATTCAGTTTAAATCCTTGTTTCAAAGGCACACAAAGAAAGAACACTAATAAGCTTACAATTCAGGGAGGGAGGGAAAAGCCTCTTTTTAAAGCTTCCCAGCTACTTTGGATGTCATTTGATTGTTCATTTCTCTGGAAATGTCCCAATTCAGGATCCAGGAGTCCTGGGTTTCTATATCAAACCCTCTAATCCAAGCAGTCCAACTAGAAATGAGGGAGAATTATAATTTATATTCTGATGCATTTCCAGATACACCCCTGCTGGTGTTATACATATTGCTAAGAAGGCTGGAGCGTTGCTTGGAATTTACTTAAAGACTGTGGGCACCCAACTTAAACAGCAATTCCAGATGGCATATAATAAATAAATAATAAAGCAAAATAAACAAATACAGTCAAAATTCAAAGATGTTTAATAGGAAATCACAGCAAAATCCTTCTTCAGAGGTACCAAAGACTACTCCACAAACTATGGTTAAGAAACCACAATGGGTATGTTTACCCAAGAGGCAATAAATCACTTTCTGCCTTAAAGTGATGCAAAACTCAGCCATTTGTGTACCACTAATCTGATTTCATTGGACATATTCTCACCAACTGATGGCCCAGAAGCACACAGCGTGGCAGTCAAAAGGCCTGTGACCCAAGGGACGAGGGGCAGGCAGGTGCTGGTGTCTGCTTATCTGGGCCCTCTTCCTGCTGCCATTCCTTGGGAGGGGGGCTCCTGGGACCCCCTGCGAAGGCTTTAGCCCCGTGGGAGACTCCACTGTCCCGCTGTCCCCCTTTGCACGTGGCAGCTTTTTTTCTCCCGGTGCAACATCCTCGGGGTTGAGAAGGTGCTTGGGGTTGGGGGAGCTGCACTGACAGGATTTGCCAGTGGCAAATGGCAACTCTGGGAACATCACCAGCTACTTGAAGGTCACTCCCAGAGACAGTCCTGGCTCACTATGATTTGGGGGTGCAAGGAAACCAGCCCCCCTCCTGACAGAGCATCCATGGGCAGCACCACTTGGGTTTTCTAACTTTGCGCACGCATTGTTTTTTAACCTTCACAAAAGCCCCCACTCCCCCCAACACTTGGGAGCCCCAGGGATGCACATCCACCCCGAGGCTGATTTCCCCACGGGAGACCTGGATGCCGGCAGGTCCTTAGCTGTCCAAAGATCACCACAGAGGCCAGGCCAGGCTTCCGGGAGGCCTGGGCCCTCTGTGCTCTCTGGGAACTTTGGGGGCGGCCTCCTCCACTCTGCTCTCAGAGAGGGAGGTTGGAAATGTGGATGCTGGTGCCATGGCAACAGATGCTTTAAGTAGATGCCCTGGAAGAGGAAGGAGGAGGAAGGAAGCAAGCAAGCAACCAAATCAGGCGAGCAAAACTCGGGGCGACCTGGCAGTCTGAGTGGGGGGGCAAGAATATGAAAGGGGTCCCAGGTAGGGGGGAGGGGGTTCTCCCTTTTACTCTGTTTGAAATACCACCTTTAAGCCCCGCCAGGTTTCCCCGCCCGGCGACAAAGCAGGCTCCGGGGCCAAGCGGCCGAGGGCGACTGCCCTGGGGGGTTCCGGGAGCACGAGCCCCCGCCTGGGCCCTGGTGCCGCCGAGGGGCGCTCTGCCGCAGGGCCGGCGGGGGCGTCCAGCAGGACCCGCGGCTGGGGGGGGGGCGCGGAGAGCCAGGCCGGGCGGCGGGGGGGCGGCGGCGCCCGTGGCCGCGCTCGCATTGGCGGAGGCGCCGGGAGGGGAGGGGGCAGGAAGCAAGGAGGGGGCAGCGCTCGGGAGGCCGGGGAGGCGGCGGCGGCACGGGGGGCGCTTCGCGAGGGGGGGCTTTCCGCGGGGTGCGCGGGGGGGCCCGGCGGCTGCGAGGGGCGGCCCGGCGCCGAGCCCGGGGAGCGGCCGGCCTACTTTCGCGGCGGGGGGGTGGGGGACGGCCCCCCCTCCCCTTCCTCCCCCCCCAGGGGTGAAAGTGCAAGAGGAAGTGCAGCCGCTGCCATCTTTCCTCCTCTGCAAACACACACACACACTCGCACGCACGCACGCACACCCGGGGAGGGAGGGAGCCCCCCCGCGCCGCGCCCGCCGCGCCGACGGCCGACAAGAGCCACCGGCCGAGCCTGCCGCCGCCGCCGCCGCCCGCCCCGCGCCGCCCGGGCCCGAGGAGGAGCCGCCCGGCGGGGCCTGCTGGCGCCCCCCCCCGCGCCGCCCTCGCTGCCGCCGCTCGGCCGGCCGGGCCTTTGTTCCTCCTCGCGGGCGCCGCCGCCGCCGCCGGCCTCGCGGAAGGGCGGGCGGAGGGACGGGCGCAGGGACGGGCGCGCGCGCGCTCCCCGCCGGGCCCGGGGCTGCTGGAGGGCGCGGGCGGCGCGCGGGCGGCCTCCTGACGGGCGCGCGCGCCGGCCCCTCGACGGGGGAGCGGGCGCGCGCCTCCTGCCGGCCGCCGCCGGGCATAGCAGGCAGGTAAGCGCGGCGCCGCGGCCGCCCCGATGGAGCGGGTGAGCGAGGCGGCCGCCGCCGCCAACAACAACAACCCGTGCGGCGCGTCCCCGCCGAGCTGCTACACCTACCAGGTGAGCCGCCACAGCGCCGACCTGCTGCACAGCCTGAACCAGCAGCGCAAGAACGGCGGGCGCTTCTGCGACGTGCTGCTGCGCGTGGGCGACGAGAGCTTCCCCGCGCACCGAGCCGTGCTGGCCGCCTGCAGCGAATACTTCGAGTCGGTCTTCAGCGCGCAGGGGCTGGGCGGCGAGGGCGGCGTGGCCGGGGCGCCGGAGGGGGGCGCCGGCGAGGCGGGGGGCGGCCCCGGCGGGGGTCCCGGCGGCGGCGGCGGCGGCGGGGCGCGCGAGCTGGAGATGCACACCATCAGCTCCAAGGTCTTCGGGGACATCCTGGACTTCGCCTACACGTCGCGCATCGTGGTGCGGCTGGAGAGCTTCCCCGAGCTGATGACGGCCGCCAAGTTCCTGCTGATGCGCTCGGTGATCGACATCTGCCAGGAGGTCATCAAGCAGTCCAACGTGCAGATCCTGGTGCCGCCCGCGGCCCGGCCCGACGTCATGCTCTTCCGCCCCGGCGCCGCTGCCGACCTGGGCTTCCCGCTGGACATGACCAACGGCGCCGGCCTGGCGCCCAACGGCAACGGGATCGCCGGCATGCCCGAGGACGAGGCCACGCGGGCCGTGCTCTCCGCCGCCGCCCAGGCCTCGCTGCCTGTGCTGCAGGGTGTGGACCGGCTGCCCATGGTGGCCGGGCCCCTCTCGCCGCCCCTGCTGGCCTCGCCCTTCCAGAGCGTAGGCGGCGCCGGCCCCTCGCTTGGCAGCAAGCGCGGCCGGGGGCGCCCCCGCAAGGCCAACCTGCTGGACTCGGTCATGTTCAGCGCCCCGGGGGGGTTGCGCGATGCCGGGATCCTGCCCTGCGGCCTTTGCGGGAAGGTCTTCACCGACGCCAACCGGCTCCGGCAGCACGAAGCCCAGCACGGGGTGACCAGCCTGCAGCTGGGCTACATCGACCTGCCTCCGCCGCGGCTGAGCGAGAACGGCATGCCCGGTCTGGATGACCCCGAGGCGCCCCGCAAGAGGAGCCGGACGAGGAAGCAGGTGGCCTGCGAGATCTGCGGCAAGATCTTCCGGGATGTTTACCACCTGAACCGACACAAGCTGTCGCACTCCGGCGAGAAGCCCTATTCGTGCCCGGTGTGCGGGCTGCGCTTCAAGAGGAAAGACCGCATGTCCTACCACGTCCGCTCCCACGACGGTTCGGTGGGGAAGCCTTACATTTGCCAGAGCTGTGGAAAAGGTTTCTCTAGGTAAGAGAGAGGCGCTGCTGGGTTCAGAGATGCTGAGATCCAGCCCCCCCCCCCAACCTGGCTCCCTCTGGGCACCCCACAGCCCCGGGGGTGGCAGGTTGAGGGAGAAAGGCAGGCAGTTGGAGGCCCAACCTCTGTCCCTCCCCCCCCCCGACATTCTCAGTAGGACACCTATCCACCCTCACCAGTAAGGCAGATTTTATCACCTCTTCAAGGAGGGGTGAAGCCATCCAGGTGTGCAGGGACCTGCTCTGCTTGGGGACCTCAGCTTGTGTCTCCTGGGCCCTTTTTTATGGCCTGTGTCCAGCCAGGCTTGTGGATTTTATGCTTTGGATTCTGTTCCTGGAGAGAGACTCTCCTGCCCCCCCCCCCCACAATGCCCCTTTTCAGAGGAGCCCCCAAAGCTCAGCCTGCTTCTGGCACCTGCACAAAAAGCCTTTGCCCTCTCCTCAAACGGTGCCTCTTCTTCAGTGAGTGGCTTCCACAGGGTTGCAGCCTAAAGAGGATTGCCCACAGTCCACTGCAGGGATGTCCAAACTTGGTGATTTTAAGACTTATGGACTTCAATTCCCAGAATTCCCGAGCCAGCTTTGGAATTCTGGGAGGCTTGGAATTTGGAGTCTTAAAGTTGCCAAGGTTGGACAGCTCTGGTTTACTGGGAAAAGGGGGGGATTGTCATTGCCACCAGTCCCCCCTAAAACAGGCCCCTGTCCTTCCTGTTTCTCTTTTTCCAAGGCTACTATTATGGTTTGCGCACATTGGCTCAAAGGTCACGTTTCCCAATGGATTCTCCTGAGTAAAAGTTTAGATTCAGATCTCTCTGCTAGGGGGAATCGTATTTTTACGGAAGAGTTCCTACTTTTAAATTACTGCTTGAAGGCTTGGGAGATTCCCAGGCCCTCTCAGCCCTGCTAAGGTAACGAGAGCAAATCCAGGCAAGAGGACCAGCCTGGCAGGACTGACTTTTGTTGGCGTCTAAAGGGAGAAAATGACTCTGGCCAAGTTCACATTTCAGACTGAGCCTAATCGGATTTGGGGCTTGCATGGCGTTACGCAGTCAACCAATCATAGTGCGATTTTCTTCCACTTCAGGTTGAGGGGTGGGCAGCAGGCCACAGCAGACCCTTTGCCCAATCCCCAGACAGCTCTGAGTCAGGACTGCTGACAAGTTAAGGGGTGGCCAAATCTAGGCAGTTGTGGATCTTTTAAAAATGTGGCTTTGGAGACCCTCTTTAATTAATGTCCTCCTCTCTTGCTTGATCTGAGCAGCTCACTTTGAACCAAAGTGAGCTACTCAGATCAAGCAAGAGAGGAGGACATTAATTAAAGAGGGTCTCCAAAGCCACAGTTCTTTGAGCGCCACCTGTCCAGACAGGGCAACAAAGCCCCCCATTCAGGACCCTCCCCTTTAGGGGCAAAAGAGCCTCGTTGAGCCTGGCAAGAGCCTTGTGTGCATCTGCCTAGGAGTGGGCAGTCAGAATCTGTGCCACAGCCCTGCTTGGCAGCCGGCGGCCTTAGGAACCTTTTCCAGGTGGCCCAGCCGCTGTGTTTCCTCCTGGCGTGCCTGGTCTGCCTTGGCACAGAGGAGCTTGAGGAAAGATGGCAACTGGGGCACCCTGTGACCCGCACATGCAAGGCTCCCCTTTCTGAAGAGTCCTCAGCATCTCAAAAAGTGCCTGGCAGCCCTCTGGCCTCAGTCTGAGGAGCTTCTCTTGCCAGGCCTCCCAACAGTCACAGAGATGGACGTCTTCTTCCTTTCCTGGCAGCCCCCCTGCCTCTGCGGAGCGAGGGGCCCCTTTTCCTTCCTTTGGCCAAATGAGCACGGCCTCTGGTGAGCCTGGATTTGGCCTGCTTTCCTCAGATGCGGCAGTGGCACTCCCAAGAGCTCGGTGGCAAGGGGCGTAGCCTGGCACGGGGCACTACTCTTGAGCCACCCATGTTGGAGAACCGAGGTGGGAGCAGCTCCGTGCCTTGTAGCCTGGCATCTTTGCAGCTCTCTGAAGAAAGGGAATGCTCGTTTTGGGCTGCTCAGTGTCCACAAGAAGGCTCTGGCATCGGCCTCCTTGGGGGCAGCGGTATAGATGAAAGTAAGTGCCACTGAGTTTAGCAAAGCTTCCACCCAGGTAAGTGGGCTGAGGGTTGCTGTCTTTAGAAGAAAGATGGAAGGGGGTAGTTGACGTTAGCCAGAGTACAGCAGCTCTGCTGAGGTGCCTACGGCAGTCCAGAAAATCCCACAAAATGTCAACCATGCTTCTTTTTTTAATCAGAAGTGGGTAGAATGTGTAGGAGGTTACCACATCTCTTGAGCTTTCCATATTGCACGATAGGCAGGGCTCGGGTGATTTTGGCCAGGGGTCTCCAAATTTGGCAACTTTAAGACTTGTGAACAACTCTGGCTAAGTTATACTGGCTGGGGAATTCTGGGAGTTGCAGTTCACAAGGCTTAAAATTGCCAGCTTTGGAGACCTCCGGTTTGGGCCTTTTTGCATGAGTCTACCTGAGATCTTGATGGTGAGATTCCTGCCTTTAATCTGAATGTTATTCTGCAGTGCCATGTGTGATCTTGCCTTGTGGCACACAGCACCTGAAGAGCTCACTGTGGGGAACACTGTTACGGCAGGGGTCTCCAACTTTGGTAATTTAATGACCATGCTGGGAGTTGAAGTCCACAAGTTTTAAAGTTGCCAAGGTTGAAGACTCCTGCTGCAAAAGTGTCTCCCACAGCGAGCTCTTCAGGTGTTACGTTCCATCAGGCAAGATCATACATCATGACCAAAGAATTTTGGACCTCGTGCTTTTGCACAAAGTCTGCCCCTTTATGGCAAGCACAAAGGGTCTTCTGGCCCAGTCTTGCAGCTCAAACTCAGAACAGGATGGGGTCTTCATCAGCTTTGAACATGAGGTGTAATTTAAGAAGCAAGAAGACCATGACAAGCAAAATCCTTGAAGATTTCCTGAACTTACAGAAGTGTTTCACCACCACCTTCCCCAAGGCGCTCTGAAGGTCTGTCTCCCAGCAGAAAGTGATCACACTCAGCTTTGATCATGTTGGTCCCAAGGAACTACAAGAGAGTAAGCTTCCACTGAAGAGAGGGAGATCTTCCTTTAAACCTGGTGACTAAAATTGCACTGTGTGAGAAAAATCCCAAACCCTACATACAGGCGATGGTTGTGAAATCTCATCCTAATAAGCGAAAACCCTTGGGGCTACTAGTCTCAGACTCGTTGGGCACCATCTGGCCACCATCCCTGGTTTTCCCAGGAACGTGTTTTCTGACTGAGATCTCCCAGAACCGTTTCTGCCTTGTGCCGGTGCATGAAAAGGAAGACCTGCTTGGTTTGGAGGCCACGGAGTCCAGGAATGGCTACTAGAAGGACCAAACGGCCTCCCCAGTACCAGGGCCGTAGCCCACCTGCCCTTGCCTCAGCTGAACTGCAAGCCCCATGGGTGAATTCCACTGAGCTGCATGCCGATGGCGGAGGACAGAAATGCCGGGGGGGGAGGGGGAGAGGATCATTTCTCTTGTTTGTGGTTGCGTTGCGTTGTGTTGCCTGCTGAATGGGATCTGCAAGCACTGAGTGGTCTGTTCAGGAGGCCATCCTATGCACACCTCCCTGCTGGTGTGTCCAGTTGATGTTGATGGGTGAACTCAGCGTCCAGCAGAAGGACATGGCCTGGCTAGTCTAGCCATGCATCAGATCCTGCAGGAGCAAATTGCCATAACCGAGTTCTGTTTCATTGAGTGACTCTCCAAGCCACACGATTCTCCATGCTGTTTATCTTCATGGAAGCATCCCAGAGAATTCCTCTATTTTATCCTACCTTCTGTCTGTTCTTCTGGATTCTGCAGTGGCATGAGGGCTTCTTCAGAGCGATGGCACTCAAGACCGTTTGCGGAAGATTTCAGATGTTAAACAATAATTATAGAGATGTATTTTAAATCACAAATGAAGGTGAATCGTGGTTTAGGTATTTAAAACCCTTCAAGGTGCCATTTGATGCTTAAACATACAAAGGATGGTCACTTATTAAATCTTAAATGGATAAAATGTGCGTAAACTTGCCTATGAGCTGTTAAAATAGCAACTTTTTTTAAGGTCCGGACAAAGAATTTTTTTTGGGGGGGGGAAATGCTTCCCTGAAGGTGGTGTGCAATCTCTGCACTTAGATGTAGAATTTATTTAACCTAGGGCCTAACGTGCATGGAGTTTCAACATATATTAGCATTTCACCTAGATTAAAAACAGTAAAATATGGATGTTAAAAAAACCTATGTTCAGATAACCAATTTCTAGATGTAGAAATAAACTGTACATACACCCAGAACCCCTCCTTGAGGGAGATGGGGGGGATCTAGGAACACAAACTACAAATAAACATAAATTAGAAAAGGGGTTCTAATGCGGAGGAGTTGGGTGAGGGGGGGGCTGGGGCCAGTTCTGCTGCAGAGATTCAGTCGCTGCTGTTGGCCTGGCAGATGATCAGCAGGGCTGTGTCCCAGCCGTCCGTTCTCCTGCCTGGATGAGAGTGGACCACACAAAGGCAGATGGGCTTTGTCCATGAGGTTGTCCTGCCTGATATTGAGGGGACCCGAGTTCTGTCAGGGACCCCGGGCTGGACCATTAGATTGTCACGTTGGTCTTTGGTCATGCAAGCCCAGCTCAGGTGGCCGAGAGGTCTCCTGTAGACCATTTCTGGCTGCAGCCCTGCCTGGAAGCCACTGGTGTCTTGGAAGCCTGTGCAGTTCCTGTTCACTCAGGGCGCGATGGCCTCCTTGCTCCTCAGTAGGTTGGCGGGTGGGCAGGATCTCTAACTGTGGTGCCTCCCCACCTCTGGAGCGCGGCGGTTGAACTTTGTGTCCAAGGAATAGGCTTGCAGACTGAGTCACGCTTGTACTTTTTTTTCTTTCCAAGGCCTGACCATCTGAATGGGCATATCAAGCAGGTGCACACCTCAGAGAGACCTCACAAATGTCAGGTAGGTATCCTGGGATGGGGCGGAGGTGTTCATAAGGATAAAACAAAGCATGCACTTGCAGTGGAGGTGGAGGCCCTGTGTGGCCGTTTCTTGCCGTAGAGTCCAGAGGCTGTTGGACCTCCTGGCCGCTTCCTGATGTTGTCTTTGGCTTCTCCAGCTGCCTTCTCCCGCCCCAGCCTTTACAACTTGGCTTTTCCCAGTTAGACACTCTTCCTTTGTCTCTTCTGCCTGTCCACCAAGAACTGGCCATAGTTTGAGGGCAGCGCTAACTAGCCCCTGAACACCATTTCTCAAATATCCCCCCCCCCAAAAAAAAAACAGCCTTCAGAGCATCACGTTGGGAGTCGGTTGCTTCTTCCTTGCTTTCTCTCGAGGCTTCTTGTGGCCGAAGCAGAACAGGAGCAGGCAAAGCATATGCAGAGTTTTCCTTCCGGAGGCCTAAACTTGTTTGCAATTGAAGTTTAAAGCACCGAGATAATCCACTGAAAGTAGAACTTTGTTGTACTTTTGATTTAATAGGATTTGAAGGGAAAAAACCTCCTTCCCCTTTGTGCTAAAACCAAAGCAATTTACAAACGGTGAAATTCTTGTCCAGCTGTCAGGATGCCCCAGGGCCTTACTGCAGCTGCAGGGGTCTTTTTTCTCTTGCCCACAATTGTGCAAACACCTCCCCCCCATTTCCAGCCTGGATCCTCTCAGGAGGGTGGGCTTCAGCGTTGCTGCTGCTGAGAATTTGGGAGAGGAAGGCACACATCGGCTGGGGAGGGAAGGCTGGTAGAGCCCCAGAACTCTGTTGGGATTAAAGGGGATTAAGCATCCTCTGAAAATGGGTTGCGTTTTGGGATTTGTTGGCAGAATTAATAATGCAGGTGGTCCTTGACTTATGACCATTTGTTTAACAATGGTCTGAAGTTGCAACAATCCTAAAAAAACGTGACTTATGCCCTGTCCTCAGAGTTAGGATGGTTGTACCACCCCCATGGTCATGTTATTGCAATTTGGGCGCTTGGCAACTGGCTTGGCATTTACAAGGGTTGCAGTGTCCTGTGCTCACATTATCACAATTTGTGACCTTCCAGGCTCCAGCAAAGTCAGCTGAGGAGGCAGCTTCACTTAATGACCATGGTAAAGAAACGGTCCTAAAATTGGTTCCAGTTACATGATGACCTTCTTAGCAACCACATTGCTGGTCCCAATTGTCATAAATTGAGGACAACCTGTAATAAATCCCAAACCAAGATTGGAAGGTCTACAAGCTGCAGGTTTGGGGGTCTCAAAAGAGCCTAAACAGAGTAAAGTTAGAAAAGGGGAAATTATTTTAAGCCGCTGTGGGGTTTGTAGCATATTCTGTTAGAAATGGGCTGTAGCCATCTGATGTCGCAGCCTCAGTCAGTCTTCTGGAATCAGCCAAGAATGAGGGAGAGAGGAAATCACCCCCAGCCACCCTGCCAATGGAAAATAGATAAATTCTTTTAATTTGGCTCCAAGGAGGTTGACAACATTAAATGTAAGCAGGGGGTTTTGGGGAGGAAATTGTCATGGGAATGGTCTGCAGATTTTTACTTGGTGGAAGTGGTGAACATTTCCCAGGAAGGGCAGTGGGCTTTTTGTGGATGGGGTTTGGCCTTGAAAGATGCTGAAGCTGGCATGAGTTGAGCTGGAGGACGCCCACCATCTTGCTTGTTTGGGGTGGGGGTGGGGGTGTCAGGGCTAGGCTCAGTTGGTGTTCCAGGTTAGCCGATTTCAGTGTTTCTAGGAATTGCCAATAATCACAACCAATGCATTAGACATAACTGGAAAAGCTATTCCTCGCCATTGTCATCAGCTGTAAATTCAGCGACGGCCAAGGGGTCTCTTGGTGCAGATCCGCTCTTTCGAGGAAGTCCGAAACAAGCTGAGCCACAATCCTAGCAGCATCTCCATCTTGTCTGGACTTATCCTCATTTTATTTGCCTTTGTTCAGCCCTGGCAGACTTTGGTAGCATCAGGAAAATCAGCTGCTTCCTTTCAGATGTGGGGAAGCAGGAACACAGCTGGGTCTCACCCCATTCAACTGGGACTCGGCCTTAGGGCTCCACTAGTCTCATGTAGATGTTCACAAATGCTGGAAACAAGGTGGTGGAGCGTCACAGAGCAAAATTAGGTAACAATTTCCGGTAGGGGTATCGTAACCCAACAGGAGAGATGGGCTGGTTTTAAAACACTGCCCCGGTCTCAAGACTGCCAGGGGGTTGAGGAGCAGGATACCGTGCTTGATGGGGCTGAAATCTTGGGAGGTCCAAGAACAGGTAGAGCTGAAGTCTCACCTTCAAATCCCAGCACAAGTTACCTGAGGGAGCAGCTGTGTGATCCTTCAGGTGCCCTGAAGCTATAGGGCCCCTGCATTCTTAGTCACTTAGCCAGAAATAGGATGTTTGGGATCAGCCATGAGATTCTCCAAGTAAAGGGAAGTTTTCTTAACAAGGCTCTTGTTGCCTGCTTTTGGCAGGGACCCTTTTTGGCTATTAGGCTATTGTGTGTGGATGCTCCATCACTGGAGGTTTCTAAGAAGAGACTGGACAGCATTTCAGCAATTTGCAGAAATGGACTTTGGAAAAAACTTTATAAATGTAATCAAAACAATTTATTGTAAACCAACAGCCAAAATCATTGTAAATGGGGATCATACAGAAAACTTCAATATTAAAAAGGGCACAAGACAGGGATGCCCACTATCTCCATTGCTATTTATACTAACATTGGAAGTACTGAATAGAAATATTAGACAAGATATAGAAATTAAAGGACTGGAGATAAAAGATGAAAAATATAAACTACAAGCATTTGCAGATGATTTGGTTTTTATATTGGAAGATCCATTGGCAACAAGCCCCAAACCTCTGGAGAAAATAGAAAAATCTGGAGAAGTGGCAGGGTTGACAATAAATAGAGAAAAGACTAAAGTGCTAACAAAGAATCTAACAAAAACAAAATCAACTAACAAAAAACAAATCTTCAAATAGTTAAAAAAGTTAAATATTTGGGAATTTATCTAACAACAAGATGTGTAACAATAAAAGAAGATAACTATGTAAGACTGCTAAAACAAATTAAATTGGATTTGGAAAGGTGGAAAACTTCCAACTTTCAATGTTGGGGAGAATAGCAACAGTGAAAATGAATATCTTACCAAAAATACTCTTTTTATTTCAAACGATTCCTGTAAGGCTGAGAAAAGCCTTTTTTGATGAACTAAATACAATAATATTGAATTTTATCTGGCAAGGAAGAAAAGCTAAAAGTAAAGTGAAAATGCTACAAGAAACAAAAGAAAGTGGAGGATTTGGACTGCTGACTGGAGGTTATACTACCAAGCAACTATTTTAGCATGGCTTAAAGAATGGATAATGCTTAGAGATAAAAGAGATAAAAGACCTAGAGGGGCATGACCTGCAGATTGGTTGGCATACCTTTCTATGGTATGGGAAGAATAAAATACATAGATACTTTCAAAACCATTTTATAAGGAATGCACTTCTTTCAGAATGGGGAAAAATAAAAGAAAAAAAATTATATTAAGATACCTGAATGGCTTTCAACAATGGAAGCTTTTGCTTACCCAAATTTAATTAACTACGATAAAGTTGTGACTTATAAAGTCACAACTTTGTGGACAATGAAGGAAAATTGAAAGACAGACAAGATTTACAAGGAGAAGGTATTGATTTAGTATGGTGGCCATATCTGCAAATTCAAATGAGATATGAAAAAGATGTTAAAACAAGGATTTTATAAAGAACAGACAATTTGATCAGATACTACTAAAAATACATGAAGTTGTTTAAGAAACTAGATTTATGTTAAATTTAAAGATGGAGGAAGAACAAGTAAAAGAAACGATAACATGGGCAAAGAACTTTGGATATAATATAGAATTAGAAGATTAGCAAAAGTTATGGGAAAGATATTAAATTAACTAAAGCAGCGGCATATAAAGAAAACTTACATAAAATGTTTTACATATGACACCAGTGAGATTAGCAAAAATGTTTAACAATACCTCAAATAACTGTTGGAAATGCAAACAAAGACCAGGTACTTATTATCATATCTGGTGAACATGCCCTAAAGCAAAAAGATTTGGGGTTAAAATATATTTATGGTTGGAGAAAATGTCTAAAAAACAAATAGACTTTAAACCAGAATTGTTTTTGTTAGGAATAATAGGAGCTAATTATGAGAAGGATTGCAGATATTTAATACTACACATACTAACGGCAGCAAGAATTGTATTTGCCCAACATTGGAAAAATGAAAACTTACCAGCTGAAGAAGTATTAAGAAAATTCTAGTGTGTGCAGAAATGGATAGATTGACTTTAGAGAGTAACGAAAAAGAAGACTCAGTGTACATGAGATAATTTGAGATAATTTTTACCAATGGCTAGAAAAATGAGTCAGAGAGAAAGGAATGTGATATGTACGTAATCTTGAATATATATTAGTAAGAAGAAGCCTACTGAGTGATTAATCAACATTGTTTTTGATAATCAACTATTATTTATTATTGTTAAACACATGAACCCAGAGATTATGCTGTTTGCCAAATATTGAGAATGTTATTTGGAAAAACCCCAATCCAAACCCTGACGCCACCTTATTCCTAACCCGATTAAAAACTAATAAAATCTATACAAAAAAGAAGAGACTGGACAGCCATTGGTCCAGAATGGTATAGGATCTCCTGCTTGAGCAAGGGTTGGACTAGAAGATCTCCAAGGCCCCTTCCAGCTCTGTTATTCTGTATTCTTTGCTCTGTTGATGAGCAAAGGATAAGCTCTCCTTACCAGACCCCCTTTTTGCCTCCCATCCAAATGTTGGGAGGCACCCCCCCCCCTCCAAGCGTCCTGCCTAGCTCATCAGCCGGCCCCTGTGACTTTGGAGAGCAGCCAAAGAAGCAAGGGTGGGCAACCTTGCCATGGTTGGCAGCGCCAGATGGGCTGGGTCTGCAGGTCGCTGGGTTGGGAAAGACCGAGATGGCCATGGATAGCCACGCCTGGGGAGTCTCACAGTGTGGCTGAGAGTTTGGCTGAATGATTGGTAAAAAATATATATTTGTGATATTCTTTTTTTTTTTGCTTCTTTGCTAGAATACCTTGTTCTGGTATGTGTAACAAGATATGCTAACAAATAATTAAGTTTGCTTCCTTTAAGAAGCAACAACGAAAAAAGAAATAATCTCAAGTTTGCTTCTCTTAAGAAGCGACAAATATATTAAACTGCCTGATGATATATTTTATGCCTGATAATCAGCACCTTAGGAAAGAAACGTAGCATCGCCATTAGGACTCGGTTCCCGTTCTGTCTGGGGACTGTCTTGATCTCAGGTCCAGCTGCAGTTTGATCCTCTTCTGCAGGAAAGATGCCACAGGACTGAAAAGTAGAGCCACAGCTTAGGAAAGTAGGCTTCCTTTAACAAGAGCTGAGATCGAAACAGAGATGTTTCCTGCTTGCTTTCCGTCCATCTGGCCGCTCCCTTGTTCAGAGGCCAAGCGGTTCCCAGAGCAGCTGGCTGTTGTGACTGATGGATGTGCGCAGATCACAGTCACAGTTCGGTCCTTTGAGCACAGCTGACTCGAGAGCAGAAGGTTCTTAGAGGGTCTGGTTCAGACATTGCAGCAAAACTGTTGTTTGGGGGGTAAACCTATCGAAGGGTGGAACCCCCAGAAGTGGCTAGAGAAATGGGGACCCAGTTGGCGGTCTTCTCCCTCTCGCTGCCCTCCGCCCGCACCTCTTCCCCTCTAGCCAACGGGGAGACTCGAGAGGGTGGGTTGTGAGGACTGATAGTCTCCCCCAGTGATGCTGATGTAGGAATTAGTCTTCATTTTCTAATCTCTCTTACTTCCTGCCTATTAGCAGGAAAATTCCAGCTTCCAGGGGATAAACTCAGAGACCTCTACATCCATAGAGCAGTTGAAACTTCAAGAGGTATTTCTTAAACACTGTTTATTATTTAAATATAAACACACTTCTCTTTGTTTACTATATTTGCCATGCTTGACAGGAAACTACTGGACCTTTTATTTATTTACCACTGTTGTTAACAACAGTGATCTCCTGTAATGCTTTTCTCTTCTTTAAAAGGCATTAACGTTTTATGGTTTATTTTAAATTTTCTGGGTCTTGCTTGATAGCTGACCTCTGCATTTTGGATCTTATATTTTGGCTTCTCTTAAAATTTTATTTTGACTGGGAATATGCTGTGATTTGGCATCAGGAGATATGAGCCAATCAAATGTTGTTTGAAGGACTAGTCACTGGGAATTTCTCTGGAAGGAGAGAGGGAAATAAGTGGGTGGGACTTACGCAGACCTCCCAAACCCTCCCAAGATCATGGTGGGGGAATTGCTCACAAGTGTAGGATAAGAGTCACCATGTTGGGGGGATGGGCAGCATATAAATTTAATACATAAATAAATAAAGCGATACTTTTTTCCCCTTTGCAAGTAGTTCGCAACATACTGTACTACCATTCGTTTGATGACTATTAGAAGTTAGGGCGGCACTGAAAAAGTGACTTATGACGGCTCCTGGCCCCCGCCACCATTGCTTCATCCCCCTGGTCACCTGCAACGAGCTTGCACTCACGATGGTTGCAGCATCCCTGGGTCACCTGATCTCCATTTGCGGCTTTGACAAGCCTGGGCAATAGGGAAGCCAGCAGGAAAGGTCACAAATCATGATCACATGATGCTTCGGTTAACAGTGGTGGTGATTTGCGTATGCAGAAAAAGTCGTCCCTGTGGTGCTTTTTTCACCAGGCAACTGGACTTCCTTGTTTTTCTTTGAAGACGTTTCGCTTCTCATCCAAGAAGTTTCTTCAGCTCTGACTGGATGAGAAGCGAAACATATTCAAAGAAAAACAAGGAAATCCAGTTACCTCGTGAAAAAAGCACCACAGGGATGATCTGGATGACTGAGAATCTCCGTAGACATGCAGACAAAGCTGTAAAATTGGATGCGGTCATTTGGTGACGGCATCATTTAGCAACTAATTTTCCCGTTCCGATTGTGGTTGTTAGTTGAGGATTTCCCGTATGGCCATGATGATAACTGTAATGCAGCTCTGCCACGTATAATTGATAGGCCTTTTTTAATGACCAACAGACTGGTAACTTTCCACTGGAATCACCGCCTTTTATTTTTCATGGGTGACATTGCTTGGCGTGGGAAGCCATCACGATGAGGAGGAGCAGCTTTCACATGCAAATCAAGAGAGATGCTTTTTTTTGGGGGGGACACCCCTATGCCCCCCTCTCAAAAGCCGTTTCTTCTTCAGATCTGAAGGGCTCCACTTCCATCTATTGTGAAACAGCACTTTTAATAGGTCCTGAGAACCCCCGGAATTTTTCCTGAGATCTCTTGATGTTTTCGCCTGTGTGCTTTTTGGCTCAGCGCCATGTCTTCCCTTCACTTACCTGAAAAGGGTGTCATCATTTAAAATCCCAGAATCCTTTCCTCGTGCAACATTAGCAGTCTAGGTTGCACCCACGTGTTGCAGACACAAATGCTATTAACAGGCCTCGGTTCTCCAGGAGCAGGGCAGCACCCTCAGCTGAGCGTCAGAAGATCCCAAGGCTTCCCTTTGAGGCTGGGCTACCAGCTTTGCTGCACAGCCCTCCCCCTTTGTGTCCTTGCATCGTGTGCCACAACATGAGCCTGGCTGGCAGTGCAGCTCCTCCAGGGGCAGAATTGTTTGCCCAACAAAGACCCCTAAAAGTTCTGGGAGACCTTTTGATTTGAAGAAGGGGATCTCGAGTGAGGAGGGTTGCTTCCCAGCCGGTCCTTTGGCCCCTCCAAGAACCCCTTGGATTGTTGAGGCCACCCTAGTTGGTGGAGTGAAAAGTCCTGAGCAAGTGCAAAGGGATCGCCACTGTGGCCACCCAAATGGGAACACGTTAGGTTATCCTTCCCTTCAAGTATACGTAGTTGTCTTCTTGGCAGCTTTATGGAAGAAATCAAGAAAGAGGAGGCCGTTGATCGTGTGCCTGTGGGAAATGATTTGGAGATGTTCCCTTCATGGCCAGCTGCTTCTTGGCTTCCCTAGCTGTGTCTTTACTCTCTGACCAGAAAAAGAAAAAAGTGGACCATGGAGTGACAATCTCTCGCTAGGGAGGGGCGCTCTCTGATGGGGCTTCGATTGAGTCAGCCGTGATGCAGCCGGATCTCATTGCTCAGACTTGGTTCTACTTGCTTAGGGCAGCCCTGGTCATCCTTTGACTCATAACAGTTGGGTGGTGGGTGAGTCTGCTGAGCTTGGACCCTGGAGCCTCCTGGGCAGATGAGGCAGAAACAGGGCTGTGGCATAGTTTGGGTTTGGGCATTGTGGGGCTGTGTGGGCCCAGCCAACTGCCTTGCTCAAAAACGTGTGGTCAAGCAACCCCAGCAGAACCTGGTCCCTTTCTGCCCCTGCCTGGCTAATGTCCCTTTGCTGCCGTCCACAGACCTGCAACGCTTCCTTTGCCACCCGGGACCGCCTGCGTTCTCATCTGGCTTGCCACGAAGACAAAGTTCCCTGCCAGGTCTGTGGGAAATACTTGCGGGCTGCATACATGGCGGATCATTTGAAGAAACACAGCGAAGGACCAAGCAATTTCTGCACCATCTGCAACAGAGGTAATGGATCTCCTGCTGCTGGCGTGGGGGTGGGGGCGTGGGGGGCTTGATTCAAGCTGATTGATGTCTCTGGAGGAGGAGGAAGAGGAGGAGGAAAGCAACTCTTCCATTTAGCAAAAGGATGTTCCTTTTGAGCTTGTTGTTTGTTAACTCTCAGGCACAAGAGAGCCCCAGGTTTGGCCCTGCACCCCCTCTTCCATTGCTGCAGCCCTGGTGCTTCTGAGCATTCCTTCCAGCCTTCCAGGCTCCAGGGGTCAAAGATTAAGTGTCTGGGTATAGAGTAGGGGCCACATATGCATGCTCTCTGAATCATCTCAAAAGAGGAGGACCTGGGCCTCTGCCAGTGGCTTCTCACTTTTTCTGGGTGAAGCTGCCCCCATTCTTCCAAGCAGAAACACAAGGAGGCCCAGAGCACAGCATTTCCAAGAAGGTGAAGGGGGCTGGCGTGGGGGAGAGGCACCCCACATTCCTCCCAGTGTGCAGGGCAAACAAGCCCTTCTGCCAAGGGAGGGCATAGCAGCAAAGTCCCTTCCCAGGTTTTGCAATGGACGGGTGTTTTGCTCTGCAAGGTGTGTCTTTCTCTTACTCAGAAAAGCATCCCTTGAGTCCTGAAGAATCTTTCCCCAGACCACATTGCAGCCTCAGGGCCATGACCTAAGTTTCTAAACATCCTTCCCCACCCTTTTTTTCCACGGGGAGTCCCTATGGTTTCAGTGAGCACGCGTAAGATTGCAGCCGTAGCCAAAAGAGAAATTATTAAGGACTAAAACTGTTTAATTCTTAAGATGGCTGGGTTTGGATGTCGCAAATAAAGACTGTGAGTGATATCAGCGGTATCAGCTGTGGGTAATATATCCCGGAAGGGCAAAATGATCTTTCTCCAAGAATCCTGCTCCATTTGTGGGGCTGTGATATGCAAGAAAAATAGAGATCTGTAGTTTAGTAGATCGAGGGAATGCTGTAGACATAGTATACCAGGAGATTAGGAAAATAGCCAGAAAGTCTCATAATTTTCTCCATAATAAAATGGCAATGCATGAACTGGACCATACTACTATGACATAGATAATTGTACTTAATGGATCCCCTTCAGTTGAGGGACATTTGGGATGGCCCTGTGCTTTTATCATTTATCATGGATTTGGATGGGAGAGCTTGCAAGTTTGTAGATGATGCAGAACTGGGAGGGATGGATAAAAGAAATCAAAGAGAACAATTCAAAAAGATCTATCCAGGGCATTCTAGTATCTAACGTGATCCTGCAGTGCGGTGCAGATTCTAAAAAAAAGCACATGGGATGTGTTAGCAGGATTAGAGAGCTAAGGCCGTGGGGCCTAGCTGCTCTCTTCTACCCAGTCTTGGTCAGATCCCACTTGAAGTATTGTCTCCAGTTCTGGGCACCCTGGCAAATTGGAACAGGTTCAGAGGGAGGCTACCAAGATGAGGGAAGGTCTGGAAATATCTGGAGGATTGTCACTTAGAGGAGTGAGTAGATTTTGTTCCCTCGGCAGGAAGACCAGAACCAGCTTGTTAAAACTACAGGGTAGGAGGTTAGACATCAGGAGGCTCCTCCTAAGTGTACAAACTATCATCCAGCGAGGCAGGCTGCTCTGTCAAGTGTGTGTTGTCCTTTTCTCCTTGCTGCAGGCTTTCACACAGAGACTGGATGGTTCTCTGTCAGAGATCCTGCACTGAAGCAGAGGATTGAAGTAGAAGACCAGGGAAATGAGGAGGGGGCAAAAACAGGAGTCCTGTGAGGGAAAAATGAAGGAATTGGGGATGATTAACCTTGAGGAAACATGCCAGAGAAGGAGAAGGACAGCAGTCTACTAAAAAGCAGAGGAAACCTTGCCATATTGTAGAGCTGATGCTGGGGAATTCTGGGAAGCTGATTGTGGCTGATTGCAGGAAGAGCTTCCTGGGCGTAAGACCCATTCAAGAGCAGAACTGGAGATTGGGGGGGGGGCATTCAGCCACCACTCTGAGTGAGGCTAGGCATCCTTGTCTTCAGATGCATCTTCTGGTTGGATTTGCTGATAGTGTTTGCTATTTGAGGTTAACTTGCAAGCAGCAAGATGGAAGTCCACCTGGGGAGGCGGCTGAGGCTGAGAAGGGAGGAAACGGTGGCTAAACTGGGGTTTCCGGACGCTGATCTGGGGTGGAAAAAGCTGCCCGGAGACACAAGCGACAGGGTGGGTTGCTTGGTGGACATGCAGAGACAGCACGTTGCTCATTTTCAATAGGGCCAGCCTCTTGCCCCTCTGGTTTTCTGGTTGAGGAAGGTTGAGGCTGGTACTTCGGGGTGCCCCCTTGGTGCCCTACCAGCTTGGACCCCCTCCTGTGGGCCAAACACCCCAAGGGACAACTGCAGAGCCACTTAGGTTGAGGAACAGGCTCCAGTCTAGGTGTTGCCCCTCTGGTCACCCCATTTCCCTCTGCTGTGCCTCTTCCAGCCCCCCCACGGATGAGTTGGCACCCCCTGCCACCCCCTGGTTGGGACAGGACCAGTCCAAAGACTGCCAAGTCCCCAGTCCAGCTTCCTTCAGCTGCTGTTCTACGCTTGGGCTGGATGGTCTCCTCTCCCCCCTCCCCCCCCCAGCTGGGCCCCTCCTGCTTTTGACTGAGCTTAACAGGCTTCCTGGGCAGAGATCCGATTTGGGGGAGGGGGTGTCTGGTTGTCCCACAGATGCTACTTTGCTCTCCTTCCCCAGCAGGAGAAAATGCCCCACCTCTGACCTCTGAAGGAGACTTTTGGCCAGAAACCTGGGGCAGATCTATTTCAGGAGCCAGGTGTGTTTGCCTTGCGAGTCACACCAGATTGTGTGTTTAGGGTAGCATCGCACAAAAAGCCTTTGCGTTCGAAGCCCAGTCAGAGCCGGCCCTTTCCTTCATAGCAGAGGGGGCCCTCCCGTGCCCGCCACCTTCACCCACTTGGATTCTGCCAAGGGGGCCCTGAGGGGATCCTGGCAGAGCTGGAGCCCAGCCACCTGCCCTGGGAAAAGGGGGAGGCTGCCAGTTATCTGGGCCTGGCAACCCTCAATTCCCCCATTTGCAAGCAACTTGCAATGGCTTCCCTCCATTTCAAGCTCAGGAATGCAGGAACACGGCAGTGGAGGACCTAAAACAGGCAAGTTGTGGTTAAAAACAAAAAACATTCAAATGCCCTGAAGTTGGGCCCACCCGGAGGTGTGACTGGCCTCACCCAACCCATTGGCAGCTCCGCAGCTCTCCCCTCGCATTCAGGAACACGTTTTGCAGGCACTCTTGCTGCTTCTGCAGGCCCAGAACGGGAGGGGAGCCTCCGGCATTCAGCCTTTCCCCTCCGGCTGCATCTGGACCGGTGGCTGGAGTTTCCTGGAGTTGCACGTTCCGGAGGGTGGGTTCAGGTCCGGCCTCTGCCACCCCCACGGCCCCGGCCCACCCACCCCCAGGGCAAGGCCAGGCTCTTGTCGCAGGTGCCCCCCAGGTGCCAGGGCTGCAGCTGCGTTGAGCGGGTACCAGGGCCTTCGCGGAGAAAACAGGTTTTCTTTCAGTGTGAGAAGCAACGGCTTATTTCTTTAAGTCGACGTACATTCACTTAGTGACCGAGGTTACAACGGCACTGGAAAAAAGTGACTGTTTTTCACACAAGTGTTGCAGGTCCCGTGATCAAAATTCAGGCCCTTGGCAACTGATTCATATTTGTGACGGTTGCCATGTCCCGGGTCATGGGATCCCCCTTTGCGACCTTCTGTCAATGGGGAAGCTGGATTCACTTAACAGCCTTATTACTATCTTAACAAGTGTGGTGATTCACTTAACAACCGTGGCAAGAAAGGTTGTAAAACGGGATAAAACTCACTTAACTGTCTCACTTAGCAATGTAAATTTTGGGCTCAATTTTGGCCGTAAGTCAAGGAGTATCTTTACTTGCTTGCTATATTTAGCACATCTGAAGGAGCGACATTTTGCACGGGCAGCGCAAAGGCATGTGAGGCTACTTTGAACCATAAAGCTTGCTCCACAAGCCACATTAAGCAGCCGGTCAGTTTTAAACAGGGGAAAAGCATCCGGAATATGGGACTGTCTGACATTTCTGTGGATAAGACGGTCCCATTAAACAGAAGAGCTTGGGGGCAAAGGGGTCCTGCGCACAGCACACACACAAAAACCCTGCCAGGAATTCCTCACCTGCAGCCGCCACAGCCATCTCAGGCCCCCTCCGGTGACAGATGTGCTGGGCTTTGTTCATTCCCGCTTGGCGGCCCAACACGCTGCTCTCCTTTTGGCCCAGCTTCTGTCCTGACCTTCATTCCGGGCTGATCCTCTCTTCGTTCTCCAGACGCCATCTTAGAAACCCAGAACGTTCCATTCGCCCCTACGCATTTCCTTCAGACTGTCCACGTCAATCTGGTTGACTCCCCACCACCACCACGGCGTAAATCTGGGCTCCTGAAGGAGAGAATGAAGGGGTTGTAGCGAGGGGTCCAGTCTTTCACCCCTAGATTCTCCAAGAGGACCCCAAAGTTCCAGAGGCAGGTGGGGGGGCTAGTGGTGTTTTTCTGAGTGAACAAGCACCTTCCCGCCAGGAGGCCCTCAACATGAGTCAGCTGGAAGACCGGCCAGAGCAAACCTTAAGCAGAGCAAGGTCCCCCAACCTCTCTCTGTCTGTCTCCTGGGGCCTCGCACAATTCTCCCCTTCCCTCCCCAGCGACAGCCCACTTGCATTGTGGCTTCACCGCTGGGAGCGCTTGGAAGCAGGTTTGCCAGCCACCGTGCAAGCTTCCTCCTGCCGCTGTTGGCCTCGAGGAATGACGTGGAAGGAAACCAGGATAGGGGATGGAACTGCAGTTCTCAGGGCAACTTAAAAGGAGAGGGGGGCACATTATTGGTGACCGGGCTCTCCGGTTTAAATCTCTTGCCCCCTTTCATCACCCAAACACACGTCCCCGTCACTTGCACATTCTGTATTGCCCCCCCTTCCCCCCTTCTTTCGTATAGGGCAGGAGTCCCCAACTGTGGCAACTTTTAAGACTTGTGCACTTCAACCCCCAGAATTCCCCAGCCTCCTTCCAGTGTCAAGCCCAGAAGTAGCCTTCACAGGCCTCTGAGGCAAGACATGGCTGCTCCATATGCAAGCCTCATCCATGTTTTAACGCTTCTCCACGGATACCGCCCATGGCTGCAACTATTCTGCTGGAGACCCCTGCTTAGCCCTCTTCATCTGCTTCCGAAACGATTTTACTCCTGTCTTAAGTTGCTCTACCTCTTTCTAAGGGCTGGTCTTGACCAGTTTCCACATTCATGGCCTTTATCTGGCACCATTATCGAACAGACCACAGGATAATCCAGTTTCTCCTGGGGCCCAGAGGCCTGTGAGCCTTTGGTCAAATAGCTAAAGGGAGGCCTGGTTAGCAAAATCATCAGGATGTGAACCGCTTCAGCAAAGGCATCCCCAACTATTGCTTCCAAGGCAAGCAGTTCCACTGCTTAATTGTCCTCACTGTTAGGAACTTTCTCCTTAATTCCGGGCTGCTTCTCTCTTTGGTCAGTTTCCAGCCACTGTTTCTAGTCCTGCCCTCTGGGGCTTTGGGGAATAATTTGACCCCCCTTTTCTTTATGATCCTCTTTCAATTTGCATCTTTGGCACCATTTTTCTACCTTGCCTTCAAAGTACAGCTAATCCTCAACTCACTACCATTTGTTTAGTGACCGTTCAAAGTTACGGTGCCACTGAAAAAAGTGACTTCTTGTGACTGGTTTTCCTGCTTATGACCATTGCCACCTCCCGTAGTCACACAATCCAAATTCGGCTGCTTGGCAACCGGCACGTATTCACAACGGCTGCCCTGTCCCAGGATCCTGCGACCTCAGTTGGTAAACTTTCCAGCCAGCTTCCAACAATCCAAGTCAATGGGGGAAGCCAGATTCATTTAACAACTGCAGGGATTCACTTAGTGACTGGCAAGAATAGTCGTAAAATGAGGCACAACTCAGTAACTGCTTTGCTTAGCAATGGAAATAGTGGGCTCCATTGTGGTCGTAAGTTGAGGACCGCCTGCAAAGGTGAGTTCTGAATCCGTTCCTTAAAAGAGGTCCAGCCCAAGCCAGAGTTTCTGCAGGGATCCTAGCACAGTGGAGCCTTTGCAGGCATGTCCCACCCCGTGGCCCTGAAACGGCAGCCGTCTGGAGGCTTTCTGTGCAGACACAGCTTTTCAGAGCCAGAAACCAGGGTAAAAACTACTAGGTAATACTGTCTTATTTAATCCGGAAGCCCTGCGGCTGGTGTGGGGGTTTCTGGTGCCCCGAAAGTTTTACCACAATCACTCTATCCGAAGTAACGTTGCGTGGCTTTCTCTCTCAGGAAAACAAGAGGGACTCTATTTTCTTGATCTTCTAAATGTAGGACTCGGCCTGGTTTTCTCCACTAACAAATAATTAAATATAAAGACCTGAGAATGGCATGTGAGCCTCTTGGCTCAGGGCAGTGTCCCTCAACCTTGGCAACTTTAAGATGGGTGGACTTCAACTCCAGCTTTGCTGGCTGGGGAATTCCAGGAATTGAAGTCCACCCATCTTAAAGTTGTTGGCATAGAGAAGAGACCCCCTGGAAGGCAGGAAATGCGAGCAAGACGTCACCAGAGTCCTCCGTTGATGGGAGTGGATGGGTGTAGGGCGACTCTTGTTTCCAAATACCACCTGGCTCTTCTTGGGGGGTCTAGTGGTGTTTGACCAACAGCCATCTGGAGAAGGTGGGGTCTTCTCCCTGCCATTCCCCACCTGACACCCCTGGTGTGTCAGGAGTTGCAGCTTTGCTGGTGGGGAATTCCGGATAAGTTGTCCTCCCTGTCTGGTGGGATTCAGGTTAGCAGAACTCCAGGAGATTTTTCCTCTGTTCTGCCAGAAGGCATCTCCTTGGTCTTGAGGTGTTGGCCAAAGTTTCTTTCTTTGGACTGTTCTGAACTGCCAACCAGACATTCAAGGTTCCCCCCAGAGCAGAGCAGACTTAAGTGTTTAAAGGTATTCCTGGCATGGGATTTTCTGGAAGGGACGCAGCTTTGAATGGATTCTAGAGTCCTGGCTTGTCTTGCCGCAGCATCTGCTGGGCCTGGAAGCTCTCTCTGAGCTTGGTTGTTTCCTTGCACTGATTTGCTTAACAACGGTGGCAGAAATGATTGTAAAATAGGGCAAAACTCACTTAACAACTGCTTTGCTTAGCAATGGTGATTTTGTGCTCCATTGTGGTCATAAGTGGTAATGAAAGTAACATCAGTGCTAACGTTGATGACGTTACCTAGTTGGGTCATGAAACGTCTGCAAGAAAACAACAGAGCTCAGAGAGCACCAGGGATCCTCATTTCAGCCCTGAGTACAAATATTCTCCTTTATTGGCTGCCCTCATCATTCCTGGGCAGTTTTCCCCCACCGGAGGGGCACAAAGGTTGCTGCCTCTTCCAAGACCCGTCGCGCCAGTCCTGGGAGTGGCCAGAGTGGTCCGAGGGGAGACAGGCAGAGGCGCCTCGGTGCTGGTGGCAGGATCTCATCTCCTTTTGTCTTGTTTAGGTTTCTCCTCTGCCTCCTACTTAAAGGTCCATGTTAAAACCCACCACGGTGTTCCCCTTCCCCAGGTCTCCAGGCACCCGGAGCCCATTCCGAATGGGGGAGCGGCGTTCCACAGCGTCAGGACCTATGGCATCAAAGGCAAGCGACCCCTCCCCCGTGATCTTGGTGTAGGACTCTGGCGGGGGGCGGGGGCGGCCAGGGGCCCTTCGCATGGCTGAGGACAGGACAGAGCAAAGGCCGCCCGGGGCACCCAGAGGCTCTGGGAAGGAAGGCCCCGCTGGGTTCTGGGGTACTGCTGTCTCTAAGTGTGTGTGTGGGGGGGTCCTGCCTCACTGTCACGCTGGAGAGACGCAGCTCAGCTGCTCCCATTCCTCAGTTCTCCCAGGGCTCGGGGCCATTCCCCAGAATTGTGTTCCACAGGTTTTGTTGCATGGAGAGCAGTTTTTGAAGCACGTCTTCCGATGTTCTCCTTCTGACCCTCAAATCAGTGTGTTCCTCACCGTGAGCCACTGACATTTTCCAGGCAAGGGAGGGTGTCTGCTCCCCACCTGTCCCAGAAGGGTAGCCAAGGAAGCTCAGGCTGCCTCCTGGATGGGTGAGGGGCTTCCTTCTCCCCCTCCTCCCTTCACGCGTGCTTCAGACCTCATGGCAAACCTTCCCAGGGTGGCAGGGAAATAGGAGAGCCCTCTGGGCAGGTGGGGAGGCTACTCAGCGTGAGGACAGCTTAGCCTTCGGATGGGCAGCTTGGTGGCCCCCAGAGAGGTGGTCAGCCGTGGATGTCCGGGAGGCGGTGCAGCTCCAGCTGATCTCATGTTGGTGTGCAGGGAGGCTCCTGGCTGCAGGTCCTGCTAGCAGTTGAAGGCAGTCATGCCCAGTGGGAGTGGGCATAAGGTCCTGGCTTCTGCAGGCTGAGAAGACGGTTGCATCATGCTTGGAGTGGCCATCGGAGCTTCCGGGCTTGGTTGCCCACCAGGGCTTTTATCCCGAGGGGGAGTGGACCTTCCTCCCCACCCCTTTGTCATGTTGTGGGTCTGCTGGGGGAATCTGGTTTTGCTTGCTGAGGAAAGCAGTTAGTAGTTGTTGCTTGAGGGACCCTCTTCTCCACTCTGTGCCTTCTCAACTGCCTCCCGGGTCCCCCACCTGGAGCGGGGCTCCAAATCATCTCTGGCCGTCATGGCGTCGCTACCCAACAGCCCCACCTGTTTTGAGGCTGATTGATGGCGTGGTGAGCTTTCATTCACATGTGATGTTTTCCTTTGGGTGCAAAAAATGTGCTCCTGAGCCAGCTCTGCCCTCAGGTACTGGACAGTCTTGCAGGACCCCTGCCCCCCACGTGGGGCACAGCAACGTAGGCTAGCCGCTTCCCAGTTGGGCCATGCCCATTCACCATGGTAAGCCCTAAGCCAGAGTTCACACAAGAGAGATGCTGCGTTCACACATCACGTGCTGTACCCAAAGAAATAGACTCCAGGAGACTCGACCGCATGGCCTGCTTCAGCCCCCGCATACGGAGAGGGTGGCCGGGATCCCAAACAGGCCAACTCCTGAGCCCAGACGGCTGGGTGGAGGAGCCATCAGCTTGGGCAGAGGGAAGCAAGCCTCCCGGCTGGGGGCCCACCCACGCCTTTCCTGACATGACAAAGGGATGCAGTTGTAGGCGGGAAGGGCTCTTAGGTCTGTTTCCTACTTTATGGGTTACAGAGGTGGGGGGGGAGTGGGTAGAGCCCAGAGGGTGGTCCGCCTTCTGCTGCATCTCTCGGTGTGATTGACTTCCAGCCAGAGAAGCGGCTGAGCTTTTGGGGGTCTGCATGCAACACCCCTCTGCAGCTTGCAGGTTCTCGCATAGGGCTTCTCCTCGTGGCTTGGCCTGGGATGCTGCACCTCTCTGGGAGACACCGGCTTCTCTGTGGTGACTTGGGGGGGTGTTCTTGTTTTCTGTTGCACTTCCACACCACGAACACATCCTCCTTGTCCATAAAGGTGCCAGCAGCTGGAGTGGCTAAGTCCAGGGGATGAGACCGTCACAAACGTTTTGAAACAGGGTGTGGGACGTTTTGTTGCACGTTGAGGACATTGCCACCTTGAAGGACAATAAGCCCAGGTTTGGAATTTGCCCTGGACTTGAATCGGGCCAGTTTAGCTGGCAGCCTCTTGGGGCCATTGTGTGTCCCTTGGGGCCTAATGCAGGGGTGCTCAACCTGAAGACTTGTGGACTTCAACTCTGTGCCGTCTGGGGAATTGTTGAAGTCCACAAGACCTAAACGTTGCCAAGGTTGGACATCCCTGGCCTAATGCTTTGCATTCGCTACTTAAGGTAGCTGTGGCTGCACTCGTCAGCTAGACTGCCCACTGCCTGGGATAGAAGAAACAGAAGGGGCGTCCCTGGGAAACGGGTGGCCACCGTCGGATTTGAAAACTGCTGTTTTCTCTCTCCTCCTAGAAGGCCAGAAATGCTCACATTCGGACCAGATTGAGAGCTCAGATTCCTACGGAGACCTCTCTGATGCCAGCGACCTCAAGACGCCCGAGAAGCAGAACGCCAACGGTTCCTTCTCCTGTGACATGGTGGTCGCCAAAAACAAATTGGAGTCAGAGGGGGATAGGAAGTACCCCTGTCCTGAATGTGGCAGCTTTTTCAGATCCAAGTCCTATCTCAACAAACACATACAGAAAGTTCACGTCCGCTCCTTGGGGGCCCCCTTAGGGGACTTGGCCTCTGCCTTGGGGTCCCCCTTCTCCCCCCAACAGAACATGTCTCTCCTGGAATCATTTGGGTTTCAGATTGTGCAGTCTGCGTTTGCCTCGTCTCTGGTGGATCCAGAAGCCGACCAGCAACCGATGGGGCCAGATGCAAAGTGAGGCCCTTGGCTCTTCAGAAGCAGCAGTCTGTGGTTTTTTTCCTCTATAGAAGATGGCCGTGAGATACCAGATGCAGTTTTAGAGTGGGGAGAGGTTGACTTAAATTCCTTTGAGGTGCCCACCCTTCTTCCCCTTTCTTTTCTCTCCAAACCCTTCCCCAGATGGAGACAGTTTTCAGCTGACCATCTGCAGAGTCCCTGCCTGAGGGTGGATATGTAGGGGATGGGGGACCTTGAGCAGAAGGCTGGCAGAGACCCGGCTGGGAGACCCCGTGAACAAAAGAGATGCCCCACAGCTGGATCCAGAGGTTGGAGATATCCCGCTTCATCTGGCAACAAGTCCAGCGCTCCGCTGCCCTTTGGCCTTTCTCTCTGCTCAGGATTCCCACGTTAGCCATCTTGTCTACTCATCCACACATCCCCCATGTTACCCGGTAGGTAGCATGATGGTTTCCGTGGAAGGGAAAATCCACGGGAGGCCGACTTCTCAAAGCCAGCCATGGTTTTCCTTTAAAGAAGACAGGGAAGTTGGCAAGAAGCAAAGAGATGCCACAGAGATTCCTGAGCTGACCAGAAGGCTGCCTCAGACAGACACACACACACACACACACACACACACACGGGCAGGGCATGGCAGCGCCTTCCCAGAGGACCCTGTGCAGGGACACCTCAGTCATGGTTGGCTTGTTTTTCTGATCCTCAACACTTGGCCATTGGTTTCCTGTCTCTCTCTCTTCTCTCTCCTCTCTTATAATTATGGTTATTATTATTATTACATTTATGATTTTAGGACCTGTTGTAGTGATTTGCTACTGAGATGCCTTCCAGGGCAATTATACAGAGAGCTCTTAAAGCAGCAGTCATGTTAGGATAGGATTCATTTTTTTTAGATGTATCATAATTAAAACCTTGCCTAGTTGATTGTTTTAAGTCTACGGGATAATATAGTTATGCAAAGTGAAAGAAAGTTGGGGGTGGGAGAAATAAGCTTAAACTTTAAAAGAAGGTAAGAGGGCACTCTTGGTTGGTTGATGCATAAAGACCCCCAGAAGTTTAACATTTTCAATTAGATGATAACGTTTTTTGTACCACCAACCTCCTGTGCAAATAGAGAGTTCACAGAGTGATTTCAAAGCAGAAAATAATTATTGGATTGGACTGCATTAAAGAAGTTAGAATGTTACTTTATAAACTTTCTTTTGTCTTTTTTAAATGTTTTAGTTTATTTTTATTTGTTTGGTGCAGGGATTGAAAGGTGTTTCTGCGCTTTGATTGCTGAAGAGAGATTCTCCTGGTGGGAAGGTGCCATTTCTGATCGCCCCCTTTGGGGCTGCACCCTCTCCCTCTATGCTTAGGGGAACACAAGGGCTTCTGAGATCAGCCTGGAGGCCCGGCTGCCCCCTTCCCCCACGGCGCCATGCCACGGTCTGTGATTCCACAGAATAGATGCCACCCTTGAGACTAGTTGCCCCAAAGAGCCCGGTCACCAACAGTGTGCCCACCTTCCTTTCAAAAGTGACTTTGTTGCCCTCTGCAATTCGATCGCCTAACCTGGTTTCCTTCCACGTCACTGATTGAGGCTAACAGCAACAGGGTCAGCTTTAACCACGGTTTGCAAGCCTACTTCCAATCACATCTAGAGGCGATGCCACGTTAGAAATGTAATGTTGCTGCAGAAGGAAAGGGAGAATTGTGCGAGGCCCCAGGAGACAGAGGTTGGGGGGCCTGTTCACTCAGAGCAGGGGTAGGCAACCTCGGCTCTTTTATGACTCATGGACTTCAACTCCCAGAATTCCTGAGTCAGCCATGCTGAGGGGAAAGCCAGAGGTTTCCAAGCTGAGCCATGCTAACTCAGGAATTCTGGGAGTTGAGGTCCATGAGTCATAAAAGAGCCGAGGTTGCCTACCCCTGACTCAGAGGAACACCACCAGCCACTCCCCCGGCACCTTGGGGTCCTCTCGGAGAGTTCAGGTTCCCATTTCCAAGCGGGAAATGTGACCCCTTGGCACAACCCCTTCTTTTGAGCTGAGCTTGGTGAAGCTGGGTGGTAGCAGAGACAATAGCAGCTTGTGAAGGGTGGGGAGATTGTGGTTGCAGGCAGGTGGTAGGGAAAGACATGACACCAGCGCAACAGTGCCAACAGCCAAGATAGGGACCCAACCCCATCTCCCTCTGAATGTGGGTCTTCTAGAAGACAATCGTAGAGCCCACATTATGGTGGCCCAGGTTGCTGCTGGTTTTGCCTCATTAAGTGTGAACGAGAGGTGTGGAAGCAATCCCAGCTTTTTGGTTGGTGTATGCCACTGGCAGCATGGGGTTGCCCAGACTGTTTGCTGCACCATCTTTCAGACAGGTAAATCCTGCAAAATTAAAGCGTCCTCTTTATACCAAGGCATAAACTAGCATCTCCCACATGATCAGTGCCCTTCCATCTGTTGGCAAGCAGGCTGCTGAACTTTATACCCACGGTGGTTTCTGAACCTTCTTCCAGGGCAGTCTTTTGAAGAGCAAATTGTGGTAGTCCAACCCAACAGTTTGTGCATCTGGTCCTTCTTGGGTACCATCATCCCACCCAGAGCTAAAGATGGGGCCACTAGTTCCTCCAGTCGGCTTCTGGTCAGCCTATGGCTTCATCCTGATGGGATGTATTGCAAGCCTATCCATTCCCATGACTTTCAGATCCAGGGCTTGTTTGTGTGAATATAATTTGCTGAGCAACTCAAGTGTTTTCATTTTAACTCCAGAATTTAATTTCCCAGGGAAGCTCAATGTACATTTATCCCAAACATCAAAAGTCACACCCAAATCAAGTATGATATCTAGAATTCATTCTGTGATGCTTTGACAGCAGAGGCAATCCAGCCCAAATTAGTCAGTTTTGGAACTGGCGTTTGTGTGTGTGTGTGTGTGCGTGCGCGTGTGCAATTAGCCACTCTGAAATCCAGATGCAACAGGCCTGCAATGCTTCCTTTAGGCCCCAAAGTTAGACAGTCTTGGCGTAGCAATGTGACTCGAAGCGAGGGGTCTCTTGCCCTGCTCCCCTTGTGAAGATGGGGTGCAGGGTGGACCATGCTGTTCTGCTAACAGCCCTTGCCTCAAACAGATTAAAGAAGCCGATCAGAAAAGGCTTCTGCAGAAGCTATAGCAGCCCCCCCTTCTTTTGGGAACTGATGAAACTGGCTGCAAGTGGGGATTTTAAGGGGGGGGCAGCCCTTCCATTCTCCACAGCCAGCATTGTGACCCCAAGGCCTCCCTGATGGACTCGGGGTGCTCAGTAGCCCCAAACTCCAGCATGATCCCTCAGCAGGAAAAAGGTACAGGTGATGCCACCAACATTCATTTGGGAAATTATTTCTAGAGTTCATTCAGGAGAGTCTCCCCACAACCTGATCCTTGCAATGGGGTTGGTTGTGGGTCCCTCTGACATCCCAGGAAGAGGTCACAGGGCAACGGGAAGCACAAGCCAGGAAGGCTGTCCAGGTCATTTAAGGGCTTCCCCATCTCCAAAGGCAGATGCTGCTAACATGGATAAAGTGTTCCTCTTAACAGCTGAGATCTGGGAGGCGTTGTGTTGGGCGAGAAAAGGGGGGCAAATTGGAGACCCCGCAGAAGCCGAGACCGGGCAGAGACGGGGGGGGGGCTTGGGAGGCAGCGGCTGGAGCGCTTCCCTCCTCCCCCTCCCGGCTTTTGAGTGCCGTTTCTGCAAAAGGCGGGATGCGGTTGGCCCCGTGCTTCCGTCCCGCTCGGCGGTCACGGGGGACGCCGAGGCAGGCGGGCCACCCCCGGCTGCGGCTCGGTCCCCGCGGGGCCTCGTTGGGCAAAGGCTGCTCCTTGCAACGCTGAGCGGGCCGAGCGCGCCCGACGGCCAAGCCTTCCTGCCCCGTTGCTCGGCGGTCGCCCTCCCGCTGCTGGTCGAGCCGCGGACCAGACCCGCACGGCGGCAGGCGCGACGAGAAGCGCCGCGGCCTCTCGGCGGGGATCGCCCCGTCTGCCCCTCGCCCGGCTCCGCTCCGGCGTCCTTCGGCTCGCCTCGCCTCGGCTCGGAGCAGCCGGGCTCGGAGCTCCGCCGCCAAGTCAGCCTCCCCGGGCGGCCCTTCCCGCGCCGAGCGCCCCCCCCCCCGATTCAGGCCGGCTCTCCCTCCCTGGGCCGGTTCCCGTCGCTCCACGAAGGCCGGCCCTGCTCGTCCCGCCCGGGCCCCGGAGGCTGCCGAGCGCCCAGAAGGCGGCCCTTCGAGCCGGGGGGCTTCTCGCGCGAGCCGTGCCGAGCCCCTTCTGCCTCCCCGCCCGGACCGGCTCGGGTGGCGGGCGAGCGGAGCCGCCTCCCCGGGACAACGCTGGCGGGGGGGCGGTGGGGGCAGGGAGAGCGGCCCTCCGCCAAGGCGGCGGGGAGGGGCAGGCCCCGCTTTCCTCTTTGGGGGGGGGAAGGAAACGCCCTTTGCTGAACCTCCCCCTTCTCGGCGGTGCCGTGGCCGCCCCGCAAGCAGATCCCGACGCTTCGCTCCGGCCACGTCTGCGCGAGCAAGCCGGGCCGGGCGCCCCGAAGCCCTCGCCGCCGCCTCCGGGCGGGGCTGCTGGGGGAGCCGGGCGGGGATCGGGCCCATCGGCTGCTCCGGCCAGAGGGCCGCACGGAGGGTGGCTACGTCGGCATCTCCGGACCCCGCGGAGAACTCAGCCAGAGGAATCCCAGGCCAGCACCAGGCGGATGCTGAGAAGAGGGCTCAGCTCTACCTTGGCGTAAATCTGCCAGAGGTTCCATTCCGTTCCTGTAGTGTAGACCTTGTAAAGCCGTCGAGATGCTTTTCGGCCACTCTATGGAGAAAGTGGCACCCCAAAAAACCATTCCCCCCCTTCTGCACCCCCAGGTGGATCGGAGGAGCAAGAGGGAGGGCTTTCTGGCATGGGGGAGTCCCTGCCACTTCCTGCTGTCAAAGACAAATGGCCCTGGACCCAAGGACCAAGGACTCCCTGTAGTGCATAGAGACGGTGGGGAGCAGGCTGGGTTCAGAGGGGTGAGAAGAAGCAGTCAAGCCCTGCAGCCTTGGGACACAGAAAGGAAACATTTCAGAGTTGTTGCCTCAATTAACTCCCTGTAAGTCTGCCTCAAAATCTATTGCACCTCTCAAGGTAATATTTTTATCCTGACTGGAATTAAAGATGCCTCTAGGAATCACGTGTGGTTCTAGCTTCTTGGACTTGCCAACAAACTGGGATTTAAGGAGGAGCCCCCTCCTCCCCCTCCCCCAATGCACATTTGCACAAGTTGTGCAGGAGAAGTAAAAAACACCCAAAGGAGAAAGGGCAGCAGAGGCCAATCTGCAGGGGTGAAGAGTGAGAGGCAGCTCTCTTGCCCTCAGAACAGCTGGGGGGGGGGGAGCTGCTGCCAGGCCAAACAGGCCTGGTGGAAGAGCCCTAAGGCAGGCAATCCCCTGCCAGCCCATTGGCCAGCTGGCCTGGGTGCCTTCTTGTAAATAGTGTGTGTGGTGTAGTTGGTTCACATAGTGTGGTGGGATGGAGGGTTTGTTGTCACTGTGTGTTGGGGGGAGAGAGCAGGGGGGGAGGCTCAGCTAATCTCAATGTACACATGTTGCACTTTGACAATAAAGGTTTATTATTATTTATTATAGGCTCCATCCTGTTGTGCCCTCAAGGTGTGGGACATCTTGGGGAACTCTGAAAACTTAAGTCAGGACTCCAGTTAAGCTAAGAATAGGAAAAGGTTGGGGGTGGGGGTGGGTGTTGTGACTACCAAACCCTGCACAGATCTTGGCAGCCCCAGAAAGATGGCAGAACATCTGCTTGGTGGGTTCTGCCCCTAAGGAGGGTGGGGAGAGAGCCCTGTGGCTACTCTAAACTGAAAGGCTAAAAGCTTGCTTGGCACAGGAACGGTAGTTCTGTTTAGAGCGCCAGCTTGGCGAAGGCCCAAGGCCAAAATTTGGCTTCAAGAAGGAGGCTGTCTGAGCAGTTGTGTCTCTGTGGCAGAAGCAACCAGCCAAGATGGGGTGGACATTCAGGCATCTGTCATCGGCTTTCAAAAAATAGCTCTTTGGGGGCGGGTTGGGCTTTTAGTGTGGTGAGCCAAGGCCTCGCTCCTCCAGGGCATCCAAACAAGAGCTGGGAGTGCACACAGTTGGGGCTTGGCAGAAAGACGGGTCACGGGGCACTTTCTCCTTGACTCTCTCCTGCTTCCTCCCCCCCCCCCCGACTTTCTACTGCTACCTCCAAGGACAGCCCAAAAAGGCATTTGATAACCTCCATGGAACTTATGGGCAGAGAAGTGAAATTTTAGCTACACTCAGCCAGTTCAGACCATGCCAGCCCCTGAGCTGCATGGATGACTGTCATGCAGAGCCCCCTCCCCACCCCAAGCACTAAAGAAGGAACATCCTGATTGGACCATGATCAGTCCTGGCATCTTCACCCAGCAAGGTATGGGTGCGAACACCCTCCTGCCAGTTGTCCTGCAGTGATGTGTAGGTGGAAAGTAGCTACCACACTGTAGTAGCTGTCTTGACTTTGTCCAGCACCCCCTTTTCTAAAGGCATCCAACTTGGTGGTGATCACTTCTAGTGCACCAAGCATGATCCTCCTAGTCTGCAGAGCAGGCTCAGCACCCAGGGATTGTTCCTGCGGAGCTGTCCAGAAACACCATCCCAGACTCCTCTTCCATGCGCCCTGGAGGGTCCACACCGAAGGTGGAAGTGCTGGTAGAAGGAAACATTTCCACATTAGAAGATCTGAACCATCTTGGGCTGGAGACGAGATGGAGTCCAGCCTTGAAGACGCTTCCGTCTTTGTGCCCGCAAGGAGGGGGGCATAAGCAGCTCCCACAAATCACACAGAAAAAAATAGCACGAGCCGAAACGGTAGCATCCCTGGGCTGGTCGTGAGGTCCCCAAGTTACGTTTGTGCAGAGTTCCAGTTCTTACGACCCTGGCACATCCTGGAGGGTCCATGGCCCCGGCCGCTCACTCGGGTCTCCTCTTCCTGGGGCTGAGAAGCGTGGCTAGAGCATTGGCCCCAGCAGCACCGAAGGGGGTCTTGTCAGTTCTCCCATTCAGCTCACCGCACATCTTGGTGTGCCAATGTGGAGAAACAAGAATAACTCCTGGGAGGCCAGGCAGCTTGTGATCCTGTAAACCAAGTCTGGAAAATTGTGAACTAGCCCACCGTTTTCACCTACAGAAGGGACAGACCTGTCAGCTGCACACAGCGTTGTGCTAGAAACTAGTTGACGAACCACGGTCAGCAGCTCAATGCAACAAAGCAATAACTAAATTGCATAACGTCAAACTTCACGGCAGCTCACGGGTTGTGTAAAGTCGCCCCCCCCCCGAGACGGGCGGCGGCGCTGCGGGCCCAACCCACCCACCCACCCGCCCGCCCGAGCACCCTCCCCGCACGAGGCGGAGCTGGTCCGGAGCGCCTCCCCGCCCGCCCGCGGCGCCGTTCCAGATGGGCCGGCCCTGCCCGGCTGCGGAGGATGGGACCGAGGTCCGCGCCAGTCGGCTGCCTGCTGCGCGCCGGGAGGGCGGCCTGCGGGGGTCGAGGCGGCTGCGCGGCGGCTGCGCACTCCCGAGCACGAGCACGAGCCGCGGGGCGGGCTGGCCGAGCGGCCTCGGCTCGCCTCGCCTCGCCGCCCGATGGAGGCTGCCCGGCTGCTGGCGCTGCTGCTGGCGCTGCTGAGCCTCTGCTCCGCGGCCGAAGGTGCGTCGCTTGCGCGGAGCCGGGCCGGGCCGGAGGGCGGGCGGAGCGGGGGCTCCGGGGCCGGGACGCGGCCAGCTGGCGCGGGCTTTCTTTCGTGCTGGCGCTTTTGCCCGCGTTGGGCGCCACTTCCCCCATTCGCACGTGCGCTTTGCACGGGTCTGGCAGTTGGCGCGGCGTGACGCTTCCCAGACGCGCTCTCGTGGGCAGGTGGGCTGCTCGGCCCGGGCGGTTGACTTGCGGGGAGCGCTGTGGGCGCGGGGCGGCGGACAAAGCGACGCAGGAAAGAACGGGGTGCACTCTGCACGCGCCCAGAGGCAGCACGCGCGGAAGGCACACGACCACCCCCCCCGCCCGTCATGAAAGCTCCCGAATACGCATGCGCGGCCCTCCGCACGGGGCGGGCAGGATGACGTGCCTGTTTTTCTCCCGAGTCCCCGCCCCCTCGGCTCGGGATTGGCGCGCCGCTTCCAGGCCCGCCCTCGGCCTCGCGACGGGCCCCTCGGGGTGATGTCATCCTAGCCGCATCGCTCCGTGGAGTAAACAACCTGGCCCCTCCCCCGGCACGTGGCCTGCCCTGTGGGGCGGGGCCTCCGCGGCGAAGCCCCGCCCCCGCCCAGGTGCCTGGACCGGCCGCCCCGGAACCTCCAGCCGGGACCCGCCGAGCCGAGCCGAGCCGAGCCGGGCGGCGCCCTGCGGACCGGGTGGCCTCCGTCCCCGGTTCGGCCGCCTGGAAGGAGCCCGGGCAGCGCCGGCGCGGAGTTGGGCTCCTCCGGGGCTCGCGGGCCTTTCTCGGGCAGCCCGAGGGGCAGCTGCCCGCGCGGCTGAAGGGAGCCGAGGCGCCGCGGGGCTTCCCCGCGGGACTCCCGCCGCCGCCTCTGCCCTCCCTGGTCGAGGGTCTCCCGCCCTGAGCAGGGGGCTGGACTAGACGACCTCCCAGGCCCCTTCCGACCTTCTTCTTCCATGATTCCTCGGCAGATGCCACCGCCGCCCCGCCGGGCTCGCCGGCCCTGCCCGCCCGGACGCCCGCCGCCCAGGAGCCGCCCGAGGAAGCCTTCGAGCCGGCGCGGGGCGGGGCGGGCGCGGTGCAGCCGGTGGTGGGCATCAGCCAGAGGGTCAAGATGAGGCCGAGCGAGAAGAAGGACCTGGGCACGCTGGGTGAGCGGGGCGCTTGGGGGGCGTCCCTGGAGCGGCTCCCGGGGCCCCGTGAGGCTCTGCTGCGCTCCTGTCTTCTCCGGGAGCGCTTTCCGAGGTCCTGGATTTGCTGGAAGCCGCGCCTGGGGGGTCCTGCGGAGCCATTTTGCCCGCGGGGGCGGGACGGGGGGGGGAACAACCTAGAGAAGGTGCACAGGCTCAGATTGGGAGGCACTAACCTCCTCGCTGCTTTCTCTTTTCCACCACAGGCTACGTGTTGGGCATTATCATGGTGGTAGTCCTCATTGGCATCGGAGTGGGGATTGTGGTGGGCTACCTGTACAAGAGGCAAGTACTGGGGAGCAGCCCTTTATTCCCAGGGGGTTGGGATGGGGGGGCACCTAATAAATGGACACTTCAGCCTCAGCATCCATCTTGTCTGGAAAGGAAGTGCGTGTGGGTTACAGGGTGTGTGTCTTTGTTTTTTCCCCCTGTTTTAAGGTCTGTTGTGCCTGTGTGCAATACTTGCCTTTGGTTAAATAGTTTCCTTGAGTTTTCTGAGGTTTTGCATTGGGGTTCAGACCCACTTTGGTCTTATTCTTAATGCTCCTCCATGCTTCGGAGCTTGGTTTTAGGCAGATACTTAGTCGGGTGGGGGGGCTTTTTTGTTCTCTCTTGAGGCAGGACCTTTGGGAATTGGTCAGAAACCCACTCCTCTTGCAGTCACTAACAGAATAACAGAGCTGGAAGGGACCTTGGAGGTCTTCTAGTCCAACCCCCTGCTCAAGAAGAGCCTCTACCATTTCAGACAAGTGGCTGAATTTCTCTTGCTTCTCTCCTTAGTTCTGCTAGTGCAGCTGCAATCTGCACTCAGAACCTGAAATGTGTCCAGCAAGTCTGTCCTGGAGAGGGACCTCCATATTTGGGGGTGGGGACCGACATTCTGTGCAGTGCCCCACAGATGGCAAAGAGCCATGGGAGACAGCTATTATAGTTGGTAGCAAATGAAAATTAATTTCCAATAAATTGGGTGGGTTGTGTGTGTGCCCCATTTACTACACAGGGATGGGTTGGGCGGAGGTGTCCCTGGCCTATTCCTGCAAACGGTGGGCTCCTCTCATTCTTCAGCTAGCTAAGAGAGTTGCCCGAAGCATTTTGGGGGTTTAATAAGTGGCGATGGAGAGATTTCTAGAATGGCATTTGCAGAGCCGAGAAAAACTCTCCCAACTCAGCCTGTGATCTCCAACAGCAGCCTTTGCTGTTTCTCGGGGGCCATCGAAGGTCAAATACCCCTCCCCCCTTTTGGCACTTGCTACAGACAGGGAAGCAGTTGGATCTGCGATGGTTCTGCACCCGAACGCGCTTCTTGGGGCACCAGTGCCACGGGGCAGTTCAGGTTTCCTACACTGGCTTGAGAAAAACAGCACCTGCTGAAGTTGTAGGTACACACACAGAGAGACACCCCCGTCTCTTCGGTCTCTTCCAGGGGCAAAGATCTAAAAGAGCAGCGGGAGCAGAAAGCCAACGAGCGCGAAATGCAGCGGATCACTTTGCCCCTCTCGGCTTTCAGCAACCCGGCCTGCGAGCTGGTGGAGGAGAACGTCATTGTGGTGCACACAAACCCCACTCCGGTG